>NW_027507784.1:68112169-70577169 GCF_037356315.1 Lithobates pipiens
ATACTCTCTCTCTCTCTCTCTCTCTCTCTCTCTCTCTCTCTCTCTCTCTCTCTCTCTCTCTCTCTCTCTCTCTCTATATATATATATATATATATATATATATATATATATATATATATATATATATATATACATACATATATATATTTGTAATCTTTGGTTTACAAGCTACCTTTTATTTGATGGCGGCAAAGGATTCCTAGAGCACTATGGGTTATCCAAACTGACAGTACAGTGTTGAAGCTGTATTTTTCGGGCTGAAACCTCAGAAGGACCATTTAATAAAATATGAGTTATTCCAATTAGTTATTCACTGTGTTTATACACTTCAGCTTGAGCTATCAAGCTTCGTAAAAAAAAAAAACAAGCTTTTAACAACAAAAGAGCAAAAATGAAAGAAAGGATAAAATACGAAAATAAACTGGTATTGCCACCTGCTGGTTGGATAGAACTCAAAAAATATTTGATGCAAACTTTCATATTTGCCTGCCCAAAATCAAAGAAATATATTTAAAAAAGGTTTACATTTTAGTTCTGTGAAAAATAAATTAAGAAAATACATACAAAACTTCTGTACAATCCCTTTCAGACTATATATACCTGATGACGAAATGTGTTCTCTTTGCTTGCTTGTTTCATGCCATCAGTCAATGCGTTATTTACATTAATACGGTAAGCAGGTTAAAAAAAGCTTTATAACCTGTGAAAGTTGAAAGATCAGATATACAGTTTTACCACATGGTACACACATTGCTATCCCATCAACACAAGTTTTATATATAGAGATTCCAAAGCTGGAGAAGCTTTATGTGTCAGGCCTTCATGAAGAATGGGCTGTTATTTAATGGGCAAACCTCTCTACATGTCATATAACAGACTCACATAGGTCACTGTGAGTCGGAGGGATAGTTCCAAAGATCAGCCAATGAATTGGAGACTACGGATATTATTTAGAGGCATTTTAAAGTGTCCTTACACCAGAAAAATTTTGTTCAAACGTTCTCATGGTAATTCTAAAAAAATCATCAAAGCATTCGAACTTGGCACCACTGAGTCAACTCATTTCATTCGTAAGCCCTTAAAACTTCGTTCAGACCTGCTACCTGAATAGAATTCCAGAAGTATTAAAAAGGTTTAATACTGTCTGGTCAAAAACGGTTGTCAGTTTGACTCCAATAACCTTCAGGGGAAATGAACGAATGTTGCAAAAAGGAACATTTTTTAATACAATTCTGGTGTATGGCCGGCTTAAAACTGGAGCTGTTCTTAGTCACGATAGTGATCACACAGTGCCAAGGTCTCTGAGCCTCTATCTACAAAAAGTGGGCAAAGTGGTGAAAAAAATGTGAAATAAAAACATCAAAATGTGTTTATAATTATTTTTTTTTTTTTTAAATCAACGCATATTTATTTTCTATAGTGTACTGGAGAGTCTTTTCTCTGCTTTGCAAATTTTTGCAAAAAGCTTTAATAAATATTACCTGATTCAAAAAAGAAGCAATACGATGGAAATGGGATGGTAAAGAAAGAAAATGGAAAGAAAGCTATGGTAATTGTTTTTATTATGGTCAGCAAGCTACCATATTTTTATTTCTAAATGGGTCTTGATGACTGCCTCTGCCCCTTACTACCCCCCCCCCCCCTGTGTTCTTTTTAACCCCCCTCCCTACCGCGTACCGCGTGGCAGGAGATTCCGTTTTCTGCTCCCGGCCGGCCAGACTGAAAGGAAGTGAGCACTCAGTGTGTGCAGGAGGAAGGAAGAGGAGCTTGGCCACGCTACAGGCTGCAGCTTATAGGATGCAGCAGCCAGTGGCGAGGCTGGGGCCCTAAGCAATTGCTTGTTTTGCCTGTCCTGTTGTGACGGGCCAGGTAACCATGAGCACAGGACTCAGTTTGCCCTGAATCACTGTCATGATTTCCAGGTGTGGACCAGCCAGCACATTAATAACCAATGACACTCTGGGGCAAAGACAAATGGCGTCATCCATTGCTATGATAATGTTGGCTGGCTCGCTAGCAAAACGACAACGCATGACTCTGAACTAGGGCGGTAGCATGCAGGGCCGTCCCTAACATTCAGGAGTCTACCTCCTCCAAACCTCCTTTTGCTCCTACCCTCTGCTGTACCACAGAAGCCAAAAGGTAGGGCTATGATGTGAAGAGGTGACTGTGTGATTGGGGGCACTGTGATAGGGGTACTGAGTGATTGTTTTTTTTTTTTGTGGTGATGGGGGGGAGGGGGGACTCTAATGTGATAGGTGTCCTCTGATGTGAAGGGCACACTCTGATGTTGTGGGGGACATCTGATGTGAAGGGGGACTCTGGTGTGAATGGAGGACTCTGAGGTGATGGGGGATCCTCTGATGTGAAGAAGACTCTGATGTGAAGGGGGGTCTTTCATGTGAAGGGGAGACTTTGATGTTGTAGGGGTCCTCTGATGTGAAGGGGACACCCTGATGTCATGGGCTGACATCTGACGTGAAGAGGGACACTGATGTGATGGGCAGACGTCTGATGTGAACGGGGTCACTGATTTTATTTAGGCAGTTGTGTGCATTGTCAGGCAGGAGAGTCCTATAAGCCGCAGATCACTACAAAATCCTGTGTGTAGAAACTGAAAACAGCCTCAGCCTGGGCTCCATCCAAGCCACCCCCAATGCATTTCGCCCTGCCCACAGGGCTTAATCATCGGGATGCCCATGATCCATTGGGGGTGGCCTGGATGGAGCCCGGGCTGAGGCCGCTTTCACTTTCCACACACGGGTTTTGTAGTGATGTGCAGCGTTTAGGTTTCTTCACTTTTTGTATTGGTATCCACGGAGCTGGGACAAGCTCCGTCCTTGCCTGCACTCCCAGTGGTTGATAATGGAAGAGAACCCATTGGAGCCTCGAGCAGCACCTGTAATTTGGCAGTGGTTCATATTGTCAGGTAGGCTCAGGTTTCCCACCAATAAGTAACATTCACATTTTTTACATTTGGATTGCCTCAAAAAAAGTTTGAGAAATGCTGCTCTAAGGTAATCAGAGCTCAACTGATTTGCACACTGCTATCAGTCGAATGCTAGTGGATGCCAGGAGGGGAAAGCTTAGAGAGGACCTCATCAGTTGCTCCTTCATTGTCCAGTCATGAGCTGGGGTGTACGATGGACCCAGCTGAATTACTAAGAAACTTTTATATTTCTCTGAGGGTCCAGTGGTAAGATACGCTGCTACACATTCCAGGTCCATCCAGCTGGCAACCGCCATTACACAGCTGATAGCTTCATTATAGCTTTGTGTAAGGGGGCAGAGGCAGTTGACGTTGGCCTTACACCTCTCCTGTTTTCAGTAGCATCAGGTCTCAGTTTCTTGTGATGATACTGGGAGCTAATGCTAATTTAGATCTCAGCCATCTCACCATCTTGCTGTGGCTGATCGTTCAGCTGTCTGTTCTTTCATGTCAGGTTGTGACACGGCCAAATGGATTGGAAAGAGTCACCCTATTCTGCTTACGTAGGCTATCACAGCACTTAGGTGAAATAAAATAGACTTCTTACTAAGGCTAAAATTAAAATTAAATTACTTTGTCAGGAGTCTGCACATGATTATCATTACTGATCATCTGTGAACTGGAAAAGATAAAAAAGATTTTTATTTTGCAGAAAATCGCTAGAATGGTGCTGAATAGGCACAGAATCCCTTCTGCTGCACGTATGGTCATCACGGGACCTTTAGTTCCAAAACAAATGGCAGATACAAAAGACAGTAGAGATAAGTGAATTAGGCTGTTCAGGGAAACTAAGCAAATCTGATTTTCTAATGAATCTCCTAAATACTATACATACATGCAGATCTGTCCAGTTTGTGGAGAACTGCACAATTCATGATCCTTAGTCATTTGGGATTGCTGGATAGATTGAATCTGTATACATATATTTAATACGATTGAAAAATTAGGCTTTGCTGGAAAGGATCAACTCGATTCTTGGATGGTATCCATCCTTGGATGAAATTCCTAGAAAGCCTCCTACTTATCGCTTACTGATGGATTTTGTGTTTTTCCTGAAATTTAATCCTTTCTTACTTCACTATAAAAAATATTGTACTGGATCTACTCAAAAAAATTGAGGCAACTATTAGCATCAGCTTTTTAAGTTCTGTCAACTAAACTTATTTTTGTCTGACTCATTAGACTTTTCATGTTTTCAACTTTGTTTTAAAGCGGGAGTCCACCGGGACTCCGCGTTTTTTTTTTTTTTAAAGCCAGCAGCTACAAATACTGCAGCTGCTGACTTTTAAAATAGTGACACTTACCTGTCCAGCGCGCCCGCGATGTCGGCACCCGAATCCGATCTCTAGGTCGTCTGTCGGGTCCTGCCGCCGCCATCTTGGGTATGGGAATCAGGAAATGGAGCCTTTCGGCTTCATTTCCCGGTTCCCTACTGCGCATGCGCGAATCGCGCTGCACAATAAGGACGCTCCCCGCTGCCTCTGGGATCTGTGTGTTTCCCAGCAGGCAGCGGGGCACTTGCGGGAAGGGGCGGGCACTTGCGGAAAGGGGCGTAAGTTACGCCCCTTTCCGCAGAGAGCTATCCCGGAAGTGGGTGCAGTTACCTGGATTATCCAGGTAACTGCACCCCCCCCTGAAAGGTGCCAATTGTGGCACCGGAGGGGGGGAGGGTTCCGATGAGCGGAAGGTCCACTTTAGGGTGGACCTCCGCTTTAAGTAAAGCCAACTCAATTTTTTTCATTTTATAGACCATAGTCGGAAATCTGCTTTAAGTTGGGGGTACATACCTTAACTTGTCTGGAACTATAGTTTTAAGTAAAGCCAACTAAATTTTTCCAGTTTATAGACACTAGGGTTAAGTAAAGCCAACTACATTTTTCCAGTTTATAGAGCATAGGTTCAGGTAAAGCCAACTCCATTTTTCCAATTTATAGACCATAGGTTTAAGTAAAGCCAACTATTTTTTTCCAGTTTATAGACCATAGGTTCAAGTAAAGCCTACTTAATTTTTCCAGTTTATAGAAAAGTTTAAGCTAGGAACACATACATTAACTTATTTATTTCAAGTAGTTATATAGCACCGTCAATTTACACAGCTCTTTACATATACATTGTCATCAGTCCCTGCCCTCAAGGAGCTTACAATCTAAGATCCCTAACTCACATTCATACATACACATACTAGGGCCAATTTACACAGGAGCCAATTACCCTACCAGCATGTCTTTGGAGTGTGGGGGGAAACTTACTCAGGCACAGAGAGAACATGCAAACTGCAGGCAGGTAGTGTTGTGGTCGGGATTTGAACCAGCACCCCCTTTGCTGCTAGTACTAACCACTACACCATTGTGCTGCCCTATTACTTAGTTACTTAGTATTAAGTGATATCAACTTGTAACGTGCTCAATTTTTTTAAGTTGGTAAACCTTATTTTCCAAATGTATTTGATATATGTTTGAAGGTTCTTATATACAAATAATACAATATGTTGTATGGAATAGTCTCATGAAAAAGGCTTTCAAAACAAATTAACATTTTTATTTATAAAGTGTTAAAAATGCAATATTATGAAAGTAGCATCAAATGTAAATGTAAACATTTAAAAAAAGAAAAAAAAATGCCTCTTTCTCAGCTTACAAATCAAACTGAAAAACACACATGTATATACAGTATATCTGTAATGAACATAGAATACAGAATGTATTAACTTTTTTTTTTTAAGCCTTTTAGGGAAGTAATTTGCACTTTAACCACTTCAGCCTTTTTTTCCCCCTCAAATAGAGCTTTATGTTGGTGGTATTTGTTCAGCTCTGCGTTTTTTATTTATTGCGCTATAAACAAAAAAAGACTGACAATTTGGAAAAAATATATATATTTTTTTACTTTCTACTTTAACCGGTTCCCGACCAGCGCACGCCGATGTACGTCGGCAGAATGGCACGGGCAGGCATATTAGCGTACAGGTACGTCCAATCTTTAATGCACCCCTGCCATCGCGAGCGCGCGCGCGCTTGGCGCGCTTGCATGATGGTCGTGACCCCCGTGAGTCCAGTCATGGGTCCCGCAGACTCGATCGCCGCGGGCATACCCGCGATCGTCTCACGGGGCGGCTGAATGGAGAGATGCCGTTGTAAACAGCATCTCCCCGTTCTGCCTAGCAACAAGTGACGCTGATCTCTGCTCCATGTAATTGGAGCAGAGATCAGTGTTCACTAAATTAAAGCCCAGCCCCCAACAGTTAGTAACACACCCCTAGGAACACTTAACCACTACACTGCCAACCACTGGTTAACCCCTTCACTGCCAGTGTCATTTACACAGGAATAACTGCATTTGTATAGCAGTGATTGCTGTATAAATGACAATGGTCCCAAAAATGTGTCAAAAATGTCCGATGTGTCCGCCATAATGTCACAGTCACAATAAAAATCGCTGATCGCCGCCATTACTAGTAAAAAAAAAAAATTATTAATAAAAATGCCATAAAACTATCCCCTATTTTGTAAGCGCTATAACTTTTGCGCAAACCAAACAATAATCGCTTATTGCGATTTTTTTTTACCAAAAATATGTAGAAGAATACATATCGGCCTAAACTGAGGGAAACATTTTTTTTATATATATTTTTGGGGGATATTTATTATAACAAAAAGTCAAAAATAATGCGTTTTTTTCAAAATTGGCGCTCTATTTTTGTTTATAGCGCAAAAAATAAAAACCGCAGGGGTGATCAAATACCAGCTTGTTTTTTGTGGGAAAAAAAGGATGTAAATTTTGTTTGGGAGCCACGTCGCATGACCGCGCAATTGTCAGTTAAAGGGACGCAGTGCCGAAAACCAAAAAGTGGTCTGGTCTTTGGCCAGCAAAATGGTCCGGTCTGTAAGTGGTTAATACATATCAAACCCCCCCCCCCCCCAAAAAACACATTTATTCATAAGTTTAGGCCAATATTTATTCTTCTACATATTTTTGATCAAAAAAATCCCAATAAGCGTATATTGATTGGCTTGCGCAAAAGTTATCACACCTAAAAACTATGGGATAGATATAGTGACTTTTTAAAATTGTTTTTACTTGTAATGGCTTTGATCTGTGATTTTTAGTGGGACTGCGATTTGGGGTCAGACAAATCTGACCCCGAATGACACTTTTTGGGGACCAGTGACATTATTACATTGATCGGTGCTATAAAAATGCACTGATCAATGTATAAATGACACTGACAGGGAAGGGGTTAACACTAGGGGACGATCAAGGAGTTTTGTATTCCCTGGGTGTGTTCTAACTGTGGAGGGGATGGACTAAAGAAAAAGCTGTTTCCGATCACTTTGAACAGAAGATCTCTGACATGTTATCTGGGAGAACGGGGAATCGCCTTGTTTATATAGGCAGTTCCCTGTTCTTCCTCTGTATACTGCGAGCGTGGGTCGTTGACGGACATCGATATCTCCTGTACAAAGACCGACTTACACCTGCGGCGGTTTGCGCAGGAGAGCCGACCTGCCGCAGAGTAATGACGGTGGCTGGTTGGCAAGGGGTTAGAGTTTGACCTTTTGAAGATAGATTCCCCACATTTAGCTCTAAAAAGATCTTCTGAAAAACTTCAAAGGTATATTTTAGGTTTTCAGGGTAGCTCAGGCTAAAAGCATAAATGAGTCCCATAATCATTTTTTCTGATACAAAATGAGAGTGCTATATGAAAAAAAATACACTATACCAATATGTTTGTGTTTCCTGCCAATGCAGCATAAATATGGTATATTTGTTTTTGAAATGTAAGTGGTTTTAGGTTACATAATATAATGTTGAATATCCAATATATCAATAACTGATCAAACGGAAAGTTTGTTTTTGTGATACAAAATCAGCACCAAAAAATTGTATACCATATTTATTGGAGTATAACACGCACCTTTCCCCCCTTAAAATCATTGTGTTATACGCCGGTCTCCTCTCCGCTGAGGGGAGAGGAGCCAGCGCCGCCAATATCACATAGCCGAGTGTACTTGGCTAGGCTCGGCTCCACTCACAGTTACGCCCACCATTGGACCTGTATTATGTCCATCATAGGGGCAGGACTGGGTGAGACTGCGAGAGGAACGGAGCTTAGCCGAGTACACTCGGCTTTGTGTATGTCGCTGGTGTTCCGTGTAGAGCTCATGATCAGCTGTTGATGTTTCGGCATCTCCTATGCTCTCCGTACTGCGCAAGCGCTGCGCCTGCGCAGTACAGGGCGGACATTATCCAATGGGGGACATTATTCGACAGGACACCGGCTCTCGATCCTCTCCCCTCAGCAGAGTGGAGATCGGCGGCAATTTTAAACAATCAGCCTTCCTGGGCAAGGCTGCAATGGCAATAACACAAAGCTGCAATGGCAAAGACACAAGGCTGCAATGGCAATGACACAAGGCTGCAATGGCAATGACACAAAGCTGCAATGGCAAAGACACAAGGCTGCAGTGGCAATGACACAAGGCTGCAATGGCAAAGACACAAGGCTGCAATGGCAAAGACACAAGGCTGCAATGGCAATGACACAAGGCTGCAATGGCAAAGACACAAGGCTGCAATGGCAAAGGCACAAGGCTGCAATGGCAATGACACAAGGCTGCAATGGCAAAGGCACAAGGCTGCAATGGCAAAGGCACAAGGCTGCAATGGCAAAGACACAAGGCTGCAATGGCAAAGGCACAAGGCTGCAATGATACAAGGCTGCAATGACACAAGGCTGCAGATGGACACTGATAAGGCTGCATTGATGGGCATTTAAATGTAAGTTTTTTTTTCTTAAACTTCCCTCCTAAAAGTTTTTTTCCTTAAAATTCCCTCCTAAGCTTGGGGCATGTGTTATACGTTGATAAATACGGTAATAGCTTTTAAAATGTAATAACATGTGGTGCAAATTGGGAGAGGTTTCATCAACTGTAATGCGCAATATCTATGAAACCAAACCAGCACATACGTTTGTTTTTGCAGCACAAATTCGGCACAGATGCAGTGCAAACTAATGCTATCTTTGTTTTTAAATTTCAAGAACATTGGGTGCAAAGTCGGCTGGGCTTGATGTTACATAATCTGAATTTGAATTTGAATATCTCAAAAACTGAACCGGCTGAAACATTCATTTTTGTGGCACAAAATAGTTTTTATGCTTAACAGCTGGTGGTCCCTCACCCTGCATCTTGGTAGTGTTCTGCCGCATGCAGTAAGCGCAAACTTTGCGTGCGCACAAGGGTGTTGTCTCAATAGGTGTATACAACGGACGTATGTCCATTTATGATAAATATATAAATCTGAAAATAAAAGAAACATTTTGGATGGTAGGTTAAGCAACATTTAAAACATGTGAATGATAATTTGTTCAATGTTCACTCTTACCTTTCAATGGCATTGCATGGCTTTGTAAATTCTTGTCACTGGTGGCACTCTTTTGTCCTGATGGGCCTCAAACTTATGGGAACTGCCTTGTGCAGGCTTTTAAAGTTCCAAAAGATGTCAAACTCTTTAAAATATACAGCATCAAAACTTGTGTGGTTGCACGTTTGGCAAATATATGCGTCCTGCAATTTCAGTCAGATGAAAAGATCGTTTTTTTTAAAGCCAAGTTCCACCCAAGAACGGAACTTCCGCTTTTCCGATCCTCCCCTCCTCCGGTGTCACATTTGGCACCTTTCAGAGGGAGGGGGGGGGGAGCATATACCTGTCTAATAAAGGTATTTTTCTCCCACTTCCGGGCATAGATACCCAAGCCACCTGTGGGTATCTGCGCCACTTCCAGCCCTCCCCCCCCCCCCCCGCTGTCTTCTGGGATACAAACGGGTCCCAGAAGATAGCAGGGACCAGTGGTAGTGCATGCATGGTAGGGAACCAGGAAGTAAAGCTGCAAGGCTTCACTTCCTGATTCCCTCACCGAGGATTTGCGGCGGCAGCACCCGACAGCCGAGGGATAGACATCGCGGGCACCCTGGACAGGTAAGTGTCCTTATTTTTAAAGTCAGCAGCTGCAGTATTTGTTGCTGCTGACTTAAAAAAAAAAAGGCGAAACTCCGCTTTAAGTAAATGTAACTCAATTCGAATATGGAAATGCACATGTATTAAAAGTTTTGTCTAGATTACGCAATATTATACATTATTTTTGTAAATTTAAAAGGTGTACTTTAAGAACTAATGAAAATTAAGTAAGGTAAGTAAAAATTAAAGTAAACTAATTAACATTTATTTTTATGCTGAAAATTATAAAAAATGTATGTTAAAATTACAAGCCAACAGAATCATTTTTATCAGTGTTCTTTCACTGCTATGGTCTTTCTTCTTCCTTCCCACCCTTTCCTTGGTGACATCTTTTCCCTTTTTTCTTCATCCTTCCTATTTCCTTTTTAACGTTTTCCCTTCTCTACCCGTGTTCTTTCTTTTTTTTTCCCCTCTCTTCTTCCTTTATTGCCCCCTTCCTTCCTTTCCCTTTCTTTATTCTCCCTCTCACTCTTCACTTCTTCCTTTCTTTCTTCTCTCCTTCCTATTTTCAACTCATTCTCTAGCTGTATCTCTCCCATCCTTCCTCCTTTCCTCTTCATCATTCTTTTCTTTCTTCCCACTTTCTTTTATTTCCTCCCTCTCTTCTTCCTGACTTCCTCCCTTCCAAATTTTTCAGTTTATTTCATATCCCCTTTCTAAGTTCCCCCTTTCTCTCTCCCTCCTTCCTTTGTTCCACCCTTCCTTTCTTTCCCTCTCTTTATCTTTTCGTTCACCTTTCTTTCCTTCCTTTGTTCTCTCCTTGTTATATTCAACCCTTCCCTACTCATTCTCTTCTTCCTTGCAAGCTTATCCCTGCTGTCCTTCCTCCTTTCCTCTTCTTCATTATTTTCTGTCTTCCCTCTTTCCTTCCTCTCTTCCCTTTATACTTCATCCCTCCTATCTTACCTCACTCTCTTTTCTTACCCTCTTTTTTCTTTCTTTTACTCTCTTTTTTTCCCCCTCCTACTTTCTTCTCTTCTTACATCCTTCCTTCCTTCCTAGTCCTATATTCTTCCTCCCTTCCTTCTTCTTCCTTCCTTCCTTCCTTTCTTCCTCCTTCTTTCTCTCTTCTTCCTTTCTTTCTTCCTTTTTTGCCATCTACCCTTTCTTCCTTCTTGCTGTTGGTAGTATATAAATAAGTAAAATAAATAAATGTTATAATCTGATTTATAATGCTCTATGGTTCTCTGAGACAGTACTGAGTGATGAGTTTAGATAATGCATATCAGCAAAGTGTACCTAAAAATGTATATACATACACTATATTACCAAAAGTATTGGGGCACCTGCCTTCACATGCACATGAACTTTATTGGCATCCCAGTCTTAGTCCGTAGGGTTCAATATTGAGTTGGCCCACCCTTTGCAACTATAACAGCTTCACTTCTGCTGGGAAGGTTGTCCACAAGGTTTAGGAGTGCGTCTATGGGAATGTTTGACCATTCTTCCAGAAGTACATTTGTGAGGTCGGGCACTGATGTTGGATGAGAAGGCCTGGCTCACAGTCTCCACTCTAATTCGTCCCAAAGGTGTTCTATCGGGCTGAGGACAGTCAAGTTCCTCCACCCCAAACTCGCTTATCCATGTCTTTATAAACTTGCTTTTTGCACTGGTCCAAATAATTTGGTGGTGGGGGGGATTATGGTGTGGGGTTATTTTTCAGGGGTTGGGCTTGGCCCTTTGGCTCGAGTGAGGGAACTCTTAAGATGTCATCATACAAAGACATTTTGGACAATTTCATGCTCCCAACTTTGTGGGAACAGTTTGGGGATAGCCCCTTCCTGTTCCAACGTGACTGTGCACCAGTGCACAAAGCAAGGTCCATAAAGACATATGAAAGGGAAAGACACCTAAAGAGAAAAAGAAGGATGCTGCACACCCCAAACAATATGCAAAAAAAAGGGAAATGTCCCCTAAAGGGGTTTTCAAGGCAGCAAGTGGATGAAATAATATTACATACATTTAAAAAGTTCAAATGTTATTAATGACAATGGTCAAAAAGAAGTTAAAATGACAATTAAAACATGAGCTATGGTACAGGAGATACAGAGACAGATACAGAGACAGCATCAGCGCGATTAATTAATAATACACAACATTTAAGCATAAAAAGTATTGGTGATATGCAAATCTGACGCGTTTCCCCCCTACGGGGACTTCTTCAGAGAATTTACTCGCTATGAAAGAATTTTACACATATTGAAATTCATGCACATGAGCATGAAAAATATATCTAACAATAACAATATAAAAACTCTTAATATATAGTTACCAATCACATCTTTCTGTACAAAATCTTCTGAAACCAAAGTCTTCTAAAAGACCCCCTCCACCTGATCCCACCAGGAGTCCCCAACCAACCGGCACCCCCAGGGGAACAGTGAGCCCAGACATCGGAGTGTGGCTTAAGAGGAGTCACAGTAGTGGAGGAATTCCCAAGAGCCCGGGCAGGGCGTAAGGGCGAGGAAGCGGCACCTATGGATAAAGCACCAAGGGGCAGCGCTGTGAGTGCATTGTGTTTAGCACAGAAACAATTGGTAATTTCTTTGGGTATAATTAATGAGCAGTTTCATATTGGATAGGGAGTAAACTAGTATAGGATATGTACTAATCAAATTTTAATAAGAAAAATGGAATTGGATGTGAATATGACTTATTAAAGATTATATTAATATTAAATATAATTTATTTAAAGATTGTAATCAGGTGAATTGGAAGTGAAGGAACATAATAATGGTACATAATAATGTAAGGAAAAGTGCGTGTGAGAAAAAAAAATAGTGAGATTACACTAAAAAGTGATGGGAGATGAAGAAAAAAAAAAGCTCATGTTTTAATTGTAATTTTTACTTCTTTTTGACCATTGTCATTAATAAAATTTGAACTTTTTAAATTGGTCCATAAAGACATGGCTGAGCGAGTTTGGGGTGGAAGAACTTGACTGGCCCACTCAGAGTCCTGACATCCACCCGATAGAACAACTTTGGCATGAATTAGAGCAGAGACTGCGAGCCAGGTCTTCTTGTCCACATCAGTGCCTGAACTCACAAATGTGTTTCTGGAAGAATAGTCAAACATTCCCAAACCTTGTGGACAGCCTTCCCAGAAGAGTCTAAGCTGTTATAGCTGCAAAGGTTGGGCCAACTCAATATTGAACCCTACGGTCTAAGACTGGGATGTCATTAAAGTTCATGTAAATGTAAAGGTAGGTGTCCCAATACTTTTGAATATATATATTTATTTTTGGGCTTGCTGTTACCTTTCGTTCTCCTTGTGACACGTCTAGGGGATGTTCCGTGGTAGATGGCCCAGTAATTTGAGACTGACAATAGCTCCAGTTGAATGGATTTTATTTGCAAACGTCGACCATTGAACAGTCTTTTAACTTGGGATCAGAGGGTTGGAAAGGAAAGTTCAGGTACTCTCAATGTCAAAGTCTATAAACATTATGGAACTTGCTTACTTCGACTGCATACAGAGAATAGTCATTCGCAGCTGGATGAGCACTCAGGTTGGACAGTCCCTCTCTCACAAGGCCTAGCAGCCAACAAGGTGCTTACTCACTTTATCACCGACATTGTTGCAGAACACGTAGGGAAATAAGCGGTATAACACTTGTAGGATACCTGGATCTTTCAGCCCAATTGGCGATATCCCCCAAGACTGGATTCTCTCGGTTACTTCAGCCCTTCCAGGCTCTTGTTAAGGAAACCAACCTCATGCATGGTGTTCTTCTAAAGGGTCCTCCCCTGTAATGCTCGGAGTACACTGGGTCTCTCCCGGACCGGAGACGGCACCCATCCACCTCGGAATCCTTCCTTGGTTCCCTTGCCTTGGGCTAGCCAGCCTCGAGGCATCAAAGTCAGGTGGAATGGCACCCCAGGCCATAGCCTTCCTGGGGGCTGGTCAGGAAGACCAGGACCATATACTCAGCACAGCATACTGGACTGGAACCCAGAACCACGTGACGTCCGCATCTTAAATACCCTCTCCCAGAGGGCACAGCGGGAGGGCCACTCACACTGACCTGACTCCGAGAGGGAATAATTCAAGCGCCTCACCAGACCATAGTTCCACACCTGCCCCCAGAGACAGTGCCCCCCTGTGGCCAGGCTGAACATCTCACAGTCCAGTCAGACTGACACAGAAGCCAAATTTAGTCAAATAGACCAAAACCAAACTGTAGTTTGGGTAAAGCTTTTAACTTTGAAAAACATAGCGCGTGCTCTTCAGGAGCCCGCTGCTACATATATATTATATATATAAATATATTATTGTATACATAAACACGATAGTAAACAGTATACCATAGAAAACCCTCTTACTTAAAGATTAATGATACACAGTACACCGGCCTGATGTAAAACTTCTATGCATGATTAATCCAAGATCCATTTTTTCCATTGAAAAATCACTCCCAGCACTGGATAGTTTAACGATACAAATGACATTACTCCCATAAGGAAATACAGATCTACTGACACTAATAGAACATTTGCAATCCATTGACTTCCTGTCTCTCTCTCTTGCTGGCAGATTATCAAAGATGGAGGGGAAGATACAACGTAGCTATTGTAGATACTGAATCGATATTTGGCGCAAGGACTAGAGGTCAGACAAAGTACTTAGACGGGCATTTTGCCAGACGAAAAGAGATGTCAAGGAAATCAATTAGATGCTAAAGAAAGAGCTGCCCCTGCTCTGAAAATCCAATCTTGAAAGGCTTGCTGTAGTTCAAAAGAAACCTATTAACATAAGTTATATCTTTGTGTGTCTTTAATACATATTATTTCTCAGTTGAGACATGTTGTGTGCATGCCGCCAGTACACCCCAGGTACAGGGAAATCATTGCATGAGTGTAGAAAACTCCAGATAAGTGAACTCCAGATAAGTGAACTCCAGATAAGTGAACTCCAGATAAGTGAACTCCAGATAAGTGAACTCCAGGAAGACAAGTAAATACTCTTTTGAACTACATGTATGTTAACCAATTTACCTGCAAAAGGATTTGTGATTCTGTTCAGCTAATCTTTTGACCCAGATAACTCTGCCAGACAGAACAGTCAGGCCCTGACTTCCCCCCAGCAGACTACACTTCAGTTTAAGCAAAATGGTGCAGAGAGAAACAATTATGCTTTCACTGACCTTCCTTTAAAATTACAAGTTGCCTGAAAGTTAAGCTTGAATCAAGGACACAAAACTAGCAGGCAGCAAGTGAAGTCATACTTAAAGTAATATTAAACCCTTAGCATTTTTTAGCCTAAAACATTGAAAACTTACATTCCATAGTAAACTACTTGTTTAAAACCTAAGTGCATCCAAAATCAACAATATAAATATCAGCACAAGGGACATAACTTACAACCAGTGGGATGTGTCCCTTTTGCTATTTTTTAATCTGTTAATAGCAATCCTCCTCTGTCCTGCCCTCTGCCTTTATAATCGTCCAGTGCTGTGGGGGTTAATACAACTAAAGGGCTGCCACAGGCTCTCAACAAGAAGGCCTGACTATGCCCCCCTCCCCCCCAGCTCTGTCATTCATAGAAGTTGTACTGCATCTTCTAATAATGAAGCAGGTTCTAAGAGTGGAAGATGGGCAGATGATTGATAGCTTTGTCCACTCCATTCTTAGTTCCTGTTCCATTCATACCGGTAGTAGCTGTAGTTCGGCTTCTATGAATGGTGGAGCTGGTCGGGTATAGGTGGGCTCTTTTGACGAGGACCTGTGATAGCTCTTTAGTTCTTTTAACACCTGCCACACCGGCAGGGCTGTCTTAATGCATGGGCACTGCCCAGGGGCCCCGAGTACATGGGGGGCCCATGATAATCTTGCATTACATCATATTTGCCAACTGTCCCAGATTTGCTGGGACAGTCACGCTTTTTACTAAGCTGTCCCGGGATTGCCCAGGCAGCATCTCGAAACCAGTATTGTGCCCTCCTGATCCCAATATTGTGCCCTCCTGATCCCAGTATTGTGCCCTCCTGATTCCAGTATTGTGCCCTCCTGATCCCAGTAATGCGCCCTCCTGATCCCAGTATTGTGCCCACCTGATCCCAGTATTGTGCCCTCCTGATCCCAGTAATGTGCCCTCCTGATCCCAGTATTGTGCCCTCCTGATTCCAGTATTGTGCCCTTCTGATCCCAGTATTGTGCCCTCCTGATCCCAGTAATGTGCCCTCCTGATCCCAGTATTGTGCCCTCCTGATCCCAGTATTGTGCCCTCCTGATTCCAGTATTGTGCCCTCCTGATTCCAGTATTGTGCCCTTCTGATCCCAGTATTGTGCCCTCCTGATTCCAGTATTGTGCCCTTCTGATCCCAGTGTTGTGTTCTCCTGATCCTCCCTGTACTGTGCCCTTCTGATTCCCCCCATTCTGAGCCCTTCTGCCCCCGTACTGTGTTGATTAGTTTTTGATTTGTGGCATGTTTTCTTATTGTTTAAAATTGATTTTATTGGTAAAACAAATAAATATATGTTTAATGCTATCAGCTTTTTACACTTTAAGGCCCCTTTCACATATGCGGATGGTATGTCCGTATTTCATCCATCCGTTTGCGGATGAAATATGGGCATACATTCATCCCTATGGGATAGCGGGTGTCTGCGGATGAGCATCCGCAGACACCCGCTATTGTCCGCCTCTGCAACTGTCCGATTCTGCAGACGGAGGAAAATCCTATTTTTCTGTCCGTCTGCAGAGCGGATCGGACGAACACGGACAGATAGTCCATGGTCATCCGATCCCCATAGAGGAGAGCGGAGAGCTGACAGGGCGGTCCCTGCACACTGTGCGGAGACCGCCCTGTCCGCCGCCGGCTCAGCGGGGACAACGGAGCGGTCCCCGCTGAGCGAGCGGATCATCACGGGGCGGATCATTACTGATCCGCCCCGTGTGAGAGAGGCCTAATTCTTGAGAGTAGGTGTGTAAATTGGGTTAGGCTGGTAGGGGGCCCAGTGCATTAAGACAGCCCAGTGTACCAGGGGTGGGGGGCAGGACAGAGGAGCAATACAGTGAACAGTAGAGGAATCAACACAAGGGACACATTCTACTGAATGTAAGTTCCGTTCTTTGTGTGGAGGGAGCTTGAGAAGCAAGAAACTGGCTCCCCCCATCTGTAAAACAGGAAAGTTGAGAGAGGAGATAACCTCATGGTAAAACGATAGATAGTTCTATAAGGAAATTTTTTAGTATGGTGAAGATTTCTGTAAGCTGTATTAGTCTGGAAAACAAGTGCCAATGTATAATATATAAGATACCCAGTGACTGTGGTGGTAACGACATTCTCATCTCTGTTCTCAGAAGGAGAAAAGGACAATGTGCTCATAATTCGAGCAGCTTATTCTGTCATCAAGTCATGAACGCCCCTCTATCTGTATAAACACAGCTGCTGTTTTCCAAGAAATACGGTACGGAATAATTACAGTCACAGTCACAAACAAGATCAAAGTGTACCGGTAGCCTCCACTTCCGGTAAAGGAGTCATCTTTAATCTTCACACTCGATGATGAATGAAATAGAAGTCACTAAAGGACAAGGATTTATTTCAATGCTAGAGAGACCTGTCAATCTCCATGGTCCCCGCAGGGAATGGGGCAGAATTCTGATGTCTCTTTAAATACTTTCTCCGCTAAATCTTTAACAATCAAACACGATTACTGAAATGAAAATGAAAACAAATTAGCAGCATGCAGTATGGTTATAGAGGATCTGTACTGTGGAAGGCATGCCCAAAAAAAAGCAAGCAGAAGGCAAGGGACTAGCCAACAGTATTACGTGTAGGCTCCCTGGAGCTAATTTCCTCATTACTGATTTACGGTATATTATTATGCAGTGTGTGGAGGCGGCCATCTTGGTAAAGGAGCAGGGCTTTGCTTATCCCCGATGATTAATATGATGATTAAAGTGGAGCTCCACCCTAAAGTGGAACTTCCGCTCATTGGAACCCTCCCCCCCCTCCGGTGCCACAATTGGCACCTTTCAGGGGGGAGGGGGGTGCAGATACCTGTATAGTACAGGTATTTGCACCCACTTCCGGCATAGATATCCGCAGAATCTGTGGGTATTTACGCCACTTCCTGCGGGTCCCCCGCTGTCTGCTGGGAAACACACGGATCCCAGAGACGCCGGGAACCATCCTTATTGCGCAACGCGACTCACGCATGTGCAGTAGAGAACTGGGAAGTGAAGCTGCAAGGCTTCACTTCCTGATTCCCATACCGAAGATGGCGGCGGCAGCACCCGAGAGCCAATCGAGAGATCGGCTTCGGGTGCCGACATCGCGGGCGCGCTTTGCGGGTAAGTGTCCTTATTTTAAAAGTCAGCAGCTGCAGTATTTGTAGCTGCTGACTTTTAAAAACAAAAAACGGCGGAACTCCCGCTTTAATGGAGGCACTTGGTAAGCCACAGAATAAGCACAGATCAACGAAATGAATGAAGCAGAAGCAGGGAGATCCTTGCATTGTAAGTTCTTAGACACAGCTTCTTCTCCAGCAAAGAGAACAGTGAACAGCATAGTAGTGGCATTGCTCCCAGCTGTCCCTGATCTTGAGGGACTGTCCAGTGGCGGCTGATTTTTTTTCTTTGGGGGGGGGGCAGTGGAACCCATGGCCCACCAACCCCCCCCCCCCGCGATCAGATGGATGGGATAAGCCTGGCACTCACCCCATCTAGGTAGCAGATGGGCAGGCAGGCAGCATGTTCTATGGGACATCCACAGCATGTCCTTGCGTGATCCTCCTCCCTTCTCCTAGTCATCCAATAGGATCGCCTGTCTATTCATTCAATTAGAAAATGGGTCTCACACTCGCTTCTGATTGGCCGAATTGAGGATCAGTGTTTCAACAGCGAATATTCATTCGCTATTGTAAAACACCTATGTGGGCTCCGGTCGCACTCTCTGCGACCCAAGCAAACCCTATTTTTAAGCCTATAAAAACCCCTGGTTCTATGCTGGTGCTTCAGAAAAAAACCCTATCCACTGTAATTCATGCGCCGCCGCGGCCATGAATAGATTCATGCTACACATGAATCTATCAATTGCATATAGGGGTAGGCCTGGAGAGAGGGGGCGGTGCCCGGGCTCCCCTAATGGAGAGGCTACCCCTGGGACTGTTCCTGATTTGGAACAAAGTCCCTCTCTCTCTTTCCTGTTGGTTTTGTCCCTCGTTTTGTCTGATCTATATAGCTGTATATAAAATACACTATTTATCTTTCAATAAGTGTTTCACAGTCCTAAACCTTTCATCCAATTTCTAAATTGCTACATTTGTAAATTTAAGAAGTCAGTATGAAAAAACAAATCACTTGTGGGTTTAACTTATTTTTGGGGTATAATTCTCCAAAAAGGGGCATGGCAGGGGGCATGTCCTATGGGTGTGTCCTATGTCTACATACTTTTGCTTATAGGTGTCCCTCTTTACCATCTCAAAAAAGTTGGGAAGTGTGGTAGTGGCATTACCAAATCACACTTCAGATCTCATGAGACAAGCAGTGAGAAGCAGGGACAAGGAGGGGGCAGCGGCCCTGAAGGGAGTGGGGGGACACACAGCGAACTGTGCTATCCTTACCACAGACATGCTTCAGAACAGTAGCTAATTCAATGTCCACTGTCACTGCATTCTACAGCATGCCCACTTTCTGTCTAATGCCCCGTACACAAAAACGGAATTTCCGTCGGAAAAATCTTGGATGTTTTTTCCGACGGAATTCCACTCAAGCTTGGCTTGCATACACACGGTCACACAAAAGTTCTCTGAACTTTCGACCGTCAACGCAGTGATGTACAACACTACGACGAGCCGAGAAAATGAAGTTCAATGCTACCGAGCATGCGTCGAATTGTTTCCGAGAATGCGTAGGAATTTTGCAGAACTTTTGCCAACTGAAAAACAGAGAACCTGCTCTCAATCTTTTGCTGGAATTCCACCAGCAAAAGTCCGATGGAGCATACACACAGTCACACTTTCCGACCAAAAGCTCTCATCAGACTTTTGTTGGCGGAATTTCCGCTCGTGTGTGTGTTCACAAGCGCAATCACTCCCCTGATGTTATAAACAAGGGATTGGCCTTGTACATGCCATGCCCCGCATGGGCAGCTGGATCAAGTGGTTGTACAAAGAATGGCTGCAGGGCGGTATACCCATTCTATACAATGCATTAGCAGTGGGCTCCCTGGGTGCTGGATAGATCTGCCTTGGTACTGCCTTAGAAGACAATTTCACCTTTAGTGAAGTTGCCCCTTTATTAATCCTCCTACCCACCTGAAGGCGGCCCACCTGAAATAATACTTATCTTCCTTCCCGAACTAGTGAACTTTATTCTGACAAGGTCCCAGGCCTAGTCCTCTTCATACTGGACATGCCCACAGCCCATTCATACCTATGGGTGAGAGCCATACTCTGCAGAAGACAGCAATAAATACAGCTATTCATAAGACTGCTTTGGACTATGGTGTACATGATCACTATTAAAAGGAGCTGTCTGGGACCTTGTTAACGGAAAGATCAGGGAGGAATGCAAGTATTGTCCTAGATGGGCTGCACTCAGGGGGTGGGGGCATTAATTAAGACCATCACCAAATATAAAACTATTTTAGAACAGGCCTGGACTGGCTATAGGGCAGACCGGGCATTTGCCCGGTGGGCCGGGGCCGCCTGTGGCCTGTTGATGATCAGGCCGCACAGCGGGAGGTAAGCGGCGGCCGCGGCCTGATCGTGGGTAACACAGGCCACAGGTCACGTATGGCCTGTGTCATGCGGAACTGGCGGCTGCATGGGCTGTGCTGTGTGTCTCTCTCACACACAGCTCAGCCTCAGCGCCGCGCTGACAGTTCCGCTCTCCTCCTCCAGCCATGGGCGTCCGCGCGGTGGGGAAAGCTGCTGCTGTCACTATTCCCCCCTCGCTCCCCCTCCCCTTCTCACGTCGGCAGCAGAGGAAGAGAAGGCATTCCTGTTTGGTCGTTTTCCCTCCCCATTGGCCAACACAGAGGGCCAATCAGAAGAAACTAGAGGGGCATCATGGGAAATGTAGTCCCAGAGATACATGGCACCATTGGTCTCAGCAGGGAGCAGACTACAGTCCCCAGCATGCACTCTGCTGGGGTGAAAGAGAAAACCCAGAAACAAGCTGAGGAGTGCTTGTTACAGCTACTACAGGAGACATGGCAAATGAAACAGAGGACTGTGCTGGGGGAACTAATAGCCCCAGCACAACCAGCCACGCTGCACCGCACCACCAGAGAGAGTGACGCTGCACCGCACCACCAGAGAGAGTGACGCTGCACCGCACCACCAGAGAGAGTGACGCTGCACCGCACCACCAGAGAGAGTGAGTGACGCTGCACCGCACCACCAGAGAGAGTGACGCTGCACCGCACCACCAGAGAGAGTGACGCTGCACCGCACCACCAGAGAGAGTGACGCTGCACCGCACCACCAGAGGGAGCGACGCTGCACCACCAGAGGGAACGACGCTGCACCGCACCACCAGAGAGAGCGACGCTGCACCGCACAACCAGAGAGAGAGAGTGACGCTGCACCGCACCACCAGAGAGAGTGACGCTGCACCGCACCACCAGAGAGAGGGACGCTTCACCGCACCACCAGAGAGAGGGACGCTTCACCGCACCACCAGAGAGAGGGACGCTGCACCGCACCACCAGAGAGAGGGACGCTGCACCGCACCACCAGAGAGAGGGACGCTTCACCGCACCACCAGAGAGATGGACGCTTCACCGCACCACCAGAGAGAGGGACGCTTCACCGCACCACCAGAGACAGGGACGCTGCACCGCACCACCAGAGAGAGGGACGCTGCACCGCACCACCAGAGAGAGGGACGCTGCACCGCACCACCAGAGAGAGGGACGCTGCACCGCACCACCAGAGAGAGCCACGCTGCACTGCACCGCCAGAGAGAGCCACCCTGTACCCGCAGCGCCAGAGGGAGCCACCCTGTACCCGCAGCACCAGAGAGCAGGTCAGTGTAACTGGGCCATGGACACAATAGGAGACAGACAGTACTGGCATGGCCACAATAGGACTGGGACACTATAATATAAAGGGGACTGCCCCGTAAAAGGGCACTGTAATCATTGCAGTGCCCCTTTTTAGTGCAGTTCCCTTTATATCACAGTGTCCCTGCACATTACAGTGTGGAGGACCAACACCAGCCACCCCCGCTAATGTCTACCGAACCCCCCCCCCGGTCCCTGGAAAGGTTGGCTGCTCAATCTAAAATGCCCGGGCCTATTTTTTGTCCCAGTCCGGGCCTGTTTTAGAATGATCTCACGCTGCAGATAATTAGCACTTGAGTGCCTAGGTAGAGGAACTGCAGTGCTAAATTTAAGAGGAAATTCAAGACAAAGGGAAGATTTTTAAGGCACTGCTTAGTTCTAATTTACATTCCAAGATATATCCTATAAGAGAGCAAATTAAATTTTTGTGAGTTTAAATTATAGTGATTGTAAACATCTGAGCATGAAAAAAGCATATCTTTCTACAGTGTGTACTTGCTTTACTTCAAAGGACCTAGTGTGATTTCTATCTGTTGTCTTTGCTACCTGCATGAGTCACTTCTGACAAGTCATGCAAACTCCAAACCCTGTGACTGACAGCCTCCGCTGTGCATGTTTCCCTATGACACTGTGTAGAGTGGGTGTATCCATTCCCTCCACTCAGGTCTCAGATTACACTTAGCTCTCCTTTCTATGCTGTGCAATGTGTGACATCAGATCTCCACCCCCTGCCTCTCGAAGCTTAGAAATGCTGTGTAAACTATAAAATTTGAATGGCTGCAGAGGAGAGAGTGCTACAAATAAACAGGAGGTTTTGTTTCATCTCTGTATATCACCTGAGGTTAGTCACTACACTGGGTATATGCAAGTGTTTACAACCACTTTAAAAGGAATTTGTCAGGATCAAAAACTGGGAACTTCCATTACTGTCTTGTTTTTAATGGTACAAGCCTTAGGGCAGTCATCCTTCTTCTTGCTTTATTATTTAGTAGGTCACTCATGCAGTCGGAGAAGGCTTAACTTTATGGAAGGATGAGGGTAACAGAATATAAAAAAAACGAGTGCAGCTGTACTATACAATACAAGCAGTTAAAGCAGAGGTTCACACAAAAATTGAACCTCCACTTTTCGGAACCCTCCCCCCTCCGTTGTCACATTTGGCACCTTTCAGGGGGAGGGGGGTGCAGATACCTGTCTAAGACAGGTATTTTCACTCACTTCCAGGGGTCTGTGCCTCTTCCTGTCCTACCACGCTGTCTGCTGGGACACACCCAGAATCAGCGGGGACCATTCGGATTGCGCTGTGTGACTCGCGCATGCGCAGTAGGGAACCGGGAAGTGAAGTCGCAAGGCTTCATTTCCTGATTCCCTTACCGAAGATGGCGGCGGAAGCACCCGAGCGACGGTTCGGCCTCGGGTCCCGACATCGCTGGACCCTGGGACAGGTGAGTGTCCTTATTCTAAAAGTCAGCAGCTGCAGTATCTGTACTTTAAAAAAAATAAAATTTGCGGGACTCCCACTTTAAAGGACCATTTTAGTGAAAATGTATAACTGGTATTCTGGTAACAGTTTGTGGTTAACACCTGTAATAATAGTATTCCGTACATGAATTCCTTTTTAATTTCACATACCTTTATTTATATTTTTCTCCACATGTACCCAAAGACCAAGAGGCATTTAAGGGCGGCACAGTGGTGTAGTGGTTAGCACTCTCACCTAGCAGTAAGAAGGTCGCTGGTTCAAATCCCAACCATGACACTACCTGCCTGGAGTTTGTATGTTCTCCCTGTGCCTGCGTGGGTTTCCTCCGGGTACTCCGGTTTCCTCCCACAATCCAAAAAAGACATGCAGGTAGGTTAATTGGCTTCTGTCCAAAATTGGCCCTAGTATATGAATTGGGGACCTTGGATTGTGGGCTCCTTGAGGATAGGGACCGATGTGGGTATAGCAATGTATAAGGAAAAAGGGACAATTGTAGACACTCACTCAGGTTGAACTGGATGGACTGGTGTCTTTATTCAACCTAACTAACTATGAAACTATGAAACTATAACAGCGCTGGAGGTGCTTACAACAGTCTGATTATATGCAAATTATGGCAGATAGGGGTAATTTACTAAAGGAGACTGTGCACTTTGCAAAGTGCAGTTGCACTCTGCAAGAGCAGTTGCGCCAGAGCTCAGTAAATGAACAGAAGCTCTGTTGACTTTCATCATCTAATCATGTGCAAGCAAAAATGCATTTTTTTCCTTGCGTGTGATTGGGTACAAAGTGAAGCTTTATCTCATTTACTAAGCTCTGGAGCAACTGCACTTGCAGAGGACAACTGCACTTTGCAAAGTGCACAGTCTATTTGCCTTTAGTAAATCAACTCCATAGTGTCGTTATTCTTTATCTATTGGGAGCCAGTGGGGATGTACAGATGGCAAATATATACTCTGCACTGCACATGCGCTACAGTCAGTGTACAATTAAAATGAAATACTAGATGAAATTACAAAAACTGAACGGACACAGATGTCACAAAAGTGAACAGACACCCTAGTGATCGGAATGGATGCTGCCTGTGTGAAAGAGCCCTAAAACACTTTTTTTCCCTTTATAATCTCATGTCCCTGCATGTTGTGATGGATTTTTCTTTGGAAATGCTTAAAAAAAAACAACTTTTTTACTCTCGCTAAAAAGGCTTCTTCCTGCCTCCCACTTCATTACTCTGTGCTGGCAGAGCAGAGTAGCAACCACACCCCTCCTCATGTCTACTTGTATTGCTGAGAAGGGCAGGGGGCACGCCTGATCAGGTCTATTACATTACAGTAATAACGTACTAGGTTTACTTCTGGTGCTTATTGGATTGTACAGTCAAATGTAAACTCCCTGAACAACTGCTCTAAGAGAAAAGTGAAGACCATGTATGAGGAGACTGTTAGCACAATATCTTTCTCACTTAAAGAGAACCATCTATGTTGAGCTTATGTAAGAAAATATTTTAAATCCCAAATAAAATATTGCATCTTTTTTCTTTTATAATCCTATGTCCCTGCACATTGTGTCTAATTGCCTGGAAAGCTTTAAAATACCTTTTGGTCTCTTGCTCTGTGCTGCCGGAGCTGAGTAGTAGCCATACCCCACATAACTATTGCAGAGAAAGGTAAGGGGGCGTGTCGGACAAAGTCTATTACATTACATTAGGGGTGGCAACCTTAAAGAGGTGGAGATCTACCTGAACAACATGGGAGGAGTCAAAGATCACCAGGCACAGTGTTGCTTCCTCACACCAGTTTTAAAACTGTATCTGCTGTGCTATTGTGTCTCCGTTGCATGCATTGCACAACAATCATGGGTTTAAATCAAGTGGATTAGAAGGCAACATATCTCCTCCTCACCTCCTGTCAAACACACTCAGATGGCTTTTTAGAGGAGCAGCAGTGCTTGTTGCATTTGCAAATGAGCCCTTAGTTGCATTTGGCAGGAGCACTCTTAGCCCTTGTACACACGGTCGGAGAATCCGTCGGAATGTGTCCTATCGGACCGTGTCGTCAGATAATCTGACTGTGTGTGGTATGCATCGGACTGATTCCGTCCGACCCAATTTTCCAACATGTTGGAAATATTTCCTGACCAACTGGGCCGGACGGACCTAATCCGATCATGTGTAGAGCATTTTCATCGGACCAAGTGCCACGCATGCTCAGATCAAATTCCTACATCAAAGCTATTGGCTACTAGCCTGAATGTAGTCCCATCGTAACGAAATTACGTCATCACGTTCTGAAAGATCGGATTTTTCGCCAACTTGGCCCGATCGTGTATATGCAACAGTTTCGGACACAATCCGTCGGACTAAATCCGACGGGCAAAATCCGACGGATTTGGTTGGCAAAATCTCCGACCGTGTGTACAGGGGCTTAGAGCTCGTTCACATGTAAATCCCTATGGTTGAGTTGCGGATTTACTGCCCCAATCCCTACCCCCTTTAGCTGCTGAGGCAGCAGCCAGAGGTGTACACATGTCGCAGCGGGAATTAAGCCCCCTGTTGCTTTTGGTGCAGGCTACCGCCTGCCAATCAGGACCTATTCAAGTAAATGGGACCACTCCGCATGGTACAGGAGCCAGCACTACAGAGGATGCATCGGCATATGCGGTTCTTGTTCCTTACTACAGATCCATCTTTACAAGTAGTCCTTCTGCAGTTCACCCTGTTGAATGCTCTGGGATGGCAGTGTCAGGGTTGGGCTCAGCCCTTCCTTCTCTGAACTGGCCGCTCAGCTGTTGGGTAATTGCCAGTTACCATCTCTCCACAGTTACTTAGCTGTTGATGATCTTGCTCGTCAGTCCTGCCTACTTAAGCCATCCAGTCCAGAGGAGCTCTGCCTTCGCCTTGGTCACATCACAAGAAACTATCACCTGCGGTCCTGTTTAAAGACTTGCTTTGCTGACATTCCTTCTGGCTCCAGATCCTGCTTGCTGTTCCAATACACTGATCCCTGACTTGGCTGACTATCCCTTCCGGTTACTTTGGCTATGTTTTGACTACGTTTGTTTTTTAACTTTCATTATTAAACAAGTGTGATTTAACTGTACTTCTGTCTCGGTCTGATTTAATGGTTTCTGACAGGCGGGTCAGCAAGCCCAGACCGCAATCTACCAGTCACCTGTCCGCGATCTACTGGTAGATTGCCATCTACAGTTTGCTGACCCCTGCATTACATAGAATAAATACTAGGTTTAATGCTGGTGCCTATTGGATAGTACAGTGAAATGTAAACTCCCTGCACAACTACTGTAATAGTAAAGTGAAGCGAAGCCTATGTACAGTATATGGATGATGTTAGCACAATATCTGTTTCACTGCATATCGACTTCTAAATTAATTTAACTATATGACTGAAGTATGAATCTTACATAAGCCTAGTCATAATTAGTTCTCCTATTATCCAAGCCTTCCAATAAATATCTTTTTTTAATAAGTACGAAATGGTTGTCATTCCTGTCCCCAGTGCAATAACAGAGGATGAAGGGAAGGCTCTGACTGGTTGATATGGTCAGCTAGAACGGTTTTCCTTTAGTTGCTGATAAAGAGGGCTTACGTTCTCTGTCAGAGCTTGGTGAATCTTTCTCCCACATCTAACATTTGTTGAATTGCATTACAGGAAATTGAGAGTTTCTCTGCCCCCAACATTGCACATTCCACTGCCAGTTTCTGCCGCTCTCGAACACCCACTCACACCAGACTTCATACATTTTTTTCATCTAGAATAAATCTTGCGCAGTGTTTTCTCAGTTCAGGAAACATCAGTTGATGTCAATCACACGCTGATCCCAAAATCTGGTGAAGTGTTACAGTCGTTACAAGTGGGAAAGTAGGGAATTAGGCCGCAAAGTTCTTGTGGCTCAGAGTTCAGTGCATATGTAACCCAAGTCGGCTTGCTATGAGATTTGGGAAAGCTGGACTCGAGACAACAGCTTACCACTTTCTTGAAAAGAGTTAAAGCCGACAGCTTTGGGTTTATTATCACATCCTGTTTTCAACGGCATTGATAACGCACGTCTTTAATGTCTCACTTACAAAGTGGGGGCAAACTGACCTAGATGGTAACGCCACCTTTTTCACACGCATGCAGAAGACAAAAAAAACAATCTTTCTTTGTGAAATTGTACAGTGCACCCAAGTTCTCTTTCCCTGCAATCTGCTTGTCCATATTGTTTTTGTAAAATAGAATTTTTATTTTCTATCTGCTTTGTTCCCCCTGTGGTCACAATTGTCCCCCCCCCCCTTCCTATTGGCCACACCAACCCCTTGCTCCATGGCCAGCCACATTAGGGCTAGCCATCCAACACCCCCCAACAGCGATATCAACTGGTCCTAGAACCACACATAGTAGAGTTGCCAACTCATCCCTTTAAACCCAAACACATATTAATTACACAGGTTCTGAGGCTAATTGAATACAGGTAAGACATTAAGTGAGTTAGCTTCCACCTTAATCAGCCACAGAACCTGTGTAATTAATATGTGTTTGAGTTTAAAGGGATGAGGTGGCAACCCTACCTTATAGACACATATGCCCACTTGTACAGACACAGATCAATGTTAATATCAACTGGTTCTTCAGCCATATCAAGTACCTCCTTGCAACCTTAGCAGATATCAGTATAGCTCTCCTCCACTTTTGTCAGGTTACTCCTCTCTCTAGTCCAGCCATTTTCAACCAGAGTTCTATGGAACCCTTGGTTTCTCCTGAGTCTGCTAAGGGTTCCTTGAGCTGTGGCTAATAATTGACCTCCCAGTTGAAAGTATCTGCATAGTTCTGGGGTCACTTGGTAGAGCCAGCTTCAAGACACCAATGATATTTTTTAGCTGCCTGTAAACGTGTCACTCTGACTACCACTGCAAGGGGGGAATCTATCCACTGGCAACCAATATAGGGGACATTTTTACAACTGATCAAAGTAAATTGATTTTGGCAAGGATTCCCCAATACCTGAAAATGTGTTTGTAGGGTTCCTTTGGGTTACAAAGGTTGGGAAAGGCTGCTCTAGCCACATTTATCCCCATCCAAAATAATTATAACCCCTTTTCATAAACACATCTCAGATTTGTTGTCTCCTCACCAATATATGATCTAAATCCTTTTGGTACTCATCATTCTTGGCAAAACAGAAAACAAGTTCCATCAGCCTGCACTGCTGGATTTCAACACTCAACATTGGTCATGGCCTAGATTCCTGAAACCTGTCTGGGGTGGACATAGTATTTTTTGGTTGCTTTTTTTTTTTTACCAGTTTGTAAAGTAGATTTTTAGTTTAATATGATTTATTTTTTTATATCAGCATTTGCAACATTTTTCAAATAAACATTTATGTTCAATCTAAGTTTATTGAAAAACATTTTTAACATACAAAATTTCATTCATAGATGGTACTATCATACAATAAATCACAATAAAACATAAAAAATATACAATCAATATATTTCTGGGAGTCACATTGGTGTAGAGGAATGTGTTATTTATAATACAAAGGTGCCCGCAAAGGAAAAATAAAGAAAGAGAGAGAGAAAAAAATAGAACATGTGTTATATAGACCTATATTACTGAATAAATGGAACAATTTACTTAAATATCTATTAGGAGGATGCCAAGCACTAATCATTAGGTACTGGAGCACAGTGAACCACCGCCCCCCAGTATCGTTAATAGTTAGGGCCTATAGCTTTCCGAACCTTATTATTCAGCAACAACTCCAAGAAGGGGAGAGAGAGGTGAGGAGAAAAAAGAACTGGAAAAACCAAAAAAAGAGGGGGGGGGGTAGTAATATACATTTAAAGCCCAACTTCGGACAACCTAAAACATAATCCTCTGCAGTGGAGCTGGGCCTGCACTGCAAGGGTTTATTGTTCTTTTTGGTCTAGGGGAACAATAAAAAAAGGATTAACTTACCCGATCCTGCTCTCCTCCCCGCAACTAGACTGGTCTCCGCAGCTTTTTCACCATCACACTCCAGTGGTATAGGGTTCTGATGTCAAAAAGACCAAAGCAGGGTCTGTAGCGCTGTAGTGGATGAGATGACACCAAGGGACAGTCTGCTGTCAGAGTGTGGGGGAGCCCCTTCACCTGGGGGAGCAGAGGATCAGGTAAGTAAAACTATTTCTCCTCTCCCCTAGACAAAACAAACGTTTAACCCAGGCAGTGTGGGTGCAGCCGCATTGTAATGCTGCGTACACGCGATCAAACTATTCGGTGGACTTGGTCCGGCGTGTGTGTCCGGCGGACTTAGAAAGTAGTTTTGACTCAAAAATTGAGTCAATCCGGCCGTGTGTGTGCTAGTCCGCCGGACTTTTGAAATTAATGGACTTTCCCGCACACGGAGAAGAGTCCATTAATTTTTAACGCGGCTCTAGGGAGACGGGACTAGTGCAGGAGGTCAATGTCGCCGCCTTCGGCGGCGAGATTGACACATCGCTGGCCCCGTCACCTGGTATGGACTTAAAGGGGAAGCCCTACGCTGAAAAAACAGCGTGGGGGTCCCCCCCAGGTCCATATAAGACCCTTATCCAAGCACGCAACCCGGCCGGTCAGGAAAGGGGGTGGGGACGAGCAAGCGCCCCCCCCCCTTCCTGAGCCATACCAGGCCGCGTGTGCCCTCAACATGGGAGGGTGCTTTGGGGAAGGGGGTGCCCTGCGGCCCCCCCACCCCAAAGCACCTTGTCCCCCTTTTCTCGACAACCCTGGCCGTTGGTTGTCGGGGTCTGCAGGTGGGGGACTTATCGGAATCTGTGAGCCCCCTTTAATAAGGGGGCCCCCAGATACCGGCCTCCCACCCTATGTGAATGAGTATGGGGTACAATGTACACCTACCCATTCACCTGGTGAAAAAAAAAAACACAACACAAGGGTTTAAAATAATTTATTGCACAGCTCCGGGGGTCTTCTTCCGTTTTGGGGGGTCTTCTCGCCGGACTCCTCCGCTATCTTCTGCTAGCTCTTTTACTAGCGGAGGAGCCCGGCTTTCTTCTTCGTCGCCGCCGTCTGGGGGTATTCTTCCGACTTCGGGGGTCTTGTCCCCCTCTTCGGTTCTTCTTGCCGGGCCACTGCTTTCTTCTTCCAGCTCTTTTACTAGCGGTGGCCCGGGCTTCTGTCACCGCCGTCGCCGCCTTCTCTTCTTCTCTCCTTCCTTGAGATATTGACTCCTTCGCTAGTGCCGGCTACCTGGAACCGCATTCAAAATAAACGGACTTTCCTCCTTGTGTGGGCAAGTCCGTTCATTTTCAAAAGTACGGCGGACTCCCGGCAAAAGTCCGGCGGACCTAGTCTGCCGGAAAAGTCTGGTTGTGTGTGGGCAGGTCCGCTTGTTCGGAAAGTCCGGTGGACCTCCGCTTCAATGTCCGACGGTTTGTCCACCGGGTTAAGTCCGCCGTACAGTCTGATCGAGTGTACGCTGAATAAGGGATCATTTTAAAAGTTACCGGAGTTAGATTTTATTACATGATACTCACATTGTACAATGTTTGCAGAGCATGCTGGGCTTTGCGATTAGAAAGTCCAGTACTAGATCTATGACTTCATGCACAAAAGAAAAATAGAAGTGGGCACTGTCTCTGCTAGGAGGGAATATGTCTATGTTTTTTTTCTGACTTAAGTTTGTAGAGAGGTCCCTAGCCATTGTCAGTCCTCAACACGCTGCTAAGGGGGACTGCTACATTACATGGCTGTACAGGGATCTAACGCTTTAGCCCACAGCCACCTCACTGCGCATGCAGACCTAACTGTTTGCTTCTTTGTGTACAGATGGTGGATTGAATACCCTACACTATACCACCCTCATGGTCCATCATAGCACTGAGGTGTCAGGCACTCTGTTAAATAATATCACACTAGCCAGAAGCAAAGTGAATAGCTTTTTTTTTTAAATGCATTTTTTTAAATGCTTGCTACAATGCATGCTACAAATAAAGTGGTTCTAAAGGCTAGACATGCTTTACCTTAACCACTTGCGGACCACCCACCATAGATATACTGTACCTAGTATGTGATCTGACACTTCCAGGTCTGGGGTGCGCCACTGTCGGCCCGCTACGGCTTTGATCACATACAGCGGGAGCCTGGCAGGGGGATATTGCGAACTTGATGTCCAAAGCAAATCACCGTTCTGCCAGTAGGGAGGGTATTGATCCTGTGTTCCTGCAAAGCAGGTAACACAGATCTATGCCTTCCCTTAGTAAAATAACCTCCCCCACAGTACACAGGAACTGGCTAGGAACACAATTAACCCTTTGATTGCCCCTGTTAACGCCTTCCCAGCCAGTGTCTTTTGTACAGTGACAGTGCATATTCTTTAGCACAAATCACTATATTAGTGTCACTAGTCTCCAAAAAGTGTTAAAAGTGTCAGTTATGCCACGTATAAATGATCGGATTATCTGACGGACTTGGGACAATCTGTCCGTGTGTGGGCTGACTTTTTCTGGCAGACTTAGAAAGAAGTCTTGACTCAAAATTGTTCGCCAGACTCGTCTGTGTGCTAGTCCGCCGGACTTTGGAAATGAACGAACTTGCCCACACACGGAGTAAAGTTTGTTTATTTTGAACGTGACTTCAGGTAGACGGGACTAGCAAAGGAAGTCAGATTGACACCTCGCGAGCCCTGTCTCCTGGTATGGATTTAAAGGGGAACCCCTACACTGAAAAAACAGCGTGGGGGTCCCCCTAAGTCCATACCAGACCCTTATCCGAGCATTCCGCCCCTTATGCCTATATAAGTCACCGCACAACGCGTCCCTGGCATTGCGGGCGGAGAGAGCGTCGTATCAACATCGGAAGGAAGAAGAGAAGAAGAAGAAGGCAGCGACAGAGACAGCGACAATGACAAGACTGGGCCAACGCTAGTAAACGCTAGTAAAAGAGCTGTAAGAAGATATCGGAGGCCTGGTAAGAAGAACCGAAGAGCGGGACAAGACCCCCAAAGTCGGAAGAAGACCCCCAGACGGCGGCGACGACGAAGAAGAAAGCCGGGCTCCTCCGCTAGCAAAAGAGGGGCAAAAGAGCAGAAGATAGCAGAGGAGCCCGGTGAGAAGACCCCCGAAGATGGAAGAAGACCCCCGGAGCTGTCTAATAAAGTACTTTAAAAACCTGTGTTGTGTTTTTTTATTAACATTTTTTCCACCAGGTGAATGGGTAGGGGTACATCGTACCCCATACTCATTCACATAGGGTGGGGGGCCAGAATCTGGGGGCCCCCTTATTAAAGGGGGCTCCCAGATTCCGATAAGCCCCCCGCCCGCAGTCCCCGACAACCAACGGCCAGGGTTTTCGGGAAGAGGCCCTTGTCCTCATCAACATGGGGACAAGGTGCTTTGGGGTGGGGGGGCCACAGGGCCCCCCTTCCCCAAAGCACCACCCCCCATGTTGAAGGCACGCGGCCTGGTACGGTTCAGGAGGGGTGGATGCTCGTCCCCACCCCCTTTCCTGACCGGCCAGGCTGTGTGCTCGGATAAGGGTCTGGTATGGACTTTGGGGGGACCCCCACGCCGTTTTTTTGGCGTAGGGGTTCCCCTTTAAATCCATACCAGGCGACAGGGCTCGCGAGGTGTCAATCTCGCCGATGGAGGCGGCGACATTGACTTCCTTTGCTAGTCCCGTCTACCTGGAGTCACATTCAAAAGGAACGGACTTTACTACGTGTGTCCATTCATTTCAAAAGTCTGGTCATGTGTGGGCATGTGTGGTCAAGTCTGCTCGTTCAGAAAGTCCAGCAGATCTCCGCTGCAAAGTCCGGCGGACTGTCTTTCGGACTAAGTCCGCCGGATAGTCTGATCGTGTGTAAGCGGCATTAGTGTCCAATTTTTTCTGTGTAAACTGCCCACAGTTAAAATTAATGCAGCCAGACTCAGTGGAGGGAGATTTTTGTAGCATATTTGGCAAGTACAGAATCCCAGTATATAAAATAATATGCAAAGTGGTTGGAGGGAAGCTTCAGAATGGCAAAGATGTTTTTATTACAAATTATGTGAGCAGACACATGCATTTCACATGCATTTCACATGCATTTCACATGCATTTCACAGTTCCTCCATAAACTCGCCATACCTGTGGTAATTGGAATTTTATTTGTTGCCAAAATCACACAGCAATCAGACATAAAATGGTACTTTCACTCAATCCACAGCACTTCTGCATTAAAGGCTGAACTCCAGGAGAGAAGCTTAAAGTGGAATTTCACTCTCTCAATTAGCATTGACCTTTAATTATGCTGTCAGCATTAGTAAATAGATAGGAAAGTGAATCATATTTACTTGCTTTAAACTTTTCTTAAAGCGGAGTTCCACACAAAAATGGAACTTCCGCTTTTCGGATTCCTCTCCCCCTCTGGTGTCACATTTGGCACCTTTCAGGGGGGGGGAGGGGGAGCAGATACCTGTCTAATACAGGTATTTGCTCCCACTTCCGGGCATAGATCTCTGCAGTATCCGCACCAATCTACGCCATGTCCGGCCCCTCCTCCACCCCCCGCTGTCTTCTGGGAGACACACAGGTCCCAGAAGACAGCAGGGACCAATGAGATCACGCAGCGTGACTCGCATGCACAGTAGGGAACCAGACTGTGAAGCCGCAAGGCTTCACTTCCTGATTCCCTTACCGAAGATGCCGGCGCCTCCAGCCGGGAGCCGTGGGACAGATCGGCTTTGGGTGAGGACATTGCGGGCGCCCGGGACACGTATGTGTCCTAATATTAAAAGTCAGCAGCTGAAGTATTTGTAGCTGCTGACTTTTATTTATTTATTTTTTTCCATGGAACTCTGCTTTAACATTTCTTCAGTTGGTTCCTGGTTTCCAGGCCTAGGCAAATGATGTCATACATCCCAGCAGTCTACAGGAGGGGAGGAGGGGTTTTCTCACCTAAGCACACCCTCCTGCCTGTATGCCTGAGCTAGGGGCAGATGGATTCCATGAAGTAAATGCTATAGGAATCAACTGCCCTTGCCAAAGTGATTTCCCAACATAATAAAGCATTGAGACATGGATGAAGAAGTTTGCTTTAAATAGTAAAAATAAAAAATGAATTAAACAGCATTTTTGATTTGTGGTGTTCAAAGCATTGTTTCACATTAGTATACAGATAAAATACACATGTGGGAGCTCTTTTATGTTTCAAAGGATTTGTATTTATGTCCATCCATTGTCCATTATGTAGAAGCAGAAGACTCTCTTTGTCTCTCTTTTCCTATACATAGCTCAGTGGCGGCCCATACACTGTCACAGCTCCCAACTGTCCCTGATTTTGAGGGACTGTCCTTGATTTGGAGCAATGTCCCTCTGTCCCTCATGCCTCTTCGTTTGTCCCTCATTTTGGTCTGATTTATATAGATGTATATATATATATATATTTTTTTATCTATCAAAAAGTATTTTCCAGCGCTAAATCTGATTTCTAAATTGCTGCATTTGTAAATTATTTTTTGTACAATTCTCCTTTAAGGGGGCGTGGCATACTTTTGCTGATAGGTGCCCCTCATTCCCATCTCTAAAAGTTGGTAGGTATTCACTATGGGCGCACAGGTGCCGCCCCCCCATCCATGAGCCTGGCCCCTTTCAGGACTTGCATGGAATCCTTGCATGGATTCCTATGGCGGGGGGGGGGGGGGGTGGTTCCTTTTGAAGCACCTGATTAGAGCCAGAGGCTCTAATAGGCTTCAAAATGGAGTTGGCTCAGGGTGCAGAGAATGCGCCCTGATCCCACCCAATTGTGTGATGATAGCAAATTAGTTTTTCGCTATTTTTACACTAACCTTCCTCCCTGCCAAACAGGAGGCAGGGCGTTGGAAGAGTGCTGGGCATCCAATAAGCACAAGTGACTGCATTTTACAGGCACAAGTGGCTGCATTTGAAGGGCACAAGTGGCTGCATTTGATCGGCAAAGGTGGCTGCATTTGACGGGCACAGGTGGCTACATATGATGGGCACAGGTGGCTGCATTTGACAGGCACAGGTGGCTGCATAAGATGGGCACAGGTGGCTACATATGATGGGCACAGGTGTCGGCATATGATGGGCACAAGTGTCTGCAGATACTGGGAAAAAGTGTCTGCATTTGATGGGCGCAGGTGGCTGCATATGATGGGCACACGTGGCTGCATATGATGCGCACAATGGCTGCGGTTGATGGGCACAGTGGCTGCATTTGATGGCAGTGAGGCTGCAATTGATGGAGGGGGGGGGTTCAGTATTTTTCAGTTTGTTTTGCACCCCACCAAAAAGTTTGAGCACCAGCCGCCAATGACATAGCTCCCAACTGTCCCTGATTTCGTGGGACTGTGCCTGATTTGGAACAAAGTCCCTCTGTCCCTCTTTCCTCCTAATTTGTCCCTTATTTTGGTCTGATCTATATAGATGTATATAAAATACACTTTTTATCTTTCTAAAAGTGTTTTCCAGCGCTAAACCTTTCATCCGATTTCTAAATTGCTGCATCTGTAAATATCAAAAGGCAATATAAAGGAATAGTAGTGGTAAAAAAAGCACTTACCTAATCATTAAAATAATTCTCCTTTAAGGGGACGTGGCACGGGGTGTGTCCTATGTCTACATACTTTTGTGTCCCTCGCTCCCATCTCAAAAAGTTGGGACGTATGCTATCAGCCTGTCGCTCGTTCTTGTGCTGCTTCTCCACTCCCAGTCTGAGCTGTACTGTACAGGAGGCTGATAACCAGTCAACATCAGGTGCTTACACTATTCGAATTTAAAAAATACCTTTAACCACTTCAGCTTTGGAAGGTTTTACCCCCTTCATGACCAGACCATTTTTTGCTATTTAGCACTGTGCTACTTTATCTGGTAATTGCTCGGTCATTTGTTCTATGCAAATTAAATTTATATCTTTTTTTTTCACAAATAGACCTTTCTTTTGGTGGTATTTGATCACCACTGGGTTTTTATTTTTTTCGATATAAAAAAAAAAAAATATATATATTTTTACTTTCTGCTACAGAACATATTCAATATAAATGTTATATATATCTATTTTTTCCAAATATATTTTATTTGGTATTAAACAACACATACAAAGTCAATGTTCCAAACTTCTCAAAATCAAAGTCTATTACAGCAAATGAACAGTGGGCATTCGCCCCAATCTTATGCCAAATCAATATATCAAACCTAACATTTGAATTAGGCCGCGTACACACGCGCGGACTGTTCGCCCAACTTTGTCCGTCCAACAGTTTCGGCAAACAGTCCGCTCAAACTTAGCATGGACGGACATGGCCACACACGACGGACGAACAGTTTGCTGAAACCGTGCGCGATGACGTGAACGGCACGTACGACGGGACGAAAAATACGACGTCCTATACACTGCATTATAGCTTTCGGCGTGAAAATCCTTTCTGAGCATGCGCGCAACTTTGTTTGACGAACAAGCCTACACACGAGCGGGCTGTTCGCTCAAACAAGGTTTCAGCGGACAGTTTTACGGAATTTCCGAAAAACCTTGTCCGTCCAACTGTCCTCTGAAACTGTCCGCTGAAAGCCCACACACGAGCGGACTGTCCGCCCAAACACTGTTCAGCGGACAAAGTTGGACGAACAGTCCGCCCGTGTGTACGCGGCCTTAGGGTCGCCACCTTTTCCTCAAGTCAAACCCGAACACTTTAGTGGCGCACAATTATTATTTTTTTGTTGTATAAACTGTACATCTATTTTGCTATTAAATAGCATTTCTAATCATATAAAGTTAATAACAAGAGTTCCGATTTACACAGAGTTCTCCTTTTACATTTGAACCCGCAGAGTTCCCTTTCACTGTAAGGGGGGACTCTGCAGACTCTGATGTAAGGGAGAACTCTGAGGACTCTAACATAAGGGATGCTCTGGGAACCCTGATCTAAGGGGGGACACTGAGAACTCTGGTGTACGGAGAGGACTCTGATGTAAAGGGGAACACTGCTGCCTCTGGTGTAAAGGGGAACTCTGATGTAAGGGGTGCTCTGAAAACCCTGTTTTACCTTAGTGTACTCACTCAGAGGCAAGAGAGAGAAGGTGGGAGACTTCAGTCACAAACAGGGATGGATGGTGAGCTCACTCACCCCTTGGCAGTCAGCACCTTTCATCCAGATGTATCTGAGGCTGCTGGACTTCAAATTTCCAGCCCCCACTTTCTTTTTCCGAGGCACATCCCTGGGGATTGGAGTGTGGACAGAGGGGTAGGAGCGGGAGGAAGAGGTGCAGATCGAGGCCTCGCTCCTCTCCCATCTGTACATATATTTGGGGGGGGGGATTGTTAATAATGGCTTTGGACAGTGTGAAAGAGTGTAACGGACACTCAGCTTAGACAACTGCAGCCAGCAACCCTTCTGGGAAGCCATATTCCAGTCTGAATGTGTCCGGGTTTCAGGCAGTCTGAAACCCAAGCGCATGATGCCAAACCCGAACTGTCCGAGTGAATCCTGGACAGGTGGCAACCCTAATTTGAATAGCACATGTGCGGGTACATAATGGTGAGACGTGGTAATAGGTCAGGGCTGTAGTATGATAGTCTTTGGCTCGGGAAGTTTATAACATCACAACACAGAAATGGTTATTAAAACCAGGTACCTGCCCCCCCCCCCCCCAAAAGGTGCCAAGTGTGGCAACAGAGGTCGGGAGATGGCAGATCAGTGGAGCTTCCCCTTTTGGGTGGAGCTTTGCTTTAACTACTTGCCAACTGCAGTTTGTCACCACGCATGTGCAATTTTAAAGCGTGACAAGTTTGGTATCTATTTACTCAGCGTAACATCATCTTTCACATTTTACAAAAAATAACATAAAAAATTGGGGTAAATATTGCATTTTATTTTATTTTTTTATTCATTAAAGTGTATTTTTTCCAAAACTGTTGTGCAAATACTGTGTGATAAAAAAAAATTGCGTTGATCACCATTTTATTTCCAAGGCTCTCTGCTAAAAAAAAAAGTAGAATGTTTGGAGGTAAAAGTAATTTTTCTAGCAAAAAATACTGATTTAAGCTTGTGAAAGTGCCGGTTCACGCTACAGCGACAGCGATTTGGGATCTGACATGTAACTCCTCAAGTCGCCCCAAGTTGCTAGACATAAGAAATGCCATAGAAGTAAATGAGAGCCATCTTAATGTACACTACTGAAGTTGCTCTGACTTCAGAAAAGGTTCCTGTACTACTTCAGGGTGACTTCTAGGCAACTTGTACCCATTGATTTCAATGGAAGTTGCTTCCAAGTCGGATCTCCATCTATATTGAAGCGACTTTACAGGAAAAAGAAAAAAATTTATCCAGGTACTCCCCACAATTACCCAGGCAACCCCCTCCCTCCCACAGAACTGATTATTCTGTGATTGGCCACAGCCAAAGTCACCTGTCCTGGAGGCAACTTTAAGTCGCGTTGTAAGTTGCGCAAAGTCGCGCTGAAGTCGCCTTCAAGTCGACTAGCAAAGTCGCGCTGTAAGTCAGGTTGCCCTGTGTGAACCGGCACTAAGTGCCAGAAAAAGCCTGGTCTTATAGATAATACCTGCGCCATACACAGACAAGGGCGTATCTACCGCAAAGCAAACAAGGTATTTGCCTCGAGCGGCATTTTTCAAGGGGGACGCCCCCCGTACCGGTATAATGCCTGCAGCTGTCAGTCCCACATGCATGCAAACAGTGACACATGTGAGGTATCGCCACCAACGTCAGATCATGGGCAGTAATTCTATCACCAGACATCCTCTGTACATCTAAAGTGATAACCTGTAAAGGCCTTTAAAGCGCCGCCTATGGATAATAAATTTTACGTTGTGGGGCCCGATTTTAATTTTGCCTAGGGTAGCACAAAAGCAAAATACACCACTGTACACAGATCACCCCTTCAGATGCGGGGGACATTACAGTAGCATCATGGAGGTAGTTGCCATCAAGGGGACCCCACTTTAGGACAGGATTTGGGTTTGGCCTGCCAATTTTTGTTTAACCAGCCACCGTCATTATACAGCAGCAGGTCGGCACGATCCCGCGAGCCGTCGCAGCTATACGTCGGCTCCTTTAAGCGGAATAGCAGGCCCACTGCACTGCAGGGGTGCCGATGCTCGTGGCTGATGGTCGCAATGACTGCTGGCCCCGAGCGATCGCGGGCACAAGAGGCAGAACAGGGATGTGTGTTGTGTAAACACACACACATCCCTGTTCTGTTCTGTAAGCAAACAGCTAGGAACCACGATCTGTCATTCACTCTAGTCAGCCTCCTACAGTTAGGCCTCAGGCACACGAGACACAGGTGAAAACTCTGCTCAAAAAAAGCTGAAACGCGTGTTTAGAAACGCACATTTTGCCGCGTTTTGCGGCTGAAACTTGGACATTTTTGCGTCTGAACCCATTTTTTTGCTTCTGGAAAAACGAGGTTAAACGCAACTGCATAAAAACGGCAAAAAAACGAGACTGTGTGCATGGACACATAGGATAACATTGAATGAGTTCAGGGGCAGTTGAAAAAGTGTCCAACTGCATCTGAACACGCGTTTAACTGCGTCTCGTGTGCATGAGGCCTTAGAACACAGTCAAGGAACACAGTTAACACCTTGATCGCCCATTAGTGTTAACCCCTTCCCTGCCAGTGACATTTATACAGTAATCAGTGCATTTTTATAGCACTGATCATTGTATAATATTGTCAGTCGTCCCAAACATGTCTCAAAAGCGTCCGATGTGTCCGCCATAATGTTGTAGTCACAATAGACGTCACAGATCGCCGCCATTACTAGAAAAAAATTAAAAATAATAAAAATGCCATAAATCTATCCCCTATTTTGTAGAGGCTATAACTTTTGTGCAAAACCAATCAATATACGCTTAGAGCGATTTTTATTACCAAAAATATGTAGAAGAATACATATCGGCCTAAACTGAGAAAAAAAAATAGCTTTTTTAAAAGAAAATTGGATATTTATTATACCAAAAAGTATAAAATATTGTGTTTTTTTCTAAATTGTCCCTTTTTTTTTTCTATAGCGCAAAAAATAAAAACCACAGAGATGATCAATTACCCCCATAACTTTTGCGCAAACCAATCAATATACGCTTAGAGCGATTTTTATTACCAAAAATATGTAGAAGAATTTATATCGGCCTAAACTGAGAAAAAAAATTAGCTTTTTTTAAATAAAATTGGATATTTATTATACCAAAAAGTAAAAAATATTGTGTTTTTTTCTAAATTGTCGCTATTTTTTGTTTATAGCGCAAAAAATAAAAACCACAGAGATGATCAAATACCCCCATAACTTTTGCGCAAACCAATCAATATACGCTTAGAGCGATTTTTATTACCAAAAATATGTAGAAGAATACAAATCGGCCTAAACGGAGGAAAAAAATTTGCTTTTTTTAAAGAAAATTGGATATTTATTATACCAAAAAGTACAAAATATTGTGTTTTTTTCTAAATTGTCGCTATTTTTTGTTTATAGCGCAAAAAATAAAAACCACAGAGATGATCAAATACCCCCATAAGAAAGCTCTAGTTGTGGGAAAAAAAGGACGTTAACTTTGTTTGGGTACAGCGTTGCACGTCCGCGCAATTGTCAGTTAAAACGACGGAGTGCGGTATCGCAAAAAATGCTCTTGTCATTGAGTAGCCGAATCTTCCGGGGCTGAAGTGGTTAATGACAGCTTTGAGCGGGCTAAAGTCTTGACTTTACATCTGTTACGATAATTATGTTTCATGGCCCTTTAAATACCAATGCATCAACAAAATTTGAATATCAACTTAAAATAAAAGCCAAAAAACGTTTGCAGATTATTAGAAAAGAACTGTGCTCCCTAGCAAAGCTCTAAGCGTCTATACATTAAAGCCCCTCGCAGCTGTCCTGATCCTACAGCCGTAAATTCAGGAGGGTAAAGCTCTGTGTTCTAGACAAGCGAGGCTAACACATTTGTTATTTTGTCTGGAATATGAGAGTATTTATGGTGCCATATGGCTCTTGTCAGTCTGTTAATTAACACTTTCTCATTTAAATCAGAGGGTTGTGCAAGAACTGTTCAGGCCTATAGAGGTAACCTGATGTTAGGTAACTGTGGACAAGTCAGAGGGCACGGGGTATTTGTCCTGGGGTATGAAAACAGAATTAAATAGGAACGTTGCATAGGAACTTGACCCTAGGACCCATTCACATGGGTATGCTACAGAAAAAAAAAAAAAAAAAAAAACTATAAATGCAATACACATTAACCACTTCAGCCCCAGAAGGATTTACCCCCTTCCTGACCAGAGCACTTTTTGCGATACGTCACTGCGCTGCTTTAACTGACAATTTTGCGGTCGTGCGACGTTGTACCCAAACAAAATTGACGTCCCTTTATCCCTTTATCCTTACTTTTGGTGGTATTTGATCATCTCTGCGGTTTTTATTTTTTGCGCTATAAACAAATAAAGAGCAACAATTTTGTAAATTTTTAACTTTTTGCTATAATAAATATCCCCCAAAAATATATAACAAAACAAATTTCTTTCTCAGTTTAGACCGATACGTATTCTTCTACATATTTTTGGTAAAAAACAACTCCCAATAAGCGTATATTGATTGGTTTGCACAAAAGTTATAGCATCTACAAAATAGGGATAGATTTATGGAATTTTTATTATAATTTTTTTATTAGTAATGGCGTCGATCTGCGATTTTTATCATAACTGCGACATTATGGCGGACACATTAGACACTTCTGACCATTGTCATTTATACAGCGATCAGTGCTATAAAAATGCACTGATTACTGTGTAAATGACACTGGCAGTAAAGGGGTTAAAAACTCTGGGGGGCGATCAAGGGGTTAAGTGTGTCCTAGGGAGTGATTCTAACTCCCAATGGGCTACCACTGACATGACAGTGATCACTGCTCCCGATCACAAGGAGCAGTAGATCCCTGTCATGTCACTAGGTAGAATGGGGAAATACCTTGTTTACTCCGTGACGCGATCGCGGGACACCAGCGGACATTGAGTCCGTGGGACACGGGGGCACGGTCGCGAAGCACGCGGCAATGCCACTGTGCTGACGTACATCGTCATGCGCTGTTCAGCTAGTGGTTAATGCACGATACATTCAAATTTATTTAGAATGCTACCCCAATGCACTTGTATGTTACCTGCCATCCCAAATTTATTGTACTACGCTGCTTGTGTCAAAAATTATGCAGATATGCTTCGGTGCCCTGCTAGCCTATTTGAAATCAATGTTTAACCCTTTCATGACTAAGCCTATTTTTGGAATTTGGTGTTTACAAGTTAAAATCCATATTTTTTGCTAGAAAATTACTTGGAACCCCCAAACATTATATATATTTTTTTAGCAGAGGCTCTAGAGAATAAAACGGCGATTGTTGCAATATTTTATGTCACACGGTATTTGCGCAGTGGTGTTTTAAACGCAACTTTTTGGGAAAAGGGACACTTTCATGAATAAAAAAAAAAAAAAACAGTAAAATTAGCCCAATTTTTTTGCGTAATGTGAAAGATAATGTTACGCCGAGTAAATAGATACCAAACATGTCACACTTTATAATTGCGCGCACTTGTAGATTGACGACAAAGTACGGTACCTAAAAATCTCAATAGGCGACGCTTTAAAAAATTTTTACGGTTACCAGGTTAGCGTTACAGAGGAGGTCTACTGCTAGAATTATTGCTCTCGCTCTGACGATCGCGGCGATACCTCACATGTGTGATTTGAACACCGTTTACATACGCGGGCGCAACTTCCGTATGCGTTTTCTTTGCTTCGCGAGCTCGCGGGGACGGCGGGCGCTTTGAAAAAATTTTTTTTTATTTTTTTATTTATTTTATTTATTTTAAAATGACTAAATTGTTTTTAAAAAAAAAATTTGATCACTTTTATTGCTGTCACAAGGAATGTAAACATCCCTTGTGACAGTAATAGGTGGTGACAGGTACTCTTTATGGAGGGATCGGGGGTCTAAAAGACCCCCCACCCCTCCTTTACACTTCAATGTATTCAGATCGCCGAAAACGGCGATTCTGAATATCGGATATTTTTTTAAAACCGGCGCCATTGGCAGCCGAGTAAACGGGAAGTGACGTCATGACGTCGCTTCCGTGTTTACGATGAGGAGACTGGAACGAAGCCGATTACGGCTTTGTTCCAGTTCCTCCCCAGCAGCCAGAGCCGACGGATCGCTAATCGGTGCTCCCGATCGAGCGGGAGCACCGGTAACAGCGGCGAGAGGCGGCGGGAGGGGGGGACGTCCCCTCCCGCTCCTCCGGCATAACAGCCGAGCGGCTTTTAGCCGCATCGGTTGTTATGGCTGGAAAGCCAATCGCCCGCTGTAAAAAACGGTACCGGGATGATGCCTGCAGGTGCGGGCATCATCCCGGTATACCCCCCGGAAGCCGAGTACGCAGATCTGCGTACGCTCGGCGGGAAGGGGTTAACCGATTCCCGACCGGCGCACTCCGATGTACGTCGGGCAAATGAGGCGTACCAGTACATCCCTTTAAATTTGCCACCATGCCATCGCCACTATGCCATCGCACGTGCGTGCCAGCCGGGACCTCCGTGCGTTGGGTCGCGGGTCCTGCGGACTCGATCACTGCGGGGATACCCGCGATTGTCTCACGGGAAGGAAGAACGGGGAGATGCTAATGTAAACAATGTAAACAAGCATTTCCCAGTTCTGCCTAGTGACAGTGTCACTGATTTTTGCTCCCTGTGATCGGGAGCATAGATCAGTGACATGTCACACGTAGCCACGCCCCCCCACAGTTAGAAACACTCCACAGGACACACTTAACCCTTACCCTGCTCCCTTCACTGCCAGCGTCATTTACACAGGAATCAGTGCATTTGTATAAATGACAATGGTCCCAAAAACGTGTCAAAATCTCTGATATGTCCGCTATAATGTCGCAGTCACAATAAAAATTGCTGATCACCGCCATTACTAGTAAAAACAAATTATTAATAAAAATGCCATAAAACTATCCCCTATTTTGTAAACGCTATAACTTTTGTGCAAACCAATCAATAAACACTTATTGCGGGGTTTTTTTGTGTTTTTTTTTTTACCAAAAATATGTAGAAGAATACATATCAGCCTAAACTGAGGGAAAAACATTTTTTAGATATATTTGGGGATATTTATTATAGTAAAATGTAAAAAATAATGTGTTTTTTTTTTTTCAAAATTGTCGTTCTTTTTTTGTTTATCGCGCAAAAAATAAAAACCGCGGAGGTGATCAAATACCACCAAAGGAAGCTCTATTTGTGGGGAAAAAAGGACATCAATTTTGTTTGGGAGCCACGTTGCATGACGGCGCAATTGTCAGTTAAAGCGATGCAATGCCGAATCACAAAAAGTGCTCTGGTCAGGAAGGGGGGCTGAAGGCTGAAGCAGTTAATGCAACTTTAAGGCAGGAAAAAGGATTGTGTTAAAACAACAAAAGGGCCCGTTTTAAAAAAAAATTGCCATGTGAATGTCTCAGCATTTGCACAGCCGTCACAAGTAATCCCTGTAATGTGTCTGAAATGTGTATTTCCTATGATCGTCAGCTCCATCTAGTGGTCATATTGAGGTATTTTCCTGAAATACTGCTATCAGCAAAATCTCTCATTATGGTCACTAGATGGAACTGCAATCCTAACCAATACACATATTAAACACATTACAGGAATTATTTGTGATGGCTGTGTGAATTCTGAGGTATTTGCACAGAATTTTTTTTTTTTTTTTTTTTAAATAGACCCTGATAGTGTGAATAGACGAGCCTCCTGCTAGCCATATGCATCAGTTTGCCATGCAGTTTTTTAATAGATATCTAAATGTTCCACTAGGCTTTGCACCATTGTTAATTTTGGCAGCACATTTCTATTTAGTCTTATGCCCTGTACACACGGTCGGACATTCCGACCACAAAATCTGTCCAATTTAAAAAATTAATTCCAACGGATTTTGGCCGAAACTTGTGTTGCATACACACGGTCGCACAAAGTTGTCGGAAAATCTGATCGTTCTGAACTAGGTGACATCAAACACGTACGTCTGGACTATAAACAGGCCAGTAGCCAATAGCTCTTGTCTCTTAGTTTATTATGAGCATGCGTGTCACTTCGTCCATCGGAATTGTCTACACACGATCGGAATTTATGCGATTGGATTTTGTTGTCGGAAAATTTTAGATCCTGCTCTCAAACTTTGTGCGTCGGAAAATCCGACGGAAAAAGTCCGACAGGGCCCACACACGGTCGGATTTTCTGACAACATGATCCGATCGCACATTTTCCGTCTTAAAATCCGACCGTGTGTATGGGGCATAAGTCTTTAGTGTCATTTTAGTCTTCTGCAAGTGTTTTAGTCGTATTTAGTCGAATAAAACCATTTCAGTCAACTAAAACATATTTTAGTCATCTAAAATCTAATAGGTGGAGTCAAAGAGTTACTTCCTCTTTTTTCCCCTGCTTTCCCCTGCAAACGTAAAAGCATAATGGGCTAGTAAGCATTGCATACTAGCCCATTATGTGGCACTTACCTACAAACGAAACCCGCATTGTCCCCGCTGGTGGCCGCATTCATCATTGCCCCTCTTTCTTCCCGGGGCCACGGACTGCGGCTCTGTGACTGGCTGTAGTCATGTGACATCACTTCCACGCATTCGCACGGGAGCCGTCGGTCACGGCACTTGCTAGTGAAGAAACGGCATGGTTTAGGAGGTATTTACCATATATGTTTGCGCTGACATCATCGGCACAAGCATATATGGTAAATATCTCCTAAGCCGTGCAGGTTTAGGAGATATTTACAGTACCTACAGGTAAGCCTTATTATAGGCTTACCTGTAGGTACAAGTGGTGTAACTAGGTTTACAACCACTTTAAACTGTAATGCATCATTTAAAGCGGTTGTATAGTAAAAATTTTAACTTTCACCTGCAGGTAGTCAGCGGGTTTACTCCCGATTTAAGCATTTCTCTACAATTTCCAAAATAATTCTATGCTACTGCTGGAGTGAAAAATCAAATATGTTATTATTTATGGTATCAAGGTTTGATCATGCACTACAGACACAGAATTGGTCGGTATATAACGTCTTTATTTAGATAAAACCGTTTTGTCAAGAATATTGCTTATTGACAAAACGGTAACATAAAAATAACAAAAAATATAAAAAAAAAAAAAAACTCTTTGCAGGATCGTAATGATGCCAGTGCTACAATGCAGTGCACTGCCAGTAGTCAGAGGAGGCCTGTAATACTGCACAGTGCTAGATGGTGGTCTTAGGTCTGAGCAGGGCCATCTTTAATATTGATTTAACCCTGGGCAAAAATTTTCTTGGGGCCCCCCTCCTGTGCAGTTTTGCTCTCCACCTGCTCTGAGACATACAATAAATAGCAACTAGACTCAAATTCAGTTTACAAAATCAGATCAGGCAGCTATTGCAATTGGTTGCCAGTGGTTACAGTGTATCATTACCGCTCACTGACTGGTCGCCAAAGGTACAGCACACATTACGGCTCACTGATTAGTTGCTAGAGGTACAGAACATGATTTCTGCTTGTTGATTAGTTGCTTGAGATTACAGTGTATATGACCTCAGGGGGGCATTATCTACACATGAATGCCGCGGCCGCCGCTATTTACATATGAATGCCACCGCTATTTACATATGAATTCCGGTAATTTAAATGTAAATCATCTGTACACCACAATAGGGCAGAGCTGGGCAGCATTAGTAGCAGCACTTCACACTGAGATATTGAGACACAGCACAGGACTAAAACCTCAAGGGACAAGGGAATTTAAACCAGAATATTTGGCAAGTATGAGGCAGCTGCTTTGGGCCCCACAACAATGACAGGGCCCAGGGCAGCTGCCCCTTTTGCCCTGCCTTAAAAACGGCCCTGGGTCTGAGGGATGGCCTATAATGTACAGTGCCCTGGATGCCATTAGCAGTGGCCAGAGTGGGCGTGTAATGCACACACACAGTGCTCTGGATGGACGGTGGTCTGAGGGGAGGCCTCAGGCCTGCTGTAATTGTAGTGTACTACACAACTGTTACTGTACACATTCACAGTCTGCTCTGCTTTCTGCTCTGGGCTCCTGGCGTCTCATGAGTAGAATTGACCACCTTTTCTTCAAGCCAAACCCAACACGTTAGCAGCACAGGGCACATTTGTTTTCGTAGTATACAGTATAGGATTATAAAAGACCTGGGACACCTTTGGGTGCCCCAAGGAGAGTGGTAATGCAGCGCACTGTGGCAAACAGTTTGTGTGGCCAAACTGCTCTTGGTGACATCATGACCCCCCAGTGATGCCAAACTTGCCCCCAGACAGCGGGCTGCAGCTCCTGAATGGCAACAGATTTTTGTGTGACTGTCTCAGTTACTTGGGGAGCCACAGCCCAGTCTAAATAATGTGTTCGGGTTTCAGGCAGACTGAAACCCAGGAACAAGATGCCAAACCTGAACTGTCCAGGTGAATCTTGGACAGGTGGAAAACCTACTCATGAGTTGGGACTCGGAGTGGGACAGACTCAGTCTTGTTGGGACTCGGGAGGCCTGGTTGGCCTGGTTGGCCTGTAATGCACAGTGTTGCTCTCTCTGGTCTCTGGCAGTCGTCATGGTGCACACAGTCCAATGCGCTTGCTTTCTGGGAGTGGATTACGGAAGTAGGCGGAGCTCTGTGAAAACAGGAAGTTAGTTCATGAGGGTAAACGCCCCTGCCCCACATTTTCATCCCGTTTTCATTCCTTAACCAAAACGGATTTGATTTTTGTCATGGTTGTTGTCTATGGACGAAAATATGGTGTACCTTTCATTTCGTTTTCGTCACTGTAAAAATACCGCTGACGAAAACTTTGTCAAAAACATTTTCGTGGACAAAATTAACACTGCTTTGCATGTGCTCCTGTACTTATTGATGGAAAAATACAGGAAAATGTGTTTTTTATTCAATTTGCTTATTATTCAGGAAAAGCTGAAATTGGAAATCAACCATACCTGCCAGCATTCTGGGGGGGGGGGGGAGGGACACTTTTCAGTACAAAGTAGGAAAACTACACATCCCTGCCATGCACCCAGTTACACAGACAATGATGCATATGCAAAAATTGATTGGTTAAACTAGCCTGTGCTTTTAATTAAAAAAAAAAAGAAATTAAATATAATTTAAAGGCTAAAAAGAAAGATTTAGTAAAGTATAACATTTTTCATAGCTAAATAATACATATATATCATACCAAAAAGAGTATGGAGAGGCCGAGGGATTTGGTTCCCAAAGAGCAACAGCCCCTCCAAATGAGAGACAATTTTGAGTTATGCATCAACATGTCTGATACATGAATCATAGGAAGGAAAGGTGCCATTAAATCATAAAGCTAGAACAAAAACGTGAAAAAAGCTACATCTCTAAAGAAGTCCCTAAAAAAATACTTAAACTGGTATTAAACCCAAAACCAAAAATGTAATGTAGCACCCTCTAGTGTGCTAGAAGGGCAATGTAGTTTTTTTAAGAGTAGGTAAAAAACCTGGGAATGTTTTGGTGATCTGGGTTGGGAGTGACCTAGAGCCGTGATGGGTGTCTCACAGGTGGTGTCATCAAGACCTCCCACTTCTTTCCAGAATCTTCTGGTACTTTCTGGGAAAGAGAGGTTGAGAGGGGGTTATTCTAGAGAGCCCTGACCAATCCCCAAGTTGGACTGTCATCGGGCAGTCCTCCTTAAATACTCAGGGACAGCCCAGCTGGAGAGGAGTTGATTGGGTGGAAAATGGAGATGGACTGTTAGGCTGTCGGGGCCTTTGAGGGGGGTGTAACCTTGGGCCTGGGCTTGGATGTGGATGTGACCCTCTTAAATCCCACAGAGGTGTCCTGGCCAGGAGGCACAGGAGGAGCAAGAGAGGACAGCGGGAGAGCACTGCTTGGCAAGTCTCTAGGAGTTCCACAGAGGCAGCCAATAGGGTTGGTGAGTATACACACCGTTGGGAGAACTGGGAGGCAAGCCTGAGAGGACTGAGATGCAGCAGTCTGGGATGGGTACAGAGCCAATCTGGAGGATGGTGGTGGCATGGGCAGTGGAGCGAGGGAGTTGCAGCCAGGAGGGCTGGCAGTGCCTGAAGAGGTTGTATTGGGGGCAGTAGCCACAGGGACAGCTAGCACTGGGACTTTTATTCTATTTTGCTACACCATATGGGCCCGCGGTACCTGCCTGTAAAGGGCCTTTGCTTTGGGCCTGGCTGAGCCAGTGTCAGGCCTACAGTGCTAGCTAGTCTGGAGATACAAGAAAGGAAGCAATGTCCAGGAAGCGAAGAGGAGATTGTATATACTGTGATATATATAGTAGTCCCAACATTGACTGTTAATTACTCGGGCATCTCATAAATTCCCATTCCCCATCCAAGTTTAATCTCCCTCAATAAAACATAAAAACAAGTGCAAGGACTGCTTTCATGTCTCGGAATGAGTGAAAAGTGTGTGCCTGGCTGTGGGAAGGTGACAGATGAACCACAACACTGTTTTTTCTTTAGATTTTTTCCTTCTGTTTTCACCTTGTGATCTCGCCAGTAACACACCTCCTGTATTAGTGAGATACAACTCTGGATGAATGAGCACAGAAGGCAGAGCAGATAGCAGCCTTGTCAAACATAGCATGTTTCTGCAGCATTAAATATCCTGCTTGTTTGCATTTTTTTTTCTAGGTAAAGATTAACTTTAAATGGCATTGCACAAATTATTTTATGTCTTTTATATACTGTAGATATGTAAGCTTTATTCATAAAGCTAACACAGCAGGATAATGATACTTATTTACCAAAAAACATTACAGTTATTTTCAAATAGATTGTCCAAAACAGAGAGGAAATTTGCAGTCACATAACAAATACTAGGCTTATACTATTGAGCTGCAGTAAAACTTGTGCGTTTCGGTAATGCATTGTGCGCTTTGGGGCTCTGCGGTGCCATTCATTTTTTTTTTTGGCACCCCAACACACCTTGCCAATAGATGTGCATTTCAGTACACCACAACACATGCATCTTTTTTGGTGCGTTTGGCAGCCTATTTAAATTTAGGGTTACCTTAGCACAGTACATGCAGCATGTGACATAATGCACGTTAATCCACCACAAATGTGTAAACCCAACCTTAAAGATCCTTTTGTTAAAGCTTTGTGAATTGAGCCTATATATTGCTTTATGCAACTTACTGTTAAGAAGGAAAGAAAAGCTCTGCATTGAACATTTTATCTCTTGTCTTTTTTCTTTTGTTATCTATGATAGCAAAAAAAAAACCTGTCCTGTGATGACAAATGAGACTGTCCCTGTTCCCAGCGATCAATACACGGGAGTCACTGTGCAACAATTACACATGTAATTGCGGACTCCATGCATATTTAATTCAAGCGTTATATAATGATTGACCTACCTCTCTATCGAGCCCGCATCCCCACGTGCTCAAACATTACATCATATTATTATTAGGGGGGTCATGAATCTCTAATGGGGTTATTATTATGACAACACAATGGAAGGTAAATTGATATTATAGGGGGGAAAATAAATCATATTATTAAATATTTATCTCTTCAGTGAGAGCACTGACTTCTGGGGATAGCAATAAAAGCAGTTTGTATGTTGTAACTCATGTACAGCGAACAGCGGGGGAGTGAGACGGTAAAACATTATATAAGGATCATTTGTTCCTTTTATGCAACTTAAAGTGACTGTGTCCATTGTTTAAATACTTTGAAAAAACTGGACCTGCTAAAGAAGAGGATTTATATTCACCTTTCCCTCTCCCTGTTCCTTGGATCTTCTGTTCTAGAGATGTATATGCAGGAGGAATCTTCACATACAACACTTAGCCCTTGTACACACGGTCGGAGATTCCGACGGAATGTGTCCTATCGGACCGTTTTGTCAGATATTCCGACTGTGTGTGGTCTGCATCGGACTGTTTCCATCGGAATATCCGATGGACCAAGTTTTCCAACTTGCCGGTAAAATTTTCCCACAAAATGCTCCTATCGGACATACTCCGATCATGTGTAGCCTACTCCTGCGGACAAAGTGCCACGCATGCTCAGATCAAATTCCTAGACCAAAGCTATTGGCTACTAGCCTGAATGTAGTCCCGTCTAATGAAATAACATCATCACATTATGTACAATTGGATTTTCCGACAACTTAGTCCGGCCGTGTGTATGCAACATCACTTCCGCACCTCTTCCGGAATTAATCCGTCGGAATTACTCCGACAGATTTGGTAGTCGGAATCTCCGACCGTGTGTACAAGGGCTTACTCTAGTATCGGAAATCTGCATCCCCTGCCACACACTGTGGTTCCTTCCCTTGACCCCTACATCACTAATGTGTCCTGTATTTATATAGGGCTGGCAGAAGGAACCACTGCCTGCAACGGGGGGGAACAGGTGTCTGTTATACCTAAAAAGTGTGTCGGATGTAAAAGGGTCATTGCTCTGAAAGAGAGGTAAGATCAGAAGAGTGGGTGGTGGGATAAGTGTGTGTATATAACATATTTTCTAGGAGATCTTTATTTTTTACATTTCAACTATGTGATTGACTTGCTTTAAACCGACAAGCAGATAAATATACAGTACACTTGAAAAGCATATGTAGCGCCGGCTCCTGAAGAGCACGCGCTATGTTTTTGAAATTTAATGTTACACCTGAACTGTAGTTTGGTTTGGGTATAATTATTTCAAACCTCAGCATCATTCTGACTGGACTATAGGGTGTTCAGCCTGGCCATAGGAGACACTGTCTCTTCTGGCAGGCATGGAAACACAGTCTGGTTTTGTGCTTTAAGGTTACTTTCTCTCTGAGCCAGCCCAGTGGGAGTGTCACTCTTGCTGTGCTTTCTGGGAGAGGGTACTTAAGATGATGCGGATGTCACATGGTTCGGGGTTCCGGTCCAGAAGTATGTTCTGACTCCATGGTCCTGGTCCTCCTGACCAGCCCCCAGGAAAGCTATGGCCTGGGGTGCGGATCCACCCGACTTTATGTTTCAGGGCTGGCTAGCCTGAGGCAAGGAAACTAAGGAAAGGATTCGGAGGTGGTCCGGTGCCGTCTCCGGTTGGGGAGAGGCCCAGCAACTTCATAGCTATCCAGGGGAGGACTCTTCAGAGGAAGGCCACGCACGGGTTGGCTTCTTAGCAAGACCCTGGTAAGGCTGAAGGACCTAAGTGAATCCAGTCTCGTGGGTATCACCGAACCGGCCACGGGAAACCCCTAGACGCAAATCGAGGTGAAGAAGGTAACGGTGAGCCCAATCAAACCAGCAGCTCCTTCGGAGGTTAGTGCTACACATATGTGGGTAGTTCAAATTATATATGTCAGAGAGAACAGAAAGGACAAATGTCCCAAGATATTCAATTGCAAAGTGCTGAGGAAAAAATGGAAACTGCCTTTAAATGGTTAGATGCAGACCCTCTTCTGCTGAGAAAGAAATGTCTAGAGCCTCTGACTTGTGAAGACTAACATCAGTTGCTGACCAACCCGAGGTAGGAATCTGATTCTATCTTAGTGGAGTAAAAGATCATTGGCGTATAGGCCAACTTTATGTTGTCAGTTTAAATAGCAGATAGAGGAATTTTGAATAATGACTTTGGCTAAAATGTTCTATGGGTAAAATGTTAGGATTCCTGATCCCATTCCTATTGCAATATGCTATCTATATCCTATTATAAGGTGCCATTTAATTAAACTTGTGCAGTAGGATGTTATAAGGGGCCAATCTTGTCCAATATAGCTGTGGTTGAGCCATCTGGGTGAGGGTTGCGAAGAAGAAATCTCAGCTAAGGCAATTAAAAACCTGAGAAATGTGATTTTGCGTAATGCATGAAGGTCAGAGTTTTGATGGTGGTCCTATCTGTCCTTTTTATATGAGGTAGGGGCTTTACTGCAGTAATCTGTTGGCAATGACTTTTGCCTATATTTTGAGGTCTACATTTATCAACAGAATAGGCCTGTAGCTGACACATTACATTGGGTCCTTGATTTCTTTGGGTATTGCTGTAATACTGACTTCTTGGGTCTGGGAAATAAGCTGCTCATTTTTTGAAATAGAGTTAAAAGTAATCTCAAGTATAGGGGATAGCACATCCAAAAAGTGCTTATAAAAAGTGCCAGTGAAACAATCAAGCCCGGACTTTTACCTGAATGATGGAATCATAGCTATCTCTTCTGGGCTAAAAAGTTTAGATTGGCCGCCTGTTGAAAAAGGATGGGGAGAAATATAGGAGAGTGGGTTAGTGATTCCACCTGAAGGAGAAAAAAAAATAAGGTGTTGAGGGTGAGGTTATACAAATCAGAATGGTAGATGTGGGAAATCTTTGCTGTCTGATCTGAGTAATGCACCAATAGACTGGAGCTAGAGTCTATTTTAAGTAAATATGTGCATGACTGCTTAGTACATATAGAGCAAACCAGGATTTTGCCACATTTGTTGCATTTTTTTTTGCTTTTGGGATCCTGAAGGATCATTGTCATTTTATGCTGGAATTAAAGGGCTTGAATTTCTTGTAAAAGGGTTGTAAATGTAGAGTAGTAGTAGTTTTTTTTTTTGTTTGTTTATGTGGGAATCTGTGGGTGATTACCTAAACAATAACCATTTATTCATGTGAGATGTGTCTCCCGTGCTTCTGTTTTCAGTTTAGTAGAAATCTTCCTCCTCTAATGTCCCCAGCCCCCCACTATACTCTTCTGGTGAAGCGAGAGTTAATAGACCCAAATGAGCTGTAATATACACTTATCATAAGTGACCGGCTATGTCCATCCTTTTCACCCAGCTCCTCCATTCATAGAAATCGTACTACAGCTTCTCTGAATGAATCATGATCCATGAATGGAGGACAGACAGGTGATTGAAAGGTCTGTTCCCTCCATTCATAGATCCAGTTTTCCAAGATTACAATGTAAGGCCCATACCCTCAGCTCCAGGTGCTTCTGGCTGAGATAGTCAGTGCTTGCTAATTGTCCATGGCTGTGATGTAAAGGGCAGACAAGGATGGAATGTGAAGTTTGGTCTGGCAAAGAAGTCTTTCTACCTTTCTTACAGCAGACCCTGGTGTTAATATACACTACTTCCATGATATTGTCTGACTGGATCCTGATTGGATGACCCTCCAGTAGGTTGTGCAGCATTGTAGGGACAACCAAATCAACCAAAGCTCCAGAATGTTGATCAAGACACAGGATTCCTTCTGTGTCCATGTCCCCTGCACTAACAAGGTTTTTTCAGAAACTGAACCTATTTGTCCCATGATGACAGGATGTTGAGTTGTAGGGGTCTAGAGTGCAACTACGTTCATGGGAGGAATGAGGCTACCATCAACCACAGAATTCTCATGCGAAACAAAGTGTTGGGCAAATCTGGGAGCAGAGTTTGAAGTTTTAATTTGGAAAGAGAAACTCCGGCTTGACCTGTGTCTAGGGTAAGGGCCAGATGCTCCAAGTGATCAGTGAGCTCCAACACTGAATTCTAAAGGTTCAGAATCCAACTGCAACTTATCGAGGTATGAACTGTCCATGCCACTTTGTTAGTCAAAACCTGTGCTCACTTCTTCCTCAATAGAAGATCATCCAGATATCCCACAATTGAGACACCCTGGCAGAGTAACAAGGCAAGCACAGGAGCTAAATACTTGGTGAACACATGGGGTGGGGAAGGCAGGCTGAATGGTAGGGCCACAAGAATCTTTGATGTGTTAGAAAAACAAGACATGTAAGTAAGCATCCCATGACCCAGAAGATTTGCAAGGGCTGCATGGAGATCTGCTAATGTGCAGTAAAACATGCAGGTTGGAAAACAGGAATTAGGGATAAGGCTCAGAATGGAACTTGTAACCTCCAGAAACTACCTCCTCTACCCAGGCATCTGAGATACTGTCTGTCCATGTCTTCACAAAAGCTAGCAGCACTTTGGAAAGATATGGGACCCCCTAATGCTGAAAAGGATTTGTCCGGGTGTTTGGGTGATTTACAAAGCCCAGGGTCGGTGGTTGAAGTAACCACCTAGTTTCAATTTAGCCTTTGAGGATGTGGACTGAGAGTAACAAAAGAAACACTTCTTGACCTCAGAAGAGAGTTGTGTCTTCCCAGCCACTTTTGCTGTGGTAGATGAGAACTTTTTCTCCAGGTGACATTGATGAGGATGTCAACGACAGCCCCAAATCGATTTTGTCTCTTGAAGGACATACACAGCAATTGCTTTTTACATTTGTCTGCTATACAGTTTCACATTTCAGCCAAAGAGTTTTCCCCTTGTTCACTGATGGGGGACTCATGTGGCAAATAAGACAGTTCACTAACCCATATATGCAGTAGCTCAAGGCTGGTGGCATGAGCTCTAAATGTTCTACAAATAGGAGTTCAGTGTGGAGAGAGACTGGATCCCTTCTCATGAGCCTAGTCTGTTCCCATAATGTTTAACAGACCAGCATCATGCCATTGCAAGGTGCTATGCAGGTCTTGCCAGAGAAAACAGGGTTCTGGCAAGAATCTGAATTTTTTTATTTTTAGGATCCTTAAAAACTGGCGCACCCCACAGGAATAGTAATTGCTTTAATACCATTGAAAACTGCAGGAACATCCCACTTTTTAAAAGAAACCTCATCAAACAGGTAGAAGAGTTGTAAAACATTTGGGAGATATGAACAGTTTATCGGAAGTACCTTGGACTAGTCGGTGAAATGGTACTATTAGTCGTAGGACCTCTAAGGTACCATAGACAGGCAGTAGCATTGTTTAAAATGGTCTCTCTAAGCCTGGGAGCAATGGCCGCTGCTTGTGTCTCCTCAGGATCAACATCATCCATCATCCATCCAGGCTTTCTGAGATTCCTCCTCAGAATATCAGCTGAATTTAGCTGGTACAGCTGCCGCCCTTGTGGCAAAAGGATTTAAGACTGGTAGCAAAGCAGGCAAATCAGATAATGATTCTGAAGGGGAAGACATGGAGGTATGCATAAAGTCTTTGTGGTCAGAGTCAGCAAAAAAAGATGCTAACTGGCCCATGAAAACCTGCATAGCTGTAGTGAAATCCTACTGGCATAGAACTGAGAAGGGGACCATGCCTGGCAGAGCTAATGGAGACTCTTAATGCCACGTACACAGAGTGGATTTCCCATCAGAAAAATCTTGGATGTTTTTTTCCGACAAAATTCCACTCAAGCTTGGCTTGCATACACACAGTCACACAAAAGTTCACTGAACTTTCAACCGTCAAGAACGCGGTGACGTACAACACTACTACGAGCCGAGAAAATGAAGTTCAATGCTTCCGAGCATGTGTCGAATTGTTTCCAAGCATGCGTAGGAATTTTGCGCTGCATAGGAATTTTGCGCGTCGAATTGCTACAGACAATTCTGAACTTTTTCCGACCGAAAAATTGAGAACATGCTCTCAATCTTTTGCTGGCGGAAATTCGGGCAGCAAAAGTCCAATGGAGCATACACATGGTTGCAATTTCCGAGCAAAATCTCTCATCGGTCTTTTGCTGGCGGAAGTTCTGATCGTGTGTACGGGGCATTAAGTGTGTAGGGATTCAAGCTGGGGACAACGTTACGGAAGGCCATGACTAACAGGCCTTTGAGAGAGAGCTGAGAGAGAGCCCTCCCTTCCTTGAGAGGGAACTATTAGGGGATTTAGAGCTGGAGGGACCCAATACAGCTAGACTGCTCCCCCCGTGTATGGGATTTGACATGTCATGCTGCAAAGCAGGAACAGCACTCAGGTCAGGATATAGTGCAAGTTCTTGAGTATTCCTAAATGGGATGCATGTAGCAGGAGAGCTTTAGGTGACAGGGGTGACTAGGCCACTAGCAGTAAGGACTAGCAAAGGTTAAAATGTATGTTTCATGTGATTAGGAGCCGTGGAAAGAAGGCTACCTGACACTAAATAGAGGGAACAAGAGTGTGGACTATGCACCTAGTGATGCAGCGTCAACTCAGTCCCTCAAAGTTTTATCCCTTTCTCATGTTAAACTACCTTTCCATAAATGGGACTAAAAATTACATCCAATGGTTGTAATAAACAAAGTGACTCCCAGTACTACTCACAAGTGAACCTTCATATACAGGGTCAAACCAGAGGCTGTGCCACAGCTCTGAATCTGGGAAGTGCTCCATTTACAACTAACACATTACACAAAGGTCTGCCACAGTAAATAAGGATTAGCGCCCTAAGATCACATTCTAGGTATGCCCTGCAATCGCCCAGTCCAGCTATGTGCAGGTACAGTCTCCAAAGCTATAGCTGAGGATATGCCACATAAAGAGACCATTTCAAGCAGTGTGTAAGACAGGGGTTCTCAACTCCTGTCCTCAGGACCCACTAACAGGTCATATTTGAAGTATTACCTTGGGGAGATGCAGAATAGAAAACTGCAATCACTGAGCAGCAAATTATATCACCTGTGGTGTATTTCAGTTATCTTGCAAACCTGGCCTGTTAGCGGGCCCTGATGCCAGGAGTCCTGACCAAAGAAATTTTTTTTTTAAAACAGTAAAAATGGCCTGTAAAAACAAATCAAACTTTCTTCAGTGGAAAAAAAGGTGTCTATCCACCCAGGGCACTAACAATAAACTGGGGCATGTTGGAAGCGGGAGGGGTCATACCAAACTGCTCACTGTCTTTTTGTTTGCCGGGGTCCAAATCCTCCTGTAGGTGGAAGTATAACCCAGTAGTCTGTGAATGCTGTGTCCTTCATTGATCAAGAAGGAAAAAAACATTTTATTATATTCAATGTGGTATACAAAAGATTCTTCAACCTCTGTGGAAATGTTCTAGACATCGATAAGCAAAATCTAGACACAAGCAGATGAGACACCAGTTTTCTAAGGCGTAATATATTATATATAATATTCCACCCATGACCTTGGACACCATAATAACCCAAAAGGTACATTTTAGCAATTTATTACCAAAGCATAGAAAACCTTTCTGGCTCTGTGAAAGCTTTTTTCCATTCATTCAGCTAAAGGAAACATTCTCAACAAAGTATACAGAAAGTTACAAGGGTATATGCGGCAATGGTTTTAATTGGAATAACAGTTTTTCTCAATTCAGTCTAAAGTTTGGTCCATTTTATTTTTTTATGATTTATTACAAAGTATTGAACATTCATCAGTGAACTTTGTTTCAAATAGAAGTTGATGGGTCTAGACATGATTTTTTTCTAGGTGTGATCTATTCTCCTTTTTCAGTGTACAAGGCAGCGTAGCGTGTCAACCACATACACCTTATAGAAAGAGGAAAGGGGTACAAACTTTTGGAGGAACTTTACAGCACTGGATATTCAAGTCAGGATGAAAGTTTACATGTGTTTTTTTTTTTGTTTTGTTTTGTTTTTTAACATCCTCGCCCTCCTATTCATTATCAAATACTGTATAAAGAGATGAAGGCACTTAACTTTCCTGGCCCACCTGAGCCCTTGGAATGACTCAAGGAGTCTCTTTACTAGAATGTTGCATGACTTTTTCTTGTCAATATTTATCTATAAAAATAAATATTATTTTGACGTGAATTTTTTTTACATTTTTGAGATTTGTGAGCAATGACTTCTCTCTAAAGATCCAGAGGAAGGGGTTTATGCAAATGATGACAACCCCAGCATCTCTACTATGAAGTGTTTTCCTATTGGTGGGGCAGATCACTTACCTATTATCGGCAGTCTGACAGCACTTCTCACACACACCATTTTCTTGAAGCTGGACCATGGCTCATTGTAGCACCTCAAGAACTGGAGCCCACACAGAGCACCACTTGATACCCCATTTTTCTTCTTGGGGCTTGTTTTCCCAGTGGGTCCTTGTTACCACAGTTCCGAGAGATAGACACTACAGGCAGCCTACAGGTTCTAGCTTTATAGGTTCCAGACTTCGCTCATTTATGTGGATGCACTCGTCCCTGAAGAAGCGGTTTAACCCACGAAATGCGTCGGTAATATCTGGATGTATCTTATTCCACATAGATGGTCTAATATTTTTCATTTAGTTTACTTTACTATTCTGTTTTCCAAACTATTCCAGCACATGGAGGACAGGGTCCTATGCCATACAATGTAGTGTGCCATGATGATGTGATCTTTTTCTATGAACATGGTCTGCAATACGCTAATTGTATGTTCACTGTTTTATATATGTATATACGGTATCATGGAATGTCATCAACTGTTTAGACAATAAAAATATACTTCTGCAGATAGCAGAGGTAGGGGAGAAAAGTCAGAAATCACTCAGTGCTTTGGGTTGTGGCAAGTACACACCATAGACAGATATGCTTTGTTCATTTTTCATTTCAGAGGTTTACAACCACTTTAACCACTTCAGCCTCGAACCAATAAACACCTTAAGGACCAGAGGTCTTTTTAAAATTTTGCACTGCGCTGCTTTAACTGGTAAATGCAATATTGCACCCAAACGAAATTCGCTTACTTTTCTTCCCACAAATAGAGCTTTCTTTTGATGGTATTTGATTGCCTCTGCGATTTTTATTTTTTGCGATATAAATGGAAAAAGAGCGAAAATTTTGAAAAAAAATTATATTTTCTTCTTTTTGTTATAAGAAAAATCGAATAAACTAAATTTTAGTCATACATTGAGGGCAAAATTTATTCAGCCACATGTCTTTAGTAAAAAAAATGTCAATAAGCGTATATTTTTTGGTTTGCGCAAAAGTTATAGCGTCTACAAACTAGAGTACATTTTCTGGAATTTACACAGCTTTTAATTTATGACTGCCGATCTCATTTCTTGAGGTGCTAAAATGGCAGGGCAGTACAAAACCCCCCCAAATGACCCCATTTGGAAAGTAGACACCCCAAGGAAACTGCTGATGGGTATGTTGAGCCCATTGAATATTTATTTTTTTTGTCCTAAGGGATTGAATAATGACAAAAAAAAATAAAAAATTTACAAAAAGTTGTCACTAAATGATATATTGCTCACACATGCCATAGTTATATGTGGAATTGAACCCCAAAATATATTTCGCTACTTCTCCCGAGTACGGGGATACCACATGTGTGGGACTTTTTGGGAGTCTAGTCGCGCACGGCACCACCTTCAGGATTTCTAAGGGTGCAAATTTTTGATTTCACCCCTCACTACCTATCACAGTTTCGAAGGCCATAAAATGCCAAAATAGCACAAAACCCCCCAAAATGACCCCATTTTGGAAAGTAGACACCCCAAGCTATTTACTGAGAGGCATGTTGAGTCCATGGAATATTTTATATTTTGCCACAAGTTGCGGGAATATTACAAACTTTTTTTTTTTTGCACAAAGTTGTCACTAAATGATATATTGCTCACACATGCTATGGGCATATGTGAAATGACACCCCAAAATACATTCTGCTGCTTTTCCTGAGTACAGGGATACCACATATGTGGGACTTTTTGGGAGCCTAGCCGCGTACGGGACCCCGAAATCCAAGCACCGCCTTCAGGATTTCTAAGGGCATAATTTTTTTATTTTACTCCTCACTACCTATCACTACCTATCACAGTTTTGACGGCCATAAAATGCCAAGATGGCACAAAACCCCCCCAAATGACCCCATTTTGGAAAGTAGACACCCCAAGCTATTTGCCGAGGGCCATCTTGAGACTATTGAATATTTTTTTTTTTTGTCCCAAGGGATTGAATAATGACAAAAAATAAAAAAATAATTTTTTTTTACAAAAAGTTGTCACTAAATGATATATTGCTCACACATGCCATGGTTATATGTGGAATTGCACCCCAAAATATATTCAGCTACTTCTCCCGAGTATGGGGATACCACATGTGTGGGATTTTTTGGGAGTCTAGTCGCGTACGGCACCCCGAAAACCAATCACCACCTTCAGGATTTCTAAGGGTGCAAATTTTTGATTTCACCCCTCACTACCTATCACAGTTTCGAAGGCCATAAAAAGCCAAAATAGCACAAAACCCCCCAAAATGACCCCATTTTGGAAAGTAGACACCCCAAGCTATTTACTGAGAGGCATGTTGAGTCCATAGAATATTTTATATTTTGCCACAAGTTGCGGGAATATTACAAACTTTTTTTTTTTAGCACAAAGTTGTCACTAAATGATATATTGCTCACACATGCTATGGGCATATGTGAAATGACACCCCAAAATACATTTTGCTGCTTCTCCTGAGTACAGGGATACCACATATGTGGGACTTTTTTGGAGCCTAGCCGCGTACGGGACCCCGAAATCCAAGCACCGCCTTCAGGATTTCTAAGGGCATAATTTTTTTATTTTACTCCTCACTACCTATCACTACCTATCACAGTTTTGACGGCCATAAAATGCCAAGATGGCACAAAACCCCCCCAAATGACCCCATTTTGGAAAGTAGACACCCCAAGCTATTTGCTGAGGGGCATGTTGAGACCATTGAATATTTTTTTTTTTGTTCCAAGGGATTGAATAATGACAAAAAAAAAAAAAGTTGTCACTAAATTATATATTGCTCACACATGCCATGGTTATATGTGGAATTGCACCCCAAAATACATTTTGCTGCTTCTCCTGAGTACAGGGATACCACATGTGTGGGACTTTTTGGGAGCCTAGCTGCGTACGGGGCCCCAAAAACCAATCGCCACCTTCTGGATTTCTAAGGGCGCAAATTTTTTATTTCACTCCTCACTACCTATTACAGTTTCGAATGCCATAAAATGCCAAAATAGCACAAAACCCCCCCAAATTACCCCATTTTGGAAAGTAGACACCCCAAGCTATTTACTGAGAGTCATGTTGTCTGAACGAAAAAAAAGATTGATCGGTGGGTATGCCCACCATTAGATACCTCCCTTCATCCACCCACTTCTAATGATGGACATACATGCACCATTTATATATGCCGAAGCATGGGGGCATCCTCCCGCAAAAAAGTTATGCCGCGTACATACGTTCAAACTTTTCCATGGGCAAGCCCTCTGTCGGAATTTTGACCGTATGTACGCGGCATTAGGAGCAAAATCGCTCCTCCACCCCTTATGCCCCCATGCTTCGGCATATATGCTCTTTTTTAACTGTGGTGGTGAAATCACCTCCTACAACACTGGAGTCACGGCTTTATGTATCGTGGGAGCAAACGCTGTTGCTGTGAAGATAAATAAATCCGCGCTGCAGTTGAATGGCGTACCTGCTAAGCAAATTATGGTTAACGTTAAAACAAAGTAACATCACAGGAAAACCTTACCATACCATACCTGCAAAGCAAATGCCAAAAAAAAACAGTAAAAAATAAAACATTTTTTAACGCAACCTGTGCCTAAAATATATATATGCCGAAGCATGGGGGCATCCTCCCGCAAAAAAGTTATGCCGCGTACATACGTTCAAACTTTTCCACGGGCAAGCCCTCCGTCGGAATTTTGACCGTATGTACGCGGCATTAGGAGCAAAATCGCTCCTCCACCCCTTATGCCCCCATGCTTCGGCATATATGCTCTTTTTTAACTGTGGTGGTGAAATCACCGCCTACAGCACTGGAGTCACGGCTTTATGTATCGTGGGAGCAAACGCTGTTGCTGTCAAGATAAATAAATCCGCGCTGCAGCTGAATGGCGTACCTGCTAAGCAAATTATGGTTAACGTTAAAACAAAGTAACATCCCAGTATAACAGTAAAACCTTACCATACCATACCTGCAAAGCAATTGCCAAAAAAAACAGTAAAAAATAAAACATTTTTTAACACAACCTGTGCCTAAAATATATATATGCCGAAGCATGGGGGCATCCTCCCGCAAAAAAGTTATGCCGCGTACATACGTTCAAACTTTTCCACGGGCAAGCCCTCCGTCGGAATTTTGACCGTATGTACGCGCCATTAGGAGCAAAATCGCTCCTCCACCCCTTATGCCCCCATGCTTCGGCATATATGCTCTTTTTTAACTGTGGTGGTGAAATCACCTCCTACAGCCCTGGAGTCGCAGCTTTATGTATCGTGGGAGCAAACGCTGTTGCTGTCAAGATAAATAAATCCACGCTGCAGCTGAATGGCGTACCTGAAAACATGAAAAATGGTTAACAATAACACAGTAAACAGTAAAGTATAAAAAATTAGAGAGAAGAGAGAGAGAGAGAGAGAAAACAATAAAACAACAACTATTTTTGGTTTTTATATTTTATATTTTTTTGGGTTTTTTTATTTTACTTTTTTTTTTTTTTTTTTTAATACACTTTTTTTTTAACTGTAAACTGTAACGGTTCGGGTCTCTCAAAATGCGATGGCATCTTGGGAGACTCTGTGTTAGTGTGCCTAGCCTGTGAAATGCTGTACCCTACGCTAATACTTCACTAGTGTGTGGTAGCGTTCAAAACACTCACCCTGACAAAGACCAGGATTGCCAGGACAGCGTGGACAATAAGAACGGGTGTCACGCCTAAATCCGCGCTTGGTACAGACACGACATCTTTTTTGGGGGGTTCGTTGGGTAGGGGTACTCAGGAGGACATAAGAATAATGCCTCTCATGCAGCCGGCTTACTGCATATGGTTGGGAATGGTGAGGTGCAGAACCCTCTGGATACAGAAGCTCTGTGGGGCGACGCAGACCCTTTCTGACCCTAAAACCAAATTTATATCACCCGCCGGGTGATCAGGGAGTTAAACCTTTATTAGGTAATAAATGGCGGGTGCCCTGATGCTATAAAAAGCAGACTACCTAACCAGCGTCACCCGTAACACTTATACGGTGATCACTGGTGAAAGGGTTAACTAAGGGTAATCAGGGGTTAAAACCTTTATTGGGTATTTATATGGGGGTACCTGAAGCTTTATAAAAACCTGACGGGGAACCTAAATAACTAAAATAACTAACTGGCTAACCAGCGTCACCAGTGACACTTATGCAGCGATCGCTGGTGAAAGGGTTAACTCTAGGGGCAATCAAAGGGTTAAAACCTGGGGCGTGGCCAAGCAGCGCATGTAGGCAGACGTGTGTTCCCGGAGCTCCGCCGATCATCCGCACATACATCCTCCCCAGCCCGCGCTAGTGCGGCGAAAAGCTCCAGAATTGCTCCACCGGGTACCGGGAGACGACCGGGCTCTGCCTCCGGACCCCGCAGGACACCGGACATGTCTAAGGGACACAAATTGAGCAAGGCCCAGCCGGATCCCCCTGACCAAGATGGCGCCGGCGCGCGGAGGACGGCGAAAGACTGTTACAAGGAGGCAGCGCAGAAACTCCTGTATGGAGGGAAATCCTATAAAGAAGCCCTAGCTGGTCCACCCTCGTCGGGGGCTACCCCCCAAGGGTCCCCTGAAGCTGATGACACTCTTCCCTTGGAGGATGCTGATGGATTCCCTGCGCCATGGAACACAGTGAGTACCCCTGATGGCGGTGTCCCTGAGCTGCATGCTCACTCCCCTGCTGCTGATACACCAGAACCTACATTGAGAGACATATTTACTGCGGTTACCTCATGTAATCACTCTATAACTGCTCTCTCTGCTGACATTAAAGGTGTGAAAGCCGAGATTACTTTTGTCCGTCATGATATGCAGAAGCTTAGGGAGAGGGCCTCAGCCCTGGAGGGCCGGCTGAGCACAGTGGAGGATGACATGGCACCCATGCAGAGAGACTTGCAATTCAATTGCCATCTTACTGAGCAACATGCTATGCGACTTGACGAAATGGAGAATCGCATGAGACGCAATAATGTGCGCACTCTGGGGATTCCGGAAAAGGCTGAGGGCAGAAATCCTGTAGACTTTATTGAGAACTGGTTGATTGCAACTTTTGGCAGGGAATCCTTCTCTCCTCTCTTTGCTGTGGAACGTGCCCATAGGGTGCCATCCCGCCCGCTGCCTCCTGGTAACCACCCACGTCCCTTCCTGTTTAAACTCCTCAACTACAAAGACAGGGATGCGGTACTTTCCAAGGCCAGAGGCTTCTCTGAAAAGATGGTGATTGACAATGCCAAAATATCGCTGTTTCCTGACTTCTCAGCAGAACTACAGAAGAAACGGGCAATGTTTATTGAAGTCAAAAAGAAGCTCAGGGATCTTAATGTTCAATACGGCATGCTGTACCCGGCCCGTCTTCGGGTCACCGCCCTGGGCTCTACCCATTTCTTTGATAGCCCTGCTGCGGCCAGGCAGTGGCTGGACCGCGAAGATAAGGCGCTTAGAGAAGCCAGGCAACAACGCCCTCCTGTTTGATCCCGGATCCGAATGACTTCTTCAGATGGGGACTATCTTTTTTCCAGATTCGGCGGAGCAAGCAGGACTCAGTGTTTACTTCTACCTACTGACAGACTATGCTGCTTGTTTGGGTGAAACCCCTTTTGTTACCTGGGAATGTTTTCTCTGGGTGTTTCCGTGGCCTTCCCCCCCCTCCCCCCATAATGATAGTGGGGGCACGTCCCACCCTTGTTATGCAGACTCAGTGCCTGTTTGGTTCTGCAACTGACCTCTTTATTTTCTCCCCCTGCTTTTTGGATTTTCTTTTTTTTCTCTTTTTTGTTTTGTTTCCCTTTTCTTCCCCCCTTTTCTTTTTTTACAGAATCCCTCTGCTTCCACAACCTTCTCCTTGCTACGCAGACAATGCCTACATATCTGGATCCGGAACTATGACGGGAGGCTTTGTGTTTGTCCTGCCCAGATGCTCTGGCTTTTGGTGTGACTATGCCGGGGTGCTTTGGTCTGCTATTACCTTCCTGTTTATTTTGATACTGTTATCACATATGTTGAGTGTGCACATTCTTATGTTTCTGAGCAATGTCGACCACCGTTAAGTGCCTTTCCTGGAATGTCAGGGGACTGAGCAGCCCTGTGAAGCGCCTGGCTGTCCTCCGGCATTTGAAGGCCATGGGATCAGGTATTGTCTGCCTGCAGGAGACTCATTTCCCCCCGGGTCACATACCTAGTCTTAGCCCGAGGACATACCCTACCCAGTTTCACTCTACGTTCTCTGCATTTGCTAGGGGGGTGAGTATCTTGATACGTCAGGATACCCGCTTTACCTGTTCTCGGGCGGTTATTGATCCTGGGGGAAGATATATATTTCTGCATGGCAGGCTTGGTCACTGGGCATGTATTATAGCTAATATTTATGTACCACCCCCGTACTCAGCTGAAGTTCTCCGCTGTTTGGCCAAGTTTATGGCCCCACACCATACGGTCCCCCTGCTGGCACTGGGTGACTTTAACAACTATCTTAACCATAGATGGGATAAGATTCCCGCCCCCCCGCCCATGCCTTCCCGCCCTGCGGGTGATACCCCTTTCGCAGACCTGTTGACTGAACTTGGATTGAAGGATGTCTGGCGGACTTCCCACCCCCGGGTCAGGTGCTACTCGTGCTGCTCTACCGCTTATGGAAGCCTGTCGCGCATTGACCTGGGGTTGGGTAACGCGGCCTTACTCCCTTTTGTCGTTGACTCTGGTTATGGGGACAGACACGTTTCTGATCATTCATCCTTTTGGGTCGAGCTTAATCTATTTACCGCGGCTACCCCTAGAATATGGAAGTTGAACCCTTTCTGGCTGACGCTTTTTCCCTCACCCGACCCCATTAGTGACAACCTCCAGATTTTTTTACGGGACAATATTGGTTCCGCCCCTTTGGGTACGGTTTGGGATACGGCGAAAGCCTTTCTGAGAGGTCAATTTATTGCCGCTATTACTTCTATTAAAACAAATACTAAGGCCTGGGAGCGGGAGGTTTGTAAAACCCTTAGGGATACAGAGGACCGATATATCAACCACCCCTCAGATGATACTAAAAAGCTTTGGCTGAGTGCACAGGCTATGGCTACTCAGCTGACTCTACAGTTGGCGGAAAATAAGAGATTTTTTCTGCAACAAACACACTTTGAGGAGGGTGAATCTACTGGACACATGCTGGCTGTGCTGGCGAGAGCGCAGGGATCCGCTCCGATGGTTTCCTCCCTGTGTGATGCACGGGGGGAACTCCACACGGATACTCCCTCTATATTGCAAGTCTTCCGCTCGTTTTATGCTGATTTGTATGCATCCAAGGTTCATCCCGGCGCAGAAGAGATTGATGCTTTTCTGGCTAGGAGTGACCTACCTTGCTTGTCTACTTCAGATGCTTGTAAGCTGGATGCCCCATTGACTATAGACGAACTTGCTCTAGCATTGGAACACACCCACAACAATAAATCTCCGGGGGCAGATGGGCTTCCTTCTGAGGTGTATAAGCGATATGCGGCCACCTTATTGCCGACACTTTTGAATGTTTTTAATAATGCATTGGACTCTGGCACGCTTCCGGATTCCATGAATGAGGCCATTATAATTGTGTTATTGAAGCCAGGTAAAGAGCCAACGTCCCCTGACTCCTACCGGCCTATCTCCCTACTTACAACGGATGTTAAGATGTTAAGTCATGGCGACCAGATTGTCTCACGTTATTCAGAAGTTAGTGCACTATGACCAGGCGGGTTTTATACCCACGAGATCCACGGCACACAACATACGACGTCTTTATCTAAATATTCAAATCCCTGTATTAAACCCTGGTAACCGAGCCATCCTTTCGCTGGATGCAGCTAAGGCCTTCGACAGTGTCGAATGGCCTTACCTGTGGAAGGTTTTGGAAAAGATGGGCCTAGGCAGACGGTTTATTGGATGGGTCAGACTACTTTATGCTAACCCTGTAGCTAGGATTAGGGTTAACTCTGCAACGTCGGAACCCTTTCCCTTGTTTCGTGGTACCAGGCAGGGTTGCCCTTTATCTCCCTTGCTCTTTGCTCTGGCTCTCGAGCCTCTTGCTGCTAGGATCAGGGGAGATGCTGGTATTAAAGGATTTATTCGTAACACGGGTGTGGATGTAGTATCGCTCTATGCAGACGATACTTTGTTATACCTAGGTGACACGCAGGGCTCCCTGTCGGCCGTTATGACCCTAATTACGGACTTTGGTGCTCTTTCTGGCTTCTCTATTAACTGGAATAAGTCAGTACTCTTACCCCTAGACCCCATACCGACCGCCCTCCCTGACTGTGCAGCTATGATTCAAGTGGTGTCCACTTTTAGATATCTGGGGGTGCAGGTTTCCCGAGAGGTCGCACATTATGTTCAATTAAACCTGGTCCCCCTGCTGACTAAATTTAGGGAAAAATGCAAGGCTTGGTGCAAATTACCGTTATCAGTGGTGGGGCGGGCTAATCTTATAAAAATGGTCTGGGCTCCCCAATTATTATACGTTTGCCACAACTCCCCGGTGTGGATACCCAAGTACTGGTTTGACAAAATAGACTCCCAATTCAGAGAATTAATTTGGCGTAAAAAAGCTGCCAGGATTAGTTTGCGAACGTTACAATATGGTAAAGAGGACGGGGGCCTGGCTGTTCCACATGCCAGGGCCTATTTTTTGGCGTCTCAACTACAGCAGCTTGGTGGCCGGGGACTGGAAGATTCACTGGACCCTGTTCGCAAGTTGCTGAGCCATACGGCTCACCACCGTGTAGCGTTCTCAAACTTAGAGGCGGGCTTCCCTCATCTTCCTAAGGGTGCTCCGACTGTGGTCTTATTAAACACACTCTGGAAATATGTTAAGCGACTGTTGAAAATCCAGGGCTTTTTTTCTCTTACCCCTATTTGGGACAATGGTTTTTATTATCAGCTGCTGAGACTCAAGGGTTTCCGCAGCTGGCAGGTGAAAGGTCTGGAATACTTGACCCAATTATACAATGGCCCTACTCTTAAGTCTTTTTTGGAGCTACAGAGGGAGTTCGCACTACCACGCACTGATTTTTTTAAATACCTTCAATTGAGACATGCCTTACAATCTCAGTCCAGAGCTACCCCACTTGCCTTGGTTGACCATGCAATTATACACTCTATCATGATGACGGCCAGTAGGAAGGGTATGATTTCTAAGGGGTATGCCATTATTACCGGGGTGCTTCAAGACTCGGCTATGTTGCTGTGCAGGCGTGGATGGGAAGGGGACCTAGGACCTCTAGATGGTGAGACCTGGGATCTCTGTCTTATGTCTGCCCACAGGGTATCAGTGTCGGCCTCCCAGAGACTTTCCCATCTTTATTTGTTACATAGAGCCTATAAGACACCAGCTAAATTGTATGCTTGGGGCCTCCGGGACTCCCCCCTGTGCCCTAAATGTAAAAGAGACCACGGTGACCTTCTCCATATGTTCTGGAAGTGCCCTAAACTGACTCGTTATTGGACTACGATTCTGGAAACTATTCATCAGGTATTTCGAATCATGATTCCCACAAGCCCGGTGATATGCCTGTTGGGGGCCCTGGACGAAGAGTCCCTTACCCCGGCCGGGTAATTGCACGGCGATTCTCAGGCTGCTTTATATGGCTCGTAAACTGATAGCCCAGATGTGGATCACGCCCAGGGTACCCAGCAGGCAACAGTGGATTGATCGGGTTAACGGGATGTTGATACGTGAGAAGCTGGCATACCAACATAGGAATACCCCCCAAAAGTTTTATAATATGTGGCAGGACTGGCTGGACGTCCCAGGTCTGGCACCGCACCAGTTGATTCAGAATAGGTTACTGCAGGGCTGATTTGACCTTGACATTTACCATGGGTCCTGTCTTACCTGTTTGGTTTGGTTGTATACAATTGTTGAAGCTAGCTATTGAATGCTAATAATTGTGGGTATTGTGTACGGTACTATTTCTATGTGTTCTGTGGCTCAGGGATCTCTGACTATCTCTCCCTCCCCCTAGTTTATTCTGCTTTCTTTTTCTGTTAATTTTTTTTTATTTTGTTTCTTTTGAATAAGAAAATGAAAAATTTGAATACTGTAACTGCACGATAGCTTTCTCCTTCTTCCCTCTTGCTTCTTATGCTGAGGACAGATTTGCTGACATCCTGTCTATTATCCGGTCTCCCTTATTCTCATTTACTGCACCTCCTTGATCTGCTGTTTCTGGGAAGATTATGTTTGTTACTCTGATTTCATATTGTGTGTGTTCTCATTATGTGAGGCCATTGTATGGATGTCTTGTACCATTATGTTTTTCTAATAAAAACTTTTTCTGATAAAAAAAAAAAAAGGGTTAAAACCTTTATTAGGTTATATATCGGGGTACCTAACGCTATAAAAACCTGGCGTTGAACCTAAAAAAAAAACTAGCTTCCTAGCAGGACCAGTGACACTATTGCAGCGATCAGAAAAACGATCGCTTAGTGACACTGGTAAAAGGGGGTGAAAGGGTTAACTGGGAGGGCAATCAAGGGGTTAAACCTTTATTAGGGGGGGTAGGGGGCTACCCTGGACCTAAAGGGGCCTAACACTAGCTGCCCTGACACTTTTTACAGTCACAACTGACACTAAATGTAGTGATCAATAAATAAATGAACACTGCATTAGTGACACTGTGACTGGGGGGGGTGATCGGGGGGTGACTGGGGTGAAATGTGTGCCTATGTGTACCTATGTGTCAGTGGACTGTTGGTGCACTTACTTGGATGTCTTCACTCCTCGCTGTCCGGTTCAAAAAGACCGCCACGAGGAGTGTGACATCACTTCCTCCTCCTGTGTTTACATTTTCACAGGGGAGGAAGTTCGTCACTGGCCAGGAACGATCGAGAGGGGATGGCCAGAAACCAACGGCCATCCCCTCATCGCGGATCGCTCCGGCACCGAAAGGGACCGCCGTATCTAGCGGGAGGGGGTCCGATCGGACCCCCCACCCGCTGGAAGGCAGGCACGTACAGTGGTGTGAAAAAGTGTTTGCCCCCTTCCTCATTTCCTGTTCCTTTGCATGTTTGTCACACTTAAGTGTTTCGGAACATCAAACCAATTTAAACAATAGTCAAGGACAACACAAGTAAACACAAAATGCAATTTGTAAATGAAGGTGCTTATTATTAAAGGTGAAAAAAAATCCAAACCATCATGGCCCTGTGTGAAAAAGTGATTGCCCCCTAAACCTAATAACTGGTTGGGCCACCCTTAGCAGCAACAACTGCAACCAAGCGTTTGCGATAACGTGCAATGAGGCTTTTACAGCGTCCTGGAGGAATTTTGGCCCACTCATCTTTGCAGAATTGTCCTAATTCAGTTACATTAGAGGGTTTTCGAGCATGAACGGCCTTTTTAAGGTCATACCACAACATCTCAATAGGATTCAGGTCAGGACTTTGGCTAGGCCACTCCAAAGTCTTCATTTTGTTTTTCTTCAGCCATTCGGTGGTGGACTTGCTGGTGTGTTTAGGATCATTGTCCTGCTGCAGAACCCAAGTTCGTTTCAGCTTGAGTACACGAACAGATGGTCGGACATTCTCCTTCAGGATCTCTTGGTAGACAGCAGAATTCATAGTTCCTTTTATCATGGCAAGTCTTCCAGGTCCTGAAGCAGCAAAACAGCCCCAGACCATCACACTACCACCACCATATTTTACTGTTGGTATAATGTTCTTTTTATGAAATGCAGTGTTCCTTCTACGCCAGATATACTTGGACACACACCTTCCAAAGAGTTCCACTTTTGTCTCATCGGTCCACAGAATGTTGTCCCAAAAGTCTTGGGGATCATCAAGATGTGTTGTGGAGAAATTGAGACGAGCTTTGATGTTCTTTTTGCTCAGCAGTGGTTTTCTCCTTGGAACTCTGCCATGCAGGCCATTTTTGCCCAGTCTTTTCCTGATGGTGGAGGCATGAACGCTGACCTTAACTGAGGCAAGTGAGGCCTGCAGTTCCTTGGACGTTGTTGTGGGGTCTTTTGTGACCTCTTGGATGAGTCGTCGCTGCGCTCTTGGGGTAATTTTGGGCGGCCGGCCACTCCTGGGAAGGTTCACCACTGTTCCATGTCTTCGCCATTTGTGGATAATGGCTCTCACTGTGGTTCGCTGGATTCCCAAAGCTTTGGAAATGGCTTTATAACCCTTTCCAGACTGATAGATCTCAATTACTTTCTTTCTCAATTGTTCCTCAATTTCTTTGGGTCTCGGCATGATGTAGCTTTTAAGGATCTTCTGGTGGACCTTACTGTGTCAAGCAGCTCCTATTTAAGTGATGCCTTGATTGTGAACAGGTGTGGCAATAATCAGGCCTGGGTGTGGCTAGAGAAATTGAACTCAGGTGTGGACAACCACAGTTATAGTATGTTTTAGCAATCACTTTTTCACACAGGGCCATGATGGTTTGGATTTTTTTTCACCTTTAATAATAAACACCTTCATTTACAAATTGCATTTTGTGTTTACTTGTGTTGTCCTTGACTATTGTTTAAATTGGTTTGATGTTCCGAAACACTTAAGTGTGACAAACATGCAAAGGAACAGGAAATGAGGAAGGGGGCAAACACTTTTTCACACCACTGTACATCTACGTGCTTGTGCCTGCCTGTGCCATTCTGATGACGTATAATGGCAATACGGCGGTCCTTAAGTGGTTAATGACTGGTACACACGGTAAGTTTCTTTCACTTCAATCCAGCAGGCTGAGCAAAAATAAATTAAGAGCTTGCACAGAGCTCACTTTTTCGGCATGCTTGTTCGACAGAAGCTGGTCATGAAATTGTCTTCTGTCAAGCAAGGACCTGTAAACACGGGCCAAATGTCAGCCGGTTTCTACTGTACCAGCTAATTTCAGCTGATATTCAGCCTGGGTGTACTGGACATAAAGAGGAAATAAACCCTGATGGGTTTACTTCCTCTTTCATTCCCTGCAAAGGCAAAGCATAATGGACTACTATGCATCGCATAGTAGTCCATTATGTGTCACTTACCTGACACAGGAGCCAGCGATGTCACCGCTGTCCCCTGTAGTCCGGCACATCCATCTTCTTGGTGGGGTCTCGCAGCTCCGCCACTGTCATTCGGCGAAGCCGCAATGACGTCACTCCCACACATGCGCACGGGAGCCGACACGCGCCCCATCTTCGTCATTGACGATGCCGCGCTCAGTGCGCCTGCGTGCCGCTGTCTACAGCGCATGCGCCGCGGACAGCGGTGCCTGTCTTTGGGTAAATATCTCCTAAACCGTACAGGTTTAGGAGATATTTCTTGGACCTACAGGTAAGCCTTAATCTAGGCTTACCTGTAGGTCAAAATGTGTTGTAAGTGTTTACAACCACTTTAAAGGAGAAGTACGGCCAAAGCTAGTTTGGCCGTACTTCTCCTGTGCATCACAGAAGTGCAGTGCATTCTGCATGCCTGTGACATGTTTTCGGCAGACAGCGGGCTGAAGCCTTCTGTTGGCTGATGTCACAGAGCTGGTCCAGGCTCAGGACCAGCCTGGACTGTCACCCAGCTCAACCTCTGGAAGCCTGAGCTGGCTGCTCCCGTCCCATCCACAACCCAGTGCTCCAGTGAGCATGGGGGTTGGGGGTAGAACAGGGAGTCGATGAATGACAATGATCAGCTCTCTGCTCAGGGAGCTCTGAGAACAAGCGATTAGTGGTATTTGATTGCTTGGTACTCAGTCTTGCAGGGGAACCTCCAGGCTCATCGGCACAGCTTGCTACTTCACCGGCTAGTGTCAGCACTGGGAAGAATCCCCGTCATAGGCGGAGCTCTTAAGGCAGGAATCGTGGTGCGGCTTCCCCCCAGTCCCGCCTCGTGGGAGACAAGAGCGTGCGGCTGCCTCCCCTGGCAAAGCTCCTGTCAGGGAGATGGCCCGGCAAGGGAGAAACCGCCAGCCAGTCGGTTAGATCGGCCAGTGGCCCTCCCCCTTCCCTCCCCATTCCCGTGCTGATTTCTGGTTCCTGGGCTGGCAGGATGTCACAGAGCTGGTCCAGGCTCAGGAAAGATCGGGTTAGGATCCACCCACATGCCTGGACTGTCACCCAGCTCAGCCTCTGGAAGCCTGAGCTGGCTGCTCCCGCCCCCTCCACAACCCAGCGCTCCAGTGAGCATGGGGAGGGGCAGAACAGGGAGGCGATGAATGACAATAACCAGCTGTCTGCTCAGGGAGCTCTGAGAACAAGCGATTAGTGGTATTTGATTGCTCAGTACTCAGTCTTAGAGCCGGCAGGGGACAGATGCACACTCGCACCAATGCTACATCCACCTAGGTAAGTATGGTCCACAAAAAAACAACAACATTCCCATACTTCTATTTTAAAGTTTCACTGGAAGGGGTGGGCAGACAAATGAGGTAGAATAGAAAAGTAAATGTTCCAGAAAACCTATAGTGAGGGAAGTATGTTGATTACTACTGTTGCCGTTTACCTGAGAAAATGCTTGTTGCCTGACTGCCATGTGATGGCTTTGATGCTTTCTAAATCATTGACCTGGAACCAATCAAGGTTCCTGACTTTACTGGCTGCATACTTGCTCTGGATCACTAAGGAAATACTCAAGCCAAAAACAGCCAGGCAACACATTTTCAAAAGGAGTCAACAGTGACAATCTATGTATTTATTCAAGTTTGTTCTTCCTTCCTGACCTTATAACAGTCATTAATAGCATAAGAAGCTCAAAGAATTTGTTCTTTTGGTTCCAACCCTTTTAATGCTAGCCAGCATGTTGTATATATTTGTGTTCGTGTTAATGCTTCACTGCAGCAGAAGTAATGAGGTTTACTGTTAGAACTGTAAACATCCATCAAAAGGTTTATTTTGTAGCCTTAGATTGCCGTATATAAGTCACATTTACAGCCAACTATTACACGCATGCAACCGCAGCGCAGAGAGAGGCACGCTCCAATTGTGAAGGCTGCTGTTTGTTTGCATTGGATGGAGAATAATCCTGAGGTCTAACCTTGTACCTTTTCTCCATCATTATTCACAGGATCTGGGAGGGCGGATTATTGTTCTGTGTTTTCACAGGAGACAAAGAGGCGCGCGCCTGGAACAAAGTCAATTACCAATGATAACTGAAGTATACAGAGTGTTGAATAGCATGCCTATAACAATACTTACTTTTCTTGCGGTCTTCTAAAATCCAGAGAAAAAACCCAGTCAAATTAAGAACACAATATTTATATTTAAACCACTAAATGCATCCATTTAAAAGCCAACTCCATGCAAAACATTTTTGTTGTTTTTGGAAAGGATGAAAAAGGGTTAGACACTTTGCCCCACACCTAAACCTCTTCCTTTTTTTTTTAGAAAGAGAAGCCAGTAGCAAAAAGAAACAGAAATAGGCGTAGGGCTGGCATGATAGGGTAGCAGGGCAATCAGAGCACAAGGGGTTAACCCAGTGTTTTGAGTTGGTCAGTTTGGTGGGCCAGGAGGGGGTTTGCAGGTTAGGTAGGGAGGTGCCAATTGTCCGGTGGTCCGTTGGAGGTCACTGGATGAAGAATCAGCTTCAGCCTTCCTTTCCTCGGTCTGTGAATTTAACATGGGTGATATGGACGATTTTTTAGCCCAACTTGAGTGGCTGCTACCTCCAAGGGCACAGCCTAGCTTTAGCAGAAGATCTCCTCTCTTTCACAGGGGGAGAGTTCTGCATCGGGCGAGTCTGGGGGCCAGCATTCTTGGAGGTCACGGCTCCAGAGTGATTTTCACCCCCCTACTCCCAGCGCCACCATGGGAGCCCCCCCTGCAGGGGACCCTCCAGGTTCATCTGCACAGCTTGCTACTCCACCGGCTGGTGTCAGTGCTGGGAAGAATCCCCGTCGTAGGCGGAGCTCTTCAAGGAAGGAATCGCGTTGCGGCTTCCCCCCAGTCCCGCCTGCACATCGTGGGAGACAGGAGCGTGTGGCTGCCTCACCTGGAAAAGCTCCTCTCAGTGAGGCGGCCCGGCAAGGGACCTGCCAGTCGGTTAGAGCAGCCAGCGGCCGTACCCCTTACCATGATGTGCGGGTCCTCAGATCGGGGGGTGGGGCCGTGCTGATTTTTGGTTCCTGGGCCTACAGAATGGAATCCAACGTGCCCTGCATTTTTTGGGGTGCCCACAGGTGTAAGGCTTTAAACCTGTGCGCCTTATGGTTGGGATCTTTGAAGGCCTTCTAAATTAATACCAATATGGTATAGTGGGGAACCATCTATGGTATGGGGTCCTCGGTAAGATGGCAGTTAACCAAGGTTTAACTGGACATTTGGATATGGGTATCAGCATTGGAAGGTGGAGAGTTGGTATTGTCCTCGAGTCAGTGTGCTGTGACTGGGGACTTTGTGTGGTCACGCTGATACTTAGCCAATTTGGGGGTCTTTTCAGTGCCTTCAAAGATCAACAACATGGTTAAGATCTATCTGGGAGATTATTGTTTGTAAATAAAATGTTTATGGTTATTTGTTAATAAATGCCAATTTTACTCCAAAAAAGGGTGTCGTCTGGTTATTTAATATGGCATACAATATTATGGTAGGTGTAGAGGGTCAATGGTCAGTTTGCATCTGTCTTACCATAGTCATGGGTGCACACAGGTGGGTAACTACAGATCATGGGGCCCAATAGCAAAATTTTGATCCTTTTCAAGGTGACCTTCCTACTGTTATTGATCTTTTTGGTCTGCATCTTCCCTGGTGTTGGAGTGTTGCAGCCATCTATACTCTTTACAATCTGACCCAAGCAACTCTATCCCAGAAGGAGAAGAACATTTTGAACGCTGGTTTAAAATGTTCTGTACGGCAGTCTATGAACAAATTTAATGTCTATATTGACGTACACAAATATGTGCGTAAGATTAATATTAAGAAATACATGCTTTCAAACAGTAGCATGATAAAGAATAATAGGAACAGTGAGACAATAGGCATCAATAGTGGACTCAGGAACAAGTCATTGTTTAATCCTTCATTACCTTCTAATCATCAGGTGGAGGTTTTTAAGCAATCAGTGCTTAGAGACTTGAATAACCTGCCTTTGAAGAAAAATCTCTGTCCCAAACACATTAAAGAAGAGATTAAAGCCCTAGAGGAGAGGAAGGATATAATAGTCCGACCAGCTGATAAGGGGGGAGGTGTGGTACTTCTTGACAAGCAGTTTTATCATACTCAGCTGATTAATATGCTGTCAGATCAAACAACGTATACACCATTAGTTAAAGATCCCACGAAGTCTTATCGAAAGGATTTGACGAATCTGGTGAATTATGGGTATTGTATGCGTGTCTTAACGAAGAAAGAACAATTGTTTCTGGTACCGAGTTATAACAGAATTCCTAACATCTATACACTACCCAAAATTCATAAAGATCAGAGTGACCCCCCGGCCAGACCAATTGTCAATGGAATTAATTCAGTGACTGCAAGGATTGGACAATATCTAGACCACTTCTTGCAGATGAGTGTAGTCACTACACGTTCCTATTTGAAGGATACAACCAGTTTTCTAAAATTACTACGGGAGGTTGAGTTCCCTGCAGAAGCTGAGATTTATCTGGTAACGGCGGATGTAGCCTCTCTCTACACTATTATACAACATGAGGACGCCCTGTTGGCTCTCAACTGGGCTTTCTCCCAGAGAGATGATTTGCCTTTTATCCAGAAGAAATTTTTGAGTATGGCTCTTGAGTTTTGCCTCTCTCACAACTACTTTTGGTATAACGGCAAATTCTATAACCAAAAGAAAGGGGTAGCGATGGGTTCAAAGTTCGCACCAAGTTTGGCTAATTTATTTATGAGCCAATGGGAGGATATTCGCATTTTTGCAAACCGAAGAAGCGAACTATTATTTTATCAAAGGTATATTGATGATTTGTTTTTCATTTGGCAGGGCACTGAGGATTCCTTGATGAGCTTCTCCGATGGTTTAAATAATAATAACAACAATATTAAATTAGAGTTTAGTTGGAGTAAACAAACGATTAATTTTCTCGATGTAACAGTAATGAGAGAGAGGACTAACCTATCCACAAAGGTGTTTTTTAAACCCACGGACAGAAACAGTTTTATCCCCATTCATAGTGGTCATCATCCCCTTTGGTTAAGGGGGATTCCAAAGGGACAGTTTCTCCGTGTGAGGAGAAACTGTACTTCTGATGTTGATTACCTGACACAAGTGTCCCTAGTTAGAGACAAATTTGTTGAAAAGGGTTACCCAGCTGAGATTTTGGACCAAGAATTACAACGGGTTCTTCGGGTTCCTCAGGAACAATGTTTACGACCCAAAGAAAACAAAACTGGAAACACACAGGAATGGGGTTTTATTAGTACTCTACATACTCAATATAAAGAGGTAGAGGGTATTATCCAAAAATATTGGAATATTCTTAAATTGGATAAGACTCTCAGGGATGTCATTCCGGATAGACCTAGGTTTATATATAGGCGGAATTCCTCCTTTGGGGATAAATTAGTTAAAAAGGTTCTGGATCCTCCCTCTAAACCGCTTATGTTTTGGGATAGAGCTGGCTTTTATGCCTGTCGCAACTGCCGGGCTTGCAAATCAGTATGTAATCACCTAAGAGGGTTGGTCCAGTTCACCTCTACTGGGAATGGACAAAATTTTAAAATCGATCAATTCATCACATGTGTTACTACGCATGTAGTATATGTCCTTCAGTGCCCATGCGGGCTTATGTATGTAGGACGTACTAAAAGAAAGTTGTGCACCAGGATAGCAGAACATATTTATAACATCTCTATCGGTTATAAAGAGCACAGTGTTTCCCTACATTTTAGACGTGAACATGGTAGGGACCCAACTGGACTCAAGTTTTGGGGAGTGGATAGGATCTTTCCTGATTGGAAGGGCAGCAACCTAGTCCGAGAGATATCAAAGCGAGAAACGGAATGGATTTTCCGTACAAACACTTTGAGTCCTTTTGGTTTGAACATAGAGGTAGATATTAACTGCTTTATTAGTGATTATTGATTTCATCTATTATAGAAAAGTTGGGATTTGAGTTTGAGCGTATTGTTATTATCCAATGCATGGGTTCTAATATTCAGCAATTTTAATTTTATTTTTATTTTCATTTTTATTTTCATTTTCATTCTCTTTTTATTGTATTTTTTTTTCATTCCCATTTTTATTTTTGTTTTCATAGTTTTGTTTATTTATTTTATTTTTTATTTTTTATTTTTATTTTTATTTTATTTTTTATTTTTAATTTTATTTTTATTTTTATTTTTATTTATATTTTTATTTTTATTTTTGATTTTTATTCATTTTTAATTTTATTTTATTTTCATTTTTGATTTTATTTTTATTGTTATTATTTATTTTTATTATCATTTCTATTATTTTATTTTTATTTTTATGTTCTCACCTCTGCCATCAAGACTGGATAATTGGGATTTTGTGCTTATTGGTCGATCAGTGAGTGATAAGTTTGATCACTTATAGTTTTGTACATAGGTGACTTTGACATATTATAATATGGTTTCGTGTAGACTCATAACATCTACAGCTGTATGCCCCGCATTTGTTATATTATAGTAATGATATGCCCTGTTTAAACTAATATAGGTGATGGGGTAGGCATACAGGTATTTTAGATAGGCTATAAGGATAAGTATTTGTTATCAGTATCCTGGCCGGTATGCTGATAGCTTGCACGGCGGGACCTAATCATGTAACAACAAACAAAGCAGAAGGTTCTCTTCATTTCCTTTCCCTTAAGCTAGATAGTGATTTTTAGCAGGCTGTTGTTATGACGATCGCTTATACGGCGATGTCATTACATTGTCACATCGAATGCGAGGAGAGGGGGCCGGACGTGGGCGTTATTTCGATCTGGCTCCCCGCCCCGCAAGGTATTTAAATGGACTAGCTGCGTTGCCTGGCCACGCCCACGGACAAAGACGTGATGACGAAACGCGTATGGGCGTGACCAGGCAGCTATACGTCACCAGAGCAGGCTATTCGGAGTGGTTACCCGGGACCCGCCGTGGAAGCTGAGGCAGTATTCGACCAAACGCGCTCAGGACTGCGGTGAGACCACCTCGTTATCGCTGCAGTGACATTTTAAATGTGACATTTTGCTGTGCACATTGTGTACGTATGATTTTAAGCGCATGAGTGTTTTTAGTGAATAAAGCTGTTTTGCACTATGGAATCTATATTTTATTGTTTCCTATATGTGGATCTGGGGCTGTTAATGAGAATCAAGTGAACTCTTATCGGTGAGAGAGCAGGGAGCCCGAGAGAGAGGAACCTATGGTGGTATGATAAGACGATTTTCGGGAGGGACACTAGTGGAACTACTTCTACAGTCGTAGTGAAGTGCCTGTTAACCCTTTGGGTTCTGGTGAGTGAATTACCATAAGGGGTGTCACCGGCCGTCAGACTCTTCGCACACTGGTGTTTTCTTCTTCGGAGATGGATCTTCTTTTCTGAACTTTTTCCAAAGTGTGATAGCTCAATTGAATATTGAGTCATATATGTTTGGAGATATTATGGACACTTGCTAGTGACTTTTTCTAGACACTGAGTTATTATCCTCTATATATTTATTATATTTTATCCTCTATACATTTATTATATTTTATTTTTTGATTATCCCCCCTTTTTTTGTTTTAGCGCTGTCAATATAGTATATGCGGGGTAATTAGGGTACGGATACGGTATACTATATATTTTTGTGATTTGTCCTTCTGTATGATAGCAGCTTGTTAGGGTGAGTTTTGACTTACTCCATAGGGCGCTGGGATCATTGGTTGTCACTTTCAATATTTTGTGTGTACATTCCAGTGATACTAGTACTTGTTACATTGTTTTATTTACCCTGAGCGAACATGGAGGCAGTCAATTTTTTGAGGGATCGACAGATCGATTTAGAAACAGTTTTTTCTTTTGAAGGGGGAGAACTTGAGGATAATGATTACACCGAAACTTTGACAGCTCTGGCCAACACCTTGGAGAAACAAGTCCGTACATGGTGGGATATCTGTACGTTCGAACAATATCTCAAGGACAAATTAATAATGAGAAGTCTAAGGTGGGATGTGGCACCTCAAGACGGCCTTGATGATATTTGCTCTATGTCAGAAAATTGCAGCAATTAGTCTTAACACGTAAAAAGAAAAAAATGGTGATCCTGGAAAAAAGGATTGCAGATTTACAAGCATCACTCGAACCAATAAGGGGGAGTCCACAATGGGTCTCTTTTAATAATGATATTCAGAAGAAATTAGAAAAGGTAGATAGAGAAACACAGAAAAAGAAAATAAAAAAATTTAGGAGAGATTACAATGACTTCAGAAACCATACTATTTATAGCTGGCAAGAAGGTAATAGGCCACCAATACAAGAAGTGACTAATGAGGGTAGAGTAGTGATTCAATCATCATCGGGAACATCTAAAAATTCTGGGAATATCCCAAGGATGACTGATGAAGTCCTGCCAAAAAAATTAAACTTTGTAAGTAAAAAATCCCAGAAAAATCAGGGATACCACCAACCTAATGCTTTAGGGCCAAATAAGAGATATAGGGACCCTCGCCCGGTATATAATCAACAAGGGCCTTATCAGGTTGACACATACAACCGATTTACACCATTATTGAGATCATCCTCACCTCACAATACTCAGAGGCCCCCTTTTTTAGGGAGAGGAGGGAGAGGTCAGTGGAGAGGGAGATCAAGAGTGGGGCGTCCATGGAGGGGCCGACCGCCGTACCCTCCAACCACTCAGAATACTCAGGAATGGAGGCAACCCCAAGATTGGGGAATGCCGTACAGTCCAATCAGGCAATTAAAAACCATCGCAAAAGAGGCTGCAGAGCCGGTAAGCGCCTCAAGCAAAAAAAGGCGCAGGGAGACGGAATGACAGGGATTTACAATCTGACCCAAGCAACTCTATCCCAGAAGGAGAAGAACATTTTGAACGCTGGTTTAAAATGTTCTGTACGGCAGTCTATGAACAAATTTAATGTCTATATTGACGTACACAAATATGTGCGTAAGATTAATATTAAGAAATACATGCTTTCAAACAGTAGCATGATAAAGAATAATAGGAACAGTGAGACAATAGGCATCAATAGTGGACTCAGGAACAAGTCATTGTTTAATCCTTCATTACCTTCTAATCATCAGGTGGAGGTTTTTAAGCAATCAGTGCTTAGAGACTTGAATAACCTGCCTTTGAAGAAAAATCTCTGTCCCAAACACATTAAAGAAGAGATTAAAGCCCTAGAGGAGAGGAAGGATATAATAGTCCGACCAGCTGATAAGGGGGGAGGTGTGGTACTTCTTGACAAGCAGTTTTATCATACTCAGCTGATTAATATGCTGTCAGATCAAACAACGTATACACCATTAGTTAAAGATCCCACGAAGTCTTATCGAAAGGATTTGACGAATCTGGTGAATTATGGGTATTGTATGCGTGTCTTAACGAAGAAAGAACAATTGTTTCTGGTACCGAGTTATAACAGAATTCCTAACATCTATACACTACCCAAAATTCATAAAGATCAGAGTGACCCCCGGCCAGACCAATTGTCAATGGAATTAATTCAGTGACTGCAAGGATTGGACAATATCTAGACCACTTCTTGCAGATGAGTGTAGTCACTACACGTTCCTATTTGAAGGATACAACCAGTTTTCTAAAATTACTACGGGAGGTTGAGTTCCCTGCAGAAGCTGAGATTTATCTGGTAACGGCGGATGTAGCCTCTCTCTACACTATTATACAACATGAGGACGCCCTGTTGGCTCTCAACTGGGCTTTCTCCCAGAGAGATGATTTGCCTTTTATCCAGAAGAAATTTTTGAGTATGGCTCTTGAGTTTTGCCTCTCTCACAACTACTTTTGGTATAACGGCAAATTCTATAACCAAAAGAAAGGGGTAGCGATGGGTTCAAAGTTCGCACCAAGTTTGGCTAATTTATTTATGAGCCAATGGGAGGATATTCGCATTTTTGCAAACCGAAGAAGCGAACTATTATTTTATCAAAGGTATATTGATGATTTGTTTTTCATTTGGCAGGGCACTGAGGATTCCTTGATGAGCTTCTCCGATGGTTTAAATAATAATAACAACAATATTAAATTAGAGTTTAGTTGGAGTAAACAAACGATTAATTTTCTCGATGTAACAGTAATGAGAGAGAGGACTAACCTATCCACAAAGGTGTTTTTTAAACCCACGGACAGAAACAGTTTTATCCCCATTCATAGTGGTCATCATCCCCTTTGGTTAAGGGGGATTCCAAAGGGACAGTTTCTCCGTGTGAGGAGAAACTGTACTTCTGATGTTGATTACCTGACACAAGTGTCCCTAGTTAGAGACAAATTTGTTGAAAAGGGTTACCCAGCTGAGATTTTGGACCAAGAATTACAACGGGTTCTTCGGGTTCCTCAGGAACAATGTTTACGACCCAAAGAAAACAAAACTGGAAACACACAGGAATGGGGTTTTATTAGTACTCTACATACTCAATATAAAGAGGTAGAGGGTATTATCCAAAAATATTGGAATATTCTTAAATTGGATAAGACTCTCAGGGATGTCATTCCGGATAGACCTAGGTTTATATATAGGCGGAATTCCTCCTTTGGGGATAAATTAGTTAAAAAGGTTCTGGATCCTCCCTCTAAACCGCTTATGTTTTGGGATAGAGCTGGCTTTTATGCCTGTCGCAACTGCCGGGCTTGCAAATCAGTATGTAATCACCTAAGAGGGTTGGTCCAGTTCACCTCTACTGGGAATGGACAAAATTTTAAAATCGATCAATTCATCACATGTGTTACTACGCATGTAGTATATGTCCTTAGTGCCCATGCGGGCTTATGTATGTAGGACGTACTAAAAGAAAGTTGTGCACCAGGATAGCAGAACATATTTATAACATCTCTATCGGTTATAAAGAGCACAGTGTTTCCCTACATTTTAGACGTGAACATGGTAGGGACCCAACTGGACTCAAGTTTTGGGGAGTGGATAGGATCTTTCCTGATTGGAAGGGCAGCAACCTAGTCCGAGAGATATCAAAGCGAGAAACGGAATGGATTTTCCGTACAAACACTTTGAGTCCTTTTGGTTTGAACATAGAGGTAGATATTAACTGCTTTATTAGTGATTATTGATTTCATCTATTATAGAAAAGTTGGGATTTGAGTTTGAGCGTATTGTTATTATCCAATGCATGGGTTCTAATATTCAGCAATTTTAATTTTATTTTTATTTTCATTTTTATTTTCATTTTCATTCTCTTTTTATTGTATTTTTTTTTCATTCCAATTTTTATTTTTGTTTTCATAGTTTTGTTTATTTATTTTATTTTTTATTTTTTATTTTTATTTTTATTTTATTTTTTATTTTTAATTTTATTTTTATTTTTATTTTTATTTTTATTTTTATTTATATTTTTATTTTTATTTTTGATTTTTATTCATTTTTAATTTTATTTTATTTTCATTTTTGATTTTATTTTTATTGTTATTATTTATTTTTATTATCATTTCTATTATTTTATTTTTATTTTTATGTTCTCACCTCTGTCATCAAGACTGGATAATTGGGATTTTGTGCTTATTGGTCGATCAGTGAGTGATAAGTTTGATCACTTATAGTTTTGTACATAGGTGACTTTGACATATTATAATATGGTTTCGTGTAGACTCATAACATCTACAGCTGTATGCCCCGCATTTGTTATATTATAGTAATGATATGCCCTGTTTAAACTAATATAGGTGATGGGGTAGGCATACAGGTATTTTAGATAGGCTATAAGGATAAGTTTTTGTTATCAGTATCCTGGCCGGTATGCTGATAGCTTGCACGGCGGGACCTAATCATGTAACAACAAACAAAGCAGAAGGTTCTCTTCATTTCCTTTCCCTTAAGCTGTCACATCGAATGCGAGGAGAGGGGGCCGGACGTGGGCGTTATTTCGATCTGGCTCCCCGCCCCGCAAGGTATTTAAATGGACTAGCTGCGTTGCCTGGCCACGCCCACGGACGAAGACGTGATGACGAAACGCGTATGGGCGTGACCAGGCAGCTATACGTCACCAGAGCAGGCTATTCAGAGTGGTTACCCGGGACCCGCCGTGGAAGCTGAGGCAGTATTCGACCAAACGCGCTCAGGACTGCGGTGAGACCACCTCGTTATCGCTGCAGTGACATTTTAAATGTGACATTTTGCTGTGCACATTGTGTACGTATGATTTTAAGCGCATGAGTGTTTTTAGTGAATAAAGCTGTTTTGCACTATGGAATCTATATTTTATTGTTTCCTATATGTGGATCTGGGGCTGTTAATGAGAATCAAGTGAACTCTTATCGGTGAGAGAGCAGGGAGCCCGAGAGAGAGGAACCTATGGTGGTATGATAAGACGATTTTCGGGAGGGACACTAGTGGAACTACTTCTACAGTCGTAGTGAAGTGCCTGTTAACCCTTTGGGTTCTGGTGAGTGAATTACCATAAGGGGTGTCACCGGCCGTCAGACTCTTCGCACACTGGTGTTTTCTTCTTCGGAGATGGATCTTCTTTTCTGAACTTTTTCCAAAGTGTGATAGCTCAATTGAATATTGAGTCATATATGTTTGGAGATATTATGGACACTTGCTAGTGACTTTTTCTAGACACTGAGTTATTATCCTCTATATATTTATTATATTTTATCCTCTATACATTTATTATATTTTATTTTTTGATTATCCCCCCTTTTTTTGTTTTAGCGCTGTCAATATAGTATATGCGGGGTAATTAGGGTACGGATACGGTATACTATATATTTTTGTGATTTGTCCTTCTGTATGATAGCAGCTTGTTAGGGTGAGTTTTGACTTACTCCATAGGGCGCTGGGATCATTGGTTGTCACTTTCAATATTTTGTGTGTACATTCCAGTGATACTAGTACTTTATACTCTTGGATGGATTCATTCTGGGCTGTGATTAATATCTCTTAGGCTACTTTCACACTGAGGCGCTTTACAGGTGCTACATCGCTAAAAATAGTGCCTGCATAGCGCCTGCAAAAAGCCTCTCCTGTCTCTCCAGTGTGAAAGCCCGAGTGCTTTCACACTGGAGCAGTGTGCTTGCAGAACGGCAAAAAAAACGGTTAAAAAAGTCCTGCAAGCAGCATCTTTACAGCGCTGCAGGAATCAACGGGGCAGTGCCGCCAAACCCTTTTTTGGCCGCTAGCAGGGGTTAAAAGCACCCCGTTAGTGGCCAAATAGTCCCTCTTTGTCCTTCCCTATGCACCTAGAAGTTTACCAATTCTTTCATTTGCATACTCCATTATGTGAAATAATTCAAATATCCAAGAGGAAAAGTGGGAGCCCCTCTATGACTACAACGGATGTACTGACTGCTATACTAAAGTGCATATATAAGTTACTTCTCCACCTGAAGTATTAAGGTGGACTAATCTTTGACTCTTCCAGGTGACAAAGGAAAGCAACTATAAAAGCAAAACTACACAGAAAAACTTAGGCCGCGTACACACGCGCGGACTGTTCGCCCAACTTTGTCCGTCAAACAGTTTCGGCAAACAGTCCGCTCAAAATTAGCATGGACGGACATGGCCACACACGACGGACGAACAGTTTGCTGAAACCGTGCGCGATGACGTGAACGGCACATACGACGGGACGAAAAATAAGACGTCCTATACACTGCATTATAACTTTCGGCGTGTAAATCCTTTCTGAGCATGCGCGGAACTTAGTTTGACGAACAAGCCTACACACGAGCGGACTGTTCGCTGAAACAAGGTTTCAGCGGACAGTTTTTCGGAAATTCCGTAAAACCTTGTTCGTCAAACTGTCCGCTGAAACTGTCCGCTGAAAGCCCACACACGAGCGGACTGTCCGCCCAAACACTGTTCAGCGGACAAAGTTGGGCGAACAGTCCGCGCGTGTGTACGCGGCCTTAGGGTAAAACAACATGACCAGGACCAGAAAGGACATTTTAGGCTTGGTGCTCAAAGCGAGGACCCACAATCGTGCCCTGCCAAATGCAAGACCTTCTCCAAGTTCTTCCTTTAGCCTAGGTTCACATTGATGTGATTTGGTATGCGTTTGGACATGTCAATGGCACTGTCTAAATCGGTGCGATTTCAACTTTGCGGCGCCACACCGATTACCAAAAGTCGTTTCTGTATTACTTTTGGCTACTTCAGGCGTAATTTCCATAGACATCTGTGCAGGAACCCACACAGATGTCTATTAATTTTCCCCCCCGAAGTCAGAACTGAAATTGAGTGAGTCCAATCCTGCAGCAGTGTGAACCTGGACTCAATAGGCACTGTGCAAGAAGGCCTCAACCAAACAACCAACCCCCCTTGGGTCACATTCACTGTCCTGACATCAGCAAAGGATGATATCCATGCTTAGCAAATGATCGCTGTAGCCTATAGGGCCCTTACTGTTTGCCTTTGTCTCTTAGCCCCTGTACACACGGTCGGAGATTTCCACAACCAAATCCGTCGGATTTTGCCCATTGGATTTTGTCCGTCAGATCTTGTCCGAAACTGTTGCATACACACGGTCGGACAAAGTTGGAGAAAAAATCAGATCTTTCAGAACGTGATGACGTAATTTCGTTACGATGGGACTACATTCAGGCTAGTAGCCAATAGCTTTGATGTAGGAATTTGATCTGAGCATGCGTGGCACTTGGTCCGATCAAAATGCTCTACACATGATCGGAGTATGTCCGATCGGCCCAGTTGGTCGGGAAATATTTCCAACATGTTGGAAAATTGGGTCCGACAGATATTCCGACGGAATCAGTCCGATGCATACCACACACAGTCGGATTATCCGATGACACAGTCCGATAGGACACATTCCGACGGATTCTCCGACCGTGTGTACAAGGGCTTAGAATTGACACATCCATATGAAAGAGCAATGAACAATTTACATATATCATCATTGTTCATTATTGTAATATTATTGAATTAATATATCTGCACCATTGTAGTGTGATAAAATTCTCTCCCTGTCCAGTTTCAAGGTTATTTCAATCTATGAATCACAAATGTGAGCATAAGTGCAACAACGCCTAATTGAATTGTGGGACTTTGTGCTGCGACTGAGCTGCACTCGGCAGTGTCTCCCAGACCATGTTGATACAGTTGGCTGTAGGTAATAGGATTACAGCTGGATTATGGCTTGCAGACTTTATAGAGGTGCCAAGAGCTAGAAGGCAGCCCATGACTGGGTTAATGGACTCTTAATTTGGTGCCAATTTCATTTTATACCACCACCTGCAACGTGTGAAAGGATTAGATCTTGTTTTAATGTACTGATCCTTTCGTGCCAGATACCAAAGCAGATCCAATTGATTAAGCAGTTCATGGCTGCCTGTAAGTGGTCATCTTGTAAAGTGATGTAATGCAATGAAAAATCCACAGAGATCAGAATAAAAAAACATAGGGCACATACAATGCTATTTGCTTTAAAAGAGATGGATGGTGTTTTAAAGCTTTATAATTATACATGCTCACGGATAAAGAATGCCCATTATGGACCTGAATGGGTAAGGGAGTATAGTGAGGGAATGTAAGGGTAGAATTGGGGAGACATAACTCTCCCTAGATCGTATCCCCTAAATGATCACAAATGTTTTGTTTTTTGTTTTCTCTTGTGCTTTTTTAGGCATGTGTTTTTTTTGGGGGGGGGGGGGGTTTGATTTTATTTGTCACAGGGGAAGTATTGGGGTGACGGGGGGGGGGTGTTGAAAGGGGGGGATGAGTGAATTGTATAAATCAATTGATAATAAAATAAATTGCTAAAAAATAATAATAAACATGTAAAAATTATAAAGTGTCCATAGAAAAAAGTCCCATAGAAAAATCAGTGTTGAGTAAGGAAAATCCAAGGACAGTAAACATGACACCCAAGGTAAGATCACACTGGAGGCTTACCAGAAGACCAGCGACCCCCCCCCCCTTACTCTGACTCGTTGCTTGGGTGGTATTACAGGAGTTTCAAAGCAACATTTGAATTAAAGTGGAGCTAAACCTATTTAATTAATGGGAAAATAATAATTGATTTAATGGTTTGAAAAAACAGTTGCCTTATTTATCGGTATATAACACGCACAGGCGTATAACACGCACCTTCATTTTAAGAAGGAAGTTTCAAGCAAAAAACTTACATTTTAAATAAAGAACTTTGAAGTAGACATATACGCCATCAATACATTTGTTTTATTTCGTTCTGTTCTATTTCGTATTAGCCGTTAATTCATATTTCGTAATACATGTCTGAAATTCAATTTGGATTCGTACGGAATACGAATTTTCGTTAGGTTCGTTAACTTTTCGGAACAATTACAAGCGTTCGTTATGATGAATTTATCATTAAGAGGGGCTCCCACCATCCCTGTGCTGTGCTCATTATGAGGGACTCCCAACATCCCTGTGCTGTGCTCATTATGAGGGACTCCCAACATCCCTGTGCTGTGCTCATTATGAGGGACTCCCAACATCCCTGTGCTGTGCTCATTATGAGGGACTCCCAACATCCCTGTGCTGCTGTGCTGAATTCCTGGGATTTTAACTTCATCATAACGAATAATCGTAATTAACAAAAATTCTTATTTTGTTCGATTCTGAATCTCCCATCGACTACCATTACCAGTCTCCCACTCCCGTATTAAAAAAGGTAATTTTCCCAACCCTCACTCAGGAGCAGAAGAAAACCTCTGATTGGTCAACAAAACAGCAGTCACGTTTCCGTTGTAACGGAATTTGGATCCGAAATTCGTCAACAAAATTTCGTATTTAGTACAAAATTCGGAAGCATAGCAATTCGTATTTCGGATCCTCTCGAATGTACGAATTTATGGAAATTCATACGAGTTTTTGATTCATACAAAAATAATCGCACATGTCTAGTATGTATATCTAAAAACTTCTGCGCTCTATGGAAAGAATGGAAAATAACTAATAGAAAAAAGCAGCAATCACTAAATGAGTTGTCTCTCACTACTGGAAAATAAAATTAAAAGTTGCGATGCGCTAATTTCAAACCATAAAATAATCGTAGTAGACCACAAATATGCAATTAAAAATACAAAGTGCAACTGTGCATAAGTTAATCAAATAATGCTTCTGTGCATACATAAAAGTGATAGCTAGTGCCTAAACCGTAAAGTGACTTTATGTGCAACCAAACGCAAATTTGTCATAAAAATACATACGTATGTACAGTGTGTGAACTTATTTGCAAAATGTATATAATAAAACAAAAACAAGTTAAGAGTGTACGTTTAAGTGATAACTGGTGCAAGGACCATAAAGTGACTAAATGTGCAAAAAACGCAAATTTATCATATGAAATTTAAAAAACATATAAAGAGTGGATATACTTAAAAAAATATGTAAAATACAGGTAACAGACAAATATAAACTGTTCAATACAAGTGACCAGCGTGATTGGAGATAAAATGTCCCATACACAGGCAGATCATGCAATTCGGTAAATGCACTAAGTGAAATGTGCAACGTGCTGGGCAATCAATCCATCCGTGATGATCCGTGCAATAAAGTGCAAATAATATGCAATTACCTCACTGCTGTGAGTAAACAGCAATATAAATGATGATCACCAGGATGATTGCTGGAAACAGCATTAGAGCATTAGTTCCAAAGGAACCCGGAAGTGACGTCCATATCCGGTTTTGCTCTAATGCTGTTTGTCTGATGTGTTTATACCAGCTTCGTTTGTGAGTAGTTTTTAAACTTGTTTAATAAAACTTAGATGTTTGAAATACTACACTATGGCGGTCTCCTTTAATCTATTCCTTTGAGTTTACTTGCCATTTACGAGGAAGTTAGAGAAGTCTCCCAAAGATTGTGTTACTCTGCCGTTTCCAGCAATCATCCTGGTGATCATCATTTATATTGCTGTTTACTCACAGCAGTGAGGTAATTGCATATTATTTGCACTTTATTGCACGGATCATCACGGATGGATTGATTGCCCAGCACGTTGCACATTTCACTTAGTGCATTTACCGAATTGCATGATCTGCCTGTGTATGGGACATTTTATCTCCAATCACGCTGGTCACTTGTATTGAACAGTTTATATTTGTCTGTTACCTGTATTTTACATATTTTTTTAAGTATATCCACTCTTTATATGTTTTTTAAATTTCATATGATAAATTTGCGTTTTTTGCACATTTAGTCACTTTATGGTCCTTGCACCAGTTATCACTTAAACGTACACTCTTAACTTGTTTTTGTTTTATTATATACATTTTGCAAATAAGTTCACACACTGTACATACGTATGTATTTTTATGACAAATTTGCGTTTGGTTGCACATAAAGTCACTTTACGGTTTAGGCACTAGCTATCACTTTTATGTATGCACAGAAGCATTATTTGATTAACTTATGCACAGTTGCACTTTGTATTTTTAATTGCATATTTGTGGTCTACTACGATTATTTTATGGTTTGAAATTAGCGCATCGCAACTTTTAATTTTATAATCGCACATGTCTACTTTGAAGCAAAATAAGGGTCACAGTCCAATGCAGCCTCTCCATTGCCCATCAATGCAGCCTCTCCATTGCCCATCAATGCAGCCTCTCCATTGGCCCGTCAATGCAGCCTCTCCATTACCCATCAATGCAGCCTCTCCATTGCCCATCAATGCAGCCTCTCCATTGCCCATCAATGCAGCCTCTCCATTATCCATCAATGCAGCCTCTCCATTGCCCATCAATGTAGCCTCTCCATTATCCATCAATGCAGCCTCTCCATTGCCCATCAATGCAGCCTCTCCATTATCCATCAATGCAGCCTCTCCATTGCCCATCAATGTAGCCTCTCCATTATCCATCAATGCAGCCTCTCCATTGCCCATCAATGCAGCCTCACCATTGCCCATCAATGCAGCCTCTCCATTACCCATCAATGCAGCCTCTCCATTGCCCATCAATGCAGCCTCACCATTGCAAATGAATGCAGCCTGCACATTGCCCATCTGCAGCTGCACCAGTGCCTGATTAAACAGCCCTGCCATCTCCTGTGTACCCGGCGATCATTTACACAGTCCCGTATTCTGTGATAGACAGAACAGTGGTCCAATGACGGCCAGGAGGTGGGACTGTGCCTGACTGAGCACCGGATACACGAGAGATCGCGGCTATGATCCGGTGGTGTTCGGCACTCCTCTTCCCTCGGAGACAGCAGGAATCAGTGTATAGCATGCACACGCACTGATTTTCAGGGCGGAAACGTGCGTGTTATACGCCAATATATATTCTGGACATGCTGGGAATGCTAACTGTCACATTTGCTTGTGCTGTCAACTAAACTTTCAAACCTTCAAATGGCTGGTGTCATACCTGATCACATGTGGAGCACCATGGCAGTTGCAGATCAAACAGAGGCTAAGATGACAGTTTCCTTGGCTGAAATTATAGGAGGGTTTACTTCCGCTTTAAAGAATAAAATTAGTAATTTGTATCAATTGTGTTTCTGGCTGTTTTAAAAAATGTTCACAGTTCAAACTAGGATAAAAATTTATATTTTTTATATTTTTCCATTAAAATAATGTTAAAATGAAATAATCTAGGAAGACAAGAACACAAAAAGAAAATGATGTGCTGTCTCTAAAAGAAATCATTGTATGTATTACTTCAATATCATAAGTAATTATATAGTTAGTGAATTAATAGACCAATTAAACCAATAGCTGAATTATGAAAGCTGCTCTGGAGCTTTTCTATTTAAATTGAAATTCCAATTTTATTAAGATACAAATTCTCCTACTAGTAAGGATTTTTAGCAAACTTCATTACAGATTCATACTATTCTGTTCTTAACAAACTAATGTCTACTAGTTCCTTTCAAACTTATTAAGAAAATGGATGGATCTTCCTTAAAGCGGAGTTCCAATAAAAAAAAAAAAATTAAAGTCAGAAGCAACAAATAATGCAGCTGCTGACTTTTAATAATCGGGCACTTACCTGTCCCAGGGTCCAGCGATGGGGGGGAACAAAGCCCCTTCTCTCTGCAGCGCCAGCTTTGTCACTGTGGGAGGCCGGCTGTGGCTTTACAGCCGAGCACGCACTGCGCATGTGCGAGCCGCGCTGCGTGCTGTGACTGGCTGGGCAATCATCTGGGACCTGTGACGTATCCCAGATGATTACTGAGAGGGAGGGGGGGGGGGAGAGGTGATCTTTCTTCCCATGCCACAGGTGCGCCAGGAGGAAGTGGGAGCTGGGACCCTCTAAAAAGAGGGTTGCCGCCCCCCCCCCCAAAAAAATGACATGTCAAATGTGGGTGTCACCTTCCCTTAAAGCGGAAGTTCAATTTTTGGGTGGAACTCTGCTTTAATTATCACCACCTGAACAATCTCTATGACATAAGCAAAGGGGGACCGTATGTATCCCCTTTAAGTGTGAACTCATACACCCCGGTCACACTGATCACGGCATTGAAATCATGCTACTTTAGGTGTGACTTGGAAGACATGTGTGCGATTTCATGCACAGATGTCTATGCAAGTCGCACCTAAACTTGCAAAAAGTAGTGGAGGAACTACTTTCAAAATTGGTGCGATTTTGTTGCACTGACTTTAGGTGGACTTTAGGCAGACATTCTATAAATGTGCACTAAGTACGAATGAATAGATATCTGTTCCTCCTCAAATAAAATGTAGAATGATGCCATGGGGGTTATTTACGAAAGGCAAATCCACTTTGCACTGAAAGTGCACTTGGAAGTGCAGTCGCTCTAAATCTAAGGGGTAGATCTGAAATGAGGGGAAGCTCTGCTGATTTTATCATCCAATCATGTGCAAGCTAAAATTTTATTTTTTTCCTTGTATGTCCCCCTCGGATCTATAGTGACTTTACTTCCAAGTGCACTTGCAGTGCAAAGTGAATTTGCCTTTAGTAAATAAACCTCCATGTAACATGTACAGAAAACATATGACTATGTGCAGGGCTGCAGTTAAAAATCATGGGGCCCCACACAGCCTACCAGATAGGGTCCCTTCACCCCAAACCCCATATCAAAATACCACAAAAAATACACTAACAATTTTATTTGCAGGCACAAACACAACTCAGCTTGTTTTTTATGTGGCTGGAGCTGTGTGCAGGCAGCCTATATTTAATTATGAGGATGCAGAGCTGTATGAACATAGCCGCAGGTCCTCATTTGAAAGGTGTGTGGGTTCAAGTGTAAGTCCCCAAACACAGACAGCATGCATTTGGGGCCACTCATTTACACCTGGCTGTGTTCGTACAGCCACTGCATCCCCATAGAGTAACAGGCATTGAAAGGGACTGAGAACATACATCCCCAATCCCTTTCTCTGCAGCCTCAGTTGCACTGCAGATGAATGAAAAGGAAACGCCCTATGTGGGTCTCCCTGCAGCAGTTGAAAGCTGGCGGGAGGGAGAGGAGGAGAAGCCGGTGTATAAGGACATATTCGGCGACCCAGTATGCTACAGAAGTGACGTTCCGTCGCCGCCATCTTGCTACACCCCACACTCGTCCACAGTAAAGATACACTAAGAAGGGGAAAAGCGGACATCTTGTTACACCCACTGGAGTTTTGCATTTTAGATGTATTTATAACAGTAAAGTGAGTTTCTATAGTGAAATACAGGACTTACAACTCCGTCAGACTATTTAGATGTTGAATTTTAAAAGCAGCAAACTTCTGTCAGATTAGCAAGCATGTGAAATGAGCAGGGTTGCCGCTGCTTTTAAAATTCAAGATTTAAGTAGTCAGACAGAGTTGTAAGTCCCATATTTCACTATATAAATTGACTTTACTGTTATAAATACGTGTAAAATGCAAAACTCCGGTGGGTGTAACAAGATGTCCGCTTTCTCCCTTCTTAGTGTATCCTTACTGTGGACGTGTGTGGGGTGTAGCAAGTTGGCGGCGACGGAACGTCACTTCCGTAGCAAACTGCGATGGGTCGCCGAATATGTCGTTACACCGGCTTTCCGATCAAGTCCGTGGTACCTGCAGATCTGTAATTATACACAGTAGGAGCGGGTCACCGGCAGCACACATGCGCATCCCAGCCTTGGAAGTGCAGGATAATGTAATAGGTACGTGATCCTGCACAGAAGAGCCGCCTTGCTGCCGTATATGTAAGTTATACGGTTGCAAAGCGGTTAAAGCAGGTTGATGCAATTTAGAAGGTAGTAAAATGCAGGCCAACTACACCTGTCAATGAGAGATCTTTAATGCATCTGAGATCAAGTACATGATAAATGCACCTGGAAGCATTGACAAGCCCAAAATCATCCAGTGTCCAACCGGAAACATGGCAACTATGCTAAAATCAGAGTCCACTCAGTAACACAATCATGTTCATCACCAGCATGACTGTTAAGGATTGTAGTGAATGCTCCTCGTCTTTATAAGGGATGTCTGCTGACAAACAAGTCACACTGAAGTTGATTTACTAAAACTGGAACGTGGAAAATCTGGTGCAGCTCTGCATAGAAACCAATCCACTTCCAGGTTTTTTTTTTTGTGAAAGCTTAATTTAACAAGTAGACGTTAGAATCTTATTGGCCACCATGTGCAGCTGCAGCAGATTTTGCACTCTCCGGTTTTAGTACATCATCAACCCCATAGACATACCTCCCAACTTTTTGAGATGGGAGCGAGGGACACCAATTAGCAAAAGTATGTAGGCACAAGATACACCGCCTGCCATGCCTCCTTAAGGAAAAATTTTTTAATGATCAGGTGAGTGTTTTTTTTTTTACCACTACTATTCCTTTATATTGCCTTTCGACATTTACAAATGGAGCAATTTAGAAATTGGATGAAAGTTTAAGCACTTTGAAACACTTTTTTAAAGATAAATAGTGCATTTTATATACAGCTATATAGATCAGACTAAAACAAAGGACAAATTAGGAAGAAAGCAGGACAGAGGGACTTTATTCCAAATCAGGGACAGTCCCTCGAAATCAAGGACAGTTGGGAGCCATGCATAGGGGGTTATTTACGAAAGGCAAATTCATTTTGCACTACAAGTGCAAAGTGCACTTGAAATTTCACTGAAAGTGCACTTGGAAGTGCAGTCGCTGTGGATTGGAGGGGGACATGCAATTAAAATAAAAAACAGCATTTTAGCTTGCACATGATTGGATGAGAAAATCAGCAGAGCTTCCCCTCATTTCAGATCTACCCCTCAGATTTACAGCGACTGCACTTCCTAGTACACTTGCAGTGCAATTTGAAGAGCACTTTACACTTGTAGTGCAAAATGAATTAGCCTTTCATAAATAACCCCCATAGAGTTAACAAAGTTCATTGACAATCATGCACATGAGCTTGACGCTGACTGCACAGTCAAAGCTTCTGCCTTTAGCGCTCTCTAGTGTTGGTTTTCGGGAGCTGCACGATTCAGGTGACTGCAGCATAGCATATTTCCACCTTGATTTGAACAGGTTTACTTATTAAGAAAGCAATTATTTCAACGATTCATACAGTAGTTTAACACAGAAAAAAATAGGAATATATATTTTGCAACTGGGTTAATCCACATAATAATGTTAATAACACTTTTTATTTTTTATATTACTTATTTATAATTTCTAAATGTATAATTACAGGTATTTATATAGCGCTGTCAATTTTAACGCAGAGCTTTAAATACTATTTATTCACCATCCCCATTGCACATATAAGAGGCTATTTAGACAGGAGCCAAATAACCTACCGACATGTCTTTGCACTGTGGGAGGAAACCGAAGGTCCTGGAGGAAACCGAAGCAAGCAGAGGGAGAACATACAGGGGTTGATTTACTAAAGGCAAATAGACTGTGCACTCTGCAAAGCAGTTGCTCCAGAGCTTAGTAAATGAGGTAAAGCTTCAATTTGAAAAGATTACCCAATCATGTACAAGGAAAAAAAAACAAAAAAACATGCACATGATTGGATGATGGAAGTCAGCAGAGCTTCTGATCATTTACTAAGCTCTGGAGCAACTGCACTTTTTAAAGTGCACAGTCTATTTGCCTTTAGTAAATCAACCACACAGACTCCATGCAGAGAGTGTGCTTATTTTTATTTTTTGTTTTGTTTTTTTCTCCTAGTTTCTTTTTTAAACTAGTTGCCAATGTGTCCAGTTTTCCACATTTATTTTTCACACCCTCTCATTTTTATGGAGCTTTGTTAGGGGTTTCTAAGAACTAAATACATTGTAACATAAACATCTTTCCTGTAGACAGGTTCTGTCCATGTACTTATATTGATGTGATAGAAGAAATTACAACTGGTGAAACAATCATGACACTTATGACCTCATGCAATGAAAGCTTTTACATAAATTATTAGACTGTCTAGAAATATCTGAGTTGCCCAGCCGATTCACTCTTCCCATGTAAAAAGATACCAAATTTACAATTACATGATTCTGTTAACCCACAGCTCCCAACTGTCCCTGATTTCGAAGGACTGTCCCTGTCTGATTTGCAGCAAAGTCCCCCTGTCCCTCTTTCCTTCTCATTTGTCCCTCATTTTGGTCTGATCCATATAGTTGTATATAAAATGCACTTTTTATATCTCAAAAAATGTTTCCCAGTGCCAGGCATGTACTGGCCATCGGGACTACCGGGAGATTCCCGGTGGGCCGATGGCTCAGTGGGCCGGTTTCATTGACAGCCTGCCAAATTAATGGCTGCGCTACTCGCGCAGCCATTCATTTGAGCACCGCTGTGCTTCCGAGCGCAGTGCACTTCGGCTCTTTCCGCCCCCACTCGGTGCTCTCAGAACACTGGCACTGCACATATCTTCGGCCACCTCCGGCCCACAGTCGTCCTTTTCCGCCACCGCTCGGCTTCCCCCGCCCCTCTCCGTCAGCTCTTCAGCAAACAAAACTCTATCTCCGGCGGCCCCCGTGGTAACGGACACTGTGAGATTAAATGAGCAGGGGCCGCCATGTGATGTCCTGAGAGCAGCCGACAGGCTAAGAAGTCCCCGGAGCAGACGAAGGAGGCCGGAGGATGGCAATGCTGCAGGAACCCGTCCAGGTAACCAGCCGTCCCAGCACAGCCATTGAATACAGCATGCATATATATATATATATATATATATATATATATATATATATATATATATATATATATATATATATATATATTCAAAGGATGTGGTGCTAAATAAAATAACATAAAAAATCCATTTGGTGAAAATAATGGTTAAAATAATATGCAAAATCCAACATAGCTAAACACCAAAACTGTCAATTAATATTAATGTGCATAAAAATATTTTCAGCAAAAAATTCATATATAAACCATGCTTATAATTAAAATCCCCCCCCCCCCCCTTTTTTTTCCCACTATTTTTGCACTTTAATACCAAGGACATAGTTTGGATAAAATGGTTTTAATTATAAGCATGGTTTTTATATGAATTTTTTGCTGAAAATTTTTTTTTAATACGCATTTCAATATTAATTGACACGTTTGATGTACTTTTAGCTATGTTGGATTTTTTGTATTTGAATCATTATTTGCACCAAATGGATTTTTTTATGTTATTTTGGTTAGCATTACATCCTTTGCTATATATTCAATTTATCTGTGGGTTTGTGTTAACCTGTTTGATGTTGGCAGCTTCTCATTACTGCAGTTGATCAAAAATAGGTGTGCGCATTAGTTGTTTGTTTTAAAATATATAATGCAGAGCCAGGCTTCGGGCAGGTGACAGGGGGACACCAGGGGGTAGAGGGGGGGGGGGGGGGCTGGAAAATAAAAGATCACTAGCAGTGTGCTGTCGGCTTCTGAGTTTGCATACTCCTGCTATGTGTCTAGCCGGGCCGTGATGACGTCACTCTCGTGCAAGTGCGCAGCATACTGTTTTTGTGCGTGTTTGCAAAATAGGAGTGGGCTGGTCTGGATGAAGTCCAGGGCCAAATTTTTGTCCCAGTCCAGCCCTGCCAAGTGCTAAACATTTCATCCAATTTCTAAATTGCTGCATTTGTAAATTTCAAAAGCCAATATAAAGGAATAGTAGTGGTAAAAAAAAAAGTCCCTTGTGTGTTTAACAAATCTCTTTTTTAGGTTAATTCCCCTTTAACCACTTCAGCCCCGGACCATTTGGCTGGTCAAAGACCAGAGCACTTTTTGCGATTCGGCACTGCATCTCTTTAACTGACAATTGCGCGTTTGTGCGGCGTTGCTCCCAAACAAAATTGGCGTCCTTTTTTCCCCACAAATAGAGCTTTGTTTTACCACCTCTGTGGTTTTTATTTTTTACGCTATAAACAAAAAAGAGTGACAATTTTGAAATATACACATTATTTTTTACTTTTTACTATAATAAATATCCCCCAAAAACATATAAAAAAACATTATTTTTCCTCAGTTTAGGCCGATACATTTTCTTCCACATATTTAGGTAAAAAAAAATCGCAATAAGCGCTTATTGATTGGTTTGCACAAAAGTTATAGCGTTTACAAAATAGACGATAGTTTTATGGCATTTTTATTAGTAATTTTTTTTTCTACAAGAAATGGTGGTGATCAGTGATTTTTTATTGTGACTGCGACATTATGGAGGACAGATAGGACACTTTTGCGCAAACCAATCAATCCCGAATTTGAGACCATTCACATTTATACAGCAATCAATGCAATTAAAAATGCACTGATTACTGTGTAAATGTGACTGGCAGTAAAGGAGTTAACCACTAGGTGGAGCTGTAGGGGTTAAGTGTGTCCTAGGGAGTGATTCTAACTGTGGGAGGGGGGGGGGGCTGTGTGTGACACAACACTGATCACCGCTTCCGATCACAGGAAGCTGTGATCAGTGTCAGTGTCACTAGGCAGAATGGGGAAATGCTTGTTTACATCAGCATTTCCCCGTTCTTCCTCTCCGTGAGACAATCGTGTGTATCCCGGCGGACATCGAGTCCGCTGGACCCGCAATCACACTCATGAAGCTCACAGCAGGTGCGTGCGTGCCCGCAATCTGCTTCTTAAAGAGCAACGTACAGATATACGTACAGATATCTACCTGTACGTGCCCTTCTGCCGACGTATATGTGCGTGAAGCGGTTGGCAAGTGGTTAAGGGGGCGTGGCAGTGGGGCGTGTCCTATGCCTAGATACTTTTGCTAGTAGATATTCCTCATTCCCATCTCAAAAAGTTGAGAGGTATGGTTAACCCCTGCCAGTGGCCCTTTAACTAGGTCTTGATACAAGGAGGCGAGGCACGTGTGATCACCATGATCAGCTGCCACAGTGCTTACATGACTGGGAACCAGAGTGAAATTGGGAGCTGTCTGTTGCATCTCATAAAACTGTGCTGAAAGTGTGCAGTGAGCGCACTCTAAGACCCGGTTCACACCTATGCATTTTTTTGTGCATTTTCAGTTTTGCAGAAACACACTACAGTCCATTTAGCATGGTTTCCTGTGGATGTAGTTTACATCTGTGCATTTTATAGAAAGGGCCAGGGACTTTTTTCTGGTTCCATAGACTTCTTTAAATCAAAAGCATGTATTGAAAAATGCAAAATGCGCACAAAGAATTAGGATGGAACCCACTATAACAGGTATTGAAATGGGTGGCTTTCATCATAAGCTCTGTTTATTCGCAGACGATATTCTCCTTTTTCTATCTTCTCCACATGTTTCGGCCCCAAATCTTATGGTTGTACTACAAGAATTCTCATTTATTTCGGGCCTTAAGGTCAATATTCAAAAATCTTCAGCATTAAACATTTCACTTGTCGAAAAAGATAAACAATCTTTACAAAATTCACTACCCTTTAAGTGGGTAGATCATAGCCTCCCATATCTGGGTGTGCAGTTTACTCCTAACCCGTCCGATTTATTTGCAGCTAATTACCCAGCTCTATTAAAAAATATTACAAGGTCGTTATCTAATTGGTCATCAATGCCTATATCATGGTTTGGGAAAATCAATATCATAAAAATGTCTGTTCTTCCGAAATTTTTATATTTATTCAGAACTCTCCCGATTCATATTCCTGCATATTTTCTTAGGTTGATTCAACAAAAAGTAACGAAATTTACTTGGGGGGAAAATAAAACCCAGACTTCACAAAAAAACACTTGTTCTCCCCAAAGCTTTGGGTGGTTTGGGATTCCCAGACTTTAACATATATTATAAGGCAGCTCAATTATCTCAATTAACAAAATATCACTCTTCTACAGAGATTCCTTTATGGGTCCTCATTGAAGCTGTAGACTGTGATCCTCTTCCTATAAACAATATATTATGGTTACAACCTGCGGATCGTAAGTCTATAAATAACCCCATTTCTAAGCACTCTCTATCTATATGGGATAGGTATAGAAATTCACATGGTCTGCAATCTCCACAAAATCCGCTATTATCTTTCCACAAGAATCCGAATTTTTACCCAGCCTGGAAATATCCCAAAACCTTTAAAGCTTGGTCTAAGACTGGTATCACTTGTCTATATAATTTAACTTCAACTACATCAATAAAATCTTTTACAGATCTATGTGAATTATATAAGCTTCCACAATCAGAAATATTCAGATATCTCCAAATCAAAGATTTTTATACTCCTCTTCTCAATTTAAATGTAAACTTACATAATATTTCTCAATTTGAAAGATTTTGTTTCAAGGAACCACACGCTGAAGGTCGTATTACATCATTGTATACACAATTGATATCTAATTCTAATACTGTTATACCTAAATATGTGGCCAAGTGGGAAAAAGATTTGGATTGTACGATCGATTCTAGGTCTTGGTCCAACATATGGTCTTTCACAAAATCTTCCTCTATAAATATATTGGCGTCTGAATCATCATATAAAGTTCTCACACGCTGGTATTTGGTTCCTGCGAGAATCGCCAAATTCTCAACAGACAACACAGGCCTCTGCTTTCGTGGCTGTCCAGAAAAAGGTACCTATATACATACCTGGTGGCATTGCTCAATTGTACAATCATTTTGGAAAAAGATCTTTCTGATAATTACAAAATTTTTTGATCGTCCAATTTTTCCAGACCCAATTATAGCTCTCCTTAATTTAAAACCAGCCTTTCTGAATCAGAAACAATTCAAATTAGTTCTTACACTCCTGATAGCCGCAAAGCAGACTATAGCCAATGCGTGGAAAACAGATGTGGTGAATATTGCAGAAACCAAACGTAGAATGAATCAATCTTTCATCCATGCTAAAATGGATGCTATAGATAAAAACCAGATGACAAAGTTTGATATCATATGAAAACCCTGGATTAAATATTATACGTCAGATAATATTGACAACCGAGTTTTACTGTTATGGTGATTAAGATTTTTTATAGAATTACAACATTAGATGATATATAAAACCTCCTCCGGATAATTATTCCCTCCCCTCCCCCTCCTATATACCTTTTATGTTCTTCCCTTACTATATAATACTTACTATAAACATACTTTAGAAGTTATGGTCAAAACTTTAAAATCATATATTTTCTTTTAGACATATTTATATTTTCTTGTGATTAAAATGTTTAAAACTCAGCTATAAGAATGTTTTCAAATTCTAAAATATATAAGGCCATTTATTGTCATTCCCACGAGAATATCTTGAAATTCTTCTTTGCTTTGTATCATCCGTACTTCAATATGTCTACTTTTTATTTCTGGTATCACATAATTTGTCTTATATTCTGTACATGTAATTTATTTTAACATAAAATAAAAAATTTTGAACGAGAAAAATGCAAAATGCACCTGCAATAATGCAAACTGAAATCTCCATAGGTATGAATCAGGCCTTAGCACAGAAACCTACGCTGCCATGAATACATATGCGCGTAATGAAGGGTTGCCTCCGCACATATGCAACATCTGGTTGGCTAGAGGTTAAAGAGTTACTAAACCCACAACTAGAGATGGCCTGGCGGTCGGTTCTGTCTTTTGTCAGTGTAGGGACAGGACGCTGTGTGGATCAGGGACAGTCAGTTTAATCACTAGCTATTACTATTAGGTCCACAAAGGTCCTTTTAAGGACTGGTATAGGTGTACAGTATATAGGGTTCTGGTGCACTGCTGCTGATTGCTGTGCTGCTGATTGCTGAGTGCACTGCTGACCGATTCTGCAGCTGTCTTTTGTCAGTGTAGGGACTGGACGCTGTGTGGAGCAGGGACAGCCAGTTTAATCACTAGAAATTACTATTAGGTCCACAAAAGTCCTTTTAAGGACTGGTATAGGTGTACAGTATATAGGGTTGTACACGTATAATATACTTTCTTTCAAATATACAAAGTATATTATGGTGCACTGCTGACTGCTGTGCTGCTGAGTGCTGACCAATTCTGCAGCTGTCTTTTATCAGTGTAGGGACTGAGGGACAGTTTGGTGTTCTGAGAAGGGACAGTCTGCAAATCACTAGCTACTAGGTCCACAAAGGTCCTTTATAGGTGTACAATATATAGGGTTGTACACGTATAATATACTTTCTTTCAAATATACAAAGTATATTATGGTGCACTGCTGACTACTGTGCTGCTGAGTGCTGACCAATTCTGCAGCTGTCTTTTATCAGTGTAGGGACTGAGGGACAGTTTGGTGTTTGGAGCAGGGACAGTCTGCAAATCACTAGCTACTAGGTCTACAAAGGTCCTTTTAGGGACTGGTAAAGGTGTACAGTATATAGGGTTGTACACATATAATATACTTTCTTTCAAATATAGAAAGCATATTATAGTGCAATGCATGCAGTGCTGCTGACCGATTCTGCAGCTGTCGTTTCTCAGTGTAGGGAGGGACAGTTTGGTTTTTGGAGCAGGGACAGTCTGCAATTCACTAGCTATTAGCTAGCTACTATTAGTTCCACAAAGGTCCTTTTAAAGACTGGTATAGGTGTACTATTTGGTGTGCAGTATATAGTGGTGTAATACACGTATAAAATACTTGCACATATAGAAAGTATAGTATAGTGCATTTCCACTGTGCAGCATTGTGACTGCTGAGCGGTTCAGCAGCGATACTACAAAGAGTGACAAACGCAATAAAAAAAAAAGTATTATAACTGGTGTGATAGATCAGTGGCCCCCAAAAACGACAGATTGAAGCGGGGTGTTATATACCTTCTTCCACATACATACTGCACTTCTCTAGAGACTTTTGTCACAGGGTCATTTAAAAAATGACAGGCAGAGGAAGAGGCAGGCCCTTCAGCAGGGATGGTAGGGGTAGGGCAGGAGCAACAGGCTTGAGCCAAAGTGGCAAATTGCAGAACGTGCGTGCGATTACGTCAAAGGATGCACCAAACTTGGTTGAGTGGCTCACTCAGGCTTACTCTTCTGCACCCTCCTCATCCTCTCGATCTGCACCCTCTTCTTCACTCTCTGCTGTGTGCACCCCCAAAGACACTACCACCAACACCACCACCACCATATACCCTCCGCTTGAGTCACAGAAATTATTTTCCGATCCATCACAAGACATTGCCGATGCGCAGCCACTCTTGGCATTGGATCAGGAAGAGGAGGTAGCAACAACCGCCACTCAGCAGTCTGACGACAGTACCCAGACCAGCCCAAGGAGGAGGTTGGTCCCCGGTGTTGATGCTCCGAGATCTCTAATTATAGCGGTGGGGAAGGTGACGTCGATGAGGACGTGTCTAGTGATGTCACGTGGGTGACCACAAGAGAGGAAGAGTAGGGGAGTTCAGAGGGATATATAGACCAGCAGATAGGGAGGAGAAGCAGGCGGTGCTGGTGTGGTCTCAGTGCTCTCTATCACGGTGCTGGTGTCAGTGCTCTCTATCACGGTGCTGGTGTCAGTGCTCTCTCTCTGTCTCAGTGCTGGTGTCAGTGCTCTCTATCACGGTGCTGGTGTGGTGTCAGTGCTCTCTATCTCGGTGCTGGTGTCAGTGCTCTCTATCACGGTGCTGGTGTCAGTGCTCTCTATCACGGTGCTGGTGTCAGTGCTCTCTATCACGGTGCTGGTGTGGTGTCAGTGCTCTCTATCTCGATGCTGGTGTCAGTGCTCTCTATCACGGTGCTGGTATCAGTGCTCTCTATCACGGTGCTGGTGTCAGTGCTCTCTATCACGGTGCTGGTGTCAGTGCTCTCTATCACGGTGCTGGTGTCAGTGCTCTCTATCACGGTGCTGGTGTGGTGTCAGTGCTTTCTATCTCGATGCTGGTGTCAGTGCTCTCTATCACGGTGCTGGTATCAGTGCTCTCTATCACGGTGCTGGTGTCAGTGCTCTCTATCTCAGTGCTGGTGTCAGTGCTCTCTATCACGGTGCTGGTGTCAGTGCTCTCTATCTCGGTGCTGGTGTCAGTGCTCAGTCTCTGTCACGGTGCTGGTGTCAGTGTTCTATCTCAGTGCTGGTGTCAGTGAGGGAGATAGCAGCAGAGAAGTCAATCAGCAGGCAGTGGCAGCACCATGGCTGAGGATCAGCACTGGACTGGCACCTCCGGACCACCGCAGTGGAGCCCTGCATAGGTGGGGGTAAGGGCCGGGCAGAGGGAGGGGCTCAAGCACAGGTTGGCACACTGGGACACCTTGCCTCTCCTCCATGGCCTTTATGCACTCCTGAATTGTGAAAATTTCACAGATAAAAAAAGCTTGTCGTTGTCGATCCCAGATTCACTTAATACTTTTGTTATGTCAGTTTCTATGTTGTGGGAATATGTGTGCACAGCTAGTAAGTATTTTGTGGCTGAAAATATGACCTGGAGGTTTTTAAGGTTCGCCTGCCATTAAAGTCAATGGGGTCCGCCGCAAACTTTGCGGTTCGCAAACATTTGGCCGCGTTCGCGGTTCGCGATACGTCCCGTCGGGGGTTCGTCCATCACTACCCACAACAGTAAAATCAGTCTGTATATGCAGTAGTAGGGCATGCTTGTTATACTCACTGTGGAACCTAAAGGGTAAATCCTCCGCATTGTGTAAAAAGGCTGTTTGATCCTGTCTTTTCTGATCCCCCTTCTTCCACAGTCCCCAATCCATCTGCTGATAGTATAGAGCCTTGCATTTCCATGTTCTGTGCACTGTGGGAGACCAGATATAGTGACTGCAGGGTCTTGGTGTCAGGGCTCAGCAGCCAGGGTAAACCTTGGTCAGTTTATAGGGGGGAGGGCAGAACCAGGCAGGATCAGCCAGGTATTTTAGGTGATACAGGGGTAGGGTTGCCACCTTTTCTTCAAGTCAAATCCGAACACTTTAGCGGCTCATGACATTTTTTTTTATATAATATAAACTATACATATATTTTGCTATTAAATAAAATTTCTAATCATATGAAGTTAATAACAAGAGTCCCCCTTTATAGCAGAGTTCACAGAGTTCCCCTTTTACATCTGAACTTGCAGAGTTCTCTTTTACTGGAAGGGGGGACTCTGCAGACTCTGATATAAGGGAAAACTCTGGGGCCTCTAGCATAAGGGATGATCTGGGAACCCTGATTAAAGGGGGAAGACTGAGAACTCTGATGTACAGAGAAGACTCTGATGTAAGGGGAAACACTGTGGCCTCTGGTGTAAAGGCGAAATCTGATGTAAGGGGTGCTCTGAGAACTCTGATTTACCTTAGTGTACTCACTCAGAGGCAGGAGAGAGAAGGGGGGAGATTTTGGTCACAGACAGGGATGGATGGGGAGCTCACTCACCCCTTGGCCTCTCATCCAGATGTATCTGAGGCTGCTGGATTCAAATTTCCGGACCCAAATTTCCTTTCCTGAGGCACAGTGCCCGGGATTGGAGTGTGGGCAGACACAGAGGGGTAGGGGTGGGGGGAAGAGGTGCTGATCGAGCCCTCTCTCCTGTCTGTCTGTGTGTGTGTTTGGGGGGGGGGGGGAGTTGTTAGTGCTGGATTTGGGCAGTGTGAAAGAAAGTGTAACAGATCCTCTCAGCTTAGACAACTGCAGCCAGCAACCCTGCTGGGAAGCCATAGTCCAGCCTATATAATGTGTCCAGGCAGTCTGAAACCCGAACACATGATTCCAAACCCAAACTGTCCGGGTGAATCCTGGACAGGTGGCAACCCTATACAGGGGACCGAATTACACAGAACAAGCACTGTGTTGTATAACATGCTTTTTAGGGTAACAAATAATTTAACATGTAATGGATCATAAGCTTTTGCCACTACTTCCTAGCTGCACATATTCACTTTACTTTCTCTCCTGCACCACTCCATTGGCCAGGAGTAAAGAGAAGAATGCCTGACTTGAAACTTAAGAGCTCAGCACATGTGCAATACGGTAGAACCTGATTGGGTGCTAGGGCTGGTCTCAGTCTGAGTGCTGCTATAGAGTACCGTATATACTCGAGTATAGGCCGACCCGAATATAAGCCGAGGCCCCCAATTTACCCCAAAAAAACTGGGAAACTTATTGACTCGTGTATAAGCCGAGGGTGAGACATGCCTGTCCATCCCTGTGTGTCCATCCATCCCTGTGTGTGTGTGTCCATCCATCCCTGTGTGTGTGTGTCCATCCATCCCTGTGTGTGTGTGTCCATCCATCCCTGTGTGTGTGTGTCCAGTAGTAGGCAAGTTCAGGTTAGACCAAGTAATTAGGAGGCTGCAATAAGAGATAGCAGCCTTAGACTAAACGAGCTAATAGCAATGTTTTGCTAAAACGCTCGCCAGTAAACGAAAAAGCCCCCAATAGATCACTTCACAGTGGATGTGGGATATATGTGCACATCTGAGGGTCAGGTAGTCAAAAGACAGGATGGTGCTTGGGTCCTCCTGCAGCAGGCGTCCATGCACAGTGTAGGAAGTTCCGCCATTGGGGGGGGTCAAAACACCCTGCTAGTGCCAGGCAGTGGGTTGTTCACAAGGCGGGTCAGCTACAAGGGCAGAGGTGGTGAGGGGGGGAAACAGAAAATGACATCTTGCTGACCTTTCCACAGACGGTGCCTGGGATCTTCTCCTTGATGCCCGGATCGCCGCTCTTCTCGTCTGACAGACGGCGTCGGCGCCTCGGCGGCCATGCCACTGTTCAAAAGCCGCGCCTCCGTCTGTGATAGGGGGAACACTCAATTTCCCAGCAGTCTGTGTTCCGCCTATCACGGACATCCTCTCATCCTCGTCGTATGAGGATGAGCGGATGTCCGTGATAGGCGGACCACTGACTGCTGGGAAATTGATAGTTCCGCCTATCACAGACAGGGAGGCGCGGCTTTTGAATTGTAGAATGGCTGCCGTCTGTCTGCTCGACACGCTGATCGGGCAGGCAGACGGTGATGACTCGAGTATAAGCCGAGGGGGGCACTTTCAGCCTCAAAAAAGAGGCTGAAAATCTCGGCTTATACTCGAGTATATACGGTATTTCAGGAAGTTGATATAAGGACAACATTCAGGTACTTTTACTAGTTGCATTTAAAGCGGTTTTGTACAGAAAATTGCAAGTTCATCTTATTCAAATGGCTTTGGAACATAGATGCAGTTATGACCATTGAAATAAAATAATATGCAGTATTTACCTTTTATTTTTAATGTTTATGCCGACTTCCGGGCTCTCCTCCCGTGGGAGTAGGCGTGTTTATCGGCTTCGCAATGGTCCCTGGGAACTTTTTTAGCTATTTCCCAGGAATCAGTGGGGGACACAGTCATGCCAAAATCTCGTGAGATTTCGGAAGGAAGACGCCGGTCACGTGACGAGGTTGTGTCCGAAATTGCCATTTTAAAAGTGGGCAGGCAGCTCTATCTGCCATTACCACTATAGCACATGAAGCAAGAGGAAGGAAAACAAAGAGGACACTCAACGAGCATGTGCGAGATGGAGCGGTGGATGCTGGGAGCTCAGCATCATCGCATCCAGGAAGTAAATGCCTGTGGGCTTCAAACGCCCACAGTGAAAATGGAAACCGCCAGACTGCTTTTTTAAAAGTTTTCCTTAGGAATGAAATCGTCACGCCGGGGGTTAAAAAGACGCGGATCGCGACTGCAAAGACACCGTAGGAATCGCCCACCAGTGACACAGGTAAAAAAAAAAAAAAACGGCAGCGGAATCCCGCTTTAAATTTGAACCCCAAGTATGGCAACTTTTACATTAGTTAGAGTTTTCCAGCTTGGACCAGTGTAAGTATATATGTGTCTGTCATACATGAAGCTGGAAATCACTGTAGTAGGTACAACTACTACAGTGATTTGTGCTAGCTTCTTGGTCCCATCCTGGGCAGCTGTACTGCTGCTTACTGAACACAGGAGGTCACCTATTGGAATCTTGAAGCCCCCTTTCTGAAAGCGGTCACCCAGATCCCGGCTGTTTTTGACAAGTCCTTTATTAGAAATTAATAATGCCGAAGACTCTCAATATTCTGGCCGCTTCGGTGTCTGACAGTTATTACATAACTATGGGCTGTGGTGATGTCTCCCTTTTGCCCCTTTTAGACATCATCACCCCAGGGATGATGGGTCTTGACATCCCCACATCACGCCCCATAGTTATATAAGAAGTGTCACACACTGGAACTGACAGAACAGCGGAAGTCAGCGTTGGTGGAGGAGAGTTTTTTAAATGTTCATTGGGTCGGCGGCAGACATTGAGGTTGACATTGGAGCTACCATGGAGGACATTCTTCATCTTTTTTTTTGGGGTGAATTGAAAGGGTTGCTATGTACCTCATATTCATTCACATAGGGGGTTGCTATGATCTGGGTGCCCCCATTCTTAGGGTTTTCAGATTCCGATTAGCCCTCTGCCCACAGACCCTCAAAACCACAGCCCAGGGTTGTTGGGAAGAGACCCCCCTGCCCCAAATCACCCCCCCATGTTGAGGGCATGTGGTCTGGTATGTTTCAGGAGGAGGAGGGGAACTTGCTTGTCCCCCCCTTTCCTGACCTGCTAGGCTGCATGCTCAGATAAGGCTCTGATATGGATTTGGGGGGGGGGGGCCCACACTGTATTTTATTTTTATTTTAGCGTGGGGCTTCCCTTCAAGACCCAAGTCGCACTAATCTCAAAGTCAAATCAAAATTGGATCCCGTTCATTAAAGTTGCATGGAAGGCGGATCAATCTAAGACTAATGATGCAGGGCAAAGTTGGGTCAACAGTTTTGAGACTTTCATGTCGCACCAGTGTGAATTTGTCCTGATCCTACAAATTCCCAGACTTTGAGGAAAAGTATGCAAGTGCAACAATTGATGCTGATTTAAAGCCAAAGGGCAGTCACACCAAATATTGATTTGATTTCGATTTTTCTTCTGTTCGCATTGCATTTATATACAGTGCCTTGCGAAAGTATTCGGCCCCCTTAAACTTTTCAACATTTTTGCCACATTTCAGGCTTCAAACATAAAGATATAACATTTTTATTTTTTGTGAAGAATCACCAACAAGTGGGACACAATTGTGAAGTGGAACGAAATCTATTAGATTTTTGAAACTTTTTTAACTAATAAAAAAATGAAAAGTGGGGCGTGCAAAATTATTCGGCCCCCTTGCGTTAATGCTTTGTAGAGCCACCTTTTGCTGCGATTAAAGCTGCAAGTCGCTTGGGGTATGCCTCTATCAGTTTTGCACATCTAGAGACTGAAATTCTTGCCCATTCTTCCTTGCAAAACAGCTCAAGCTCAGTGAGGTTGGATGGAGAGCGTTTGTGAACAGCAGTTTTCAGCTCTTTCCACAGATTCTCGATTGGATTCAGGTCTGGACTTCTAACACCTGGATACGTTTATTTGTGAACCATTCCTTTGTAGATTTTGCTGTATGTTTGGGATCATTGTCTTGTTGGAAGATAAATCTCCATCCCAGTTTCAGGTCTTTTGCAGACTCCAACAGGTTTTCATCCAGAATGGTCCTGTATTTGGCTGAATCCATCTTCCCCTCAATTTTAACCATCTTCCTTGTCCCTGCTGAAGAAAAGCAGGCCCAAACCATGATGCTGCCACCACCATGTTTGACAGTGGGGATGGTGTGTTGAGGGTGATGAGCTGTGTTGCTTTTACGCCAAACATATCGTTTTGCATTGTGGGCAAAAAGTTAAATTTTGGTTTCATCTGATCAGAGCACCTTCTTCCACATGTTTGGTGTGTCTCCCAGGTGGCTTGTGGCAAACTTTAGACGAGACTTTTTATGGATATCTTTGAGAGATGGCTTTCTTCTTGCCACTCTTCTATAAAAGCCAGATTTGTGCAGTGTACGACTGATTGTTGTCCTATGGACAGACTCTCCCACCTCAGCTGTAGTTCTCTGCAGTTCATCCAGAGTGATCATGGGCCTCTTGGCTGCATCTCTGATCAGTCTTCTCCTTGTCTGAGCTGAAAGTTTAGAGGGATGGCCAGGTCTTGGTAGATTTGCAGTGGTCTGATACTCCTTCCATTTCAAAATGATCGCTTGCACAGTGCTCCTTGGGATGTTTAAAGCTTGGGAAATTTTTTTGTATCCAAATCCGGCTTTAAACTTCTCCACAACAGTATTACGGACCTGCCTGGTGTGTTCCTTGGTCTTCATGATGCTCTCTGCGTTTCCAACAGAACCCTGAGACTATCACAGAGCAGGTGCATTTATACAGAGACTTGATTACACACAGGTGGATTCTATTTATCACCATCAGTCATTTAGGACAACATTGGATCATTCAGAGATCCTCGCTTAACTTCTGGAGTGAGTTTGCTGCACTGAAAGTAAAGGGGCCGAATAATTTTTCCGTTTTTTATTTGCTAAAAAAGTTTAAATTATCCAATAGATTTCGTTCCACTTCACAATTGTGTCCCACTTGTTGGGGATTGTTCAAAAAATTTTTAAATTTTATATCTTTATGTTTGAAGCCTGAAATGTGGCAAAAGGTTGAAAAGTTCAAGGGGGCCGAATTCTTTCGCAAGGCACTGTATATATGTATATATATATATATATATATATATATATATATATATATATATATGTAAAATAGAATTAGAACATTTCTTCACACCTGCCTAAAACGTTTGCACAGTACAATATATATATATATATATATATACATATATATATATATATATATATATAATTATTATTATTTTTTGGCTTGACATACACAACATTAATACTAAGGCCACTTTAGGAACATTAGAACAGAACTCCAGACTAAACAAATATTCTTGTCCAAATACAAGAGGGATTTGTATTCTTGAATCTTGATGCCCTTTTTGTATTTGTAGTCTAGCATAAAACGAGTTCTGTACTTTGCCTCTGTGCCGAGCTTCCAATAATAAAGACTGGTCATTGCTGTTCTCTATCTTTGTGCAGGGTGACTGGTCTTGTATCTGCCTGCTGCTTTTACAGGGCAACATCTGGGTTTTTAAAGTCATTTGGTGCACACAAAGTGGCTATTTCAGAATAAACTAGAAATAAACTAGGGCTATTCTGTCTGGAGTTCAGCTTTAGCATAAAAAAATTGCTTGCTTAGGAATGTTATAATTTTTCCTTTCCCTCAAATGTTGAGTTGCCTTCTAAAAAAAATCCATTTCTTCATCTGATGAAAATTTATTACATCCTGATCTCAGGTGAACCAGGTGAAGCATTTTTCCATCTATAAATCGCTGCCAATGTATTGGTTTATCAAAGATTAGTGTGTCTACGCTGACAGCTCTGCTGCAGGTTAGAACCAATCTCCAGGGCCTTAGGGCTGGTTTCTGCCGAATGAGCCGAACAAGTCTCCACAAGGCAGAAATGAAAACTATTTTTTTGTTTATCCAGAACTGAAACGCAATTGATAAGAAGACCTTTAATAAAAACTCTGACCGCCCTTTAAGCAGCCACAGAATTGAGTTACACATTGGCAGCTCCGCGACTCTTAATGGCCCTTTCGCAGATGGTTGGAACACTGGACGTCTCTCAGTTATACAGTCCTGACTCAGAATGCTGCTTGTTTCCCAAAGCTCGGCCTATTGTTTGTACAGTAAATGACCCCTTTCTTTTACAAGGATAATTCTTTAAATCCACTCTTTGTTACTATGGAAAGCCATGGAAGAGACATTGCTGAGAAAGATCACTAAATTCAGCTTCTATTGAGTGCGGATTCAAAAGGCTGGACAGCAGAAAATATTTAAAGCTGAACTCCAAGCCAAAAACTTTGATTGAAATATATTCCTCTATGGCCAGAAAGGATACAGTATAAATCCACTTTGTGTGCACCAAATACCCTTACAAAACCACATATTACCTTGTAAAACTAGCAGTAACATCATCATTGTGCTTTACATAGTAGGGAGAACAGAAGTCCCTGGTTTCCGGTGACAGTCCCCAAGGAGGGAAAAAACGTCCCCAATTTTGATCTGGTTAAAAGAATGTTGTCAACAATTTCTTTCCAACTTTAATAATGGCAACTCCGGCCTGGGAGGCTGCAGGGCAAACCATGTTGGCAACATTTATGTGATTGGTCTGCAGCAGGAGGAAGGAGAGGAGGGGTGTGCCTGCCCCCAACTGTGTTTGGGGTAATTGATGAGGTTACTTGTCAATATTATGTGGTCTTCCCAGCCCCTTCCCTCCCAGCTTCAGCAGATTACGTTGTGAGTGGTAAGGATGTGGACCATTTGGTCGCCTTGCCCTTGCTTGTGATGGTGACCTGCAGTGTTATTAAACCATACTCCTTTAAGAACCTCCCACAGTTAGCACAATTTTCCACACCCAACATTTGGCGTGGCATGTTTTGGATGTGGCTATTATCCTCACCCCTGTTCCACCCCCACTATAACTGGGCATCGTCAGAAGGGTGTCCTTGGATTTAATTTTGGTCACCTTTAATACATACCCTGTGCAGATCTCAATAAAAAAGACACTTTAGCTTAACCGGTTGCCGTCTGCCCTATAGCAGTTTTACTGCTACAGGGTGGTAGCTGTGTGCCAGACGTACAGTATATATATATGTGATCCCGCATGTGCACCACCGATGGCTCGGTTCCGCTGTGATTACATCAGTGGCGGCTGGTGGGTTTTTCTTTTGCGGGAGGCGGCAAACAGACACCCCCCCCCCCCACTCAGTTGGGAGGACAGCCGGGGCCATCTAGGAAGCAGACAGGCAGCGTATCCAGCGGCTTTCTTCCTCCTCCTGTGGTGTGGATCACGGCGCCTTCTGCCATGCATCTCCCTCCTCCATCTCCTAGGCATCCAATAGCATCACCTGACCTTTCAGCCAATCAGAAAATGGGTATCAGACCCACGCTACCTGATTGTCGGAGAGGCGATTCAGTGTTAGAAATGCGAATATTCCTTCGCTTTTCTAACACACCTGGGTGGGCTCCGAGCGCAATTGCTCTGCGCTCCGAGTCCACCCCATTTTGAAGGCTATTAGAGCATATGACTCTAATCAGATGCTTCAAAAAACACCCCTGATGCTGTAATTCAGGTCCCCGGCATCCTGAATGGAGATGGAAGCATGAATAGGGGGTGATCGTGGCAGCTGTGGATAGAGTCATGCTATGCATGAATCTATCCATTAACGATATAGGAGGTGGTGTGGATAAAGGAGGCGGCGCCCATGTGCCCTAATGGACGGGCCCCTGGATTACATACAGTGGAAGCCAACAGTGGAAGTCTGCTGGCACCCGATGATCTTCAGGCAGAGACACAGAACTGCGCTCTGCCTATGTAAACATGGCAGATCGCCGTTCTGACAGGGGGAAAGGGATGGAGATTGTGTCCCTGCAAAGCACATTCCATCTCTTCCCCTAGTAAAAGCACCTCACACAGTTCACATAAACACAAGTTAGGCACACAGTTAACCCTTTGATCTCCCCTGATGTTAATCCCTTCCCAGCCAGTGTCATTAATACAGTGACAGTGAATATTTTTAGCACTGATCACTGTATTAGTTCACTGGTTCCCAAAAAGTGTCAAAAAGGTCAGTTAATGTCAGGATGTTCGCCGCAATATCGCAGTCCCACTATAAGTCGCTGATAGCCACCAATACTAGTAAAATAAATAAAAATAATAAAAAAGATCCCATAGTTTATAGAAGCTATAACTTTTGTGCAAATCCATTAATATACACTTTTTTTTTTTACCAAAAATATGCAGCAGAATACATATTGGCCTAAATTTACGAAGAAATTAAATTTTTTTGGTTGGATATGTTTTATAGCAGAAAGTAAAAAAATATATATAATTTTTTTCAAAATGTATTACATACCACCAAAAGAAAGCTCTATTTGTGGGGAAAAAAGGACATATATTCTATTTGGGTACAGCATTGCACGACTGCACAATTGGCAGTTAAAGTAATGCAGTGCTGTATTGAAAATAATGACCTGGTCATAAAGGGGGGTAAATCTTCCTGAGGTCAAGTGGTTAGAAAAAAAAACTGTACTGAGAAGATATGCAGGAGACATTGCTAACATGACCAATAATCACTGAAGTGTTTGGAACTACATGACATTCAGAAAACTGGATTTGTTAAAAGGAGGGTTCAGCAATGGCAGCCTACTTATTTTCTCAGTAATTTTCCTGTAAATGTGTAAATTGACTTCTTGTGTGCCTGCTTTACATTTCTGATTGCATCATGTGAAAGAATATTGCATATAACCTTTTTCAAGTGATGCAATGCCTGGAAAAGGAAATTGAGCCTATGCGACAACATGCTCCCCTGTGGGTTTTGAACAACCAGCTAGCTCTAGCTTTGAAAGACCTAAGGCTAACCATCAGGGCCGCTGTTAGAAATCATGGGGCCCCATACAGCCTACCTGACGGGGCCCCATTGACCCCGCCCACAACCCATCCTGGCTCCGCCCATAACCCCACCCCTGCCTCCACGCTGTCAGGGCAGGAGGCAGGAGCTGGAACATTTAACATTTACAGCGCCCCACCAATCATAACTGCATCTGAATGGGAGAGATGTCAGTGTTTTGACATCTGTGCCCATTCAGTTTGTGTCTTCATACGGAGCTTTCAATCAGGTCTGCATGAAAAAGGACCTAATTGCAAAGCTTGGGTGAAAGGTTATGAAAGGAGAGTGGTTTGGGGGTGGTAAAAATGCAGCTTGGCTATGTATTTTTACTGTCCCTTCCCCCATCACATGTGTAAAAGTAACATCTCACTATGTGCTCATGGTCATTATCATTATGATGATCAGAGCACAGCAGGTGCTGTGTGGCTCTGTCAGTGTAACATGACTGTGTGATGCTGACTTTGTTATGGCTGTGCTGAGTTATAGTCTGTAACACACAGTACAGCCATATATCAGGAAAGTCAGCACCACACAGTCATGTTACACTGACAGAGCCATACAGCACCTGCTGTGCTCTGATCATCATAATGATAATAACCATGAGCACACAGAGTCTAGGGACTGCACATGCTACAATAGTGTGACCTGTCAGTGTGTGTGTGTGTGCGCAGGGGACTGCTTGCCTGTGCACCACTGCCATTGTCCAGATTACTCCTGCTGCTCTGTCTGTCTCAGCCGTCCCAGTGATAAGTCCCTCAAGCTGCAGCACTTACTGGATGAAGGGAGCCGTATAACAGTAATATCCATCCGCCGGAGAGGCATACAGTGAGCAGGAAGAACTTTAGTTTGTGCAGGTATACTGAGAACAGCATGCGGCACAGCATTGTATCCCTGCACCCGAAAATAGAAAAAAAGTCCCTCTTCTGCTTTCACCTCCTGGGCCCCTCTGGTAACCTGATGGGGCCCAGGAAATGAATATATATTCCTTATATATGTTAGTAATCAAGTGGGTGCAGGTTAATATAGTTTTTTTTTTTTTTTTGTTTTTTGTTTTTTTTAGCTAGAAGTTAAAAGCTGCTCGGGCCCCCCCTGCTGGCTGGGCCCGGTACAACAGGGCTGGTTGTACTGCCCTATCAGCGGCCCTGCTAACCATACATGAACTGCTATTTCACTGAGAATGATGTGCAGTGAGTAATCAGCCCATTCAGGAGTCATGGGAACACCAGGTCCTTCCACAATCTTCCATTCTCAGCTTTTAGTTATTTCTGAGAAACGTCTAGTACAAAAGTTCAACCCACACAGAGGATTTTTTTAAAGGGTATATTCAATGCACTTAAAGGGGGTTTTTAAACCTACCTGCTTTTTCACCTTAATGCATCCTATGCATTAAAGAGGAAGTAAACCCTGATGAGTTTACTTCCTCTTTCATTCCCTGCAAAGGTAAAGCATAATGGACTACTATTCATCACATAGTAGTCCATTATGTGTCACTTACCTGACACAGGAGCCAGCGAAGTCACCGCTGTCCCCTGTAGTCCGACGCATCCATCTTCTCAGTGGGTCTCGCTGCTCCGCCGCTGTCATTCAGCGAAGCCGCGATGACGTCACTCCCGTGCATGCGCACGGGAGCCGCCACTCGCGGCATATCGCCATTGACCGCGGCTCGCTCAGTGCGCCTGCTTGCCGCTGTTGACGGCGCATGCCTGTCTTTTGGCAAATATCTCCTAAACTGTGTAGGTTTAGGAGATATTTCTTGGACCTACAGGTAAGCCTTAATCTAGGCTTACCTGTAGGTCAAAGTTGGTTGTAGGGGTTTACAACCACTTTAAGGTGAAAAAACACCTGGCACTGACCGGCCCCCCAGTTTTACATACCTGAGCCCTAAAACTTGACCCACGGGGACACGCTGTCTCTCTGCCCAGGGCTCTTGATTGGATAGATTGATCCAATGTCACAGGCTCCTGGGGGGCGGGACCGAATCCTGCATTCAGCCTCATGGATGCCAAATGCTGGACTCGGGAGAGTGTCTGCAAGGTAACCCCCACGGAAGAGCAGTTCTCCTAGGGGTTTATCTGATGTGGGGAGGAGCCGCAAGAGCCGCCGAGGGACCCTAGAAGTGCAGGTTCGGGGCCACTCTGTGCAAAATGAGCTCCACAGTGGAGGTAAGTATGATATGTTTGTTATTTTTTTTAAAACAAACCCTTATAATCACTTTAACCATTAAATGTTTCAAAAAATCTTTTAAAGTGAGATGAACTTTTGTACCAGGTGCTTCTCAGAACACATCCAAGAATTTACTGTCTGGCAAGCACTTTCTCTGCTGCAGTCAGAGAGGTAGCAGCCTAGGACTGAAACAGGATCCACCTATATTATATTTCAAACACAGATCTGCTTTGAAGGAAAAATATCTTTCTGGTAGATCCATCAAAACCAACTTTTACTTCTATTGGTCCAGTGCTATCACACACACACGTAAGGCAGCTGTTAGTCATGAACAACTAGATGGTTCCAACTTTGACAGAACTAAGGGGAACCATACATGAACTGCTGTTACACTGAGAATGAGGTGCAGGGAGACATCTGCCCATTCATGAGTCATGGGAGCAACAGGTCCTTCCACAATCTTCTTCTACTATCATATATTAGTCATTTCGTGAAGGTGTACTGAGAAATACCTTGTACAAAAGTCAATTTCACTTGAAAGACTTTTTTTTTTAAATGTAATGATTAAGAGCATCAAATATAGCCAAAGGCTGAATTTTGGGGATTGTTATGGATCCCCAGTTCTTACGGATCAAGGCTCCACCTCCAAATAGGAGGAATCGGAGGAGGCTCTTTTTGGCAGTGGTAACTGACCGTGAGAAGATAGATAGAAAGGCCACTCCCTGAGTCTTTCAGTGCCCATTACCAAGCCAGAAATATGAAGGATCAGTAGGAGTGTATAAGACTATCTGTTCAACAGAAGCTGGTCCAATGGCCAAATTCTGAAGAACAGTCTTGTTGGTGTATTCTGACGGGGGGGGGGGGATTCCCTCTTTCAGAATACAATAGCACAGCGGGAGAGATTCCCCACATCGCCTGGTTAAGGTGAAGGGATATCTCTCTGGCGAGGATGGAGAAGGCAACAAAAGCACCTTTATTTAGTTGAACTGGTAAACCACTTCTCTACACCTAGGAGCAGATAGGGACCCCTAGTAGTCAGGTAGGCTGACATTTCACCTCCGGGCAGAGTGCTTGATGTACAGTATATATAGTGGGGTTGTGGACAGATGAGCGCCAGTCATTTCAAGTGTACAAAAATTTTAATAGCCACCATAAGTCATAGGATTAGGGAACAGGACACACAAAGGATTCAACAGATGCCAAGAAAAAATGTTATCACAGTTTTTACAGGTAAAGGACTTTTAAGTCAGACCGGCATCCTGTGACTCTCAAGCATATGCCTTTAGAGCAGTTCCACAAACTCCATGAGTAAATAACCAACCTCTCTGTAAGGTCTAAGCCAAAATCCAGCTTTTCCGGCACCACCAATCAGAGTTGCTCCCTGGTGCTCCTTTCCAGGACTGGTTCCACTACTGCTATGAAAACTCACCTCCAGTAAGGCAGTATGACCCGAGACATGGGCGCCATTATCGGGGGCCGGTCAGCTGCTGGTTTTCTAGCAAATTTACATGATTCCCCCATCAACACAGACATTGTTAATGCGGGAATCCCCCCTGCCTGGACCACTGTCTTCTCCCAGCATGATAATCACAGGTAAAACCCAGCATGCTGGTTGTAGCCAAGTTGATAGATCGATCAACTTGGTAAATTCAGCCTGCCCATACATGGTTCGAAGAACATCCAGTAAACCCTGTCTATTAGACTAGAGCACCCAAATATTTATATAATCTACCAGCCTCCATCACTGGCAACAAACCTCCCAGTGATTGGCCAGGGACACATAATCATAACCCGGCATTACCGAATCCTCTTGCTCTAATACCAGGGAAACTCCTTCAGCATCAGGCAGAAGCAAACAATAATATTGGGTTTAGGCAAGACCAAGTCCCTCCTGCTTAGACCAGGGTGGCTACCTGGGAAAGGTTAGAGCAGAGGTAGGCAACCTGGGGCCCTCCAGCTGTTGTGGAACTACATTTCCCATGAGGCATTGCAAGGCTGGTAGTTACAGTTACTCCCAGAGGCATGATGGGACTTATAGTTCTGCAACAGCTGGAGGGCCCCAGGTTGCCTACCCCTGGGTTAGAGCATCTGCCAGTATTTTACTCTCTGTGTTTTCCTGTCAGGATGACACCTACACCCTTTCACGTACTGGTGTCTCTAAATAAGAGAAAACACCCTAATGAGAACATTTGACAGAAGTTCTGAGTCACTATATTGAAAAGAAAATTAGGCTGGAGTTGGGCTTTGGTAACTTTTTTTGTGAAGCTTGGGGACATTTCTGAGCTTTGTAAATGTTTTACTGATAGACCAGAGATGCATCAACATTCTTTTAGTGATTTTAAGTGGTCATTACTATCAAAGCTTGGAGGCAAAAACAGAGGGAGCAGCCTAGATACTGAAAAGCCCCTAGGGATTAGTGATCTGTTCCCAATAAATAAGCGCATACTCATTGGGGTGTCCACATCCTATTTATATAATTATCTATACACCAACAAATCGTTTTTGAGACTTTGAAGGACATCAGCAATAAGTATTAGATTTTACAATCATAGCATACGCACCACGAAATGTATTTATTATCTTTTCATGATCAAAAGTTAAGATTCTCTAGTGTCTAAAGAGAAATGTTAGAATAATAAGAAAGTGTGTATGTTCTTGTTTTTTAAACCTTCTCCAAGCATAATTAAAAAATTGTTCATACATGGCACCCATGGCTCAGACCGGTCTCATCCCCTGAACACGAATTACAATCATTAATTAATAAGCCTCTGTGAATCGTGAAACGTGTCAATACAAAAATATTTTACTGCCAGCCACCATTACCTCCATGTTAACAAAACACCATGTACATCATACTGGGACCTGTACTTCCGCTACATATCGGGAGCAATTATGGACATGTTTATGGCCATCCTAAGGTGGAGGTGGGGTGCTCCAATACAAAGCAGGAAGCAGAACCTGCAACTGTAAAGACAAATATGGCTGTTCTTGAGTACATACTGTATATACAGTGCCTTGAAATAGTAGTCATACCCCTTGAAATTTTCCACATTTTATTATCATGTTACAACCAAAAACGTAAATGCATTTTATTGGGATTTTATGTGATAGACCAACACAAAGTGGCACATAATTGTAAAGTGGAAGGAAAATAATAAATGGTTTTCAGTTTTTTTTTACAAATAAATATGTGAAAAGTTTGGCATGCATTTGTTTTCAGCTCCCCTGAATACTTTGTAGAACCACCTTTTGCTGCAATTACAGCTGCAAGTCTTTTTGGGGATGTCTCTACCAGCTTTGTACATCTAGAGAGCAACATTTTTGCCCATTCTTCTTTGCAAAATAGCTCAAGCTCTGTCAGATTGGATGGAGAGCGTCTGTGAACAGCAATTTTCAAGTCTTGTCAAAGATTCTCAATTGGTTTTAGGTCTGGACTTTGACTGGGCCATTCTAACACATGAATATGCTTTGATCTAAACCATTCCATTGCAGCTCTGGCTGTATGTTTAGAATCTTTTTCCTGCTCAGTGGTGGCTGGTGCTCAAAATTTTTGGGGTGTGCAAACAAACTGAAAAATTCAGAAATAAAACATCAATTGCAGCCTCACTGTGCCATCAAACGCAGTCACTGTAGCCCAACAAACACAGCCACTGTGCCATCAATTGAAGACACTGTGCCATCAAATGCAGCCACTGTGCTGATCAAATGCAGCTACTGTACCCATCAAATGCAGCCACTGTACCCATCAAACGCAGCCACTGCACCCATCAAGCGCAGCCACTGCGCCCATCAATTGCAGCCACTGTGCCATCAAAGGCAGCCACTGCTCCCATCAATGGCAGCCACTGTGCCATCAAATGCAGCCACTGTGCCCATCAAACGCAGCCTCTTGGCTCATCAAATGCAGCCACTGTGCCCATCAATTGCAGCGCCTCTGCCTTGTGTGCCCATCATATGCAGCCTGTGTGCCCATTAATTGCCATTGTGCCATACTCTCCATTTTCGGATGATGGATTGAACAGTGCTCCGTGAGATGTTCAAAGCTTGGGATATTTTTTCATAACCTAACCCTGCTTTAAACTTCTCCACAACTTTATTCCTGACCTGTCTGGTGTGTTCTCTGGCCTTCATGATGCTGTTTGTTCACTAAGGATCTCTAACAAACCTTCAGAGGGCTTCACAGAACAGCTTTATTTATACTGAGATTAAATTACACACAGGTGGACCCTATTTACTAAATAGGTGACTTCTGAAGGCAATTGGTTCTACTAGATTTTAGTTAGCAGTAGCAGAGTAAAGGGGGTTGAATACAAATGCACGCTGTACTTTTCACAAATATATATTTGTAAAAAAAATTGAAAAACATTTATCATTTTCCTTCCACTTCACAATTATGTGCCACTTTGTGTTGGTCTATCACATAAAATCCTAATAAAATACATTTACGTTTTTGGTTGTAACATGACAAAATGTGGAAAATTTCATGGGGTATGAATACTTTTTCAAGGCACTGTATATTTATGGTTTGTGTAGTGACCGGGTCAATCCAAATAAATTCAGATGTACCTGAATAGCTTCAGAAAAAATGACAAAAACTTTAGTTTGCCAATAAACAATTTACTAATAAGAAGATGAATGGTGCTATCTAATCGTCAATCTCCCCGACATATATAATGAACTTGCTGTAATTAGCCATCTATGCTATTTGCCGTTTGGCTTAATATTAAATGACTCATGAAATTAATTTGTGTGTACTTAGATGAACCCGTACTGTAAGAGCATGTAAAGTTAAAAGTACACTCTATTGAAACATGGGAGATTTGCATTTAAATTCTCTCAGGGGATACAGCTTATCTCTGTAGTGGCTTTTGTTTTCGCAATGACATAAATGTTATGCATCTATGCTGATATCCTGCAGTTATCAGTAATTTTATTTTTGAAACAACCTTAAGGCTAGGTTCACACTATTGCGATGCGGGAACGCCGCGAATCCGCGGCGTTTTCCCGCATCGCTCACCTCCCGCCGGCAGTTCACACTGCCCTATGCGGACGGCTGGGGGTGTCAATGTTATGTTAATGACACCCCCAGATCCGTCGGCATATCGCAGTGCGATCTGCCGACTCGCACAGGAATCGGATCGCATGGTGTGAACCCCCCATGCGATCCGATTCCGTTGCGGACCCAAAAAAGGGTCCTGTGCGAGTTTGCTGCGGGACAGCTGCGAGTTCAGCCATACTATCTGTATGGCTGAACTCGCAGTGCTACGGAGATCGGATGTGATTTGCTGTGCGAATCACATCCGGTTCTCCCCCCGCAGCGGTGTGAACCCAGCCTAAAGAGTATTTCCAGTTTTACAGCCAAATTGGGATAACACCTCAGTTATATTTATTGCATGTCTCCATTCACTTAGCATTACTTAAAAAAATAAAAATATAAAAATATTGATGCTTACCTTTTTTTATATACTCTCCATCAAGGAAAAATGCTACATAGTTCTTTTTGTTTATGAGGTGAGTGGGCAGCTGTGTTTGCCATGATTAATGTGATTTTAAATGCAATTTAAAAAAAAATAACAGACGGGTTTATACTTGTTGAAGAAGCAACAGCAAGTAGCTTTTTATATTGTGAACTATATATACTGTATGCATTATACCTATCTATCCATTAGATGGCACTGCAGTGTCATAGCGTGTATTGTCTATGATACGAAGTAATGACAGGATGTACCGTCTCTATCTAAATGTGTACTTGTTTTTATCCTTGTTCCTGTTTTATGATAAATACATGCTGTAAGATATGTTCTGATATTCCTCCATAAAAGCAAAGTGCATTGCTGTATACAAGAAGCTTCCAGTGCATGATTTCAATACTCTGACAACAGGTTATGGGCCCAGCGTACCCAGCAAACCCAGCAGCACCCAGAGGCATTGGAAAGAATACTCAGTGAGTACGGTGAATCAGAGAATACTGTATACAAGCTGCTTAAAGATGGCAAGTGGTTCAGATGTGAAGTTTGCAATAACAAAGCTGAACAATGGCAATTGCCAGCTGTGGAAGTTTAAACTAGAAAGGCTTTTGAACAAGGATGACTTGTGGCAAGTGCTGAATACAGAATACAGACCCACAAACGGAGAGACAGAGGAATGGGACAGAAGAGATAGGCAGGCGTAAGCAACGATAAACTTATTAGTGGAAGATGACCAGCTTATCCACATAAGAACAGAGAAAACGGCCAAAGGTATCTGGACTTAATTACAGAACCTGTATGAGCGTTCAAGTCTAAACAGCAAGCTGTTTCTACTAAGAACGCTATATAAGATGAGACTAGAAGAAGGCCAGAAAATGTGTGACCATGTAAAAGCTATGTTAGAGATCATAGACCAGCGATGTGCCATCGAAGAGAACATCACATATAAACATATTGTTGTCCTGCTCCTTTTGCAGCCTTCCAGAGACATACAGTATCTCACAAAAGTGAGTACACCCCTCACATTTTTGTAAATATTTTATTATATCTTTTCACGTGACAACACTGAAGAACTGACAATTTGCTACAATGTGAAGTAGTGAGTGTACAGCTTATGTAACAGTGTAAACTTGCTGTCCCCTCAAAATAACTCAACACACAGCCATTAATGTCTAAACCGCTGGCAACAAAAATAAGTACACCCCTAAGTGAAAATGTCCAAATTGGGCCCAATTAGCCATTTCCCCCCCCTGTGTCATGTGACTTGTGAGTGTTACAAGGTCTCAGGTGTGACTGGGGAGTAGATGTTGAAGGGGTGGGGGATCAGCCTGTCAGTGCTCAGACCATACGCCGCACACGGCATCAAATTGGTCTGTATGGCTGTCGTCCCACAAGGAAGGTGTCCCCAGCAGAGTCCCTCCTTATGTCATGTGTCCGCCACGGAGTCCCTCCTTACATCAGGTGCCCCCAGTGGAGTTCCTTCTTAAATCAGATGCCCCCAGCAGAGTCTCTCCTTACAGCAGGTGCCCCCCCTGGAATTTCCAAGTGCGTCCCATGCGCAGCTTCCTGTCTGATGGATGCAAATGTTCCTCCAGTATTTTTTGATAACATACTGCATTCATCTTGCCATAAATTTTTACCAATTCTCCTGTGCCTTTGTAGCTCAACCATCTCCAAAACATCAGGGATCCACCTCCGTGTTTCACAGTAGAAATGGTGTACTTTTCATTATAGGCCTTGTTGACTCCTCTCCAAATCAATCACTTATGCTTGTGGCCAAAAAGCTCAATTTTGGTCTTATCACTCCAAATGACTTTGTGCCAGAAGGTTTGAGGCTTGTCTCTGTGCTGTTTGGCATATTATAAGTCGGACACTTTGTGAAATTTGCATAGTAATGGCTTTCTTCTGGCGACTAGACCATGCAGCCGATCTGTCTTCAAGTGCCTCCTTATTGTGCATCTTGAGCCATACCACATGTTTTCAGAGAGTCCTGTATTTCACCTGAAGTTATTTGTGGATTTTTCTTTGCATGCCAAACACTTTTCCTGGCAGTTGTGGCTGAAATTTTAGTTGGTTTACCTGACCGTGGTTTGGTTTAAACAGAACCCCTCATTTTTCACTTCTTGATTAGAGTTTAAACACACTCTCAATTCATTGGATATCTTTTTATATCCCTTTCCAGCCAGGCTGAATAAAATTATTCAAAAATGTATGCATCCAGATCAAGCAGGATTTATTGCTAGTAGATCCACTAGTATGAATATCAGAAGGGCATACCTTAACCTGCAGACCCCGACAAAACAATATGGGATCAAGAGCTGTCTTTTCCCTAAATGTTTGATAGCCTGGAGTGGGGCTATCTCTGGTGAGTTCTGGAGGAATTTGTGTTTGGACCCTCTTTTATTGGATGGATAAAAAACGCTGTACAATGACCCAGGTGCTAAAGTTAGAATTAATAATGAATACTCTGGAAATATTCAAATGGATAGAGCTAGGAGGCAGGGGTGTCCATTATCGCCTTTACTCTTTGCCCTTGTGATGGAGCCACTGGCGATTGAAATTATATCAAGCTCAGGTATGAAAGGATTTCAAAGGAAAACAGGGGGGAGGAAAGGATCGCACTGTATGCGGATGATGGTCTTCTTTTCCTGGGGGACACTGAACAGTCCCTCAGGAAGGTAATAAATATAGTCGAGGGGTTTGGCTATAAACTGGGAGAAGTTGGTACTTCTACCAGTGGACCCTATTAGTACCCTGTATTGCCCGAAATGCCTCAGCTGGCTGTAGTAGAGACAATGAAATACTTAGGTATACATCTGTCGAGAGACCCTAATCAATATATCAGTAACAATATAATACCACTTTTGACTAAATTTAAACGAAAAAGCGATATCTGGAGCCGAATTCCAAATTATCAGTAGCGGGTTGATGCAATTTGATCAAAATGATATGGATGCCACAATTGTTGTACCTGCTACACCCCCCCCCCCCCCCCGGTGTGGATATGTAAGGAAAAAATAACAGAGGGACAGTGGAGAAGGATGTTGGAGCTGGGGCCATTGGTTATCGGTCTCCCCCTCACAGAAAGTATCACACTTGATGTTGATACAGAGAGCTTATTATACCCCTAAGAGATTGTTCTTGTTTGGCAGAAGACCAGATGCCAATTGCCACAGGTGCCAGGAGACAGGAGACCTTATACATATGGTATGGAGATGCCCAAAGCTATTGCAATACTGGGCAGAGGTTCTCGACACCATAAATATAACCAATGGGACATTGTTGGATATGGAAGTCAGACTCTGTGTACTGGGATATAGGGAGAAATCTAGTGAATTGGCAAGCATTACAGTAGCATTATTAACCGCTTAAGGACCGCCTCACACCGATGTACGTCGGGCAGAATGGCACGGATGGGGCACAAGCACGTACAAGTACGTTGCCCAATAATGGATGGGAAATCTAGAGTAAAATAATCAATACACATAGTTATATATGAAAACAGCTATAGATCTGACAGGTGAACTAGATGGAAGGATCAAGGGGTGGTTAATTGGGGTGCGGGAAGGGGTAAAGGTTTGGAGATATGTATTGTAATGTGAAAAGAAAAACTCACAGGGAAAAATGTTGTAATGTTTTTTTTATATGACGTTTTATAAATGGGTGAAAAACTCAATAAAGAATATATAAATAAAAATAAAAAAAAGAGTCTGAACACTGCTGACTGGCATTCTCAGTTCCTTGGATATCTTTATTTATCCCTTTCCTGTTTTTTACAGTTCAACAACCTTTTCCCGTAGATCCTTTCACAATTATTTTGCTTTCCCCATGACTCAGAATACAGAAAGGTCAGTGAAGCGCTGGATGAAAGATGCAAGGGTCTGTCAGGAGTCCAGAAACTCATTGACCTTTTAAGGTCCTTTCACATGGATATCCACTTGCTCAGCGGGGATCGCTCTGTCGATCCCCGCTGAGCAGGCAGAGGACAGGTCCGTCTCTGCACACTGCGCAGGGATGGACCTGTCAGAGTGCCACTCTCCCCTATGGGAGATCGGATGACGATGGACCGCAGTGTCCGTTTTCACCCGATCCGATGACTGATGGAAAAGTAGGTTTTTCCCCTATCACACTTTTTCAGATCAGAGCGGGTCGGATATCACCGCTGACATCCAACGCTCCATAGACCTCTATGGAGCATCTGTTCAGGGCCACCTGAAAAACTGACAGGCGGACCTGAACGGATCGGTCGTGTGAAAGAGGCCTTATACTCACACACTAATTACAAGCAAACAGATCACGGGTGATGATGGTTACCTTTAATAGCCATTCAAACCCCTTTGTGTCAACTTGTGTGCATGTTATCAGGCCAAAATCACCGGGGTATGTACACTTTTGATCAGGGTAATTTGGGTAGTTTCTGTAGTGATTATTATTTAAAAAGAGTAAACACAGTTGACTGATAATAAATGGCTTCAGCAAACACTAACCATGAGTGAAAGAAAAGTTTCTGTGTTTTCATGCATATTCTCTGAAAAATGCCCAAGAAATCATAAATTCTGCCAGGGTATGTAAACTTATGAGCACAACTGTATATGTACAGATCTGTGATGTATCCAGTGTCCAGCTGGTAATCGCTACAGCACCCTCTCCACATGAACCTGTAATCCAGGAATGTGCTATGGGAATATAGACAAGACTATAAGTTCAGGTTTTTATTCATCTATTTTTCATATTCATATAGCATCAATATATCATGCAACATGTAACAGAGTACATAGGGCTGTCTTTCTAACAGCACAAGTTGTTCTAAAGCTAGAAAACCATCCTTAAAGATGAATTACTGGTCTGTGACAACACACACAGACCATAAACCTGCAAATGTATTTTCTCTTTGTGCGTATTAGCCGATTTGGAGGCTTGTGGCTAAAAGGCCTCTGAGGAGGCACGGGGCCTTAGTTATACAGGACCCTTATCATAACATTTACAACGATGGCACCTTTAGAAATGTTTGGCAATGGTAATCCCCAAACAGACACATAAGACCCGTACACACGATTGGACTTTCCGACGGGAAATGTTCGATGTCAGGCTGTTGGCGGAGAATCCGACCGGGTGTACGCTCCATTGGACATTTGTTGTCGGACTTTCCGCCAACAAATGTTGGATAGCATGTTTTCAAATTTTCTGCGGACAAATGTGTGTTGTCGGATTTTCCGAGCATGTGTACACAAGTCCATCAGACAAAAGTCCAAAGTACAAACACGCATGCTCGGAAGCAAAGGCGAGCCAGAAGCTGTTGGTCTTGTAAACTAGCGTTCGTAATGGAGAATTAACATTTGTGACGCGGCAAATTATGAAATCTCGAAATGCAGCGCACAATTCTCTGCTTCTTTAATGGGATAATAATCAAGCTGCTTTGCTGGTGATACTGATGGAGTTATTACAAAATAATTTTCAAAAGCTTTTTTTTCTAGTGATATCAAGAATAATATTATTATGCTTTTTTTTTTACTATTTGGGCAAGTTACCACAACACCATTATCCCGTAGTTTTTAAGATCAAAGATACAACTATGTTGGTGTCCCTTGTCCATTTTACATTGTATTTTTTTAAATGTAACTGCCTACTCCCAAACTGTCATTTGAAGTAAAACACAAGGCCAAGTATTATTCTACACAATTTTTTTACTGTGCATTAAAAAAAGAAAACAAATAAAATTAGACATGCTATCTGCCAATAGAACTTAACCAAAAAGTGCATTTTATGCATCCAAAAATATAGAAAATTTACCAAATCAAATCATTATTCAACCAAAAAAATAATGTTAAAGCAATAACTCCAAGGCCAATAATAAATAACACGTTATCTTCTCCAATTCCGCAACATGTCTGGTTGACGAACGGCCATTCAGAAACAAACTGAAAAGCGTGAAATGAAAAGCGCGAAATGAAAAGCGTGAAATGAAAAGCGTGAAATGAAAAGCGTGAAATGAAAAATGTGAAATTAAAAGTGCAAAATTAAAAGTGCGAATCAACACTCACCAAACTGCTGTTAACACCAAATTAGCAGAAGGAGCCTAAAGGGTGGCGCTAAAGAGCTGAAAAAACACGTAGTACGTCTAGTACGTCACTATGTTCGTAATTGTTGACAAACAATTGTGTGACCGTGTATATGCAAGACAAGTTTGGTCCAACGCCCTTCGGACAAAATGTCATGTTATTTTTGGCCAACAATCCGATCGTGTGTACGAGGCATTACAGATAATTACAGGCTTTTTATTCCTAGCAGATCTTATTTTTCTTTCTCTCCCCATTCTTCTCATGGTGGCCGTTTTCACAAAGGGAAGGTGAATCCATCCAATACATTTATGTCCTGGGATGCAGCCTATAACTCTAGGTCTACCGTCTGGAACATGGGACAAAACAGTAGGTTAAAAACAAGAGGATAGGTAAAAACAGTAATTGTAAGTAAAAGCAAAAATTGTTTCTTAACTAATGAATATAAGATGATTTTTGTATCAGCATGCAGAACTGTGTGTTGTTGTGTTTCTTAGTGAAAGGGGTAAAGGTTTGGCTTTAAGGTGTATGATAACATGAAAGCCTGTATCCTGCAAAAGTTTTAGCTTTTGAAAAAAGTAAAAACCTGGATTAAATAAGTTGTATAAAAACTCCATTAAGATATATGTTACCGATCATAGAACATTCTCCAGTAACATTCCAGGAATTTCCATCCTCATGTTAACTAATGTTTGCAGCATCTGTTTCCTGGTATCATTTTTGCCTAATCTCTGTTTGCGGTTTGTTCGGTTGCTGTGTCCCACGTATCTAGGTCTTTTCTGCTCAAGGGTCATTCCTATGCTGTCTTCTGATTGACATTTCCTTCAAGATGTCAAGCACAGAGTTACAGTATACTGCACTGGCTGCAGAGTCATCATTCTGCAGGATCGTTATTTCTGAGCTGCGTGTAACATAAAACGAAATAAAGGAAACCCAGTTATGCAGCACAAACATAAATATTGCAAATAAAAATCTGTAAACTTTATGCCTAAATACAGTGTGTACCATATAATCCATTTGTAGTGATCATCCTCTTAGGGGCTGTTGATTTGCCCAAGGTTCTTTCCCAAGCGAGGGTAGTCTCAGTCACTCTTCTGGCTCAGTAGATAGTCTTGCGGTATCCTATTTTTGGTGGTTTATTATAACTTGAACTTGGATGGGTTGTAGGGTAAGGCCGCGTACACACGGGCGGATTGTCTGCCCAACTAAGTTCGTCAGACAATCCGACAGACAGTCCGTCCAACTTTTAAATGAACGGACTTGACCACACACGATGAACAGACAGTCCGCTGAAAGCTTGCGCGATGACGTGTACAGCACGTACGACGGGACTAGAAAAACGACGTCCAATACACTGCAATGCAACCTTCGGCGTGTAAATCCTTTCTGAGCATGCGCCATACTTAGTCCGTCCAACTTGCCTACACACGAGCGGACTGTCCGCTGAAACCAAGTTTGGACGGACAAAATTACGGAAATTCCGAAAGACTTAGTCCGTCAGACTGTCCGCTGAAAAAGTCCGCTGAAGCCCACACACGAGCGGATTGTCCGCTGAAACACGGTTCAGCGGACTAAGTTGGGCAGACAATCCGCCCGTGTGTACGTGGCCTAAGGCTTCGCGTACACTGGTTTACATTTGCCGCAGCCGTGAAAAAAAGCATAACGTGGCAAAAATTACACCGTGATTTTGCTCTATTTTGCACTTTCCCGTTGCTGGCAGTCAAAACGTTCCTATCCTGAATGCGATTCTTCCATGTTCAGGAGAGTGGGGTTGAAGCTCATCTAAAAACAGACTCTTAAACGCTGCTAAAAGCCTATGTGTACATTGAACTGTAGGCTTTTATGGAGTTGAGTTTAGAAGATTTGGCAAAAAAATGGCAAAAGCTCCTAAACTCAAGTTTAGGAGATGCCAGTGTAGGTTAGTATACATGAAGCGTAAGGCTTTTTTTTTTTTTTTTTTTGCCAAATCTCCTAAACTCAACTCCATAAAAGCCTACAGTTCAATGTACACATTTGCTTTTAGCAGAGTTTAAGACTCAACTCCATAAAAGCTTATGTGTTCATGTACTGATAGGCTTTTAGGAGCCGCTGCAGTTAGGGGAGGTTCAACCTTCCTCTCCTGAACATGAACGATCTGGCCGCTGGTCACAAAACCTTGGAAAAATTGTAAATCATGGCACGATTTTGCAGCGTTTTGCGTTTTCCCGCGGCTAGCAGTCATATTAGGCTATGTGTACATGAATCTTAACTGTGGTATACTTCAATAACATTAGGTGATAACTTGTCTCATGTTATACTTACCTTCTCTGTGCAGTGGTTTTGCACAGAGCAGCCCAGATCTTCCTCTTATCCGATCCCTCTTCGGCTATCCTGGCCCCTCCCTCCTGCTGAGTGACCCCACAGCAAGAAACATGCTATGGGGGGCACCTGAACTGAGCTACTGCTCTGTGTGTCAATTCAGACATGGAGCCGCGGTTGGGCCTGCCCCCTCTCTCTCTTCATTGGCTCACTGACTTTGATTGACAGCAGCGGGAGCCAATGGCGCTGCAAAGCCATCTCAGCCAATGAGGAGGGAGAGTTCCGGGCAGCCAAGACACTCCTGCAGCATAGCTGGATTAAAATGGGCTCAGGTAAATATTGGGGGGCTGAGGGGGGCTGCTGCACTGACTTTACAACCACTTTAAGCACAGGGTGAAACTGATGAAGGGATAGCAGCAGCACACAATCATTGTGCTTTCACATTCTGGTCTATACTCAAAAATGTCCCTGGATATTTGGATGCCTCCTTTCAATATCTTTTTTTTTTCCACAAACAAAGGTACTTTATTGATATTTCACAGGGTAATATTCAGCATACAAATTTACATGAGACAATGCATAATATATCTGACATCGGTTAAAACAGACAAGTAGTCACACACGTACAGGGAAGGCGTATAACAGTACACAAGGTACTATTGACAGTTTAAACATGGATTATAGTGCAATCAATAAATCAACTCTGGGGAAAGCAGGGAAGGTGAGACAGCAAAAGGAGGTGAGCGAATAGGAAAATGTGGAGGGGAAACAATGGGAGAAGAGCAGAGGGAGAAAAGGGGTAGGGAAAGGATGGGGGGAAGGAGTAAATGCAGAAAGAAGAGGGAGGGAAGAAAGAGCCAGACCATCCAACCCAGTATTCCAGACCTTATACCTAGTGCAATATTCTGCATAATAAATTGATACTTTCAGGTGGAGGTCCATGGAGCCAACACCTTATCATATTTCCACTAACAACCTCTATTTATATATGTTATCTTATACCTAGGCAAGGCTGCGTCTATCAGTGCTTCCCATTAGGAGACAGCTGGGGGATGAGGCGAGATCAATTTCATAAGAATCTCCTTTTTGGCATAGAATAGGAGGTAAGAAATCAATAGCGTAGAGTGGTGAGAGCGTTGGGCATCCTCAAGAACCCCCAGCAAGGCCAACTCTGGTTCCACCGGCAGGGACAATTGTAACCTAAGGCCGCGTACACACGGGCGGACTATCCGTCCAACTAAGTCCGTCAGACAATCCGACAGACAGTCCGTCCTACTTTCGAATGAACGGACTTGACCACACACGATGAACAGACAGTCCGCCGAAAGCTTGCGCGATGACGTGTACAGCACGTACGACGGGACTAGAAATACGACGTCCAATACACTGCAATGCAACCTTTTCGCCGTGTAAATCCTTTCTGAGCATGCGCCATACTTAGTCCGTCAAACTAGCCTACTCACTAGCGGACTGTCCGCTGAAACCAAGTTTGGACGGACAATATTACGGAAATTCCGAAAGACTTAGTCCGCCAGACTGTCCGCTGAAAAAGTCCGCTGAAGCCCACACACGAGCGGATTGTCCGCTGAAACGTCCGTCAGACAGTCCGCCCGTGTGTACGCGGCCTAAGGTTAATCTCTGCAAACACCAATAGGGCGAAATGACTGGATAGTCCCAAAATATATGGAGAAATGATCCAACATGCGATTTACATCTTGGGCAAACGGGGTCTTTGTGCAGAAAAATATGATGGAGTTTCTGGTTAGAATAATAGATTCTATGTAAGAATTTCACCTGTATAAGTTTATCCCGTGAAGAAAAAAGTAGCTTACGGCCATGTTCAAGACAGTCCTCCCAATCCTTTTTGTCTAGTGATGGGATGTCAGCATGACATATTTCCCATAATCTGTCTACCTTAGGGGAGTCAGTGCCCAAGAGTGCTCCATGTAAAGTCAATAGGGGTTTACTTAAACCTCCCGGGGATGGTAATTTTTCTATAGGATCAGCTTGGAGGAGAAGTAACTGAGGGAACTGAGCCCCGGTGGGAATGTCTTAGCTGCAGGTACCAAAATCATTGCATCCAGTGGGGCAGTTCGAAATTTAAGGGAAAGTTTGGAGAGTGACAACAGAACTCCCAGGGGCATAACATCCACCAAGGGCGTAATTGCATTGAGGATCCGGAAGTTTACGAAACTGCGGCAGGTTAGGGTTCCCCCATGAAGGCTGAGAGGGCGACCACTGATTAGGATGCAAAAAACGATGCTGTGCAGCAAAACTGCCCATCTCCTACATACTTTCTGGGAATCTCCTAGCTTAATAAGCTTCTGGAACCAGATATTCCAGCTGATATAATCAATTACAGCTGTTCTAACTCCCTACCACCAGTGATTCTCCACATAGGAACTGAAAAATTCCCCTCCAATTTCAGACCTTTCATATCCTGTATTTTACTAACTGCTCGCACCCTGGTACTCCGCAACTGGAAAGACGCTCCTTCTATTAATGTTTCCAAAGTAACAAAAGTAGTCCAACAGAATCACAAACAGAATGTACATACTTTGATAGGGAAATATGGACAGACAAATATAAAAGCTCATAATTAGTGATGGATGAACTTCCGACGGGACGTTTCGCGAACGTGGACCGCAAACGCGGCTGATAGTTTGCGAACCGTAACGTTCGCGGCGGGCCCCATTGACTTCAATGGGAGGCGAACTTTGCAAACCTACAGGTCAAATTTGCAGCCACAAAATAATTACTAGCTGTGAAAACATAGTCCCACCACATGGCCAATGACATAACACATGTATGAGGTGAATCTGGGATCGACAACTACAAGCATTCTTTTTTTATATGTGAAATTGTTGTGACAATTCAGGACTGTGGAGCGCATGAAGGCAATGGAGGAGAGGGAAGGTCAGGGTAGGCAAAGAAGAGGGTGCAGGAGATGATCACCAGCAGCGTGACATACAGCAATGACACCTGCACCGTGATAGAGTGATCTGACACCAGCACCGTGATAGAGAGCGCTGACATCAGCAGCGTGACATACAGCAATGACACCTGCACCGTGATAGAGTGATCTGACACCAGCACCGTGATAGAGAGCACTGACATCAGCAGCGTGACATACAGCAATGACACCTGCACCGTGATAGAGTGATCTGACACCAGCACCGTGATAGAGAGCACTGACATCAGCAGAGTGACATAAAGCACTGACACCAGCACCGTGATATACAGCACTGACACCAGCACCGTGATAGAGAGCACTGACATCAGCAGCGTGACATAAAGCACTCACACCAGCACCGTGATATACAGCACTGACACCAGCACCGTGATATACAGCACTGACACCTGCACCATAAGCAGCCCCAGGAGGATGTCAGCATAGCACAGGGATGGTGGGAGCCCCACATAATAAGCAGCCCCAGGAGGAAGTCAGCACAGCACAGGGATGGTGGGAGCCCCTCATAATGAGCATAGCACAGGGATGGTGGGAGCCCCTCATAATATGCACAGCAGAGGTACAGCCCCAGGAGGAAGTCAGCACAGCACAGGGATGGTGGGAGCCCCTCATAATAAGAAGCCCCAGGAGGATGTCAGCATAGCACAGGGATGGCGGGAGCCCCTCATAATAAGCAGCCCCAGGAGGAAGTCAGCACAGCACAGGGATGGTGGGAGCCCCTCATATTGAGCATAGCACAGGGATGGTGGGAGCCCCTCATAATATGCACAGCAGAGGTACAGCCCCAGGAGGAAGTCGGCACAGCACAGGGATGGCGGGAGCCCCTCATAATAAGCAGCCCCAGGAGGAAGTCAGCACAGCACAGGGATGGTGGGAGCCCCTCATAATGAGCATAGCACAGGGATGGTGGGAGCCCCTCATAATGAGCATAGCACAGGGATGGTGGGAGCCCCTCATAATATGCACAGCAGAGGTACAGCTCCAGGAGGAAGTCAGCACAGCACAGGGATGGTGGGAGCACCTCATAATAAGCAGCCCCAGGAGGAAGTCAAGTATGTGCAAGTATTTTATACGTGTATTACACAACTATATACTGCACACCAAATAGTATACCTATACCAGTCCTTAAGGACCTTTGTGGAACTAGTAGCTAGGGATTAGCAGACTGTACCTCAGTCCCTATACTCATAAAGGACTGCTGCAGTATAGGGCAGCAGTCAGCAGTAGTGCACCTCAACCCTATATATTGTGGACCTATACCAGTCCTTAAGGAATAGCAGACTGTACCTCACTCAACCCTATGTACTGTAGTACCCTATACCTTACCAGTCCTTATAAGGACCTTTGTGGAACTAGTAGGTTGTGAATGATTAGCAGACTGTACCTCAGTCCCTATACTGATAAAGGACTACTGCAGCAGAAGAGCAGCAGTCAGCAGTAGTGCACCTCAACCCTATATATTGTGGACCTATACCAGTCCTTAAGGAATAGCAGACTGTACCTCACTCAACCCTATGTACTGCAGTACCTTATACCTTACCAGTCCTTATAAGGACCTTTGTGGAACTAGTAGGTTGTGAATGATTAGCAGACTGTACCTCAGTCCCTATACTGATAAAGGACTACTGCAGCAGAAGGGCAGAAGTCAAGTATAATATTATTTCTATATTTGGAAGAAAGAATATTATACGTGTACAAGCCTATTACCATACCAGTCCTGAAAAGAACCTTTGTGGACCTAATAGTAACAGCTACTGATTAAACTGACTGTCCCTCACTGCCTCACACACAGCTTCCTGCCTGTCCCTATTTAAACTGACAAAACACAGGCTGCTGGAACAATAACTTGAATAGCACTCAAAACTATATCCTGTATTACTTTACCATACCAGTCCTGAAAAGGACTTCTGTGGACCTAATAGTAACAGCTGATGATTAAACTGACTATCCCTGCTGCACACAGCGTCCTGTCCCTCTCTCTACACTGACAAAAGACAGGCTGCTGCAACAATCACTAGTACAGCAGTGCCTCAAACCTATATCCTGAACGACACCTAACACCTATACCAGTCCTGAAAAGAACTTTTGTGGACCTAATAGCTAGCAATTTGGGTCACTGCAGTCTCTCCCTGCTCCACACAGCAACCTCTCCCTATAGTGACATACGAAAGAATGTAAAATGGCCGACGGATCGGGTCTATTTATAAGTTAGGGGGAATGTCCAAGTGTCCATGTGCTGTAATGTCTCAATTGGCTGTCCTGTACCCCATGATGGATGTGTCATCATAGGTCAAAGTTCTTTTACACAGTAAACACGGAAGTCTGCCGGGCGAACGGCGGCAATAGTCCGCCGATCGGGCGGAATTTCGCCGCGAAACAGCCGCCGGGCGAACCGTTCGGCCATCCCTACTCATAATACTCTGGTTACTCAAGTCATAACAAACCAAGACAATCCATGCCTTTCTATGTCATCTATTACTGGTAATGAATTTGTTATAATCTTGTCTTAAAGCGGAGGTCCACCCTAAAATGGACCTCCGCTCATCGGAATCCCCCCCCCCCCTCCGGCGCCACAATCGGCACCTTTCAGGGGGGAGGGGGGTGCAGTTACCTGGATAATCCAGGTAACTGCACCCACTTCCGGGCTAGCTCTCTGCGGAACGGGGCGTACGTTCCGCAAGCGCCCGCCCCCTTCAGCAAGTGCCCCGCTGCCTGCTGGGAAACACACAGCTCCCAGAGGCAGCGGGGACCGTCCGGATTGCGCCGCGCGGCTCGCGCATGCGCAGTAGGGAACCGGGAAATGAAGCCGAAAGGCTCCATTTCCTGATTCCCATACCCAAGATGGCGGCGGGACCCGGCAGCCGAGCGAGCGATCGGCTTCGGGTGCCGACATCGCGGGCGCGCTGGACAGGTAAGTGTCACTATTTAAAAGTCAGCAGCTGCAGTATTTGTAGCTGCTGGCTTTAAAAAAAAAAAAAAAAAAAAAACGCGGAGTCCCGGTGGACTCCCGCTTTAATAATATTTGTCTAAAATAAGAGTACAACTGCACATTGTAACTAAAAATGTATGCTGATACGAAATGTGTCTATTTACTTGTTAAAAATTGAAAATTCAATAAAAAATTTAAAAAAAGAAGAAAAAAAACGTTTTTGCTAATTTTTATAACAGAAACTAAGGCCGCGTACACACGGGCGGACTGTATGGCCTACTTAGTCCGTCGAAACACATTTCAGCGGACAGTCCGCTCGTGTGTGGGCTTCAGCGGACTTTTTCAGCGTGCAGTCTGGCGTACTAAGTATTTCGGAATTTCCGTAATTCTGTCCGTCATACTTTGGTTTCAGCGGACAAACCGCTCGTGAGTAGGCTAGTTCGACGGACTAAGAATGGCGCATGCTCAGAAAGGATTTACACGGCGGAAGGGTGCATTGCTGTGTATTGGACTTCCTATTTCTAGTCCCGTCGTACGTGCTGTACACGTCATCGCGCAAGCTTTCGACGGACTGTTTGTGCATCCGTGTGTGGTCAAGTCCGTTCATTCGAAAGTATGACGGACTGTCCGTCGGATTGTATGATGGACTAAGTAGGCCATACAGTCCGCCCGTGTGTACGCGGCTTTAGGAAAATGTTTGTTTTTTTTTCCCCCCAAAATTTTTTCAGCCTTTTTTAATTTGTTTAGTAAAAAATAATCATCCCAGTGGTTATTTAAAACCACCAAATGAAAGCTCTGTCTGTCTCAAAAAAAATTAAACCAATTTCATATGGATACAGTGTTCAATGACCCCGCAAATGTCATTCAAAATGCAATAGCACTGAAAGCTAAACATTGGCCTGGGCAGGAAGGTGGTGAAAGTGCCTAGTATTGAAGTATTTAAATATTACTTTTAGGTAGACTGGCCCTTTAAAAATCACCATACTATTGGATAGCGATACTGTCAATCATGGTGATGACAGAAGGGGTTCAGTAGTGTCCCCTTAATCCCCAGTAAGGACACAAACAGCTAAAAAAATGTTTGGGCTACAATTTCAGTTTAAATGGCCACTGAACATGTTTTTTATGGGTCAATTTGCATACATTTTAAGAGTTTACCAGAACGGAAGATGATTAAATATAAATAGTGGGAAGTGATATTTTCCAGTAGACGCCTAACTTCCTGTTCAGTGATCCCAAATTCACTTCCAGGTTTCCTTTATTAGTCTACAGTTTTAGAAAACAGCAGAACAATCTGAACAGCAAAGTTATGCAAGTGTCACATTTTTTTGCTCAGATATGAGAACTCAACACAAAAGAGATGAAAAAATGTCAATACAAATTAAATGAGGTCACCTGTATGAAATTCTTGCTCTGGTTTCTCGGAATGGTATGGTTAATGGAATGTGCAATATTGTATGCATGTATTGGTAAAAATCTAGAAAATTGCTGCAGCATTTTTATTCACTATTTAAAGTCAACTTTTTAATTTGTCAGACATGTAAATATAGTAGTATCTATATGATCCACTCCATCAGATTTGTTAAGCTGGTCATACAGTAGATCAGGGATATGCAATTAGCATAATACATTTGTGCTTAAACTATAACTGTGTGTGTCTCCCCCTGTGTGTGTGTGTGTCTTCCCCTGTGTGTGTGTCCCCCTGTGTGCGTCAGTGTGTCCCCGTGCATGTCCCCCTCGGATCTACAGCGACTTTACTTCCAAGTGCACTTGTAGTCCCCAGTCCCATAGACCCGACAGTTTATTTGGCTTTAGTAAATCAACCCTCATTCTATGGCCAGCATAAACACACAACATGCAGTCTAAGGAAAGTAAACAGCCGTTACTGATATGCAAATTTTGACTTTTTGTCAAAAGTCAACAGCTAAACCTTCACTGCCATCTCCAATCATATTCCTCGGCAACTGATGTATGTAGAGTGCTCATGGCTGTCACAGCAAAAGCAAAAAAGCAAACATGTCTTTAAAATGTATTTAAACCCAAAAAGAAACATTTTATATATTGCAACTTTCTAGTTCTTAGATGTGGTAGCTGTGTTGGTTTTCTTTTTTCAATCTTTATTTTCACCTGGCGATTCAGTAAGTAACATCTTGTGACCTAGAGTGAAATCACTCACTCCCTACACCCTACTTTATCAGGACAAGAGAAACTACCGATAGTCCCCCTTCTACTCTTCTTTATAACGGGTGTGATTTTGTAGTCCCCAGAGATAACTGGGTAAGAAATGTAACTGGTAACAGTCAGCATAAGTAGAGAGCACAGGAAGCTATGAGCTGATTTCTGGCAAGGTTAAAAAGGAACTGCAGCCCCCCCCCCCCCCCCCCATTTTTCCTCTGCTTACCTTTTTTTGTCTTCTGCACAGTAAGCATACTCCCCTAGCCAATGGGTCCAGCGTTTGGCTGCTGGGATCCTCCTCTTCAGCCACTGCATGGATCTGGTGCCACCATGTTGTCTGTGGAAGGAAGAGAGGAAAGATCCCTGGTGCCACACATCCACCTATGGTGTTATGAGAGAGACAACCTCAGCCTGAGCTCCTGCCAGGCCACACCCCCAAAGCATTTCACTCCACCCCTGGAGCTTAGTCATATTGTCTGTGACAGCTGCTGGCTCTTCCGGGTGCAGGCACCACTAGGGCCGCTCCCTCCTCTTTGCTAAATAGGACTGCACTTTATGTTTTCCAGAAGGCACCGTGTCATTTGCCTAGGCAAGTTCTGGAAGCTGGGGGTGGCCTGAGTCTTTGATGCAAAATAAATCTGGAAGTAAACAAAAACATACCCAATATTGGCACTGCAGAGGGGGAGCAGGATGGAGAGGAGGAGAGTGCCACGGGAGGGTGAACGTGGGATTTTGAGAGCTCGGAGGAAGAGGGTATATGCCTTGAAACACATTATTATTCTAGCATTGTATCCTGCACACAAATTCCTTTCCGTTTGAGCCACCAGACTCCACCGGCGGCAGCGTCTTCCCAGTTTTTTAGGATACTTTTCAGCAGTGAAATTCCTTCCCCTGGTGCTTTTTTTTTTTTTGTAAATTTGTTTTTATTAACAGTTTTTCAACACAAACAACACATACAAACACATGACCCAGAACCCCCCCCTCCCTCCCATACCCCTGTGTAGCCCCCCAGTCGATAACAGATCACAGAGCATGTTCATCAGCCGTATCCCACAGATAAAAACTAGCTCCCCAAAAAGTAATGATGTACCCTGACTCTGAAGGCACAACAGAAAGACCCATAGAGCTCATAGCATCAACCTGCCCCGTGCACCTATTGGCTATCAAGGAATCCTCTCCCCACTCAGCAAACTAATTCAAAGTATCTTTGGCGTCTAGCCAGCCCTGCCACACTTTCTCAAATTTCTTGGAGCATCCCCTACTTAGGTACGTGGCCTTGTAAAGTGGAAGTGCTTTGTTAATCAGGCTTTTCCAATATGACACAGTAGGTGGTTCAGGTTTTTTCCAACATAACAGGATGGCTTTACGCGCATAGAACAAAGACAGAGATATCATAGTCCTTTGTGCCCTTCTAGGAGCCAACTCCTCCACCAGCCCCAGCAAACAAAACGCGACCGTAAGAGGAATCGGCACCAAAAGGACTGTTTGTATGGTGTCCGTCACTCCCCTCCAAAAGTCTCTAATCTGTGGGCACTGCCAAAATATATGATCAAAGCCAGCTCGGTCCTCCGTACACCGCCAGCACCCCGCCGCACCCGTGCCATACATTCCAGCTAGCCTTGCAAGTGTATAGTGTACCCTGTATAGAATTTTAAATTGAATAAGTCTATCTCTGGCTGATACCAGAGTCTGAAACGGGTAGGCCCACATGTCGTCCCAGTCCTCCCCCCCAAAGTCTGTCACCAAAGCACTCCATGTGTACCTACATTTTTGTCTTCCCCTGGTGCTTTAACAAGGCTCCAACTTCACTCCTCCTGTATGTATCCTTCAGGAAGGGAGTGCAATCCCTTCAAGTGTTCAGCCTCAGACTCAGGCCCGTGTTTGACTTTGACCTCCCAAGGCAGCAGGCCTGGGAAGCAGGAACTTCCAACACAACCTCTTCTACTGGCAACAGTCCAGTAGGAAAGGGGCAAAATACCTTTCTGGAAGGTCACATTTATATTATCCCCTGGGTTGTAACACTGACAAGAAGCCTCCTAGTGGTTAGCCAGGGGAATATAATATTCATAATTTTGAAGTATTGCCAGGTATATTCCTCAACGGCAAGCAGAAGCAAATAATTGTCTGGGTTGAAGGAAAACCCAACAAAAGAATGAACTATAACAATTTAGATCACTGGATGGCCACTACCTAGCAACAGCACTAAATTTAAGCTTGGGGCACTTATTCTTAGCCCTTGTACACACGGCGGAGATTCCAACGGAATGTGTCCGATCGGAGCATTTTGTCAGATATTCCGACTGTGTGTGGTCTACATCGGACTGTTTCCGTCGGAGTATCCGATGGACCAAGTTTTCCAACTTGTTGGTAAAATTTTCCGACAAAATGCTCCGATCGGACATTGTCATGTGTAGAGAATTCCGATCAGACAAAGTGCCACGCATGCTCAGATCAAATCCCTACACCAAAGCTATTGGCTACTAGTGTGAACGTAGTCCCGTCGTAACGAAATAACGCCATCACGTTGTATTTTCCGACAACTTTGTCCGACTGTGTGTATGCAACAGTTTCGGACAAAATTCGACGGACAAAATGCGACGGATTTGGTTGTCGGAATCTCCGACCATGTGTACAAGGGCTTACAGTAGGCTTCCTACACACATAACGTCAAAAAAAATCCAAATCTGGGTCTACTTTTAATTTATGATTTAAGCTCAAGGGCTGACTTTAGTATTACAATAAGTTTGCACTACTTTTTCAGGTATAATCAATTACCTATTTGGGTGTGGAAATTCCTGGGAGTGTAATTGGAAGCACCCAATAGTACCGTGCCAATTTTCTCGCCAGGAAAACAAATGCATCATGACAAACTTTATGTGTTAGTCAAAGGCCAAGAAATAAATTCTGCGCACTATTTTAGAGAAGGCAGTGACAATTAGCCATGTATAGCTGTTGTGCTCATTACAAATCACATTAAACATCTCCAATAATGACAAAGTGCATTTTCTTTAATTGAATTGAATACAAATGAGAATAACACATTTCCTAAATGAGCAGATTTTTCATCACAATGACAATTATGTTTAATGTTGTTGTGACACATAGAGAGGTTTTTAGCAATTCCTTATTTACTTAATTATAGCTCATCTCATCTATTCTTAGAAGGAATCATTTTTGGCAGGTTTGTTTTACTTTGTCATATTTTTTTACATTTGTAGAAAATAAAATGTTGCTTTCCTTGTCATTCTTTTTTTTTTTCCCTCGATGTGCAACTAGAAGCAAGGGAAATATTTAAAAATAATAAAAAACAAAACTATAAAAGAATAACAATTTTTACACAAAAAAATATATGCATAATATGTCATAAAAGTAACAGCATATAAAATGGTACAAAATTTGGTTACTTTTGGAAGATGACCAATGCTATATGCAGTACATTTAATTAGGAACCAGAATACTCTAGTACTAAGTACTAGTACTAGTATAAGCTGCTCCAATGTCTATCATTGCAACCGGGTCTGAACTCACATGTGATTGTTGCATGAGAGATTACATGCAAGTACCCTCGATTAACAGACAGCCAACAGTCTCCTATTGCTTTCAATGGGCCTCCCTCTTGAAACGTATCAGGGGAAGCTCTGCTCAGGTTCTCACATCTAATCACAGTTCGGGTGCATTCGCAGGTGTGAATGCACCCTAAAGTGACACTAAACCCTAATTAAAAAATAAAAATAAAAACGCTAGTAAAAGAGCTGGAAGAAGAAAGTGGAGGCCCGGCAAGAAGAACCGAAGAGAGGGACAAGACCCCCGAAGTCGGAAGAAGACCCCCGGACGGCTGCGACGACGAAGGAGAAAGCCGAGCTCCTCCGCTAGTAAAAGAGCTAGCAAAAGAGCAGAAGACAGCGGAGGAGTCCGGCAAGAAGACCCCCGAAGACAGAAGAAGACCCCAGGCAATCAGAGATTATGGGGCCACACAGTAGACACACACACACAGTATACACAGACATGTTTCTATTGGCTGAGAAGGTACTGGAGAGGTGGGGCAGCTATAATCTCAGGATTTTTAGACCAAAAGGATGTCGGTAAGAGACATTTCAGAGACAGATGTAAAAAAAAAAACCCACAAATTTTGACATACTGTCCCTGGTTTTACTGAGGCTGGCAACCCTGATGGGGCCCCCTAGTGACATGGGGCCCTCGGGCAGTGCCCGAGTGGCCCAATGGTCAGTCCGCCCCTGCCCCGGAGCTGTCTAATAAAGTACTTTAAAAACTTGTGTTGTGTTTTTTTTATGTACACTTTTTTCCCCAGGTGAATACTCATTCACATAGGGTAGGGGGCCGGAATCTGGGAGCCCTCTTATTAAAGAGGGCTCCTGGATTCTGATAAGCCCCCCTGCCCTCAGACTCCCGGCCAGGGTTGTCAGGAAGAGGCCCTTGTCCTCATCAACATGGAGACAAGGTGCTTTGGGGTGGGGGGCTGCAGGGTCCCCCTTCCCCAAAGCACCCCCCCATGTTGAGGGCACGCGGCCTGGTACGGCTCGGGGGGGGGGCTCGCTCGTCCTCATCCCCTTTCCTGAACGGCCAGGTTGCGCGCTCAGATAAGGGTCTTCTATGGACTTTGAGGGGACCCCCACACCGTTTTTTGGGCATAGGAGTTCCCCTTTAAATCCATACCAGGTGACGGGGCTCGCGAGGCGTCAATATTTTCGCCGATGGAGGCGGCGACATTCACTTCCTTCGCTAGTTCCGTCTACCTGGAGCCATGTTCAAAATGAACAGATTTTATGTGGGCAAGTCCGTTAATTTCAAAAGTCCGATGGACTAGCTAACAGACGGCCAGATTGTCTGCCGGACTACAGAGTCTGGCGGACAATTTTGAGTCAAGACTTCTCTCTAAGTCCACCGGACTTTTGGGAACAAAAAGTCCGCCAGAGCCCACACACGGGCGGATTGTCCGGCGGTCTCTGGTCCGCTGGATAATCCGATCGTGTGTACGCAGCATAAGTAAAACTACTAACCACCCTATGCAGTTTGCCTTTGATCCATTTCTGCAGTGCTTTTTGCGGTGCATTTTGCGTTTTTGCACATGCGTTTTTGACAAAAAATATGTGTTTTTTGATGCGTTTAGCATTTTTTATGGCTTTTTTTGGCAATTTTGGTGTTGGCACAAACGAGCGAAAAACAACGCATAGGACTTTAACAGTTGCCAACTGTAATCCCAAGTAGGAAAAAAATTAGTACTCAAATTGTAAAAGTATTCAAAGTTTATTTAACAACATATTTAACTTAAAATCTCATAATAATAAAAATCTCAGGAAGCACGTGCAATCAGATATGTATTATGTTCCCCCATAGGTTAAATAGCTGGTATGGTATGTACATATACATAGAGACCTGTCTTAATGACCCATTTAATTCAGATTATAGTGGTAGAGAAATAGATGAGAGAAAATTCTTCCATATGCAGGGCCAGCCTCAGGAATCAATGTACCATCACCAATAGTAATCGCTAGGTCTTTCGCCAAACGCTTCCTCAAGGAATCCTATTGGTAATGGGAGATGTGTTGTAATTAGTATTTAGACTTATGTGATTATAGGCATGCATGAAAATATATATACAGTATATCACAAATATAGAAAATTTACATTTCTTAGTAAGAACAATACAGACAGAGAAGGGAACCATGGAGTTGATTAACCACTTCAATACTTTCACCCCCTTCCTGCCCAGTCCATTTTTCAGCTTTCAGCACTGTTGTATTTTGAATGGCAATTGCGTGGTCATACAACACTGTACGCACTCCACTGATGGGCACTGAAGAGGTGGCACTTATGGGCACTAATGAGGTGGCACTTATGGGCATTGATTAGGTGGCACTTATGAGGAGGCACTAATTTGCTGCACTGATGGGCCCTGATAGGTGGCACTGATAGGCGGCACTGATGGGCACTGACGAGGTGGAACTTATGGGCACTGATGAGGCAGCACTTATGGGCACTGATTAGGTGGCACTGATGAGGAGGCACTAATATGCTGCACTGATGGCCACTGATAGGTGGCACTGATAGGCAGCACTGATAGGTGGAATGGATAGGGAGCACTGGTGGGCACTGATGGGCAAAGATGGGTGACACTGATGGGCGGCACTGATGGGCATTGATGGGAGGCACTGATGGGTGGCAATGATGAAGGGCACTGATAGGCGGCACTGATGAGAGGCACTGATAGGCGGCACTGATGGCCGGCACTGATGGGCACTAAGGGGAGGCACCCATAGGCATTGATAGGCAGCACTGATAAGCAGGCAGTGATGGGAAGTGAAAGGCAGCACTGACTGGTATCACTAATGCGCACTGATTGGTGTCACTGATGGGCACTGATTGGTGTCACTGATGGGCACTGGGGGGGCATTACTGTAATCAGGGCACTGATAATCAGTGATTACCTGTCCGGGTGTCCCGCCTCCACTCTGTCAGTGTGAGGCGACAATAGGCGATTACTGGCACATCCGCATTTACATGTGACCAGCTGTGATTGGACACAGCCGTCATCGGCTCATTACAGAGATCGTGTCGCACCGTGTTCCCCGCGGGAGTGCGAGAGCGGCCGTTCTGGGGAGATGTCATATGACGTCCACCCAGAACGAGAGCTCCTCCGTCATTTGACAGTGGGTGAGCGGCAAGTGGTTAAAAAACGCAAATCATGGCAAAATCACTAAGAAGAACCAAATTAACCAAAAATGCTGGCCCTTTCCAAAAACACAGGGGCTGCAAATAGCAATAAAAAAATGCATAGGTGTGATCTGAGCATAAGCTACTGTGCTGCTGTTTCTTAGGGCAAGTTTCCTTTAATTGGCATTTCCTTTAAGGTACTGTGAATCAATGAGCAATGGGTTTATGGAGCTATTAACTTGAAATATGAAGAAAAAAAAACATTTACTGACTATTGCTTTTGTTTAAAATAAATCCACAACTCTCTATGCAACTAAAATTACTGATTGCTTTTATTTTCTAAGTGCCCCGTGGCCCCACAAAGCAATTTTACAATCTGCCGCAATTTTTTTTGAATAGCTAATAACTGTTCTGATGAATCAGCAAATTCAACAGTAGTGATAATTGTAGTGTAACTTTTCTTGATTATAGATAAAAAAATGTGAACTGATCAGGTTTTGTTTTTAGAGAAACTTCAGTTCTACATTCCATCGATACTCTAATTATGTTAGTTAGACAAATTTTTAGGTTTAAGATTAAACTGAATTAAATTTGGTTTCAAACATATTGGGATTGATTTGCTAAAGGCAAATAGACTGTGCACTTTGCACCCTGTAAGGGCATTTGCTTTTCACTTTACAAAAAGAGTACCCAATCACCTCCAAGGAAGATAAAAAAAAAATGCAGTTTTGCTTGCACATGATTGGATGATGGAAGTCTGCAGAGCTTCTGCTCATTTACTAAGCTCTAGAGCAACTGCTCTTGCAAAGTGCACAGTCTATTTGCCTTTAGTAAATCAACCCCACTGTCTGCTTGTACCTCTGATAGGGGCAGGTAATTACTGAAGCCCAGGAAATCTCAATGGACTAAGGCTCGGTTCACACTAATGCGTTTTTTCCTGCTTTATGCAGAAACGCAGGACATTATTTTTAACATGGGTTCCTATGGAACATGTTCACATCAATGCACTTTTGTTCCTCTGCACTTTTGGAAAGGGTCAGGGACTTTTTAAATGCAAAAGGCTGCTTTATTTGTTTCAATAGACCTTAATGGAGAAGCAGCAGAAAAGCATGTAGTGCGTTTTTCGCGCATTTTTAAAGAGTTTTTGATGCGTTTTGCATTATTAAATCTGCCTAACAACAAATTGGCCAAATAAAAAGAAAAAAAAAGAATCAAAAATGCATCAAAAATGTGTCAAAACCAAGTGTCCGAAAATGCGGAAAGCAAAGCAAAAAGCACTGCTGAAAAAAGCAACATGGATAGGTGTGAATCGAGCCTAAGAGAGTACTCAACAACGCCTTTATTGCAAACTACAAGCCGCATAGGCATTTCATGCACAGAACTCTGCAATTGAATGACACGGCAAAGCCCCACACAGCCGCACAGTTTTCGAATTGTGACAATGAGTGTGGGGAGAAGGTCTGTGGCCTGGGTGTGGGGGGAAGGTCCCCGGCCTGCTGTCACAAGGAGAAGGGGATGGGGGTGAGGGGGAAGATGCTAAACATGTTACGCCCCAAATACAGGTGTGCAACAAGTTGAGATAGGTGAACTTATCCTTTAATACCGCTTTAATTACAAACATTCAGACCAAAGACCTGAACCAAACTTAAATAGGTATGGTCCTAATCACACAGTCAAAACCATCCCAAAGATGGCAATAGCAATACTACCAAATGGTATGGCAAAAGTTCCAAAGTCCCAATGTTGGGCGCTACAGGGGAGTGCTGCAGTAGTCTCTATGATGCATAGATCTTATTGCTTCTCTATGTTTCTATTATTCTATGGGTCCAAGGCCAGACTGCTCTATTGTTCCGCCCTCTGGCCCAGGATGGACCTCTAACTAAATTCTCCCTCCATGAAATATCCCAGCAGTTGGACCTCCCTAAGCAGGGGGAGGGATTCATGCCAAGGAAGGAAGACCATACTAAATAACCAGTAACCCCTGTTACAAGGGGGTCTAACTCTTCCCTATTCCAACCAAAATGAAAAAAAAAAAACCTCAGTTAGAGTTACCAATAATGGTATTTCCATGAATTTTCAAGGACAGCTTACTTGAGATACCTGCCTTCTACAGGAAACGAATATGGACGCTGTCCTGGAAAATTCATGGAAATACCATTAGCGGTAAGTCTATCGGAGGTTTTCTCTTCTCATCTTACAGGACAGCTTACTTGAGGAGATAAACAAAATTTCATACCTTGGGGGGAACCACAGCTTGTAGAACTTTCCTTCCAAAGCAGAGTTCCTGGCTGGAGAGCATCTGAACCCGATAGTACTTGGCCTTTGACCTGTGCCACCAGAAATATGTCATCCAAGGCCATCTTAGTACACCTGAGAGCAGGAAAAGCCACAGGAAAGACCACATGCCCCGAAAGTAATGCCCGCCATCTTAGTACTCCCAGGACAGTCACCTCCAATGCCATGCACTCAAACACTTGAGGACCAAATGGTAAGACCGAGCCGCTGGAAATTGCAATATTTACCCTCACCCCTCTTTCTCGGGGCAACTGTAACCGTTCGGATTTCCTCTTTCTTTCTGTTCAGCTGGCAACGGTCACTAGGAAAAACAGAGAATGGGAGTTTCCCGTGTTTCAGGGCACTGACACTCCCCCTTCATCAGGGCTACAGTAGAAGCTAGAAAGCAAAAATGAAAATAATTGGAAAAATTATAAAAGATCGTAGAATATAATATAAAAAACTATTACCTAAAAGGAATTCAGACAAAATCAGTAACACCAAATCATGAGAAAATCCCAAACATACCATGTGAGAACAATCATTGCATGTTTACAGTAGCCCTGGCAAAGAGGAGGTGTTGGTGCCCCTAATATGCGTTGGATGTTTTATTGTCATGAGCAAAAACAAATATTAAAAGACTTTGCACTTTTAGCTCTTTGGAGCTTTGGGCCCCCTAGATAAAAGGCACCTTTTTTTTGTTCAGAATGGCCTCACCAGAGCTTGTAGAAAGTCAACTGAATTCACATGGAGACCGGACAGATTTGAGTCCTTACCTACTTTTTGGGGTATACACTCACTTTAATTTTACTGCAGCCAGATTTCACATAGCTTCTCCCTTGCGGGCTGATAGATCTTCTTCCCAAATGTGTACCTTGTAAATCTGCCATTGACTATATTCAAAATTGCCTGGTAGGGCAATCTGATTGGTGGCTATGAGGAACTTTTGCCTACTTACACACGAGACTTCTGTATTTGACATCAAGGAACCAGCAGTGTGTGTGTTTGGATATACCTCTATTACATTACAAACTGGTCAGCCAAAGGGATCATCAGATTAGCAAAACAATTCATTAGAGTTGATTAGTTCACTATAGAAATGCATGGGTCAAACACCAAAGCCCTGATCTGGTAGGCATGGCATCTCAAACCCTAAAGCCCAACCCTAGCCAACAAGTCTAAAGGGGTCTTGTTGGCTGCTGGAGGGTCTATTGATGCTTGGCTGCTGACGGATATATTGTTGCTGGGAGGAATCTACTTTTGACGCTGGCTGCTGAAAGATCTATTATTGCTGGGGTAGGGGGTTCAATTGTTGCTGGGAGAAATATACTTTTGTGTGAGTGGTCTATTTTTGTTAACTGCTGGAGGGTCTATTGATGCCAGCTGCTGAAAGATCTATTGTTGCTGGGGTTGGGGGTCCAATTGCTACTGGAAGAATTTACTGTTGAGGGAGTGGTCTATTGTCATTGGCTGTTGGAGTGTCTGTTGATGCTGGCTGCTAGGAGATTTATTGTTGCTGGCGGGGGTCTACTAATGCTGGGGTGGATCGATTGTTGCTGGGGGGGGGACTATTGTTGAGAGGGGGGTATAATGTTGCTGGCTGCAGGGGCTATATTTTACAGCTTATCATTAACAAATTCCATACGAATTACTTAGCACCATAAAATGATACTTGGTTCTGTATTCTCTGAAAGGGGCAGTACTGGGAGATGGAAAGGGAAGGGAATCAAGAGACGGTGCTTGGAGGTGGGTAGGGGGTGGATACAAGGGGAGACTCGAAAGGGGGATTTCTTGCACCTATGCTCTGAGAAAAAAAGGCCTGGTTAAGATTTCTTCCTCATACCCCATGATCACCTACATCTCGTGGAATCTTCGTCTATAGGTCTTATTACATGGTCGGATCATGCCCCGATCTCCCTTACATATACCCTATCGGGGAGTCCCTCGCCCAGATCCCTATTTTGGCGCCTGAATGAGAGCCTCCTCCAGATCCCGGAGGTCGTGGCGGAGGTTTCCAAGAGCCTTGACTTGTATTTCAGGGAGAACGACGCTCAGGATAGCGACCCTGGGATTCTGTGGGAGGCCCACAAATGTGTGATAAGAGGTATTCTTATTAAACATGGAGCCTCCATTAAGAGGAAGAGAAACGAACTGCTGACCGACCTACTCTCTCAACTGGCCACGACGGAAGCACGGCACAAACACGCCCCCACACCATCCCTTGAGACGGTCCTGAGGTCCCTCAGGACTCGGATAACAGACCTCCTACATTACAGATCGAAAGCAGCCCTCCAGTTCTCCCGTAAACTATCTTATGAATCGGGGGACAAGCGTGGGAAATTATTGGCGAAGGCTGTCAGAGAGGTGAAATCCTCCTCGTACATCCCTCAGATAACGTGCCCTGATGGCCAGAAGGTCACGCTGCCGATGCAGATCGCAAAGGGTTTCCAGGACTTTTACTCCAGCCTCTATAACTTGCCGAGTTCCACCTCCACCCAACCAGATATTGACAATTACATCTCGAATTCCCAAATGCAGACTCTTCCGACTGAAACGCGGGAAATCCTTGAGGAGCCAATTACCATTGCAGAACTCCAAGGAGTGGTGAACTCTTTGAAGTCAGGCAAAGCCCCGGGCCCCGATGGCTATACTGCCCAATACTATAAGGCTTTCCTTCCCTTCCTGGGTCCACGCATGGTTTCGTTCTTTAATGCACTGGGATCGGGCGCGGAGTTTCCTAGAGACACCTTGAGGGCCCATATTACATTAATCCATAAGGAGGGGAAAGATCCGGGTTTGTGTGGCAGTTACCGTCACATTTCCTTATTGAATACAGATTTAAAGATCTTCGCCAAAATCTTGGCCAACCGACTCTCGCGCCACCTTCAGGACTTGATACATCTGGATCAGGTAGGCTTTATACCCAACAGAGAAGCTAGGGACAACACCATCAAGGTCCTGAACCTCATCCATGTGGCGGCCACCTCTGGGACTCCATGTATATTCGTGAGCACTGACGCTGAGAAGGCGTTTGACAGGGTGAACTGGGAATATATGTTCTCTGTTCTCCGCCACATTGGATTGGGAGCCAGGATGCTTAGATGGATAGGTAGCGTATACTCAAGTCCTTCCGCCCAAGTGAAGGCGAATGGTGTGCTCTCAGAGTCTTTCCCGATTGGGAATGGTACGAGGCAAGGTTGCCCGCTCTCCCCCCTACTCTTTGCCGTCTCATTGGAACCATTTCTCCACACTATCAGAATGCACCCAGACATCTCAGGGCTCACCATAGGCAGCTCCCAACACAAAATCTCGGCGTACGCGGACGACCTCCTTTTCTCACTGACGAACCCCATCATATCTCTGCCAGTCCTCCTCCGTGAATTCAGGAACTATGGATCCATCTCCCACCTTAAGATTAACTTCTCAAAGTCAACCGCTATGGGCGTAGCCTCCCCTCCCCATGTTCTCACCACTCTCCAGACCAACTTTAACTTCAAATGGACAGATGTAGCACTACCATACTTAGGCACCCACCTCCCTTCTGATATCTCTAAGACATTTACCCTCAACTTTCCCCCCCTCCTGTCTAAGACCCGCACCCTTCTTGAGAGATGGCACCCAGGTTTTCACTCCTGGTTTGGCAGGTGCAATCTCATTAAGATGAGCATACTGCCCAAATTTATATATCTCTTTCAAGCTCTGCCGATCCAAATACCCCCTTTGTTCTTTAACCAGGTGAGGGCTCTCTTTACCAAATTTGTGTGGGCACATAAAAAGCCCAGGCTTCGTCGATCTCAACTGACGCTACCCAAACACTGCGGCGGTCTTGCACTGCCTGACATTCGGCAATATTACTTGGCTTCCCATCTAGGCCGCATTTTGGATTGGCGACGAAATGAGCCCTACAAACTCTGGATACAGATTGAACAAGCCCAAACTTCCATCCCCCTGAAAGGGGCGCTGTGGTGCTATGAGAAGCTGCCGGCTACGCTAAAGCTGCATCCTCTTCTGGGCGTTACTCTCAGACATAGTCACATGACATCCCAAGCATCGGCCCTTACATCCAAGTCCTCACCATTGCTCCCAATTGTAGGCAACCCTTCCTTTGCACCGGGTCTACATGCCCCCGACTACTCTTCACTCAGTGAGTCGGGATGCAACGTTGCGGGTGGGCTTCTCGTGAATGGTAGATGGCCATCCATTTCGGAACTAACAGACCGTTCCGGAGTGTTTCAACTTCCCTTCTGGAGGGCTCTCCAACTTCATCATTTCCTCCATTCCCTGTCTCGCCCTCGGGATTTCTCTCGCCCACTTTCGACATTCGAAAGTCTCTGTTCTGCTACAGGTCCCCTATCCCACATCTTATCTCAAATGTATACCCTGCTTAACTCTTCGAAAGAACAACCACCGCTACCCTGTATGGCCAATTGGGAAAGAGACCTGGGTTGTACATTTTCCACGACACAGTCTCAACGCATCATCTCCTTGGCCCATAAGACCTCCTGTTGTACGAAAATACAAGAGACAAACTTTAAAATACTTACCCGATGGTACCTGACACCCTCCAGATTACAGAAATGCTTTCCCACCGCCACGGACAGATGTTGGCGATGCAACGAGGAGAGGGGCACCCTCCTCCATATCTTCTGGTCCTGTCCCAGACTGCAGGGGTTCTGGGGGGAAGTTCGGTGTATCTCCCAGAAGTTTACAGACTATGAAATCCCAGAGGAGGCGGCCTTTTTCCTCCTGCATCATTCCAAGATTCCTGCTGCTCGGTATAGGAAATCGCTTTTGAGACACCTGCTCAATGCAGCCAAGGCTTGCATCCCCCTCCTATGGAAGCAACAGACTCCCCCATCCATAGCACTTTGGCTGCGGAAAGTAGAGGAAGTGAGAAAATTTGAAGACCTGATACTCACTGCGCAACATAAGCAGGAATCCTTTAAAAAAACTTGGGACGTCTGGAATATTTTTATTTTCTCTGTGGAGGGCCAGCACCTTCTGGAACAGGGTTGAGCTCCCCTCCCCTACCGTGATTCTCCCCTGTTTAAAGTCGGCTTAGTGCCAGCCGCCGCCGTGCCCCCCCCTCTTCTGCTCCCCTACCCCCTCTCCCCCTACCCCTCCTTTCCCATTAGTTTCCCCCCCCTCTCTTTCTCTTTCTCTCTTTCCTCCATTGTTATTTACCTTGACCCCTTATCCTGTTTAGAAAATTGGAAACTGGTGGGGGGACCCCCACACTTCGGCACGGGGAGCAGTACGCCTCTCCAGCTTTATAGCGGAGGTATTTGTACTTCTTCTTATTGTACTTGTACTTCTTATTTTAATTTTTACTCTTTCTTGCCCCCGATTCAAGCACCAATTTATATGTTATATTCATGTTCCTCTTAGTGTGCTTGCTACATGGACATTCTATGTACTTCTGTTTGTAATGCGGGGTCTCCGCCCCACGGTTGGTGTTTTTTTTTTAATAAACTTTATATTTGCAAAAAAAAAAAGGCCTGGTTAGAACTTTTGACAACTCTTTTTTTTTGCTGTCTGTGTCACAACACCACCCCTCCTATTTTGTATTTTGGCCACAGGTACAAAATACTGAGGACAACAGACAATGGCAGGCAGCCACACTGCATGGTTACACGGATGGAACCAACGTCTGCTTTGCAAAAATGGCGAAAATATTCAGAGCAGGTTTTGCTCTTTTTTTTATTGTTAACTGGAGCGTCATAATTTTGCATAAATCATATAAGAATAGCTAAAAATACTACATGGTTTTCCCTGCGTAGTTAGAGGCAAGTTGCTCACACTACACATTGTTACTGGATTCACACTTGGGGATATATTTATAAAACGTAAATTTGATTTTCACCAACCATTCATTGTTGGTGAATTAATCCCTGTCATGTAAAACACATGCACCAGGAAGATTTCCCTGCAGTAAATGTTTGATGAATGTTTGTTTTATGTAGAATGTATGCCCCTTGCTGTTCATTTTGGTATTATTTTCTTAAAAAGAATCATTTGTTTTGCTAGGGGAGGGCTCCCCCATGTGGTAAAAATGTAAAATGCAATACAAAATTGCTCCAATCCAAATTTGTAAGTCCACCTTAATACTAATACAGGTGCATCTCACAAAAAACATGAATATCATAAAATAAGTTAATTTATTTCAGTAATTCAATTCAAAAAGTGAAACTCATATATTAAATAGATTCATTACACACAGAGAGATATATTTCAAGCATTTTTCTTTTAATTTTGATGATTATGGCTTACAGCTAGTGAAAGCCCAAAATTCAGTAGCTCAGAAAATTGTGAAAAAAGTCCATCATGTAATATATATCGATATCTTGAACAATATGATTTAGATGACTGATGTTAGCTTGATATATTTGAATTATCTTTTTTTTACTTACTTTGATATATCTAGAGAAATGACGTGTGCTATGTATCTTTGAGCCTTCTTGAAATAAATAAAAGATTTTTTTTAAAAAGTAAAGGGGTCCAGAGGTGCAGGGTGCTGTGTAATGTAAAGGGGTCCAGAGGTGCAGGGTTCTGTGTAATGTAAAGGGGTCCATAGGTGCAGTTGTGGAGAGGGGGTACACAGTAGTGACAAAGAGATATTGGGGGATGCAGGGGCATGCAGGGAGCACAGTGGGGTGTTTTTAATTACTGAAATAAATGAACTTTTTGATGATATGCTACTTTTTTAAATGCACCTGTACTACGACCGTACTCAGGGGCGGACTGACAACTCATGGGGCCCCTGGGCAATAGGAGATCATGGGGCCCCTCTGTGTCCCAGCCACACTGCCCACATTACATACATTGGTCTCTACCCCCTTTAGCTGCAGAGGCAGCAGCTGAGGATGTACACATGCTGCGGCAGGAATTATACCCCCTGTTGCTTTTGGTGGATGATAATGACCCAATCAAGTGAATAGGGCCACTCTACAAACACCCTGCAACAATGTGTAATGCACGCAGTAGCATCATGCTAGTGTGGGATCCAAGGGGATAAAGCAAGTTATGTGATGAGGCAATACAATGCCTCCTTATAGCCTGCTTTAGCCACTTAGTCGCTGTACTGGATAAGGTTGCACAACCTTTGCAGAGCAAGCCCCATGACAAGCGTGACAGAGTGTATGATTTCTGCTGAGGCTGCAACATGTGTACACTCCTGGACCCCTAGGATGGAAACAGAGAGGGATTCCTGGGATGGGGGCAGAAAGGGGCCCCTGGGATGGGGGCAGAGGGGAATCCCTGGGATGGGGGCAAAGAGCTGCAGACATGATAAAAGACAAGAGATGGTCAGATGCTGCGGACATGATACAGGAGGTGGACAAAGGCGGCGGACATGATACAGGAGGTGGACAGAGGCTGCGGACATGATACAGGAGGTGGACAGAGGCTGCGGACATACTGCAGGAGGTGGATAGAGGCTGCGGACATACCGCAGGAGGTGGACAGAGGCTGCGGACATACCGCAGGAGGTGGACAGAGGCTGCGGACATACCACAGGAGGTGGACAGAGGCTGCGGACATACCGCAGGAGATGGACAGAGGCTGCGGACACACTGCAGGAGGTGGACAGAGGCTGCGGACATACTGCAGGAGGTGGACAGAGGCTGCGGACATAGCGCAGGAGGTGGACAGAGGCTGCGGACATACCGCAGGAGGAGGACAGAGGCTGCGGACGTACTGCAGGAGGAGGACAGAGGCTGCGGACATACCGCAGCAGGAGGACAGAGGCTGGGTTCATACCTCAGTTGATGGACAGAGGTTGCGGACATATTACAGGAGGTGGACAGAGGTTGCAGACATATTACAGGAGGTGGACAGAGGTTGCGGACATATTACAGGAGGGGGACAGAGGTGGACAGGGGGACAGAGGTTGCAGACATACTACAGGAGGGGGACAGAGGTTGCGGTCATATTACAGGAGGTGGACAGAGGTGAACAGGGGGACAGAGGTTGCGGACATACTACAGGAGGGGGACAGAGGTTGCGGATATACTACAGGAGGGGGACAGAGGTTGCAGACATACCACAAGAGAGGGACAGAGGTTGCGGACATGATAGTGTCCTCCTCACCTTAGCCTCCTCCTCTGCCAGTGTCCCGATCGTCTATTCGAAAATTGCGCCGGGAGGCACCATTACGTTACTGCGCATGCACTGCCCAGCCGAGCCCATACGAACTTTCCCGAGCCTAGCCGGCTTCGGAACGGCGCATGCGCTGTTCCATGGTCGGCTTGCGGCCATCTTTTTTATGGGCACCGATGCCCATAATGGATTTTAACGGGCAGCTCCAAAAAGGGATTAACTCTACGGTTGCAAACACAGTGGGGCCCCCTGCTGGACACCGGGCCCTCGGTCGGCGCCCGACTGCCCTAATGGTCAGTCCGCCCCTGACGGTGCTATTTTCAGTTCGCCTGGGGACAGACCCACCCATGGTTGCTTCTAAGTTTAATGCCGCTTACACATGGTCGGATTTTCCGACGGGAAATGTTGGATGTGAGCTTGTTGTCAGAAAGTCTGACTGCGTGTATGCTCCATCGAACATTTTCAGTCGGACTTTCTGCCAACAAATGTTGGCTAGCAGGTTTTCAAATTTTCCACCAACAAAACTTTGTTGTTGGAAAGTCCGATTGTGTTTACACAAGTCCGTCGCACAAAAGTTCATGCATGCTCGGAATCAAGCAGAAGGAGCCAGAAGGAGCCACACTGTCTATTGAACTTCCTTTTTCTAGGCTCATCGTACATCTTGTACGTCACCACGTTCCTTGTTGTCAGAAAGTCTGACTGCGTGTATGCTCCATCGAACATTTTCAGTCGGACTTTCTGCCAACAAATGTTGGCTAGCAGGTTTTCAAATTTTCCACCAACAAAACTTTGTTGTTGGAAAGTCCGATTGTGTTTACACAAGTCCGTCGCACAAAAGTTCATGCATGCTCGGAATCAAGCAGAAGGAGCCACACTGTCTATTGAACTTCCTTTTTCTAGGCTCATCGTACATCTTGTACGTCACCACGTTCCCATGTTCGTAACTGTTGGCCAACATTTGTGTGACCATGTGTATGCAAGACAAGTTGGAGCCAACATCCTTTGAACAAAAGTCCACGGTTTTGTTGGCGGAAAGTCCGATCGTGTGTACGCGGCATTAGTGTACCTCTAAGCAGTGAGGAGGCTTGGGGCTTCCCCACGTTATTAAATATTACAACACGGCCCAAAATGGCCCAACTAATGAAACTCCACTACTGAATGGCTTGTTTACATCTGGCAAAACCGGAAGTGACGAAAAAAATACTTGTCGCTTCTGGTTTCTTAGACCATAGAGATAATCAAGGACATTACAGTCCTCAATGATTTCCGTGGTCAGCCGGTAGAACTGCCGACTGAAGTCTTGAGCTCCCCGGCATGCGCGGGAGTGACGTAGTATGGGCTCGGCCAATGAAAGCAGCTGGCACTCGATAACCCAGAAGCCAGCTGCTAGAAGATGTCAGCGGCTGGCAGGGAGCTCCAGGATGCCGCGTCGCTGAAGCCAAGGTGAGTCTAGTTCCACTTAGGGTTGAAATAACTAATCAGCATAATCGATTATAATGGATTATACAAATAGTTGTCAACTATTTTCATAATCGATTAGCTGGTCAGCCGATTAGTTGGCCTGCATACAGAATACATTATTGGTTTACATATCAGGAAATACAGTACAGCACCCATACAGCTCAAATGAACGGGCAGTGCTGCCAAAGCGCCGCAACACAGCCACTTTTAACCTTTTCTTCAGCTGCTAGCGAGGGTTAAAAGTGCCCTGCTAGTGGCCGAAAAGCGGCACTAAAACGACAGTAAAATGCCGCTAAAGCGGCACTTCACCCTCAACGCACCCCTTCCCCAGTGTAAAAGTGCCCTAAGTGCCTGAGAACTTGTGAATGTGTGAGAAGCATTGTATCATGGAACTTGTAGTCCTGGGCAGGTAAAGGAAGTGATTTAAAGTGATTCTACCTTAATGCAAAACCTTCTGTGGCCAGCTCCTTCCCTAGCCTCTGCTGTATATTTACCTGATCCAGATCTCGATCTAACACTGTGCCCCAGAGCAGCAACACTGCTCTCTCTTTCCCTCCTCATCAGACTCTAATGCAGCAGCACGAGCCATTGGCCTCCGGAAGTTCCACCTGAAAAGCGTTTTCAGCAATCTGATGTCATCAGGTGGTTCCTGGTTTAGGCTTAAGGGGAGTGGAGGGGCACAGTAAAACTACCTGAGCTGTTTACAATAGTGCAAATTCATAAGCACATTAAAATGGGAGCATATATTTTACTTGTATTCTTAAGCGATACAATTTTAATAAACATTACTACTATACTATACTACTATAGCCATGCCCCCCGCAGAGGTTGCTGAATATTGTGGTTCACCTGTCACCCTGCCCAGCCCGGTATCCATCTTTCAGGCATAGGAAGATATGGGATACCCATGTCATGTCACATTCGGCTACCCATCACATTTTACTACCCGCTGGAGTGCGCATGCGCGACGCCTCCATATGCAATCCAACACAGGACCCCTCGCAGGCTCGCTTTGCTCGCCACGCTTCAGGCTCGGCCTCGCTTCACTCGGCATAATTATAATCTAACTCTATGTCCACTTGGATGGTGGGGCTTGAACCTGGACTCAGGGGTGTGGGCACAAAATTCTGCGCAAGAGCAGATCGCCACCTTGTTGGAACGCATATAGCGGCGTCATGCACGCCCAGTCCAGTGGGTAGCCACATGTGATGGGTCACCATATGTGACGAAACACCCAGAAAGATTCAGTATAACTTGCTTGGGACTTCTATATACACTCCTGTATATATACTCCAGTCTTCTCTCCAGCACAACTCTGGCTTAAAGCGGAGGTCCACCCTAAAATGGACCTCCGCTCATCGGAATCCCCCCCCCCTCCGGCGCCACAATCGGCACCTTTCAGGGGGGAGGGGGGTGCAGTTACCTGGATAATCCAGGTAACTGCACCCACTTCCGGGCTAGCTCTCTGCGGAACGGGGCGTACGTTACGCCCCGTTCCGCAAGCGCCCGCCCCCTTCAGCAAGTGCCCCGCTGCCTGCTGGGAAACACACAGCTCCCAGAGGCAGCGGGGACCGTCCGGATTGCGCCGCGCGGCTCGCGCATGCGCAGTAGGGAACCGGGAAATGAAGCCGAAAGGCTCCATTTCCTGATTCCCATACCCAAGATGGCGGCGGGACCCGGCAGCCGAGCGAGCGATCGGCTTCGGGTGCCGACATCGCGGGCGAGCTGGACAGGTAAGTGTCACTATTTAAAAGTCAGCAGCTGCAGTATTTGTAGCTGCTGGCTTTTAAAAAAAAAAAAAAAAACGCGGAGTCCCGGTGGACTCCCGCTTTAAAGTGTAAACCCACAAAAAAATAAATACAGTCAATAAAAATAAAAAACCTGCAAGACAAAGGCATAATGAGCCAGTATGCATAGCCCCTATGATGTAGAAATTGTTCCGGTGCTAATTGTCCTCAACCCGGTTACTGATCCCAGTAAACCCTCTTCAGGTCCTGCCAGCCTTCTTGGCTGCAGGTATTTCTTTCCACTGCCCCTTTTTATCAACGTCCACTCTTCTGGTTCTGTGCCCATCTCAAACTAAAAACTCCCAGTTCTCTCAGGCGTGCCTTCCCAGTCCTCCTGACTGTGTCTCACTCACCAGCCCTATTGGGTGCGACCAGTTGACCTCACTGGAGTCTCTCAACAGTGCTCTCTCTCACTGTCCTCTCCTTGCTCTCTCATGTGCCTCTGTTCCAGGATCTCTTCTCTCCTCCTGGCCGCACCCGAGCCCAGGCCCAAGGTCACCTCCCAGACTGGGGAGCTCCCTGTAGGCTCCTGACAGCCACAGCACTCTCTTACTCCATCTCTACCACCCAACTCCTCTGCGACTGGGCTGACCCTGGATATCTGAGGAGGCCTGCACCCTGTGATTCCAAGCTGGGGATTGGTCAAGGCTCCTCAAAATATCCCAGGCAGTTCCACCTCTCCTCTCCTTCTCTCTTTCTAGCACCTTCTAGAAAGAAGAGGGAGGTGACAGTGATGCTACCCGTGAGTCAACCAGCCCTGCCCTGAGCCACTCCCAGCCCAGAAAGAAAACAAACAGCCTACATTTTCCTACTCTATAGAAAAATCTAACCTCTAGCACCTACCTAATTAGTGGGTGCTACACTAGACTACTGTATATTAGTACTCTTTATCTCTTGGTTATTATGTAGTATGGTGGACTGATTGAGAGGAACATCCACAGCTATCCCACTTTGGCTGGATCTGGATCCTGGATGATTATTAATCCAGTGCATATTGACCTTCCTTTTTAAATAAAGGGGTCAATTGGGTCTGGTGAGTTATTTAATAATTGTCTGCCTGGCCTATTGGGGAATGACGCCGGCAGAAATCTCTCATCGATCCAGACGGACATCGTAAGGTGTACTTCCAGATCATGCACCGTGCACGGCGCAATCTTTCATTGGCTGTGTCCACCAGACACAGCCGATGACTGATCACACTGTAGTGGCCCGCTGCCGGTACCATGTGACTGCTGTAACCAGTCGCACCAGATCACATGACAGTTGTATACAATTGTGTTGCTGTGATTGGTCAGTGTGATCATATGGTACAGACTGGGCCAATCACAGCCCATCTGTACCATGTGATTAGCTCTGACCAATCACAGCTGTTCACAACAAATGAACTGAATAAATCTATTTCATTCAGTAAAATATTTGCATACACAGTAGCAATGTAATGCACTTCTATATGCAAACAATGTTTAAAAAATAATAATTCTGATCACTTTCCCAGAGTAGTACAATATTACTATGGTAACATTATATTGCTCTGGTCAAAGTGCGTTAAAAAAAAAATAAATAAAAGAAATTACAAAAAATTTGAAAAAAAAAAATTTGAAAAAAAAAAAAAAAAAAAAAAAAATATATATATATATATATATATATATATATATATATATATTTGTACTGACGTCACCAGTCATTGTCCCTAATCACTGCCATGCCCATTATATGATGATGCTGTGCTGCACTGGTGCCATTATGTAAAAAACAAAAACAAATTTTAAATTTCTTAATTTTTTAAAAATTTACGAAAAAAAAGACTTCAAAACTTCAAAACCCTCCATGCTTCTTAGTAAATACCTTGGACTGTCTACTTTCCAAAAAGGGGTCATTTGGGGGATATATGTACTGTCCTGACATTTTTGGGGCGCCAAGAATTTAAATTAGGCGGTCAGTACATCAGGATCAGAATCAATTTTCAGATATACACCATCGTTTATGGACTCTATAACTTTCTTACAGACTAAATAACATACACTGATTTAGGTTATTTTAACCAAAGCAATGTAGCAGAATACATTTGGCCTAAATTCAAGAAGAAGGATTATTTATTTGCAAAATTTTATAACAGAAACAAAGAAAGACATGTTTTGTTTTTTTCAAAAATGTCTGTCTTTTTGATTTATTTATCAAAAAAATAAAAAACACAGTGGTGATTAATTACCACCAAAAGAAAGCTCTAGTTGTGTGAACAAAAACGATAAAAATTTAGTTTGGGTACAGTGTTGCATGACTGCGCAATTGTCGTTCAAATTGTAACAGTGCTGAAGGCTTACAATTTACTTGGGCAGGAAGGGGGTAAAAGTGGCCAGTACTGAAGTGTCTAAACATCTTCTTCTAACTGTGTGTTCTATATATATCTTTGGTGAAGGAATATGGAATCGCAAAGAAGTTTTCACAAGGAAAGACTATCTCATGGATGTTATGGACTTATAGCACATTTGATGTTTATTTAGACAAGCAATTGAGATGTCATTTTGATAACTGCACAATTTGTTTTGGAGGCTTTTTTTTAATTAATGCCACGTACATACGACCGTTTTTTCTTCCGTCAGAATAAATTCTGACGGTTTTTCCGACGGAGTTCCGCTGAAACTGACTTTCTTACACAAGATCACACCAAAGTCCGATCATTTAGAACGTGGTGACGTACAACACGTACGACGGGACTAGAAAAAGGAAGTTAAATAGCCAGTAGCCAATAGCTGCCCTTGCATCGTTTTTGGTCCATCGGAACAGCATACAGAAGAACGGTTTTCCCGATAGGAATTGATTCCGTCAGAAAGATCTAAAACATGTTCTATTTCTAGGTCCATCAGAATTTTCGAAAAAAAAAAGCCCACACACGATCGGAGTATCCGATGAAATTATTACGTCTGACTTTTTCTGCCGGAAAGTCCGACCGTGTGTACGCGGTATTACATTTAATATTGTGTTTATATAACACCCTCTATTGGGGTTTTATTTATTAAGTGATTGTATGTCACATTGGGTTGGCAGCTTTTTAATATATACAGTGGCGTGGGATTTTTTCATATTGTTATGTATATCTACTCAACTGAAGACACACTCGACTCCCTTAACACAGCATTATTACAGACAGCAGACATAGTCGCACCAATATGCAGAGCACCCACTTGCAAAAACAATTTTGGCTGGTTCAATGACTCTCTTACATCACTGAAACAAGAATGCGGAAGAGCTGAAGGAGCATGGAGAAGAAACCCAACAATGGAAAACAACACAAATTACAAATCACTCACCACAAGATACCACAAAGCCAACTTCATAGCAAAAAAATAACATTTCTCCAAAACATCTCAAAAGCCATAAACTGCCCTCGAGCACTCTTCAAACTAGTCGCCTAGACTAGGAACCCCACTTGTTTAGAGTCTGCAGCAAACAAAACACAAGAATTCTGCAATGAGTTATCTGATTTTTTCATTGACAAAGTCGCAACCATTCGGGAATTAATTCAGCAGAACATAGCAAGTAACCTTACTCGGCCAGAACAAGAAGAAAAAAAAAAACACACAAAGTTTCTACAACCACTGAGATTTACTCTGGTCCCAATCACCATTGACACCGCCAAAACCATCATCAGAAACCTCAGAGACAGCACATCGCCGAATGACATTATTCCCACAAAACTTCTGAAAGAATGTACCGACATCCTGGCACCTATCATAACATACCTCATAAACCAGTCATTTAAAGAAGGAATCGTCCCGACCTCCCTCAAGCAAGGCACAATCAAACCCCTCCTAAAGAAGTCTAACCTCGATCCCAAAGACCCAAACGACAGCAGACCTGTCACAAGCCTCAACACCTTCTCCAAAATTATCGAGAAAGCAGTATTACAACAGTTACAACTCCATCTGCACACCCATAAACTCTTGGACCCACTACAATCTAGTTTCCGCCCTGGCCACAGGACAGAAACTGCACTCCTCAAAATCTGGGATGACACCCTCAAAGCAGCAGATGAAGCAGAATCGTGTCTCCTGGTGCTGCTGGACCTCAACACAGTAGACCACAAAACCCTGCTCACTTGTCTTACAGAAGTAGCTGGAGTTGCAGATTCTGACTTACCCTGGTTCGCATCCTTCCTAGACAACCAATCTCAGAAAGTGAAACTAGGAACGTTCACTTTGGAAGCACGTAAAATTACATGCGGAGTCCCTCAAGGATCACCCCTGTCGCCCATGCTCTTTAACATCTATCTCCACTCACTCCTCAAAATCATCAGCTACCAGGATCTACTTTATTACTCCTACGCGGATGACATCCAACTCTACCTACACATCACCAACAAAAAAGACTGGAAAACTGCCTCTTATTGATCAACGATTGGATGATGGAGAGCTCCCTTAAACTCAGCGGATCCAAAATAGAACTCCTCTTCCTCCACGCAAACCGAAACAAAAACCCTGGCATGATGTCCACACCACTCACCATCCTCGGACAACCGATCACCCCCAGCACTAAAGCCCAAAGCCTCAGAGTCATCTTTGACTCAAACATTATGATGGATGCACAAATAGGATCAGTAGTCAGCGGATCCCAATACCTTCTCCACCTACGGTGTAGACTCATCCCCTTTATCCTGGAAGCAGATACAGCAGGAGTAGTTGGAACAATCATCAATTCCAGACTCGACTACGCAAATTCCCTCTACTGAGGACTTCCAAAATACCAAATTTCACATCTATAAACCATCCAAAACACAGCAGCCAGACTGGTAACTGGAAGAAAAAAAACATGTTAATCAATCACCCCGTCCCTGAGAACTCTTCATCGGCTAGCTGTGAAGGACTGAGTTACATTTAACTCTGCCTCAAACACAAATGTACACCAGAAAAAGCCTATGCAACAAAATAAAGCACTGCACCCCAGGTCGCACTCTCCAGTCAACTAACCAGAACCTCCTCCACATCCCCAAGACCCGTTATAAATTAAAAGGCGAATGAAGGTTCGCAGTCCAAGGACCATGGCTATGGAATGCTCTACCTGCGGACATCTGCCTGGAAGAAAACTATCTGGCTTTCAGGAAGAAGCTCAAGACCCATCTCTTCTGAAAACCCAGACGGACACTGTCGGCAAAAGCTCCCTGAGGTGATTTCGTTTGCATATGTAGCACTATACAAGTTATTCATTCATTCATTCATTCAATTAACACTGCATATAGATATGCAAGAATAAATCGTTTTTTTTTTTTAACTTTACATATTAACTAAATCATACACCACACTTGTATCCGATTAATCAAAACAATAATGGGCCAACTAATCGATTATGAAAATAATCAATTAGTTCCACTTGAACTGTTGTGGACACTATGGGATTGATGTAATAAAACTGGATCGTGCAAAATCTGGTGCAGCTCTGCATAAAAAACAATTAACTTACATTTTTTTTGTCAAAGCTTAATGGAACAAGCTCAAATTAGAAGCTGATTGGCAATCTTGCAGAGCTGCACCCGATTTTGCACTCTCAAGATTTAGTAAGTTAACCTCTATGAGTCTAGAAGAAGTTTATCCTGTCTTTTGGGGACCACAGAAAATATATATTGTAATGGTTTTTAACCTCCCTGGCGGTTTTCCCAAGTGTGGCTCTGGGTTAAATTTCAGTACCATTAGCGGTAACCCCGAGCCACAGTCGGGATTGCGTTGCAGGATCCTGGTGCAGTGTACTTACCTTGTCCCCAGGATCCTGTGATGTCCCCCCACTGTGTTTGCGGGCTGTGTCCTGTGTGCTGGGCTCCATTCCCTGTGAGCTTCGCGAGGCATGGGGGCGGAGCCCGGCAGCAAGTTAAAAAATTTGAAAATACTTAATACATACAGTACACTGTAATCTTACAGATTACAGTACTGTATGAAATCATTTCACATCCCTTTTGTCCCAATGCTTTATCCAATGCCCTGCATGCAGTTTTATATTATATACAATGTTCTTTCTGCCTGGAAACTTGAGATTGTCCATAGCAACCAAAAAGTGTCAGTTTACGTCAAAAGTGGTTTTACACCAGCTAGAAAACAGCGATAATAAATTAGAACACTTGCAGAATTGAGTAATAGTGAATTGAAGGGATATTAATTTTATTATTATTAGATTATTATTTTTTATAATTATTTATAGTTATTTATTATATTATAATTTATGATTTTGTGTTTCAAACTATCATACCCGGGATATCTACAGTGGTGTGAAAAAGTGTTTGCCCCCTTCCTCATTTCCTGTTCCTTTGCATGTTTGTCACACTTAAGTGTTTCGGAACATCAAACCAATTTAAACAATAGTCAAAGACAACACAAGTAAACACAAAATGCAATTTGTAAATGAAGGTGTTTATTATTAAAGGTGAAAAAAAATCCAAACCATCATGGCCCTGTGTGAAAAAGTGATTGCCCCCCTTGTTAAAACATACTATAACTGTGGTTGTCCACACCTGAGTTCAATTTCTCTAGCCACACCCAGGCCTGATTATTGCCACACCTGTTCACAATCAAGGCATCACTCAAATAGGAGCTGCTTGACACAGTAAGGTCCACCAGAAGATCCTTAAAAGCTACACATCATGCCGAGACCCAAAGAAATTCAGGAACAATTGAGAAAGAAAGTAATTGAGATCTATCAGTCTGGAAAGGGTTATAAAGCCATTTCCAAAGCTTTGGGAATCCAGCGAACCACAGTGAGAGCCATTATCCACAAATGGCGAAGACATGGAACAGTGGTGAACCTTCCCAGGAGTGGCCGGCCGCCCAAAATTACCCCAAGAGCGCAGCGACGACTCATCCAAGAGGTCACAAAAGACCCCACAACAACATCCAAGGAACTGCAGGCCTCACTTGCCTCAGTTAAGGTCAGCGTTCATGCCTCCACCATCAGGAAAAGACTGGGCAAAAATGGCCTGCATGGCAGAGTTCCAAGGAGAAAACCACTGCTGAGCAAAAAGAACATCAAAGCTCGTCTCAATTTCTCCACAACACATCTTGATGATCCCCAAGACTTTTGGGACAACATTCTGTGGACCGATGAGACAAAAGTGGAACACTTTGGAAGGTGTGTGTCCAAGTATATCTGGTGTAGAAGGAACACTGCATTTCATAAAAAGAACATTATACCAACAGTAAAATATGGTGGTGGTAGTGTGATGGTCTGGGGCTGTTTTGCTGCTTCAGGACCTGGAAGACTTGCCGTGATAAAAGGAACTATGAATTCTGCTGTCTACCAAGAGATCCTGAAGGAGAATGTCCGACCATCTGTTTGTGTACTCAAGCTGAAACGAACTTGGGTTCTGCAGCAGGACAATGATCCTAAACACACCAGCAAGTCCACCACCGAATGGCTGAAGAAAAACAAAATGAAGACTTTGGAGTGGCCTAGCCAAAGTCCTGACCTGAATCCTATTGAGATGTTGTGGTATAACCTTAAAAAGGCCGTTCATGCTCGAAAACCCTCTAATGTAACTGAATTAGGACAATTCTGCAAAGATGAGTGGGCCAAAATTCCTCCAGGACGCTGTAAAAGCCTCATTGCACGTTATCGCAAACGCTTGGTTGCAGTTGTTGCTGCTAAGGGTGGCCCAACCAGTTATTAGGTTTAGGGGGCAATCACTTTTTCACACAGGGCTATGATGGTTTGGATTTTTTTTCACCTTTAATAATAAACACCTTCATTTACAAATTGCATTTTGTGTTTACTTGTGTTGTCCTTGACTATTGTTTAAATTGGTTTGATGTTCCGAAACACTTAAGTGTGACAAACATGCAAAGGAACAGGAAATGAGGAAGGGGGCAAACACTTTTTCACACCACTGTAATAGACTCTTGTTTGGACAGATTTAAGGGTGTTATTGCTAATAATTACAGGCCTACAAGATAAAACGACAAATTTCTATGCAAAACAATTTTACTGCTTTGAGACGCAAAAATCTGACATAATCATACCACCAGGGAGGTTAAAGCAACATCTATGAAAACTTTAGGAACCACGTTTTTTCAAAATGTTAACCACTTCCCGACCAGCGCACGACGATGTACGTCGACAGAATGGCACGGGCAGGCATATTGGCGTACATGTACGTCCAATATTCGTTGCCGCCGTGCCATCGGGAGCGCGCCGCCGGCGGCGCGCTCCCGCGCTGGTCGGGACCCCCGTGAGTCCGGTCGCGGGACCCGCGGACTCGATCGCGCGGGCATCCCCGCGATCGTCTCACGGAGCGGCCGAATGGAGGAAATGCTGTATAAACAACATTTTTCCATTCTGCCTAGCAACTAGTGACACTGATCTCTGCTCCATGTGATTGGAGCAGAGATCAGTGTACACTGAATGAAAGCCCAACCCCCCCACAGTTAGTAACACACCCCTAGGAAAACTTAACCCCTACACTGCCACCCACTGGTTAACCCTTTCACTGCCAGTGTCATTTACACAGGAATCACTGCATTTATATAGCAGTGATTACTGTATAAATGACAATGGTCCCAAAAATGTGTCAAAAATGTCCGATGGGTCCCCCACAATGTCGCAGTCACAATAAAAATCGCAGATCGCCGCCATTACTAGTAAAAAAAAAAATAATAAAAAATTATTAATAAAAATGCTATAAAACTATCCCTATTTTGTAAACGCTATAACTTTTGCGCAAACCAATCAATAATCGCTTATTGCGATTTTTTTACCAAAAATATGTAGAAGAATACGTATCGGCCTAAACTGAGGGAAAAAAATGTTTTTTTATATATTTTTGGGGGATATTTATTATTACAAAAAGTTAAAAATAATGCGTTTTTTTCAAAATTATCGCTCTATTTTTGTTTATAGCGCAAAAAATAAAAACCGCAGGGGTGATCAAATACCACCAAAAGAAAGCTCTATTTGTGGGAAAAAAAGGACGTTAATTTTGTTTGGGAGCCACGTCGCACGACCGCGCAATTGTCAGTTAAAGCGACGCAGTGCCGAATCGCAAAAAGTGGTCTGGTCTTTGACCAGCAAATTGGTCCGGTCTGAAAGTAGTTAAGGGAGCGCACAACTCGACAAGTTTGGTTTATATTTTATTGGTATTCTATTTATTGGTGATCTGGTTCTTGTGGCCAACCAATCATTCCCCTGCACAACAGCTGTCAGTGAGGAGAAGTAGCAGTTCTCCCCTACACCTTCTGGGATGGTCAAAATCAGCAAGACAAGTGTAGACTGACCGCCGCAGGGAGCCCCAGCAAAATTACGCTGGCTGCCCTAATGAAGCCTGCGCTTCAGATTCCTGTACCCCTTTACAGAGGGGTATGGGAAATTCTTTCTCCACCTTCTGGAGCTCTGGAGAAGACAAAGTAGGCTCTGGGCCTCAGCCCTTTCAAGGGGCTCCACCTTTAATGTTTGTGCAGGTAGGTTGGGGGCTCTCTTATCAATAAGAGAGAGCTAATCTAGCCTGTCAATGTGCGTGCATAGCACACTGCTGCACTGTTTTTAAAATGTGACAGCGGGTATCAGAACAGGGTTTACTGTAGGCCGTAAATGTGTGTACCAAGCACGCTTTGACTTTTTTTCAGTAGATACAACTGTAGCAGGGATATAGTTGTGCATTAATGCAATTAATGTGAAGTACAATGTAAATCTATGGACAATGTTATTCACTAGTATTGGATGCCATCTAGTGACCAAAACTGGAAATGGACTTTAGCTATATTTCTTTTCTATGGTGTTGGAAAGATAACAGGAAGTGCTTTGGTCATTTGACCTCATCTACCCAGGAGTCTGTGTGACCTACCCATGAACACTTTGATATGCAGTGCCTGCTGGGTAGAGTATAAAAGGGACTGCAGCAGCCATATTTGGTCTCTTGGAACCACGTTGCCTGCCTGTGCGGAACTGTATGTAAGGTTCTCGGACGCATCACATCGGTGACACGGAGCATCTGGCCTAGCCAGTGGAAGCAAGTTGCAGTTGTAGGACTCAAGCCATCACTCAGGACTTTGATCCGATTGGTGAGCGGGTTGCGGCCCACTGTTTAATCTATTACACGTACTTAGACTTACTACTAGGCCCCGCTGGGACCTGTTGTTCCACGGAAGCGTAATTTAGCAACTGACACTTAATAGGCTCGAGGCCCATTTCACTTTAGTACCTAAGTGTGATTACAAGTTTCTGGAGTTATACCTGGAGTGTTCTACGTTAACTTTCTCTACTTACCCCTTTGGATTACAGTTATTTGAGGAACTATTTAAGCTAGCGAAGAAAGAAGATAAAGGAAGAAATACCTTCAGCGAGGCCTCACGTAGACTTTAAATAAGGGGAGCTCCCAGGTTTAGATAGTAACATACTTGCCTGTTATTTATTGTATTTGCCTGTTGACTTATGTTGTGCTGACGTTCTACGTTGGAACGACAGTGCAAACTCTGTAACCACCTATTTGCTATATTTTAAGTAAAAGTATTCCTGTTTAAGAGTACAAGTGTGTGGTTTACTGTCTTTCCCCACCAGGTGGAGCCAGAGGATCCTGAGGGATAGAGACAGGTACATTTTACTGTTTACACTGTACTGTATTATTATTGCACCACAGCTGTGCCAAGGGGACAGAGTCATTCAGAAGGGGGGTATCAGCAAAGAGGTACTCAGCGAGGCCAAGATGCAGAGAGCGGTGGCTGTTGCGACTCAGTGCACACCACCCCTGGAGGTGATACAGGGTGGGGTGGGGTGGGTTGCACCAAGAGGCACAAGCCTCCAGCGGGATACCTGACTTGCGTGAAGGTCTGGAAGAGGGCTTGTGCAGGATGGACCGGACCAGAAGGTAAGTAGCAAGAAAGTCTGTAAAACAGGTAAGAAAAGTGCAGAAACAGGCCGAGGGTCAAACACAAGTAATCAGTCCAGGAGCCAGCAAAGCTGAGTGCAGAGGATAATCCAGAGGCAGGCCGAGGGTCAAACACAGGTATCAGTCTGTAAGCCAGCAAAGCTAAGTGCAGCAGGCAAAGGTTATTCCAGAGGCAGGCCGAGGGTCAAACACAGGTATCAATCCGGTAGGCAGCAAGGCTAAGAGCAGGAAGTCCGTTAAACAAGTCAGGGGTCCGGTCAGGATAGAATCAGCATAGTCTGCAGGCCATTCCGGGTCACAACAGGAAGTGGCAAACAGGAACAGGTAGCAGAGGAACACAGGTGAGCTGAGACCACCTGTGTCAGCAACTTGCAACTTGTCTGTGTGCTAAGGATCCTTTTATAGGCTGGTCAGGGAATTCACGTTATGCGTGTGCTTGTGCGCACTTGCGCACGTCTCTCAGTAGGGCCGCGAATGTGCATGCGCCGGAGTGCCGATCCATGGCAAATTTGTGTGCGTCTTTGCGCAGGGAGATGGTGAGTTTGATCCAAATTACTTCCCTGATAGGGGGTTTCTCAACAGAGTGCAGGCCCAATTCAAATCAGCAGCTCCTTTGGGGGTCAGTGCTACACAACATATCTTTTTTGCTGCTGGTGATGAGTGTGTGTCATCTGTTTATGTTTCAGCTGCCAACTTTGATACCGACAGACACTTTTTCTAAATTTGCTTTTCTTAAAGTGGTTATAAACCCTCCCCCACAACTTTGTCCCATGTAAATCAGCATAAAAAACCCTAATGAACACTGCTTGTAGATATCTCCTTACTTGCTTAGTATTGTTGTAATCCTTGTTGTCTGTAGAATGATGTCACTGAGCATGCCCAGATCTCCCCTGATTTACGGCTTATCTATCTGTTATCAGGACTTCCTACAGCACACCACTTAACTCTGCTAATCACTCAGAGCTTCCTCCTACACACCATGTGACCTTGCGAACTCGCATACAGTCTAAACTTGGCCATTACTGCAGTCTTATCGGCTGAAGCTGATATGTCTGACAAAGGCAAACATTAGACATCGGCACAAGTAAATACTATGAAATAAACAAGTAAGCTATGAACGGGGAAGCAGGGTTGCCATAGAAACTTTGGATTGAGAAGGAGGCTTTGTTAACAGTACAGGAAGTGCTCAATGTAAGGGCGGAAATACTCTCCACTGTGGACTCAGAAAACAATACTTAAGATGGCGCTGCCTAACCCCTGGAAACAAGCTTTTTAAAGTTTCTTTAAACAGTAAGTAATATGCGATTTGGGCTGGATTACAGTGGCTATAGTCTGATAATTACTTATTATAATGGACTAATAATTTAATAATTAATTAATAATTTCTATGCAGATGTGAGTCTGATTTTGCACTTTCCAGCTTTAGTAAATAAACCCCATTGTGTATTTAAAAGTGGGGCATGCCTGTAGTGCTGTGTTCGAAGGATTAAAAATGAACCTCTCCACCCCAGCTAGTATACAACTCACATATATTTAAAAAATTAAAAGCATTGGTAATACATCAGAATGGCCTCACACCATTGCGACAAGATTCCACCGCCAGGCTCCACCTCTACTAGTTTCACCACCTCACACATGGCTTCATTTGGGGGAATGAGTCAAGCAGCTATGGCGGAGTCAGTTTATAGCATAAGGATAAAAAGATTTGATTACCGTGAGTAAATATGAAAGGCAAATCCACTTTGCACTGCAAGTGCACTTGGAAGTGCAGTCGCTGTAGAACTGAGGGGAAGATCTCAACTGGGAGGAAGCTCTGCTGATTTTATCATCCAATCGTGTGCAAGCTAAAATGCTCTTTTTTTATTTTCCTTGCAATGTATCCCTCAGATCTACAACGACTGCACTTGAAAGTGCACTTGTAGTGCAAAGTGGATTTGCCATTTGTAAATAACCCCCAGGGTGTTTTAACGACGTGTTATAATGGTAAACTTTCGGAATAAAATAACCAGCGTTTAATGATGACTTCCGGTCACGGCCAATGTAAACAAAGGACTTCAATAAAATGGCTGACAAACTGGGATATATTTACAATAAAGCAGAGGTAGAACCAAAGTGGAAACGGGGGTTATTTACGAAAGGAAAATCCACTTTGCACTGAAAGTGCACTTGGAAGTTCAGTTGCTGTAGATCTGAGGGGGATATGCAAGGAATATAAAAAACAGTATTTTAGCTTGCACATGATTGGATGATAAAATGAGCAGAGCTTCCACTCATTTCAGATTTACCCCTTAGATTTAGGGCAACTGTGCCAATCTCACACAGGCATTCGATGACTGTGCAGCCACTGCAGCATTGACAAAGTTGAGTTTCACCTCGTGGGCATGTCACAAATCAGGCGGTTTACGGGCAGGTGGAATTCCTAATGCTTCACCTGGATTTACATAACCCTGAGAGCAGATTGCAGACAGATTGGACTTCTGCTGCATTCCCTGACTATTGCACTAGCTTGGAATTCTAACATTGTGATCATCCTTTCCTTCTTCATTGTTGGGACACCCTCTATGAACACTTAAGGTGCTTTTTCGGCCTCCACACCCTGTCCGGGTTTTGGGAACCTACCACTGTGACTTGCCGTAAGCCACACCAAGGCGGTTTTCTGCTCCTCTTACTGGTACGCCCGCTGACCGGAGATCCTCGGTGGGACCCGATGAGGGGTTTTATTAAGACAATTTAGGTTCAGAAGACATCGTACAACAAAGTGCAGGTGCGTAAAAATCCTCTGAAGAAGACCCGGCGGGGTCGAAACACGTCAGGATTTATCACCACTTTAGCGCTTGATCATTGTGTACTATTATGTATTGTAAGTAGTTCTACTGGCATTGTTGTTGTCATGTTTACATCTCCTGTAACACAGCTCTTATTTTAACAACCATTTTCAAATTTTTGATATTTTGAACAAATAAAATTCAAGTTTAACTTTCATTTTATGTAGTATTCTACTCATTTGCTGCCTGGAAAACCCCATATGGGGGACATTCCCTTTTTGAGCACAGTGCATGCATCCTTTATCAGCAGCCATTGCCATGGGGAAAAAAAAGCTGAGCTTCCCTGAGTGTGTCCTTGCGCCAAACTCACACAGGAATTCGATGACTGTGCAGCCACTGCAGCATTGACAAAGTTGAGTTTCACCTGGTGGGCATGTCACAAAGCAGGAGGTTTACAGGCAGGTGGAATTTCCACTGAATTTCAGCCAACCGAGCACTGACTGTGTATGACAGCCTGAAATGGCTGCAGACTCTTCTGGCTTGCATTAGAAGATCTTGCAACCCTGGGTTCCTGTTTAAGAAATGTTGCACCACCAAATTCAGGATATGTGCCAGGCAGAGCACATGTGCAAATACTTTCCCCATCGAAGGGCAGACAGAAGGTTAGTGCCATTATTGCACACCACCATTCCTGGCTCAAGCTGCCATGACGTTAACCACCTCTGGGTCTGCATCTAAAGAGCTGAAGGAATCTGTGCTATGGTGTGGCTCCTGTTCCTTAGAGAGACCAGCTGAAGCACTGCATGGCATCTTTTAGCCTGACTCATTAAATAGCCCCTTGAACGTTTAAGGGGTATTGGTGGCTTATGGGACAATTCAGCAAAAGAGAACATTGAGGAGCAGGAGGCATGGAGCTGAAAGACCGTTGCAAACAGATACCCAGTGTGCTGTGAACTAAATATATCATCCCTGACCATGCTTGCTGGACTACGTGTCAGCAGTAGGGATGAGCCCACGGTTTGAGTCAAACGTAAGTTTGACTTGAACATCAGGTGTACATTTGTTCTAAAATGAACCGAACATATGGGGCATTAGTGGAAAATTTGAGCCCCATAATGCAAGTGGCTGATGCTGTGTTCAAAGGATTCAGCTGACTCCTCTGTGCGTGATGGTGGGGCTATGGCAGGAGCAGTGATGCAAGTAACTCAGTTAAAATAAACTGAGTTACTTAATGCAGTTACTTTAGAGGGTAACGAGTAATCTAACTCATTACTCTTCCCCTCATGGTAACAGCGTTCCCATTACTTGGGCGGCATTACCGCAATTACATCTACCGCCTAGAACCAGGTAGATGGGACTAGCAAAAGAAGTCGATATCGCCGCCTCCATCGGTGAGATTGACACCTCGTGAGCCCCATCGCCTGGTATGGATTTAAAGGGGAACCCCTACGCCGAAAAAATGGCATGGGGTCCTCCCAAAGTCCATAGCAGACCCTTATCCGAGCACGCAGCCCGGCCGGTCAGGAAAGGGGGTGGGGACGAGCGAACACCCCCCCCTGAACCGTACCATGCCGCGTGTCTTCAACATGGGGGGTGCTTTAGGGCCCCCCCACCCCAAAGCACCTTGTCCCCATGTTGATGAGAACAAGGGCCTCTTCCCGACAACCCTGGCCATTGGTTGTTGGGGTCTGCGGGCAGGGGGCTTATCAGCATCTGGGAAGAAGAAGAAGGTGACAAGACCGGGTAAACGCTAGTAAAAGAGCTGTAAGAAGATAGCAGAGGCCCGGCAGAAGAAGCGAAGAGCGGGACAAGACCCCCAAAGTCAGAAGAAGACCCCCAAAGTCGGAAGAAGACCCTCTGACGGTGGCGGCGATGAAGGAGAAATCCGGGCTCCTCCGCTAGTAAAAGAGCTAGCGGTAAAAGAGCAGAAGATAGCGGAGGAGCCCGGCGAGAAGACTCCCCAAAGTCAGGAGAAGACCCCAGAGCTGTCTAATAAAGTACTTTAAAAACCTGTGTTGTGTTTTAACACTTTTTTTCCCCAGGTGAAGGGGTAGGGGTACATCATACCCCATACTCATTCACATAGGGTAGGGGGCCGGAATCTGGGGGGCCCCCTTATTAAAGGGCACTCTCGGATTCTGATAAGCCCCCCGCCCGCAGACCCCGACAACCAATGGCCAGGGTTGTCGGCAATACAGCCCCCCCCCCCGTGTTGAGGGCACACGGCCTGGTACGTTTCAGGAGGGGGGGATGCTCGCTCGTCCCCACCCCCTTTCCTGACCGGCCGGGCTGCGTGCTCGGATAAGGGTCTGCTGTGGACTTTGGGGGAAATCCCACGCCTTTTTTTGGTGTAGGGGTTCCCCTTTAAATCCATACCAGGAAACGAGCTAGCAAGGTGTCAATCTTGCCGATGGAGGCGGCGACATTCACTTCATTCACTAGTCCCGTCTATAGAATATTTTTTAAAAAGTCAGTTACTTTGCTGAGTAACTAATTACTTTTTCAATGCTGTAACCAAGTTACTAATGCAATTACTTTTTGGGAGAAGTAATTTTTAACTTAACTAATTACTTTTTTAAAGTAAGATGACGAACACTGGGCGAGGAGTGGACAAGGAGGCAAATGTGGTGTCTGGTGCCTTATAAACTGTGTACAATTGAGGACTGCCACTGACACAGATTGAAAAATTAAGAAAAAAAAATTTAAAAAAAGGGGAACACCAGCATCGCAGTAAGACAAACTGCAGCTGACAATTAAAAAAAAAAAAAAAAAAACGGGCAGAGGAACAACAACAATAACAAAAGGCAGTGACAAAAAAAAAAAAAAAGATTTATGTGGTGCTTGGTACACTATAAAGTATGTACAAATGGGGACTGCTGCTGACACAAATTGAAAAACTAAAAAAAAATATATATATAATAAACAAGGGGGACCACAAGCGTCGCAGTAAGACAAACTGTGACTGACAATTTAAAATATGCGTCATGGGAACAACAACAATAATAAAAAAAAAAGGATTGGGGACTGCCGCTGACACAAATGGAAAAAAACAAATAAAAAAATATATATATATTTATATATTAATAAAAAAGGGGGAACACCAGTGTCTCAGTAAGACAAATGAAGGCTAATGCCGCGTACACACGGTCGAACTGTTTGACGTACTTAGTCCGTCATACAATCCGACTTTCCACTGAACGGACTTGACCACACACGGATGCACAAACAGTCCGTCGAAAGCTTGCGGATGATGTGTACAGCACGTACGACGGGACTAGAAATAGGAAGTCCAAAACACAGCAAAGCACCCTTCCGCCGTGTAAATCCTTTCTGGGCATGCGCCATTCTTAGTCCGTCGAACTAGCATACTGACGACCGTATTGTCCGCTGAAACCAAAGTACGACGGACAGATTTTTGGAAAATCCGGACTGCACGCTGAAAAAGTCAGCTGAAGCCCACACACGAGCGGATTGTCCGCTGAAATGTGTTTCAACGGACTAAGTACGTCAAACAGTTCGACCGTGTGTACGCGGCATAAGAATTTAAAAAAGGGGACAGCGCCAAAAAAAAACAAAAAAAAAAAACATCACTAGTCACAACTTACTTCCACTTTCTGAAAAATCTGACTTTGTTATGAAATAACTTTGCTGTAACAAGATTCAATATTTGAAATTAATTTGGTTTGGCCAGAAAAGTAGGAATTTTGTTGTCACTTTGATGCTTTACACAACTGAGAAGCTGAAATGTTTCCATGATAGAAAATCAATTTAGTATTTTTTTACGAAATTGGCTTCATGTGGCTTACATTGGCGTTTCATTATGTGCAGTTTTTACTATTTCAAAAGTTAAAAATTTTTGGTTGATGTTTTATGACTTTTGCTTCAAACTTTTGCTTTCTGCTCTCCGCTCTTTAATGTTAGCTCACTTTTTTTGGCCTTTCTTCTATTTGTGAAAAAAATATCTTTTTATGTATTTATCAAAAATCGGAGATATCTTTGAAGGCTAAAAAGCTCCGTTCAGGAGAATTTGCTTTGAATTTTAGCCTTTAATGAGACCAACGGCACTTCAGAGGTTCCAAACTTTTTTTATTTGTTTCAGAGGTTTCGGCAGAAATATTATGCTGTATCCCCATTATTTTTCAATATTTGAAAAGTGTTTACTTTTCAAAATATGAAAAAATATTTCCATAATCTTTTACTTTGCTGTTGTGAGATCATTCTGAAATGATAAATAGGGACACCTTTTAGCACACAGCATGTAGACAAAGGATATGCCCTTGCCATGGACCACAAAGATCTAATATCCAGAAGATGATTGGCTGAACCTCACAAGTGCTTTTTATGACCTCTCTTTTGATTTTGGCTTTTCAACATAACAAATGCAGTAAAATAAAGGTTAGATAACATCATAACACTTTTATTAGTAAAATAATATATTTCATATAGAAATGTACACATCAGACTAGGAAGAGGGACAACTAATGCTGCGTACACACGACCGGACTTTCCGTCAGAATAAACTCAGACGGTCTTTCTGACGGAGTTCCGACAGAATTCTGACCGAACGGACTTGCCCACACCCGATCGGACTAAAGTCTGTTCGTTTCGAACCTGATGACGTACGACGGGACTAGAAAAGCAAGTTCAATAGTCAGTAGCCAATTGCTGCCCTTGCGTCGTATTTGGTCCGTCGGACCAGCATGCAGACGAACGGTTTTCCCAACAGGAATTAGTTCCTAATAAAGATTTAAAGCATGTTCTATTTCTAGGTCCGTCTGAATTTTTTAAAGAAAAACGATCGGATTATCTCACACACGATCGGAATATCCGAAGGAATGATTCCGTCTGACCTTTTCTGCCGGAAAGTCCGATTGTGTGTAGGCGGCATAAGGCTAAATGAGGGACAGAGAGGTTTGGTTTCAAGAGGACAGTCCCTCCAAATGAGGAACAGTTGGCAGCTATTCTCTCCCCTCTCTGGGCTTTTCTCTACAGGGACTGCAACATGGAGGCAGCCATTCCTAGCTTTCCATTCTGTAAATATTGTGACCGCCCAGCTTTACCGTTTTAAAGGAAATATATGGTTACAGCATACACTTTAACCACTTGCTGACCACCTTATAGCAGTTTTACTGCTACAGGGCGGCATCTGTGTGCCGGATCACATATTTATAGGTGATTTGGCATTTCTACCTGTAGGGGTCTGGGAATATTCACAGCAGAAGCTGATTTGTGGGTCCGGGGCACTCGATATCCTCTGGCATCTGCCAATTGTTGATAAAGAACACAAAACGGCAAACTGCCTATGTAAACGAGGCAGATCACCATTCTGACAGAGGGGAAGGAATGTATTCTGTGTTCCTGCAAGGTAGGGACTAAAATCCATTTCTCCCCCTAGTAAAAAACAGCACACAGTGTACACCAAAACAGTGGCTAGGCACACATTTAACCCTGTGCTCACCTTAGATGTTTAACCCCTTCCCAGCCAGTGTCATTAGCACAGTGACAGTGCACATTTTTAGCACTGATCACTGTTTGACCCATAAAGGGTCAAAAGTGTCAGTTGGTGTCTGACTGTCTGCTACAATATCGCAGTCCTGCTATAAGTCGCTGATCGCTGCCATCGCTAGCAAAAAAAAATGAAAAATTCCAGTATATATCCTATAGTTTGTAGATGATATGTAATTTTTTTTTTTATACCAAAAACATGTAAAATAATACATAATTCGATTTTTTAATTTTTTTATTGGATATGTTTTATAGCAGAAAGTAAAAAGTATTTATTTTTTTCAAAATTGTCGTTTTTTTTATTTATAGTGCAAAAAAATAAAAACGCAGAGGTGATCGAATACCACCAAAAGAAAGCTCTATTTGTGGGAAAAAAAAGTGACATAAATTTTATTTGGGTACAGTGTTGCATGACTGGGCAATTTTCAGTTAATATAACACAGTGCTGTAACACATAAAGTGGCCTGGTCATGAAGGGAATCTTCCGGAGGTCAAATGGGTAATCATACAACATCAGCATTGTAATAACAATATACAGTAAACAATAATTCTTTTTGACAATCCAGTATAAGCTTACTTGAAAAATCTTCTTTTGTGTTGTTCTGCCTGTTTGCTGGTCGTCTCTTTCCACAACTTCCTGGATTCCCTGAATGCTTTGCAACTTCCTCTTTGCTGTTTCGTTTCATTTTCTAAGGACTACATATCCCATGGTACCTTGCCTACAAGCTGTGATTCCTCTACTGACTCCGCCACAAACTCCTCTTCTCAGCTCTTCTGTAGGTCAGAAGGCAGGCTCTGTATAATGTGTGACACGGCAGTGCCTCCTACAGGGCATAGTGAATATGTGTCACAGAATTTAAGATGGAAGTAAATGTCTGGGGATCTTTAAGAGAATAAGTATACAAACTAGATTACATAGTTACATAGTAGGTGAGGTTGAAAAAAAGACACAAGTCCATCAAGTCCAACCTGTGTGTGATTATATGTCAGATTATATGTCAGTATAACATTGTATATCCCTGTATGTTGTGGTCGTTCAGGTGCTTATCTAATAGTTTCTTGAAACTATCGATGCTACCTGCTGAGACCACCGCCTTTGGAAGGGAATGCCACATCCTTGCCATTCTGACCCTCTACGTACCTCTTTTTCTTCTAATTTTAATGAGTGGCCACGTGTCTTGTTAAACTCCCTTCCGCGAAAAAGTTTTATCCCTATTGTGAGGTCACCAGTACAGTATTTGTATATTGAAATCATATCCCCTCTCAAGCGTCTCTTCTCCAGAGAGAATAAGTTCAGTACTCGCAACCTTTCCTCATAAATAATATCTTCCAGACCCATTATTAGCTTTGTTGTCTTCTTTGTACTCTCTCCATTTCCAGTACATCCTTCCTGAGGACTGATGCCCTGAACTGGACAGCATATTCTAGGTGCAGCCGGACCAGAATCTTGTAGAGCTGGAGAATTATCGTTTTATCCCTAGAGTTGATCCCCTTTTTAACCACTTGACCACTGGGCACTTAAACACCCTTAATAACCAGACCAATTTTCAGCTTTCGGTGCTCTCGCATTTTGAATGACAATTACTCAGTCATGCAACACTGGACCTATATGAAATTTTTGTCCTTTTTTTCACACAAATAGAGCTTTCTTTTGGTGGTATTTAATCACCGCTGGGTTTTTTATTTTTTGTGCTATAAAGGAAAAAATACCGAAAATTCTGTAAAAAAATGAATTGTTCTTTGTTTCTGTTAGAAAATTTAGCAGATTAGTAATTTTTTCTTCATAAATTTTGGCCAAAATTTATACTACTACATATCTTTGGTAAAAATAAGTACAAATTGGTGGATATTATTTGGTCTTTGTGAAAGTTATAGAGTCCACAAGCTATGGTGCCAATATCTGAAAATTGATCACACCTGAAGTACTGACGGCCTATTTCAATTCTTGAGACCCTAACATGCCAGAAAAGTACAAATACCCCCCAAATTACCCCTTTTTGGAAAGAAGACATTCCAAGGTATTTAGTAAGAGGCATGATGAGTTTTTTGAAGTTGTCATTTTTTCCCACAATTCTTTGCAAAATCAAGATTTTTTTTACTTTTTTTTTTTTTTCACAAAATTGTCATATTATCAGGTTATTTCTCACACACAGCATATGCATACCACAAATTACACCCCAAAACACATTCTGCTATTACTCCCGAGTATGGCGATACCACATGTGTGAGACTTTTACACAGTGTGGCCACATACAGAGGCCCAACATGCATGGAGCGCCATCAGGTGTTCTGGAGCACCCAGGACAATTCTGACATTTCTCTCCTACATGTAAAAATCATCATTTATTTGCTAGAAAATTACATAGAACTCCAAAACATTATATATGTTTTTTTAGCAAACACCCTGGAGAATACAATGGTGGTCTTTGCAACTTTTTATCTCGCACGGTATTTGCGCAGTAATTTTTCGAATGCTTTTTTTTGGAAAAAAAAACAGTTTTGGGCTTAAAAAAAAAAAAAAAACAGTAAAGTTAGCCCAATTTTTCCATAATGTGAAAGATGAAGTTACGCTGAGTAAATAGATACCTAATATGTCACTCTTCAAAATTGCACACGCTCGTGGAATGGCGCCAAACGTCACTACTTAAAAATCCCCATAGGCGACAATTTAATTTTTTTTTTACTGGTTATATGTTTTGAGTTACAGAGGAGGTCTAGGGCTAGAATTATTGCTCTCGCACTAACGTTCGCAGCGATACCTCACATGTGTGGTTTGAACACCGTTTTCATATGTGGGCGGGACTTACGTATGCGTTCGCTTCTGCATGCGAGCACATGGGGACAGGGGCGCTTTAAAAAAAAACATTTTTTTTATTGTTCATTTTACTTTATTTATTTTAGTTTGACATTTTTTTCCCCAAAAATAATTTTTTTGATCACTTTTATTCCTATTACAAGGAATGTAAACATCCCTTGTAATAGGAATATGGCATGACAGGTCCTCTTTACAGTGAGATGTGGGGTCAATAAGACCCCACATCTCACCTCTAAGCTGGGAAGCCTGAAAAAAAAAAAAAAAAAAGATTCTGTCTTTGATCGTATTAGCGATTCGATAGAAGCACCGGAGGGCGGCGGGAGGGGGGGGGGTGTCTATGGCTGGGTATTGCAGGGTATCACCGACTATGGCTGGGTATCTCAGAGTATGGCGTTGCAGAGTATTGCATTGCAGGGTATTGGCGGGTGTTGCAGAGCATTGCAGAGTGTTGCAGGGTATTGGCGGGTGTTGCAGAGCATTGCAGAGTGTTGCAGGGTATTGGCGGGTGTTGCAGAGCATTGCAGAGTGTTGCAGGGTATTGGCGGGTGTTGCAGGGTATTGCAGAGTGTTGCAGGGTATTGCAAAGCGTTGCAGAGTGTTGCAGAGTATTGCAGAGTGTTGCAGGGTATTGCAGAGTGTTGCAAGGTGTTGCGGAGTGTTGCAGGGCATTGCAGAGTGTTGCAGGGCATTGCGGAGTGTTGCAGGGCATTGCGGAGTGTTGCAGGGCGTTGCGGAGTGTTGCAGGGCGTTGCGGAGTGTTGCAGGGCGTTGCAGGGTATTGCAGAGTGTTGCAGGGTATTGCAAGGTGTTGCAGGGTATTGCAAGGTGTTGCAGGGTATTGCAGAGTGTTGCAGGGTATTGCAGAGTGTTGCAAGGTGTTGCGGAGTGTTGCAGGGTATTGCGGAGTGTTGCAGGGTATTGCAGAGTGTTGCAGGGTATTGCGGAGTGTTGCGGAGTGTTGCAAGGTGTTGCGGAGTGTTGCAAGGTGTTGCGGAGCGTTGCAGGGTATTGCGGAGCGTTGCAGGGCATTGCGGAGTGTTGCAGGGCATTGCAGAGTGTTGCAGGGCAATGCAGAGTGTTGCAGGGCAATGCAGAGTGTTGCAGGGTAATGCAGAGTGCTGCAGGGTAATGCAGAGTGCTGCAGGGTAATGCAGAGTGTTGCAGGGTAATGCAGAGTAATGGGGGTATTGCAGAGTAATGGGGGTATTGCAGAGTAATGCAGAGTAATGGGGGTATTGCAGAGTAATGCAGAGTAATGGGGGTATTGCAGAGTAATGCAGAGTAATGGCAGGGTATTGCAGAGTGTTGGCAGGGAATTGAGGGGTTAATTTTCGGTGCGCAGCGATGTGGGCACTGCAGATGCAGCCCACATCGCTGCTGACACCGATCTCTTCCCCCTCCGCTGTACCGATCGGTACAGAGAGGGGGAGGGAGGAACCGGCGTCATAACATGACGCCGGTTTGTTTACAAGTGATCACTCCGTCATTTGACGGAGCGATCACGTGGTAAACGGCCGCGCTGAGCGGCCGTTTACCCTGATTCGTGATGCGCCGGGTCCTGTGGACCCGGCGGTCACGGATGCTCTCGAGTGCGCGCCCCAGGGGGCGCGCGAGAGCAGAATTCTGGGAGGCCGTTAATTAACGGCCTCTCAGAGTTAAACAACCGCCCTGAAGCCGTTAATCGGCAATGGGCGGTTGTTAAGTGGTTAATGCATGCCAATATTCTGTTTGCTTTGTTAACAGCAGATTGGCATTGGATGCCATTGCTGAGTCTATCATCTACTAGGACCCCCAGGTCCTTTTCCATCCTAGATTCCCCCAGAGGTTCTCCCCCCAGTGTATAGATTGCATTCATATTTTGTCCATCTAAATGCATTATTTTACATTTTTCTATATTGAACCTCATTTGCCATGTAGTTGTCCACCCTATTCATTTGTTCAGATCTTTTTGCAAGGTTTCCACATCCTGTGGAGAAGTTATTGCCCTGCTTGGCTTAATATCGTCCACAAATACAGAGATTGAACTGTTTACCCCATCCTCCAGGTCGTTTATGAACAAATTAAACGGGATTGGCGCCAACACAGAACCCTGGGGGACCCCACTATCCACCCCTGACCAGTCCAAGTACTTACCAATTATCACCATCCTCTGTACTCACCCTATGGTCCATGCAAACGGATCTTATTTTGTATAGTAAACGTTTATGGGGAACTGTGTCAAATGCTTTTGCAAAATCCAGATACACCACGTCTACGGGCCATTAGATCATTCAGATTAACCACTTCCCATTCACCTGAACGTTCTTGGAAAGGAAGGGTGATATGATTTTTTTCAGTCGCCAATTCTGTGCCTTGTAAAAGTAATCCCAGTGGCTAAAGAGCCACTGGATTACCTTTACAGGTGGTGGAAGAGGGTCCCCACTGCCTTTACCAGGCTCTCGGGGAGCCCAATAAGGAAGAATTCGGTGGCATCCTGTTCTTGAGTCACAGCGGAAGGCATGAATGTCATATCTCCCACTGTGTGACGTCCGAAGCTGGGAGCAACGAGGATATAATCACTTCGGATTTTGTGCTCAGTAAACAAGCCAATACCAGCTTCAACAAGCATCAGATCACACCGATCTTGTTGTGATCATTATACTTTATTAAAGAAGTTGTAAAGGCAGAAGGTTTTGCATTCTATGCATTAAGATAAAAAGCCTTCTGTGCCTTAAAAGAGGACAGACTAGTCCTATACTGCATGAAATAGACTGCGGAATGGGATTACTCAGCCCAACAATCGAGTTGACCTACCGTGCTGACTCGTCACCTGGTAAATACTCTCTCAATAACCTAATCAGTACCAAGTTAATTTATGACTGTTGACTATTCATGTTCTTGTTCCCACTACAAGTGAAAAAAAAAAGGAATGACTAGAGTATTACGTATCAGCATTTCCTACAGCAAATATTTATCCTCTCTGTTCATTTTCATTTTTTTTCATTCTTTTACTGTATATCAAGCTGTAATACCCTGTCTCCTATAAATAAAGATTGTTTAAAAAAACCTTCTGTGTACAGCAGCCCCACTCAGCCCCCCTAATAGTTACCTGAGCCCCATCTCTGTCTAGCGATGTCCACTACTGTTTCAGCCATCTGAGATTCTCCTACCTGATTGGCTGAGACACAGCAGGGAGCTGTGACTCGGCTCGGGTGCCCCCATAGCAAACTGCTTGCTCTGGGGACATTGTACAGGAGGGAGGGGCCAGGAGCACAGAAGATGGACCCGTAAAGAGGAGGATCCAGGCTGCTCTGTGCAAATCCACTGCAACAGAGAAGGTAAGTATAACAGTATAACATGTTATTTTTATAGGAAAAAAAAAAATCGTGACTTTACAATCACTTTAATCCCAAAGGGAAATTTAATAAATAGAATAAATAACACAGAAAAAAAAAATCCAAATGAAAATAATACACCAATAATTTCCCCTTGGGATTAATAAAGTAATCAGATTCTGATCTGATGCCAGAGGAGAGCTATGGGGTCTAATAGACCCCAGATCTCTCCAAAAAGAGGACCTGTCATGCTTTAATGTTATCACAAGAGATGTTTACATTCCTTGTGATAACAAAAGAGTGATAAAAGAAATTAAAATTACAGTGTAAAAAAAAAAATCAAGCAAATAATATGAAAAAAAAAGTTTTAAAGCACCCCCCATCCTTGCTCGCAAAGGTGAATGCATATGTAAGTCCTGCCCGCATATGTTGTAAATGTTATTCATCAGGGGACAAGAGAGTTAGAGTGGTACAATATATTTAGTCCAGCATGTAGCATACTGACTAGTGTAGGCTATATTACTGTTGCTAGGAACAACTGTATTTGTGTAATTTGCTTAAAGCAGCCAACCAGCCAGGGAACATGTGACTGGCAAGGGAGGCAGTTACTCTGCTAGTGAAGGGGTGTTATGCTTGGCCCCTTCACTAGCGGTCAGCCCTCCACTTACTGGGACCAGACCATGGCAAAGCATACCTAGCGACCTGGCGTGGGTGTCACGGGAGAGAGAAATGTAGAGGTGCCCCTGGAAAGAGGACAAGCATGTAGTTATAGTGAAATGTGTTTCCTGTATCTAGTAGCAACATTTAGACAGGTCATTGGAAGTGAGGTGAAAGGAATTGCTGTGTTGGTGGAGACCGGTATAGGCTCTACGGTAGTGGTCCCTAAATGCTGCACACCTAGGAAGTGGTGTTCTCTAACAAGTAGTTGAGTCTAGAATGCTTAGTGTCAACTAGTGATGGACGAACTTCCGACGGGACGTTTCGCGAACGCGAAATGCGAACGGACCCAAACGTTCGCGAAACCGAACGTTCGCCGCGGGCCCCATTGACTTCAATGGGAGGCGAACTTTGCAAACCTTCATGTCGAATTTGCGGCCACGTGGTAATTATTAGGGGGTAAAACGTAGTCCCACCATCTGGACAATGACATAATACATGTATGAGGTGAATTTGGGATCGATAACTACAAGCATTTTTATTTTATTTGGGAAATTGTTCTAACAATTCAGGACTATGGAGCTAATGAAGGCAATGGAGGAGAGGGAAGGTCAGGGACCAGGGTAGGCAAAGAAGAGGGTGCAGGAGATGATCACCAGCAGCGTGACATACCGGAATGACAGCAGCACCGTAATACAGAGCACTGACAGCAGCACCGTAATACAGAGCACTGACAGCAGCACCGTGACATACAGCGCTGACAGCAGCACCGTGACATACAGCGCTGACAGCAGCACCGTGACATACAGCGCTGACAGCAGCACCGTGACATACAGCGCTGACAGCAGCACCGTGACATACAGCGCTGACAGCAGCACCGTGACATACAGCGCTGACAGCAGCACCGTGACATACAGCGCTGACAGCAGCACCGTGACATACAGCGCTGACAGCAGCACCGTAAGCAGCCCCAGGAGGAAGTCAGCACAGCACAGGGATGGTGTGATCCCCTCATAATAAGAACCCCCAGGAGGAAGTCAGCACAGCACAGGGATAGTGTGATCCCTTCATAATAAGAACCCCCAGGAGGAAGTCAGCACAGCACAGGGATATCATAAGCAGCCCCAGTAGAAATATGACACCGCTCAACCTCTTCAAAGAGGAGGGTAGGGGCATATAGTACGGTGTGCTTTTTTGGGTCAAGGAAGTGAGCCAAATGAATTAAGAAGGTCTGTGTGCTTGATTAAAAAAATAGTTTATAGACATATACATGGTCTACTGGTCACATGTGTTGAATTCCTCCGAGATCCATGCCTCATTCATTTTTAGAAATGTGAGGTAGTTAACACTGTGGTGAGCTAGGCGAGTACGCTTATCGGTCACAATCCCCCCTGCTGCGCTGAACGTCCTTTCGGACAGGACACTGGATGAGGGGCAAGCCAACAGTTCGATTGCAAATTGGGCAAGCTCTGGCCAGAGGTCAAGCCTGCCCACCCAGTAGTCTAGGGGTTCATCACTCCTCAGAGCGTCCACATCGGCCGTTAACCCAATGTAGTCGGACACCTGACGGTCTAGGCGTTCCCTGATGCTGGATCCGGATGACACCTGTCGATGGGTCGGCTGAAAGAATGACCTCATATCCGAAGTCACCAACACATCTTCAAACCGGCCTCTTCTTGCAGGCGCTGTTGGATTGGTACCCGCAAATCCTTCTCTGGGAGTGGGAATTGCTCCTCTGCCAGCGCACGCAAAAGCAGAATGCAGCATTTCTCGAAGCAAGGCCTGGAAGTGCTGCATTCTGACAGCCCTCTGCGACGGCGGTAACATTTCCGCCATTTTGTGTTTGTACCGGGGGTCTAAGTACGTTGCCACCCAGTACTGGTCCTTGACCCTCATGCTTTTTATACGGGGGTCCCTATTAAAACACTGGAGCATGAAGGCCCCCATTTGCACTAAAGTGGAAGCGGTGTGGTGGCCTGGCTCCTGCTCATCATCCAGGATAATGTCGTCCTCTTCATTCTCCTCTCCCCATCCTCGCACAACAGGGATCCCAGAAAGGTTTAAAGCATGCTCTTCTTGCTCCTGCTCATCCGCCCCGGCACCATCCTCCTCTGACTCCTCATCAGACTCCTGTTGTTGACTTGTCTCAGATAGAGTAGCCCCCCCTGGGAATTCATCCAGCATTGCGACTTCCTCATCTTCCCGCTCCTGCTCCTCCACAGCCTGATCAATGACACGACGCAATGCACGCTCCAGAAAGAAGGCATAAGGTACCATGTCACTGATGGCGCCATGGCTGCGACTGACCAGTTTGGTGATCTCCTCAAATGGCCGCAGAAGTCTGCATGTGTCGCGCATGAGCAGCCACTGGCGCGGTGAAAAAAAACCCAGCTCCCCAGAACCGTTTCTTTCGCAGAGTTCATACAGGTAGACGTTAACTGCACGTTTCTGCTGGAGCAGCCTATCAAGCATATAGAAGGTTGAGTTCCATCGCGTCGGGCAATCGCAAATAAGACGTCTGACCGGCAGATGGTGTCGCCGCTGAATGTCAGCAAGGCGAGCCATGGCCGTGTAAGATCTTCTGAAATGGGCCGAGATTTTCCTTGCCTGCCGCAAGATGTCCTGGACCCCAGGGTATTTGACAAGGAATCGCTGCACGACCAAGTTTAAGACGTGTGCCATGCACGGCACGTGCGTGATTTTGCCCTGTTTCAATGCGCTAAGCAGATTGGCACCGTTGTCACACACCACTTTACCAACTGTCAAATTGAGCGGTGTTAGCCACTCATCTGCCTGTGAACGCAAAGCTGAAAGGAGTGCCGGGCCAGTGTGGCTCTTTGCTTCCAGGCACAACAGACGCAGCACGGCATGGCAACGTCTCACCTGGCATGTGGAATAGGTTCTGGGGAGCTTGGGCGGTGCAGTGGAAGAGACGCTAGCAGCGGAAAAGGAGGAGGCAGCTGAGGAGGAGAGGGAGGAGGATGGAGTAGGAGGAGGAGAAGAAGAGTCAGGCCTGCATGCAATCCGTGGCGGTAAAACCAAATCTACACGGGTGCCACGGGTTACATGCTTGACGGCCGTCAGAAGGTTCACCCAGTGGGCAGTAAAACTGATATACCTTCCCTGCCCGTGTTTGCTAGACCACGTGTCTGTGGTCAGATGTATCTTGGCACCGACACTGTGTGCCAGAGATACATTCACTTGCCGCTGAACATGGCCATATAGCTCTGGGATGCCCTTCTCTGAGAAATACTTCCTTCCTGGGACCTTCCATTGTGGTGTTCCAATGGCCACAAATTTGCGAAAGGCCTCCGAGTCCACCAGTTTATATGGCAGTAGTTGGCGGGCTATGAGTTCTGACAAGCCAGCCGCCAACCGTTGGGCAAGAGGGTTATCCGGCATCATCATTTTTTTACGCTCAAACATTAGGCCCACGGAAGCCTGCCTTTTTGCAGAAAAATGTGAGCTTGGCGTGATGGAAGGTGGAGTGGAGGACAATTGTGAGGAGAGAGGAGAAGGAGAAGTAGAAGACGAGGCTGGACGGTGAGAGCCTGCAGTGTGGCTTTGTGTGTTCCGTTGCTCCCACTGGGCTCGGTGATGGCTGCTCATGTGCCTTCTTAAGGCGGTCGTCCCTAGGTGAGTATTGGGCTTACCGCGACTAACGCGTTGACTGCAAAGATTGCAGATGGCAACGCTATTGTCAGCAGCGGACACGTTAAAAAAAGCCCACACTGCGGAGCCATGTGCCGGTGTCCTGGGAGCGCCAGATGTGACCGTACATGGTCGATGACTCGCTCCTGATACATTTGCAGTCTGCTTTGTCCCTGCTGTGCAATGTAAGTCATTGCTGCTTCTCCTCCCTATCTGCTGGTCCATATCTCCCTCTGAACTCCCCTCCTCTTCCTCTCTTGTGGGCACCCACGTGACATCACTAGACACGTCATCATCAACGTCACCTTCCCCACCGCTATAAGTAGAGATCTCGGAGTAGGCAGCAACACCGGGGACCAACCTCCTCCTTGGGCTGATCTGGGTACTGGCGTCAGACTGCTGAGTAGCGCTTGTTGCTACCTCCTCTTCCTGATCCAATACCAAGAGTGGCTGCGCATCAGAAATGTCCTCTTGATATGGATCGGAAAATAATTCCAGTGACTCAAGCGGAAGGTATGTGGTGGTGGTGGTGGTGGTCGTGTTGTTGGTGGTAGTGTCTTTGGGGGTGCACATAGCAGAGAGTGAAGAAGAGGGTGCAGATCGAGAGGATGAGGAGGGTGCAGAAGAGTAAGGCTGAGCGAGCCACTCAACCAAGTCTGGTGCATCCTTTAAAGTAATTGAACGCACCTTCTGCAACTTCCCACTTTGGCTCAAGCCTGTTGCTCCTGCCCTACCCCTACCACCCCTGCGGAAGGGCCTGCCTCTTCCTCTGCATGTCATTTTTTAAATGACCCTGTGACAAAACTCTTAGTCCCTATACCGCTGAAGGACTGCTGCAGTATAGGTGAGCGGTCAGCAGTGGTGCACGTCAACCCTATCTATTGTGGACCTATAGCGGTCCTTACAGAACAGCAGACTGTACCGCACTCAAGCCTATGTACCGTAGCACCCTATACCAAGTTACCAGTCCTTATAAGAACTTTTGTGGACCAAGCAGGTTGTGTATTAGTGTTTAGCAGACTGTACGTCAGTCCCTATACCGCTGAAGGACTGCTGCAGTATAGGGCAGCGGTCAGCAGTGGTGCACGTCAACCCTATCTATTGTGGACCGATAGCGGTCCTTACAGAACAGCAGACTGTACCGCACTCAAGCCTATGTACCGTAGCACCCTATACCAAGTTACCAGTCCTTATAAGAACTTTTGTGGAACAAGCAGGTTGTGTGTTAGTGATTAGCAGACTGTACGTCAGTCCCTATACCGCTGAAGGACTGCTGCAGTATAGGTGAGCGGTCAGCAGTGGTGCACGTCAACCCTATCTATTGTGGACCGATAGCGGTCCTTACAGAACAGCAGACTGTACCGCACTCAAGCCTATGTACCGTAGCACCCTATACCAAGTTACCAGTCCTTATAAGAACTTTTGTGGACCAAGCAGGTTGTGTATTAGTGTTTAGCAGACTGTACGTCAGTCCCTATACCGCTGAAGGACTGCTGCAGTATAGGGCAGCGGTCAGCAGTGGTGCACGTCAACCCTATCTATTGTGGACCGATAGCGGTCCTTACAGAACAGCAGACTGTACCGCACTCAAGCCTATGTACCGTAGCACCCTATACCAAGTTACCAGTCCTTATAAGAACTTTTGTGGAACAAGCAGGTTGTGTGTTAGTGATTAGCAGACTGTACGTCAGTCCCTATACCGCTGAAGGACTGCTGCAGTATAGGGCAGCGGTCAGCAGTGGTGCACGTCAACCCTATCTATTGTGGACCGATAGCGGTCCTTACAGAACAGCAGACTGTACCGCACTCAAGCCTATGTACCGTAGCACCCTATACCAAGTTACCAGTCCTTATAAGAACTTTTGTGGAACAAGCAGGTTGTGTGTTAGTGATTAGCAGACTGTACGTCAGTCCCTATACCGCTGAAGGACTGCTGCAGTATAGGTGAGCGGTCAGCAGTGGTGCACGTCAACCCTATCTATTGTGGACCGATAGCGGTCCTTACAGAACAGCAGACTGTACCGCACTCAAGCCTATGTACCGTAGCACCCTATACCAAGTTACCAGTCCTTATAAGAACTTTTGTGGAACAAGCAGGTTGTGTATTAGTGTTTAGCAGACTGTACGTCAGTCCCTATACCGCTGAAGGACTGCTGCAGTATAGGGCAGCGGTCAGCAGTGGTGCACGTCAACCCTATCTATTGTGGACCGATAGCGGTCCTTACAGAACAGCAGACTGTACCGCACTCAAGCCTATGTACCGTAGCACCCTATACCAAGTTACCAGTCCTTATAAGAACTTTTGTGGAACAAGCAGGTTGTGTGTTAGTGATTAGCAGACTGTACGTCAGTCCCTATACCGCTGAAGGACTGCTGCAGTATAGGGCAGCGGTCAGCAGTGGTGCACGTCAACCCTATCTATTGTGGACCGATAGCGGTCCTTACAGAACAGCAGACTGTACCGCACTCAAGCCTATGTACCGTAGCATCCTATACCAAGTTACCAGTCCTTATAAGAACTTTTGTGGAACAAGCAGGTTGTGTGTTAGTGATTAGCAGACTGTACGTCAGTCCCTATACCGCTGAAGGACTGCTGCAGTATAGGTGAGCGGTCAGCAGTGGTGCACGTCAACCCTATCTATTGTGGACCGATAGCGGTCCTTACAGAACAGCAGACTGTACCGCACTCAAGCCTATGTACCGTAGCACCCTATACCAAGTTACCAGTCCTTATAAGAACTTTTGTGGACCAAGCAGGTTGTGTATTAGTGTTTAGCAGACTGTACGTCAGTCCCTATACCGCTGAAGGACTGCTGCAGTATAGGGCAGCGGTCAGCAGTGGTGCACGTCAACCCTATCTATTGTGGACCGATAGCGGTCCTTACAGAACAGCAGACTGTACCGCACTCAAGCCTATGTACCGTAGCACCCTATACCAAGTTACCAGTCCTTATAAGAACTTTTGTGGAACAAGCAGGTTGTGTGTTAGTGATTAGCAGACTGTACGTCAGTCCCTATACCGCTGAAGGACTGCTGCAGTATAGGTGAGCGGTCAGCAGTGGTGCACGTCAACCCTATCTATTGTGGACCTATAGCGGTCCTTACAGAACAGCAGACTGTACCGCACTCAAGCCTATGTACCGTAGCACCCTATACCAAGTTACCAGTCCTTATAAGAACTTTTGTGGACCAAGCAGGTTGTGTATTAGTGTTTAGCAGACTGTACGTCAGTCCCTATACCGCTGAAGGACTGCTGCAGTATAGGGCAGCGGTCAGCAGTGGTGCACGTCAACCCTATCTATTGTGGACCGATAGCGGTCCTTACAGAACAGCAGACTGTACCGCACTCAAGCCTATGTACCGTAGCACCCTATACCAAGTTACCAGTCCTTATAAGAACTTTTGTGGAACAAGCAGGTTGTGTGTTAGTGATTAGCAGACTGTACGTCAGTCCCTATACCGCTGAAGGACTGCTGCAGTATAGGGCAGCGGTCAGCAGTGGTGCACGTCAACCCTATCTATTGTGGACCGATAGCGGTCCTTACAGAACAGCAGACTGTACCGCACTCAAGCCTATGTACCGTAGCACCCTATACCAAGTTACCAGTCCTTATAAGAACTTTTGTGGAACAAGCAGGTTGTGTGTTAGTGATTAGCAGACTGTACGTCAGTCCCTATACCGCTGAAGGACTGCTGCAGTATAGGTGAGCGGTCAGCAGTGGTGCACGTCAACCCTATCTATTGTGGACCGATAGCGGTCCTTACAGAACAGCAGACTGTACCGCACTCAAGCCTATGTACCGTAGCACCCTATACCAAGTTACCAGTCCTTATAAGAACTTTTGTGGACCAAGCAGGTTGTGTATTAGTGTTTAGCAGACTGTACGTCAGTCCCTATACCGCTGAAGGACTGCTGCAGTATAGGGCAGCGGTCAGCAGTGGTGCACGTCAACCCTATCTATTGTGGACCGATAGCGGTCCTTACAGAACAGCAGACTGTACCGCACTCAAGCCTATGTACCGTAGCACCCTATACCAAGTTACCAGTCCTTATAAGAACTTTTGTGGACCAAGCAGGTTGTGTATTAGTGTTTAGCAGACTGTACGTCAGTCCCTATACCGCTGAAGGACTGCTGCAGTATAGGGCAGCGGTCAGCAGTGGTGCACGTCAACCCTATCTATTGTGGACCGATAGCGGTCCTTACAGAACAGCAGACTGTACCGCACTCAAGCCTATGTACCGTAGCACCCTATACCAAGTTACCAGTCCTTATAAGAACTTTTGTGGAACAAGCAGGTTGTGTGTTAGTGATTAGCAGACTGTACGTCAGTCCCTATACCGCTGAAGGACTGCTGCAGTATAGGGCAGCGGTCAGCAGTGGTGCACGTCAACCCTATCTATTGTGGACCGATAGCGGTCCTTACAGAACAGCAGACTGTACCGCACTCAAGCCTATGTACCGTAGCACCCTATACCAAGTTACCAGTCCTTATAAGAACTTTTGTGGAACAAGTGAGTTGTGAATGTTTAGCAGACTGCAGCAGAAGGGCAGCAGTCAAGTATAATATCCTTTCTATATTTGGAAGAAAGAATATTATACATGTACAAGCCTATTACTGTACCACTGATACCAGTCCTGAAAAGAACCTTTGTGGAACTAATAACAGCAAGTCTTTAAAATTACCCTCACTGCCTGACAACACTGCTTCCTTCCTGTCCCTATACAAATTGGCAAAAAAAGAGAACGATTAGTGGTTACTGGAACAGCTCTTTTGTGGACCTTGATAGTAACAGCTAATGATGATGATGATGATGATGATGATGAAAGACTAATCTGGCTGTCCCTGTAGCATACACCGTCCTTTCCCTTTCTCTAAACTAACAAAAGACACTCAGGCTGCTGCAAGAATCAGCAGCACAGCAAACCTATCAACACCTAACACCTATACCAGTCCTGAAAAGAACTTTTGTGTACCAAATAGCTAGTGGTTTATCTCTCCCTACTCCACACAGGAACCTGTCCCTATCGTAACAGAAGAAAGAATGTAAAATGGCCACCGGATCGGGTGTATTTATAGGTTAGGGGGAATGTACAAGTGTCCATGTGCTGTCATGTCTCAATTGGCTGTCCTGTATCACATGATAAACGTGTCACCAAAGGTTAAAGTTCTTGTATACATTAAACACGTAAGTCCGCCGCGGCGAACGACGGAAAAAGGCGTTCGAACGTGCGGACCGCGAATGTCGGAAATTCGCCGCGAAACGACCGCCGGGCGAACCGTTCGGCCATCACTAGTGTCAACAGTGTCATATGCTTGGCCATGAGTTACTGGGAGTTAACTGTACAAGTGCTACTCACTTCTAACTCTGGAGTGCGGTCTTAATGCTGATTCTCTCATGACTGTTGCCCCCACCTGGGCTTTAGCTTTAGCGAGTGGACTTATGAAGGGTCCATGCTTAAGGAAAGTAGGCTCCGCCCCCCAAACAGCGCTAAGCGACTCAACTATGCATGAAAACATAGGAACTGGGGTGCAGAAAAATGGCAACAGGTGTTCGGGATTGATGAGTCAAAATATGAAATATTTGGCTATAGCCGGAGACAATTTGTTGGTGAAAATCTGGAGAGTGGTACAATAATGAGTGTCTGCAGGTAAAAGTGAAGCATGGTGGAGGTTCTGTAAGTTTGGGTCTGCATTTCTGCAAATAGAGTCGGAGAATTGGTCAGGATCAATGGTGTCCTCAATTCTGAAAAATACAGGCAAATACCTGCCCATCGTGCCATACCATTAGGGAGGTGTGGTATTTGCCCCAAACTTATTAGCAGGCCAATTACCCCAAACATACAGCAAATCTCATAAAGAACTACTTTCCACCGCATGTAAAAGCAATCCAGAGGCTATTTAGCAGTTAGAATTACTTTTACACTAAAGAGAAACGCTTGTTGGAAAAAAAAGATACTGGGATGATGACTGTAGGTGCAGGCATCCACCCGGTATCATTACTCCAGGATGTCATATGAAATCCTACAGGTGGAAAGTGGTTAAAGCTGAACTCCAGACAGATACAGTAATAATACTGTAGTAAAATACAAATATTTGCAGCTCTGTATTCATTATTAAATCATTAACCACTTGCCGCCTTCTCACAGTACTAGGGCGCACAGCAGCGTGAACCAGTGGACACAGTGGATAATGATGTTCAGTACGCTATGAGTGGCCGGGGTATCATGTGATCGCTGTAACCAATCATAGTGATCACATGATTACATGTACAGTAAGCAAAACAGTCATGAATGGCTTCCATTCATGACTGCTTGCTTACTGTTGTTATGCTGAGATTGGCCCACAGCTATCACATGGTACCTGGGCCAATCACAGCACGCTGTACCATGTGATTGGCTGTAGCCAATTACAGATCACAACAGAAAGCCATTCATGACAGCTAAAACGATTGCCTATAACAGTGATCATCGCTATTTTGGCCTTCTCTCCCCCGAGTACGCTGGCACCCTGGAGGACTGCTGTGGTGTGTGCCTGATTTGTTACCCCCTCGGATCGTGGCTCCCTCCATCTGATTATGGGGTGTCCTGCAATCAGGTGTGGTTGGAGTTGTGGAGTTGTGGGGGGGGGGACAACTCTACGGCATGCTCCCCACTGTCAGCACTTCCAATTCTTGGCAGTGCTGCAGCAGTTGGGTTTTGCCTTATGGTCTTCCCCCCACTGGGTAGTGCTTATGGTGCTAGGTTCTTCCCCTCTGCCTTTTCCGTTGACAGGTTTTTGTCTTTGAGATGGCTGGGTGAGGGCGATGCGCTGTCAGCGCTTCCTGCAATGCGGGGCTTAATAATGAGAGGGGATGATCTGGGCATACGCGCTGGCAGCCAATCAGTGTCCCAGGAGGGAAGGACATAAACAGCTGCCGACTTCAGCAGCCATCTTCCTGTAGCCCACAAGGATTGTCCATACAATGTCAGCTCACTGTTACTGGGAATTTCCTTGCTTTTTCAGCATTACTCTTTCCTTTACCATGTTGGCTGCTTTCTTTTTTGGCCTGGATGTAATTGGTGTCTGGTCTCCCCAAATAATTTTTATATTTTAAAGGGGAGCCTTTAATATCTTTATCTATATTACCACATACAGTATCTCACAAAAGTGAGTACACCCCTCACATTTTTGTAAATATTTTATTATATTTTTTCATGTGACAACACTGAAGAAATTACACTTTGTAAAGTAGTGAGTGTACAGCTTGTATAATGGTGTAAATTTGCTGCCCCCTAAAAATAACTCAACACACAGCCATTAATGTCTGAACCGTTGTCAACAAAATTGAGCACACCCCTAAGCGAAAATGTCCAAATTGGGCCCAAAGTGTCAATATGTTGTGTGGCCACCATTATTTTCCAGTACTGCCTTAAAGCGGAGGTCCACCCTAAAATGGACCTTCCGCTCATCGGAATCCTCCCCCCCCCTGGCGCCATAATTGGCACCTTTCAGGGGGGAGGGGGGTGCAGTTACCTGGATAATCCAGGTAACTGCACCCACTTCCGGGCTAGCTCTCTGCGGAAAGGGGCGTAGATTACGCCCCTTTCTGCAAGTGCCCGCCCCCTTCCGCAAGTGCCCCGCTGCCTGCTGGGAAACACACAGATCCCAGAGACAGCGGGGACCGTCCTCATTGCGCAGCGCGGCTCGCGCATGCGCAGTAGGGAACCGGGAAATGAAGCCGAAAGGCTCCATTTCCTGATTCCCATACCCAAAATGGCGGCGGCAGCACTCGAGTGACGATCTAGAGATCGGCTTCGGGTGCCGACATCGTGGGCGCGCTGGACAGGTAAGTGTCACTATTTTAAAAGTCAGCAGCTGCAGTATTTGTAGCTGCTGACTTAAAAAAAAAAAAAAAAACGTGGAGTCCCGGCGGACTCCCGCTTTAACCTCTTGGGCATGGAGTTCACCAGAGCTTCACAGGTTTCCACCGGAGTCCTCTTCCACTCCTCCATGACTACATCAGAGCTGGTGGATGTTAGAGACCTTACACTCCTCCACCTTCCATTTGAGGATGCCCCACAGATGCTCAATTGGGTTTAGGTCTGGAGACATGCTTGGCCAGTCCATCACATTTACCCTCAGCTTCTTTAGCAAGGCAGTGGTCGTCTTGGAGGTGTGTTTGGGGTCATTATCATGTTGGAATACTGCTCTGCAACCCAGCCTCCGAAGGGAGAGGATCATGCTCTTCTTCAGTATGTCACGGTACATGTTGGCATTCATGGTTCCCTCAATGGACTGTAGTTCCCCAGTGCCGGCAGCACTTATGCAGCCAGGCATGTACTGGCCATCGGGACTACCGGGAGATTCCCAGTGGGCCGATGGCTCAGTGGGCCGGTCTGGTGCAGTCCTGGAGCCGCTCCTCTCTGACAGTGAGTGATCTCGATTTCACTCCTGTCAGGAGGAGCAGTTTCTGTGATATGCTGGAGAGAGCATTAGGCTTTCTGCTCCCTTCAGCCTGCAGTGGGAGATAGACACGGTCAGCAGACTTTCCTTCCTCTCTCCCCTATCACTTGTTATCACATGACTGGAGAGAGGAAGAAGAGAGGCTGCCATGCCTTTAGAACTGTGAGTACATGTGGGAGGGGGACACTCTGATGTAAGGGGCTGGTGGTGGGACTCTGATGTAAGGAGCTGGTGGTGGGACTCTGATGTAAGGAGCTGGTGGTGGGACTCTGATGTAAGGAGCTGGTGGTGGGACTCTGATGTAAGGAGCTGGTGGTGGGACTCTGATGTAAGGAGCTGGTGATGGGACTCTGATCTAAGGGGGCTGGTGATGGGACTCTGATGTAAGGGGGCTGCTGATGAGAATCTGATGTAAAGGGGCTGCTGATAAGAATCTGATGTAAAGGGGCTGCTGATGAGAATCTGATGTAAAGGGGCTGCTAATGAGAATCTGATGTAAGGGGGCTGCTGATGGGACTCTGATGTAAGGGGCTGCTGATGAGAATCTGATTTAAGGGCGCTGCTGATGAGAATCTGATGTAAGGGGGCTGCTGATGAGAATCTGATGTAAGGGGCTGGTGATGGGACTCTGATGTAAGGGGCTGGTGATGGGACTCTGATGTAAGGGGCTGGTGATGGGACTCTGATGTAAGGGGCTGGTGATAGGACTCTGATGTAAGGGGCTGGTGATGGGACTCTGATGTAAGGGGCTGGTGATGGGACTCTGATGTCAGGGGGTGCTGATGGGACTCTGATGTAAAGGGGGTGCTGATGGGACTCTGATGTAAAGGGGGTGCTGATGGGACTCTGATGTAAAGGGGCTGGTGATGGGACTCTGATGTAAGGGGGCTGCTGATGAGAATCTGATGTAAAGGGGCTGGTGATGAGAATCTGATGTAAGGGGCTGGTTATTGGACTCTGATGTAAAGGGGCTGGTGATAGGACTCTGATGTAAGGGGGCTGCTGATGAGAATCTGATGTAAAGGGGCTGGTGATGAGAATCTGATGTAAAGGGGCTGGTGATGAGAATCTGATGTAAAGGGGCTGGTGGTGGGACTCTGAGGTAAAGGGGCTGGTGATAGGACTCTGATGTAAGGGGCTGGTGATAGGACTCTGATGTAAGGGGCTGGTGATGAGAATCTGATGTAAGGGGCTGGTGATGAGAATCTGATGTAAGGGGCTGGTGATGAGAATCTGATGTAAGGGGCTGGTGATGAGAATCTGATGTAAGGGGCTGGTGATGAGAATCTGATGTAAGGGGCTGCTGATGAGAATCTGATGTAAGGGGCTGCTGATGAGAATCTGATGTAAAGGGGCTGATGATGAGAATCTGATGTAAAGGGGCTGGTGATGAGAATCTGATGTAAAGGGGCTGCTGATGAGAATCTGATGTAAGGGGCTGCTGATGAGAATCTGATGTAAGGGGCTGCTGATGAGAATCTGATGTAAGGGGCTGCTGAAGAGAATCTGATGTAAGGGGCTGCTGATGGGACACTCAAAACGTAAGTGGGCCGGTCTGGATGACGTCCAGGGCCAAATTGCTGTCCCAGTCCAGCCCTGTATGCAGCCCCAGACCATGACACTCCCACCACCATGCTTGACTGTAGGCATTAGGCAAGACACACTTGTCTTTCTATTCCTCACCTGTTTGCTGCCACACACGCTTGACATCATATGAACCAAATAAGTTTATCTTGGTCTCATCAGACCACAGGACACGGTTCCAGTAATCCATGTCCCTAGTCTGTTTGTCTTCAGCAAACTGTTTGCGGGCTTTCTTGTGTATCATCTTTAGAAGAGGCTTCCTTCTGGGACGAAGGCAACCTCTGCAGCAATGCTGGCAGCACTCATATGTCTATTTCCCAAAGACAACCTCTGGATATGACGCTGAGCACGTGCACTCAACTTCTTTCGTCGACCATGGCGAGGCCTGTTCTGAGTGGAACCTGTCCTGTTAAACCACTGTATGGTCTTTGCCACCACTCTGCAGCTCAGTTTCAGGGTCTTGGCAATCTTCTTATAGCCTAGGCCATCTTTATGGAGAGCAACAATTCTTTTTTTCAGATCCTCAGAGAGTTCTTTGCCATGATGTGCCATGTTGAACTTCCAGTGACCAGTGTGAGAGAGTGAGAACGATAACACCAAATTTAACACACCTGCTCCTCATTCACACCTAAGACCTTGTAACACTAACAAATCACATGATACCGGGGAGGGAAAATGTCTAATTGGGCCCAATTTGGACATTTTCACTTAGGGGTGTACTCACTTTTGTTACCAGCGGTTTAGACATTAATGGCTGTGTGTTGAGTTATTTTGAGGGGACAGCAAATTTACACTGTTATACAAGCTGTACACTCACTACTTTACATTGTAGCAAAGTGTCATTTCTTCAGTGTTGTCACATGAAAAGATATAATAAAATATTTACAAAAATGTGAGGGGTGTACTGACTTTTGTGAGATACTGTATACTTAGAATGACATCTGGGGCATAATGTATATGGAGCCTATATTTTCTAATGTTTAAAAATTTGGTAATTATAGATTTTTTCTTACATTACATTTTCTGCACTGTCTTTCTCCCCGCCTGTCACATACTTTATGGAGCTTTTTGCTTGGTTTGGGCACCCTCTTGTGGTCACTATGTAAAAATCACTAATCAGTAAGTTGTGATTCCCTATAAACATGGGGCTTCATTTAATAATGTAACAAGTGTAATTTTATTCAATTGTGTATTGTTGTTATAGATCTTGGTTTGTCGGCTCCCGATGTCTTTCCTGCAGTATGCCAATATACCGCTCTTGTTTTTTTTGACAGAGGAAGCACTGGCAGGGTCCTTATACACTTTAAGACCAGGCCCTTTTCTGACAGTTTACAAGTAAAAATCTGTATTTTTTGCTAGAAAATGACTTAGAACTCCCAAACGTTATATAAATATTTTTTAGAAGAGACCCTAGAGAATAAAATGGCGGTTATTGCAATATTTTATGTCAAACTGTATTTGCGCGGTGGTCTTTTAAAAAATACACTTTAACCGCTTGCTGACATCGGCAGAATGGCACGACTGGGCGAAATCGTCTTCCCCTTTAAGAGCCACCAGAGGGCGCGCATGCATGCCTGCTGCACGACGGGGACCCGATGGAACTTCACCCTCCCCCTATTAAATAACCTAATCTTGCCTAATGTTGTAGTGAGGGGCATTGCTAGAATTATGAAAAACCTGGGGTATCCCTGGGCACTCCATTGACAAGGATGTGCACCACAGCAAACAAAAGTGTGGCCTTTCTCTGCTGACCATTAAAGGGGCATACTTAAATAATATCTGAGCCTACCCACTGTATGCACAACACACACATGTCAGTCTTTATACCCCTAAAATATGCTGTTGAAACAATGAACACTTTGGTCGGCAGTATGCAGGGCTGTTTTTGAGCCGGAAGCATGGGGAATGCAGTCCCGGCACCTCCAACACTGAATTTATGTAATTGCAAGAGATGGCGGAGTGTTCTGAGCATTCTGTCTATTGTTGCTGGCTACTCAGGTATCTATTGTCATTGTGGGGCTATCATTGCTGGTGGGGGATCTATTGTTGCTGGGGGTTATGTTACTGGGAGGGATTTACTGCTGAGGGAGGGGTCTATGGTTGCTTTCTGCTTAGGGTCTATTGATGCTAGCTGCTGGGAGATCTATTGTTACTGGTGGAGTCTATTGTTGCTGGGGTGGATCTATTGCTACTGGGGGGCATTTTTCTGGGGTCTGTTGTTGTTGGGGGTATCTTTTGTTGATGGGATCTATTGTGGCTGGCTGCAGGGGATCAGGGATGGTGCTCGGAGGTGGGTAGGGGGTGGAGACAAGGGGTGTCTTGGAAGGGGGGAGGTACCGGCACCTATTCTCTGAGAAAAAAATCCCTGGCTGTATGTAGTGACGGCCCATCCACTAGGGATGCTCGGGCTCTGCCCCCTCTCCCCAGGCCACCCCCCCTATATGCAAAGCATAGCATCAATATATCTACGGCTGCCATGGCCACCCCCTATTCATGCGTCTGGCCCCTTTCAGGGCACCGGGTACATGAATTACAGCGGCCAGGGTTTTTTTTAAGCACCTGATTAGAGTCAGAGGCATCAAAGTAGGGTGGGCTCGGGTTTCAGAGAATGTGCTCCGATCCCACCCAGGTGTGTTACAACAGCAAATTAATATTTGCTGTTGAAACACTGATCCTCAATTTGGCCAATCAGAAGCGGGTGTGAGATTCATTTTACGATTGGCCGAAAAGAGAAGACTCCCGATTGGCCACCAAAGAGGAGGATGGAGAAAACGGAAGCTGCCGCCACAATGACCTGTAAAGAGGATGGGGGAATGGGAGGCTTTTCCGCTGCCGAGCAGGGGAAGCCACTGGTGATGAGGTAAGTGCTACCGACTGACCGACCAACTGGGGGGGGGTGTTGGCATACTGTTTGCCTCCCCCTCAAAGAAAATTTCCACCGACAATATGTGATTTCATAGAGCATATGCAAAGTAGGGAAAGGTTCCTGTTATAGGAGGGACAGATTTGCTGTCCACTCTGCTCTTCTCCAGTCCCCAGTGCTATGCCTTAGGACGTACATTGCTCTTTTAAATGCCATTTCTATCGTCACTCAGCCTATCAGCCACCGCCTATGCAGGTTCTGCTCTGGTGATTTAAACTATACCAAAATGACAATCATTATGCTGGAATTCTGCCAATATACTGCTAACATTGCTGAAAACACTACTACCACCTTTTCCCACCTGTGTTGCCAGTATTAGTGTGTTTGCTGATACTATACTGCTTGGAACTATGCCAAGTGCATTCCTAAGAGCCCTTTCACACTGCTCTATAAAAAAAAAAATGCAGTAAAAATGCATTTGCGTTTTTGATGCATTTTTGGGGAATTTTCTGGTTCACTCCAATCATGCGCCTGTGAAACATGGACATGTGACTCAAAAAACACACCAAAAACGCAACTGCAGTGCATTTTTTGATGCCGTTTTCATTTATTTCAATGGGGAGTGGGGGCCATGTGGGTTAATGCGCTTTTCAAACAGGTCCCAAAAATTACTTTTAAAAAACATCGTACACGTAGTGCATTGATGTGACAACTTCTATAGGATTTAAAGAGATACATTTTTTATGCATTTTTGTTCTGAATTTTTAACACCAAAAGCGCATCAAAAACTGATCAGTGTGCAGGGGCCCTAATACAGTGCAGTCTGATTTGCTTCTTTTCCTGTGCAGTGTAAATCTCAGAACTGAACAGACATGTAGTCGGATGCTCTGCTGGCTGTGTGCACTGTGCTGCTTTACATCACAACCCCCCCTCCGCTGTGCTGTTGGCTGTGTGTGAGAAAAGGGCTGTGTGTTCTGATTGATTTCGGTTTACCCCTTCACCCGCCCCCCCCTCTGGGTGTGCTGCTGGCTGTGTGTGAGAAGAGGGCAGTGTGTTCTGATTCCGGGTTACCCCCCCCCCACCCCCAGCTGTGCTGCAGGCTGTGAGTGATCCCCTCCCAGTTCTTCTGCTCCCCCCCGCCAGCAGCAGCCTATGAGTGGTGAGGTGGCTGATAACATAACATCTGTAGAGAACTCTGGGACATGTAGTCATGGGAAGAGCATTGTGCCATAGAGGCTAATGGGGCTGCAAACTACAATGACTAGGAGACACTGGGATATAGGAGTAGAGCAGTCTTAGTAGAGGAAAACAAGCTCTTATGTGTGGGGGACCAGAGAGTGCAGAGACCAGAGAGTGCAGAGACCTGAAAGTGCAGAGAGTGCAGAGACCAGAGAGTGCAGAGACCAGAGAGTGCAGAGACCAGAGAGTGCAGAGACCTGAAAGTGCAGAGAGTGCAGAGACCAGAGAGTGCAGACCTGTTGCCTGTGATGTCTGGGCCTAGCACCAGAGAGACTGCGCTTGTGCAGAGACCAGGGTCCCATTGCTGAGCCTGTGCAGAGACTAGTGTGTCAGGGCTAAGCTTCGAGAGGACCAAAGTGCTGGGACTGTACTGTGAGGACCTCTGTTCATGAGGACGGAGTTACTGAGGACGGCAGACTGCCAAGCATCCAGGACAAGGTTTGCTGTGCTGCCAGAACTGGTTATCAATTGCTGCTGAGTTTACTTCATTACTGTCTAGCAGTTTATTGCTGGAAGAGACTGTCCATTTACTTAGCAGACCCAACAGCCCTTTACTGCATAAGGGGTTAAAAAGACAGTAACAATTGCATCACCGTACAGATCGGGCCCCAATGTGAGCCAGGTTAAGTTGCAAATTAGGCACCAGGTACTATGCAACCACATCCAAGAGGTACCCCACTCAGAAAAACATTCATATGCCCGCACCCAGGTGTATATACAGAGAGTGCACTCTGGGACACTTTTTGACCAGCTAATACCAGAGTGAATTGGAGACTTTTTATTACTGTTTTTGCCTCTCGCTGTTTATGCTGTATCTATCAGGTTAACTTGTTTTGGTATTATTGTGTTGGGAAGACTGCCACATCATAGCACATCATAGCCTAGTACTCATGTCAGTTACTTTACTGCAATTTAATGGAGTCCTTACCTGTTTTATTGTTGGCACATTGTTACTTACTTTGCCTTTTTTCAATATACAGTACTTACTTAGTTTACAATCCAATAGCCTGGTGATTATTTTCCATATACCAATAGAGTTGGTAATATTTTAATACCTGAGCTAATACAATATAGATCTTTGCAGTATGCTATCAGGTAACCAGGTGTTTCAGGGGGACAAAGTGTTTCACAGAGTTATGGCAGAGAGTAGAGGACCCATCATACCAAGGGGGGGGGGGAGTGCTGCAGACATGAATACATTCTTTGTCAGCTAACAAAGCTTATTTCATCTATATATATTTAACCACTTCGCCTCTGGAAGATTTACACCCCCCCCCACCATCATGACCAGGCCATTTTTTGCGATATGGCACTGCATTATTTTAACTGACAAAAAGTCGTGGAACACTGCACCCAAATAAAATGTATGACCTTTTCCCCCCATAAATAGAGTTTTCTTTTGATGGTATTTGATCGCCACTGCGGTTTTTATTTTTTGCGCTATAAACAAAAAAAGACAGACAATTTTGAAAAAAAAAGAATATTTTCTGCTATAAAACATATCCAATAAACAAATTGAAAAAAGCAAATTTCTTCATCAATTTAGACGAATATATATTCTGCTACATATTTTTGGTAAAAAAATCCCAAAAAGTGTATGTTGATTGGTTTGCGCAAAAATTATAGCTTCTATAAACTATGGGATTTTTTTTTTTTTTTTACTAGTAGTGGCAGTGATCAGCATCTTTTGCAGGACTGTGATATCAGCAGACAAATCGGACACTGACATTTTTGACACTTTTTGGGGACCAGTAACATTAAAGAGGAAGTAAACCCTCTGGAAAAAAATAAATAAATAAACACCCTGCAAGACAAAGGCATAATGAGCTAGTATGCATAGCATACTAGCTCATTATAAGTCACTTACCTGAGATTGAAGCCCCCGCAGCAGTCTGCGTTCCCCTCCTCCATCGCAGCCATATCTCCCAGAGTGACTACCGGGTATAGCGGCTCTGGCGCTGCGACTGGCCAGAGCCGCTATGATGTCACTGGGAGCCGCCACTAACGGCACTTTAATACAGTGATCAGTACTAAAAATGTCACTGTCACTGTACTAATGACACGGGCTGGGAAGGGGTTAACATCAGGGGTGCTCAAAGGGTTAAAGTGATTGTTAAGGCCGAAGGTTTTTTATCTTAATGCATTCCCCCCTCAGCACACCCCCCTTCCAATACTTAACTGCGCCCATCTCGATCCAGCGATGTTACACGAGAGACTTGGCTGTCCTGGACTCCCCTCCTGATTGGCTGAGACAGCAGTGCGGTGCCATTGGCTCCCGCTACTTTCAATCAAAGTGAACCGATGGGAAGAGAAAGGAGGCAGGGTCAGGCCGCAGCTCTGTGTTTGAATGGACAGTGCACCTCGGGTGTCCCCATAGCAAGCTGCTTCCTGTGGGAGCGCTGAACAGGAGGGAGTTGCCAAGAGTGCCAAAGAGGGACCCGAGAAGAGGAGGATCTGGGCTGCTCTGTGCAAAACCACTGCACAGAGGAGGTAAGTATAACATGTTTGTTGTTTTAAATGGAAAAAAAAAACAGACTTTAGTATCACTTTAACTGTCTGCTTAGCCTGAGCTTTCTCACTGTGAGGGAGGTATTTTTTACTATGGGAAGACATTGATACATGTTCCTGCTTTGCAGGAACACAGGAACATTATCTTCCCTACTGACAGAATGGCAATCTGCCTTGTTTACATAGGTAGATTGGCATTCTGCCTGTGTATTTTATAATCAGCAGGTGCCGGTCAGTGGCGGCCGGTGGAAATTTTTTTGTGGGGAGGGGGGCGGCAAACAGTATGCCACCCCCCGGTCGGTCGGTAGCGCTTACCCCATCACTGGCAGCTTCCCCTGCTCAGCAGCCACCCGTTCTACTGCTCTCCAAGAGCCCTCATGGCAGCGGCGGCTTCTGTTTCCTCCCTCCTCCTCGGTGGCCAATCGGAAGTCTTCTCTTTCCAGCCAATCGGAAAACGGGTCTCCCACCTGCCTGGCTGGATTGAGGATCAGTGTTTCAACAGCGAATATTCATTTGCTGTTGTAACACACCTGGTTGGGATCGGAGTGCATTCTCTGCGACCTGAGCTCACCCTATTTTGAAGCCTATTAGAGCCTCTGGCTCTAATCAGGTGCTTAAAAAAAACCTGCCCGCTGTAATTCATCCGGTGCCCTGAAAGGGGCCGGACGCATGAATAGGCAGCGGCTGTGTATAGATTCATGCTATGCATACATCTATCCATTGCATATAGGGGGGTGGCGTGGAGAAAGGGGGTGGAACTCGAGCATTCCTAATGGACGGGCTGCCACTGGTGCCGGTGGATATCGAGTCCGCGGTACTTCTGGGCTTCCACTGTGTGTGATAACAGCGGGAGGGGGTCGCCGGTGGTGCGCCAGACCTGGAAATGTCAGATCGTGTACTAGGTACGTGATCTGGCACAGAGCGGCCGCCTTGCCGCAATATATCTGCAGTAGGCGGTCAGGGAGTGGTTACCTGCCGGAAGTTCAACTTTAAATGCAGCTGGAGCCCACATTTAATAGCCATTCTAGATATAAAAACATACGTTTAAAAAATATCCGCACCATTTTCTTCATTTTAACTGCAAAAAGCATTCAATACATAAGCCGTCCATAATTACTATAACTCTGACATATTGGCTTGGGAAAAGTGTCCGCGTTAATACACTCGAATTATACATCGCGGTAACGGTTTAAATGACTGAAGTGTTTTTAGACATAATATCATGATATTAGTACATTATTTCAGTCTCCAAAAAGCTTGTCAGCTTTGTAAAACCTTTAATCATTTTGAAGGCCATTGAATCTAACATATTGACATTGATTAGTGGCACTGCTCTCGATATATTGTTGTCGGAGTGACACACATAAATACTTCTGCATTGGAAATTTCTCCTGAGAGGCAAAGCTGCGTGAGATCCCTCATTGATATGAAGATTACAGCAGCTAGAATTTTTTTCAAGGGGAGTTACAAGTAGAAAAAGCTACGGGATTTGAACAGATCTGATTGAGCTGGTAAAATGATTTTTCCCGGCTATTGTTGAAGGGAGGTAGGTAGGTGCAGATTATCACTATTAAACTGCTGACATCTAAAACACACAGGAAGAAAAAAAAAAAAAAAAAAAAAGCTTGATTAGCGGCCTGGCATAAAGAAGAAAGATTATGGCGTTTCCTGTGGTTCGTCTGATTATATCTTACGTACCAGTATAACGAAACCAATATTCATTTTACTTCCAGATGAGGTTCTAGTGGTTTTAAATACACTTTACTTTCCAATAATAGTGGCTTAAGTACCCGAATCCAATGCTCCAGGTCAGTATTCGTGTTTTGTTAATGTCATTTGCTAAAACAGATTATCAACAATTTGTCGCCGACGCTTGGCAGATTGCATCAGCTTTAATATTTCATTTTGAGTAATAATTGTTAGGGGACTGTGAAGTGCTTTGTGTGATTACAACAACCCTTTCATTAAGTGTTCCGAAGTTTTTTTTCTTCCTTTTTCTATTTTTTTTTTTTTTATTATTCAGAATGAATTGAACATGACAATCTTGCCCAAACTTTGCAAAAAAAAAAAGAGTCTATTCAGTTGGTAACTTGGGATTGTATTAGTTTGGAGAGTTGGTACAGAAGTTGTTGAGACTTAAAGGGGTTGTAAAGGTTCGTTTTTTATTTTCTAAATAGGTTCCTTTAAGCTAGTGCATTGTTGGTTCACTTACCTTTTCCTTTGATTTCCCTTCTAAATGTTTTTTTTCTTTGTTTTCATTGTCTGAATTTCACACTTTCTGTTCCTCCTCAGTAAGTGGTTGAGTAAGCTGTTCTGGCTGACTAAACACCGCTCGGATGATGGTGTGAAGTTTACTGAGGAGAAACAGGAAGTGAGAAATTCAGACAAAGAAAAAAAAAACATTTAGAAGGGAAATCGAAGGAAAAGGTAAGTGAACCAACAATGCACTAGCTTAAAGGAAATTTAGAAAATAAAAAATGAAGCTTTACAACCCCTTTAAAGTGTTTACAAGGCTTAGTTTATTTTTTTAATTAAAAATAAAAAACATGCCTATACTTACCTGCTCCGTGCAATGGTTTTGTACAGAGCAGCCCCTCTTCTTCTGGGGAACCCTGCTGGCGCTCCTGGCTCCTTCTCAGGGGCGGACTGACCATTTGGCCACTCGGGCACTGCCCGAGGGCTCCGGGCCACTAGGGGGCCCTATCAGGGTTGCCAGCCTCAGTAAAACCAGGGACAGTATGGAAAAATCGGTGTTTTTCTTTTTTTACCAACATCCTTTGGGTCCAAAAATCCTGAGATTATAGTTGCCCCACCTCTCCAGTACCTTCTCAGCCAATAGAAACACGTCTGTGTATACTGTGTGTACATGTATGTGTATACTGTGTGATTGCATACTTTGTGGCCCCATAATCTCTGATTGCCTGGGGGGCCCATAATCTCCTATTGCCCAAGGGCCCCATGAGTTGTCAGTCCGCCCCTGCTCCTTCTCTTCATCGGGGACCCCCAGGGAAAGTTTGTTATAAAATTCTGCAAGCAGGTAATTTTTCTCCTTCACTGATGGGCACTGATAAGCACTGATAGGCTGCACTGATGAGGTGTCACTGGTGGGCACTAATGAAGAGGCACTGGTGGGCACTGATGAGGCTGCACTGATAGGCGGCACTGATAGGCAGGACTGATAGGCACTGGTAGGTGGCACTGATGGGCACTGGTAGGCAGCAGCGATAATTATGAAGTGTGGTCCCTCGCGCTACTGCATGAATATTAACTAACTAACTAAATGATGGAGAGTGAAATGTGCAGAGTCAGCCAGAGCAGGCTGGACGGGTTGACCATGTGCAGTAGCCCTATACACATGCAGGCAGAGCAGGCTTGATGGGTAAGGCAAGGGCAGAGGTGCTTGGCATCTTGGAACATGTAGTTCCAAAGAAGCAGAGAGAGAAGAGTTTCCTCTTCCGACCAGAAAGTGGCTCACACAAACCCTGAGGCCATGTTGGTTATCATTCTAATTATAAGTGTTTTTGAACTTTCAAAATGCCACGGCAATTATGTTCTGCTTCTCTGTACCAGATTATTTAGAAAAAAAAATGTGAGGTCTTAGTACTACACTAAAGAGATGCTGTGGCTTTCTCCATGTAGGAATTTTTTTTTTTGTAGATGAATATTCTATATTTCATTCACTTGCAGTAAACAGCTGGTGAGTCCTCTTGCTACAACCACAATCCATCCCTCAAGGCAAGCTTGCTTCAGATCATTCCCTTTCAGCATTAAAGTTATAAGATCTTGGCAAGGTACTGGAGGCTTCAAGAAGCCTGATAAGGTAGTCATGCTGTAGCGGTAATTTCATGGTATGGTTAGGTTAATGTTAGTGTCAAGCCTTGTGTAACTAGAACCTTCAGGGCCCCGGTGTAAGAAATCATAAAGGGACACCTGACTCTTGGCCGGGGCCCCCCCACCGAGGCTAAACCAGAGTCTGATCGCGACCTTTGTGACCCTGGTAGTTCCACCACTGGTGTCAGTTTTTTTATTTTTGTTATTTTATTTGTTTATTAGTTTTGACCATTTTATTTTATTTATTTTTACAATTTTATTTTTTATTATTTTAGTTTTTTTTTTTAGGAGCCCTGTTGGGGGGCTTTGGTGAGATATTAGGGGTCTAAACAGACCTCTGATGTTTCACCTTTGACACAGAGAAAGGAGACAGCCCTCGATCTCCATCTCTGCTGCACAGAATGAATGGACAGGACTAGCTCTGTACAGAGGCTTCCCGTTCATTCGAAGCATAGTAAACAGAGTTTATTATGCCTCAGTTATGAGTGAACAGAGTCAGTGATCGATACGGATTACTGACTCTAATCATTAAGACAAGGAAAGGGCCCTTTCCCCACTCTCCATCCTGATATATGCCCTGCAGCAGTTGGCAGGAGACAGGAGGGGTAAGCTGGCAGCGCGGCAGGGGATGAGGGAGCAAGGGAGTACACAGGGGCCTGGAGGTAAAAGAAGGTGGATAGGAGAGGTGGTGGGGTGGCATATAGAGGAACTGATCACCTCAATTTTCCTCCTGCAGCCACTGAAAAGCTGCAGGAGGAAAATTGAGGGGATTGGTTGCTTTATATGCCACCCCTACTGCCCCTCTTCTATACACTGCAATTGTGACCGCTGTACATAAAAACCCTGTCCTATCCATCCTGGAACAAATTCTCTCCCCTCCCCTAATCCTCTGCAGCACAAATTATCTTACCACCCCTTCCTAGCGCTACACCCCTCCAGCGTGGTACAAATCCTCCCTTCCTCCCCAAAGTTTCAGAGTGGGCACCCAGAGCACTTTCCCTGCATCTCTTATAGGGTGCCAGGTGTCCAAACACTGCAATTGCCCTCTCTGAGGCATGCGGCATCTCTTTGATTGGGGGATAAGAGGATATGTGCTGGGGGGCGCTTTGGGAGGGGACAGGACTTACAAGGCGTGGTGTCAAATCCGTGTGGCTGCACCCCACAGCACATGTCCTCTTACCACCCATATATCACTCCTCCAAGTATATTTTCATACTGCCTCCCCCTTCCCCTTTCCCAGTTACTATTGTCCCCCGCCTCTAAATAAAGGGAAACACACAGACCTCAGCAGTGCGGCTCTTCCAGTTCTATGCAGGGTAGATGTCCCGAGTGCCCACGCTGGCATGCCCTGTTAGGCAGAGAACTGGAGCTTACTCCCTGGCACTGGGCTCCACGCAGTAGCACAGCGTGTCTAAACTGGATTTTGCAGGGGGAGGAGCACAGGGCCCCCACGGTGACGGAACGGCAGGGCCCAGTTGTGTTGGCAACTTCTGCGACACTGGTGCTTCCGCCAGTGCCACTGTGTCAAGGGTTGGGTAGTAAAGGTTAGGAGTTAGGGTTAAAGTGTAATTGTTATAACCAAGCTTTAAACATTCAATTATTTACATAATCTTAACAAACAGTGAATGAGCTTTAACAGCTACGGAATGGGCTTACCTTGCCAGGAGGTCGCCCTATGATGTCCTCCTGTGATCGTGCTGCCCATGTGCCCCCCTGCAGTGAGTGGGCAGTGCGCTCTGTGATTGCAGATTGGGGTAAAGGGCCAATTACAGTGGCCCTTTAGCACATGATCAGCTGTGTCCAATGACAGCTGATCACAATGTAAACAGAAACCGGTTACCGGCACTCCTTTCCTCACACTGTTAGCATGAGGAGGAGAGCCGATAACCGGCTTCTGTTAAAGAGACATCTACACTGATAATCAGGCCTCTGTGCAGCCCCAACAGTGCCCACCAGTCCACCAGTGCTTCCAATCAATGCCCATTAGTGCCTCCTCATCAGTATAACCTCTCAGTGCTGCCTATCAGTACACATCAGTGACATCAGTGCAGCCTCATCTGTGCCTCCTCATTAGTGCCCACCAGTGCCACCTCATCAGTGCTACCTATTAGTGCTGCCTTATCAGTGCAGCTTCATCAGTGCCCATCAGTGAAGCCTATAAGCACCCACCAGTGCAGCCTCATCAGCGTACATCAGTGAAGGAGAAAAATTATAAAAAAAAAATTGAAACTTTTTTTTTTACATTTTCTGTCTTGTTTAGTTTGTTTTAGCAAAAAATAAAATAACCCAGCGGTGATGAAATGCCACCAAAAGAAAGCTTTATTTATGTGAAAATTTCATATGGGTACAGTGTTGCATGGCCACAAAATTGTCATTCAAAGTGTGACAGCGCTGAAAGCTGAAAATTGGCCTGGGCAGGAAGGGAGTAAAAGGGCCCTGTAGGCAAGTGGTTAAAATGATTCCTCACTGACCTCTCTAGGTACAGGCACTATGGAGCAATTTATCTTCAAGCTTTACAACAGAATTACTTGAGTAATCAAAGTAATTCTCTGAGCAGTTCAACTCACCCTACCCCTCTACCAGCCCCCCTACTAAGCAGCTCAGCTCACCCTGCACCCCCTACTAGTGACTAAGTAGCTTGGTGCACTCTTCTTACCCCTCCTAGTGACTAAGCAGCTCAGCTCGCCCTACCCTTCTGCCAGCAGTGACTGAGCAGGTCAGCTCACCCTACCCTTCTACGAGCAGTGACTGAGCAGGTCAACTCACCCTACCCTTCTACCAGCAGTGACTGAGCAGGTCAGCTCACCCTACCCTTCTACCAGCAGTGACTGAGCAGCTCAGCTCACCCTACCCTTCTACCACCAGTGACTGAGCAGCTCACCTCACCCTACCCATCTACCAGCAGTGACTAAGCAGGTCAGCTCACCCTACCCTTCTACCAGCAGTGACTAAGCAGGTCAGCTCACCCTACACCCCTACTAATTACCATTACGAAACAGGATGGCTCCCTGTCATCGGGAGCAGTGATCGCTGTCATGTCAGTGGTAGCCCATCCCCCCACAGTTAGAATCACTCCCTAGGGCACACTTAAACCCTTGATCGTCCCCTAGTGTCAATACGTTTTTATAGCACTGATTGCTGTATAAATGACAATGGTGCCAAAATAGTGTCAAAAGTGTCCGACGTGTCCGCCATAATGTCGCAGTCACGAGAAAAATCGCAGAAGTAGAAGAATACATATCAGCCTAAACTAAGGAAAAAAATGTATATTTTTTGGGGATATTTATTATAGAAAAAAGTTAAAAATATTGTTTTTTTTTCTAAATTGTCGCTCTTTTTTTCTTTATAGCCCAACGAATAAAAACCGCAGAGGTGATCAAATACAACCAAAAGAAAGCTATATTTGTGGGTGAAAAAGGATGTACATTTTGTTTTGGTGTACTTTCGCACGACCGCGCAATTGTCAGTTAAAGCGACAAAAGTTACAATGTTTATAGTTATCCACCAGCACAGACAATGTTGTGAAAAACTTGGCAGGCTGCCCGTTTTTTTTTTCTTTTGACAGCTGAGTGAGCAGAGAACTCTCTACACTTGTTACAGGAATGAATCGGGAAACTCTGCATAGAGTTCATGAGGGGGGGGGGGGGGGTTGAATCGAAATCACAATTTTTTTTAACGATTAATTGTGCAGCTCTACTGACCACTAGGGATGTGAATTTGATTACAGACATACCCAACTTTTAAGTACACAATGGGCTTTATTTACTAAAGCTGGAAAATGCAAAATCAGGCTCAATTCTGCATAGAAACCAATGAGCTTCTAACCCCAGCTTGTTCAATTAAGTTTTTGTGATAAAACCTGGAAGCTTATTGGTTTCTATGCAGAAGTGATCCTGATTTTGCACTTTCCAGCTTTAGTAAATAAACCCCATTGTGTACTTAGAAGTTGGGTATGCCTGTACTTACCAGTAAAATGTTGTCAAAGCAGAAGCTCTCAGATTTTTTTTCTTTATTTAGAGGACTAGGTTTTTTTCAGGTTTATTTAGGGTAGTTTAGTTTAATTTAGTGTTCATTTTATTTGTGTTTTTTTCTTTTTTGTATATTTAAATGTTATGTGAGGATGGGGGCTAATATTTAGCAACAAGAACAGATCCAGGATAGTTGAAGGAAGATACTGTAACCCATTCAAACGCTCCTTGCACCCTTAAAAATTACCAAAAAGCCAATGTAATTTGATAAAAAAATAAAAAATAAAATAAAACAAGTTTGCTTATGCCTGGTCTCAGAAAGTATACAATGCATCTGAAAATGCTACGTTTCCAATGTCACTTTCATGGTCCAACATGCAGAGATGTTATGTGTACATGTAAGTGAGCATTCATGTGTGTTATAATCACAGTTTAATTAGAAGGGTAGGTTTACATGCTCATCGGGAAGTCAATGAAGGGCTGGTAGAAATGAAGGGGATTTTATTACCTAGTACAAATAAATAATGGAATCATTATCTAGTTTCACACGATGTATGTTTTGTATGTTTTGTACAAACTATAGAAGGATAAAAGGAGGGTCAGATGCTTTTTTTTTTTTTTTTCTGAGTGCTCCGCTGGCTTTCTGCCACTTTTTCAATGATGCAGTTTGTATTGCGCAGATTTTGTGCCCCAATTAGCATTGTTAATTGGGGCACAGAAGTAAATTGAACTTTACCCGGTGGAAATTTTCAGTCATTCAACCAAGTCAATGAGTCATAAAGAACGTAACTTTTTAGCCCTACGTACTGTCTAATTAGGTGCACAAGCGAGGTCCCTGCAGGAGAAATGTATGCATGGATGGGTGGTCGCCTAAGCCAGGAAAGGCTGTGTTTTACCTTTTCCTTTTTCAAACCTTGCTCTCTCTGGTTAGGCACATCATTTATTCCAGCCGAGCACATGGGCAAGGCTTTAGCACAATGTGTCAGTCGGGAGACTAAGACTGAGGCTAATTTACTTCAGGAGGAATTTTATTCTGCAAGCATTCGCTTCTTGCACCCAATCATGTTCAAAGGGAATTCATGAAAAAAGAGAATTAATTATTTTCCTGTTTTAAAATTTGAAGAGTACACGATTAGTGTAAAATTACTCCTTTTTATAGGTGCCCATTTACTGGTAGATTTTTGTATGAATGTTTATATGAAAAATCTCATTAATGCCAATGGAGAATTGACAAACGTTGTTTGAAAGTAATTTAAAATTTTGTTTGCTTTTAACGGCCAGTTTTGGTAGGTTTTGGCCAATGCAGACCAGAAACATCCCATAAGAGCTGCAGTTTTGGAGTTGCTCTGACCCAGTGGTCTCACCATTACAATTTGGCCCTTGTCAAAGTCCTTAGATATATAGAGCTAAAAAGTTCTCTTTGACTCATTGACTTGGTTGAATGACTGAAAATTTCCACCTTCTAATCTGTTGTTTGGAATTTGTCTTGACCAACCTTCAACCCTCTGCCTCAGGGCCATCTTTAATATTGATTGGACCCTGGGCAAAACTTTTCTTGGGAGGCCCCCCTCCACATGCAGTTTTGCTCTGCACCTGCTCTGAGACATACAATAAATAGCAGCTAGACTCAAAATCAGTTTACTGAATCAGATCAGGCAGCTACTGCAATTGGTTGCAGAGGTTTCAGTGTATCATTACTGCTCACTGACTGGTTGCTAGAGGTTACAGCACACATTACGGTTCACTGATTAGTTGCTAGAGGTTACAGCATATGATTACTGCTTGTTGATTGGTTGTTAGAGATCACTGTGAATATGACTTCAGGGGGGGCATGATGTACATATCAATGCCGCCGGCCTCGGCTATTTACATATGAATGTCGTCGCTATTTTAATATCAATGGCAATAATTTACATGTAAACACAGAGTCTGCAGATGAGTCATCTGTACACAACAATAGGGCAGAGCTGGGCATCATTAGTAGCAGCACTTCACACTGAGATCTTGGGACACAGCACAGGACTAGGGAATTTAAACCAGGATAGTTGGCAAGTATGAGGCAGCTACTTTGGGCCCCACAACAATGACAGGGCCCAGGGCAGCTGCCCCTTTTGCCCTGCCTTAAAAACGGCCCTGCTCTGCCTATTTAATAAAACCCAAGTTCCAATTGTGTCGACGGTCACAGGTGCAGGACGGGTCATCACTGGTATAAACTGTATTTTTTGTATTGATATTCCTTTTTATTAATGTCCCTTTACTGGACATATAAGGGAATATATGTAAAATGTGATGTATGTATAATATAATAGACAGTGAAGCATTCATGTTCTGAGGCATTGAAAACTTGTTTTTTTTGGAAATAAAATTGTTTAAAATTACCTTTTTCATTTATATCTATATTTATGCCTAAAAAGTCCATCAACTTTCAACGGATGTTGTATTTTCTAGTAAATCTTAATATCGGGACGTGGCATGTGTTTTATGCAATGTATCCCCAGGACCACCCTGTGGTAGATACATACTACATTTAATGGGTCATCATTGTTGCAAGGCAAAACAGACCCAAACAATCCAGAGGCTCCACAGGGATTAGCGCACCCTCTCTATATACACAGTATATATACACAATGCCTTGAAAAAGTATTCACACCCCTTAAAATTTTCCACATTTTGTCATGTTACAATCAAAAACGTAAATGTATTTTATTGGGATTTTATGTGATAGACCAACACAAAATAATAAATGATTTCCCAAATGTTTTACAAATAAATATGTGAAAAGTGTGGTGTGCATTTGTATTCAGCCCCCCCCCCCCCCCCGGAGTCAATACTTTGTAGAACCGCCTTTCACTGCAATTACAGCTGCAAGTCTTTTTTTGGGATGTCTCTACCAGGTTTGCACATCTAGAGAGTGACATTTATGCCCATTCTTCTTTGTAGAAATAGCTTAAGCTCTGTCAGATTGTCACAACATGATGCTGCCACCACCATGTTTCACGGTGGGGATGATGTGCAGTGTTAGTTTTCCATCACACATAGCATTTTGCTTTTAGGTTAAAAAGTTACATTTTGGTCTCAACTGATCAGAGCACCTTCTTCCACATGTTAGCTGTCTCTTCCACATGGCTTCTCGCAAACTGCAAAAGGGACTTCTTTCTTTTAACAATGACTTGCTTCTTGTCACCCTTTCATAAAGACCAGATTTGTGGAGAGCACGACTAATAGTTGTCCTGTAGACAGATTCTCCCACCTGAGCTGTGGATCTCTGCAGCTCCTCCAGAGTTACCATGGACCTCTTGGCTGCTTTTCTGATTAATGCTCTCCTTGCCCGGCCTGTCAGTTTAGATGGACGGCCATGTCTTGGTAGGTTTGCAGTTGTGCCATACTCTTTCCATTTTAGGATGATGGATTGAACAGAGCTCCGTGAGATGTTCAAAGCTTAGGATATTTTTTTATAACCTAACCCTGCTTTAAACTTCTCCACAACTTTATCCCTGACCTGTCTGGTGTGTTCCTTGGCCTTCATGATGCCTTCATGTTCACTAAGGTTCTCTAACAAACCTCTGAGTGCTTCACAGAACAGCTGTATTTATACTGAGATTAAATTACACTAATTACTAATTAGCTAACTACTTCTAAAGGCAATTGGTTCTACTAGATTTTAGTTAGGGGTATTAAAGTAAAGGGGGCTGAATAAAAATGCACGCCACACTTTTCAGATATTTATTTGTAAAATATTTTGAAAACCATTTATCATTTTCTTTCCACTTTGTTTTGATCTATCACATAAAATACATTTATGTTTTTGGTTGTAACATGACAAAATGTGGAAAATGTCAAGGGGTGTGAATACTTTTTCAAGGCACTGTATATACAGTACACATATGTAGTCTATTTGTGTGTGTGTACATGTAGCGGCCACAACCTTTGCTGCGCGGCCTTGATTTAATGGGCTTTCCGGTTACCTTCTCCTGGCCTGCTCTTCCACGTCTAGGGGTTCACAGGGTTGATACCCAACGACTTGTACACTGAAACAGATGAAGTCCTTTCAAAAGGTTTTATTTTGCAGTAGAACTTTCACAACACAGTCTCTTTGGGGAACAGAGGGCACGGGTGAAGAACTCAGGTACCTTGAACTGCAGGTTTAACAAAGTCTCTATTTCCACCCAGAGAGTAGCCACTCGCAGCTAGGTACTTCAAGGCTGAACAGACCTCTAGCCAGAGATCATGGCAGTCAACACGTTGACTCAAACTTGAACAAATAACTGAAGATGAACAGGAACCTTTTTCCCACTGTACCTGGAACGTTTCCTGCTTCCTTTGAGGTACTGGAAAAATGTGGGCTCGTCAATGTCCTTCCCAACTCAGTAACCAGGCACTTCTCAGGATGCCACTTGCCGGCCCTCCTCCGAAGAGTCCTCCCCTGGTTACTTGCAGGAGCTGTGGTGTCCCTCCAAGTCAAGAGCACACCCGGACACCTTGAATCCTCCCTCAGTTACAGCGCCTTGGACCAGCCGCCCTGAGACTCGGGTACAGATGGATCCCTACCCCAGACCAGTGGGTCTATCAGGGGCCACTGACAGGAACATGTTGCGGGATGTCGAACACCCCGTGACCGGGACCCCTCACGGGGCTACCCTGGTCCTGGAACCAGAACAACTCCGGAACCCCCGAACACGTGACACACACCTGTTTAAGTACCCTCTCCCAGACTCCCCAGTCAGCCCGACACTCCCGCTGATTGGCTCAGAGAGGGCCATACACAAACATCCAACCAGGCCTGGTTCTAGCCTGTCATGTGCACCTCACCGCCCACATGACCAGGCAGAACATCAATCATGGCCTGGCCAGACTGGTGTTAAGGCCTACCTACACAATTAACCCTCAGTACTGTAAGGTTCTGAGGCAAAAACTAAATTTACAATGCGTGTGACATTTGATCCCAAATGTCATCCGTTACACACACACACACACACCAGCCATTACAATATGACTACTGACAAGTGTAGAACATTGGTCTTGTGACAACGGCACCTTAAAGTGGGTGGGATACATTAGGCAGCAAGTGAACAGAGAGGGAGGTGCATTAGTCTAGCAGCAGCATTCATAATAGAAGGGGGTGGGGGGGGGGTAGCCTTTAAGCAAAGAGTTGTAATAGTCAAGGTGGGAAATAACCAAGGGGGGAATAAGTTGGATACATTGGACGCACTCGCTGAACGTATAAAAATAATTGTAACCTTCACTTTAGGAACTTTTATGTTGTGTTATGACAGACAGTTTAATCACATTGGACTCACTTTTTGACACATTTGATTTGTTTTATATGTTGTCACATTACATTTTATTTATTGTTAGCATGGCAAACCTAATCTTGCACAAGTACTGTACAGGTAACAGAATTTACATTTCTATGTCATCTGTGAGCCAGCATCTTAATCCAGAAAGTAGATGCTGGGCCTAAATATTGCCTGAACAAATGTCTTTTTAGAGCGAGTTGCGTGAGAAGTAATATATTCCTGAATGTGCAACACTTACACAGTACTTAGCATCTTGAAAAATATAAATACAGTAAAACCTTGGATTGCGAGAATAATTCATTCCAGAAACATGCATGTAATCCAAAGCACTTGTATATCAAAGCAAATCTCCCCATAAGAAATAATAGAATTAGAAACTCAAATGCTTCATTCCACAACCATTTATTCATAAGTCCTTCAGTTTGTAGTCCATATAAAAAGATTATAGCAATGTGATAGGTTGTGTAATCATAAAATGTCCATCCACAAATGGAAGCCTCCACAAGGGGATTAGAAGCAAAATCCATCAGGAGCTACAGAGTATGAAAGAAAAGAGAGGCGCCTCTAAATGTAGCAATATGGTTACATTTAATGAAGGTACAACATTTAGCAACTCACATGGATGATGAATAAAAGAAGCACATCAAGTATGCAGAAATCCAGGGTAAAGCTGTCCACATAGACCATCCTCCGCACTGGCGGCTCTCACCGTTGTCAGTCTGCAATTGTGACCGGAAAGACTACCCTGCAGTAAAGCGATCTGAAAGTGAGGCTTGAAGCACTCATGGAGCTCAGCATAGAAGGGACGACAACAATGGCGGTGCGGAGGACGGTCTATGTGGACCGATTTGCCCCAGATGCCTGCATACTAGATGTGCCTGTTTTAATCATCAACCATGTGACTTGCTAAATGTTGTACTTTCATTAAATGTAACCATATTGCTACACTTAGAGGTGCCTCTCTTCTCTTTTATACTCAGATGTGAAATGACGTTACTTGTATATCAGACATCACTTGTATATCAAGTCAAAATGTATTAAAAAATATTGCTTGTCTTGCAAAATGCTCTCAAACCAAGTTACTCTCAAACCAATGTTTTACTATATTAGGGTTCTCAATTAACCCTGTGTGCTGCTGGACACCCTTACTTCCAGAACATTACTAAATTAACAAAAAACATATACTTACTAAAAATAACTGCCTTTAAAACAGGGATCTATAGACTACAGGAACAACATGTACAGCACTAAAAATTGAATTGTTCTGTAAATTACCCAACTTTTGCTGCTAAAAACCTCTCTGACATGCTGATTTCTTTATTATTTCACAGGAAGTTCAATATTTTTCAGGAGAGGATTAAAGAGGGAATTCTGTGCAATTTGAATTGTTTAACCAAGCTGCAAAGCGGAAAATAATCTCTTGAGCAAGCCTTTGGGAAGCAAAATAAAATCCTATTTTTCTTAAATTGAATGACAGCAGATAAACCTGGCACAGTGTAAGTACATAAGTAAGTGGGCAAATTGCAAAGGTGTTAAATAATAAATAAGCATTTAATAAACCAGGCTTATGTGATAGGTTAGTGTGAAGAGCAATGATGTGCGGTAACCTGTCGCAACCGATAAGACTTAAAGTGCACCTCTACTGAAAGTTTTTTTAACCCAATAGCAATTGCAATAGGCTGCCCACACCTATGAACTCTCACATTTTGGTTGGCAGTCTGGTAGGATATTTCTACTAAGAGCATAACAAGAGTGTATGAGTTCAAGTGAATAACTCCACACTAAAGGACTGCAACCTTTGAGATAAGCCAGTGTATCTGACACTGGGGCTAAAAGGCAAAGCTGTGGAGGTATATTTGCAAACCAAGGAGGTTGATGATTATGAAACCATGAAGGGTACTGTAATTACAACATGTTCATTGACACCAGACATATGTGATCATTGTAGCCACTTACAGAAATGTGGTAAGCTACCTACGCAAAATATTCCAGTAGTGGACTAAAGGACTGAAAAACATTCCAGAGACTCCCTGGAAGATCTGATTTTCCAGGATCAACACATCTGTGCTGCAGAAATTCAGCAACTTGTGATTTTAAAGTGACATCAGAATTAGTACTTACATAAGCACTTGGCTATCTGACAACTGCAGGGCTCTTCCTAGTGGCTGGAAAGAAGGGAAATCACCAACAGCAATCCCTGCTACCATTGTGAGCACATTTCTGATTGGGCAGCACCCAGAGCTCCTGGTAACAAGTTGGCACCAACTGACACCCACAGGTGCTAAACTTTTGTGGGTGTCAGTTGCTCAGACGTCTCAGGAACAATTGCCCTCATGAGAAGAAGCCAGCTTCACCTAGCTGGCAAGCACCCCTCTACTGCTGATCAGTGGCAAAGCAAGGGGCAAAAACACCAACCCACAGTCTTTCATTGTGGGCAATTGAACTGTTACTGGTTTTCCAGATATTGGTGTAGAATTCACATGGGATTTTCCAATCAGACCTTCTGGACATACAAAGTTACTGTGCAAAGATGTGGTTGTGACATATGGACAACGTGGGTATAGACTAAGGGACGAAAGTGGGGTGGAGATGCAATATTTTCCCAAGGAAGAAGATGGGGATGAAGTATCCACTGTGCAAACAAAGTTACTCAATGTATGTCTGATGTAACAAATGTAATTGTTGAATCTTATGACAATGTATTGCCAGTGTTAGCAGTCACTTATATTATTATTATTATTATTATTATTATTATTCAGGATTTATATAGCGCCAACAGTTTGCGCAGCTCTTTACAATATGAGGGCAGACAGTACACTTACAATACAAATCAATACAGGAGGGACTAAAGGGCCCTGCTCGTTAGAGCTTACAATCTAGAAGGTCTAAAAAGGCTGTTGAGGTGCAGTCTCTAGTTGCAGAGCAGGGATATGGCACCCATAGAAGCCTTAGCTGCTGTCCTTGTTAACCAGACAAATTAGCCAGGACTTGCATTGGCACCTTTGAGCAAACACTGCAGATTGACCCAAATCTGGGGAAGCTCAGAAGCCTAGCCTTCAGCCCCCTGTGAAGGGAAACAAACAAAACAGGACCGGGACAATGAAAAGTGAGGCAGAAATGGTCAAACGACAGCTCAACATATCCAACAAATCTGGAGGACATTTGCTGAAGGTGATGCATGAAATTCCCCTAGCAGGTTACTTGGGACTCGGGTCACTAAGACCAAGGCGCGAGTGATACAGATATTTTTTTTACCTAACATGCTTATAGATGTAGCCAGATAATGGTAATCCTGTGTTACCTGTCAGCAAATTGATATAGCAGGTGATGTTCACAGGGATCCACTAAAACCTTTGCCTGTAAATGATCCCCAGAAGTTCATGCAAATTGTACCTCCTGAAACTAGTTTACTTTGCCAGCTGGTACCCAGAGGCTGTGGTACTATCCTCCCTCAGGGCAGATAAAGATGCTGATACTTCTTGAATGATGCTGTAGAGCTCCCCAGTGATCAAGGTAGGTTAATGTTCAACCTGATGCGGTCTCTCTGTTAGAAATACAAATTCTGAGGATTTGAGAACTTATAGGATAGGAGCTGGGAATTATATTTGCCTCATTTTATCAGGGTACAGAGGCATGTCACCTCAGTTCCCTGTCTGATCCCTTGGACAACTGTACCTTGCATCTTGCTTATGGTGAACCTTGAACTCTTTGCTCTTTTCATGAACCTCCTGATTTAAACCATGTCTCTGCACTTCCTGTTATACCAAATTATTGTCTCTCCAGCCAATATCTTGCTCATTTTGCACTACCACTACCACTCGTTATCGATCCTTGGCCTGTTCATTGCCTACGCTTCCATATGATCCCATCTAGCTGCTTCTCCTTATTGACCTTTTGGCTTGTTCATTGACTACGCTTCTGCTTATCCCTTATCTGCTTCAATCAAATCCCTGACCCCCCGCTTGCGCTCTTTCTGCTGGGGCAACCCAGCCGGCCATGACCTGTCAGGCTTTTCACCACTGGAAATTCTATATGAAAGGCGTGTGAGAGGACCCTTAAACCTTATCCAAGATACTTGGGAGGGCAAGATCACTGGCTCTCAGTTCTCTGTGGTGGGTTATGTGTTAAGGTTCCAGGACACAATGGAGACACTTGTTGGAAATGTACAGAAGAATATGACAGGGGAAGGCCAAACAAAAATGTTAGTATAAGCCGTAATGCTGGAGAGTGGATGTACATCATGGGTCAGAGGGTGTATGTTTTACTCCTTATGCGGCAGACCAAACTTTAGGCTGTATGAGAGAGGCCATATCCAATCACAAAGTACCTGAATGATATCACCTGTGGTAAGTTTGAAACAAGAAGTTAGAATTCAAGGAACATTTCATACAACCATGCTCAAAACACACCATGAAAGAACAGCATATGTAATGGAAGAATGTCGCTGAGCTGAACAGGAAGAAACAGACCCACTGTTGAGATTTCTTAGCTGACACTTATGAGTTGGGAGCTCAATTCTCTCTTCTACACAGGAAAAACAGCTGCCGGAGATGTTCGCAGCACACCTTGGCCATTTCACAAGGAAACCTGGGGGCTGGGAGGAAGCACCCTTCAGTTTACAAGGAGCACATCCTCTCATCAAATAGTTTGCCCACCAGGTCTTGTTCCAGGCGAGAGTAGACATGAAGAAGGACACTGAGACGATGCTGCATTTAGGGGTCATTCAGAAGTTCCAGAGTGCTTAGGTATCCCCAATAGTCCAGGTACCCCTAAAGAATTGGACAATTGGGTGTCCATTGAAGCATTAGAAAACATTCTACTGCCCCTTTCGACACGCCCCTTAAACCATTTGATCGGGTGTTCATTTTGTAACATCCACTCTAGGGACCAGAAAAAAGTGGCTGTATCTGCAGCTCATGTTTGACATGAAACTACTAAGGATACTGAGAAAATCATGAACTAGGGATTCTGATACATCAGATTGGACTTGCTTTACAAATGAATTGGACCTTGCACAGAACCAAAGACCAGGCAAACATTGCTAAGAACTTTTCTATTTTAATCCCATTTATTTTACTGTTGCCTTTTTTATGTTATGTCAGTTTTGTTCAGTAAATAGCTTATTGCACAATTTCTCTTGCTTTTCATACAATTTTTAAAAACTGTTAAGCTGAATCGCTGAATGCTCTAAACAGAATTTAAGGGACATTATCTGTGTGGGGAATCTACCATATTGTAAAGGGTGTTATATTTCTGTCTGGATGTTGGAGTGATAGATATTTTCTATAAAGTTCAAAATTGCAACAGGAAATGCTATGAATGATGTGTGTTTCTGTTAAAGCAAGTGGTGGCAGCTACCATCCCAGATAGCAAGCAATTGTGTTGCAAGTTTGAAAAAGACTTGCTAAACTCTTGCTAGACTTGCCGGGCTTCACAAGTGTGTTGCACAATTGCAGCAAGTCTGCATTGTATGACTTCAGATGAACTTTCTTTGCAAACATTCTGCCAGTCTGCTGCAAGTTCTGCTTCATCATTGCTCCCTGCTGTGTGTAAGGTTTTTCTTTAATTGGCGCTGGGGCGTGGTATGCAGAGAGGGGATTGGTACTGTATCCATGAGATCTGATATGGAGTTTAGAGAGGTAGACATCAAGGAGTGACTAAACCAGAGATTTTTTTTCTCAGAGAATAGGTGCAGGAACTCAAACAATCCCGCCACACACATACCTGCCAAATGGAATCAAAAATAGTAGCTCTTCCCTCTGCATACAACCCACTCCCTCCACTGCCCTCATCTTCTTCCCTCTCCTTAAAAGCTTCACCATCTGTCATATGTCTTACCTTTGTTGCAATATTAATCTGAAACACCTATCTGGCTGTAGTACCTCCCAGCATACTTTACTATATTACAGTCACTTGCAAGGGAGATTATGCAGTAGGAGCATCAACAACTGGTCACCAGGGAAAAATGGAGACCACAGAGGGTGCAGCCTACCACGCTCCCTCTCCTGCCCATGACTGCACTGAACCCTGAGCACCTGTTCTGTATCTGCCTTGTCCCTGTCCAGCATTCAGTGGGATCTGCGCTACGCTAAGCTATCACTTGTAAACACAGAAGCTGGACTTTAGTGTTACCAAGTGATAGGGATGAGCAGGGAGCAGAAGACCTGAGCCAGAGGTGGTGGAACTGAGTTCCCCTAGTTCCTGCTGAAAAAAAGCCCTGGACTAAACCTAATATCCCATTGGTGGAGCACAATTTGGAATGTTTTATTTTTCCTTGTTTATAGGCTAGCAGCTCACCTTAAACCAAGATAATGACAGGTCTAGTGGCGAGGAGAGTGGAGTGGAATGTGATTTTTCAATAAAGTATCCATATATTAAAGCCTTTTCAGACCAGCTGTAGATTTCGATGCATATGAGGAGTTCCTACCATCCAGGCATCCACCTGGAGTGTACCCTAGCAGCTCCCCTTAAAGCGGTGTTCTACCCGCAAATTTTTTTTTTTTTTTAAAGTCAGCAGCTACAAACACTGTAGCTGCTGACTCTTAATAAGGACACTTATCTATTCAGGGAGCCTGCGATGTCGGTCCCTCGCGGCTGATCCGTCCATCGGATCAGGTGCTGGCTCCACCATTCTAGTTAAGAGAAACCAGCAGTGGAGCCACCATCCTTTGGGCCCCTTCTGCTAATTTCGTGTTAGTAGAAGTTTGGTGAGTGTTGATTCGTGATTTTCATTTCACGCTTTTCAGCTCACACTTTTCAATTCGCACTTTTCAACGGCCATTCGTCAACCAGACATGTTGCAGAATCAGAGAAGATAACATGTTATTTATTATTGGCCTTGAAGTTAATTGCTTTGACCCAAGTCCAGTCCAGGAACAGGAGGAGGATTTCTTGGACCAATTATGTCATATGCCTTTGCTGCGGGAGATCCAGAAGAATAATCCAGATGATTTTCAGAATTATCTCTGGATGACGGACCCCTGCTTTCACCAACTCTCGGCATTGGTGTCCCCCTATATTAAGAAGCAGGACCCATGCATGAGGCTTTTATTTTATTTTTTGGTTGAATAATTATGATTTGATTTGGTATATTTTCTATATTTTTGGATGCATAGAATGCACTTTTTGGTTAAGTTCTATTGGCAGATAGCATGTCTAATTTTATTTTTAATTTTTTTAATGCACAATAAAATGCACATGTAGAATAATACTTGGCTATGTGTTTTACTTCAAATGACAGTTTGGGAGTAGGCAGCTACATTTAAAAAAATACAATGTAAAACTGACAAGGGACACCAACATAGTTAAAAAAGCATAATATTATTCTTAATATCACTAGAAAAAAAAGCCTTTGAAAATCCCATCAGTATCACCAGCAAAGCAGCTTTATTATTATCCCATTAAAGAAGAAGAGAATTCTTCGCTGCATTTTGAGATGTCATAATTTGCCACGTCACGAATGTTAATTCTCCATTATGAATGCTAGTTTACAAGACCGACCGCTTCTGGCTCGTCCTTGTTTCCGAGCATGCGTGCTTGCACTTTGGATTTTTTTTCCGACAGACTTGTGTACACATGCCCAGAAAATCCGACAACAGACATTTGTCCACAGAAATTTTTAAAGCCTGCCAGCCAACATTTGTCCCGACAACAATTGTCTGATGGAGCGTACAAATGGTTGGATTTTCCATCAACAGCCTGTCATCACACATTTCCCATCAGAAAATCCGATTGTGTGTACGTAGCTTAACAATTCAATACTGTCACAAATGTGTGGAGAGTTATCCTTGCTATCTGGGTATGTGTGTAAAAGCTCAATTGTTTTGTTAACTTGTTCCAAAGACAATCACTCTCAATCTGCTGGTTATTGGATTGCTGTCTGTGAGCCGTAAGATCTCTGCACACGTCACAGGTGGGACCTGACAGTACAATCATCACACAATGCATCTGTAATTCAAATGTGAGATTTTTAAAGAGGAAGTAAACCCTGATGGGTTTACTTCCTCTTTTTTTCCCTGCAAAGGTAAAGCATAATGGACTACTATGCATCGCATAGTAGCTCATTATGTGTCACTTACCTGACACAGGAGCCAGCGAAGTCGCCGCTGATCCCTGTAGTCCGCCGCGTCCATCTTGCTGGTGGCGTCTCGCAGCTCCGACCAATGACAGCGGCGAAGCCGCGATGACGTCACTCCCGCGCATGCGCACGGGAGTCGCGCCTCGCAGCTCCGCCGCTGTCATACGGCGAGGCCGCGATGACGTCACTCCCGCGCATGCGCACGGAGGTCGACAAATTTGGCAAATCCATTCTTGGACTTGCCGCATTTAGTGCGCATGCGCGCCGCTGTCTACGGCGCATGCGCCGTAGACAGCGGTGCCCATTTTCGGGCAAATATCTCCTAAACCATATAGGTTTAGGAGATATTACTTGGACCTACAGGTAAGCCTTAATCTAGGCTTACCTGTAGGTCAAAGTTGTTTGGAAGGGTTTACTTCCATTTTAAGCCCCATACACACTCAGATTTTCTGCTGATTTTTTTCCTTTAGATTTACCAAAATATATGAGGTCAAACCTTAGGAGTTTCAATTTGTATGCAATCAGGCAGACCCTTGCACTACATGGTTTTGGTAAATCTGAAGACAAAAATTAGCAGAAAATCTGATAGTGTATATGGGGCTTTAATGTCATCTATAACCTGATCGACATTTCCTCTGTGCTCTGCCAGACATCTTAGGCAGGGTAGAGCTGGATCAGCTCTGCCTTGTCTCCCCTTACAGAAATGAATCACTACAATAGTGATATATAACTTTCTAATAACTAGCAAGAAATAGATCTGTAAAATAAGTGATCTTTTTCTTGCAGAGGTATATTGGGGTCGGGGTGACATCCCTCCTGGCCAGATCTAGCCTTTTCATGAAGAAGGAAAAAAAAAGTGTATAAAAAAAAAGAGAGACAAAACAAAAGAAGGCACGATGCATTTTGCAACTCACACGCAAAACATTGTGATAAAATTGCTAAATTGCGCAGTGTATGGTAATGTGAGTTTGGTAACACATCACAATAAAGTACATTAGTGAAAAAGGGACCCTAAATGCTGAAAAAATAAAATGATCTGTTCTCACCATTAATTCTCAGATCCCTCTCCCAATAAAACTGGGATAAATAAATAAATAAATGCATTTGATGCTGTGATTGACATTTGCTTGTATTGCATGCTCTTAAATGCTTACACAAGCATGTGCACTGTCACTCTTAATTTGTAGAGGTTATGCTAATTTGGGTCTGTGCAAGTCCGACATGATGTTATCTTCTGGTTACACTAACAATTTGCACAAACAGATGATTTTTTTTTTTGCATAGAAAATAATGTACTGTAACATCATTTAGGCAAAAAAGCTTTGCATATTTAAAAGGCAAACTTTTTCTATGAACTTTTTCCTGCGTTACATGAAAGTCATACACCATATTTGATACCATTTTAATTTGAAAATTATTGTTGATTTTATTTTGCAGCAAATATCTTCGTCTGTACGAATTAGGGTTGTGTTGTGAAAGACTACAGTATCTGACGTTGCATTCAGTCAAGAGCTGCACGATTAATCGCCAAGAATCACAATTTTTTTTTCCCTGTTGCGTTCTTGACAAAAGAATTCTCTCTGCTCTTCTGAAGCCATAGCCGTCAAAAGAAAGAAAGAAAAAAAAACAAAAAACGGGCAGGCTGCCAAGAATCACAACATTCTTTGTTGTGTTCTTTTACACACAGCGTTCCACTCCAGCCCCTGTGGAAGAGATTTATCTTGAAATGCATTGGGCATGGCTTATTAGCTTCATTGTTTATCAAGAAATTGCTCTGTATGATGGAACAAAAACCCATTCACACTAGGAACTGCATGTGAATCGCACAGGAATCGCACATCGATTCATATGCAGTTCTGTGCACTATGTTTGCGACCTGCGTTTGGGGTGTCATTAATTTGCACTGACCCCTGAGGCAGATCGCAAGGGCAGTGCGATTGGAATGTGGCGTGTGAAGCCGTACTAGAACGTGGCTTTCCCGCACTGCATTCTAGTGTGCATAAACTGAAGCTCTCCTCATCAGATGAGCTGCAGCAAGTCATACAAGTGAGTAACACACCTAGGGACTAAGCCTAGGCCTTTGGTAATTGAATCAATGTCATATAACAGATCTGCCCTCGGGATAAAGTAACCTGGATATAATCCTTAGCACAAGGGTGTATCATGAAATCAGTGGGCCTGTCTGCAAAATAAAAAGTGTGCTCTAGGCATAAAAATAAAAATGCGTAGCATGCCCCCGGCGAAATATGGGCATGGCTTAAATTGCGCCAAATATTGGGCGGGGCTAAATGGGGTGTGGTTTATTAGTCTGAGAGAACTTACATCAGAATAGAGAATGCAGTAATGTTAAATAGGGAATGTACAGTGCGGAGTGTATGGCGTGGGTAGTATGTGCAGGAGAGGAGTATGGAGTGTATGGCAGTGGTTCCTGTATGTGCAGGAGAGGAGTGTGGAGTTTAGTGGACGGTGTCATTAGGGCAGAGGTTGGGTTTTTTTTTTGTAGTTTTTTTACAATTTAATTTGTGGGTGGGGGCGGGGGGTTGTTGGTAGTTATTGTTATTTTATTTATTACAATTTAAATTTTTAATACGTTTTGCAATTTTTTTATCAGCCCTGTTGGTGGGCTTTGGTGAGATATCAGGGGTCTAAACAGACCCCTAACATCTCCCCTTTGAGACAGAGAAGGGGACTGAGGACACAGATTCCCCAATCCCTTTCTCAGCATTGAAGATGAATGGACAGGAGACAGAGGCCCCTGCCCATTCACAAACTGAAGCAGAGTAACACGCAGCTTACTCTGCTCAGTTATCACAGGACACAAGAGTAATTTGTAGCAAATGCTCTCTATGTCTAATTCAGAAAAGGAAGGAGCCGGTAAATTACATATTTACCAGTCCCTTCCTCCGTTCTCCATCCTGACAGATCCACCCACAGCTGGTGGGAGAGGGGAGGAGGAAAGGGGGGGCAAGAAGGAGTACACAGTGGGCCGGAGGAGAAGGGGGGGACAGAGGCCGGGGATGATCGGTGCTGCGGGAGGGATAGCTGTAAGCACCGATAGCTGCAGCACGGAGATGAGGAGAAGCAGCTGTCAAGCCATGCAGGGAGATCGGTGCTTACAGCTGTCCCTCCAGCTGCACCGATCATCCCCAGCTGTAAACCATAGGACCATCCATGTGTGTAGGGTAGGCCACAGTGCCCCCCCCCCATGTGCTGTGAACACCCTGCACACATGGATGACACGCCATTGTCTTAGCGCTCATTTTCTGCCGGCTAAGTTGGGGCACTTGAAGACATTGCCCAGCATGAATGAGATATGTCTGTGGTGTCAATAGTCACACTCAAGAGGTTGGGATGAAAGAGATAGAAAGAGATAGACGATTGAGTATCTTTAAGTGACAATTTCAGCAGCTTGCTTGAAAAGCAGGTAAAAGTGGCCAAGTTAGGCCTAGTTCAGCAGCAGAATGCTAAGGCAGCTGTGTGCAGTATTTTGGGAAAAACACAAACTTCTTGCAAGTGAACAATGTCAGTATTCCAGCCTGACTGCGGATGTACGACCCTCTCACCAGTCTCCTTTGAGATTTCTTTTAGCGACCAGCCAAGATTTTGGAGGAGCCCCCGTTTGATGCACTTTATCTGTCTGGTGGGAAAGATGATGTGTACCGTAGCAGCGGGACGCCTCCCTTGCTTCTGCAGCAGGCCTGGGCAGCGGCTACTGGGATCACTGAATACGAAAATGGAAATCACTGTTCAAGGTGAGTCTTCACCTGAACCACATCCACTGAACACAGTAGGTGCTGGCCCTGTTCTTTGCAGACTTGATAATGGACAAAAGAAAAGCAATCTGGTCGGCCGCACGTCCGATAAATTCCCCAAATTTCCCCAAAACAAATTAAACACATTTAACAAATTTAACTAATATTACTAAGGTTATATTCTGATTTAACTAATAATACTAATGTTATATTAGTCCTATTTTTTTTAGTCCTATTTTATTATTATTATTATTATACAGGATTTATATAGCGCCACAGTTTACGCAGCGCTTTACAATATAAAAAGGAGACAATACAGTTATAATACAATAAAATACAAGAGGATTAAGAGGGCCCTGCTCAGAAGAGCTTACAATCTAATAGGGTGGGGCAGGTGATACAAAAGGTTGTAACTGTGAGGAATGAGCTGATGGAAGTGGTAAAAGATTAGTTGGAGACGTGATAGGCTTCCCTGAAGAGATGAGTTTTCAGGGATCGCCTGAAGGTAGCAACAGTAGGGGATAGCTGGACAGGTGGAGGTAGCGAGTTCCAGAGGATGGGGGAGACTCTGGAGAAATCCTGGAGATGAGCATGGGAGGAGGAGATGAGAGAGCTTAAAAGTAGGAGGTCTTGAGAAGAGCGGAGAGGACAATTTGGGTAATATTTTTAGAGACAATATTGGTGATGTAGCTCGGGCAGAGTTGTGAATGGCTTTGTATGTTTTGGTTAGTATTTTGACTTTAATTTGCTGGGTGATTGGGAGCCAGTGTAGGGATTGGAGGAGAGGGTTGGCAGACACTGAGCGGTTGGTAAGGTGGATAAGTCTGGCAGCAGCATTCATGATAGACTGAAGAGAGGATAACCTATGCAGAGGCAGGCCAATGAGAAGGGAGTTGCAATAGTCAAGGTGAGAGATAACAAGAGAGTGAATGAGGAGCTTGGTGGTTTCAGAGGGGTGAATTTTAGAGATGTTATGGAGGTGAATTCTACATTCTATTCTGTTGTTTTTTTTCTATTCTATTCTTTTTAATTAGACCGAATTCAGAAAATTAGAATCGATTCAAACTCAAATAAACAAAACAAATGAAACTAATTTAATTTAAACATTTCTAAAAATAACAAATCGAAACAAAACACATTTTTTCGTTCTGCACATGTCTAACCAACACCGGAACATCTGACATTGCAGGTTTCGTCGAACTCAGTCCAGCAGTCTGTGTCAGGTCACAACCGTTCTCGGCAAGGAATCCGCCCGCCAACTCCTCCTTCCCCTGCGAGTCACAAACAACACCTCTACTCAGCAACAGCTGTGCCGTTGGCGGCTCTCTCCAATTCCTCCCGTTCGCTTCCCAGGCTTTTCTTTTTATACCCCTCTTCTGTCCCCTCCTCCTGCTCTCAGGTGCACTTGGGTACAATAGTTCTTGTCGTAGCAGTGGTAGTGAATCTCGACCAAAACTAAATTTGTTGACGTTCTACAGCCTATGTTAAAGTGGTTGTAAACTCATGAAACACAAATTGTGATTGTGCAGTGTATGTGTTTTTTAAACATTATTCAGCAAAATACCTTATTTTACAGTGCCGCTGTGCAGTCACGTGACCTCCCGGTGCTCTCCTTCCCCGATCTGAGGACTATACAGTAGCTGGAGGGGCAGAGATTCCCCTTTGAGATCAGCTGCGAGAAGAGGAGGAGAGAGGCGGGAGGTCAGGTGAGTGCACGGCAGTGCTCTGAAATAAGGTATTTAGCCGAAGAATAAAAAAAAAAAAGACACATTATATCTTGCTGTGACAGAGGATATTCCAGGATTTGTGATTAGTGATTTTACAGCCACAGTGGTATAGCAGCGGGAGGGGAGGGGTGGGGAGGAGATGGCTTACACCAGGGGTAGGCAACCTCAGCCCTCCAGTTGTTTTGAAACTACAAGTCCCATGAGACATTCCAAGACCCTGACAATCACAGGCATGAATCATAGAGGTAGAGGCATGATGGGATTTGTAGTTTCACCACAGCTGCAGGGCCGGGGTTGCCTACCCCTAGTTTACACACAAAAACTCCCTAGCTGACAGGCAGGGAGGGAGGAGGAGAGGGAGAGATTGCGGGAAGATGGAGACAGGTAAACTGACTACGTTATCATGGATCAGCAAGGGGGGCACAGGAACAGGCAGGATCAACCAGGTATTTTACAGCATAGAGAGGGACAAATTGACACTGCACAAGCACTATGCTGTGTATCGTGCTTTAAAAATATATATATATTTTTTAGCGTTACAACCACTTTACAAGCACTTTACAAAAAAAACAACACTTTAAAAAAAAAACACTTTACACTTTACAGCCACAAACAAGAACACCCGCTGCTGCCATCTTGTGGAAGAAAAAGAGTCCTACATGGTCCAGTAAAATTAATTCCTGTTACATAATGAATTATAATATTTTATCTTACTTGCACATGTGAGTTTCAGTGAACAACCAGATATCCTTGGGAGAGATTTACTAAAACTGGAGCATTTAGAATCAGAATTCAGCGTGTTCAATAAAGCTTTGACAATAAAACCTGAAAGCTGATTGGTTTTCTATGCACAGCTGCACCAGATTTTTCGCTATGCAGTTTTAGTAAAAAAAAACAAAAAAAAAAAAACATTGTGTCTAAAAACAAACCAAAACATTTACAATTAATTTAATCATTTGTCCAATCCCTGGGAACTGGGCCTGGCAGGGGACTACGGAGCCCTTAAATAGGTATGAGCCATGCCAGTCAGAGTCGGGCAGTGCTGAGGGGAGTCTGTGGGTGGCCCTTGAGGGACCTGTAACTTCAGGGGTTTACCTCGGGCTGGAGCTCGGGAGGCTGGCCTTTAAGGATTGCACCACTGGAGGCACCCTAACTGGAGAGGCAGCAGCAGCAAAGAGTGAGTAGATCGGCACGGTGCAGGGACAGACAAGGGGAGAGGCTGCCAGCTGTAGCAGGTCTCTCTTGAAGACAGCGATGTGCCAAGTCTTCATCTAACCTTGCCCTGGGGAGTCTCCATGTGTATGTCAGTCAAGAGGACTGGGGAGAGAAAGCAGTCAGGTGGGCTAGCATTTCTGCAAGCAGTGGAACTGGGATCAGTGTCTACAGGGAAGGTGGTGCAAGATGCTCATGTGCTACTTTACCAAGGGACTGAGAGTTCCTAGCATGTAATGGGCTGTTGCTGAACTAACGAGAGACTACTAGTTTCCCCAGGAGTCATCTAGCAGAAGCAGTACAAAAGTGAACCAAGTCTGTGCAGGAGAAGGAAGAAGAGGAGTCTATATATAGGGATGAAGTTGTCCCTGGTTCTGTTTGTTGGACATTTTTAAGTTGGGCTTCCCATATTCCCTTACCCCATCCAAGTTATCACCCCCCTAATAAAACTACAAAAACAAGTCAGAAAGACTAATTTCTGTGTCTGGATGCAAGAAGGAAAGGCTGGCTGTGTAGCAGTGGGGAACCCTGACATTTGCAACTCCTGCAAGGGTAGTGCTACAACCATTGATGCTGCGCAGCCTATTGCGTTAGGGTGTGCACCCCTGAGCACAAATACACATGCGTCTATATCAGCAGCAGTGGACGGTGTCAGTAGGGCAGTTGATGATGTCGTTTTCTTTTTATTATTATTCTGAAATTATAACATTTTTTGAAAATTATTTTTTTATTTATTCAAAAATTATTTTTTACAATTTTTTTAATACATTTTTTTACAATTTTTAGGAGCCCTGTTATGGGGCATTGCTGAAATATCAAGAATCTAAACAGACCCCAGATTTCTTACTTTTGAGACAGAGAAAGAAACGGAGGATAGAGAAGCAGGGGGAATCTGCAGCACATGGGGTGATTAGGGTATGCCCAGGCACACCCGGCACAACCTGTGCGCACGTCTATGGCTACAACTAAATTTGTTTTTTAAACCATTGAACTTGTATTTGCCTAAAACTTTTGTTTGTAGGCAAAGCTATGTTTTTTTTATTTTTTATTCCGTTGAACAACTGGTTATACAAAGTGTGCATATATCCAATAGTCCAAATATCAAAATATGGCTTTTGCAAACCTCCCCACTTCATATAACCATAGTACTTTATGTAGGATCTGAGTTTTACAGCAATTAGGGGTTAAGCATAGAAAAGATCTAGATTTTTTTTTTTTGCACAATTTCAATCTCAACGTCGACATTTAGAGCAGCAGCTTGGGGACATCTGCTATCTCCTCTTGGCAGGGGCCACGCTAGAACCTAATAAGGCATTCGCTGAGGCTTGGAGATGTCAGATGTAGCAGAGGATGTGAGAATATGCAAAATCCTGTTCCTTCACATGAACAAAAACACACACACACACAAAAAAGAATCCTTTTCACCTAAATGCGAAACGACGCCTAATGGCAGCACAAATGTGTCTGCGCAAAATACGTTTTTTTAAATATATGTGAAGTATGTTTTACTTACTTTTTCCATTTTAATACCTAGAATTGCAGATTTTTGTTACAGTGCAAATTAAAACTGGAAAATGTCCAAAAAAATTTAGGTATTTTTGAAACGTGTTATACTACTCTTTGTACACTAGATGGCAGCAGCCACTGCCACTAGCTGCCAGGCCTGCGACAAGCCCAGTGTGACCATAAAATACACACCGTGATTATCTGACCCAGTATACATATTAACCTGTAAAATACATTTAATAACAAAAAATAAATAGTGACAGTGATTAATTTGATCAACTGTGGCACTATATTATTTTTGCGTAATCTGCTGTGACATAAAGATGTTTTGTCAGGGCAAATATTAAGTGCGAATGATTGCAAAAAGCAGCGGCTTGCTTTAAATACAGATGAGAAAGAAAATTAACCTATCTCTATCTGATTCATCAAAGCCTTTTATCTCCAGTTATAAATGAACAGTAAACAACACTTCTGCAATTTTTAAGCTCATCGGCTAGAACGGATTACTCCTGAAGAATGCTATTAGCATTTAGTCAATTTATATGCCACAATGTGACAAATTAAAATTAATGTCGCTGTTTTTAAACTAGCGCTCGGGTCACGATACAGAGAAAAGTCAGTTCTGCGCGTTTAAGTGGTGAAGAGCTTTAGAAAACTCAAAAACGCTCTCCTTATTCGCCTGTGAAATTTAATGATAAAAGATAAGATATTTGTTGTGTCTTGGTTTATTTTAACTGTTTATTTTTTTAAAAATTACTGTTATTTTTTTTTGTTTTTTCATATTTTTCTTATTTTTTTGTTAATGAAGCCATTTTCTAACATTACTGCTTTTTTTTTTTTTTAACCATCTCCAAAAGATTTGACCCCCTTCTATTTAGCACTGCGCTACTTTAACCACTTCAGCCCCGGAAGATTTGGCTGCTGTATGACCGGGCCATTTTTTGTGATACGGCACTGCGTCGCTCTAACTGACAATTGCACGGTCATGCGATGTTTTACCCAAACAAAATTGACATCCTTTTTTTCCCACAATAGAGTTTTCTTTTGGTGATGTTTGATCACCTCTGCGATTTTTATTTTTTGTGCTATAAGCAAACAAAAAAAAATGATGAAAAAAAAGCAATTTTTTTTACTTTTTGCTATAATAAATATCCCCCAAAAATATATTAAAAAAACAAATTTTTTTCCTCAGCTTAGGCCAATATGTATTCTTCTACATATTTTTGGTAAAAAAAATTGGAACAAGCATATATTGATTAGTTTGCACAAAAGTTATAGCATATACAATATAGGGGATAGTTTATGGCATTTGTATTATTATTATTATTATTATTATTATTAATAATAATAATAATAATAATTATGAATTATATTATTATTATTTTTTTTATTAGTATTGGCGGTGATCTGTGATTTTTATTGAGACTGTGAAATTATGGCGGACACATCAGACACTTTTGACACTATTTTGGCACTATTGTCATTTATACAGCAATCAGTGCTATAAAAATGCACTGATTACTGTGTAAATGGCATTGGCAGGGAAGGGGTTAACCACTAGGGGGCGATGAAGGGGTTAAGTGTGTCCTAGGGAGTGATTCTAACTGGTGGGGGGGAGGGGCTACCTAGGATATGACAGCGATCATTGCTCCCAATCACAGGGAGCAGTACATCTCTGTCATTACACAAGGCAGAACTTGGAAATGCCATGTTTACATAGGCATCTCCCTGTTCTACCTCTCCACATCTCAAACGCAGGCCTGCCAGAGAACATCGAGTTCCCGGGACCCGCCCGGGAACACCTTTGAACACGCAATACCCAATAGAACACCTTTGGGATGAATCCAAGCGGAGACTGCGAGCCAGGCCTTCTCGTCCAACAACAGTGCCTGACCTCACAAATGCTCTTCTGGAAGAATGGTCAAACATTCCCATAGACACACTCCTAAACCTTGTGGAAAACCTTCCCAGAAGAGTTGAAGCTGTTATAGCTCTAAAGGGTGGGCCAACTCAATATTGAACCCTACGGACTAATGCCGTGTACACACGGTCAGAAATTCTGATGCAAAAGGTCCGATTGGATTATATTGTCGGAAAATCCGATCGTGTGTGGGCTCTATTGGACTTTTTCCGTCGGAAATTCAGACGGAAATTTTTTTAGAGCAGGATCTAAAATTTTCCGACAAAAAAATACGATCTGACTTTTTCTGATCGTTTGTAGAGAATTCCGACGGACAAAGTGCCACGCATGCTCAGATCAAATTACAAGACCAAAGCTATTGGCTACTAGCTTCAACGTAGGCCCTTCATAACGAAATAACGTCACCACGTTCCGAACTATTGGATTTTCCGTCAACTTTGTCCGACCGTGTGTATGCAACACCAGTTTTGGACAAAATCCGTCGGAAAAAATCAGATGGATTTTGTGGCCGGTATGTCCGACCGCGTGTACAGGGCATAAGACCGGGATGGCATTAAAGTTTGATGTTCAATGTCCCAATACTTTTGGTGTAATTCAAACTTTTATTTCAGAAACTTTAGTTGATTAACACCATGAGTGTCTGTGTGGCCAGTAGCGAACAATCAGATTCTTCCTTTCCTTCTCTACCCGGCAATGGAAAAATATCAGCAGAATGTTTCCTCCATATTTATACATGGTTTTGGCTGAACAGACAGGAAAATAAAATGAATTAGCAATGATGTTCTCTTTATAGCTCTCTCCCTTTCTTTAATACATAATTTCTTTTCTTTTTCTTTATTTAAAAAATCCCTGGGTAGAGTAAACGGGATAATATGCAGGAAACACATTTTTTTAAATGAGTACGCCTTGACATAAGTGTGGAGCTTTTAATTAACAGTACATAAGGTTTAGCAGCATATTTTGTTTGAAATATGATGTTAATGATATTTAATTAAACAGCACAATATGAGCTGCTTATTCATCCATGTCTCGCTTCCTCAAAAATATACCGTTCCTTATGATATGGATTTATCACTCCTTCATTGCCTATATTCAAATTATTATTATTCATTGATTGTATTCTCAAGCATCGGTATCATCAGTACAAATGGAGGATTCCAAGAATAAAGTACAGCTGTCATGAGAAAAAACATAGAGGCTGCCAGTGCTGGTTTCCTTTTGTAAATGCTAGTTGCCTGGCTGTAATTGGGCTCAGAACTTTTGAGTCATAGCACCAGACCACACATGCAGCAACTGAACGTCGGATACAAATCAATTCTTTATCTTTATACTTGTTTGGAGGCATTGACAAGGAAGTATTGAAGCCAGGTGAGACCCAGGCAACTAGGATTTTTAGGAGGAGTTTTGCTTTAAGACCTGGCTCACACTGGGGCGATATCAGAGGCGAAATGAGTCGCATGGAATTGCTTGACAAGGGAAATCACATTGTTTTCAATGGTGTCCATTCACATCAATGCACATCAATGAACAGATTCATTTTGAAAAAGGTTCCTGTACTACGTTGGTGCGATTCCAGTGCGATTTTGGCTCCACCATGGAATATACAAAACTTATCAAAGTTGCATTAAAGTTGCACTCAAGTAGCACTACATTATCACACTGAAGTTCAGATCAAAGTGGTATCGCAGTAATATGATTACAGTACTATATAAAGATTACAGATTACAGATTACAGTACTATATAAAAAAAATCACACACCCCTTTGTCCCTAGTGGTCAGTGCAGTGCCCTGCATGCACTTTTATATTATAAATACAGTTTTTTCTGCCTGAAATTTGGAGATTGTCTATAGCAACCAAAAAGTGTCCCTTTTTCAGTGTTTTAGGATTTGATTACATTATTGAATAATTTTTATTATTCTTTATTATATTATAAACTTTATCATACCTGGGATGTCTGCTAGACTCTGGTTTGAACAGATTTAAGAGAGTTATTCCTAAGAATTACAGGACTACAATATAAAACGCCAAATTTCCATGCAAAATAATTGTACCGCTTTCAGCACCTAAAACCAGAACTAATCATACCGCCAGGGAGGTTAAATCCACTAAATTCATTATAGGTGCATCAAAACGAAATGGAGGGAATTCAATAAAGCCTATGCACCACTTTTTTTGGAGGTATGGCCCTTTAAAAGAAGCGTACATATTCGCCAGCACACCATGGATCGACAATTTTTCGTCCAAAAGGTTTAATGAAGAGAATCACATCACAAAGGAAAAGTGCAACGTTTCGGAGCCACGCAGGACCCCTTCGTCAGGCATGTGATACAGTGGATACAGTGTATCACATGCCTGACGAAGGGGTCCTGCGTGGCTCCGAAACGTTGCACTTTTGCTTTGTGATGTGATTCTCTTCATTAAACCTTTTGGATGAAAAATTGTCGATCCATGGTGTGCTGGCGAATATGTACGCTTGTTTGATGCTTCCAGGACACAACTGGTAATCGCTGCAGTACCCGCTACTTCATGAGCCACTGATCCCAAGAACACGTGCGATAGGAATATCAATTTGACAGGCCCTTTAAAAGGTCTGACCCCAGATTCAGAAATCCCTCTCACTAGTTTCCACAGCTTTACCAAAATATGTGGAACTAGTTCATATAACTGCCACTTTAGCTGCGCCAAATAAAAAAAAAATAGTAACCTTCAGTTTGTTCATAATGAAACCGGAGGTAATTAAGACCAACTGTAAGGGGTTGGTTTACTAAAGGCAAATAGACTGTGAACTTTGCAAAGTGCAGTTGCTCCAGAGCTTAGTAAATGAACAGAAGCTCTGCTGACTTCCATCATCCAATCATGTGCAACAAAATTCTGTTTTTAGATTTCCCTTGTATATGATTGGGTATTCTTTGCAAAGTGAAGCCTTACCTCATTTACTAAGCTCTGGAGCAACTGCACATGTAGAGTGCAATTGCACTTTGCAAAGTGCACAGTCTATTGGCCTTTAGTAACTCAACCGCTAGTTGGTGTAAAGAAACAGGTTGAGTGCCTGTCTCTGTACACTATGTAGCAGCATGGCATGTGTGCTGGCGCAATCCCTTCCCTTCCTCGCCTGTCATTGATTGTCAAGGACTCCGTCGGCTTCACAGACTTCCATCTCCTAGAAACCCAGTGACAGGCACTCAACCTGTTTCTTTACCTGTTTCTATACACCAACTAGCGGTTGATTTACTAAAGGCCAATAGACTGTGCACTTGCAAAGTGCACAGTCTATTGGCCTTTAGTAAATCAACCGCTAGTTGGTATTAGCGATAGCACCTTTGTGTGAGGAATTTTGATAGGTATGGCATTCGGGTATAACCATTTATGTAGTCACATGGCTGACAAGTCTGGATTGGTAACTTTTCCAATCAGGGTTTATGTCTCTGATGGGCTCTGTTTTGATTTTTTTCTTCTTGACCATAGAACCACCTGGCCATACCACAATTATCTGCAGGGTGGGATTCGTGCCCCTTGAGTACAGTTAGTTTTGGCTGTTTTTACTGTGCACCTCCGGCCGCCATTGGTGGGTCGCGGTCTGGGTCCTGTTCGGCAGACATCTCTCCATCAGGTTTTAGCAATTTGGATGCTCTATGAATAGCAACACACAACAATATCTGGGTAGATTATATGTTATAATCTAATTTGTTTCTTTATCACAAATTGTACCTATATTAGTATATTGTTTATTTATTGCTACCTATGGTCTTTTTCTTTTTTGTAGTCCATAGATGGGAATGTAATGCATCATGAGCCCCTGAGGAAAAGGTTTAATACTTTTGAACAACCTTGAAACACGTTGGGCCTCTGTTGGCTTCAGCATTGTTCCGTGATCGACAACGTGGGTGCCTTCATCCCCATTATGCTGCTCTAGAAACACTGGAATTTGTTGTACTCTCTATTAATCATTGTGCATCCGCATATGTATATTGTTTTGTACTATGTAATAAAAATTATTTTTTAACTTCCTTTTGCTAATAATTTTTGAGACTACTGCCTAAACTAAAGTCCCAATCGAGGAAAAAATTGGTTTTGTGTCTAGCGATTATTGATTGGTTTGCGCAAATTTTTTTTACTAGTAATGGTGGCAATCAGCGATTTATATTGTGACTGCAACATTATGGCAGACAGATCGGAAATTTTTGACACATTTTTGGGACATTTATTGTCATTTATACAGCAATCAGTGCTATTTAAATCCACTGATTCCTGTGTAAATTACACTGGCAGTGAAGGAGTTAACCACTAGGGGGCGAGGAGGGGTTATGTGTGACGTTATGTGTTTTTCTTATTGTAGGGGGGCGTGGCCTGGCACGTGACGTCACTGATCGTCTTTCCCTATAATAGTGAAGAGACGATCGGTGACAGCCACACTAGGAAACACGAGGAGAGGTTTGTTTACACAGATCTCTCCTCGTTCTTCAGCTTTGTGACCTAATTGCGATACACCAGCGGCGATCGGGTCCGCGGGTCCCGCGGCCACGTTCACGGAGCTCAGGACCAGGTCGGAAGTGAGCCGCCGCCAGCGCGCTCCCGACCCACGGCTGGGCACTTAAAGAGCCACGTACAGGTACATGATTGTGCCCAACCGTGACATTCTGCCGACGTATATGTGCAGGAGGCGGTCCTTAAGCAGTTAATGAAACCATGGCTGCATTTTAATGACACAGTGGCTGCACTTTGATGACACAGTGGCTGTGTCTTAGTGAAACCATGGCTGCGTTTTAATGACACCGTGGCTACGATTTGGTGAAACAGTGGCTGCATTTTGATGACGTATTGGCTGCGTTTTAATGACACAGTGGCTGCGTTTTGATGACACAGTGGCTACGATTGATGTTTTTTTTTCAGAATTTTTGTGGCTGAGTTTTGATGACACATTGGCTGCGTTTTAATGACCCAGTGGCTGCGTTTTGATGACACAGTGGGTGCGATTGATGTTTTTTTTTTTCAGAATTTTTCAGTTCGTTTATGCCCCCCAAAAATTTTGAGCACCAGCCACCACTGCTACCAGCGCCCATTAATGCAGCTTCACCAGCGCCCATAAAAAGCAGCCTACCAGCAGCCATCAATGAATGTTTGCTAGCTTCTGTTCATTCAGGAGTCAGGACTAGTGATGGACGAACGTTTCGCCCGGCGGTCGTTTCGCGGCGAATTTCCGACATTCGCGGTCCGCACGTTCGAACGCCTTTTTCCGTCGTTCGCCGCGGCGGACTTACGTGTTTAATGTATACAAGAACTTTAACCTTTGGTGACACGTTTATCATGTGATACAGGACAGCCAATTGAGACATGACAGCACATGGACACTTGGACATTCCCCCTAACCTATAAATACACCCGATCCGGTGGCCATTTTACATTCTTTCTTCTGTTACGATAGGGACAGGTTCCTGTGTGGAGTAGGGAGAGATAAACCACTAGCTATTTGGTACACAAAAGTTCTTTTCAGGACTGGTATAGGTGTTAGGTGTTGATAGGTTTGCTGTGCTGCTGATTCTTGCAGCAGCCTGAGTGTCTTTTGTTAGTTTAGAGAAAGGGAAAGGACGGTGTATGCTACAGGGACAGCCAGATTAGTCTTTCATCATCATCATCATCATCATCATCATTAGCTGTTACTATCAAGGTCCACAAAAGAGCTGTTCCAGTAACCACTAATCGTTCTCTTTTTTTGCCAATTTGTATAGGGACAGGAAGGAAGCAGTGTTGTCAGGCAGTGAGGGTAATTTTAAAGACTTGCTGTTATTATTAGTTCCACAAAGGTTCTTTTCAGGACTGGTATCAGTGGTACAGTAATAGGCTTGTACATGTATAATATTCTTTCTTCCAAATATAGAAAGGATATTATACTTGACTGCTGCCCTTCTGCTGCAGTCTGCTAAACATTCACAACTCACTTGTTCCACAAAAGTTCTTATAAGGACTGGTAACTTGGTATAGGGTGCTACGGTACATAGGCTTGAGTGCGGTACAGTCTGCTGTTCTGTAAGGACCGCTATCGGTCCACAATAGATAGGGTTGACGTGCACCACTGCTGACCGCTGCCCTATACTGCAGCAGTCCTTCAGCGGTATAGGGACTGACGTACAGTCTGCTAAACACTAATACACAACCTGCTTGGTCCACAAAAGTTCTTATAAGGACTGGTAACTTGGTATAGGGTGCTACGGTACATAGGCTTGAGTGCGGTACAGTCTGCTGTTCTGTAAGGACCGCTATCGGTCCACAATAGATAGGGTTGACGTGCACCACTGCTGACCGCTGCCCTATACTGCAGCAGTCCTTCAGCGGTATAGGGACTGACGTACAGTCTGCTAAACACTAATACACAACCTGCTTGGTCCACAAAAGTTCTTATAAGGACTGGTAACTTGGTATAGGGTGCTACGGTACATAGGCTTGAGTGCGGTACAGTCTGCTGTTCTGTAAGGACCGCTATCGGTCCACAATAGATAGGGTTGACGTGCACCACTGCTGACCGCTGCCCTATACTGCAGCAGTCCTTCAGCGGTATAGGGACTGACGTACAGTCTGCTAAACACTAATACACAACCTGCTTGGTCCACAAAAGTTCTTATAAGGACTGGTAACTTGGTATAGGGTGCTACGGTACATAGGCTTGAGTGCGGTACAGTCTGCTGTTCTGTAAGGACCGCTATCGGTCCACAATAGATAGGGTTGACGTGCACCACTGCTGACCGCTGCCCTATACTGCAGCAGTCCTTCAGCGGTATAGGGACTGACGTACAGTCTGCTAAACACTAATACACAACCTGCTTGGTCCACAAAAGTTCTTATAAGGACTGGTAACTTGGTATAGGGTGCTACGGTACATAGGCTTGAGTGCGGTACAGTCTGCTGTTCTGTAAGGACCGCTATCGGTCCACAATAGATAGGGTTGACGTGCACCACTGCTGACCGCTGCCCTATACTGCAGCAGTCCTTCAGCGGTATAGGGACTGACGTACAGTCTGCTAAACACTAATACACAACCTGCTTGGTCCACAAAAGTTCTTATAAGGACTGGTAACTTGGTATAGGGTGCTACGGTACATAGGCTTGAGTGCGGTACAGTCTGCTGTTCTGTAAGGACCGCTATCGGTCCACAATAGATAGGGTTGACGTGCACCACTGCTGACCGCTGCCCTATACTGCAGCAGTCCTTCAGCGGTATAGGGACTGACGTACAGTCTGCTAAACACTAATACACAACCTGCTTGGTCCACAAAAGTTCTTATAAGGACTGGTAACTTGGTATAGGGTGCTACGGTACATAGGCTTGAGTGCGGTACAGTCTGCTGTTCTGTAAGGACCGCTATCGGTCCACAATAGATAGGGTTGACGTGCACCACTGCTGACCGCTGCCCTATACTGCAGCAGTCCTTCAGCGGTATAGGGACTGACGTACAGTCTGCTAAACACTAATACACAACCTGCTTGGTCCACAAAAGTTCTTATAAGGACTGGTAACTTGGTATAGGGTGCTACGGTACATAGGCTTGAGTGCGGTACAGTCTGCTGTTCTGTAAGGACCGCTATCGGTCCACAATAGATAGGGTTGACGTGCACCACTGCTGACCGCTGCCCTATACTGCAGCAGTCCTTCAGCGGTATAGGGACTGACGTACAGTCTGCTAAACACTAATACACAACCTGCTTGGTCCACAAAAGTTCTTATAAGGACTGGTAACTTGGTATAGGGTGCTACGGTACATAGGCTTGAGTGCGGTACAGTCTGCTGTTCTGTAAGGACCGCTATAGGTCCACAATAGATAGGGTTGACGTGCACCACTGCTGACCGCTGCCCTATACTGCAGCAGTCCTTCAGCGGTATAGGGACTGACGTACAGTCTGCTAAACACTAATACACAACCTGCTTGGTCCACAAAAGTTCTTATAAGGACTGGTAACTTGGTATAGGGTGCTACGGTACATAGGCTTGAGTGCGGTACAGTCTGCTGTTCTGTAAGGACCGCTATCGGTCCACAATAGATAGGGTTGACGTGCACCACTGCTGACCGCTGCCCTATACTGCAGCAGTCCTTCAGCGGTATAGGGACTGACGTACAGTCTGCTAAACACTAATACACAACCTGCTTGGTCCACAAAAGTTCTTATAAGGACTGGTAACTTGGTATAGGGTGCTACGGTACATAGGCTTGAGTGCGGTACAGTCTGCTGTTCTGTAAGGACCGCTATCGGTCCACAATAGATAGGGTTGACGTGCACCACTGCTGACCGCTGCCCTATACTGCAGCAGTCCTTCAGCGGTATAGGGACTGACGTACAGTCTGCTAAACACTAATACACAACCTGCTTGGTCCACAAAAGTTCTTATAAGGACTGGTAACTTGGTATAGGGTGCTACGGTACATAGGCTTGAGTGCGGTACAGTCTGCTGTTCTGTAAGGACCGCTATCGGTCCACAATAGATAGGGTTGACGTGCACCACTGCTGACCGCTGCCCTATACTGCAGCAGTCCTTCAGCGGTATAGGGACTGACGTACAGTCTGCTAAACACTAATACACAACCTGCTTGGTCCACAAAAGTTCTTATAAGGACTGGTAACTTGGTATAGGGTGCTACGGTACATAGGCTTGAGTGCGGTACAGTCTGCTGTTCTGTAAGGACCGCTATCGGTCCACAATAGATAGGGTTGACGTGCACCACTGCTGACCGCTGCCCTATACTGCAGCAGTCCTTCAGCGGTATAGGGACTGACGTACAGTCTGCTAAACACTAATACACAACCTGCTTGGTCCACAAAAGTTCTTATAAGGACTGGTAACTTGGTATAGGGTGCTACGGTACATAGGCTTGAGTGCGGTACAGTCTGCTGTTCTGTAAGGACCGCTATAGGTCCACAATAGATAGGGTTGACGTGCACCACTGCTGACCGCTGCCCTATACTGCAGCAGTCCTTCAGCGGTATAGGGACTGACGTACAGTCTGCTCACTTCCTTGACCCAAAAAAGCACACCGTACTATATGCCCCTACCCTCCTCTTTGAAGAGGTTGAGCGGTGTCATATTTCTACTGGGGCTGCTTATGATATCCCTGTGCTGTGCTGACTTCCTCCTGGGGGTTCTTATTATGAAGGGATCACACTATCCCTGTGCTGTGCTGACTTCCTCCTGGGGGTTCTTATTATGAGGGGATCACACCATCCCTGTGCTGTGCTGACTTCCTCCTGGGGCTGCTTACGGTGCTGCTGTCAGCGCTGTATGTCACGGTGCTGCTGTCAGCGCTGTATGTCACGGTGCTGCTGTCAGCGCTGTATGTCACGGTGCTGCTGTCAGCGCTGTATGTCACGGTGCTGCTGTCAGCGCTGTATGTCACGGTGCTGCTGTCAGCGCTGTATGTCACGGTGCTGCTGTCAGCGCTGTATGTCACGGTGCTGCTGTCAGTGCTCTGTATTACGGTGCTGCTGTCAGATGCCTCTATCACGGTGCATGTGTCATTCCGGTATGTCACGCTGCTGGTGATCATCTCCTGCACCCTCTTCTTTGCCTACCCTGGTCCCTGACCTTCCCTCTCCTCCATTGCCTTCATTAGCTCCATAGTCCTGAATTGTTAGAACAATTTCCCAAATAAAATAAAAATGCTTGTAGTTATCGATCCCAAATTCACCTCATACATGTATTATGTCATTGTCCAGATGGTGGGACTACGTTTTACCCCCTAATAATTACCACGTGGCCGCAAATTCGACATGAAGGTTTGCAAAGTTCGCCTCCCATTGAAGTCAATGGGGCCCGCGGCGAACGTTCGGTTTCGCGAACGTTTGGGTCCGTTCGCATTTCGCTTTCGCGAAACGTCCCGTCGGAAGTTCGTCCATCACTAGTCAGGACACAGACACAGTCCTCCGTCGCCGCTGCACCTCTGACATTATGTGCGAACTGAGCAGCGGCTGCCTGCTGATGCTGAAACTTAGTTGCTTGCTGCCGAGAGAAGAGAGCAGGAACACCAGTGGCCGGGTGCCCTAGGCAGCAGTATGCCCTAGTCGGCTGCCTAGTTTGCCTAGTGGTAGTACCGGCCCTGGGTAGCAGTACCTACCAGTGATTTCAAGCTTCTATGAGGATCCCACAGCTGTAACACATTCATACTTACATTGGTTCCAGCTGGATCAATGTAGCTAGGTAAAAATTGCCATACCTGGAATTCAGCTTTAAAATATAAGAGGTTACATGCTATTAACAAAAGTAAAAAAAAAAAAAAGTATATATGAATGTACTGTATGTATATTCGTGTAGCAACTCTTACCGGGGATAACATTATTTTATAAAAAGGATATATATTTATATATTCCGTGTTCTTAAATAAACATGCTTGTACTAAAGTAGCAAAATGCACATCTTAACATGTCATTATTCCTTTCCACCCCACTAACCAGCCATTTATTAATGGTTTTGAAGCCATCATCGGTTTGGTCAGGTAAGGAATCCTTGAGAAGTCGGAAAAAGCAAATTCATTTACCATCACTGCCAAAAAGTGAAAAGAACATGAGTTATGAGTTCTTGCTGTGCTGCTTCGAGTTGACTGTCAGGATATGATTTTGGAGAGAAATAGCAAGCCCTGTCAATGTTGATGATGACGAGTGCATTATAAGTGTAATAGCAGCACCAAGACACAATCAATCAATGCCGTGCTTGGTCAGGGGGGAAGGTTGGCGTTTGGTGGGAAAAGTAGAACTTGATCCATCTCCTCGACCATTATTTTCAGCATATTAGATGACAAATAATTGTACATTCATCAATAACAATAGATTAAAGTTGAAATGATTTATAGCCCAATAGCACAGATATGATGGAGAACTGGGTCGCTCAAGCATTGATGAGGTCTGTATTTAATTTTCACGGGTCTCTTAGCAGGAATAATACAAAGGAAGGAAACCACCTGAAACAAGGTGGATGAAAGCTGGTGACAATTGATTTGTAGCCTTGTTCTTCATGAGTGGAGGTGGGAGAGAGGTAGCAACTGTGAACCAATAAATCAAACGTGTCATATGCTGACGTAGCCACTAGGGGAGCTCCGTCTGTGCCAGAGACAAAAACCTTTAAAGCGCTAACATAGTTATTGATACATTGGGTTTAATTACACAGAAACAGTAAATCTATGGTCTGGGAGAATGTAATAATCAAGACATACATAATATGTATACACCATTTCATGAAAATGTGCTAAAAAAAAAAAAGTACAGCTTGTATGAGAATTGAATTTGACTTAGTTTCAGGCTTTTCCAATCTAATGTACAGTAGAAACTGGAGAGCGCATGGCATCACCAGGGGCCAATCAGATAAGCTGCATGTACATAGGCTGACAATGAATCTTATCATTGTACAATCATAGGCTGAGGGCAGGGAGCAGACCAAGCTGTGTTTTCCTAATTGCAGTTAAGAAAAAAAAAAAATATATATATATTATATATATATATATATATATATATATATATATATATATATATATATATATATATATATATATACACACACACACCATATTTATCGGTGTATAACACACACCTTCAATTTAAGAGGGAAGTTTCAGGAAAACATTTTTTTTTTTAAATAAACTACTTTGACGCAAACTAATGGTCAGTGGCCATCAATGCAGCCTTATCAGTGACCATCTGCAGCCTCACCATTGCCCATCATTGCAGCCTTGCCCATCATTGCAGCCTGATCAGTCCCCATCTGCAGCCTTGCCCATCATTGCAGCATGATCAGGGCCCATCTGCTGTCTTGTCCCTCTTTGCAGCCTGATCACTGCTCATCTGCAGCCTTGCTATTGCCGAAATAAACAGAGCCGGATCTCCTGTGTACTCGGCTCGGCTGGCAGCCCCACCCTTTGGCCGGCTCTTATGATGGACATGACACCAGTCCAATGGCGGGACGTCAATGCTAGGAGGCGGGATTGGGCGTGACTGCGAGCGGAGCTGAGTACACAGGAGATTTGGCTCTGTCTATTTCGACGGCGCTCGCTCCCTCCTTCCCCTCCGAGACAGCTGTTCAGTGTATAACACGCACACATGATTTTCCCCTGCTTTTAAGGGGGAAAAAGTGCGTGTTATATGCCAATAAATACGGTATATATATATATATATATATATATACTAAACTAAACACACAACTGTCAGCAAAAAATCTAAGTTGTAAGTGAGCATTAAAGGAAACCCATAGGAGTCTATTTATTTAAAAAAGTGCTGTGCGAATGTCTCAGCATTCCCACAGCTATTGTGAATAATCCCCATAATGTGTCTAATATGTTTATTTTCTATGATCGTCAACAAAAGCATTATGGCCACCAGATAGAGCTGATTATCATAGGAAATAAATGTTTTAGAGACATTATGGGGATTTTTTGCAATGGCTGAGACATTTGTACAGCATTTTAAAACAAAAACAGAAATGGAACCTTAGGGATTGATTTACTAAAGGCAAATAGACTGTGCACTTTGGAAAGTGGAGTTGCACTCAGCAAGTGCAGTTGCTCCACATTAGTAAATGAGGTAAACCTTCACTTTGCAAAGAGTACCCAATCATGTGCAAGGAAAATAAAACATTTTTTTTTTTTGCACATGATTGGATGATATAAGTCATCTGAGCTCCCTCTCATTTACTAATCTCTGGAGCAATTGCTCTTCCAGAGTGCAACTGCACTTTGCAAAGTGCATAGTGTATTTGTCTTTAGTAAATCAATCCCACGGTGTATTTAAAACCGAACCCCGTAAATAATCCACCCATTGGGGGTTATTAACGAAAGGCAAATCCACTTTGCACTACTTTGCAAAGTGCACTTGGAAGTGCAGTCGTTGTAGATCTGAGGGGGACATGCAAGGAAAATTATAAACAGCATTTTAGCTTGCACATGATCGAATGATAAAATCAGCAGAGCTTCCCCTCATTTCAGATCTACCCCTCAGATTTACAGCGACTGCACTTACAAGTGCACTTTCAGTGCAATTTCAAGTGCACTTTACACTTGTAGTGCAAAGTGGATTTGCCTTTCGTAAATAGCCCCCAATGACTTCTTATTGTCAAGCACTTCTAAACTCATATGATGGTGTAACTTTTTTATTATATATACAGTATGTTGCTGTATTTCATTTAGAGATTGCTAGGGATATTTATATCCCTAAATTGGATTAGCATCCTTGCTAAAAGTCTGCTGAGATAAAAGTTTACAAAGCCATAGACTAGGAAGGACGGGCTGCATATTTATTGTGAAAATTGTGGCTAAAATTGTGAACCTAAATTTACAAATCATAAAGAATGAAAATGAAAAAACTTTTATTGACATATCATGTTCCCTGCAAAAAGCATAGGAGCTTACACAGGATTGATGATCCCTGACCATGTTCAGTCCTGAGTGTTGCATCAAAGGAGGGGTTCACATGCTGCCCGATACCTGGAAGCACTGAGTATTTTATGACATCTCTACTGCAATGGAATTTTTTTACCACCTGCAAAGCAAAAGGCATAATGAGCTAGTATGCACCGCATACTAGCTCATTATGAAATACTTACCTTAGAACGAGGCCCCGACATCTGGCCCGATCCACGCCGAGGGAGCTGACATGCTCCCTCTGCGTTTCTTCCGGGTATCGGGGCTCCGGCGCTGTGAGTGGCCGGAGCCGCGATATCGTCACTCCCACGCATGCGCGCGGGAGATTTCATCCCGGCCGGGTCCGGCCTCTGCCGGACTTTCAGCCGAGAATGCCCTTGTGCGCATGCGCCGCTGCAGTCAGCGGCGGATACCGAGGGGAATATCTCCTACACCGTATAGGTTTAGGAGATATTTTTCTTACCTACAGGTAAGCCTTATTATAGGCTTTCCTGTAGGTAAAAGTAAAAAACATGAGTATGCAACCGCTTTAAAGTGGTTGGTAACCCTTACATATATCCAGTGAAGTGATTGGCTTCAAGTGATACACATAGATGAAACAAATCCTCCTACATAAGTTGTACCTGTTTATCTGTAGTCTTCTCTTCTCTACATCTGTTCAGAATTTTTAAAGCTTGTCTGAGATTTCAGAAAACAGGGCGGAGAGCTGAAATTACACCCTGCAGAGCTCCCTCCCCGGAAAACTTTTTTTCTCTTGGTGTTGGGAAAACTTGTCAGAAGTGCTGATGTTGATAGCAGAGGAACAAAGCAGCAGACAGAAGTTACACTTAAGCCCCGTACACACGAGCGGACTTTTCAACATCCAAAGTCCGACGGAATGATTCCGTCAGACTATTCGATCGTGTGTGGGCTGCAACGGACTTTTGATTCGCAAAAGTCTGACGGACTTTAGAAAATGGAACATGCTTCAAATTTTTCTGACGGAACTCCGCCGAACCCAGTTCCTACCGAAAAATTCGCTCGTGTGTATGCTATTCCGACGGACTAAAACCGACACTAGGGCAGCTATTGGCTATTGGCTATGAACTTCCTTATTCGAGTCCAGTCGTACGTCATCACGTTCGAATCCGTTGGAGTTTGGTGTGATTGTGTGTGGCCAAGTCCGCTCAGTCGAAAAGTCCGTCAGAACTCTGTCGGAACTCCGGCAGAACTCTCGTGTGTACGGGGCTTTAGTGCTCTTAATTGAGACATACTATAGAGGGATATGCTTTGTTTCATATTTCATGTCTGAGGTTTACAACCCTTTAAAATCTTTTTATATTCTGTCTATCCAGTCCTGGGATTTAACCAACTATGCAACAAAGTACAGTCCTCCCTAGCAGGACATGAGACTTGATTTATCTTTGTCTAGTTAAATACCACTTACAGGCCTTGTCCTTCCCCTAGCCTTGGACTGGACAGTGAAAGGAGGAGCAGCAGACTGATCAGTCCATCACTCTGCTCTCCTCCTATCGGCATATCCCTTATTAGCAGGGCTGCTTTTCTCAGAAAATAAGTGTAGGAACTCCCCCCTTCTGAGTCACCAGTTGTGTCCACCCCCTACCTACCCCTGAGTACCGTCCCTTGGTTCCACCCACCTCCCTGTATTGCATATTTTAGAGAATGCAGAACCCAGTATCATTTTGTGCTATTTAGTAATTTGAATATAATCTGATAGACCCAAGACCAGCAGCAATAGACCCCCAACACAACACTAGATCCCCCAGCAACTAAGGACCCCAACAACAAAATACCACCCAGCAACAATAAAACCCCATCAGCAACAACAGATCTCCCAGCAGCCATCAGAAATAGACCCTCCAGCAGCCAGCAGAAATAGACCTCTCCTTCGACAGTAAAATTGCACATATTTTCCTGATGAAGCGGCCTAGTCCATAAAACTAGTAGAAACACTGTCCGTGACCAACTATCCCACTGTGATTTTCCCCATCAGGGGAGTATTATCTTGGTGATAAATACATGGATCGTCATCTATTTTTTAATTTTTATTTATTACTGTCATTGTTGTCATCTATTATGTATTAATAACATTTTGTATATTTTTTTTATATAATTGCTCATATATGTGAAATTACCTTTGTACTGAGATAGTCCAATTGCCCCCTAGCTCTTTGGTGAGTACCTGGCTGGGAACTAGGCTCCCAACCCCTTTATCTCAAAATAATTTATGGATGATGGCACAAATTTTATTCGACCTTACCTTGTCATCACTACTGTTCTCTGAGGCCATTCATAATTTCCCCCAACAGTAGATTCCTCCCAGAAACAATTGACCCCCCAGCAACATAAGACACCCTTGCCAGCAACAATAGACCCACACACAAAAATAGATCCCCACCAGTGGCAAAAGATTCCCCCATCAGTCAGCATCGATAGACACTCCAGCACACCCCCCAGCACACCTTGCCTTAAATCGGAGTTCCAACGTACTGTGTACTATTTTTGTGTTAACAACATTTAAATAAAAGTATACAATCATCTAGAATTCTAGATTATTTATTGTAATAAATAAATTCCTTACTGTACACTTTTGACCCTCCATATATGGCCATTTCCATTGTTGATTTTGGCATATGAAGCCTGTGTAGTATGTATTTATGTGTGTATGTAGTATGTGCATGGAGAGGTGCATGCTGGGTAACCAGCATGCAGCTCTCGATCTCGCGCATGTGCGATTTAGCGGCAGCCGTAGCGCCGATTGTTTGTACCATTGCCATAACAACTGGTGGCGGCAGAGGTAGGTCCCGTGATAACATGCCCTCGGCGCTGCCCAGTGTCTCCTGGAAAATGATGACAGACATCTCCCAGGAGCACTAGTGAGCACGGGCGCAGAGGGAAATGACGTCAGGTGCCTTGGACAAGACCCCCGAAGTCGGAAGAAGAGGGCGGCAGTGAGGAAGAAAGCCGGGCTCCTCCGCTAGTAAAAGAGCTAGAAGAAGATAGCGGAGGAGTCCGGCGAGAAGACCCCCGAAGACGGAAGACCCCCGGAGCTGTGCAATAAACTATTTTATCTTGTGTGTTGTGTTTTATTTACATTTTTTCACAGGTGAATGGGTAGGGGTACATTGTACCCCATACTCATTCACATAGGGTGGGGGGCCGGTATCCGGGGGCCCCCTTATTAAAGGGGGCTTCCGGATTCCGATAAGCCCCCCGCCCGCAGACCCCGACAACCAACGGCCAGGGTTGTCGGGAAGAGGCCCTTGTCCTCATCAACATGGGGACAAGGTGCTTTGGGGTGGGGGGGGCATGCGGTCCCCCCCCTTCCCCAAGGCACCCCCCATGTTGAGGGCACGCGGCCTGGTACGGCTCAGGAGGGGGGGGGGGGCGCTTGCTCGTCCGCCCTTTCCTGGCCGGCCGGGTAGCGTGCTCGGACAAGGGTCTGATGTGGAACTGGGGGCACCCCCACGCCGATTTTTTTTTGGTGTTGGGGTTCCCCTTTAAGTCCATACCAGGTGGCGGGGCCAGCGAAGTCTCCTTCGCGGGCCCCGCCTACCTGGAGACCCGCTCGAAATGAGCGGACTTTTCTCCGGGCGAGAATAGTCCGCTCATTTCAAAAGTACGGCGGACTGGCATACACACGGCCGGATTGTCCGCCGAAATGCGAGTCCGGCGGGAAGATTGGAGTGCAAAACTACTTTCTAAGCCCGCCGTACTTTCGGGTCAAAAAAGTATGCCGGAGGCTACACACGGGGGGATTGTCTGGTGGACTTCAGTTTGCCTGACTTTTCCACCCGCTTGTTTGATCGTGTGTACGCGGCATTAGAATTACAGGACTACAATATAAAACGCCAATTTTCAATGCAAAATAATGGTACCGCTTTCGGGAAACCAAAAATTTGAAATAATCATACCGCCAGGGAGGTTAAATTACATTCAATGCTGGAGGTGCTGCAGGTGCCGGAACTGCGTTCCCTCACGTTCCTGTTGAAAAAAAAAGCCCTGCTCAGTACATGAGCATTACAAAACAACTGACTGGCTCTTCAGGAACGTACACTGTTTGCAAAAAATATATATATATGTCAAGATGTATTATTGGATACAGAGAGGCATACATTTGTGTCTTTTAAACCTGCCTAGAGCTTTAATGAAACGCTCAATGTACAGTATTTCTCCAAGGCTGTCAGACCCTTGTATTAAGATCTGGCCTTCTACTACTGCCTACTAGGTATAATCATTAGTAATCTGCTCCTGTCATCCCTTCTCATTAACCGCTAGCGGCCTGACAAACATTGAGATTTATTGCAAACAGCATTTTAAATAACCAAACAATAATACAGGTATATAAAGTTGTGCTGAGCGCTCGCGGAAGGGTAATCATGTGCAATACAATCTTTCAACGAGCGCGTGACACTTAATGCTGCGCAGATTGTAGGGTGTATGGAAATAAATTAACTCATTTGTATATTTTGGCTTGGTACTTGTCAGCAAGTCAACAGAAGTCGCTGTCAGGAAATCAAAGAAGGCTTTCATTTTCCATCCAGCGCCCAGCGATCGGAGAGGTTTAATCCTTTCGAAATAACTCCCCACCTTGACGATGATGAATGTCTTGCCAGTTTCGCACTCCCTTTCTCTCTTCTTCTTCGACGACCTAATTAAAGAAAACATTTCATGATTGCCTATTTTTTTTTTTTTTTTTCTTCATGCATGACAACCTATTATTTTAGCTCCTACCTGATTAAGGCTTTAATATCCTCGAATTTAGATTGATTTGCTCGGCACTTTAATAAAACGCTACTTAGTTCGATTTAAAGGGCTACAGGTTTCTTTTATCCAGGCAATTACTCTTGTAAGGAACTCTGCGGGCTGCTGCCGCGGCAGGGGAAGTCGGCACCTTGGAGTTGTACAGTTCCAGTTGACGAAAGCGGGATTGCAGGTGATGTTTTGCCGGTTAGGCTAGGGCGATCCCAGCAGCTGCAGCTAATCACTTTCGCAAACCAGTTTGTCAAAAATGATACATCGTTTTCATCAGACGTGTCCTGGATGACTCTCATGCAATTGAAACTTCGCTTTTTTTTTTTTCCTTTTCGATAATCTCAAATAATCAGGAGATTAAGCCGTGATACAGTTATGATGACAAATGACCTCCTCTGCGTACCAGCGGCGAGAAGGCTAAAATGAGGTGGTTTTGGATGAAATGATTAATGATTAAGTTTGATTGGGTTTTTATGCCTGAATACAACTGGGGAGACTAACAGGTGATGAACGCGTGCTTGGGATCAGAGAGATGTAAGGAAAACTAAAAATAGCAGCACCCAGTGAAGAAATTGGTAAATTTCGCCCCAAGTAAGATTCATTTTTTGGCAGGAGTCATCCTATATACATTTGCCGACCAGGCTTTTTATGGCACTTTTTGTTTACTGGTCTGCTAGAAAATTACTAATAACCCCTAAACATTATACTTTTTTTAATTTTTTTTAGCAGAGACCCTAGGGAATAAAATGCTGATCGTTGCAATTTTTTATGTCCCATGATATTTGCACAGCAGTTTTTAAAAATTACATAGTTACGTAATTAGTCAGGTTGAAAAAAGACACAAGTCCATCTAGTTCAACCATAAAAATTAATAAACAAATAAAAAATAATATCAAACAATCCCATATACCCAATCCTATACCCACAGTTGATCCAGAGGAAGGCAAAAAAACACCAGCTTAAATTTTTTCTTTTGTATAATGTGAAAAATGATTTTACGCCGAGTAAATAGATACCTAACATGTCACACTTTAAAATTGCGCATGCTTGTGGAACTACGGTACTTAAAAATCTCCATAGGCGGCGCTTTAAACGACTTTACAGGTTACCTGTTTAACTTTCGTGGCGATACCTCACATGTGTGGTTCGAATACCGTTTACATATGCGTGCGCGACTTACGTATGCATTCACTTCTGCATGCGAGCGTTGAGGGATGGAGGGCACTTTACTTTTTTTCATTATTATTATTATTATTATTATTATTTATATATTTTATATATTATTTTTATTTTTACACTGCCCGCTTCATTTTTTTTTTTTTTATCACTTTTATTCCTATTACAAGGAATGTAAACATCCCTTGTAATAGAAATAATGGATAACAGGTCCTCTTTATGAAGACATCTGGGGTCAAAAAGACCCCAAATCTCTTCTTTACCTTTAAAAGCAAAATATCAAAGATTTTTTTTTTAGATCTTTCTATTTATTTATTTTTTCTTATTCTTCCAGCCTGGAGTGGAAGTGACATCACGTTGCTCCAGTCTGCCGAGGCCATAGAGTCGATCAAAGAGTGTTAACTCTTTGATTGCCTATGGGAGCAGAGGTATGCACCGCTGGATCGTTTCCTGGCACCTGCTGAAAAGAAAAAAACAGCATCGGGGTTATGGATTGTTATCTTCAGCCATAAACCCAGTAAACCACTTGCAAACCGCAATGTGTGTATATATATATATATATATATATATATATATATATATATATATATATATATATTATATATATATACATATGTATATATGCATATGTATTGCAGTTAGCAAGTGGCTGTACTACTAACTATTTATTTATTCATCTCAGCTATTTAATTCATTGTGGATTTTATATCTTTATTTCAATTTATTAACCAGCACGCTGGAAAATTTATATTCACTTTGTATTCACTATTTAATATTGATTGATTTTTAGCACTATATCATTTATTGATTTTATTATTTACTATATGACATTCACTAAACCAGTCTAAAGCCTGGTATACACGATGATATTATCGGACAAATAATTTTTAAACATTTTTTTGCATGCTAGATTCCACATCCAAAACTAGTCGCGAAAATTCTCGTACGACAGAATAAAAATTTGTGATGTCATGTGTTGTATAGTGTGTTTGTATGTATTGTATTTTAGGATGAAAACTGTACTAATTAAACGAAAATCGTATGATCTGGTATTGTAAGAGAAAAATCTTCATGCTTGTCCCATCAGATAATTTTGTTCGACCTGTCCTGATTGGCTCTCGAAAGCTGTGTATTAACGATCTGATTACTGTACGATCGATTTGAAAGTGTTATTTTCTGATCATGTGTACTAGACTTTATAGTTTAAATCTTGCCAAGACGAACCTTGAAAGGGCAGGAGCAGTTATTTTTTCACCTGCAGACGTATTTTTGTGAGTGTGTTTTATGTTAAAAAAATAGCAGTCTTTATTTTTCATTTGACAGCATGCTTTCCATGGTGCTGAATCTGTGGGGTTTATTTACTAACCACTTGAGCTCCAGAAGGTTTTACCCCATTCATGACCAGGACAAATTTTGCGATTCAGCACTGCGCTACTGTAGCCTCCCTGGCCATATGATTAGGTCAGATTTTTGAATCTCAAAGCGATACATTGTTTTGCATAGAAATTTGGCTTTTTATATTATAGACCTGTAATTCTTCGTAAATTTGTCCAAACAAGAGTGTAGCAGACATCCCGGGTATGATAAAGTTTGAAACACGAAACCATAAATTATAATATAATAAATAACTATAAATAGTTATAATATATATATATATATATATATATATATATATATATATATATATATATATATATATATATATATATATATGGAGCAGAAAAAACGATCAAAAACAGCGCATCAAAGGGACTAGTAGATTGATGTGAAAAAGACTTTAAAATGTCATTTATTAAATGTAAAAAATAAACACAGACATCTGATCCCTGCAGGATCTCAAACACATAAAAAACACCAATCATAAAACGGACAGATGTTTGATAATGAAAAGCTCCTCAGATCTCTCAATTATAACTTTGGAAAGGTCAAAACCAACGACCAATGTGCACAGCTTTCGAATGCCTAATGAATGCAATCAATCATCTGAAAGAACCCAAAAAGTCAGTGTAAACGAATGGAACAACGTTTCTAGGGACACTCACTTCATAGGTGTTCAATGGGCTGCAGAGCTGATGAGTCCAGTCTGATGACCGAGGGGGAGGTGTTTATTTCAGCTCCATCTGAAGCGTTCGGCTTGGAGGCAGAGGTGTAATGCTGCACGCTAGGTGGTAAGGATCAAGCTTAGTCACCAGATGATATCAGCTGTACACATAGGCAGCTTGGAGAACGCTGCACGGCCTGCAGTGCGGCTTGTCCGAGCGGCTGTGGATCACATGAGAGGCTTGTCACGTGGAAGGCTGTGAAGGGGAAGGTTGCTATGCCGACTCTCCTGCTTACATGTTTCGCGCTCCTGCGCTTTGTCAAAGCATATATATATATATACATACATACATACATATATATATATATATATATATATATATATATATATATATATATATATATAATAAAATTAATTTTCCCACAAATCACTTTCCCTCAATTCCGTGTTCAAATTTATTATCGATGTTTTCTAGCTGGCCTAAAACTACTTTTGATGTAAAAGGACACTTTTTGGTTGCTATGGACAATCTCAAGTTTCCAGGCAGAAAGAACAGTATATATAATATAAAACTGTATGCAGCGGACTGGACAAAACACTAGGGACAAAAGGGATGTGAAATGATTTGATACAGTAATGTAATCTGTTATGTTTTTTGTACTTTTGAACTTGAATTTTCCACCAGGCTCTGCCCACATGCGCCGCGATGCTCGCAGGGAACGGAGCCCGGCACACAGAGCATCGAGTGGATGATCCGGTGGGGACACGGCAGGGGGACATTGCTGGATCCTGGTGACAAGGTAAGTACGCTGTACCAGGATTCTGCAATGCAATCCCAAGTACGGCTCGGGGGTTACTGCTAATGGTACTGAAATTTAACCCCCGAGCCACACTCGGGAATACCGCCAGGAGGGTTAATTGGCAATTGCGTGGTCATACAACACTGAACGCAAATGACATTTTTATAATTTTTTCCCACAAATGGAGCTTTCTTTTGGTGGGTTTTTGTTATTTTTTGCGATATAAAGAAAACCAAGAATTTTCAAAAAAATTAAAAATAAACCTGTATTTTCCATTTTCTGGATAAAACATATCCAATAAAATTACATTTCGTCATAAATTTAGGCCAAAATGTTTTTCTGCTATATGTCTTTGGTAAAAAAAAAATTCCAATAATCGTGTGAAAGTTATAGCATCTACAAATTGCATCCGAATAAACCATTTTTGGAAAATAGACTTGTGAGGCATTTAGTAACAGGCCTAGCAATTTTTTTTGAAGTTGTAACTTTTTTCACAACTTTTTTGATTAAATCTTTTTTTTCACTTTTTTTTTTTACATACTGTCACCAGTGCAGTACAAGGTCATCATATGACTGGTGACATAATGTTAAAAATAAGTAAAATTAAAGATTATTTTTTACTATTTTTCTTATTATTTTCAAATTTTTTTTTTATAGTTTACATATTTTTCATCAGAGTAGTTCAGTGCCACCATAGTAACACTGTACTACTCTTGTGAGGTGATTAGGGATTTTTTTTTTACACTTTCTTTTGCTAATACAATGAAGATCATTATATTTGCTAAACATATGAAAAAAAAAAAATACCCGCTTGCCGACCAGCTGCCGTCATTAAACTGCGGTAAGGTGGCACGATCCCGCAAATTGCCATAGGTGTACGTCAGCTCAGGAACGTGCTTTTGTGGGCATGCTGCTGGAGGCGCACACACACTCCCATTGGCCAATGGGTAGGCCAGTCAGCGGGTCTGGTGGACAAATCTCTGTTCTGACAGGAGAGATCACACAGATCTTGGCACTCTGCTATGCAGGAAGTGTGTTGTCCCAGTGAGCCCTTCCCCCATACAGTTACAACACACAGTGAGAGAACACAGTTAACCCATTGATCGCCCCTGATGTTATCCCCTTCCCTGCCAGAAAGTGTCCCAAAAAAGTGTCAAAAATGTCAGTTAGGTGTCCGATCTGTCTGACGCAATGTCGCAGTCCCGCTAAAAATCACTGATCACTGCCATTACTAGTAAAAAAAAAAAAAAAAAAATGCCATAAATCTATCCCCTATTTTGTAGATGCTATATGTTTTGCACAAACCAATCAATAAACGCTTATTGGGATTTTTTTTTTTTTACCAGAAATTTGTAACCACACCACAGAGGTGTAAAAACCACAGAGGTGATCAAATAGCACCAAAAGGAAGCTCTATTTGTGGGGAAAAAAAGGACGTCAATTTTGTTTGGGTGCGATTGCTCAATTGTCAGTTAAAGCGACGCAGTGCCGTATCGCAAAAATGGCCTGGTCAGGAAAGGGGTAAATCCTTTTTGGGGCTGAAGTGGTTAAATACCAAAAAAAAAGTGAAAATTGGCCTGGGTAGGAAGGTGAAAGTGCCTGGTACTGAAGTGGTTAAGATGGTGCCATGATCACTGCCCCAGATTTCCTGTTTCAGCGTGGCTCCTTTCTCTTGCAGTGTCCTTTGGAGCCACCCTTGCATGCAGAGTAGAGGGTAGAGGGTGGCAGTTGTGGTGGTGTGGGGGGTATCAGTGCCAGCTGTGGTGGGAGTGGGGGGTATCAGTGGCAGTGTTGTTATTAAGCGATGGGTGCCACTCACTTGCAGATCACTTCATTCCTCCTCCTTGCTTGGTCTTGGTTGGGAGAGCAGAGAGGCTGGGCAGAGCCTGTGAGTGAAGGTGTGGCTGGAGAACATGGGCGGAGCAGGCGGGGACAGAGAAGATGGGCGGAGACTGTGCGGGCAGAGAGGATGGGTGAAGCGGGCGGGGACTGTCCCAGTGAGTGCGGTAGCAGAGGATGGGCGAGGAGGATGGGCGGAGCAGCCGGAAACAATGGGCGGAGCTTACCGGGACTCTACGTGTAAATGACTATATCCCGGGCGGCGGCGGGCCCCCCTACAGTGGCGAAACTCAATGGCCCAGTCGCATATGCGACTGGTGCGACCCTGATAATTCCGCCACTGATAGTGCACAATGCGAACTGAATCGCCTCCAGGCTCCCCCTTCCCCAAAACACCAACCCCCCCATGTTGAGGGCACGGCGGCCTGGTACGGTCCAGGAGGGGGGGGCGCTCACTCGTCCCCACCCCCTTCCTGGCCGGCCAGACTTCGTGCTCGGATAAGGGTCTGGTATGGATCTGGAGGGGACCTCCACGCCGTTTTTTCGGCGTAGGAGTTCCCCTTAGAACCCATACCAGACCTAAGGGCCTGGTATCCTCCCAGAGGGGGAACCCACGCTGGATTTTTTTTTATAAATTTGGCGTGGAGTTCCCTCTTGAGAGCTGATAATTCTGTGGGAGTCGCCTCAATATAGACTTGGAGGCGACCTCCATTGAAATCCATGGGTACCAGTCGCCTAGAAGTCGGATACAAGTAGTACAGGAACCTTTTCTGAAGTCGGAGCTATTTCAGTAGTGTGCATTAAGACGGCTCTCATTCACTTACATCGATTTTTACATGTAGCGCAACTTGAGGCGACTAGGGGCGTCCTGAATTCGGATCTGAGTCGCCCCTGTGTGAACTGGCTCTTATGATACAAGTTCAATAAACACAGATTGTTATTGTCAGAGTCACGTCAAATCTCCTATCTGTATCGAACTGTGTCAAAACGAAAATAAAGCATTTATTTATGTCGGGTCTTTCGTTGATCGGACGCTGTGTTTGTCAAAACGATAATGAAAATACCTGAAATTCGGACAAGAACGAATGCACATGTCTAGTAAAAAGTGGTTGTAAAGGGTTTACAACCACTTTAGGTGGTTAAATACTACCTTGAAAGGGCAGGAGCAGTTATTTTTTCACCTGCAGACGTATTTTTGTGAGTGTGTTTTATGTTAAAAAAATAGCAGTCTTTATTTTTCATTTGACAGCATGCTTTCCATGGTGCTGAATCTGTGGGGTTTATTTACTAACCACTTGAGCTCCAGAAGGTTTTACCCCATTCATGACCAGGACAAATTTTGCGATTCAGCACTGCGCTACTGTAGCCTCCCTGGCCATATGATTAGGTCAGATTTTTGAATCTCAAAGCGATACATTGTTTTGCATAGAAATTTGGCTTTTTATATTATAGACCTGTAATTCTTCGTAAATTTGTCCAAACAAGAGTGTAGCAGACATCCCGGGTATGATAAAGTTTGAAACACGAAACCATAAATTATAATATAATAAATAACTATAAATAGTTATAATATATATATATATATATATATATATATATATATATATATATATATATATATATATATATACATACATACATACATACATATATATATATATATATATATATATATATATATATATATATATAATAAAATTAATTTTCCCACAAATCACTTTCCCTCAATTCCGTGTTCAAATTTATTATCGATGTTTTCTAGCTGGCCTAAAACTACTTTTGATGTAAAAGGACACTTTTTGGTTGCTATGGACAATCTCAAGTTTCCAGGCAGAAAGAACAGTATATATAATATAAAACTGTATGCAGCGGACTGGACAAAACACTAGGGACAAAAGGGATGTGAAATGATTTGATACAGTAATGTAATCTGTTATGTTTTTTGTACTTTTGAACTTGAATTTTCCACCAGGCTCTGCCCACATGCGCCGCGATGCTCGCAGGGAACGGAGCCCGGCACACAGAGCATCGAGTGGATGATCCGGTGGGGACACGGCAGGGGGACATTGCTGGATCCTGGTGACAAGGTAAGTACGCTGTACCAGGATTCTGCAATGCAATCCCAAGTACGGCTCGGGGGTTACTGCTAATGGTACTGAAATTTAACCCCCGAGCCACACTCGGGAATACCGCCAGGAGGGTTAATTGGCAATTGCGTGGTCATACAACACTGAACGCAAATGACATTTTTATAATTTTTTCCCACAAATGGAGCTTTCTTTTGGTGGGTTTTTGTTATTTTTTGCGATATAAAGAAAACCAAGAATTTTCAAAAAAATTAAAAATAAACCTGTATTTTCCATTTTCTGGATAAAACATATCCAATAAAATTACATTTCGTCATAAATTTAGGCCAAAATGTTTTTCTGCTATATGTCTTTGGTAAAAAAAAAATTCCAATAATCGTGTGAAAGTTATAGCATCTACAAATTGCATCCGAATAAACCATTTTTGGAAAATAGACTTGTGAGGCATTTAGTAACAGGCCTAGCAATTTTTTTTGAAGTTGTAACTTTTTTCACAACTTTTTTGATTAAATCTTTTTTTTCACTTTTTTTTTTTACATACTGTCACCAGTGCAGTACAAGGTCATCATATGACTGGTGACATAATGTTAAAAATAAGTAAAATTAAAGATTATTTTTTACTATTTTTCTTATTATTTTCAAATTTTTTTTTTATAGTTTACATATTTTTCATCAGAGTAGTTCAGTGCCACCATAGTAACACTGTACTACTCTTGTGAGGTGATTAGGGATTTTTTTTTTACACTTTCTTTTGCTAATACAATGAAGATCATTATATTTGCTAAACATATGAAAAAAAAAAAATACCCGCTTGCCGACCAGCTGCCGTCATTAAACTGCGGTAAGGTGGCACGATCCCGCAAATTGCCATAGGTGTACGTCAGCTCAGGAACGTGCTTTTGTGGGCATGCTGCTGGAGGCGCACACACACTCCCATTGGCCAATGGGTAGGCCAGTCAGCGGGTCTGGTGGACAAATCTCTGTTCTGACAGGAGAGATCACACAGATCTTGGCACTCTGCTATGCAGGAAGTGTGTTGTCCCAGTGAGCCCTTCCCCCATACAGTTACAACACACAGTGAGAGAACACAGTTAACCCATTGATCGCCCTGATGTTATCCCCTTCCCTGCCAGAAAGTGTCCCAAAAAAGTGTCAAAAATGTCAGTTAGGTGTCCGATCTGTCTGACGCAATGTCGCAGTCCCGCTAAAAATCACTGATCACTGCCATTACTAGTAAAAAAAAAAAAAAAAAAATGCCATAAATCTATCCCCTATTTTGTAGATGCTATATGTTTTGCACAAACCAATCAATAAACGCTTATTGGGATTTTTTTTTTTTTACCAGAAATTTGTAACCACACCACAGAGGTGTAAAAACCACAGAGGTGATCAAATAGCACCAAAAGGAAGCTCTATTTGTGGGGAAAAAAAGGACGTCAATTTTGTTTGGGTGCGATTGCTCAATTGTCAGTTAAAGCGACGCAGTGCCGTATCGCAAAAATGGCCTGGTCAGGAAAGGGGTAAATCCTTTTTGGGGCTGAAGTGGTTAAATACCAAAAAAAAAGTGAAAATTGGCCTGGGTAGGAAGGTGAAAGTGCCTGGTACTGAAGTGGTTAAGATGGTGCCATGATCACTGCCCCAGATTTCCTGTTTCAGCGTGGCTCCTTTCTCTTGCAGTGTCCTTTGGAGCCACCCTTGCATGCAGGGGCTTGAACTATGTCACCCTACACTGTGTGCATCAATAGAAACACACAGCCCTATTGCCTAGGATGGCAAGGCACTCCCTTGCTCCGCCCTCCTCCTCTGCCTTCCCTTCTCTAAGCTAACAAACTGGCTAGAGATTGCACTGTGCACAGCTCCCCCGAACACTGAGACAGCACCGCTACTGTCACTCAAAGTCCATCAGCCAATGAGGAGAGAAAGGGGCATGGCTGGACCACAGCTCCGTGTCTGAATGGACACAGGGAGCTGTGACTCAGCTCGGGTGCCCCATAGCAAGCTGCTTGCTGTGGGGGCACTCAACAGGAGGGAGGGGCGGGGAGCACCAAAGGGGACCCAAGAAGAGGAGGATCTGGGCTGCTCTGTTCAAATCCACTGCAATCGAGGAGGTAAGTATGACATCTTTGTTATTTTTAACAAAAAAAATTCAGACTTTACAATCACTTTAATTCTTTCCTGTGAAGATCAAAAGTTCAGAAAAACCGTATGGAGATAGCAGGAGCCAGCAGTAATGAAAGTTGTAATCTGCAAGTGCTGGGGTAAGATTTTTAATAGTTAATTTCTATGAATGTTTATTGTTACTAAACTCACAACAGTAAAATCATGCGTTTTTATACTCACTGTGGAACCTAAGGGGTTAATCATAGCTATTGTGTAAAAAAGCTGTTTTGATCCTGTCTGATCCTCCTCTTTCTCCACAATCTATCTCCTGATAGAACAGAGGCTTGAGGGCACTCTGCACATGCTCAGTTTGGTGTGTCTTGCCAGACAGTTCTTTTTCCTTTTTTTTGGGTGGAGGGTGCATGTGACCAGCACAGGGCCAATCCGCAATGTCCAGACAGAGGGTCAGGGGTCCTGCAGCCTCACAGGACAGTCAGAGCAGAATGAAAACTTCTCCTCCAAGCTTAAACCAGAGCTCAACCAGACACTGATAGAAATCACAAGACTGCTATATACTGCTGATGAGAAGTCTTTTTTTTAGCAGTTTATTTTTACTAAAATAATTGTATTTCCATGTTCTGTGTGCTGTGGGAGACCAGATATAATGAATGAATGAAATACTTGTATAGTGCACAGTGGCGTAACTAGAACCTTCAGGGCCCCCGATGCAAGAAACCATGGAGGGCCCCCCCCCCGACCTCCAGCCAGAGATCTTCCCAATGATCCTGGGGGCACCAGGACCTGGATCGGAGGGGGAACAAATCCCCTCCATTTTCCTCCTGCAGTCATTTAATGCCTATCAGAGGGACAGGAGGAGAAGCAGACTTTTAGTGGCTGCAGGAGAAGAATTGAGGGAATTTGTTCCTCTAAATGCCCCCTCCCCCATCCAGGTGTTTAGGGGCAATTATGACCCCTGTAATTACGCCCCTGGGATGAGTGCCAGTGGTGGTGGTGGGGGGATGAGATTATTGGCAGCAGTGGTGGTTGAGGAGGGATAGGATCAGTGGCATCTTTGGTGGGGGATGGGATGAGTGGCAGCGGTGGGGAGGATGGCATCAGTGGCAGCAGTGGTGGTTGGGTGGGGATTGGATCAGTAGTAGCGATGGTGGTGGGGGAATGGGATCAGTGGCAGTGGTGAGGGGGGATGGGATCAGTGGCAAGGGTTGTGGGATCAGTGATAGGGGAGGTTGAATGGGATGAGTGGCAGATGTGGTGGTGGGAATGGGATCAGTGGAAAGGGTGATGGTTGGAGGGGGATGGAGGGAGATGGAATGGGATGAGTGGCAGTGGGAGGATGGGATCTGTGGTGAGGGTGGTGGTTGGGGGGGTGGGTTGGGATGAGTGGTGGGGAGGGGAATGGTATCAGTGGCAAGGATGGGATCAGTGGCAGCAGTGGTCATGGTGGGGTGGATCAGTGGCAGTAGTGGTCATCGTGGGGTGGATCAGTGGTTGTGGTGGTGTGGGGGGTATTAGTGGTGGTGGTGTGGGGGGAGGGGGTATCAGTGGCAGTAGTGGTGGTGTGGGGGGTATCAGTGGCAGTAGTGTGTTGTGGGGGTATCAGTTGCAGTAGCTGTGGTGTGGGGTGGGGGGTATCAGTGGCAGTAATGGTGGTGTGTGGGGTATCAGTGGCAGTAATGGTGGTGTGTGGGGTATCAGTGGCAGATGGCAGTAGTGGTGGTGTGTGGGGGGTATCAGTGGCAGTAGTGGTGGTATGTGGGGGGTATCAGTGGCAGTAGTGGTGGTGTGTGGGGGTTATCAGTGGCAGTAATGGTGGTCTGTGGGGTATCAGTGGCAGACGGCAGTAGTGGTGGTGTGTGGGGGTATCAGTGGCAGTAATGGTGGTATGTGGGGGGTATCAGTGGCAGTAGTGGTGGTGTGTGGGGGGGTATCAGTGGCAGTAGTGGTGGTGTGTGGGGGGTATCAGTGGCAGTAGTGGTGGTGTGTGGGGGGTATCAGTGGCAGTAGTGGTGGTGTGGGGGGTGTCAGTGGCAGTTGTGGTGGTGTGGGGGGTATCAATGGCAGTAATGGTGGTGTGTGTGGGGGTATCAGTGGCAGTAGCGGTGGTGTGGGGGGTATCAGTGGCAGTAGCGGTGGTGTGGGGGGTATCAGTGGCAGTAATGGTGGTGTGTGGGGGGGTATCAGTGGCAGTAGCGGTGGTGTGTGGGGGGTATCAGTGGCAGTAGTGGTGGTGTGTGGGGGGTATCAGTGGCAGTAGTGGTGGTGTGTGGGGGGTATCAGTGGCAGTAGTGGTGGTGTGTGGGGGGTATCAGTGGCAGTAGTGGTGGTGTGGGGGGTGCCAGTGGCAGTAGTGGTGGTGTGGGGGGTGTCAGTGGCAGTTGTGGGGGTATCAGTGGCAGTAATGGTGGTGTGTGGGGGGGTATCAGTGGCAGTAGCGGTGGTGTGTGGGGGGTATCAGTGGCAGTAGCGGTGGTGAGGGGGTATCAGTGGCAGTAGCGGTGGCGTAGAGGGTATCAGTGGCAGTTGTGGTGGTGTGGGGGGTATCAGTGCCAGCTGTGGTGGGAGTGGGGGGTATCAGTGGCAGTGTTGTTATTAAGCGATGGGTGCCACTCACTTGCAGATCACTTCATTCCTCCTCCTTGCTTGGTCTTGGTTGGGAGAGCAGAGAGGCTGGGCAGAGCCTGTGAGTGAAGGTGTGGCTGGAGAACATGGGCGGAGCAGGCGGGGACAGAGAAGATGGGCGGAGACTGTGCGGGCAGAGAGGATGGGTGAAGCGGGCGGGGACTGTCCCAGTGAGTGCGGTAGCAGAGGATGGGCGAGGAGGATGGGCGGAGCAGCCGGAAACAATGGGCGGAGCTTACCGGGACTCTACGTGTAAATGACTATATCCCGGGCGGCGGCGGGCCCCCCTACAGTGGCGAAACTCAATGGCCCAGTCGCATATGCGACTGGTGCGACCCTGATAATTCCGCCACTGATAGTGCACAATGCGAACTGAATCGCCTCCAGGCTCCCCCTTCCCCAAAACACCAACCCCCCCATGTTGAGGGCACGGCGGCCTGGTACGGTCCAGGAGGGGGGGGCGCTCACTCGTCCCCACCCCCTTCCTGGCCGGCCAGACTTCGTGCTCGGATAAGGGTCTGGTATGGATCTGGAGGGGACCTCCACGCCGTTTTTTCGGCGTAGGAGTTCCCCTTAGAACCCATACCAGACCTAAGGGCCTGGTATCCTCCCAGAGGGGGAACCCACGCTGGATTTTTTTTTATAAATTTGGCGTGGAGTTCCCTCTTGAGAGCTGATAATTCTGTGGGAGTCGCCTCAATATAGACTTGGAGGCGACCTCCATTGAAATCCATGGGTACCAGTCGCCTAGAAGTCGGATACAAGTAGTACAGGAACCTTTTCTGAAGTCGGAGCTATTTCAGTAGTGTGCATTAAGACGGCTCTCATTCACTTACATCGATTTTTACATGTAGCGCAACTTGAGGCGACTAGGGGCGTCCTGAATTCGGATCTGAGTCGCCCCTGTGTGAACTGGCTCTTATGATACAAGTTCAATAAACACAGATTGTTATTGTCAGAGTCACGTCAAATCTCCTATCTGTATCGAACTGTGTCAAAACGAAAATAAAGCATTTATTTATGTCGGGTCTTTCGTTGATCGGACGCTGTGTTTGTCAAAACGATAATGAAAATACCTGAAATTCGGACAAGAACGAATGCACATGTCTAGTAAAAAGTGGTTGTAAAGGGTTTACAACCACTTTAGGTGGTTAAATACTACGTTCACCCTTCCCACTCCTGTACAAAACTACACAAACTTTGGCTTTGCATACACTTACATTTGAAAAGATATTACTGTGTTCATAATGCAAAGTCTTCTTTAGACTTTTTTCACAATGAGCCAGGTGAAGTGATAAATTAACCTTACCGTTCAAGAGATGAATTAGTTTTTTTTTTTTTTTATAATTGATTGAGTGTGCTTCATTTAACCTCAGGATCTCTCTTCTGCTCTGCTGTGAACATCAGAAGATGGAGTGGCTTTTGTAGATTAATGAAGAAAGGTTTTATGCCAACATCACTCACATGGCAAAAGCTAACACTGTGACATAAAAAGGGGCAGCACATGCTACACTTTATTAGGAACTTGTTCACAGTTATAAGCAAAAAGCTTGGGGGTCTAAATGTACCATCCATGAGGTCGGGCATTTAGCTACTTTAATGCAACTGATGAGCAACAATTGCTAGAATGTCACTTGGACAGACTGGCTGGTCGAATTTAGATCTCTGTTCAAACTAGAAATTCACTTTATTTTTACAGGTACTGTTTTAGAGATGTGTCCATAATAAATGGTAAATAAAAAATCAGTGCTTTGTACAGGGTTGACAACCTCCCTTAGCATTTTTTACTAACAAAACATGGAAAATGTACTGGTGGATAGGGATGAGCCGAACACCCCCGGTTCGGTTCGCACCAGAACTTGCGAACGACCCCCGCGTTCGAAACGAACGTTAGAACCCCATTGAAGTCTATGGGACTCGAACGTTCGAAATGGAAAGTGCTAATTTTAACGGCTAATATGCAAGATAGTGTCCTAAAAAGGGTTTGGGGACCTGCCTCCTGCCTCGGGGGACATGGGTCACTGCAAAAAAAAGTTTTAAAAACTGCCGTTTTGGCGGGAGCACTGATTTTAATGACGATTAAAGTGAAAAAAAAAGGTGAAATATTCCTTTAAATATGGTGCCTGGGGGGTGTCTGTAGTATGCCTGTGAAGTGCCACGTGTTTCCCGTGTTTGGAACAGTACCTGCACAAAATGACATTAAACGGAAATAACACCATTTAAAACTGCTTGCGGTTTTAATGTTATATCTGGTTCCTGCAATATGGTTGAAAATCATTCAGAAAAATGGCATGGGTAGCCCTCCCTGCCCATTACCAGCCTATTTGGGTCTTGTACGCATATTAAGGGGAACCCTGTACCCATATTAAAAAAAGGAAATGCGTGTGGCCCCCAGGCCCTATATACTCAGAACAGCAGTATACAGGCGGTGCAAACAAGACAGGGACTGTGTAGGTTTGTTGTGTTAAGTTGAATCTGTTTGTAATTTTCAACCGGTACATTTTTAAAGTGTAGCTCCAGTCAAAAAAACTATTTTTAAGCTTTTTGGAAAACATAGGGAAGGGTTATCACCCCTGTATAATTTGTTTTGTCGTCCATCTTTTTTCATCTCACTTGCTGCTGTCTCCTTGCGTTTGCAAGTAGGAGATGTTTGTAAGTTGGATGTTTGAAAGTAGGGGCCTGCCCTATATTATAGCGGTATGTACTGGGTACAGAGCACGCAGACAGCACGCACTATCTCCTAACACTACTGACTGCAAGCTCTATTATTAACCACTTGACCACTGGGCACTTAAACACCCTTAATAACCAGACCAATTTTCAGCTTTCGGTGCCCTCACATTTTGAATGACAATTACTCAATCATGCAACACTGGACCTATAGGAAATGTTTGTCCTTGTTTTCACACAAATAGAGCTTTCTTTTGGTGGTATTTAATCACCTCTCAGTTTTTTATTTTTTGTGCTATAAAAGAAAAAAGACCGAAAATTCTGCGAAAAAATGAATTTTTCTTCGTTTCTGTTATAAAATTTAGCAGATTAGTAATTTTTTCTTCATAAATTTTGGCCAAAATTCATACTACTACATATCTTTGGTAAAAATAAGTACAAATTGGTGGATATTATTTGGTCTTTGTGAAAGTTATAGAGTCCACAAGCTATGGTGCCAATATCTGAAAATTGATCACACCTGAAGTACTGACGGCCTATTTCCTTTTTTTTTTTTTTCCACAAAATTGTCATATTATCAGGTTATTTCACACACACAGCATATGCATACCAAAAGACCCTGGAGAATACAATGGTGGTCGTTGCAAATTTTTATCTCACACGGTATTTGCACAGCAATTTTTCAAACGCGTTTTTTGGGGGGAAAAAACAGTTTTGTGCTTAAAGCGGGAGTCCACCGGGACTCCGCGTTTTTTTTTTTTTTTAAAAGCCAGCAGCTACAAATACTGCAGCTGCTGGCTTTTAAAATAGTGACACTTACCTGTCCAGCGCGCCCGCGATGTCGGCACCCGAAGCCGATCGCTAGGTCGTCTGTCGGGTCCTGCCGCCGCCATCTTGGGTATGGGAATCAGGAAATGGAGCCTTTCGGCTTCATTTCCCGGTTCCCTACTGCGCATGCGCGAGCCGCGCTGCGCAATGAGGACGGTCCCCGCTGCCTCTGGGAGCTGTGTGTTTCCCAGCAGGCAGCGGGGCTCTTGCTGAAGGGGGCGGGCGCTTGCGGAAAGGGGCGTAACGTACGCCCCTTTCCGCAGAGAGCTAGCCCGGAAGTGGGTGCAGTTACCTGGATTATCCAGGTAACTGCACCCCCCTCCCCCCTGAAAGGTGCCAATTGTGGCGCCGGAGGGGGGGAGGAATCCGATGAGCGGAAGGTCCATTTTAGGGTGGACCTCCGCTTTAAAAAACAAACAAAAAAAACAGTAAAGTTAGCCCAATGTTTGCATAAAGTGAAAGATGAAGTTATGCTGAGTAAATAGATATCAAACATGTCACTCTTCAAAATTGCACATGCCCGTGGAATGGCGCCAAACGTCGCTACTTAAAAAATCCCCATAGGCGACGCTTAAATTTTTTTTTACTGGTTACATGTTTTGAGTTGCAGAGGAGGTCTAGGACTAGAATTATTGCTCTCGCTCTAACGTTCTCGGCGATACCTCACATGTGTGGTTTGAACACCGTTTTCATATGTGGGCGGGGCTTACGCATGCGTTCGCTTCTGCATGCGAGCACATGGGACATGGGCGCTTTAAAAAAATTTTTTTTTTTTTTATTGTTCATTTTACTTTATTTATTTTAGTTTGAAATTTTTTTCCCCAAAAATATATTTTTGATCACTTTTATTCCTATTACAAGGAATGTAAACATCCCTTGTAATAGGAATATGGGGTGACAGGTGACCCCACATCTCACCTCTAGGCTGGGAAGCCTGAAATAAAAAATAAAAAAAAGATTCTGGCTTTGATCGTACTGGCGAGTTGGTAGAAGCACCGGAGGGCGGTGAGGGGTGGGGGGCGTCTATGGCTGGGTATTTCAGGGTATCACCGAGTATGGCTGGGTATCTCCGAGTATGGCTGGGTATGGCAATTTATGGCAGAGTATTGGCGGGGTACTACAGAGTAATAGCAGGGTACTGCAGAGTATTGGGGGGTACTCCAGAGTAATGGTAGGGTACTGCAGAGTAATGGGGGTTACTGCAGAGTAATGGGGGGTACTGCAGAGTAATGGCAGGGTACTCCAGAGTAATGGCAGGGTACTGCACTGCAGAGTAATGGCGGGGTACTGCAGAGTAATGGCGGGTACTGCAGAGTATTGGGGGGTACTGCAGAGTATTGGGGGGTACTGCAGAGTAATGGCAGGGTACTGCAGAGTAATGGCGGGGTACTGCAGAGTAATGGCGGGGTACTGCAGAGTAATGGCAGGGTACTGCAGAGTATGCACTGGTATTGCAGAGTATTGGCAGGGAATTGAGGGGTTAAATTCGGTGAGCAGCGATGTGGGCACTGCAGATGCAGCCCACATCGCTGCTGACACCGATCTCTTTCCCCTCCGCTGTACCGATCGGTACAGAGAGGGGAGGGAGGAACCGGCGTCATAACATGACGCCGGTTTGTTTACAAGTGATCACTCCGTCATTTGACGGAGCGATCACGTGGTAAACGGCCGCGACGAGCACGGATGCTCTCGATGCTCTCAGGGGGCGCGCGAGAGCAGAATTCTGGGAGGCCGTTAATTAACGGCCTCTCAGAGTTAAACAACCGCCCTGAAGCCGTTAATCGGCAATGGGCAGTTGTTAAGTGGTTAAAGCTAGATCACTAGCTATATAGGTGAGGTGAATATAGTGGTGTATACTGCGGTCAGGGCACAGACAACAACCACTACACAGCAGCAAGATAGGAAATCAGCCAAAAACGATCGGTGTGTACTGTGTTGAAGGTACACAGAACACTCACTGCTTCAGATGCTAACACACTACACGAGGCCGCCTCAAAGGCGGCCTTCTATAGTGTGGGGCGTGCACTACACAGCCTGAGCTATGATTGGCCACAGGCAGGATGCCTGTGGCCAATCATGGCTCTCCTCGCTGCTGGCGCTACGATTGGCCAAGCATGCGGGGTCACAGTGCATGCTTGGCCAATCATGAGCCAGCAATGCACTGCGCCACCGCAGTGCATTGTGGTCCGCGCGCGCGACTCGAATTTTGACGCGAACGGCCCAAACGTTCGGAATTCGCCGAACGGCCGAACAGCCAATGTTCGAGTCGAACGTACGTTCGACTCGAACACGAAGCTCATCCCTACTGGTAGAGCACATTTTTTTACTGGCAAACTGAAAAATTACAGAACTTCCTGTGAAAACTAACACAGTGAATATCTGAAGAGTATAAACATGATACAGGCATACCCCACTTTTAAGTACTCAATGGGGTTTATTTACTAAAGCTGGAAAGTGCAAAATCAGGCTCACTTCTGCATAGAAACCAATGAGCTTCTAGCCCCAGCTAGTTCAATTAAGCTTTGGTAATAAAACCTGGAAGCTCATTGGTTTCTATTCAGAACTGAGCTATACACACACTATACACTGTATATACACTGTGTATGTGATATATATATATATATATATATATATATATATATCACATTTTATGCCTGTATATATATATATATATATATATATATATATATATATATATATATATATATACACTGTGTATATATATATGTGTGTGTGTGTGTGTGTGTGTGTGTGTGTATATATATATATATATATATATATATATATATACACTGTATATATATATATATATATATATTAATCTATCCCATTTTGCACATTGCTCTACACCCTAATGTAAAAAAATAAAAACTTGGAATAATAGATAGATAGATACAGTAGATCGATAGATAGATAGATAGAGTAACATTTTTAGCTTGTATACCTTGTCTTTATTATTTTGTTTTTATCTTTTTCACAAAGTTTTTATTGAATGAACAGAATAATATAATACAACATAACATTGTAGTGGTCGAACATTCATAATAAACCATTGAAAACGTATCATATTTTACAGCTGAACAATACTTTTTAGTAAAATATTTATATATTTTAAGAGAAAACAGGTAAATGTAATTTATGCATATAATTATATCATCGAGATCTGAGATAATTTTATGATATTTGTATTAGTTCATACCATTGTGCTTGTGCTGAGTTTTAATTTTAATTTGCATTAAAGGGGTTCTGCCTGTCCCAGGGTCCAGCGATGTCGGCGGCAGATGACGAGCGATCGCTCGTCTCACTGCTGCCACTGCCGCCATCCTCTGTCAGGGAATCGGGAAGTGAAGCATCGTGGCTTCACTGCTCGGTTCCCTACTGCGCATGCACGAGTTGCGCTGCACGTCTCTTCAGATCCCCCGCTGTGTCCTGGGAACTGTGTGTTTCCCAGAACACAACGGAGGGGGGGGGGCGTTGCGTCTGCGGGGGTCTGCGGCGGTCTGTCCGGAAGTGGGTGCAGATACCTGGATTATCCAGGTAACTGCACCCCCCTCCCCCCTGAAAGGTGCCGATTGTGGCACCGGGGGGGGGGGATCAGATTAGCGGAACTTCCCCTTTAGCGTGAAGAACCGCTTTAAGTTTTGTAAATCTTAAAAGGGAAAAAGAAAAGAAATAAAATGGCTAGATAATAATAAAAATAAAATAAAAGGATTTAACTCAGGTGTTGGGGTAGGAGAGGATGGGGTGAAGTTGTGTTCATAGTTAATCCTTATTATCATTGTTATTATTTTCAACAATTATATAATAATATTCTTTTTTTCATTAAAATACATTTGTATATTTCATATTTAATATTTGTAGACAGCAGGTGGGTGGCAAAGCTCAATTAGAACAGTTGCTCGGAAAACTGCTACTGTTGTAAGGACTGTTTTCTATGCCAAATGCAGTCCTGTGCGTTTTTATTCTGCAACAAATACGTATGGACAGTGCCATGATACCATTTGACTTGATCAAGGCTAAACTGCCATAGATCATGGTAAATAAGCAATCAGCAATCCTGAATGACAAAGTTAAACTTTTTGCGAAATCCTGGAATCTGTGGATTAAACCTGACAAGTGATTCCCAGGATAATTCATTTTACTCATCGTTCCCAGATTGGTGGGTTGGCAAGTGGCTGTATACTTTTCCTCTTTCTTTTATTCTTTTCCTACCCTTTTTATACCTCAATTTTTTCTATGGGAATGTCCATGATGCATAGCTGCCAACTGTCCCTGATTTGGAGCAATGTCCCTCTGTCCCTCTTCCCCTCTCATTTGTCCCTCATTTTGGTCTGATCTATATAGTTGTATATAAAATTAACTTTTTATCGTCAAAAAAAGTGTTTGTCTGTGCTAAACCTTTCATTCAAATTCTAAATGACCGCATTTGTAATTTTTTTTAAAGCCAATATAAAGGAATAGTAGTGGTAAAAAAAAAAGTTCCCCTGGCGGTATTCCCGAGTCTGGCTCGGGGTGAAAATTCAGAACCATTAGTGGTAACCCCGCGCCAGACTCGGGATCGCATCGCTAGATCCAGGATGAGTATGCTTACCCTGTCACCTGGATCCAGCAATGTCTCCCCACAGTGTGAGCGGCTCGTCCTCCGCTCGATCTATCACGGGGGGCAGAGAACGGCGCCAAATTCAAAAAGTGAGACACACATTACATATTACATTACTGCATGTAATTATTTCACATCGCTTTTGTCCCTAGTGGTCTGCCCGGTGCCCTGCATAGTTTTATATCAGGGATGCCCAACCAATGGCCCGAGGGCCACATGTGGCCCGCGGAGCCCTCTGATGTGGCCCGCGACCTCCTGCTTTGGGATGGCTGGTTGGCAAGCCCAGATGACGGGTTCCTGACCCGGCATCCCAGAGCATCGGTGTTGTGAATGAAGCCGGCGGTAGAGGAAGCAATCGGTTGCATAGCAGAGCCACATAAGATGATACCTCCTGTATAGCGCCACCTGCTGTCACAGGCAGACTGATACCAAATGCACTTTGCCTGGAACAGCAACAGGTGGCGATACCCAAATTGAAGACTGTTATTAAAGGTATGTTTAATACTATGATCACAGTGTATATATGGGAAATCTGTTCTGCAGTGGTTACCAGGCTGCTTTCAAACTGCCCCGAGCCATAGACCTCTGTTTTTACCTATGGGTTTGGTGCGCTTCCAGAAAGTGCACAACATCTGCAGGATATAATAGAATTCTATGGCAAAGTGCAGCTAACCCATAGAAAAGCCAGAGGTGCACTGCTCTGGGTAGACCACAGCACATCAATGTGAAAGCAGCCTCAGGCCCCTTTCGCATGATCGGTCCGACCCAATCAGACCCTCCAATCACCTCCATGTAGCGGCCAATATAAACAGACTTGTATCTGTTTACACCTGCATACCTTCAATCCGATCTGCTGAAAGGAAAAAAAAACAGAAAGGGATCTGTCCCCTTCCATATTGGCAGATTGGAGGGCCCATAGAGTAGAGTGGGCTATGTCCAGGTCCGCTCTGCATATGCAGAGTGTACACAGACCTGTCATCCGCCCACTCCGCTCATTGTGGCCCGCGACTGGTTACCAAGCTGCTTAAGTGGCCCTTGCTCTTCAAAAGGTTGGGCACCCCTGTTTTATATTATTAAAACTGTTCTTTCTGCCTGGAAACTGCAGGTTGTCCATAGCAACCAAAACTGTCCCTTTACATCAAAAATGGTTTTAGACCAGCTAGAAAACAGCGAAAATAAATTGGAATCACTCGCAGAATTGAGGGATAGTGATTTGTGGTGAGATCCGTCATCAAATACTGAAAAGTAATGACAGTGACAATTCTGTAACTGTTTTTGATTTGATTACATTATTGAATAATTTTTATTATCATTATGTTATTATTTGGTATAATTATTTATAGTTATTTATTATATTTTAATTTATGATTTTGTTTTTCAAATTTTATCATACCCGGGATGTCTACTAGACTCTGGTTTGGACAGATTTAAGTGAGTTATTCCTAAGAATTACAGGACTACAATATAAAACGCCAAATTTCCATGCAAAACATTGTACCGCTTTCAGCACCTAAATTCCGACATAATCATACCGCCAGGGAGGTTAATTAACCTTTTTTTTTTATTCTATACCTACATACATTTGCTAGTAGGAGTCCCTCATTCCCATCTCAAAATGTTGGGAGGTATGTATGATGCAATGGTGGGACATTCACTCTCTTTATTGGTGTTGCAAGGCCTCCCTCCTCTAAGCTCTTCTCATAAAGGACCCTGAGTATAGTACGTGAGCTGATTTCCTCATTAATGGCTATGATATTCTACTTTGTCTCTTTTAGACGATTAAAGCGGTAGTAGACCCTGATACAAGGGGTTAGGCTCTCTGGGGACCCTGATTTAAGGGGGGGCTCTCTGGGGGCCCTAATGTAAGTTGGGGGGCTCTCTGGGAACCCTGATGCAAGGGGGAGGCTGTCTGGGGACCTGGATTTAAGGGGGAGGATCTCTGGGGACCCTAGTGTATGTGGGGGGCGCTCTGGGGACCCCGATGCAAGGGAGAGGCTCTCTGGGGACTCTGATGTAAGGGGGAGGCTCTCTGGGGCCCTAATGTAAGTGGGGGGCTCTCTGGGGGTCCTGATGCAAAGGGGAGGCTCTCTGGGACCCTGATTTAAGGGGGAGGCTCTCTGTGGGCCCTAATGTAAGTGGGGGGCTCTCTGGGGATCCTGATGCAAGGGAGAGTCTCTCTGGGAATCCTGATGCAAGAGGGAGGCACTCTGGCGATTCTGATGCAAGGGGGTGGCTCTCTGGGGACCCTGATGCAAGGGGGAGGCACTCTGGGGACCCTGATGCAAGGGAGAGACTCTCTGGGGATTCTTATGTAAGGAGGTGTTCTCTGGGGACCCTGATGTAGGGGGGCTCTCTGGGGATATATATACACACACACACATGTATATTACTGCATATACATGTGTATGCCCAACCAAGCGTATGACTTTCTTTACTACACTGCTATGGGCTCTAGCCCCAGATCTTTTTTAGACCTATCAACGCCCCTGCAGCACTGTATCACAAAAAATTGCCTGGTCATGAAGGGGGGTAAACCTTCCCAAGCTAAAGTGGTTCAACTACACTGCAGTGGATAGATATTTCCAGGCTGGGATCATTTCACCAGCAAAACCCCAACAGCGCCACACTCCGTCCCAAACAACAACAAAAGATATTTGGCTGGATTATCACTTTAAGAGATATAACAGGACCCGATTCAACAGACCACATCCTACATTTAATTCTTAATTTTACAACATATTTGCCAGCTTCATGTTAATCTTTCCATAACAAATGCGGCAACAATCCGGAAACACGACCGTGTGCTGTGTGTTGTCAACAGCGGACAAGAAAAACGTATTGTTTCTTTTTCAGAATTAGTACTCCAAATAGCTATTTCCTCATCGGAAACTGAAGTACAAGAAAAATAAGCAGCATGTTATGGATTTATTATAGTGCGGCACAACACGTCCCGCGTTCTCCAAACAAATGACTGCGCTGTAGATAAGCCTCCCCTCCTACAGGACTTGCGTTTGTATTAGGTGGAATAAGGTGCTCTGTCAGTGCCATAACATGGAATGATATGCTCTAGCAGGATTTTGATGAATTACATGATTATATTTAAAATGAACAATTTCATCATGCTTGAATTAATAATGCTGGAGGGATCTGACAGGTTCTCTTGCAGCCATCACTTTTGGCAGGCAAACCCTTTCATTGAGTTTCTCTGAAAACACGAATACTTAAATTTTCAAGTTCTCCCCTCTGTCAGTTACATACAGGTGTATTTAAAGCCCATCAACTGACAAAGCTCTCCTCTCCCTCCCTTTAATCTCTATCCCCCAACTTACACCTATTAAAGGGGGTTCTTTTGTTCGCCCCCAAATAATTAAAAATCAGCAGCTACAAATATGGTAGCTACTTACTTTTAACCACTTGCCGACCGACTCCTGTACGTATACGTCGGCACTTTGAAGATGGATATCTCAGTAACGGCAGCAACTGCTGCCACAACCGAGGTTTCCATCTTCGGAGCCAGCGGTTCTGTTTACGATAATGGTGGTCTCTGGCCTAGGTGATAGGTTCTCAGTTAGCGAGGGAGGCGAATATTTAGTTATGCCTCCCTCCCCAGCAGGCTGTTCCCCAAAAGCAATTGGGGCCGAACCCACGGTATGAATATCTTATGGACCTAGCCGCGTGGTAGGAGAGAGTGAAGGCGGTAAGTACAGTAAGTGCACGCATGAGGACCCATCCTGTCACTGGGAGTGAGGTGGCAGAATTACACTTGACTGGTAGAGAAGGCAAGGGCTCGACAGTGTCCTTCCTAAATGCAACAATGAGGAAGGTATGTAGTAACATGGGACAGTACGTCTCTGTACATCAAACTACTGCACACAGTATACGGGTCATATTTAAGCTGGGGTTCCACCTTAACATTGACTTTCACATGAACATGGCCCTGCTTGGTCCTGGGCATTGAAGAGCACATTGGAAAAAAAGGAAAAAACTGCGCTATGATAACAAATATTATACTAATCGTCCACAAAGGAACTTTGATCAGCTGCGGCTTGACTGTATTACATAATTACAGAAAAATACACATGAAAAATTGAGTAAGCTGCGCTAAATCATAAACCCACATAAAATTCAATGAAGTAAAAAACATTAGACAAAATTTCAATAATAATTGTGCAAAAATAGGCCTATTACCCCCAGTCCTAAAGAATAAGGGTTATAGGATAGTGAACACCCAATGTGTAATTATATAAACATTTAAATTCCAACAGAGTCCAATATAGATGAAAACTTCAAATCTTCTACTGTATAGCAAATGCTTGATCCACCACCATACAGCCAAAATGACTCCTTACCAGAATTCCATGACCCCCCACTACAAAGGGTCACCAACAGCATGTAACAATAGATATCTCCCACTTCAGAAGGGTCTCAGCTCTTTCCTTTGTGCTTTGAAAGTGCATTTTTGTTTTTATATTTGAGTTATATTAAAAGGTTTTACACTATTGGAGCTTCATTTCTTTTGCATGGAATTGGCACATATGACCTAATATATGGGAGATAACTAAAGATACTTGTTTGACAACCTGGTCATGATATCGGTGGAGGGAGGAGAACAGCTGAGACCCTTCTGAAGTGGGAGATATCTATTGTTACATGCTGTTGGTGACCCTCTGAAGTGGGGGGTCATGAAAAATTCTGGTAAGGAGTAATTTTGGCAGTATGGTGGTGGATCAAGCACTTGCTACTCAGTAGAAGATTTGACGATTTCATCTATATTGGACTCTGTTGGAATTTAAATGTTTATATAATTACACATTGGGTGTTCACTATTTTGTTTTTTATTTTTTTGTTTTTATTTTTTCATTGTTCACTGTGATCAATTATCCTATAACCCTTATTCTTTAGGACTGGGGGTAATAGGCCTATTTTTGCACATTATTATTGAAATTTTGTCTAATGTTTTTTACTTCATTGAATTTTATGTGAGTTTATGATTTAGCGCAGCTTACTCAATTTTTCATTGAAGAGCACATACATGAGAAGTACCCCCCACGTGCAGGGTGAGTAGGCCCCGCCCACAAGGTGGTGGCATTTTCCGGGAGCCCAGGGGTAACATTTTAAAACTTACATGCAGCCTTTTATAATAAATAGATACATTTTACCAGTACAGTATATGTCTTGTATTATTAAGCACCTTAAAATTCTAAAATTTGTAGAAAATCTCTTTGGTTATCAAGTTAACTTCTTTATCATCTTTTTCAGGTTATGTTCTTTCATAAAAGCAATTTGTTAGGTTTTTTGGATGGTATTATTATTATATAATGATCATTAATCTGTAAATTAATTATTTATTCTCTTTCATATTCAGTCTCTCAATTATGGCAATACTGTGGCCTATCTCATATCTAATTAAAATTTCTTTGTTATCAAGCGATAGCTTGTGGTGTGGTTTGTTACATAGAGAGGAGTCAAGTTGGCCCTACTATAGGCCATGGGTCTTTTGTTTGTACACAGCAATTAAGGCTTGGTTCACACCTATTCGTTTTTTTAACCACTTAAGGACCAGAAGATTTTCCCCCTTAATGACCGGGCCATTTTTTGCGATGTGGCACTGCGTCACTTTAACTGACAATTGCACGGTCGTGCGACGCTGTACCCAAAAAAATGTATGTCCTTTTTTCCCCCACAACTAGAGCTTTCTTTTTGTGGTATTTGTTTACCTCTGTGGTTTTTATTTTTTGTGCTATAAACAAAAAAAGACTGACAATTTTTGAAAAACAAAACAATATTGTTTCCTTTTTGCTATAATAAATATCCAAAAAACAAATGTCTTCATCAGTTTAGGCCAATATGTATTCTTCTACATATTTTTGGTAAAACAAATCTCAATAGCCGTATATTGCTTGGTTTGCGCAAAAGTTATTATAGTGTCTACAAAATAGGGGATAGATATATGACATTTTTATTATTATTATTTTTTTACTAGTAATGGCGGTGATCAGCGATTTCTAGCAGGACTGCGACATTGCGGCGGACAGATTGGATGCTTTTGACACTCTTTTGGGACCACTGACATTTATACAGCGATCAGTGCTATAAAAATGCACTGATTACTGCATAAATGACACTGGCACAGAAGTGGTTAACACTAGTGGTGATCAAGGGGTTAAATGTGTTCCCTGGGAGGTGTTTCTAACTGGAGCGGGGGTCTACTGACTGGAGGAGGAGAGAGATCGCTGTTCCTGAACACTAGGAACATCAGATCTCTCTCTCCTCCCCTGTCAGAAAGGGGATCTTCTTTGTTTACACTGACAAATCCCCATTCTGGTGCACTGTGGCATGATCACTGAGTGGCAGGCGGACATCGCGGCCCCTGGCTACGTGCATCGGCTTCCCCGCGGTGCAGTGGCCACATGCGCGCCTGCTATAGATCTTAAAAGAGCCGACGTACAGCTACAGCGATTTACGGGAACGAGTTGACCTGCCGCAGTATAATGACGATGGCTGGTCGGCAAGTGGTTAAGGCTTTTTGCTGAAATGCACTACAGTCCATTTACATAGCGCCCAACTGTCCCTGATTTGGAGCAATGTCCCTCTGTCCCTCATTCCTCCTCAATTGTCCCTCATTTTGGTTTGATCCATATCGATGTATATAAAATTCACTTTTTAACTATCAAAAAGTATTTTCCAGCGCTAAACCTTACATCTGATTCCTAAATTGCTGCATTTGTAAATTCCAAAAGCCAATATAAAGGGATAGTAGCGGTAAAAAGAGCACTTGTGGGTTTAACTAATCTTTTCTTTTTGTACAATTCTCCTTTAAGGGGGCGTGGCTGGGGGTGTGTCCTATGCCTGCATACTTTTGCTGATAGGTGTCCCTCATTCCCATCTCAAAAACTTGGGAGGTATGCATTTAACATAGTTTCCTATGGGACATGTTCACATCTATGTTTTTTTCAACCTCTTCATGTTTTGAAAGGGACTTTTTTACAAGCAAATCGGTGCCCAATAGTCTTCAATAGAGAAGCTGCTGAAAAGGCATTTAGTGCGTTTTTGGCATGATTTTTCAGCAATTTGCATTGTTTAATCCACCAAACAACAAATTGGCCTAAAAAGAAAAAGCCTAGAAAAGACGCATGAAAAATGCATCAAAAACCTGCGTACAAAAACGCAAAATGCACTGCAGAGACGGATCAAACTGCATAGGTGTGAACCAAGCCTAAAGAAAATCTGTTCATTTTCCCTGCATAGGACGTCTCCATACTTCTTCAGTACAGTTTTCTTTAAACCCATTAAAGGGGTAAAAAAAAGTCCTCCATTCATAATCTGTCAATGGAGATGAGAACACTGGCTATTTTGTCCTTAGATTTATGGAGCAAAGAAAGACACCATGAAAAATCTCTGAATTCTATTTTATTGTGAATCTATTTGTCAGTGTCAGCCGTATCTCTGCAGGATAAATAGGCTTCATAAAATAATCATTTATTAGGAAGCTTTTTAGTTTAAGTTCTTCCAATCCATTCACACATCTGTGTTTAAATTCATTCTCAGCGTCCGCAAAAATGGCGTCTTAAAGAAGGTATGTTAAAAAAAATGTAATAAAGATTGTTGTATAAAAAAAGAGTTGATGAAGATATAAAAATTTTATTTTATTGTATTTTTTTGCATTTAATAAAGCTGTATTAAACCCCAAACCAAAAATGTAATACAAATTGCAGCTTACCAATTCATCAAGTGTGGTTTTCTTTTTTCCCTGTTTTTATCTGATAATCTGGTAACAGACCTTCTGTATTAGGCTGGATTCACACCTATGCATTTTTTGTGCTTTTTGCATTTTGCAGATTTGCATTACAGAACGTGTTCCATAGGAAACCATGTTATATGGACTGTAGTAAAAATCTGCAAAATGCAAAAAGCACTAAAAATGCATAGGTGTGAATTCAGGCTTAGTGGGAAACAACTCTGGAGGAATAAGCAAAGGAGGCCCAGCAGACTGCAGCATTGTCAGTCTAGGAAGGGAGGGGAGTGTTAAATGTATTAGCAGATTTACAATTGACAAATTGAACCCAAACTCCAGCTCACATTTTATAATCAGTTCCAGCAAACATTTTGTTCTCCTTTTGGAATAAAGGTTTTACGTGAATAAATAAAAGCTGATCATTATAATCACCTCTGCCAGTGGTTTGTCTCATCCATGTAAACGGATAAATTATGCTGGAGAGCTTGAGCTTATGACATACAACGGGTTTGCTGACACAAGGAAAATAGAACAGAAAATGAAGGCAATAATTAGGAAGTAGGTCTGGACAGCCCCACTCTGAAGAAATTGCCTTTTGCATTCATATGAGTAAGCACTACTGTTAATGCGAAACACGTTAGCTCCCCTGTCTGCTGTGGCATGTATTTTTTGATATTGATGTGATTTTTTTGAATAAAAAGACAATTTCTTCAGAGTGCGGCTGTCCAGACCTACTGCGTAATTATTGCTACATGCAATTGCCAGAACCTGTGGCTTTTATACTGGTGAAAAGGTTCACTATCGTATAATCAGGGTATACAGGGACCAAAAAAGTGTCAGTTTCAGCAGGAACTGTTTGAATTGTACTCTGTGGGGTTGATTTACTAAAGGCAAATAGACTGTGTGCCCTCTGCAAGTGCAGTTGCTCCAGAGCTTAGTAAATGAGGTAAAGCTTCACTTTGTAAAGAATACCCAATCACGTGCAGGGCCGCTGATAGGCCAGTACAACTGGCCCTGCTGTACCGGGCCTGACCAGCAGGGGGGCCCGGGCAACCTGAACTGCAAAGTAAATTTTTAATGAAAAAAAAATAAGATTCTCCTCCACCGATCATCGTCCGCACCCCCAGCCGCTCGGTAACGTTTTTTTTTTTTTTTACAGATGTGCTTAATCTGTTCTGTATGCGGCTGCAGGGAGGGGAGGGACTATTTGTTGTATTTCGGGCGTGGAAGAATACGTCTTCTGCGCCCGCTCCTCATGCTCCGCACACCGCACAAGTCCCGGCCAGCATATCCTATGGTGTTGCGGAGTGATATTCCTCTCTCTCTCTCTCCCCACGTGAGAAGAAGTAGCAGAGTGAGAGGAGCAGAGAGAGCAGGGGCCGGGCGATCGAGCTATTGTGGACACTCAGGAAGAGGGAGAAAGTGATCTCTGCTGGGGCCAAGGCAGCTGAGCTAACAATTACACAGGTGAGGTGTATGCTTGCTTGGGGGGGGGGGGGGGGGGGGCTTGAAGTTCAACATCTACTACTACTCTGCAATACATACCCTGCCAATACTCTGCCAATACTCTGCAATAAATACCCTGACAATACTCTGCAATACTTACCCTGACAATACTCTGCAATACTTACCCTGACAATACTCTGCAATACTTACCCTGACAATACTCTGCAATACTTACCCTGACAATACTCTGCAATACTTACCCTGACAATACTCTGCAATACTTACCCTGACAATACTCTGCAATACATACCCTGACAATACTCTGCAATACATACCCTGACAATACTCTGCAATACTTACCCTGACAATACTCTGCAATAAATACCCTGACAATACTCTGCAATACTTACCCTGACAATACTCTGCAATAAATACCCCGACAATACTCTGCAATACATACCCTGACAATACTCTGCAATACATACCCTGACAATACTCTGCAATAATACCAAAAATACAATTTTATTTATTCATTAATGGTTTGTATTACATATAAATATTAAAGAGGTATGTTCTCATCTGAAAACAGTATTTCTTTTGGATAATCAAACCTATAACTGGCTGGAGAAAAACAAATATCACTTGTAGACAAACCTACACTTTGTTTCAAGGCGGGGTCTGGGAGGGGCAATGGGTGGGGTCAGGGGTGGGGCTGAAGGAGGGGCCAGGGGCGGGGCCAGGGAGGAGCTGAGGGGGGCCCCGTCAGGAAGGCTGTACGGGGCCCCATGATTTCTATCAGCGGCCCTGATCACGTGTGTAGCGGTGTAGTTGCCACTAGTAACAAACATCCTCCATATAACCCCGCTGCCAGCCCTCCAAATATCACCTCTGAGACAATGAGCAGTCATTTGCTTTGTTTTTGTTTATTGGGGTATAATTTGGTTGGGGAAAGGGGTATATGGGATGCCCATAGATCAAATTACTTTGCCATCTAGGTTTCCACCTTTTCTTTAAGCCAAACCCTAACACTTTAGCGGTGCACACCGTATTTTTTTTTTATTCTTTTTAGTATACATTATAGGATTATAACAGACCAGGGACACCTTTGGGAACTACAAAGAGAATAGTAATGTGGCACACCGTGCCCCCTTACCCTCCTGTCAAGTTCTGTCCTGAGCAGGGGCGGACTGACCATTGGGCCACTTGGGCACTGCCCGAGGGCCCCGTGCCACTAGTGCGCCCCATCAGGGTTGCCAGCCTCAGTAAAACCAGTGAAAGTATGCAAAAATCTGTGTTTTTTTAACATCTGTCTCTGAAATGTCCCTTACCGACATCCTTTTGGTCTAAAAATCCTTAGATTATAGCTGCCCCACCTCTCCAGTACCTTCTCAGCCAATAGAAACATGTCTGTGTATACTGTGTGATTGTATACTGTGCGTGTGTGTTTGTGTATACTGTGTGGCCCCATAATGTCTGATTGCCTGGGGGCCCCATAATCTCCTATTGCCCGGTGGCCCCATGAGTTGTCAGTCCGCCCCTGGTCCTGAGCCACATTCCTGTCTGATTATTGTGTCCGGATTTCAAGAGGACTGAAACCTGCACACATGATTCAAAACCCGGACTTTCTGGGTGAATCCCAGACAGGTGGCAACCCTATTGCCATCATAGATATAGATTAGAAGATATAAATTAGAAAGAATGATGTGCATGTATAACATCTATAGTCTCTTCCCAGTATCATCTTGCAGATTATTGCTCCTCCTCTGCGTAACTCCTGCAGACTATTGCTACCAGGAATTCCTCATCAATGACCATGTGCTGAATGGTGGACTACTGTTCCCAGCTAGTCCAGCTTGCAAATCCTGTGCCCTCGGACCACATCGATTTGACACTACTCCCCACAGTCTCTCCTCTGTTCCAGGACTCCTCATCAATGACGTGTAATGATAAGGACTTCATCCATGACCGTGTAAGGATGAAGTTCCCTCCCAGACTTCCTGGCATGTCTCCACATCCAGCCCTCCACTGTGGTACACTCATGACCTTTCTCTGCCCCGAGTCCATGATGGGGAATTTGACCGGAACGTATGTTCCGACAGCTTCTCCCGCACCTCTGCTCCAGGAGTTCCTCATCAATGACTGTGTATAGATGAAGACTTCACCAATGACCGTGTAAGGGTCAAGTTCCATCACAGTTCTCCCGGGCCTCCTCCTGCCCCCCCCCAGATGGGGGTGCCCTCCTGCTGCTGCTGTCTAGTACTCCATTCTCCTCTTTTCCCGGCCAACAACTCTCCCCAGTGGCCTGTTACCTCAGCTTATATGGGAGGCCCGCCCCCTGCCAATTCCAGTTGGGGATTGGTCAGGGGTCCTCACATAAGCTGCCTGCCACTCCAATTCTAGGCCCCACCCCTCTTCCAAAACATTCTCCCTGGAAGCAGGGGTGGCGCCCCAGAACCAAAGTACACGTGGTTACACCCACTGCTACACTAACCACTCCCTGCCCCCAGATCAAAACAGACAGGCCTAGCTTAAAGCATAGGCCTGCCTATATGTACCTGTACTGACAGTTTCCCTAGAAAAAATCCTATGCTAGCACCTACCTATGGTAGAGGGTGCTACACGTGCAAGGAAACCCAAAAAAAAGTATCCACACCACTTGTGTGGACCTGTCATTATTTTTTTCATTCAACCTGCTGGTTGAACAAAAAATAACACTCAAGGTGCCGCTTTACAGTCCCTTTATAAAAGGGTTGGAATGTAATAAACAGATATTAAACAAAAGGGTTGGAATGTGAGTGATTTTATCATCACACACATAGGTTGGACTTGATGGACTTGTGTCTTTTTTCAACCTCACCTACTATGTAACTATGTGAGAGGCAGAAGAAGCACAAGGAGCTAATGAGTTCATGTGTTGACAAGAAGCATGCTGATAGCAGGAGAGAGCAGAACGACAGAGAGATGAGCTGATAGTTGTGCAGTGTCCATTCACAGGTGAGGTCAAGATGACCTGAGCTCAGAGGAAGTAGGTTTATTGATGCTGGTTATCAGACAAAGGACATCTAGTGGCAGGAAAAAAAAAAAGACTGTGAGGAGTTCTAAGGACTGAATGTGAATTTTGCAGCAAAATCTGGTTTTGTTATCTTATCTTTTGATAGCCCATGCAGACGGCTTTGCTATTTTCCCCAACAGGGATCGATTCTAGCTGGGATCGCCGGCAGTATGCTTTGGAGACTTATACAGAGGGACCGGGCGACTTTTAAACTCTCTTAAATGGCTGTTTCATCATTTGGAAACTGAGAAAGAAATATATATTTTTTTTATATAGTTTTGGAGGTATTTATTATAGCAAATAGTCAAAAATATTGCTTTTTTTTTGTTTTTTTTTAGAATTGTTGCTCTTTTTTTGTTTATAGTGCAAAAAAACAAAAAAACAAAAAAACAAAAAAAAAAAACGCAGAGGTGATCAAATACCACCAAAAGAAAGCTCTATTTGTGGGGAAAAAAAAGAAGGCCAATTTTGTTTGGGTACAGTAATGCACAACGAAGCAATTGTCAGCTAACCGTTTCCCGACCGCCTCACGCCGATATATACATCGGCAGAAGGGCACGTACAGGCAGAATCACGTACCTATACATTGCCCTTTAAGAGGCGGCGGGGGCCCGCGCACGCCAAAGCTCCGTGAGTCGGGTCGCGGATTCCACGGACTCGATCGCCGCGGGGATATTCGCAATCGCCTCACGGAGAGAGGAAGAACGGGGAGATGCTAAAGTAAACAAGCATCTCCCTGTTCTGCCTAGCAACAGTGACACTGATCTCTGCTCCCTGTGGTTGGAGCAGAGATCAGTGATGTGTAAAACACAGCAACGCCCCCCCACAGTTAGCAACATGCCCCCTAGGACACACTTAACCCCTACACTGCCACCTAGTGGTTAACCTCCACACTGCCAGTGTCATTTACACAAGAATCATTGCATTTGTATAGCACTGATTGCTGTATAAATGACAATGGTCCCAAAAATGTGTCAAAAATGTCTGATGTGTCCGCCATAATGTCGCAGTCACCATAAAAATCGCTGATCGCCGCCATTTTAAAAAAATATGTATATATTAATAAAAATGCCATAAAACTATCCCCTATTTTGTAAACACTATAACTTTTGCGCAAACCAATCAATAAACGCTTATTGCTTTTTTTTTACCAAAAATATGTAGAAGAATACGTATCGGCCTAAATTGAGGGAAAAAATATTTTTTTTTAGATATTTTTGGGGGATATTTATTATAGCAAAAAGTAAAAAAATAATGTGTTTTTTCCAAAATTGTCGCTCTTTTTTTGTTTATAGCGGCAAAAATAAAAACCGCAGAGGTGATCAAATACCACCAAAAGTGGGGAAAAAAGCACGTAAATTTTGTTGGGAGCCACGACGCACAACCGCACAATTGTCAGTTAAAGGGAAGCAGTGCCGAATCGCAAAAAGTGCTCTGATCAGGAAGGGGTGTAAATTCTTCTGGAGCTGAAGTGGTTAAAGCGACGCAGTGCTGTATCCCAAAAAATGGCCTGGTCAGGAAATGGGTAAATCCTTCCAAAGGCTGAAGTGGTTAAAAGTCCATTTTTTTCCCCTTTTAAAAAAAAAAATATAGGATATTTATTTTTATTGTGTTATTTTTTTCCCCCACAGTTTTGCTATAATATTAAAGCAGGACCTGTATGAAGGTATAACTACATGATGTGTGATGTGTTCAGTTTATAATGACACAGCATCTTCTAATAAGATAAAATACCTTAATAATGAAAAGTAATACTTTTAGAGAACAATATAACTATTGATATGAACTTTAGGAGAAAAAGCAAATGAAAAAATAAGAAAATGTGTTTAAAAGTGTAAAGGATTCCATTGCTGAATCCTATGACACCTGTCACCAGGAGAAGTGAGTAGAAATCTGACCAACCGGGAAACAGCAGTATAAACCTGACAGAGGTCTGATAAAAAATAAATAAAAAAAATACTTATTTATATCGCCGTCTGTGTCTTTTGTTGGAGAATGTTTACCTCACTTTCTGTTCTGATGGCATGACATGAGGAATAATCTCCCCAGCAGGGACACAAGTGGCTATAAAAACTTGACAGAGGTTTTAACCTTTTCCCACAACATTCAAAACACACAAAAAACTAAGTTTTAGCCAGAATTTTACTTTGATTACTGATTCTGAAGAAATACACAGACAGTCGCGCACATAAACAAGAAAACACACATTGGGTCTATTAAATAAATTGCACAGCCATGATGAATAATCCCTGTAATGTCTCTAATATGTGTATTTTCTAGGATTGCCAGCTCCATCTAGTGGCCATAATGCAGTATTTTCCTAATTGTGATATTTCAGGAAAATACTACATTATGCCCACTAGATGGAACCAACGATCATAGTAAATACTCATATTAGACATATATTAGACTATTATGGATTTTTTTCTGATTGGGACTAGGGATGAGCGGAAACACCCCCGGTTCGGTTCGCACCAGAAACTTCGAACGGACCAAAAATTTGTACGAACTTTAGAACCCTATTAAAGTCTATGGGACTCGAACATTCAAAATCAAAAGTGCTAATTTTAAAGGCTAATATGCAAGATATGCAACAGACAACACCAGCAATAAGGGGTATCTTCAGGTGTATACTGTGCTGGAGGCACACAACACCCACTTTAACTCCTGCAGATGCCTGTATTAGAGAAAACCAGCAATAAAGGGTAGATACAGGTGTATACTGTGCTGTGCTGGAGGCATACAACACCCACTAACTCCTGCAGATGCCTGTATTAGAGAACACCAGCATAAAATGGTAGATACAGGTGTATACTGTGCTGCAGGCACACAACACCCACTAACTCCTGCAGATGCCTGTATTAGAGAACACCAGCAATAAAGAGTAGATACAGGTGTATACTGTGCTGGAGGCACACAACACCCACTTTAACTCCTGCAGATGCCTGAGAAAAGAACATACTGTCCCTGCCTATCTTGCTCTTTCCCTGCCCGCTGGAAAACACTACACAAGGCCGCCGCGCTGTCGGCCTTATATAGTGTGGGACGTGTACTAAACCCCCTGAGCTATAATTGGCCACAGGCATCCTGCCTGGGGCCAATTATGGCTCTCCTCGCTGCCGAGACTGTCAACAGCATTACCTTCAAAAATGAATTGGGTTCTGACAGTAAACTGCAACAGATTGCTCTGTGACAGGGGCAGAAGGGGTGGCGTCTCCCTTCTTTCTCTCTTAATCTTGCTACCACGATTTTGAAATGATGGTTTGCTCCGGAAGTCCAAACTCCATCTTTCTCTGGCCAAAGCCTTAAAGTGATTATAAAGCTTGATTTTTTTTTTAAAGCATGTTATACTTACTTTCACTGTGCAGTTTGTTTTGCACAGTGTGGCCCCGATCATCCTCTTCTGGGGTCTCCCGGGGACTCTGGTAGCTCCTCCCCCTGCATCGTATAACCCCCTTGGAGATGCGCTCTCCTGGGGGGTTTCTTTGCGGGCACGCTCCCGAGTCTGGCTTTTGCGTCCATAGACGCAGAATGCCAGACTCGACCCCACCCCTCAGCGCTGCGTCATTGGATTTGATTGACAGCAGCGGGAGCCCATGGTTGCGCTGCTATCAATCAATCTGAACAAGAGCCGAGACACCGTGGGAAATTCCAGGGCTCAGGTGAGTAAAACGAGGGGCTGGTCACTAGAAGGAGTTTTGTCACTTTAACCAATTTAGCCCCGGAAGGATTTACCCCCTTCCTGACCAGAGCACTTTTTGCGATTCTGCACTGCGACACTTTAACTGACAATTGCGCAGTCGCGCGACGTTGCTCCCAAACAAAATTTATGTCCTTTTTTCCCCCACAAATATACCTTTCTTTTGGTGGTATTTGATCACCCCTGCGGTTTTTAAATATCCCCCATAAATTTATAAAAAAACATAATTTTTCCTCAGTTTAGGCCGATACGTATTCTTCTACATATTTTTGGTTAAAAAAATCGCCAATAAGCGTTTATTGATTGGTTTGCACAAAAATTATAGCGTTTACAAAATAGAGGATAGTTACCTGGCAACGTACAGGTATGTGATTCTGCCTGTACGAGCCCTTCTGCCGACGTATATCGGCGTGAGGTGGTCGGCAAGCGGTTAATGCATCCTATGCATTAACAAAAACTCTGTAAAAACACAAGGGTTTTCAACCCCTTTAAGTTCAGAGAGATCTAGTTTTGCATATGTGCCTTTTGATTTATGCCAATCATCTGTTTCTAGGATACAAGCCAAATTCCCCTTTGTAGGTTGATACAGGGCTGGCTCGCGCACGTGGTGCGGGCGGCTTGTTTTTTGGGCTTTCCCAGTCGGAGATGGCTGTTCATACAGCTCGCCTCCTCCTGGCGTTCCTGCACACCAGTTGATTTTTTACTGGGTGTTGCATGGTCCTTAGCAATCGGGTAGGTGCAATTTGGTCTTGGTTTCACTTTGGTTGTCACTGTTTGCTGTTGCTCACCACCTGCACATATATTTTACATTTATTTACATGTTTTTCACTCTACACATTTATTTGTTTTATGTTTCTATCCTTCTATGATATTATTCAGTACTTTTCCTATCTAGGTTTTCCCATCACATTTCTCACATTTTCACCATATCTGTTATCTGCATCATACCTTTGCAGGCATACTCCAGCCCACACACACGAATATTCATTATTTTTCACTTCACACTTATATCTTTTCTAACCCCTTTTTTTGCACATCACTTCCACACAACATATTTTTTCATTACCATTATAATTTGATTTATGACATTTGCCCCACAAAGTTACTACTATCCCTTAGTTTACTAACATTTCCTCATTATTCCTTTTCACACCCAGGCATTTTTTCACTATGGCCGCTGCTGCCCAAACATGCCGCCTCAGCTCCCGGGGGGTGAGTTGTGCCTCCGACTCGCCATGGGCCAGGTGCCGTTTGATGCATTTGCTTCTGGGGATGGTAGATATGCTTGTTTAAACTTCTTTGAAAGCACTTGTTGTATTGTGTTTATTCCCCTCTATACAGAGTGTGGTTTATTATACCTATACATTTTTCAGGAAACTGTCGCATCTGCTCCTGATGAGTGGAGGTGCATCCACGAAACGCGTCGAGCTACATTGGATGCTACAGTGATATCCATTACGCCCCGATGTTAATATCTACATCAATTCAGCACATTTATGCTTTTATCATGCTATTATAGACATGGGTACCGGATATGTCGCCCTGAGGCACTTTTGGGCTATGCTGTTGCTCTATACATTATTTATTGTTCATACATGCTCCTTGATTTTGATGTGTTTTTACATACACCTCGATGTTCTCATAAACATATATTGTGCCAAACAATTGTACATGTATGTATGTATGTATATATATATGAATTTACTCTGTATTATACATTATTATGGATTCAATTAAATTATTATTTTTTACTTTGACCTCCACACTCCAGCCGCCTCATTTAAAGTCCCAACTCCCTTTCTATTTTTTGCCAAATAACGGGATGGAGGTGCCAACCCGTGCCTCATTTAAAGTCCCAAACCCCCCTTTTTTGTCCATTGTTCAAACCAATATAGGGATGGGGGCGGCTGGAGAACTGGATTAGCAGTGTTCCCCTGCTATCCATGTGTTAGGGTCACTTTTTAGATGTTCAGGTCCCCTATCGGGACATGCACATCTAGTATAGCCAAGAACATACTTGGTTTGTTGGTGTATGTTGACACTAATCTTATTAAGGATACAATACATGACATCTCCGGTACAAGTCCTATGGTTATACATGAATATTCATGTTCTTTAAAGTATGCATGTCTATGTCCCTGGTGGCAATTTACATTTGGCTGCTGGCTACATTGGGGGTGTTGGTGGCCCCTTTTTCATCACCTGCGGGAGCTGTGATGCGCATTGTGGGCTCCTCCCCCTCCTCCCTGCACACATATTTTTATGTCCGGGGGGTTCGGGTGGCTGTCCCTCCGCGCATCGGCACCACGGTCTGTGCGTTGTGTGCGTCACGCCGCTTTCGGCGGTGTCGCGCCGACGCTGCAAGTACCACCTGCGGGATCCTAATGGGGGTGGTGGTCGGCGCCAATTGCTGGGCAGTTTCATCTGATCCGGTGGTGGCGCCCCTCCCCCCCCCTTCTGGCTCGCGCACGTGGTGCGGGCGGCTTGTTTTTTGGGCTTTCCCAGTCGGAGATGGCTGTTCATACAGCTCGCCTCCTCCTGGCGTTCCTGCACACCAGTTGATTTTTTACTGGGTGTTGCATGGTCCTTAGCAATCGGGTAGGTGCAATTTGGTCTTGGTTTCACTTTGGTTGTCACTGTTTGCTGTTGCTCACCACCTGCACATATATTTTACATTTATTTACATGTTTTTCACTCTACACATTTATTTGTTTTATGTTTCTATCCTTCTATGATATTATTCAGTACTTTTCCTATCTAGGTTTTCCCATCACATTTCTCACATTTTCACCATATCTGTTATCTGCATCATACCTTTGCAGGCATACTCCAGCCCACACACACGAATATTCATTATTTTTCACTTCACACTTATATCTTTTCTAACCCCTTTTTTTGCACATCACTTCCACACAACATATTTTTTCATTACCATTATAATTTGATTTATGACATTTGCCCCACAAAGTTACTACTATCCCTTAGTTTACTAACATTTCCTCATTATTCCTTTTCACACCCAGGCATTTTTTCACTATGGCCGCTGCTGCCCAAACATGCCGCCTCAGCTCCCGGGGGGTGAGTTGTGCCTCCGACTCGCCATGGGCCAGGTGCCGTTTGATGCATTTGCTTCTGGGGATGGTAGATATGCTTGTTTAAACTTCTTTGAAAGCACTTGTTGTATTGTGTTTATTCCCCTCTATACAGAGTGTGGTTTATTATACCTATACATTTTTCAGGAAACTGTCGCATCTGCTCCTGATGAGTGGAGGTGCATCCACGAAACGCGTCGAGCTACATTGGATGCTACAGTGATATCCATTACGCCCCGATGTTAATATCTACATCAATTCAGCACATTTATGCTTTTATCATGCTATTATAGACATGGGTACCGGATATGTCGCCCTGAGGCACTTTTGGGCTATGCTGTTGCTCTATACATTATTTATTGTTCATACATGCTCCTTGATTTTGATGTGTTTTTACATACACCTCGATGTTCTCATAAACATATATTGTGCCAAACAATTGTACATGTATGTATGTATGTATATATATATGAATTTACTCTGTATTATACATTATTATGGATTCAATTAAATTATTATTTTTTACTTTGACCTCCACACTCCAGCCGCCTCATTTAAAGTCCCAACTCCCTTTCTATTTTTTGCCAAATAACGGGATGGAGGTGCCAACCCGTGCCTCATTTAAAGTCCCAAACCCCCCTTTTTTGTCCATTGTTCAAACCAATATAGGGATGGGGGCGGCTGGAGAACTGGATTAGCAGTGTTCCCCTGCTATCCATGTGTTAGGGTCACTTTTTAGATGTTCAGGTCCCCTATCGGGACATGCACATCTAGTATAGCCAAGAACATACTTGGTTTGTTGGTGTATGTTGACACTAATCTTATTAAGGATACAATACATGACATCTCCGGTACAAGTCCTATGGTTATACATGAATATTCATGTTCTTTAAAGTATGCATGTCTATGTCCCTGGTGGCAATTTACATTTGGCTGCTGGCTACATTGGGGGTGTTGGTGGCCCCTTTTTCATCACCTGCGGGAGCTGTGATGCGCATTGTGGGCTCCTCCCCCTCCTCCCTGCACACATATTTTTATGTCCGGGGGGTTCGGGTGGCTGTCCCTCCGCGCATCGGCACCACGGTCTGTGCGTTGTGTGCGTCACGCCGCTTTCGGCGGTGTCGCGCCGACGCTGCAAGTACCACCTGCGGGATCCTAATGGGGGTGGTGGTCGGCGCCAATTGCTGGGCAGTTTCATCTGATCCGGTGGTGGCGCCCCTCCCCCCCCCTTCTGGCTCGCGCACGTGGTGCGGGCGGCTTGTTTTTTGGGCTTTCCCAGTCGGAGATGGCTGTTCATACAGCTCGCCTCCTCCTGGCGTTCCTGCACACCAGTTGATTTTTTACTGGGTGTTGCATGGTCCTTAGCAATCAGGTAGGTGCAATTTGGTCTTGGTTTCACTTTGGTTGTCACTGTTTGCTGTTGCTCACCACCTGCACATATATTTTACATTTATTTACATGTTTTTCACTCTACACATTTATTTGTTTTATGTTTCTATCCTTCTATGATATTATTCAGTACTTTTCCTATCTAGGTTTTCCCATCACATTTCTCACATTTTCACCATATCTGTTATCTGCATCATACCTTTGCAGGCATACTCCAGCCCACACACACGAATATTCATTATTTTTCACTTCACACTTATATCTTTTCTAACCCCTTTTTTTGCACATCACTTCCACACAACATATTTTTTCATTACCATTATAATTTGATTTATGACATTTGCCCCACAAAGTTACTACTATCCCTTAGTTTACTAACATTTCCTCATTATTCCTTTTCACACCCAGGCATTTTTTCACTATGGCCGCTGCTGCCCAAACATGCCGCCTCAGCTCCCGGGGGGTGAGTTGTGCCTCCGACTCGCCATGGGCCAGGTGCCGTTTGATGCATTTGCTTCTGGGGATGGTAGATATGCTTGTTTAAACTTCTTTGAAAGCACTTATTGTATTGTGTTTATTCCCCTCTATACAGAGTGTGGTTTATTATACCTATACATTTTTCAGGAAACTGTCGCATCTGCTCCTGATGAGTGGAGGTGCATCCACGAAACGCGTCGAGCTACATTGGATGCTACAGTGATATCCATTACGCCCCGATGTTAATATCTACATCAATTCAGCACATTTATGCTTTTATCATGCTATTATAGACATGGGTACCGGATATGTCGCCCTGAGGCACTTTTGGGCTATGCTGTTGCTCTATACATTATTTATTGTTCATACATGCTCCTTGATTTTGATGTGTTTTTACATACACCTCGATGTTCTCATAAACATATATTGTGCCAAACAATTGTACATGTATGTATGTATGTATATATATATGAATTTACTCTGTATTATACATTATTATGGATTCAATTAAATTATTATTTTTTACTTTGACCTCCACACTCCAGCCGCCTCATTTAAAGTCCCAACTCCCTTTCTATTTTTTTTTTTTTGATACAGGGCTGGCAAACCTCTGCTCTCTACGGTACTATATTGCCCAGCTCATCTTGTGTGTGTTTCATGTCATCTAATTCTTGTGCTTTTGTGGTGGACCCCTTAAAGGCAAACTGGCAGCCACATAAACTCCTCCTCTACAGCATCTTCTGGCCAAACATAGTACATTTGGGCAGTGCTTTTATTAAACATCTCCGTCAAGCCAGTTTGATTTGCTACTTTAGCGTCTGTCTCCCATGTACAAGCTTTTCTCTACGTTCCTTCACTGCACAGTAGTGGGCCATAATCGTGCAGAAAGTTTGCCATGCTTGTAAATAGTCCTTTTAGATTTTAAAGGTTTAGCTGTTCTCTTTGTCCATTCTAGCCATTTATCTAGGGGCTCAGTATATGCGGAACTGTACCTTCGGTTCATATACAGTATCTCACAAAAGTACACCCCTCACATTTTTGTAAATATTTTATGATATCTTTTCATGTGACAACACTGAAGAAATGACACTTTGCTACAATGTAAAGTAGTGAGTGTACAGCTTGTATAACAGTGTAAATTTGCTGTCCCCTCAAAATATCTCAACACACAGCCATTAATGTCTAAACCGCTGGCAACAAAAGTGAGTACACCCCTAAGTGAAAATGTCCAAATTGGGTCCAAAGTGTCCATATTTTGTGTGGCCACCATTATTTTCCAGCACTGCCTTAACCCTCTTGGGCATGGAGTTCACCAGAGCTTCACAGGTTACCATTGGAGTCCTCTTCCACTCCTCCATGACTACATCACGGAGCTGCTGGATGTTAGAGACCTTGTGCTCCTCCACCTTCCGTTCAAGGACGTCCCACAGATGCTCAATAGGGTTTAGGTCTGGAGACATGCTTGACCAGTCCATTACCTTTACCCTCAGCTTCTTTAGCAAGGCAGTGGTCAACTTAGAGGTGTGTTTGGAGTCGTTATCATGTTGGAATACTGCCCTGTGGCCCAGTCTCCGAGGAGAGGGGATCATGCTCTGCTTCAATATGTCACAATACATGTTGGCATTCATGGTTCCCTCAAGGAACTGTAGCTCCCCAGTGCCGGCAGCACTCATGCAGCCCCAGACAATGACACTCCCACCACCATGCTTGACTGTAAGCCTTTGTACTCCTCGCCTGATTGCTGCCACACACGCTTGACACCATCTGAACCAAATAAGTTTATCTTGGTCTCATCAGACCACAGGACATGGTTCCAGTAATCTGCTTGTCTTCAGTAAACTGTTTGCAGGCTTTCTTGTGCATCATCTTTAGAAGAGGCTTCCTTCTGGGACGACAACCATGCAGACCAATTTGATGCAGTGTGCAGCATATGGTCGGGGCACTGACAGGCTGACCCCCCACCCCTTCAACCTCTGCAGCAATGCTGGCAGCACTCATACGTCTATTTCCCAAAGACAACCTCTGGATATGACGCTGAGCACGTGCACTCAACTTCTTTGGTCGACCATGGGGAGGCCTGTTCTGAGTGGAACCTGTCCTGTATGGTCTTGGCCACCGTGCTGCAGCTCAGTTTCAAGGTCTTAGCAATCTTCTTATAGCCTAGGCCATCTTTATATAGAGCAACAATTATTTTTTTTCAGATCCTCAGAGAGTTCTTTGCCATGAGGTGCCATGTTGAACTTCCAGTGACCAGTATGAGAGAGTTAGAGTTATAACACCAAATTTAACACACCTGCTGCCCATTCACACCTGAGACCTTGTAACACTAACAACTCAAATGACACTGGGGAGGAAAAATGGCTAATTGGGCCCAATTTTCACTTAAGGGTGTACTCACTTTTGTTGCGAGCGGTTTAGACATTAATGGCTGTGTGTTGAGTTATTTTGAGGGGACAGAAAATGTACACTGCTATACAAGCTGTACACTCACTACTTTACATTGTAGCAAAGTGTCATTTCGTCAGCGTTGTCACATGAAACTTTATAATAAAATATTTACAAAAATGAGTGAGAGTGTACTCACATTGTGAGATACTATATTCTCTAGCGCTCATCTTGCGTTGGGCATTTTCTGAAGGCCTCCAACCCTTCATTCCCTTATTTAATGTAATGCCCATAATGACTGACCAGTCTTCTCTACTTGTGCCTATACCCTCTTGCCTAAAACAAATAGTACAGCAAATCTGCAGATTTACAAGAATAGTCTCCACTTATCCACATGGATAGAAGGGGTTTATGACATAAGAAAAAACACTCATTAAGAGACCCTCCTCGTCTCTTCTCTTCTGTGTGGGTTTTATCTGACCCTACCATGTAGCTCTGACCCAGGTCGCCCACAAGGAGTCAACGCAGGGAACTGCATTGGAGTCTCCCTATCCACACACAGTCCAACCCGTAAAGGGGGACAAAAACACATTCACACACACAGGGTACCCAACCCCAAAGATCTGAGAGTGGTCTGATTTCCTTGAGAACTGACAGATAGGATACATAGGAATATAGCAAGCTTAAGGCCAGCTTACCTAGCCGGCATATATAGGTTTGCGTTTCCGATGATCCCAATCAAAGCGCGGTTCCTTCTGGAGACTCTGCCAAACTCCTGATATGACTCACCAACTGTCCAATAGACTCCATTATGATAGATCCCCTGGAAGGCGCCATTCCCTGTTCCACACCGTTCTTATGTGGATGAATTTTTAGCCCAGCCACGCTACACGGAAGAGCGGCAGGAAGCTGGACACAAATGAGGAGTTTGTTTTTTGGCTAGACAGCTAGGAGATATACAGGTGGCGTATTGGTAAGTTTCCCCCCTGTTTTATGTGCTGATTCCATTGGGCTGTCTACACAATAGCCCCTGTTGATTTCATCTGGCCAATTATCATCCAGATGGATCAAACAACATTTTTGCTGGGTGGATATACATTATTACCATCTAGTGGATTTATTTTCTCTTTTTTTCTTGTTTTTACAGCCCAAACTCTTTTCTTTGGTGTCACATTTTTGGACATGATCCAGCAGTCCAAGGCAAAATTCAGACTAGTTGTGGTTCACCAAGAATGTTTACAAAATGTATATGTAATGCACCAAGTATATGTATGTAATTCACATATATGGATTTAAAAATATAATTATTCAATATTTCAGTGTATATTCCGTGTATAATAATATAGAAAAATATTGTGCTACAAATACAAAAAAACAAGTGAGCTGCCAGTGTCACGTCACATTTGGCTACCTAGTGGAGTGCGCATGCGCGACGCTGCCATATGCGTTCCAACACAGGGCCCCTCGTGGGCTCACTTCGCTCGCCACGCTTCGGGCATGGCCTCGCTTCGCTCAGCATAATTATAATCAAACTCTATGTCCACTTGGATGGTGGGGCTTGAACCTGGACTCAGGGGTGGAACACCTATGGCGGCGACGTGAATGCGCAGTCCAGCGGGTAGCCAAATATGATGGGTCACCATATGTGACAAAACACCAGCACCAACAATAAGATTAATTGCATAAGAAAAACAAAAAATAAAAAAGAGAAAGTGCAGCGCTTAAAACATTAGTGTGCCCCAGATGTGCGTCTAGGGAGCCATTACAATATGTGTTGGAAAGTGCAAACCACCATACACAAATGTCAAAAGGTCAGAAGACATCAAATGTTCATATTGATAATTCTGTGTAGCAACATGATCAATTAAAGCTTACACCTATATAACAACCTGTACCAGGTATGAAGCTATATTGAAAAAGAAAGGGGAAATCCGATATATGCTGAGAAGTCAATGAAACAACACAAAGTCCATCAAGTTCAACATATAAAAAGAGTAGTAGATCCCTCTAAGCCCTTGTACACACGGTCGGACATTCCGGCGGAAAATGTCCGATTGGACCGTGTTGTCGGATAATCCGACTGTGTGTGGGCTCCATCGGACTGTTTCCGTCGGAATATCCGACGGACAAAGTTTTAGAGCTGGGCTTTAAAACTTTCCGACAACATGATCCGATCGGACTTTGTCCGATTGTGTGTAGAGAATTCCGATTGGACAAAGTGCCACGCATGCTCAGATCAAATTCCTAGACCAAAGCTATTGGCTACTAGCCTGAACGTAGTCCCGTTGTAACAAAATAACGTCATCACGTTACGTACAGTACAATCGGATTTTCCGACAACTTTGTCCGACTGTGTGTACAAGGGCTAACACAATCCACAGATGGTGTAGATCGCAAATATAGATGACTTTCTGAACCATACAGAGTGATATTCACACACGACACCTGGGACTGTGCTTCCAACACTAGGATGTAGACACACACACCAGCTGCGGTGGATCAAACGAGTAGACATGTGCATTAGTTTTCGTCCGAATGCATTTTCACCTGAATCTAAGGTATTTTCTTTATCGTTTTAACAAACGATAACGAACGTGCAGAATCCGAAAAACCAAAAGATCCGACATAAACAAATGCTTTATTTTCGTTTTCATTGCAACAGTTCGTTACAGATAGGAGATTTGACATGACGCTGACAGTAGCGAACCTGTGGTCGAATGTGCCTAACCTTAACTCTATTATTCCAAGATTATTCTACATAGAGAGAAAATCTTTGACATAGAGAGAAAAGATTCGACATTATAGAGACAATAGCAAAAAAGGTTGAATGTGCCTAACTTAACTCTATTAGTCCAAAATTATCCGACATAGAGAGAAAAGATTTGATGAAGCAGTCGCCGCGAGTGAACATTTATGGTCAAATGCTCCGCCCATGGGCTATAGAAGAATTCTAATGTTGGTTGACTAGTAATAATAATTAATAAATATAATTATTACTAGTGTCATACAACATTAGAATTCTACTATAGCTTGTAGGTGGAACATTTGACCGGAAATGTACGATTGCAGTGTCATACAGTTTAGCTGCTACGTCGAATCTTCTTAGAACATTCGACAGACACCATAAGCCTTCAATGACAGATTCAACCTTAATTATTTTGGATTTTCGGACTAATGCCTTTTTTTAACGAAACAAATTCGGACGAAAACACAATTCTGAAATGAAATATTTCAGTGGGCACTTGTCTACAAATGAGCATAGACAGCAGTGAGGATCTCAAGCTACGAACGCCTATGGTTGGACTGGTGTCTGCATACACCTGCATCAATTAAACCAGACGTGATCCAGGGAACCAGAACTTGACCATGATATTCCTGGTACATGAAGTACTCCTCCCGTCAGGAAAAAATGAGGGTCCTCAGCTTTAAGTTTGTTGTATGAAAAACTCCTCCATTGCTTCCTGGTATTAATCCCTGAAGAAGATTTTGCTTAGGCTTATACAGTAAGAAACGCATCCATGGTGGAACAGCAAGTAGTTGGGGAATACCACCTCAGGATAATTCAATTTGTGTACAATTATAATGTGATGGATACAATTTTGGAATATTATGTATACAGTATTTTATCAACAATGAAATATATATATATATATATATATATATATATATATATATATATATATATATAAAACATACAATACACATTTCTTTGCTTTAAATTGCCTTAAAAATCCCAGTTCAGAGGTTTACTACAATTTACCTGGAAGGAAAGTAACCCAGGGCACCAACGCTGCAAGGTTCCAACCAGTAAAGAGAAATATCTGAATTGGTGGGGAATGAAGCACAGCCAATAAACATCAAACCCTTGGTATAAGTGTACTTACCCAGACAGCAAGGATAGCTTGCCACAGATTTGTGGCAGTGGTGAATTGTAAAGCCACACACACATACACAAGCAGAATGTCGGGAGATATATGCTGGTTCAAAAAAAAATGGCCAAAGTTCTGCCTGTGTGTGTGTCAGTCTGTCCGATGGAAGCCAGCCACTTGGCCGGATTCTGTCGGACGTGAATGCTGGAAAACCAGCAGCCAACCGACTCCCGATCAGCGCTCTCAACCAATGGCAGAGAGCGCTGATCTGAGTGTTCTGGCAGCGGGGGCCGCCCCACTGTCAGAACACAACAGCTCAGTGGGGGAGATCACCGGACTAACCTCGCACAGTTAGTACAGAGGCTCCGACCGGAGCAAACAGTTTTTTTTTTCGTTTAACCACGGGGTTGAACGAAAAAAAACTAATAGTGTGCAGCTGGCTTAATTCTTGGTAACTTGCTGCACATTTTCACTGGCAAGTTGAATACTTGCAGAGCACTTGAAGCACAAGTTCTAGTTGACGCTTTTCTAAATTCAGCCACAGTGCCCCCTGTGGTGAGATGACTATTGCACAACATAACTGTAAAACTTGCAACAGACTTGCAAAATGTTTGCAAAGAATGTTGATCTGGAGTCATCCAATGCGGACTTGTTGCAATTGTGCAATTGTGCAACAAACTTGTGAAGCCCGGCAAGTCTAGCAATAGCTTAGTAAGTTAGTAATTTTCAAACATGCAGCTCAATTTCTTGCTATCTGGGATGTGGTGAAAATTAAAGCCATCATAGTCCATATAAAGTCTTTAGGTCCATAACAATTAGTGGCAGCTCCTCAATGAGAGTGAAGTAATCTCTGTAAATATATAAGAAATATATAAGAAAAACAGCAATCCTTGAGAAAGGAGCAGCCAAGCTCTGAAACGCGTAGCCATGTCCCTCCATTGCGGTCCACCCAGGTCTGATGTCACTTCTGGTCCTGCACTGTCCATGTGCTCCACAATGGTTCTGGCACTTCCAGCTTCGGTTCCAGGCATCCAGAGAATTGGCTGGCGGCTGCAATAGCGCTTGTATCTCTGGAAACACACTGAGTGGCCAAGGGAGTTGCTAATTGTATAATTTAATAAAAATGTTACTTTGTTACTGCACTTAATTGGCGCCCTCTGCCGTTCCTCTTATATATTTACAAAGGTTCTAACCAATGGCTCTCTAAAAATATTCAGCTGTTGAATTTTTTTCGTCACGTGTCTGCAATAAAGACCTTTTTTTTTCGTTATGCTTTAGTAAAGTAGCAGAATCTGGTTGGTGTCTGTAGACAACATTGCTCTTGGTGTCTTCACAGCCCCCCGACAGCTATTCCTTAGCCAAACAAATACATTTATGCATAAGGAGTCTTAACTTAAAAAAAAAAATGGATGTCTGGACTGGAAATGGAAAAAAATCTAATAAAACAAATATGCTAATTCTACTCCACAAGCAGGGAAATTAGTCCGCAGCCTGAAAGCTGTAATGCAAAAAAATACAATTAGAGGAGGAAAAACAAATTCATTTAGAATTACAATAGAACACAATAACATAATAAATGGAGTCTCTGGAACCAGTGCATTAAATTAACAGTTACCATTTCAGGTTGTGGGAAATATTCTAATGAGCCTGCTGCAGGCCTGTAGTTCAGTGCTATTGCCTATATGTAAATAAGAATGGAGAGAATTTGAGATGAAATGAACACAACGAAACATCACAGCGCATACTGAGCACCAGAATGGCAACACTGATGATTGGCAAAAATCTGTGGTAACCAATCACAATCCAGCTTTCAGCACCTTACAATGAACAGAACAATTAAAGCTTACTGCTGATTGGCTGCCTTGAGATATTACCCTTTTGGCAAAAAGCTTACCTATGATTGAAAATAATTTTAAATGACTGTAATGAGGGGTATTCAGACCTTGCAATTGTTATCCTACCGCAAATGTATTACTGATGTATTACTGAACTGGCAGTGTGAGACTTTCAAGTTGTGCATTAGTTTGGACATCCCCCCATCTGGCTGTTCCATTGCGAGATGTGGATGGGGGAAGCTGTACCTATTCTATACTATGTGGAAGTGGAGGCATTTTGGGACCACTTCAGGGTTTGCTACAATAACTGATCATGAAACAAAAGGTTATTCTGTTGGTTCTCTGCAAAAGCAATTAGGGCTTGCTCAATTGTGAGGTTGGGGGGGGACAGTAAAGCTCCATGATTGAGCTACCCTTTTACTGCTGCCCCAACTACTACCAACATTAGCTGCCAAGGCAGCAGCCAGGGGTTTAGACATGCCACAGGTATCATGCTTTGCTTCATGGCCATGGGATGAAATATACCCCCTGCTGCCCGCCGAATGCAAACCCATTCAATGGGTCACTAGATGGAGCTAAAGATCATACATTGCCTATGATAATAAGCACCATCTAGTGTCCAGAATGCTCTATTTGCCCAATTCACCCATTTGGTCTGCAAAAAAATATAGCCTGAGAACATCTGTTTTTGCCCCATTTACACCGAAAATATTTACAAACAGTTTTGATGGATAAACAGCAATGCACATTTTTTTTTTATAAATTCACCCCTATAAGTAGATGTAAACATTTAATTCACTAAAGCACAGTGTATCATCAACATTGGGTATGCATTAAGAGCATATTAAATAAGGGCATTAGCCAATGCATCCCAATGGGAAATACATTTAAAAGAGCTAATAAAGGTCCTGGGTTGCTTAACTCCAATGTAAAAATGCATATAAAAGCAAAGGAGAAGGCCTTCAAAAAATACAAGGCTGGGTGATCATCATTAGCATTCCAACTGTACAAAGAATGCAACAAGAAATGTAAGGGTGCAATCAAGGCGGCTAAGATAGAACATGAAAGGAACATGGTGGAGAAGAGTAAAAAAAAACAAGAAATTCTTTAAGTACATAAACAGTAAGAAAGGGAGGTCAGATCATATTGGTCCCATAAAGAATGATGAAGGGAATCTGGTCACTAAGGATGGAGACATGGTGAAGGTATTGAATTTATTATTCCCCTCAGTCTTCATAAAGGAATCGGGGGGCTGCAGTAATCAAAACTGCAATGTTTATCCTCATGACATGTCACAGAAGGCACCCTTATGGCTAACAGAGGACAGAGTTAGAATTAGACTTGAAAAACTTAACATCAATAAGTCACCCGGTCCAGATGGCTTGCACCCGAGGGTCCTTAAGGAACTCAGTCAAGTATTTGCTAGACCATTGTTCCTAATTTTTACGAACAGTCTACTGACTGGAATGGTACTAGCTGATTAGAGAAAAGCCAATGTAGCACCAATATTTTAAAAAAGGGCAAAGATACATCCCTGGGAATTACAGACCAGTTACCCTAACATCAATTGTATGCAAGCTCTTGGAGGGGATGATAAGGGACTGTATACAAGATTTTAGTAATGATTAGTAGTAGTCAGCATGGATTCTTGGCAAACCAAACTATTAACCTTCTATGAGGAGGTGAGCTACCATCTACATAAAGGAAGGCCCGTAGATGCGGTGTATCTGGATTTTGCAAAAGCATTTGATACAGTCCCCCCATAACCGTTTACTGTACAAAGTAAGGTCCGTTGGCATGGACCATAGGGTGAGTACATGGATTGAAAACTGGCTACAGGGGCGAGTTCAGAGGGTAGTGATAAATGGGGAGTACTCGGAATGGTCTGGTGGAAAATGGGGTCCTCTAGGTTTCTGTCATGGGAAAAATCCTATTTAATTTATTCATAAATGACCTGGAGGATGGGATAAACAGCACGATCTCTGTATTTGGGGACGATACTAAGCTAAGCAGGGCAATAACTTCTCTGCAGGATGTGGTAACCTCCTTGAAAGAAGATCTTCACAAATTAATGCGGTGAACAACTACATGGCAAATGAGGTTTAATGTAGAAAAATGTAAAATAATGTATTTGGGTGGCAAAAATATGAATGCAATCTACGCACTAGGGGGAGAACCTCTGGGGGAATCTAGGATGGAAAAGGACCTGGGGGTCCTAGTAGATTATAGGTTTAGCAATGGCATGCAAAGTCAACCTGCTGCAAGAAAAGTAAACAGAATATTGGCATGCATTAAAAAGGGGATTATCTCCAGAGATAAAACAATAATTCTCCCGCTCTGCAAGTCTCTGGTCTGGCCGCACCAGGAGTATGCTGTCCAGTTCTGGGCACCAGTCCTCAGGAAGGATGTATTGGAAATGGAGAGCGTCCATAGAAGGGCAACAAAACTAATAAAGGGTCTGGAGGACCTTAGTTATGAGGAAAGGTTGCAAGCACTGAACTTGTTCTCTCTGGAGAAGAGATGCTTGAGAGGGGATATTATTTCAATGTACAAATATTGTACTGGCAACCCCACAATAGGGATAAAACTTTTCCCATGAAAGGGAATTTAATAAGGCCATTCACTAAAATTAGAAGAAAAGAGGTTTAACCTTAAACTGCGTAGAGGTTTCTTTACTGTAAGAGCAGTTAGGATGTGGAATTCTCTTCCACAGGCGGTGGTTTCAGTGGGGAGAATCGATCATTTCAAAAAACTATTAGATAAGCACCTGAACGACTACAACATACAGGGATATACAATGTAATACTGATATAAAATCACACACATAGGTTGGACTTGATGGGTTTTTTTCAACCTCACCTACTATGTAACTATGTAATTGCCCTGTTTATTTTTTCTCATAAAATACGACCTTCACTTTTTTTTGTTGCCGTTATTGCATCTGAGTTCTGCTGACCTCCCCAATGTCTTTCAACCACTTGCTGTATACACGCTTTGCCTAAGACCTGCTTTTTCATGTGACAATGGTGGACCATACATATGAATGTGAGCATGGCCTCTTGTAATCTCAACCAAGAGTGCATGTGATGACAATGTAGGGGCACAAATGGGAGACAAATATCTACCTGTAACACGACGTGCCTGAATAAGGACTTTCGTAGCAGGATCACTGGAGTATTTTTATTTTTGTTAAGTTATACAATTCTGATTAAATTAACATTTTGAAACTTATATGAAATTTTAAGGTCTGAGTTTGGATCTACTGTAAGTATTTACCATCGAATGGTGTTCTCTGTTGGCATTTCCGCTCTTTTCACTGTGTCTCCAAAATAAACATAGATGACCTTTCTTAATATGAAGAAATATCGGTCCTGACAACTCCTGAACATTGGCTTCAGAAACCGTAAATGTCTATCAAAAATGATTCCAAAGATGAACCCTGTTAAAAGGCATCTTCACCCAGCCCTCCGAAAATCATCGGGATTACAGCGATTCCCAACTCTCTGAGAGCCAACCACAAAACGGTCATATCCACCATTCATTACTTGGGATGCATCAATGTCATCGCGTTGACATGACAGATCAGTGCACAGCCAAAGCAGCGCACTAAATGCAAACTTCTAAATAACTTATTTTCTCAATTTATCTTTATCTTCTCCTTGTTTGCCAACCTTACGATAATGGAACAAGCCTATCCTCTCCCTCTTTCCATCAGCCTACGCTCCAATGCACAACAGCCACTGGCAACGGAACAAGATGGCTGTAAAAAATGCAAAAAATTGGCATGCAAAAAAAAAAAAAAGATGCACCAATAAAATGGTTTTAAAAGGCAAAAAAATAAAAAGATAAAACAAAAGTAGAACTGGAAGACGATTTATCTTCCTGTTTACAGATAGCAAGTGGCTTTGTTTTTATGTGTTCAGTCTGCTATTCCATAATTTATTTGAAAGAAGATGAGAAGTAATGTAGATAAATGATGAAATGTCAGGGGCTGACTCTCTTAAATGAAGCTATTATGGTCAAAGAAAAAAACGTAAAACCTGCAAGTCATTATAAGAGTGTTCTACTTGTCAGTTAAGTGAAAAGGCCTGAAATGATTTCTCGTTTATTTGTCATTGCCGTTATTAAAGCTGTCTTTTTGGTGCCGTGAAAATGAATTGAAGACTTTATTCGAGGTAAATTTGTACTAAAGCCTTCAGATGTAGCGTGTATGAACTCACTGAGGCAAGGAAACAGCTTAAAAGCTGAAATATTACAAGGAGGCAAGAGCCGGAGTCTTGAAACATGGAAGATATAAAGTCAGAGATCCTTGCATAAATAACTAAGACTGTGATCTCTGGAGAGAAGGCGCGTTTTCATTATTTTACAGATCCGCCGCAACAAAGGCGACGCGAGGCTCCACGGCACGCCATCTCGGTAAGGGAGATGGATACCCCACGATGGTCACTGTCTTGTAAGTGACCCCAAACATCATAGAGGATTAATGAGAGTGCTAATTGCAATCATGAACTTGAGATTGTATTTGGTGTGCTAAGATGACGAACAGTGGTTGACAAATAGTACTGTGCTTATTTTTCTTTTTAGATCAGTCAGGAAAGTTACCATCTGGCCATGCCCAGCTTCCCATTTCTTTTGTTTGATAGCCACCAACCTATAGACCTGAATAATACAGTGGTGTAGTGGTTAGCACTCTCACCTTGCAGTAAAAAGGGTCGCTGGTTCGAATCCCAACCACTGACGCTACCTGCCTGCAGTTTGCATGTTCTCCCTGTGCCTGCGTGGGTTCCCTCCAGGTACTCTGGTTTCCTCCCACACTCCAAAGACATGCAGATAGGTTAATTGGCTTCTGTCCGAAAATTGGCCCTAGTATATGAATGGGGACCTTGGATTGTGGGCTCATTGAGCGTAGGGACTGATGTGAGTGTGCAATGTACAGGCATAGGGACAATTGTAAACACTCAGGATGGACTGGTGTTTTTATTCAACCTTACTAACTATGTAAAAAGATCCACCCTCTATAGAAATCAGTAGGGTCCACTGGAAAATTAGCAAATTTTGCCAAAACTATGCACAAACAAAACCCAGGTATCATTGGACGATTTGCAAACTTTGTGATTGACAAATAGTACTGTGCTTATTTTTCTTTTAATATCAGTCTTGGTAAGAAAAATTAACATCGGGAAAGCTGGACATGCCCAGCTTCCCACTCCTTTTATACAAAAAAACAAAAAAATGCAGCGCTGTGTGATACTGAACCTTACAAATGCATAGATAGTGCCATAAACAATGAAAATCAATATTGCTAAAAATGTAACTATGAACATAAAAAAAAATATTTTTTGTGTAACAAGCAAGCTCACAGTGAAAAAAAAATTATAGTATTATTTCTTAATATCAAGTGTCCAAAAAAAAAGAGAGAGTTTTTTTCTCCCAATTTCCATCAATCCACAAAGACAAAAGTGCAAATTGTAGCATTATACGTATTACTGTCCAAAAGGTGACTCTAGTGATGGTAATCCTGATCAGAAGAGGGTGACTTCACACACGTGAATGTGCTCACCTCCAATAGTGTGACCGCACACTTAAGTTTGGTCCACATAAGCAGTTGAACCACTCCCGGGCTCTAAGTAAAACTGACTGCAGGATCTCACAGGAAAATCCAGAGAAATTGTCCTCAATTTAAAACAAGAAAGAGCCTGGATAGTGCATTATTGCTAGTTTAAAAATGTATTAGAAAACATAACATCAGGGTACTCACACATTTTAGGTGCTTGCCAGTGCACCAAACTATAAAAGCATAAAGCATATGTGTCAGCAGCTTGTACAAACAAGCATGTATCCAAGCTCCTCCACCGTCCTGGCTCCTCCCCTAGCCCTGACCACACAGGGCTAATCATGTGTCTTCCTCAGGGGGATCTGGTACTTTGTTTCACAGGAATCGTTATACCACACCTGATGCTAGGTTGTAACCTTGGGTTGCTTTATACCTGACTTTTATACCAAACTTTTTGCAAATTTTGACAAAACTGTGCACAAACCAAACCTAGGGATAACAGGGGCCCCTCTCCCGCCGCCGATAAAAGTGATCAAAGAGACCACTCTTATTGGAAAGCCTACCGCCGGTCAAAGAAGAGGATACTGGGGTTATGGCAGTTAGCTGCTGCCATAACAAAAATATTCCTCTTCAAACTTAGGACGTATATCGACGTGCAGTGGTCCGCAAGTGGTTAAACAGTATATAAAGATGAAGACAGGAGATATACATGTAAAACTTATGTAGGAGGATTTGTTTCATCTCTGTGAGATGTTCACTTCACTGGGTATACGTGAGGGTTTATATCCACTTTAAATTAAAGTAGAAGTATGGCCAAAGCTCTCCTGTGACCCAGATACAGCCAACAGTGGGCTAAAGCCCATTGTCATTTGACATCACAGAGCTGGTCCCGGCAGGGATCCCGACATTAATGCAAGGATCCGCTGAGATGACTGGGTGGCAGCTGGCTTAGCTTATTAGCGCAATGCTGAGAGCCTGAGCCAGCCGTTTTCTCCATAGTCCAGAACTGAGTGCTGGAGGGGCAGAGCACAGGGTAGTGACTGAGAGTCGCAGCAAACCCATATATATAACCCAACAATATATTCTCCTGGGCATTGGTGTGATGGTACAAATCGGAAGAGGACTTACCGGTCACAGGTGGATATTATTGCACAGCCATGCAATAGGGCCGGGGTTGTCCTCAGAACACTGCAGAAAATAGATAAAACCAGAGGGTGCACTGGCCTAGTGCATTATCCAATGCAGATTTATTGAATATATATTGAGAAAACCTGACTTTTATCCCTAAAGCCCCATACACACGATCAGAAATTCAGCCAGCAAAAGAATGAGAGCTTTTGGTCGGAAAATGCGACCGTGTGTATGCTCCATCGGACTTTTGCTGGCTGAATTCCCACCAGCAAAAGATTGAGAGCAGGTCCTCAATTTTTTGGTTGGAAAAAGTATCTGGTCGGAAATTCCGAACGTCTGTAAAAATTCCGATGCGCAAAATTGCTACGCATGCTCAGAAACAATTTGATGCAATTCGACATAATGTTGTACGTCACTGCGTTCTTGACAAGCGAAAGTTCAGCAAAATTTTGTGTGACTGTGTGTATGCAAGCCAAGCTTGAGCGGAATTCCATTGGAAAAACCATCCAAGATTTTTCAGACGGAAATTCCGCTCGTGTGTACGGGGTATTAAGCTTTTTTCACACAGATTTACTTTAGCGTAAACCCATGCGAGGGTCATGTTTACATGCACAAAGATGCAAAGGTGTTCCAGTGTAGGAGTCCCATTAATATCAATTGGGACACAGCGGCTGCACAATTTTGATGGCTGTACTGGTGGCTCTGAACACACTTTCTGCATTCAGCTGTCAAATTGGGAGCAGCAGCTGCTCTGTCCCAATAGACATGCATGGGACTCCTGCATGGAAGTGTATGGAACACCTGTGCATCCTCATGCAGGCAAACGTGGCCCTCACATCAGGGCCGTCTTTAAGGCAGGGCAAAAGGGGCAGCTGCCCTGGGCCCTGTGATTGTTGTGGGGCCCAAAGAAGCTGCCTCATACTTGCCAACTATCCCTGTTTACATTCCCTTGTCCATTGAGGTTTTAGTCTTATGCTGTGTCCCAATATCTGGATGAAGCGCTGCTACTAATGCTGCCCAGCTCGGACCTATTGTTGTGTACATATGACTCACCTGCAGACCCTGTGTTTACATGTAAATAACCGGCATTCATATGTAAATATCAGTGACATGCATATGTGAATAGCTGAGTCCAACAGCATTGATGTGTAAATATAAGGCAGCATTCATATGTCTATCATGCCCCCCTGCAGTGAGGAGATGATGTTCTGTAACCTATAGCAACCAGTGAGCAGTATTACTGTACAGTATTCTCTAGCAGCCAATCAACAAGCAGAAATCATGTGCTGTAACCTCTAGCAACTAATCAGTGAGCCTTAAGGAGTGCTGTAACCTCTAGCAACCAGTCAGTAAGCAGTAATGATATGCTGTAACCTCTGGCAACCAATCGCTGCCTATTCTGATACAGTAAACTGATTTTAAGTCTAGCTGCTATTTATTGTATGTCTCAGAGAAGGTGGAGAGCGAAATTGCCTGGGGGGAGTAGGGCCCTAAGAAAATTTTTGCCCAGGTCCCAATCAATATTAAAGACAGCCCTGCCTCACATGGTAGTATGGCATAGTACGCCCGTATGAACGAGGTCGAATTGTGAAATGTGGGCTAGCTTTGCAATCTTTTTAGAACTCATGAAAAATGTTCAACTTTTCCGGTACAAGCTGCATATATTTTCTGACCACCCCACACGCTATGTGTTACCCATCACGCTAAAGAAACTTTTATCCTTTTCTGCCCCCATAACCTCCCCGAGCACTTTCAGTATTGGGCTACAGATAGAGGGGCAATTTTAAATAGCTTAGTTACTCTTTTAGAATTTCTAGTGATTAATTGCTAATAATAGCAGTGGGTTGCTAAACAGGTTAAGCAAATTGCTTTCTTTTGTGTAGTAGCAATTAATCTCTCTTGATTGCACAATGCTCCAGTGGTGTGCAATTGATTGCTACGACATCCTACACCACAGGGAACCAATTGTTTAATCTGTTCAGCGATTGATTGCTACTCTAAGGGTTTGTTATACAAGCATTGCCCAATGAAGAGCAGTGAATTGATTTTCAGAGGGCTTTTAACACAAGGTGATATGTATCCTCCTTACCAACTGTTTTACCCCTAAAAGTCCAAACCACAACCATGTACATTGCATTTACTGGACTGGGTTATTTTTGGTGGGTGGCACTGCCTGGGGAACGCAACAAGATGAAAATGTTGTGACTTCTGGATGAATCACAGCAGATTTCCAAATCCAACATGGCGGCACTGGGGACCCACTGCAGCTGCGGGAAGTTAGCACTGGAATCAATATACTGGCAAGTACCCCAGTAGTGTATTTAGGTTTTGTGCTGCCCTAGGCCTGACTATACTTGTGCACCCTCTAATTTAAATATGACCCACCCCTTCCTGTCAAGGCCACACCCTTTATGACCCGCCCTGAAATTTTCAAGTGAGGACACTAGTTCTGAGAGCCTGGGGGGGGAACAATGAATTCCCTTAATTTGCATAGCTTTCCTCTCACTTCCTGTTGGGCTATTGGGAAGGTAGTGAAGGGAAATCTCTGCAATGGGACAGGGATGGTAAGAAATAAACTGACAGGGGCTATAACCCTCCCTTATTCTGTCCAAATTTTTTTTTAAAAGTGTTGTTATAGTTTAAGCACAAATTTCTGATCATTTTATGGAGAGGATTAAGAAGATATAACTATGCCAATGGTGCAGCAGAAAACATAGCACAGTGAGGAAGGTTTGTGGTCCAGGATGATAGGACAGTCAAAATTAGAAGCGGCGCCCCCCCCCCCCCCCCCCCCCCACAGTTGCGGAATGCCAGCCGCCCACATACCCGAAGCAATGCAGCCGCTTTATGGGGGCGCTAGACTAATTTGCCACTCAGTCCAGTCCGCCCCATAAGACTGGAGCTACACTAACAGTATAGTGCAAGCCAGTGGGGACTCTTTCCATGCTGCCCCCCTGCAAAGTGCTGCCCTAGGCCTGGGCCTTGTCGGCCTAGGCCAGGATACAGCGTTGAAGTACCCAATTTTTTAAAGTCAGCAGCTCGTCTTCAGTACTTATAGCTGCTGACTATGATTTTTTTGTTAAATGTGGAGAAGTTCCTCCTTATGCTGCTGAAGAGGCTGTCTTTTAGGTCCAACATCAGGCTACACACTTCCCCTCTAGGCTGCTCCTCTTCTCTGATGGTCCCCCAGCATGTTATTTCTTTTTTTTTTCCTTCTATTTCCTCTGTCAGGCAGGTTGCATGACACCATTGGATCTTTGCATTAGTACACTGAAAATGTGGTAACGTCTCCTATGGGACGGGCTTTTGTTACACTCTACATTCACAAAAGAGTCCTCACCGTTCTAGGTTTAGTGATGATAGACATCATTCAACCTGGAGGACTGAGGGCATCTTGTGGGTAAGACGAAGTGCTGCTTTGCTTTGTTTATTTTAAAGTGTTACTAAACCCAGGAGCCTGCATTCACTATATCTGGTCTCCCACAGTACACAGAACATGGACATGGAATAGTTTCAGTAAATATAAACTGCTAAATGCCTTTCTTCATCAGCAGTTAGAACAGTCTTGTGACTTCTTTCAGTGTCTGGCCAAGCACTGGTTAAAGCTTGGAGGAGGAATTTTCATTGTCCTATGAGGCTTCAGGACCCCTGACCCTCTGCCTGGACAGTGCTGATTGGCCCTGTGCTGATCACATGCACTCTCCCAGGAAAACAAAACGCTCTAGCAATTAAGGATGAGCTCAGGCATGTTCTCAACCGCACTTGCCGAGCCCGCCAGGAAGTTGGCACTGTACAGCACTAATCACAAGCAATGAGACATTTCCTCATCTCTGCAGCCGCAGATCGGGAAAATGTCTCACAGCCTGCAATCAACGCTGTGCAGCGCCAACTTCCTCGTGTGCTCTGCACGTGTGGGTTGCGAACATGCCTGAGCTCATCCTTAATTGCTAGAAAGTTTTTTTAATAATAAAAACTGCCTGGGGAATGCAACACAGCGGCAGCTGGTGCTCAAATCTCTTGGACGGCCCTCAGCCCCCACCCAGAACCCCCCCCCCAGGGCAGCCATCCGACCCCCACCAAACCTCCCTTGCCGATCAATCAATCGCCGCTACCCTCCCATCACCCCCCCCCCATCACTCAACCTTCGCCCGCCCCTGATTGGCTGGGAGGAGAAACCGGAAAAGAGATTAGCAAATATTAATTTGCTAATGTCACACAAGTGGGTGGGCTTAGGGCGCAGTGCTCTGCTCCCCGAGCCCACCCTTTTTTGAAGCCAATTAGAGCCTCAGGCACTAATCATGTGCTTCCAGAAAAAAAACGGTTGAAATGTAGATTAGGGGGCCGGTCGCATGTATTGGGGGGGCGGTGCCCATGAGCCCTGCATGAGCGGCCGACACTGAATAAACACCAAACTGAGCATATGCAGCTTGTCCCCTAGCCTCTGGTTCTATCAAGAGATGGATTGGGGACAGTGGAAGGAGGGAAGGATCAAAGAAGACAGGATCAAACAACCTTTTTATACAATGCAGAGGATTAACCCCTTAGGTTCCACAGTGAGTATAACAAGCATGCTTTATTGCATATACAGACTGATTTTACTGTTGAGGGTTTAGTAACACTTTAACACAAGCTAGGGTCATTTTTATGAATATAAAATTTAGCACAAATTTGTGTTTAATTTGGGTTTAAAGCTGATCTTTATGAATTTTTTTGGAGGCATTTGTTATGTAAAATATATCATTCCAACGATGGTTGTAACAAATGAAAGTGGTGCTGCATTCGTTAAAACTCTTTATATTCATTATTCTCAGAGAGTACTGTAAGCGCCACATTTCCAGTGATAGTGTAGTGAGTACAGAAGGTCACTCCCTCTCCACCTTGTCCATTCATAAAAGGAGGGAATTCTTAAGGCGTCAGCATACCAAGACATGTTGGACAATTTAATGCTCCCAACTTTGTGGGAACAGTTTGGGGATGGCCCCTTCCTGTTCCAACATGACAAGGTCCATAAAAACATTGATGAGCGAGTTTGGCTTGGCCTGTACAGAGTCCTGACCTCAACCCAATAGAATGCCTTTAGGGTGAATCAGAGCGGTGTGAGTCAGGCCTTCTCGTACAACATCAGTGCCTGACCTCACAAATGCTCTTCTGGAAGAATGGTCAAACATTCTCATAGACACACTCCTAAACCTTTTGGACAGCCTTCCCAGAAGAGTTGAAGCTGTTATAGCTGCAAAGGGTGGACCAACTCAATATTGAACCCTACAGGCTAAGACTGGGATGACATTAAAGTTCATGTGCGTGTAAAAGAAGGCACCTCAATACTTTTGGTAATATAGTGTATATATTTATACCATGAATACGTTCAAGGTTTCCAACCCCTGAAGAAGATTTACATTGAAACGCTGGATCATCTCACATGGATCTGTTCATTTATTACGACAAGACTTGAAGTGACTATACTACCATGGGGAAATGGGAATGGTTAAGTAGAATTTTGTATACAGTAAAGCCCCATACACACTATCAGTTTTTCTTCTGAGTTTTTCTTTCAGATTTATCAAAACAATATAATATGAGGTCAAACCTTAGAAGTTTCAATGTGTATGCAATCAGGCAGGCCATTCCACTACATGGTTCTTTTAGGCCACTTTCACGCTGTGGTTTGGCCGTAGTGCAGGGGCAGCGCAGTGAGTCTGTAATTTACGCACAGGCTACCCGCGGTTTCACATAGACTTTCAAACATGTCTGGTGTTTTTGGAGCGTTTTCTGAAAGCGCACCAAAGATGCAGCATGCAGAACCTTTGGTGGGCTTTCAAAAAACGCTCCAACTCTTCGAGGGGGCGTGACCGGATGTGCAAGATGGAGTGAGTGAGAGATGCGAGACGCCGTGTGTGACTCTCTCCCAGACCCCCATGACGAGAGCGTGGATCGCTTAGTGCTACGGTCGGACGCAGCGTGCGGGGGGCTGGAGCTGTTCATTGAAGCTGGACGGGAGGAGGAGTGACAGCGTATCACTGTACTATCGTGCCGAGCCCTCGGAGATTCACGCTTACTTCCGGGTCCTGAACCCCAGCGAACACGGCCGAAGAAGTACGAGTACCCCCGACCAAGCCGAACGCTTTTGAACCCCGCCGAGAGACGCCGCACACAGTGGACACCAAGAGACCCTCCCGCTCTCCAGTAAGCCGCGATAGGAGGAAGGAGGTAAGCGGCAGGATTGCGGGGGGGGGGGGGAAGAAGTCGGAGGTGTGAGGGGCAAAGCAGGTGGAGGTCTGGCAGAGCAAGTTGTGGACATAGCGATGCCTGAGAACTGGTAACAAGTAAACAAGAGGGCGCTGGCCGGGGGTGAGAAGGACTTATAGCTCTTGTTCTCTGGAACTCATTGCTTCGTTTTGTGCTCTAAGACGAACGAATGATAACCCAGGTAGTATAAGCAAAGAAGTACCTGCTGTAAAAACGAACGTCTGTAAGCAGCGAACCAGGAAGTCTGTGATATTTGAAGTGAGTGCTTGTGGACTGACTGGCTATAAGACAAGATCAGTATCGCATTAATTGATTAACTGAGGGATGGTGGCTGCTCTAAAAATCAACTGGTTGAACGGTATTTGAACTAAGTGCGTGCAAATAAATGTCTGCTGTGAAGCATTAAAACAGGAAGTTTTGGTGATACATGAAGTGAATACTGGAGAACTGGTTATAAGATACGGCTAATATTGCACTAAGCGATCAACTGAGCGAGGGGCGGCTGGGTTAAAAAGTTAAAAATATATTAAAATACGATATATCCAGGACTGTTCTGTGGAAAGGGGCGAGAAAAGGAAAGTAAGATGCAGCACCTGCGCTCTGCAAAGGAAAGAGGGGAAAAAAGTTCGCAACAGTCTACCACAGCAGCTAAATTAGAACAATATGCTCATAACCCTGCACAGTCATCGCAGACCCCTCCAAAAAAAGGGCAGACAAAGGGGCAGCATGGAGAAATGTCTGAAAGGAAAAGCATGGGTCAGTCGAACATTAACATTAATACGCAGGCTGGAGCAGTGGCCAAATGCTCAGTTAATAAAAAAGCGGGTGCAGGGGAACAGAATATGGAGATCACAACGGGTGACTCTCCTCCGTTAGAAAAAGAGCCAACAATTAAGGACGTGTTATTGGCCGTAAACGCATGTAACATCTCACTGAAAGAACTCTGTAATCAAATGAAGGGAGTGAAGGAAGATCTAATGCTGGTAAGGCAAGACCTACAGAAAGTGGTGGAAAGGACGACAGAACTTGAGTTAAGGACTAGCAGATTAGAAGACGATACAACATTCCTAATTAAAGAAATAGAAAGCCTGAAGGAGCAGTTCGGCGGATATAGAACAAGAATGGACGAAATGGAAAATAGGCTCAGGAGGGACAATGTCCGAGTAGTGGGGCTTCCGGAAAAAAGTGAGGGTGTAAACCCTGCTGAATTTATGGAGCATCTTCTGGTTGAACTGTTTGGGAGGGATGTTTTTTCAACAGCGTTCTCAATAGAGAGGGCGCATAGGGTACCCTTTAGAGCACCATTGGAGGGGGGCCGTCCTAGGCCATTATTAATGAAATTACTGAACTATAAAGATAAAGTGGTATTATTACGGAAGGCAAGGGAAATGGGGAATGTATTGTATAAGGGTGTTAGAATTTCATTATATTCTGATTTTTCCCCAGAACTTCAGAGAAAAAGGGTAGAGTTCCTCCAGGTGAAACGCAGGTTACGGAAGCTCAGGGTGCCGTATGCTCTTCTTTATCCTGCAAAGCTACGGATTAATGCACTAGGGCATACTCAGGTTTTTTGTTCCCCAATGGAAGTGGAAAAATGGATAGAAGAAAATAAAGAAAAGTTGTAGTTGTTGGGGTTTCTAGTACTGAGTGGGATGGGAAGATAGAAAGAGAGGGGGGGATGAAGTATGTGTGTTCTTGTTTTTTTTTTTTTTTTTGTGTGTGTGCTGTCTGTGTCTGTATGGGAGGGGGGATGGGAGGGAGGTAATACATGGCGAGCGCATTAGGTGAGGGTGGTAAATAGGTTGTGAAGAGAGTGGTATAAGGTCACTAATAGCCCCTAGGGTAACACCTAGGAAGGTGGGGGAGGGGCGGGAGGGAGGTAGAAAGGGGGGAGAGGGGGTGGGTGTAGTAGGGAAAATAGGGGGGAGGTTGAAGGGGGAAAAAAAATATATGTATGCACTAATAAATGGAGTACAGGAAATAACTCAAAGCAAAAAAGGACACAAACTGGGGGGTGGTAAAACTTGGGGTGGTAAAAACAAGGAAAATATATTGGTCACAAGGGGGAAATGGGTAATAAACAATTATATAGTATAATTTATATTCAAAGACACATAATATACGAGTTAATGGTGACGCCTAATAAATTTGTTATTATACAAGGGAGTAATATTTGGGGAGTGTGGTATAAGGTAATAAAAGAAGTTAGAGGGGAGTTGGTGGGTACTGGGAGACAAATGGTTCTCAATAGTGTCCTCAGTAGACTGGTTATTTCGCTCTCTCTCTTTCCTACCTTAGGTTTTTCTTTTTTTTTCTTTCTCCTCTTTATTTGTTTATGGCTATGCAGGATGGTAAAATTAAGATAGGCTCCTGGAATGTGAGGGGTCTGGGGACGCGGCTGAAACAAAAAGCCGTGCTATCCTTGTTGGAGGGATGTGGAGTAGAGCTGCTCTGCATACAGGAGACCCATTTAAATAGAGATACAATATACCGGTTGCAGAGCAGAAAATATCAATTTCAATATCATTCTGTTTATTCGACATATAGCAGAGGGGTGAGTGTCTTGGTAAAAACGGGGGTGAATTTTGTATGTAAACGGGTTAGCCTGGATGAAAAAGGCAGATACATTTTCTTACAGTGCCTAATTGAAAATAGAGAATGTATGTTGGCAAACATCTACATCCCTCCACCATTTAAAATGGAAGTGCTTTTTAAATTACAGGAATTTTTAGTGGGGATAGATGGTGTTCCTATAATAATAGTAGGGGATTTCAACACGGTATTGGATATTAAAATTGATAGATTCCCAGAAAAAACACTGGCGGAACCAGCTTGGCAGGGGAGGTTGGGACAGTACCTGGAAGAAGTAGGATTACGGGATTTATGGAGAACTGGGAACCCGGGAGCTCGGCAGTATAGTTGTTACTCGTCCACACATACTACGTTATCCAGGATTGATATGATACTGGGGAATGACCTGGCCTCACAAATGGTGGAAAAGGTTGAATATCAGCCCAGGGGGATTTCAGATCATTCCCCAGTGACAGCAGTATTAAAAATGAGAGAACGTAAGGTACAGAGGTTGTGGAAAGTGAACCCGCTCTGGTTAGAACTGATAAAAAAAGAGACAGAAGAACGCCCTGAGAGAATTCAGTGGGAATTAAAAGAATTTCTAAAAAATAACCGGGGGACAGTAACATCGGGGATCCTGTGGGATACTCTGAAAGCTTTTTTAAGGGGCCTTATGATCCAATCAATAGCAAAAATAAACAGAAAATCTAGGGAACAGGAGGTACAAATAGGGAGAGAAGTGTTAGAGGCTGAAAGAGATTTTATTAGCGACCCCACGCAGGATAAAGAAAAAATCTGGTTAGATAAACAAGAAGAACTTAGGCTATTAACCCTAAAGAAAGCAGAGATTCAGCATATGTTCCAACGCCAAGCCTCCTTCGCGGAAGGGGAAAGCGTGGGAAAAATGTTGGCACAACTGGTGAAGAATAACTCGGGTCCTTCCTCAATTTCGGCGATTAGGATATCTGAGGGAAAGGTTATAACAGAAACTGGGAGTATTTGCCAAGCATTTGAAGGATATTATAAAAACCTATATACTGCACAGAAAGTGGGGATGGATGAGCAAATGGAAACATTTTTAGGTCAATTAGAGGTACCATGTTTGAAACAAGAAGAAAGAGAGGAACTGGAAGCCCCAATAACTTTGAAAGAACTTCAGGAAGCAGTTGCGAGTATGCCAAATCAGAAATCGCCTGGGCCGGATGGACTACCGATTGAAGTCTATAAAAATTTTGGCGAGATACTGATTCCTGAACTCCTGGAGATGTTAAGAGGAGCATATGGGGAGGGTAAATTGCCTCCATCAATGATGGAGGCGGTTATAACCCTGTTGTACAAAGAAGGGAAGGACGCCTTAGATGTTGCAGCGTATAGGCCAATCTCTCTCCTGTGTACCGATACAAAGATACTGGCTAAGGTATTAGCGACTAGGCTTAATCGAGTCATAGCAAGATTGGTCCATATGGACCAAACAGGGTTTATAGCCAACAGGTCAACGAGTATAAATATTAGAAGAGCCTTTTTGAATTTGCAGGTCCCAATGGATAACGATACTCCGGGTGCAGTGGTGGCATTGGATGTAAGGAAAGCATTTGATAGCGTAGAATGGGGATATATATGGAAAGTTTTGGAGAAATTTGGCCTGGGTCCTTCCTTTATAGGATGGATTAGGATGCTATATGATAAACCTAGTGCGAGACTAAAAATTAATAATGAGTTATCCGGGAAAATAGAGTTGGGGAGAGGGACGAGGCAGGGGTGCCCATTATCACCCCTGCTCTTTGCATTGGCTATAGAGCCCTTGGCATGTGCAATTAGAGCAAACCGGGATATTGTCGGTTTTGTAAGAAAAACTGGAGAGGAAAAAATCTCACTTTATGCAGACGATATCCTATTGTTCTTAGGGGATATGAGATACTCACTACCAAGGGCAATGGGACTGGTGCAAGGGTTTGGAGGCTTCACAGGGCTGGAGATAAATTGGGAAAAATCGGAATGTCTTCCTTTGGACCCAATTGGTCAGCAAACGGCCCTGGGAACCCCCCAAATGCCAATAGTGGATAAGTTGAAATATCTGGGAGTAACCTTGTCAAGGGATCCTAAGCAATATATAAGTCATAACTTAGTCCCATTATTGGCTAAGTTTAAACAAAAAATTGCTATATGGAAACGAATGCCTCTCTCGGTCGCTGGCAGATGCAATCTGATAAAAATGATATGGATGCCCCAACTTTTATACATATTACACAATGCCCCAATATGGATTAACAGAAGCTGGTTTAATAAAATCGAGATGTTGTTTAGGGAGCTAATATGGAGGGTAGGACAGGCTAGATTGAGATTGCGGATGCTTCAGCTACCGGGAGAGGAAGGAGGATTCGCGGTCCCTTACCCGGAGTGCTATTTTTGGGCGTCCCAATTACAACAGCTAGGGGGGATCGATGAGAAGAACGGAGGAACCCCAAATGGGAGATTAGTATTAACAGGCTCCCCACATAGTACCCTGATTGAGACCCTGGAAGCGGACTCATTCCAGTATAGATGCCCTACAGTAAAAATGATGTCAAAGTTATGGGGTACAGTTAAAAAAAAAATGGGATATAGGGAAATAACAAAGTATACGCCTCTATGGAACAATAAGAAGCTACAGGAAATATGGCGGGTTGGAAAAATTGCAGAGTGGGAAAAATGTGGCATTGTAAGGCTTAGCCATCTATATGGCGGCAGGGGTATTAAATCTTTCGACCAGCTGCAAAGAGAATTTAAGATATCACAAAACTCATTTTATGCCTATATACAAGTGAGGCACGCTTTAAGGACCCAGTTTGGAAATCTGTTATTAACATGGGAGGAACTGCCCTTGCTATACCCAGTAGCACAAGCAGGACCCACTAAAGGATTAATATCTAAATTCTATGCCCAGCTGGGTGAACAGATTAATAGTGAGAGGAAAGGGAGGGTTGAGAAGGAGAAATGGGAGCAAGACCTAGGTAATATAACACGAGTACAGTGGAAAAATATCCTAGCGGCATGCCCAAAGGTCTCGGTCTCTCCTCCTCAGAGGATTTCCCACTTGATGGTAATTAATAGAGCATATTATACCCCCCAGAAATTATTTAAATTTGGTAAGAGAACAGATGACTGTTGCCCCAGGTGTGGGGGGTCAGGGAATTTAATGCACATGCTTTGGAAATGTCCCAAATTATTTAGATACTGGGAAGGAGTGGTAAAGATAATAAATAGGGCCTTTGGGACGGTAATAGAATTAAATCCCATAGTGTGTATTTTAGGTTATAGAGAGGAGGAAGTAGAGAGGAAGGGAACAACAACGGTAATCCTAAGATGTTTATTTCAAGCTAGAAGGATGATAGCTAGGAGATGGCAATCAAAGCTAGCCCCTACAGTAGAGGATTGGACAAGGGCGGTAAATGATTATCTATGTAAGGAGAGGGCAGTATATGCAAAACGAAATAACCTAAAAGAGTTTAATAGGAACTGGCGAGAGTGGATAGAAGTGATGCATACCCCAGTTTAAACCATGATAGGAAAGGGAAGAAGGGAGGGGGAGGGGGGATGGGTAATGGGAAGGAGTAGGGTAGGGTACATTAAAGGTACGGGAATCATTATAACACAATTATGCTATACTGTAGGATAAAAGCACCAATATATATATAGGAGGGGAGGGGAGGGGGGGTGGGGTGGATAGAAAGGGTGGGAGGGAGGGGTGGGGTTATATCAGTAGGAAAAATCTAGGAATTGCAAAAATAGTGGTGGTAGGAGAAGGGGGGATATGGTATTGTTTGGATAGTGTGCTTTTTGTTTTTTTGCTTGCTAATTATATGTGATGTATGGATGTATCTTCATGTCCCCCTTCCCTTCCTAGAACTCTAAAACTCAGATTTCGGAATGGAAGAAAGATGTATTTGAATCCTGGCAATGTTATTTTAAAATGTGGTCTGTATAAATGTGAAAATTTAATAAAGATTAATAATTAAAAAAAAAAAAAAAAAAAAAAAACGCTCCAAAAACATTGGTAATAATAGAATGTCTATGGGAAACCGCAGATAACCAGCATGAAAACCACCAGTACACTGGGCTTCACCCAAGCTACGCCCAAACTGCAGTGCGGCAATGTAAAAGTGATCATTGACTATTCATGTGCCTGGCCCTTTCGGATCACCTGGGCACATGAATTACAGCAGCGGGGGTGTGTTTTTGAAGCACCTAATTAGAGCCCAAGTCTTTAATAGGCTTCAAAAATGTGTGGGCTCGGGTCGCAGAGCATGCAACCCGGAGCCCACCCAGGTGTGTTAGAACAGCAAATGAACATTCGCTGTTGAAATACTGATCCCCAATGCAGCCAATCAGAAGTGGGTGTGAGACCCATTTTCTGAGTGGCTGAAAAGAGAAGACTCCTGACTGGCCGCTAAGGAGGGAGAAAAGAAGCCGCTGCCGGTAATGGAGTAAGTGCTCTCAACTGACCAACTGACCGGGGGGGGGGGGTGGCACACTGTTTGCCACCCCCCAAACATTTTCCCACCAGCCACCACTGGTCCAAAGCTTCATTTTCATGGTCACATAGTACACATGCAGCAACATTTCAGAGCCATGCAGGGCTCCTTCATCAGGCATACGTTGCTGTATGTGCAGTATGTGATGACGAAAATAAAGCTTTGGAACCTTTTGAGGAATCCTTGGTGGGCTGAAGACATTTTCTTCACTCTGATTGTCTACTGTTTTCAGCCTGTGGTCATTAGCCCACGTTCACACTGAGGGCGGGTTTGAAATCGTGTGAATTCAGCTGAATTTGCACGATTTCAAACCAGAGTTTCAATCCGACTTTGGGGGCGATTTGACAGACATCTGTAGGGGTTCATGCACAGTCGTCTATTGAAATGGCCCCCCAAAGTCACTAAAAGTAGTGCAGGTACCACTTTTGGGAATCAGTGTGGCACTGCAAAGTCGGCATTGCACTGATTCCGACGGTGCCATTGACGGCAATAGTCCCCGATTTGGCATGTGATTTGGCATGTCAAATCGACCCAATGTGAACGTGGGCTCACAGCACCCAGCATTACTGAACAGCCATTTTCAGGAACGTATGCATGGAGAATTCTTGCAGCTGGAATTTGCAGGGTGTGTCAATCACTTGTGATTAACATTTTAGCAGCATATTTAACAGCAAACAAAGAGTCGCTGATATCTATCTTTCTGCATATTTATCTTGTCCCTAAATAAAATGGGTAGGTATGTCTTCAGTGCAATGATAATATTGTATACTATGTGGTTCAGCCATCATTTATTATCTCATGGCCTGGCAAGCCATTTATCAGTTCGTATTCTACCCTATGGTTTACTGATATCACCAGGGAGTATACTGTTGGTGGGTGATCTAATTTGCCGATCTATTAAAATCATTTTTCAATATCCCAGGTGAGAGAGCCTCCCAGGCGATCTATAGGCATTTTTGCACATAGTAACTAAAATGTAACTAAAATGTATTATATATTTGAATTTAGTGTAAAAAGGGGTTGTAAGCCAATGGCTGCACTGCTATCAATCTATCCAATCAAGAGCCGAGACAACGGGCAGAGAGGTACAAAGCGCCTCCGCTCAGGTGAGTAAATCGGGGGGGGGGGGGGGGCTGGTCAGTGTCAGACGTTTTTTCACCTTAATGCATAAGACGCATTAAGGTGAAAAAACACAAGGGTTTGCAGCCCCTTTAATTAATGAATTGCTTTCTAATTTTAGTGATTATGTATGCAGTATTTCTAATGCCGTGCACACACGACCGGACTTTCTGTTAGACTAGCTCCGACGGTCTTCCCAACGGACTTTCGGCGGAGTTCCGATGGACTTTCCGTATGAACAGACTTGGTCACATACAATCACACCAAAGTCCGACCGTGATGACATACGACCAGACTACAATAAGGAAGTTCATAGCCAGTAGCCAATAGCTGCCCTAGTGTTGGTTTACTTTTTTTTAAATAACAATTTTTATTTTATTTACTTTTTCCCACACATTCTGTGACAAAAATTGATGCATAGCAATACAGAAATGTAAGGTGTAACAGAGCTATCTGTACATTATTTTTACTTCACATTAGTTATTAACAGTGCAAGTTAACTTATTCTAGCAATCCTAGTGTTGGTTTTCATCCGTCAGTCTAGTATACAGACGAGCGGATTTCTCCATAGGAACTGTGTCCAACAGAGTTCCGGTGGAAAAATTTGAAACATGTTCTATTTCTAAAGTCTGTCAGATTTTTGGACAGCAAATGTCCAATGGTACCCACACACAATAGAATTGTCTGACGGATTTGTTCCACTCAGATCTTTGCTAACGAAAAGTCCGGTCGTGTGTACGCGGCATTAGGTCTCCTGAAGAAGCCATAGTCTGTCGAAACATGTTGAGCTGAAGCTACTGCATCCTTATTGTAGCTGCATGGATGTTCTATGATGGTTTTATATAAATTTGCTATTTTTTAAAATATATTTGTAATAAAATGTGAATATTTTTATAATAATTTGTGTTGACACGTTTTAAAAACCCATCCTTTCCCTTTAAATATGCCTTTAAAAAAAAAAATTGGTTTTTGGGTTTACATATGTTTACACTTCTACATATGAAAAGGATATTTTATTGTAAAAAAAAAAAAAATTGCAGCATAATCGAGCCATTAAAAATCACCTGTGCATCGCTAGCCTAGTTTTGTTTGAATATCACAGTGTTTGAATACGTTGGAATATGTTTGTGCTGCATCTATTTCAAAACCGAATTAAACAAAACCCTGTAGGGAAGCACATCCATTTTTTTTAAGGCGACTTTATGAAAGCCAACAGAGAGGCTTGCTGACTGACAGAAGCGTTCTCCGCTGTGCGGAATGACAAAGTAACGGGACACTAAGTAGGTCACAGAGAGACATCAGTCTTGTCCAGCAGAGCCTGCAGTCACGCAGCTCACAAAGAGCCTCTCAGTTATCACCTGAACAAAATCAAGTCACAAGAGGTTACTGTCAGTGTGCTTGACTGGCGGCTGGCAGGATTAATGGCACAGGGGACTCGGCGGATCAGGTTAGCAAACGGCAACAAAATGTTTTTTTTCTCTGTAATTTGTTTTACAATTTTGATGTCACCTGGACTGGAACAACCTGGAGCTGCTGGAGGCCTACAATTCCCAGCGTGTCTGCGCGTTCACACAGCTGCCAACGTTTTAAATCAGTCCTCGGTAATATAGCGGCTTATTGATAGAGAAATGGTCACGGTTGTGCTTATACAGAAACCTGAATATTCAGCCTTAAAGCAGAACTAAACTGTATTTGAGCACCACCAACTAAAACAAAAACACAATTTAATTCATTTCTTTCAAAGTAAACTCAGCCAGCCATAAGCAAGTAAAAGAGAATTTTAGGGCCTCGTCCAAAATCAAAACTAGGTCTAAACAGGAGTAGGTATCTTCAGCAGGAGCGGATGGTCCATTAGGGGCGCTGCCCCCCTAGTCTGCATGTGAGATGCATGCAAGACGCCGGACTCATCATTTTTTTTTTTTCCAAACACATGAAAAGAGCCGGAGGATCTAATTGGCTTGGAAAAAGGTTGGGCTCGGGGGATAGTGCCCCTTGTGACAATAGTGAATCAATATTCCCTATTGTTTTCTGGCTTCTCCTCTCGGCCAATCAGGACAGGAGGCAGATTGAGTTGGCTGAGAGGAGAAGCAGAGGAAGCCACGGAGGGACCATGCCGTGGAGCGGTGAGTGCGGGGACCGAAGAGCGATGGGTGCTGAGACCATGGAGCGGTGAGAGCAGGGACTGTGGAGCGGTGAGAGCGGGGCCTGTGAAGCAGGGAGTGCTGAGACTGTGGAGGAGTGAGTGCTGGAACCTTGGAGAGGTGAGTGACAGGACCATGGAGCAGTGAGTTTCGGGACCATGGATCGGTGAGTTACGGGACCGTGGAGCGTTGAGTGCGGGGACTGTGGAGTGGTGAGTGCAGATCCGGGGGAGTTTTTTTTGCCACCCCCATAAAGTTTAGCACCAGCTGCCACTGCCATGCCGTGGAGCGGTGTGCAGGGACCATAGAACGGTGAGTGCTGGGACCATGGAGCGGTGAGTGTGGGGGCCGTGAAGCTGTGAGCACAGAGGCCATGAAGTGGTGAGTGCTGAGACTGTGGGGCGGTGAGTGTGGGGACGGTGGAGCGGTGAGTGCCGGGACTGTGAAGCAGTAAGTGTCGGGACCGTGGATCAGTGAGTGCAGGAACTGTGGAGCGGTGAGCACAGGGGTCGTGAAGCGATGAGTGCTAAGACTGTGGAGCAGTGAGTGCCACGACCTTGGAGCGGGGAGTACCGGGACCATTGACGGTGAGTTCGGGGACTGTTGATGGTGAGTTCGGGGACCGTGGAGCAGTCAGTGCGGACCCCCAAAATTTTTTAGCACCAGCCGCCAGCGGGAACGCCCCATAGCTGTTTAAAGGGCCAAACGTAAAGCTACGGCGACTTGCAGGAACGAGCCGACCTGCCGCTATATAATGACGACGGCTGGTCGGCAAGTGGTTAAAAACAAAAACTCAGGAATAAATGTATGACGGGATTTCATGCTGAAGGAAACAGTGCGCTCATTAATACACTCAGGTCTGCACTGCCTCCAGCACATACGGTACACGGCTGTATCCTGCAGCCTTCATTCCGCTTACTTCTCAATATAATAAAGTCCTGACAAGGCTGACGTGATCTGTCCTGAAAGCGTAGCCGAGATCCAAAATCATGTCATGTCACCTTTATTACGCTCTTTGATCAGATGATGCCTCACCTTCATGCCCAGGTTTGGAAAAGAGAAACAAAATGACTTGTGCTGAGGGCAAAGAGATGTGCTGGAGGAGGTTGGAAAATACATTTCCATATGAAGCATAAACTTTTTTTATTAGTATTAAATTGTGAATTGTATTTTAAAGGGCCTTTCTCAACTGATAGATCAGATTTTGGTTGGCGCTGATATGTTGTATTATTCAAGGACTTCAGCAGCAAGAGCTCCTATAGGATTCTCCAATGTGTAACACCTTTAAGATTTTTTTTAGGGGGTCGATTTATAAAACATTTGTTGCACAAATATCAGAAGCATTCGTGTAAGTTGAACAATAGATCAATATATATATAAAAATGTATGTGTAGCGCTAACCCCCGAAGGAGCTGCTAGTTTTTATTGGGCTTACTGTTACCTCACCTGTTCACTGTGTCCATCCTAGGGGTCCCGTTGTAGAGTGGATTAAAGAATGTTAGCTCCGACACTAATACTGCGTACACATGACCGGACTTTTTGACAGCAAACGTCCGACGGAACGAGTCATTTGGACAATTCGATAGTGTGTGGGCTCCATCGGACCTTTGCTTGCCAAAAATCCAGCAGACTTTAGAAATAGAACATGTTTTATATTTTTCCACCGGAACTCCGCCGGACCAAGAAATCCATTTGTGTGTATGCTAGTCCAAATGACAAAAAACTACGCTAGGGCAGCTATTGGCCTCTCCAGTCGTACGTCATCACATTCAAATCTGTCGGACTTTTGGTGTGATTGTGTGTGGCCAAGTCCACATTCGGAAAGTCTGTCGGAACTCTGCCGAAAGTCCGTCGGAAAGACCGTCGGACCTAGTCTCTCGAAAAGTCCGGTCGTGTGTGCGTGGCATTAGTTCTTTTTCCAAAGATTTATTTGAAAGAACATGAATTTTGCAATAGAGGGATAGAGGGTTAAGAGGGATTCAGGTACCTTGTAATTGCGGGTTAGAGTTATCTCCTTGATCCAGAGGACAAACAGCTTCCACAGGCTGGATGTGGCAACCACCGGATAGGCCTCTCTCACTGACCTAGCAGCCGATGAGATGCTCGGACAAAGTCTCTGCCACAGACTTGTCAATTCAATGGAATCGTTGTGCAATCCTCTGCCACAGGAGAGCACAACCAGCAACGTGTTATGAAATGAAAGAGTTGTCACACAGTACCAGTTTCTTTCAGCCAATCCGGTGGTACTGTGTGGTAGGTGACCCGGGATGCGTCCTCCAACTGTGTCTCCAGGCTCCTCCAGAGATACCATCCTTGCTGCTCAGTCCTCTCCTTAAACAGTCCTCCCCTGGATCCTCCAGTCGCTTGGCTTCTCCCCACAGGCAAGACAGCACAGGATCACCCCTGGATCGGTAGGCCCCAAGACTTTTGGGCCTACCTTTCAGTTGCAAAGCCTTGGGCCAGCCAGCCCTGAGACATAGAGAAAAGGCAGCACACACCTCAGGCCAGGAGGGCCAGGAGGTCGGGATAACGAACATCAAAAATATGGCGCCTGTACCTTAAGTACCCTTACCCAGAATTCACAGCGGGTAAACCACTCCCACCAGACTGTTTCTGAGTAAAAGGGGTACCCAATGCATTTAGCCTGTTGCATCTCCAACACTTACCGATGGTGACAGCGACACCCACGGCCAAGTGGAAACTAACACAACCCAGCTGAACTGGTACAGAAACCAGAACTTTGACATAATTAGTCTGAGCCAAACTTACATTTACAAAAATAATAGCGTCTGTATTGAAAATACCAGTGCTACATATGTTTTCTGAGATTAATGCCTGTATCGTCAACACCATTGGGTATAGTCTTCTCAATTAGGTGTTTTAGAAACCTGAAATATATATAATGTGCTATGTTCAGGAAAAATCCTACCAAAGGGTAACTCCACTTTTGTGGGGGGGAAGCAAATAAATAAAAAATAATATAGCGTATACAATTGTGACACAAGTCGTATTGTAATTGAATGTTATTAAGATTACCTTTCCTTTTCAATCTGCAGGTCTGTAATTTTCTGAAAATGGTAAAAGAACAAAAAAGGCGCCTACTAAGTGCAATGTGTTTAAAAAAATTACGATTTAATAATAGCATAATCAGCCAAATGGCTACTCACATGACAGTAGTGAGAAACAAGCATGGGTGTATCTCAATTGGTGTGTGCGGTCACTCTGTAGTCCGGGGATTAGTCTTGAGTGTGGTCTCAGTACGCTGAACCGATCCTGGATGATGCGTGGGGATCCCGAGGATGGAGCCAGCCGACCTGTGTTCTGCTGGGCAGCGACGAGCGTATCAGCCGGACTGTGATGGTCCCTGCCGGTGTCAGATGATGCGTATCAGCCAGCCTGTGATGCCTGTGAAAAACAAATGTATTTTATTGGGATTTAATGTGATAGACTAACACAAAGTGGAAAATAATTATGAAGTGGAAGGAAAATGATAAATTGTTTTACAATCTTTTTTACAAATAAATATGTGAAAAGTGTGGGGTACATTTGAATTCAGCCCCCCTGAATACTTTGTAGAACCACCTTTTGCTGCAATTACAGCTGCAAGACTTTTTGGGGATGTCTCTACCAGCTTTACACATCTAGAGAGGGACATTTTTGCCCATTCTTCTTTGCAAAATAGTTCAAGCTCTGTCAGATTGGATGGAGAGTGTCTGTGAACAGCAATTTTCAAGTCTTGCCACAGATTCTCAATTGGGTTTAGGTCTGGACTTTGACTGGGCTATTCCAACACATGAATATGCTTTGATATAGACCATTCCATTGAAGCTCTGGCTTTATGTTTAGGGTTGTTATCCTGCTAAACCTCCTCCTCAGTCTCAAGTATTTTGCAGACTCTAACAGGTTTTCTTCTAAAGCCCCGTACACACGAGCGGACTTAACTCCGAAGGAGTTTCCGCCGGAGTTCCGCCGGAGTTCCGCCGGAGTTCCGACAGAGTTCCGTGGAAACGGACTTGCCTACACACGATCCCACTAAAGTCCGCCCGTCTGGTACGCGGTGACGTACACCAGGTCTGACGAGACTATAAAACGGAAGTTCAATACCAAGTGCGCCACCCTTTGGGCTCCTTCTGCTAATTTCGTGTTTACCTCGTGTTAGTAGAAGTTTGGTGAGAGACGTTTCGCGCCTTCAGACTCGTATTTTTCAGAACGTTTTTCACTGCTTTTCAGTTTGTGCTTGTGAGGTTTGTATCTGTTTTTTAGTGCGTGTAGTCAGTTAGTCTCTGTATTTTGCAGTGCGATCTACTGCGCTCGCTGACTTTCAGCTCGCTCTTCACAGGCCTTGCTGTTCTTCAGTGACTTCTGTTAAGTTCGTTCTGACAAGCCGACCGTTTTGAAGCCATGTTGCGTGTACGTACTCGTCGTCGAGTTCGTGCTTTGCTTGTGCTTGGTGTTGTAGTTCATTCTTCAACCCAAGAACAGTCCGTGGACAGGGTGTTGAGGAGTTCATGGACGAAGAATTGGTTGCTCCAGCGTGACCAGTTCTCGCACATGCCTTTGCTTCGTGAGATCCGGGAGAATAATCCTGATGATTTCAGGAATTATCTCCGGATGACGGACCCCGTTTTTCACCGTCTGCTGGCTTTGCTGACCCCTTATATCAGCAGGCAGGATACCTGCATGCGGCAAGCCATCACTCCGGAGCAGAGGCTCATCGCCACGTTGCGCTACTTGGCGACAGGGAGAAGTCTTCAGGACCTCAAGTTCTCGACAGGCATCTCCCCCCAGGCTCTGGGGATCATTATTCCAGAGACCTGTTCTGCCATCATACAGGTCCTGCAGGAGGACTATATTAAGGTAAGATTTATCATTTAACATCACATTTTATTGTCTTTAATGTTTGCTAATGTCTTGTATTTCTTTCCTCAATCTCTAATTACCATGATTGCAATATGCTGTGAATGTCCCCTTTGTCCTCATGCATGCTGTAATCTTTTTAATGCTCCTTTTTTGTCTTTCATGCATATTTGTCTTCATTAAACCTCACCAACATGCTATGGTAGGCCCATATCCACCTAGTCTAGTCACTTAAAATGTCTTTTGTCAGCTCCATTGTATTGCTTTATCCTAAAACCAAACATTTAATATAATTCCAACTAGTCTGTGTGTCCTTAAATTAATGTTGAATTATATATTGTATTTTTAACCCACTTCAACCCTGGAATGATTTTCCCCTTTCCTGACCTTCAGCACTTTTTTTTGTGATTTGGCAGTGCGTTGTTTGAATTGACAATTGTGCGTCCTTGTAACATGGCTCCTCCTAGTAAATTATCTTCATTTTATTAGCACAAATAGATGTTTTATTTGGTTGTCTTTGATCACCTCTGCTTTTTTATTTTTGGCGATTAACCACCAACAAAACCAAACCGCATTTTTACAAATATGCATTATTTTTCACTTTTCGCTCTAAGAAATATAGCCCCAAAAATATATCACCCTGATTTTTTTGGACATCATTTTATGCTGATACGCATTCTTAAACAAATTTGTTCAAATGAATCGCAATAAGCGTTTATTGATTGTTTTGTGCAAAAGTTCTATCGTATCCTAAATATGGTGTATTTTGCTGGCATTTTTAAAATCTTGCCATTTTTGTAAATAGTAATGGCGGTGCTAACCGTTTTTAATTTTTTTATTGTGACTGCCACATTATGGCGGACACATTGGCCAATTTCCATACATTTTTGGGACCATTGTCATTAATACAGTGATCAATGCTGTAAAATTGTATTGATTACTGTAAAAATGTCACATGCAGTGAAGGTGTTATTAAGCACAAGGGGGCCGAGGAATGGTTTTAAGTGTGTTCTGGGTGAGTGTTTATTAACTGTCTGGGGGATGGGCTAGCAGTGACCTGACCCTGATCACTGCTCCCGATGACAGGGAGCAGACGATCGGTGTCCTGTGACTAGGCAGAAGCGGGAAAGAAAGTTTGTGTTGTAGTGTACAATGTTTAATGTGCAAAAGTACTTATTTTTGTTTTTATGCTTTGCCTCCCCAGTTTCCTTCATCGCCACAGGAATGGCAGACTGTGGCATCCCATTTTGCCACCCGTTGGGACTTTCCGAACTGCGGTGGTGCGATAGATGGGAAGCACGTCCACATTGTGCCACCACCCCATTCGGGGTCGTACTATTATAACTACAAGGGGTTTCACAGTATTGTGTTAATGGCGGTGGTGTCGGCACAGTATGAATTTCTGTATGTGGACGTGGGGAAGAATGGCCGTATGTCTGATGGAGGAGTCTTCGCCCAGATGGAGTTCTACCGCCGTCTACAGACAGGTGGACTGGGATTGCCACCTGATTCCGATAATATTGAAGAACTCCCCTTCGTCTTCATAGCTGATGAAGCTTTCAGTCTGGACGACCACGTCATGAGGCCATTCCCCCAAAGAACCCTCACCCCGGAGAGGAGGGTTTTCAACTACCGGCTGGCCAGAGCGAGAAGAGTTGTTGAAAATGCGTTTGGAATAATGGCCAGCCGGTTCCGTGTTTTTCTGACTCCAATCAACCTTGCGGAATACAAACTTAACCATGTTGTACTTACGTGCTGCATTTTGCACAACTATTTAAATAAAAACTCAACCAATTATTTATCTTCAATAGTGCCTGAGGCTGGACTTGTTCCTGAAACTCTGACAGGCCTGGATACTGGCCGTACTGGCTTGGCCCCCCAAAGTGCCCGTGAGGTTCGTCAAAAATATGTAACTTATTTTAACGGTAGGGGGGCCATTGCAATGCCACACAATCTTTAATTTTTAACAATTAAAATAATAAAAGAACATCAAATCTGAATTTTGTTTCTTGCTTGCTTTTGGTTTGTGCTGTCTCCTATGTTATCCTAGTGCACTTGTAGTGCCAAGTGTATTTTCATTAATTAAATAAGGCCCATTGTCACTGGATACACAAAATCACTTTTCACAAACTGGTATTGAGCATTGAAAGAATACGCCACACATTGTTGATTCTTCAAAATTTTAATTTGGCCACATTCACATGTGCCATTGAATATTTATAGGATTTTTATTTTTTTGGGGTTAATTTAACTTTCTTTGAAAAACATTTTTTAGTTTCCTTTTTTTTAGATTTTTCAAAAATGTAACAACAATCAGCCACAATATTTATAATTTAGGAAGTAACAATCTTTTAAGTAAAACAAGGGAAATGAAGAACATGATCGATATTATGGAGAAACGGATTATATTCTCCCCAAAATATCGATCATGTTCTTCATTTCCTGCTGCATATTGTCAATCCGATTCTTCAGGAGATCCAGGCTAGTTCGCATGGCATCTATTTCCCCATTCCAGCACATTATCTGGCCAATCAGCCTTTGTGCGCTGTCACTGGAAAACGGGGCCCTTTCCACAACCAGAACATCACCTACAATAGATGATAAAAATTGGTTCAAAAAATATGCAGTCATACATGGATTTCAACAAGCTGGGGTGTCAGACACTCACTTGGTGGGGTGCCCATCTCCCCTACTTCCTCCACCTCTCCTTCCTCAACCTCTCCTTCCTCCACATCCTCGGGGGGGGCACTGGTGCTTGGAAATGTGTCCCTTTCCACAACCAGAACATCACCTAAAATAGATGTAAAAACATGTGTTTTGAAATATGCAGGTATACATCGATTACCTGAAGCTGTGGTGTCAGACACTCACCTGGTGGGGTTCCCATCTCCTCTCCTTCCTCCTCTCCGAATCAAAAGTCCGTTGCAGCCCACACACAATCGAGTAGTCTGACGGAATCATTCCGTCAGACTTTGGATGTTGAAAAGTCCGCTCGTGTGTACGCGGCATAAGATTGCCCTGTATTTGACTTCATCCATCTTCCTATCAACTCTGGCCAGCTTCCCTTTCCCTGCTGAAGAAAAACATCCCCCCAACATGATGCTGCCACCACCATGTTTGACGGTGGGGATGTTGTGTTCAGGGTGATGTGCGGTGTTAGTTTTCTGCCACACATAGTGTTTTGTTTTTAGGTCAAAAAGTTCAATTTTGGTCTCATAATTTTGGTCTCATCTGAGCAGAGCACCTTCTTCCACATGTTTGTTGTGTCCTCCTCATGGCTTCTTGCAAACTTCAAATGGGACTTCTTATGGCTTTCTTTCAACAATGGCTTTCTCCTTGCCACTCTTCCATAAAGACCAGATTTGTGGAGAGCACAACTAATATTTGTCCTGTGGACAGATTCTCCCACCTGAGCTGTGGATCTCTACAGCTCCTCCAGAGTTACCACCTCTTGGATGCTTCTCTGATTAATGCTCTTCTTGCCTGGCCTGTCAGTTTAGGTGGACAGCCATGTCTTGGTAGGTTTGCAGTTGTGCCATACTCTTTCCATTTTTGGATGATGGATTGAACAATTCTCCGTGAGATGTTCAAAGCTTGGGATAATTTTTATAACCTAACCCTGCCTTAAACTTCTCCACAACTTTATCCCTGACCTGTCTGGTATGTTCCTTGGTCTTCATGATTCGGTTTGTTCACGTTCTCTAACAAACATCTGAGGGATTCACAGAACAGATGTATTTATACTGAGATTAAATTACATACAGGTGGACTCTATTTACCAATTGGGTGACTTCTGAAGGCAATGGGTTCCACTAGAGTTAAGTTAGGGGTATCAGAGTAAAGGAGGCTGAATACAAATGTACGCCACACTTTTCAGATATTTATTTGTAAAAAAAAAATTGAAAACCATTTATCATTTTCCTTCCACTTCACAACTATGTGGCACTTTGTGTTGGTCTATCACATAAAATCCCAATAAAATACATTTACGTTTTTGTAACATGACAAAATGTGGAAAAACTATTTTTTTGAATACTTTTTCAAGGCACTGTACTTTCCAACACGGAGTCAGAGAAACACACATGGATTTCTAAATAGAAAATAGAATAACAAAAGGTAGGAATCTGCAACAAAGTTTGTTAAAATCCTTGTAATGCACATAGATCACCCAGAGGGGAATGTTTTTTGGAGTGGAGTTATGCTTTAAGGAATTGACCGTGCTCTCATAGAGGTAGGTGTAACATCAAAACAATGGGGTTCATTTACTAAAGGCAAATAGACTGTGCACTTGGTAAAGTGCAGTTGCACTCTCCAATTGCAGTTGCAATTGCAGTTGCTCCAGAGCTTAGTAAATGAAAGCAAAGCTTTACTTTGCAAAGAATACCCAATCGCATGCAAGGAAAATGAAAAATAACATTTTTGCTTGCATATGATTGGATGATGGAAGTCGACATATACTATATATTCACAACTTAAAAGTCCATGTGAATAGTCCAAATATAGTGCAAATATATCCAAAACTGAGGAAAATATGACACCAAGAAGTGACATCCCGCCCATATGAACAAAAGGACACCACCATATACTTTATAGCGCTCCTGTGCTTTTAAGAAGATCTGTGTGTATCTCATTCACATAGGGAAAAGATAGAAGAGACTCTCATAGTGTAGTAAATCCAATTTAATGAATAAAAGAGTAAAAATGCACTTTGATCAATTAAAAGTATTCAGGCATATTTGGGTATTAAAATACAAACTGAAAGCGCAGGTTTGTGCTCCACCTGTGCTCCAAAGACTTGAAGTGACCTGTCTCACCCAATGTGTTTTGTCAGCAGCATCTAATGTCATCAGGGGTCAAATAATCATAATAAAAAAATGTTCTATGTCTACTGTCTTTTATGCTTATTTTATATTCTTCCGTACATTAAAAAGAACCTCTGGCCGACACCATTTATTTTTTTGACCCCGCTGCCCTGAAGGTGGTATCTGCACATTTCAGATAATCACCCATCCAGTGAAGCCAGTGTTGTCCCGCTGAGATCCTCTCACGCTCAGCTACAGCTCCGTCTGGTGCTACCATGGTCTCTCTGATGTAATTGAGAGGCCCGCTGGTTCTTCTGGGCTCAGCGGGTGGGCCTCTTGATGACACCCCGATCAGCCTGCTCTCTCCTCCTTGCCTTGAATGAAAGGCTAAGCATCCTGGTATATGTGATGCATATCCTGAGAGGCACAGCTGGCAGGATGCACGTCAGTCACCTAAGGCAATGACACACATGGGGAGCCAGTTTCCCCAAACAAAAGTAAAAAAAAAGCCCAATACTTCTGCAGGATGGAAGGAGGGGTGGAATGGAAGGGACATGAGGAAGAAGGTGATAGTCTGCTTTAAGGTATTACCTTTGCCTGCACAACAGATGCATTTTAAAATCAGGCTTAGAGAGGGAGTGCCTGCATGGATGCTGAACTGAGAGACAGAACAAGGATGATTGACACAAATTATATATACAGTCTCTCTTATCTGCATAGAAACCAATCACCTTCTAGGCCTTTTCTCCAAGCTTAAATAGTTCACCTTTACAGAAAAATCTGGTGAACTTACACAAGACTCACATAGGGTGGGGGGCCGTTATCTGGTGGCCCCCTTATTAAAGGGGGCTCCCGGATTCCGATAAGCCCCCGCCCGCAGACCTGACAACCAACAGCCAGGGTTGTCGGGAAGAGGCCCTTGTCCTGGGGACAAGGTGCTTTGGCATGGGGGGGCCGCCTTCCCCAAAGCACCCCCTCATGTTGAGGGCATGCAGCCTGGTACGGCTCAGGAGGGGGGGCGCTCGCTCATCCCCACCCCCTTTCCTGATCGGCCGGGCTGCGTGCTCGGATAGGGGTCTGATATGGACTTTGGGGGGGGGACCCCACGCCATTTTTTCGGCGTAGTGCTTCCCCTTTAAGTCCATGCCAGGTGACGGGACCCGCGATGTGTCAATCTCGACGATGGAGGCGGCGACATTGACCTCCTTCGCTAGTCCCGTCTACCTGGAGCCTCGTTCAAAATGAACGGACTTTCCTCCATGTGTGGGTAAGTCCGTTTATTTCAAAAGTCCGGCGGACTCCCACCATAGACCGGCGGTTTGTCCGCCAGAAAGTCCGATCGTGTGTATGCGGCATAAGACAGCAACTGTCTGTATAAAAGCAGGTGCAGTTAACTAGTCTGCCACTAGTGGCTCTGTTCTAAAATAGTATGGTAAAAGGAAACGTTACAAGCAAGTGATAGCTTCTCTTTTAGAGAAGTTCTTCCTGTAGTGATGTCATGGATACTCTCCAGGGCCCATATATAAGCCAGGTGGGGAGGAGTCTTAGGACAGATGGGACATGGGAGTCAGGTACCTCACACCTATGCAGATGTAGTCAGCTCAACCAAGGCCCTGCTTAGGGAAGAAGTCCCAGGAGGTTTAGGACTCCTAGAAAGTGGATTGTTGTTCTAGCAAGAGGAAGCAGGGCGGAGATTTGTACCAGTTGGCACCAAACCTTGGCCAGTTGCAAGCCCCCTATCCTAGGCACTAGTTTTTGCATATTGCAGCACCCCGGGCATTGGAAGCTCCCAATGTGCTTTAATACATTTCTGAATATTCGTGTAGACACCTCTAGACACCTCTGGGTGCCAAAATTTCTACACTGCATAAAAGGAAGTACAGGTACCCTTTGCAACAAATATTGTGCTTTTCACCACACTTGTATACTAGGGATGGGCGAGCGGTTCAGCCCGAGCATAAGTTCGGGCCGAACTTTCGCTGTTTGGACATTCAACAAACAGCCGAACAAATGGGTCATTCGGCCAGTTACCCTCTTATTGAGGTAATACTCAAGGCCTGCACAGAGACTGGAACAGCAGCAGGGATGGCCTGCAACACAGGTTGTACCGGAGCAGCCACAGTGGGAGATTCCAGGTGAGCCATGCGACTGGAAAACTAATCCATGTGGTGATCCTGCTCATCCAATCTGGAAAAAATATTACCCACAAGTGGATTCACTGCATCTTCTGAATTCATGGTCTTCGCCTACTGTCAGAAACCATGAATCAGACTGAGACAGAAGTACAGTTAAATCAAACTTGTTTAATAATAAAAAAAAAGGTAAACATGGTAAACTTAGTCAAAACATAGCCAGAGTTCAGGAACAGATAGTCAGACAAGCCAAAACATCAGGGAGCCAGAGATGAGCGTAGTAGAACAGCAAGCAGGATCTGGAGCCAGAAGGAATGTCAGCCAAGCAAGTCTTTAACAGGAACACAGGAGATCGTCTCCAGAGATGTGACTAAGATAAAGGCAGAGATCATCTGGACTGAACGGCTTAAATAGGCAGGACTGACGAGCAGCATATCATCGACAGGTGAGTCACTGTGGAGAGATAGGAGCTGGCAATTAGCCAAAAGCTGAGCGGCCAGCTTTGAGAAGGAAGGGCTGAGCCCAGCTCTGACACTCTGGTTGTTAATAAAAATACAATATTCCCCAGCATATCAAACACAAATAGGACTGTAAAAAATACTATAATAATGTTAGTATGAATAATAAAAGCTATAAAATGAAACAAATTGCTGTCTGACATCATTAACAAAACATGACCATGTATTTGGTTAATGATTGAAATCTTATAGCTGGCAGTTGAATGGGGCTGGGGGTAAGTCATTGGTTGCTATGACAGTCAACAGCAGCCTAGAAACCAATGACGCTATGCACCCTACAACATCCTAGCAACTAATGACACTGTGTGGCCCAGGGGCTGAACATGTAATGAGGATAATGTGTCCAGTATGGACACTTTGGCCTCAGTGTCACCATCCGCCATACCTCTATGAGATAAATTCATGTACTTGTTCCCGCAAGGTACATGAATTTGTCACAGGGGCTGACATTCGTCTAAGTTCTAAAGTGTGTCTATTGCACTCTTTATGAGTTCTAGGGAAAGTATTCAAAGCATTTTGGATGACTTTAGAAAGCAGCCACAACCTAAGCAGAAATGCCTTTCCCCTGCCAGCATACTGTAGAGCAGTAGTCACCAAACTGCAGTCAGGAAGCCAGATGCAACCCTTTGTTGGTTTTATCTGGCCCTCGGGCACTATTTCACCCACTAATACCAATGATGGGGCCCATGTCCTCCCAATGACACCAACAATGTGTCAGGGCTGGGCCCAGCCCTTCCTTCTCTGAGCTGGCTGCTCAGCTGTCGGCTCCTATCTCTCCACAGTGACTCACCTGTTGATGATCCTGCTCGTTGGTCCTGCCTACTTAAGTCGTCCAGTCCAGATGATCTCTGCCTTTGCCCTGGTCACATCTCTAGAGAGGCTCTCCTGTGTTCCTGTTAAAGACTTGCTTGGCTGACATTCCTTGTTGGCTCCCTGACGTTTTGGCTTGTCTGATTATCTGACCCGGTTCCTGAACTCTGGCTATGTTTTGACTACGTTTACTCTGTTTACCTTTTTTTTATTATTATTAAACAAGTGTGATTTGACTTTACTTTTATCTCAGTCTGATTCATGCTTTCTAACACAACGGGGCTGGCTCAGTTTCTTCCAATGACACCAACGATGTGGCCCAATTCCTCCCAATGACACAAATGATGGAGTCCAATTCCTCCCAATGACACCAACAATGGGGCCCAATGACACCAGTAATGGGACATAATTCCTCCCACTGACACCAACAATGGGGTATTGTTTTTCCCCAGTGACCTTTTCCACTTCCAATGGCCATAATTTGGCCCCTTTAAAGTCTGAAGGACAGAAAACTTGTTTAGAAAGCTTGGATACCCCTGCTGTAGAGAAAGACCCTTGCTTTCTACATGAAAGTAGTGGTCTTTCTGCAGAGGTTACCAAGTGAGAACCAGAAATTTCCAATCAGCAGGGATCATGACCTTCACTGATTGCAGAGCTATAGGTCTCATTCAGCAAGGGGGCACATCAGACCTCTGCAGAGAGACAACTGCTTTCAAACAGAGAACAAAGGTTCTTCTCTACAGCATGCTGACAGGGGACATGTTTTTCTACTCAGTTTGTGGCTTTCTGCTTTCTAAAAAAACCTTGTAAGACTTTGAACACTTTTTGTTTTGGCCCTTCCTGGAATGTATGTATCTGATTGTAACTACCGGTATAACTTCAGCTGAGCTTTAATTGCCTTTAAAAGATTATACCCTGTATAGCATTAACCAAGCAGGCAAATGACACTTAAAGAGTATTGGCTATTATTTTTGTTTGGGTGCCAGAGGTCTAAACCATTTATTTCTTTCCGACTGACACTCCTCACTATGATTCCTTAAATTCCCCCAAAGCATTTCCCCTGGATCCCAGAAGGGCAGCCATGATGTCGAAGCCCATACAGTGATCGATGGGATGCAATGCATCATGTGATGGATAACTGTGTAAGCATAGTACTTAATCCTTCTCCTTGTAATAGCTGAATTATCATCAAGATTTATGAGAATGTCACTTTCATCTTCTAAGCACCATTCATGTTTTTTTTCTTAACTTTCCCAGCAAAAAAAAAAAAAATGCATCAATCCCATTAATTCTAATTATCATGGTTCATCTTCTCTGCAGTTCTGCTCCCCGGAACCTTTCAGTGCAAATTAACGTACCAAAAAAGTGTATTAATTAATATTTGTAGCTTTTAATTTTCATGCAAGTGTGTGTTGTGTGCGGCAGCAGCTGGTGGTACAGGACGTCAATGTTGAATCTTTGCCAGAGAAGGGCAGATGCAATTTTGTTATCTCTTGCTTAGTCATTTACGCATATTAATTTCAACAATTAGCCTTTTACTGGTCCTTCATGAATCATGCAAGAGGGATCTGCAGAAAAGAAGAGGAAGAAAGTTCCATGACAGGAAACAATCGGTTAATACTGTAATGGAGAAGGAAGTGGGATTTACATGTAATTAATCAATTAATGTTCCTCAAGGCCAGAAATAATAGCGCTATTTATGGGGAATATTCATTAGAAGGCCATTTACTGTAGAATTGTATTCTATACTTAGAAGATCTATCTATCTATCTATCTATCTATCTATCTATCTATCTATCTATCTATCTATCTATTTATTTATCTATCTATCTTTCCATCTATTTACAGTTGTGCTCATAAGTTTACATACCCTGGCCGAATTTATGATTTCTTGGCCATTTTTCAGAGAATATGAATGATAACACAAAATCTTTTCTTTCACTCATGGTTAGTGTTTGGCTGAAGCCATTTTTTTATCAATCAACTGTGTTTACTCTTTTTAAATCATAATGGCAATAGAAACTGCCCAAATTATCCTGATCAAAAGTTTACATACCCTGTTGATTTTGGCCTGATAACATGCACACAAGTTGACGCAAAGGGGTTTGAATGGCTATTAGGTAACCATCTCACCTGTGATCTGTTTGCTTGTAATTAGTGTGTATGTATAAAAGGTCAATCAGTTTGTGGACTCCTGATATACCCTTGCATCTTTCATCCAGTGCTGCACTGACCTTTCTGGATTCTGTGTCATGGGGAAAGCAAAATAATTGTCAAAGGATCTGCGGAAAAAGGTAGTTGACCTGCATAAAACTGGAATGGGATGTAAAAAGATACCCGAGGAATTGAGAATGCCAATCAGCAGTGTTCAAACTCGAATCAAGAAGTGGAAAATGAGGGGTTCTGTCGAAACCAAACCATGGTCAGGTAGACCAACTTTCAGAAAAATTCAACAAAATTTCAGCCACAACTGCCAGGAAAATTGGTTGGGATGCAAAGAAAAACCCACCCACTGTTTCAGGATGCGCAATAAGGAGACACTTGAAGAAAGATGGGCTGCATGGTCAAGTTGCCAGAAGAAAGCCTTTACTATGCAAATGCCACAAAGTATCCTGCTTAAAATACACCAAACAGCACAGAGACAAGCCTCAAACCTTCTGGCACAAAGTAATTTGGAGTGATGAGACAAAAATTGAGCTGTTTGGCCACAACCATAAATGCAACATTTGGAGAGGAGTCAACAAGACTTATGATGAAAGGTATGGAGGTGGATCGCTGATGTTTTGGGGATGTGTGAGCTACATAGGCACAGGAAATTCAGTCAAAATTGTTGGCAAGATGAATGCAGTATGTTAGTAAAAAATACTGGAGGAACATTTGCATTCATCAGCCAGGAGGCACATGGGATGTACTTGGACATTCCATCATGACAATGATCCAAAACACAAGGCCAAGTCGATCTGCTCTTGGCTACAGCAGAATAAAGTGAAGGTTCTGGAGTGGCCATCTCAGTCTCCTGACCTCAATATCATTGAGCCACTCTGGGGAGATCTCAAATGTTCAGTTCATGCAAGACAGCCCAAGAATTTACAGGAACTGGAGGCTTTTTGCCAAGAGGAATGGGCAGCTTTACCATCTGAGAAGATAAAGAGTCTCATCCACAAATACCACAAAAGACTTTAAGCTCTCATTGATGTTAAAGGGGGCAATACACGGTATTAAGAACTGGGGTATGTAAACTTTTGATCAGGGTCATTTGGGTAGTTTCTGTTGTGATTATGATTTAAAAAGAGTAAACACAGTTGATTGCTAATAAATGGCTTCAGCCAAACACTAACCATGAGTGAAAGAAAAGTTGTTGTGTTATCATTCATATTCTCTGAAAAATAGCCAAGAAATCATAAATTCTGCCAGGGTATGTAAACTTATGAGCACAACTGTATCTAATCTAACATTATTTATTGTAAGGGCACTTATTTATCGAATCTAAACAAATCTAATGTAACTCTAATCTTGACACTTACTATATACGTAGTATATGTACTATCTGTCTATCTATCTATCTATCTATCTATCTATCTATCTATCTATCTATCTATCTATCTATCTATCTATCTATCTATCTATCTATCTATCTATCTATCTACCTATCTATCTATCTATCTATCTATCTATCTATCTATCTATCTATCTATCTATCTATCTATCTATCTATCTATCTAACTATTTATCTAATCTAATATGGGTAATATTTATTGGAGGGGCACATGGGCTGAATATCGGGTGGCATCGATCGGTTCAATAGAAACCGTCCAACATTCGGCCCATGTGTACAGCTTTTGGTCCAAAAGAAGCTGGCCATTCTGCCGGCTCCTGTCAAAGGGACATGACCAAAAAAGATCTTGCAATCAGTATCCGATCAGTGCTCTCAGTCTTTTTTCGGTCAGCCCTACTGGGTTGAACGAAAAAAAAAAAAAAATAAATAGAAGTGTGTACGAGGTTTAAAGTGGAGCTCCAGCCCCCCCTACCAATCAATTTAAAGCGGTAGTAAACCCACTATTTTTTTTTTTTAACACCTGCAAAGCAAAAGGCATAATGAGCTAGTATGCACCGCATACTATCCCCTTGTGCGCATACGCCGCTGCAGTCAGCAGCGCATACCGAGGGGAGTATCTCCTAAACCGTACAGGTTTAGGAGATATTTTTTTTACCTACAGGTAAGCCTTATTATAGGCTTTCCTGTAGGTAAAAGTTTAAAAAATGAGTTTACAACCACTTTAAACTCAGCAGCTACAAATACTGTAGCTGCTGACTTTTCATATAAAGACACTTACCTTGTCCAGGGATCCCGCAATGTCAGCACCCCAGCCAGTTCTCAATCGACCCTCGGGTGCTGCCGCCATTCCATGTATGGGAAACTGTCAATGAAGCCTCGCGGCTTCACTGCTGGTTGCCTAATGCACATGCGCAAAGCGCACTGCACTTTGTGAATGGCCTAGCAGTGGGAGAAGGAGGAGAGGGAGGAGAACTTCTGGTAGAACTCGCCGCGGCGAGGTCACTCAGAAGTGGGGGACAGGTGTCTGTCAAAAACACGTGGCATTGACTAGTATTGCAATGTTCCGATGTCCTCCTTATTAACCAATTATGTAACTGGTTGTTTGGACGCCAGCGACTGGAAAGTTGTAATGGTGCACAATGGAAAACCTGTGACTTTATGCAACTTAAAGGTAGGCTTGATCTATCTGCTGACTTGTATACAATCTTTGGGTAATTTTTAGGCATTTTGCCAAGGCACCCCTGAAGGAACCTGAAGGCAACCTAGGGTACCCTGGTTGAAAAAAGCTGATCTAATCTAATATGAGTCATATTTATTGGCCACTCTCTTTGTATTTAATCTATCTCTTTATTTTTTTATCATTTTCTTTGTATCAAATATCTATCTATCTATCTATCTATCTATCTATCTATCTATCTATCTATATATCCCTATTTATCACTCTATATAATCGAATATGAGTTATATTTATTGGCCACTTACTGTACAATTGTATTTCTATAATTTTTTGTATCTTTCAGTCTATCTATCTATCTATCTATCTATCTATCTATCTATCTATCTATCTATCTATCTATCTATCTATCTATCTATATATCTGTCTATCTATCCAATCTGCTTAAACAATGAGTTCAATCAAGAGATCTACAGATTCGCATAGTAGGCAACTATTTATCCCTGGGTTCTCAATGAATGTGAAGTACTCGAATAATTAAAGTGCAGAGACTTGGTAATGTAGTCAACAGCATTGCTCCAAGTCCTCTCGTTCCTGTGCATTGTTAATCAGGATTCAGACAAGTACAGAACAAACATGCGGCCCCCTGCCCCACACTGCGCAATAATGTCATTCCAAATTCAAGTAGCTGGGTCAGCTCACAAGTGCCTGTCACTGTCAAGCCACACGAAGCCGCAAAGTCCTGATGAAGCTTACCTGCAAAATTAATTCATTAAAATTAATTATACAAACTAAATCTCAAGCTTAGTCCAGATATTAAGGACATGTAAAAAAAAAAAAACACTTTTTTCTTTTCTGTCGGCAATCTGGTTTGTCAGCTGTAACCATCTGTAGTCACATAGAAGCTTAGCACATATGCTATATTTTCCCATGCTGCTTTTGGTTCTTTGTGACAGATGGAAGACTTTGGGTGAACATCTTACGTCTGTCAGGTTGTAAACCTGGTGAGGGTATGGCAGAGTTTGGTGAATAAGAGGGACACATGGTGGCATTTTAGCCTTAAACACAAAATTGTATTTGTGTGATGGGAAAATGTGCGGTGTATAGAATCAGAGCCAAATTTTTACAGGTGTGCCTATGAGACATACGTCTCAGTTCAGAAGGGTTATACAATAAATACACAGCTTTAACCAGTTCTTTTCCACTGGATTCACCTTCCTTCCTTGAGCAGAACAGTTTTTGGGTTTTGGCTTTTGTGACTTTTAGGAATGAGGTCTGAGTTCACCCCTTCAATGGGTTTGAAGGCGAATCCCAGGTGAATCACAAAATTTTGTCTGAAAAGTTTGCAGGTCTGCCAATAGAAATAAGGAACAACCTTATTTTTTTCCAGGTCAGCCGAGTCTCAAGAATCAATCGTTTGAAGGAATGGATAACCAAGCTCACTCATTATAAAAGGCTGGACTCACAGCAGCCATATTGTCATTGTGTGTTGGCACTGTTAGGGAGAGTTTACAATATAGAGGGTGATACCATATCTATTTTGTTATTTTTATCTTGCCATTGGTACCTGTGCTGCATAGTGATGCCTAGCTCCTGTGTCTTTTGTTTGACAATAATATTAGCCCTACAAATGGCTGGAAGTTAAAATTAAGTTTCACCCCCCCCCCCCCCCCCCCCGATGTGTTCAGTGGGGGTTGCTGCTAACTTCAAGCAAGATTTGCAAAACTGTTAATTAACCCAATCCAGGCAGATTCACTTATCTTGATAGTCTTCTGATTCTTGCCCATGGATCTAGCTGATAATGTTTGGATTGGTAAATGGTAGTGTAACCAGAAAGGTGGCAGATGCTTGATATTCACCATATAGATATCAATAGACATGCGATCAGAAAAAAATATCAAATCTATGGGCAGCCTGCTTACTCTGCACACAACTTGGCCAACCAATCTCAAGGGAGGAATTAGTTGCCTAATGGATTTTCTTGGCATACTGGTCTCCAGTGATAATCCTGGCAAGGGAAGTAATGCATATACAGGCATATTTGGCTTACACAAGCATGTATGTTGTTTTAAAAATAATTGGTTGGCTGTTATCTCATGTACTTGTTCAACTAACTGTGCCAGACACACCTTTTAGCAAACATTAAATTGGGGCATCTAGTGATCCCTAAAAATCCAGGGATCTTTATTATGTAAATATTGTATTCACTCAAAAAGTCAGCTAGGGAAGCAAATATGTGGTACATAGGCACCCCCTTTGCTGACACCCTGGGCATGGGCCACGGAGATGTCAATAAGCCTGAATGAACTCCTCCCTTTTTTGGAGGGATTCCTATTAAAGCACTCCCAAATGCTGAAGCTAGAGTGCTGGGCTGGTTATCTCCGGGGAAAGGGGACTATGCTGTTTTTTTTTTTGTTTTGTTTTTATTGCTGCCTGTACCTGTTTGAACTGAAGAGGGAACTTCTCTTGGACTTCTTGTCCAACATTCCAAAAATAGTGGTGATAGGGAATGTGCCAAAAAAGGATAGATCGCCCTGGGACTTTGAAATGACTTTGAAATGAGGTGGGAGAGAGTAGGCATACGTTCACAAGGAGATGTCAATTTATTAATTACATAATGCCGCGTAACCAGTTGGGAACAGCAATAAATGTGCTTTACCCGGAATAGTGGCCAAGTTAACAGCAGTGGTAAAAAACAAGTATCAATTACTTTTTTACCACTGTATCAACATTCCATATACATCCATGAAATAATAAAATTCATCATAAATAACTTATGTATATATATATATATATATATATATATATATATATATATATATATATATATATATATATATATATATATATATATATACATAATATGAAGTAGAAGGTTGTATATACATACATGGAACAATATGGGAATCAAAATGCACACAACATGTGGTTCTCATTGATAACATTACAAACCTCCTATAAAATGGAACCTGAGGTGTCAGAGGTGAGAGAGGACCTGCAGAGTCGGGGTAGCCAGTGGAGTTTAGAGTCAATCAGCAGCCCCTACGGGGGTACCACTACATCTGCAAATATATAGAGCAAATACAGGCAGGAGTGGATAGACAAATCCAATTGAGTGGGAAGACCTACCTTAATGGTCAAATCAATTTTTTTCCAATTAGACTGACCTTTGCACTACATAGTTGTTAGTGGATCTAAGCGAGGTTGTACAATAAGATAGAAATATGTATGGCCCATTAAATGTTTACTTGACTTGCCCAATGAACCTGATAAATACACTTGAATGAGAAAGTCCCATTAAAATTACTTTAAAGGGAATGTCAATACGAAAACTTTATTTTTTGTTTTAGATTTGGATAGCATGTGGAAACGTTCAAGGTAATGTAATGCCGCGTACACGCGACCGGACTTTCTGGCAGACTAGGTCTGATGGTCTTCTCAGCGGACTTTCGGCGGAGTTCGGACGGACTTTCCGTGCGAAGGGTACTTGCCCACACACAAATGGAGTAAGTCCGTTCGAAAGTCATATTTGGTCTGTCGGACCAACACACAGACAAACAGTTTTCCCGATAGGAATTGAGTCCGTCGGACAGATTTGAAAAATGTTCTATTTCTAGGTCCGTCTGATTTTTTTTTTTTAATGAAAAATTATCGGATTAGCCCATACACAATCGGATTGTCCGACGGACTGATTCTGCCAGACCTAGTCTGTCGGAAAGTCTGGTCGTGTGTTTACGCGGCATAAGAGTCTCTTTAAATCGCACCTCTCTACCAATATGTGCTCATCCTGTCTAATGTTTTGGGGATTTTCATAGCCTTTAAAGCTTCAATGTCCGTGAACTAGCATGTGCCCTAAGCAACAAAGAGTGCCACTTTGCATCTTAGGCATCTCCTATGGCTATATTGCTTTGTGACCTTCAATAAAACCTTGCAACAGTCACAGCTGTAAAGTGTATTGGCATTATCAGTTCCTTGACTAATTTTACCTATTGCTTTGAGTTGCTCGAACCAGTTCAGTTTAGGTGATATTGTCCCTTTAATTTACTTGGCTGCTGAAGCAGATAGCATTGTCCATCAGGCGTTTATTGTTCCATTAGCATTTCCACTCCATCCTGATATTTTAATGTCATGTCTGTGGGGGGCCTGCAAAGAGGTGCTCAGCTAATCAAGGCATTACGCTGCTTTAATATGCATTGTTTTTCTGTCGCATCAAGTGTCTCAAAATCAAAATGGAGATAAAAAAAAAAATCACACAAATTGAAATAAAAAAATAAAAGAAATTTGCCGAGCCACTTTATGAAAAAAAAAAAAAAACTGTAATGAAGACACAATATGGAGACTCAGGATGGACTGCTGAGTGTTGAGCAAATATGGACGCCAAACTCCATGAAAGACACTTCCTGTGAGCTCAATCCTCTGACAACAATCTGTTATGGTATTATATGCTTAACCTACATGCAAAGGCAGCTGTGTGACGGGTCCTAAATCAATTTACTATGTGATGCAAAGCCTTTTAAAGGCATAGTCCACCTTATGAATAAAACAGCTCAGGCAGACAAGGGGTCCCAGTATAATATATTATACGATGCCTTTTTGCTAAATAATAGCTTTGGGGACACAGTAGAGCTTGTATGTTCATTTTCAGCATCCCAGCAGCGCGCTCCTCCCTTGCTGCATGCACAGATTTTGAAAAAGAGAAACACGCTCCTGTGGTGCTAAGAACGAGCGTCCAAGTATTGCTTTATCCCAGCTTTTAGGGACAAGCAAAAGTACGGTAAGCAATATAAGAGCAAATCAGAAAGACTACATGTGGCCCAGTGACATTATACTGTATTTCCCAAAAAGGCAAAGTGCATTGTAATATACTGAGGCCCCTTGTCTGCATGGACTGTTTTACTCATAAGGTGGACTATGCCTTTTAAGTAAAGCAGTGGGTAAGGCTAAAGCCCCGTACACACGAGAGGACTTATGTCCGACAGACTTCCGAAGGAGTTCCGTCGGAGTTCTGCTGGAATTCCGACGGAGTTCTGACAGACTTTTCGGCTGAGCGGACTTGGCCACACACGATCACACTAAACTCAGATGGATTCGAACGTGATGACGTACGACTGGATTCGAATAAGGAAGTTCATAGCCAGTAGCCAATAGCTGCCCTAGCGTCGGTTTTAGTCCGTCGGAGTAGCATACACACGAGCAAATTTTTCGAAGGGACCGGGTCCGGCGGAGTTCCTTCGGAAAAATTTGAAGCATGTTCCATATTCTAAAGTCCTTCGGACTTTGGCGAGTCAAAAGTCCGTTGCAGCCCACACACGATCGAATAGTCTGACGGACTCAGTCCGTCGGACTTTGGATGTTGAAAAGTCCGCTCGTGTGTAAGCGGCATAAGTGTAGCCAGGTACTGACTCTATAACAACTTCCCATATCACTGTAGTGCAAGCAGGCACAACCTACACCAGGGTGACAATGCTACTCTGAATTCAGGAGCAGTGCAGTGGTGTTGTCCCTCAATCATAGGAAGCTGCATGAAGTGAAATTCACTAGCAGGATCAACAGGTATTTGTGTGATGTTGTGTTGGGGTGGGTGGGGGTAATTATTCCTGCATCAGAAGAGGTATTATGCTCACCTCTATGGCGGTCCATGTCTCTTACCTTATAGCGTCTACAAAATAGGGGATAGATTTATGGCACTTCTATTATTATTATTTTTTTTAGCTATAAACAAAAAAAGACCAACAATTTTGAAAAAAAGCTATATTTTTTACTTTTTGCTATAATAAATATCACCCCCAAAAAAATGTCTTCATCAGTTTAGGCCAAGATGTATGCTTCTACATATTTTTGTCAAAAAAAACCCGCAATAAGCGTATATTGATTGGCTTACGCAAAAGTTATAGCATCTACAAAATAGGGAATAGATTTATGGCATTTCTATTACTGTTATTTTTTTTGCGCTATAAACAAAAAAAAAGAACAACAATTTTGAAAAAAAAGCAGTATTTTTAATTTTTTTGCTATAATAAATATCCCCAAAAAATAAATTCTTCATCAGTTTAGGCCAATATGAATTCTTCTACATATTTTTGGTAAAAAAAAATTGCAATAAGCGTATATTGATTGGTTTGCGCAAAAGTTATAGCGTCTACAAAATAGGGCATACATTTATGGCATTTCTATTACTATTATATATTTTTTGCGCTATAAACAAAAAAAAGACCGACAATTTAAAAAAAGCAATATTTTTTGCTATAATAAATATCCCAAATTAAAAAAAAAATTCTTCATCAGTTTAGGCCAATATGTATTCATCTATATATTTTTGGTTAAAAAAAAAAACGCTATAAACAAAAAAAGACCAACAATTTTGAAAAAAAGCAGTATTTTCTATTTTTTTGCTATAATAAATATCCCAAAAAAATTCTTCATCAGTTTAGGCCAATGTGAATTCTTCTACATATTTTTATATTTATATATAATGTAAATATATTTTATATTTTGCTAATGAGAAAAGGTATTAAGCAGTTTATATTTACTAAAATAATTGCATTTCCATGTTCTGTGTACTGTGGGAGACCAGATATAGTGAATGCAGGGTCCTGGGTTTAGTAACAGTTTAAACTAAATATTAACCGGCTTGCATTAAATTCATACAGTAGCTTCATCCATTGAATTGTATTGTGAATACGATTCACCAGCCACCTTTACTACAATCCTTATACCCAGGTCATTTCCACCTCTTGCTTCATCTTGCAACAATTCCAGCATGGCTGCTATGTGACACACATACATACACGGTGCACTGGTCAGTTCATGCCATATTTTTGCCTGATCTGCAGGCTTTTATGTCACATTATAGGGAAGCGGAGGAGACAAGGAAGGGATAGAGAATGATGGCTCTTGGCAGTAAACCCAGCGTGACAGCACACTGACGGGATCGTCTGACACGCAGTATCATTGGTGACATTTTCTTCTCATGATCTTTCCTGTAACACTGTGAAAGCTGACTCTTGTCTGAGTCTCAGGACACTGTCGTTACCTGACCCTAGGCTTGTGGCATCACCAAGACTGAGGCTTGACTTGGTATCAGGTGGTGTTGTGCACACAGCCACAAGCTCGGGGCTACTGATCTGTCTTTCTCAGTCTTCAGTGTGGATGTATCCGAGTCACAGTGTCTGCAGATCGTTCCAAAATGCTACAAACTCTGAAAAGAGATGAAGGCGTGGGTCCAGGCGGTTTATCGAACAGATTAAAGATGTTAATGGCTTCACTGAATGAGTAGATTTTAGCATACTTTATAAACCAGGGTTCCTGAAGAGATCTGACCTTTCCTTGCAGGCTCTAGATATCGTAATCCGCCTAATACCAGGTTCTGCGCAGTTGCAATTTCTTCTGAAAAATATATATTACCTGTATATATATATATATATATATATATATATATATATATATATATATATATATATATACATATATATTTTTTATGTTTAAAAATCCAAAACCTGCTGTTTCTGAAGCTAGGAGATCTGGTCTTGCAACTGAGATACCTCCCTAAACCAGACACCAAGAATTCATTTTCTGTCTGTGCCCATCCTGCTTAGGCTTCATTCACATGGCCATAAAACTGTTATTGATGTTATCCGAAATGCAAGAGTTGATACATATAATGAGGGACAACCCTTCCAAATTCATTAAAACGTGGGCATGTTAGACCCACTACTCAAACTCTTTACACAGGGAACCCCCTGCTTAGATGATCAAACGATCTTCATCATGCCACCTAGATAAAGGAAGGCCTGCAGACGTGGTGTAGACGTGGTGTATCTGGATTTTGCAAAAGCATTTCACACAGTTCCCCATAAATGTTTACTGTACAAAATAAGATCTGTTGGCATGGACCATAGGGTGAGTACAGGGATTGAACTGGCTACAAGGGCGAGTTCAGAGGGTGGTAATAAATGGGGAGTACTCGGAATGGTCAGGGGTGGGTAGTGGGGTCCCCTAGGGCTTTGTGCTGGGACCAATCCTGTTTATTTTGTTCATAAATGACCTGGAGGATGGGATTAACAGTTCAATCTCTGTATTTGTAGACGATACTAAGCTAAGCAGGGCAATAACTTCTCCGCAGGATGTGGAAAACTTGCAAAAAGATCTGAACAAATGAATGGGGAAACTACATGGCAAATTAGGTTTATTGTAGAGTGTAAGTATGTATGTAGAAATGTAAAATTATGTATTTGGGTGGCAAAAATATGAATCTATACACTGGGGGGATTACCTCTGGGGGAATCTAGGAATGGAAAAGGACCTGGGGGTCCTAGTAGATGATAGGCTCAGCAATGGCATGCAATGCCAAGCTGCTGCTAACAAAGCAAACACAATATTGGCATGCATTAAAAAGGGGATGCATTCCAGAGATAAAACGATAATTCTCCCACTCTACAAGTCTCTGGTCCGGCTGCACCTAGAGTATGCTGTCCAGTTTTGGGCACCAGTCATCAGGAAGGATGTACTGGAAATGGAGCGAGGACAAAGAAGGGCAACTAAGCTAATAAAGGGTCTGGAGGAGATTAGTTGTAGCGGCGGCTCCTGAAGAGCAGGCTCTATGTGTTTTTCTAAAATTAAAGTTGCCTAAACTGCAGTTTGGTTTGGGTATGTTTGTCTAAATTGGACCTCTGCATCAGTCTGACTGGACTGTGAGATGTTCAGCCTGGCCACAGGGGGCACTGTCTCTTTGGCAGGCGTGGAACTGTAGTCTGGTTAGGTGCTTAAGTTACTCTATTTCGGAGCCAGGTCAGTGGGAGTGGCCATCTCCCTGTGCCCTCTGGGAGAGGGTATTTAAGATGCGGATATCACGTGGTACGGGGTTTCGGTCCAGAATGATGTGCTGATTACATGGTCCTGGTCCTCCTGACCAGCCCCCAGGAAGGCTATGGCCTGGGGTGCGGATCCACCCGGCTTTAATGTCTTGGAGCTGGCTAGCCCAAGGCAAGGAAACTAAAGGAGGATTCTGAGGTGGATGGGTGCAGTCTCCGGTTTGGGAGAGAGCCAGTGTACTTCAAGCATTCCAGGGGGGGACTCTTTAGAAGAACAACACGTACGGGTTGGTTTTCTTAACAAGAGCCTGGAAGGGCTGAAATAACCAAGAGAATCCGGTCTTGTGGATATCGCCAAGCAGGCTGAAAGATCCAGGTATCCTACGAGTGTTTCAAGTTTAGTTTCCCTGCATGTTCTGCAACAAGGTCTGAGACAAAGACTTTGTTCCTGAGTAAGCACTTTGTTGGCTGCTAGGCCTTGTGAGAGAGGGACTGTCCAACTTCAGTGATCATCTAGCTGCGAATGGCTATTCTGTGGATGCAGTCAAAGTAAGCAAGTTCTTTAACGTTTTTGGACTTTGACATTAAGAGTACCTGAACTTCCTTTTCCAACCCCCTGATCCCAAGTTGAAAGACTGTTCAATTGCCAGTCTCAAGTTACTGGGCCATCTACCACTGGACATCCCCTAGACGTGCAACAAGGAGAACGGAGAGTAACAGTAAGCCCAAAAATAACCAGCAGCTCCTTCGGGGGTTAGTACTACATAGTTATGAGGAAAGGTTGCGAGCACTGAACTTATTCTCTCTGGAGAAGAGACTCTTGAGAGGGGATATGATTTCTATATATAAATACCATACTGGTGACCCCACAATAGGGATAAACCTTTTTCGCAGAAGAGAGTTTAACAAGACTCGTGGCCACTCATTAAAATTAGAAGAAAAGAGGTTTAACCTTAAACTACGTAGAGGGTTCTTTACTGTAAGAGCGGCAAAGATGTGGAATTCCCTTCCACGGGTGGCGGTCTCAGCGGGGGACATCAATAGTTTCAAGAAACTATTAGATAAGCACCTGAACGACTGCAACATACAGGGATATAGGGCGTGGCCACGTTGTGTGCACTCGTTTGAACGGATAGAGACGAACGGCTGAGTTTTTTCAATACGCATATGCTTTTAATGTCAAATGTGAGTAGTTTTTTAATATTAATAAACGAACGATCTGGTTAAGAATGTATTACACTATGGATATGTCTTTCCTCATATATAATTAATGTTGGAGACCATACGGACGGAATAGCGAAGCTTCACCCAGTGCACCAGCAGCAGCCAGAGAGCAGCACAGTGGCTTACATTGTGAAGGTCCATCCAGCCCCATAAGGGGCATTAACTCTGGTGAGAGCATTTACATACTATAGCACTGAGTGGCGCACCGGGGATGAAGTTTTCTAATTGAAGACCCACACTGTTTGCACAAGTGAATGAAATATTCCCTATTGACTTTACGCATCAATTACAGCAATAATCTGAGGAGGCAGTATCATTAAGCCAAACATTAATTTTGGACTTATATTGGACATAAATGCGTCTTCATGCGATTATTGGTTGAACATATTTCTGATCCCTGGCTGTTCTGATCCCTAGTCGCTTTTTTGCACTTATTTTGCACATGTTTGCACAGTTTGTTCTGAACTAGCACATTGTTGGATACAAACAACATTTTCACCATTTTGTATATTTAAATGAATGTTTATATATTTCTGGTATTCACTTATAGCAGGCTGACACGTATAAGATAACTTAATATCTATTTTGGATATAATTATGATGGAACACGAATGTTGATTCAATATTGATCACACATATATTTTTTCAATTAGGATACAAAATTGTTTTAGGAAATTTTTGCACGCTATTGCCAACAGCTTTTTCTTTTTATATAAAAACACCAGGTTTTGGTGATAGGTTAATTTATCACATCACTGATAGGGTTTAGCGCCATAACCTTTTTATTTACACTTTTCATTTCCCTCTCCTCCCCATTAAGGAAGTGAGGGCTTCAGGCACAGGCAGCTCTAACCCAGTATATTTTCTTTTCTTCCTTCACTTTTTATTTATTTTTTATACTTCTATCACATTGGAGATCTTCCTTTGTTTTTGGTTTCTCCATAGCGCGACTTTATTTATTTATTTATACAGGGATATACAATGCAATACTGACATATAATCACACACATAGGTTGGACTTGATGGACTTGTGTCTTTTTTCAACCTCATCTACTATGTAACTATGTAACTATAACAAAAAACCAATACAGATGAAAAAAATGACAAACCTCACTCTCATGCCTCTTTTAATATTCCAAGTAATTTTCTCTCCCATAACCCTTTTCATCCCACTAATAGGAACTTTATACCCCTTTGTCACAAAAACCTCATTACAGGTAGACCGATCGATCTTGAAACTTGACTTATAGATAAATTGGTTAAAGAGATAATATTCTAATTACATTACAACTAAGTATTAAGTTAACACAGTTTCTTCAAATAAAAAAGAAAGAAAGAATCATACACAAGTATAATGACTGGCCATGCCCACACCCGGACACAGTTTGATCCCATTGGGGGTGTCCGGATGTGTTGGTAGCATGACCAATATCACTAACATGTTATGGACCTAATAATACATACTATTCATTTGATATTGAAACACCCCTTTTGTTATTGTGCACTAACTACATGCTAAGTTTAACATTTCTAGATGTAGATTACTATCGACAGAAACTTGAAAATGTTGAATCTGAATGTTTGTAACTTCTATTTTATATCTTGCTTTGAAAAAAAAAATCAATAAAAATATGGAAATAAAAAAACCCCAAAAAACTGTTACTGATGTTTATTACACATGTTTTCTAGGAGAAAAGTTCCTGCCTAATAATCAGTAAAATAGATATGTTTAAACGCAAAAAAGAGGTGTAAAGATGCGTATGCGTACGTCATTTGATTTTATTATAATTTATTTTTCCCCTTTTAGACTTAAAGTGGTTGTTAATCCACTTCTATAAAAACCTCCCAACCCCTCTGTAATATAACAATAAGTGCCCCCTGCCTGTGTTTTATATATATATATATATATATATATATATAAAAAAAGCCAATCTGTACCTATAACACAGTGTCTCTCAGTGATCAGGTGACTCCTCTCCTCTCTCCTCTGCCCGGCTGACAGCTATAGTGGGTGGGGCCAAGCACTGCCGCTGACGTCAGCCAGGGAGGAGAGGAGAGAGAGAGAGAGCCGAGGAGTCATGTGATCGCCAGGAGCCGATGTGTTATTGGTACAAAACCGCATATTTTTTATATATAACATAGACACGGGGCACTTATTGTTATATTACAGAGGGGATGGGAGATTTTTATATTAATTATGAGAGCAACAGGAGCGAAGGGGGTGGGCGATGACATGAGCAGATAGCCACAGAGGGGAGGGGGGAGAGGAAGGAGGAGATTGCAGAGGAGAGATGCAGATGACAGAGGCACGTAAACTGACCACGGTCTAAGCCCTTGTACACACGGTCGGACATTCCGACAACCAAATCCTTCGGATTTTGTCCGACGGATTTTGTCCAAAACTGGTGTTGCATACACACGGCCGGACAAAGTTGTCGGAAAATCCGATTGTGCGGAATGTGATGATGTTATTTCGTTACGACGGGACTACGTTCAGACTAGTAGCCAATAGCTTTGGTCTAGGAATTTGATCTGAGCATGCGTGGCACTTTGTCCGATCAGAATTCTCTACAAACAATCGGACAAAGTCCGATTGGACCATGTTGTCGGAAAATTTTATAGCCCAGCTCTAAAACTTTGTCGGTCGGATATTCCAATGGAAACAGTCCGATGGAGCCCACACATGGTTGGATTATCCGACAACACTGTCCGATCAGACATTTTCCATTGGAATGTCTGACCGTGTGTACAAGGGCTTAGGGTTTCGCAGCCATGATATACCATGGTCAGTTTACAGGAGAAGGGCAGAACCAGGCAGGATCTGCCAGGTATTCTTAGGTGTTACAGGGGTCCAAATTACACAGCACAAGCACTGTGCTGTATAACATGCTTTAAAGGAACAGGATTTGTTCTTTTTCTTTTTTTTTTTGGGTTAACAAACGCTTTCATTTACACACTTAAAAATGTGTAAGATGCAGACCTTTTAAATCTGTGTTACAGATGTGAATGCAGTGCGTTTACACACCTGTGTGAATGGCTCCTTTGAAAACAGCGCAGCTGTATTCAGATCCGTAATCAAAAAACACTTTTATATGCAATTTTTTACAGCTGTGTGAATGAAATTTTAGCCCCCGTTTGCATCAGCGCAATTTGACGTCAGCCAGGGAGGAGAGGAGAGAGAGCAAATTGCTCAAATTGCAAATTGCAGCCTATTGTCAAATTGCAGCCTATTGGTGGCAACGCCAGTGTCCCAATCGGTGTGATGCCGACTTTGTGGTGCTGCAACCATTTTCAAAAGTGGTTACTCCATTACTTTTGGTGATTCGGGGGTGATTTCAATAGACATCTGTGCATGAACCCACACAGATGTCTTTCAAGTTGCCCACAAACTCGCACTGAAATGTGGGTTTGAACGTTCAGCTAAACTCGCACGATTTGAAACCCGCCTTCAGTGTGAACGAGGGCTAAAAGTGGTTGTAAAGGCTTAAAGAGGAAGTAAACCGTGATGAGTTTACTTCCTCTTTCATTCCCTGCAAAGGCAAAGCATAATGGACTACTATGCATCGCATACCTGACACAGGAGCCAGCGAAGTCCCCTGTAGTCCGCCGCATCCATCTTCTCGGTGGGTCTCGCAGCTCCGCCGCTGTCATTCGGCGAAGCCGCAATGACGTCACTCCCGCGCATGCGCACAGGAGCCGAGACGCGCGGCATTGCGTGGCATCTTCGTTATCGAGGATGCCACGCTCAGTGCGCCTGCGCGCCGCTGTCTACGGCGCATGCGCCGCAGACATGCAGTGCCCGTCTTTGGGCAAATATCTCCTAAACCGTATAGGTTTGGGAGATATTTCTTGGACCTACAGGTAAGCCTTTATCTAGGCTTACCTGTAGGTCAGAGTGGTTTGTAAGGGTTTACAACCACTTTAAGGTTTTTTACCTTCATGCACGAAGGTAAAAAGCCTTCAGTGTGCAGCTGCCCCTGGACTAAATTAATTATTTTCCTCAAAATTCTAAGGACAAAGTGAAAGAGGTTTATTTGAAATCTTTGCAATTTTATTAAAAATGAAATCCCATGTACATAAGCATTCACAAGCCTTTGCTCAATACTTTGTTGAAGCACATTTGGCACCAATTACAATCTCAAGTCTTTTTGGGAATGATGCTACAAGCTTGGCACACCTATTTTTGGGCAGTTTCTCCCATTCTTCTTTGCAGGACCTCTCAAGCTCCATCGGGTTGTATGAGGGGCTTCACAGCCATTTTCAGATCTCTCCAGAGATGTTCAATCAGGTTCATGTCTGGGCTCTTGTTGGGCCACTCAAGGACATTCACAGAGATGTCCCGTAGCCACTCCTTTGTTATCTTGCCTGTGTGCTTAGGGTTGTTGTCCTGTTGGAAGATGAACCTTCGCCCCAGTCTGAGGTCCAGAGAGCTCTGGAGGAAGTTTTCATCAAGGACGTCTCTGTACATTGCTGCATTCATCTTTCATCGATCCTGACTAGTCTCCCAGATCCTGCCGCTGAAAAACATCCTCACAGCATGATGCTGCCACCACCATGCTTCACTATAGGGATGGTATTGGCCAGGTTATGAGTGGTGCCTGGTTTCTTCCAGACATGTCCCTTGCCACTTGCCATTCAGGCCAAAGAGTTCAATCCTTTTTTCATCAGACCAGATCATTTTGTTTCTCATGGTCTGAGAGTCCTTCAGGTGTCTTTTGGCAAACTCCAGGCGGGCTGTCATGTGCCTTTCACTGAGGAGTGGCTTCTGTCTGGCCACTCTACCATACAGGCCTCAGATTTACAGCGACTGCACTTTAAAGTGCACTTGTAGTGCAGAGTGGATTTGGCTTTAGTAAATCAACCCCTTTGTCCAATGCCCACCATTAGCAACGTATTCCAAATTATTTTCGGATACTCTTCAGCACAGAAGGCTTCTCCAAAGATACTCCATGCAAGCAGCCAAATTCCTGCCTTACTCCATCTTAAAATATTTTTTAAGTTATGCTGTGTAAATGAGGACATCTAACAAGTATAAAGCAGGGGTTATCCCAATTTAAATGCAAAAGTGGAAATACACTTTAACCGCTAAAAACATTTACTGCGGCAGGCAACCCGGCTGCGCGAAACAATTACCTGTATGTTGTTTCCTCTTCGTGGTCTGGGGCACGCACCTAGGGTTGCCACCTCATCCCTTTAAACCCAAACACATGTTAAATACACAGGTTCTGTGGCTGATCAAGGTGGTAATTAAACTTACTTGGTGTCTTATCTGCATTAAATTAGCCTCAGAACCTGTGTAATGCATACGTGTTTGGTTTAACCACTTCAGCCCCGGACCAATTGTCAGCCTAAGGACCAGAGGTCTTTTTACAATTTCGCACTGCACTGCTTTAACTGGTAATTGTGCGGTCAATGTTGTACCAAAACAAATTTGCATCCTTTTCTTCCCACAAATAGAGCTTTCTTTTGATGGTATTTGATTGCCTCTGCGATTTTTATTTTTTGCGATATAAATGGAAAAAGACCGAAAATTTTGAGAAAAAAATATATTTTCTACTTTTTGTTATAAGAAAAATCGAATAAACTCAATTTTATTCATACATTTAGGGCAAAATTTATTCAGCCACATGTCTTTAGTAAAAAAAATGTCATTAAGCGTATATTTATTGGTTTGCGCAAAAGTTATAGCGTCTACAAACTAGAGTACATTTTCTGGAATTTACACAGCTTTTAATTTATGACTGCCGATCTCATTTCTTGAGGCGCTAAAATGGCAGGGCAGTACAAACCCCCCCCCAAATGACCCCATTTTGGAAAGTAGACACCCCAAGGAAATTGCTGAGGGGCATGTTGAGCCCATTGAATATTTTTTTTTTGTCCCATGTGATTGAATAATGACACAAAAAAAAAAAAGTTTACAAAAAGTTGTCACTAAATGATATATTGCTCTCACATGCCATAGTTATATGTGGAATTGCACCCCAAAATATATTCTGCTGCTTCTCCTGAGTACGGGGATACCACATGTGTGGGACTTTTTGGGAGTCTATCCGCGTACGGCACCCCGAAAACCAATCACTGCCTTCAGGATTTCTAAGGGTGCAAATTTTTGATTTCACTCCTCACTACCTATCACAGTGACCCCATTTTGGAAAGTAGACACCCCAAGCTATTTACTGAGAGGCATGTTGAGTCCATGAAATATTTTATATTTTGCCACAAGTTGCAGGAATATTACAATTTTTTATATTTTTTTTTGCACAAAGTTGTCACTAAATGATATATTGCTCACACATGCTATGGGCATAAGTGAAATTATACGCCAAAATAAATTCTGCTGCTTCTCCCAAGTACGGGGATACCACATGTGGGGGACTTTTTGGGAGCCTAGCCACGTACGGGACCCCGAAAACCAAGTACTGCCTTCCGGATATAAATATAAAACGCTACCTAAAAAAACTGTTAGCGATCGCAGGGATCAGGCCTGACTCTGCGATCACTGCAGTTATGTGTTTAGTGTTTTGTAAGTGACAGTGATCGATCGATACTGCACTTGGGTGGGCTGGGCGGAGGGGCAAAACACAGGTGCCAGCAGGTATCTGGGCTGATCCCGCTAACAATGTGTTTTTTTGGAACCCTAAACTGCTGGGGACGCTAGTATAGATCTGATCAGATCAGATATTGATCTGTTCAGATTCTATACCACTACGGGAGGTTTATGCTTTGTGCGTGGGTGTTAGCGGTACTGGCACTAACCTAGCGCTGCCTGAGGCGATGCAGACCCTGACCCTAAAACCTAATTGATATCACCCGCTGGGTGATCAGGGGGTTAAACCTTTATTGGGTAATAAATGGTAGGTGCCCTGATGCTATAAAAAGCAAACTAACTAACCAGAGTCACCCGTAACACTTATACGGTGAACGCTGGTGAAAGGGTTAACTAGGGGCAATCAGGGGGTTAAAACCATTATTGGGTAGTATATGGGGGTACCTAGCACTATAAAAACCTGGCGGTGAACCCAAAAAAATAACTAGCTACCTAGCGGCACCAGTGACACTAATGCAGCGATCAGCAAAATGATCGCTTAGTGACACTGGCAAAAGGGGGTGAAAGGGTTAACTAGGGGCAATCAGGGGGTTAAAACCGTTATTGGGTAGTATATGGGGGTACCTAGCGCTATAAAAACCTGGCGGTGAACCTAAAAAAATAACTAGCTACCTAGCGGCACCAGTGACACTAATGCAGCAATCAGAAAAACGATCGCTTAGTGACACTGGCAAAAGGGGGTAAAAGGGTTAACTAGGGGCAATCAGGGGGTTAAAACCATTATTGGGTAGTATATCGGGGTACCTAGCGCTATAAAAACCTGGCGGTGAACCTAAAAAAATAACTAGCTACCTAGCGGCACCAGTGACACTAATGCAGCGATCAGAAAAACGATTGCTTAGTGACACTGGCAAAAGGGGGTGAAAGGGTTAACTCTAGGGGCAATCAGGGGGTTAAACCTTTATTGGGGGGGTAGGGGGCTACCCTGGACCTAACACTAACTGCCCTGACAGTTTTTACTGTCACAACTGACACTAAATGCAGTGATCAGTAAATAAATGATCACTGCAATCAGTGACACTGTGACTGGGAGGGGGGGCGTTGGGGATCGGGGGTTGATCGGGGGGGGGGATTTTTGTGCCTATGTGTACCTACATGTCAGTGTAGTCCGGTCAAAAAGACCGCCCCGAGGAGAATGACATCACTTCCTCCCTGCCTGTGTTTACTATACACAGCAGGGGAAGCTTCTCATTCGCCAGGAGCGATCGAGAGGGGATGGCCAGAAACCAACGGCCATCCCCTCATCCCGGATCGCTCCTGAAGCGAAACGGACCGCCGCATCCAGCGGGAGGGGGTCCGATTGGACCCCCCACCCGCTGGAAGGCAAGCACATACATGTACGTGCTTGTGCCTGTCGGTGTCATTGCGCCGACGTACATTGCCATGCGGCGGTCCTTAAGTGGTTAAAGCGATGAGGTGGCAACCCTACTCGCGCCACCGGCGACCCACTCCCGCTGTGATTGGACTCAACAGGAGCCAATAAGCGGACCCGCTGATCGTTCTCTGGAGGGGCAGAACGGCGGTCTGCCTATGTAAACAAGGCAGGCTGCTGTTCTGTCAGAGAGAAATCTTGTTCCTGCTATTTAGGAATACAGATCTCTCTCTTCCTCCTGTTAAACCTTCCCCCTACACAGTTAGAAATCAATCCCTAGGAACACACTTAACACTTTGATCTCCCCTGATGTTAACCCCTTCCCTGCTAGTGTCACTTATACAGTGACGGTGCATTTCTTTAGCACTGATCACTGTATTAGTGTCACTGGTCCCCAAAGTCAGAATTTAAATTGTGCGACTTTGGGGTCGCAATGGTGGAAATGTAGGGTAAGTGTTACTTTTGTCCGCCGCAATGTCGCAGTCCAGCTAAAAATTGCTAGCCGCTAATAGTAAAAATAAAAATGGCATAAAAATATCTCATAGTTTGTAGACACGATAACCTTTCAGCAAACCAATCAATATACGCGTATTGGGATTTTGTTTACCAAAAATATGTAGCAGAATACATATTGGCCTAAACTGATGAAGAAATTTGATGTTTTACATTTTTTTAATTGGATTTATAGCAGAAAGTGAAAAATATATATATTTTTTTTCAAAATTGCCAGTCTTTTTTTGTTGATAGCACAAAAAAAAAAACGCAGAGGTGATCAAATAACACCAAAAGAAAGCTCTATTTATGGGAAAAGGGCATACATTTTGTTTTTGTACAGTGTCGCAAGAACAGCGCAATTGTCAGTTAAATCAACACAGTGCCATGTCGCAAAAAATGGCCTGGTCATGAAGGGGGTGAAAACTTTCGGGGCTGAAATGGTTAAAGCAGGGTCCTTACATGCAGATAGTCTAAAGGGCTGTGGGTGGAACTGGGCATGGCTAATTCCTGATAGGGCTATTAACGGAGCTGGCATCTAAGTAGCTACACAGCAAGCAGGGCTGGACTGGGACAAAAATTTGGCCCTGGACTTCATCCAGACTGGCCCACTTTAATTTTGCAAACACACACAAAAAAAGTATATAAACTATACGCAATTGCGCAAAAAAATAAGTAAAACATTCCAATGTAAGTATAAACGGCTTTTTTTTATTATTTAGAGAAAAAGATGCAATTACCGTGGACAGTGACAATAAATAATTAACCACTTGCTTACTGGGCACTTAAACACCCTTCCTGCTCAGACCAATTTTCAGCTTTCGGTGCTCTCACACTTTGAATGACAATTACTCAGTCATGCAACACTGTACCCAAATGATTTTTTTGTCCTTTTTTTCCCCACAAATAGAGCTTTCTTTTGGTGGTATTTGATCACCTCTGGGGTTTTTATTTTTTGCGCTATAAATGAAAAAAGACCGAAAATTTTGAAAAAAAAAAAACGCATATTTCTTTATTTCTGTGAAAAAATTATGCAAATTATTAATTTTTCTTCATAAATTTTGCCCACAATTTATACTGCTACATATCTTTGGTAAAAATAACCCAAATTAGTGGATATTATTTAGTCTTTGTGAAAGTTAGAGAGTCTACAAGCTGTGGTGCGAATCGCACAAAATTTATCACATCTGATGTACTGGTGGCCTATCTCGCTTCTTGTGACCCGACCAAGTCAGGAAAGTGTAAATACCCCCCAAATGACCCCTTTTTGGAAAGTAGACATTCCAAGGTATTAAGTAAGAGGCATAGTGAGCTTTTTGATGTTGTCATTTTTTTCCCACAATTCTTTGCAAAATTAAGATTTTAAATTTTTTTTATTTTTTTCCACAAAATTGTCATTGTAATAGGTTATTTCTCTCACGTGGCATGTGTATACCACAAATGACACCCCCAAAAAAATTCTGCTACTACTCCTGAGTATTACAATACCACATATGTGGGACTTTTCCACAGCCTGGCCACATAGAGAGGCCCAACATGCAGGGAGCGCCATCACGTGTTCTAGGAGCATAAATTACACATCTAACTTGTTGACTACTTATTACACTTTTGAAGGTCCTGGAGCACCAGGACAATGCTAGGTGACACTGATGACAGATGGCACTGATACGTGGCAATGATGACACTTATACGTGGCACTGATGACACATGGCACTGATGACAGATGGCACTTATACGTGGCACTGATGACACGTGGCACTGATACGTGGCACTGACAGATGGCACTAATACGTGGAACTGATGACAGATGGCACTAATACGTGGCACTAATATGTGGCACCGATGACAGATGGCACTAATACGTGGCACCGATGACGCGTGACACTGATGACAGATGGCACTGATAAGTGGCATTGATGACACGTGACACTGACAACAGATGGCATGTGACACTGACAGGTGGCACTGATGACAAATGGCACTGATATGTGGCACTGATGGCAGATGGCACTAATATGTGGCACTGATGACAGATGGCACTATGTGGCACTAATGACACGTGGCACTGATGACAGATGGCACTTATACGTGGCACTGATGACAGATGGCACTGGGGACAAATGGCACTGACAACAGGTGGCACTGGGGACAGATAGCACTAACAGGTGGCACTGGGGACAGATAGCACTAACAGGTGGCACTGGGGGCAGGTAGCACTGGGGCAGATGGCACTGGGGCGGATGGCACTGGGGCAGGATAGCACTGGGGGGGGCAGGATGGCACTGGGGGAGCATGGCACTGGGGCGGATGGCACTTTTTTTAATTCATTTTTTTATTTTCCCACTTACGGCCGCTGCAGCCGTTCATCTCTCCCCTCTCACACGCTGTCTGTGTGAGGAGGGAGAGAGGCGCTGAGAGATGATCTCATATGTTTACATATGAGATCATCTCACATTGGACACACCAATCGCGCTTTAAACGGCCGCTGTGATTGGCCGTTTACAGCGATCTGTGTCTCCGGGGGACAGGGCAAACACAGAACTTCCCCGATGCGCGTCCGCGGCGGCGCGCATTGCGGAAGTAAACACCAGGACGTCCAGGGACGGCCTCCTGGACGAAAGCGCCTGCTTTATAGCCGTCATTCGGCTATAGGGCGGGCGGGAAGAGGTTAATCAGTTACCGTGGACAGTGGCAGTACATTTACTCCTACCCCCCCCCCCCCCCCCCCCACCATGCTGCATATTACAGATATCACAGACATGCCAGTTGATTTTCTTATTTAGTGCTTACTTGATGATACTGGTTAGGTTATGGATTACTTTGTCCCTGGACACTGACCCAGTCTGTGATGCTGTCTGGAGTGGAATCCTGCAGGCTGCAGCTGTGGAGTGTGGAGCAATGGTTTGGTTCCTCGCTCCTCCTCGGCGGCGCTTTCCCTTCACTCCCAGGCCAGGCAGCTAAGCTTGAACTCCTCCCATATCCCCGGGCCGCCTCTGCCCTCCAGCCGTGACGTCACGGCGCTGGGACAAGTAAGATAAGGGGAGTAAGTGGCAGCTTCACCAGGGGGGTTGCACTTGTGCGCCAGCCCAGGTGCTGTGGCGGAGCCGCGGCCGCCGGCGAAAATAAAAAAAAAGTAATAAAGCTCAAACTGACAACCGGCCCAGCGGCCCACTGAGCCAATCGGCCCACCGGGAATCTCCCGGTAGTCCCGATGGCCAGTACAGGCCTGACAGCAAGGGTGACAATGCTACACTGATTTCACTGCATAAGGAAGGGTGTTGTCACCCCATCAAAGGAAGTCCACTGGTTTTACTGGCAGGATCTAAAAGTGTTAAAAAAATGTTCTAGAAAAACAGAGAGCTTGGTCTCTAAGGACAACTTCACATATGTGATTTTATAGTCTGACCATAGCTCTTCTCTAAACGTAACACCTTTGTGCTCTTTTTTCAGATAATATAACTGTTTTTTATTTTATTGTTATAGCAATGTATGACTGGGGGGGGGGGGGGGTTGGGGCAGAACAGCAGCACACTGGTCTTCCCAGTGAATGGCTGTGCAGGGGGAGGGGCATGTCAGCACAAGTGTTATTATTGTAGGAAAGCAAGGTGAGTTCTTAGCACAGCTAGAAAACTGACTGCGCTGTGCTTTCCTACTACTTAGTCTAGTCAGTTTTCAATAGTATAGCAGAGGGACTGGCAGGGACACCAAGGATTTCACACATAGGAAGTAATACAAAGTCAACAGGATACTATTTCATACGTGCACAGTACAGCGGGCACATATCATGAATATGACATTTTGGGTTGACTTATTGCTTAAATCCTCCAAATAAAGGACAAAGGGTAGAAATAGTGGGAAAAAAAATGCCACGTACAGTTCTTCCTATATCTCCCCCTATGAAGAACATTTTGACATCCGTTGCTTTTCATGGAAAATTGTAGGTTTTCAGCTGATAAAAGCAGAGTTTCATTTTACCAACAGCATCAGACAGTGATCTATGGCTGATTTTATTAAACATGAACACTGATGGATATGTAATGCTTTGAATGCTTAGATCAACTAATGCCGGTAATTGTGTTTTCCATTTAAATTTCAATGTAAGAAATTCTAACACAATATTGGCACTCAGCAAAGCTACAATAACCCTGAAAATGCAGTTTGTCACTGTAATTATGGGGTGATTATTTGGGGATGAAAAAAGTCTTACTCGTGCATAAATAAAATCAATTCATAAATTACATAACAATAGAGCTCTTGTACTAAATCATTTGAAATACTTCACTTAAAGGGACACTACTGAGGGTTTTCAATAAGAATTCATTTCATTTTTTTAAAAAGACAAAAAAAACCTTTATATCAAAACAATAATAGATTTTCAGATTTGTACGCGAGTCTTATTTTTCATCATTTTCGCTAAATTGATAGCGTAAAAAATGACTTTGCTTTGGAGTCTACCTTATAAGGGGGTCTTAAAGTGACCTTGTCACTAGGATAAAGTATTTCAGGAAGAAGAACCCTGAAAATGAAGATGCTGAATAATGACCTCTTCAGCAGGTGCCAAGTCAAGTTTTGGTTCTTGTAGTTATGAGCACCATCTGACACTTTGGGGTGTGTTGGATAGTGTTTGAAAAAGAAGGGGTTTTTGGGACTTTATATGAAGCAATGACCTAGTCATATGCCTCCATTCCTAAGCCCTTGTACACACGGTCGGAGATTCCGACAACCAAATCCGTCTGAGTAATTCCAACGGATTAATTCCGGAAGAGATCCAGAAGTGATGTTGCATACACACGGTCGGACTAAGTTGTCAGAAAATCCGATTGTACATAACGTGATGACGTTATTTTGTTACGACGGGACTACGTTCAGGCTAGTAGCCAATAGCTTTGGTCTAGGAATTTGATCTGAGCATGCGTGGCACTTTGTCCCTCGGAGTAGGCTACACATGATCGGAGTATGTCCGATAGGAGCATTTTGTCGGAAAATTTTACCGGCAAGTTGGAAAACTTGGTCTGTCGGATATTCCGACGGAAACAGTCCGATGCAGACCACACACAGTCGGAATATCCGACAAAGCGGTCCGATAGGACACATTCCGTCGGAATCTCCGACCGTGTGTACAAGGGCTTAGAGTTGGGTCATTGATTTTAACAGTTGCAGCTATGTATATTGGGTTATATTGCCTATTACTAATGAAACATTTTCCACAGAAGCCCCTTATGGCTGTTTCTGACCACCATTTTGACCACTTATGAGGATCATTTTATGGATACACGTCCACCTTGGATACTGTTTGTCTTGGTTTCTGTCGCAGAACCTACCACCTCAGCTCCCTGAGATGATACTTCCAGGGGGGGCTCAGTGTTTCCAGCATTATGCCACCAATATTATCGAAACTCTATAAATTATATAGAGGAATCCCTTTATCATTTTTTTTTTTGATATTTACATTTTTTCCATGTTAGATTATTTAGGAATCCATTTGTTTTCTTGTAGAATATATCACATGCTTGCCCCGGAAGAGTGGCTTTAAGTCACAAAATGCTTTGAGATAGTTGATGCCATGCTCTATATATACCATGCAGTTACAGTATTTCTATACGGAATCTTTTCTTATGTATTATGTGTTCCAGGATTCGTAACTTTATATGAATTTCTTACAATCATGCAATTTTTATAATTATGTATATACAGTGAGGAGAACAAGTATTTGACACACTGCCGATTTTGCAGGTTATCCTACTTACAAAGCATGTAGAGGTCTGTCATTTTTATCATAGGTACTTGTCAACTGTGAGAGACGGAATCTAAAACAAAAATCCAGAAAATCACATTATATGATTTTTAAGTAATTAATTTGCATTTTATTGCATGACATAAGTATCTGATACATCAGAAAAGCAGAACTTAATATTTGGTACAGAAACCTTTGCAATTACAGAGATTATACGTTTCCTGTAGTTCTTGACCAGGTTTGCACACACTGCAGCAGGGATTTTGGCCCACTCCTCCATACAGACCTTCTCCAGATCCTTCAAGTTTCGAGGCTGTCGCTGAGCAATATGGACTTTCAGCTCCCTCCTAAGATTTTCTATTGGGTTCAGGTGTGGAGATTGGCTAGGCCACTCCAGGACCTTGAGATGCTTCTTACGGAGCCACTCCTTAGTTGCCCTGGCTGTATGTTTTGGGTTATGGTCATGTTGGAAGACCCAGCCACAGCCATCTTCAATGCTCTTACTGAGGGAAGGAGGTTCTTGGCCAAGATCTCGTGATACATGGCCCCATCCATCCTCTCCTCAATACGGTGCATTATTGCACATATTCTTTTTAGCAATTTTGTGAAAAAAATCATATATTTAAACTGAAAATGAAACAAAACACCCCCATTTTATTATAATTTGTTAATTCTGATTGCCTTTAAAATATTCTTACAATTAGATTTATGTTAAGAGCTGTTTTTTTATCTTTTGATCCAAAGGAGACCTCCAAATATTTTGGTTACATACACATGGATAAATAGACTATGTTATCATTTTGCTTAACCTTTTCTATCCATTACTTCCAATAATTTATTTCTATAATAGAATAGTTATTTAACCCCCAACTTCAAATTATTAAATTTTCCATAAAAAAGGGTATTTTAACAGCACCTTTATGAATAAAGGATCATTGTAATTATTCATCCATAAAAAGACACAGCTATTTTTAAAACATGATAGTACAACATTTTTGACCTTGGTTTCTATATAAATCCCAACAGCTTTAGATTTCTATGTATCATACAATCAAACGTCTTTTTGAGGACTGCGTGCCCTCGTACATTGCATCAGGTATCAGGAATAGGGATGAGCCGAACACCCCCCGGTTTGGTTCGCACCAGAACTTTCGAACGGACCCCAAATTCGAACGAACTTTAGAACCCCATTGAAGTCTATGGGACTCGAACGTTCGAAATGAAAAGTGCTAATTTTAACGGCTAATATGCAAGATACTGTCCCTAAAAGGGTTTGGGGACCTGGCTCCTGCCCCAGGGGACATGGGTCAATGCCTAAAATGTTTTTCAAAATGGCCGTTTTGGCGGGAGCACTGATTTTAATGACGATTAAAGTGAAAAAAAAAAGTGAAATATTCCTTTAAATATGGTGCCTGGGGGGTGTCTGTAGTATGCCTGTGAAGTGCCACGTGTTTCCCGTGTTTAGAACAGTCCCTGCACAAAATGACATTAAACGGAAATAACACCATTTAAAACTGCTTGCGGTTTTAATGTTATATCTGGTTCCTGCAATATGGTTGAAAATCATTGAGAAAAAAGGCATGGGTAGCCCTCCCTGCCCATTACCAGCCCCTTTAGGTCTTGTACGCATATTAAGGGGAACTCCGTACCCATATTAAAAAAAGGAAATGCGTGTGGCCCCCAGGCCCTATATACTCAGAACAGCAGTATACAGGCGGTGCAAACAAGACAGGGACTGTGTAGGTTTGTTGTGTTAAGTTGAATCTGTTTGTAATTTTCAACTGGTACATTTTAAAAGTGTAGCTCCAGTCAAAAAAACAATTTTTAAGCTTTTTGGAAAACATAGGGAAGGGTTATCACCCCTGTATAATTTGTTTTGTCGTCCATCTTTTTTCATCTCACTTGCTGTTGTCTCCTTCCGTTTGCAAGTAGGAGATGTTTGTAAATTGGACGTTTGAAAGTAGGGGCCTGCCCTATATGCTCTGCAGAAATGGCGGAACAAGGTGTTGGTTTTGCCACAACATTGTAAGCCCTCAAAGTGACTCTTGGTGGGCGCTGGAGTGCCCTGCTGTGAACGATTATATCAAGAATTGTAATTACATGCCATTGTTGAACAGTGGTAGAAAAATTGACCTTTGGTGGTTGTGGTGCTGGTGCCACAACACTATAAGTCCTCACCGTTACTCTGGGTGGGCACAGGAAGGGGCCCTCCTGTGAAATATTATATCAAGAATTGTAATTACATGTCCCTGTTAAACAGGGGCAGAAAAATTTGGCCTTAGGCACTGCTGCTGGTGCCACCACACTGCAACCTCTGCCATATACTCTAGTTTTATTGCAGGAATTAGCCCTGCTGCAAAGCATTGCATCAAAAATTGTACTTAAACGCCCCTGTTAAACAGGGGCAGAAAAATTGGGCCTTAGGCACTGGTGCTGGTGCCACCACACTGCAACCTCTGCCATATACTGTAGTTTTATTGCAGGAATTAGCCCTGCTGCAAAGCATTGCATCAAAAATTGTAATTAAACGCCCCTGTTAAACAGGGGCAGAAAAATTGGGCCTTAGGCACTGGTGCTGGTGCCACCACACTGCAACCTCTGCCATATACTCTTGTTTGATTGCAGGAATTAGCCCTGCTGCAAAGCATTGCATCAAAAATTGTACTTAAACGCCCCTGTTAAACAGGAGCAGAAAAATTGGGCCTTAGGCACTGGTGCTGGTGCCACCACACTGCAACCTCTCCCATATACTCTTGTTTGATTGCAGGAATTAGCCCTGCTGCAAAGCATTGCATCAAAAATTGTACTTAAACGCCCCTGTTAAACAGGGGCAGAAAAATTGGGCTGATGGCATCAACCAGAACCAGAAATGTTCTTCCAACATATCAGCGGAGGAGGAAGAGGATAGATAATCAACATAACAGGACAGTCACTCAGCATCAGCATAGGCAGTCTTGAAGGGATGTGATATTTCAAAAAAAATGATTCTGTTACATCAGCTTCAGGTGCTTGGTAGCTGTGGGTGATCCAAGACTGATTAATCTTGATGAAGGTCAGTCGATCAACTGATTCGGTGGACAGGCGCACCCTGTGATCGGTAACAAAGCCACCAGCAGCACTGAAGGTGCGTTCCGAAAGAACGCTGGATGCAGGACAGGCCAGTAGCTCAATTGCATACTGTGCAAGCTCTGGCCAGTGATCCATCCTCAAGACCCAGTAAGCCAGAGGATTTTCGGTGGGAAAGGTGTCCAAGTCTGACCTTGCCCCTAGGTATTCCTGCACCATGTAAATCAGACGCTGGCGATGGGTGCTGGAACCGATCATACCTTGGGGCTGCGGACTAAAAAATTGTCTGAAAGCATCAGTCAGACGGCCACCTTCTCCACCGCTCCTTCTGACCGATGCCTCAGCAACACGTTGTCCAGGACCAGGAGTTTGTAACCTCCCAGTCTCTGGGAACGCGTTGCACAGACCTTTCTGCAAGGCCTCCCGGAGATGTCTCATCCTCTGCTCCCTCTGCGATGGCAAGATAAGGTCGGCAACCTTACCCTTGTACCGTGGATCAAGGAGAGTGGCCAGCCAGTAATGGTCCCTCTCCTTGATCCGAAGAATACGAGGATCCTTCCGCAGGCTTTGCAGGATCAGGGAGGCCATGCAGCGTAGGTTAGCTGAGGCATTCGGTCCGGAGTCCTCTGGGTCACTAAGGACAACATGATCCGCAGCTACCTCCTCCCAGCCACGTACAAGTCCACGTGTTTCTTGGGACTGTAAATCATCCCTACAAGACTGCTGCTGCTGCTGCTGAGTGCCAGCCTCCACCTCCATGCTGACACAATCATTCTCCTCCTCCTCTTCCTCCTCCTCATCCTCTTCCTGTGTGATGGGTGGCACAGCAGGAACACTGTCTGTATAAAGGGGGCCTTGAGAGGCAAGGAAGTCCTCCTCTTCCTGCCTCTGTTCTGCCTCAAGTGCCCTGTCCATTATTCCATGCAGCGTATGCTCCAAGAGGTGGACAAGAGGTACAGTATCACTGATGCATGCACTGTCACTGCTCACCATCCTTGTGGCCTCCTCAAACGGTGACAGGACAGTGCATGCATCCCTGATCATGCTCCACTGGCGTGGTGAGAAAAAACCAAGCTCCCCTGACCCTGTCCTGGTGCCTTAGTCGCACAGGTACTCATTGATGGCCCTCTGCTGCGTGTGCAGCCGCTGCAGCATGGCCAATGTTGAGTTCCATCTGGTGGGCATGTCACATATAAGGCGGTTCTTGGGCAGGTTCAACTCCTTTTGGAGCTCAGCCAGCCGAGCACAGGCATTAAATGATCGGCAGAAATGCATGCAGACTTTCCTGGCCTGCTTCAGGACATCCTGTAAGCCGGGGTACCTGCCCAAGAACTGCTGCACCACCAGGTTAAGGACGTGAGCTACACAGGGCACATGGGTCAGCTGTCCCTGTCGGAGGGCGGAGAGGAGGTTGGTGCCATTGTCACAAACCACCATTCCTGGCTTGAGCTGGCGTGGCGTCAACCACCTCTCGGCCTGCCCTTGCAGAGCTGACAAAACATCCGCCCCAGTGTGGCCCCTGTCCCCCAAACAAACCAGCGCAAGCACGGCATGGCATCGTTTTGCCTGCGTACTTGCGTAGCCCCTGGAACGCCTACGAAGCACCGCTGGTTCTGAGGACAGAGCACTGGAAGAGGCCATGGAGGAAGAAGAAGAGGAGGGGGTGGAGGAGAGAGGTGTGTCACAACCAATAGTAGCATTTTGGAGGCGTGGTGGCGGAACAACCTCCAACACTACTGCACCTTGTCCTGCATCCTTCCCAGCTGCCAGAAGAGTGACCCAATGGGCCGTGAAAGACAGGTAATGTCCCTGTCCATGCCTGCTGGGCCATGAGTCAGCGGTAATATGCACCTTACCGCTGACCGCCCTGTCCAGCGAGGCAAGGACATTGCCTTCCACATGCCGGTAGAGAGCCGGAATCGCCTTCCGTGGCGTTTGGGGACCTGCCACTGAGGAACCGCACATTGTACAAACTCACGGAAGGGGGCCGAGTCTACCAACTGAAAAGGCAGCAGTTGAAGTGCTAGCAATTTAGCCAAGCTAGCATTCAACCGCTGGGCATGTGGATGGCTGGGAGTGAACTTCTTTCGCCGGTCCAGCAGCTGGGGCAGGGACATTTGCCTGCTATAATCGGACGTGGGTGTACCGCTAGCAGAGTTCCCGGAAGCACTTGGCTGTGACACACCTAATTCTACACCTTCATTCCTCTCAGAGCAGGTTTCAGAGAGGACTGAAGGTCTAGTGGGGTTGGAGATGCCAGCTGATGAGGAGCAAGGAGAGGTCCGCTTTGTTCTTTGGTGTGGGTCTTTGAGGTACGCTTGCCAACGAGCTGCATGGCAGGTCAACATATGTCTGGTCAAGCATGTGGTGCCCAAGCGGCTGATGTTTTGGCCACGTGAGATACGCTTGAGACATATGTTGCAAATAGCAGCGGTGCGATCTGATGCACTCGTCTCAAAAAAGGCCCACACCAAAGAACTTTTAGAATAACGCGCAGAGGCAGCGCTCTGCACAGGCGGAGCTCTGCGGTGTGATTCAGTCGGTGTGCTGCCCCTAAGCTGGCCCCCGGAGGGCATCCTGCCTCGTTGGACATGTGCCTCCTCCTCCTCCTCCTCCTCTCTCCTTCCAGGCACCCACGTGGAGTCAGTGCCCTCATCATCCCCTCCCTCTTCATCGCTGTAGCAAACCTGGCAGTATGCTGCAGCTTGTGGAACATGATTGCCAGATTGCTGTCCTTCTTGAGCATCCCCTCTCTCTGTGCTCACGCTACTGCCTTCCTCTAGCTGAGTGTCATCATCAGAGCCCACAAAACACTGGGCATCCTCCTGCAGCATGTACCCAACACTGTGCTCAAAGAGTTCAGGAGACTCCTCAGGAGGACATGGTGGGTCTAGGGAAGGAGTCACTGATGATGACATTGAGAGGAGGGAAGACGATGCGTTGGCAGCTGCTTTGCTAGTACCCTGAGACTGGGTGAGAGAGGATGAGGAGGATGAAGAGGGCTTGGTCATCCACTCTACCAAGTCGTTGGCATGTTGCGGTTCAACATGTCCAGCTGCTGAAAAGAAGGACAAGCGTGTCCCATGGCCACGTGCTGATGACAATGCACCGCGTCCACGACCAGCACTGTTGTCTCTAGACACAGAGCCTGCTTGCCCTCTTTTATCGGCTCGCGCCTGTCTGCCTCTCCTTGCTGGCCTTCCAGACATGGTAATGGCCTGAAGGGAGTTGGGTAAAAAAGCAGTTGGGTAGTGTATATTGTGCTAGAGGCACACAACACCCACTAACTCCTGCAGATGCCTTTATTATAGAACACCAGAGATAAAGGGGTATATACAGATGTATACTGTGCTGTGCTGGAGGCACACACAACTTCCAATAACTCCTGCAGATGGCAAGTGGGCTCAAATAGAGAACAGCTATGTAGGTGGATATAGCGGTATGTACTGGGTACAGAGCACGCAGACAGCACGCACTATCTCCTAACACTACTGACTGCAAGCTCTATTATAAAAGATAGATCACTAGCTATATAGGTGAGGTGAATATAGCGGTGTATACTGCAGTCAGGGCACGCAGACAACAACCACTACACAACAGCAAGATCGAAAATCGTCTGAAAATGATCGGTGTGTACTGTGTTGAAGGTACACAGAACACCCACTAACTCCTGCAGATGCCTTTATTATAGAACACCAGAGATAAAGGGGTATATACAGATGTATACTGTGCTGTGCTGGAGGCACACACAACTTCCAATAACTCCTGCAGATGGCAAGTGGGCTCAAATAGAGAACAGCTATGTAGGTGGAAATAGCGGTATGTACTGGGTACAGAGCACGCAGACAGCACGCACTATCTCCTAACACTACTGACTGCAAGCTCTATTATAAAAGATAGATCACTAGCTATATAGGTGAGGTGAATATAGCGGTGTATACTGTGGTCAGGGCACGCAGACAATAACCACTACACAACAGCAAGATCGAAAATCGGCCGAAAACTATCGGTGTGTACTGTGTTGAAGGTACACAGAACACCCACTGCTTCAGACGCCAACACATTACACAAGGCCGCCGCGCTGGCGGCCTTATATAGTGTGGGGCGTGCACTACACAGCCTGAGCTATGATTGGCCACAGGCATCCTGCCTGTGGCCAATCATGGCTCTCCTCGCTGCTGGCGCTGCGATTGGCCAAGCATGCGGGGTCACAGTGCATGCTTGGCCAATCATGAGCCAGCAATGCACTGCGCCATCGCAGTGCATTGTGGGCCGTGAGCGCCACACGAATTTGGCGCGAACGGACCAAAATGTTCGGACTTCGCCGAACGGACGAACAGCCAATGTTCGAGTCGAACGTATGTTCGACTCAAACAGGAAGCTCATCCCTAATCAGGAATTCAGCTTCATGGTCAGAGTAGGTTTAGGCTTATACTCTAACAAATGTTTTCAAAAGTGTCGGGCCCGCTGGGGAGTCTGGGAAGGGGTACTTAAGATGTGGGGGTCATGTGTTTAGGAGAGAGGAGTTTGTGAGGCCGCGTACACACGGGCGGACTGTTCGCCCAACCTTGTCCGCTGAACAGTGTTTGGGCGGACAGTCCGCTCGTGTGTGGGCTTTCAGCGGACAGTTTCAGCGGACAGTTGGACGGACAAAGTCTTTCGGAAATTCCGAAAAACTGTCCGCTGAAACTGTGTTTGAGCGAACAGTCCGCCCGTGTGTGGGCCTGTCCGCTGTACTTTCGAAATGAGCGGACTGTTCCCGCTCGGAAAGTCCGCCCATTTCGAGCGCGTGTACAGGTAGGCGGGGCCCGCGAAGGAGATGTCGCGGGCTCCGCCGCCTGGAATGGGCTTAAAGGGGAACCCCAACGCCGAAAAAAATCGGCGTGGGGGTTCCCCCAAAGTCCACACCAGACCCTTGTCCGAGCACGCTACCCGGCCGGCCAGGAAAGGGGGGCGAGCGAGCGCGCCCCCCCTCCTGAGCCGTACCAGGCCGCGTGCCCTCAACATGGGGGGGTGCCTTGGGGAAGGGGGGGCCGCGCGGCCCCCCCACCCCAAAGCACCTTGCCCCCATGTTGATGAGGACAAGGGCCTCTTCCCGACAACCCTGGCCGTTGGTTGTCGGGGTCTGCGGGCGGGGGGCTTATCGGAATCCGGGAGCCCCCTTTAAGAAGGGGGCCCCCGGATACCGGCCCCCCACCCTATGTGAATGAGTATGGGGTACAATGTACCCCTACCCATTCACCTGTGAAATAAAGTACAAAAAAAAACACAACACAGGGAAAAAATATTTTATTGCACAGCTCCGGGGGTCTTCCGTCTTCGGGGGTCTTCTCGCCGGACTCCTCCGCTATCTGTGTGTAGCTCTTTTACTAGCGGAGGAGTCCGGCTTTCTTCCTCCCCGCCGCCGGCCTCTTCTCCCGACTTCGGGGGTCTTGTCCCCCTCTTCGGTTCTTCTGCCGGGCCACCGCGCCTTCTTGTAGCTCTTTTGCAGGCGGTGGCCCGGTCTTCTGTCGCCGCTGCCTTCCGTTCTTCTGTCGCCGCCTTCGGTTCTTCTGCCGGGCCACCGCGCCTTCTTGTAGCTCTTTTACAGGCGGTGGCCCGGTCTTCTGTCGCCGCTGTCGTCGCCACCGCCGCCGCCGCCTTCCGTTCTTGTTCTTCTTCTTGTTCTTCTTCTTCTTCTCCTGGAGATGTTGACTCGACGAGCTCTCCGGCCGGAATGCCAGGGACACGCTCCGCTGCCACTTATATAGTGACAATGGGGCGGTGTCACATGGTATATGTCACATGGGTTGGTCACATGGTGACCCCGCCCCCTTACGATGTCATAGTCCCCATGTGACATCAACCCATGTGACCAACCCATGTGACATATACCATGTGACACCGCCCCATTGTCACTATATAAGTGACCGCACAGCGCGGCTCTGGCATTCCGGCCGGAGAGCTCGTCGAGTCAACATCTCCAGGAGAAGAAGAAGAAGAACAAGAAGAAGAACAAGAACGGAAGGCGGCGGCGGCGACGACAGCGGCGACAGAAGACCGGGCCACCGCCTGTAAAAGAGCTACAAGAAGGCGCGGTGGCCCGGCAGAAGAACCGAAGGCGGCGACAGAAGAACGGAAGGCAGCGGCGACAGAAGACCGGGCCACCGCCTGCAAAAGAGCTACAAGAAGGCGCGGTGGCCCGGCAGAAGAACCGAAGAGGGGGACAAGACCCCCGAAGTCGGGAGAAGAGGCCGGCGGCGGGGAGGAAGAAAGCCGGACTCCTCCGCTAGTAAAAGAGCTACACACAGATAGCGGAGGAGTCCGGCGAGAAGACCCCCGAAGACGGAAGACCCCCGGAGCTGTGCAATAAAATATTTTTTCCCTGTGTTGTGTTTTTTTTTGTACTTTATTTCACAGGTGAATGGGTAGGGGTACATTGTACCCCATACTCATTCACATAGGGTGGGGGGCCGGTATCCGGGGGCCCCCTTCTTAAAGGGGGCTCCCGGATTCCGATAAGCCCCCCGCCCGCAGACCCCGACAACCAACGGCCAGGGTTGTCGGGAAGAGGCCCTTGTCCTCATCAACATGGGGACAAGGTGCTTTGGGGTGGGGGGGCCGCGCGGCCCCCCCTTCCCCAAGGCACCCCCCCATGTTGAGGGCACGCGGCCTGGTACGGCTCAGGAGGGGGGGCGCGCTCGCTCGCCCCCCTTTCCTAGCCGGCCGGGTAGCGTGCTCGGACAAGGGTCTGGTGTGGACTTTGGGGGAACCCCCACGCCGATTTTTTTCGGCGTTGGGGTTCCCCTTTAAGCCCATTCCAGGCGGCGGAGCCCGCGACGTCTCCTTCGCGGGCCCCGCCTACCTGTACACGCGCTCGAAATGGGCGGATTTGCCTCCTCCTTACGTGGGCGAGTCCGTTCATTTCAAAAGTTGAGCGAACTGTTTGGCAAACAGTTTGCTGAAACAGTCCGCTCGTGTGTGGGCAAGTCCGCTCATGCAAATTTTGAGCGGACTGTTTGCCGTAACTGTTTGACGAACAAGGTTGGGCAAACAGTCCGCGCGTGTGTACGCGGCCTGAGGCCCATGTGGTCTGTTCTGGTTCCAGGACCGGAGTAGCCCCATGAGGGGTCCCGGTCACGGGGTGTTCGACATCCCGCAACATGTTCCTGTTAGAGGCCCCTAATAGACCTGCCTGGTCTGGGGTAGAGATCCGTCTGTTCCCGAGTCTCGGAACCTGCTGGTCCGAGGCGCAGTAACTGAGGGAGGATTCAAGGAGTCCGGTTGTGCTCTTGGCTTGGAGAGGCGCCACAGTTCGTGGAAGTGACCGGGGAGGACTCTTCGGAGGAGGGTCAACAAGTGGCATCCTGAGAAGTGCCTGGTTACTGAGTTGGGAAGGACATTGACGAATTCACGTTTTTCCAGTACCATTGAGGAGGCAGAAAATGTTCCAGGTACTGAGGAAAAAGGTTCCTGTTCACCCTTAGTTACAAATGGGACACATTCATAGGATTGCTTCAAGTTTTGAGTCAATGTGCTGACTGCCATGATCTCTGGCTAGAGATCTGTTCAGCCTTGAAGTACCCAGCTGCGAGTGGCTACTCTCTGGGTGGAATTAGAGACATTGCTAGACTTGCAGTTCAAGGTGCCTGAGTTCTTCACCCATGGCCTCTGTTCCCATGAGAGACTGTGTTATTGGATGTTACTACTGCAAAATAAAACCTTTTAAAAAAGGACTTTATCCGTGTCAGCGTTCAAGTCATTGGGTATCAACCCTGGGAACACCTAGACGTGGAAGAGCAGGCCAAGAGAAGGTAACTGGTAAGCCCAATAAGTCAAGGCCGCCCTGCAAGGGTTATGGCACCATTGCACCTGCAGATCAAACAGAGACTGAGATAGCGGCTTCTCTGGCTGTAAAGGATAGGAGGGTTTCGTTTCACTTAAAGGGCTATGGCGATCTGTGGCCATGTCAACACCTCTCAACAGACAGTGGAGCCTGTGTCCAAGAGGTGCCATGGTTGAATGCCTGACGCTCTCCCTGACACTCTCCTTCTACTGTCAGAGTCATGCTGGAGGCTGCATTTAGCCATTACAAGTGTTTCTGCCTCTGTCTGGCCCTTCTGCATTTGACACTTCTAGGAGTCAGGGCCATCTTTAACACAGGGCAACACAGGGCAAAAGAGGCAGCTGTCCCAGGCCCAGTCATTTTTGTGTGGCCCAAAACAGCTGCCTCTTGAGCCTGCAATACCTCCAAATAGTTGGGGATTCAGGTGGAGTCAGGAGAGCCCAAGAAAATGTTTGCCCAGGGTCCAATCAATATTAAAGACAGCCCTGCTGGGAGCATGGTATTCCTGTTTCTCCCACCATGTGCTGTGGTACCATTTTCATACCCCTACATCACAGGCATCCAAAACTTCTAGAAGTACCAGATGCCAAAGAGTTTTACAGAGGCTTGAGCACTTAAATGGAGGAAGGTAGGAGACATGGGCAATTGGAGAGGAAACTATGCAGTGCAGTGAGTGGCTTTAGAGGAGGAATGAGTGCTGTATAACACCATAAGGTTAATGTTGTGGAGGAAGAGTGAGCACTGTATAACACCATAAGGCCTGAGGAGGAGTGCTGTATGTAACCAATTGTTTGTCTACAACAGTAGGAAGGAGATATTGCTCTTTACCTATTTCCCTCCCGCTATTGAGATGCTGATGTTATGCTGTACTGTTCTCCTCCAGCCAACAGAGGGGAACTAAAGTCAAGTGAGCCCATTGACAATAATTCAGAGTGCCTGGGAAGTGTAGTCCAAATCAGCAACCAAGTAAATGAACAACTAACTTGCCGAACTACAGGTTCCAACAAACTCTGGACAGCAGGAGGAGCCAGGAGAGGTACATGTCTGTCAGCAGGAAGTCAAGACAGCTAGACTAAAGCTGAAAGCCGGGAGCGGAAACACCAGAGATTTAGCAGCCGTGTCAGCACTGTTATCCTTTACAGTTGCCACCGAGAGACTGGAGCATTCATTTTACTCTCAGCACTTCAGATCACTGAACAACCCAGCCACCAGGACATGGCTAAGGGGCCCCTTCAACTGCAAGAGCCTGTTGCCACCTCCTGGGAGTTTGTGAGAGGGTCACCAGCCTGTATTTACACTGCTAGCAGAAACTGAGCCACTGAGAGTAGGGCATTTAGTACACTGAGGTCACCAAACCTGTACCATATATCAACCTACTCCATACCACAACCTTAACAACCCTGAGCTGTGGTTGTACTGCACTGCCAGCACATCTGGACTGCATCCATGGCACATCTTGTTAACATTGCCCAGCAACCCATCGCTACTTTACTGCATACAGGTTAAAAAGGCTATCGTCAAGTGCAGCAACACTTTTTAAAGGGTCCCAATGATAGCTGACAGAAGAACAACTTTAAGGACTGTCCTTCTCATTAATCTCCCAGTACATCCCCTTAGCCCCCTTTACCCTTTTTTGGGTTATTTAAATAAGGACTGTGCCTATCCAGTCAGTTTAGGCCTAGCATAGCTGCCATTAGTGCCCACTGACAGTATAGTTACTACAGTTTGGCATATCTAATCTCATTACTGCTTGCTGCTGCACTTCAAGTAGCATTCTTGCTGTTTATGCTGATCTAGACATTAGATGCCATCTTATACCTAAGCATTACTGACAATTTAGTTATCAATTGTATTGGGTGATAATACAGCAAGTTAACTTTTATTTGGTTTGGTGCCTATTTTACTTGATATAGCACTACCATAGGTATTAAGTATTACTTTCATTGAGTTTATGTGGTATTGTATGTTTGTACACTCAACCAGGTGTGTCAGAGGAGTTGAGGTTGAGGCAAAAAACTAGAGAATCCATTATGTTTAGTGGCCCCCTACAGGGGTAGCGCTACATGTACATCACCATAAAGCCACTAATATGGAGGAGTGAGCGCTGTATAACACCATAAGGCTGGTGCTATGGAGGAGGAGGGGACGCTGTATAACACCATAAAACCACTAATATGGAGGAGGGGTGAGTGCTGTATAACTCCATAAGAACAGAGTTATGGAGGAGTATAACCGATGACATCCGTATGATGAAACGCGTAAGTAAAAGCTTGGTACGCCATCACGTCACTTCCGGTTTGAAGATCTGGTCTGTGGAACGCAAGGCAACCCAGATCCACCACTGTTGATATTTGCACTGATCCTGCAGCACTATTGCAAGTGGGATTTTAACAATTTTGATTTTAAAAATAAAATAATAATAATAACTAATATTATGGATTCACGCTATGAGAAGTATTTTTTCCATCTATGTATATGTGAGTGTACCCAATGATTGGGCCCACCTTGGAGGAAGGGATATCATCAGAAAAGAGACCACAGTCGACCTTGTTTGAATGCGCTCTACCCCTGTAGGGGTACATATTTTTGGTGAGTATGGAACCAAAAAGGGGAGCACGTGTGGAATTCACCAAAAAATATTGTTGGTCCAGGCACAAGTCACTATAGTACATTTTGAACTGGCATACATTTTTCTGAACTGTTATTTTTTGCATACATATTCCGAGTTTATGGACTTTTTAGACGCTTTTTGCACAACAAGCACATATAGCACTTTATTATCAGTTTGTATATGTGTATTCAAAAATTGTAAATTGCATATTGCACAAATTTACAGTATCTCACAAAAGTGAGTACACCCCTTACATTTTTGTAAAAATTTTATTATATCTTTTCATGTGACAACACTGAAGAAATGACACTTTGCTACAATATAAAGTAGTGAGTGTACAGCTTGTATAACAGTGTAACAGTGTAAATTTGCTGTCCCCTCAAAATAACTCAACACACAGCCATTAATGTCTAAACTGCTGTCAAAAAAGTGAGTACACCCCTAAGTGAAAATGTCCAAATTGGGCCCAATTAACCATTTTCCGTCCCCGGTGTCATGTGACTCGTTAGTATTACAAGGTCTCACGTGTGTATGGGGAGCAGGTGTGTTAAATTTGGTATTATTGCTCTCACTCTCTCATACTGGTCACTGGAAGTTTAACATGGCACCTCATGGCAAAGAACTCTCTGAGGATCCGAAAAAAATGAATTGTTACATAAAGATGGCCTAGGCTATAAGAAGATTTACAAGACCCTGAAACTGAGCTGCAGCGCGGTGGCCATACAGCAGTTTAACAGGACAGGTTCCACTCAGGACAGGCCTCGTCATAGTCACCCAAAGAAGTTGAGTGCACGTGCTCAGCGTCATATCCAGAAGTTGTCTTTGGGAAATAGACAAATGAGTGTTGCCAGCATTGCTGCAGAGGTTGAAGGGTTGGGGGGGGGGTCAGCCGGTCAGTGCTCAGACCATACGCCGCACACTACATCAAATTGGTCTGCATGGCTGTCACCCCAGAAGGAAGCCTCTTCTAAAGATGATGCACAAAAAAGCCTGGAAACAGTTTGCTGAAGACAAGCAGACTAAGGACATGGATTACTGGAACCATGTCCTGTGGTCTGATGAGACCAAGATAAACTTATTTGGTTCAGATGGTGTCAAGCGTGTGTGGCGGCAACCAGGTGAGGAGTACAAAGACAAGTGTGTCTTGCCTACAGTCAAGCATGGTGGTGGGAACGTTATGGTCTGGGGCTGCATGAGTGCTACCGGCACTGGGGAACTACAGTTCATTGAGGGAACCATGAATGCCAACATGTACTGTGCCATACTGAAGCAGAGCATGATCCCCTCTCTTTGGAGACTGGGCCGCAGGGCAGTATTCCAACATGATAACGACCCCAAACACACCTCCAAGATGACCACTGCCTTGCTAAAGAAGCTGAGGGTAAAGGTGATGGACTGGCCAAGCATGTCTTCAGACTTAAACCTTATTGAGCATCTGTGGGGCATCCTCAAATGGAAGGTGGAGGAGTGCAAAGTCTCTAACATCCACCAGCTCTGTGATGTCATCATGGAGGAATGTAAGAGGACTCCAGTGGGATCCTGTGAAGCTCTGGTGAACTCCATGCCCAAGAGGGTTAAGGCAGTGCTGGAAAATAATGCCATGCAAAATATTGACACTTTGGGCCCAATTTGGCCATTTTTACTTAGGAGTGCACTCACTTTTGTTGCCAGTAGTTTAGACATTAATGGCTGTGTGTTGAGTTATTTTTAGGGGACAGCAAATTTACACTGTTATACAAGCTGTACACTCACTACTTTACATTGTAGCAAAGTGTATATTGGTGGAAGAAGAGGGTTGGGACTGAATGAAGCACAACTAGAAAAATCAGGTTATATGATAATGGATTCCACACGAATATACATAGATCACCTATGTATATATTTAGTTGTGATTCATTCAAAGGCCCAACCCTCTTCTTCCATTAATATAGTCAAATATAGAGATGGAGGCGGATGAATTTACCCATTCATCGCCTCATCTAAATTCCCAACAACCCCCTCCCTCCTTTTTGTAGCAAAAGTATAATTTCTTCAGTGTTGTCACATGAAAAGATATAGTAAAATATTTACAAAAATGTGAGGGGTGTACTCATTTTTGTGAGATACTAGATATACACTTATCCATCATTTAACCATTGTTGTGTTTTCGGGAGACTCTGTTTGCTGAGTTGGTGCTGTTATCCCAGCTTAGCCGATCTATTCCTTCCTTTTGTGAAATAACTTTTCCAATTTGGGTTCAAGTAAAATATTTCAGAACCTTATACTACTGAGTTGTTTGATTTTTTGCTTTATAGTGCTAACAGGATGTCTGAACCCAGAGTGTCAGGTGGGTTGGAAGGTTCACTTGATCATGGCCATGCAGATAAGCAGGTAATTCTCAGCAGTACACAAGGGGGAGAGCGGGTTAGGGCCAGGACACCCTTAGGTAGATGCAATGGTAATTGGCAGACTCTGAGACACTATAGGTAGACAGCTATACAGGGACAGGCCTCCAGCCAGATGCCATGTCTGTATAGGTAGGACTGCTGTCTTCTATGGCAACTGAACTTGTAACAGTCACTAAAGGTAGTCATGCATAACTCTTGGTAACACACAATAGTTCTTCTCTTATCTCACAGTATCCCACTGTAGGTCTTCACTCACTGAGCTCCCAGTCTCTCGCTAGACTTCCAGATCCCAGTCATCACCAAATCTCCTGAGCTTTTCCACAGCTAATCCGCTGTATACTCCTCCAGCGCCATCCCCACTATCCCGCTGGGTCCCTGGCTTGGCAGTCGCTGAAGCTTTCCTACTTCTTCACCGTCCCCAGCTGGTGAGAAGTCTGCTCTGGTACTTGCTCAAGCTTATTCACAGTAGTCTCCTGTAATAAGGTGGATGGTCCCTTAGTGGCGACTGCTTCCCATTTACTTCCAACCACAACTGGTTCCCCGTCCGACTGAACCTTTGCAACTCAGCTGGACTCTAATCCTGCAGTCCCAACCCTGCGCAGCTTCTCCTGCTCCTGGATAGGCCTCAGGCAGCTTAGCAGCCAGGTGTCCCTGGAAAAGGCCTCTGGCTTCTGGCCTAGCAACCCGGGATGGCATAACACTTGTCCACCTAGACAGCCATCCAGTCGGCACAGCACCCCGATCACCTGACTCCACCCAAATAAAAAGGCTCTCCCAGCAGGCCAAGGGACTACAGAAACCCCTGCCAATTGGCTGAGATGTCCATCCATTCATAATCTGACATTGCTAAGCCCCTGTCAATCTAATGTCCCCAACCACAGTGCCACCTAGTGACAGAAGAGAAAAGGTGCAGCAATTCCACAATTAGAGAGAAATCAGTGGATCTTCTAAAAATTAGCCAGGACAAATACTACCTGACAAACTAAATTTGTTAGCAACCCTGCCTAAACACCTGGGTGCTACACTTAGAGACACTGTGTCGAGATCAGGGGGACTTCAGGACTTCACCACACAGACTTTCTGTGAAAATAAATGTCTACGTGGTCCAGGGACACGTGACAGTATTTCAGAGCTGTATACTGTTTGCGGATCAGGGCTCTAAACTCTCTTACCAACTAGCTTGGGAGGCAGATCTGGGAGAGACTATAGATGAGGACGTTTGGTCCCAGTGGTCGACTATGGTGCACAAGGGAATTTTAAACACTTCCCTTGTGGAGGCGAGTTACAAGGTATTGTCACGATGGTACCTCGTTCCGACAGTTAGCCAAAATCTACTCTGGTGCATCGCCTCTCTGTTTCAGGGGATGCGGCCAGGAGGGTAACATGCTCCATGTAGCACCCACTAGTAAGATAGGTGCTAGAGTGAGGATTTTTCTAGCAGTGCAGGAAAATTTAGGGAGGCCTAGCTGTGGCTAGGACTGTTTGTTTTCATTCTGGGCTGGGAGTGGCTCAGGGTAGCAGCTGGTGACTTACAGTCAGCATCACTGGGATCTCCCTCTTCTTTCTAGATTCTGCTAGAAAGATCTGGAAAGAGAGGAGAGGTGGAGCTGTCTGGGGTGTCTTGGGGAGCCCTGACCAATCCCAAATCTGGATTTTCAGGGGTGGGCCTTCTCAAGTAGGGAGCTCTCCCGTCTGGGGGGGGGGGGGTGTGACCATGGGCTGGGGCTTGGGTGCATCTGGGAGAGATCCTGGAAGAGAGGCACATGAGAGAGCAAGTAGAGGACAGCGGGAGAGAACACCACTAAGAGACTCGAGGGAGGACAACTGGTTGCAGCAAGTGAACTGCTGGTGAGTGAGGCACAGTCGGAAAGGACTGGGGAGGCATGCCTGAGAGAACTGGATGATTGCAGTTTGAGATGGGTGCAGAACCAGAAGAGTGGACAGTGGAAAGGGCAGTGGAGAGGGGTCATTGCAGCCAGGCTGGCTGGCAGGGCCTGAAGAGAGCTATCTGGGATTGGTAGCTGATTAGAGAACAGTTAGCACCGTCCCTATTTATACACCACAGGAACCCGAGGTCCCTGCCCGCAAAAGGCAATCCGATGAGGACTGGTTGAGTTAGTGTCAGACCTAAGCATGCGGTGCTAGCTAGTCTGGAGGAGTGCAGTCCGCAACCAGGGAAATGCTGGAGTAGTGACAGTCTGCAGCACGTAAAATGCTGGAGGAGTAACGTTGTGCAGCAAGTGAAGTGCTGGAGGAGAAAGGGAAAGAGGTCTTAAGCAAGAGTTGTGCTGGAGAGAAAACTGGAGTGTATATAATGGAGTGTATATAGAGGTCCCAAGCAAGTTGTGCTGAATCATCCTGGGCATCCCATAACTATCCTTTACCCATCCAAGTTCAATCCCCTCAATAAATAAAAAAACAAACAAACAAAGCTTATGGACTTTTCTATGAGTGATTGAGAGATGGATGTCTGACTGGGCAGGGTGTCAGGTGAACCACAGTAATCAGCAACCCCTACATGGGTATGGCTACATCCATATTTGGTGATTGTTCCCAAAAGTAAAACGGTTTGGACAAGAAAATTCAGTTTGGTATATTCAGTGACCGGACTGAATATTCCCAAAACTTTAAGACCCCTTTCACACTGGGGCGTTTTTCAGGCGTTTTTCAGGCGTTTTTCATGCGCTTTAGCGTTAAAAAATACGCCTGAAAGAAGCCGCAACTGCAATCCCAATGTAAAAGCCCGAGTGCTTTCACACCGAGATCCCTTTCATACTGGGGCGTTTTTCAGGCGCTTCAGCGTTAAAAAATACGCCTGAAAGAAGCTGCAACTGCAATCCCAATGTAAACGCCCGAGTTCTTTCACACCATGATCACTTCCCCTCCTTCTAGGCAAAAGTAGTAGGAGAGCAGCCCGGTGGACAGAGCCAGGCAGCGGCACGCTCCCAAAAGAAATGGCCATATTTCTTCTCCCTGCTTCAACTCGGTCTCTCTACATCACCGCCAATGCTTTGGCAGAACACCAGAGATTGCACACTCATTGGCTGCCGCCAGCTCCCCTCCGCCTCCTCCTCTTCTGCTCCAACCACCGGCGCACACATCACACAAGTGGGCGGGATTGGGGCGCAGTGCTCTGCACCCCGAGCCCACCCTTTTTTTAAGCACTGACCCCCGAAGCAGATGCTGGTTTTATTAGGCTTACTGTTACCTTCTTGAGTGCTTCTCCGTCTAGGGTTTCCCGTGGTAGATGGCCCAATGAACTGTGGAAACCGACACTGAATCTTCTTTTGGGTTATTTATTTGAAGCAGAAACAGAGTCCCACAGGTTAGGGTAGAGGGTTAGGAATAAGTTCAGGTACTTTGGACTGAAAGAAATAGAAAGTCTCTTATAGAAAAAATCCAGAGAATAGCAGCCGTTTCACGGCTGGATTTTACAACCCCCGGATAGACCTCCTCTCACTAGGCCTAGCAGCCGGTAGGGTACTAACTAAAGTCTCTGCCACAGACTTGAGCATAGAATACTTGAGTAAAAGTCTCTGGCACAGACTTGAGTAACTGAGGGACATAGACAAATTTAAAGAGCTATCATACGGTACCAGTATCTCTCAGCCGATCCGGCGATACCGTATGAGTGTAGATCCATGAAGTGTCCTTCAACTGAGCCTCCAGGCTCCTTCAGAGAAGCCAGCCTTGCACACGGCCTTCTCCTGAAGAGTCCTCCCCTGGGGTTTCTCCAGTTGCTGGGCCTCTCCCTTAGATGAGATGGCACCGGACCACCTTTGAATCAATAGGCCCCCGAGATCCATTCAGACCCGTCCCTGAAGTTGCGTTGCCTAGGGCTAGCCAGCCTAGAGACTTGGAAATGCATGGTTCCACACCCCAGACCAGGAGGGCCATGGGGCTGGCCGGGAGGACCAGAGCCAAACAGATAGAGAAGATTCTCCAGAACCCTGAAGCACGTGATGTCGGTACCTTAAATACCACCTTCTAGAATGCACAACAAGAGAACACTCCCACTGGGCTGGTTCCAAAAGAAACGTGGCATTCAATACACCCAGCTAGACTGCGTTATTACCCTTGCCGGCGGTGACAGCGACACCTGCGGCCAAGGAGAACCCAGTGCAACCCAGCTGGACTGGTACTGTAACCATACATTTTGTAAAATAACCCCCAAACCAAACTGTGGTTTCAGGAAAGTTAACTTTGAAAAAACCATAGTGCCTGCTCGTCAGGAGCCAGCGCTACATATATATATATATATATATATATATATATATATATATATATATATACATACATATATATACATATACTCAAACAATCACGTAAATGTTAGATTATCTTTAAACCAATTCCCTTTAATGCTGCTAAGTAGATCAGTACTTTTAGTTCTGGCACTATAGTTATGTTTATTATTGCTTCTAATTGAGAATTGTTTTTCAGACATTTAAAAGAGGAACATCCTAGAGATTATAACACCAAAAAGGCATTTAAAGCGCCAATTAAAAAGAGCTATTTTTGAAGACACATTGAAAGAAAAACAGGACATCCGTCTTTTTTTTTTTTTCCCCTTCACCAGAGTGGCTGATTAAAGTGGACGATGTCCTCACATCTGTACTGAAAATATATTCATCAATTGATTAATCACTCAGGCATTAATCAAATGCTTCTTTAAGTGTTTTACTTTTGGAGAAGAGAGTATTTTTTTTTTCTTGGAGAGGGCTTTTAAGGTGTCCATTATACAGATTAAATTTGGGTGGGAAACGCTGGCGGGATGCGGCCCAAGCCTTTTCAAGGTCAGCCGCGCTATTCATTAGTGTTACTTTTAATGGGGTAGGAAGAAAAACTTTTTCTCGCGGACTTAATCAATGAATGAGAGTGACGGTTCACTCCCATTGCAGCAAGCTATAGGACCGTACAATTTATATCAGACGGCGACAGCTCAGTGCATTGTGTTCAGACTAAATTAACAGAATGTGAATGTGAAGATTCTGCACAGCAACAAATGCATTTCCTCTTGTGTTTAGAAAACAAAGGACAATACATTGGGGTATATATCAATGGCTATGAAAAAAAAAAATTAACATTTAAAGGAGTTTTGTTACCTAGTCACATAGTCAGGTTGAAAGAAGACACATGTCCATCATGTTTAACTACAAAACAGAACTGAATTAAATATTTTGCATCTTTCGAAGCCCTAAACAGTTGATCCAGAGGAATACAAACGATTCAAGACCTTGCTTTAACAGGAAAAAAAATACGGATATATGCAATGACATACACTATATTACCAAAAGTATTGGGACACCTGCCTTTACATGCACATGAAATTTAATGGCATCCCAGGCTTATTCCGTAGGGTTCAATATTGAGTTGGCCCGCCCTTTGCAGCTATAACCGCTTCAACTCTTCTGGGAAGGCTGTCCACAAGGTTTAGGAGTGTGTCTATGGGAATGTTTGACCATTCTTCCAGAAACACATTTGTGAGGTTAGGCACTGATGTTGGACGAGAAGTCCTGGCTCGCAGTCTCCGCTCTAATTCATCCCAAAGGTGTTTATTTATTTTTGAGGTCAGGACTCTGTGTAGGCCAGTCAAGTTCCTACACCCTAAATTCTCTCATTCATGTCTTTATGGACCTTGCTTTATGGGGGTGGGGGGTTGTGCTAGGATGGGGCACTGGGCGAAGGGAATTTGTGCTGGCAGGGGGGATTGGGAGTGGGGGAAAGGATTTGTGCTTGGAGGGTAAATTCGAGGGGCAGAAAGTTTGTGCTAGGAGGGGGGATTTTTTTTTTGGGGTGGGCGGATTTGTGATAGGGGAATATGGGGAGGGCATATAGAGAGGATTTGAGCTGGGTGAATGGGGGGGCAAGAATTTGTGGGGATTTTAGCAGGGGGGCGGATTTGTACTGGGAGGAGGGCACATTTATGGTTAGTGGTAAGCATGCAGAGTTGTGCTCTTTTTGGGCGGGGGGGGGGGGGGGTCATCTTGGGGGGGGTGCAATTTGGCATGTTCGCCCTGGGCCCTGGCACTGTGTATATAGCATACCTGTGGGATCACAGTGGAAGCAGAGAATCACCTCTACTACAGTGATCGCCATTGTCTTCCGGGTCCGAGTGGCTGTCCTGATGCATAGTGGCCAGAATACCTGGAAGAATTCAGCCTTAAATGTGAAGTATAATCTTCTTGTACCCCCCCCCCCCCATTCGCAAACATACCAACGGCATTTTTAAATAAAACCTTTCGGTTTTCACAACATACATTAATATCCTCGCTGGGTCTCTGCTTCTCTATGCAATGCAGGCAGATTATGGCTGATAAAAGGAGCTTACAGAGTGCTGTACGAAGCTTTCTGAAAACTTCACAGCACCCTGGCTCGGTACTTCTCCATAAGCCCTGATTCAAGCTGTGGGCTGGCTCTTAGGAGGATTTATGCAAATATCAAAACACCTTAAAGTGGTGTTTCCCCCCCAATTTTTTTTTTAAACTCACCTCTAAAACTCACCTCTAAATGCCTGTTGCTAGGGGTCCCTCGTAGTCTGCCTCCTTCAGTGCCCGGGTTCCCGACATCACTTCCCCTCGGTGCAGTCAGTCATCTGGGACACTTGACAGGTCCCAGATGATTGCGCGGCGTATCGTGGCGAGCGGTGCCGCTCTCGCATGCTCAGTGGGTGCCCGGCTGTGTCGTTATGTGTCACTTACCTGACAAAGGAGCCAGCGAAGTCACCGCTGTCCCCTGTAGTCCGGAGCATCCATCTTCTCGGTGGGTCTCGCTGCCCCGCCGCTGTCATTTGGCGAAGCCGCAATGACGTCACTCCCGCGCATGCGCACGGGAGCCGACACTCGCGGCATATCCCTGTTGACAGCGGCGCGCTCATGCGGTGCCTGTCTTTCGGCAAATATCTCCTAAACCGTATAGGTTTAGGAGATATTTCTTGGACCTACAGGTAAGCCTTAATCTAGGCTTACATGTAGGTCAAAGTGGTTTGTAAGGGTTTACAACCACTTTAAAGGATCTGCTACTCACAGCTTGGTGCCAGAAAGCACAGCATACCTTCAGAGGTCTAGTAGAGTCCATGCCTCGATGGGTCAGGGTTGTTTTTGTAGCAAGAGGGGGGCCTACTAAATATTAGCTGAGTAGGCATAAAATTATGACTGATCGGTGTATACTGTATATATATAAATTGGAAAAAAAAACATAAAATAAGCAAATGTTATGTCCATAGCTTTAGTATGTTTTTTTTTAAAATATAATGTATACTATAAATACTGTATAATGCTCTGTTTACACCACAGAGGTGCGACCACATGCGTGTGTTTTTTGCATGTTGTGCACAGCGGGGGGGGGGGGGGGGGGTGGCACAAATTTCAAAAGATTGTCTTTTTCTTTTTTTTACTTACCTTCTTCGTGTAATGGTTTTGCACAGAGCAGCCCCGATCCTCTTTTTTTTGGGGGGTTCCCCGTTGGTGGTCCTAGCTCCCCCCCCCCCTGCCAAATGGTCACAATAGCAAGCCACTGTCTATGGGGGCACTCGAGCAAGCTCACTCCTGAGCCACGCTCCTGTGAAAGGACATTATTCATTCACACACGGAGCGTGTCTTGGCCCGCCTCATCACTCTTTTCTCATTGGCTCACTGGCTGTGATTGACAGCAGCAGGAGCCAATGGCTTCCGCTGCTGCGTGAGTCAATGGGGAGACCCAGACCCAGGAGAGCCACTGCTCTCATACACATTGCTGGATTGAGCTGGGGCTTAAGTAAGTAAAAGAGGAAGCTTGAGGCGAGGTACCTTAATGCAAAGAATGCTTTAGGACTATGGTACTTTAATTTCAATGAGCTGCCCTATGTGTGAGAAAAGGTGCTGCGGTACCATGTGTTTGGGCATAGCTCCCAACTGTCCCTGATTTGGAGCAATGTCCCTCTGTCCCTCTTTCCTCCTCATTTGTCCCTCATTTTGGTCTGATCTATATAGTTGTATATAAAATGCACTTTTTATTTTTCAAAGTGTTTCCAGCGCTAAACCTTTCATCCACTTTTTAAATTGCTGCATTTGTAAATGTCAAAAGCCAATATAAAGGAATAGTAGTGGTAATAAAAATCACTTGTGGGTTTAACCAATTTTTTTTTTTTTTGTATAATTGTCCATTAACCACTTCCTACCCCACCCATAGTCATATGACGTCCGCAGGAGTGATCTCCCATCATGAACGAGCATCATATGACGACCTGGGCTTCCCGGCCATCTAGGGGGCGCACACGTGCCGCGTAACTCAGGAAGCCACAATGTCCACCGGGCACCTGCGATTGCCAGTAACAGAGACGGGACGTGGATCTGTGTGTAAAAACACAGATCCACTTGCTGTCAGGGGAGAGGGGACCGATCGTGTGTTCCCAGTACAGAGGAACACCGATTGGTCTCCTCCCCTTGTGAGTCCCCTCCCCCTACAGTTACAATCACTCCCTAGATAACACATTAACCCCTTGATCGCCCCCTAGTGTTAACCCATTCCCTGCCAGTGACATTCATACAGTAATCAGTGCATTTTTATAGCATTGATCGCTCTATAAATGCAAATGGTCCCAAAATAGTGTCAAAAGTGTCTGATGTGTCCGCCGCAATGTCGCAGTCCCGCTAAAAATGGCAGATCACTGCCATTACTAGTAAAAAAAAAAATGCCATAAATCTATCCCCTATTTTGTAGACGCTATATATTTTGTAGACACTATAACTTTTGTGCAAACCAATCAATATACGCTTAATACGATTTTTTTAACCAAAAATATGTAGAAGAATACATATTGGCCTAAACTGAGGACATTTTTTTTTTAAATTGGGATATTTATTATAGCAAAAAGTTAAAAATGTTTTTTCAAACTTGTCACTCTTCTTTTGTTTATAGCGCAAGAAATAAAAAACGCAGAGGTGATCAAATACCATCAAAAGGAAGCTCTATTTGTTGGGGAAAAAAAATGATAAAAATTTTATTTGGGTATAGTGTTGCATGACTGCACAATTGTCATTCAAAATGCGGCAGCCCTGAAAACTGAAAATTGGCCTGGGCAGGAAGGGGGTGAAAATGCCCTGTATTGAAGTGGTTAAGGGGGAGGGGCGTGGCAGGGGGTGTGTCCTATGCCTACATACTTGTGCTAATAGGTGTCCCTCATGTCCCTTATTCCCCAAGATGCAAGGGGGTGCTATTTAGAATGAATGCCATTGCCATGCATTTGCAAAGGGGCAGGTCATTTGCAGGAAAGCGCAATATTGCATGCATTCCTGCAATGCACTGGTGTGAAAGCAGCCTAAATCTTGGTTATATTTCGGCCCCATTCACACAGGGAGATGACATGTGTGCCCTGTGCAGGGCTGTCTTTTCTTGGCATGGGGATGCAAAGGCGTTGCATGCAGGCATGCAATTGTAGTCTATTGGGATATGTGCCTGAGTGGACACAGATGCGGTATCCCAATATGACATGCGGGTGTCGGTGTCACGTCACATTCACATTAGCATTCGGTGTCACGTCACATTTCGCTCCCCATCACATTTTGCTACCCGTTGGAGTTGCGCATCTATGACGCCGCCATATGCGTTCCAACACCCAACACTGTTGTAAGACCACTTTGCCACAGGACCCCTTGCGGGCTCGCTTCGCTCGCCACGCTTCGGGAGAGGCCTCGCTTTGCTCGCCATAATTATTATCTAGCTTGATCTCCACTTGGATGGTGGGGCTTGAACCTGTACTCAGGGGTGTGGCCACAAAATTCTGCGCAAGCGCAGATCGCCACAGTGTTGGAACCGATGGCGGCGTCGCGCATGCGCAATCCAGCAGGTAGCCAAATGTGATGGGTCATCATATATGATGAAACACCGGTCCCCAAACTCACCCTGTGCGCGATCGGGGAACCACACTTGCACGCACCCACATGTCATAGCTTGAGAATACAACCTTGAATTTAAGCCAGTGTTTAGTGGCACTTTAAGTAGTTGTTGTAAGCATATGGTTCAAAATATCTATTAATAATGTATATGTTTCCAATACAATTACATGTACAATTAAAATTGTTTCGTAAAAAAAATTCTTAGTGAAAGGCCTGCAATTAATGCTGCACTTTTCTGGTTCCATGATCACACTCCACATCCAGGTCAGTGGCCATCAACATATTTAAGCTTTGTTTTCTATAACATGCCCAACCTGACATGAATTTGTAGCTCAAACAGCAGAGAATGGCAGCTTCCCGCAAAAGCTTCTCGCACAGGTATTTAGATTGACAGATTCCCTTTACTCAAGTCACCCATTAGTTTGATTCATTGCAAGCAAAAAAAAAAAGAAAGAAAAAAGGTGAGCAGTTCTCCGATTGGACACTAGAGGGAGCTAAGTAATTGTAATTTCATTTGATTTAGTAAAATGAAAATGAACATTTGAAATTCTTTTTTTTTTTTTTAACACTCCTTAGAACCTGCTGATTTTACAAATATGGCAGCAATGCCTCAGCAAATTATAAGCAATAATGAATTAGTTAATTTTCTTTAGTGAAAAGTGCTATGCTAAGACTATTAAATTATTATATATCCACTTAATGGAAAAATTTACTCATCGGTAAATCGGGTTTTTAGAGCTCATTTGGGAAATAAATTAGGGTTGGACTTGTTTACCAATTTTTCCTTTAAAGTAACAGAATAAGATTAACTTTTTACAGATGAAATTATGCTCGGGCCACATAAATATTTCATGAAAGCGAAGGTTCCAGGCTGCAGACAAGTGGAACTCTGCATTGTTTTCTGAACCTTCAGGTATAAATGTATTATGTGCTGTGCAATGAGCGCCATTCAAAAGCTGCCCATATAGAGCTCATGCAGAACCTCATGGACCCTTAACCACTTTAAGATCGGGCCTTTTTTTTTTAGATGTGGTGTTTACAAGTTAAAAACATTTTTTTTTTGGTAGAAAACTACTTAGAACCCCCAAACATTATACTTTTTTTTTTAACACCCTAGAGAATAAAATGGCGGTCGTTGCAATACTTTTTGTCACACGATATTTGCGCAGCGGTCTTACAAGCACACTTTAAAAAAAAATAAAAACTTTTTTGAATTAAAAAATAAGACAGCAGTAAAGTTAGCCCAATTTTTTTTTATATTGTGAAAGATAATGTTACGCTAAGTAAATTGATACCCAACATGTCACGCTTCAAAATTGCGCCCGCTCCTGGAATGGCGACAAACTTTTACCCTTAAATTAAAAATCTACATAGGCGACATTAAAAAAATTCTACAGGTTGCATGTTTTGCGTTACAGAGGATGTCTAGTGCTAGAATTATTGCTCGCGCTCTACTGATGGCGGCGATACCTCACATGTGTGGTTTGAACACCGTCTTCATATGTGGGCGCTACTCATATATGCGTTCACTTCTGCACGCGAGCTCGGCGGGACGGGGCGCGTTTATAAACATTTTTTTCTTATTTATTTTACCTTTTGTTTTATATTTTTACACTGTTTTTTTTTTTTTTTTAATTGTGTCACTTTTATTCCCATTACAAGGAATGTAACCATCCCCTGTAATAGAAAAAAAGCATGACAGGACCTCTTAAATGTGAGATCTGGGGACAAAAATACCTCAGATCTCATATTTACACTAAAATGCAAACATAAAAATAAAAAAAATTGTCATTTAAATAAAATTTAAAAAAATAAATGGCATCCTTTAAGAGCTATGGGCGGAAGTGATGTTATGACGTCGCTTCCGCCCTGCAGTGTCGGAGATGGGTGGGACCCATCTTCCCCTCACTTGTCTCCATGCACAGCACTGAGAAGGATCTGATCGCCTCCGCCACTGCCGACGGCTCCGGTAAGCGGCGGAGGGCGCCGGATCATGGTGGGAGGGGGGCCCCCCTCTCCCGCCGCCGATAAAAGTGATCTCGCTGCAGAGACCACTTTTATCTTGTACCGGACCGCTGGCTAGCTGCTGCCAGAACAATGATATCCTTAGTAGGGACGTACATCGGCGTGCGGCGGTTAACAGTTCACATTAAAAGTTCACGTTTCCCATAACAGCCAATCAGATTCCAGCTATTATTGAAGACCCTAACTTAATGTTTTGGATATCAGAGACACTTTTCTAAGAGATGTAAACCCAACCACTCAAATTCTTATATAAACTTTAACTTGTTAATATCATTTCAAAAGTTGCTTTAACTGCTTGCTAACCAAATAACATGGATGTACAGCGGCACGTTCTAGGTAGGTGATCTGGCAGTTCCGGGTAGGGGGCGCTTGTGTGCGCTGCCGGCGACCTGGCCATGCTGTGATTAAACACAGCAGATGTCAATCACCGGGTGTCGGCAAATGGATTATGGCGGCACCAGCCGCTGTTCATGAGTTTACACAGGACAGAGCCCTCTCCTGTAGGTGGGGAAGTAATGGATTTTCTTTCCCGCAAAGCAGGGAAAGAAAATCCATTACTTCCCTTAGTAAAAACAGCTCACACAGTACACATAAACACTGGCTAGGCACACGATTAACCCTTTGATCGCCCCTGATGTTTACAGTGACAGTGCATCTGTGCACTGATCATTAGTGTCACTGGTTCCCAAAAAGTGTCAGTTAGTGTCCGAACGTTCACCGTAATAAATCGCTGATCAGCATCATTACTAGTAGAAAAAATGACAGTATCTATACCATAGTTTGTTGACGCTATAACTTTTGCGCACATCAATCAATATACGATTATTGGGATTTTTTTTACCGAAAACGCAGCAGAATACATATTTACCTAAATGTATCAAGAAATTCGATTTTTTGATTTTTTTACTTTTTTTTATGTTTTATAGCAGAAAGTAGGGCTGTGGAAATTAAAGATGAATTCCTCGATTAATCGATAAATTTTTTTGATCGATCAAAATTCTTTTGATCAGTACTCACCTCTCTGCCGGCTTCCGGGTCTTCAGGGAGTTCCGTTGGAGATCCGGTGACATCACGGACATCAACGTCACCGGATTCCTCCCCCTTCCCCAAGTGCCTCCATCTGCTAATGAAGGGAAGGGGGGAGGAGTCCGGTGACTTCGAAGTACAGGGGAGGAGCTACGCATGACATCACCCGCTGCTTCCCCCCAGGGAACTAACACGATTGTCGGCTTTACATGCTGTGTTTTTATCATCTTTATGTGAGTAGTTTGTGTTTGAACACAAAAAAGAAATCTTATACTTAAGCGGTGAGCACTTAGATCTTTTCTTTCTATCCATGACCTGACGTCCTTGCTGAGATCTAAGGAGACATGAGAGAAGTTTATGGTCCATGTTAACCCTTTTGATACCCGCTTGCATGACCCCCTATTTGCACAGGGGTCCATGCCATAAGGTGAGAGTGATTAGTTAGACCGGAGGTGGAGGGATTGTCACGCTACTGTGGAAAAAAAAATTACGTCAGTGCTACAGTTTGAATTTAAGACGTATTTGTGTGAACTGTGAAGTTAAGTCATGGATTGTGGAAACGAACTAGTGTCGGGTGATTGTATATAGTGTATACCACATTTACCACTGACTAATGCAGAGTTGTAATGCAAGGAGATCAACTAAAAGTAGTTGGATCTGTATGTGCATTATAATTAATCTAAATTAATCGATTAATAAAAAAATTGATTAATCGAACACGAAAATGTTAATCAGTAACAGCCCTAGCAGAAAGTAAATTTTTTTTTTATTTATTTCAAAATTATTATTTTTTGTTTATAGCACAAAAAAAACACAAAAAAAAAAAACACAGGGGTGATCAAATACCACCAAAGGAAAGCTCTTTTGTGGGGAAAAAGGACATAAATGTTGTTTTTGTACAGCACTGCATGACGGCACAATTGTCAGTTAAAGTAAGACAGTGCAACTGGCAAAAAATGGCCTGGTCATGAAGGGGGGGGTAAATCCTACGGAGGTCAGGTGGTTAAAGTGGTTGCAAACCCTTCCAGATACCCAGTGATGTGACTGGTCTCGGGTGATACACAGAGATTAAACAAATCCTCCTACATACATTGTTCCTGTTTATCTGCCGCTGTTAAAAGTGCAGAATTTATACAGCTTGTCTGAGATTTTAGAAAGCTGGGGGTGGGGATCTGAAGTTACACTCTGCCAACCTCAGGCTGATTAGAGGGAAGAGACACACCCCTCTTCACACAGGGACAGAGCTGAGGCTGTCCATCACAGACCATGTGCTGGAGATCCCTCCCCTGTCACCTTTTTTCTCTATGTGTCAGGAAAACTTATCAGAAGTGACTCGTTCAGATAGCAGAGGAATGAGACAGCAAACAGAAATGACACTCAGGGCTCTGGATTGAGACAAGTACACACTATAGAGGGATATGCTTTGGCCATTTTTCATTCAGAGGTGTATAACCACTTTAACCACTTCAGCCCCGGAAGCTTTGGCTGTTGAATGACTAGGCCATTTTTTGCAATACGGCACTGCATTACTTTAACTCACAATTGCACGGTCGTGCGACGTTGTACCCAAATAAAATTGATGTCCTTTTTTTCCCTACAAATAGAGCATTCTTTTGGTGGTATTTTTTTGTGGGTTTTTTTTGCGCTTTAAACAAAAAACCTACTTCCGGCTATAAAACATACCCAATATAAAGAATCAATTTTCTTCATCAATTTAGGCCAATGTGTATTTTGCTACATGTGTTTGGTAAAAAAATCCAAATAAGTGTATATTGATTGATTTGTGCAAAAGTTATCGCGTCTACAAAATTGGGGATATTTTTATGGATTTTTTTTTGTATTACTAATGGTGGCAATCAGCAATTTTTAGCGGGACTGCGACACTGCGGTGTACAAATCGGACAGCTAACTGAAACTTTTGACACTTTTTGGGGACCAGTGACATTATTACAGTGATCAGTGCTAAAAAAATGCACTGTCACTGTACTAGGGACACTGGCAGGGAAGGGGTTAACATCAGGGGCGATCAAAGGGTTAAGTATGTCTCTAGGGGGTGCTTTCTAATTGTGAGTGTGTGTGGGAGGGGGGGAATGGAGAATGGACTGACTGGGGGAAAATAGATATCCGTGTTTCTGCTTAGCATTTTCCCCTCTGGCAGAACAGCGATCTGCCTTGTTTACTTAGGCAGACTGCCATTCTGCCTCTCCTCAGAATGATTGTGGGTCCTGACAGCCATCATGTCCGCCAGACCCTCTAATTGGCTCCCGCTGTGTCCAATCACAGTGGGAGCGAGTCGCCGGTGGTGCCCGCACGCCCCAGACCCCATGCAGTACAAGATTTCGCAGAGGAGGGCTACTCTGAATGGAGCGGTCTTCATATGGCTAAGAGGGTTTCAACGTTTTCTTTTTCACATGGGGTAGACTCCGCTGGCAATTCGCTTGCTCAGCCAGGGATCTGCCCCTTGATCGCCTGCTGAGCAGGCAGATGGCAAGCCCATGTCCGTTCTGCTTATGCAGAGGGGATTAGACACAGTCCACTCCCCTTTCTGGGCGATCCATTTACACCCGATTCCTTCTAATCCAATCCGCCCAGACGGAGGGAAACTGATCCCCCTCTGCTTGTTTTTGGTGGATTGATCAGATTGGAGTTTATACCCGCTGCTCTATATAGGAGAATGAAGGTTCCGATCGGGGTCCGCCTCAAAAACGGCCATTCGGACCCAATCAGAACGTTCGTGTGAAAGGGGCCTTATGGTCGCTCACACCAGAATTGGGTGCATGAAAAGTGCGTTTCCGTGCGCTTATTTTCTTTACTAAAAATGCATAGTGTTTTCCATGTATTCCAATGGCTCTAGTTCACACCATGATGCATAGCTCCCAATTTTCCCTGATTTCGAGGGACTGTCCCTGATTTGGAAAAACGTCCCTCTGTCCCTCTTTCCTCCTCATTTGTCCCTTTTCAGTCTGATCTATATATTTGTATACAAAATGCACTTTTTATCTTTCCAAAAGTATTTCCCAGCGCTAAACCTTTCATCTGATTTCTAAATTGCTGCATTTGTACATTTTAAAAGTCAATATAAAGGAACCAATATAAAGGAACAGTAGTAGTAAAAAAAAAGCCCTTCCGGATTTAATTAACCTTTTTTGGGGGTTAATTCTCCTGTAAGGGGGTGTGGCAGGTGGCATGTCCTATGCCCAACATCTTCATGCCAGTTATGCCGCGTAGACACGATCCAATTGTCCGGCATACTTAGCCACAATACTTAGTCTCAATCCGGCGGATAGTCCGGCGGACTTTCTACCGAACGGACTTGGCCACACACGGAAAGTCCATCGATTGCTAGCGCGATGATGTACAGCACGTACGACGGGACTAGAAAAAGGAAGTTCAACAGCCAGTAGCCAATAGCTTCCTTTTCGTACTTGCTTCAGAGCATGCGTCATTCTTAGTCCGCCGGACTAGCATACTCACGAACGTATTGTCCGCTGAAAAAGTCCGCTGAAGCCCACACACGATCGGATTGTCCGGTGAAATGCAGTCCGGCGCACTAAGTCGCCGGACAATTTGATCGTGTGTACGTGGCATTACTCTTGTTTTATTTAGCAAAATGTATTGCAAGTAAACATACACAGGTAAAAGATCTTTCAGTCTGTGTGTTGACATATTTTGGGGATATTTTTGGCCTGATTGAGTCCTAATTCTTTGACTATGAAACCGGTTTGTGAATTTTACATGACCACCATCAAATGGAACATTAGTTGGGCAGGTTCCCATCCCCAGTGTTCCTCCTGGGATAAGTGGCACCGACAGCCAAGAGAGGAACTTGTGTTGTCAGATCATCATTGTATGTCCAATACTCCAGAAATATGGATTTAGCCCAATCCTATCTGCTGGCCCAATGTGATGTAATTTAGGGGTATTTTAACAGGTGAATATGAGCACTTCCAACACAATAAAGTGCCTTTGTTATCACTTAGCACTGGCATTTGTTCTGACATCAGTTTGAGATGTTTCTGTGATCATTCAGAATCCACTGAAAGGTGCATTTGACCTCCTTCTGGCCTGCATTTACCTGTGCTTAATGCAGAGTTTGCCTTCCAATAGACTGGAGGTTGAGTTTTAGGAGGAAAGGGTGGGGCCTAAAGAGGAAGGGGTGTGGTTTACATTTGTAAATTCCAAAAGCCAATATAAAGGAATAGTAATGGTAATAAAAGCACTTGGGTTTAACCAATCTTGTTTTTTTGTGCAACGCTCCTTTAAGGGGGCGTGGCAATGGGTGTGTCCTATGCCTGCATACTTTTGCTGATAGGTGTCCCTCATTCCCATCTAGATAGGTGTCCCTCATGATTTGAGGTAGGCCACAAATCATCAGCAACACTCTGTCACACAGACCACCTGCTGGCAGAATCAAGCAGCATCCCAATAGGCCGATATAGGCCGCGCCAGGCCCTTTTATATCCTTTCTCAGCAATCTGTTCTGTCCACTCAACATTCTGTTAATTGTAGTTTAGATCCGTCCTGCTGGCATAGTCACTTCAGCATTCTGAACTACACATCCCATGATGCTTTGCTCTAAATCCTCTCACAGGAAAAAGGAGATTTACACATATAGTCCAGCAAACACTAGAGGGAGCCAACCCCACATTAATAACATGTAAAATGTCTGTAGATTGTAGGCAAAATAGCCAGCCCTGGCTACATGTAGTACCATGCAGTCTGATGTGGCAAGATTTTTTTTTTATCAATAGTTTTTATAAAATTTTTAATTTTTATCAAAACAAATGACAGAAATTATGACTAAATAACATATCAGTTACAGTATTTAGATACATAGATAATAGTATCTAAAAATAATAAAAAATATAATACAAAGAAAACCATATTAATTATCTCAATTATAATCGGGATAATAAAGATAACGATTGGGAGGTTATTAATACATCCATTGTGGAGACAATACACAAAAGTAATATAAATATTATCTTCATATATTTATATACTGACAATTTAAGTAATTCAAAGATGATGAACCTAAATATATTCCCGAACACCCCTATGGGTGCTAAACTGTGTTCGGGACAGTAAGGCCGCGTACACACGCGGGGACTGTTCGCTCAACTTTGTCCGTCAAACAGTTTCAGCGGACAGTCCGCTCAAAATTAGCATGGACGGACTTGCCCACACACGACGAATGAACAGTCCGCTGAAACCGTGCGCGATGACGTGAACGGCACGTACGACGGGACTAGAAAACGACGTCCTATACACTGCAATGCAACCTTCGGCGTGTAAATTCTTTCTGAGCATGCGCGAGACTTAGTTTGACGAACAAGCCTACACACGGGCGGACTGTCCGCTCAAACCAAGTTTCAGCGGACAGTTTTTCGGAATTTCCGAAAAACTTTGTTCGTCAGACTGTCCGCTGAAACTGTCCGCTGAAAGCCCACACACGAGCGGACTGTCCGCCGAAACACTGTTCAGCGGACAAAGTTGAGCGAACAGTCCCCGCGTGTGTACGCGGCCTAATAGTAACCTGTCATTTAATAGATACAAAACAAAGATTAAAATATTAGAGCGGGGTAAGTAATTTTTTAATTCAAGTTATCTAGGAATGTGGCAAGATTTTTTAAAGTTGCTCTTGCTTTACTATTTTCCCCATGGAGCCCATTGCAATAAATGAGCTGTCAAAAACGAAATGTCAATAAAATCGTAATCTTTTTAAATCACTTTTGCTGTAATACATCCTACAGCAAGAATAAAAAAGGCTTGGGGGGGTCTCCCCAAAATTCACCCTTTGGCTTTGGTGTAGATTTTAAGGGGAAACCCCAAAAATCACCCAAAAAAAAAAAAGTCCCCTCCAAAAGCCATACTGCCAATATTATTTCCTAAATGCTGTCATTTATTTATGTTTATCACCTTCATCTAGTGTCCACAATGGGATATTTTCCATGAATACCTTAATCAGGCCACTAGATGAAACTGACGATCATATGAAATAAACATATTAGGGAATTATTATTGAAAGCTGTGTGAATGCTAGTTGAGACATTCGTACTGCAATTTTTTTTTGGTTAACGCAGAGTGAGTGACTTGTATAGCGCTACCTAAGAAAACTGAATCGCCTCAGGGTGCTTTCTTGCCACCAGTCCATCTGTGGCTTTGCGTGGTCCTTTACCCCGTAAGGTCCTGACACGCTTACAAACACATACACATACACATACACATATTAAGGCCAATTTTTTTAGACAAGGTCTAATTAACCTACCAGCATGTCTTTGGAGTGTGGGAGAAAACCGGAGTACCCAGAGGAAACCCACGCCAGCACAGGGAGAACATGCAAAGTCCAGACAGATGGTGTTGTGGTCAGGATTTGAACCAGCGACCCTATTTACTGCTAGGTGAACGTGGTAACTACTACACCACTGTGCTGCCATTAACAATTTCTTTAAATTATTGGCTTTATTGTGGCTCAATAAAAACATAGATGCCAACTTTCCTAAAATGGGCAATTTGCCTAGACAGTCTTGCATGTAGGTGCTCTGTCCTAATGATGCCGTGTCCCTGGCTGTGTCCTGACATCACAGCATGCTCAGTAATTCAAGGAAGGGTATTACTGCCGGGATCATGGCCAGGCGCAGGTGGTTGCCACATAATTATAGTCAGAACTGTCTAGAAAATGGGTGTGATCTGAGCAGGAACACTCAAAAAGTGGGTGTGATCTGGTTGAGACCGCCTGGAAGGACAGCATGATATTGGTGGGTGTTGGGGACAGTGTCCTGGGGACTGGGATGAAGATGGTGGCGTGTATGCAAAATTCAAAGACTATGCACTTTTTTATGGGCTGACCCTTTTTTCTGGAGGTGAACCCACAAAGTTCCTTTAAAATCTTTTTAACTCTGCAGCTTTTATTAGAATATCTGAGAATCCTGATATAGAGGTCCTTGCTAAGACCCTTCCTGATTTATGGTGACAACTAGGGTTGCCACCTTTTTTTCAAGCCAAACCCTAACACTTTAGCAGTGCAAGGCATGGAACCCCAACCTCGACACAGGGTCCCACTGTGTGCTGGGGTCCCTACAGGAGGCCCCATGGTACCCCCTGTCAGCGGCACTGGTGTCCGGGTCTCAGGCAGAGGGAAACCCAGGCACAGCATTCTAAACCCGTACTCTCCAGGTCAAAACTGGACAGGTGGCAACCCTAGTGACAACACTCTGTCCCTATCTCCCAATTTTTATCCTGCAATTTTACCCTGCAACATGAGTTTCCAATGGAGACCACAAGAGGCTATTTCAGCACCCATTACACAGGCATGGTCCATTGTTCTCACCAAACAGAAGTCAGATTAAGCCATCACTGGAGTGCATGCTGCAAAGAGGCCACAAAGAATGCAACAAAGGATGAACAATAATTTAAAAAAAATCAAGCATTTTCTAAAATGGCTATTTTATAATACACGGAGGTTAGACAAATACAATTTCATTCAGTTAGGCTTTACTTCTACTTTAAGGCAAAAGGTTTTTCTCCCATGACCACCATTGTTCTCCAGAGGAAGGACGGTGGTGAATATCATCATCTGACAGCACTGTGATCCTTGGTTTAGTTCTCACTATGTGCATGGAGTTAAAAGTGGAGTTCCACCCAAAAATGGAACTACCCCTTTAAGTACTGGTGACCCCCTGACATGGCACATTTGGCATGTCATTTTTTTTGGGGGGGGGAGCGGGTACCCAGTTTTGACAGGCACCCGGCTCCTACTTCCTCCCCTGGCGTTGTGGCGCCGAGTGGAAGTTCACCTCTCCACCTCCCTCCCTGCAGTCTTCTGGGACACATCACAGGTCCCAGAAGATTGCCAGACCACTCACAACGTGCAGTGAGGCTCGCGTATGCACAGTGCGTGCCCGGCTGTGAAGCCACAGCCAGGCGCCCACAGTTATAATGCCGGCACCGCGGAGAGGAGCGAAGCTTCAGGCGGCCGCATCGCTGGACCGTGGGACAGGTGAGTGTCTGGTTATTAAAAGTCAGCGGCTACAATCTTTGTAGCCGCTGACTTTTAAATGGGTGGAACTCTGCTTTAAGCACTATATGCACGGAGTTTGAATGTCTTGTGTTGTACACAGCCGTGACTAAACGTTTTGAGAATGACACAAATATACATTTTCACAAAGTCTGCTTTTTCAGTGTTTTTAGATATTTTTGTCAGATGTAACTATGGTATACTGAAGTATAATTACAAGCATTTCATAAGTGTCATAAGCTTTTATTGACAATTCCATTAAGTTTATGCAAAGAATCAATATTTGCAGTGTTAACCCTTCTTTTTTAAGACCTCTGCAATTCGCCCTGGCAGGCTGTCAATCAACTTCTGGGCCACATCCTGACTGATGGAAGCCCATTCTTGTATAATCAATGCTTTGAGTTTGTCAGAATTTGTGGGGGTTTCTTTATTCACCCGCCTCTTAAGGACTGACCACAAGTTCTCAATGGGATTAAGGTCTGGGGAGTTTCCTGGACATGGACCCAACGTTTCAATGTTGAGGTTCCCCAAGCCACTTAGTTATCACTTTTGCCTTATGGCAAGCTGCTCCATCATGAACAAAAACAGTTGAAATTCAACTGCGCAAATTCCGAGCCATGTGAAAAAACACACTTCCTGAAGACGTTAACAACGAAACGTACGTCGGAGCGGTACTTGATCCCGTTTTTTTCGATGCCACTTCCGGCCCTCTGGTTCGCCGGTCTGAAGGCCTGGAACGCACGCCAATATCGAATGTGGAAGAACTTTTTCGTTTGGTCGGAGAGTGAGTCTTTCGGTCAGAGCGAGCAGCCCCAGTGCCAGGTCAGGCACATAACCATGTAAGCAACCATTTGGCTGTCTGTTTTTTATTTATTTTTTATTAAAGTCAGTATTACGCTATGGATCCTTTTGTTATTTTTCATATTTGCCGCTTGAGTCTGTGAAGGGAGACATAACATCTACTATCATTTCCATCAGTATCCATATGAGCAGGCATTATCCTGTACAGGCGTTGTTTGACTTACTTTTAATTAAAGTGGTCAAACGGATCTGGTAAGCAGTTTGGACTTGCATCTTCACAACTGGTGTATTGCTGCGTGTTTGGTGGAGGGAGTCGCAAGCCTTTTCTTCCGATTTGCTGCTATTTCACGATTAATATCTGTTTCCACATTTGGATCTGCAGAATTTATCTATGTAGAGACATGTCATTGGGACTTTATTTCATAAATTTTTTTTGGTGGTTCACCAATGTTCAGTATTTTCCATTGCATGTATTGCTATCATTTATGTGTATATTTGTATTTGGTGATTAGTATGTTGTTCTAAGCATTTTTTTTATGCCACAGTTATTGTTAATTAGTGGTTTAGAAAATATATATATTTTTTTTCAGAGCGCCCCTTAACTACTGATATTATTCAAAAGGTGCTCCATCATGCTGGAAAATGCATTGTTCATCACCAAACTGTTCTTCGATGACTGAGAGAAGTTGCTCTTGGAGGATGTTTATGTACCATTCTTTATTCATAGCTGTGTTCTTAGGCAAAATTGTGAGTGAGCCCACTCCCTTGGCTGAGAAGCAACCCCACACATGAATGGTCTCAGGATGCTTTACTGTTGGCATGACACAGGACTGATGGTAGCGCTCACCTTTTCTTTTCTGGACGCGTTTTTTTTCCAAACAATCGGGAAGGGGATTCATTAGAGAATATGACTTTAACCCAGTCCTCAGCAGTCCAATCCCTGTACCTTTTGTAGAATATTAGGCTGTCCCTGATGTTTTCCTGGAGAGAAGTGGCTTCTTTGCTGCCCTTGTTGACACCAGGTCATCCTCCAAAAGTCTTTGCCTTACTGTGAGTGCCGATGTCCTCACACCTGATCAACATGTTCAAATATATAAGGGGTCCATATAGTGAACTTGGTGTTGAGTTATTCTCTGTTACGGTCAACCCAGAGGACATGGGGGGCACTCTTTACATCGAGAGGAAAAGAGATTTCATCTTCAAATACGGAAAGGTTTCTTCACAGTAAGAGCTGTGAAAATGTGGAATAGACTCCCGCCAGAGGTGGTTCTGGCCAGCTCAGTAGATTGCTTTAAGAAAGGCCTGGATACTTGCCTGAATGTACATAATATAACTGGGTACTAACATTTATAGGTAAAGTTGATCCAGGGAAAATCCGATTGCCTCTTGGGGGATCAGGAAGGAATTTTTTTCCCCTGCTGTAGCAAATTGGAGCATGCTCTGCTGGGTTTTTTTTTTTTGCCTTCATCTGGATCAATTGTGGGCATAAAATTGGGTATATTGGATTGTACAATTATTTTTTATTTTATTTATTTGTTTTTAAGGTTGAACTGGATGGACTTGTGTCTTTTTTCAACCTGACTAACTATGTAACTATGTAACCTGCCTGCTGCCATTCCTGAGCAAGCTCTGCACTGGTGGTGCCGCGATCCCGCAGCTGAATCAACTGTAGGAGACGGTCCTGGTGCTTGCTGGACTTTCTTGGGCCCCCTGAAGCCTTCTTCACAAATGTAGTGGAAATGTTTTTTATGGATTGTTATGGTTCATTTTCATAGCAAAGTGGGACTTTGCAATTAGTAGCAATTTATCTGATCACTCTCCATAACATTCTGAAGTATATGCAAATTGCCATCATAAAAACTGAGGCAGCAGACTTTGTGAAAAAATAATATTTGTGTCATTCTCAAAACGTTTGGCCATGGCTGTAGTTTCCCAAGCTTTTTAAAAACAAAGGTAAATACCTCACTTATGCCCATGCACCTTTGAGGAAAGCTGGTGATGTGAATTCTCTACTTAAGCCAACACGTTGGTCCTCTATAAGCAAACTACAGTAAGTTAATGAATTGCAGAATGCTGGTTCTGCTGCTGAAGAAAGCAGTGACCTCCAGTGGTTAACAGAGAATCTTGCAGTCTTTCTATATTTTCAGAATCGCTGACCCTGAACAAATGTGCAGATTGTCATTTCTTAAACCAGGACTATGGAGGCTGCTATTGCTAGCCACTTTCTGGAAATGCTAGTTCCCTTGCTGCTTCTGACATCAATAGCTTTAAGTCACTGATCTGGAACAAATATGCACTTCAGAAAAGTATAAAAAAAGGCAGATCTCCTAATCTGCATACTTGTTAATGCAGGTCAACCATTCACAGTATTGAAGCAAAAGGATTAGCATCACAGTCAAGAAGCCAGCATGTTCAGAGGTTTACGTTCATTCTGACATTCTTCTTTTGCTGCCTTCAGTATCTGGTTTGTAACAAGAACGCAGATAATGGCTTCTGCCTTTTCTCTGACTTTCCTAATCTGAATACTTATTCCAGGTCAAAGATTGAGAAACTACTGATGCTAGTGAATCGGTGGAAAAACACACAAATACAGCCTATTTAAGTGATCCTCACATGGATTGAGTCATCTGGATAAAGTCAACTTCTTTTTTACCGTATTTATCGGCGTATAACACGCACCTTTTTCCCCTTAAAATCAGGGGAAAAATCGCGGGTGCGTGTTATACACCGATCATCTGTGATTTCCGCACGATATTTGGGCTCTGGGCGGCTTTCAGCCGCCTTCGGCCCTTCTCGGCGGCTTTCCGAGGCAGCCGAAAGCCACGAGAAGGTCCGAGAGCAGCCGAAAGCCGCAGAGAAGGGCCGAGGCGGCCAAAAGCCGGCGAGAAGGACCGAGGCAGCCGAAAGCCACCGAGAAGGTCCCAGAGCGTCCAAAAGCCGCCAAGAACTTCTGGGCGCCACCGAGATACACAGGACATCTCGGCGGCGCCATTTTTAAAAACATAAGCTGACATCACTGATGCACAAGGCTACAATGACGAACAAACTGCATGACAAGGCTGCATGACAAGGCTACATGATGGACAGGCTGCATGACAAGGCTGCATGACGGACAGGCTGCAATGATGGACAGGCTGCATGACAAGACTGCAATGACGGACAGGCTGAAGGACAAGGCTGCAATGATGGACAGGCTGCATGACAAGACTGCAATGACGGACAGGCTGAAGGACAAGGCTGCAATGATAGACAAGCTGCAGTGATGGACAGGCTGCAATGATGGACAGGCTGCAGGACAAGCCTGCAATGATGGACAGGCTGCATGACAAGGCTGCAAATGACACAGATGGACACTGATAAGGCTGCATTGATGGGCATTTAAATGTAAGTTTTTTTTTCCTTAAATTTCCCTCCTAAAAGTTTTTTCCACAAAATTCCCTCCTAAACTTGGGGTGCGTTTTATACGCCGGCGCGTGTTATACGCCGATTAATACGGTAATTTTACTTTAAATTGAGTCAGGCTGAGTGCTGATCATCCAGTCACAGAAAGCCTTGTATTTTATCAACGAATACAAGGCTTCCTCTGATTGGCTGAAGGGGAGAGAGGAGAGCCCGGTGTCAGAACTAATGCTACATTAGGTGGGCGACTCACAGTCTTTTATTAAAGTAAAAAATGTACCAATCGAGCCAATGCAGTTGCATCACCCTTCTTCAAGCTGCTTCTCCTATGGATCACAGGAGTGAAGTTTGTTCTGCACAAGAGTTAGCAGTGGACAGTGCAGTCTCGAGCCAGTCTGTTAGTTTGAAGATGGAAGGCAGAGGAAGGAGAGTGCCTCGTTATATCCTAAGCCACGGTTAGGCAACCTTTTGAGCACAGTGTGCCGAAATTTTTTTTTCAAAGAAATTGAGCGTGCCGATTTTATAACAAAATTTTTTTAACTTCACACTCTCAATCACGAAAAGGATTTTTTATAAAGTAAATGCTGCAGACTACTTGAGTAATAGTGACTAATTAACATCCTGCACTCTCATGCCTTAGATCAGCCCCAAGTCCTGCACCTTCACACCTCACTGTACTACCTTGCTCATCTGCCCCACCTCTGTACCCCCTGCTCATCTGTCCCACCACTGTAACCCCCTGCTCATCTGTCCCACCACTGTAACCCCCTTGCACATCTGCCCCACCACGGTATCCCCACCTGCCCTAACACTGAACCCAGTGGCGTAACTAGAACCTTCAGGGCCCCGATGCAAGAAACCATGAAGGGCCCCCCTGAATCCCAGCCAGGGCCCTTCCCTCCGAGTCCGGCGGTGGAACTCCAGGGCGTGGTCACAGGTATGACCTTTGTGAGCCCTGTAGTTCCACCACTGGTATCAGTCGTTTTTTTTTATTATTTATTTTTAGGTGCCCCATTGGGGGACTGTCCCTAGGCTGGATGGGGCCCCCGTCCCCAGAAGAGATGAGGTCCTTTTCTCCAGGGCAGATGAAGTTACTGCCCCCAGGTGAGAAGGGGTCCCTGTCCCCACGTGAGAAGGGGTCCCTGTCCCCAGGGGGAGATGGAGGGGGTATGTAATGGTGTGTGGGGGATGGGGTCCTCTCACTCACCATGACCAAGCTGTAGGCTGCGCACTCATCCATGTTGGCCTGGGCTCCATCCAGTGTGCTGGACGGGCGATCAGCATATCTGTGTATGACGGGGGAGGAGGGGGGCTGGCAGAGAAGCCTACAGTGTCCTCCGGGGAGCTGGCTCTCATAGGGCTGAACTGTATCTGTGTGCTTAAAGTTTGTTTACCCGGGAGAAGTATGCAGTGCAGTGTGGGCCGGACTCAGGGGGGTCGGACTGAGCGTCAATGCATGGAGCAGGAGAGGGGTACTCTGAGGAGCCGGCCGAGGACACAGGTCATGCGGGGAATGCACAACTAAAGAGCAGCCAGTGCGATAGTCGAGCATGGAGCTCTGCTAGTCACCCTCCACCTCCAGCTACCCATGTGCATGGTGCACTGGTACCCCTAGCTGCCTATGCTGCTGCTGGCCATATGTAGAGGGAGCTGCATGGGCCCCCTGCATCACAGGGCCCGGTTGCGGTCGCTACTGCTGCACCCCCTATAGTTACGCCCCTGACTGAACCCATCTGCTCTTCTGTCCAACCTCTGTTCCCCCTGCTCTTTTGCCTCACCACTGTAACCCCTTGCACATCTGCCCCTCCTCTGTATCCCCTGCTTTTCTGGCCCACCACTGTAACCACCTCCTCATCTGTTCCACTAATTCACCTCCCTTTCACATTTGCCCCAACACTGAACTCCCCCACCCAGCTTATCTTTTCCACCACTGTAACCCCCTTCTCATCTAGCACAACACTGAACCCCCCTGCTCATTTGCCCTTTCACTGTACTGTACTTTGCTCTTCTGTCTCACCTCTGAACGCCCTTCTCATCGCTCCCACCACTGTAACCCCCTTTCTCATCTGCCCCACCACTGTACCCCCTGCTTTTCAGATCCACCTCTCTACCCCCTGCTCTTCTGCTCCACCTCTTTACCCTCCCTGCTCTTCTGCCCCATCACTGTAACCCCTTGCTCATCTGTCCCACCGATGTACCTCCTTTCTTTTCTGCCCTGCCTCTGTACCCCCCTGCACAACTGCCCCGCCTCTGTACCCCCCTGCTCTTCTGCCCCACCACTGTAACCCCCTGCTCATCTGTACCACCACTATAACCTCCTTCTCATCTGGCCCATCACTGAACCCCCCTGCTCCTACCACTGTAACCCCCTAATTATCTGGCACAACACTGAACCCCCCTTGCTCATCTGCCCCATCACTGTAACCCAGTTGCTCTTCTGTCACACTGATGAGCCCGCCTTCTCATCTCTTCCACCACTGTACCCCCTGCACATGTGCCCCACCATCGTACCCCCCTGCTCTTCTGTCCCACGGCTAAACCCCCCTGCTCATCTGCCCCACCGCTGTACCTTCTTTTCAGCTATGATATGCACGATATGCAGAGTGGTGCAAGGAAGAAGAGATGAGACACATCTACCTGTCCTGGCATACTCATCCTCACTGATCCACCTTTTGCATCCAGTTGCTTGTATGTGGTATGTGATGCAGGGCTTTTTTTCAGGGGGAACTTGGTGGAACTCAGTTCCACCACCTCTGGCTCAGACCCCTGGGGGGGGGGGGGCTGCTCACCACAATCACTTGTAAACACAGAAGTCAAGTGACAGCTCTGCACTCTGTGTGTAACCCCCCTGATCTCTGCACTCTGTATGTAATGCAATCCTGGTATTTAATGCCCCTTTAAGACCCTCCTACTGTTTGTGAAATTTGACTGACCACAACTATTTGATGTGATTTGGAGGGTGTGTGTGGGAGGAGGGGTTTTAGGGGGTCGTGGTTGAGTTCCAGCACCTATTGTTTGAGAAAAAAAGCCCTGATGTGATGTATGGGATGTATGTGATGTACAGTATGTGATGTATGTGATGTACAGTATGTGATGTATGTGTCAAACTTTCTTTAAATACCTAGAACTAGACTGAGGACAATGGGAGACAGGGCTTTTTGTACAGCTGCCCTGCGCCTGTGGAATGCCCTACCTGACACCTTGAGGGCTCCTCAATCCACTGCCTGTTTTTAAAAAAAGGTCTTAAGTGAAGAGAAATCCCTTCTTTCTGAGATTGGTAGAGTCATCTTCCTCCAGATGATGTGCAGGGCTAGCAGGACTCTGATTGGCTTTGTCAGTGGCCAATCACAGTCCTTAAAAACATGGACCGTCCCCTTAAGAGAACCCAATCTCTTCCCCATCATAAGAGCTGACGATTGCAACTACAACAAAGTTAGAAAACCAATGTTTCCCATCTTCTACAATGTGTGGGGGCAGTGTAGGTGCTGCATGGGGAATGGTGAGATTGGAATGCATTAGTTGGGGAGGGAGTCGGGTGCCAGGAAAAGGGGCTTTGCGTGCCGCTTGCGGCACTAATGCCAGGGGTTGCCTACCCTTGTCCTATGCTATGGGGCTGTGTGTTTTTATATTGAATAATACAGTGTAGGGCAGGCATCACTAAGTGCAGACCGAGCCGTGGTCCCATACAGACCAATGGTCGTGCCATTTAGGAGCCTTCCTTCCCCCTGGCCCCCACCGCTGTCATTGTCAAGACAGGGCGGAGAGCAGGAGGCAGGAGATAGTAATAAGAGAACAGGAGGCACAGTGGCATTGGATGGAGGGCGGGAGTGGGAGCAACCAATCACCAGCTTGTTATTATGAAAAGTTAACCCTTGGCAACCCCCTGCTCTCGCCCTCCATCCAGTGCTTCTGTACCTCTAGGCCGCTCTCTGCTCTGTGAATGATAAGTAAGAGGACATGGCTGTGGAGGGGAGACAGGGGGCAATATGAAAGGGGTGATGTGAAGGGGGTAATGTGAAGTGGTGTGTGTGAGGGTGATTGAAGGGGGTGGCAGATGTGAAGGGGGCTAAGCACATTTTTGTGCTGGGAGGAGGGGGCTGTGAAAAGGGAGCAGTCCTGTGGGCGGAGGGTAATGTGAAGGGGGGCAAGTTGGGGGGGGATGTAACGAAAGCAGTACTGGTAGAGAGGTAAATTTGAAGGGGGCAGTGCTGTGTGTGGTGTGGGGTGATTTAAAGGGAGGAACATGTGCTGTAGTGGGGAGATGTAAAGGGGGTAGTGTTGTGTGGGGGGAAAATGAAAAGGGGGGCTGTGGGGGGTGAGAGATGTAAAAGGGGCATTGCTGTGAGGGGAGATGTGAAAGGGGGCAGTGCTGGCGGGGTGTAAAGGGGGACAATGCTGTGGGGGTAGGGGATTTGAAGAAGGCCAGTGCTGTGGGTGGAAAGATGTAAAGGGAGGCAAGTACTTTGGGGGGGGGGGCGTGGGAGATGCAAAGAGGGGGCAGTGCTGTGTGTGTGAAGGGGGTGATGTGAAGGGGGCAGTGGAGCCTACTGTGAAGGGGAAACTTATGTGAAGTGGGTGGTTAATGCGGGGACTGTGGACTCTGATGAGAGAATGGGATTGTGATATAAAATGAGGGGACTGTGATAGAAAGGAGACATCGCACAAACAGGCAATTCAGACCTCTGCTGGAAGAAAATGTTACTGTTTAGAACCCCATAAATTTTAATTCAATACCTCTGGTGTGGGGAGACACAACTCTATTCCCTACATACAAGGCTGGCTCCATAGGATGCCTCAAGAGAAAGGAGCCACCCTGAAACTGGAAACCTGGGACAATGGTCATGACACCAGCTTAAACTGGAACACAGGGAACGATTAAAATGTAAAGAAGCTGCATATTCAGTAAGTGATTACAGGTAGTTTGGTGTTATTCCAGAGTCCATTGACAGCGGCGTGGAGGTCACATCATATGGGGCTGAGTGAGGAGCCCAACTTCCATGGGAAGGAGGTGGTATCGGTTCTATGAGTGGGAGATTAAGCATAGTGAACCTAATTACCGGATGTCATCAAATAATGATTTATGCAAGTTTCTCCATCGGTGTTGTTACGGCATGGAGCCCTCCACCTGGTGCTTGATGCTGGTGCTGCTATAGAGATCCTGGTTATGCGCCTGTTTTATTTCTTCTTCTGGTAACATGTCAACCAGACATGTTGCGGAATCAGAGGAGATAGCATGTTATTTATTATTGGCCTTGGAGTTAATGCTTTGACCCAAGTCCAGTCCAGGAACAGGAGGAGGAGGATTTTTTTGGACAAAAATTGGTTGCTTTATTAATCGTGACCAATTATGTCATATGCCTTTGCTGTGGGAGCTCCAGGAGAATATTCCGGATGATTTTTGGAATTATCTCCGGATGATGGACCCCTGCTTTTACCAACTCTTGGCATTGTTGACCCCCTATATTAAGAAGCAGGCCACATGCAAGAGGCTTTTATTTTATTTTTGTTTGAATAATGATTTGATTTGTTATATTTTCTATATTTTTGGATGCATAGAATGCACTTTTTGGTTAAGTTCTATTGGCAGATAGCATGTCTAATTTTATTTGTTTTCTTTTTTTAATGCACAATAAAAAATTGTGGAGAATAACACTTGGCTTTGTGTTTTACTTCAAATGACAGTTTGGGAGTAGGCAGTTATATTTAAGAAAATACAATGTAAAATTGACAAGGGGCACCAACATAGTTGTACCTTTGATCTTAAAAACTACGGATAATGGTGTTGTAATAACTTGCCCCAAAAATCAAAAAAGCATAATAATATTATTCTTGATATCACTAGAAAATAAAAGCCTTTTAAAAAAAGTTTGCCATAACTCCATCAGTATCACCAGTAAAGCAGCTTCCTTATTATTCCATTAATGAAGAAGAGAATTGAGCGATGCATTTCGAGATTTCATAATCTGCCACGTCACAAATGTTAATTCTCCATTATGAACACTAGTTTACAAGTCCGACCGCTTCTGGCTCGTCCTTGCTTTCCGAGCATGCGTGTTTGTACTTTTGTCTGACAGACTTGTGTACACACGCTCGGAAAATCCGACAGCAGACATTTGTCCATGGAAGAATTTAAAGCCTACCATGAAACATTTGTCCGCGGAAAATCTGACAACATTTGTCCGATGGAGCGTACAAACGGACGTATTTTCCGACAACAGCCTGTCATCGAACATTTCCCGTTGGGAAATCCGATCGTGTGTACGCGGCTTTAGTCATATGACCTCAAAGCCTTTCCAACTCAAAGATTTGGTGTCAGTGTGTATTATTTTGTGTCACCTCACCCTAGTTATAGAAACGGTTTCCTGTGATGTTAGATTAGGACCCAGCCACCTTCTTTATTGAAAGGCCGTTTGTACAGCTTGTGCAACACACTAACTAGAAAGGCTAATGTAGAAATCAATACCCAGTGATGGTATTGTTAATTAATAGCATCTCTTTAAAACCTGTATAAAAAAAAAAAATCCTTACATGTACTTTCTTGTCGCTCACACTAAATTTTATGATGTGGCTGTTACATATTAAAAAATATTATTTAATTTACATGTGGCAGCGCTGTCACCGGGGATGGAAGCCTCGCCATGTTTTTCCAGCTGCTCTTTGCAATCCATTAATAGCTGGCATGCCGCCCAAGGATTTAACAAGCCAGCGACATGAAAGTGGGAGCCGGAGCCATCGGGGAAGAGTGCGAGAAGAGGAAAGAGTCTCGGTGTTCTATGGAAGTCACAGCTGGATACATTGTAACATCTGTCTGCAGCGATATTACCTGCCTCTGCTGAGGGGTTGTGACAAGGTCTGTGACAGGTTAGGAAACGATTGCGCGGCAGCGGGACCGCGTCATTCTGTCAGACGGCGATGTACATGGGCCACCTGTTCGCCCTTCATCTGTTTCATTGCTACTCCTCCAAATGTACAGAAAACTTTTCAATATCCTGCGGTATTTTTTTACCACGGCAGATTTGACCCCATTCCTGACCAGAGAATTTTTTTGCGATTTGGCACTGCATCCCTTTAGCTGACAATTGCGCCGTTGTGCAAAGTTGTACCCAAACAAAACTGACGTCCCTTTTTCCCATAAATATAGCTTTCTTTTTGGTGGTATTTGATCACTTCTGCGGTTTTTATTTTTTGTGCTAAAAACAAAAAATAAAAGGCGACAATTTTGAAAAAAAAAAAGCAATATTTTTTACTTTTTGCTATAATAAATATCCACCAAAAATATATAAAAAAACAAATTTCTTTCTCAGTTTAGGCCAATATGTATTCTTCTACATATTTTTGGTAACCAGAGCGTCATTTTACTGGCTACAAAACATTACAAAAGATAAGTAAAAAAAAAAAATGCATAATATATTACATGGGGAAGAAGGGTACCACTGGGGAAGGGGAGCACTCTGGTTTCTGGTTTTTGGGATTTAAATTGCTCCGTCCAGCAGTGAGGTGGAGGTCAGCAGGAGGAGCCAATGAGAGCTATGAGGGACCCGGAAAATTGACACTTCTGGAAGTGTCAGTTTCCCAGCAGACTTCTCAACCCTTGTACACACGGTCGGAGATTCCGACGGAATGTGTCCTATCGGACCGTTTTGTCAGATAATCCAACTGTGTGTGGTCTCCATCGGACTGTTTTCGTCGGAGTATCTGATGGACCAAGTTTTCCAACTTGTCCGTAAAATTTTCAGACAAAATGCTCCTATCGGACATACTCCGATCATGTGTAGCCTACTCCGACGGACAAAGTGCCACGCATGCTCAGATCAAATTCCTAGACTAAAGCTATTGGCTACTAGCCTGAACGTATTTCTGTCGTAACAAAATAACGTCATCACGTTATGTACAATCGGATTTTCCGGAAACTTTGTCCGACCGTGTGTATGCAACAGTTTCGGACAAAATCCATCGGACAAAATCCGTCGGACAAAATCCAACGAATTTGGTTGTCAGAATGTCCGACCACGTGTACAAGGGCTCAGGGTCGATGCAGTGTTTGGTGGCATGGGCAGCTGAAAAGGTGAGTATTTAAACTGTCCTTTGGCAGGTATGCCTCTACTGGAAAATGTTTTCCATAACAACAGGGTCACTTTAAAGTGGTTCTAAAGGCTGAAGGTTTTTAACCTTAATGCATTCTCTGCATTAAGGTAAAAAAAAAAACTTCTGTATGCAGCTCTGCCCCCCTCGCCCCTTTTTCTTCTTATACTTACCTGAGCCCATGTTGATCCAGCAATGTGCATGATGAAAGCAGCAGCTCTCATGACTCTCTCCCTCCTCATGGGCTCACCTACAGCAGGGTGAGCCATTGTCTCCTTCTGCTGTCAATCACAGCCAGTAAGAATTGAGTGGGGGTGGGGCCCAGCTGTGCTTTGTGTTTCTATGGACAACACAGAGCTGGCTCACTCCTCAGCGGGGAGAGGTGCCAGGAGCGCAGATGGGGAACCCAAAAAGAGGAGGATCAGGGCTACTCTGTGCAAAACCATAATGCAGAGCAGGTAAGTATAAAATGTTTGTTTAACATTTATGTGCTCAATGTGACAAAATATATGCTATCATATATCCACTTCAAATGCTGCGTACACACGACCGGACTTTTCGTCAGCAAAGGTCCAACGGAACGAATCCATCTGACAATTCGATCTTGTGTGGGCTCCATCGGACCTTTGCTGTCCAAAAATCTGACGGACTTTAGAAATAAAACATTTCAAATTTTTTCACCGCAACTCCACCGGACCCAGTTCCTATGGAGGAATCTGGTCGTCTGTGTGCTAGTCCGATGGACAAAAACCCACGCTGGTTTTGAACTTCTTTTATTCTAGTCCGGTTGTACGTCATCGCGTTCGAATCCGTCAGACTTTGGTGTGATTGTGTGTGGCCAAGTCCGTTTATTCGGAAAGTCCATCGGAACTCCGCCGAAAGACCGTCGGGCAGACCTTCGGACCTAGCCCGTCGAAAAATCTGGTCGTGTGTACGCGGCAAAAGAGTTTGTTACCCCAAAACTTCATATTCCTGATATGTGACTGCTGTACCATGTACTTGTATGACAAAGTCTCCTGTTCTGTATTGCTTCCTTGGTGTGAAATCCCTGGTGTTCCTGCTAGTCTGCTTGCTTTCCTATTAAAAAAGTCCAGTCGTGTGTAACAAAAAAGTCCAGTCGTGTGTAACAAAAGAGTTTGTTACCCCAAAACTTCATATTCACTTCATATTCCTGATATGTGACTGCTGTACCATGTACTTGTATGACAAAGTCTCCTGATCTGCATTGCTTCTTTGGTGTGAAATCCCTGGTGTTCCTGCTAGTCTGCTTGCTTTCCTATTAAAAACTGACCACACTAAGCAGGAAAGCACACCATGGTCAGTCTGGGAATTCAACCTGCTCTCTTCCAATGATCAGACTTGTCCTGACACGCTTGCACTGCAGAGCCATCCACTGGGAAGATCAGTGTACTGCTGCTTCTCCTCCCCACTTATGCAGCTGAGAACAGAGGGAATGTGATCACTTATAAAAAAAAAGGTAAAAAGTTATCTATACAAAAAAGTTTTTCCTTTCATTCCTATTTTAAACTGAATGGGTTGTTTTACAAAGTGATCATTTACACTCACTTTAATAATGTTGGAATAAGGAATAATACCTAAAGAAAGGATTCCTGTTATCAGCTCTGTTACCTATATTGTACAATATGTTCCTACTATATAGATGAACTATGTGTCATGTTCTGGCAAGAGATTCCAGCCAAGTGACTGCTTGGAGGTATCGCAATCAGCATCTTGTAAAGTAGCAATATGCTGAAGTTTAGGTAAGCCACTTAGCTGGTTGAACTTTGACACCAGTGGTTACTCTGTCTTTGTAAAAGAATTTTGTCAAGTAGAGGCGGACTGGCTAATAGCACATCCATCTTTCCACACCCCATAAATCTTTAGAAAATTTCTATTACTCTGCAATTTGTCTGCCTTGTGCTATTTATTAGCCATTTTATGCTGCTGCTTTAAGAAGTAATGTGATGTTCATTTTATTGCTGGTTCAATAAATTGTTAATTATAATGCAGTGATCGCTGCTGACGTGATTTAAAAGGCACATTAGCACTATGGCATTAAGTTTTAAGTATTTTACCCTTCAATTCCTTGTTTATACAACAGTAAAAAGAAAATAGCCTCCAAGTCATTTAAAACAAAATGAAATGCAACTTTTTTTTTTTTTTTAAACTTCGATTGATCATGTGATGTCTAAAATTAATTGGGATAATGGGAACAAGATAAAGATGCGCTTATTTGCATTTTAAATTAATGAAAGTTAAAGAAGTTTTTTATTTTTTCTTTAACTCAACAATTGAAGAACTTAAAGTGATTTTAAAGGCAGATTAAAAAAAGAATAAAAATAACAAACGTTATCCTTACCTGCTCTGTGTAATGGTTTTGCACAGAGCAGCACAGATCCTCCTATTCTTGGGTCCCCCACCGGAGCTCCTGGCTCCTCCCTCCTGCCAAGTGTCCCCAATAGCAAACAAAGCAGCTTGCTATGGGGGCATCTGACCAGGCTCGATCCTGAGCCGCTGCTCTGTGTGAGCATTCACACATGGAATTCAGGGAGAGCCGCTGCTCTAATGCACACTGCTGGATTGAGATGGTGCTCAGGGAAGTATTAGGGGGGGGGGGCTATGTTTTTTTTTTACCTTCATACATTGTATGCACAACGGTAAAAAAAACTTGAGCCTTTACAACCACTTTAAAGCAGGACTTAAAGTGTTACTAAACCCAGAACCTTGCATTCACTATATCTGGTCTCCCACAGTACACAGAACATGGAAATGTAATTATTTTAGTAAATATAAACTGCTAAATACCTTTTCTTCTTAGCATTATATAGCAGTATTGTAACTTCTATCAGTGTTTGGTTAAAGCTTGTTAAAAGAATGGAAAACAAATGAATTCTATTAATAAAAGAGAATTAAAGCAAAAAAAAAAAAAAAAGCTTGTAGGAGGAGCTTTCATTCTGCTATGACTGTCCTATGAGGCTGCATGGCACCTGACCCTCTGTCTGGACCGCGCTGATTGGCCCTGTGCTGATCACATGCATCCTCCCAAGGAAATGTGCAGCATGTGCAGCATGACTCCAGAGGCTCCTTCTTATCAGGAGATGGATTGGGGACAGTGGAAGAAGGGGAGGATCAGAGAAACCAATACCAAACAGCCTTTTTACACAATGCAGAGGCTTTACCCTTTAGGTTTTACAGTAAGTATAACAAGCATGATTTACTGCATATACAGACTGATTTTACTGTTATGGGTTTTAGTAACACTTTAATATGTATATTTATGAATAACAAGGAAGTATTAAACAGAAGAAAAAAAGAAAAACTATAGCATATTACAGTTTACCAATCCTTAAATGTGGTGGATGCATTTCTTTCTTTTTTAGGGCTATTCTTCCTTTATTTTCACTTGGTGATCTGGCCAGTAACACACTTCCTGTCTTAGCCCTTGTACACACGGTCGGAGAATCCGTCGGAATGTGTCTTATCGGACCGTGTCGTCTGAGAATCCGACTGTGTGTGGTATGCATCGGACTGATTCCGTCTGAATATCCGCATTAGGATTCCTTGAGCTCACATGTTGTTACAGTACCTCTAGGATCTCTGTATACACAATCAGGGGCATGGTCCGCATTGCCCATTTGCAGTGTGTGATACATGCGCCTGCACATGGTCTTTTGGCTATAGCTGGCCGCTCATGTAGAAAAGTGTGTGCAAGTTGGTGCACATGGGTTAGCATGTGTCAGAACATGTGCATTCCTGAAGCTGGGCTTGGTTATTGGTTTGAGGTATATTTTAACTCCTTCAATTGCCTGACTCTTGTCTCCTGTCTTTGTTGCCAACTGTACCCATTCCTGTTATATGCCTTGCCTGCTGCCTGCCTCAACCTCATTGGACCTTGACTAGTCTCTTGACTAGTCCCTTGCCTTGAACTCTGCTGGAACCCAGACTACTCTCTTGCCTGTCCCTTGCCTTGACCTCTGCTGGGACCCAGACTACTCTCTTGCCTGTCCCCTGCCTTGACCTCTGCTGGGACCCAGACTACTCTCTTGCCTGTCCCCTGCCTTGACCTCCGCTGGGACCCAGACTACTCTCTGGCCTGTCCCCGGCCTCAACATCTGCTGGGACCCAGACTACTCTCTTGCCTGCCACTTGCCTGAACCTCTGCCTGGACATTGACTACTCTTGTGCCTGCTGCCTTCCATGACCTTTACTCAGACAACTACCTGCTGGCTTCATCCCATCCTATCCACCCTGCACCAGCGATTCCTTGGTAGGGCAACCCCAAGGACCATGACCTGGTAACAGCTAATAGAAAAATAGCCCAAGGACCACTATGATGTCGTGCCCATCACTCCCTGCAGGATGAACACCAAGGTGTCACATAAATTCTTCACCTTGATGGTGCCTGCTGTCACCTGCAACATAAGTTGCCCTGTAATCTATTTTTCATAAGATTGATTCTTAAGCCCCATACACACTATCAGGTTTTCTCCTGATTTTTGTCTTCAGATTTACCAAAACCATGTAGTGTAAGGGCCTTCCTGATTGCATACACATTGAAACGCCTAAGGTTTGACCTCATATTATATGGTTTTGGTAAATCTGAAGGAAAAAATCAGCAGAAAATCTGATAGTGTGTATGAGGCTTATCTGTGTTTTTCTGCTTCCTTGTAATGTCCTCCATGAACTTTTAAACTTCTAATTTTTCTACTAATTTCTATATTTTTGGAATAAGCAGTTGATATTAAACCATTTGTTACCCCAACATAGGGATGAGCTTCGAGTTCGACTCGAACATTGCCTGTTCGCCTGTTCAGCGAACAGTGAACAATTTGGGCTGTTCGCGGCAAATTCGAAAAGCCGGGAACACCCTATACAAGTCTATGGGAGAAATCTAAAGTGCTAATTTTAAAGGGTAATATGCAAGTTACTGTCCTAAAAAGTGTTTGGGGACCCGGGTCCTGCCCCAGGGGACATGGATCAATGCAAAAAAAAGTTTTAAAAACGGCAGTTTTTTCAGGAGCAGTGAAATGTGGTACCTGGGGGGTGTCTGTAGTATGCCTGTGAAGGGGCGCATGTTTCTGGTGCTTAGAACTGTCCCTGCACAAAGTGTCATTTGTGCAAGAAAAAAAGTATTTTAAAATCACTTGCGGCTATATTGTCGGCTCCCGTAATACAGAGAACACTCAATGAGTGTTCTCTGTATTAGCCGGCAATTCATTCATTGATAAAAAAAAAAAAAAAGCGTGGGGGTTCCCTTAAATTCAATTACCAGGCCCTTCAGGTCTGATATGGATTTAAGGGGAACCCCGTCTCAAATTTTAAAAAAAATTGACGTGGGGGTCCTCCTAAATATCCATACCAGACCCTTCAGGTCTGGTATGGATATTAAGGGGAACCCAGCATCAAATTTAAAAAAGAATTGTCATGGGGGTCCCCCTAAAAATCCATACCAGACCCTTTATCCAAGCACGCAACCTGGCCGGCCGCAGGAAAAGAGGGGGGGACGAGAGAGCGGCCCCCCTCTCTCCTGAACCGTACCAGGCCACATGCCCTCAACATTGGGAGGATGCTTTGGGGGTCTGTGACCCCTCAAAGCACCATGTCCCTATGTTGATGGGGACAAGGGCCTCATCCCCACAACCCTGAGCGGTGGTTGCGGGGGTCTGCGGACGGGGGCTTATCAGAATCTGGAAGCCCCCTTTAACAAGGGGACCCCCAGATCCCGGCCCCTACAAAAGTACCCCTACCATTTCACAAAGAAAGCGTAAAAATGGTTAAATAAGACAAACACACTTTTGAAAAATTCCTTTATTAAAAATAAAAAAAAATAAAAAAAAAAAGATTCCAGCAGTGGTAATCCACTCTTGCTATCCAGCGATGGATGATCATATCCAGCGACGGGGGATCTCTCAGTCCAGCGCTGTCCATACATCCGGAGACACTGCGGGGATCCCGCTGGTGAGGAAAGCCAGGGGTTCCCCAGTGACGTATGGGTGACCCCGCCCCCTCTGATGTAACGCAGGGTGGCCCCGCCCTCCTAATATAAGAAACGTCAGCGCTGGGATCCCCGCAGTGGCTCGGAGTGGAGACAGAAGACGGATGTATGGACAGTGCTGGACTGAGAAATCCCCCGTCGCTGGATATGATCATCCATTGCTGGATAGCAAGAGTGGATTACCACCGCTGGAATCTTTTTTTTTTTTTTTTTTTTTTTAATAAAGGAATTTTTCAAAAGGGTGTTTGTCTTATTTAACCATTTTTACACTTTCTTTGTGAAATGGTAGGGGTACCATTTCAAACAGGGGGGGGCCGGGATCTGGGGGTCCAGATTCTGATAAGCCCCCCGCCCGCAGACCCCCACAACCACCGCTCGGGGTTGTGGGGATGAGGCCCTTGTCCCCATCAACATGGGGACATGGTGCTTTGAGGGGTCACAGACTCCCAAAGCATCCTCCCAATGTTGAGGGCATGTGGCCTGGTACGGTTCAGGAGAGAGGGGGGCCGCTCTCTCGTCCCCCCTCTTTTCCTGCGGCTGGCCAGGTTGAGTGCTTGGATAAAGGGTCTGGTATAGATTTTTAGGGGGACCCCCACGTCAATTTTTTTTTAAATTTCATGCAGGGTTCCCCTTAATATCCATACCAGACCTGAAGGGTCTGGTATGGATATTTAGGGGGACCCCCACGTCAATTTGTTTTTTTAAATTTGACACAGGGTTCCCCTTAATATCCATATCAGACCTGAAGGGCCTAGTAATTGAATTTAGGGGAACCCCCACGCTTTTTATTTTTTTATTTTTTATCAATGAATGAATGAATTGTCGGCTAATACAGAGAACACTCATTTAGTGTTCTCTGTATTACGGGAGCCGACAATTTAGCCGCAAGTGATTTTAAAATACTTTTTTCCTGCTCAAATGACACTTTGTGCAGGGACAGTTCTAAGCACCAGAAACATGCGCCCCTTCACAGGCATACTATAGACACCCCCCAGGTACCACATTTAAAGGAATATTACACTTTTATTGTTTCACTTTAATCATTATTAAAATCACTGCTCCTGAAAAAACGTCAGTTTTTAAAACTTTTTTTTGCATTGATCCATGTCCCCTGGGGAAGGACCCGGGTCCCCAAACATTTTTTAGGACAGTAACTTGCATATTAGCCTTTAAAATTAGCACTTTAGATTGTGAACGTTCGAGTCCCATAGACTTTAATAGGGTTCTAAAGTTCACATGAAGTTTAGATCTGTTCGCAGGTTCTGGTGCGAACCAAACAGGGGGGTGTTCAGCTCATCCCTACCCCGACACTTCATATTCCTGATATGTGCCTGCTGTACCATATACTTGTATGAGAAAGTATCCTGTTCTCTTTGTATTGCTTCCTTTGTGTGAAATCCCTGGTGTTCCTGCCAGTCCCTCTGACAAAATATATCTGCTATCATGTCCACTTCAAATGCTGCATACACACGACCAGACTTTTCGTCAGCAAAGGTCCAACGGAACTAATCCATCTGACAATTCGATCGTGTGTGGGCTCCATCGGACCTTTGCTGTCCAAAAATCTGACCGACTTTAGAAATAAAACGTTTCAAATTTTTTCACCGGAACTCCGCCGGACCCAGTTCTTATGGAGAAGTCCGGTCATCTGTGTGCTAGTCCGATGGACAAAAACCGACGCTAGGGCAGCTATTGGCTACTGGTTTTGAACTTCTTTATTCTAGTCCGGTCGTACGTCATCACGTTCGAATCCGTCAGACTTTGGTGTGATTGTGTGTGGCCAAGTCCATTTATTCGGAAAGTCCATCGGAACTCCGCCGAAAGTCCGTCGGGCAGACCTTCGGACCTAGCCCGTCGAAAAGTCTGGTCGTGTGTATGCGGCAAAAGAGTTTGTTACTCCAAAACGTCATATTCCTGATATGTGCCTGCTGTACCATATACTTGTATGAGAAAGTATCCAGATCTCTTTGTATTGCTTCCTTTGTGTGAAATCCCTGGTGTTCCTGCCAGTCCCTCTGCTTTCCTATTAAAAACTGACTACACTAAGCAGGAGAGCACATTGTGATCAGTTCTCTAGCCTGCTCTCCTCCAATGATTAGACATGTCCTGACACACCCTCGCTGCACAGTGATTCACTGGGAAGCTCAGTGTTCTGCTGCTTCTCCCTCTCCAGCTCTTTTGCATCTGAGAACAGAGGGAAAGTGATCACTTATAAAAAAAGGGAAAACATATATTTGTTTTTTTTTATTATCTAAACAAAAATGTTTTGCCTTTCATTTCTATTTTAAAGAGGAGTTCCCATTCTAAAAATAAATAAATAAAAGTCAGCAGCTACAAATACTGCAGCTGCTGACTTTTAATAATCGGACACTTACCTGTTCCAGGGTCCAGCGATGCGGGGGATGAAAGCCCCACTCGTCTCCCCCTCCATTTGGTGGCGCCGGCATTGTCACTGCGGGCACCCGGCTGCGCTGTGATTGGCCGCGCAGTCATCTGGGACCTGTCACGTGTCCCAGATGATTGACAAGAGGGAGGGGGCAGAGCTGAGCCCTTCCTACGCCATGGAGAAGTGATGTCACCAGCCCAGGCACTGAAGGAGGCAGTCTACGAGGGACCCCCTAGCAACAACCATTTAGAGGCGAGTAAAACATTTTTTTTCCAAATGTTTTTTTTATTTATTTTTTTGGAACATTCATGCCATTTTTTTTTTGGGATGCAACTCCACCTTAAACTGAATGAGTTGTTTTACAAGGTGATCGTTTACACTTTAATTGCAATTAAGTATGTATTTGCATTTTCACAGGGTGGTACTGTGGATACAGCGGTATAGATGGTAAAGTGCCTACACTTGTTGCCCCTCCTATATTGGTGTACTGCTTGTGACAACCAGAGAAATGGTGACTAACGCTGTGTGATATTTTTTGTTGTATATTGTTTATTAGTTACTAAATATGTATCTCAATTTATCCAGAATTCTTGCTTAAAGCTCCTGACGAAGTGCTGTAGTGCGAAACATGTAGAGCTACAACAAGCTACATCAGCCTACACCAAGCCTGCCTGGATGACTGCAGCCATAACACTTTGGTGCATATACTGTGTAATAAGATGGGTTTATGGCGTTGTAGTTGGTGTTAACAGCTTAATTTGTTTAGCAGGCTTACTGTGAGATTTTAATGTGTTTCTATGTTTTGGAAATATTTTTAATAAAATGTATGTTTTAAAAAAAAAAAGAAGCTGTGCCTATAAAGTCCATGTTTTTTTTTCATAGTTGTTTATATGCACTTTAATTGCAGTCATGTGCGCTGCTCTATGCGCATTACACATCCTATTAGTCTTTAGCAGCCTTTTTCAACCAGGGTGCTGTGGCACCCTGTATTGCCATTTTGGGCTCTTTAGGGGTGCCTTGGCAAAATGCCTACAAATTGCCCAAATTTTGTCCAAAAAAAACAGAGGGTGTATCAAGCATGGCCATTTTGTTACACAAAGCCACAGGGTTTTAGTGTGCAGCATTACAAGTTTGGGCATTGTGTTGGCCAGCTGTTGGTGTCCCAACAGCTGATGATGGCATAGGTTGATAAGAAGGACATCAGGCGCCAGAGGACATCCTTGTCTGCCCCTCTCTGTCAACACTGGGGTCACGTTGGCTGATTGAGGGAGAGATACTGGGACAGAAGAGAAAAGTTGGAATGCTAGTCAGTACCTGTGTGCAAAGTGCATTGTATTTTTAAAGAGAATTCATCTCTAATGTTGGGTGGCCTACTTGTCCAGATGGAAAACTATTAGTTGAGTTTTTTTTCCATTTTAGAATGGGGTGCCTTGAGATTGTGCAAAATTTTAAAGGGTGCCTTGATAGCAAGGAGGTTGAGAAACACTGGTATATAGTGCATAGTCCACCTCGGGAGCGAGCAAGAGAGGTTGGCAAGAGAGGTTGGCAAGAGAGGTTGGCTTTGCTCCTACATATCATGGACAGTGGACATAGTCACCCTCTAACAGGAATTCAGGTCACAGCAGTAAAAAAATAATAATAATTATTTGGAGATTTGGAGAAGGCTGGGAGCAATAGAAGGGACTTTTTTTGTGCTAAGAATACATCTTTGAACAGAATTTTTGTTTTTAAACCAGAATTTAGTGTCGCTTTAACCACTTTAAGACTGGGCCTCTTTTTTTAGATGTGGTGTTTAAGTTAAGTTAAGTTAAAAACTGTTTTTTTTACTATAAAATTACTTAGAACTTCCAAACGTTATACATTTTTTTTTCTAACATCCTAGAGAATAAAATGGCGGTCGTTGCAATGCTTTCTGTCACACCGTATTTGCGCAGCGGTCTTACAAGCGCACTTTTTTTTTTTTAAAAATCAACTTTTTTTAATAAAAAAAATAAGACAACAGTAAAGTTAGCCCAATTTTTTTTATATTGTGAAAAATAATGTTATGCTGAGTAAATTGATACCCAACATGTGATGCTTCAAAATTGTGCCCACTCGTGGAATGGCGACAAACATTTACCCTTAAAAATCACCATAGGCGACATTTAAAAAATTCTACCGGTTGCATGTTACAGAGGAGTTCTAGGGCTAGAATTATTGCTCTCACTCTACCGATCGCAGCGAAACTTCACATGTGTGGTTTGAACACTGTTTTTATATGCAGGCGCTACTCACATATGCGTTTGCTTCTGCCCTTTAAGAGCTATGGGTGGAAGTGACGTTGGAGATGCAGTGTCATGGAGATGGGTGGGGGCCATCTTCCCATCACTCGTCTCCATGTCAGCCCAGGGGACAGACGCGTTCGCTTCTGCCGCTGCCGACGGCTCCGGTAAGTGGCAGAGGGTACCTGATCGCGGCGGGAGGGGGGGCTCTCCTGCCACCAACAGAAGTGATCTTGCGGCGAATCACCCGCAGAGACCACTTTTATCTTGTAGCCGACCACTGGCCGAACACGGGGATACCGGGGTTATGGCAGCTTAGCAGCTAGCTGCTGCCATAACAACGATATCCGTTCCTAAAGTAGGGATGTACATCAGCGTGCGGCAGTCAGCAAGTGGTTAACAAAGAACCTGACAAATGGCCAGCCTTGCCATCGATATTATCTGTAAAAACTAGATGGGTAACTTAAAGGGGTTGTAAAGTTGATTTATTTTTATTTTTTAAATAACAAACATGTTATACTTACCTCCACTGTGCAGCTCGTTTTGCACAGAGTGGCCCCGAACCTGCTCTTCTGGGGTCCCTCGGCGGCTGTCTCAGCTTCCTCCCGCAAGTACTTCTCACGTTCATGTGAGCTCCCTTGCATGGTGAGAAGCACTTGCGGGCGCGCTCCCGTGATACAGCCGGAGGCTATAGCCGATCGCTGTATCACTCGGCCCCGCCCCGGCGCGCCACATAATTGGATATGATTGACAGCAGCGCGAGCCAATGGCTGTGCTGCTTTCAATCCATCCACTCTAGCCAACCAGCGGCCAGGCTGAGCGGGGAAGAGGATGTCAGGGTCAAGCGCTGGACTTTCGAGGGGTCAGGTAAGTAAAACGGGGGGGGGGGGGGGGGGCGGCATTGTCAGATGTTTTTTCACCTTAATGCATAGAATACATTAAGGTGAAAAAATATTTACCTTTACAACCCCTTTAAATGCTTTGTAAACTAAAGGAACAACACTCTCCGGAGAGATTAGCAACAGGAAAACTGTTTGTATAAAAAGTAGAGGAATGAGCAATCTTACAAGACCCAGATTGGATCTCCCAGCATGCCTCTGGTCGTAGAACATGTGCTAACTGACATCTCATGTAACCTCATGTTCCTGGATGTTTACACATGTTCCATGTGGCTCCCCTGATGGGAAATAAAACACACTCACACGCACACTCAGCTCACACACATTACCCATCTTGTTCACACCACTCCGGGGAAGAACAAGAAATTCAGTAATAAATGTGAAAAGTGAAAAGCTAATATACCTGGGCCTGACCTTTACTTCTGACTGCAATAAAATAAAAAGAAACATACTACAAAAGGTCTGAGCTAAGATAATGAACCAATCCTATCACTGACATTTTCTTCTTCTTCTGTGGGCTTCAGGAGATAGAACATCAGAAGACTTATGCTTTTACAGTGCTAATGCCGCGTATACACGTATCAGACTATCCGGCGGACTTAGTCTGGTGGACTTTCCGAACGAGTTACCTGCCCACACACGGTACTTTTGCGGCGGACTAGGTACGGCGGACTAAGTCCGCCAGACTATCCGCCGTACTTTTGAAATGAATGGACTCGCCCACACGTGCGGAGGAAAGTCCGCTCATTTTGAGCGCGTCTCCAGGTAGCCGGGACCAGAGAAGGAGGCGTCGCTGGCCCCGTCACCTGGTATGGACTTAAAGGGGAATCCCTACGCCGAAAAAACGGCGTGGGGGTTCCCCCTAGGTCCATATCAGACCCTTATCCGAGCACGCTACCTGGCCGGCCAGGAAAGGGGTCCCCCCTCCTGAGCCGTACCAGACCACGTGCCCTCAACATGGGGGGTGCCTTGGGGAAGGGGGGGGCGCACCCCAAAGCACCTTGTCCCCGTGTTGATGAGGACAAGGGCCTCTTCCCGACAACCCTGGCCGTTGGTTGTCGGGGTCCGTGGGCGGTGGGCTTATCGGAATTCGTGAGCCCCCTTTAACAAGGGGACCCTATGTGAATGAGTATGGGGTACAATGTACCCCTACCCATTCACCTGTGAAAAAAATGTAAAAAAAAACACAACACACAAGAGTTAAAATAGTTTATGGCACAGCTCCGGGGGTCTTCTTCCGTCTTCGGGGGTCTTCTCACCGGACTCCTCCGCTATCTTCTGCTAGCTCTTTTACTAGCGGAGGAGCCCGGCTTTCTTCTTCGCTGCCGCCCTCTTCTTCCGACTTCGAGGGTCTTGTCCCCCTCTTCGGGGGTCTTGTCCCCCTCTTTGGTTCTTCTTGCTGGGCCACCACGCCTTCTTCTAGCTCTTTTACAAGCGGTCTTCTGTTGCCACTGCCGCTGTCGCTGTCTTCTGTTCTTCTCTTCTGGAGATGTTGCCTCGTCGCTGTCTCCGGTCACTATGACAGGACACGCGGCGTGCGGTGACTTATATAGGGACATCACCGGATGATGTCCCCGCCCATTATAATGTCACAGTCCCAGAGGATCCTCACGATCCTCGTGGTGTAAAATCTTTCACATTATACAAAAAAAAAAAAAAAAATTGGGCTAACTTTACTGGTTATTTTTTTTTTTATTCATTAAAGTGTAATTTTTTCCCAAAAAATTGCATTTGAACGACTGCTGCACAAATACAGTGTGACATAAAATATTGCAACAACCACCATTTTATTCTCTAGGGTCTCTACTAAAAATCATACATATATAATGTTTGGGAGTAATTTTCTAGCAAAAAAAATAATATATTTAACTTGAAACCATCAAATGTCAGAAAAAGGTTTAGTGTTTAAGTAGTTAAACTTCTCTCATTTACACATCCAAGTGTATACCTTTGATCTAAAGGACAAATCATTACAATGTTTATACGTGATTCTTGGCAGACTACCCGTTTTTTTTTCCCTTTCTTTTGAAGGCTGTTGACTTCAGCAGAGCAGAGAGAATTCTCTGCATAGAAAAAATCGGGAAATACTTTGTCAAGACCGCAACGGAGAAAAAAATTGCGATAAAGATTCTCAATGATTAATTGTGCAGCTCTAATTGCTACGGGTGCAATTCAAAGCAATTTTAATGCTACAGCTCCTTTCACACTAGTAGCATTTTTACTGCCCGCCCTCCCTCCCAAAAATGGTTCCATCATGGATCACTTTTCAGAGGACCATGAAAGAAGGTTTGCAGGATTTCAGGAGGCGATGCTGCTGTCTCTTGATAGCTTTTTTAATATTGCTGAATGGCAATTTTGCATGGCAGGACTTTGCCACAACTGTGAGCCGGGCATGGTCCCATTAGCTTACATGGTAGAGTTTGACAGGCAGTGCGGTAAAATTTCCCCAAAGTGACCCTGGCAATATGTATTCATATAAGCAGTCATGTCTGGTTATAGGTGGACAGTCAGGGTTGCAGTAAAAACCTGTCCCCCCAGCTATGTTTGAAAGGAACCTACATGCTGAGTTTGACAGGTGACACCAGTTTAGGCCGATATGTATTCGTCTACATATTTTTGGTAAAAAAAAAAAGCTATATATATATATATATATATATATATATATATTTTTTTTTTTTCTTTTTATATATATATAAGTTATAGCGTCTACAAAATAGGGGATAGTTTTATGACATTTTATTAATAGTTTTTTTATTTTTATTAGTGATGGCTTATTAGTGATGGCGGCGATCTGCGATTTTTATTGTGACTGCGACATTATGAAGGGCACATCAGAGACTTTTGACACTATTTTGTGACATTGTAATTTATACAGTGATCAGTGCTATAAAAATGCACTGATTACTGTGTAAATGGCACTGGGAGGGAAGGGGTTAAACACTAAGGGGCGATCAAGGGGTTAAGTTTGTCCTAGGGAGTGAGTCTAACTGTGGGGGCGGGGGGATGGGCTGCCTAGGACATGACAGCGATCACTGCTCCCGATGACAGGGAGCGGTAGATTTCTGTCACAAAAGGCACCCCCCCCCCATTCTTCTGCTCCGTGACACGATCGTGGGCCGTCAGAGAACATTGAGTTCCCGGGATCCGCGGGCACGCCCCCATGGCAGGATTTAAATGGACGTATCTGTATGCCCATTTGCCTGCTTGTGCCATTCTGCCGACGAATAGGTCGGTTTAGTTTGTTTTTCTAATCATTAGTGGACGATGTTCATGTTCCACCACAATGGCCACAATGACGAGAAAATTCAGCAGAGCAGAATGGGAAATTTTTTCTCGAATAAATACATTTCTGTATGTGGCTTTCATTTGGAAATTCCATGTATTCAGCAGATCGAATGTTGAAAGCAAACAAAATTTTTAAATACTTTCAAACAACTGTACTAATGTGCTACGAATTTTCAAATGAACGTTTGCGTGAATATTTCCATGAATGTCCCTACAAAAACCTACTGTAGGGGAAACTTAAAGCATAGTTCCACTATTACATGTGAGAAAACTTCACTATATATTTGTTATGTGTGTCCATTTGCACAGCATGCCTAAAATATAAAATAAATAAACATTCTTACCTTTTGGATACTTCTTAGGAGAAGGTATCATGGCTGACTGCAAGGTTTTTTTTTTTTTAAACAATTTCAGAGTGAGCATATCCCAACTCTGTCCTCATTAACATAAAATGGAAGAAGCCCAGCCTCTACACCTTTAATAACACCCTGTGTTATTATAGACAGTGTTAAAATCTGGTTACAACTGATAATGAATATCTGCCTGTGCAGTACAAAGAGAGTTAGGCCGGGTTCACACATATCTGGCTGTGGTTTGCAGTCCCGTGTCCGGTGCCGTTTTGTTCACTTTAGATGCAAATTTATAGGGGGCAATCAAATGGTTAACTGTGTTCCCTGGGAGGTGATTCTAAATGAAGGGGGAAGGGACTAACTAGAGGAAGTGGCGGATCGTGGTTCCTAGCTAATAGAAACAAACAATCGGTCACTCCTCCGGCGGCACGTGCGCTCCTGCTATCCCGATCCCGCCAGCTGACGTATACCTATGACGGTTCGCAGGATCGTGCCGACCTGCCACAGTAAAATGACGGCAGGTGGTCGGCAAGTGGTTAAAGGGGTTGTAAAAGTTTGTTTTTTATTTTCTAAATAGGTTCCTTTAAGCTAGTGCATTGTTGGTTTACTTACCTTTTTCTTCAATTTCCCTTCTAAATGTTTTTTTTCTTTGTTTTCTTTGTCTGAATTTCTCACTTCCTGTTCCTCCTCAGGAAGCTGTTCAGTAAGCACCGCTCGGATGATGGTGTGAAGTTTACTGAGGAGAAACAGGAAGTGAGAAATTCAGACAAAGAAAAAAAACATTTAGAAGGGAAATCGAAAAGGTAAGTGAACCAACAATGCACTAGCTTAAAGGAACCTATTTAGAAAATAAAAAAACAAACCTTTACAACCCCTTTAACCACTTGCCGACCACCTCCCGTCATTTTACTGTGGCAGGTCAGCACGATCCTGCGAACTGTCGTAGGTATACGTCGCTATTTAGAAAATAAAAAACAAAGCTTTACAAACCCTTTAAGCTTTGACCATAAAACCTGGAAGCTGATTTACATGTAGAGCTGCACCAGCTGCACCGTGCAACTGTCAGTTAAATCAACTCAGTGGCGAATCGCAAAAAATGGCACGGTCATTCAGCAGCCAAATCTTCCAGGGCTGCAGTGGTTGAATTGAACAAGCTGAAGTTAGAAGCTGATTGGCTACCGTGCACAGCTGCCTGCACCAGATTCTGAGTTCTCCGGTTTTAGTAAATGACCCCCTCTGTGTACAGAACGCCTCCAGGTTGCCATAATGCATTGCATATTACAGAACATGACAGAGCTGCAGATTAAAAAGGAAAGGTATTTTTTAATAACATTCAATTACAATATGACTTGAGTCACAATTATATACAATATCTTATTATTATTTTTTTTTTATTTGCTAATTCTTTTTCCGTCGAAAGTGGAGTTACCCTTTATGAATCTAGCAAAATGTGTTTATTCTCCGATAACAATCCACTCCCTCATAGTGTCTTCCCGGGATAAATAAGTAACGATCAGGTTTCATTCCCCATTTATTCTCCTGGAATAAGTTGCAAAGTTTTGTCGATAGCAATAAACCAGCCGGTCATGTGACCTCGCCGTGCCACCGCACAAATGAAATGACAGGTTCTGTGCCTTTTGCCGACCACATCAATAAATGTTCCAGCTTATAAATGAAATGCACTGGTGTGGAATAATGGATTTAGTTTAAAGGATAACTGTATGTCTTCACACTGCGAGGATCACTGAGGAGTTATTAAAGAACAGTTGAAATATATAAAAACAGAAATGGTTCATTATCTGGCAATCTCAGCTACAAGACACAGCGTTTCATCATCACGCCGACCGGTCTCTTATTAAAATAAATATCAACTGGTTTTATATGTGTGGACTGGGCTGCATTTATCTGATTTATTTAGCTTTGTACGGTTTTCTTGAATCATAAGCAAAGGCTGGATGACCAGCAGACCCGCGCGATAGAACTGGCGGATTCTGTAGTGTTTTGTATACCCTCGCAGCAATTATACCGTATATATTTATGAAACTATATATAGCTATGCCGTTCTTCCTACTGTGAAATATAATGGTAGGAGAAGTCACAGAGGGACCTGAAAGCCTATAAAGAAGTGATTGCTGTGGAACTTTAAGGACTTTATTACACATTTATATTACCTTCTACATTACTTGTGAATCATACCTTCCAATAATCACCATATTGGCACAATAGGTTTTGCCTGAAAGCGCTGCGTAAAATTGTACCGCTCTTTATAAATACTAATAAAAAAATAAAAGAAATAAATAAGAGATAATGGCACAAAAGTTGACGAAGTGTATTTTTCTCTAATTGCTGTGCATTATACGGTGTGAATTTACTAAAGGCAAATAAATGGTGCTTTTTGCATGTGCAGTTCCTCCAGAGCTTATTAAATGAAAGGAAGCTCTGCTGACGTCCATTATCCAATCATGTGCGAGGAAAAATGCAGTTTTCATATGTAGCACCCTCTACATAGGTAGGTGCTAGAGCATAGCTCCCAACTGTCCCTGATTTCGAGGGACTGTCCCTGATTTGGAGCAATGTCCCTCTGTCCCTCTTTCCTCCTCATTTGTCCCTCATTTTGGTCTGATCTATATAGTTGTATATAAAATGCACTTTTTATTTTTCAAAGTGTTTCCAGCACTAAACCTTTCATCCACTTTTTAAATTGCTGCATTTGTAAATGTCAAAAGCCAATATAAAGGAATAGTAGTGGTAATAAAAAGCACTTGTGGGTTTAACCAATTTTTTTTTTTTTGTATAATTGTCCATTAAAGTGGTTGTAAACCCTTACAAACCACTTTGACCTACAGGTAAGCCTAGATTAAGGCTTACCTGTAGGTACAAGAAATATCTCCTAAACCTATATGGTTTAGGAGATATTTGCCCGAAAACAGGCACCGCTGTCTACGGCGCATGCGCCGTAGACAGCGGCGCGCAGGCGCACTGAGCGCGGCATTCTCAACGAAGGAGCTGCCGCGCGTGGCGGCTCCCGTGCGCATGCGCGGGAGTGACGTCATCGCGGCTTCGCCGAATGACAGCGGCGGAGCTGCGAGACCCCACCAAGAAGATGGATGCGGCGGACTACAGGGGACAGCGGCGACTTCGCTGACTCCTGTGTCAGGTAAGTGACACATAATGGACTACTATGCGATGCATAGTAGTCCATTATGCTTTGCCTTTGCAGGGAATCAAAGAGGAAGTAAACTCATCAGGGTTTACTTCCTCTTTAACCACTTCCTACCCCGTCCATAGTCATATGACGTCCGCAGGAGAGATCTCCCATCCTGGACGAGCATCATATGACGACCTGGGCTTCCCGACCATCTAGGGGCCGCACACGTGCCGCGTTACTTGGGAAGCCACAATGTCCACCTGGCACCCGCGATTGCCAGTAACCACGTGTTTGGGCATATCTCCCAACTGTCCCTGATTTCGAGTGGGACTGTCCCTGATTTGGAGCAATGTCCCTCTGTCCCTCATTCCTCCTCATTTTCCCCTCATTTTGGTCTGATCTATATACAGGGGGTCCCCTGGGTTACAAACCGGTTAGGGACTTTCCTCCTGTTTGTAACCTGGAAATGTTCGCAAGTCGGACGCGCATGCGCAGAACGACAATTATGGACATTTCCGATGTTCCGTCGAATGCCATTCTGCACAGCAAATTACGGACATTTCCAACATTTTCCAAGGCTCCGTCTGGCCAAGCTTGCGCAGAATAGCAGATGGTCCACGCAGAACATCAGAGGGTCCCCGCAGTGCCCTGTTCGTAAGTAGGAGTGGTACGTAAGTCGGGCGTTCGTAAGTCGGGGACCCCCTGTAGATGTATAAAAAATGCACTTTTTATCTATCAAAAAGTGTTTTCCAGCACTAAACCTTTCATCTGATTTCCAAATTGCTGCATTTGTAAATTCCAAAAGCCAATATAAAGGAATAGTAGTGGTTAAAAAAAGCACTAGTGGGTTTAACCAATCTAGTTTTTTTTGTACAATTCTCCTTTAAGGGGGCGTGGCAGGGGGTGTGTCCTATGCCTGCATACTTTTGCTGATAGGTGGCCCTCATTCTCATAAAGTTGGGAGGTATGCTAGAGGTGAGGATTTTTGTAGTGAAGGTACATTTAGGCCTAGCTTGTTGTGATCTGTGTGGGCTGGGAGTGGCTCAGAGCAGAGGTGACTCACAGACAGCATCACTCCATGGTTACCTCCCTTTTGCTTCTAGAGGATTCTAGAAGAAGAGGAGGGAAAGAGAGGGGGGAGCTGTCTGGGGTGTCTCAGGGAGCCCCGACCAATCCCCAACTAGGATTGGCAGAGGGCAGGCCTGCTTGAAATACGTAGGGTCAGCCCAGCTGGGGGGAGTTTTCGGGTGAAATGACTGAGGATGGAGTACTAGGCTGTCTGGGCCTTTGAGGGGAGCTTCCCAGTCTGGGTGGGGGTGACCTTGGGACTGGGACTTGGGTGCAGGAGGGAGCCCTTCAAGAACCCATGAGGGATCCGAACAGGAGGCACAGAGAGGAGTCAGAGTGGACAGCGGGAGCTAGTACTGCCGGGCAAGTCTTCAGGAGGGAACCACTGGTTTGCAGCCAGGAGGGCTGGTGAGTGACATGGGCAGTTGGGGGGACTGGAGAGGCATGCCAGAGAGGACTGGGAGAAAACAGTCAGAGCTGGGTGTGGAGCCAGTGAGCATTGCAATGTCCCAGGCAGTGAGATCGGGCAGCTGTAGCCAGGAGGGCTGGCAGGTCCTCAAGAGGACTTACTGGGACAGTAGTCCACCATAGGACAGCTAGCACTAAAGACTTCCTATTTCCAATTCTTGCTACATTAAAGGGACCCGCGATCCCTGCCTGCAAAAGGCAGTTGTTGAGGCCTGGCTGGCTGTAGTATATACAGTATAGACAGGCTAGGGTGGTATATATATAGACAGGCTAGGGCAGTACATATAGACAGGCTAGGGTAGTATATATACTGGTGATATGACCACCACTCCCACCTGAGACGGGCCATCATATGTATACGCAAGAGTGTCCTTTATTGTTTCCTATCATCGTTTACTAAGCTCTGGGGCAACTGCACTTGAAAAGTGTGCAGTCTGTTTGCCTTACGTAAATTTACCCCAGTGGGGTAGATGTACTAAAACTGGAGAGTGCAAAATCTGGTGCAGATGTGCATGGTAGCCAATCAGCTTCTAACTTCAACTTATTAAATTAAGCCATGGTTGCTCAATCTGTGGCCCTCCAGCTGTTGTGGAACTACAAGTCCCATCATGCCTCTGCTTTTGGGAGACATGCTTGTAACTGTCAGCCTTGCAATGCCTCATGGGACTTGTAGTTTTGCAGCAACTGGAGGGCCGCAGGTTGAGCCCCCATGAAAAAAAAAAGCTGGAAGCTGATTTCTGGTTTCTATGCAGAGCTGCACCAGATTTTGCTCTCTCCAGTATTAGTAAATCAACCCCACTTAGGTTAATTTACTAAAAGGCAAATAGACTGTGCACTCTGCAGGTGCAGTTGCTCAAGAGCTTAGTAAATGAGGTGAAGCTTTACTTTGCTAAGAATACCCAATCACATGCAAGGAAAAAAAAAACAGCATTTTTTCCTTGCACATGATTGGGTGAAAAAAAAATGGTGTAACTGATTATAAAATATTAGCTGGAGTTCACCTTTATTTTGTTAATACGTCTCTGCTAGTACATCTTATGCCCCATACACACGATCAGAAATTCGGCCAGCAAAAGTCCAATGAGAGCTTTTGGTCGGTAAATGCGATCGTGTGTATGCTCCATCAGACTTTTGCTGGAGGTATTTCGGCCAGCAAAAGATTGAGAGCATGTTCTCAATTTTTCGGTCGGAAAAAGTTCCGATCGTAAATTCCGATCGTCTGTACAAATTCTTATGCGCAAAATTCCTACGCATGCTGGGAAACAATTCGACGCATGCTCGGAAGCATTGAACTTAATTTTCTCAGGTCGTAGTGCTGTACGTCCCCGCGTTCTTGACAGTCAAAACTTCAGAGAACTTTTGTGTGACTGTGTGTATACAAGACAGCTTGAGCGGAATCCCGTCTGTACGCGGCATAACACTTCTCCCTCCCAGACTGACAATGCTGCTGTCCGCTTTGTCCCCTGTGCTCCTTCATCCAGAGTCAAGGCACTCTAATACAGGAAGTGTGTTACTGGCCCAATCACCAGGTGAAAACAGAGGGGGAAAGAGCCTAAAAAAAATACAATGAATGCAGCCACCACATCTATATTCAATTTTTGGGATTGGCTTTATGGCTGCTTTAGGTACCTGAAGTTGACCGGGTATGAGCCTCTAGCAATCCCTGTATAGCAAAGCAGGAATGTGAGAGGAAGAAGCAATACAAGGAGTTTAGAAGAAGCTTGCCAATAGGAGGAGAAAGCAGAGTGACAGATAGATTAACTCATAACTGTGCTGCTTCTTCTTTCACAGTCCAGTCACAGAGGAAGTGGATGGAATGATGGCTTCAGGACATCTAGTGGCAGAAAAAAGTACTGTGATAAAATGTCTGAAGGAAAAGCTAGTTTTATATTATCTTTTAATGGGTTATTTGCTTTTATATTGTTATTTTTGGCTGAAGATCTGCTTTAAGACAAAAAAAGAGTAATTAATGAATATTGTTATTTGTTTTGTTATTTTTTATTTTTTATTTTTTTTACAGTGGTAATAAAAGTTCATTATACAAAAGCAGCTTGTGTTTTGTTTTCTGCAATTATTTATTTTGATATCTGCAGTTTTTATGCATGACTCAAATTTACCACTATAACAATTTACTGTTTGCTTTTTAAGTTAAAGTAAGCAACGATTTTAGGGTGATTACATTTTTAAGTTCCAGAAATTTATACGGGTAAACTAATAAAATAATACAAAAAAAAAAAAAAAAAAAAGTTGAACAGAATTCACCAGAATTTACAGGAAAACCGTTCCACATATAAGAAATGCAGCTGTTACAAGCAAATTTCCTGCATGAACACATGTTCTCGTCGTGATTACTTTGGATCTAATATCACATAAAATTGGCTACTTTAATGGAACAGAAGTTATTTGATCTCAGCGTACTTTTCGGGCCTCCCAGGATGTTCAAACAAGAAGAGCGACGGGAGAAGCTGAAGAAGCACTTTATACAAAGTTTAGGTAAACCGTGCAGACCGGGCAGCCACAATGTACTGTAGCTTTGTCACATATAACATGCTTTTTTTCTGAGAAGGCTCAGGAATTACAGGAATATAAGAAATGTGCTTATTACTGTAAAATATCGCTCTTAAAATAGTTCTGTCTTCTGAAAAGCCAAACTCTTTTTTATGACACACAGTATGTATATATATATATATATATATATATATATATATATAAAAATATATATATGTATATAAACAGAATATATATATATATATATATATATAGTATTTTTCGCTCCATAAGACGCATCTGACCATAAGACGCACCTAGGTTTTAGAGGTTGAAAACAAGAAAAAAATAACTCTGAACCAAATGGTGTACTAAAATATTTTCCAGTGCCCATGAAATGCAGAGTGACCATTACCATAGAAAATGCAGAGTGACCATTACCATAGAAAGTATTGGCAGGGTATTGCAGAGTATTGGCAGGGTATGGCAGAGTAATGGCAGGGTATGGCAGGGTATGGCAGAGTATTGGCAGGGTATGGCAGAGTATTGGCAGGGTATTGCAGAGTAATGGCAGGGTATTTGGCAGGGTATTGCAGAGTATTGGCAAGGTATGGCAGAGTATTGGCAGGGTATTGCAGAGTATTGACAGGGTATGGCAGAGTATTGGCAGGGAATTGCAGAGTATTGGCAGGGTTTGGAGGGATGGCTGTGACTGCACTTGTCACAGAGCAGCGCTGTGGGCACTACAGATGCAGCCCACATCGCTGCTGCCATCCTATCTCTCCCCTCCACTGTACAGATCTGTACACAGTGTGGAGAGAGGAACCAGCATCATCATGACGCTGGTTTGTTTACAAATGATCACTCCGTCATTTGACGAAGCGATAACATTGCAAGCGGCGGGTGCACCAAGATGGCCGCCGCTCCGGAGCTAGGCGGAAGCAGCGCCCTTTCCTAAGGCCGTGGCCGCGGAGCAATCCGGAGTGCGATGGGGGGCTTTGCCAAGCGTATATTCGCACCATAAGACGCAGGCACATTTTCCCCCATATTTCTGGGGGGAAAAGTGTGTCTTATGGATATATATATATATATATATATATATATATATATATATATATATATATATATATATATATATATATATATAATACAGGATCTATATAGCGCCACCAGTTTACAACTTGAGGGTAGACAATACAAATACAATACACTTTAATACAGTAGGAATCAGAGGGCCCTGCTCCTTAGAGCTTTCAATATAAGAGGGAAGGTCAAGAGATACAAGAGGTAGTAACTGTGGGGGGGATGTGCTGATTGAGGAGATAAATGTACAGTTGTTAGGTGGGGAGCCAGATAGGCTTCTCTGAAGAGATGAGTTTTCAGGGATCGTCTGAAAGTGGACAAAGTAGGAGAAAATCTGATAGATTGGGGTAGAGCATTCCAGAGGATGGGAGAGGCTCTGGAGAAGTCCTGATGGCGAGCATGGAATGAGGTGACAAGGGAGTTTGAGAGCAGGAGGTCTTGGGAGAACGATTAGGTTGGTATTTTGAGTCTAGGTTAGTGATGTAGCTGGGGGCCAGGTTGTGGATGGCTTTGTAAGTTATAGTTTGCATCTTCAAATTAATTTTGTTGGCTGAGTGGCAGCCAATGGAGGGATTGGCAGAGGGGTATAGCAGACACTGCGATTTGTGAGGTGGATGAGCCTGGCAGCAGCGTTCATGATGGACTGAAGTGGGGATAGCCTATTTAGAGGTAAACCAATGAGGAGGGAGTTGCAGTAGTCGAGGTGGGAGATGACCAGGGAGTGGATTAGAAGCTTTGTGGTGCCATTGGTTAGGAAGGGGCATATCTTGGAGATGTTGCCTAGGTTGAGGTGGCAAATTTTGGATAGCGATAGGCTGTGGGGCCAAAAGGTTAGTTCAGAGTCAAGGATTACACCGAGGATCTTGGCGTGGGGGGACAAGTTGAGCTGTTGATATTGACAGAGAAACCAGGGGAAGTGGCACCTGAGGGAGGAAATATCATGAGCTCGGTTTTGGATAGGTTGAGTTTGAGGAAGTGATGTGACATTAGGCCTGAAACAACTAATCGATTAATCGACAACTAATCGATTATGAAATTAATAGATTACTATTTTCATAATCAATTAATCGGCCAGTAACAAAATGGGGTTAAAGTTAATGAGTCTGATGATATTTAACAGATTGACCCTTTAATAGTATATCTCTCCTCTAATAGTATATGCAGTATATATCCTCTAATAGTATATGCAGTATATCTCCTCTAATAGTATATACACTATATATCCTCTAAAGGTATATACACTATATCTCTCCTCTAATAGTATATGCAGTATATCCCCTCTAATGGTATATACAGTATATCTCTCCTCTAATAGTATATGCAGTATATATCCCCTCTAATAGTATATACAGTATATCTCTCCTCTAATGGTATATACAGTATATCTCTCCTCTAATGGTATATACAGTATTTCTTCAATAGTATAAACAGTATATCTCTCCTCTAATAGTATATACAGTATATCCCTTCTAATATATACAGTATATTTCTTCTGTCTGTTATTCTCACAGTGGATTAGATATTTTGCTCCCTAACCATATAGTTGGTTATTTATATTCACCACTGCATAGAGATATTTAAGAATAAATTGCCTTTTTTTAAACTTTACATATTAACTAAATTATACACCACATTTTTTTTAAGGTTATTAACCGATTAATCGATTAATCGAAACAATAACCGGCCAACTAATCGATTATGAAAATAATCGTTAGTTGCAGCGCTAGGTGACATCCAGGCTGATATGTCTGCTAGTAAGTTGGTGATGCATGAGGAGACAGATGGAGAGAGCTGGGGGGGTGGTGAGATAGATTTGGGTGTCATCAGCGTAGAGATGATATTTAAAGCGGGAGTAAACCCAGTTTAAAAAAACACTTACATTCCCGGCATGCCGGAAATGCTAATGTTCACATTGGTTGTGCTCTCAACCAAACTTTCAAACCATCCAATGGCTGGTGTCATAACTGATCACATGTGCAGCATTATGGCAGTTGAAGAATTATTAGAGGCCAAGATGGCGGCTTCCTTGACTGAAAACGATAGAAGGGTTTACTTCCACTTTAAAGCCGTGGGAGGCAATCAACTGACCCAGGGAGGTGGTGTAGATTGAGAAAAGGAGAGGTCCAAGAACAGAACCTTGGGGGACCCCAACTGGGAAAGAAAGAGGAGGGGAAGAAGTAGCGCTGTAAGTGACATTGAAGGAGCGGTGGGATAGGTAGGATGAGAACCAGCGAAGAGTACAGTCATGGAGACAAAAGGAGTGGAGTTTATTGGGCAGGAAAAGGGGGTGGTCCTCTGTGTCAAAGGCAGCAGAGAAATACAGAAGTAGTACAGAATAGAGTCTGCTAGTTTTAGCCTATATATATATATATATATGGAGAGAGAGATATAGAGATTATCTACTATATATACAGTGCATATTTTTAAATATATATATTTATTTATTTATAGAATGGAACTTTTATTATACTAAGGGGAATGTATAGTGATTTTGTTTTTTTTGTTTTTAATTTATGCTAGCACAATATAAATCCTTTATAATTAATAATAATTTATTATGTTCAGGTCCAAATGATATTTAGACAAATTGCTTTTTTTTGTGTGGTAGATGTGAAATACTGCACATAAATATTTAAACATTTTCCAGGAGCTGGCAAACTCTAGGCAGTAGTCTCTACATTTCAGAAGGTTGTTTTATTGCTATGAGGTAAATAGTCCTGATAGAATTTGTTGAAAGTAGACCTAATTAGACAGAGATAAATGACACATGCAGCTGAATGCATTAGAGGTGGGCTACATCTCACTTCTTCTGTCCTATCAGGGATCAGAACCAACCTGATTATTTACATACAGTATATGGGCAATGCGTAAGTGGAATGCTTTCCTATTTAAAAAAAAAAAAAAAAACGGGCTGCACCGATTCAGAAATGTATCAAATAAAAAAAAAAAATGTTGTTTCCCAGTAAAATATATGTAAACCCACGTTGATATTAGCTTAAACATACTAATATGATTTAAAAAAAAAAAAAATCATTATTAATCTTTTTAAGTCTAAAACTGTAATTAAAATGTCTGGTGATCTTCCCATGAGGGCCCTTATGCAGGAACTTCCTGGTATCAGGTGAAATCACTCTATTCTTGCCTACCAAGTGTGCTTCTGCAATGTCACCCTGTCAGTCAGTTTCTGATGGAGACTAGATTTACCATTTTCTACAAATTATTCAGACATGGACCTCTATTTTATAGACGCTATAGCTTTTGTGCAAACCAATCAATATATGCTTATTGCGATTATTTGTGTCTGATCTAATTACTGTTTAGCTCTCACCTGCAGAACACTAGGCTGAGAGAGCCAGGGATTGTGGGATGTGTTTCTTCACAGGAAGTGTCAGTTTTTAGACTACAGACACAGGTCATGTATTAACCTGTGCAGTGCCATGCCACATTTTTCATGTTTGAACACAAACAGAAACTGATGGCACAGAATATTTACTCTACTATAGGCTGTGTGTACATAGCAACAAATGACACCATGAAACTACATGATCAATGCATGTGAAAAATGCAAGGTACAGGTATGAAGGTTTATAATTAGGGTTGCCCTCTTTTCTTCAAATCAAACCTGAACACTTTAGTGGCGCACAGCAATTTTTTTTAATAGTATAAACTATACATATTTGCTGTTAAATAACATTTAGAATTATATGATGTTAATAACAAGAGTCCTCCTTTACATCAGAGTCCACAGAGTTCTCCTTTTACATCTGAACTCACAAAGTTCTCTTTCACTGTAAGGGGGGACTTTGCAGACTCTGATGTAAGGGAAAACTCTGGGGCCTCTAACATAAGGGATGCTCTGGGAACCCTGATTTAAGGGTGGGGAACACTGAAGACTCTGCTGTAGGGGGGACACTGTGGTCTTTGGTGTTAAAGGGGAACTCTGATGTAAGGGGTGCTCTGAGAACCCTGATTTACCTTAGTGTACTCACTCAGAGACAGGAGAGAGAAGGGGGAAGACTTCAGTCACAGCCAGGGATGGATGGTGAGCTCACGCACCCCTTGCAGTCAGCAACTCTCATTCAGCTGTATTTGAGGCTTCTAGACTTCCAATTCCTGACCCCCACTATCCTTTTCTGAGGCACAGTGCCGGAGATTGGAGTGTGGGCAAACAGAGGGGTAAGGGTGGGAGGAAGAAGAGCAGATCGAGCCCTCTCTCCTCTCCCATCTGTGTTTTTTTTTTGGGGGGGGGATTGTTCATATTGTTAGTGCTGGAGTGGGCAGACACATAGGGGTAGGGGTGGAGGTAAGAGGAGCAGATCAAGCCTTCTCTCCTCTCCCGTCTGTGTTTGGGGGGTTTTTTAGTGCTGGCTTTGGACAGTGTGAAAGAGAGTGTAACAGACACTCTCAGCTTAGACAACTGCAGCCAGAAAACCTGCTGGGAAGCCATAGCCCAGTCTGAATAATGTGTCCTGGTTTCAGGCAGTCTGATTCCAAAACCGAACTGTCCGGGTGAATCCTGGACAGGTGGCAACCCTATTTATAATGCCTTTAAATACCAGCTCTCTCTTCCCTACAAGGGAGACCCTTCATGCCTTGCAGTAAAAATTAAACAGTATCTTACACATTGATGTGCTATAAACCAAGATCCAATATGTGTTTTCATTTGTTTGATGACCGTTCTCTACAGCAGATTTCTGGGGTTACTTTGGGATAATCTGTTTTTCATTTCTAGGGGCTGGTAATACCTATCCTCTAGCGGCTCCAGGTTTCTGGTTTCTGAGCAAAAAATCTGCAAAGCTGAACTTGTGAAGTGCACTTTCCACCTCTCTGGCTGCCTCCATGTTTGTGTATGGAGCATTGGCCAAAAATGTTCCACTACACGTCAAGACTTTTCTTTCTTTCTTTGAAATTAGCTGAAACATTAGCTCTGAGATCTTTTTAGTCCTTAAAAAACTATTTAGTACTGTCCATGATTCTTTTATTGTTTGCACTAACATAGCTCCCAACTGTCCCTGATTTTGAGGGACTGTCCTTGACTTAGAGCAATGTCCCCATGTCCCTCATTTTGAGGTATGGTACTAACAATCAAATTTTCGATATGAGCTTTCTGGGCATACCTCCTTCTTCAAAGTTCTAAGCAGTATTAATAGAGATGGCCAAACGGTTTGCCCGGCGGTCGTTTCGTGGCAAATTTCGGGCTGTTCGTGGTCCTCCCGATCGGTGGACTATTGCTCCTGTTCGCCCGGCGGATTTCCGTGTTTACTGTGTAAAAGAACTTTGACCTATGATGACACATCCATCATGGGGTACAGGGCAGCCAATTGAGACATTACAGCACATGGACACTTGGACATTCCCCCTAACTTATAAATAGACCCGATCCTGCAGCCATTTTACATTCTTTCGTATGTCACTATAGGGAGAGGTTGCTGTGTGGAGCAGGGAGAGACTGCAGTGACCCAAATCGCTAGTTATTAGGTCCACAAAAGTTCTTTTAAGGACTGGTATGGTATAGGTGTTAGATGTAGTTCAGGATATAGGTTTGAGGCAGTGCCGTGCTAGTGATTGTTTCAGCAGCCTGTCTTTTGTCAGTGTAGAGAGAGGGACAGGACGCTGTGTGCAGCAGGGACAGTCAGTTTAATCATTAGCTGTTACTATTAGGTCCACAAAAGTCCTTTTCAGGACTGGTATGGTAAAGTAGTACATGATATAGTTTTGAGTGCTATTCAAGTTATTGTTCCAGCAGCCTGTGTTTTGTCAGTTTAAATAGGGACAGGCAGGAAGCTGTGTGTGGCAGTGAGGGACAGTCAGTTTAATCAGTAGCTGTTACTATTAGGTCCACAAAGGTTCTTTTCAGTACTGGTATGGTAATAGGCTTCTACACGTATAATATTCTTTCTTCCAAATATAGAAAGAATATTATACTTGACTGCTGCCCTTCTGCTGCAGTAGTCCTTTATGAGTATAGGGACTGAGGTACAGTCTGCTAATCACAACCTACTAGTTCCACAAAGGTCATTATAAAGACTGGTAAGGTATAGTGTACTACAGTACATAGGGTTGAGTGAGGTACAGTCTGCTATTCCTTAAGGACTGGTATAGGTCCACAATATATAGGGTTGAGGTGCACTACTGCTGACTGCTGCCCTATACTACTCCTGGGGCTGCTTATTATGAGGGGCTCCCACCATCCCTGTGCTATGCTGACATCCTCCTGGGGCTGCTTATTATGAGGAGCTCCCACCATCCCTGTGCTGTGCTGACTTCCTCCTGGGGCTGTACCTCTACTGTGCATATTATGAGGGGTTCCCACCATCCCTGTGCTATGCTCATTATGAGGGGCTCCCACCATCCCTGTGCTATGCTCATTATGAGGGGCTCCCACCATCCCTGTGCTATGCTCATTATGAGGGTCTCCCACCATCCCTGTGCTGTGCTGACTTCCTCCTGGGTAAGCTTATTATGAGGGGCTCCCACCATCCCTGTGCTATGCTGACATCCTCCTGGGGCTGCTTATTATGAGGGGCTCCCACCATCCCTGTGCTATGCTCATTATGAGGGGCTCCCACCATCCCTGTGCTATGCTGACTTCCTCCTGAGGCTGCTTACGGTGCAGGTGTCTGTGCTGTATATCACGGTGCTGGTGTCAGGGCTGTATATCATGGTGCTGGTGTCAGTGCTTTATGTCACGCTGCTGATGTCAGTGCTCTCTATCACGGTGCTGGTGTCAGATCACTCTATCACGGTGCAGGTGTCATTGCTGTATGTCACGCTGCTGATGTCAGTGCTCTCTATCACGGTGCTGGTGTCAGTGCTGTATATCACGGTGCTGGTGTCAGTGCTTTATGTCACGCTGCTGATGTCAGTGCTCTCTATCATGGTGCTGGTGTCAGATCACTCTATCACGGTGCAGGTGTCATTGCTGTATGTCACGCTGCTGATGTCAGTGCTCTCTATCACGGTGCTGGTGTCAGTGCTGTATATCACGGTGCTGGTGTCAGTGCTTTATGTCATGCTGCTGATGTCAGTGCTCTCTATCACTGTGCTGGTGTCAGATCACTCTATCACGGTGAAGGTGTCATTGCTGTATGTCACGCTGCTGATGTCAGTGCTCTCTATCACGGTGCTGGTGTCAGTGCTGTATATCACGGTGCTGGTGTCAGTGCTTTATCTCACGCTGCTGATGTCAGTGCTCTCTATCATGGTGCTGGTGTCAGATCACTCTATCACGGTGCAGGTGTCATTGCTGTATGTCACGCTGCTGATGTCAGTGCTCTCTATCACGGTGCTGGTGTCAGTGCTGTATATCACGGTGCTGGTGTCAGTGCTTTATGTCACGCTGCTGATGTCAGTGCTCTCTATCACTGTGCTGGTGTCAGATCACTCTATCACGGTGCAGGTGTCATTGCTGTATGTCACGCTGCTGATGTCAGTGCTCTCTATCACGGTGCTGGTGTCAGTGCTGTATATCATGGTGCTGGTGTCAGTGCTTTATGTCACGCTGCTGATGTCAGTGCTCTCTATCATGGTGCTGGTGTCAGATCACTCTATCACGGTGCAGGTGTCATTGCTGTATGTCACGCTGCTGATGTCAGTGCTCTCTATCACGGTGCTGGTGTCAGATCACTCTATCACGGTAAAGGTGTCATTGCTGTATGTCACGCTGCTGGTGATCATCTCCTGTACCCTCTTCTTTGCCTACCCTGACCTTCCCTCTCCTCCATTGCCTTCATGCGCTCCACAGTCCTGAATTGTCACAATTTCACATATAAAAAAAGAATGCTTGTAGTTGTCGATCCCAGATTCACCTCATACATGTGTTATTTTCTTGCAAAATAAAGTATACATTTTCAATCAAAAAATGTGTTATGTCATTGGCCATGTGGTGGGACTATGTTTGCACAGCTAGTAATTATTTTGTGGCTGCAAATTTGACCTGTAGGTTTGCAAAGTTCGCCTCCCATTGAAGTCAATGGGGCCCGCCGCAAACGTTACGGTTTGCGAACTATCGGCTGCGTTCGCGGTCCGCGTTTGCGAAATGTCCCGTCGGAAGTTCGTCCATCATTAAGTATTAATGCACAAAGTTTTAGCAAAATGCTAATTGCTTTTGTTACAACACTAACATGCCTACAATCATCTCAAGCATTTCAGTCCTTTAGCCCCCATTCACACCGATGTGGCTTTGAAATCGCGCTACTTCAGCGCAATTTCAAAGCCCCACATCAGTGCGATTAGCATTGCCCTTTTTCTTGCGGTTTGCGGCTTCATTTAACAGAAGTCTATGCAAGTCGAAATGAAATCGGTAAAAAGTAGTGCAGGGACTTTTTTTTTAAATAATTGCTGCAACATGAGTTTCATTGCCGGCATTGGGGTGTGACTTGCCATGCAATTTGGAACTGTCGAATCGCATGACAAGTCACACCAGTGTGAACGGGGGCTAAGCCTTAAAGCAGGACTTAACTTTATCCCTAAAGTAGCAGTAATCTCTTTTTCTAAATTGTACCTACAGGCAGTGCTGGGACAGGGTTATGTAGAGCCCGGGACAAACATGCGCCCTCCCCCCTCAAGATAATTGAGCATTATGTGTCTGCGAAAATCCCCCCCAAAAAATTTAGCATTAATCTGCAGACTTACATCCTAAGCATGAATTCCCCAGGTACAAATTTGCCTCCTGCTAAAATCCTTACTCACATTACAAATCCTGTACCCCTCAAATTTATTTTTTGGGTGCACATCCTCTGCCCCCCTCTCCAAATCCCCTCTCCTAGCACAAATCCAACCCCTAAATCCCCCTCCCCAGCACTAATCCCCTCCAAAACAATTTCCCCCTTCCAGTACAATTTTCTTACCTCCTTCACCATATCACTTATTCTAGCACAAACCCCACCCCCCAGCACAAATCCTCTTCCCCCACTCCCCCCTCCCAACACAGATACCCCTAGCAACTCTTACCGCCTAACGCTCCCCTCCCCCCAATTTACCCTCCCAACACAAATCCTCTCCCCCTCAATCTCCTCACTGAGCCCCCCAGTTTCACATGAAACCACACCTGAGGCTGGGGTCACCTCTAGACCTAGGAGACCAATCCTAGGCCACCAACAGCCTCCTCAGCACTCCATCTTCCTCCCGACTCCTCTGCCGGCATGGCTCATTCAAACTTGAGGGTTGACTCAGCCGCCCTGCCAGGTCAACTGCGTGAGTAGGTTTCCCTAAGTATGCAGATCAACCCTTCCTGCCTCTGCCCACTAACTTCTAGACGTTTCTCCAAACATCCAGAATCAAGAGGAGGCATCAGAGACCTGCCTGTATAAGTCACCCAGGCTTTCTTAGCTAAGCACCAGGTATGTGCGGCAAGGTCAGTGGCTGGTGAGACACTGGCTAGTATCAGAGCCATATACATACAGGTTACATACACCGCGATCGTTAGAGCGAGAGCAATAATTCTAGCACTAGACCTCCTGTGTAACTCTAAACAGTAACCTGTAAACATTTTTAAAGCTTCACCTTTAAGTACTGAAGTTTGGCGCCTATCCACGAATGTGTTCAATTTTAAAGCGTGACATGTTCGGTATCTATTTACTTAGCGAAACATCATCTTTCACATTATACAAAAAAAATTGGGCTAAATTTTGTGTTTTTTTTTATATTCATGAAACTGTTTTTTTCCCCCAAAAATAACAAATTTGAAAAATTGATGCGCAAATATCGTGTAACATAAAAAGTTGTAAGGACCACTATTTTACCCCTAGGGTGTCTGCTAAAACAATATATATATATATATATATATATATATATATATATATATAATGTTTGGGGGTTCTGAGTAATTTTCATACATATAGGAGAGAAGTGTCAGACGTGGCCTGGGTGGCAAGGGGTTAATTACCATAAGTAAGTAATGTACAAATAATTATTATATGTTTTTAAGGTAATTAACTATATTTTTAAAAACTGTACTCAAGCAGGTAGCTTAATGGACAAATTACTAAAGTTTGAAGTTATAACTTCCAACTAGTAATTGCACAGTAAATATATAAATAATGAAACTAAAAACCTTTACAATCACTTTAAAGCATGGAGACATGGGTGAGTTTGCTCTGAATGTAAAAAATGAATTAAATAGTGTTTGCAGTTTGAGGTGTTCAGATACAGTGTAGTTCATAGGGACACAGGCAGCAATAAAAAAACCTTACAGACGGGGCTTCGTTCGGCTGGTCTGGGGATCTCACTGCCTGTGCCACCACTGCGAGGACCTTCATGTAAGTAACAGGGCTAATTGAGTTCAGGGGTATTCTCCCCTGTCCGGGGTTGGCCCTTTTGAATTTTTTACAATATCCAAATATAATTTATTCCCCTTTTTTTCATTCATAGATCTCTACCACGGTTTTGCTCCTGATGCTAGGCTATAAGGCCTTGAAACGCGTAGATCCAACAACAACCGCGTGTACATACGTATGAATCCTTTTGATGGTCGTTCCTTCTTCATTTGTTCCTTTTTTTATTTATATTTATTTTTAATTTTAATTTTAGTGTTTTTTTGTGATATCTGTACAGTCACTAATTCCATTTTACAAAATCATGTTCCAATTATTGTTTGCATCTCATAATATATGTACCAACTCCTTGTTGGACTGTTCAATCAATGTGCAATATTTTCTAATGAATTGTATAAGTGTAAAAATATTAATATATAGCAAAATGCATGGAATCAATTGATATGAATACTTTATGACAATTTGAATCAATTAAAACTTTTTTTGATCTAATTTACTTCATTGCTCCCGTGTGCTTCATGGAAAAGTCCCGCAATTTGTGCTCTCTTATTTAACTTACAGACTAATGCCGCGTACACAGGATCGGAAATTCGGCCAGCAAAAGACCCATGAGAGCTTTTGGTCGGAAAATGCGATTGTGTTTATGCTCCATCAGACTTTTGCCGGCCGAATTTCAGCCAGCAAAAGATTGAGAGCAGGTTCTCAATTTTTCGGTCGGAGAAAGTTCCTATCTGAAAATCCGTTTGCGTGTATGCAATTCCGACGCACAAAAACTCATGCATGCTCAGATTCAACTACGAGACAGAAGCTATTGGCTATTGGCTATTGAATTTCCTTTTTCGAGTCCCATCGTACATGTTGTACGTCACCGCGTTCTTGGCGGAATTTTGTCTCACCGTGTGTATGCGAGACAGCTTGAGCGAAATCCCATTGGAATTCCTTCGGGAAAACCATCAGCGTTTTTTCCAACCAAAATTTCCGATCGCGTGTACACGGCATAATGCCCCATACACACGGTCGGATTTTCCGACAGAAAATGTCCAATGGGAGCTTCTTGCCGGAAATTCCGACCATGTGTAGGCTTCATCGGACATTTTCCACCGGAATTTCCGACACACAAAATTTGAGATCTGGATTTCAAATTTTCCAACAACAAAATCCGTTGTCGGAAATTCCGATCATGTGTTGATTCCAATTGTGGCGCACGCATGCTTGGAATCAAGCGGAAGAGCCGCACCGGCTATTGAACTTAATTTTTCTCGGCTCATCGTATGTCTTGTACGTCACCGCGTTCTTGACGTTTGCAATTTCCGACCAACTTTGTGTGACCGTATGTATGCAGGACAAGTTTGAGCCAACATCCGTCGTAAAAAAAACATGGGATTTTGTTGTCGGAATGTCCGATCAATGTCCGATCGGATGTACGGGGCATTAGTCTTACAAATTCCACCCAATTCCAAAAAAAACAGCTTTGGGAGGAGTTCTGCTTTGATTTTGCATATGGAATCCTCGAAAGTCCTTGAAGATATGTCACAGCAGTCAGAAAGCGTTAAACTATTCTTGTGTGGGGCTTTTTTTTTTTTTTTTTAATATCAAAAGGCTGAGCACATCAACAAACAACACTCAGAGAAAATTAAAGGTTCTCTTCTAATGATGCATATTAGGCCTCTTTGGTGGTCTAAACCAAAGGATTACATCCATTTTACAACTTCCATCTTCCTGTCACAAGACAGGCCGGGTGATTGCTAGTTTTGTTGTTACAAATGTCACCTCTTTAAAAAAAAAAAAAAAAAAACCTTAAAGTAGATCGGGGGAAAGTGGCTTATACCTGTCATTTTGATCATGGTAAACAATGTTATATGGAAATACATTTGGAAGCGGCAGAGGGACCCCCGCTGATTTTGTTTTTCAGAAAATGGCAAGTTTTTGTTGCTAATGGAGTGAAATTTAAATAAAGGCTGACCTCCGATATAAAAGCAGACATTATGACAAAATAAAATTATAGATTTTGTGGATGAATTGAAGTCTAATGCCGGCTTCCTTTGGTTAAATTCTTTTTACGTAGGGAAATGAGAAGGAAGCGGCCGGGCGAAAGGGGAGGGGGGGGGGGCAGAATATCGTTCAAATGAGATTTTTTTTTTTCATAAAATCGATGAAATGTTCTCATTTTGGAATTAACTGTAATGTGGAATTTCATATCTTTATATCCATTGACATGGTTGAGTGGTTAATTCAAGAATATACATGTTATTGGTTAAACAGATGCAAATATATCTTTTAAGCATCAACTGTAATAAAATGATGAACTTAGCTAAAATGCGCATTTTAAAATTAAGTCTACATCCGATCAGAAATGTATAAGAATTCACTTCACATATTTTATTTAGAAAATGTAATAATGTAATGAACACACAGATCAAAGTGCAGTCCTTTGATGTCTGTCTGTACTTCATATCCACTGCTATTCTATATATATATATATATATATATATATATATATATATATATATATATATATATATATATATATATATATATACACATACATACATACATACATACATATATATATATATATATATATATATATATATATATATATATATATATATATATATATATATATATATATATATATATATATATAGATAGATATATATTTATATATATATATATATATATATATATAACATGAATTTAATGGCATCCCAGTCTTAGTCCTTAGGGTTCGATATTGAGTTGGCCCACCCTTTGCAGCTATAACAGCTTCAACGCTTCTGGGAAGGCTGTCCACAAGGTTTAGGAGTGCGTCTATGGGAATGTTTCACCATTCTTCCAGAAGCGCATTTGTGAGGTCAGGCACGGATTTTGGAAGAGAAGGCCTGACTCGCAGTCTCCACTAATTCATCCCAAAGGTGTTCTATCGTGTTAAGGTCAGGACTCTGTGCAGGCCAGTCAAGTTCCCCGAACTCGCTCACCCATGTTTTTATGGACCTGGTCTGTATATTCAACATAGCATGCTTATTATACTCACTGTGGAACCTAAGGGGTTAATCCTTTGAATTGTGTAAAAAGGCTGTTTGATCCTGTATGCACAGATCCTCCCCTCCCTGCAATGTCTATCTGGGGAAGGCCAGCTAACACACGCAAAAGCCAACCTGCACATGCTCAGTTGTTTCAGGAAAGTTTTTATGCTCACAAAACTCTGACTCAGCAATCTAACTTCTGCTTATAGGCATTCAGGTATTTAAATATGCTTAACAAGCAGTTATTTGGTTTAAAACAGGGCCTCTCTAACCTCTGTAGCTGCAAGTAGTGTGGGGTAATTTATCCTTGAAGTGGTTGTAAAACTTTGAAATGAAAATTTAACAGAATGTATGTATCTATCTATAGCGTGTACTTACCTCAATCCAAAGCACTGGGTATGATTTCTGTCTACTGTCCTTTCCCTCTGCAGATTCTCTGGGGACACCTGTCAGAAACCATGAAATCAGACCGAGACAGAAGTACAGTTAAATCACACTTGTTTAATAATAAAAGTAAAAAGAACAAACGTAGTCAAAACATAGCCAAAGCTCAGTAACCGGAATGGATAGTCAGCCAAGCCAGAAGTCAGGGATCAATGTAGTGGAACAGCAAGCAGGATCTGGAACCAGAAGGGATGTCAATAAAGCCAGTCTTTAAACAGGAACGCAGGAGATTGTCTCTTGTGATGTTGACCAAGGTGAAGGCAGAGATCCACTAGGCTGAACGGCTTAAATAGGCAGGACTGAGGAGTAGGATCATAAACAGCTGAGTAACTGGAGAGATAGGAGCTGGCAATTAGCTGACAGCTGAGCTGCCAGCTCAGAGAAGGAAGGGCTGAGCCCAGCCCTGACAACACCCCCCCTCAGAATGTGAGTGACAGCCTCAGCTGTGCATGTTTCTCTACGAGACTGTGTAGTTGGAAGGGTATCCTTTCCCTCCACTGAGGTCTCACATACACTCAGCTTCCTGCTCTGTGCTCTCCCTGCCTGCAAGTGCTGAGAGAAAATCTTTGATCTGTGTGGTTTAGAAGGCTGCAGATAAACAGGTACAAGTAGTTACTTCAGTGGGTATATACAAGTCTTAAACCACTTGCCGATCAGCCACAGTACATATACTGCGGCAGGTCAGCTCTATTACACAAAACAACGTACCTGTATGTCATTTCGTGCAATAGCCAGCGAAGGCACGCGCTGATAGGCCAAAGAGGGAGCCAATCAACGGGTCCGGCAGATTCAATGTCTGCCAGCCACCCGCGATTGCTCCCCAGAGAGACAGAATGGGGATCTGCTGATATAAACATGTCAGAACGCTGTTCTGATGGGGATGAACAGAGTAATCTTGCGCTGAGCAGGAACGCGGACCTCTCTGTTCATACAGTGAGTCCATCCCCCACACAGTTAGAAAGCATCCCCTAGGGACACACTTAACCCCTTGATCACCCCTGGTGTTAGCCCCTTCCTTGTCAGTGTCATTAGTACAGTTATGCCCTGTACACACGATCGGACATTCCGACAACAAAATTAATCAGATTTTTTCCGACGGATGTTGGCTCAAACTTGTCTTGCATATACACGGTCACATAAAGTTGTCAGAAATTCCGATCGCCAAGAACGGGGTGACGTACAACACGTACGACGGGACTATAAAAAGGAAGTTCAATAGCCAGTAGCCAATAGCTTCCATCTCACAATTTATTGTGAGCATGCGTGGCACTTTGTGCGTCAGAATTGTCTACACATGATCGGAATTTACGCGATCGGGAAATCCAATGGAAAAAGTCAGATGGAGCCCACACACGGTCGGAATTTCCGACAACACGCGCCGATCGCACATTTTCCGTTGGAAACAGGTCATATGTTTTAGCAATGATCACTGGAATAATGTCACTGGTTCCCAAAGAAGTGTCAAAAGTATCAGGTAGGTGTCTGATCTGTCTGCCGCAATGTCGCAGTCCCGCTAAAAATCACTGATTGCCACTATTACTAGTAAAAATAATTTAAAAAATCCAAATGCCATAAAATATCCCATAGATTGTAGACACAATAACTTTTGCGCAAACCAATCAATATACGCTTATTGGGATTTTTTTTACTTTCAAAAATTGGCCTAAATTGGTGAAGAAATTAGATTTTTTCCTTTTTTTTTATTGGATATGTTTTATAGCAGAAAGTAAAAAAAAATATATTTTTTTTTCAAAGCTGTTGGTGTTTTTTTGTTTCTAGCGCAAAAAATAAAAACCACGGAGGCGATCAAATACCACTAAAATAAAGCTCTATTTGTGGGGGGAAAAAATACATTTTTCATATTTTATTTGGGCACAGCGCTGCATGACCTCGCATTTGTCAGATAAAGTAGCGCAGTGCCGTATCGCAAAAAATGGCCTAAATCAATCAATAAAATCCTTAATCACAAAATATGACATCTAGAAACTAAATTAAAATAAAATAAAAGCCCCATATCCAGAGTCCATATAATGAGTGATGAATATAGAGAATGCTCCGTGTAGTAAACCACACTACAAGGAGCACAGATTAGGATTCTTTATATTCATCACTCATTATATGGACTCTGGATATGGGGCTTTTATTTTATTTTAATTTAGTTTCTATATGTCATATTTTGTGATTAAGGATTTTATTGATCTTATGCCAATTTTAATTTTGTTGTTTTAGCGCTGTGCTACCTGTTTATAATATTCTGTGGAGCCTGTATCTTGACTTTGAGTGTTGGCAGCTATATTCCATTCCAATTCTTTTGCTTTTTTTCTGCTGAAGTGGTTAATGTTAAAACCCCAAGCACTCAAGTCATCCAAAGCAGTTAATAACCAGATCAGCTCCTCCTGCTCTTCCCTCTCATCAGTATCTCAGCAGCTCAGCTTCCCCTGCTACCCTCTACCAGCAGTGACACAGCGGCTCAGCTCCCCATGCTCACCATTCCAAGCAGTGCTGGTGTTCTGGGTCCCTCCCCCTTGCCGAGTGCCCCCATAGCAAGCCACTTTGCTGTGGGGAAACTTTTGCATGCTCGTTCCAAGCCGGCTTTTTTCATCTATAAGACACAGAGAGTGTGGCTCAGCCCTACCCTCTGCTCCCTCCTCACTGGCTGTAATTGACAGCAGCAGGAGCCAATAGATTTCAGCCAATCAGGAGAGAGAGAGACCCAGGAGCGCCTCGGGTCTCGTGCACATCGCTGGATTAAGACTGGGCTGAGGTAAGTATTAGAGGGGGATCTAAGGGGGGAGCTGCACACTGAAGGTTTTGTACCTTCGTGTATAAATTGTAGGTAGAAAACCTTCACCCTTTACAACCAATTTAAGTGAACCTGTTGTATTAAATCACCATTTCAGGTATACCTTTCTATAACAAACAAGTATTTGAAATGTATGTTTCCTGCCCCCCATGGCAACGCCCCACATATGTAGTCAGTATTTCCAGGAATCTTCACTCCTCTCTTCCAAGGCTCTATGTAACTTACTCATTGCCTGTCCCAGAAGTCTATACAATGGTCAAGGGTGTAACTTTAGGCAACACAGTGCACAGAATATGGCTACCCCCATCAACATTCTTAGATTTATTAGACTGAGGATTTTCATTAGATTTTTATTCATATTTTTTAACAGTGTTATACGTCTGAAAAGTTCTGGGAGGGTCCTGGGTGTCTCATTACAGTGGAGTAACGCAGTTAACAAGCAATTTGCAATACAAGCTATTATTTTTTTTTAAATCCTGACTCGGTTTGGAAGTGTTGTCTAACAAAATGAGCAGGATTCAAGCCTCTGCTGTGTGCAGTACCAGATTTGGCCAGATATGTGGGGGCGCCGGTGACACACAGAGCCACTCGGAAACACTTGGAAATACTCCGTTCCCGAGTGTTTCCGAGCCTTTCCGAGTGAAGCAGAGGGGTCTCAGAGTATTTAAGATTCTCTCCGCCGCCCCCACCTCTGGCCACATGAGGTATTGCATGCAATAGAAGTCAATGTGGAATGAATTATGTTTGTTTCCATTGACTTCTATGGGGAAACTCGTTTTGATATGCGAGTGCTTTGGATTAGATGCATTTTCCTGGAATGGATTATGCTCATAATCCAAGGTTCCACTGTATTTGTTTTATTCTAGAATTGATCACGTGATGCAAGGAAAATTAGATCCTCCCACCTAGCATGTATTTTGAAGAATGTGCATCGGATGAACTGAATTGCCCTAATTCAATATCTATGGCACAAAAGCAGGTAAAGTAGGGCCACTTGATCCCCAAGAAAATTGACCTGCTCATATTCGTGGACTTTGAGGCTCATAAGTCCATGACATTTAAAATTTTGGTAAAAAAACATTAAGCAACAAGATAATTGTTCTACTTATTTGTATAATAAAATTCACCGGACTTTTGCGGAACATGGAGGTTAGGTAACTTTCTTTATGAATTGCACAACTTACTGCTCAGTGCAAAATTAATATCTTTCCTATTTTTTATTCCTTATAAAGAGAAATGGTTTCGGACATGATGTGCCGCGGTCTTCATACTTAGGGTTTCCGATCACGGCGTAGATCGGGAACTGTCCAGGGGAGGCAAAATCTCTCTTAATGAATTGTACTTTGTATAAAATGCTGACATAAACCCTGGGAGTGATTAATCACAGTCTGTTTAAACTGATTTTATCAATGTAAATTGATTTGGGAAGCACTTTGCAAGCGGCTTTTTGCCATATGTAAATGAGGCAAAGTTCATTAATTCAGCATCAGCAAACTGCATCGTTTTCTTTAAAACTAAAACATTTCTGCAGAATGTGACAGCCACCAACGTGTCCTTCAAAAAGAAAATATTTTTCTATCTGGTACATTAGTTTTGCAATGATGATAACCTTGTGCCAGGTAGTTCTTGGTATGGGAATTTGGCAACAAAATAGCAGTGAGTTAGTGGGTTACTCAAGGTACATATTCTGTACAATTAATATATAACAATATCAAGTAAAGAAAAATATGTTTTTTTTAGGTGCCAGGATAAACTCAGACTACTATTAAAATGTTACAAAACTTTATTCACAAATAAGAGAAGAGACAGTTGAAAGGGGATATGACTTCAATTTATAAATACTGTAATGGTGACCCCACAATAGGAATACAACTTTTTTGGGGAGGGGAGTTTAATAAGACACGTGGCCACTCATTAAAATTAGAAGAAAAGAGGTTTAACCTTAAACTACATAGAGGTTTCTTTATGCCCTGTACACACAATTGGACATTCCGACAACAAAATCCCATGTTTTTTTCTCAAAGGATGTTGGCTCAAACTTGTCTTGCTTACACGGTCAAAGTTGGTCGGAAATTCCGAACGTCAAGAACGCAGTGACTTGCACTGTCTCGGCTAAGGGTTCACAGTGTTTTTCTGATAAGTTAGCCCAGTTGAGCAAAGGAGGGAAGGACTTTACTTTCCTTACCTGGGCTCTCAGTGCAAATGGTTGAGAAGCTCTTTTTACTATAAGTCCAGAGCTTAGAATTATAAGTTCTTTACTCTTTGATCGCACCCTTGCTAGTTTTTGGATGAACTAAATGATTCAGAAACTGTTGGCAGACAAACCTGGCTTCCTCTTGCACAGTTTAATCCCCAGGGGTTGCGGGAGGCCAAAGGTTTGGAAGCTGTTAGACAAATCGTTAAGGATGTGTGTAATGTATTGAAAGTTTTCAATAAAAACTTTTAAACTTAAAAAAAAAAAAAGCAATACTATAGGGCTTCATGCACACGAGACGCCGGTGAAAACTCTGCTCAATAAAAGCTCAAACGTGCGTTTAGAAACGCCCGTTTTGCCGCGTTTGCATGCCGCGTTTAGCCACGTTTAGCTGCGTTTGCGTTTATAAAGATAACATCATGTAGACCCTCCCCAAGCTCTCAAAGCATGTTTTTTTAAACTATTTATGCCATATGGGATTTGTCCCATAATTGCATGTGATTCTGAATTACTTCAATTAATTGGTTTTGGGTTACATCGGAAGTCATTTTCAGAGATGTGTCTTCCAAGATGATCAACTTGCTAATCACAATCCAAGGTGTGGACAAGCCTAGCTTGGGGGAAGGGGTGTGGCTTGTGGAAAAAAGTTTCAGTTTCATGAAGGATGGGTGTTCAACGTGGAAACATGGTGGGGGGTTGGGGCTGATTAGACATTGGTATGCAGGTTTTTCTATGTGAAAAAAAGACAATGCTATGGTTTGGCCAGAATAGGTGGAGTCACTGATTAGATTAGAAATTGGATGAGGGCAAAGAAGTGGAGGCATTCCTCATTGTCCAAGTTACTGGAAACACTAGAGATTTTATGGGATTGTATCACAAAGTAAATACGCTCTATGAATTATATAAAGTAATTACAACATTTTTTTAAACTTTTTTTATTGTTTTCTATGGTTTTTCATCGTATTTCTGAGTTTTCAGGTCCAAAAAATTGGGTTCCTTTAAAAACGCTTATAAACGCAAACGCGGATAAACGCGGGTGCCGCGTTTAGCCGTTTTTTGCGTCTGAAACGTGGAAATTTTTGCGTCTGAACCCATTTTTTTGCTTCTGGAAAAATGAGGTTAAACGCAACTGCATAAAAACAGCAAAAAACGAGACTGTGTACATGGACACATAGAATAACATTGAATGAGTTCAGGGGCAGTTGAAAAAAGTGTCCAACTGCCTCTGAACACGCGTTTAACAGCGTCTTGTGTGCATGAGGCCTTATTATTATAATTTGGAAACAAAACCAGGTGTAGAGAAAAGTCCCCCTACATCCCTTCAAAGCCACTTAAAGGAAAACTGTAAGTTGGATCTCCCCAACTAATATATACAACCCACTATATAAATTTCTAAGTTTTTTTTATCTCTGCACCTTCTACCTATTTTTACAAGTGTGTGCAAGAAACAAAATATGTTTTAATCTTGGAAACAGTTAGGGAGGGTAAAAATCACTTTGTGGCTTTCATAGCTGTTTGTATCCCATCTAAGTAGATCCCCCCTCTCTTTGTCCTGGTGACCATTAGGTTCTGGTGTTCACTGTCCTAAAATGGAATTCCTCTTAATTTGTAAAGATTTTCTCTCTACCATACACATACTGTAGATGGGTTGGCACACATGAGTGAGTAGAAAGAATGTAGCAGTGCTAACAATCGATTACCAGTATTATAACACAGTGATAAAACAATGTGTTGAAAGGTATATTAAATACCAACTAAATAAATGAATCAAAGTGAAAGTGCAAAAACAATACCGTCAGTACCTAAGGGTCAACAGTACGGGATCGGTATCAACTAAGTGTGTAAAAAATATTGTGCTATAAACAATAAATCATATACTTGAAACAATTGTTTTAAAATATAGAAAGTCCAAATAATTCAGTCCCTCCACAACAATCTCCTAAATGAATGGATCAAAAATTTGAGAAAAAAAATGATTTTAAAAATAAATAAAGCATCAGTAGTGATAATCCGTGAAAAATCCACCACCAGTGTGATCACCGTATAAACTGAAAGCTTAGCTTTGAGGCTTTTGACCTAAACCCAGTCGGGGTCTTTAAGTTGAAGGTATAGCGGGTATCTCCTGTTCTGGGCTCCTCTCTCAGAGCAGGAGATACCCACTATACCTTCAACTTAAAGGCTCGACCGGGTTTAGGTCAAAAGCCTCAAAGGCTTACTAGTTGGTAAGCCTCAACCTTTCCTTTAACCACTTCCCACCCGGCCAATGCACATATACAGCCGGGTGGGAGCCGTCTACTTCTGATAGGCCGTTCAGGAACGTCCTTCAGAAGGAGAGGGATCGCGCGTGCGCGTGCCCGCGCAGCGGTGCGATCCCGATGTGCTCGTGTCACCCGGACACGGCGCATCTCAGATCAGCAGGAGGGCTCTGTGATTGGCCCTTCTGATCACATGACGGCCGTGTCCAATCACGGCCATCATGTGATGTAAACAAACAGCCGGTTGCTAGGCAATCGGCTCCTCCTCTCCTCACACAGAAGTCATCGCTGAGGAGAGGAGAGCAGATTGCTGCAGCCGGCTGATGATCAGTGAGTATGAGCTGTTTTTTACAGCTTTTTACTCACTGATCACCAGCATAGTGTAAACATACAACACACCACACAGTATAAACACAATGTCCCCACATATGTCCCCAAAACACACATGTCCCCAAAATATACATGTCCCCAAATAATAAAAACACATGTCCCTAATAATAAAAACATGTCCCCCACATATCTCCCACTAAAATCACATGTCCCAATGATTATCTGCACACATATGTACGTGATCACCTGCACACATATGTACATGATCATTTGCGTACATATGTCCGTGATCACACAAACCAATTATTATACACTTAACGGAATTTTTTTTACCAGAAACATGTAGCAGAATACATTTTGGCTTAAATTTATGACAAAATTAGATTTTATTGGATTTCTTTTAAAATAGAAAAAAGAAAATATTGTTTTTTTTCCAAATTTCCGCTTTTTTTGCGCTTAGATCGCAAAAAATAAAAAACTGAGTCGTGAATAAATACCACCAAAATAAAGCTCTTTCTATGCGAACAAAATGATAAAAATTTCATTTGGGTACAGTGTAGCATGACCGCGCAATTGTCACTGAAAGCGCTAGAGCAATGAAAGCTGAAAATTGGGCTGGGAAGGAAGGGGGCGAAAGTGCCCTGTATTGAAGTGGTTAACCGCTTGCCAACTGCCTCACGCCGATACACATCGGCAGAAGGGCTTGTACAGGTAAACTAATGTACCTGTACATTGCCCTTTAAGAGACGGTCTGCGGGTGTGTTTGCACCCGTGGCAAGCTCCGTGAGTCAGGTCACGGGTCCAGCGGATTCAATGTCCGCGGGGATACCTGCGATCGTCTCACGGAGAGGAGAAACGGGGAGATGCTAATGTAAACAAGACTTTCCCCGTTTTGCCTAGTGACAGTGTCACTGAACATAGCTCAATGTGATCGGGAGCAGAGATCAGTGACGTTTCACACGTAGCCACACCCCCCACAGTTAGAAACACTCCCCAGGACATACTTAATCCCTACACTGCCCCCTAGTGGTTAACCCCTTCACTGCCAGTGTCATTTACACAGGAATCAGTACATTTGTATAGCAGTGATTGCTGTATAAATGACAATGGTCCCAAAAATGTGTCAAAAATGTCCGATGTGTCCGCCATAATGTCACAGTCACAATAAAAATCCCTGATCGTCGCCATTACTAGTAAAAAAAAAAAAATTATTAATAAAAATGGCATAAAACTATCCCCTATTTTGTAAATGCTATAACTTTTGCGCAAACCAATCAATAAACGCTAATTGTGATTTTTTTTTACCAAAAATATGTAGAAGAATACGTATCGGCCTAAACTGAGGAAAAAAATTTTTTATATATATTTTTTAGGGATATTTATTATAGCAAAATGTAAAAAATAATGTGTTTTTTTAAAAATTGACACTCTTTTTTTGTTTATAGCGCAAAAAATAAAAACCGCAGAGGTGATCAAATACCACCAAAAGAAAGCTCTATTTGTGGAGAAAAAAAGGATGTAAATTTTGTTTGGAAGCCACGTCGCACGACTACGCAATTGTCAGTTAAAGCAACACAGTGCCTAATCGCAAAATGTGCTCTGGTCTTTGGCCAGCAAAATGGTCCGAGGCTTAAGTGGTTAAGGGGGCGTGGCGGGGTTTGTCCTATGTCTACATACTTTTGCTAATGGCTGTCCCTCGTTCCCATCTCAAAAAGTTGGGAGGTATGGTTAGTGAATGGTGGTGTGAGTGCATTAATGTACACTGACATGTGTCCCCGATGCTGTACTTGCTTATTGACTTGATAGGTATTTCAATAACTTTTGGCTGGTGTTATATTTTTTTATGAGCTGCCCTTTGTTTTGAGGTTCACTGTTTGTCTGATTACTTGTTGCAGACCTGGATTTTCCGACTCTGTTCTTGTCTCCAGCCCCTGTTGTTGACTGCTTGTTCCGGTCAATTCTGTTTATTACTGCCTGCCTCGACCTTTGCCTGGACTACAACTATTCTCTTGCCTGCTTTGACCTCTGCCTAGACATTGACTATTCTCTTGCATGCTGCCTCATTGACCTCTGCCTGGACACCAACTATTTTCTTGCTTGCTGCCAGCTTCAACCACTACTGAGACTCTGACCTGCCACTGGACTACTCATTGTGTTCATATCATAGACATCCTGTTCCTCCAACTTCTTTGTTGGGTAGTTCTGAGGGCCACAACCCTCAGAACTACCAGCAAAGCATTCACAACCCTCAGAACTACCAGCAAAACATCTACAACCCCCAGAAGCTAGCAGCAAAGCTTCCTGGGGGACACCAGGGTCTCCGGTTCATCACTCCTTGCAGGGTCCTCTGATGAAGATTAAGTTGTCACTGAGATTCTGTGCTTTGGGGGAGCCCACTTCAAATGCCAGGGGTGTCACCCATTACACAGCCTAAACGTAGACCCTACTATATGCCTGCTTTTGCAATTATTAGCTAGGAAAAAAACAAAACATTTCTATATGCATCTTTGAAACAATAATTACTTTGTTATTAGCAGCCAAAATGATTTCACCCTACACCCGGTCAAGTATAATGCTTCAGTGGCCAAAATAAAGCATTCTTATTGAAGAGAGAGTAGGCAATGGCAGTTGGTGCGACTTACCTATGACGCCAGGAAAGTAAGGATCTTAGTAACAAAATGTAACCAGATTCAAAGAGAGCACAGACACACAAAAAGGGTTTTCTGGCTAGCAGAAATTATAGGCAGTGCTTTTACACATTTCAAAAGACTGAAAAGTTCACTATAAATGATGATCCCCATGGTAATAAAAGATGATAATATAAAAGTCATAGTAATATCAATATATTATCATTAAAAGTTGTTCTGCTCCAGAAAGTTTTTTAAAGCTGTACTCCTGGAATTACCGTATTTGTATTGCATAATAACATCTTACCTCCCAACTTTTTGAGATGGGAATGAGGGACACCTATCAGAAAAAGTATGCAGGCATAGGACACACCCCCTTAAAGGAGAATTGTAAAAAAAAAACAAGATTGGTTTAAACCCACAAGCCCTTTTTTTACCACTATTATTCTTTTATATTGGCTTTTGGAATTTACAAATGCAGCAATTTAGAAATCAGATGAAAGGTTTAGTGCTGGAAAACACTTTTTGATAGATAAAAAGTGCATTTTATATACATCTATATAGATCAGACCAAAATGAGGGACAAATGAGGAGGAACGAGGGACAGAGGGACATTGCTCCAAATCAGGGACAGTCCCTCAAAATCAGGGACAGTTGGGAGTTATGCTAACATTGGTCCAGCTTTGCACAATAAAAAAGCATACCTCATACCCGATTGGCCACTGGGAAATCTGGAAATCACTATAAAAGCCACTGCTACTACAGTGATAGCAGCAGTCTTTCAGGTCCGGCTCATGTTCTAGGCACATGGCTGCACTTTGAACACTGCCGTCATTATTAGAGCACCCTTGTATATTTTACAATGTGTAGCGGATGACATTTTGGACAAAATGTCATACGCATGTAAATTTAGTTTTTGCCTTAGAAGAGTAGGGGTTCTGAGGGTTAATTACGTAGGTTGGCCTTGACATCAGTATGGCCGGGCTGTGTTGGAAGTTCTGCCTGTCATGTGAGCACTGAGGTGCACATGACAGGCCAGAACCAGGCCTGGTTTGACGGTTAGAGTATCAACCTTCTCGGAACCAATCAGTGGGAGTGCTGGGCCCGATGAGGAGTCTGGGAAGAGGTACTTAAGATGTGTGGGTCACGTGTTGAAGGGAGAGGAGTTTGTGAGTCCCGTGTGATCTGTTCTGGTTCCAGGACCGAGGTTGCCCCGTGAGGGGTCCCGTTCATGGGGTGTTCGACATCCTGCAACATGTTCCAGTTAGAGGCCCCTGGTAGAGCTGCCTGGTTTAGGGTAGGGATCCATCTGTTCCCGAGTCTCGGACCCCACTGGTCTGAGGCGCAGTAACTGAGGGAGGATTTATGGTGTCCGGGTGTGCTATCGGCTTGGAGAGGCAACACAGCTCGTGGAAGTGACCAGGGGAGGACTCTTCGGAGGAGAGCCAGCAAGGGGCATCCTGGGAAGTGCCTGGTTACTGAGTTGGGAAGGACATTGACGAATCCAGTACCATTGAGGAGACGGGAAACGTTTCAGGTACTGAGGAAAAGGTTCCTGTTCACCCTTAGTTACAACTTGTACACGTTCATAGGATTGCTTCAAGTTTTGAGTCAATGTGCTGACTGCCATGATCTCTGGCTAGAGATCTGTTCAGCCTTGAAGTACCCAGCTGCGAGTGGCTACTCTCTGGGTGGACTCCCATGCTGGCATGGCTTATGTTTATTTATAAGGTGAGCTCCACCCCTGCCATCTCACTACTGAGGATTGACCGAGGCCTCATAAATATTCAAGGCAGCTCCTCCTAACCTCTACCCACTAATTCTAGGAGATTATCCAACTTTCTAGACTGGGGGGGCACCAGAGGAGCTGTCAGGATGAGTCATCCAGCCCTGAACTTCACCGAACTCTGACCCAGATTCCATGGCTCAGACTTAACTTATCCACTGTAAACTCTAACCACCACACAAGATGGTGCTACATGAATGTTAAGGGATGTGTTTCCTTAAAGGGGTTGTAAACCCTCATGTTTTTTCAGCTTAATACATCCTATGCATTAAGGTGAAACAACTTCTGGCAATCAGCGGCCTCCCAGCCCCCTCCCACCCACCGTTTTACTTACGTGAACCCTGTATTTCCCTCAGTGGGCAGAGACGAGCTGTCCCTCTACACAGGGTCCCGACTCATGATTGGATAGATTGATAGCAGTGCAGCCATTGGCTCCCACTGCTATCAATCAAATGCAATGACGCGGACGCCAGGGGGGTGTGGCCAAGTCGGAATTTGTGTCTATGGATGCCGAATGCTGGACTCGGGAGCGCGCCCACAAGGTAACCCCCGCTTCTCCTAAGGGGTTATCTGATAAGAGGAAGAGCCGCAAGAGCTGCCGGGGGACCCCAGAAGTCGAGGACCAGGGCCACTCTGTGCAAAACAAGCTGCACAGTAGAGGTAAGTATGATATGTTTGTTATTTTAAATAGAAAAAAAAAACAAGCCTTTACAATCACTTTAAGCCTTCCCAATGTTCCCTTGTTTTCCTGTTTTGCAAATGTTAGATTGCGGTGTTCTGGAGTTTTCTGCTTTGCATGATCTGCCAGACTCTGTTGGGCAACCCAGAAAGTTGTGTTAAAGATACAGCAGAGGTTAACACGTCCAATTCATAATTTGCTTTGTCTTTGGTTGGACAAGACATCATAAAACATGCCAAGCAAGCTTCTGGAAGGGGATTTTACCTGCAGATTGTGACCTAAACTAGAAATGTTGGAAGTGAGCCCAGGTCCTGAGGTCTTGCCCTCTGGGTCTGGAAGCCTGAGTTGCTGGACCAACTTTGAGGATCTGACCCATGCTATTACTCTGGAGAAAAAAGAGTTGGGAACAATGGAGCCACACATGAAGCTCAGCTGACACCGTTAAAAATCGCAGATCACCACCATTACTAGTAAAAAAAATAAAAAATGCCATAAATGTTTCCTATAGTTCGTAGATGCTATAACTTCTGCGCAAACCAATCAATACATGCTTATTGCGATTTTTTTTACCAAAAATATGTAGAATATATATTAGCCTAAACTGATAATAAAATATTGTTGTTTTTTTTCAAAATTGTCACAATTTTTTTATTTATAGCGCAAAAAATAGAGGTGATCAAATAGCACCAAAATAAAGCTCTATTTGTGGGAAAAAAAATGACGCAAACTTAGTTTTGGTACAGCATTGCATAACCACACAATTACCAGTTAAAGCAACTCAGTGCCAAATTGTAAAAAGTGCTCTGGTCAGGAAGGGGGTGAAACAGCACCCCAAATGTGGTTACAGAGGTACAAGGCAGCACGGGTGCCAGTAGCTTGATAGTAGGTGACTGCCACAGTCAGGGACGTAGTTAAGGTGAGCCTGGGTCATACACAGTAAGACAACAGGGTGCTCAGGAGGCACCTATGAGTCAGTGCACACTGGATATTGGCCTGATCTTGTCAGTGTGCTGGTACATGTGACCGAGCAATAGCTGTATGGGAATGAGCAGTAGCTGCAGAAGAATTAGCATTAGCTGTGTGAGAATTAGTATTAGCTGAACTAGTTTCCTGACTTAGGGTACTACTACTACTACTACTGCTACTACTACTACTACATGCATAAATAAATGTAAAATAAATACACAAATAAATAATAAATACATTCAATAAATTAATAAATAAGTTAATACTAAGTAACCCCTAACCCTTAAAAAAATAAAATAATAATAAAACATAACTAAACACCCTAACACAAAATAAATAAATAAATTACTATTATTATTAATCATTTATTTAGATTTGTTCAGGTTTGGGTGTTTATTATTATTATCATTTATAATAATTTTATATTTTTTAAGGTTACTGGTTAATTTATTTATGTATTATTATATATTAATAATTGATATTATGTATGATGATTTTTAGTTATTTGTGAATTTAGTTTACATTTATTTATTCATATATTATTGCTATTTTTATGTTTTACAATTTTTAATTTGAGCAGAAAATTGTGCACAAATGCACACAAAAACGAGCAAATGGTGAGTTTCTATTAATTTCTATAGAAATAAAAACGCGCCAAAAATGCTCAAATCTCCCGTTTCGAGCTACAAAATAAAACTCCAGAACGTTTTTGAGCTTCAGGCATTTGGCTTCAGTTGACTTGGAATGGAGATGTGAACCGTCTCCATAGAGAATCATTGATTTTTTTTCTCCTTCAGCATTTTGGAGCTTCAAGCTTCAAGCTACAAAACGTTCAGGTGTATGGGGCCTAATGGATTTCCCACCACTTTCTCATCAGAGACACAGATCATTAGGATAAATAGCCCTTGTGTACACAGAATGTTTTTAGAGCTGCTCCTTGGGGGCGTCTGGCATTTTTTTTTTTCTTGCCTCTAAACTCCCCTGCATGTTAGCCTATGTGTGTATGTAAACAGGGTTGTCTGTAATGTTGATTGGACCCTGGGCAAACATTTTTGCCCTCCCCCCAAGCCCCCACTATGAGACATACAATAAATAGCAGCTAGACTCAAAATCAGTTCACTGCAGCAGATCAGGCAGTGATGGGTTGCCAGAGGTTACAGCACACAGGGGTGCGCTGTGCGCAGAGTGCAGGGCTGAGGGGTGTGCTGTGAGTGGAGTGCAGGGCTAAGGGGTGTGCTGTACACGGAGTGCAGGGCTGAGGGGTATGCTGTGCACGGCGTGCAGGGCTAAGGTGTGCGCTGTGCACGGAGTGCAGGGCTAAGGGGTGTGCTGTGCGCGGAGTGCAGGGGTGAGCTGTGCGCAGAGTCCAGGGCTGAGGGGTGCGCTGTGCGCGGAGTGAAGGGCTGAGGGGTGCGCTGTGCACGTAGTGCAGGGCTAAGGGGTGCGCTGTGCGCGGAGTGCAGGGCTGAGGGGTGTGCTGTGTGCAGAGTGCAGGGCTGAGGGGTATGCTGTGCGCGGAGTGAAGGGCTGAGGGGTATGCTGTGCACGGAGTGCAGGGCTGAGGGGTGTGCTGTGCACGGAGTGCAGGGCTGAGGGGTGTACTGTGTGCAGAGTGCAGGGCTGAGGGGTGCGCTGTGCGCGGAGTGAAGGGCTGAGGGGTATGATGTGCACAGAGTGCAGGGCTAAGGGGTGTGCTGTGAATGGAGTGCAGGGCTAAGGGGTGTGCTGTGTGCGGAGTGCAGGGCTGATGGGTGTGCTGTGCGTAGAGTGCAGGGCTGAGAGGTGCACTGTGTGCGGAGTGCAGGGCTGAGGGGTGTGCTGTGCGCCAAGTGCAGGGCTGAGCGGTGTGCTGTGCACAGAGTGCAGGGCTGAGGGGTGTGCTGTGTGCGGAGTGCAGGGCTGAGGAGTGTACTGTGCGCGGAGTGCAGGGCTGAGGGATGTGCTGTGCGCGGTGTGCAGGGCTGAGGGGTGCACAGAGTGCAGGGCTGAGTGGTGCGCTGTGCGCGGAGTGCAGGGCTAAGGGATGTGCTGTGTGCCGAGTGCAGGGCTGAGGGGTACGCTGTGCACGGAGTGCATGGTGGAGGGGTGTGCTGTGCGCAGAGTGCAGGGCTGAGGGGTGCGCTGTGTGCAGAGTGCAGGGCTGAGGGGTGCGCTGTGCGCGGAGTGCAGGGCTGAGGGGTGCGCAGTGTGTAGAGTGCAGGGCTGAGGGGTGCGCTGTGTGCAGAGTGCAGGGCTGAGGGGTGCGCTGTGCGCGGAATGCAGGGCCTTTTGCCCCACGATAAAGATGGCCCCACATGCAAACATAGACTTTTAGTAGTGTTTAGTGGCAGGAGCAACAGAGTTTTTCCAGAAAAAAACGCTTGATGATGCTAAATGCATCTAAACGCGCCTAAACACTAGGCACATTTAGCATTTATTCATTTCAATAGCCAGAATAAATGAAAATGCTGGCAAATGAAATGAAAAAACGCCTAAAGACCAAACTTTGCTAAACTGGTTTTTAAAAAAAATAAAGCATCTTAGGTGAGTTTTCAATGCTGAATTTCTCCTGTCAGGATAAACCGCGTTATACAGCGTTTTACAATAAACCAGTGCCATAGAATTGGTGATCTTCCCAGTGGGTACACAGAAACAAAAAAACAAAAAAAAACTGACAGGGGTTTTAACACTACTGTATCATGTGCTATCCAAAATTAAAGTGGTAGCAATCTCAAAAATAAAAATGCGAGTATACGGCAGTCTTTCAGATGTGGTGGCCGCATTTGTTTTCTGTTTTTTTTTCTTTTCTTTTTACCTGGTGATCTGGCCAGTAAGTTAGTTACTGATCAACCACTTGAGCTCCAGAAGGTTTTACCCCCATCATGACTAGGCCATTGTTTGCTATTCAGCACTACGCTATTTTAACTGTAATGCAACACTGTACCCAAATAATATTTATATCATTTTTTGTCACACAAATATAGCTTTCTTTTGGTGGTATTTCATTTTTACTATATACCATGTTTCCCCGAAAATAAGTTTGGGTCTTATATTCATTTTGGCCACCAGTATGGCTTGCCACTTAATCCCCAGTGTGAACAGAATAAAAGTGCGTATAAACTGCTAGAATCCTCGCTATTACAGTAGAATATAAGGTGAAAGGTATGTGTCTATTACACTCTAATCATGTCACATACCTTCTTATAGCGCTGCTAGGTGCTTCCCTGACCCACCTGACCAGTCTTCCCCGGCACAAGCACTGCAGAGGGAGGGGGACCCGAGATCTCCCACTGACAGCTGGCAGAAGAGGAGGAGAGCAGCGGGAGGTCGGTTGAGCGGTGCTATAAGAAGGGCCTAAATGTATTTTGCCCAAATCCCAATAAGTGTATGTTATGTGTGTGTGCTATGATAGGCACTGATAAGCTGCACTGATCTGATGAACAGTGCCCTAATGATAAGTGTAAACAATGTGCCGATAGCCTTGCCGGTTATCAGCTCTCCTTCCTCACACACAGCATGTGAGGAAAGGACTGCCAATAACACGCAAGTCTGTTTATATGTGATCAGCTGTAATTGAACTCAGCTAATTACATGGTAAAGGGCCACTGTGATTGGCCCCTTTACCATGATCTGTGTTCAACTGTGCCCAAAGACCTCAGCGGCCATAGAGCGCACCCAACGTGCCCCCTGAGGCCAGGATCTAGAAGAAAGTCCATGGGCGCCCTCCCGAAACTGGAGGACTGTGATGTAGCCTTCTTTTGGCTATAGCACAGTCGGGAAGGGGATAAAAAAGATTTAACCGGAGTTTGGCTTTAATTTGTTAGTCAAGTCCTAATCTGCAAGTCCATCTAACACAACCCTCTCCCCAAACTGACAATGCTGCGGTCAAAAGTGTCTCCAACGCTCCTCCAAGGATAATAGAGACACCCGAAGACAGGAAGTTACTGCCTGGATAACCAAGAGAAAATAAGGTGAAAAAAAGCCCAAAAAACATAGCCTTATGCCACGTACACACGAGTGGACTTTTGGACGGACTAGGTCCGACGGTCTTTCCGACGGACTTTCGACGGAATTCTGACGGACTTTGCGAATGAACGAACTTGGCCACACACAATCACACTAAAGTCCAATGGATTCGAACGTGATGACGTGCGACCGGACTAGAATAAGGAATTTCGTAGCCAGTAGCCAATAGCTGCCCTAGCGTCGCTGTTTGTCCGTCGGACTAGCATACAGACGAGCGGATTTCTCGATAGGAACTGGCTCTGGCGGAGTTCCGGCGGAAAAATTTTAAACATGTTCTATTTCTAAAGCCCGTCAGATTTTTCGACAGCAAAGGTCCGATGGAGCCCACACACGATCGAATTGTCCAACGGATTCGTTCCGTCAGAACTTTGCTGACAAAAAGTCAGCTCGTGTGTACGCGGCATTAAAGTTTTGGTTCTACATACACTTTATGGGAGATTATATTGAAAAATAAAAATGTTTCATGATCCCAAGTCTTTTCTTTCCGGATTTTGGATTACCTTTCATAAGATTTTTTGTACCATTAATCCTTAATTTAGCATATTGTACGATAATATTTTAATGTGTAAAGTTGGTATAAAAAAAAAAAAAAAAAAAGCGTCTCCTAAATATCATTTCTATTTATTTGAATTGTTGAATGAAATCTGTGAATAGGACGAGTTCCATTCAAAAGAACCCAACTGCCTTTCGCAAGCCGAGGGAATATGTGACACCCCTTCCTATCAGGTCACAAGAGGATTGTTAAATGACACGAGTGTTTACAAGGGGTTCCCAACGCGCATTTACATTCACATTCAAGGGTTTAAATATAAAATGATTGAATATTATATTTATCATTCCCGGGGCCTGTATTATTTGTACACATCGTCAAGTCAAAGCATTCTCGTGCTCCTAAGGATGATTGGAGAGAATGACCAGAATAAATTTCTCCTTGTTTTAGGAGGAAAAAAAAAAAAAAAAAGAATAGATTTTACCTTTGGAGGAGAGCAAATGATACATTCTCAGCTCCTTCTAAATTGAATCCATTTGTGGCCATTTGCATTGCACGGAAAACCTACAGTTGAGTGCTTTGCTCAGAGGTGTAATGACCGGTTGTCAAAATAGACTGGAGGTGGCTTGTAACAAAATGATCCCCCTGTCAATCCTTGAGCCCTGGCAGCCTGTAATTCCACACACAGCATGTGCATCCTGCCTGGGCTTTGTTAAATGCCACTCTCTAAGAAAGGGGAAACCGGTGAACTTGTTTTTTTAATAAGGTTTTTTTTTTTTTTTTATAGATGAATATTTGATGAAGTTTTGGATAACGCTGCACGAGGTTAACACTGAGTTGCCACTTGCTTTAATTAAAGAACATATCTCTTAGCGTTCTGGTAGAAGAGGGAAGGCACGGACGGGAATGAAAACATTTTAACAAGATGTCATACGGCAGCCGTTATTTCATGTCGTGTTTAACTGAAACATCGGGGATAATGCGCATCAAGGTAGAAACGCATAATGGCACTGGGAGTGTTTTACATGTCTATCGGCAGCAGGGTTTTAGTCTCAGTTAGAAAATTGACATCTACATCTAATTATTTGATTGATTATGTTTTTAGATAGCACAGGCGGGTGGAACTTTAGGGACAGTTATGGCATCTGAAGAAGCTAAGGATGGAGTTTTTTTTAAGATCTATGAGACAAGAATGTCAGAATGGCTTGCTCAAGGTTGCATGCAGGATTATTTAAAGCGGTAGTAAACCCGCTGAGGTTTTTTTTTTTTTTTCTGAAAGGCATAATGAGCTAGTATGCACTGCACAGTGCCGAGACAAGGTCATCCAGCGCCCAGGGCAAAGATGCCAAACTGCGCCCCCCTTTCCCTTAGGATTAGGGTCCCCCCTACCCCTGAAATAAACCATTGCGCCAAGGGCAGCCATCCCTTTTGCCCACCCCTTGTCCCGGCCCTGGCACCTCATACTAGCTCATTATGAAATACTTACCTTAGAACGAGGCCCCGACATCTCGCCCGATCCACGTCGAGGGAGCTGACTTGTTCCCTCGGCGTGTCTTCCGGGTATCGCGGCTCCGGCGCTGTGAGTGGCCGGAGCCGCAATATCGTCGCTCCCGCACAGGCGTACGGGAGATTTCTTTCCAGCAGGGTCCGGCGCCTGCCGGACTTTCAGCCGAGAATCCCCTGTGCGCATGCGCCGCTGACTGCAGCGGCGCATTGCGAGGGGAATATCTCCTAAACCGTACAGGTTCAGGAGATATTTTTTAAGCCTTATTATAGGCTTATCTGTAGGTAAAAGTTGTAAAAAAGACTATACAACCACTTTAAAGTGGAATTAAACCAAAAAAAAAGGCAGAAGAAACTCTATTGCATGCACAACTTCGTGTGTTTTTTTTTTACCCCACCTACTTTGTAACTATCAGGAATATACAAGGTAATACTGACATATAGGGGGTTATTTGCTAAAGGAAAATCCACTTTGCACTGGGATATGCAAGGAAAATAAAAAACAGCATTTTAGCACATAGGTTGGACTCGATGGACTTTTCTTTTTTCTCCCTATATCCGGAAATGCCTGCGCAAGGATCTTTATGGCAGCACTCATACGTCTATTTCACAAAGACAACCTCTGGACATGATGCTGAGCACATGCACTCAACTTCTTTGGTCGACCATGGCGAGGCCTGTTCTGAGTGGATCCTGTCCTGTTTAACCGCTGTATGGTCTTGGCCACCGTGGTGCAGCTCAATTTCAGGGTCTTGGCAATCTTCTTATAGCCTAGGCCAACTTTATGTAGAGCAACAATTCTTCTTTTCGGATACTCAGAGAGTTCTTTGCCATGAGGTGCTATGTTGAACTTCCAGTGATCAGTATGAGAGGGTGAGATCGATAACAGCCGGGACAGTTATAGCATCTGAAGAAGCTTAGGATGGAGTTTTTTAAGATCTATGAGACAAGAATGTCAGAATGGCTTGCTCAAGGTTGCATGCAGGATTATTTAAAGTAGAATTAAACCAAAAAAAAAAAAAAAAGGCAGTAGAAACTCTATTGCATGCGCAACTTTGTGTCTTTTTTGACCTCACCTACTTTGCAACTATCAGGAATATACAAGGTAATACTGACATATAGGGGGTTATTTACTAAAGGAAAATCCACTTTGCACTGGGACATGGGACATGCAAGGAAAATAAAAAAAAAACACATTTTAGCTTGCACATGATTGGATGATATAATCAGCAGAGCTTCCACTGATTTCATATCTACCCCTTAGATTTAGAGCGACTGCACTTCCAAGTGCACTTGAAGTGCAAAGTGGATTTGCCTTTCATAAATAACCCCCATAATCACACACATAGGTTGGACTTGATGGACTTGTGTCTTTTTTTCGACCTCACCTACTATGTAACTATGTAACTTAGTATACATTTACTGCACCACTCTGTGCCGTGATGATGTGACTCCCATGTGCCCATGTGGGAGTGATGTCCTCACAGCCCGACTAACCAAGAGGCCTCCATTGTAGTCTTCATTGGAACCCCATTTAATAGATGGAAAATAACAGGAGTTTATTTGGGAGAGTGTTGTCTCCCTATACCAGGAAATGCCTGCACAAGGATCTTTATGGTAGGATCACCAGAAATTATCTTAATGAAAGTTACAGATTTATAAATATCAAAACAACTTCCGGAATGCATTGAAGTAGACCGTAATAGATTTGGGGCCTATGCACAGGACTACGGTAGACCTACAATATCTCACAAAAGTGAGTACACCCCTCACATTTTTGTAAATATTTTATTATAACTTTGTGACAACACTGAAGAAATTACACTTTGCTACAATGTAAAGTAGTGAGTGTACAGCTTGTATAACAGTGTAAATTTGCTGTCCCCTCACACAGCCAATAATGTCTAAACCGCTGGCAACAAAAGTGAGTACACCCCTAAGTGAGAATGTCAAAATTGGGCCAAAGTGTCAATATTTTGTGTGGCCACCATTATTTTTCAGCACTGTCTTAAACCTCTTGGGCATGGAGTTCACCAGAGCTTCACAGGTTGCCACTGGAGTCCTCTTCCACTCCTCTATGACGACATCACAGAGCTGGTGGATGCTATGCCGAATACACACGAGTGGAATTTCTGACAGAAAAAAGTCAGATGGGAGCTTTTCATCGTATATTGTGATCATGTGTATGCCCCATTGGACTTTTTACGTTGAAAATTCTGACGGACCTAGAAAGAGAACATGTTCTAAAATTTTCAGATGGAACCAGTTCCTATCGGGAAAACCGCTCATCTGTATACTGTTCCGACGTACCAAAAACGATGCATGATCTGAAGCAAGTACAAGACGGAGGCTATTGGCTACTGGCTATTGAACTTCCTTTTTCTAGTCCCGTCATACGTGTTGTACGTCACTGCGTTCTTGACGGTCGGACTTTGGTGGGACCGTGTGTATGCAAGACAGCTTGAGTGGAATTCCATCGGAATTCCGTCTGAGAAACCTTCAGAGTTTATTCCGAACAGAAAAACCGCTTGTGTGTGCACGACATTAGAGACCTTGCGCTCCTCCACCTTCCGTTTGAAGATGCCCCAAAGATGCTCAATAGGGTTTAGGTCTGGAGACATGCTTGGCCAATCCATCACTTTTACCCTCAGCTTCTTTAGCAAGGCATTGGTCATCTTGGAGGTGAATATGGGGTCGTTATCATGTTGGAATACTGCCCTGCGGCCCATTCACCGAAGAGAGGGGATCATGCTCTGCTTCAGTATGTCACAGTACATGTTGGCATTCATGGTTCCCTCAATGAACTGTAGCTCCCCAATGCCAGCAGCACTCATGCAGCCTCAGATCATGACAGTCCCACCACCATGCTTGACTGTAGGCAAGACACACTTGTCTTTGTACTCCTCATCTGGTTGCCATCACACACGCTTGACACCATCTGAACTAAATAAGTTTATCTTGGTCTCATCAGACCAAAGGACATGGTTCCAGTAATCCAGGTCATTCAGCAAACTGTTTGCAGGCTTTCTTGTGCATCATCTTTAGAAGAGGCTTCCTTCTGGGATGACAGCCATGCAGACCAATTTGATGCAGCGTGCGGCGTATGGTCTGAACACTGACAGGCTGACCCCCCAACCCTTCAACCTCTGCAGCAATGCTGGCAGCACTCATACGTCTATTTCCCAAACACATATGACGCTGAGCATGTGCACACAACTTCTTTGGTCGACCATGGGAAGGCCTGTTCTGAGTGGAACCTATCCTGTTAAACAGCTGTATGGTCTTGGCCACCGTGCTGCAGCTCAATTTCAGGGTCTTGATAATCTTCTTATAGCACAGGCCGTATTTATGTAGAGTAACAATTCCTTTTTTTTGGATCCTCAGAGAGTTCTTTGCCATAAGGTGCCATGTTGAACTTCCAGTGACCAGTGTGAAAGAGTGAGAGCGATAATATAAAATTTAACACACCTGCTCCCCATTCACACCTCATACCTTGTAACACTAATGAATCACATGACACTGCGGAGAGAAAATGGCTATTTGGCCCAATGTGGAAATTTTTACTTAGGGGTGTACTCACTTTTGTTGCCAGCGGTTTTGACATTAATGGCTGTGTGTTGAGTTATTTTTGGAGGACAGCAAATTTATCCTGTTATACAAGCTGTACACTCACTACTTTACATTTTAGCAAAGTGTCATTTCTTCAGTGTTGTCACATGAAAAGATATAATAAAATATTGACAAAAATGTGAGGGGTGTACTCACTTTTGTGAAATACTGCATATTCCAAAGTGCCCACTTCCAGGGCTGCACGATACGCACCCCCTGTTCCTGCATTGCCATAGCCGTCACCTTCTCCTGAGGTTCCTACAGAGGAAACATTGAAATCATTTTCTGGTCTCAGGGAACCCCTGCTAAAGATGACTATATCTACAACTTATGATACTTTAGTGTGATGGTCAGTGGGAAGAATTAACCACTTTCAGAAAGCTAAAAAGATCAGTGGTGTCAGTGGGAACTTATTTGAGAGACAGAAATGGCTCATTGCTCAAGGAACCCCTCAAAACCTCTTGAGGAACCCTGATTGAGAAACCCTGGATTGGAGCATATTGAGAGATTTTTAATAATATGTTCCCTGTGCCAAAATGCTTCATAAGACATTCTACAAATCTAATATTTCTTTTATCTTGGGCAATGTAGTGACGTTCCTTCATTTTCTGGGGGCAGGTCAATGACCAAGCTGGAAGGCTTAACTACAGTGAAGAAAACCGAGTTCACTGTGTAAGCCATAAAACTGGCTCAACAGAATTACGGATCTTTTGGCAGGTAAAAAAAAAAACAATTCCCAAATCTACATTTTAAATTTGTATTTAGCTGATCGCCTGGAGTCTAGCTTTAAGCCTCATACACACGGTCGGATTGTTGGCAGAGAGAGCGTCATAGTTACATAGTAAGGTTGAATAAAGACACCAGTCCATCCAGTTCAGTGAGTGTGGATATGTGACTACAATTGTCCCTATCTTTATGCATTAGGGTTGATTTACTAAAGGCAAATTCACTTTGCACTGCAAGTGCAGTCGCTTTAGATCTGAAGGGAAAATCTGAAATGAGGGGCAGCTCTGCTGATTATATCATCCAATCATGTACCAGCAAACATGCTGTTTTTTATTTTCCTTACATGTCCCCCTCAGATCTACAGCAACTTTACTTCCAAGTGCACTTGTAGTGCAAAGTGGATTTGCCTTTAGTAACTAAACCCCATTGCATCTCATTAAGATGCTCATCTATTATTATTATTTAAGATTTATATAGCACCGTCAATTTACACAGCACTCCACACATATATCACATCGGTCCCTACCCTTAAGGAGCCCACAATCCAAGGTCCCCAACTCACATTCATATACCAGGGCCAATTTTTTGGACAGAAGCCAATTAACCAACCAGCATGTCTTTGGAGTATGGGAGGAAACCAGAGTAACACGCAGGCACAGGGAGAACATGCAAACTCCAGGCAGGGAGTGTCATGGTTGGGACTCGATTCAGCGACCTTTTTTACTACTAGACGAGAGTGCTACCTACTACACCACTGTACCACCCATGAAAGTGTCAGACTTTTTTCCGTAGGGGCATGTGCCTGGGTCTTGTATTGCATACTAACGACACACAATTGTTAACCAACAAACATGAACGTAGTAACGTACTAGACGTACTATGTGGCATTTCAGCTCTTGAGTGCCACCCTTTGGGCACCCTTCGTGTTTGGTGAGCATTGATTCCGAATATGTGCATTTGTACTTCGGACTTTTATGTGATGAAAATCTGACAACAGATCGCTGTCTGCCGAAAATTTATAAGCCTGCCATCCAACATTTGTTGGCCCGAAAGTTGGACAATTGTCTGATGGAGCGTACTAACGGTTGGATTTTAGGCAGTCTGTCATCACACAATTCCCTGCCGAAAATCCGATCGTTTGTACGAGGCTTTAAATAAGTGCCACATGTGTATTCCAGTTGCCCTGCTCTCGGTAATGCTGCTATTGTTTATTTTTCCAGTCGAAAAATTTCCTGATAGCCTGAGATATGAAATAAATACATATACTAGCAAAAAAAAAAAAAAAAGAGGAAAAATAGACAATAAAATAAACTAAACACTGTATCATACAATGTCTAGATTGATTAGAAAAGACACTGAGACAGCAGGCTCAGAAGTAACATTTCCAAGACAATTTGTCACTCATGCATAAATCTTGCTGACGTTCTCAGTCACTCTAATAGCTGCCCATTTTATACATCTCTATGAAGTTGCACGGTTGCAAAAAAAAAAAAAAAAAAGAAAAAAAAAAGTGTGCCTTGCTACCATCTCATTTACATACCTTAGCGAAAGCCAATGAGGCAAGAGCGGTTGCAATGGTGATCATAATAAGTATTTGGAGAAAGGCAGAGAGATCACTAATGGCTTGCCTTTAGGGATTTCTGAACTCCATAGGGGACGAAAATGAGAAATATTTTTCAAACAGCAGGGGTAAAGGTTCGAAAACTAGAAACACATGGAGTGATAAAGATGTTGGTGCCACGGGGCAGAGAGAGAGAGAGAAGGAAACATTTACCATGCAAAAACTGTAATTTCAGCATTAAGAAGTAATAATCGTGTTTCATCATCGTTATTAAAGCATGACCCTTAAAGTCACATAAATTAGATATAAGTTTCTGGTAAAGTTTATTAATCTTCAGGGGTAATACAAGGAAACTTTATTATCACACAAAATCAACACCCTCCCTCTCTTAATTAAGTTTCCTTTATAAAGGAACTTTGCTCTCTTGAGCCAATAACATCTGAAGAGGACAAAATCGTTTTTTGTTTTTTTTTATGCCGCAGAGAAGCATATCAACAATGAGATGAATTAACTGAAACACGCAGAGGGTCTGCTTTTCAATTACCACGGCCATTGTACACGTGACGCAATTGGAGGGCGATCCTATGTCCGCCACAGGGAGGGGGATATTTAGAATCTGGCCCGAAGGGGTAGAGAGACGCGTTGTAATTCTGTGAAAATGCTGACAATGGCGCTATGGTCTTTGATTTTGAATTTTTTTCATGTAAAAATTCATAACTATTTTTTTTTTTGTTGCTTTAGGAAAAATGCCATTCTATATGAACTGTAAGTTGTTATTTTACGAGTAGTATGGAAATCCCCTACTATAAATGGTTAAAGCAAAAGATTTGCTTTACTGAGCCTCCCCAAGCTTCCCAAATAACAAGGCTAAATAAAAGCTGCAAAATATAAACCATAGTGAAATATATATATATATATATATATATATATACTTAGCTTACTTAACCGCTTCAGCCCCGGAAGATTTTACCCCCTTTCCTGACCAGAGCACTTTTTGCGATTCGGCACTGCGTCACTTTAACTGACAATTGCGCGGTCGTGCGACGTGGCTCCCAAACAAAATTGACGTCCTTTTTTTCCCACAAATAGAGCTTTCTTTTGGTGGTATTTGATCACCTCTGCGGTTTTTATTTTTTGTGCTATAAACAAAAAAAGAACGTCGATTTTGAAAAAAAGTGTCAAAACTGAATATTTTGCACTTTTTGCTACAATAAACACCCCATTTAAAAAAATAAATAAAAATGTCCTTAGCTTAGGCTGATGTGTATTCTTCTACATATTTTTGGTAATAAAAATCGCAATAAGCGTATATTGATTGGTTTGTGCAGAAGTTATAGCGTCTACAAAATAGGGAATAGATTTATAGCATTTTTATTATTATTATTTTTTTTTTACTAGCAATGGCGGCGATCTGCGATTTTTATTGTGACTAAAACATTATGGCGGACTCGTCAGGCAACTTTGACACATTTTTGGGACCATTGGCATTTATACAGCGATCAGTGCAATAAAAATTTATTGATTACTGTAAAAATGTCACTGGCAGGGAAGGGGGGCGATCAAGGGGGTTAATTGTGTTCCCTAGTGTGTGTTCTAACTGAAGGGGGGATGGGACCTGCTAGGGGAAGAGATAGATCGGTTTTCATACCTTGTATGAACACACAATCTGTCTCTTCTCCCCTCAGAGATTCCGGTTCTCAGCGTGTCACGAGCGATCGCGGGAGCCTGGCAGTCTCGCATCGGCTTCGGGGGCGAGCAGCGGGTGCGCGTGTGACCCTAGTGGCCACCAGAAGAAGCGATGTAACATGCCGGCAAGTCGTGCAGCCGAGCCATGTTGCCGCAGTGCAACTGCGGCGGTTGGTCGGCAATCGGTTCAATTATATTAAATGAATCAATTAAAATGATAAAAATTAAAGTGATTGTAAATGATTACCTTGTAAACAATCCATTAAATTTAAAATAGAAATGTAAGGCAAAACATTTGTGTATAGATATTAAAAAACATTATCAAGACCTTTTTTTCCCCCTTTTTTTTATAAGTGATCACATTCCCTCTGTTATCAGCTGCATAAGAGTTGGAGGGAGGAGAAGCAGCAGGACACTGAGCTACCCTGTGAATGGCTTCCCAAGGGAGGCAGGAGTAGGACAAGTCTGATGATTGGAGGAGAGAAGGCTGAGTTCCCAACACTAAAAGTATAAATGTGTAAATATGGTACCTTGTGCTGGAAGTGAATAATAGACATGTCATTTTCAGCTGCTGTACACAAAGTGCTAACATTTGAACAAATGAAAATAAAAGGAATTACAGCACAAAATAAATAAAACATAAGACAACGTCTATATGAATTGTGCAGATGTGCTCCAAATAATAAAGTGCAATCGTGCTTGGAGCTTCTAGGTGCACCACACACCCCTCCTGTGTCCCCACTCACCAAAAAAGAATGGATCCCTGGCTTTTCAGTCCAGGAGTCAATCAGACTGGATCTTTGGCCATAAATGGCATATCCTTGAAGGATCCTCCACAATTCTTCTCCACTCGTGATGATCATAAGGTGAATATGGCACCAAAAAGTAAAGGAAAGGCAAATAGTGAAGTACTGAAGTGGATAGGTACTTACAGACTAGCATAAATAATCTCACATGAGGTATTGCAGTGAAAAACAGATAGGAAACGCTGCATCCAGCGTGCGTTCCACCGAAACCGGAAGGGACATCGCTTGGAGTTGAAAACCTGAAATTCAGTCAACGCATTTCACCCTCCCACAAGGCATCATCAAGGACCATCCTTAAAGCGGGAGTCTGCCGTTTTTGTTTTTTTTAAAAGCCAGCAGCTCCAAATACTGCAGCTGCTGACTTTTAAAATAATGACACTTACCCGCCCAGCGCGCCCGCGATGTCGGCACCCGAAGCCGATCTCTCGATCGTCTCTCGGGTGCTGCCACCACCATCTTGGGTATGGGAATCAGGAAGTGGAGCCTTGCGGCTTAATTTCCCGGTTCCCTACTGCGCATGCACGAATCGCGCTGCGCAATAAGGATGGTCCCCGCTGTCTCTGGGATCCGTGTGTTTCCCAGCAGACAGCGGGGGACCTTCGGAAAGGGGCGTAGATTCTGCGGAAAGGGGCGTAGTTTCTGCAGATATCTATGCCGGAAGTGGGTGCAGATACCTGTACTGTACAGGTACCTGCACCACCCTCCCCCCTGAAAGGTGCCAATTGTGGCGCCGGAGGGGGGGAGGGTTCCAATGAGCGGAAGCTCCACTTTAGGGTGGAGCTCTGCTTTAATGGTGCCTTGTGGGAGGGAGAAATGTGTTGACATAATTTCCGGTTTTCAAGTCCAAACGACGTCACTTCCGGTTTTGGTTTTTCACTGCAATACCTCATGCGAGATTATTTCTGCTAGTCTGTAAGTACCTATCCACTTTGCGCAATAAAGCGTTTTTTAACAGTACTTCACTATTAGCCTTTCCTTTACTTTTTGATGCCATATTCACCTTATGATCATTACGAGTGGGGAAGAATTGTGGAGGATCCTTCAAGGATATGCCATTTATGGCCAAAGATCCAGCCTGATTGACTCCTGGACTGAAAAGCCAGGGATCCATTCTTTTTGGGGAGTGGGGACACAGGAGAGGTGTGTGATGCATGCGCGTGGGAGCCGCACTTAACGGCATGACCCGAGCTAGAAACGGCACAGCGTGACCTTTCTAGCACCGGCGCATGCACAGAAGAAATCGTTGTACGGCGATTTGCATATATCTCCTAGACCGTGCAGGTCTGGGAGATATTTCAAGCACCTACAGGTAAGCCTTAATCTAGGCTTATCTGTAGGTTAAAGTGGTTGTAAAGGGTTTACATCCACTTTAACATGTGCTTGTTGTGACCGGGCCAGAACAAAGTCTGCCAGAAAACATGAAGGCAGACAGTGCCTATAGTCTGATATTTGTGAAATAAATATTTTATATGAGCTTTTTATATACTTGTAAACTTTTAGAAAAATGTATTCATTTAAAACCATATTCTCTCTTTAAGGATAAAATGGCTGATTTCTGTTTGTTGAGTACCTATAAAGACGACGAGTTAACTCTCTGGGGCATAACAGAATTTTGAATCTGTCATCGGGGCAGCCTGTCTACAGCTGTAAATGTGTCTGCTGCGGGACAAAACTAGAGTGACCCCAGACAGACCTAGAAATCCCTGGCGAAAGTCTATGAAAACAGCACAACAGAGTGAAATATTCGAACCTGCTAAGTGACAGAAAGTGCAGCGGGAGCTTGTCATTCATTGCTGCAATACCTCTCAGGTCCGACCCTGGTACCAGGTCTGCCTTGATCCCTCAATATGCCAGGCAAATCAACCGTTACTTCCCATCGTTACACATTTCTAAGTCCAGCGTTCTTTTTCAGAAAACGATATTTCACATTCTATATTTCCTCAGTAATTACCTTTCTTTCCCTGTTTGTAAAGCAAAACTAAAATATGTGGGTGGCCATTATGACCTCTGCCTTTTTTAGATGAAGGTTAGCAATGGCAAGCAATATATTTCTTTCATAACAGGTTGTACGAGTCCCCCTACTGGTGGGTTGTTAAGCCAGTTCCCATGATAGGAGACCTCCTGTAAAACCGTGAAATACAAAGGGTTTGGGTTACCCATCCTTCTCACCTGTGTATAGGCAGGTGTCTACTGTTGAGGTACACACTTGCATGGTGTTTACAATAATATCTGTGTTAGTGAGTTTTTGTGTAACAGGCCACCCAAGGAGTCAGGAAAGGGTAAAGGCTGCTGACTCCCAGGTGTTCATGGCTCTGTCCCCTTGTGATGGACTATAAAGACAAGGGGAGGCAGCCTATATGGGCTCTTTGCCTTAGACATGGGAATTGACAGTTCTACTCTAAGCATGTGGCCTCTATTTTGGGGTACCCAGTTGGGGTACCAGAAGTCAGCTATGGACTTTGCTACCTTTCTTATCTAAGAGGTATGAACTGGACAGACTGATCTGGGATGACCTAGAGCTGTGTATGGAGGGATCTTTGAGAGACTGTTTTACATTAATTCTATATCTGCAAGAAATTCCAATTAAATGTTCTGGAAGTTCCAAAAGTGCCTTGTCTGAAGTTCTTTAAAGAAATGGGTGCATGCAAGGCATATAAAAGAATGCAGTTTGTACCGGGGATAAAGAGGAGTTTGGTAGAGAATGCTACCAAGAGTTAACAAATGGTGAAGCTGATAAGTAAAATGCTATATTGCCATCGCCATGAGTAACCAGCAGTTTCGCTGCTAAAGAGACCGACTTTTCCGCATTGAGGGGCCCATGTATTTTAAAATCTTTGATGAGAACTTTCTTCCCTCAGCTAGAACCCTAAAGATAGGTCATAGATGACAATTATCAAACACAGACTGCCAAGGCAACAAAGGAGTGGCTCAAGAAGAAGCACTTTAAGGTCATGGAGTTGCCTAGCTAGTCTCCAGACCTTAATTCTATAGAAAATGTATTGAGGGAGCTGAAATTTCACATTTCCAAGTGAAAGCCAAGAAACCTTAGGGATTTAGAGAAGGTCTGTAAAGAAGAGTGGGCCAGAAAGCGCCTATGGATCTAGCCTGTATGTCATGGAAGGAGGAAGAGTAAGCCCTTGTACACGCGGTCGGACATTCTGATGGAAAATGTCCGATCGGACCGTGTTGTCGGATAATCCGACCATGTGTGGGCTCCATCTGACTTTTTCCGTCAGAATGTCCGACCAACAAAGTTTGAGAGCTGGATATAAAAATTTCAAAAAACATGATCCGATCGGACTTGGTCCGATCGTTTGTAGAGAATTCTGATCGGACAAAGTGCCACACATGCTCAGATCAAATTACGAGACCAAAGCTATTGGCTACTAGCCTGAACGTAGTCCCATCATAACAAACGAACATCATCACGTTCTGAACGATCAGATTTTCCAACAACTTTGTCCAACCATGTGTATGCAACACCAGTTTCGGACAAAATCCGTCTGAAAAAATCAGACGGATTTTGTGGTCGGAATGTCCGACCGTGTGTACAAGGGCTAAGAGACCTCAGAGATACAGATGCTCAAAAAAATGTAGAGAGTTCATGCTTAATACAGTAAGCAGTCATGGGTGTGTCACTGGCAGTGAGGTTGACATGGAAGCTATTGTAGGTTGGAGGAGCGGGAAGAGCGGTAGGTGCGGAATACAGGTTCTGTGATATACACTTAAAAGTGCTGATCCTGGTGGAAGAAGCCTAAGTACAGCTAGCAAATGTGAAGTGAATAGTGCACAAAGAGTTAACTGCAAGACTTATGCAAAGAGTTATGTTTGCATCTAAAGTCTGGAGTACCGCCTTCCTGCAGATTTCTTATGACCAAGGTCTCTGCTTGCACGTGCAGGCAATAGTGTTTCCAGTGTCTTCAATCGGTTGCGTTAAGCCCTGGACTTTTTCCAAGGTTTCAATTTGATAAATAGGCCCAAGCAGTGGCATCAACGGGTGGGTCAGATGGTGGCTGGAGCCCCGAGTGGGTCCCCAGAAAGCCCTGGGTCTCGGGTATGCATGGTTCTATTATTAGCCGAGCGGGGAGCGATCTGACATGAGCACGGCCGAGTGACATAACAGGTCCCGCCTTCTCGAGCCTTCAGCACCTATGATGGACCTCTCACTGGTCCAATGGGAGCTGTGGGACATGTGACGTCCATAATAGGCGCTGCAGGCTCCAGAAGGTGGGAATTACAATGCGGCCGCCGCGCCACTGTGAGGACATCCCCACTCGGCGATCGGGCGGGCCGCTCTCCTCTCGTGTGTCATGGCTCTACGGCTGAGTTGCAAGAGGAGGTCACATTACCTGAAGTCAGGTAGGTCAGTGTATCATGTCGGTGTATGTGGATTGGATATCACGTTGATGCTCTCATACCCAGACAAAAGAAATAGAATCCATAGCATAATCCCGTTTAAAACTTTAATCCAAGAAATCACGCCACCCTTTTAAGAAATGCACTTACAGTGTGAACTAGAAAAAATAGGCAATTAGACATCCAAACACATCCGAATGGGTCATGAGTTCCTGGCGTGATGGCGTCACGGCGTCATGGCGTCACTTACTGGCAGTGGCAAGAAACTCTCCTATCTCGCATTTATGTTTATTTTTTATATTTATTTTATCTTATTTTATCTTTCACTTTCTCCATTAGTGCTTGGTTTTAGGAAGGGCTAAAGGTCAGTGTAATAGTCAGTATATTTCAGGTAGGTCAGTGTGGGTCAGGCACAGTGGGTGTCACCGACACCTACGAGCCCGGTTGCGGAAGCCAGCGCCGAGCTATGTCGCTCCTCCCGCTCGCCTCTCGTGGGGGGGGGGGGGGGCGAGCGCGAGAAGCACAGCTCGCAGCGGTGATTTCCAGCGTGATCCCATTGTGCTGGAAACACAATATCGGCGGCACCTACTGTAGGTCAGTGTGGGTCAGGTAGGACAGTGTATGTCAGGTAGGTGAGTGTAATGGTCACTGTTTGTCAGGTAAGTGAGTGTAGGTCAGGTAGGTCAGTGTATGTCAGGTAGGTGAGTGTAATGGGTCAGTGTATGTACTATGTCAGTGCGTGTCAGGTAGGTAACACACAACGCCCGTCCGCCACCGTTCTGATCTCTAGTTTAGAACGGTGCTCAGCAGAGGGAGGCAGAAGAGATTTTTTTTACAGGGTTCATTTATTGAAGACAGGGTTATGTTCACCTTTACTGCATCTGTCTGGCTTTGACTATATGTAACTTTGTATACGTAGAAGAATCTGTGTGTTTAAAACATAACAAACCTGAGTATTATAATCTGATTCTGCCTTTTTTATATTTTATTTTCACTTAGGCTGGCTTCACACCTCTTTGCTTTGTTGTGGTGAGTTAACGTGTATTATATCGCACATTAATGTTCAATGTGTATAGGCAGCCCATTCATTTGAATGGGTTATGAAGGCAACAGAATAGACAAATAAAATATGCATTGTATTGTGGTATGGTGCATCATGGTGCCATTCAAACCGATTGGCACCACACAGAAAATCAACTTGAGTAAAGGCCCATACACACGATCCGACTTTTTGACAACTAACATGCAAATTAGCTGTTTTAAGGCAACATCCGACCGTGTGTACGCTCCACCGGACAAACGTTTTCGGTTTTCATCTGACTTTTTTTGGCTGTGCAAACGGACAAACTTTCCAGCAACAAAAGTCAGATGAAGCAAAGTCCGATCGTGTGTACAGAAAACCATAGGACTTTTGTACAAAGTGCAAACACGCATGCTCAGAACCAATGCAAAAGATCAGACAACAACACAGAAGTTGACCAAAGGTGGCGATAAAGAGCAGAAAAACCCAGTGATTTGGTGAAAGTTGGCTGAAAAAGTCCTGCCGAGTGTATGCAATACAAGTTCACGGCTGACACCCTTTGTACAAAACTTCACGGGAAAGTTTGTACAAAGTCCGATCGTGTGTATGGGGCTTAACATGTATTACCGTAATGCAAGAGTGTGAAGGGGCTCTAAGCAGTAATGAGCGTCATTTGCCATAATGACAACCAATGAAGGCTCAAAATAAGAGTCACATGGATAATAACAATGATCTCTAAGCAAATACCACATGCTTTATACTGTAGCTCAGTGAATTGAACCTTATATCTGTTGGAATGTTGGAGGAACACTTTAAAATCCTTTATTGGTAAATGTTCTCATTGAGCTTAACGTGAGTGGCTTGTAGGTCAAATTTCACAGTGTTTTATTTTTATGAATACACAATGCAAATTCCGCTTATTTATGTTTAACCGAGAAGAAATACATCTACATGGTAATTTATAGAGGGTATTTTTTTGGGTAAATATAATAAATTATTCTGTCTCTACCACAATGTTTCTCCATGGGATCCTCATAATTGTTCTTTTTCTAATGTTCCTTCAAATGAGTTATAATTATTTTATGTCTTTTTTATTGTTACAGAACACAATAAACCTGGAAGGCTAATTATAATTTTTGCTTTTAAGATAACAAATGTATATATAATTGACACACTGTTGGGTTATGCGGGGACTTGACATATAATACATACACTACAGCCGATAAAGGATATTTAAATAGAACCTATAATCGTTAAAATAATTATATACACACACTATGCACACACACTGTATATGTGGATGTATATACTGTGTGTGTATATATATATATATATATATATATATATATACACAGATAATGCAAGTAAAGTAGTCATAGGCAGTAGTAGAGTAAGGCCGCGTACACACGCGCGGACTGTTCGCCCAACCTTGTTCGGCAAACAGTTTGTCAAACAGTCCGCTCAAAATTTGCATGAGCGGACTTGCCCACACACGAGCGGACTGTTTGACGAACAAGGTTGGGCAAACAGTTCGCTCAACTTTTGAAATGAACGGACTCGCCCACGTAAGGAGGAGGCAAATCCGCCCATTTCAAGCGCGTGTACAGGTAGGCGGGGCCCGCGAAGGAGACGTCGCGGGCTCCGCCGCCTGGAATGGGCTTAAAGGGGAACCCCAACGCCGATAAAAATCGGCGTGGGGGTCCCCCCAAAGTCCACACCAGACCCTTGTCCGAGCACGCTACCCGGCCGGCCAGGAAAGGGGGGCGAGCGAGCGCGCCCCCCCCTCCTGAGCCGTACCAGGCCGCGTGCCCTCAACATGGGGGGGTGCCTTGGGGAAGGGGGGGCCGCGCGGCCCCCCCACCCCAAAGCACCTTGTCCCCATGTTGATGAGGACAAGGGCCTCTTCCCGACAACCCTGGCCGTTGGTTGTCGGGGTCTGCGGGCGGGGGGCTTATCGGAATCCGGGAGCCCCCTTTAAGAAGGGGGCCCCCGGATACCGGCCCCCCACCCTATGTGAATGAGTATGGGGTACAATGTACCCCTACCCATTCACCTGTGAAATAAAGTACAATAAAACACACAACACAGAGAAAAAGTATTTTATTGCACAGCCGGGGGTCTTCCGTCTTCGGGGGTCTTCTCGCCGGACTCCTCCGCTATGTGTGTGTAGCTCTTTTGCCAGCGGAGGAGTCCGGCTTTCTTCCTCCCCGCCGCCGGCCTCTTCTCCCGACTTCGGGGGTCTTGTCCCCCTCTTCGGTTCTTCTGCCGGGCCACCGCGCCTGGTCCGGTGGCCCGGTCTTCTGTCGCCGTCTTCTGTCGCCGCCTTCGGTTCTTCTGCCGGGCCACCGCGCCTTCTTGTAGCTCTTTTACAGGCGGTGGCCCGGTCTTCTGTCGCCGCTGTCGCCTTCCGTTCTTCTTCTTGTTCTTCTCCAGGAGATGTTGACACGTCGCTCCCTCCGGCCGGAATGCCAGAGCCGCCCTGCGCTGTGACTTATATAGTGACAATGGGGCGGGGTCACATGGTATATGTCACATGGGTTGGTCACATGGGTTGATGTCACATGGGGACTATGACATCGTAAGGGGGCGGGGTCACCATGTGACCAACCCATGTGACATATACCATGTGACCCCGCCCCATTGTCACTATATAAGTCACAGCGCAGGGCGGCTCTGGCATTCCGGCCGGAGGGAGCGACGTGTCAACATCTCCTGGAGAAGAACAAGAAGAACAAGAAGAAGAACACGAACGGAAGGCGGCGACGGCGACAGAAGACCGGGCCACCGCCTGTAAAAGAGCTACAAGAAGGCGCGGTGGCCCGGCAGAAGAACCGAAGGCGGCGACAGAAGACGGCGACAGAAGACCGGGCCACCGGACCAGGCGCGGTGGCCCGGCAGAAGAACCGAAGAGGGGGACAAGACCCCCGAAGTCGGGAGAAGAGGCCGGCGGCGGGGAGGAAGAAAGCCGGACTCCTCCGCTGGCAAAAGAGCTACACACACATAGCGGAGGAGTCCGGCGAGAAGACCCCCGAAGACGGAAGACCCCCGGAGCTGTGCAATAAAATACTTTTTCTCTGTGTTGTGTGTTTTATTGTACTTTATTTCACAGGTGAATGGGTAGGGGTACATTGTACCCCATACTCATTCACATAGGGTGGGGGGCCGGTATCCGGGGGCCCCCTTCTTAAAGGGGGCTCCCGGATTCCGATAAGCCCCCCGCCCGCAGACCCCGACAACCAACGGCCAGGGTTGTCGGGAAGAGGCCCTTGTCCTCATCAACATGGGGACAAGGTGCTTTGGGGTGGGGGGGCCGCGCGGCCCCCCCTTCCCCAAGGCACCCCCCCATGTTGAGGGCACGCGGCCTGGTACGGCTCAGGAGGGGGGGGCGCGCTCGCTCGCCCCCCTTTCCTGGCCGGCCGGGTAGCGTGCTCGGACAAGGGTCTGGTGTGGACTTTGGGGGGACCCCCACGCCGATTTTTATCGGCGTTGGGGTTCCCCTTTAAGCCCATTTCAGGCGGCGGAGCCCGCGACGTCTCCTTCGCGGGCCCCGCCTACCTGTACACGCGCTTGAAATGGGCGGATTTGCCTCCTCCTTACGTGGGCGAGTCCGTTCATTTCAAAAGTTGAGCGAACTGTTTGCCCAACCTTGTTCGTCAAACAGTCCGCTCGTGTGTGGGCAAGTCCGCTCATGCAAATTTTGAGCGGACTGTTTGACAAACTGTTTGCCGAACAAGGTTGGGCGAACAGTCCGCGCGTGTGTACGCGGCCTAATAGTGATAAGCAGAGTAAACAATCATTTTTGAGGTGAATTGATATAAAACTGTTGGTTACAATAAAACATTGCCTTAAACATTACAATAAAACATAAAACATTACCTTAAAGCGGTAGTAAAGCCCGCTTTGTGATTTTTATCTACAGGTAAGCCTATAATAAGGCATACCTGTAGGTAAAATGAATATCTCCTAAACATGCACAGTTTAGAAGATATTCACACTGGATGCAGCCGATGACGTCACCAGCGTATACATTCTGAAGGTCTGGCATACCGCGCTGGACCTTCAGAGCTCTATGCCGGAGCCAGGGCTTCCCCGCACATGCACGGGAGTGACATCATCGCGTCTCCAGCCACTCATACAGCCTGCAAACCCAGACTGAAGAACTGGGGAAGATGGAAGCCCTGTAGCGGTGACAGCACACTGCTGGAGGTCTTCGTTCCAAGGTAAGTATTTCATAATGTATGATACAACCGCTTTAAAGCTTAGTTCCACCCAAATGTGGAACTTCCACTCATTTGTCTCCTCTCCCCCTCCGGTGCTACAATTGGCATCTTTCGGGGGGTTGACGACAGGATACCTGTCTTTGACAGGTATCCTGTTCCTACTTCCGGCAGTCAGGGCCATGGAGAGAGGAGCGGAGCCTCACACATGCGCAGTTAGGTTCTTGCATGAAGCCGTAAGGCTAAACTGATCTGCCCGAGTGCCAAATGCTCTAGGTACACCCCTGGAAACCCCCCTCTCCTCTGTCAGTGCTTCCAACTAATGCCACCTGTCTATGCCAGTCAGTGCCAATCAGTGCAACCTGTCAGTGCCAGTACTTCCTGTGTGTTTGTCCGTGCCAATTAGTGCTTCCAATCAGTGCCACCTGTCAGTGACAATGAGTGCCAATCAGTGCCACCTATCAGTGCCAATCAGTGCTTCCTATCAGTGCCACCTGTTAGTACTAATGAGTGCCAGTGCCGCCTGTCAGTGCCCCCTGTCAGTGGCAATCAGTGTCAGCGCCTCCTGTCAGTGCCTATTAGTGCTTTCAATCAGTGCCACCTGTCAGTGCCAATGAGTACCAATCGGTGCCAATCAGTGCTTCCAATCAGTGCCACCTGTCAGTGACAATGAGTGCCTATTGGTGCCAATCAGTGCTTCCAATCAGTGCCGCCTTTCAGTGCCAATTAGTGCTTCCAATCAGTGCCACCTGTCAGTGCCAATGAGCGCCAAGTGCTTTCAATGAGTGCCACCTATCACTGCCAATGAGTTCCACCTATCAGTGCTTCCAATCAATGCCACCTGTCAGTGCCAATCAGTGCTTCCAATCAGTGCCACCTGTCAGTGCCAATGAGTGCCAATCAGTGCCACCTATCAGTGCCAATCAGTGCTTCCAATCAGTGCCACCTGTTAGTGCTAATGAGTGCCAGTGCCGCCTGTCAGTGCCCCCTGTCAGTGGCAATCAGTGTCAGCGCCGCCTGTCAGTGCCTATTAGTGCTTCCAATCAGTGCCACCTGTCAGTGTCAATGAGTACCAATCGGTGCCAATCAGTGCTTCCAATCAGTGCCACCTGTCAGTGACAATGAGTGCCAATCAGTGCCAATCAGTGCTTCCAATCAGTGCCACCTTTCAGTGCCAATTAGTGCTTCCAATCAGTGCCACCTGTCAGTGCCAATGAGTGCCAAGTGCTTTCAATGAGTGCCACCTATCAGTGCCAATGAGTTCCACCTATCAGTGCTTCCAATCAATGCCACCTGTCAGTACCAATCAGTGCTTCCAATCAGTGCCACTTGTCAGTGCCAATCAGTATTAGTGCCACCTGTTAGTGCCAATCAGTGCCACCGAGTGCCAATCAATGCCACCTGTCAGTGCCAATCAGTACTTCCAATCAGTGCCATCTGGCAGTGCCAATCAGTGCCAGTGCTGCCTGTCAGTGCCAATTAGTGCATCCAATCATTGCCACCTGTTAGTGCCAATCAGTACTTCCAATCAGTGTTACCTGTCAGTGCCAATCAGTGCCAGTGCTACCTGTCAGTGCCAATCAGTGCCAATGCAGCCTGTCAGTGCCAATCAGTGCTTCCAATCAGTGCCACCTGTCAGTGCCAGTCAGTTCCACACCAGTGCAAATGAGTGCCACCTGTCAGTGCCAATCAGTGCTGTTAATCAGTGCCCATCAGTGCACTGAGTGCAGGGATGGGGGTGATGAACTCAGCTGACAGGTATTGGTATGGTGACACCTTAAGAGTTCTATTTACTGGAACTAGGGGTCAAGCCCAACCCCTGAAAAACACCCCCACACCATAACCCCCCCCCCCCCCCCCAATGATTTGGACCAGTGCACAAAGTAAGGTCCATAAAGACATGGATGAGTGAGTTTGGAGTGGAGGAACTTGACTGGCCTGCACAGAGTCCTAACACTTTTGGGATGAATAAGAGCGGAGACTGTGAGCTAGAACTTCTCATCCAACATCAGTGCCTGACCTCACAAATGGAAGAATGGTCAAACATTGCTGTAGACACACTCCTAAACCTTGTGGACAGCCTTCCCAGAAGAGTTGAAGCTGTTATAACTGCAAAGGGTGAGCCAACTCAATATTGATCCCTACGGACTAAGACTGGGATGTCATTAAAGTTCATGTGTGTGTAACAGCAGGTGTCCCAATACTTTTGTCTGTTTGAGCTTTGGGGTGTACACCCTAATGCAATAGGCTGCAAACGCCTATGGTAAATCCTCACTTTCTGAGTTCAGTTCAGTTCCACTTTAAAAGATCTACGATTGCCTCATTCTCTCTCCTTTTACCTTACCTTGCATGTGTGCATGTCCAGGAACAAGCTCCTTTTAAAGAAGTAGTACTGCCTGCATGGTACTTTTTATAAGTGCATTTATCTCTCTCTCTCTTTTTTTTTTTTGCTTTCTCATTAAATCATGGGAAAACATTCAGAAATGGGCTTTTAGTTAATGGTGCAGATGCATTAAAAATAGGTTGCCCTGTAGGCCAATTGCCCCCCTGGAGACCTGCTGGAAATACTCCCAGTTAGTTATCCCCATGTGCTGCCTTGATGCTAGGTGAAAAAGGTTTGTTTTCACTTCAGACATGCTGGGAATGACCGTCTAATGGTTTTCATGTCCTAGCAATAAGGCAGAACTTAGGAATTGCTAACTGGAGGTTTTTTTGGCCAGGCTTCCAGGAGGGCTCAACTGACGGGCATGACAACAACCCTAATGAACATTAGCAATAGCAGCTCTCCATTTATTTCAAAACTGTTTTTTTTTTGTAATTTAGATGGCTATTTACCAACTACTATTGCATGCTGTTCTCATTTCCACTTTAAAAAAGTTTCTCTTTTTGTACCTTACAGAGAATACATTACACACATCTAACTTTCTGAACATTTTTACCATTGGGAAACTCTTGAAATAACGTTCTGGTCTCAGGCAACCCTGCAAATAATTGCTATTGTAGCACTACTCTGGTAGGAGCCACTGGTGAATAGGGATCCCCCACCCTGCACAGCCAGGCACACCGATTTTCCACAGGCTCACTGAGACAGGAAACAGTCCATGCAGCTTTGTTTTTTTTTGTTTTGTTTGTTATTTAGGGGTTAAAACTTGGATGCGGATAGGGGTATTATGGGATGCCCACTTGACTGGAACAAAAATCTCTGCAGGTACACTCAACTATATACACTCTCTATGTACACTCCTCTTCCTCCAACACATCGCTTGCTTGCAAAAACACTCAGGCCTAGCTGGAACACAGTTAGGGGGATCTGAAAAGGCACAGGCACAGTTGGAGCCCTCATCAATACTCCAGGCAGCTCCTACTAACCTCCCTCCCTCCAATTCTTCTGGAAGTTTCTCAAAAGTTTCAGTAAGTAGAGGGGGGTAACAGAGGTGCTGCCTGATGAGTCATCCAGCCTTCCTGAGTAACTAACCCTGACCCAGATTCAAAACACACAGTCTTGGCTTCCATTTATCTACACTACAAAACCTCTACTTATATTACCTAGCACTCTACACTAAAGGGTGCTATACTATCTACATTTCACAGTACATTAGCGTGGTGGTCGGAGGAAAAAATGCTCCTTACACTGGTGACCAGTGGCAAGGCTGTCTCCACTTGCAGATAGCTAAAAAGATCATTGGTGTCAGTGGTTAATTATCTGAGAGGTAGAAATTACTCATGGAACCCCTAGCAACCCCTGGAGGAATGTTGGGAAACCCTGATATGCATCAAAGACTCAAGAGCAAAGCTACTGACTGTTGGGAAAAACTCAATTCTGAATTCCCTGGGACATACTTTAGATGAAAGCAGATGAAAACGTATAGAAAGTTGATGTTTTTATGGGTGGATAGTATTGCTGCTTTTCAGTCTGTGCCCATCTGCTTGTCTGAGCACCAGGTAACATGGCAGAAATCTGATCTGGCGAAAACAAAAACTTCAGAATGTAGGACCTACTGCAAAGTGCACCATAGATTTTTTTTGCTGAACTTAGCCCTAGAAAGCGTACAGTATTTGGTTTATCAGTGTGACTTCAAAACATGCACAGGAATTTGTTACACATCATACACACTGCAGGAAACATGATGTAAGAGTCATAAATGTAAAGGTTGCAGCAGCATAGAGGAATTACAAGGTGGGAAGTCTACGCTTCTCTGCCATATGCAAAAACATGGGATATTAACTTCAAACACGTTCACTCAATTACCATCAAAGGCTGAACCTTGAAAATGATCAGCAGGCATGTTTATAATCATGAGATGTTATATTCTGTGTTATTGGAAAGACGATTTGCTTTAAGAAGTCTGTTTAAACTTTAGTCTAATTAATGGGCAGGATATGGTATTAAAGTCCTCCAAAACTGATATTCTTTTGGCTCTCAGGGACACCACTGGTGACATCTCAAGGTCATAAATCTTGTGTTTTTTTTTACCCTTGTCATTCTTACCTTTTATAGCTTCTGGGGTCCTCCCTAAGTTTGGCACACCCATAAACTGATATATTTTTAAGGGTGGATTCCCCCCCAACATTCCTCCCAAAGAAATGGATTATACATGAATTATATTATACATGAATAAGTGTTTATTGGAGCACATATTATAACTATACTGTCTGGATTTGTATTATCTTTAATGTCTAAGCAAGGCCAGGTCTAATTTAGAAGTGTCATCCTTGTATTCCTTGTAATATGATTATAAAGGTATAATGCACTATTTTATATGTCTTTTATAGATCAAAAAATGTTTCCTTATACTGATTACAAATCTTGAATTTCAATATTTTATGTAGCAAGGTCTTGGATCTCCTTCAGTCTAATGAGAACCTCCAGGGCCAGAGATAGCTGACATCCTTCTGTCTGTAGTGGGTTGTGAGGCATAGTGGGTGTAAGGTGGAAGTTACTGGGCGCCAGATACTTCTTGAATGCAAAAGAGATGTTTATTTCTCTCACAAACTTTTAGAGGGTTAGGGCCAGGAAACCCTTGAGTAGTTTCAAGTTCAATTAGCAGACTCCGAGACTTCAGTAGGAGGACAGCCGTGCAGGGAAAGGCCTCCAGCAAGAAGACACATCTACACGTGCAGGAATGCTATCTCCTATGGCAACAGTCTTTAACAGTTCCTAACACAAAGCGTAACAGCTCTTTCTCCTTCACTAAAACTTCTCCTTGTAGTTCTTCAACCCACTGAGCTCCCGGTCTCTCACTAGACCCTCTGATTCACTGGCATTGAATCGCTTGAGCTCCTCCAATCTTAATGGTGGTATCTTCCTCAAGCGTCTCCCCCGCCTCTCTGCTGGGTTCCTAGCTTGGCACTCCCAATACTTCTCAAGCTTCCCACCTGCTGGCCTGCTCGGTCCCTGGCTTGACATACAAGGCTGCTCTGCAAGCGTCACCTACTCTGGCTGGGTCTCTGACTTGATCACCGCCTGAAGTTTCCCGATTCTCCACCGTGCCCATTCGGTGAGAATACTCACTGTGGTCCCTAGTAATAAGGTGGTTGGACCCTTAGTGGCGACAGCTTCCCTTCTACCTCCAACCACTGACAGGTTCTCTGGCTGGCAGAACCATCACTTCTGGTTGGAATGCAAGCCACAATCCCAATCCTGAGCTGCTCTCTTGCTTCTGGATAGGCCCTCTCAGCCAGATGCCCCCAGGATAGGCCCAAACTCTGGTCTAGCAGCCCGGAGCGACAAAACACACGTCCACCCAGACAGCCGTCCAGGTGGCACAGATCATAGATCACCTAACTCCACCCGAATAGATAGGCTCTCCCACTTAAGTAAAGCCCTGCCCATTGGCTGAGATACCCCATATATCCATTCCTCTGACCTTGAGTTGCCCTTCTCATATCTAGTACCACCAAGTACCCGGCCACATAGTGGTAGAAGAAAAAGTGCAATAAGGCCAAACTTAGGGAGAAATCAATAGATCTCCAACAATCAACCAGGATAACTACTCCTGGCAAGTACATTTGTGAGGGGTAACCCTGCCTAAACTCCAGGGTGCTACATTTAAATAGCTAATATTATTTATCTAAAATTCCCTCTGATTGTTTCCTTTTTTTCTGTTGAGAATACTTTTTTACCATTGCTGAGTTGCGTGCATATGGCTGAATGGGGCCTGGTCCCCAATGAGGAGAATGTACAGAAGAGGTAGAGATGCCATCTCATCCCATATCAATTACACAGGTTCTGTGGCTGATTAAGGTAATAATTAAACTCACTTGTTGCCTTATCTGCAAAAAACAAGCCTCAGAACCTGTGTAATTCATATGTGTTCGGGTTTAAAGGGATGAGGTGGCAACCCTAAGAAGAGGTGAGGCCCTACTCTTTCCCTTCTCACCAGGAACCTTTCCCTAACACTGTTACTGTTCCTCACAGGTAGGGTACCTGTCCCTAGTCTGTACACATGCCAAAGCATCCAAAACCTGGGAGCAAGTAGATTAAAAAAGCTCTGCCTTACCCAAGAAGGCTGTTTGAGTCACATGGGGCAGAAGCACCCAATAGAATAGCTTCCCCAGTGACCCAGGAAACCATAGAGGAACCCTGTTCCACCTGACTTCCTCTCCAGCAACAGGGCCACTGCTGGAGAGTGCCACCTGCCATGGAGAAAGTAGACTACACCTGCTTACAAGTGAGTCTGTACAGCTTATGTGTATACACATTCATATAGGCTGCCTGCATGCAACTCAGCAGCAGTAAAAAAAAATGGGGAAAAAAAGCTCTGCATGCTGCATTGGGGTGGACACTCATGCCAATGAGCCTTAATTAATATGAAAAGATAGATAACTAAAGCCACCACATATAAAGACTGGTAATCTGCAATTATTACAACACATTTTTTGTTTTTGGGTTTAGATGCCGAGGGTAGTATTTCTACATCAGTCTGCCATGATCACACCTGAACCATAATGCCCCTTTGTTCCAGCTCCACCCCCCCCCCCCTGTCATGTGAATAGTTTACAAAAAGTAATGCTGGAGCACACTGTTGGAGGCAGCATGGGCTCCGCTTCAGCCCCGGAAGATTTTACCCCCTTCCTGACCAGAGCACTTTTTACAATTTGGCACTGCGTCAATTTAACTGAAAATTGCGCAATCATGCAATACTGTACCCAAACAAAATTTGTGTCCTTTTTTTTCCCACAAATAGAGCTTTCTTTTGGTGGTATTTGATCACCTCTGAGGTTTTTATTTTTTGCACTATAAACAAAATTTTGAAAAAAAAAAGTTTTTTATTTTACTTTTTGCTATAATAAATATCCCCAAAAATGTATTTAAAAAATAAATTTCAGTTTATTCCAATACATAGTCTTCTACATATTTTTGGTAAAAATAAATTACAATAAGCGTTTATTTATTGATTTGCACAAAAGTTATTGCGTCTATAAACTATGGGAAAGATATATGACATTTTTATGGCATTTATTATTATTTTTTTTTTTTACTAGTAATGGCAGTGATCTGCGTTTTTTAGTGGTACTGCAACATTAAGACGGACAGATTGGACACTTTTGACACATTTTTGGGACCATTGACACTTATACAGTGAACAGTGCTATAAATATGCATTGATTACTGTATAAATGTCACTGGAAGGGAAGGGGTTAACACTAGGGGGCGATCAAGGAGTTAAATGTGTGTTCCCTCAGCGTGTTCTAACTGTATGGGGATAGGACTGACTGGGGGAGGAGACATATCATTGTTCCTGCTTAGTAGGAACAAACAATATGTCTACTCTCCCCTGACAGAACAGGGATTTGTGTGTTTACACACACACAAAATCCCCATACTGGCTCTTGTGCACACGATCGCGCCCGCTGGCCACGTACATCGGGCCCCCTCGACGTGCAGTGGGCGTGTGCGCCCTCTGCCAGCTCTTAAAGGGGAAGACATACCCGTATGGGGTTTCGCCCAGCCGTGCCATTCTGCCAATGTATATTGGCGAGAGCCATTCGGCAAACGGTAATATTCATGCAGTTTTTTTAACTGCAGAACACAAAATAGGAGAGGATAGATGGTTTCTGACTCCTCTCAATACCCTTTCTGCACACCTCTTCTTTGTTTTACAGAATTTTTCCAGAGATGGCCAGAACAAGAAAACATAATAAATCAATCACAGTAAGGCCCCTTTCACACGGGCTGCCCAATCAAGTCTGCCTGTCAGTTTTTCAGGCAGACCTGATCGGACCCTGCATTGTTTTCTATGGAGTGGCGGATGTCAGTGGACAGATATCTGCTGACACTTGCCGTCATCCGATCCTGTCCATCAAAAACAGACGGATGATGGTAGTATTTTCCATCTGTTAGGCAGATCGGATGGCATCAGATGGAAATGGACAGGCAGTTGGTTTCCATCTGACTGCCCCATAGAGGAGAGCGGTGCTGTGTCCGTGTCTGCCCTGCATATTGAAGCAGGCACGGACCTGTCATCCGACCGCTCAGCGGAAATCAGTGGAGAGACACTTAGCAGAGACGCCTGTGTGAACAGGGTCTAAGATTTGATGTGGCCTTCAAGTGTATATCTGGGCAAAATAAAAAATAAAAAATTCCTAAAATCCAGATCCCTGCCTATGCTTACCCCCGTGGACTACAGAACTTAACCTATCCGTTGCCCCACCCTCTTTCTCTCCCATGCTTACATTGCTTTCTTTCCTTGTAAACATTGCTGCTGCCTTGACTCCCATAAATAAAACTCACCTACAGATTAAAGCGGAGGGCCGTTTAAAAAAAAAAAAAAAAAAGTCAGCAGCTGGCTTAATAAGCCCACTTACCTGTCCAGGGCGCCCGCGATGTCGGCCGCCCAAGGCCGACCCGTCCCTCAGCTCTCGGGTCCCGGCGCCGCCATTCCTTGTAAGGGAAACAGGCAGTGGAGCCTTACGGCTTCACTGCCCGTTTCCTACTGCGCATGCGCGAGTCACGCAGCGCTTTGTGAATGGGACGCGCTGTGTTCTGGAACACACAGTTCCCAGAACACAGAGCGACCCATTACCCAGAAGACAACGCGACGAGGAGAGAAGACCAGAAGATCTCCGCGGAGGAGGAAGAGGAAGATTTGGATTATGTGCCTAGCAACAGGCATTTCTGGTAAGTAAAAAAAAAATATTTTTTTCATTTTTTTTTTAGATTTTTTTGTAATTTTTTATATTTTTTTTTTTTTCAGGGTGGCCCTCCACTTTAAGTCACATTCCTCTGAATGGAGAAAGGTTTGGGACTTGAGAATGTGATTGGCTACCTATGAAGCCGGTTCACATTTCTCCGGGGTGGCTGCGGAGCGCACTGCACAAAAATGCTGTGCGTCTTTGATTCCATTTCAGGGCTGGATTCATGCATAAAATCATCCCTGATGCGTTCCTGAAACGGGGAACAGGGATGCACAGCGCTCCTGTGCGATCAGCAGTGTGCTATAGTGTGAACCCGGGCTTATTGTAATGATGTTAACACAGTATCATAGTATATGCCCAGGTGAATGGGCAGAAAAATATCATGATTAACAAGCAGTATTTGAACACGTTGGTAGCAGTAGAGCAACCCATAATATAAAATTAAGCAATGATCATACATAAGTACAAAGCACTTAGGAATGCACATAGTCTGTTGGTCTCTGTATATAAAATTCTTCTATAAATGAGTAAGTGCATGGCGTAAGCCTGACGTGTTTAGTGTACACAGCCACAAAGGCAAGAGGATTCTTGTTGGGCAGTGTATTAGTGCTCGGACGAACTTAGACCGAATTTTAATGGTTCAAAGAATGTCAGGCAAAATGGTCAGCCCTCACACATGTTCAGTTCATCAAATCTGGCCCTCTTTGAAAAAAGTTTGGACATCCCTGCTTTAAGCTATTATCTAGTGATGGTCTAATGCTGATCGATTGACGCGGATCCAGGACCTGCTGTCCCCATTAGGTATTTCCAACCTAACAAGCTTTGTAGACTTGGGCGGCGTAAGCCCCACCAAGTCAATAGGATCTGATAAGTCTCCTCTTATTTGCGGCGGCGGTGTCTCTGTTCACTTCTCTTACTTCAAGGCCTACACCGGTGGTTGGAATTTCTTATATGTTTATTGGACGTACATCTATTTGGACTTCATTTGCCATTTGTAATTTTTGCTCTGTGCTTTGGACTTTGTTTGTGGTGCAGTCATCATACCAGCACACTGCCTTTCCCCAGTTGGATTCACATTTCACTATGTATGAATTTCCGGCATTTTGATGTGCTTATGTTTATTACCATTATTTTATTTCTAGTATCAATTTATGCACATTTGGTTTTGCAACATTAGCGCTGCACTTAGTCACTTAGTTACTTATTGACAGTGTTCATTTTGACATCAAATTTCAATTTAGTTATAGTGTTTTGACTAAAATGTCGTATTTTAGTCATCTGAATTGTTTTTGTTTTTGTCGTATTTTAGTAGACTAAAATCTTCATACATTTTAATAGTCTAAAATCGAATGGGTTTGGTTAAATTGTAATGCATTATTTATGGTATTAAGGTTTGAACATACACTACATGCACTACAGACACTACAGACACAGATTGTGACATATAACATGTGATATACAAACACAGATTGTGATATATAACAAATATATTGCTTTTTGACAAACAGAAGTACAACTTAAAAATATAACCCCCCTCCCCAAAACTGTAAACTGTATTGGCTGTAATGCCATTGCACAGATTACCTGAATATATTACCAACATTAAATATTAAGAAAATAAATAAGAAACGCCTTTTTCTTAATTTTTTTTTTTTTTAGTAGATGCCCCCTACATATTCTTATGTGGTAGCGCAGTGTTAATTTTGACGTCAAATTTTAATTTTGTTTTAGTCATAGTCTTTTGACTAAAATGTCATATAGTTTTAGTTGTATTTTAGTCATCTCAATTGTTTTCTTTTTAGTCATATTTAGTCAATTAAAATAGTATTAATTCAGTTGATGAAAATATTTTGAAAATATTTTAGTCGACAAAATTAACACTGGTAGTAGACACTGCTAATTCAGTGAGCTCCACTTGCTTCCGGGCTCTGTGGCATCACAGCTCCCTTCGTCCAATCAGAGAACAATATTCATTCAGAAAATGCAAAGTGTTCTCTGAATAGTGTCTGTGCTAAGCGGTTGACCTCCTATGTTCAGAATGCAGTAGGACAGCCCCTAGGAAAGGGACCCAGAAGTATCACTGGAAGTAGAGAGATGAGACCACTGGAGTAGAGGTGTCTACTTCAGCGATTTCCAGGGGGAGAGGCCAGGTATGGTATATACAGCTTGACCAATGTAACTATGTATACTATATCTATACCTGGAATTCTTCTTCCAGGAAACCGGAAATGTATCCCCTGCAGTGCAAGGATAAATTGCTCATTTCATTTAGAAGAGAGGAGAGGTGTTTTTACTTACCTAATCTTTTGCTCCTCCAGCAGAGGGAGCTCCCCCACACTCTGGGGGTGGACTGAATCTCAGCATCTTTGCACTCAATGCAGGGCTTGATGGTGTCAGGTTCTGAGTCCGCTGGAGTGTAGGGGAGAAGACACTGCTGCGAACTATCTAGGGGGAGTAGAGGATTGGGTAAGTAAATCTTCTTTACCACTTGACCTCCGAAAGATTTACCCCCCTTCACGACCAGGCCATTTTTTTCCGATACAGCACTGTGTTACTTTAAAGAGGAAGTAAACCCTGATGATTTTACTTCCTCTTTGATTCCCTGCAAAGGTAAAGCATAACGGACTACTATGCATCGCAATGTTGAGGGCATGTGGCCTGGTATGGTTCAGGAGGGGGGCACTCTCTGGTCCCCCCCTCTTTTCCTGCGGCCTGCCAGGTTGCGTGCTCGGATAAAGGGTCTGGTATGGATTTTTAGGGGGACCTCCACGTAAATTTTTTTTAAATTTGACGCGGGGTTCCCCTTAATATCCATACCAGACCTGCAGGGCCTGGTAATTGAATTAGGGGGAACCCCACACGTTTTTTTTTTATCAATGACTTTCAATGAGTGTTCTCTGTATTACGGGAGCCGACAATTCATTATAGCCGCGAGTGATTTTAAAGGACTTTTTTTTCTGCAGAAATGACACTTTGTGCAGGGACAGTTCTAAGCACAGGAAACATGCGCCCCTTCACAGGCATACTATAGACACCCCCAGGTATGAAATATAAAGGAATATTAAACTTTTATTGTTTCACTTTAATCATTATTAAAATCACTGCTCCCAAAAAAACAGCCATTTTTAAAACTTTTTTTTGCATTGATACATGTCCCCTGGGGCAGGACCCAGGTCTCTAAACACTTTTTAGGACAGTAACTTGCATATTAGCCTTTAAAATTAGCACTTTAGATTTTGAACGTTCGAGTCCCATAGACTTTAATAGGGTTCTGAAGTTCACACGAAGTTTAGGTCTGTTCGCAGGTTCTGTTGCGAACCGAACAAGGGGGTGTTCGGCTCATCCTTAGTCTTGCCTACAGTCAAAATGATGACAAATATTGGCGCACTAATCCAAGAGTACATTTTTTGCCAAATGCAATTAAATTATGTTCTATATTGGAAAAGAAGTCCATATAATAAAACTTTAAAAACGTCTATGTAAGATGTCAAATGGAAAAGGGGATGCACGCAAGGCTGCCATCAATGTAGAATAGAAACCATATTCCGAAGCTGTAGAAAAAAACAAGAGGAGAGGCGCCTCTGGGTGCAGTAGTTTTAAAACACAGCTTTAATATATAAAATAGTAGCACTCACATTTAGATGAGAAAAAGCAGGCATAGTATATTGAATGTCATGACGAGTATCCCAAAGTCCATGCTGTAAACATCATCGCTGATAACACTTCCGACAGGTGGTATGGCCGGCTCCGGAAGGCGGCCTAAAACCGGGGCTTGGAACGCAAGATGCAGCTGGCTCAGCGGGATGACATCATCCAACATGATAACGACCCCAAACACACCTCCAAGATGACCACTGCCTTGCTAAAGAAGGGTAACTGGACTGGCCAAGCATGTCTCCAGACCCAAACCCTATTGAGCATCTGTGGGGAATCCTCAAACGAAGGGTGGAGGAGCGCAAGGTCTCTAATATCCACCAGCTCCGTGATGTCGTCATGGAGGAGTGGAAGAGGACTCCGGTGGCAACCTTTCAAGCTCTGGTGAACTCCGTGCCCAAGAGGGTTAAGGTAGTGCTGGAAAATAAAGGTGGCCACACAAAATATTGACAATTTTGGCCCAATTTGGACATTTTCACTCTGTTGCCAGCAGTTTAGACATTAATGGCTGTGTGTTGAGTTATTTTGAGGGGTCAGAAAATTTACACTGTTATACAAGCTGTACACTCACTACTTTACATTGTAGCAAAGTGTAATTTCTTCAGTGTTGTCACATGAAAAGATAGAATAAAATATTTACAAAAATGTGAGGGGCGTACTCACTTTTGTGAGATAATGCATGTGATCCAGCGCAGAGGTGTCGTCCTGTATCAGTAAAACTTCTATAGGGCGGACCTTAAGTCACCTAGTCCTGAATGAGCCGCTAACCCTCGCAATGCGGTGGCAGCCCCTGCAGAGGATGGTTTTCGAGTTTACCGGAGTTGGGCTTTAAAAATATTTTAGAATTGTGTGACTTCTACAAAAAAAAAAATCCACAAATGAGACAAACCATACAAGGTCTGATTGCAATAACCTTTTGATTACCCTAACCTTTTTTTATTTAAGGAAAGGTTAAGCTGCCCCTTAATAAAACAAATATTTTCTCTAGTTCAATCTTTGCAGACACCTTTGGAAACAAACAGATTGCCAAACTAAACGAAAACCCCACTAAAAGCGCTTACAAAAGGTTGATAGATGTGAGCACAAAGAATGTTTTCTTCTGGGAATTATCAGCCAGACATCCTGGCATGGGGAATTATTCATTTACCTTCCAGTCTCAGCTCCCATGTTTTCTCACAACCATTCCATGAAAATGTGAATACATTTCCCATAATGAGATAATCGCCAAACGAACACGTTGGATTGTTTCATGCCATTTTCCTAATATTTGTTTTATTACAGGTCAGGCTAAGTGGAAAGATTAAAGGACTGACAAATGGCATCTGAATAGGATAACAATGCAGCAGTAGGCGAGATCGGAGACGTGGCTCACAGATGTAGGTCCCCTACCAGGGATGAGTGGAGTGATCTACACTCGCCGGCCACTTTATTAGGTACACCTGTTCAATTGCTTGGTAACACAAATTGGTAATCAGCCAATCACATGGCAGCAACTCAATCTAGGCATCTAGACCTAGTGAAGGCGACTTGCTGAAGTTCAAACCGAGCATCAGAAGAAAGGGGATTTAAGTGACTTTGAAAGTGCCATGGTTGTTGGTTCCAGACGGGCTGGACTGAGTATTTTAAAAACTGCTGATCTACTGGGATTTTCATGCACAACCATCTCTCGGGTTTACAGAGAACGGTCCTAAAAAGAGAAAATATCCAGTGAGTGGCAGTTGTGTGGACAAAAACGCCTTGTTGATGTCAGAGGAGAATGGGCAGACTGGTTTGAGATGATGGAAAGGCAACAGTAACTCAAATAACCACTCGTTACAACCAAGGTATGCAGAATACCATCTGTGAATGCAAAACACATTGAAACTTGAAGCAGATGGGCTACAGCGGCAGGAGAACACACCGGGTGCCACTCCTGTCAGCTAAGAACAGGAAACTGAGGCTACAATTGGCACAGGCTCACCAAAACTGGACAATAGAAGATTGGAAAAACGTTGTCTGGTCTGATGAGTCTCGATTTCAGCTAAAACATTCAGATGGTCGGGTCACAATTTGACATAAACAACATGAAAGCATGGATCCATCCTGCCTTGTATCATCGGTTCAGGCTGGTGGTGTAATGGTGTGGGGGATTATTTCTTGGCACATTTTGGGCCCCTTCGTACCAATTGAGCATTGTCTAAACACCACGGCCTACCTGAGTATTGTTGCTGACCATGTCCATCCCTTTATGACTACAGTGTACCCATCTTCTGATGGCTCCTTCCAGCAGGATAATGCACCATATCACAAAGCTCCAATCATCTCACCACTGGTTTCTTGAACAGGACAATGAGGTCCCTGTACTCCAATGGCCTCCACAGTCACCAGATCTCATCCAATAGAGGACCTTCCGGATGTAGTGGAACGGGAAATTTGCATCATGGATGTGCAGCCAAAAAATCTGCAGCAACCACGTGATGTTATCATGTCAATATGGAGTAAAATCTCTGAGGAATGTTTCCAACACCTTGTTATATCTATTCTATGGAGAATTAAGGAAGTTCTGAAGGCAAAAGGGGGTCCAATCCGGTACAAGCAAGGTGTAACTAATAAAGTGGCCGGTGAGTGTATTTATTTATTACAGGTACAGTATTTATATAGCATCAACAATTTAAGGCAAGGGCACACAGGGCTGTCCATCTGTAGTGCGTCCCTTCCAGTGTTTTGTTGCACCTAGGGGGGGACAGGTGCAGCATCCAGCCCCATTGCTGCCAGCCTATGGTCTGAATGGCCGACGTTTAGGTCGCCGCGTCACTGGGGACTCGATGTGCGTGCCCGGTGGCCGCGATGTCCACGGTGGCCCAGTAACACACAGGACACACACAGATCCACGGTCCGGTCAGAGGGGAGGAGAACGATGGTGTGTTCTCAGTACAGAGAAACACCGATTGGGCTCCTCCTCTTGTGAATCCCCTCCCCCTACAGTAAGAATCACTCCCAGGGAACATATTAACCCCTTGATCACCCCCAGTGTTAACCCCTTCCCTGCCAGTCACATTTATACAGTAATCAATGCATTCTTATAGCATGGAACGCTGTATAAATGTGAATGGTCCCAAATGTGTGTCAAAAGTGTCCGATATGTCTGCCGCAATATCTCAGTCACGATAAAAATTGCAGATCACCGCCATTACTATTAAAATAATAAAATAATAAAAATGCTATAAATCTATCCTCTATTTTGTAGGCGCTATAACTTTTGCGCAAACCAATCAATATACGCTTATTGCGATTTTTTTTTAACCAAAAATATGTAGAAGAGTACATATCGGCCTAAACTGAGGAAAAAATTTGTTTTAAAAAAAAAATTGGATATTTATTATAGCAAAAAGTAAAAAATATTGTTTTATTTCAAACTTGTCACTCTTCTTTTGTTTATAGCGCAAAAAACAAAAATGATAACAATTTTATCTGGGTAGTGTTGTCATTCAATTGTCATTCAAAGTGTGACAGCGCTGAAAGCTGAAAAATGGCTTGGGCAAGAAGGGGGTGAAAATGCTCAGTATTGAGGTGGTTAATGTTGCCCTTTAAGCATTATTAACCACTGGCTGTCTTGGGCAATTTTTCACATACAAGTTAAAATCAGCATTTTTTTGCTCGAAAATTACTTAGAACCCCCAAACATTATATATTTTCTGAAGGCAGAGGCCCTGGAGAATAACATGATGGCTGTTGCAATTTTTGTCACATGGTATTTGCACAGCCGTTTATCTAATGCAAAAATACACTTAAATGAATTTCAGTGAAAGCAAACAAAATATAATGCCCAATTTTAGATGATGTTACATTAAATAAATAGATATGGAACCTGTCAAGATTTAAAATTGCGCCCACCTGTGAAATGGCGACACCCTACAGTACCTAAAACTGTCCATAGGCGATGCTTTAAAAGCCTTTACAAGTTGCCAGTTTAAAGTCAATTGTGAATTATGGACCTATACACACATTTGTATTTGCATGGGTACGTTTAATTAAAAAAAAAAATTTTTTTATTAACATTTTTTTTTTTAAGTTTTCACATTTTTATTTAATTTACCTTTATTGCTATCACAAAAGTGTGAATAAGCCTTCCGGCCTTGGACTTCGGTCCTTTTGCCACCTAGGAACACCCTTGGCACATCACTATCCATGATAGCTGGACAGCTACCTCTAGAGTCAGAACCTGAAGAGAGGCGGGGCTGCAGTATCCTGTGGTTTAGGGATCTCCAAACTGCAGCCCTCCAGCTGTCGTGGAACTACATGTCCCATGAGGCATTATAAAACTCTGACATTCACAGACATGACTCGGCATGATGGGAATTGTAGTTCCTGAACAACTGGAGGGCAATAGTTTAGAGACCCCTGTGTGGTTTGTTTGTGTTGGTGGAGCCATAGCCAGAGAGTTGTTATCTTAAATGAACTGATACCTGGTGGAAAGAGTGGTACCTACCTGAGTGATTTGATAGAGCGTTTCTGCTGCTATATATTGGGCAGCCATATTCTCTGGTGAGTGTGGAGTGTTGGTGATGGTCCAGATTGTGCATATTGTGGAAGTCACGGAATCACCTGTTTTCCCATTCAATAGTAATGAATGTTTTTCAGCACGTTTTTTATGTGCAACTTTTAATTATTTATACAATTATTGGATCAATGCACTTTTTCGCTTTTCATTTATTTATTCACTTCGTGAATTTCACTATTCACCTTGTACGTCACTGTGGGAGTTTATGGATTGTGATTGTATTATATTTATTTATTTTTCTCACCTGTGCACTTTATATAATTTAGGTACTGCATTTCCATATACTGTATACTAGGGTTGCACGATTCTGGCTAAAATGAGAATCACAATTTTTTTGCTTAGAAAAGAGAACACAATTCTCGGGTCGTAACATCATAGTAGGTGAGGTTGAAAAAAGACACAAGTCCATCAAGTCCAACCTATGTGTGTGATTATATATCAGTATTACATTGTATATCCCTGTATGCTGTGGCCGTTCAGGTGCTTATCTAATAGATTCTTGAAACTATCGATGCCCCCCGCTGAGATCACCGCCTGTGGAAGGGAATTCCACATCCTTGCCGCTCTTACAGTAAAGAACCCTCTACGTAGTGTAAGGTTAAGGTTTCTTCCAATTTTAACAAACTTTCACATTATACAAAAAAAAAAAGAAAAAAAATCAGGCTAACTTTACTATTTTTTTTAAATTTATTGAAGTGTATTTTTTTCCCCAAAAATTGCATTTGAAAGACCGCTGCACAAATAATATGTGACATAAAATATTGCAACAACCATTATTTTATTTTCTAGTGTCTCTGCTAAAAAAAAAAAAAAAAAAAAAAATATATATATATATATATATATATATATATATATATATATATATATATATATATATATATTTTAAACATTTTGGGGGCTCCAAGTAATTTTCTAGCAAAAAATTCAAATTTTTACTTTGTAATAAACAAGTGTTAGAAAAAAGGTGGTTAAATTTCCCTCATCTACAGACCGAAGTTCATTCCTTTGACCTAAGAAGGAAAAATTACAATGTTTATAGTTATCTACCACACGGACAATGTTGTAAAAAACTTGGCTTTTTTTTTCAGAGCTGAGTGAGCAGAGAACTCTCTACACTTGTTACATGAATGAATCGGGAAATTCTGCATTGAGATCGTGAGGGAGGCTTGAATCGAGATCACGATTTTTTAACGATCAATCGTGGAGCTCTACTGTATACTATCTTTGGCCTTGTGTAAAGTTCAATTCTGGTGATTTTCCTTTTACTCCTGGTGGGTTAATGAAGGAGTAAAGAAGTGAAGGCAAGACAAGAATTGTTTTCAGAGCCGAGCTATTGATGCTAGTAGGATTTGTGTTTTTTAGCAAACGTATAAAGGAAATTAAGGTAGTAGGTAGGCAACATTTAAAAGTGAAAAAAATTGGAAATTGCTGCACTAAACCACTAAGTGAAAATTAATTAAATGCAAAAAGCTGCTAACACTGAAACAAACAAAGTCCAAATTAATAAATTACAAAAAAAGTGTAACGCTAAATATACCAAAAAATAAGGCGAAACACTGAAGGTATGGTGAACCAAGGTGAAAAGTGTGTAAAAATTCTATAACACAAGATGATAGTGTTCAAAATCTCTTAGCCCTTGTACACACGGTCGGACATTCGGACAACAAAATCCGTCTGATTTTTTCCAACTGATTTTGTCCTAAACTGGTATTGCATACACCCGGCCGGACAAAGTTGTTGGAAAATCAGATCGTTCGGAACATGATGACATTCATTCGTTACGATGAGACTACGTTGAGGCTAGTAGCCAGTAGCTTTGGACTCGTAATTTGATCTGAGCATGCGTGGCACTTTGTCCGATCGGAATTCTCTAAAAACGATCGGAAAAAGTCAGATCTGATTTTTTTGTCAGAAAATTTGAGATCCTGCTCTCAAATTTTTACCAGCGGAATTTCAGACAGAAAAAGTCCAATAGAGCCCACACACGATCGGATTTTCCGACAATATAATCCAATCAGACCTTTTCCGTCGGAATTTCTGACCGTGTGTACAAGGCATTAGGGGTAAGAAACACAATTCAAAAAAAAAGTGTATGATACCTAAAACATAATAAAGTCCAGACATTCAATAAAAATAAATTTAAATAAACTTCATAAAAATGCCCAATCAGATGGCTGTGATACAATCCTCTGTGATGAATAATGGTGGAACACTGTAGACAAGAAAAACAGCAGTGTGGCATATGCAAAGCAGGATGAACATTCAGCTGATATACTGTAGAGTTATAGATACTTCTTACCAGACCAGGTGGACCAGGGCAGGACTTAGGGTGGTGGGGGCCCCTGGGCTTGAGTCACTTCCGGGCCCTACCTTCTATATATTCCATATTTATTGGCATATAACACGCACCCCACGTTTAGGAGGGAAGTTTAAGGAAAAAAAACTTACATTTAAATGCCCATCAATGCAGCCTTATCAGTGTCCATCTGAAGCCTTGTCCAGTGTCATTTGCAGTCTTGAAGTTTAAAAATGGCGCCACCGAGATACAGAGTCCTGTGTATCTTGGCAGCTGTCGGGTCCTCTCACAGTCCCGAGCGGAGCTGAGAGGAGCCGAGTGTAATCGGCTCGGCTCACAGTCACGCCCAGTCCCTGTGTTATGTCCAGAATAGGGCGGGACTGGGTGTGATGCTGAGCGGAGCGGAGCCGATTACACTCGGTTATGTATCTCGGTGGGGCCCCCTATTGGGCAGGGCCCATGGGCTTGAGCCCAGTCAAGCCCAATGGTAAGTCCAGCCCTGAGGTGGACCCACCTGTAATTCAGTGGGTCAATCGGGCTTTGGTTGGCCGAAAGCCACATGCTCATTGGTAATACCAACTCGGAGACGAACAGAGCCTGTAGATGGATCACTCCAGGAGCAGATGTTGGATCAATCTGCAAGTATGGATCCAGGTATGGAAACCAAATCTCCCGGACGAAAAACAGCTCCATATGGTGCAGGTCATAAAAATGTAAAGATTTTTAATCCTATAAAATACAGCACATCAAATAACAGATGATTGCATAAAAAGTGATCACCAAAATATAATTAAAAGCAATGTGGAAAGCATGTGTAGCAATCCCTACGCATTTCGACCGAAAGGCCTTCAACTGGGGCAACATTTAAAAGTGAAGCTCCGCAACAGCAAACAAGCAGGCTCGTTTTAAAGTGCAGGACCAATCCCTGTGTACCGGGGGCGAGTGGCTCCATGTTATCCCACGCCAGCCTATGAAGACGGCCGAAATCTGGCGCAAAGACAGGATAAGATACGGGCACCTGCAAGGGACTATTGGACAGTTGAATATTAACCCCATTAAATTTTGCTTTAAAAGGTAGGTGCTTGCATTGCCTTTCCTTCCTCTTTTAGGTCACTTTAAGGCCGCGTACACACGCGCGGACTGTTCGCCCAACTTTGTCCGTCCAACAGTTTCGGCAAACAGTCCGCTCAAACTTAGCATGGACGGACATGGCCACACACGACGAACGAACAGTTTGCTGAAACCGTGCGCGATGACGTGAACGGCACGTACGACGGGACGAAAAATACGACGTCCTATACACTGCATTATAGCTTTCGGCGTGAAAATCCTTTCTGAGCATGCGCGCAACTTTGTTTGACGAACAAGCCTACACACGAGCGGACTGTTCGCTGAAACAAGGTTTCAGCGGACAGTTTTACGGAATTTCCGAAAAACCTTGTCCGTCAAACTGTCCGCTGAAACTGTCCGCTGAAAGCCCACACACGAGCGGACTGTCCGCCCAAACACTGTTCAGCGGACAAAGTTGGGCGAACAGTCCGCGCGTGTGTACGCGGCCTAACACTTTTTGTTCTCTTATTATGTATTGCGGTAAATGTTTACGGGTATTTGTAGAAAACATAATACTCTCAGTCTCATTTCATTATCTGTTTACCAAACAAGGACTCGGTTATTTTGTACACCGCTCTAGTGTTTAGTCTAAGTTTTAAACAAACAGCGGCGTAATATTGAACGTTACAAGCAGCGCATAGGAATGTTGACGTTAACGGATTTCTTGGCTAAGGGCCAGAAGTCGCCTCGATTTCTTTACGCTACCTTGTTACAGCATTTTGTTGTTCTTTGGGGAATGATTTATAAATGTTTACTCTTTGCAATGTATTACTTGGACAAAGGAATAAGGGAACAGAAAATATGAAGGATGAAGATTTATGATCCAGAAGGCCCTGCTGCTCCAATATTTAATGATGGCGAGGGAATTATTTAAAGAGAAAATATGGTCTTTTTACAGTTGTTTTTTTCTGCTGTAGATCTGTAAGTGAATGCGATTTATGTTTGAAGGATTCGTAACCTCATAAGGCCCTTTTCACACTGAAGTCCGTCAGCGGATCCGCCCACTTAGCAGCTGGTGCAGAGCGGACACAGACACAGCCTGCTGTTCTCTATGGGGCTGTTGGCATCCGATCCAATCCTGTCTGCTACAAACAGATTGGTGGTGATCCATTCCCCATCCGTCCGGCAGATCAGATTTGATGGCAGTGGGATGGAAATAGACAGGCAGTCCAGTGGATGGAGAATGGATCCTCATCCATCTGTTTTTAGCAGACAGGATTGGATCCATGGGCGTCCGCAGGTAGGGACAAAGGAGGTCAAGTGCCCCCCCCCCCCCCCGGAATCAGAGATCAGATCTTAAATTCAGCACAGTTGCGTCGCTATCGGGGTGCGGGCAGCCAGCACCTGGGTGCCACCCACCAGTGGGGTGACATCATCAAGGTGCTGTCTAGCCCCCCATCAGTGTAGTGGGACTGCGGGCTCTATTCCCTGCTCAGTCCAGCAGGGAACTCGGTGGTGCTGTAGTAGGAGAAAGGCAAGCTGCGGGCTTTCAGAAGTTTCCCCTGCTCGCCTCCCCTTTCTCCTATCAGGAAGAAGAGACAGCGGTTCTCACTAGGTTCCCCGCCCAGCTTCCTGCCTGGTCTGCTCCTTCCCATTGGCCATAACTGAAGGCCAATCAAAGGAGACTAGGAGAGGAGAGCATCATGAGACATGTAGTCCCAAATATTGGTGGCCCCATTTTTCACAGGGAGGAGGCTAGAGCTCGATCAAGAGAGAGACTGCAGCCTGGAAAAAAGCTGAGAGGAAAGAGTGCTACCGGACAAAGAATGAGGAGCGTGCTGGGCAGAAGCCAGAGTGAGAGCCATGCTGCCCAGTGCCACCAGAGAGCCGCACTGCCCAGCGCCACCAGATAGCCACGCTGCCTAGCTCCACTAGAGAGAGAGCCATGTGGTCCAGCACCACCAGAGAGAGAGACACACTGCCCAGCACCACCAGAGAGCCACGCTGCCCAGTGCCACCAGAGAGAGAGCTACACTGCCCAGCACTACCAGAGAGAGAGCCACACTGCTCAGCGCCACCAGAGAGAGAGTCACACAGCCCAGCACCACCAGAGAGACATGCTGTCCAGCGCCACCAGAGAGAGCCACACGGCCCAGCGCCACCAGAGAGACATGCTGTCCTGCTTCACTAGAGAGAGACCTGCTGTCCAGATCCTCCAAAGAGAGCCACATTGCCCATGCCACCAGAGAAAGACTGAGCCACTGCCAGAGTACAGACATGCTACACTACTGACCAGAGTCGCCCCCGGGGGAACCCAAAGTGAGTGATCATCCAGCCAGAGGGATCACTGCTGTAGTTTCGCTGGGTCTGTTAACAGGTCCTGCTGGCCATTATTCATTACTTATCCTAGGGATTGTACTATGTCTGCAGTCTGACCATGATAATGTGATAATGACATTGTTGAAAAGGGGCAGTGCATGGGTGACCCTAAAATAACACCCTCCCCCCTGAAAAAAGTTCTGCAGACGCCCATGATCTGATGGCAATGGGTGTCAGCGATCCGCCACTCCATAGAGAGCAACAGATGGTCCAATTGGATCTGCCTGAAAAGCTGACAGGCGGACCCAATCAATCCGTCAGTATGAAAGGGGCCTAAAACAACTCTCAGTCCATAGAGCCTGCAGTTCCACCCTCACATTATATTCATTAGGATCAGGTCATGCTTTGGTTCACATCATTCTGCCCTCCTAGTAGCCAAAAATACAATAGGAGGTCTCACTGGCCAATAGAAATCTTCATAGATTGTAGGATAATCGGAAAGTGTGAGCAGGCACATTTAGAAGGTAAGAAACCTTCTGTGCTGCAGCTCCCCCCCAGACTCCCCCTTTTTCTTACCTGAGCCCGATCAGATCCAGCGATTGAACATGAGTACAGCAGCTCCAGCGGCTCTCTCTCCTCATTGGCTCCCGCCGCTGTCAATCAAATTCTGTGATATTGGAGCAGGGGACAGGGCTGAGTCCCGCTGTCTGTGTCAACGAGCGCAACAGCGGGACTCAGGAGTGCCCCCAGTGAAAACGGCTTTCTGTAGGGGCACCCAATAAAGAGGAGTGGCCTGTAGGGGCCGTGAGGGGAACCCCAGAAGTGGGGGATCGGGCTGCTCTGTGCAAAAACATTGCACAGAATAGGTAAATACAGGCCAGTTTGTTATTTTTATAAAAAAGAAAAAGGAAAGTTTACAATCACTTTAAAGTATAACTAAAGGCAAAGGGATTCCCTTAATTTTAAGGATTTCCTCTCACTTTCTGTTTGGCTATGGGACAGGAAGTGAAGAGAAATCTTCAAAATGGGAAACGAATGGCAAAAAGAAATCTGACATGAAATCTTAATAATCAGACACTTACCTGTCCCAGGGTCCAGCGATGCGGGGGAACGAAGCCCCCCCCCCCCTCATTCCCCGCTCCAGGACCCCCTACCAAATGGCATTTAGAGGTGAGCAAATTTTTTTTTTTTACATTTTTTTAATGAATTTTAAGCAATTTTTTTTTTGGTGGCAACACCACTTTAAGATAAATATGACATGCTGCTAGGTTTATTGGCTCCTGTCTAAAGCAGCCCTAGTATGTATGCACGTCAAATAGAGACCTCAGAACTGCGCTGGTGGCAGTGTGAAAAAAAAATTGTGAAAAAGGAAAAACAAATTTAATTTCTTTAATTTTCCGAAAAATTGTGACAAAAATTTGCTACTTCAAAAAACTTGCTATGCCTCTTATGCCGCGTACACACGACCGGACGATTCGACGGACTAGCTCCGACGGTCTTCCCGACAGACTTTTGGCAACGGTCCGACGCACTTTCTGAATGCCCAGAATCCCAGGTGATTTCTGAATCTGGTGATTAGGGTGTGCCCAGGCACACCCTAATCACCCCCTGCACACACCTATGACTCCACTTAATTTCTTCTTAATTTCTGTATGTAGAAAGGCAGGCTCTGTGAAGTGCCAACTCACAGGGCATAGTGAACATGTAACACATAATTCAAGGAAGTATGTTCTGCCCAGGGCTGGTGCTACCACTAGGCAAACTTTAAAGCGGAACTTCAGTAATTTTTTCAACTTTCTATCTATTAAATATTCTGCCCTTGTTGTTGTTTTATCTTTGGATAGTAATTTTTTTTCTGCCAGTAAATACCTTATAAAGCCCACTTCCTGTTTCTTGTCTGGTCATTAGCCTAGGCTTATGACATCATACACAGCTCTCTCTCTCGAGTGAGAGTTTGCCAGGAAGGGAGGTGGTTTGAGTCATACGAGGGCCAATGAGAGCTGTAGAGCTGAAGGTATGCCTCTGTGTGTCTGTGTAAATCCAGGAAGTGAACAAGCAGTAGCTTCAGCTGCCCACAGTTAAAATGGCTGCAGCCAGACTCAGTGGAGGGAGATTTCTGCAGCATATTTGGCAAGTGCAGAATCACAGTATATATAAAATAATATGCAAAGTGGTTGGAGAGAAGCTTCAGAATGGCAAAGATGTTTTTATTACAAATTATGTGAGCAGACTGCAGCTCCTCTTTAATCACTTTAATGTATGAAAACCCACGTGATGACACTTGCATGCTTTAGATTTGAAATGTGAAGGGAAAAGTTGACTTTACAGGCACAGATAAAAGATATATCAAAAAATCTTTAATAATTCACGATATAAAATGTACAAATACACATAAAAATACAGATTCATTAAACAATACAAAAATAACAAAAAGATCTTTTATATGTGCCTGTAAAGTCCATTTTCCCATCGCATTTCAAATCTATTAATAGGATGTGGCACGTTTGTTAATTAGGGTGTCCTGATTGCCACTCGAGGGCCTAGCAATCAATTTTTCTTGTCTAACTTACATACTTTAATGCAATGTATAGGGCAGTGATAGCGAACCTTGGCACCCCAGATGTTTTCGAACTACATTTCCCATGATGCTCTTGCACTCTGCAGTGTAGTTGAGCATCATGGGAAATGTAGTTCCAAAACATCTGGGGTGCCAAGGTTCGCCATCACTGGTATAGGGGTTTCTTTACTAAAGGCAAATAGACTGTTCACTTTAGAAATGAAGCTGCACTTTGAAAGGGAGATAAGTTAAGCTCTGGAGGAAAATTCCCTTACAAAGTGCAACTGCCCCTACAATGTGAACATTTTATTTGCCATTAGTAATTCAAACCCCTGGCGTGAATGAGCCCTTAAAAACTGAATACTACTGACGCCATCCAATCCTGTGAAATAAAAATAAGTGTAACTTTAAAAAAAAAATCAATCAAAGTGCTACCCGTTCAGACCCAACATACTTTTTTTTTTTTTTTGTTGCAAGAAGAAACTATTTGTTTCATTTTCTTCCTTCCAACTTGTCTAAAAACGAAGAAGGCGTCACACAGCCCAGGGCATGTCAAATCCAGTGTCCCCGTTCCCCCATTTATTATCATAACCTCCGCAGTTTAAAGAAGAAGAAGAAGAAGAAGAAAAAAAAAAAAGTTGCTTCTGCTTTTAAATGGTGTTTAAACTGTTAAAAAAAAAGCGTGTCTGTCTCTATACTACAAAGCTGGTGTCTCCTATCTGCTGCAACCTTGTTTTGCTGATCTTGTTATTGGAACCTTTGCTCTACAATAAAAGAGAAGGATACATTACTGCAGAAATAGAGGAACACATGTAAAGCATCAGCAGGTGCCGAGCATACAGCAGTCACAGCCCAGGATTCGAAATAATGACAGAGAAACATTAGTTGGAGCTGTCATCATTTCCTAGAAGTCTACTATGCTCTGATTTAAGATGAAGGTAGCAGGGGGGAGAGCAGTCTGTAAATCTCAAGAGTAATGGCTGATTTAAAGTTAAGCAAAGTGATATATATATATATATATATATATATATATATATATATATATATATATATATATATATATATATATATATATATATATATATACAGGGGAGGGCTGGCAGCCTTAGGCCTGGGGGGCAAGTCCAGTCAAGTGGCCCATTGAACCACTGAATCAGCTCACCACCCATCTACACCACATTTCCCATACAGAGAGAGAGGGAGACTGCTCCACATTGCCCCAAAAAGAGAGAGACTGCTTGACACTGCCTACACAGAGAGAGAGACTGCTTCACACTGCCTCCACAGAGAGACCCCGCTTCACACTGCCTGCACAGAGAGAGACCCCGCTTCACACTGCCTCCACACAGAGAGACCCCGCTTCACACTGCCTCCACACAGAGAGACCCCGCTTCACACTGCCTGCACAGAGAGAGACCCCGCTTCACACTGCCTCCACAGAGAGACCCCGCTTCACACTGCCTGCACAGAGAGAGACCCCGCTTCACACTGCCTCCACACAGAGAGACCCCGCTTCACACTGCCTCCACACAGAGAGACCCCGCTTCACACTGCCTGCACAGAGAGAGACCCCGCTTCACACTGCCTCCACAGAGAGAGGCCCCGCTTCACACTGCCTCCACAGAGAGAGACTCCGCTTCACACTGCCTGCACAGAGAGAGACCCCGCTTCACACTGCCTGCACAGAGAGAGACCCCGCTTCACACTGCCTCCACAGAGAGAGGCCCCGCTTCACACTGCCTGCACAGAGAGAGACCCCGCTTCACACTGCCTGCACAGAGAGAGACCCCGCTTCACACTGCCTCCACACAGAGAGACCCCGCTTCACACTGCCTCCACAGAGAGAGGCCCACGCTTCACACTGCCTCCACAGAGAGACCCCACTTCACACTGCCTCCACAGAGAGAGACCCCGCTTCACACTGCCTGCACAGAGAGAGCAGTCACTTTCTGTACAGACACTGTGAAACAGTCAGTCTCTGTACAGGCAGTGTGAAGTGGAGCAGTCTCTCAGAGAATGGAGCAGTCTCTCAGAAAGAGACTGCATGATTTCCCCCAGAGAGACTGAGAAAAAAAGCTTGCCCCTTCCCCACACCCAGTACACAGACCAATGAGACTGCAGGAAGAAGAAGACTAAAGACTGTGCTGTCACTGCCACCACATTAAGCACTACCTGTGGAGTCCGGAGCTTCTCTGGTGAGTGAGCACCACACCACTGGGCAAGCCAAGCAAGCAGAGTAGCTGAGAGTCACAGTGAGCGCAGCATGCTAAACACGCAAGTCCTGCTGTCTCTCGGCATGAACACCAGATTCACCATGGTGCAGGTTCCTCCTGTCTCAATTGTGGATAGTAAGAAATGCACATGCAGGCGCATGCCGGAGCACCGGCCAGATTAAGGGCATTGTAGGCCTGGTGCTGCAGTGGAGCAGGTTTAGGAGTGGCAGGGATATGAGGTAAGTAATGTCATATCCCAGCTCTTGCCCAGACTTGGTCACAGCTCCACAGGGCTGTAATGTTAGGGAAGCCCAGAACTTGAATTACCAAGCTTCTGTAAGAGCCGTGTGTCGGTGTGTGCTCTGAGGTGAAAGTTTCCAAGCCATCAGAATACAGTGATCACTGCTGGCAGCTATAGCAGCCAGCACTGATCGCTAAAAAACATAAAGACACGCTGGTTGTACTGTCAGTTGATGGAGTCAAATTCTGTACAACCAGTCTGCACAGAGATAGATTGAAATGTCTGCTGAACCGGCAGAATTTCAATCTGTCTATTGTGACCTAAGTCCACCAGTCTCTGGGTTTAATAATATCCTCAAATCTTCTGAAAGGGGGGCTCCACTTAGGTGTAGAAATTCACTTTGAACTCCACCTTATTTCCAGAACTCTCTTTAGGGTCCTTTAACACTGAAGGCACTGTACAGGTGTTTTAGTGCTAAAAAATAGCACCTGTAAAGCACTTCTTATGCCACCCCAGGTTTCCCACTGGGGCGGTGCGCTTGAAGGACATTCTGAAAAGTCCAGCAAGCAGCATTATTGGGGCGGTTTGGGAGAGGTGCCCAGCCCATTGAAATGAATGCAACACGGCAGTTTTTAACACTTTCTTCGGCTACTAGTGGGGGTTAAAAGTGCCCCGCTAGCGCCACTAAAACAATGATAAAGCACCACTAAAACGAGCAGCGCTGTACCAATACCGCCCACATCGCCCCAGTGTGAAAGTACCCTTTGGTATTAGATGTGCAAACAAAAAGGTGAGACCACATCTAATACCTACAGAGAGTAATGGAAATAAGGTGGAGTTCAAAGTGAACTGTGTCATTACCTGCAGGGATTGGCATTTAGGGGGGTTAAAGCAGGCAGGGATGAAATGTGATATCAACTATTCACTGCCTGTCAAATGCCTCTGAAAAGTGACCTGAGCATGGATCACTTTTCAGTGGCAGTGGCTGCTGCAAGTGAATACAAGCATTTAGGCTCACACTGGTGTGCTGTGGTTTGGCTGCAGTGCGGGTGTACTGGCGGGTGTCACGCCCCCTCAGACTTCTTTTAGGTTACTCATTGTTGCTGCATGTTCTGAAAGTGCACCAAACATGCAGCATGCAGGACGTTTTATGCACTTTCAGAACATGCAGTAAAAATGTGCATCCTCTATGTCCCAGGGGCAACATGCAGGATGACTGCCAGTACACCAGCACTGCAGCCAAACTGCAGCATGTCAGTGAGAGCCCACATCATACCACCTAGCCCTAGGAGGGCAAGGTACTGGCACAGGCTGCTAGAAAAAAACTCTTTGGCTGCAGAGAGGAGGAGAGAGGAGGAGCTCACTTACTTGGATGGTCCCAGCCTCCCAGGAGCCTCACTGGATTCCAGCCAACTGCTCAGATTGAGCAGAGAGCAGGTCCAGCCTCTGCCAGCCAATGGTGTGGAGTAGGGAGGGGCTGGGCGGGGCTGTGCTGTTTAACACAGACTGTCAGCCCTGACATGAAGACATCGCTGGCTCACAGTACTGGACTCGGCCAGCTCAAGAACTGTGCATGTTGCGGTTTTGAGCTGACGACACAGCAGCCTTTGCCACCGCATATCAGAGCAGCCCAGGGGGCAATTGCATCCCTGCCCCCTGGCCCAGCCCTCCCCTGTATATATAGATCTATCTATCTATCTATCTATCTATCTATCTATCTATCTATCTATCTATCTATCTCTCTCTCTCTCTCTCTCTCTCTCTCTCTCTCTCTCTCTCTCTCTCTCTCTCTCTCTCTCTCTCTATATATATATACCCTGTACGATACAGTGCCTTGCAAAAATATCCCCCTCCCTTGGCATTTTTCGTGTTTTGTTGCCTCACAACCTGGAATTAACATGATTGTTTGAGGATTTGCATCAAATTCAACATTAATTTACAGAACATGCACACAACTTTGAAGATTTTTATTGTGACGCAAACAACAAATGGGACAAAATAACAGAAAAAGTCAATGTGTATAACTATTCACCCCCCTAAAATCAATACTTTGTAGAGCCACCTTTTGTGGCTGCAGCTCCAAGTCACTTTAGATAAGTCTCTATGATCTTGCTACATCTTACCACTGGGATTGTTGCCCATTCCTTCTCGCAAAACTGATCCAGCTCCTTCAAGTTGGATGGTTTGAGCTTGTGAACAGCAATCTTTAAACCTGACCACAGATTTTCTCTTGGATTGAGGTCTGGGCTTTGACTAGGCCATTCCAACACATTTACATGTTTCCCCTTAAACCACTCAAGTGTTGCTTTAGCAGTGTGTTTGGGGTCATTGTCTTGCTGGAAGGTGAACCTCCATTCTGGCTTCAAATCACACACAGAGTGGTACAGGTTTTGCTGAAGAATATCCCTGTATTTAGCACCATCCATCTTTCTCTCAACTCTGACCAGTTTCCCAGTCCTGACTGCTGAAAAACATCCCCACAGCATGATGCTGCCACCACCATGTTTCATGGCCAAAAAGTTCAATTTTAGTCTCATCAGACCAGAGCACCTTCCTCCATACATTTTGGGAGTCTCCCACATGCCTCAATGTGCCATTTTGTTTTTTGATGAAAGTAATGGCTTTATTCTGGCCACTCTGCCATAAAGCCCAACTCTATGGAGCGTACGGCTTATTGTCATTCTATGTATAGATAATCCAGTCTCCGCTGTTGAACTCTGCCGCTCCTCCAGGGTTACCTTAGGTCTCTGTGCTGCCTCTCTAATTAATGCCCTCCTTGCCCGGTCTGTGAGTTTTGGTGTGCGGCCATCTCTAGGCAGGTTTGAAGTTGTGCCATGTTCTTTCCATTTGGTTATGATAGATTTCATGATGCTCTTAGGGATCATCACAGATTTGGATATTTTTTTTATAACCTAACCCTGACTTGTACTTCTCAACAACATTGTCCCTTACTTGTTTGGAGAGTTCCTTGGTCTTCATGGCAGTGTTTGGTTAGTGGTGCCTCTGCTTAGGTGTTGCAGCCTCTGGGGCCTTTGAAAAAGGTGTGTATATGTAATGGCAGATCATGTGACACTTAGATTGCACACAGGTGGACATCATTTCACTAATTATGTGACTTCTGAAGGTAATTGGTTGCACCAGAGCTTTTTATAGGCTTCATAACAAAGGCAGTAAATACATACACACATGCCAATTATCAGTTTTTTATTTCTGAACATATTTTATGTATATATTTTTCTAATTTTACTTCACCAACTTAGACTATTGTGTTCTGATCCATCACGTATAATTCAGATTAAAAAAAACATTTAACTAAAGGCTGTAATGTAACAAAATAGATAAAAAGTAGGGCTGTTACTGATTAAAATTTTTGCGTTTGATTAATCAATTTTTTTTAATCGATTAATTGGCAAATTTCAATTAATTATAACGCACATACAGATCCAACTACTTTTAGCTGATCTCCTTGCATTGCAACTCTGCATTAGTCAGTGGTAAATGTGGTATACACTATGTACAATCACCCGACACTAGTTAGTTTCCACAATCCATGACTTAACTTCACAGTTCACACAAATACGTTTTAAATTCAAACTGTAGTACTGACATAACTAATTTTTTTTTCCACAGTAGTGTGACAATCCCTCCACCTCCGGTCTAACTAATCATTCTCACCTTATGGCATGGACTAATGTGCAAAAAGGTGGTCATGCAAGCGGGTATCAAAAGGGTTAACACAGACCATAAACTTCTCTCATGCCTTCTTAGATCTCAGCAAGGACGCCAGGTCATGGGTAGAAAGAAAAGATCTTAGTGCTCACCGCTTAAGTTTAAGATTAAATTTTTGTGTTCAAACACATACTACTCACATAAAGATGATAAAAACACAGCATGTAAAGCCGACAATCGTGTTAGTTCCATAGGGCAGCAGTGGGTGACATCATGCGTAGCTCCTCCCCCGTACATGTTACATTCAATCAGAACTTCAACGTCACCGGACTCCTCCCCCCTTCCCTTCGTTAGCAGATGGAGGCACTTGGGGAAGGGGGGAGGAGTCCAGGGACATCGATGTCCGTGATGTCACCGGATCTCTGACAGAACTCCCTGAAGAACCGGAAGCCGGCGGAGAGGTGAGTATTGATCAAAAGAATTTTGATAGATCAAAAAAATAAATTGATTAATCGAGGAACGAATCTTTCATTTCCACAGCCATAATAAAAAGCCAATGGGGGTTGAATACTTTTGCAAGGCACTGTATACAGTATATTCTGTATATATATCTAAATATATATCTATATATATATAGATATCTATTTATTTTATATTACTGTGCAAAAGTTTTAGGCAGATGTGAAAAAATGCTGTACATTAAGAAAACTTTCAGAAATATTGTTAATAGTTTATTTTATCAATTAACAAAATAGAAAGTAAATGAACAGAAGAGAAATCCAAATCAAATCAATATTTGGTGTGACCACCCTTTGCCCTCAAAACAGCATTTATTCTTCTAGGTACACTTGCACACAGTTTGTGAAGGAACTCGGCAGGTAGGTTGTTCCAAACATCTTGGAGAACTAACCACAGATCTTCTGTGGATATTGGCTGTCTCAAATCCTTCTGTCTTTTCATATAATCCCAGACAGACTCAATGATGTTGAGATCAGGGATCCATGGGGGCCAAACCATCACTTCCGGGACTCCTTGTTCTTCTTTATGCTGAAGATAGTTCTTATTGACAATGGCTGTGTTTAGGGTCGTTGTCCTGCTGCAGAATAAATTTGGGGCCAATAAAATGCCTCCCTGATGGATAAATGCATGATGAATAAATATTTGCCTGTATTTCTTGGCATTGAGAACACCATTGATCCTGACCAAATGCCTCAGAGTTGCAAATAACCTCCACCATGCTTCACTGTGTCCTGCATGCACTCATTATTGTACCGCTCTCCAGCCCTTTGGAATAAGAATCTGCCTCCTGCTACAGCCAATTATTCAGATTAGGACTCATCAGTCCAGAGCACCTGCCACCATTTTTCTTCACCCCAGTTCCTATGTTTGGGTATATAGTTGAGTCACTTAGCCATGTTTTCTTGTCAGAGAAAACATTAAAACAAAAATTCATTGCTAGCGCTAAAGTGAAATTAAGACTTTTTAAAAAAATGGTCAAAGTTCCACCAGAAATAAATATACTCTGTGCAGTTATGCCGGGTTCCCCTACTATCCGAGGATCTCCGTTGTGAGCGAGTGGCTCATGTGCAACTTGTCAGCGGCTATAAGTCATCCCATTGGGACTATACGTAATCCCATTGGGACTATCCATCACTGCTTACCGCAGATCCTGCCTGGAGCCCCTTGTGCCGGAGCAACACTACAGCCCAATACAGACTTTTTTATCCAAAGAACACAATGTGAATGTTTAGTGTATTTCTGTTACTTTTTATCTCTATCAATTAAACGGTGTTGCACTATGGACCAGTGCACTCTATCTCTTCCATTTTCATGTCAGAGGTGGCTTTTTGGCTGCAATTCTTTCATGAACCACTTCTGGCCAGACGTCTCCAAACAGCAGATGGGTGTACCTGGGTCCCACTGGTTACTACTGGACATCTTCTAATGTTGAAGGTAAGTAAGCATAATGTGTCTTTCATTTGCTGCATTCATTTCTTGGACCGATCACTGAGTCTACGGACCAACAACATTGGCCATTTCTTTGTGCTTCTTCAAAAGACCTGGAACAGCAAATCTTGAAACCCCAATCTGTTTTGAAACCTTTGCCTGGGAGAGACCTTGCTGATGCAGTAAAACTACTTTGTGTCTTCTTGCTGTGCTCAGTCTTGTCATGGTGTATGGCCTGTGACATGAAACTGTCTTCCACAACCTCACCTTAGTAGAAGAGTTTGGCTGTTCCTCATCAGTTTTAAGCCCCTACGGCAGGCTTTATCAACCTTTTAAACCTAGAGGAACCCCAAAAATTATTTTCAGGTCTTGAGGAACCCTTATGCCGCGTACACACGAGCGGACTTTTCAACATCCAAAGTCCGACGGACTGAGTCCGTCAGACTATTCGATCGTGTGTGGGCTGCAACGGACTTTTGACTCGCCAAAGTCCGAAGGACTTTAGAATATGGAACATGCTTCAAATTTTCCCGACGGAACTCCGCCGGACCCGGTCCCATTCGAAAACTCCGCTCGTGTGTATGCTATTCCGACGGACTAAAACCGACGCTAGGGCAGCTATTGGCTACTGGCTATGAACTTCCGTATTCGAATCCAGTCGTACGTCATCACGTTAGAATCCGTCGGAGTTTAGTGTGATTGTGTGTGGCCAAGTCCGCTCCGCCGAAAAGTCCGTCAGAACTCCGTCGGAATTCCGTCAGAACTCCGTCGGAATTCCGGCAGAACTCCGACGGAACTCCTTCGGAAGTCTGTCGGACATAAGTCCTCTCGTGTGTACGGGGCTTTACTAAAACCAATGTGTCAGAGGTCAATAAGAACAATGCCCAATATACTGGTGACCAATAGGAAGAATGTCCCCCTTAAAGTGGTGCTAAGATTGCCACCTTTAAAGGCAGCTAAAAAGATATTTGGTGTCATGCTGCTGGCTTTGCTAAGTGATGCTGAACCTTTCACTCTGTAGGCACCATCAAACAGATGGTTCATAAGCCACAGCTCAGGGAACCCCTAGCAACCTCTGGAGAAACCCCAGGGTTCCACGGACACTGGTTGAGAATGGCTGCCCTACGTGGATGTTTCCATTTAGTTATTAATAATAATAATAATAAAAATAATTTAGTTGTGTTTCAACCTACATATGAAATTGATGATCATAATCGCTTGCTTGGTACAATTGATTTATCATAAATTTTACTCTAATCCTACAAAATCCCTGGCCTTTTTCAAGTGTAAAAATTGATGCCAGTTTGAAGCCAATGGGTAGTCACACCAAATGATTTGATTTAGATTTTTCATCTGTTCACTCACTGCATTTTGTAAATTGATAAACAAAACAAAACAATAAAATGTATATTTTTGAAAGCATTCTTACTGTATAGCATTTCTTCACACCTGCCTAATACTTTTGCACAGTACTGTATGTCCCATACAAAAAATCTGAAAAAATGTAATTAGCTGTTAGATTACATGAATTCTATAGGCAGAAATTGCCTTTTTACTTTTTTTTAACGTAAAGAATCATTAAAATTAATAAAAAATTTTAAAGTCTAAGTTTTAAAAAGTTAGAATGGTTAAAAGTCTTATTGGGGATTTATTTTTTTACTTCTTGTTCCAGAAACAAAGCAGGAAGTGTAAGGGAATCTGTCAAAAGGAAGGGGAAATCTTTTCTAAGACAAGTGTTTCTATTGGAAATTGACAAGTCTATTTGTGTTCAAGTTATTAGAGAGAAATACATTTACAGAACAATTATAGACGGTAAATCTTCCCAGTGGAGACCAGCAGTAAAACTCGACAGACATTTTAAAGCTTTAACCCTTATACACTGTATACAAAAAAAAAAGTATTTGGTACTTTAACCGCTTAAGGACTGCCTCCTGCACATATAGGTCGGCAGAATGGCACAGCTGGGCACAAGCACCTGTACCTGTACGTTGCTCTTTAAGTGCCCAGCCATGGGTCAGGAGTGCGCCGCCGGCGGCGCACTCCCGACCCGGTCCTGAGCTCCGTGACCGTGGCGGCGGGACCAGCAGACCCGATTGCCGCTGGTGTCCCGCAATTAGGTCACAGAGCTGAAGAACGAGGAGAGGTCTGTGTAAACAAACCTCTCCCTGTGCTTCCTACTGAGCCTGTCACTGATCATCTGTTCCCTGTTATAGGGAAAGACGATCAGTGACGTCAGACGCCAAGCCACGCCCCCTACAGTTAAAAAAAAAATACACACACACACACACACTTAACCCCTCCCCGCCCCCTAGTGGTTAACCCATTCACTGCCAGTGTCATTTACACAGGAATCAGTGCATTTAAATAGCACTGATTGCTGTATAAATGACAATGGTCCAAAAAATGTGTCAAAAATGTCTGATGTGTCCGCCATTATGTCGCAGTCACAATAAAAATTGCTGATCGCCGCCATTACTAGTAAAAAAAAAATATTAATAAAAATGCTATAAAACTATCCCCTGTTTTGTAAACGCTATAACTTTTGCGCAAACCAATCAATAATCGCTAATTGCATTTTTTTTTACCAAAAATATGTAGAAGAATACGTATCGGCCTAAACTGAGGAAAAAAATGTTTTTTTTAATATTTTTGGGGGATATTTATTATAACAAAAAGTAAAAAATAATGAGTTTTTTTCAAAATTGTCACTCTATTTTTGTTTATAGCGCAAAAAAGTAAAAACCGCAGGGGTGATCAAATACCACCAAAAGAAAGCTCTATTTATGAGAAAAAAAGGACGCCAATTTTGTTTGGGAGCCACGTCGCAGGACCGCGCAATTGTCAGTTAAAATGACGCAGTGCCGAATCGCAAAAAGTGGTCTGGTCTTTGACCAGACAAAATGGTCTGGGGCTGAAGTGGTTAAATAAGTTTCAAGGGAAGTGCTAAAATATTTTTTTTACAGCCATTTTTTTGGGATATTTTGGATGTAGCTTCGATGTTATTGCTTTTTTGCCATATTTTGCTCTTTTTTTTTCATATACAGATTTGGGATTGCTTATTTAAGTGGTTATCTATATATAGGCAATGTGATTATCAAGGTCAACTTCAAGCTCATTTTCTTTTTGTGTAAAAGTTAGATTATTTGTCAACTCTTTTATTTCCGGCTGCTTCCCATTTAGGAAAGTTAACAGATGAGGGGAAATCTTCCTAATGGTGGCAACAAGAAAACACATTTAGGGCCTGTGACAATGGGCTCTGGGCTTGTGTCCATGGCATTCACCTTCTTCTGATCTGCCTTTTAGCTGCTTCAAGTGGGTTTGTATTCCTATAGGCTGATGTAAATGAAAAAAACATCAACAACAAAAATATCTTCTCAAAAGGGACATAGACAGCATTAAACGTGTTCTATGTACCTCGTCTCCACCCCAACCAAAACAAAAAGAAATTTGCTTTTAGGCCTTCAGGACCCCTGAGATGGACTCAGTTTTATGGGAACTGTTTCTATTTTTAATTTCAAACCTGACTCCCATAGACCTGCACTGAAAGTGAGCATGTCAGGGCTGAGCTCAGCCCTTCCTTCTCTGAGTGGGCCGCTCACGGGTCGGCTAATTGCCAGCTCCCATCTCTCTCCACAGTTAATCAGCTGTTGATGATCCTGCTCGTCAGTCCTGCCTACTTAAGCCATCCAGTCCAGAGGAGCTCTGCCTTTGCCTTGTTCCCATGAAACTATTTCCTGTGTTCCTGTTTAAAGACTGGCTTTGCCTCATCCCTTCTTGCTCCAGATCCTACTTGCTGTACCACTACTTTTGATCCCTGACTTCTGGCTTGGCTGACTCTCCGTTCCGGTTACTAAACTTTGGCTATGTTTTAACTACGTTTGTTCTTTTTACTTTTATTATTAAACAAGTGTGATTTAACTGTACTTTCTGTCTCGGTCTGATTGCATGGTTTCTGAGAGAGCAGCAGTGAAATAGAGCTATTGAGCTAAGCAGAAAGTAGAGCCTGCATATGTAACTAGTCATTATGTACTGTACATATACACTATATTACCAAAAGTATTGTGACACCTGCTTTTACATGCACAGGAACTTTAAACTCCCTGGTGGTATGATTATATCAGATTTTTGAATGTCAAAGCAGTACATTGTTTTACATAGAAATTTGGCGTTTTATATTGTAGGCCTGTAATCATTAGGAATAACTCACTTAAATCTGTCCAAACAAGAGTCTAGTAGACTTTCCGGGTTATGATAAAGTTTGAAACACAAAATCATAAATTATGATATAATAAATTACTATAAATAATTATAAAAATAATAATATAATAATAATAAAATGTATTCAATAATGTAATCAAATCAAAAACACTGGAATTTATTGCAAAATCATCGCTGTCATCACTTTCAATATCTGATGACGAATTTCCCCAGGAATCACTATCGCTCAATTCTGCAAACTATTCTAATTCACTATCGCTGTTTTCTAGCTGGTCTAAAATGGCTTTTGACGTAAAGGGACACTTTTTGGTTGCCATGGACATTCTTAAGTTTCCAGGCAAAAAGAACGGTATATATAATATAAAAAAATACAGGCAATGCATTGGACAAAGCATTAGGGACAAAAGGGATGTGAAAAGGTTTGATACAGTAACGCAATCTTACAGATTACAGTGTATTATGTGTGTAATGTGTTTTGAACTTTTTTAATTTACCGCCAGGCTCTGCCCTCATGCGTCACAACGCTCGCAGGGAACGGAGCCCGAAACGGTAATACATTGTGCGGAGGATCTGGCAGAGGACACAGCGGGAGGACATTGCAGGATCCAAGGGGACAAGGTACGTAACCTGTACCAGGATACTGTGACTCGAGGTTACAGCTTTTGGTAATGAAAATTCACCCAAGCCACACTCGGGAATACTGCTAGGGAGGTAATGGCACCCCAGTCTTAGTCCGTAAGGTTCAATATTGAGTTGGCTCACACTTTGCAGCTATAACGGCTTTAGTTCTTCTGGGAAGGCTGTCCATAAGGTTTAGGAGTGTGTCTATGGGAATGTTTGACTATTCTTCCAGAAGTGCATTTGTGAGGTCAGGCACTGATGTTGCAGAGAAGGCCTGGTTCACAGTCTCCACTCTAATTCATCCCAAAGGTGTTCTATCGGGTTGATCAGGACTCTATGCAGGCCAGTCTAGTTCCTGCAACCTAAACTCGTTCATCCATGTCATGGGCCTTATGAGGATTATGATGTCTGGTTGTTGTTTTTCAGGGTTGGGCTTGGCCCCTTAGTTCCAGTGAAGGAAACTCTTAAGTCGTCAGCATACCAAGACATTTTGGACAATTTTATGCTCCCAACGTTGTGGGAACAGTTTTGGGATGGCCCTCACTGTTCCAACATGACGGCGCACCAGTGCACAAAGCAAGCTTCATAAAGACCCGGAAGATTGAGTTTGGGATGGGGTGTATTTTATACCGTTATACAAGCTGTACACTCACTACTTTACATTGTAGCAAAGTTTAATTTCCTCAGTGTTGTCACTTGAAATTATATAATAAAATATTTACAAAAATGTGAGGGGTGTACTCACTTGTGTGAGATACTGTGTGTGTGTGTATATATAAAAAATAAAAAAATTAATAAAAAATAAATAAATATATATATATATATATATATATATATATATATATATATACATACACAGTATATATAATATATCCAAAGCATACAAAGAATAGCAGCTGTCAAAATAAACAAGCTTAAAGTGCTTGGCTCATGCACTGCAGACAGAATAGTTACTTTCCTATTTATTTAATAATTGACCATAAAAGGAGTCAAAGGGCACCGGAGAAAAAATTGCACAAAAAGCGGTTCGCTCAGGCCTTTTTGAAAGATTGATAAATAATGTGGAGTCTCAATTAGGCTTTAGAAGGAATGCAGATATTAAAAATTTGGTCAAGAATCTAATTAGCTGGAGGTAATTAAACAGTCTCACACGGGGTCATTAATCTTTTCCGCAGACCTTTGATGTTTTGCGCACTGTCTTCTAGTCATTAATAAAATTCATAACGCTCGTCTTTGTGGTGGTTTATCATCGTGTTTTCTCTGGGAGAGTGTGGGGCTGGTGTCATTGTATTTCAAGGGTTTTTACTGTAGTTAATTTCATTTTTTTTTCTCCCTTTTTCCTTGTTAAGGTTAACCCTTTTCAGTGCCATCATAATAGATAATCCTTTGTTTTGGAACAAACATGAATGGGAATAGATGGCATGCTTTGGAAATAAAAGGTTAATTTTATGCTGTGCCAGAAAACCTGGCTTTACACACCTAATCAGGATTAAATGCAATGACTATTTTTTTTTTTTCTTAAAGGAACCGTCAAGTAAGATAATAAAATAGTGCTTGGTAGAATGCTAAGGGTTAATGTTATTGACAGAGATGTATGTTTGAGTTACTGGAGCTTATCTTTACATTTTTGCTGAGCTCTCCATACGTGTCAATCACTGGGCTCTAGATTTGCCATCAGTAATGATAAATTGTAATAGATTTATAGGGAGACGAGGGTGAAGCTGCGGTGACATTGTATAGAGAGTTGAACTTGAGTGTTGGCTGGGCTGGGATCTGACTACAATCTCTCTGTTCATTCTGTGTTTGTGTTAAAATTGTATTATTTTTCTTTGTTCAAAAATAAGATTGATACAATTTATGATGAAATCTCTGCTGTATAGATATCTGCCCTGCCTAATATTCCACAGGCGCACTCAATACTTCCCTCATTTATCCCTGACACTATAGTTGAGGTTTCTAAAACTTTTTTCCTAATGCCCACCTAACCACCTTTCCCTGAACCCTGTTCCCTTGCAAATGCTACCGTCACTCTCTGGCTCTCTCCTAGGCTAACTCACATTGTCAATCACTTCCTCTCTTCTGGCTTCTTCCCCAACTATCTAAAACATGCAATAGTTACCTCCATACTTAAAAAGCCCTTGTTGAATCTCAACAACCTATGGCCCCTTTCACACTACCGTTCCGTTCAGGCCCGCCTGTCAGTTTTTCAGGCGGACCTGAACGGATGCTCCATAGAGCTCTATGGAGCGTCGGATGTCAGCGGTGACATGTCCTCTGACATCCGACCCGCTCCGGTCCGAAAAAGTGTGACGGAAAAAAGCTATATTTCCATCCGTCATCGGATCGGATCTCCATAGGGGAGAGCGGCGCTGTGACAGGTCCGTCCCTGTGCATTGTGCAGAGACGAACCTGTCATCTTCCTGCTCAGCGGGGATCGGCGCAGCGATCCCCGCTGAGCAAGCAGATATCCACGGGGCGGATCACCACTGATCCGCCCCGTGTGAAAGGACCCTAAGTCCCGTCTCCTTGTTGCCCTTTACCTCCAAACTCCTTGAAGGCCTGGTCTACAACAGACTGAACTACCACCTCACTAAGAGTAGCCTTCTTGATCCCCTTCGGTCTGGCTTTCGCCTTCAACCCTCCACAAAAAATGCTCTCTTAAAATTTACAAACAATTTACTAAAGTCTAAAAACGATGTTCACTGCTCTGTACTTCTATTCGTGGACCTCTTAGCTGTCTTTGATGCAGTTGACCAATGGCGGCTGGTGCTCATTATTTTGGGGGGGAGGGGGGCACAAACTAACACTGGCACCCCCCCAATTCTACCTCCTCCTCTCCTCTTCCTTTTTCTGTTGGAGTCCCCAAAGGTTCTGTTCTTGGACCTCTCCTGTTCTCGGTCTAGACCACCTTCCTGGGTCAGCTGATTGCCTTCAATGGCTTTCAATACCATTTCTAGGCTGACACTCAAATCTATCTCTCTACGTCTGAGCTCACTTCATCAGTCCCCTCATGCATCACTAAGTTACTGACAGACATATTAGTCTGGATGTAACATCACTTCCTCAAACTCAATCTATCCAAAACTAAGCTCATAATATTTCCTCCCCCACGTGCCCTTTCCCTTGACTTCTCTATCAAGAGTGATCACACAACAATCAACCCATCCCCACATGACTCTCCTTTTGGCTCCACATCCAAATTACTGTCCAAATCTTGCCACCTCAACCACAGCAACATCTCCAAGCTATGCCCCTTCTTAACCAATGACACCAAAAAGATTCTAATTCCCTCCCTGGTTATCTCTAGCCTTGACTATTGAAACTCCCTCCTCATTGGATTAACTTTACATAGGATAGGACTTCTTCAGTCTATCATGAAGGCTGCTTCCAGACTCATCCACCTTACCAACATTTCAGTGTCTGCTATCCCTCTCTGTCAATCCATGCATTGGCTTCCTTTTCTCCCAATGAATTAAATTCGAAATACTAACAACAACTAACAAAACCATCCACAACTCAGTCCCAGCTACATCACTAACCTAGTCTCAAAATACCAACCAAATCATTCTCTTTGTTCCCCCCAAGACCTCATTCTCTGTAGCTCTCTTGTCACCTCCTCTCATGTTCACCTCCAGGACTTCTCCTAAACCTCTCCAATCCTCTGGAAATCCCTACCCCAATCTGTCTAACTGGGCAGCGCAGTGGTGTAGTGGTTAGCACTCTCACCTAGCAGTAAGAAGGGTCACCGGTTCAAATCCCAACCAAGACAATACCTGCCTGGAGTTTGCATGTTCTCCCTGTGCCTGCGTGGGTTTCCTCCAGGTACTCTGGTTTCCTCCCACAATCCAAAGACATGCAGGTAGGTTAATTGGCTTCTGTCAAAATTTGGCCCTAGTATATGAATGGGGACCTTGGATTGTGTACTCCTTGAAGGTAGAGACTGACATGAGTGTGCAATGTACAGGGATAGGAACAATTGTAGACACTCACTCAGGTTGGACTGGTGTCTTTATTCAACCTTACTAACTATGAATATGAAACTATATTCTACTCTGTCCACTTTGGAGAAGCCTATTCTGCCTCCAACTAATCACTGTATTTTTATTTTCTCCATCAGCCCATCCCCCACAGTTATTAACTCTTGTATCACTTGACCCTCCCTTTTAGACTACAAGCTGTAACAAACAGGGCCCTCTGATGCCACCTATATTGAATTTAATTGTAACTGTGCGGTCTAACCTCATATTGTAAAGTGTTGTGCAAACTGTTGGTGCTATATAAATCCTGTTTAATAATAATAATAATAATAATAATAATAAAAAAAAATAATAATATATTACAAGATTGACAGACTAGAATTACTATTCCTTGGGCAGGTAAACAATAAACATACACTATATTATCAAAAGTATTGGGAAGCCTGTCTTTACATGCACATGTCCTTTAATGACATCCCAGTCTAATGCCCTGTACACACATTCGAACATTCTAACGACAAAATCCGGCGAATTTTGGCCCAAACTTGTCTTGCATACACACAGTCGCACAAAGTTGTCGGAAAATCTGATCGTTCAGAACGAGGTGACGTAAAACACGTACGACGGGACTATAAAGAGGGTAGTAGCCAATAGCTTTCATCTCGTAATTTATTCTGAGCATGTGTGGCACTTTGCCCGTTGGAATTGTCTACACACGATTGGAATTTAAACGATCGGATTTTGTTGATGGAACATTTTAGATCCAGATCTCAAATTTTGTGTGTCGGAAATTCAGACGGAAAAAGTCCAATGGAGCCCACACATGATCAGATTTTCCGACAACACAATCCGATCACACATTTTCTGTAGGAAATTCTGACCGCGTGTACAGGGCATTAGTCTGTAGGGTTCAGTATTGAGTTGGCCCACCCTTTGAAGCTACACAAGCTTCAACTCTTCTGGGAAGGCTGTCCACGAGGTTTAGGAGTGTTTGACCATTCTTCCAGAAGCACATTTGGGAGGTCAGGCACCGATGTGAACAAGAAGACCTGGCTGGCAGTCTCCACTCTAATTCATCCCAAAGGTGTTCTATTAGGTTGAAGTCATGACTCTGTGCAGGCTAGTCAAGTTCCTTCACCCCAACCTTGCTCATCCATGTCTTTATGGGCCTTGCTTTGTGCACTGGTGCGCAGTCATGTTGGAACAGGAAGGGGCCATCCCCAAACTGTTCCCACAAAGTTGGGAGCATGAAATTGTCGAAAATGTCTTGGTATGGTGACACCTTAAGTTCCCTTCACTAGAAATAAGGGGCTAAGCCCAACCCCTGAAAAACAATCCCCCCTCCAACAAATGATTTGGACCCGTGCACAAAGCAAGGTTCATAAAGCCTGGGATACCATTAAAGTTCATGTTCGTGTAAAGGCATGCGTCCCAATACGTTTGGTAATATAGTGTATATGCATTTTACTGTGTATTTAGCTGTTTTGCAGAGTTTAAAGGATGAGTTCACTTTATTATGTTACATGTTACATTCGTATTTCGTACCCCCATCTCACCTCTCCTTTCCCATGACAGTGGGTCTACTTGCTGTCACCCTGCTCCGCCCACACAGTTACATCATTCATTCACAGAAATCTGTGAATTATTGAACTACAAGTCCCATCTGCCACCGTGGCTCATCAGCGCCCTCGTAGTCCATTGACACTTCCAGCACCTGAGTAACTGTCTGCCCATACGGAGGTACGGGCAGAGAACTGTCAGCAGTGTCTGCAGGAGCCTGACAGTGCTTTGCATTCCAGTTTAAAAAGAGATATTTAAATTAAAAAGTGTACCTGGCAACATTTGTCCAAAAGTTTATATAGCTCTGATTCTGATAAATTCACCTTTAGTGAAAAAAATAAAAAATAAATAAATGCATATTTCAGGTTAAAAAAAATGTGCATTTATTATTTTTTATTACTAAAGGTGAACTTATCAGAATCTGAACTATACTAACTTTTGGACAAATGTTGCCAGGTACACTTTTTTATTCCAATTGCTATTCCTGTAAATCAGGGACAGTTGGCAATGACAACTCTAATTTATTTATCCGACATCTACAGCAGAGAGCATGGGATGTTTCTCAACAATTCCCTGTCTCAGAGCCAGATCCTGAGAGTTCTCAGGAATTGTGACAATAAAGGAAGATTATTTTTCCTGTGAAATATAGTTGATATTCGATTGTGAGCAAATGTCATTAATTATTTTAAAGACGAAAAAAGTGTGCTTGGGACATTGCATGCAAGTTTTGTATCACCAAATCTGGAAATACATTTAAATACCACCAGAAATCACAAGTGGCATTACATAGTACATAGTATTCAGATATGCATTCTGTTTTTGTTAATGATGAAATGTTGCTGTAAATTGTAGTTGTCAAATTCTCCTGCTATAATTTTAACTTGATATAAAGGCCAAGGTTGTATGTGTGGGGATTTACCATAGGGGTTGATTTACTAAACCTGGAGAGTGCAAAATCTGGTGCAGCTGTGCATGGTAGCCAATCAGTTTCCAAGTTCAACTTGTTCAAGTAAGCTTTCACAAAAAAACTGGAAGCTGATTGGTTTCTATGCAGAGCTGCACCAGATTTTGCATGCTCCACTCCTATTAGTCTTTTAACCACTTGCTGACCAGCTGCCGCCATTATACGGTGGCAGGTTGGCTCGTTCCTGCAAATCGCCGTACTGGTACAGCGGCCCCTTTTAGCCCTTGTACACACGGTCGGACATTCCGACGGAAAATGTTGTCGGATAATCCGACCGTGTGTGGGACTCCATCTGACTTTTTCCGTCAGAATGTCCGACCAACAAAGTTTGAGAGCTGGATATAAAATGATCCGATCGGACTTTGTCCGATCTTTTGTAGAGAATTCCGATCGGACAAACTGCCACGCATGCTCAGATCAAAGTACGAGAGCAAAGCTATTGGCTACTAGGCTGAATGTGGTCCTGTCGGAATGAACGAACGTCATCACGTTCCGAACGATCGGATATTCCGACAACTTTTTCCGCCTGCATGTATGCAACACCAGTTTCTGAGAAAATCAGTCGGAAAAAAATCGGAATTTCCGACCATATATACAAGGGCTAAGAGCTATAGCAGCGAGGGAGCTGATGTGCGTGGCCGGCGGTCACGATGTCCGCCGGACACCCGTGATCGCTCCACAGAGAGCCAGAACAGGGATCTGTCAATGTAAACAAACAGATCCCCTTTCTCTCAGGGGATTACAGAGTGATTGCCTATTCTTAGTGATCAAGAACAGCGCTCTCTCTACTCCCTGTCAGTACACTCCACCCACAGTTAGAAACACCTCCTTAGGGAACACTTAACCCCTTGATCGCCCCCTAGTGTTAACCCCTTCCCTGCCAGTATAATTTATACAGTAATCAGTGCATTTTTATAGCACTGATCGCTGTTTAAATGTCAGTGGTTCCAAAAAAGTGTAAAAAGTGTCCAATCTGTCTGCTGAAATGTCGCAGTCCCGCTAAAAATCGCTGATCACCGCCATTATTAGTAAGAAAATAAAATTAATAATAAAAATTCCATAACTATATTCCCTATTTTGTATAACTTTTGCGCAAACCAATCAATAAACGCTTATTGTAAATTTTTTTACCAAAAATATGTAGAAGAATACATTTTAGCCTAAACTGATGAAGAAAAAAAAAAATTTTTCATTTCTTTTTTTTTTGGGATATTCATTATAGCAAAAAGTATTGTTTTTTTCAAAATTGTTGGTCTTTTTTTGTTTATAAGCCAAAAAATAAAAACCGCAGAGGTGACCAAATACCACCAAAAGAAAGCTCTATTTGTGGAAAAATGGGCCATACATTTTGTTTGGGTACAGCAGTTAGTGCCATATCACAAAAAATGGCCTGGTCATTAAGGGCAAAAATCTTCTGGTCCTTAAGTGGTTAAATTGATTAGTTACCCAGGTAAGGTCAGTTTCCATGCTCACGGCCGGCAGTCTTCCAGAGTTGTGTTTATATACGGCTTTGCTGTGAACTAGCTGCTTTCTGCCACCGCTATAGGAAGGTTTATAGACACGATACCTCCTCTACATTGGAATTCATGAGCATCTCAACTCCCATTAGTTTATTCACAGTAGAACTGGCTCTAAACAGTACTCAGAGTGTATGCAAGAAAAAGTAATGCCCCGTACACACGATCGGACTTTCCGACAACAAAACCTTGGATTTTTTTTGAAGGGTGCTGGCTCCAACTTGTCTTGCATACACACGGTCACACAAATGTTGGCCAACAATTACGACCGTAGTGCCGTACAAGACGTACGACAGCTGAATTCAATAGGAAGTTCAATAGTCATGTGATATCTCAATTACGAACATAGACCGAGTGCTTCTGGCTCATACCTGAGTCTGAGCATGCCTGAACTTTTTGTGTGATGGACTTGTGTACACACGATCGTAAAGTCCGACAACAAAATTTTGTTGGCGGAAAATTTAAGGAGCTTCTAGACAAAATTTGTTGGCGGAAAGTCGGACAACAAATGTTCGATGGAGCATACACACGGTCGGACTTTAAGCCAACAAGCTCACATCCAACATTTCTTGTTGGAAAGTCCGATCGTGTGTATGCGGCATAAGAGACAGGGGCTACTACCCCAAATAAACTGAACGTTCTTCTGATCTGTCGGGTGCAGAAAAAGCAGTCGCTCAGCTGCCAACACGATAAACAGTAAAAGATGATCTGCAACGCCATACATGCTCCTCAATCTTTTCAAATTTATTAAAAAGAGGTAGGTACAGCAGATGTTAACTTGTTTCAACCATAATGGCATTGTTTACAACCGTGTAGCGTATGCAAGCTATGCTGCTTGAAAATAGACATAGAAGACGTAAGTGATACCGCAGCCAAGTTGGATGACATCATGTGTCTTACATTATCCTTCCCTTGAAGCAGCCAATTGTTTTTTGTTTTTTTCTCAGACGCCTGCTCCCTGTGCTGCATCTTATCGGAAAGATTGTTTGGGGAAGTGGGCATAACATAGCTATTTACTTGTAGCTGATATGTGATTTTAGGGTGAACTAAGTTAACCTCACTGGCGGAATGATGATGTTAGATTTTTGTTGCTGAAAGTGGTACAATTGTTTTGCATGGAAATTTGGCGTTTTATATTGTAGGCCTGTAATTCTTAGGAATAACTCACTTAAAGTGGTTGTAAACCCTCCCCCACAACTTTGTCCCATGTAAATCAGCATAAAAAACCCTAATGAATACTGCTTGTAGATATCTCCTTACTTGCTTACTATTGTTGTAATCCTTTTTGTTCTTTAGAATGACGTCAATGAACATGCCCAGATCTTCCCTGATTTACGGCACACTCTGTGTGCCTGTCTGTCTATTATCAGGACTTCCTACGGCACACCACTGATATCCCACAAGATTGCATAATCACTCAGAGCTTCCTCCTACACACCATCACATGAAGTGTAAACCGGACAGCATTACTGCAGTCTTATCAGCTGAATATGATAAGACTGACATAGGCAAACACTAGATAATCAGCACAAGTAAATACTATGAAATAAAACAAGTCAGTTATGAGCAGGGAAGCAGGGTTGCCATAGAAACGTTGGATTGAGAAGGAGGCTTGGTTAACAGTACAGGAAGTTTCTTTAAACAGTAAGTAATATGCGATTTGGGCTGGATTACAGTGGCTATAGTTTGATAATTACTTATTATAATGGACTAAATTAAAAGAAGCATCAGAGTGGGAGAGTTTACTTCCTCTTTAAATCTGTCCAAACAAGAGTCTAGTAGAAATCTTGGGTATGATAAAGTTTTACACACAAAATCCTAAATTATAATATACTAAATAACTATAAATCATAACAAATAATAATAATATAATAATAATACATTTTATTCAATACATTTTAGTCAATAATATAATCAAATAAAAAACAATGACTTTTTTTTGTCCAAACAAGGGTGCAATATTACTAGTCATATTATTTCAATAAACATCCTGAGTATGATACATTTTGAAACATGGGACTGCACAAAGTCCAACGTCACAATCAATGGAACCTGGTTTCCTTTCAGATTTTCTTTCCACTGTCATCACGCTTTGAACAACAAACCACTCACATCACTGTAGGTGCTGACTTTTTCTCGGTTGGTGGGATGTAGTCCATGAAGTGATGACCAGTCAGGAGTTCCGGGTTTACAACACCAGCAGCACGACGTCCAACTCTATTCACAGCCATTGGTGTTTGGTGGTTTAGAAAGATCAGTTTGGCAATTTTCCAAGCAAAGTCAGCATGAAACACAGGCTCGTCACTCTTTTCTTTTTAGCAAAATGTAGGCATTCCACAAGCATTGCTCAAGAAGATGCCTGAAGATGGTCTTGTAATACTTTTTGTTGCTGTTTCCTCAATGCTGGATAAAATTTAATTGCTTGGTCGGCTCTGTCAACACCTCCAATGGCGTTATTATACTCTATCACTACTTATGGCTTCATGGTGTCTTTCCCACCTTTTGTGCGTACCAAGACAGTGGAGGTATTATGGACTGTACTCATTAGGCACACATCTTTCTTGTCACACCATTGCAGTGCCATCATTTTGACTTTCTGGCAGGCAACCATTTCTCCAGTCTTGAGCTTCTTATTGCCTGGCGGCATGTCACGCCAGTTAGCCCTAATGGTGCCATAGGCATCCGTTTTGTTCTACAGAAGGAACTCATAAAGTTCAGGAGATGTGTAAAAGTTTTCTGTAGTTACACAATAGCCCTGATTTAGCAATGGCCCAATCGGTGAAAGAACAGAAGATGTTGCCATTCCATAATTACTGTATTTTCAGTTGAATTTGGTTCCTTTCCCAGTGTATAGGACAGAATTCCAAATGTAACCAGTTGTCGATTCACATAGCATGAAGGAATTCATGCCAAATCCAGCTGAGCCTTCCCTTGTAGGCCATTAGACTTTCGTCTATACTGATGTCTCTATCTGGCACATAGCTCTCTTGGAAATTCTTCAGAATCATTTGTTATACTTCCCAAATTCTCTTGAGTTTTGGCGCTGGATGAGAAGTTTCATCAAATTCTTCATTGTTTTCAAAGTACAAATATTTCATTATCAAGGAAAATTTGTACTCTGACATGACCGTGCCAAAGAATGGAGTGGCAAGTTATTTATTGGTGGTCCAATACCACTTCTGCAGGGTTTTCCCCACCACTCCCTGAAGTATTATTAGGCCCAGAAATTTCCAAATGTCCTCTTTGGTCACTGGTTCCCACTTTCTACTTCTTGAAAGCTTCCGATGCGTAGCAGCTTGTTGCTCTTGGTACCAGTTTGTCTCCGTAACTATTTTTTCAATAACCTCATCGGTCAAAAATAGTTGTAGCTATGCCAGGGGGTTGTCATCTTCAACATCCACTTTCATACAAGGTGCTTCAGTAAATAGGAATCTTGGAATCTTGGGGGGCGCTGCGTGATCCGTACCACAGTCAATATAGCACCAAGTCCGCACATCACTGAACTCAGTCGCAGGATCGTCACTGAAATCACTTTCTGTGTCTGATGACGAATTTCATCAAAAATCGCTACTACTTAATTCTGCAAGTGATTCTGTATCGCTATTGCTATTTTACCGCTTTTTATGTAGAGGCACGCTTTTTGGATGCCATGGTCGTTCTCCAGTTTCCAGGCAGAAAGAACAGTAAAACTGCAGGTCAAATGATTTGATACAGTAATGTAATCCAATAAGATTACAATGTATTGTGTGTGTTGTGATTTATACATTTAGAATCTACTGCCGGTTCCAAACCCCTGCGGCGCGACACTCACAGGGAAGGGAAGCCGGGACACATAGAGCTTCGGCCCGACACAGCGGAAGTACATCGCAGGATCGTAGGGACAAGGTAAATCACGTGTTCCAGGATCCAGCAATGCAATCCCAAGTGTGGCTCGGGGTTACTGCTAATGGTATTGAAATTTTACCTTGAGCCACCCTCGGGAATACCACCAAGGAGGTTAAAGGGTAACTCCACTTGCATGGGAAAAAATGTATGTATGTATGTATGTATGTATGTATGTATAAATATATATATATATATATATATATATATATATATATAGATATCAGTGATGGCAAACCTTGTATTTGTCCTTGATGTACTGACGGATCTCCTTTCTTAAGGCCATAAAATGCCAGGAAAGTAGAACACTCCCCCAAAATGACCCCTTTATGGATAGTACACAGTGTAAAGCAGTGATGGCGCACCTTGGCACCCCAGATGTTTTGGAACTACATTTCCCATGATGCTCATCCACTCTGCAGTGTAGTTGAGCATCATGGGAAATGTAGTTCCAAAACATCTGGGGTGCCATGGTTCACCATCACTGCTATATAATATTGTGACTCTAGTCATATTGTAATTAAATGTTATTAAAAAAGACCTTTCCTTTTCAATCTGCAGCTCTGTAATTTTCTGTAAAATTCAATATGGATACCTGGAGTTGCTCTGTACACAGAATGTTTACAGAACGACCCCCCCTCCCCAGAAGAATCATTTCCTGCTTGTGCGATTGGCTCACTGATTTTCCCACAAGCTTGCACTAAGATACAAATTAGATTTCAGGCATCCCCTGCAACAAGAATGTCACTTTTGGCAAAATACGCACAATAGGAAATCACGTTTAAAGGGATGCAGACCCTGACATTTTCCTCATTAGAGCCCTACAGGTGCAGCAGCTGATTTATAATTATAAAAACCACTCCCATTAGATACACTTTCCACTTGGATACAGACAAACACACAGTGATTTCTTCAGAATAAAAAAAAGGTAGGAATCTGCAACAAAGTTTGTTAAAATCCTTGCAATGTACATCGATCACCCAGAGGGGAATATTTTTTTTGTTTTTTGTTTTCTTAATAAAAGTTACTGTTTAAATTTTCGAAGGAGGGTCTTATACAGTATGTAAAATTGACCATACAATAGAAGAGTTTCGTTTTCAATAAGACTGCTGTGACAAATTTGAAGGAACAGAATGGAAACTTTTTTTCTCAAATGAAGGAATTCTTACAACGAATGTGGTTTTAGTCACGAAAGTCTATTTGTTCTAAAAATCGAATGAAAAAAATTAATACAATTTTGAAGCACTTTCGTATGACATTCACCATTGAATGTACTGATCAAAATTTTGAACATTTTGAGCTGTTTGTACGGACGTTCTTTCATAAATCTACTAGTGTATGGCCAGGTTAAGATTTTGCACCTTTTGCACACAAGGAATATATTTAGCTGATTTAAAATGAAAGTTCAATTGAGCTATAAAGCGATATTAAACCCATAACCAAAACGGTATTATATTGGAGCTTACCAATCATTAGATCGTCAGATTTCTTTTCTTTTTTTTTTTTCCCCTCTCTGTTTTCACCTGGTGATCTGGTCAGTAACACACCACATGTATTAGTTACGCCTCATACACACGATCGAGGAAATGTTCGATGACAGGCTGTTGGCGGAAAATCCGACCATTTGTGCGCTCCATTGGACAACTGTTGTCCCTTTTCAGCAGACAAATGTTGGATCGCAGGTTTTAACATTTTCCACGGACAAATGTCTGTTGTCTGATTTTCCGAGCGTGTGTACACAAGTCCGTCTGACAAAGGTCCAAAGTACAAACACGCATGCTCGCAAGCAAGGATGAGCCAGAAGCGGTCGGTTTTGTAAACCAGCGTTCATAATGGAGAATTAACATTCGTGACGTGACAAATTATGAAATCTCCAAATGCAGCGCACAATTCTCTTCTTTTTTAATGGGATAATAATGAAGATGCTTTGCTGGTGCTACTGATGGAGTTATTGCAAACTAATTTTCAAAGGATTTTTTTTCTAGTGATATCAAGGATAATATTATTATGCTTTTTTTTTTGTTATTTGGGCAAGTTACTACAACACCAGTTTTTAAGATTAAAGATACAACTATGTTGGTGTCCCTTGTTAATTTTACATTGTATTTTTTTTTAAATGTAACTGCCTACTCCCAAACTGTCATTTGAAGTAAAACACATAGCCAAGTATTATTCTCCACAATGTTTTTTTGGTGTGATTTAAAAAAAAGAAAACAAATAAAATTAGACATGCTATCTGCCAATAGAACTTAATCAAAAAGTGCATTCTATGCATCCAAAAATATAGAAAATATACCAAATCAAATCATTATTCAACTAAAAAAATAATGTCAAAGCAATAACTCCAATTATCTCCTCCGATTCCGCAACATGTCTGGTTGACGAAGGGCCGTTCAAAAACGAACTGAAAAGTGTGAAATGAAAAACACGAAAAGAACAGCGCGAATGAACACTCAAACTTCTCAAAACACGAAATTAGCAGAGGGAGCCCAAAGGGTGGTGCTAAAGAGCTGAAAAACACGTAGTACGTTACTACGTTCGTAATTGTTGGCCAACAATTGTATGGCCGTGTGTATGCAAGACAGGTTTGGGCCAACGCCAAAAGTCTACAGTTTTGTTGGCCAACAATCCGATCGTGTGTATGAGGCTTAAGAATTGCTAAGCTGCAATATAACATTGTTTGTTTTTAGGTTTAATACTGCCTTACGTTTTTGCACATCTCTAGCACAACAGAACTGTATTTAGCTGATTTAAATGAAAGTTCAATTGAGCTTTAAAGTCATGTATATAATTTCTTGTGGATAGATACACGCACTACCATCAACAGGCATAAAAAATATAAAATGCAGAATTCTATATCAGACAAAAAACACGTCCTTTGTGATTGGCTAATTCCCTGTATAATATTACATGTATCATCTGTGTATCTGTGTATTTGGTTATGCATACAATTTTATATGTATTACTTTCATAATAGTCAGTAAAGACGCATTGAAGGGGTTAATGCTATAAATGAATAATAATACAATAATAATACTCAGCAGGAAGCAATCATATCATTATTTTTTCACGTTCTTGTCCCTGGCTACCGCAGTATATATATATATATATATATATTAAAAAAAACACCACCAAATAAAACACCTTTTTTTCTCAATCACACATCGAGAAGGTTAAACATATTTTCCAGTGTTTCAGATTGAGAAAACTGACTTCATGTTTTCTATGTAACACACCAAGTGAGACTGCACAGCGCAGCACCAGTAATAACAAGCTGCATATCCATCCACATCTGTTTCCAATCTAACCCAGGTGTCCTAGGGCTATCCTCAAATATATTTTACCAGATCACTTAATCCCCGCTAACTCAGTGTAAGATATTTGCTTTTTTTATTCATTATTTTATTTATTTTTTTCCTTTGGCCGCGCATTCCTGCCTGCAGTGTACCAGTGAAAATAGTGAAATCCTTTGAGGTTTAATAATGCCACCCCACAGTTTCCTGGTTAACGCTCAGGTCAGCCCACAAACAGCTGGGACACCAGGGAAATGTCCTATTCTACAATGATTAGGTCATTTCCTGTGCTGTTTCCTTTCAACTCCTTCTGCCAGAAATTACTATTAATGGGCCATTTCCACCGGGCTGTGGGAGTGGGAATTTTTTTTTTTTTTCCTATTTTTTTTTTGATGGACTGCTAATGTATTTTGCAAATGCAGTTGTTGAAAGTGAACTAAAGATGGCAGGAGACACTGTAGAAAGAAGACAGATCCGCAGTACAGAAAATCACGGCACATTTAGGGGGCGAGGGTACTTCGGGGGTTTTATGTGACACTTTTATGGGACGGCTCGTTTAAAATGTCTTTAAAGCAAAAAAGCATTATTTTCCGAATGGCATCATAATCATTAAAAGAAAAAGAAACATGTTTTTATGTAAAAACTCTAACAGGAAGTCAATGTTGGTTTAATATATATCTGGGTCCCAGGTACAAGATGAAAGGACATTGACAGACATGGTTTTTCTACATATTATTAATATACAAGCAATATATATATTGTAAAGCCCTGCGCAAATGTTGCCGCTATATAAAGCCGTATAATAACAATAATAATATATGTATATATTATATTGTAAAGCACTGTGCAAATGTTGACTCTATATAAAGCCTGTATAATAATAATAATAATAATATATATATATATATATATATATATATATATATATATATATATATATATATAGTAAAGCACTGCGCAAACTGTTGCTGCTATATAAATCCTCTATAATAATAATAAATAAATAAATAAATATATATATATAGATAGATAGATAGATAGATAGATAGATAGATAGATAGATAGATAGATAGATAGATATAGATATGTATATATGTGTATATATATATATATATATATATATATATATATATATATATATAAATAAAGTATGGCATGGCATGAATTCTGATTGGCTCTTGAACAGCTGTACACTATTGCATTTTTGTTTTTTTACATCTGTTTTGCTTTATTGATTTAACAAAACAAAGGGAATTCAGTTAGGTTTGCCAGCTGTGATAAAAAAAAAAAAAAAAAAAAATCTGTTGAATCCTGTAATGGTAAATATGATTGGCATTATTATTATTATGCAGGATTTATATAGCACCAACAGTTTGAGCAGCACTTTACAACATGAGGGCAGACAGTAGTACAGTTACAATACAATTCAATACAGGAGGGATCAGAGGGCCCTGTCTGTTACAATCTAGGAGAGTGGCATAGTGAAACAAATGATTAAAAAAAAAGCAGATAATAAAATAATAAATAAAAGGCAAATAATATAAATCTATAAATGGTAGCAACAATATCACTTGTGTGTCATAAGTTTTTTTTGATATATTAAGTAACCTTTTTATTTCCGGTTTTAAAGTTAAATTTAATGATTCTTATAATTCAAATTATAATCATTCTAAATGTCTCCTATCACTGTTTCTACGTTCATTTACAACAACAAAGATCATACTGTATAAGCCAAAAGATAAAAAACAAAACAAATATATAACTTGTTAGATATGCCCTGGGTGCTGTCATTAAAATGTTCAGTTTTGATAGATTGTTTGTTGATGTAAAAAATACTAAAAAATTCAAATAATAAATGTACACCAAAACTTTAGCATTTTATTTTAAAGACCTGTTACTTTAATAAAGTGTCTAAAATGTGTTTAACTGGCGTAGTAGTATAGATTTACTGCCTTCAGAGCTTCTAGGCATCCCGTCCAGCATTGAAATGAACCCAGTATGCCTAAAGCAGTCTTCCTCAGACTAAAAATCCCAGAGAGTCTCCTCAGCTAAAACAAAAACAAAACCCGATAGCTGTTTGTATTTCTGCATCGCCCTGCATGCCTTAAAGAAGCTTTCAGGCTAAATTCACACCATAACGGGCAGCTGCTGGAGTGCTTTACCGGTCTGGTAGCGGTCCGTTCCTGGCTGCGGTAGGGGGCAGTGTGGCGTGCAATTTAACACATTACACGGCTCTTTTTGTTTTGTATAAATTTTTTTTATGGGGTACAAAACGTACACATCACATATGGTGCTGTACAGCAGCGTGATGATGTGCTGCACTGCCATACATTACCATGCGATTCTGTTCAATGCGCTGTGAGAAAATGCAGCATGTCTGCATTTTTTCGCAGCACACTGCAACACGGCCCTAGGCTGGGTTGCAGTGTGAATGGGACATTCCTTGCCGTGACAGACATTTTACTACATTGCAAAACATCTGCCATGGCAAGGAATGCCATCTCACACTATAAATTAAGCCTTATTAGAACTATGTATAGAGTAATAATATGCAGTATAAAATATTATGAGGGTCATAATTGTTGCTACTAGTAGCATCGTAGTAGTATATAAAAAGAACCAAAAATCACCCCCTTCCTGCCCAGGCCAATTTTCAGCTTTCAACGCTGTCAAAATTTCAATGACAATTGCGCGGTCACACTACACTGTACCCATATGACATTTATAAAAAAAAAATTCACACAAATAGAGCTTTCTTTTGGTGGCATTCAAACATTGCTGTTTTTTTTTTATTGTTTGCTACAGAAATGAAAAAAGACAGAACATTTTGAAAAAAAAAAAAAATTTTTTCATTGATTATAAAATTTTGCAAACAGGTAATTTTTCTCCTTCACTGATGGGCACTGATGAGGCTGCATTGATGGGCACTGATAGATGGCAGTGATGGACACTGATCGCCGGCACTCATAGGCTCTGGTAGGCAGCACTGGTGGGTACTGTTGGGACTGATAATCAGTGACCTGATTATCAGTGTAGATGTCCTTCACTGAAGGGCACTGATGAGGCTGCACTGATGGGCACTAATAGATGCAATTGATGGGCATTGATGAGGCTGCACTGATGGGCACTAATAGGTGGAACTTATGGGCACGGATGAGGTGACACTAATGGGCACTGATCAGCGGCACTCATAGGCACTGATAGGCACTGGTAGGCAGCACTGCTGGGTACTGTTGGGACTGATAATCAGTGACCTGATTATCAGTGTAGATGTCCTTCACTGAAGGGCACTGATGAGGCTGCACTCACACATTGGTTGTTGGCTCTCTTCTCCCCTCCTGTCAGTGTGAGGAAGTGAAAGCCGATGACCGGCTTGTGTTTACATCTGTGATCAGCTGATCACGTGGTAAAGGGCCACTGTGACAATGTCCATTCACAGAAATGCGACTCAGGAGCAAGCCTGTTTCGAGTGCCCCCTTAACCAGAGGCTTTTCATTGGGGGCACTCGGCAGGAGGGTGGAGCCAGGACTGCCCTCGGGGGAATCGAGAAGAGGAGGATCTGATCTACTCTGTGCAAAACCATTACACAGAGCAGGAAAATATAACATGTTTTTTTATTTATTTTTTATGACAACATTTAGAATCAATTTAAGATTAATGACAGTAGGAGGTTGCCCGGTGGCCCCATAAAATGTCTGGAATGGGGCCCTGTAACCATGATTAGGCCTCTGTCAGTGTGTTTGCTGTCTGTGTCTGTGCTGGAGAAAAGTCCCTTCCCTTCCTGACCCTTTGAGGATGCCACTTTGGCAGGTAGTATGGGGGAGGGTTTTTTTTTTTCTTTAACATCATTGTGTCGTCTACGATTTTCTGATTGGCAGGTGAAGCCATTGTAACTGTTTGCTGGGGGTCTGGCTTAAAGTGATTGTAAACGATCAGCCTGTAAAACAACCCATTCCGTTTAAAATAGAAATGAAAGGCAAAACATTTTTTGTGTAGGTATAAGAAAAACATTATAAATACCCCTTTTTGATTTGTTATAAGTGATCACATTCCCTCTGTTCTCAGCTGCATAAGAGCTGGGGGAGGAGAAGCAGCAGAACCCCTTGATCGCCCCCTAATGTTAACCCCTTCCCTGCCAGTGACATTTACACAGTAATCAGTGCATTTTTATAGCACTTATCACTGTATAAATGACAATGGTCCCAAAAAAGTGTCAAAAGTGTCCAATCTGTACGCCACAATGTCGCAGTCCCGCTAAAAAATTGCAGATCGCCGCCATTACTAGAAAAAAAAAAAAATGCCATAAATCTATCCCCTATTTTGTAGACACTATAACTTTTGCGCAAACCAATAAATATACACTTATGCTGATTTTTTTGATTTTTTTAACCAAAAATATGTAGAAGAATACAAATCGGCCTAAACTGATGAAGACATTTTTTTGGGGGGATATTTATTAAAGCAAAAAGTAAAAAATATTGTTTTTTTTGTTTTTTCAAATATGTCGCTCTCTTTTTGTTTATAGTGCAAAAAATGAAAAACGCAGAGGTGATCAAATACCACCAAAAAGAAAACTCTATTTGTGCAAATAAAAGGATGTAAATTTTGTTTGGGTACAACATTGCATGAACGTGCAATTGTCAGTTAAAACGACGCAGTGCTATATTGAAAAAAAAAAATGGCCTGGTCAATAAGGGGGTAACACTTCCGGTCTGTAAGTGGTTAATAACAATTGTATTTCAATATATTTCAATACACCATCCTCTGCCACAGAAGACAAGCCATTAGACGATATAAAAATATTTACAAAAAAGGCACATTTATATCCCGTGAATCGACTTTCAAAAAACACTGAAAATTCTCAAACTCATTAACTGCAAAAACTTTGTTTGTGCTATAAACAAACAAACAAACAATGAACAACATAATAACTCCTTTTTAATCAGAAAAATTCTCCCAAGTGCCATCTAGTGGTCAAGGATGCAAATGTTATTTGTACACTACTGCTTTATAAACAAAGGATAAATATTTATAGATGTATTTAAACATGGAAAAAACAAATGTAATTTATTCTCCATCCTCAAGAGTATCTGATGCTTTTTTTTTTTTAAAGTATATAAAAATAAACCATGCGTTCTGGTGCCAAAACATGCTTCTTGTGCCCCCTGAAAGCTGTCATGTATGGTCCCCACACTGACCTGCCTGCCTCCTGCACTGATGTGATACACCCTGTGCTTCCCGTCTGCAGTCAAAACTTAGTTCTGTAATAGCTTTTTTTTTTTTTTTTTTTTTTTTTAAGCAGTTCAATAGTTTAGGAAGAACCTCAGCCAAAAATAACAAATGAAAAAATGAATAAAATAATAACACACACAAAAAAAGAAAAAATAACAAAAATATATTTTGCTTAAATACTCACGTTCAGTCCAAAGAATCACCAGATGTCCTCAGTTTGGGGGCCAGCACCATTCAACCTAATCTCTGTCACTCTGCTTTCTCCTGCTATCAGCGTGCTTCTTGTCAGCACATGAATGAATTAGTTCCTTGTGCTGTTTCTTCCTCTTACACTCCAGCCTGACTGTACAAGGGCTACACGAGGCTGATATCAGATCAAATTCTGGTACTTGCACTGCTTGCATAAAAAATTAATTTAATGACATATTCATTTGTGTTTTTTTTTATATTTGCCTAGAATTCAGCTTTATGATAGGCACAGGCTTTCCTTCTTTACAAAAAAAAAGAGTCTAATTATCAGGGCTTTTTTCCCAGGGAATAGGTGCAGGGACTCCCTCCTTGTGAGCATCCTCCCTTGGTTCCACCCCCTACCCACCTCTGAGCATCCTCCCTTGGTTCCAACCCCTACCCACCTCTGAGGATCCTCCTTGGTTCCACCCCCCTACCCACCTCTGAGGATCCTCCTTGGTTCCACCCCCCTACCCACCTCTGAGCATCCTCCCTTGGTTCCAACCCCTACCCACCTCTGAGGATCCTCCTTGGTTCCAACCCCTACCCACCTCTGAGCATCCTCCCTTGGTTCCAACCCCTACCCGCCTCTGAGGATCCTCCTTGGCTCCACCCCCTACCCACCTCTGAGCATCCTCCCTTGGTTCCAACCCCTACCCACCTCTGAGGATCCTCCTTGGTTCCACCCCTTACCCACCTCTGAGCATCCTCCCTTGGTTCCACCCCCCTACCCACCTCTGAGGATCCTTCCTTGGTTCCATCCCCCTACGCAGCTCTGAGGATCCTTCCTTGGTTCCACCCCCTACCCACCTCTGAGCATCCTCCCTTGGTTCCACCCCCTACCCACCTCTGAGAATCCTCCCTTGGCTCCACCCCTTTCCCACCTCCAAGCACCGCCCCTTTTAGAGAATATAGAACCACCAAGTATCATTTTGTGCTACTTAGTAATCTATATGGAATTTGCTAATGATAACAAGAAAGACCATAAAATACATCCCCTGCAGTGAGCAACAACAGACCCCCAACCCAGGAATAGTAGACCCCCCCCAGCAACATTAGATCTCCCCATTACCAATAGACCCCCCCCACTTCATCAATAATAGACACCCCGGCATCAATAGATCCCCCACACAGGAATAGACTCCCCCTATCAGCAACAAAGGACCCCCCCACAAGAAAATACCACAGCAACAAGAGATTCCCAACAGCAACAACAGATTTACCAGCAGCTATCATCAATGGATTCTTTAGCAGCCAGCAACAATAGCCTCCAGTAGCTGTCCAATCATGCAGGGTGCAGGGGCGCTGCCCTCCTTGCGGTCCATGCGTCCGACCCCCTAATCTACATGCGGGGCACCAGATGCATTGATCCCAATGTTTTGTTTTTTTAGAGCCAGAGGCTCTAATTGGCTTCAAAAAAAGGTGGACTTTGGGGAGAAGAGCACTGCACCCTAAATCCATCCAGGTGTGTGAGAATAACAAATTAATATTTGCTATTGTCTTCCCGATTCTCCTCCTGGCCCATCAGGAAGCGGCTCCTGAGACCAGATAGGCCGGGAGAAGAAGCGATCCTGTTAGCCACTGCGCCAAGGGAAGGAGGAGGGAAGCCGCCGAAGAGGAAGCTGCCATGAACCCCGAGACACAGGGAGAGTGAATCTGTAGAGGAGGAAGCTGCCATGAACCCCGAGACACAGGGAGGGTGAATCCGTAGAGGAGGAGGAAGCCATGAACCCCGAGACACAGGGAGGGTGAATCCGTAGAGGAGGAGGAAGCCATGAACCCCGAGACGCAGGGAAGGTGAATCCGTAAGAGGAGGAAGAAGCCATGAACCCTAGACGCAGGGAAGGTGAATCCGTAAGAGGAGGAAGCCGACATGAACCCTCGTGATACAGGGAGGGTGAATCCGTAGAGGAGGAGGAAGCCATGAACTCCGAGACGCAGGGAGAGTGAATCCCTAGAGGAGGAGGAAGCCATGAACTCCGAGACGCAGACAAGGTGAATCCGTAGAGCAGAAAGAAGCCATGAACCCCGAGACGCAGACAAGGTGAATCCGTAGAGCAGAAAGAAGCCATGAACCCCGAGACGCAGGGAAGGTGAATCCGTAAGAGGAGGAAGAAGCCATGAACCTTAGACACAGGGAAGGTGAATCCGTAGAGGAGGAAGCCGCCATGAACCCTGGGGGCACAGCAATCCATTTAAAATAAATGGCCTGGCGTGCCTGCGTTTTCTCTGCCCAAAAAAAGAAGGGTGCATGCATCTGTTTAAAAACGTGGCCACAGAGAAATTACATGATCTTTTTACCATGCGATTTCCCTGCGGTTCCTGCACATGTACTGTGATTTTACATGCGTAAGGGTGCCATTCAGAATGAAAGGTAGCCCAGTGCATTTTTCACAGAGCAGTGCGTTTTCACTGCAGGTAGGTGCGGGAATTACTGTGATTCCCGCAACCGCAGCCAAATGCAGAAGTGTGAACCTAGCCTTAAAGCATTTGTTACCCCAACACTTCATATTCCTGATATGTGGCTGCTGTACCATGTACTTGTATGAGAAAGTATCCAGATCTCTTTGTTTTGCTTCCTTTGTGTGAAATCCCTGGTGTTTCTGCCAGTCCCTCCGCTTTCCTATTAACAACTGACCACACTAAGCAGTAGAGCACACCGTATTAGTTCTCTAGCAATGCTTGGAACTCAGCCCGCTCTTTTCCAATGATCAGACTTGTCCTGACACGCCCCCATTGCAAAGCCATTCACTGGGAAGCCCAGTGTAATGCTGCTTCTCCTCCCCCCAGCTCTTATGTAGATGAGAACAAAGGGAATGTGATCACTTATAAAATAGGGAAAAAGCTATCTATATATATATATATATATATATATATATATATATATATATTTTTTTTTTTTTTTTTTTTTTTTTTAAATATCTATACACAAATGTTTTGCCTTTCATTTCTAATTTAAACTGAATTTTTTTTATGTTTTTAACTCTGGCGTTTTTTTATTACAATAATGCATTGATCCTGCCATAAAGATTATTTTAGGCATTTTCTATTATAGGGTCCCAGTTCCCCAACTGTGAGCTTGTAGTGTCACTTATCGGGTTGCTTCCAAAAAGAGACCACATGCGGCCATTTAACCACTTAAGGACCAGGCCTCTTTTTCAGACTTGGTGTTTACATGTTTAAAAGTGTTTTTTTTGCTAGAAAATTACTTATAACCCCCAAACATTTTATATTGTTTTTTTTCTAACACCCTAGAGAATAAAATGGCGGTCATTGAAATACTTTTTTTCACACCGTATTTGCGCAGCGGTCTTACAAGTGCACTTTTTTTGGAAAAAATTCACTTTTTTGAATAAAAAAAGAAGACAACAGTAAAATAATAGTACGCCGAGTAAATTGATACCCAACATGTCACGCTTCAAAATTGCGCCCGCTCGTGGAATGGCGTCAAACTTTTAGCCTCAAAAATCTCCATAAGCGACATTTAAAAAATTTAAAAAATTTAAAAATTCTACAGGTTGCATTTTTTGCGTTACAGAGGAGGTCTAGGGCTAGAATTATTGCTCTCGCTGTACCGATCGCGGCGATACCTCGCGGCTTCTGTGCGCAAGCTCATCGTGACGGGGTGTTTTTAAAAAAAATAAAAAAAAATTCTTATTTATTTTAATTGATTTTATTTATTTTTACACTGTTTAAAAAAAAAAAATGGATCACTTTTATTCCTATTACAAGGAATGTAATAGAAAAAAGCATGACAGGTCCTCTTAAATATGAGATCTGGGGTCAAAAAGTCCTCAGATCTCATATTTGGGCTAAAATGCAAAAAAAATAAAAAATAAAAAATGACATTTAAAAAAAATATACCTTTAAGAGGTATGGGCGGAAGTGACGTTTTGACAGCACTTCCGCCCTCCTATGGTATAGAGACGAGCGGGGGCCCTCTTAGCCTTACTCATCTCCATACCCAGCTAGCAGAAGGACCCGATCGCCTCCGACGGCTCCGGTAAGCGGCGGAAGGTGCAGGAGGGCGGCGGGAGGGGGGGTGGCACCTCTCCCGCCGCCGATAGCGGTGATCTCACGGTGAATCCACCGTGGAGACCACCGTTATCGTACAGCCGACCGCCGCCTGAAGAGATGGATATCTCGTTTGTGGCAGCAGCTGCTACCGTTACCGAGATATCCCTCTTCAAAAATAGGAAGTACATTGGCGTGCGCTGGTCGGCAAGTGGTTAAACACATTTTACACAGACATTGTCCACTGTTGTCACCATCAGAGACCCATTTCAATAATGGCCATGTGGTTGTTGCTGGAGCACATGTAGACAAGAAGTGGCTGCAGGAGATTAGCAGCACTGAGATGCAAGGTGAAAATTAGTATGTTATTTAAAAAGTAGCAATTGTTTATGGGACACAGTATTTTAGCAAATACTAAAAAAGGAACTGCTCACATAATTTGTAAAAAACAAAAAAATAAAACATCTTTGCCATTCTTAAGCTTCCCTCCAACCACTTTGCATATTATTTTACATATACTGTGATTCTGTATTTGCCAAATATGCTTCAGAAATCTCCCTCCACTGAGTCTGGCTGCAGCCATTTTAACTGTGGGCAGGTGAAGCTGCTGCTTGTTCACTTCCTGGATTTACACAGACACACACCTCCAGCTCTGCAGCTCTCATTGGTGCTCTTATGACTCATCCCTCCTCCCTTCCTGGCAAACTCTCACAAGAGTTAGAGAGAGAGAGAGAGAGAGCTTTGCATGATGTCATAAGCCTAGGTTAATGACCAGACAAGATTTATGAAGTGGGCTGTATATGGTATTTACTGGCAGAAAAACATGTTTTACTATCCAAAGTTAAAACAACATGGGCAGAAAATTTCATAGATGGAAAGATGAAAAAATTACTGGCGTTCCGCTTTAAGGTTTACATCTACTTCAATGTCAGCTTACAGCCATCAGAGTTTTGTCTGCCCATCTCATTCTTTGTCTATCAATCAGTGTCCATCAGCCCGTATCCATGTTAGTTTTAGTCTAATATAGGTAATAACACATTCTGTGCACTAAGAATATGAGAAGTTCACTGATCTTAACAAGTACACTCGGTCGACAGTTTTGTAAATTTCCATGGTCATTGAACTTCTCAGTAAAGTCCAATATCTTTAATAACAAATAACGGGAGAAACAGGGTCTCATATACAGTATCTCACAAAAGTGAGTACACCCCTCACATTTTTGTAAATATTTTATTATATCTTTTCATGTGACAAAACTGAAGAAATGACACTTTGCTACAATGTAAAGTAGTGAGTGTACAGCTTGTATAACAGTGTAAATTTGCTGTCTCCTCAAAATAATTCAACACACAGCTATTAATGTCTAAAATTCTGACAACAAAACTGAGTACATCTCTAAGTGAAAATGCCCAAATTGGGCCCAATTAGTCATTTTCCATCCCCGGTGTTATGCGATTCGTTAGTGTTACAAGGTCTCAGGTGTGAATTGGGGGCAAGTGTGTTAAATTTGGTGTTATCGCTCTCACTCTCTCTTACTGGTCAGTGGAAGTTCAATATGGAACTTCATGACAAAGAACTCTCTGAGTATCTGAAAAAAATCTGAAAAAAAAAGAATTATTGCTCTACATAAAGATGACCTAGTCTATAAGAAGATTACCAAAACCAGGGCTCGAGTCCTGCGGGAACGCATGGGAACGGCGTTCCCGTACTATTTCCACAGCGGGAACGCCGTTCCCATTAGCCGCCTGAGGGCTGAGGCTATGCAGCGTGTAGTCCTCTGCAGCCCGAGTGACTGGTTGCTAGGCAGGGGCCGCGACGCGTCTAGCAACCGGTCACATGACGTCGGCCGTACACGTATGCACGCACTGGCACGAGTCAGTGGGCAGTGTGACACACGCTGCGCGCCTGCTTGGATCCGGACTGTCCCCTCCCTCCCCTCTACCCAGTGCCAGACAGTCCTGGCCTCCTGGGGCCACAGCCGCTGCACTGCTTCCAGTTTACTTATCCCTCGAGAACAGAAGGGAAGAGGATACCAGGTTAGTCACTAGTGTGTAAGTTGCACTCTGCAATACCCTGCCAATACTCTGCAATACCCTTGCAATACATACCCTGACAATACTCTGCAATACCCTGCCAATACTCTGCAATACCCTATCAAAACTCTGCAATACCCTGCCAATACTCTGCAATACCCTTGCAATACATACCCTGACAATACTCTGCAATACCCTGCCAATACTCTGCAATACCCTATCAAAACTCTGCAATACCCTGCCAATACTCTGCAATACCCTGCCAATACTCTGCAATACTCTGCCAATACTCTGCAATACTCTGCCAATACTCTGCAATACATACTCTGCCAATACTCTGCAATACTGTGCCAATACTCTGCAATACTGTGCCAATACTCTGCAATACTCTTCCAATACTCTGCAATACCCTGCCAATACTCTGCAATACTCTGCCAATACATACCCTGCCAATACTCTGCAATACTCTGCAATACCCTATCAATACTCTGCAATACCCTGCCAATACTCTGCCAATACATACCCTGCCAATACTCTGCAATACCCTGCCAATACTCTGCCAATACTCCACAATACATACCCTGCCAATACTCTGCAATACCCTATCAATGCTCTGCAATACCCTGCCAATACTCTGCAATACTCTGCAATACATACCCTGCCAATACTCTGCAATACCCTATCAATACTCTGCAATACTGTGCCAATACTCTGCAATACCCTGCCAATACTCTGCAATACTCTGCCAATACTCTGCAATACATACCCTGCCAATACTCTGCAATACCCTATCAATACTCTGCAATACTGTGCCAATACTCTGCAATACTCTGCCAATACTCTGCCAATACTCTGCAATACTCTGGCAATAGATACCCTGCCAATACTCTGCAATACCCTATCAATACTCTGCAATACCCTGCCAATACTCTGCCAATACATACCCTGCCAATACTCTGCAATACCCTGCCAATACTCTGCAATACTCTGCCAATACTCTGCAATACATACCCTGCCAATACTCTGCAATACCCTATCAATACTCTGCAATACCCTATCAATACTCTGCAATACCCTGCCAATACTCTGCAATACCCTGCCAATACTCTGCAATACTCTGCCAATACATACCCTGCCCATGCCAATACTCTGCAATACTCTGCAATACATACCCTGCCAATACTCTGCAATACCCTTCCAATACTCTGCAATACCCTATCAATACTCTGCAATACCCTGCCAATACTCTGCTATACTCTGCAATACCCTGCCAATACTCTGCAATACATACCCTGCCAATACTCTGCAATACCCTGCCAATACTCTGCAACACATACCCTGCCAATACTCTGCAATACATACCCTGCCAATACTCTGCAATACCCTGCCAATACTCTGCCAATACTCCGCAATACATACCCTGCCAATACTCTGCAATACCCTATCAATGCTCTGCAATACCCTGCCAATACTCTGCAATACTCTGCAATACATACCCTGCCAATACTCTGCAATACCCTATCAATACTCTGCAATACTGTGCCAATACTCTGCAATACCCTGCCAATATTCTGCAATACTCTGCCAATACTCTGCAATACATACCCTGCCAATACTCTGCAATACCCTATCAATACTCTGCAATACTGTGCCAATACTCTGCAATACTCTGCCAATACTCTGCAATACTCTGGCAATAGATACCCTGCCAATACTCTGCAATACCCTATCAATACTCTGCAATACCCTGCCAATACTCTGCCAATACATACCCTGCCAATACTCTGCAATACCCTGCCAATACTCTGCAATACTCTGCCAATACTCTGCAATACATACCCTGCCAATACTCTGCAATACCCTATCAATACTCTGCAATACCCTATCAATACTCTGCAATACCCTGCCAATACTCTGCAATACCCTGCCAATACTCTGCAATACTCTGCCAATACATACCCTGCCCATGCCAATACTCTGCAATACTCTGCAATACATACCCTGCCAATACTCTGCAATACCCTTCCAATACTCTGCAATACCCTATCAATACTCTGCAATACCCTGCCAATACTCTGCTATACTCTGCCAATACTCTGCAATACATACCCTGCCAATACTCTGCAATACCCTGCCAATACTCTGCAACACATACCCTGCCAATACTCTGCAATACATACCCTGCCAATACTCTGCAATGCCCTATCAATACTCTGCAATACTGTGCCAATACTCTGCAATACTCTGCCAATACTCTGCCAATACTCTGCAATACTCTGCAATACTCTGCCAATACATACCCTGCCAATACTCTGCAATACCCTATCAATACTCTGCAATACCCTGCCAATACTCTGCCAATACATACCCTGCCAATACTCTGCAATACCCTGCCAATGCTCTGCAATACTCTGCCAATACTCTGCAATACATACCCTGCCAATACTCTGAAATACCCTGCCAATACTCTGCAATACCCTATCAATACTCTGCAATACCCTGCCAATACTCTGCAATACTCTGCCAATACATACCCTGCCAATACATACCCTGCCAATACTCTGCAATACATACCCTGTCAATATTCTGCAATACCCTTCCAATACTCTGCAATACCCTATCAATACTCTGCAATACCCTGCCAATACTCTGCAATACTCTGCAATACCCTGCCAATACTCTGCAATACATACCCTGCCAATACTCTGCAATACCCTGCCAATACTCTGCAATACATACCCTGCCAATACTCTGCAATACATACCCTGCCAATACTCTGCAATACCCTGCCAATTCTCTGCAATACATACCCTGCCAATACTCTGCAATACATACCCTGCCAATGCTCTGCAATACCCTGCCAATACTCTGCAATACATACCCTGCCAATACTCTGCAATACATACCCTGCCAATACTCTGCAATACCCTGCCAATACTCTGCAGTACTCACCCTGCCAATACTCTGCAATACATACCCTACCAATACTCTGCAATACTTACTCTGCCAATACTCTGAAATACTTACTCTGCTAATACTCTGAAATACTTACTCTGCCAATACTCTGCAATACATACCCTGACAATACTCTGCAATACATACCCTGCCAATACTCTGCAATACCCTGCCAATACTCTGCAAAACATACCCTGCCAATACTCTTCAGTACTCACCCTGCCAATACTCTGCAGTACTCACCCTGCCAATACTCTGCAATACATACCCTGTCAATACTCTGCAATACTTACTCTGCCAATACTCTGCAATACATACCCTCCCAATACTGTGCAATACATACCCTGCCAATACTCTGCAATACTTACTCTGCCAATACTCTGCAATACTTACTCTGCCAATACTCTGCAATACTTACCCTGCAATACCCAGAAATGCCCTGCCAATAATCTGCCATACCCAGTAATAATCTTCAATACCCTGCCAATACTCTGCAATACCCTGCCAATACTTATCCTGCCAATATTCTGCAATACCCTGACAATACTTACCCTGCCAATACTTCCTCTGCCAATACCCAGCCCTACCCATCCATGCTCAGCCAATATTACATTGGGGGAGATGCAGGGCTCAAGTCCTGCGGGAACTCACGGGAACGGAGTTCCTGTACTTTTTCCACAACAGGAACTCAGTTCCCGTTAGCAGCCATGTCCTGCAAGACTTTGAAGTATGCGAGCTGTGTGGCAGGTGCTACACCAGCAGCCGCCGACACAGCTCGCAATAGTAAGTGCCGCACACCTGACCATTCAGGCATTGCCAGTAGGGGGCCCCATGACAGCTTCCTCTTCGATCTACCTGTCAATCACAGCTAGCTGATGGGTAGATCAGGTCTAGGTCTAGCTGATGGGTAGATCAGGTCTAGGTCTAGCTGACGGGTAGATCAGGTCTAGGTCTAGCTGACGGATAGATCAGCTATTCTGCTCACAGGACATGCAGGGAGAGAGGTGAGCTGAGGGAGGAACATCAGTCTGGGGTGGTAATCTGAGCACAATACCTGGCAAAGTTTAATGCCAGGAGGGAAGTTTATGTGGAAATATGTGAAGGGTTGGAATAGCAGCGAGTGTGTGTTGGAGCCCCTGCAGAGTTTGCAGCCCCCCAAGCCAACATAGGTCTCCTAAGCAGGAACACATCACTATCTCCCCAAGCATTCTGTCCAGATAATGTGCAGTTCATTTATGACCTTTCCGTTTAACCCTGTGTTATCCAAACTCTGTTCAATGAAAAGTGTAAACTCCCCACATAAACACTCTATATACAAAATAACATTCCCCAATAAAGATCAGAACATGATGTTCACATTTGCATGGAAGCACAATTGAATGAATGCTGATTATTTAGAGAATTGCCGTATTTATGTTTATTGAGAATTGTTTTTTTTTAATGTACTAACAGTTAAGCTTCGTACACACAATACGAAAATTGGATGAAAAATACCTCTTTTGAAGCGTTTGTGCATATGAGCATATAATTTTTTATTTTTTTTTGGTGGGGGAGTGGATCTTGGGTGGGAGTTCCCACACTTTTTCCCCCAGGACTTGACCCCTGGCCAAAACCCTGAAACTGAACTGCAGCATTGTGGCCAAGACCATACAGCAGTTTAACAGGTTCCACTCAGAACAGGCTTCGCTATGGTCGACCAAAGAGGTTGAGTGCATGTGCTCAGCATCATATGCAGAGGTTCTCTTTTGGAAATAGACGTATGAGTGCTGCCAGCATTGCTGCAGAGGTTGAAGGGGTGGGGGGTCAGCCTGTCAGTGCTCAGACCATACGCCGCACACTGCATCAAATTGGTCTGCATGGCTGTCGTCCCAGAAGGAAACCTCTTCTAAAGATGATGCACAAGAAAGCCCACAAACAGTTTGCAGAAGACAAGCAGACTAAGGACATGAATTACTGGAACCATGTCCTGTGGTCTGATGAGTCCAAGATGTGACGGCAACCAGGTGAGGAGTACAAAGACAACTGTGTCTTGCCTACAGTCAAGCATGGTGGTGGGAGTGTCATGGTCTGGGGCTGCATGAGTGCTGCGGACACTGGGGAGCTACAGTTCATTGAGGGAACCCTGAATACCAACAGGTACTGTGACATATTGAAGCAGAGCATGATCCCCTCCCTTCGGAGACTGAGCCGCAGGGCAGTATTGCAACATAATAACAACCCCAAACACATCTCCAAGACAACCACTGCCTTGCTAAAGAAGCTGAGGGTAAAGGTAATGGACTGGCCAAGCATGTCTCCAGACCTAAACCCTATTGAGTATCTTTTGGTATCCGCAAACGGAAGCTGGAGGAGCTCAAAGTCTCTAACATCCACCAGCTCCGTGATGTCGTCATGGAGGAGTAGAAGAGGACTCCAGTGCCAACCTGTGAAGCTCTGGTGAACTCCATGTCCAAAAGGGTTAAGGCAGTGCTGGAAAATAATGGTGGCCACACCAAATATTGACACTTTGGGCACAATTTGGACATTTTCACTTAGGGGTGTACTCACCTTTGTTGCCAGCGTTTTAGACATTAATAGCTGTGTATTGAGTTATTTTGAGGGGACAGTAAATTTACACTGTTATACAAGCTGTACACTCACTACTTTACATTGTAGACAAGTGTCATTTCTTCAGTGTTGTCACATGAAAAGATATAATAAAATATTTACAAAAATGTGAGGGGTGTACTCACTTTTGTGAGATACTATATATATATATATATATATATATATATATATATATATATATATATATATATATATATATATACAAATTTAGATCTATACTTAGACAAAATGTTAGCGAGAAAAAAAAATGGGTAGACTTAATAAACTACTCAGTCTTTTCTCTGCTGCCACTTTTCTATGTTAACACAAATATCTAAATATAAAACATTTATATATTTTATATGTTAAAGTTAAAATAATCACATAAAAAGTGGCTGATATCTTGGTACAAACGATCACTGATATTGGCTTCCCCATATTCCTACATATAGATCAATAAGTCGATTGGATGATTATATATATATATATATATATATATATATATATATATATATATATATATATATATATTTATATATATTAGAAGCCCAGTATGGTGGGCTTCTAATATATTTATGTGAGGGGCCCGGTGGGTATTTAAGCTCACCACTCACCCTTGCTCTGTGTTGGTTACATTGTAGCAAAGTGTCTTTTCTTCAGTCTTGTCACATGAAAAGATATAATAAAATATTTACAAAAATGTGAGTGGTGTACTCACTTTTGTTAGATAATATCTATCTATCTATCTATCTATCTATCTATCTATCTATCTATCTATCTATCTATCTATCTATCTATCTATCTATCTATATCACCCCCTCAATCTCCTCACAGATCTCAAACTTACTGAATGACTTCGACCCTTCCTGACTAATGACACCACAAAGAAACTCGTTCACTCCTTGATTATTTCCCACCTTGACTACTGCAACTCTCTCCTTAATGGCCTACCCTTAAGCAGGCTATCCCCCCTTCAGTCTATTATGAATGCTGCTGCTAGACTAATACACCTCACTAATCGTTCCGTGACTGCCGCCCCTCTCTGCCAATCCCTTCACTGGCTTCCCCTACCCCACCATGTAAAATTCAAAATGCTAACCATAGCATACAAAGCCATCTACATCACCAACCTCATCTGCAGATATCGCCCAAATCATCCCCTCCGCTCCTCCGGCGACCTCCTGGTTTCTAGCTCCCTTGTTACCTCCTCTCATGCTCGCCTTCAAGACTTCTCCAGAGCCTCTCCCATCCTCTGGAACTCCCTGCCCCAGTCTGTCCACTCAGCCCCTACCTTGTCCACCTTTAAGAGTTCCCTGAAAACTCATTTATTCAGGGAAGCCTATCCCACACCCACCTAACTGTCCCCGAGCCCCCCCCCCCCCATCAAATCATTCTCTGCAGCTATTACCTTTTGTACCACCACCCCCTCCCTTTAGAATGTAAGCTCTACGAGCAGGACCCTCCTGTCCTTTTGTATTGTACTGTAATTGTGTTGTCCCCCCTATACATTGTAAAGCGCTGCGTAAACTGTTGGCACTATATAAATCGTTAATAATAATAATAATAATAATATATATATATATATATATATATATATATATATATATATATATAGTGCTTGAAATGTCCAAGAGTGTAAAGATTGGTATACATTTGTGGTACATAAGCCTATTGTACAGAAGGTCATAGAGGACCGACAACCCTGCTAGAACCTGAGCGGTGATCTTGCAGGAAAATGAGAAATACTGGCAGGATCAACAGGTAACTAATAAGTGCTGCAATTAAACAAAGTTTGGTTTGAACAATTATTTATGAAGTAAAGCCTGAACAATGCACATCAGTGAGATTTTTTTCCCCAGAGTTACATTTTAATTTCAGGTCCTGGTATCACATCATCACATACATGCTTCAGCTACAGTCGAAATTAGTTTCATTCATTTTCACACCTTGCTCACTTGTATAGAATGACTTCTGTTTAGGTAATAATCTGCGGTGTTGCTGATACATAGAAGAAATTATGCTGAATGAAAAGGTTAACATTGTTTACAAATAGAGAAGAGTATCTAACCAATATCTCCTAGCACCTCTCACATAATCAGTGCCTTTATGTCACAACAACACAAGCTGTGTGAGAGGGAACAGGTGTGCTGGAATCACATCTGCCACATCTGCTTCCTCCATGCAGAGTCATGCCAAGAACTGTTACACATTGATGGTAATACTTGTACATTGGTGTGTCTGCACAGCGGTACTCGTCAGTAGAGATCAGTGCAACAAGCAGAAAGAAAACACCTTCCTGCTGAACCAAGGATGAATTCGATTTTAAAGGGATTGTAAAGTGAATTAAAAAAATAAAAATAAAATAACAAACATGTTATACTTACCTCCACTGTGCAGCTCGTTTTGCACAGAGTGGTCCCTCGGCGGCTGTCTCGGCTTTCCCCCACAGGTACTTCTCATGTTCATGCGAGCTCCCTCGCATGGTGAGAAGCATCTGCGGGCACGTTCCCGTGATACAGCCGGCGGCTATAGCCGCTCGCTGTATCACACGGCCCCGCCCCCCGGCGCTCCGCGTCAGTGGATGTGATTGACAGCAGCGCGAGCCAATGGCTGTGCTGCTTTCCATCCATCCACTCCAGTCAATCAGCGGCCAGGCTGAACAGTGGAAAGGACGTCAAGGGACGAGCGCAGGACTTTCAAGGGGTGAGGTAAGTAAAACGGGGGGGGGGGGGGGGGGGCTGGGGGCGCAGGCACTGTCAGATGTTTTTTCACCTTAATGCATAGAATGCATTAAGGTGAAAAAACATTTACCTTTACAACCCCTTTAACCACATTCACACGGGATGCTCTTCTGAAGAACTAATTCTTAAAGCCTTTCTCCAACTAAACAACTCGCTATCCCTCCCTCCTATTTACAATCTCTTTAGAAGTAAAAAACTTCTTTTGAGCTTGCTGTATATCCCTCAACAGCTTCTCTTCTGGGTGTGGAGACCACTCTTCCAACTCCGCAGTCCACCTTGACTAGCTCCTTCTTTGTAGTGTCATCACGTCATGCAGTCATCTGGAGCCTGTCAAGATTAGGTGGCCAATAAGGAGTGTCCTCATCACCCAGCCAACAACATAGACAGCTGAAGAAGGAGCCTTCTCCTCTGAAATGAAGTAGATAGGAGATACAGGAGCCTACATGTTAAGTAACCATACATTCAAGTGGTTTTACATATTTCCCAGCAGAAAAGTAGACGGTGTCAGAAACCATGAAATCAGGCTGAGACAGGAGTACAGTTAAATCACACTTGTTTAATAATAAAAGTAAAAAGAATAAACATAGTCAAAATATAGCCAAAGTTCAGTAACTGTAAGGGATAGTCAGCCAAGCCAGAAGTCAGGGATCAATGTAGTGGAACAGCAAGCAGGATCTGGAGCCAGAAGGGATGTTAGCAAAGCCAGCCTTTAAACAGGAATGCAGGAGACAGTTTCTTGTGATGTGACCAAGGCGAAGGCAAAGCTCCTCTGGACTGGACAGCTTAAGTAGGCAGGACTGACGAGCAGGATCATCAACAGCTGAGTAATTGGGGAGAGAGATGGGAGCTGGCAATTAGCTGACAGCTGAGTGGCAAGCTTGGAGAAGGAAGGGCTGAGCCCAGCCCTGACAGACACTTGAAGAAGGACTCTCCTACTCTGCACTGAAGAAGGTAGGAGACACAGGACCCCACGTGTTAGTTGGCCACACATTTGGATACGTTTCCACATGACCTGGCAGTATTGCAGAAAAAGGACTCTCGTCCTCTGCAGTGAAGAAGATAGGAGATACAGGATGCCACATGTTAAGTTATAGTCGATTTAGGTACATTTCCACATCATCCCGCAGCAACCTAGACAGCTCAAGAAGGACTCTCCTTCCTTGCAGTGAAGAAGATAGGAGGTACAGGACCCCACATGTTAGGTGACCAAGGATTTTGGTAAGTTTTCACATCACCCAGCAGCAACATAGACAGCTGAATAAAGACTCTCCTCCTCTGCAATGAAGTCATTAGGAGACGCAGGCCCCACGAATTAGGTAACCATGGATTTAGGTAAGTTTCTCCATCACCCAGCAGAACATAAACAGCTGAAGGACTCTCCTCTGCAGTGAAAATGATACAGAGTACCACATGCTAGGTGATCACTGATTTAGGTAGATTTACACATTACCCAACAACAAAGTAGACAGCTGAAGAAGGACTCCCCTTCCCTGTAATGAAGAAAATAGGAGACACAAGACCCCACATGTTAGGTGACCACGGATTTATGCAAGTTTCCACATATCCCAGCAGCAACTAGAACAACTGAAGAAGGATCCTCTTCTTCTACAGTGAAAAAGATAGAAGACACAGGACCTCACATGTTAAGGGACAATGGATTTAGATATGTTTCCACATCACCCAACAACAAAATAGATAGCTGAAGAAGGATCCTGTTCCTGTGCACTGAAGATGGTGGGAGACACTGGTCCCCATGTGTTAGGTGACCAAGGATTTAGGTAAGTATAAAAAGCTTTTGGCTTAGAATTTCTTTTTCACATACCATAGTGATCAGTTAATTCAGGAGGAGGGGGATAAAATTGATACCCGTGGATGATTTGTAAGTGCAAAAAAGATTTCCATTGAGGTAAATGGAGATCGTGGTGCATAATGCATAAATATAGATCAGTAGATCTCTAGAAATTTCAGTTGGAGGTTGGACTAGACAAACAGTGAAAATTCCTGAGCAGCATTGAGTATGTATGTACCAATGCTATGGTCAAGATACTGAGGAAGGGAAGGAAAAAGAAAAAAATAAGTGCACTAAAAGTGCAATTATCCTTTAAGCCCTTTATACTTGGATGCGGTATTAGCACCACTTATTGTAGCATCAGATGTAATTATCCCAATTGTCAATGAGTTAACTACTAATTAGCATGCAATCTTGAGCGATAATTACTGGGTACTATTGTTCAGTTCCCTGATCTGTACTTAATCAGGGCCATTAGTATTTGTTTTCCCTTTTATATCTGTTATAGTTTGTGTATGGCTTCCTTGTGTACTGTACATTGATAAACACACTTGTGTGTTGAAAAAATACATATTTTTCTTTAGTTACAAAAATATGGACAGTCTTTTCTGGAATCACAAGGACATTTATGTTGGCCTAGCTATACAACTGTCTCAAAAATGGAACACGTTCTTTTCTGTTTTTGTTTACAAATAACTTTTCTAGTTGGTCATTCTGATTAGTTGTCACAGTGGTACACCAAGTGGTTATCATCATTTTAATGGGCCACTAGCTGTCAGATGAGAATGATTACACAAGACTCCGGGACATTCTTAGGCGCACGTATAAAAAAAAATAGACCCTTTTCCCAGCTTTCACATGCAGTCTTTAAATAGTAAAATATTACTTCATCTTTAGAAAACAGAAATAGCAAAGACATGAAATTGATGATACAAAAGAATGTAGGTGTCAGGGCCTGGATCTGAACCTGGAATGCCTGCTCTGTCTGGCAATGTCTCTTCTTGCTGAGCTACCTGCGATGCTGGGCAGCACCCTATGTGATACATTGGACAATCCTGCCTTAAGCCTTGTTTCTGTTAAACTTTGAACTCCTTGCTCCTTCCATGAACTTCCTATTTAACTTCCTATTGTACTTCCTGTCTGTCAGATTATTATGCTCTTTTTAGCCAATATCTTTCTCTTGTCACTCCTACTGCCATCCGTATCTTCGCTACCACTCGTTACCAACCCTTTGCTTGTTCCTTGACTACGCTTTTGCTTGATCCCAACCTGAAACCACTTGTTACTGACCATTCGCTTGTTTAATTGGTAAGCTTCTTCATATCCCTACCTGCTATATCTGTACATTAATAAACACACTTGTGTGTTGAAAAAATACATATTTTTCTTTAGTTACAAAAATATGGACAGTCTTTTCTGGAATCACAAGGACATTTATGTTGGCCTAGCTATACAACTGTCTCAAAAATGTAACACGTTTTTTTCTGTTTTTTTTTTACAAATAACTTTTCTAGTTGGTCATTCTGATTAGTTGTCACAGTGGTCACATGGCTAGAGGATACACCAAGTGGTTATCATCATTTTAATGGGCCACTAGCTGTCAGATGAGAATGATTACACAAGACTCCGGGACATTCTTAGGCGCACGTATAAAAAAAAATAGACTCTTTTCCCAGCTTTCACATGCAGTCTTTAAATAGTAAAATATTACTTCATCTTTAGAAAACAGAAATAGCAAAGACATGAAATTGATGATACAAAAGAATGTAGGTGTCAGGGCCTGAACCTGGAATGCCTGCTCTGTCTGGCAATGTCTCTTCTTGCTGAGCTACCTGCGATGCTGGGCAGCACCCTATGTGATACATTGGACAATCCTGCCTTAAGCCTTGTTTCTGTTAAACTTTGAACTCCTTGCTCCTTCCATGAACTTCCTATTTAACTTCCTATTGTACTTCCTGTCTGTCAGATTATTATGCTCTTTTTAGCCAATATCTTTCTCTTGTCACTCCTACTGCCATCCGTATCTTCGCTACCACTCGTTACCAACCCTTTGCTTGTTCCTTGACTACGCTTTTGCTTGATCCCAACCTGAAACCACTTGTTACTGACCATTCGCTTGTTTAATTGGTAAGCTTCTTCATATCCCTACCTGCTATATCTGTTACTGGACCCCGGCTTGCACACATCCTGGGGACAGCGATCTGGTACCAACACACAACAAAACCCATCTCCACCATCAGAAGCTCTGGTGAACACCAGTTAATACTTCGATTTTGCACCTCAGGAGAGCTTGTGTCATCCACCACGGTGACCTGCTTCTGTACTTATCCAGTTGGTCAGTGGGTGCCTCCCTTCTGCTGTAGCTACTGACTTCTGAGCCTGACTCCAGATTATGACAGCAGGTTTGAAGCTCATGGTCAAAAGCATGGATATTGCGTACAAAAAATTTGTTCCAAAGGACTGTCATCCATCTGAAGTCTATGGTGTTCTTCAAAGGAGAATTTCAGGCATATACAGAAAGCAGTGCTGTATTCACATCCATTGAGACATCAGTGCATTTTTTTTTAAATGCAAGCAGTGTACATACCTATATTTGACCTGCCATCATCCTAAAATCTCTGTACAGCAGAGCTCGGAGTAGGGGAGGAAGGAGAGATTGGAGGATAGAGTAGGCTGACAGAGCTGAGCTAATCAGTCCTCTGCCTCTTTTACACTGTCCAGTTACAGGTTGGCTGAATTAGATTTTCAGGCTATCCCATTCTACTAAAATAATAAGTTGGAAAGATATTGGTCACTTTCTAACTAGGTGACCATGATAAAAGTAAGGCAAAATCTCTCCAGTAGGTACAAAAACAGCAATACACTTGGCAGTGGTTTTAACCTTTACCCACTCTGTCCAAATTCCCCCCAAAAAAGTTTTGGTTTAGATATACTGCAAGGCTCCATACACACTAGTGTTTTTAGAGTTTTTTTCTGATCCTAAAAGCTAAATAGTGTTATCCTATGTGTCCATGCACACTACTTTAGGCTATTAGCATTTTTTTGAGCATTAGCTTCTAGGAGCAGAAAAAAATAGTTTTTGTCTAGTTTTTGAGAGTGTTTTCCTGGCAGAAAAAAATGCCAAGCGCTCCTAATCGCTTCTAAATGCTACTAAAATCCATTTTTTTTTCCTTCATGTGCTGAAAAACACAAATAAGACACTAGCGCTCCTATATATGAAATAATAAATATCTTTTAATATTCACCAATTTATTCATTTGCAACCACGTGCTTCATGCAAAGTCCCACCTCCTTGCTCCTTGTTTCATATTGACAGGGATGGAGGCACATGACCTTGCCAGGCCATGGCTTCATTTAAAGTCCCAAACCCTTTCCCCTTGTAGTAAAGCTACTAAAACGCTATTGGGAGCTGGCACAAAAATTAGATTATCAGTGGTTTTCACCCAGCATTTTTTGAGCTTATAACAAATGCTAGTGTGCATGGAGTCTTAAGCGGAACTCCATGCAAAGCTTAATTTTTGGTTTTACCATTCACTGTGATTTGCATGTTTTGACATTCTTGATGCTTAGTGTCCAGTCCACCCAAACTTCTAGACCCTTAGACAGGGGTGCCCAACCAGTGGCTTGGGGGCCACATGTGGCCCGCATGGCCCTCTGATGTGGCCCGCGTCTCCTTCTGTGGGGTGGCAGATTGGCAAGTCCAGATCATGGGTTGTAGACCCGCCATCCCATAGTATCTGTGTTGTTAATGAAGCCGGCAAAGCAAGCATCTGTGGAGCAGAGCTGTATGAGCTGATGCTTCCTGTATAGCTCTGTCTCATGCCACAGGCGGAGTGATAACAAATGCACTCTGCAGGGGGCAGCAACAGCAGGCAGTACCTGAATGGAAGACTGTTATTAAAGGTCAGTTTTTTACTAAAATTGCAGTGTATATATGGGCATATCTGCGCAGTGGTTACCGGGCTGCTTTCAAACTGATCAGCAGGCGCAGTGCACCTTCAGATTACCTGCACTGAGCCATAGACTTCTGTTATTACATGCGGGTTTGGTGAGCTTTCAGAAAGTGCACCACACCTTCAGGATATAATAGAAGTCTACGGCAAAGTGTAGCAAACCTGCAGGAAAGACACAGGTGCACTGCGCTGCATTAGTGTGAAAGGCCCCTTTCACACAATTGGTCCAACTTAATCGAACCCTCCATTCACCTCTGTGAAACGGCAGATGTAAACAGATTTGTGTCCTTTTACATCTGCCTACCACCAATCTGATTTGTTAACCACTTCAATACCGGGCACTTAAACACCTTCCTGCCCAGACCAATTTTGAGCTTTCAGCGCTGTAGCACTTTGAATGACAATTGCGCGGTCATGCTACACTGTACCCAAATGAAATTTTTTTCATTTTTTTCCCACAAATAGAGCTTTCTTTTGGTGGTAATTGATCACCTCTACGGTTTTTATTTTTTGCACTACAAATAAAAAAATACCGAAAATTTTGAAAAAAAAAATGTTTTTTTTTGTTTCAGTTTCAAAACTTTGTAAATAAGTACGTTTTCTCCTTCACTGATGGGCACTGATGGGGCTACACTGATGGGCACTGATAAGGCGGCACTGATGGGCACCAATGATGTGGCACCAATGAAGTGGCACTGATGAGGTGGCATTGATGGACACTGATATATGGCACTGATTGGCGGCACTGATAGGCGGCACTGATGGGCGACACGGATGGGCGACACGGATGGACACTGATAGGTGGCACAAATTGGCACTGATAGCTGGCATGGATTGGCATGGATGGGCGGCACGGATTGGCATGGATGGGCGGCACAGATGGGCATGGATAGGCGGCACAGATGGGCATGGATAGGCAGCACAGATGGGCATGGATAGGCGGCACAGATGGGCATGGATAAGCGGCACAGATGGGCATGGGTGGGCACTGATAGGCGGCACAGGTGGGCACTGATAGGCGGCACAGGTGGGCACTCATAGGCGGCACAGGTGGGCACTCATAGGCGGCATTGGTGTTATACTGTACTAATGGATGCCAATCAGTGCCAAACAATAATGCATGCCAATCAGTGATGCCCATTGTGGGCACTGATTGGCATCCATTATGGGCACCGATTGGCATCCATTGTGCTGACTGGCATCCCTGGTGGTCTAGGGAGGATTACCTTTTCCCTGGTGATCTGGTGGCATCCCTGGTGGTCCAGTGTGGGCATTCTCGGGGGGGCTGTGCTGATAATCGATCAGCACAGACCCCCCCTGTCAGAAGAGCAGCCGATCGGCTCTCCTCTACTCGCGTCTGACAGACGCGAGTGAGGAAAAGCCGATCACCGGCTCTTCCCATTTACACTGTGATCAGCCGTGATTGGACACGACTGATCACGTGGTAAAGAGTCTGCGTCGGAGACTCTTTACCGAGATCGTAGTTGCCGGGTGTCAGACTGACACCCCGCAACAACGATCGCCGCGATGCGCGCCCCCGGGGGCGCGCAGTGGCTCATAATCCTGATCACGTCATATGACGTCCGATCAGGATTATGAAACCACTTTGCCACCGTCAATTCCCTATAGGGCGGGCGGCAAGTGGTTAAATAAAAAAAACAAAAAAAACAGAGGGGATCAATCCCCTTCTGTTAGAGCGGATCGGATCGGAGGACCCATAGAGTAGCGTGGGCTGTGTCCGTGTCCACTCTGCATGGACCTGTTATCCGCCTGCTCTGCTCATTGTGGCCCGCGACCGGTTACCAAGTCACTTAAGTGGCCCTCGCTCTTCAAAAGATTGGGCACCCCTGCCCTAAGAGAAGTAAGGAAGCTCATAATAATGCATACTACTGCATTCCAGCAAATAATCATGTCCATCCTAATTGTCTGATTACATCTAAGAAGGGTGGATGTGACAATCCAGCATACTGTATATGCATATATATATGCATGTTGTTTTTTTTGTGTGCCTTTTAAATTCTCTCTACTCACCGCTGAACCTCAGACTTGCAAATTTTCACACTTTGAAATGCCTCTTGACACTCCCACCTTGGGATTTGCTTAGACTCTTTGCTTGTGTACAGATCGCAATGGCAAAAGAAAGATGTATTGATTGGGAAAAAATGAATCAGTACAAGTGTTGTCCCTGCCAGAATGTTGGGTGAAAGGTTAATGGAAAACTGCCTTCATTTAGAAAAGAAAAAAAAAGAAAAGTCCAGGACTGGAGTCCTTGTTGGGGGACATAAAAATATCACAGATAGCTTCACATTCCCCACTGCTTAACAAATCCGCAGCACAAAGGAGCACACACAGGCCATGTCTGTGTGGACATTGTTCTTCAATGATGACAGTTCTGGTGGAACGGTCATAAGAGTTGGCGTCAGTATTGTTCTCAGAGAACTTTCAACTGACTCTTTCACCCCAGTCTGAGCATTAACAAGTTTATTTCTAAGTAGCGCTATTGTTCAATCTCTGGGAGTTCCAGCTAACTTTCATGGTATACAAGATTTTGGTGAAGTGCTGAGCCGCCATAAATAGCATTTTTGAAGGCCAACTACATACTTTGAGTTGAACGCTGATGCAGATACAAAAAAAGTAAAAAAAAAAAAAAATCAATAATATTAACTAGATATAAAATGACAAAAATAATAAGTCAGGGACATGCTGCACTCAGTGTAAAAATATCTGTTTGCATTTCCAAAAGAGATGTCCTTATGTACCCCAGTATCCTTAGCAATACAAGTCTGATTCACAGGGACGACCTTCAGTTCTGTACAGCCATAGGCAACTTTTACTGGGATGCCCTCTGTCTGTAACCACAGACCATTTTGGCTGTACGGTTTTGCATTCCTCCTCTTGAAACAAAAATTGTGTTCTGCTTATGATTAAATTGTCATTTCTTGTTGCTTTATTATTTCACGTTTATCAAGGAGAAAAAGGATAAGATTGCAAAGCAAGAGCCAATTTACCTCCCCTCGCCATAGTTGGCCACATGCTGTAGACCCGATTTTAATGAAAACTTTACATCATCAATTACCTTCTCACTTTTCTCCTGTATGGCACTCACCTCTTTTATTTTAATTTCAGCGTGTTGGAATAAAAGATGATCTCCAGCAACATGTTAATTTATAAGTAAATATGTTAAACTACTGTGAAATTAAATGACATCCACCAACAAATTATATAAGTTTGACATAACAGGCTGGAGGGCTGCATGTAAGGGTCATTTACCATGCTGATATCAGTCCATGTGCCCTATACCATTGGGCAGGTGCTTTAAGATTGGGACATTGAAAATACAGTAGGCAGTGTAACCACAAATATTAATATTAAATGGATGAGTCAACTATTGTGATAGTGTGGGATCAAGCACCACTGGTGTAAATGAAGCTTGAGTTTCAGTGGTATACTGTGAATAATTGCTCACAATGGGGTGCAAGGATGGCCTTACCCTTTAGTGCCTACTTGCTGGCTACTAGGTTGCAGCCCCTGGTTTTACCCACTAATATCAGCTAATGAGCAGACAGATAGCAAAAGAAGTATCAAATCCTTTGGCCTGCCTTTCTCAACCAGGGTTCCGTGAAACTCTAGAGTTCTACCAAAGGCTGCTAGGGGTTCTTTGAGCAAACACACTTTCTGCCTCTGATACCAAAGATATTTTAGCTATCTGTAAGGGGAGCATTCCTCCCACTGACCACCAATGTAAGAAACATGCATCCCATCATGAGCTGTAGATATTTATTGACAGGGTTTCCCAGAAACCTAAAGGATATTTGAAAGGTTCCACCATGTTAAAAAGGTTGATAAAAGTTGCCTTATGCCGCGTACACACGATCAAACAATCGGGTGGAAAAGTCAGCCGGACAATCCCCCCGTGTGTAGCCTCTGGCGTACTTTTTTGACCCGAAGGTACGGCGGACTTAGAAAGTAGTTTTGCACTCCAATCTTCCAGCCGGACTTGCATTTCGGCTGACAATCCGGCCGTGCGTATGCCAGTCTGCCGTACTTTTGAAATGAGCTGACTTTTCCCGCCCGGAGAAAAGTCTGCTCATTTTGAGCGGGTCTCCAGGTAGGCGGGGTCCGCGAATGAGATGTCGCTGACCCCGCCACCTGGTATGGACTTAAAGGGGAACCCCAACACCAAAAAAAATCGGCGTGGGGGCCCCCCAGGTCCACATCAGACCCTTGTCCGAGCACGCTACCCGGCAGGCCAGGAAAGGGGGGGACGAGCGAGCGCCCCCCCCCTCCTGAGCCGTACCAGGCCGCATGCCCTCAACATGGGGGTGCCTTGGGGAAAGGGGAGCCGCGTGCCCCCCTTACCCCAAAGCACCTTGTCCCCATGTTGATGAGGACAAGGGCCTCTTCCCGACAACCCTGGCCGTTGGTTGTCGGGGTCTGCGGGCGGGGGGCTTATCGGAATCCGGCCCCACAGCCTATGTGAATGAGTATGGGGTACAATTCACCTGTGAAAAAAGTACAAAAAAACCCCACAAAACACAGGGTTAAAATAGTTTATTGCACAGCTCCGGGGGTCTTCCGTCTTCGGGGGTCTTCTCGTATAGTTACAGTCAGATAATCAAATACAGTTACAGTATTAACTATTAAAGTGAAACTTCACTCTCCCAATCAACATTGATTATTTTTAATCCTCATGCTACTATCATTAGTAAACAGATAGGAAACGATATCATATTTACTTGTTTTAAGCTTTTTTTTTTTATTTTAGTTACGTCCTGGTTTCTTGCCTTGGCAAATTATGTCATACATCCCAGGAGTCTTCAGGAGAGGAGGAGGGATTTTCTCAGCTAAGCACATTTTCCTGTATGCATGCTTGAGCTAAGGGCAGAGGGGTCCCTGGGAGTAAATGCTACATGAATCATTTACCCTTATTCAAGATGGCCACGGCCAGAAATGCTAGGGGGTTGTTTTTCAAAGTGATTTTTTTCAACAAAAAAAAACACATGGATGGATGGTGGAGTTTGCTTTAAATATTAACAATTTATCAAATAATGTTTTTGGTTTGTGGTGCTCAGATGCAGTGAAGATCCGATTTAAATAGTCAGAGCATCTGCCAATTAAAGCTTAACCACTTGCCGCCCGCCCTATTACAAATTGACGGCGGCAAAGTGGTTTCATTATCCTAACCGGACGTCATATGACGTGATTAGGATAATGAGCCGCTGCGCGCCCCCGGGGGCGCGCATCACGGCGATCGTTGTTGCGGGGTGTCAGTCTGACACCCGGCAACTACGATCTCGGTAAAGAGTCTCCGACGGAGACTCTTTACCATGTGATCAGCCGTGTCCAATCACGGCTGATCACAGTGTAAATGGGAAGAGCCGGTGATCGGCTTTCCCTCACTCGCGTCTGTCAGACGCGAGTAGAGGAGAGCCGATCGACTGCTCCTCTGACAGGGGGGGTCTGTGCTGATCGATTATCAGCACAGCCCCCCCGAGGATGCCCACACTGGACCACCAGGGACACCACTAGACCACCAGGGAAAAGGTAATAAAAATCCATAATCCTCCCTAGACCACCAGGGTGCCAGTCAACACAATGGGTGCCAATCAGTGCCCATAATGGATGCCAATCAGTGGCCACAATGGGCATCACTGATTGGCATGCATTATTGTTTGGCACTGATTGGCATCCATTACTATAACACCGATGCCGCCTATGAGTGCCCACCTGTGCCGCCTATGAGTGCCCACCTGTGCCGCCTGAGTGCCCACCTGTGCCGCCTGAGTGCCCACCTGTGCCGCCTATGAGTGCCCACCTGTGCCGCCTATCCATGCCCACCTGTGCCGCCTATCTATGCCCACCTGTGCCGCCTATCTATGCCCACCTGTGCCGCCTATCCATGCCCACCTGTGCCGCCTATCCATGCCCATCCGTGCTGCCCATCCGTGCCAGCTATCAGTGCCAATTTGTGCCACCTATCAGTGTCCGTCCGTGTCGCCCATCCGTGTCGCCCATCCGTGTTGCCCATCCGTGTCGCTCATCAGTGCCGCCTATCAGTGCCGCCTATCAGTGCCACTTCATTGGTGCCACATTGGTGCCCATCAGTGCCACCTTATCAGTGCCCATCAGTGTAGCCCCATCAGTGCCCATCAGTGAAGGAGAAAACATACTTATTTACAAAGTTTTGAAACTGAAACAAAAAAAAACATTTTTTTTTTCAAAATTTTCGGTATTTTTTTATTTGTAGCGCAAAAAATAAAAACCGTAGAGGTGATCAAATACCACCAAAAGAAAGCTCTATTTGTGGGAAAAAAATTATAAAAATTTCATTTGGGTACAGTGTAGCATGACCGCGCAATTGTCATTCAAAGTGCGACAGCGCTGAAAGCTCAAAATTGGTCTGGGCAGGAAGGTGTTTAAGTGCCCTGTATTGAAGTGGTTAAGTTTGGCTAAAATAAAAATAAAAAAAATAAAAAAAATCATAAAAATCAGCACAAGGGACATAGCTTAGTTACACTGTTAGTATAATGTGTCCCTTGTGTTGATTCTTCTAATCTCAGTAGAAATTTTCATTACTTCTACCCACCCATACCCCCCGTTGATGTAATCTTCCAATGAGGTGGAGGGTGATACAGCTAAGGGACTCATCAAGAGAGATGGCTATGCCTGCCCATACCTGCCAGATCCACCATTCATAGAAGCTGTGCTACAGCTTCTATGAATGACACAGTATTTGTAAATGGAGGGTGCGGAGCTATCAATCATCCTCCTGTACCACATTCATATATCCTGTGCTTCTGGGGGATAGGACAGAGGAAGATTTCTACTGAAAGGAGAAGAATCAACACAAAAATACACATCATATTAGCTGTAAGTTACTGTATGTCCCTTGTGTTGATTTTTTATGTTTTCATTTTTTAGCTAAATTTAGGCTTTAAACAGCAGAGGGGCATTGACTGCAGTAATTAACAGCCTGTAGTTCACACAGGAGGGTGATAAGCTTCCTGCAACATTAGGAGCACCTTATTAAAGAAGATCTAAGAGAGCAGAGATCGGAGGATCAACAGGTAATTATTAAACCAATACTCACACCAATTTTTTAAAATAAGGCAAAAAGGGATCAATTTACTCTAATATTGTATCTGGGTTTACATTCACTTTAATGACTAATGCCCCATCACACATAATTATTGCTCTAGTGCTAATTTATATAATTTGGAGGTATGGCGTGTCCTTTTATCTTTTCCAATTATTTTTATTAAATACTTTGAATAAGGTACACAAAATAATTATTGTACAAATAGCTGTGAACACAGTTCTATGTATCACAAGAATCAGCATAGTGTATATTGCAAGTTACAGCAATAGGTTATCCAAAGAAAATCACTCAATATAACGCAACAAGTTAAAGCGGACCTCTGCCCTAAAGTGGAAGTTCAGCTCTTCGGACACCCTCCCCCCCCTCCGGTGCCACAATTGGCACCTTTCAGGGGTGCAGATACCTGTATAATCCAGATATCTGCACCACTTCCGGGAAAAGCTAGCTGCAGCTAGCCGCAGATGTCCTGCCCCCCCTTTGTGTCCTGGGAAACCCATGGTTCCCAGGAAACAACGGGGACCAGTGAAGATGCGCAGAGCGACTTGCGCATGCGCAGTAGGGAACCGGGCAGTGAAGCCACAACGCTTCCCGATTCCCTGACAGAAGATGGCGGCGTGGGCAGCCGAGAGACGAGTGATTGCTCGTCATCTGCTACCGACATCGCTGGACCCTGGAACAGGTAAGTCTCCATTTATTAAAAGTCAGCAGCTGCATGCTGGCTACCCAGCATCCACCTGCCGATCTCAGGCATGTGCAATCTTGGTCAGCTTGCCATACCAAGCTGACCAAGATTTTCCATAGACACCAAAGTTAAATGGTACTGGAGCCGTGCCATGCCAAGCTGGCCATGGCCAGAATTTCCATAGACGCCAATGTTAAATGTTATGGGAACAGTGCCATGCCAAGCTGACCAAGATCTCCCAGGAGCCAATGAAAAACTGGAAATGACCTACGCGACCATGGCCCCTGAAGGAGGAAGTGAAATTAGATGTAAGCTTAAATCAGGTAAGTGAACAGAAATAACAAATTGCCAATTCATTTTAAGTATGCACATTAGTGCTGCATGGTGAGGAATGAAAAATGTGGGTGGAACTCTGCTTTAAAGTGGGAGTCCGCCATTTTTTTTTTTTAAAAGCCAGCAGCTACAAATACTGCAGCTGCTGACTTTTAAAATAATGACACTTACCCGCCCAGCGTGCCCGCGATGTCGGCACCCGAAGCCGATCTCTCGATCGTCTCTCGGGTGCTGCCGCCGCAATCTTGTCTATGGGAATCAGGAAGTGGAGCCTTGCGGCTTCATTTGCCGGTTCCCTACTGCGCATGCGCGAGTCGCGCTGCGCAATAAGGATGGTCCCCGCTGTCTCTGGGATTTCCCAGCAGACAGCGGGGGACTTTCGGAAAGGGGCGTAGATATCTGCGGAAAGGGGCGTATATTCTGCAGATATCTATGCCGGAAATAGGTGCAGATACCTGTACTGTACAGGTACCTGCACCCCCCTCTCCCCTGAAAGGTGCCAATTGTGGCGCCGGAGGGGGGGAGGGTTCCAATGAGCGGAAGCTCCACTTTAGGGTGGACCTCCGCTTTAAGGAAAGAGGAGAGTCGAAAGTCAAAGGTGCACCACCACCCACTATGCCAGACCATATTCTAGTTTCCAGGAAGATAATGTATCCATGGATCCCAGGTTTTACTAAATAAATCTAGTTTGTCGTTAAGAACTGCTGTTAGTTTCTCATTTACCATGATAATTTAGTTGTGACCCGCTCAAAGGGAATGGAAGGCAATATATCCAGGATCTGGCTATGGCTATCCTGGCTGCTAGGAAGATGAAGGAGATCAGCCTTTTGGTATGTCTTGGTGCCTCTTCAATGGGTTGATAAAGGAGGGCTTTCCAAAGGGATCTCTTAAGATTACCCTGTGTTGCAGAATGGATAAAATGATAAACTCTAATCCAATATCCTTGCATCGTTTATTAAAAAAAGAAAAATTTAAAAAGCTATTAGGTTTAAAGTGGAAATAAACTCCCCTATCGTTTTTATCCACGGAAGCTGCCACGGTGCTGCACATGTGATCCGTTATGACACCAGCCATTGGATGGTTTGACAGTTTGTTTGAGAGCACAGCCAATGTGCAGTTAGCATTCCCGGCATGCCATTTTTTTTAAACTGTTTAAATCGATGGGTTTACTTCCACTTTAATACCAGCTTATCCATGGTGGATGGAGAGATATTCAAAATCTCTGCCAATGGTGTCTATCACCCCTTTACAGGTAAAATCTTGAATATGGTAAGTCAATTTGTTAATTTTTCACTTCAACAATGGAGCCTGTAAATGCAGAGAGTCAACGTCCAATCTCATAAGTAAGACAAGACATTGAGTAGACAATTGTAATCAGCTTTATTACTAACTGTCAATACTGTGCTGTACAACAGTTATATCAATTATGAGCATAGGGAACATTAATAATTCACATCTCACACTTCCACCAGAGATTGTCAGAATTAAAGACGTGTGGGTCTTTCCAGGCATGTCCCAGACAAAATGGCCACTTGACTGTAATTCAGCATGAGAGAGAACCCTCACCGATCCTGACAGGCTAACATCTCTCTCAATATTACTTAGCTAATGAAGGGATAGATCTGCTGCCGAGCTCCTATGAGGCTCGTTTTCTTGAATACAGTAGTAAAAGTTAGCTGATGAATGACCCAAACTGCTTAATATGTTTCTACTTATAACTTGCGAGCAGCTAGGCGTATCTGGAAGACTACGGGAAGAGATATCCTCCAGAGACTTCCGTGTCCTTGTAGGTTGTCAGAGTCAATGATCCAGGTTTCTTTTAAATGGCTCCTTAAATGAACATTTATTTGTGCCAGTAACACGTTTTTTGATTAACGGTTCCTTTTGACTAATTTGCTTCCCAAAACAGGCCAATAAAGGACTCGTTTAAAACATAATTAAAAGCATGTTATTGCTTGTAGTTAATACTGATTAAAACAGGCATTACGACAATTATAGTTGGAAGGAATGTTAGCTCCCTGTAGTTAGTAAAGAATGCACGTGATTGGTGAATTAGACAAACTCGGTGAAAATTAGACATCGGGTAGAGACCAAAATTGTCTTGGTAAATTCACACCTGCTCCCCAGAAGGAGATTTACGCTCAAATCAGTTATTAGGGAATTTTGGGTGACGTTGAATTCTTCTCTAGACAAAAGTGACTGGTGAAGTCTACAAAACGCACCAATTATCCTTTATTCCTTCATTTAGAAGACCTAAATCAATAAGGAGATTAAAAAGATATCATCACAAAATAATCAGATATATGATGAATTTGGTATTTATATGAAACATTGGGCACATAGTGAAGACGTGATCAGAAGCATATGTAGGTGTATAATTTTGGACTTGACTCCAAATTTGTATGTAGATTTTAGACATAGAGGCGATTCAGTTTGCATTGTGCGCTATACAAGTATTTCATTTATTCATGTGTGGTTCCTTTAATTGCGAATTGAAATTTGGAAACATTTTTTGTTATTCAGGAATTTGGATTTATCCAAATTTCTGAATTACAATAGTAATGAATTTAAATTAAAATTTAATTAATTTAAATTAATCCAAAATAATGAATGATCAACATTTTGGACGAAATTCGAATTCAAATAGTTTTCTAATCAAATTTGAATTTCCGAAGAGCATAAAATAGAATAGAGTAGAATATAATTGAAAAGAATAGAATTTAATAGAAAATAGTAAAATATATTAGAGTAAAACAGTGCAGAATACAAAATAAAAGAATAGAAAAAAAAGGGATAGAATAGAAAATAGAAAAATAGAGTAAAACAAACTTGAACAAAAGTAGAACAAAATAGAATATAAAATAAAAGAACATAATAAAATAGAATAGAAAATAAAGAAATAGAATCAAATAGATTATAAAATAAAAGAACATAATAAACTAGAATATAAAATAAAGGAATAGAATCAAATAGAATAAAAATAATGAATAGCATATAAAATAGTAAGAATATAACCATCTTCTGAAATTCAAAGTTCAAATAGGATAAATTTGAATAGAAAGAGAAAAGAATAGAATAGAAAAAACAGAATACAAAATAAAAGAATATAACCATTTCCCAAAATGTAAATAAATAAATTCAAATACAATAGAAAATAACAGCTTAGAATAGAAAAGAATATAATAGAATAAAATAGAATAGAATGAATATAGCACTCTTGTGGAAATTTCAAATGGAATAAATTAGAATAGAATAAAAAATAAAATAACAGAATAGAAAAGAAAAGACTATAATAGAATAGAATAAACAATAGAAAAGAATAGAATAGAAAGGATATAACAATATAACCATTTTCCGAAATTGGATTTAGAATACAATCAATTTGAATTTGAATAGAATAGAAAAGAAAAGACCATAACAGAAAAGAAAAGAATAGCAAAATAATAAATTGAATAGAAAAAACAATAGCATAGAATGGAATAGAAAGAATATAGCCATCTTCCAAAATTCAAATTCTGAATAGAATAAATTTGATTTAGAATAGAATTCAATTCCAATGCCATTTGAATGAAATTTGAAAAATTCTAAATTGATTTGAATTCGAATAAACAAGACAAATTCCGAAAATGAATGAAACAAATGAAACAAATTTAACTAAACAAATTTATGTAGCGAATCAAAACAAAACAAAACAATTTTCTTCATTCTGCACATGTCTAGTAGATTTGTCTGACATTCTGAAAGTAATGCAGATAATCAGTGTTGCCAACTTCAGGCAGCATTTTAGACTGACAAAACATGGAAAATTTACTAACGGAGTACATTTTTTACCGACAAACTGAAAAATGACATTAAAAACTAAGACCATCAATACTTAAACAGTAGAAACACAATATGGAAATGCTGACAATATCCAGTACAGGTAATTTGACTGCTTTACACTTACAAAAGTCAACACAGCATGACAAATTATCAACCCCTCATATTTACAGACAATTAACTGTCCGTAAATTTACTGACGGATGGCAACCCTGGAAGCAATGCACTTTAGGAAAATAAATAGATGAAAAAATAAGCTTAGAAGTGGAACTAAACTGTACCCGAGCACCACAAACTGAAAATGTTATTTCCTTCATTTTTAAAATTCAAAATGAACTCCCCGATTCCATCCACATCTCCATGTGAAAAATCACTTTGAAAAATGCCCACCTAGCATTTCTATCCATGAACATCTTGAGTAAGGGTAGATGATTTGTGTAGCATTTACACCCTGGAATCCATCTGCTCTTAGCTCAGGCAGGCAGGTATGAGGGTGTGCTTAGCTGAGAAAACCCCTCCTCCTCTCCCAGATGAAAGAAATTTTTTTTTTCATAAAGACTCCTGGAGTGTGTGATATCATTTTAGCCTAGGCCAGGAAGCAACAGAAGAAGTGAAAAAAAAAAAACAGTTTAAAATAAGTATATAAATTAAGTGTGACGATTTAATTCCCAGATTTTATTGTATAAAAATAAAAATGTTTGTGCAGTAGCATTGTTGTGGTAGAATACTCACTTGTCCAGCCAGAGTTCTATTTTTTTCCCTGCAAGCAGATTCCTATAAACTTTTCACAATTTCCAAGTAAAGCATCGTACACATGATCGGATTTTCCCAAGACTTTTGTCTGAAGGTGTGTGCCTGGATTTTGTCTTTCATACAAACTGCAAGGAATTGTTGGCCAAGAAACATGAACATAGTGACGTACTACGTGGTTTTTCAGCTCTTTAGTGCCACCCTTTGGGCTCCTTCTGCTAATTTCGTGTTAATAGAAGTTTGGTGAGTGTTGATTCGTGCTTTTCATTTTGTGCTTTTCATTTTGTGCATTTCAGTTAATTTCTGAACGGCCGTTCATCAACCAGACATGTTGTGGAATCGGAGGAGATAACGTGTTATTTATTATTGGCCTTGGAGTTATTGCTTTGAGCTAAGTCCAGTCCGGGAACAGGAGGAGGAGGATTTCTTGGACCAAAAATTGGTTGCTTTTTTAATCGTGACCAATTATGTCATATGCCTTTGCTGCGGGAGCACCAGGAGAATAATCCAGCTGATTTTTGGAATTATCTCTGGATGACGGACCCCTGCTTTCACCAACTCTTGGCATTGATGACCCCCTATATTAAGAAGCAGGACACATACATGAGGCTTTTATTTTATTATTTGGTTGAATAATAATGATTTGATTTGGCATATTTTCTATATTTGTGGATGCATAGAATGCACTTTTTGGATAAGTTCTATTGGCAGATAGCATGTCTAATTTTATTTGTTTTCTTTTTTTTATTATTGCACAATAAAAAAATTGTGTAGAATAATACTTGGCTGTGTGTTTTACTTCAAATGACATTTTGGGAGTTGGCAGTTACATTAAAAAAATTACAATGTAAAATTGATTAGAGACACCAACATAGTTGTATCTTTGATTTAAAAAAAATGCAGGATAATGGTGTTATGATAAGTTGCCCAAAAAAAAAAAGCATAATAATATTATTCTTAATATAACTAGAAAAAAAAGCCTTTGAAAATGAGTTTTCAATAACTCCATCAGTATCACCAGCAAAGCAGCTTCATTATTATCCCCTTAGCCCTTGTACACACGGTCGGACATTCCGATGGACAATGTCCGATAGAACCGTGTTGTCGGATAATCCGACAGTGTGTGGGCTCCATCGGACTGTTTCCATCGGAGTATCCGACGGACCAAGTTTTCCAACTGGGCTATAAAATTTTCCGACAACATGATCCGATCGGACTTTGTCCGATCATGTGTAGAGAATTCCGATCGGACAAAGTGCCACGCATGCTCAGATCAAATTCCTAGACCAAAGCTATTGGCTACTAGCCTGAATGTAGTCCCGTCCTAACGAAATAACATCATCACATTAAGTACGATCGGATTTTCTGACAACTTTGTCCGACTGTGTGTATGCAACAGTTTCGGACAAAATCCGTCGGACAAAATCCGACGTATTTGGTTGTCGGAATGTCCGACCGTGTGTATAAAATCTCCAAATGCAGCGCACAATTCTCTTCTTCTTTAAGCCCTTGTACACACGGTCGGACATTACAAGGGCTTAAAGAAGAAGAGAATTGTGCGCTGCATTTGGAGATTTTATAATTTGCCATGTCACAAATGTTAATTCTCCATTATAAACGCTAGTTTACAAGACCAACTGCTTCTGGCTCGTCCTTGCTTGCGTGTTTGTACTTTGGACTTTTGTCTGACGGACTTGTGTACGCACGCTCGGAAAATCCGACAACAGACATTTGTCCATGGAAAATTTTAAAAGCTGCTATCCAACATTTGTCTGTGGAAAATCTGACAACAATTGTCCGATGGAGCGTACAAACGGTTGGATTTTCCGCCAACGGCCTGTCATCGCACAATTCCCATTGGAAAATCTGATCGTGTGTACGAGGCTTAACAGTGTTGGTTGACCATTGAACCATGTTCTATGAACTCTAACTATCCCCTTCTGATCAAAAAAACCCCACCAGCACTAGCGCACAAGGGTTTCTGTCTGTTCAGACTAGACTGTGCTGTGTGGCAGAGTTGTGTTAATCTCAGGAGTGGATGGACCCAAGTACAAATCTTTTGTCAGGTAAATAGAGCTCCCTTATAAGAAGTTCAGCTGTAATACACCAGGCTGAACACGATTGTTTATCTTTGTCTGTTTTTTCTAGAGAAAAGGCCAATTGGAAAGATGTGATCATTTCTTCTCTGTTTTAAATCAGATCTCATAGACTATCAGCACATCATGCCAAACTGATTATACTCATCCTGAGAGTGAGATGACTGCATTTCTCTCACAAGCTTATCATCATTTATAATTATTCAAAAATGGACTCTTGCCATTATAATCCTTTGAGAGAGTGCGGGGAATAATTTTAGTGTGATCGAGTCTGATTTCTGCAAATTGTTCATTTCAAAGTTCTTACAGGAGCCAATAAAGATAGTTTGATAAAAACCGTCCCATATGAGTTTAGGAATCTTTTTCAAGTTTTTGTTTAAAAAGAAATTCACTTATGCTATTCTTTTTAAAGCTGAACTCTGGGATAAGCAAATATTGTTTAACCGCTTCAATGCCGGTCACTTTCCCCCCTTCCTGCCCAGACCAATTTTCAGCTTTCAGCGCTGTCACTCTTTGAATGAAAATTGCGTGGCCATACAACACTGTACTCAAACTAATTTATTATATAAAGTGTTATAATGTTATAATTTTCTTCCCACAAATAGAGCTTTCTTTTGGTGAAATTTGAGCAACACTGGGGTTTTTATTTTTTGCTAAATAAAGTAAAAAATTCAAAAGATTTGGAAAAAAAATAAAGTTTTTCTTTGTTATAAAACGTTCTCCTTCACTGACAGGCACTGATGAGACTGCACTAATGGGCACTGATGGGGACTGATGAGGTGGCACTAATATGAAGCACTGATAGGTGGCACTGATGTGCTGCACTGATGAGCACTGATAGGTGGCACTGATGGGCACTGATAGGTGGCACTGATGGGCACTAATAGGCGACACTGATGGGCACTAATAGGCAGCACTGATGGGCACTGATTAGGAGGCTCTAACATGCATCACTGACAGGCAGCACTGATATGCAACACTGATGGGCACAGATATGCAGTACTGATGGGCACTAATAGGCGGCACTGATGAGCACTGATGGCCACTGATAGGTGGCACTGATAGGCACTGATAGGCAGCGCTGATGGACACCGATGAGGAGGCACTAATGTGCAGCAATGATAGGCAGCACTGATATGCAACACTGATGGGCACTGATAGGTGGCACTGATGGGCACTAATAGGTGGTGCTGATGGGCAATGATAAGCGGGACTGATGGGTGCACTGATGGACACTGATAGGTGGCACTGATAGACAGCACTGATGAGGAGGCACTGACAGTCATTACTGATGGGCATTGATTTGCATCTGTGATGGGCACTGACAGGTGTTACTGATGGCCACTAATTGCTATTTTGATGGGAACTAATTGGCATTTTCATGGACATTGACTGGCATTTTCATGGGCACTGACTGGCATCTGATGGGCAGTGATTGACAGATGTGGTGGGCACCTCTGATGGGGGTCCAGCTAAAAATCAATTGGCTGATTATCAGCGCGGAACCCCCCTCTGACAGGAGAGCTGCCGATCGGCTCTCCCTCTCAGCGTGAACTGAGGAAAGCCGTTTCCCGGCACTTCCTGATTACGGCTGTGATTACCTGTGATTGGTCATAGCTGATCACGTGGTAAAGAGCCTGCATCATAGGCTCTTTACCACGATCTGAGATTTGGTGTGTTGGAGCAGCACACAGCCCCACTGATTGCCCGGGGGGGGGGGGGAGGGGGTTGTTGCACACAATTGGCTTATCCTGCTGGACGTCATATGACATCCAGTCTGGATAACGGAGCCACATTGCAGACTTCAATCTGCATTAGGGCAGGATGTAGGTAAATACATGTGTCATGTGTACTCTTACTCCAATCTTGATGTGCTTTGTGTATTTTTTCCAGATCTGTGCAGTAATCCAATGTGAAACTTTACCTTCCTATAATAAAGACCGCTTACTGCTGCTCTCTCTCCTTGCACAGGGGGTCTTGAGAAAATGCTCTTTAAAGAAATTGGGAATTTTGAAGCCAGCTTCAGGCCTTTTTTTAATACAATACCGCAAAAAGGGGTTCAAAGTTTAAAAAAAGCTCTGGTTTCAATATTCATCCCTACTCGCCTGCAATAATTCCGTTCTGCCATTATCTCTTTTTAATGCTTGCCGTCATTTTAAAGTTCATAAAAAAAAATTATACTCACCTTGGTGGATGCAGCATCGGTCCAATGCTGCATCTGTCCCCTGCAGGCTCTAAGACAACCAAACACTGCTAAATCGATCAGCTCTCGGTCTTCAGGCCATGGAGAGCTGGTGACTGCCAGTCACCGGCTCTTTGCTCAGCCCCTCCAGTGCTCTGGGCTAGGAAAGGGGCGGGAACACTGGCTCCGGCTCTCAGCTGCTTACTGAGAGGCTAAGCCAGCTGCTGGACCAAGCTTCTGGAAGGATTCCGACCCTATGGTCTTTTCAGAGCCTAGACCGGGTCTGTGACATCATCATACAGAAGGCTTTAGCCTGCTCTTGGCTGAAAATGGGTCACAGGAGTGCAGAACGAACTGCACGCTTGCGATCTATAGGGGAAGTACAGCCAAAATAGCCTTGGCTATACTTCTCTTTTAAACCAGATGACTGTGGATATCCTGTGAATGCAGTGCATCAAGGACCTGCCTTCTGATCTGATTGGTGTTTGTGGGCTAGTGCACTTTGCATTCAGCAAATTGCTTCTCACACTGTTTAATTATTGTTATTATTTAGTATTCCTACTATATGGTTAAAGTTTAATCACAATAACTTCACATCAGGATATAGAAATTTTACAGAAAGATCTGAAAAAAAGAAAGGAAATATAAACACAAACTACTCACTGGGGGAAGAACCGCTGGGGGAATCAATGATGGAAAAAGATCAGGGAGTGTAATGCCGCATACACACGACTGGACTTTCCGGCAGAAAAGGTCAGATGGAATCATTACATCGAATATTCCAATCATGTGTGGGCTTCAGCTGACTTTTTTTTTTCAAAAAGTCTGACGGACCTAGAAATAGAAAATGTTTTAAATCTTTCCGACTGAATACATTTCTATCGGGAAAACCGTTCGTCTGTATGCTGGTCCGACGGACCAAATACGATGCATGGGCAGCTATTGGCTACTGGTTATTGAACTTCCTTTTCTAGTCTAGTCTAGTCTTTTGTACATCATCGCAATCAAAATGAATGGACTTTGGTGTGATCGTGTGTAGGCAAGTCCGTTCAGTTGGAACTCCATCGGAAATTCAATCGGAAAGACCATCAGAGTTTATTCTGACGGAAAGTCCGGTCGTGTGTACGCGGCATAAGAGAACACGGGGCCACACAATGAGATTGGAGGAGAAGCGGTTCTACCTTTAACTACGCAGGGGGTTTTTCACTGTCAGGAAGATAAGGATGGGGGAGTCTCTTCCACAATTGGTGGTGTCAGCGGGGAAAATATTTTATATCGATATATCAATATATTGATATTTTTTAAAAGACTCCTGGACATGCATCTTAAAGAACACAACATACAGGAATATAGGAAATAATTATCTACAGTGACACACATACACGGACACAGGTTGAACTGATTAGTGATCTTTGTTCAACCTTACCTATGTAACTATGTAATCCCAAATGCTACTAAAGTTGTGTAAATAGCTCCCTTTCTGCCTCATAAGTGTTGTTGTGTGAGTTTTTTTTTTTATATTGGTATTGATGTAATCGCACCAGCTCCCAATACCACAGAAGCATTGTCCCCCTCTTGTGTGAACTACAGGTATCCCTACTTATGTCCAATCTTCCAATCTTCAGAAGCCACCACCCCCTACTAGTTGATTGACATCAGCTCTGTCCCACGCATGTGTACACTTCTGTGTTAGGTAGAGATTGAGAGTTATGCATAGAACGTTTTTTATTTTTTATTTCAATCAGCCAGCGGGCTGAAAAACAAAAAAAACAAAAATAAAACTAGCACGCATCCACGCAAGTAAGATGCATGGATGAATTTCACCACTGGGACATTGTACTCATGTACCTTCATTGAGAAAGGATGGCTACACCCTTCTGAATTTTGATCACTGTATGGGCGGCGCTACTTTTTTGCTTGTTTGATGCAATGTAGCTACCACACGTCTACTTGCACTTGGACCAGTTAGCCTACCAGTATGTTTTCAGATTGTGGGAGGGAAGGAGAACACCCACTGGAAACCCACTCCTCCAAAGGGAAAACATACAAACGTGATTTGGATAATGTAAAAAGAAGAACTTACAGTTGCAAGGTAAGGCGAGTGCACTCTACTTGGACTTGGAGACTAGTGATTGGCCAGATTTACAAATGGAGGGCAGCCTTGACCTAGCCTTGAGCCTTGGCAATGAAGTTAGTGAATGAGACTTAGAGGAGAATAGGACTCTAAAGCCCCATACACACAAAAATTCAGAGCATGTCCCTTTTCTCAACTCCAAGCCGCATTCCTATGGGTAGTGAGAATTTTGGTAATAGATAACTCTAAAGCCCCATACACACTATGAGATTTTCTGCTATTTTTTCCTTCAGATTTACCAAAACCATGTAGTGCAAGGGCCTGCCTAATTGCATACAAATTGAAACTCCTAAGGTTTGACCTCATATTATATGGTTTTGGTAAATCTGAAGGAAAAAATCATCAGAGAATCTGATAGTGTGTATGGGGCGTTAGAGTTATCTATTACCAAAATTCTCACTACCCATAGGAATACGGCTTGGAGTTGAGAAAAGGGACATGCTCTGAATTTTTGTGTGGGTGGAGGGCTGTTAAGGACGTAAAAATCCCTGATTACACCTCTGGGTACCGCAAGCCTTGTTTTTATTGTAAGTGGACAAAACTGACAAAAGTCATCCGCATGGTCATTCTAATATTTGCATAACTTTCTCTACATTCTCATGCTCTTTCTGTCACAGGACAAGCCAAAACTATTCATCTCAGTTCGAGGTATTTGGCGCTCAGCTAGTAGACTTTTAGTAGTGTGTGAAAGTTGATCAGCTAAGTTTTTATTCTGGGATCCCAAAAGATTTGGCTTCATCTTCCATTTGTGGAAGGAACTGAAATGTATCTATGTGAAAACACCCTACTCAAACATAAAGGATTTGTACTTACTCGGAGGGACACAGTTTGTCTCTGGAATGGCTTTTTATGTTGGCATTGATCATGGCTTTCATTTTTATTTTGGAATTCATCTTTTGTACCTGGTTCTCCTGCTAGCTAAATCTCTAAAGTTCCAAGTTTCCTTATTTCCTAAATGAACTTGGGCTAAGTGCCTCCTGGTTGCAGCCTCATCCAAAACACACTGGGGCATGAGAGGATGCTTGCACAGAATTCACTTGTTATAATGGGGGGTATTAAAATGGGGCAAAATCTGGTGCAGCTCTCCATAGAAACCAATCAACTTCTAACTTCAGCTTGTTCAATTAAGCTTTGACAAAAAACCTGGAAGCTGACTGGTTTATAAACACAGCTGCACAAGATTTTGCACTCTCCAGTTTAAATCAACTCCCATGTGACACGTTTGTTGGATCTGATGGCACTGATGATGAATTCATAGGTTAAAAGGAAATTGGGGTGATTTTAATTTTATTTTTTTTTTTATTGCATTAGCGGATGTTGACTAACAGTGCTCTGAATTGTTTTGCAGTATAAAATAAAAATGGTTTTAGAGAGACAACTGTCACTTGCTTATTCAGGATAAAGTGACAGTGTCTCTTTATGGCCCACACCCCAGCTAGATATAGTTACTGATCCTTGATCCTTGGTGTCCTTCCCACTCAGTTGGAGCCCTGCATCTATCTGACACCAGAGCTTACAGTAGTGAGTCAACGAGGGAGCATGAATTAAAGTGGAAGTAAACCCATGGATTTAAACAGTTAAAAAAAAGGCATGCCGGGAATGCTAACTGTATATTGGCTGTGCTCTCAGCCAAACTATCAAACCATCCAATGGCTGGTGTCATAAGGAATCACATGTGCAGCACCATAGCAGTTGAAGATTAAACAGAGGCAAAGATGGCAGCTTCCTTGGCTGAAAATGATAGGGGAGTTTACTTCCACTTTAATGAGCATACCTTGCTGGGAGTTGGTAATCTGAAGGCTTTGTCACTTGGCTCTTTATGAGCCAAGTAATAATGTATCTTAGGGTTCCTGCACAAATACACCTGCTTCTGGAAGGCCCCAGAGTTTAATAGATAACATATCTAAGCAAATAATAACAGCAAGACCAAATAGCTATTAAAACAAGTTGAGGATAAAAATCTGGAGCTGGATCACTGAGGCCACTGAATTCAAGGTATGGATGTTTTGCATTTTCCAGTAGGGATGAGCTCAGGTGTGTTCACATGGAACACGTGCAGCGCCTGCCAGGAAGTCGACGCAACGATGCGCTAATCACAGGCAGTGAGACATTGCCCGATCTCTGCAACCGCACATCGGGGCAATGTCTCACTGTCTGGGATTAGCGCAGCCCTGCGCCGACTTCCTGGCAGGCTCTGCACGTGTTCCATGCGAACACGCCTGAGCTCATCCCTATTGTCCAGCTTGGACCAAAACAACTATGCTCATCCCTGTGGGATCCATGTGGAAGCTTGGAATTATGGTTGTAGTTGTCACTACTGACTGCTTCTGTCTTTCCCAGTTGCATAGTAACCACAGAGGCTCACCGCTCAATAAGAGAACCATTCACACCTTGCATATTTTTCAATGAATGCAAGACATTCTGTAAATGAATGAGGTGGAGAGGCAGAGTAGTGATGTCTCCACAATAAGAAAATCATTGATGGAGAAAAATAGCTTACCAAAATGCAATAGTGCATCCAGCAAATGTGGATAAAGGTTGTTTGCTTTTCACAAACCTGTATGTCTGTTAAAAAGCTAACATCGCTTATTACCTTAAGAACCCTTTTGCCATGGTAAAGCATGATGCTTTTGATTGGCATGCACTGGTAGAGTGGTTAGGATTTTGGACATAATGGATGGAGCCAAACAAAGGGCAATTCAAGAGAAAATCCTGTTTTATTTTGCTTAACACCTGAGACCTTCCAACAGGACAATAACCCCAAACATATGGCTAAAGATACACTGCAGTAGTTTAAATCAATAACCTGAGGTGACACTAGACCCTCTGTGTTGACAGATGATCAAATGACAAATGTTCGTGTAGTATTAGTCTTCAAACAGATGGTAAAAGAAAAAAATGTAAGTAGAGTCAACAGACTGCCCAGGTCAGGAGCAAACAGACCCCAGGATCCAGACAGGTAAACAGAGCAATCATGGACAATAGCAAAGGTAACAAGGTCAATGATCAGGATAAGTACAGACAAACAGAGTATATATGCAGTTCAAACACTTCACATGGATTTTTAAAGCATAGACAGATTGACAGATATCAGAGACAGACCTCTATCCAGGCCATGAACAAACAATCTTGTAAGAAATAGGCCTAATCCCCAGCATTCAGTTTAACTGTGCTTGATTAGGGTGTGTGTGCATGCTGCAGAGTAATAACCAACAGATGACCAAGGATTAAGGCCCTGATCCTTCTTTTCTAGGGTCCCCCAGTGGCGCTCCTGGCTCCTCTCCATATCGAGTGCCCCCTCAGAGACCCACATTCCAAGGGAGCACCCATGCAGGTGCGCTCCCGAGTCCTGCTGCTGCATCCATTGACACAGACAGCAGTACCCGGGGGGAGCCAAAGGCTGCGCTGGTATCAATCTATCCAATGTGTTTTCCTCATCCCCATCGCTGGAACGATCGGATTCAGGTAAGTAAAAGGGGGGGGAGTCTGGGGGGCTGCTGCACTACAGAAGACAGCGACCACTCCTTCTGCCTTGTTAGGTTCAGGAAGCAGGTTGGCTGTTACTGAGAGATTTTATGCTGATGTTGTCACTGATGTGAATTGAGAGAGAGTTTGAGTGAGTAGCATGGGTACCGGAAACATGTTAGCGCAGCGGCTTTGGGACATTAATTCCCATCAATGATAGGTAAGGCTTGGAAGGCCAGACATAACCTTAAAAGGACACTAAGCAACATCCTTCCCCAAAAATATTCCTTACACATCCACTGATTAAAAGAGAAGTATATATATTTTTTTTAAATTCACACTTACCTAGGTGCATGAAGCATCAGTACGATGTTGCATCTCCACCCCTCCGCTGACTCCAACACTGAGAACCAAGCGATCAAACACCAACTATCACTCAGTTCTCACAGCTCTGTGAGCAGAAAGCTGGTGACTGTCAGTAACCGACTCTCTGCTCTGCCTCTCTGGCTGGCTCAGGCTCTCAGCAGCTTGCTGGGTGCCGGTCCAGGATTCTGGGTGGATCCCGACCGTATGGTCGTGACTCTTCCCAAGACTGGACCGGCTCTATGATGTCAGCTGACAGCGGGCTTCAGCCCGCAGTCTGCTGAAAACAGTAGTGTAAAACGAACTGCACTCCTGTGATCCACTGGAGAAGTACAGCCAAATGAGATTTGGCTGTACTTCTCCTTTAGTGGCCTTGAAATCTATTTTTCATTAAAAAAAAATGTACTGTGTTTTTTTTTTTTTGCTTTCTTGTACTTCATTTTGTTCTTTTCTTTTTCCCCTTATTTTCTTTTGTTGACGAGCAACGCACATTAGTTACAGCCATTTGCACTTCTCTACGCACTCTATAAATTCCACAGTCCATCTCGGGAGTGAGCAAAAGGGGCTGGCTATGTTCCTGCATACAGTGGGACCTTTTAGAACAAATGTTGCCACCTTCTAACAGGAAATTGGATCAGAGCAGAAATTTGGAGCTCACAGCATTAGAAGGGAATTTTTGACTTACAAACACATATTAGAATATTTTATTTAAACTAGAGTTTAGTTTCACTTTAACCGCTTCAGCCCCAGAAGATTTGGCTGCTGAATGACCAGGCTATTTTTTGTCATTCGGCACTGCGTCGCTTTAACTGACAAGTGCGCGATCATGCGGTGCTGCACCCAAACAAAATTGATGTCCTTTTTCTCCCACAAATAGAGCTTTCTTTTGGTGGTATTTGATCATCTCTGTGGTTTTTATTTTTTGTGATATACATATATTTATAAAGAGCGAAAATTTTGACAAAAACACAGTATTTTGTACATTTTACTATAATAAATATCCCCATTTTTTTTTTTAAAAAAGCTAATTTTTTTCTCAGTTTAGGCCTATATGAATTCTTCTACATATTTTTGGTAATACAAATCACAATAAGCATATATTGATTGGTTTGCGCAAAAGTTATAGCGTCTACAAAATAGGGGATAGATTTATAGCATTTATATTATTATTATTTTTTTTACTAGTAATGGCAGAGACCTGCGTTTTTTATCGGGACTGCGACATTATGGCGGACACATTGGACACTTTTGACACATTTTTGGGATCATTGGCATTTATACAGCGATCAGTGCTATAAAAGTGCACTGATTACTGTAAAAATGTCACAGGCAGGGAAGGGGTTAACACTAGCGGGTGATCAAGTGGTTAACTGTTTTCCCTCTCTGTGTTCTAACTGAAAGGGGAGGGGACTGTCTAGAGTAGATGACAGATCGCTGTTCATACTTTGTATGAACACACAATCAGTCTCTTCTCCCCTCAGAGAACCGGGATCTGTGTTTCACGAGCGATGGCGGGAGCCCGACAGTCATCATGCCCACCGGACACTTGCATCGGCTAGGGGTGCGCCCCTAGTGGCCACAGGGCGCGCCCCTAGTGGCCACAGGGCGAAGTAAAGTAATATAACGTCGTTTTACCCAGCCGTGCCATTCTGCCACAGTAAAACTGCAGCGGCTGGTCGGTAAGTGGTTAAGATGTGCACATTGGGTTCCACTCACAACACAATCTGGCAGACATAAACAGGCCAGGACCTCTATTGATATTACAGGCGGCAATTTGAAAAAAAGCATGGATTATTTTTCTAGAGAAAATAGAAACCCCCAAAGTCATCCATACCGACAGTACCTGAACAGAACAAAATGGCTCCTGGAATCACCCTAACCTGATTGCTACACACATCATATAGCTCCCCATAGACAGATATAAAATTATATAAAGTATACATTTAAATAACACACATAAGCACATAGAAGGTATATATGGTTGTTTTTTTTTTTTTTAGGTGATTAGCTGGAGTCTCATTTGAAGTAAACAACTTTGTGTTCAGTTCCACTGTGGTATGGTGGCGTATTTATATTCAGCATTCTCCACAGCAAAGCTCATCACTTGCTGTCTCCTTTTGTATGAACAATAATTAAGTCGTGAAGGGACTTCGCCCTCCACGTATTGAGACAATTAAACCGGCAGGCTACAGTAATAACGTTGAAGGATGGCAGTGAAGGCCAGTCAAGTCTGAGGAGTTTACAGAGCAATTGTTCCACAGATTTATTCTCAAGGTCTTTCCTAATGTCACATTTACTTTATAATTAATCCAGAAAACTGCGCAACATCACGACTGGCGAGGCACTTGGTAATCCTCCTTACGTGTTCCAACATTAGCAAGAAAAATATTTATATAAAATATGTAGTACTGTATATTTAGGAGCTGATCCTGTTCCTGAAATGCTTTTGTTTCTTGCCAGAACTTCTAATAGGCAGAAGGTGTATCTAGTTGATTAAATATGAGCTTCAGTTAAGCACGCAGTTTTGCCGTGAAGCCAGTATCAGGTGAGAAAAGCCCACCTGAACAAAAAAAAAACACATATTTTTTTCCTGGGGATTTAAATGCGAGTATGTAATGCCATTTATTTATTTATTTTTCGTTTTGGATAGAATGTTGAAGGGTTGAATTCCCTGTCAGGTTTTTCTCCAGGGTTGGGGTTGTAGAGCTCTACCAGACACTAAGAGGGGACCATGACCTTAGTCCCTCGGTCATGTGACAGTGCTATTGCCTACTAGAGCAAGCATTGTCATATGGGAGAAAGTCACATGATCTCCCATACTTGGAAGTATTGGGTAGTATTGCCAACTACGATGAAGGCAGGAGTGATGAGGGATCACTGGCCTGGTGAGTATCAGGATTCCAAAAGGGGTTCTTTACAAACTGTTTATTTGCCCTGAATGGTCAAGGTGGCAGCGTCTCTTTCACTTGAACCTGAGCATGCAACCTAAAGTTGTCCATGCTCTGTGCAAATCGAAATATTGAGGAGGCGTGTTGGAAAAAACGTTGGCCGAACAGCAACTGCATTCAATCAGGTGATCTTGACTGCTCATTCAGATACTGCTGGCAAGGAATTCTTCTAATCCAGCAATCAGTTTCCTTGCACAGTTTCAAACAGGAAAATCTTACATTAAGTCAATTCAAGGTTCTCATTTTTAACTGAAGCTCTGATGAAGAGGGGATAACTTTGACCCCTGAAATGTATTGGTGTCTTTTAGCATAATATCAATAAATTAATTTGGACTTTTAACTTTTGGTCTGGTGCTCCTTCCATGAATGCATGTTTTGTTTCTGATAATAACCTACTGGAGTACCCCTGTAGGGTAGCCTTGTCTGTTGTGAGCAGCATACCCTAAGCCAATGTCTTCTTCAAATGTGTTTGCCCTCTTACTACTTTGTATAAACTCTTATCAAAGTCCCAGTGCCTCTTCATTGCCCTTTTTTTTTCATTGGAGTCTCAATCAGATGCGGTCGCTGTTCACGTATTCTGAGAGCCTCCAGCAGAAGATATTAGCCCTTGTACACACGGTCGGACATTCTGACAACCAAATCCGTTGGATTTTGTCCGACGGATTTTGACCGACGGATTTTGTCCGAAACTGTTGCATACACACGGTCGGACAAAGTTGTCGGAAAATGCGATTGTACATAACGTGATGACGTTATTTCGTTACGATGGGACTACGTTCAGGCTAGTAGCCAATAGCTTTGGTCTAGCAATTTGATCTGAGCATGCGTGGCACTTTGTCCGTCGGAGTAGGCTACACATGATCGGAGTATGTCCGATCGGAGCATTTTGTCGAAAAATTTTACCGGCAAGTTGCAAAAGTTGGTCCGACGGAAACAGTCCGATGAAGACCACACACAGTCGGAATATCCGACAAAACGGTCCGATAGGACACATTCCGTCGGAATCTCCGTGTGTACAAGGGCTAAGAATACATAAGAGCAAACTTTTTCTCAAAAATCTAATGTCTAACAACAATAAAAAGTAAATATAGACAGCATTCAGACTATAAGCAGGTGACTATATTATTTATCACTTTGCTTCTGTGCCCAAGTTTTAACTTTAAAATAAGCCTTACGGTAACTTTATGAACTTACTGAAAATTCTCTATAATTTCTGTTTAAGAAGAAAAAACGTATTAAGATGTGTTTTAGTGCAGATATGAAAATAGTATATAGTCCGCTGCAAGTCTTTAACGTCCTAAGTAAGATAAATAATCCTCCATCATATTAATGTATTTCAAGTACAACCAATGGAACACAGTATTATCACTCAAAAATACACTCATATCATCTTCTCGTCCGTAGACTCGAATGAGGAAAAAAAGCTTCCATGCCGATGCTCAGAACAGCTCCTGCCATCAATATAATGCAGTAATTTATGGCATTATAAGGGAACATATTGTAACCGGTTTTACTGTTCACAAATTCGCATGTAAAATGAGATTTCTGGTGTTTGTAATGTTCTTAAGAGATAAATTAAAGCAGTGTAACTGGGTTATGGGTGAGGTTGAAACACAATTTTATTTGCAGATCTTGCAGTCACCCAGTAGATCATTATCCACGGGCGACGTCTCAATAAGCGCACTCTACTTATCTCTGTCATCCCGATATTGAAATATTTGCCGCAAAGTGACGGTAAAATTCAGCTACTGCAATGAGATGTGTCACTTACTCGAGTTTGTTTGCAGCTTTCCAAAGATCATTTTAAAAAAGTGCTTTATATATGAAAATTCTATCCTTGCTTCATTTTAAAGGGGAATTGCAGCCTACTCTGTTGTGTTCAAATGATAAGGAGGTTTCAAAACTCCAAAAATCTCATTGTAAACAAATGTTATTAACGAAATCAGGGGTCTTCAAATTGTTTAGTATGAGGGTCACATCATATATTTTTTTTTTGCTATGTTTTTTTTTAACACATTTTATTGAAAAGAAGAGCATATACAGAAAGCTCGAACATTTCGTACAGAAATAACATTTTGTTTAGAGACGTCATGTCGCTCTTACGTCTACCGAGACTTGCATATATAACAAAACATTTATATCAAAACAAAAATTCCATTATAATCTCTCGAAGGGTATCTTATCTTTGTTTTGGAATCCGGTAGGGATGGTTCTACTAGCTTAAAGCGGAGCTCCACCCGATTTATAGTCAATGGCTTTGCGGATATGGGCGGGGTTGCTGCGGCTATTCCGTCAGTTCCTTTTGTTCCGCACTGTCTCCTGGGATCTTTTTTGCTTGTTCCCAGGAGTCTGTGCGGTGGCCTGGCACGAGTTATCGTGCAATTTAGAAACCTGAAGTGACGTCAAGCTAGGTTGCCATCTCAACAGGGCCGGAATTCCGACGCCGCTGCCTGTTGCGATGGCAACCTGAGCTGTTGACGGCACTGAATTGTAGTAACTGCGCATGCGCGATATCGGGATACAACGCGCAGTGCATCCTGGTACACCAGCGACACTCTATCCCGGAAGAGGATGCCTGTGGGTTTCACATGCCCACAGGCAAGATGACAACCGCCCACAAGACAAAATCTAATTTTGTCTTGTGAAAATTTACATCTGAATGACTTTAAAACTACAGCAAGTGAGTAATAACTTTAAAGGACTTAATGATCTTCATTGTAACCAAAAAAAAAAAGATTTAGGCAGTGGAACCCCGCTTTAACACTGTTTTGTCTCGTTGCCGGGAACTGAAGTTTTTGTTTCCTTGAGTCATTACCCTTCCGGCCCTTATTGGGGAACAGTAGTTAATGTGTGAGGGTAGATCGGTGTCTGTTGGGCATAAGAAGTGGGGATGAGGACTTTCTGTCTCCAGATCTGAGAGTAGTGTATCCCACTGTCGAGGCCAGAGGGATCTGTTTATTGGTTACTATTGGCTTTGGTCGGTGGGAAATGGGCCGGGTCATCCCCGGTTTCTGTACCTAGTGCGGTCTTTATTGGGGTTTTTTAGGCAGGAGTATGGGGGCTTAGAGGGGGGAGGAGGTAGGGGGGTGGAGGGGGCATGGGACAAGGTCGACCACTGGAAGGGGAGGGGGGGGAGAAAAAAAGGGGGGGAGGGGGAGCCTGGTATCTGGTATCTACGTCGTTCTGGTTTTCCCCCTTCAGAGTTCCGATCAGGCGATCGGGCAGGGCAGTCTACGTTTTGCTTTGTTTTCCTAATTCATGGTTGTTCTTAGGGCCCTGGCATAGGTAGGGGTAGTCTGGAAGTGTTTCCAACACATCCAAATATTGCTTAATTTCGAGGGTGTGTCTCTAGAGATATGGATCAACTGCTCCATCTCCGCAGTTCTATTTATCTCATGAAACCCTATCCTATGGAACCCACATCATATATTTACAAATATTCATTGGTTAAAAAATAAAAATAAATCTTCTTCGGAGTCCCCAGCAGAGTCTGTGTTACATAAGGAGGGGTCCAATGGAGACCATATATACAGTACAGCCACTTCTGACCTTAATCCTTAATCAGTGCACATCAAGGATATGCCATTGACCCTAGATACAATCTTATAGTGCTCGGATGTGGCCTGAAGACTGTAGTTGAAAGACCCCTGATCTAAATTAAAGCCCAGTTCTGGTCTAATTTAGCTCCCACCTCCCATTCTACTGATTTATAAATTTAGTTTTTTTCCAAAGAAAACCCTCTACCAATTTGTTTTTGCTTGAATTAATCCACTGTCACATACAGTTGTGCGCATAAGTTTACATTCCCTGGTAGAATTTGTGATTTCTTCTCCATTTTGCAGAGAATATGAATGATAACACAAAAACTTTTCTTTGACTCATGGTTAGTGTTTGTCTGAAGCCATTTATTATCAATCGACTGTCTTTTTAAATCATAATAACAACAGATACTACCCAAATGACTCCGATCTATAGTTTACATACCCTGGTGATTTTAGCCTGATAACATGCACACAAGTTGACACAAATGGATTTGATTGGCTATTAAAGGTAACCATCCTCACCTGTGATCTGTTTGCTTGTAATTAGTGTGTGTATAAAAGATCAATGAGTTTCTGGACTCCTGACAGACTCTTGCATCTTTCATCCAGTGCTGCACTGACGTTTCTAGATTCTGAGTCATGGGGAAAGCAAAATAATTGTCAAAGGATCTGAGGGAAAAGGTAGATGAACTGTATAAAACACGAAAGGGATATAAAAAGATATCCAGGGAATTGAGAATACCAATCAGCAGTGTTCAAACTCTAATCAAGAAGTGGAAAATCAGGGGTTCTGTTGAAACCAAACCACGGTCAGCTAGACCAACTAAGATTTCAGCTACAACTGCCAGGAAAATTGTTTGGGATGCAAGGAAAAACCCACAAATAACTTCAGTTGAAATACAGGACTCTATGAAAACTTGTGGTCTGGCTGTTTCAAGATACACAATAAGGAGGCACTTGAAGAAAGATAGGCTGCATGGTCGAGTCGCCAGAAGAAAGCCATTACTACGCAAATGCCACAAAGTATCCCACTTACAATATGTCAAACAGCACAGAGACAAACCTCAAACCTTCCTACACAAAGTCATTTGAAGTGATGAGACCAAAATTTAGCTTTTTGGCCGCAACCATAAATGCTTCATTTGGAGAGGAGTCAGCAAGGCCTATGATGAAAGGTACACCATTCCTACTGTGAAACACGGAGGTGGATCGCTGGTGTTTTGGGGATGTGTGAGCTACAAAGGCACAGGAAATGTGGTCAAAATTGGTGGCAAGATGAATGCAGTATGTTATCATAAAATACTGGAGGAACATTTGCATTCATCAGATAGGAAGCTGCGCATGGGATGTACTTGGACATTTTAACATGACAATGATCCAAATCACAAGGCCAAGTTGACCTGTCCTTGGCTACATCAGAATAAAGTGAAGGTTCTTGAGTTGCCATCTCAGTCTCCTGACCTCAATATCATTGAGCCACTCTGGGGAAATCTCAAAAATTAAGTTCATGCAAGACAGCCCAAGAATTTACAGGAACTGAATTCTTTTTTCCAAGAGGAATGGGCAGCTTTACCAGCTGAGAAGATAAAGAGCCTTGTCCACAAAATACTTCAAGCTGTCATTGATGTTAAAGGGGAACTGGGGTATGAAAACTTTTGGTCAGGGTCATTTGGGTAGTTTCTGTTGTGATTATGATTCAAAAAGAGTAAACACATGATTGATAAAAAATGGCTTCAGCCAAACACTAACCATGAGTAAAAGAAAATGTGATATCATTAATATTCGCTGAAAAATGGCCAAGAAATCATAAATCGTAAACTCCTGAGCGCAACTGTATCTAGGCAATGTCACTTATGAGAGTGGAGACCAGTGGTCCAATGCCACAGTATGTGACTACACTGACTGGTCCCCCATTGTGGTGACATCATTGTGTCATGTAGTTTTCTGGAGTTTTAGTGGATTCTGCCACAAGACAACCAATACCATGTCACCCAGGCAAAAACCTGACCTTTCCATTCTGCACGGAGGATGATAGAAGATTTGGGACCAGGTCCACCATAAGGTCATGGATTTATGTAATCAAACTCAGTGATTAGTTGGTGATATTAGGGGGGATACAGGGTGGTCGGAAGGTGCATATTCAGAGATCAGCTTTGAAGAAGAAAGGTATAGAATGAATTGCAAATCAAAGACCCCTATGTATCATACCTGTGACTCTAATCTGTTCCAGATCTACAGAACATTATCACATTATCTCATCTACCCAATTGCATAAAATGTTTAAAGGAATAATGAAACCATTTATATTTTATATAATGTACTTTCAATAGTGACATTCCTTAAAAGAAGAATTTGGATAAGCACTGACCATCTAAACTGAATACATAACATAACTCAAGAAGAATTTTAGAAAAATTAGAAGTCATTCTGTGAAATGGAAGGTTATTCAGGAAAATATTGCAAGGATACAAAGATCTAAGGTCTCTTTCACATGGGCAGCTGGAGGGTGGTAGAAACAGGTAATTGAACCAAGGCTTTACAGCCCTGAACACCCCGGTAAATTCTACCATTGCAAACAGACAGCTGCAATTTTAACTCAGCTTGCAGAGTTTTGCAGAAGGCATCGTCCGTCTGCCAAAGTTGACCATCAAGGTCCATGGGAGCATGCAGCAACAATGGACCTGGCTCACGCTTGACTCACAGTTGCAGTGCAGTATTTTAATGCAAAATCCCCTTTGGGATTAAAAAAAAAAGAAGATTTATCCAGCTGAAGAAGCTGAAGAATGGGCTTGTGCTCCTGTGCCCATTAATTTAACAACCAACCCCTCACCCCACTGCACTGCTGACTGTGAGTAGGGCAGGCTGTGTGTCCTTCCCCCTGCTCTCTTCTTTCCCCCTTCCTCATTGGCAGAAGTGGTTTTGAGCCAATCAGAGCACTAGGAGGATCATGATGCAGCCACAATGGATTATGGAACATGTAGTCATTGGAGGAGTGCAGTACAATGGAGGCTAATGGGCTGCAAACTTCAATGCCCACAAATTACTGCAAAAAAAAGAGGAGGAGAAGGGAGACTTTTCCTGGGCTTTTGATGGGGAATTACTTCTTGTATGCAAGGACCAGGGAAAGTGCAGATCTGCTTCTGGGTTCTGTGTCTACACCAGAGACAGAGGACAGAGACACTTTCTTTGTGGGAGACTGGAGGGGGACAGACCTACCACTGGAGTGCCATTGCTGAGCCTGTGAGAATCAGAGCTGAGGACTGAGCTACTGAAAACTCTTGTACTGTGCTGGGACCAGAGCTGGAGGGATGTATTACCGTGTGTGCCTACAGCATGGGAGAACTGGTGAGACTCTGAGAGACTGGATTGAGCCTTGTGAGACCCTGATCATGAGGACTGAGCTACCGGGGCCCAGGTTACTGAGGTCAGCAGATCGCCAAATACTCTGGACAAGACTTGTTGTGTTCCAAGATTGGTGAGAGGAATGGACTGTGCTTATCCCATCACTGTCAGCAGTTTAATGCCTAAAGAGACTGCCTATTACTTAGCAGCCCAACAGTTATTAACTGCATGCAGTTTTAAAAAGACAGCAAAACGTGCACCATGGTACAGACTGGCCCCAGCGTTCGCTTACATGTGCTAATTCCCAGGCACCGGGTACTTAACCGCATGCCCGGTTTAAGCCTCTCAGGACTGTGTACATCCATCCACTCTATTTTGATTGGTTAGTCCAGAGAGTCATTGTGGGACTTTTGCCATTTAAGTTTCTCACTGCTTATATAGGTTTTATTAGTAATGTGTATACCCGTTCATATAGAATTATTTTTAATAATTTTTTTTGTTTGTTAATTGCCATATTTGAGGCTAGTATTCACATCAGTTAGTCAAATGCATTCTAATGTATTCCCTGACCTGTTTATTGGTTTGTGCATTGTGTTTATTTTGCCTTGCCATAATATACTTGTTCTACCATCAATCAGTCTATGGCCTATTTCCTGTATGCTAACATAGCAAGGTAATATAATAAAACAGGGGGAGTCCAACCCGGGAGTTTAGCATGCGGCAAGCACAGCAGCCACGGTGGCTGACACAGACAAGCCCATCCGTAGGGACACCGGGGTGCAAACACAGCATAGCTGCGGCAGCCTACATCAGCAAGCCACAAAAATGCATGTCACAACAAGTACTTACTGAGGCGAGAGCGGTTAGCCCTTGCAACTACGCATACCCTGTCCCCCAGAGGTGATACAGGGAGCGGTTGGCACGGGAAGCACTGGCCACCAGCAGGTGTAGGATCCTGAAGAAGCTGAGGAGCTGAGTAGTGGGTTTACTGGGAGTCAGGACCTGGCTGATGATCCTGTGCGTGGTAGTAAACAGTCCCAGAGGTAACAGGGAATCAGGTAACAGAATAGCAAGTCCGTGAAACAGGCCAAAGGTCAGATCCATGAAATCAGGCAAGGAAGTCCGTAAGGCAGGCCAAGGGTCAAATCCGGGTAATCAATCAGAAAGTCCGTGAGGCAAATCGAAGAGGTCCATTAAGCAAGCCAAGGGTCAATCGAGGATGAGAACAGCGTAGTTAGGGACGGTCCGGGTCAAAAACAGGCGATCAGGCAAACAGCAGGTAACAGGCACAAACGGGAAGCTGACAACAAACCAGCAACCCGTTTGGATGCCAGAGCTGCCTAAAATAGCCACGTCACGGCGCACAAACTCGTGCGTCATCGCTCACACACGTGTACCAGTGCGCACACGTGCACGCCGCACCATTGTGTCACGCACGTGCGTGCACCAAAGCGCTAATCCGCCATGCATGTGCGCAATACCATGGCGAGCATGGGCGGCCAAAGTCCTTCTCTGACAATGCACGACTGGAGGGATTGGGCTTTGCATGTAGTCCACGTTTGCAATAGCACCAGAAGCAGGAATGCAGGGGCACCAGGTAAGTAAAGGCTGCATGGTCAGATCTAGGGGGTGCTGGGGTGGGCTGCACCCCCCAGATTTAAATTGCATCCCCCCAAAGCCCCCCACACAGCCCATACATAGGCTACATTCACAATGGCAATTAGGACCAGTGTGAATTGTAGCAGAAGTTCTTCCAGTGGCTCTCAGCAGGTAGATGGGGCTTTTCACTATAATGACAGTTTGCCATCAACCGCATTTAATAATCACTGGCTGTGTAAAGAGCTGTGAATAGGTGCAGCCTGCCTGCTGAAAGCCGCATTAGCAACTGCTCATTAGCTCTCCTTATTGTTGTAGAATTTATGTGAAATTTCTCTTTTTCCAATGTGGCCCAGGAAGAGCAATAGGTTGGACACCCCTGTACTAACATGTAAGTTATACAGGTGTGTGCACTGTGCAGCCTTCAAATTACACAACCAGGTGTGTCAGAGGGGACAGAGTGATGTACAGAGTCGTGGCAGAGCAGAGAACCTATATCACAATCTACCCTCATACAATCAGGGAACACACTGTATTCCTTAAAAAAAAATACAAGGTTTTCTCTGAATGGTGTTAATACCAAGTGAGTAACCCACTGTGTTCAGTGTGCATAGGAAAAGCTGCTCAAGCAGGAGTTGGAAAATTGTGGCTATCACTGTATGTAGCGTGGGCTCTTTAAGTTCTTAAGATATAAGTCTGAGCTCATAATATTTCCTCCTGCTTGTGCCCCATCCCCTGAACTATCCATCAAGAGCAATAATACAACCATCAGTCCCTCGCTTCATGCCAGGGTGCTAGGTGTAATCCTAGACTCTCACCTGTCCATTCAGCCCCAAATCTAATCGTTGTCCAAATCTTGCAGACTTCAACTCCGTAACATTTCCAAAATATATCCCTTTTTAACTGTTGAAACCACTAAGCATATTATTGTAACTCCCTACTCATTGCCCTCCTTCTCTGCAAGCTATGCCCTCTTCAGTCTATCATGAATGCTGCTGCCAGACTCATCCACCTTACCAACAGTTCAGTGTCTGCCACCCCTCTCTGCCAAACACTCCACTGGCTTCCCATTGCCCAACGTATAAAATTCAAAACACTAGCAATAACATACAATGCCACTTCCAACTCTGCCCTGAGCTACATCACCAAACTTGTCTTCAAACATCACCCAAACCATCTTCTCCATTCCTCCCAAGACCTCCTGCTCTCTGACTCCCTTGTCTCCTCCTCCCATGCTCATCTCCTGGACTTCTCCAGGGCCTCTCCAATCCTCTGGAACTCACTATCTTAATCTTTCCAGGTATCTCCTACTTTGTCCACTTTTAGGTGATCCCTAAAGACTCATCTCTTCAGGGAAGCCTATCCTGCCTTCAGCTAATAACCAAATCTTATATTTCTCCCATCAGTTCATCCCTCACAGGTATTATCTTTTGTTCCACCAGCTCCTCTCTATTAGATTGTAAACTCACAGGAGCAAGGCCCTCCTAACCCTCTTGTATTGAATTGTATTGGAACTGTATTCTTTCCCTTTATATTGTAAAACGCTGCACAAACTGTTGGCGCTATATAAATCCTGTGTTTATAATTATAATAGGATATGGATAATTACATCGTGCCAAGCTGGCTGTAAGTTGGCAATAAAGATATTGGCAACTTGGACTTCTGCTTTAAGTGCAGTAAACCTGATATATTGTCATAGAGCTGAGTGAACCGATGTATAGATCCATTCACCCCTTTATTGCATCAGCGAGTAATCAGCAGCAAAATTATAACAATACGTACCTTCACTTTAAGTCTGATAGCTACAAGGAGTCAAAAGATCCTAAAGTAGGTAGATAATTATTTAAAATGACTGCTCGCTGAGTCAGTTTTGTGCCATTCCAATGCAGTTAGCCGATAACTGACAGGCTGCAAAAATACTCCTTGACCTAATTAGTGAACTGCTGCATGTCCGAGGGCTCTTTTCCGACTAAAAGATCCCCTTTCGAATTTTGCCTCTAAGCCTCAATTGTGAACATTACTGTTGGGATTGCTCAGAAATTCCTCCAAACCCTCCATCTTTCTATATCTACGGACAGTGCCATAAAAACAGATTTAATTAAAGAAACTACAATTTCCTGAAGTTTTTCAATTAATTATTCCCTCTTCGGCTCCTCTAATGTGCAATTCATCAAATTATTTATGAATCCAACCAATTTTTTTACACTAAATTAAGAATCTAATTCGCCGTCTTTTTTTTTTCTCCTCTACAAGCTCCATATTTTTTTTTTTTTCAGGTCGCCGCCAAATTATAACCTCGGGATTAATGTTACAACCTCGGTGTTAACATTACTTTTTGCTCTGAGACGTTTATTTGAAACTTCAAGAGCCGCAAAACTCTTTCCTTCATCTGTGACCTTCTTCAAGCACGGTCTGAATCCCGTCCAAGTCACTTAAATGATACAAAATAAAGAGCAAGGAGAATGATGAGAATATTCTTGCAAGACATGATGGAGACACAAGCAATCTCCGGCTGGATGGATCAGTGTAATGGATACCTCGAAGAAGCAATATTACATTAAATGGTTAGAAACACTCGAATAAACTTCAAGGAAGTAGTTACTCATAAAAAGGAGGATAATATTTTGCTCCACTAAATGATATGATAATTGGTATTTCCTCTTTAGTAACAGTACATAACAAGCTTAATAATATGTAGCCTGAAGGAACATTGTCTCTGATATTATCTCCCAAAATAATAATTACAATGTATTAAATCTGTCAAGGTTGAGTGAACTGTACTGGGAAAAAGAATCAAATATACAAATAGGTCAATTTGGATCAACGATAGGGGCAAAGGCCTGTATTTAAGCAAATTGTGAAATAGTTCACGGAGGATGCAAATGTGCCATAGATCTAGCATTGGCATGGATTTATTGAGTTGGGCAGCGCGGTGGTTGAGTTGTTAGCAATCTTGACTTGCAGAACAGTGGTCTTAGTTTTCCTAGCAAGGGTGTTGCCTGCATGGAATATATATGTTCTCTCTTTGTTTTTATTGGTTACTTTGGTTTCCACCCTCAGCCCAAAAACATTCTGGAAGATTAACTGGCATTTGAGCAAACTGGCCCTAGGTGTGCATATTGCAGATACTAACCTGTTGCCTCTCACATAATGCATATGCAGCAGAAATGGTAGGCTTTGACTCCCACACGTCACACATATGCGTCCATATAGGCGGCAGAGGTTACCACACTGTCAATGACAGATCCCGTTCACTGGTAAAAAGTGGGAGCCAGCTGTACAAGCTCACGATCATGTGACCACTGTGACAGCAAATCACATTGGTCACTGTGATTGTGATTGGCAGATCAGGGCCAGTTGAAGGAATGCTGGGGGCTGGGCAAGAAGGTGTTGTGCCTCTGTGCAGGATTTTGCTGAAATAAAGACCAGTCACTACTGCTCTCTCTCCTTGTGCAGGGTAACTGGTCTGCTTTCTGCCCTTCTTGTAGTTTTCTGCAATTACCGTATATACTCGAGTATAGGCCGACCCGAATATAAGCCGAGGCCCCCAATTTACCCCCAAAAAACTGGAAAACTTATTGACTCGTGTATAAGCCGAGGGTGAGACATGGCTGTCCATCCCTGTGTGTGTGTCCGTCCATCCCTGTGTGTCCATCCATCCCTGTGTGTGTATCCATCCATCCATCCATCCATCCCTGTGTGTGTGTGTGTGTGTGTGTGTATTCATCCATCCATCCATCCCTGTGTGTGTGTGTGTGTGTGTGTGTGTGTGTGTGTGTGTGTATCCATCCATCCATCCATCCCTGTGTGTGTGTGTGTGTATCCATCCATCCATCCATCCCTGTGTGTGTGTGTGTGTGTGTGTGTGTGTGTCCGTGCAGCCTTGTGTGTGTGTGTGTGTGTGTGTGTGTGTGTGTGTGTGTGTGTGTGTGTGTGTGTGTGTGTGTGTCCGTGCAGCCTTGTGTGTGTGTCCAGCCTACCTGTGTCCCAAGCCTCCGTCCCGAGCCGCCGTCGTCCCGAGCCTCCTCCGACCCGTGCCGTGCCTCCTCCGTCCCGTGCCTCCTCCGTCCCGTGCCGTGCCTCCTCCTTCCCGTGCCTCCTCCGTCCCGTGCCGTGCCTCCTCCGTCCCGTGCCGTGCCGATGGATCGCCGCTCTTCTCGGCGGCCATTCTACAATTCAAAATTCCGCCTCCGCCTGTGATAGGCGGAACACTCAATTTCCCAGCAGCCTGTGTTCCGCCTATCACGGACATCCTCTCATACTCGTCCGTAGTATGAGAATGAGCGGATGTCCGTGATAGGTGGAACACTGACTGCTGGGAAATTCAGTGTTCCGCCTATCACAGGCGGAGGCGGAGAAGGAGGCGCGGCTTTTAAATTTTAATGTCCGCCGTCTGTCTGCTCGATACGCTGATCGAGCAGTCAGACAGCGGTGACTCGAGTATAAGCCGAGGGGGCACTTTCAGCCTCAAAAAAGAGGCTGAAAATCTCGGCTTATACTCGAGTATATACGGTAGCCTGTAGTGGGTGAGCCTGCTGGGTCTAATATCTGGATTTGAAAGACATTTGATACACATAAAGTGGATTTATACCCTTTGTGGCTATTTAGAAACATATTTAACTACAAGGCTTTGTGTCTGGAGTTCAACTTTAAAGCAAACTCTGGGCATTAAAAAAAGTTTTTTTAAGCAGTGGGGCTGTGCCCGCACTGCACGGGTTAACTGCAAAAGAAAGGGTTTTACCATATCAGGTTGACACAGTGCAGTAGCCACATCCCTAGGATATCATGAAAAAAAGGAAAGAAAAAAAAGACCAAATATTTTGAAAAAAAAATATTTATTTACTTCGTTTCTGTCAGCAAATTTTGTAACTAAGTAATTTTTCTCCTTCACTGATGTGCGCTGTTGAGGCGGCACTGATGGCCACTGATAGGTTGAATTGGTGGGCATTGATGAGGTGGCACTTATGGGCACTGATAAGGTGGTACTGATGAGAAGGCACTAATATGCAGCACTTATGGGCACTGATAGGTGCCAGTGATATGTGGCACTGATAGGCAGCACTGATCGGCACTGTTAGGTGGCACTGATGGGCACTAATAGGTGGCACTGGTGGCCACTGATAGGCAGCACTGGTGGGCACTGATAGGCGGTACAGATAGGTGGTACTGATGGGAACTGATGGGTGGCACTGATGGGCGACACTGATGGGCATTGATCGACAGCAGTGATGGGCATTGATGGGCAGAATTTGATAGGCAGCACTGATAGCCAGCACTGACTGGCATCGCTAATGGGCACTGATTGGTGGCACTTGTGGCACTGACTGCTGCCACTGGTGGGCACTGATTGCTGCCACTGGTGGGCATTGATTGGTGACACTGTTGGCGCTATATTGTAATCAGGGCACTGATGATCATGTGTAGATGTCCCCCTGCTTGGAGAAGCCGCTGATCAGCTCTCCTTGCCACACTCTCTGTCAGTGTGAGGCGAGGAGCGCCGATTACCAGTATCTCCGTTTACATGTGATTGCCTGTGATTGGACACAGCCGAGCACATGGTTAAAGAGCCGTGGACGCACACAGAGATCAGGGTCGTGCCATTCTGGGACGCCATCATATGACAGTGTCCCAGAACGAGAGCCGCACCGCTCCACTGTCATTTTACTGTGGGCGGGCGGCAACTAGTTAAGGAGGGGTGGGCTCCCTCCAAGCTTTCCTGCCCTCTATCTATCCATTATTATGCATGCGCTTCCATTGTTGAGGCTCTCAAAAATATATAGAGTTAGGACTGCAGATAATACTGGGGTGCCATGAAATTGCTCAGCAGCGTACACATGTATTTGCAAATGTGTGTGAACTAAACCCCTATTTTTAACGCAAACTGTTAGCCCACGTACACACGGTCGGAGATTTTGGCAACCAAATCCGTCGGATTTTGCCCGTCGGATTTAGTCCGACGGATTGTGTCCGAAACTGTTGCATACACACGGTTGGGCCAAGTTGGTGAAGAATCCGATCTTTCAGAACGTGATGACGTAATTTCGTTACGATGGGACTACATTCAGGCTAGTAGCCAATAGCTTTGATGTAGGAATTTGATCTGAGCATGCGTGGCACTTGGTCCGATGAAAATGCTCTACACATGATCGGATTAGGTCCGTCCGGCCCAGTTGGTCGGGAAATATTTCCAACATGTTGGAAAATTGGGTCGGACGGAGATGCGGACAGAATCAGTCCGATGCATACCACACACAGTCGGATTATCTGACGACACGGTCCGATAAGACTCATTCCGACAGATTCTCCGACCGTGTGTACAAGGGCTTAGACAGGATAATTTGGTTGTTTGCAGGCTGTTGGTGAGTTGAGCCGGAAATGTTCTTAGGTTTTGTCTGAACATACAACAAGCTATTGTGCTTTCATAGACATGACTGTGCTAATACAACTCATCTAATCCAAAATTAATGATCAACAGATGGACCTCAAGATGACTGTAATGTTCATATTCACTATAGATGCCCAGGGCATTTTGAATTTCTCTTCTGTAGGGGCAAAATAGAAGAAGAAGAACGGAAGGCGGCAGCGGTGACAGAAGACCGGGCCACCGCCTGTAAAAGAGCTATAAGAAGGCGCGGTGGCCCGGCAGAAGAACCGAAGAGGGGGACAAGACCCCCGAAGTCGGGAGAAGAGGCCGGCGGCGAGGAAGAAAGCTGGACTCCTCTGCTAGCAAAAGAGCTACAAGAAGATAGCAGAGGAGTCCGGCGAGAAGACCCCCGAAGACAGAAGACCCCCGGAGCTGTGCAATAAAGTATTTTATCTCGTGTGTTGTGTTTTTTTTTGTACTTTTATTTTACAGGTGAATGGGTAGGGGTACATTGTACCCCATACTCATTCACATAGGGTGGGGGGCCGGTATCTGGGGGCCCCCTTATTAAAGGGGGCTCCCGGATTCCGATAAGCCCCCCGCCCGCAGACCCCGACAACCAACGGCCAGGGTTGTCGGGAAGAGGCCCTTGTCCTCATCAACATGGGGACAAGGTGCTTTGGGGTGGGGGGGCCGCGCGGCCCCCCTTCCCCAAGGCACCCCCCCATGTTGAGGGCACGCGGCCTGGTACGGCTCAGGAGGGGGGGCGCTCGCTCGCCCCCCTTTCCTGGCCGGCCGGGTAGCGTGCTCGGACAAGGGTCTGTTGTGGACTTGGGGGGACCCCCACACCGATTTTTTTCGGCGTTGGGGTTCCCCTTTAAGTCCATACCAGGCGGCGGGGCCAGCGACGTCTCCTTCGCGGGCCCCGCCTACCTGGAGACGCGCTCGAAATGAGCGGACTTTCCTCCGCGTGTGTGGGTCCGTTCATTTCAAAAGTAGGGCGGATAGTACGGCGGACTTAGTACACCGTATTAGTCCGCTCAAAAAGTGCCGTGTGTGGGCAAGTAGCGCGTTCGGAAATTGCGACGGACAGTCTGGCGTACTTTTCCGCCAGACTAAGTACGTCATACAGTCCGCCCGTGTGTACGCAGCATAAGACTTGCAATTGTATAACAACATATTTTGCTCTGATGCCAGTGAGCCCACGTACACACGGTCGGAGATTTTGCCAACCAAATCCATCGGATTTTGCCCGTCGGATTTAGTCCGACGGATTGTGTCCGAAACTGTTGCATACACACGGTCGGGCCAAGTTGGTGAATAATCCGATCTTTCAGAACGTGATGACGTAATTTCGTTACGATGGGACTAGATTCAGGCTAGTAGCCAATAGCTTTGATGTAGGAATTTGATCTGAGCATGCATGGCACTTGGTCCGATGAAAATGCTCTACACATGATCGGATTAGGTCCGTCCGGCCCAGTTGGTCGGGAAATATTTCCAACATGTTGGAAAATTGGGTCGGACGGAGATTCAGACGGAATCAGTCTGATGCATACCACACACAGTCGGATTATCTGACGACACGGTCCGATAAGACTCATTCCGACAGATTCTCCGACCATGTGTACAAGGGCTTACAGATGTATTGTACCTTCTTTTTTTTTTTTTCTAATAAAAATAGCTTAGAGATAAAAAGAAAAACTTTTACCCCCGCAATCATTCTTTTGTTACCTTCACATACATGCAGGGGAATTTATCAAAATTGGTGCAGAGAGAAACTAGGGCAGCTGTACATGCCAACCTTCTAGCTATATCAAAGCTTAAGGGTGCATTTGCATTTTTTTTGGCTTAGATACTTTTAAACAGAAAACTTGTACCCAGGTTATTCTGCGCAAACAGAATCCTGTGGCAGGTGCGAAAATTCAGAAAAATTCCAAATTCCTGCAACTTTTCTTCAAAGGTCGGTAGGGTTTGCTTGAGCTGATCGACCTCCCAGTTTTTGGCGTCTGCTCTGACACCCGTGCAACTTGAAAGAGACAGCAGCATAACATCAATTATATTTTTAGCTGTCTTCAAGGGTGGCATGCTGACCGCCACTGTGAGGGGGGCATTCTTCAAGCTGACCACTAGTGTGAGGTGCATTTTTCCCATTGACCCCAATAAGTTTTAAAAGGGGTTCCCATAGGCCTGACAAATATTGCAAGGGTTCCTTGGGGGTAAAGAGGTTGAGAAAGGCTGGTTTAGGATTGTTGGAGACACCATGATACCTGCATTCCTGATCCAAGCAAAATTTAATTCCAGCCCTTGTAGTTTTTTTTCCCTCTACATACTAATCCTAGCATAGACCTGGAAGTTTCTCTGCTAGCTTCCAAGGCAGTTGAAGGCCATTCTTTTCCGAAGCCCTGATCTAGGAAAATCAAAAAAAAAGAAAAGAAATAATGTAAATCTTTCTTCACTTCGAACAACATATACAACAATTTACAGCCATCCACTTTTAAGTAATTTTCATGGAATCCCTTTTCAGACCTGATGTTTCCAATTGCAGGAGCATATTTTCCTGTCAGCCAACCTGGTCTTCAGAAATAATTTCAGGATCCTAATGTAAATGTGACATTTCTGCGGATCTTAGCAAGTTGGGCAGTTGTTTGATTTTTTACACATGCCTCCAGTCCCCACAAAGGTTTGGCCCAAAAAGTGATGTTTTCAACAACGCTAAGAACTTTACAGCAAAACCATCTCGGTGGAGGACGTAGACTTTGGAGTTTACTTTGAACTGACATTGTTTATTTCCAACATTTACAGAAATAAACAGGAAAATCTTTGAAATACTAACAATTGAATTTGATTCCTGATGCCTTTTGGCAACAGATCACATCTCCTTTTCAAGCTCTGAGCACGCGGTATGTAAATACTGGACATGTGAGACTATAGATCTGTGAACCTTTAATGCATTTAATGATGCCAAATTGTGTTAGTGTATGGTGCATGTATATGCCGTACACAGGCTAGACCATTAGACTCCATTTTGTTCTCAGAAAATGTTATGTCCTGTTATCTCAATATGCATTTAATGGGTGTCAACATCAGTTACCGTTACATCTTTGAGAAAACGGAACAATGAAAAATTATTTTAACTAAAGGAAAAATATTTGTTAAAAATAACTGAAACAATGAAATTGTAATGAGGTTGCCTCTAGTATCCACTCATGTGTTTGCTGTAATTTTCTGACCTGCTTTAAAAGAATGATAGACTTAAAGCGGTATGAAACCTACAATCAAAAACGTATTATATTTCAGTTTACCAATTCTTAGATGTTGGGGCATTGGTTTCCTTTTTAGGCTATTTTTCCTTTATTTCCACCTGGTGATCCAGCCAGTAAGTCTGTTATTTTTCAGCTTCCTTTACCAGAACAAGCTGGCAAATGTGGTAGTTTGCTGTAACGGCTTAAAAGTGTTAGCTGGAGTTTGGCTGTAATGTGTTAGTCAAGTCCATCTAAATTTGGTGCATCTGATGCCACGTACACACGACCGGACTTTCTGGCAGACTTGGCCTGACGGAATCAGTCCGTCGGACATTCTGATCCTGTGTGGGATAATTAAATCGTTCCTCTTTAAAAAAATTCAGATGGACCTAGAAATAGAACATGTTTCATATCTGTCCGATGGACTCAACTCCTATCGGGAAAACCACTCGTCTTTATGCTGGTCTGGCGGACCAAATATGACACAAGGGAAGCTAGTGGCTACTGGCTATTGAACTTCCTTTTCTAGTCCCGTCTTTTGTCATCACGTTCAAAATGAGTGGGCAAGTCCGTTTGTTCGGGAGTCCATCAGAACTCCGTCGGGAAGACTGTCTGACCTTTTCTACCGGAAAGTCTGGTTATGTGTAAGTGGCATGAAACTACCCTCTGGCCAGATTGACAATACTGCTGTCCAAGGGTGTCTCAGTTGCTCCTCCATCCAGAGTGGAGACACCTCAAGACAATAAATGCATTACTGGAATACCAGGTGAAAATAAGGGAATGCCAATGTTTAGTGAAACTAGTAGGGAAGAATTTACCTGCTGTTACAACTCACCATCATCTTTTTTTGGTCAACAGAATATTTGTATAGTTCTCCTTTCCCACATCGTGGTTCAACATTTTGTATCATTGGTTTTATTCCTTGTATTAAAGTTTACTACCTTTCTAATTATCTATTGTGTTTAGTTGTCGTTGACACCGTAATAATCTCCTTTTCCCTTGCTTTCCATCATACTCAACTCCTGGGATGAGGTGCCTTATCTACTAGGACATACTAGCCACCAGTTCTTATGTTCCCAGTGCTGCAGTCGCCCACCTGCTGTCCCCCCTCCCTGTGACAGCAGTATACAGAGAAGTACCCGTAATAGCTGCCACTGCTCTGCCCACACAGCCACGTCATTCAGACACACTGCTCTGTGTGTCTAAATGAACTACAAGCCCCGACATCCATAGTGACTGTCGGCTTGTAATTCTCAATGAACTACCACGATGATGTGGAGCACTGTGGTAGTTCATTAAGTCTTCCTGTCAGGAAGAATCAGCTTACCCATACTGGATCTACGGGTAAGCCGATACACTGTCAGCATGCAAGAGACCTGCATGGCATCAGTGATCTGCTGATCGCTGGTGCAATGCTTTCCAGGCTCCTACTACAAAAAATAATACATGCACATTTTTTTACTTGCAAAATGTACATTTATTTATTGATTTTTTAAAGTGAACTCATCCTTGAAAGCCCTGATGAAGATATATTACATTCCCAAAATGTGTTGGCTCTGATTATAACAATCAAAAAAGCATATTTGAATAAAAAACATTTGTCCATCCCTTCCTACTTTATATAATACTTTTCCGTTCTGATTGGGGTGCAGCACTCACTGTTTTCTGTACCATATTTTGCTTTCCAAAATATGTAATGCCCTTTTGGGCCATGATATCTTGTACATCTAGGAAGCCTATGGGGTTCATTTACTATAACTGAAGAGTAGTGATGGACGAACTTCCGACGGGACGTTTCGCGAACGCGAAACGCGAACGGACACAAACGTTCGCGAAAACGACCGTTCGCCGCGGGCTCCATTGACTTCAATGGGAGGCGAATTTCGCAAACCTTTAGGTCGAATTTGCGGCCACGGGGTAATTATTAGGGGGTAGCACGTAGTCCCACCACCTGGACAATAGCATAATACATGTATGAGGTGAATTTGGGATCGATAACTACAAGCATTTTTTTTTTATTTGGGAAATTGTTCTGACAATTCAGGACTATGGAGCTAATGAAGGCAATGGAGGAGAGGGAAGGTCAGGGACCAGGGTAGGCAAACAAGAGGGTGCAGGAGATACAGAGCACTGACAGCAGCACCGTAATACAGAGCACTGACATCAGCACCGTGACATACAGCGCTGACAGCAGCTCCGTGACATACAGCGCTGACAGCAGCTCCGTGACATACAGCGCTGACAGCAGCTCCGTGACATACAGCGCTGACAGCAGCTCCGTGACATACAGCGCTGACAGCAGCTCCGTGACATACAGCGCTGACAGCAGCACCGTGACATACAGCGCTGACAGCAGCTCCGTGACATACAGCGCTGACAGCAGCTCCGTGACATACAGCGCTGACAGCAGCTCCGTGACATACAGCACTGACAGCAGCTCCGTGACATACAGCGCTGACAGCAGCTCCGTGACATACAGCGCTGACAGCAGCACCGTGACATACAGCGCTGACAGCAGCTCCGTGACATACAGCGCTGACAGCAGCTCCGTGACATACAGCGCTGACAGCAGCTCCGTGACATACAGCGCTGACAGCAGCTCCGTGACATACAGCGCTGACAGCAGCTCCGTGACATACAGCGCTGACAGCAGCTCCGTGACATACAGCGCTGACAGCAGCTCCGTGACATACAGCGCTGACAGCAGCTCCGTGACATACAGCGCTGACAGCAGCTCCGTGACATACAGCGCTGACAGCAGCACCGTAAGCAGCCCCAGGAGGAAGTCAGCACAGCACAGGGATGGTGTGATCCCCTCATAATAAGAACCCCCAGGAGGAAGTCAGCACAGCACAGGGATGGTGGGAGCCCCTCATAATAAGAACACCCAGGAGGAAGTCAGCACAGCACAGGGATGGTGGGAACCCCTCATAATAAGCAGCCCCAGTAGAAATATGACACCGCTCAACCTCTTCAAAGAGGAGGGTAGGGGCATATAGTACGGTGTGCTTTTTTGGGTCAGGGAAGTGAGCCAAATGAATTAAGAAGGTCTGTGTGCTTGATTCCAAAAATTGTTTATAGACATATACATGGTCTACTGATCACATGTGTTGAATTCCTCCGAGATCCATGCCTCATTCATTTTTAGAAATGTGAGGTAGTTAACACTGTGGTGAGCTAGGCGAGTACGCTTATCGGTCACAATCCCCCCTGCTGCGCTGAACGTCCTTTCGGACAGGACACTGGATGAGGGGCAAGCCAACAGTTCGATTGCAAATTGGGCAAGCTCTGGCCAGAGGTCAAGCCTGCCCACCCAGTAGTCTAGGGGTTCATCACTCCTCAGAGCGTCCACATCGGCCGTTAACCCAATGTAGTCGGACACCTGACGGTCTAGGCGTTCCCTGATGCTGGATCCGGATGACACCTGTCGATGGGTCGGCTGAAAGAATGACCTCATATCCGAAGTCACCAACACATCTTCAAACCGGCCTCTTCTTGCAGGCGCTGTTGGATTGGTACCCGCAAATCCTTCTCTGGGAGTGGGAATTGCTCCTCTGCCAGCGCACGCAAAAGCAGAATGCAGCATTTCTCGAAGCAAGGCCTGGAAGTGCTGCATTCTGACAGCCCTCTGCGACGGCGGTAACATTTCCGCCATTTTGTGTTTGTACCGGGGGTCTAAGTACGTTGCCACCCAGTACTGGTCCTTGACCCTCATGCTTTTTATACGGGGGTCCCTATTAAAACACTGGAGCATGAAGGCCCCCATTTGCACTAAAGTGGAAGCGGTGTGGTGGCCTGGCTCCTGCTCATCATCCAGGATAATGTCGTCCTCTTCATTCTCCTCTCCCCATCCTCGCACAACAGGGATCCCAGAAAGGTTTAAAGCATGCTCTTCTTGCTCCTGCTCATCCGCCCCGGCACCATCCTCCTCTGACTCCTCATCAGACTCCTGTTGTTGACTTGTCTCAGATAGAGTAGCCCCCCCTGGGAATTCATCCAGCATTGCGACTTCCTCATCTTCCCGCTCCTGCTCCTCCACAGCCTGATCAATGACACGACGCAATGCACGCTCCAGAAAGAAGGCATAAGGTACCATGTCACTGATGGCGCCATGGCTGCGACTGACCAGTTTGGTGATCTCCTCAAATGGCCGCAGAAGTCTGCATGTGTCGCGCATGAGCAGCCACTGGCGCGGTGAAAAAAAACCCAGCTCCCCAGAACCGTTTCTTTCGCAGAGTTCATACAGGTAGACGTTAACTGCACGTTTCTGCTGGAGCAGCCTATCAAGCATATAGAAGGTTGAGTTCCATCGCGTCGGGCAATCGCAAATAAGACGTCTGACCGGCAGATGGTGTCGCCGCTGAATGTCAGCAAGGCGAGCCATGGCCGTGTAAGATCTTCTGAAATGGGCCGAGATTTTCCTTGCCTGCCGCAAGATGTCCTGGACCCCAGGGTATTTGACAAGGAATCGCTGCACGACCAAGTTTAAGACGTGTGCCATGCACGGCACGTGCGTGATTTTGCCCTGTTTCAATGCGCTAAGCAGATTGGCACCGTTGTCACACACCACTTTACCAACTGTCAAATTGAGCGGTGTTAGCCACTCATCTGCCTGTGAACGCAAAGCTGAAAGGAGTGCCGGGCCAGTGTGGCTCTTTGCTTCCAGGCACAACAGACGCAGCACGGCATGGCAACGTCTCACCTGGCATGTGGAATAGGTTCTGGGGAGCTTGGGCGGTGCAGTGGAAGAGACGCTAGCAGCGGAAAAGGAGGAGGCAGCTGAGGAGGAGAGGGAGGAGGATGGAGTAGGAGGAGGAGAAGAAGAGTCAGGCCTGCATGCAATCCGTGGCGGTAAAACCAAATCTACACGGGTGCCACGGGTTACATGCTTGACGGCCGTCAGAAGGTTCACCCAGTGGGCAGTAAAACTGATATACCTTCCCTGCCCGTGTTTGCTAGACCACGTGTCTGTGGTCAGATGTATCTTGGCACCGACACTGTGTGCCAGAGATACATTCACTTGCCGCTGAACATGGCCATATAGCTCTGGGATGCCCTTCTCTGAGAAATACTTCCTTCCTGGGACCTTCCATTGTGGTGTTCCAATGGCCACAAATTTGCGAAAGGCCTCCGAGTCCACCAGTTTATATGGCAGTAGTTGGCGGGCTATGAGTTCTGACAAGCCAGCCGCCAACCGTTGGGCAAGAGGGTTATCCGGCGTCATCATTTTTTTACGCTCAAACATTAGGCCCACGGAAGCCTGCCTTTTTGCAGAAAAATGTGAGCTTGGCGTGATGGAAGGTGGAGTGGAGGACAATTGTGAGGAGAGAGGAGAAGGAGAAGTAGAAGACGAGGCTGGACGGTGAGAGCCTGCAGTGTGGCTTTGTGTGTTCCGTTGCTCCCACTGGGCTCGGTGATGGCTGCTCATGTGCCTTCTTAAGGCGGTCGTCCCTAGGTGAGTATTGGGCTTACCGCGACTAACGCGTTGACTGCAAAGATTGCAGATGGCAACGCTATTGTCAGCAGCGGACACGTTAAAAAAAGCCCACACTGCGGAGCCATGTGCCGGTGTCCTGGGAGCGCCAGATGTGACCGTACATGGTCGATGACTCGCTCCTGATACATTTGCAGTCTGCTTTGTCCCTGCTGTGCAATGTAAGTCATTGCTGCTTCTCCTCCCTATCTGCTGGTCCATATCTCCCTCTGAACTCCCCTCCTCTTCCTCTCTTGTGGGCACCCACGTGACATCACTAGACACGTCATCATCAACGTCACCTTCCCCACCGCTATAAGTAGAGTAGGCAGCAACACCGGGGACCAACCTCCTCCTTGGGCTGATCTGGGTACTGGCGTCAGACTGCTGAGTAGCGCTTGTTGCTACCTCCTCTTCCTGATCCAATACCAAGAGTGGCTGCGCATCAGAAATGTCCTCTTGATATGGATCGGAAAATAATTCCAGTGACTCAAGCGGAAGGTATGTGGTGGTGGTGGTGGTGGTCGTGTTGTTGGTGGTAGTGTCTTTGGGGGTGCACATAGCAGAGAGTGAAGAAGAGGGTGCAGATCGAGAGGATGAGGAGGGTGCAGAAGAGTAAGGCTGAGCGAGCCACTCAACCAAGTCTGGTGCATCCTTTAAAGTAATTGAACGCACCTTCTGCAACTTCCCACTTTGGCTCAAGCCTGTTGCTCCTGCCCTACCCCTACCACCCCTGCGGAAGGGCCTGCCTCTTCCTCTGCATGTCATTTTTTAAATGACCCTGTGACAAAACTCTTAGTCCCTATACCGCTGAAGGACTGCTGCAGTATAGGTGAGCGGTCAGCAGTGGTGCACGTCAACCCTATCTATTGTGGACCTATAGCGGTCCTTACAGAACAGCAGACTGTACCGCACTCAAGCCTATGTACCGTAGCACCCTATACCAAGTTACCAGTCCTTATAAGAACTTTTGTGGACCAAGCAGGTTGTGTATTAGTGTTTAGCAGACTGTACGTCAGTCCCTATACCGCTGAAGGACTGCTGCAGTATAGGGCAGCGGTCAGCAGTGGTGCACGTCAACCCTATCTATTGTGGACCGATAGCGGTCCTTACAGAACAGCAGACTGTACCGCACTCAAGCCTATGTACCGTAGCACCCTATACCAAGTTACCAGTCCTTATAAGAACTTTTGTGGACCAAGCAGGTTGTGTGTTAGTGTTTAGCAGACTGTGCGTCAGTCCCTATACCGCTGAAGGACTGCTGCAGTATAGGGCAGCGGTCAGCAGTAGTGCACGGCAACCCTATGTATTGTGGACCGATAGCGGTCCTTACAGAACAGCAGACTGTAACGCACTCAGGCCTATGTACCGTAGCACCCTATACCAAGTTACCAGTCCTTATAAGAACTTTTGTGGACCAAGCAGGTTGTGTGTTAGTGATTAGCAGACTGTACGTCAGTCCCTATACCAATGAAGGACTGCTGCAGTATAGGGCAGCGGTCAGCAGTAGTGCACGGCAACCCTATGTATTGTGGACCGATAGCGGTCCTTACAGAACAGCAGACTGTAACGCACTCAGGCCTATGTACCGTAGCACCCTATACCAAGTTACCAGTCCTTATAAAAACTTTTGTGGACCAAGCAGGTTGTGTGTTAGTGTTTAGCAGACTGTGCGTCAGTCCCTATACCGCTGAAGGACTGCTGCAGTATAGGGCAGCGGTCAGCAGTGGTGCACGTCAACCCTATCTATTGTGGACCGATAGCGGTCCTTACAGAACAGCAGACTGTACCGCACTCAAGCCTATGTACCGTAGCACCCTATACCAAGTTACCAGTCCTTATAAGAACTTTTGTGGAACAAGCAGGTTGTGTGTTAGTGATTAGCAGACTGTACGTCAGTCCCTATACCAATGAAGGACTGCTGCAGTATAGGGCAGCGGTCAGCAGTAGTGCACGGCAACCCTATGTATTGTGGACCGATAGCGGTCCTTACAGAACAGCAGACTGTACTGCACTCAGGCCTATGTACCGTAGCACCCTATACCAAGTTACCAGTCCTTATAAAAACTTTTGTGGACCAAGCAGGTTGTGTGTTAGTGTTTAGCAGACTGTGCGTCAGTCCCTATACCGCTGAAGGACTGCTGCAGTATAGGGCAGCGGTCAGCAGTAGTGCACGGCAACCCTATGTATTGTGGACCGATAGCGGTCCTTACAGAACAGCAGACTGTAACGCACTCAGGCCTATGTACCGTAGCACCCTATACCAAGTTACCAGTCCTTATAAGAACTTTTGTGGACCAAGCAGGTTGTGTGTTAGTGATTAGCAGACTGTACGTCAGTCCCTATACCAATGAAGGACTGCTGCAGTATAGGGCAGCGGTCAGCAGTAGTGCACGGCAACCCTATGTATTGTGGACCGATAGCGGTCCTTACAGAACAGCAGACTGTAACGCACTCAGGCCTATGTACCGTAGCACCCTATACCAAGTTACCAGTCCTTATAAAAACTTTTGTGGACCAAGCAGGTTGTGTGTTAGTGTTTAGCAGACTGTGCGTCAGTCCCTATACCGCTGAAGGACTGCTGCAGTATAGGGCAGCGGTCAGCAGTAGTGCACGGCAACCCTATGTATTGTGGACCGATAGCGGTCCTTACAGAACAGCAGACTGTAACGCACTCAGGCCTATGTACCGTAGCACCCTATACCAAGTTACCAGTCCTTATAAGAACTTTTGTGGACCAAGCAGGTTGTGTGTTAGTGATTAGCAGACTGTACGTCAGTCCCTATACCAATGAAGGACTGCTGCAGTATAGGGCAGCGGTCAGCAGTAGTGCACGGCAACCCTATGTATTGTGGACCGATAGCGGTCCTTACAGAACAGCAGACTGTAACGCACTCAGGCCTATGTACCGTAGCACCCTATACCAAGTTACCAGTCCTTATAAGAACTTTTGTGGAACAAGCAGGTTGTGTGTTAGTGATTAGCAGACTGTACGTCAGTCCCTATACCAATGAAGGACTGCTGCAGTATAGGGCAGCGGTCAGCAGTAGTGCACGGCAACCCTATGTATTGTGGACCGATAGCGGTCCTTACAGAACAGCAGACTGTAACGCACTCAGGCCTATGTACCGTAGCACCCTATACCAAGTTACCAGTCCTTATAAGAACTTTTGTGGACCAAGCAGGTTGTGTGTTAGTGATTAGCAGACTGTACGTCAGTCCCTATACCAATGAAGGACTGCTGCAGTATAGGGCAGCGGTCAGCAGTAGTGCACGGCAACCCTATGTATTGTGGACCGATAGCGGTCCTTACAGAACAGCAGACTGTACTGCACTCAGGCCTATGTACCGTAGCACCCTATACCAAGTTACCAGTCCTTATAAAAACTTTTGTGGACCAAGCAGGTTGTGTGTTAGTGTTTAGCAGACTGTGCGTCAGTCCCTATACCGCTGAAGGACTGCTGCAGTATAGGGCAGCGGTCAGCAGTAGTGCACGGCAACCCTATGTATTGTGGACCGATAGCGGTCCTTACAGAACAGCAGACTGTAACGCACTCAGGCCTATGTACCGTAGCACCCTATACCAAGTTACCAGTCCTTATAAGAACTTTTGTGGACCAAGCAGGTTGTGTGTTAGTGATTAGCAGACTGTACGTCAGTCCCTATACCAATGAAGGACTGCTGCAGTATAGGGCAGCGGTCAGCAGTAGTGCACGGCAACCCTATGTATTGTGGACCGATAGCGGTCCTTACAGAACAGCAGACTGTAACGCACTCAGGCCTATGTACCGTAGCACCCTATACCAAGTTACCAGTCCTTATAAAAACTTTTGTGGACCAAGCAGGTTGTGTGTTAGTGTTTAGCAGACTGTGCGTCAGTCCCTATACCGCTGAAGGACTGCTGCAGTATAGGGCAGCGGTCAGCAGTAGTGCACGGCAACCCTATGTATTGTGGACCGATAGCGGTCCTTACAGAACAGCAGACTGTAACGCACTCAGGCCTATGTACCGTAGCACCCTATACCAAGTTACCAGTCCTTATAAGAACTTTTGTGGACCAAGCAGGTTGTGTGTTAGTGATTAGCAGACTGTACGTCAGTCCCTATACCAATGAAGGACTGCTGCAGTATAGGGCAGCGGTCAGCAGTAGTGCACGGCAACCCTATGTATTGTGGACCGATAGCGGTCCTTACAGAACAGCAGACTGTAACGCACTCAGGCCTATGTACCGTAGCACCCTATACCAAGTTACCAGTCCTTATAAGAACTTTTGTGGAACAAGCAGGTTGTGTGTTAGTGATTAGCAGACTGTACGTCAGTCCCTATACCAATGAAGGACTGCTGCAGTATAGGGCAGCGGTCAGCAGTAGTGCACGGCAACCCTATGTATTGTGGACCGATAGCGGTCCTTACAGAACAGCAGACTGTAACGCACTCAGGCCTATGTACCGTAGCACCCTATACCAAGTTACCAGTCCTTATAAGAACTTTTGTGGACCAAGCAGGTTGTGTGTTAGTGATTAGCAGACTGTACGTCAGTCCCTATACCAATGAAGGACTGCTGCAGTATAGGGCAGCGGTCAGCAGTAGTGCACGGCAACCCTATGTATTGTGGACCGATAGCGGTCCTTACAGAACAGCAGACTGTACTGCACTCAGGCCTATGTACCGTAGCACCCTATACCAAGTTACCAGTCCTTATAAAAACTTTTGTGGACCAAGCAGGTTGTGTGTTAGTGTTTAGCAGACTGTGCGTCAGTCCCTATACCGCTGAAGGACTGCTGCAGTATAGGGCAGCGGTCAGCAGTAGTGCACGGCAACCCTATGTATTGTGGACCGATAGCGGTCCTTACAGAACAGCAGACTGTAACGCACTCAGGCCTATGTACCGTAGCACCCTATACCAAGTTACCAGTCCTTATAAGAACTTTTGTGGACCAAGCAGGTTGTGTGTTAGTGATTAGCAGACTGTACGTCAGTCCCTATACCAATGAAGGACTGCTGCAGTATAGGGCAGCGGTCAGCAGTAGTGCACGGCAACCCTATGTATTGTGGACCGATAGCGGTCCTTACAGAACAGCAGACTGTACCGCACCCAAGCCTATGTACCGTAGCACCCTAGACAGACCAAGTTACCAGTCCTGATAAAGAGCTTTGTGGAACAAGTGAGTTGTGAATGATTAGCAGACTGCAGCAGAAGGGCAGCAGTCAAGTATAATATTCTTTCTATATTTGGAAGAAAGAATATTATACGTGTACAAGCCTATTACCGTACCACTGATACCAGTCCTGAAAAGAACCTTTGTGGAACTAATAGTAACAGCAAGTCTTTAAAATTATCCTCACTGCCTGACACACTGCTTCCTGCCTGTCCCTATACAAATTGGCAAAAAAGAGTAGGCTGGAACGATTAGCTGGAACAGCTCTTTTGTGGACCTGATAGTAACAGCTAATGATGATGATGATGATGATGATGAAGAAAGACTAATCTGGCTGAGCTGTCCCTAAAATAGCAGCATACAGCGCTCTGTCCCTTTATCTAAACTGACAAAAGAAACTCAGGCTGCTGACCTAACACCTATACCAGTCCTGAAAAGAACTTTTGTGTACCAAATAGCTAGCGTTTTCTCTGTCCCTACTCCACACAGGATCCTTTCCCTACAGTGACAGAAGAAAGAATGTAAAATGGCCACCGGATCGGGTGTATTTATAGGTTAGGGGGAATGTCCAAGTGTCCATGAGCTGTCATGTCTCAATTGGTTGTCCTGTAACACATGATAAACGTGTCACGAAAGGTTAAAGTTCTTGTATACATTAAACACGTAAGTCCGCCGGGGCGAACGACGGAAAAAGGCGTTCGAACCCGCGGACGGCGAAAGTCGGAAATTCGCCGCGAAACGACCGCCGGGCGAACCGTTCGGCCATCACTACTGAAGAGTGCAAAATCTGGTGCAGCTGTGCATGGTAGCCAATCAGCTTCTAACTTGATCGTGTTCAATTAAGCTTTGGCAATAAAACCTGGAAGGTGATTGGTTGAGCTGCACCTGATTTTGCACACTCCGGTTTTGGTAAATGAACCCCAATATCTTTTGACACAGATATTAGTTAGGGGTATCAGAGTAAAGGGGGCCGAATACAAATAAATGCCACACTTTTCACATATTTATTTGTAAAGATTTTTGATAACGATTTATCATTTTCCTTCCACTTCCCATTTATGTGCCACTTTGTGTTTGTCTCGTCGCATAAAATCCCAATAAAATACATTTATGTTTTTGATTGTTACATGATAAAATGTGAGAACATTTCAAGTGGTGTGAATACTTTTTCGAGGCACTGTACCCTATAAAGACATACAATTTCCTGTGTACAGTTGTATTCTCTCCATAATAGAAGATATCAGGCTGTAGGGCCACATAGAGGCTGGGCTGCCCATTGCCCAAGTTCAGGACTGATTACAGAAATGTTGCCCGGGCTATTGAAAGAGGGTAAAACTGTAAAAATGATCTAACATTGCAGATCTTTAAAGAACTAGATTATATTTCCAAAATGTTGATTTCAAATAAAAAAATGAGAGGATAAAAAACCCGTTCAAAGAAAAAAAAAAAAAAAAAGACTGTTAAGCTACTGAGAGTTCAACAAATAAGATAAGAATGAATTTGCATTGTTGCTCTGTCAAATGTTTTTCTGTATAGATATATTTATATATATGTTTTTTTGCAGGCTTGATGCTATCATGGAAGCCACATCAGAATAAAACAAAGTGACCTCCCCGACCGGAGGTTTACAGATGTCTCGCCAAGACAGAAAAATGGTGATTCAAAAAAGGTGGCTTTGTTGAGCGTTCCCCCAGGCCGGTTTATTGACAAGAATGACAGTGGTCTCAAGATGAACCATTATCTATGTCCAGCTTACAGACTTCAAATAGCAGAGCTCAGTCGCTGTCAGAATAAGAAAATGTTTAGCCAAACATACAAGGCTTGTTACATTTTGTTCAACCAGGATATTTTAAAAAGCTGGGGTCAGACTCTGTATATTCTGAGCCCTGAGGGAAGATGTTACAAAGAGAAATGTGCATCAAGCTTAAATATAACTGAAAAAAAAAAGAAGGAAGACTTTAATGGTCAAAATAAGCTGAATACATCATAGTGCAAGAAAAAAAAAATATATATATACATATCCAAGACATGATTTGTTAAATGTCTTGCTACATTTTTTTTTGGAAGCTTCCCTTTAACTAGTTTACATATTTAGTGCTCTTTTGTTGTTTTCTGCTTGGATGGATTGTAGGCTACTGGAGAATGTGGAGAGCGGCATTTGTGCTGGTTAGTAAATATTTAGATTATTGCTGAAAAAGAGTACTGTTTTCAGAGAAAATCTGAGTTTTTTTAGATGGGAAGATAGTCTACAATTTTGGAGTAAGTGTCGTGTTTATCAAAAGCCGTATTAGATAGTAGGGATTGCATGGAGCTGCCCAAGAATAGGTTTTTCTATTTCATCATTTCATACTTGGATATATCTATGGGGTAGAAAGAGAAGAGAGATGGGTGTATCTATCATTGCTCATTTATTTTTCAGTTGTGTGTTCACCTAACATTCTTCACATACACATGGTTTTTCATGCTAATGTTTCTGTCTAATTTATTGAATTTGAAAAATCTATATTCCATTTTATTTTAAAAGAACAGTTCAAGGAATAGCAGAGTTTCCTACCATGTAAGCCACCAATCCATGAAAGCTTGGAGCTTAAAGTGGTTGTATACCCATAAATGCAGAAGTTGTAACTCTAGGTAAGCCTATAATAAGGCTTACCTAGAGATACTGTAAATGCCTCCTAAATGTGTGCCGTTTAGGAGATATTTACCTTGTAATGCACTGATGATGACATCGGCGCATGCACTGTGAAGAAACGGCCCTCCTCATGACTGACAGCTCCCATGCGCATGAGTGACGTCACTTGACTCCAGCCAGTCACAGAGCTGGAGTCTGCGGCTCCAGAAGGAAGAGGGGCGAAGATGGATGCGGTCACCAGCGGGGACAGCGCGGGCTTTACAAGTAAGTGGCAATGCATACCAGCCCATTATGCTTTTACCTTGCAGGGGAAAAAAGAGGGCGTAAAACCCATCAGGGTTTACTGCCTCTTTAAAGTGTCACTAAACCCACAACAGTAAAATCAGTCTGTATACGCAGTAAAGCATGCATGTTATACTCACTATGGAACATAAGGGGTTAATCCTCTGCATTGTGTAAAAAGGCTGTTTGATCCTGTCTTCTCTGATCCTCCCCTTCTTCCACTGTCTCCAATCCATCTCCTGATAAGACAAAGCCTTTAGAGTCACTCTGCTGTCTCCATCATCAGGGGTGATCGGACCCGAGCCCTCTGTCATTTCTGCCTCCAAACGAGGTAGGTGACAACTTAATAAAGAGGTACATGCTCCCCAAAAGGCTGTTTTTATCTTTACCTTTACCTATTCTGGGTGTCCCCTTTTGATGTTTGGTATACTTTTAATTGACGATCTTGTTTGTCTGCACTGTGTGTCTTTCTACCTTTATACCAGTCTTTCAGTAGCATTAGTTAGTGATCTATGTATAGTATAGCTGAAAAGTTATAATATTCTGCACAGATTTACATGCAATTATCGTGCATAGCTTTTTAATGAAATTATAATAATTATTTTAAATGTTCAACAGTCTGGCATGCTAGATATCAGTCTTAAGTGTTTGAGTTATCCATAGGAGCCTGAGTCTTAGTCGGGCACAATGATTTATGCATCGGTGATTCATGAATAGTTTGACTTTTTGCTTATTAAAGACATCTGCAAATTTTTAAAATATTTTTCTTTATTTAGCAGGTTTTTTTTTTCATTTGTTTGTGTGTGAGTGTAGATACTTAATATATCTTTTTTTCATTTTAGTGGTATTTACTGCATATACTGTATTGTGGGGTTTTTCGTTTGTAGTTGACTGTTATCTGTGTACTTTCTTTCCTTCCTATTTTTTTCCCTTTCTGTGAAAATGTTAAATAATAAAGCACAAAAAACAAGTCCAGGATAGTTGAAAATAGTTTCCTTAACCTTCGGGAGCCATTAAAAGCCTATTGTACCCTTAAAAACTACCATTGCCTTCTTCATTGAATCCAATGAATTTCACCAAATCGAAATTATTGCACTTATCCCCAGTACTGGAACAAATAAGCCATCAAACTTGTTTAAGTGGCAATAATAATATCAGGCTAAAAATAAACCTTTGGGCCTATACAGGCATACACCACTTTTAAGTACACAATGGAGTTTATTTACTACAGCTGGAAAGTGCAAAATCAGACTCAATTCTGCATAGAAACCAATGATCTTCCGGGTTTTATTACCAACGCTTGATTGAACGAGCTGGGGTTAGAAGCTCATTGGTTTCTATGCAGAAGTGAGCCTCATTTTACACTTTTCAGCTTTAGTAAATATACCCCATTGTGTACTTAAAAGTGGGGTATGCCTGTAATTATTGGGCCAAATTAACACAGTTGAAAAAAACAGTACAGGACTACCCAAATTAATCATTCAGCTTCTATCTTAAAGTGGAAGTAAACCCAACGATTTAAACAGTTAAAAAAAAAGGCATGCCGGGAATGCTAACTGCACATTGGCTGTGCTCTCAGCCAAACTATCAAACCACCCATTGGCTGGTGTCATAACGAATCACATGTGCAGCACCATAGCAGTTGAAGATTAAACAGAGGCAAAGATGGCAGCTTCCTTGGCTGAAAACGATAGGGAGTTTACTTCCACTTTAATCTGCCCCATGTTAGAACTGTTCTTTGGTAGAAAAACACACAAAGGTCCACATTATATTATTCTTCCTTTCTTGGCTTCTGTGCAGGTAAATTATGAGAGAGGCATCAGCCTACATTGTATATTTCCGTTCTACAGCATATGTTCATACTTTAAAAGGTGTTACTGATGTCAGGACTTCTAAGGAGATGGTCATCATATCTCATCTCATTATGGAAAAAGGGATCCAAGACCACTAATCTAATTCACTAAACATATATTTAATTACATTTTGTTTTATTAACCATAACTGCACAGAAATGAATTGCAGCAATGCATACATCCTTTTTTAAAGATCGCACACAATTACACAGACATATGAATGGCTCTTGTGTCATTTTGCTCAATAATAATTTGAAAATTTATGGTGGACAGTGGTACAACTAATCAATGTGAAACACTAATTAATGTATTAATGTAATTACTTAGTGTAGGACTTACTTGCACAAGAAAACATGTCTCATTCGCTTTCATTAACATGAGCAATGTCATAAAAAATATCGCATTTGTGGTTTGGGATGGGCATAAATTGCTTTCTCCTTAAGAGAGATGTAAGTTACTTTACAGTATGTTTGCAGCACCAGCAAGGAACTTCTGACTTTGGAAGTTGGAAGACAACAATAGAAATATGTTGGTGGAGCACTGAATTCGTTGAGAGTCAAGTTCAATTTTTGTTCCACATAAAAGTAAAAGGATAACTAAAGCAGTATGGAAGCTTAAAGAAGAATTCCAGGCATGATATATTCTTACGTAGTTACTAATGTAACTTTGTATATACAATACCTGGCCGATGCCCCTGGAAACTGGAGCATGCTGATGCATTATGAAAACAGGAGGTTGGCTGCTAAGTATTGGCGAAATTTAAAAGATGATGTAATGCTGAGTAAATAGATATCAAACATGTCACACTTTTAAAATTCCACATGCCTGTGAAATAGTGACAAACTACAATATATTAAAAGCCTTTACAGGTTACCAGCTTAGAGTTACACAGGATGTCTGGCAATAGATTTATTGTTCTGATATTCTTGGCGACACCTTACTTGTGTGGTGCAATTGCTGTTTTCACATGTCTGCGGGACCCATGTGCATATTTGTATATTTTCATTTGCATGTGAACACGTGGGGGATGGGGGCACTTTACATTTTTTTATTTTACTATTTATTATATTTAAATGTACTTTTAAACCACTGTACCTTTTATTTTTTTATCAACTTTATTGCTATCACAAGGAATGTACAACATCCCTTGTGATAGAACGGGCTGTGACAGGTCCTTTTTATGGAGAGATCTGAGGTCTATTAGCCCTTGTACACATGGTCGGAGAATCCGTCGGAATGCGTCTTATCGGACCGTGTCGTCGGATAATCCGACTGTGTGTGGTATGCATCGGACTGATTCTGTCCGAATCTCCGTCGGACCCAATTTTCCAACATGTTGGAAATATTTTCCGACCAACTGGTTCGATCGGACATACTCCCATCATGTGTAGAGAATTTTGATCGGACCAAGTGCCACGCATGCTCAGATCAAATTCCTACATCAAAGCTATTGGCTACTAGCCTGAATGTAGTCCCATCGTAACAAAATTACGTCATCACGTTCTGAATGATCGGATTTTTCAACAACTTAGTCCGACCATGTGTATGCAACAGTTTCGGACAAGATCGACGGGCAAAATCCGACGGACAAAATCCGACGGATTTGGTTGGCAGAATGTCCGACCGTGTGTACAGGGGCTAAGACCCCATATCTCTCCTCTGGCCTCCAAAATCGATTTGATCAGATGCTTTCACAAGCCCGTAATGCCTCGTACACACGATAGGACTTTCCAAAGGGAAATGTTGGATGTGAGGTTGTTGGCAGACAATCCGACCATGTGTATGCTCCATCGGACAATTGTTGTTGGACTTTCCGTCAACAAATGTTGGCATGCAGGTTTTCAAATTTTCCGGCAACAAATGTGTGTTGTCGGATTTTCCAATCATGTGTACACAAGTCCGTCAGAGTACAAAGTCCAAAGTACTAACACGCATGCTTGGAAGCAGAACTGGTCGGTCTTGTAAACTAGTGTTTGTAATGGAGAATTAACATTCGCGATGTGGCAAATTATGAAATCTCCAAATGCTGCGCACAATTCTCTTCTTCTTTAATGGGATAATAATGAAGCTGCTTTACTGGTGATACTGATGGAGTTATGGAAAACAAATTTTCAACATGTTGCAACAAGTAAATTCATACCCAACATGTCACGTATAAAAATTGCGCCCGCTCGTGGAATGGCGACAAACTTTGGCACTTAAAAATCTCCATGGGTATCGTTTAAAAATGTCTCCAGGTTACCAGTTTTGAGTTGCAGAGGAGATCTTTTGCAAGAATTATTGCTCTCACTCTAACGATCATGATGATACCCTACATGTGTGGTTTGAACGTGAGCACGTGAGCTCGGCGGGACGGGGCGCTTAAAATTTTTTTTTTTTCTTATTCATTTTAATTTTAATTTTTACACTTTTAAAAAAATACTTTTGGGTCACTTTTATTACTATTACAAGGAATGTAAACATCCCTTGTAATAGAAAAAAAGCATGACCGGACCTCTTTAATGTGAGATCTGGGGTCAAAAAGACCCAAGATCTCACATTTACACTTAAATAAAATAAAATAAATTTATTTTTTTTTCAGTAAAATGTTTTTTCCACTTTAACCACTTCAGCCCCGGAAGAATTGTCCCCTTAATGGCCAGAGCACTTTTTACAATTTGGCACTGCGCTGCTATAACTGGTAATTGCGTGGTCATGCAATGCTCTACCCAAATTTCATGGTATTTGACTTCCTCTGTGATTTTTATTTTTTGCAATATAAAGGGAAAAAGATAGAAAATGTTGAAAAAAATGTTTTTCTACTTTTTGTTATGAAAACAATCCAATAAACTCAATTGTAGTCATACATTTAGGCCAAAATGTATTCAGCCACATGTCTTTGGTAAAAAAAAATGTCAATAAACGTATATTTATTGGTTTATGCGAAAGTTATAGCGTCTATAAACTAGGGTACATTTTCTGACATTTAAGTAGCTTTTTGTTTCTTCATTTTCTCTTTTTCTTTAATTTCTTGAGGTGCTAAAATGGCAGGGCAGTACAACCTCCCCCTCTCAAATGACCCCATTTTGGAAAGTAGACACCCCAAGGAAATTGTCGAGAGGCATGTCTGTCGAGCCCATTGAATATAACATATTTTGACACAAGTGATTGAAAATGACACAAAAAAATTAATTAACACAAAGTTGTCACTAAATTATATATTGCTCACACATGCCATGGTTATATGTGCAGTTACACCCCAAAAAAACATTCTCCTGAGTACAGGGATACCACATGTGAGACTTTTTGGGAGCCTAGCTGTGTACAGGACCCCGAAAACCAAACACCGCCTTCAGGCTTTCTTATGCCACGTAGACACAGCCGGACTTTTCGACAGCAAAGGTCTGACGGAATGAATCCGGCGGACAATTAGATCGCGTGTGGCCTTCATCGGACCTTTGCTGTCGAAAAATCAGACGGACTTTAGGTTTAGAACATGTTTCAAAATTTTTATATGGACTTGAGTCCGTTCGAAAAATCCATTTGTCTGTATGCTAGCCCGCCGGACGAAAACCAACACTAGCGCAGCTATTGGCTACTGGCTATGAAATTCCTTATTCTAGTCCGGTTGTACGTCAACACGGTCGAATCCTTTAGACTTTGATGTGATTCTGTGTGTCCAAGTCCGTTCTTTCGGAAAGTCCATCGGAACTCCGCCGGAAGACCATTGGACCTAGTCTGCCGGAAAGTCCGGTCGCGTGTATGCAGCATAAAGGTGTACATTTTTGATTTCACTCCTCACTACCTATCACAGTTTTAAAGGCTATAAAATGCCAATATGGCACAACCCCCGCCCCCCCCCCCCCCCCCCACATGACCCCATTTTGGAAAATAGACACCCAAAGCTATTTGCTGAGAGGCATGTTGAGTCCATGGAATATTTTATATTTTGCCACAAGCTTTGGAAAATGGCAATTTATTTTTGTCACTAAATGATATATTGCTCAAACATGCTATGGGCATGTTGAGTCCATGGAATATTTTCTATTTTTTGCCACAAGTTTCAGAAATGTTTTTTTATAAGTATAAAAATTCCATGGACTCACCATGCCTCTCAGCAAATAACATGAAGTGTCTACTTTCCAAAATGGGGTAATTTGAGCAGGTTTGTGCTATCTTGACATTTCACGGCCTCCAAAACTGTGATGGGTAGTGAGGAAGTGAAATCACCATTTTACACCCTTATGCTGCGTACACACGATCGGAATTTTGGTCGGAAAAAGCTCTGATGGTTTCCGATGGAATTCCGCTCAAGCTTGGCTTGCATACACACAGTCAGTCAGTCACACAAAAGTTCTCAGAATTTTCGACCGTCAAGAATGCGGTGACGTACAACACTAGGATGAGCCGAGAAAATGAAGTTCAATGCTTCTGAGCATGCTTCGAATTGTTTCCAAGCATGCATAGGAATTTGTACAGACGATCGGAATTTCCGATCGGAAATTTTTCCGACTGAAAAATTGAGAACCTGCGCCGAAATTCTGCCAGCAAAAGTCTTATAGAGCATACATACGATCGCTTTTTCTGACCAAGAGCTCTCTTCGGACTTTTGCTGGCGGAATTTCCGATCCTGTGTACGGGGCATAAGATTGCCTGAAGGTGGTGATTGGATTTAGCTTTTTTATTCTATTTTTAAACTTTTCCTTTCATTTTTTTATTTTTTTCTACCATTTTTTTTGTTACCTCAGGGAATTTAAATATCCCATGCAAGCAGAGAACACGGCCATATGATGATTTGGGTCAGTGGACCAATATGACCTCAACTCACTTTTTTTAGTTTTGCCCATGAGGAGGGATAGGCTCAGGAAGGTCTTAAATTTGGAACCATAATAGGTTTCCAATCTTTGGCAAGGGCTAACTGGGGATTAGCGGTGATGAATTTACCAGCATACAAATTGCTTTGGTCCACATTAGATCTATAGATATCTTCAGGGAAAAACAGTGAATAAAAAGTGACCTAAAGCCAACTGTTTCCACCTGAATTTCCGGTTGGCCAGTGAATGGGGGAAGTACGGCACTGCAGAAGGGGTGGGCTACCAATTCGGATTGGCAAATGCAGCTGGAAGGGTACTATGGGCTTGACGGGCCTGTATTTGCCTTCTTGGTGGCTGCGGGACACTACTTGTGGTAGCCACTGCACCAGCTTGAACTGCACTTATGGGACTCACCACATCACCACTACAGTGCTGAATGTATGACCAGGTTCACCAGAAGGATGAGCGACACTAGTACTGGCTCTTTGCTCCATACAAGAGCCCTGCGGTTCTTGTACCTCAGCAACAGCAGAAGAATGGGATCAGGTATGCCTGACCTTGGCACAGTACATTGATCCAAGAAAAATATGAAAACTGCACTTGGTGACACTGTGACAGGGAGTGAAGGGGTTAACTTGGGGGGGGGGGGGAATCGGGGGGGGGGGGGGGGGGTGATCGGGCGGTGAAAAGTGGGCCTGTGTGTACTGTGTCAGTGTAGTGTTGGTGCAACTCACGTTTGGATGTAATCTCTCTTCTCTCTGGAATGCAATGGAATGGAAAATAATTCCAGAGAGGGAGATGACATCACTTCCCCTGCCTGTGTTTACACTTACAGGCAGGGGACAATCTCCCATTCCCCAAAACAGGGTCACCAGGTCCAGGCCAGAAATCATTGGCCTGGGGGCTGATCATTTCTGAAGGGAATCCGATCGCCACGGGTGCTCCGGGTGCGCACGTGTGTGTCCCCTAGGCGGCCGCGCACCTGACGTACAGCTATGATGCCTCATCCAGGAGAGCCAACTTGCCGCAGTATAACTGCGGCGGCTAGTCCAGAACTGGTTAAGACCATCCAATGGTATGGAGCTGAGCGGGGGCCATCTTCCCCTTACTTGACTCCATGCCTGGCAGAGGTGAGGATCCGATCATCTCCGCTGCTACAGACAGCTCTGGTAAGCTGCGGAGACCCGCCACTGATAAAAGTGAGAATCTGCCGCAGAGACTACTTTTATCTGAAAGCAGATTGCCCGCCGGTTTAATAATAAAACAGGGTTATGGCAGTTTTCTGCTGCCATAACAATGGTATTCTACATCAAAGATCTGACGTATAACAACGGCAGGCAGCCCGGAAGGGGAACCTTTTAGCAACATTACTAATTCCTGGTATCAGAATATACAGCAACATTATCATTTAAACAAGCTGTACATTTTTTTACTAAAATCCAATGTCATGAACATAGTACCATCCAACCAATTCATACAGTAATGGCCATTTTCTAGGCTGATAGAAAGGGCATTGTCAAACAAAAGGCATGTGGACTGGGCATTGCCCTGGAGGACATGTATTAAAGGAAAAAAAAGTATTAATTCAGTTTGGCGGGAAGCGGCATTTTAATAATGATTTAAGATCAACATTAAAAATGCTAAATTCCTTTAAGTAACATGCCTGGGGGATGTCTTGGCCCTGGCTGTGATGTGCTGCATCTGTACAATATATACAAACTACTACAGCCAAATTGACGTTTACAAAGAAAATAATGCATTTACAATGGCAGTAAATTACAGCTTCAGCAACTTTCTTCTGCTTGTAAACAAAGCAGCCAGGATTTCCTTCATCGATTCCAGACCCTTAAGCTCCATTCACACCTGAGTGTACTGGAATCACGGGCAGAATTGCATGATTCTGCCTGCGATTCCACAATTGCAGAAAAACATGGGACATGTTTGCGATGCCATTATTTCTTTTGATTGTTGAGCAAAAAAACGCACTAAAATCGCATCAAAAACATGCTTGGCTTTGTGGCAAAATTTGCTACATGAGCTTCTTTGGCGATGATGAATGATGGAGGCCACTGTGCTCATTGTGACTTTCAATGCTGCAGAAATTTTTTTTTTTTTAAATAACAAACTTGCCATATTTACCTCCACTGTGCAGTTTGTTTTGCACAGAGTGGCCCCCGATCCACCTGTTCTGGGGTTCCCAGGCGATGTTGTCAGCTCCTCCCTGCATCGGTAAACCCCCTAGGAAAAGCACTCTCCCTGGGGGTTACTGTGTGGGCGCGCTCCAGAGTCCGGCTTTTGTGCCCATAGACACAGAATGTCAGACTCGGCCCCGCCCCGCCCCACGGTGCCCGCATTTTTAGATTTGATTGACAGCAGCGGGAGACAATGGCTATGCTAATATCGATCTATCCAATCAAGAGCCGAGGCAACAGGCAAATAGGTAGAGCGTGTCTCTTCCATAGGAACGAACGGGCTCATCGGTCAGTGTCAGAAGTTTTTTCACCTTAATGCATAGGATGCACTAAGGTGAAAAAACACGGTTTACAACCCCTTTAATACAATCATGTCTTGGGGGTCTACAAACAACTCCTTGGACTACATGGCTTGGTTTGTGCTCTGACATGCACTGTTAACCGTGGGGCATTATATAGACAGGTGTGTGCCTTTTCATGTCCAATCAGCTCAATTTACCACAGGGGGGCTCCAATCAAGTTGTAGAAACATCTCAAGGATGATCAGTGGAAACAGGATGCACTGAGCTCAGTTGTGAGTGTCGTGGCAAAGATTGTGAATACTTATGTACATGGGATTTTTTCGTTTTTTTATTTTTATTCAATTTGCAAGATTTCTTACAAACTTCTTTCATATTGTCTTTATGGGTTTATTGTTTATAGAATTTTAAGGAAAATAATGAATTTAATCCATTTTGGAATAAGGCTGTAACACCACAATGTGAAAAAAGTGAAGCGCTGTGAATACTTCCCGGATGCACTGTACAAAAAAGCTCAAAAACGCACAGTGCAGCAGGTGTCCTTGCAGTATGCTTAGGTGTACATGGAGTCTTAAGGCTGGTACACAATAGTAATTTTGCAAAGATTTGTGAAGAGCTCAGGAGGAACCACTGTACTAACAATCTGATCTCCCCGCTGAGCTGTTGTGTTCTGACAGGGCACTTCGGCTGGAATGGTCCAATCAGGAGCCACTCGGAAGACCTTTTTTGGCAGACCCTTCAGCAGAAGCCAGCCAAACAACCGGCTTCTGTTGGACCGGCTGCCATACACATGGGCCAAATGTCAGACAGTTTCTATTGAACCTGCCGATACCACCCGAAATTCGGCCCGTGTGTACTAGGCTGTATCCTAGATAAGGGTCTGGAATAGGTAATAATTGGGACTCCATGTAAAAATCAATACCAGACCCTTATCTGAGCATGCAGCCTGGGAGAGCAGGAAGGACAGGGGAGTGAGCATACCCCCCCATCCAGGAACTATACCAGGCCACATGCCCTCAACATGCATAGTGATCCCCTGACAAAGCACCTTGTTTGCACCAAAGGACCTCATTCGCACAACCTTGGCCCAGTGACTCTGGAGGTCTGTGGGCAGGGGAGCGTATCTGGAAGTCCCCTTTAAAATTAAGGGGGCACCCAAATATTGACCTCTTCCTGAGTAAATGAGTAATGGTACATAGTACCCTACTCATTCACACAAAAAAAAAAACAGAAACTATATAGGCATCTACACACTTTTTGATAAGTCCTACAACAAAAAAAAAAAAATCCCACAATGTAAATCCATTGCCAATCACATCATTCAGCAATGCACCACATCAATCACAATGAATGATGCCCATCAAAAGAAAAAAAAGTAAATCCTTTGACAATCCTTTGATATAAGGGTTTATTCTATGTACATCTAAAAATAAATTCTTAAATAAAGTGTTACCTATTGTTAACTTTTTTTCAAGTTTCAAAAAAAAAATCTATGAATTAAAAAAGTTGAATGCCCATTGCACCCTGAAAGGTCACGTTTCAGACAGAATGGACTGTCTAATGCAGTGCATGTTAAAGTGCAAAAATAAATAAAAAATAAATGGTTAGGTGAGTGCCTTAATACATTGCATTAAAACATACAGATTTTATTGTGTGTTAACATGTTCTGTATTAGAAAACCCTTTCAACATAAATCGGCTGGCTGCCTACCTTAATAACCCCCCCCCCCCCCCTCCAAAAAAAAAACTGCCCATTTCTGGTAATGATTGCATCACACCACAACACATGTTATGGCTCTTTAAGTGATGTTTATAGCAAAAATATGGAATAACATTTTAAGATCATGTATTATTTAGAAGCGAAGATTCCTCTATTCATATGCTAATTAACTCGTTGGACTGGTTCATGAGCTCAGGACAGGAAGTGATGCTACAGGACATAGGGAGAGGGGAAAGGAGGACTTGAGAAGTCCTTGTGTGTCCAGTCCAGTAAGTGTTTATGCCTATCACATACATTATACATGCATATTTGCTAAGAAGGATAGATAGCTTGTGCATGTTGTAGGCATATTTGTAATGCTCTGTATGTCATGAACTGTTTTCATAAAATTGTAATTAGCTTATATGTGCAACATTTAGTTTAGTATAGCATTAATAAATCACAGAGGATTTTATGCTTCCTTGGTTTATCGAAGAACTTTAACATACTCAAAGCAGTTAGTGAGTTGCTGTGGATTGCACTGCATTGCACCTCCATCAGCAAAGTGTGTTTCGGGTGCCATTCAGAAGGAATAGAATTGCATTGCATCAATGAAAGTAACATGCAGTGGCGCACATGTGGGAATGCGTGTGGGAATGCCTTTGTACCACAATGCAGAAAATGTGAACGGTTCCCTAGAGAGGATTTACCTAGCTGGCACAATTTCCTTTCATTTCTCACTTCCTGTTGTGCCTACATGACAGGAAGTGAGGCAAAATGAATGAGCTGGTAACCTCAATGGCCCAACAAAGGTATCTGCACAATTCCATGTTAGTGCTTTGCCATACATTGCACTGTTCTGTAGTGCACCTTTGTTGGCAACATGCCTAGGAGTGTCATTCAGAATGAATATCACTGCATCACACCAACGTAAGTCATTTGCAGAACAGCACAAGAAAGTAGATTAGAAATTATACACAGCGGGAGGTGATCGGTGCAGTGGATTCAATGTCTGCCAGCACCCGCCGATCCTTTAGTACAGAGGGAGAACAGCAGTCTGCCTATGTAAACAAGGCAGATCAACGTTCTGTCGGTACAGAAGGCATTGATCCTGTGTCTCTGCAAAGCAGAGACATGGATCCATGCCTTCCCCTAGTGCAAGTACCTCTCCAACATTAAGAAAACACCAGCTAGGCAAACAGTTAACCCTTTGATCGGCCCTGATGTCAACCCCTTCTCAGCCAATGTCATTAGTACAGTGACAGTGCGTATTTTTAGCACTGATCACTGTATTAGTGTCACTGGTTCCCAAAAAGTGTCAAAAGTGGCAGTTAGTGTCCGATCATCTGCCACAATATTGCAGCCCTGCTATAAGTAACTGATCGCCGCCATTACTAGAAATAAAAATAAGTAAAAATAAAAATATCCCATAGTTTGCAGACGCTATAACTTTTATGCAAACCAATCAGTAAAAGTAAAAGCTCATTGTAATTTTTTTTTTTTACTGAAAATATGTAGCAGAATACAGTGGGTGCCGAAGATATTGTGTCAAGATTGACACCCGCGAGCCCGGTTGCGGGATCCAGCGCCGAGCTATGTTGCTCCTCCCTCCCGCCGCCCCCAATACATTCCTATGGATGTGCGGCATCTCGTGGGGCGGCGAGCGCGAGAAGCTCGCAGTGGTGATTTCCAGCGTGATCCCATCTCACTGGGAACACAATATCAGCAGCACCTACTGTACATATTTGCCTAAATTTATGAAAATAATAGATCTTTTCAATGTTTTTATTGGATGTGTTTATGTGTTTTATAGCAGAAAACTAAAAATATCATTTTTTTCCAATTTTTTGTCTATAACACAAAAAAATAAAAAAAATAAAAAGAAAGAAAGAAAAGCAATTGTCAGTTAAAATAACGCAGTGTCGTATTGCAAAAAAATGGCCTGGTCATGAAATCTTCCGGGGGGGGGGGGGGAGGCTGTTGCCCTCTAAAAAAAATAAAATCAAAGTCAGCAGCTACAAATACTGCAGCTACTGACTTTTAATAATCAGACACTTACCTGTGCCAGGGTCCAGCGATGCGGGGGAACAAAGCCCTCCCCTCGTTCCCCGCTCCGCTCGCGGCGCCGGCATTCTTACCGTGGGCACCCAGCTGTGGCTTCACAGCCGGGCACCCACTGCGCATGATACGCCGCACAGTCATCTGGGACACGTGAGAGGTCCCAGATGACTGTGCGGCGCGAGGGGAAGTGATGTCACCAGCCCGGGCATTGAAGAAGGCAGACTACGAGGGACCCCCTAGCAACAGGCATTTAGAGGTGAGTAAAAAGGTTTTTTTTCCAATTATTTAAAAAAAAAAAATTTTTTATTAATTTTAAGCTATTTTTTTTTTTTTTTATGCCAACACCACTTTAACAGATCACTGAGCAAACCAGTCCTAATTTATCGGGAAAAAGCAAGCAAGTTATACATCTTCCTGAGTACCCTGGGAATTGTGGAAAGGAATGTTCTTTGATAGATTTTATTTGTTATTTGATTTATATATTTCATAGTTTCTGATTTAAAAAAAAGGCTTTTCTGTTCATGAGTTCTGCACTCAATAAACAAAATATATGCAAACAATTCTCTATGTGGTGAAGGAACTGCCTGGGAAGATAACAAGGCCACCTTCTTGAAGATACCCAACGTTAATGTTCCAAAATGATACGTCTGGTGACTGAGCTTCCTATAATTGATCGGCGATGTTTAATACAAAGTCTGATACAGAGAGTTCCAAGTCACAAGCAGAAGTTGCACAGCCAGTCGCCTTATTGCTTGTTTTATTTTCCCGCATATCTCCGCCGTGATCACAAGAAAACACTCTTGACAATCTCTCCTTTAATTGCAGGAGGGTTAATTAGAAAGTAAGCTCCTAGTTCGAGTGATTATTAGGTTTTGTGAACCGGCTTACACTCCCGGTATTTGGCAATGACACTTCTAATTGGCCGGCTGATTCCTGAATTAATTGGCCTCCTCTTTCATCTAGCTGTGATACAATTTAATTAGTTGCTTACCCTTGTCATTAACGCTGAAAGGGTTAGCCGCTCAGGGGGCTCAGCTTTCCTTAACGATGAAATAGCGCTTAAAGGGTTAATTAATACTCTTTTTAGCTCAGTGGGCAATTTGTCTATTGGTATTTAAGGAGGAACTCCGCTAAGCATGAGTTGCAGCTTAAAGAGGAACTGTAGTCTGCTCACATAATTTGTAATAAAAACATCTTTGCCATTTTGAAGCTTCCCTCCAATCACTTTGCATATTATTTTTTTTATACTGTGATTCTGTACTTGCCAAATATGCTGCAGAAATCTCCCTCCACTGAGTCTGGCTGCAGTCATTTTAACTGTGGGCAGCTGAAGCTGCTGTCTGTTCACTTCCTGGATTTACACAGACACACAGAGGCACACCTCCAGCTCTGCAGCTCTCATTGGCCCGCTTATGACTCATCCCCCTCCCTTCCTGGCAAACTCTGCAGTGGCAGCTGGTGGCCTCTTCTCTTGGGGGGGGGCTGCAAACAACCAGTGCTACCCCCACACTCCCCCCTCATGGCACAGCACAATACTGATGCACCCCCCCCCCCGTTTGCTCCTAATGCAGCACTGACAGCTGCTATCACCCCCCCCCCCCCGGAGGCCCGGCGCTTACTGGTTCAGTGCAGGCAATGGTGGTGTGCTCTCCTCTACTCCTCCTCCATGCAGGCAGCGGCAGTGTACTCTCCTCTCCTCCTCCTCCATGCAGGCAGCGGCGGTGTGCTCTCCTCTCCTCCTCCTTCATGCAGGCAGTAGTGGTGTGCTCTCCTCTACTCCTCATCCATGCAGGCAGTGTGCTCTCCTCTCCTCCTCCTCCATGCAGGCAGTGGCGGTGTGCTCTCCTCTCCTCCTTCTCCATGCAGGCAGCGGCAATGTGCTCTCATCTCCTCCTCCTCCATGCAGACAGTGGTGGTGTGCTCTCCTCTCCTCCATGTAGGTCACGGCGGTGTGCTCTCCTCTCCTCCTCATCCATGCGGGCAGCGGCAATGTGCTCTCCTCCCCTCCTCCTCCATGAAGGCCATGGCGGTGTGTTCTCCTCTCCTCCTCCTCCATGCAGGCCACAGCGATGTGCTCTCCTCTCTTCCTCCTCCTCCATGCAGGCAGCGGCAGTGTGATCTCCTCTCCTCCTCCTCCATGCAGGCAGTGGTGGGACCGTCACTTACTGGTTCTCTGCGGACTGCTGTAGTGTGGTGTGCAGCAGCGTCTCCAGCTCCAGCGTGTCTCCTCTTCCAAAGCGCTAGGCATCCAATAGGATCACCTGGCGCTTTGGTCATTCGGGAAATAGGTCTCACGACCTGCCTCCTGATCGGGGGGGGGGGGGAGGAACTGTAGTGTGGCCACAGTGAAAATTAATTTGCTATCGTCACACAACAGGGAGGGATCAGGACGCAGTGCTCTGTGCCCCATGCCCTCCCTATTTTGAAGCCTATTAGAGTCTCTGGCTCTAATCAGGTGCTTCAAAATACACACCCCCTGCCTATCTCCGCCATAGTAATTCATGCGCCCCGCGTCCTTAAAGGGTCCAGGCGCATAGATAGAGAGAGTGGTGGAGGTGTTAGGGTGGGGGCGGCCACTGGAGCTGTGCATGATGTCATAACCCTAGGCTTTTTACCAGGCAGGAAGTGGGCTTTATAAAATATTTACTGGCAGAAAAAATGTTTTACTATCCAAAGTTAAAACAACAAGGACAGAAGATTTAATAGATGGAAAGTTGAAAAAATGACTGAGGGTCCGCTTTAAGACTACATAGTCGTTTCTGTACATATGCTGGTGTTTTATGGGGACCTTATGAGTCAGGAGCCCATTGGGGAATTTTTGAGTCACTCCAACTGACCCCCTTTGCTCTGTGTTTGATATTTTGACAGCATCAGAATCTTTTTTTCCTTGATTTTGTTAAACCAGGCATCTCTAGAACTTTGGGTGAATGTTGGGATAATTGCCCATTCAAAATTTGAGAAATATAAACCTTAAAGTGTATCTCTGGTCAAAATGTAAAATCATATATTAATTTCCACATTGTAATTTAGTTATTTCTAGTCTACCCCTATTAATCCGAACTACACTATACTGTCAAAAGCATTGGGACACCAGCCTTTACACGCACATGCTTTTTAATGACATTCCAGTCTTATGCCCCATACGCATGATCGAAAATTCTGCCAGCAAAAGTCCGATGTGAGCTTTTGGTCAGAAATTCTGATCGTGTGTAAAATATTGAGAGCAGGTTCTCAATTTCTCAGTCGGAAAAAGTTCCGATCAGAAATTCCAATCGTCTGTACCAATTCTGACACGCAAAATTCCTACTCATGCTCAAAAACAATTCGACGCATGCTCTGAAGCATTGAACTTCATTTTCACGGCTCGTCATAGTGTTGTACATCACCGCGTTCTTGACGGTCAAAATTTCAGAGAACTTTTGACTTTTGTGTGACCGTGTGTATGCAAGCCAAGCTTGAGCGGAATTCTGTCGGAAAAACCATCCAAGTTTTTTCTGACGGAAAATCCGCTCATGTGTATGGGGCATTAGTCTGTAGGGTTCAATTGCACTATTAAAAAGGAGAAAAAAAGGAAGGGGGCTCAATTATATATATATCTATATCGTGAATAATAGCTTGAACAAAAATCTGGGCAGTATATATATATATATATATATATATATATATATATACACTATAATACCATAAATATTGAGTCGCCTGACTTTACACGCACATGAACTTTAATGGCATCCCAGTCTTAGTCTGGAGGGTACAATATTGAGTTGGCCCACCCTTTGCAACTATAACAGCTTCAACTCCTCTGGGAAGGTTGTCCACAAGGTTTAGGAGTGTGTCTATGGGAATGTTTGACCATTCTTCCAGAAGTGCATTTGTTAGGTCAGGCACTGGTGTTGGACAAGAAGGTCTGGCTTGCAGTCTCCGCTCTAATTAATCCCAAAGGTGTTCTATTGGGTTGAGGTCAGGACTCTATGCAGGCCTGTCAAGTTCCTCCACCCCAAACACAATCATCCATGTCTGTATGGACCTTGCTTTGTACACTGGTGCGCAGTCATGTTAGAATAGGAAGCCATCCCCACAAAGTTGGGAGCATGAAATTGTCCACAATGTCTTGGTTTGCTGATGCCTTAAAGTGGTTGTAAACCTGTTACAACCACTTTAAACTACAGGTGAGCCTATAATTAGGCGTACCTGTAGCTGCACTGGATATCTCCTAAACCTGCATGGTTTAGGAGATATCCCTGTATTTGCATGTGCCGACGTCATGCGGCACATGCGCACTTAAGCCAACTGAAGCACTGGCACGTACGCACGGTTGCTTCAGTTGTACTGTGCCGTTCCTGACGGCTCACGCATATGCGCGGGAGTGACGTCATCATGGCTCTGGCTAATCACAGTGCCGGAGCTGCGATACCCGGAAGTAACCTCTGCGATAGATTTCGCCGGCCGGAGGGGGAGACGAGGACAGCTGCGGGAGATTCATTCTAGGGTAAGTAATTCATAATGAGCTAGTATGCTATGCACTTTTTTCATTTGGGTTTACAACCACTTTAGGAGTTCCCTTCACTGGAACTAAGGTAGCCAACCCCTGAAAGACAAACCCACACCATAGTCCCCCCTCCACCCAATGATTTGGACCAGTGCACAAAGCAAGATCCATAAAGACATGGATGAGTGGGTTTAGGGTGCAAGAACTTGATTGGCCTGCACCTCAACCCGATAGAACACTTTTGGGATGAATTTGAGCAGAGACTGCAAGCCAGACCTTCTCATGCAATATCAATGCCTGACCTCACAAATTCACAAATTCATTTGTGGAAGAATGGTCAAACATTCCCATAAACACACTCCGAAACCTTGTGGACAGCCTTTCCAGAAGAGTTAAAGCTGTTAAAGTTGGAAAGGGTGGGCCAACTCAATATTGAACCCTATGGACTAAGACTGGGATGCAATTAAAGTTCATGTGCGTTTAAAAGCAGGTATCCCAATGCTTTTCAATATAGTGTATGTTGAAGCTCGTAAACTTACTTTATGAAGATCCCCATGCATTTACTTTCTTGCATTCTGTGATACATATACACTATGCCCTGTGAGTAGGCACTGCTGTGTTACACATTTCACAGAGCATGCCTTCAGAACTACAGAGGTGCTGAGAGGAGGAGTTTCAGGAGGCGGGGTCAGTACAGGGCTTGCAGGCTACAGGGTACCATGGGATGTTTAGTCCTTGGAAATGAAAAGTAAAGCATGCAGGGGATCCAGAAAGACAGTTCTCATAATATGAAACACGATTTTTGAAGTAAGCATATATTGGATTGCCAAAATTAGCTATTGTTTTTATTGTTATTACAATGCAGATGTTATAAAATACAGACGTATGCTGGGATCATGGAGCTCCTTTAAAATGGAACTGCAGGAAAAAAAATATTTCCTTTTTATGTTCTTCCCTATCCCCTCCTGCTATATCCCAATTACTATCAGCTCTCTCCATGATCCAGCAATGCCCCTGCCTTTATCCAGTGCTGTCTGTCCTCTTTGAGCAGCTCAGCCTGTTATTTACATACCCAACTAGGTGGCCTGTCATCACGTAGGCTGGGCTCATAGTGCTTGGACTGAGTGGCACTCACGTGTCATTACATGAGCTCTATTCATTGCTGGAAAAATGCCTGCCACCCTCATCTGCTGGAAGGAGAACAGGAAACTCCTGTAACATCATCAAACTAGCTTGAAAACTCCAGGAACAAAGTATGAATTTTTTTTTTTTTTTGGGTGGAGGCAAGTAGGGAGGGGTGTAATTAAAGTTTTTTCAGCTGGACTGGCAGAACCTCTGGCACTGCCCTGCCCTCACTACTCTTTCACTGGTAAACACAGAAGCCGGTAGAGGAAGATTTCTACATGGCTTATTTCCTCTACCAGCTTCTGTGTTTACCAATGATAGTGTCCCTCCTTGAGAGGCTGAAGCAAGCAGAGCCATACCAACCTTGCTACTTATCCTGCATATTTATTTATCCCTAGCACTCTCAGGTTGGAGGTGGAAAAGCACTGTAGTATGTGGGAGACTCCTGTATTGGATGTGGGGTGCTCTGCATCGTGTTTGTGTGTGTGTAGGGGTGCTCTGTACTGTAGGGGTGCTCTGTGATATGGGGAGAGCTCTGTACTGTGGGGGGCTCTGTGATATGGGGAGAGCTCTGTACTGTGGGGGGGCTCTTTACTGTGGGGGGTCTGCGCTATAGGAGACTTTTGTTCTATGGGAGGAGCCCTGCGGGGAAAGAACTGTTGGGAAAGCTCTGTACTGTAAGGGGGAGCTCTATACTGAGGAGGCAGGGGAGAGCTCTGTACTGGGGGGGGAGCTCTGTCCACATGGGAAGAGATTTTGTTGGGGTGATGGGGACAGAGCTCTGTACTATACTGGGCGGGGGGGGGGGGGGGTAATGTTTTTTTATGCGCTGGTCTGTGTTACCTACTCCTAAGCTCTGTACCATGTGCATTATGCATTCCTAAACATTGCACCTTGTGCGACACGCAGTTCTGGGCCCTGAACACACTCAGTACTTTACTTCTCTCCCCCAGGGAACAAAGTGGGGGGAACGGAGTTGGGCGGTGATGTGAATATCTATTCTATTCTCTGAGAAATAAAGCCCTGTGTGTATCAACCCTGGAGTTGTGCTTTAATTTTTTTTTTTTTTTACAGAATACATAATAGAATATCCGTCTAGGGTTCAGCTTAAAAACTGAACAAAAAAAAAAAGAAGGATAATCATCTTGGTTTTATTGGTCTCTGTAATGTTGTACTGTTTTTATGTGATGTGTAGAGAAAGCTCTGCAAAGGACCGTGGTGAACTCGACATAATTTGCCTTATGAATAACCAATGTGACACAATACAAGCCCACTGGAGTAGAGAAGTCCATGTGAGCATGAATTACAAGACATTTGTAATCTACATTTGTACAAGTGGTGAATTATACATAGTATGTTCCATTTGTCTGAAAAATGCATGATTTCTCCTTTGTGCTTTGATGAAAGAGTCCCAGGATTCCAGAGAGTTTGTTTCTCTCGGGTCACCTTACGCTTTGTTGTCCCATTTTGAACTGAACAGAATAATCTTAGGGGGAAGGGGGGGGGTGCTTTTGGTTGCCTGTAATAGTAAAAGGAGGACACTTAAACCATACACATTGTAAATTATTTTACGAGTCTGGGGAATAAGTGCTTCTCCATTGTGTCATGTTGAAGCTGCATTGATAAAGATAAAGAAGAAGCTTTAGTAACATTGTTGTTATTATTACCATTATTAGAGATAAGTAGATCAGTTTTTGCAAACTAGGATTTGCTCGCATTCGGCTCATCTGTGGCTCTCACATGTGCAGATCACCGTTTTGTGGTTAAAGGAATCACCTCTGTGGACTGGTTAACAAGTCTTTGGACTAGTAGCTTTCATTAATGACCTCCTTTCAAAAATTATAGTTACCTGATCACTAGGGATGAGCCAAACACACCCCGGTTGTTCAGTTTGCAGCAGAACTTGCGAACAGGCAAAAAGTTTATTCCAATACGCAAACGCCATTAAATTATATGGGATGCGAACATGATAAATCTAAAGTGCTCATTTTAAAGGCTTACAGTATATGCAAGTTTTTGCCATAAAAAGGGATTGGGGACCCGGGTTCTGCCCCAGGAGACATGTATCAATGCAAAAAAAAGTTTTAAAAACAGACTTTTTTTGGGGAGCAGCGATTTTAATAATGCTTAAAGTGAAACAAAAAAAAGTAATATTCCTTTAAATATCATGCCTGGGGGGTGTCCTTAGTATGCCTGTAAAATGGCACATTTTTCCCATGTTTAGAGCAATACCACAGCAAAATGACATTTCTAATGGAAAAAAGTAATTTAAAACTACTTGCGGCTGTAATGTATTGTCGGGTCCTGACAACATAGATGAAAATCATTGAAAAAAACGGCATGGGTCCCCCCCCCCCCCCCCCCCCCAGTCCATTACCATGCCCTTTGGGTCTGATATGGATATTAAGGGGAACCCTGCACCCAAATTTAAAAAAAAATGGCGTGGGGGTCCCCCAGGCACTATATACTCTGAACAGCAGTATATAAACTATACGGCCTGCCCTATATACTCTGCAGAAAATTGGTCCTTAGGTGGTGGTGGTGCCACAACACTGTAAGCCCTCACAGTTACTCTTGTTGGGCACAGGAATGGGACCTGTTGAGAAATAATATATCAATAATTGTAATTACATGCTCCTGTTAAACATGGGCAGAAAGATTGGGCCTTGGGTGGTGGTGGTGTTGCCACAACACTGTAAACCCTCACAGTTACACTTGTTGGGTGCAGGAACAGGCCCTGCTGTGAAATATTATATCAAATTGTAATTACATGCCCCTGTTAAACACGGGTAGATAAATTGGGCCTTTGGTGGTGGTGGTGCACAAACCTTTCTTCGAGGCATCCTGAAGAGGTTTCATCCTCTTCTTCCTCCACGAAGGCAGGATGAGTTCTGCAACCTTACCCTTGTAACGTGGATCAAGAAGGGTTGCTAGCCAGTAATGATCCCTCTCCTAGATACCACGAATCCTAGGGTCCTTCCGCAGGCTTTGCAGAATCAGGGAGGCCATGCAGTGTAAGTTTACAGAGGCATTCAATTCTGAGTCCTCTGGGTCACTAAGGATCACATGGTACTTAAGTACCTCCTCCAAGCCACGTACAACTCCTTGGGTTTCTGGGGACTGAAAACCATCCTTTGATGACTTCTACTGAGTGTTATCCTCTATATCCATGCTGACACAATCCTCTTCCTCCTCCTCTTCTTCCTGTGTGTTTGGCGGGCCTGCAGGAATGCTATCTGGATGAAGGGGCCTTGAGAGGTAAGGAAGTCCTCCTCTTGCTCCTGCTGTTCTGCCTCAAGTGCCCTGTCCATGATTCCACAAAGCATGTGCTCTAACAATGACTTTCCTCTTGCCACTCTTCCTTAAAGACCAGATTTGTGGAGTGTATGACTAATAGTTGTCTTTTGGACAGATTCTTCCAACTAAGCTGTGGATCTCTGCAGCTCCTCCAGAGCTACCATGGACCTCTTGGCTGCTTCTCTGATGAATACTCTCCTTGCCCGGCCTGTCAGTTTAGGTGGATGGCCATGCCTTGGTAGGTTTGCAGTTGTGCCATACTCTTTCCATTTTCAGATGATGGATTGAATAGTGCTCTGTGAGATGTTCAAAGCTTGGGATATATTTTTTATAAGCTAAACCTGCTTTAACCTCCCTGGTGGTAATCCCGAGTGTAGCTTTGGGTGAATTTTCACTACCAAAAGTGGTAACCCCAAACCACGTTCGGGATTGCATTGCAGGATCCACGCATAGTTACGTATCTTGTCCCCAGGATCCTGCGATGTCTCCCCGCTGTGTGTGTGAGCTGTGTCCTCAGCTCAATCTATCACAGTGCCATGCTCCTACCCCTGTGAACATTGCTATGCATGGGGAGGGAGCCCGGCGCCAAATTCTAAAAGTGAAAAACACATAACTCATAAAGTACACTGTAATCTTACAGATTACATTATGGTATCAAATTATTTCACATCCTTTTTGTCCCTAATGCTTTGTCCAGTGCCCTCCCTACAGATTTTTATTATATATACTGTTCTTTCTGCCTGTAAACTTGGGAACGTCCATAGCAACCAAAAATTGCCCCTTTACGTCAAAAGCGATTTTAGAGCAGCTAGAAGTATAATTTATGATTTTGCGTTTCAAACTTTATCATACCCAGGATGTCTACTAGACTCTTGTTTGGACAGATTTAAGTGAGTTATTCCTAAGAATTACAGGCCTACAATATAAAATGCCAAATTTCCATGCAAAACAATGTACCGCTTTCAGCATCAAAAATCTAACACAATCATACCGCCAGAGAGATTAAACTTCTCCACAACTTTATCCCTGACCTGTCTGGTGTGTTCCTTGACCTTCGTGATGCTGTTTGCTCACTAAGGTTCTCTAACAAACCTCTGAGGGCTTAACAGAACAGCTGCATTTATACTGAGATTAAATTACACATGGTGGGGGGGGGGTCTATTTACTAATTAGGTGACTTCTGAAGGCAATTGGTTTCACTAGATTTTAGTTAGGAGTATCAGCGTAAAGGGGGGCTGAATACAAATGCACACCACACTTTTCAGATATTTATTTGTAAAAAAAAATTAAAAAACATTTATCATTTCCACTTCACAATTATGTACCATTTTGTGTTGGTCTATCACATAAAATCCCAATAAATAAAATTTATGTTTTTGGTTGTAACATGACAAAATGTGGAAAATTTCAAAGGGTATGAATACTTTTTCAAGGCACTGTACTTCCTGAAGCCTAACTGGAGTACTCCCAGGAAGTTGCTAAGTGAGGCCTAGTTCTTACTGCTCACCTTCACCATCAAAGGAGCAAGCTCTCAAACACTAAGCTCAGAGTTACTGCATCAGGAGAGAGAACGTGCATATGAGGGGGTTTAAATCAGAAAAAAGTTCACTCCTCTGGTGGAGGAGGTGAGCAGTATTGACTAGGCCTCAGTTAACAATGTCCTAGTAACATCCTGGGAGTATTCCAGTCAGGCTTAAGGAGGTACATGAAAGCCCTACACCTATAGCAAGGGCAATATTCAACTTTTTTATATCTACAGGTGCTACTTATCTGCTTAGGCAATTTTTTTTAAAGGTGAACTAACCCTTTAAATGTGACAAATAAATTAATTTTTTACCTGCCGTGGCATGTCTTTAAAAAGTTTTGAAAGCTCAAGGTTGGGTGGGATCAGCGATCATGTGACCCCTCTAGCTGCCACAGTGGTTACATGATCCCAAGCAAGTCCTGTTGGTTACCAATTATTAGTCTAGTCCAAGAACTGTCTTTGATAGCTCAGTGAGCACGCTCTCAACACAGAAACCTCAACCACCCAAAGAATGTGGCCGATGAAACAGAGCACTTTCTTACATGTGTAGTGCCTATCCATACTGGGTTCCTCTAGTCTCATAGGAGCCTATCAGGACATTGATACTATTAAAGGCATATTAATGGTGTCATTGGGGGAAGGGTCTAGGAACAGGAATTACTGCACATCTAATAATAATGAATAACAAACTGACCTAGGCAATGACCTGTTGAATGCCTTCCATAAGTGTTGTATCAATAACAACTGCCTCATTTCATACTATTTGAAGGATAATGGTAGCCCTAGTCTAGATTCACTTTAAAAGTGTTTAGAAGGCTCCACTAGTTAGCAAAGGCCACTCCAAGAACTGGGAAAACTAAGAATGCACCTTTTTCCAACCCTTCAAATCCTAATGGATTGTTTTAATTGAGATGTTGTAATGTCTCAATTGGCCAGGGCCGCCACCCTTAAAAATTCTCCTTTAGTGGTGAACATTTTTTGACTTGATGTGCTAGGGGGGTGGAGGAGAGTCCATGTTCTGGGCACAGCTATAGGACTTATGTAGATGAGCAGAAATGCAGAAATACAGCCATTTCCATACAAAAGGGCTGCCTGCACTCAAATACAAAACACAGCTGTTGAAACACAGCTCTGAACCTGTGACCTTTGTGGTGTCTCGCTATGCCTCTTCTCTCTGTGCCACCTGAGATACTGGACAGCTCCCTGTCTGATCTCATAGGACAATCTTACCTTGTCTTTTGTTCCCAGCGAACCTTGAACTCATTGCTCCTCCCATGAACTTCATGATGTATGTGTCTCTGCACTTCCTGTTTTTCGGATTATTGTACTCTCTCCAGACAATATCTTGCTCTTGTAACTCCTGCTGCCGCTCGTTACTGACCTTTGGCTTGTTCCACGACTATGCTTCCACTTAATCCCTTGCAACCACTTGTTACTGACTTTTGGCTGGTTTACTGATCATGCTTCTGCTTTATCCCTACTTGCTATATCTGCTAATGGACCTGGGCAAACTGGTTGGGCAAACCTGAGGACCGTGACCTCCTACTAACACACTACAAAACACATCTCCACTATCAGGAACTCTGGGGAATACTGGTTAGTAGTTGGACCCCACACCTTGGGTGAGATCACATCATCCCCCAGAGTGACCTGCTTGTATACCAATCCTGCTGGCTGGTGGGAGCCTCTCAACTGATCTTCAAGCTGGACCACCCTGACCAAATCAACAGCATTTGACAAGAAATTGCTTAATTTCAAATTTCACCTGCTTTGCCTGCAATTCAAATACACTTTAATAGACCTGCTGCATCCAAAGAAACACAACACAAGGCAGGTCATATGCAGCCTTCTTCTTCACCACACCGCTGAAGTCAAAGGGAATCTGCTGACCTGCGTTGAAATGCATTTCAAATGCACTTCAGTTGCAGGAAAAGGTCTATGTTCCTCTTTGTGAAGCAGCAATGCTTCAGTGGAGAGGTCTTAATAATGGTTACTAAACCTATTTTGAGAACATCTGTTTATTTAAAATTTGGGGAGGCAATGGCATACAAAGTTAGGACCAGCCTCTACAGGGAGAACTTAGCACCTGGTGTATGAGTGTCTCACCAAAAAAAAAAGTTAAGAAAGAGTAATGTGCTCTAACTCATAGAAGTTAATCAAAAATCATCTTTGACTGGTTCGATTACTCTAATCCAACAACAAATGAAATCTAATTACTAGGTCATCTCACTTTATACGGGAAACTTGTAGGTGAAGTGCCAATTCTTCCTGAGATGTGTTTCATTCATGGAAAGATTCCGATAAAAGTAAGCAGCCGAACTGCTTTGATTTAGTACGGAGAACAATGGCTCAGAGCCACTCACCAAATCAGCAAGTCCCCACTGTGATAGATGATCTGATGCCCATGGGATATGACAGCAGGGTATTCATGGAATGTTCTTCTAAGACAATTAAGGAACATATGCTAAAACCATGGGGATTATTATTCAGATACAAGATTGTAACTCAATCTGCAGAAAAAAAGTCATATTTTATAAATCTGACGTGCGTTGACATATATTTTCCCTTCTCCTTCTTTTCTTTGGAGAATTTATCATTTTTCACAATCTTAATGATTTTCCTGGTGAGTAGAATGAGGACTTCTAGAAGTCTCTTGCCATCTTCTCTGCTTTATACATAAATACTATGTATATATCTTAAACAGAAACTCCAGCTAAGCAACTAAATGCACAGCTGTAATGCGTATAAGAACATTTTCCTCTTGTATGAGATCTAAAGAGGCCTGCCTATCATTGTGTGATCTATCCATACTCACTAAACTGAGTGAGGCCGCGTACACACGCGGGGACTGTTCGCTCAACTTTGTCCGCTGAACAGTGTTTCGGCGGACAGTCCGCTCGTGTGTGGGCTTTCAGCGGACAGTTTCAGCGGACAGTCTGCTGAACAAAGTTTTTAGGAAATTCCGAAAAACTGTCCGCTGAAACTCTGTTTCAGCGAACAGTCCCCTCATGTGTAGGCTTGTTCGTCAAACTAAGTTCCGTGCATGCTCAGAAAGGATTTACACGCCGAAGTTTGCATTGCAGTGTATAGGACGTCGTATTTTTCGTCCCGTCGTACGTGCCGTTCACGTCATCGCGCACGGTTTCAGCGGACTGTTCGTTCGTCGTGTGTGGGCAAGTCTGTCCATGCTAATTTTGAGCGGACTGTCCGCTGAAACTGTTTGACGGACAAAGTTGAGCGAACAGTCCCCGCGTGTGTACGCGGCCTCATACGTATTATAATAAGGACAACGCCATTTTTCCACAGTCTGTATTTCTGAGGGTTCTTTTGATGGTTATGGAGCACCAATGTACTGGTCTTGCCATCCTGTATTTAAGATATTTATGTATTTATTATAGGTACTTATGTAGCGCAGTCATTTTACACAACACTTTACATATACTGTACAATGTACATTCACATGCTTATCAGCTTATAATCTAAGGTCCCTAACTGACATTTATTCATACACATTCTAGGGTCAAATTAGACAGGAGCCAATTAACCAACCAGTCAGGCTTTTGGAGTGTGGGAGGAAACTGGAGTACCCGGAGGAAACCCATGTAGACACAGATATACATGGCAAAGTTCTCAGTTTACAACCCATCTCCAAAAAAAATGCCCCCCCCCCCCCATAATCCCTACCAACCACTCACAATATATTTTTTTAACCTTGTATGTTTTTATGCACCTAAGTCCATTGTAAAGTGACCCTTGATGGGCTATCTTGGGTCCGACCCACTCCTGGGGGTTGGGCATAATACAAATCATTGCTGTCATTACCGGAGTCCGTCCATCCAGCCTAAAGATAGAGAACAAAGGTTTCATATGCAGCCTGTCGCAAGTGTGTACATGAGACAGGTGGGATAGCCTCTTGCAGGAGGGAGTTCTTGTTGGCACGCTTTCCATTAGCAGGTCTGTCTCCCATAGCAATGGGAGCAGATCAGCACCACAGAGGTTGTCAGCCTGTGCACAGGTATGAAGGAGGCAGAGTTAAGGAACTGTGAACATAGAGCTCATGATAGGTGCAGGGCGGGGCCCCATTCCATTACTGGGATTGAGGTAGCGGAGATACGCTGGACAGGTGGCTATGCGTGCCCCTCCTATTTGCACACAGTGACCGTGGTGGTGTATATTAACAGCAAGAAAGTTAACTAGAGTTCAGTTGTCTGTGCAAACAAGTACCCCATGCGTAAGGCACTGACCCTATTCAAGGTGCTTAGCGTGCCCAGAAGAACCCACCCTGAGGTAGGCCTGCTATGTGACCCACACTTGGCGCCCAACGAGGAGGGGAACATGGAGGGATTGTCAACCACCTACCCTACCATTATCTGTTCATTATCAGGAATGCTTAAAGTGATATTAAACCCAAAACCAAAAATGTAAACAATTGCAGCCTAATGATCATAAGATGTGGTGACTGCATTACTTTTCTTCTTTTAGGCTTTTTTCCCCTCTGCTTTCACCTGGTTATCTGGAAAGTAACAATCCCCCTGTATTAGAGTGACTACACTTTGGATGAAGGAGCACGGGGTACCTTTGACAATGCTGCTGTCCAAAGGTGCCCCTGTGCTCATCCAGGATGGGGCCAATCTAATACAGGGGGTGTGTTACTGGCCAGATCACCAAGTGAAACCAGAGGTGGAAAATCCTAAAAAAGGAAAACGAATGCAGCCACCACATCTAATGATTGGTAAGCTGCATTATATAATATTTTTGGTTTGGGGTTTAATATCGCTTTAAGGACTAAATCTACTTAAAATGGTCCTTGTGTTGTTTAGCAAATTAACTTTTGGCTCTACCGCTTCCCAGAAAGAACAGACCCCTATTGATGCCTCATGACCCCCCCCCCCCCCATGGATTGCTAAGGCTGGGTGGGAGGGGGTGTTTTTTTTTAAGCACGTGATTAGAGCCAGAGTGCACAGTGGCTGCATTTGATGGGACAGTGTCTGCATTTGAAGGTGGAGTGGCTGCATTTGATGGGCACAGTGAGCCTGTAATTGACGGGCACAATGAGGCTGCAATTGATGGGGGGGCTCAGTATGTTTTGTGCCCATTTACTGGGCACAAGTGGCTGCAAATGATGGGAACAAGTGGCTGCATTTGACGAGCACAAATGGTTGCATATGACGGGCACAAGTGGCTGCATATGATGGGCACAAGTGGCTGCATATGATGGGCACAAGTGGCCGCATATGATGGGCACAAATGGATGCATATGATGGGGCACAAGTGGCTGCATTTGATGGGCTGAATGGCTGCATTTGATGGGCAAAGTGAGGCTGTAATTGATGGGCACAATGAGGCTGCAATTGATGGGGGGTTCAGTATTTTTCAGTTTGTTTGCGCCCCCCCCCCCCAAAAATTGTGAGCACCAGTCGCCACAGATCAAAAGGTATTTTGATGAAAGTTGCAGATTTAAAAAGAATGAAAACATCTACTGGAGATAAATCAACATGATAAAGAATATATGAGATCTTAGTGATTGGGTTAGATGTATTTTATCAATAAATAGATCACATAGGACATTTTTGTTATTCATATCCGACAAACTATTTGGTGATTTCATTAACATTTCATCTTTCATTCAGCGCAAATTTTTCATCTCTCTTTTTGCTGTGTGATAAATGGATATTGATGTAACTGACAAACAATTGAGGATGCAACATGCAAAGACAGACAAGGTGTGTCGGAAAACAAACTTGGAAAAAATGTGAGTAGACTATTTAAATCTGCATTAATAGGACCCTTGGAGGGCGACTCTTCTGGCAATTAATGCAACCTGCTGACCTGCTAATAGCCTCAGTGTATTGATGTCCGTTGTGGCTCTATTTCCCATTATCAGAACATTTTTGAAGCAATTTTTTTTTTTTGCTGATGCATCTGTTGTTTTTACTCCAGGCACCTTGAAGACATCAGCTGTCATCTGACAACTTTTCTAACAAACTAAGAAAAAGGAACAAGATTTTTTTCCCGCATGCAAGAATATTTGAAGCGTTGTTTGATAAACCTTGAGTAACAGAGATGGTGTTCCAAGTGCAGGAATTTGTAGCCAAGATTTTTTATTCTTATATTTGCTTTATTTTATTCACATTTGCTTTATTTGTATGCTTACATTGTGTATATTTGTTTTCTATAGTAAAAAAAAATAATGTGCAAAATAGAAGTCTGTGCATATAGTAGGAGCGTTAGGTGGTATCCAAAGCAAGCAAGAACTGATGCCTAATGTCACGTACACACGACCGCTTTTCCCGGCGGAATAAACTCTGAAGGTTTTTCCGACGGAGTTCCGCTGAAACTGTCTTGCGTGCACACGATCACACCAAAGTCAGATCGTCAGGAATGCGGTGACGTACAAGACGTACGATGGGACTAGAAAAAGGAAGTCCAATAGACAGTAGCTAATAGCCTCCATCTCGTACTTGCTTCAGAGCATGCGTCGTTTTTGGTCCGTCGGAACAGTATACAGACGAGCCGTTTTCCCGATAGGAATTGGTTCCGTCGGAAATATTTAAAACATGTTCTATTTCTAGGTCCATCAGAATTTTCGAAAAAAAAAAAAGTCTGATGAGGCATACACACAATAAAAATATACGATGAAAAGCTTCTGTCTGACTTTTTATGTCAGACATTCTGCTCGTGTGTACATGGCATTAATCTTCTGTGGAGAAGGGTTAGAAGTACTGAATTGGAGCAGGTCCTGGCACTGGTATAGTCCAATTGTAATATATCTCCATGCTTGTTATTTTTGAGTAAATATCTACTCATCCAGTATCAGGGACGAATCAGGGCCGATTCTATGACTGAATTTAGCCCTGAAACGGAGCCAAAGACCCACACGTTTTTTTGCAGTGCGCTCCGCAGCCACCCCGGAGATATGTGAATGTACTCCATAGGGAGCCAGTCACATTCTCCTACTATTAGATACGGGGGAAACGCACATCTAATTCACATAGGTGTGAACGGGGGCTTAAAGCAGTGTAGTGACAGAAGCCACCTGATGTTTCCCTTGCAATCCAGTTTCAGAGTTATTTTATTCTGTGATCACACATCTGCATTTTGAATAAAATATAATTTAGATGTGTTTTATGTGAATTTATCCATAGCGCTGTAAATATTCACAGCGATGGCCTACTATTTCTTTACATTGGTCCTAGTGCTGGAATAAACTCTGCGGAGGCCCTTAGGCAGTTAAAACCTTGGGGCCCCCCTTGCAGGTTTCTGGAGGTTTCTCGTGCGTGCTTTAGTGGGACAACAATGAACTAAGTAGTGTGCACCTCGGCTGTTAGAAGGAGAAGACCATCACTACAATACATTACACATAATTAGGTTGCACCAATTTCTCTTTACAAACTGACAGCTGAAAGAAGATGAGCTTTTAAAGAGGAAGTAAACCCGGATGGGTTTAATTCCTCTTTCATTCCCTGCAAAGGCAAAGCATAATGGACTACTATGCATCGCATAGTAGCCCATTATGTGTCACTTACCTGACACAGGAGCCAGCGATGTCACCGCTGTCCCCTGTAGTCCGGCGCATCCATCTTTTTGGTGGGGTCTCGCAGCTCCGCCGCTGTCATTCGGCGGAGCCACGATGACGTCACTCCCGCACATGTGCACGGGAGCCAACACGCGCGGCAGCTCCATTGTTGGAAATGCTGCGGTCAGTGCGCCTGTCTTCGGGCCAATATCTCCTAAACCGTATAGGTTTAGGAGATATTTCTTGGACCTACAGGTAAGCCTTAATCTAGGCTTACCTGTAGGTCAAAGTGGTTTGTAAGGGTTTACAACCACTTTAAGAGACAAACTGTAATGTGAACTTGATCTCTATGGTTTATATACTTTAAGTTGTTATTGGTACAGTATTTTCTCTATAGAGTCTTTAACCACTTGACCACTGCAAGATTTACCCCCATTCCTGAGGAGGCCATTTTTTTGTGATACAGCACTACATCGCTTTAACTGACAATTGCATGGTCGTGCCACACTGTACCCAAATAAAATTGATGTCCGTTTTTTCCCCACAAATATAGCTTTCTTTCGGTGGTATTTGATTACAGGTACCTCTGTGCTTTTTTATTGTTTAGGTAACAACAAAGTCTGGGGAATGCCCAGGGAAAAAACCAAAGTCTACTTACCACCAGCTCGCAGACAACCAAATTAACCTGTCTAACAGTATGCGTTAAAAACAGGGGTTTAGTCCGCACGCATTTGCAAACGCATGCGTGAGCCACAGAGCCACGTCAAGGCACCCTGGTATCTGTGGTCCTAACACTAACATGGTGTCCCCACAGTGGAGGCACATGCATTCTGATGGTTAGATGAGGGCAGGTGGACTGAAGGGGAGCCACCCCTCCTTAAAGGTACAGGAACACACCAAACACCCAGCAAGAGCACAATGGCAGCAAAGGTGTTGGTGCATTGCTGGACCAATGCAAACACTACCGTGTTATCAAGAACTTGCCCACCGCCCTCATCTATAGCTGGCTATCGCAGTAAGTGGCTTTGGAAGGCTAAACAACAGGTAACAACAAAGTCTGGGGAATGCCCAGGGAAAAAACCAAAGCCTACTTACCACCAGCTCGCAGACAACCAAATTAACCTGTCTAACAGTATGCGTTAAAAACAGGGGTTTAGTCCGCACGCATTTGCAAACGCATGCGTGAGCCACAGAGCCACGTCAAGGCACCCTGGTATCTGTGGTCCTAACACTAACATGGTGTTTTTTATTGTTTACCCTAGAAACAAAAAAAGGCTGACAATTTTGAAAAAAACTAAATAAACAATATTTTTTACTTTCTGCTATAAAACATCTACAATAAAAAAATATAAAAAATCTAATTTCTTTATAAATGTGGGCCAGCATGTATTCTGCTACATGTTTTTGGTAAAAAAAAATCCCAATAAGCGTAAAATGATTGGTTTGCGCAAAGGTTATAGCATCTACAAACTATCGGATATTATTTTTTATATACTAGTAATGGTGGCAAACAGTGACTTATAGCGGGGCTGCGATATTGCGTCAGACAAATCGGACACCTAATGGACACTTTTGACACTTTTTGAGGACCAGTGACACTAATACAGTGATCAGTGCTAAAAATATGCACTGTCCTTGCACTAATGACACTGGCAGGGAAAGGGTTAACATCAGGGGCACGCAACGTGTTAAATGGATGCCTAGGGAGTGTTTACTAACTGTGAGGGACGTGCTTCACAGGTGGTGCTTCACAGGAACACAGGATCCATGTCTTCTGTCCTCACAGACTGACAGTCTGCCTTGTTTACATAGGCAGACTGTCACTCTGCCAGAGTACCAAATGATCGGTGAGTCCCGGCATACATCGGGTCCGCAGGACCCACTGGTCGGCTCCCGCTGTGTAAAATTCCGCCCAAAACCTGGAAGTGCAGAATCACATTTATATATATATATATATATATATATATATATATATATATATATATATATGTGATTCTGCGCAGAGCGGCCGCACGCTATAGGATGCAGTCAAAATTAATTTTAGTAAATACAAACACAATAAAATATAAAATACAAAAGAGGAGACAGAGTTAAAACAAATAGATGCTAATTATGGCAAGACACCCCAAATGTTGCATCGGCATTATTTTAAAAGCCAGGTCATCAGCTTAGAATTAACCATAAAGGATGGCCCTAGAATTAGTCCTCTTATTTCGACACACCCAATACATTGTGCATTCATTATTTTTTTGCATTCAAACAGATTTTTAATAGAGTGGGCTTCTTCTAGAGTTAAAAAGCTGCCCCACCAATTACTGTACCTTATCAAGTGGGCAGAGGACACAGGTGCACTTTTGTCATGGTGGACTTTAATTCAACAACACCTGAAAACACTGTGTATGGTCTGCATGGTCTCTTCTGCTGTTCCAACTTTGAATTTCCATCATGAGGCAGGAGCTTGCTTCTTTTAGGTATTCAAGTATTTATTGTGTCCACCATAAAATGTCAAGAGGTTCTTGGCAGGGAAGCAATATCCTTCCAGGCCCACCTTTTGAGTTCATAAGTTATGAGGAGCTCCAAACAAGTAGCTCCTCTAAGCCTTTGTACACACGGTCGGAGATTGTTTCCTATCGGACCGTTTTGTCAGATATTCCGACTGTGTGTGGTCTGCATCGGACTGTTTCCGTCGGAAAATATCCGACGGACCAACTTTTCCAACTTGCCGGTAAAATTTTCCGACAAAATGCTCTGATCGGACATACTCCGATCATGTGTAGCCTACTCCGACGGACAAAGTGCCAAGCATGCTCAGATCAAATTCCTAGACCAAAGCTATTGGCTACTAACCTGAACGTAGTCCCGTCGTAACAAAATAACGTCATCACATTATGTACAATCGGATTTTCCGACAACTGAGTCCGACCGTGTGTATGCAACATCACGTCCGGACCTCTTCCGGAATTAATCCGTCTGAATTAATCCGACGGATTTGGTTGCAGGAATCTCCGACCATGTGTACGGGGGCTAATGGAGTGTCTTGTTTTAGAGAACTACACATAGACCCACATTTTGGAAACCTGTTGGGTAAATCGTTTTTTCATGTTTGTAAATGGACATGGTAAGGTTTCAGCCTAGCTGTTCCTACTATTGTGTCTCTGTTTTCATTTTGTACTGGGAAAAACAATTGAAAATAAAGGATGAAAAAAAAAAATGTCAATAGATACTTTTAAGGCAAAAATGCTGGCCTTTTATTCCAGTGCTGTACAGGGAGATAAATGGGCAGGTTGGCAATCTAATACAGATTTCTAGATTTGTACGCTTGTAAATCAAAAATCAGGATTTTTTAAACCAATGCTAATCCTTAGCTGTAAATTCCAATGTAAATAGTGTTTTAAGTGTTAAATCCAGCAGGACAGGTTCTAAAGCTGTAATTGTCACTCTGGATAAGCAACATGATTTATTGGTAGTGTGTGAGAGGTGTCCTAATTAAAGCTGCATTTTGGCTGCTTATCAGCTGCCTAGGATGTCCCAAGATTGGATGCAAAAACTGGGAAATAAAAACCAATGAACACAGTGCTTGGGTAGTTTTACCCGCCCTACACCGTCAGAAAGGAGAAAGGGGACAAAAGGAAATGGGGCCCATTTATATATAACTATATAGTGAGTAATAGCTTAAATAGAGCTAGGCAATATATATACAGTGCCTTGCGAAAGTATTCGGCCCCCTTGAACTTTTCAACCTTTTGCCACATTTCAGGCTTCAAACATAAAGATATACATTTTTTATTTTTTGTGAAAAATCACAAACAAGTGGGACACAATTGTGAAGTGGAACGAAATCTATTGGATAATTTAAACTTTTTTAGCAAATAAAAAAACTGAAAGTGGTGCGTGCAAAATTATTCGGCCCCTTTACTTTCAGTGCAGCAAACTCACTCCAGAAGTTCAGCGATGATCTCTGAATGATCCAGTGTTGTCCTAAATGACTGATGGTGATAAATAGAATCCACCTGTGTGTAATCAAGTCTGTATAAATGCACCTGCTCTGTGATAGTCTCAGGGTTCTGTTGAAAGCGCAGAGAGCATCTTGAAGCCCAAGGAACACACCAGGCAGGTCCGTAATACTGTTGTGGAGAAGTTTAAAGCCGGATTTGGATACAAAAAGATTTCCCAAGCTCTAAACATCCCAAGGAGCACTGTGCAAGCGATCATTTTGAAATGGAAGGAGTATCAGACCACTGCAAATCTACCAAGACCTGGCCGTCCCTCTAAACTTTCAGCTCAGACAAGGAGAAGACTGATCAGAGATGCAGCCAAGAGGCCCATGATCACTCTGGATGAACTGGAGAGAACTACAGCTGAGGTGGGAGAGTCTGTCCATAGGACAACAATCAGTCGTACACTGCACAAATCTGGCCTTTATGGAAGAGTGGCAAGAAGAAAGCCATTTCTCAAAGATATCCATAAAAAGTCTTGTCTAAAGTTTGCCACAAGCCACCTGGGAGACACACCAAACATGTGGAAGAAGGTACTCTGGTCAGATGAAACCAAAATCGAAATTTTTGCCCACAATGCAAAACGATATGTTTGGCATAAAAGCAACAAAGCTCATCACCCTCAACTCACCATCCCCACTGTCAAACATGGTGGTGGCAGCATCATGGTTTGGGCCTGCTTTTCTTCAGCAGGGACAGGGAAGATGGTTAAAATTGAGGGGAAGATGGATGCAGCCAAATACAGGACCATTCTGGATGAAAACCTGTTGGAGTCTGCAAAAGACCTGAAACTGGGACAGAGATTTATCTTCCAACAAGACAATGATCCCAAACATACAGCAAAATCTACAAAGGAATGGTTCACAAATAAACGTATCCAGGTGTTAGAATGGCCAAGTCAAAGTCCAGACCTGAATCCAATCGAGAATCTGTGGAAAGAGCTGAAAACTGCTGTTCACAAACGCTCTCCATCCAACCTCACTGAGCTCGAGCTGTTTTGCAAGGAAGAATGGGCAAGAATTTCAGTCTCTCGATGTGCAAAACTGATAGAGACATACCCCAAGCGACTTGCAGCTGTAATCGCAGCAAAAGGTGGCTCTACAAAGTATTAACGCAAGGGGGCCGAATAATTTTGCACGCCCTACTTTTCATTTTTTTATTAGTTAGAAAAGTTTCAAAAATCCAATAGATTTTGTTCCACTTCACAATTGTGTCCCACTTGTTGGTGATTCTTCACAAAAAATAAAAATGTTATATCTTTATGTTTGAAGCCTGAAATGTGGCAAAAGGTTGAAAAGTTCAAGGGGGCCGAATACTTTCGCAAGGCACTGTATATGTGTGTGTGTGTATATATATATATATATATATATACCATCATCAAATCATTCTCTGCAGCTAGAATGTAATCTCTACGAGCAGGGTCTTCCTGTACCTTTTGTATTGAACTGTACTGTGATTGTGTTGTCCCCCCTTTACATTGTAAATCGCTGCGTAAACTGTTGGCGCTATATAAATCATGTATAATAATAATAATATTATATATATATATATATATATATATATATATATATATATATATATATACATATATAGAGAAAGAGAGAGAGAGAGAGAGAGAGATCTATATAGGTATAGATATATTTACTGCTACTCAAGCATAAGTGTAAATGAGGTAGGTATGGATATCTCTCCACCAGGGACAGGATGTAGGAGGCCATAAACTGAATTTTACCACAGAGAACAGGTGTTTATCCACCTGGGCACCAAAATTAAATAAAAGTTCCCTCTCTTCTCCCACCCCTTGGGTCCCTCTGCTGAGCCCCATGGAAATGTCATTTATATGTTGGCAAGCCTTGGAGCCTCATTATCATGTATCTGAAACTGCCTGCACTTAATGAATTATAAAGTTGCCTAGCCCCCCACCCCCCCCCTTTGAAGTGATGGGACACAGGAGGGCAGGTCCTATTATCCCCATTATCAGCGGCCCTACCTATATTTCACACCCTCACCTACCCACCGCTTCCACCCTTTTGCTTTTGGCGCTCTGTCCCTTTTTTAAACTCAGTAAAACAGCAAATTTGGCTACAACATACACCAGTTGCTGAAGGGGATTGAGATGTTTAATATTCAGTAAGTATTCACTATCAACACACGCATATACAGTACTTAAACAGCTTATATGTTTTTCAGATTTTATCTACAACCATGGTTCTCAATAGCTGCTCCCTAAAAGTAACCCTATATTATTATTATTTTTATTTTGCATTATTAATAATATTATAGTGTTAATTTTTTTACCCCATGGAGCTGTGAGAAACAGGAAACATCGATGCCGACTCAGTCTTATTGACCGGTCTTATTGACTAAAACTGGAAGCTGTGGGCCTTATATTTGATTTCTGGAGCATTTTTCTTTTAATATCAATATGGACCATCTGTGTCACACAATGTATCTCAACTTAGTCCACCAGCTGATTTCAGGTTACCTGACTGGATTACAAAACGTCCTAATTAGATCTAAGGCTGTATCTCCCCTAGTGATACAATAAAATCTGGAGTGAGTCATCTAAATTATATGGGGATTTGGTTTTCTATTTTTAATATAGGTAATGACAGCGAAGGTCGTCCTACCTTCTTTTCCATAAAATAAGGTTCCCTATATGCCCCCCCCCCCCACCCCCACAGCCGCAAAAGATTTGATGTTCTCTCTTCTCATTAGACATGTATGGTTCGTTTCGTTCCGAACTGAAATTCAGACAAATTTTTCTTTATTTGGAAATTTGTATATATATCTGAATTTTTGAATTACAATAGTAACAAATTTAAATGAATATAAAAAAATAGAGTAGAATAGAAAATAAAAGAATAGAAAAAAATAGAATAAAAAAAAAATAGAATAAAAAAAAAAGGATATAATATTAAATAAAAGAATAGAGTAAAACAGAACAAAATAGAATAGACAATAAAATAACAGAATTAAATAGAATAGAAAATAAAGGAATATAATAGAATAAAAATAGAATAGAATATAATGCAATAGAAAGAAGAGCCAACTTCTAAAATTAGAAATTCAAATACAATAAAATCAAGTTTGAATACAATTGAAAAGAATAGAAAAGAATAGAATAGAAAATAAGAGAATAGATTACCATTCCAAAAACAATAGAATGGAATAGAATAGAAAGTATATAACCATTTCCCAAAATTTGAAATAAATACATTTGAATTTGAATAGAATAGAAAATAATATAGAATAGAATAAAAAAATAAAAGAATAGAATTGACTAGAATAGAAAAGCAAAGCATAGAATAGAATGGAATGAATATAACCATCTTCTGAAATTCGAATTTCGAAATAGAATAATCTCGCATTCGAATAGAAATAGAATAGAAATAGAATAGAAAAGAATATAATAGAACAAAATAGAATAAACAATAGAAAATAATAGACTAGAATAAAAAGAATATAACAATAACCAAGAATATAACCTTTCCCGAAATTTTAATTTCAAATAGAATACATTTGATTTTCAAAGTGAATTCAATTAGAATGCAATTCGAATGGAATTTGATTTGAATTTGAATGGAATTCAAATGAAATTTGAATTCAAATAAAAAAGAAATGAATAAAATATAATAGAAAATAATAAAATAGAAAATAAAAGAATAGAATAGAAAAAAACAACAATAGATCAACAATAGAATAAAATGGATTAGAAAGAATATAACTATCTTCCAAAATTCTAATTTCAATTAGAATAAATTTGATTTTTTTTTTATAAATTCTTTATTTTTTCATCTTTTCTTTCCATAGATTTCACATTACATTTCGTTTTACATCTACAACTTCTTTAACAGCTATAACAGTCTTATAATATTTCAATCCATACCTCAATTCCATGTCATCCTCCCCCCTCCCTCACCCTTCCCTCCCAGAAAAATAAATAAATAAATATACAAACAAGAAAAAAAAAAAAAAAAAAAAAAAGTTTGAATTTTCACTATAATCCCCCCCCTCACTCCCCCCCCCCCACCACCACCCGCCTGCTCTATCATATTTCGAAATGTTTCACATCATACTTTCTCTATAATTTAGATATGGAGCCCAGATCTTCTGATATTTCTTGTCTTGATCTCTCATTGTCATTGTTAAATTTTCCATTTGTTGAATTTCTGCAATTCTCTGAAACCACTGTGCTCTAGCTGGAGGGTTGCTTTTTTTCTGAATAAATTTGATTTTGAATGCAATTTGAATGGAATTTGAATCGATTCAAATTTTCCGAAATCTGTCGAATTGAGTTTAATCCAACTGAACTCGGAAGATTTGAATTGATTCGAATTAGAATAAACAAAATGAATTCCAAAAACAAATTAAACTAATTTAACTAAACAAATTTATGTAGATAACGAAATGAAACACATTTTTTCATTCTGCATATGTCTACTTCTCAACCATGTTGTTTTTACTAAAATACTTTTCATGTTGGGTATCTGTCATCTGAGTACAGAGCGGTAACTACCATGAAATGCGTTGTCCTGACATATGACAATAGCCTTTTTGTTGTCTACATATGTACTTGTGTATAAAAATTTGATTATATGGAGAAAAAATATTTTAGAAATTTTGTAATACATACAAACAGATGAATGTTTTTATATTTTTATATAGAAAGTAGACTGGTTTCGTGTCTGACTAAACTACAGGTGGGTCCTCGCTGAACAACATTTACTTTTCCACTTTTTTCATGTACCCTTGGGGTTGATGACTCCCCATGATATGGCTGTTTAGCCAAATGGATCATGACCTCCGTTGTTGTTTTGTCAAATCCACATATCTATTTGCTTTATGGTTACCTTGCAGTCCAGAATTCCGCATCCATAGAGGCCAGATGCAGGACTCGGCCCCACCCCCGGGACCCGTGTCATTGGATCTGATTGACAGCAGTGGGAGCCAATGGCTGAGCTGCTATCACTCTCCAATCAAGAGCCGAGAACCCCAGGCAGAAAGACAGCGCGCCCCCGTGGGTCAAGTTCTAGGGCTCAAGTAAGTAAAATAGAGGGGGCTGGGGGGCCGGTCAGTGCCAGGGTTTTTTTCACCTAAAGGCACAGAAGGCATTAAGGTGAAAAAACAACAACCTTTACAACCCCTTTAATGTTTATATATATTTTACATCGTATGGGAACCCTGATGAAGAGGGCAGAGTGTGGACCCCGAAACGCGATGGTTATCAAGTTTATTACACATTTGAAATAAAATCTTTTTTTTCCCCAATCTTCTGATCCAATCTTAAACGCTATAGTAAACAGATACAGATAGATAGATAGATAGATAGATAGATAGATAGATAGATAGATAGATAGATAGATAGATAGATAGATAGATATGGATGGATGGAGGAGTTTGCTTTGAATAATACAAAATAATTAAATCATGTTTTTGGTTTTTGATGCTCAGATACAGTTTAATTCTGCTTTAAATAGTATATGCAGTAACCAGAGCCAAGCTTAGCAAAATGCAACCCCAGTAAAGGATGCGTACTCAGCAAAAACCCAATTTGCAGTATCCTGAACACATGCTAATGTGTTAAAGGGTCAGTCCAACAAAAATTGAAATTCAAGTTTTTAGAGATAGGCACGACGGAAAAATTTATTTTGTTTTGTTTTGGATTCCATCATTAAGTTAATCATTTCATTTCATCAGATTCGTCATTTTAGAATGATTCCATTTGGGAATTTGTTTCATATAGGAATTGTATTTTCGGATTTGTTTTGTATATTCGTTGCTCCGCATTGCGTTGTATTTCTGAAGCTATTTCGGAAGATTGGCTATTTTTGTTTTTACCTGTTAATTTGTTATTTCGGGAGATTATCTATGCACTTGGATTGGATGGAGGTGGATCCATCAGAATATCAGAATCATAACATAACGAATGGAACAAAACATAACCCAATTAGATTCATTTGTTATGTTATGATTTGGAGATTCTGATGGATCTGCCCCCGTCCAACCCAAACACAATACATAGGAATCATCATCTTATTTCACTTTTATACCCATTTTAGATGTAGTGCATTTTTTATAATAATGAAAAATGTTAATGCAATTAAAAACTAATTGGATTTGAATAAATTCAGATCATTCGTTATGTTATATTACTTTATTTCGGATTAAATAATTAATTAATTTCAATGTTTCGTTATAATATATTCAGATTCCTTGAAATTGTGTTACTATTGTGATTTGGAGATTTAGATACCTTTGAATCTCTGAATAACAAAATTGTTTCTGAATTAAACATTTTTGTCTGAATTCCTAATTAACCACTTACAGACATTGCGGCGGACAGATCAGACACTTTTGACACTTTTTTGGGACCATTGACATTTATATAGCAATCAGTGCTAACAAAAATGCATTGATTACTGTCACTGGCAGGGAAGGGGTTAAAACTAGGTTGCTGTCAAGGAGTTAAAATTTGTTCCCTGGGAAGTGTTTCGAACTGTGGAGGGAGGGGACTGACTAGAAGAGGAGAGAGATCGCTTTTCATAATCACTAGGAACAGCAGATCTCTCTCTCCTTCCCTGTCAGAACGGGGATATGTCTGTTTACATTGACAGATCCCCGTTCTAGCGCTCTGTCTCACAATCACGGATGGCCGGTGGACATCTGGTCCCCTGCCATGCAGCGGGCGCGTGAGCACCTGCTATGACTCTTAAAGGAGCCACTGTACACCTACAGTGATTTGCAGGAACGAATGGCAAGTGGTTAATCAAAATTCGTCCGAATGTTCAAAGAAAAAAATAACGAATTTCAACTAATACAAAATAAATTATAATAACAATAATGAGTTAATTTGGCATGATTCGTTAATTCGTTAAAGCTCTAATAAAAACAGCAGGTTGACTCAGAGTAAATCTTACAGCCCAGTCGGGTGATTCATTTTGTGCTGGAGGTTGGATTAATAATACTGGCATTTCTGAGAACTGAGTGAGATGGGTGGTGTATTAGAGCAGAGAAGCAGCAGAAGAGATATTGTGTCTGTGTGTTAATGGATTCAAGATCTAAACATCAGGTTCCTCTTGGTACCAGCAGCAGCAGTGACACAGCTGCAAATGGCGTTTGATCAGAGGAGACGAATTTTGAGAAGCAGCAGAAGAGACCTTGTCATTGTGTGTTTGTGTTAATGGATTCAATAAACAAATGACTTTCAGAATTCCGATTCGTTATCACCAGGGGCATTGCTTGGTCTACAAAAGATCTGGAGCTAGAGCCCATAGCAACAAAGTAAAGAGAGCCATACGCTTGGGTGGGCATACACATGTATATAATATACGTGTGTGTGTATGTATATATATATATATATATATATATATATATATATATATATATATATATTATATGTATATGTATGTTGTGTGTGTAGCATACACAAGCCCCCTCATTAAATCTGGGTCACCAGAGAGCTTGTCATGTCACCTGCCACCAGATACGGATTGTGTATACAGAGAGGCCGGGTATATACAGAGAGGCTGGGTATATACAGATAAGCTAGGTATACAGAGAAGCTTGGTATGCAGAGAGACTGCGTATATACAGAGAAGCTAGGTATACAGAGAGGCTGGGTATATACAGAGAGGCTGGGTATATAAAGAGAGGCTGGGTATATAAAGAGAGGCTGGGTATATACAGAGAGGCTGGTATATAAAGAGAGGCTAGGTATATACAGAGAGGCTGGGTATATACAGAGAGGCTGGGTATATACAGAGAGGTTGGTATATACAGAGAGGCTGGGTATACAGAGAGGCTGGGTATATACAGAGAGGCTGGTATATACAGAGAGGTTGGTAGATTTCACTCCAGAGTTTGTAGATTTCACCTCCGTAACATCTCTAAAATTCGCCCCTTTTTAACAATTAAAACTACTAAGATCCTCATTCACTCCCTTGTTATCTCTCGCCTTGACTATTGCAACTCCCTTCTCATTGGCCTGCCTCTCCATAGGCTATCTCCTCTTCAGTCTATCATGAATGCTGCTGCCAGACTTATCCACCTTACCAACCGCTCAGTGTCTGCCAACCCTCTCCTCCAATCCCTACACTGGCTCCCAATCACCCAGCGAATTAAATTCAAAATACTAACCACCACATACAAAGCCATTCACAACTCTGCCCCGAGCTACATCACCAATCTTGTCTCCAAATATCACCCAAACCGTCCCCTCCGTTCTTCTCAAGACCTCCTACTCTCAAGCTCTCTTGTCTCCTCCTCCCACACTCGTCTCCAGGATTTCTCCAGAGCCTCTCCAATCCTCTGGAACTCGCTACCTCCACCGGTCCGGCTATCCCCTACTCTTGCTACCTTCAGACGATCCCTGAAAACTCATCTATTCAAGGAAGCCTATCACGTCTCAAACTAATCTCCTACCACTTCCATAAACTCATTCCCAACAATTATAACCTTCTGTACCACCTGCCCCACCCTTTTAGATTGTAAGCTCTTCTGAGCAGGGTCCTCTTAATCCTCTTGTATTTAATTGTATTGTAACTGTATTGTCTCCCTTTTACATTGTAAAGCGCTGCGTAAATTGCTGGCGCTATATAAATCCTGAATAATAATAATAATAATAATATACAGAGAGGCTGGGTATACAGAGAGGCTGGGTATATACAGAGAGGTTGGGTATACAGCGTTTCCCACCTCCGCCTCCATATGGTCTGCACTTACCTGCTCAGGAGAGATTTGTGTGGGAATGTTCCTCCCGACTCTATGATATGGGCGGAAGAAGGGAGGAGAGTGACTCTCACACTGATCTCCGGGCTCTGGCTGTGTCCCTGAAGCACCGAGTGCAGACTCGATGTGCGGCAAGGGCTATGGGCCCCAGATTAAGCGCTCCAGCCTCAATAGCCACCCCTTAATGATGCCTATGGTTCTCAAAATAAATATATATGCTATAAATAACGAATTATCTGAAAACAAAACAATTAAAAAATAAAACAAATAGATTCATTATAACGCATATCTATACTCTATAGAAAAAACAAAGTATCCGAAAACAAATGAACGTAACTTAACGAATATAACAGAACGAAATTATGTATTATGTATGCATTATCCATAATATAAAATAAATTCAATAAATATCCAGCAGGAAGAGTGAAAACCCACAGAATGGCCAAAAAATGTGTAAAGACCTAAGCTGGAGTAAAATTTAATTCAACATTTTTCATTGTAAGAATGTTGTTCTTGTGTTTTTCTAATCATTAATGGGGTGAAATTGACGCTCGTATTTGACTGCAGCGACAAGAAGATTCAAAGGAGCAGAATATAAAATTTTTAGTTGAATATATGAATTTCTAACAGTGTATGTGGTTTTTATTTGGTAAATTCGATTCATTCCCAAATCGAATGTTAAAAGCAAATAAAATCTTGAACTACTTTAGAACGACATTTGAATACACTGAGAATTTTTATACAGATTTTGCTAAGAATTTATGTATTACATTTTGTTTGAAATTTTACTAGTGTATACCCAGCTTTAGGAAGTCCAGTGCAATGAATTCACAGATCAAGTACTGAAGAGATATAAGAAACCATTTAATTCCCAAGCACCCAACACAAATCTATAAGAGCGAAGGAGGTAACACAGCTCCAGGTGAAATGGTGTTTCCCCTAATGACTGGGTGCCGGTCTAGTCCATGGTCTGGCCATATAATCCAATGTGCAAGGAAAGAAGACCGCACTCCAGATTGCAAAATATTGTATTCCATAAAATTCATAGTGGATATCAAAGACATATTCATGGTACACTCACGATACAGACGAGCAGCAGCATGGTTGACGCAATTTCACAAAAAAATTAGCTTAATCATTACCTACATGCACCGGTGACGTTACACCCTTAAATACACTACAATCCACAATACAGATGGATATATTTGGTGCCTAATCAAGCTGCTAAAGACAAGACACAAAACTCACAATATACAGTGAGGGGAAAAAAGTATTTGATCCCCTGCTGATTTTGCATGTTTGTCCACTGACAAAGAAATGATCAGTCTATAATTTTAATGGTCGGTTTATTTTAACAGTTAGAGACAGAATAACAACAAAAATATCCAGAGAAACACATTTCAAAAAAGTTTTAGATTGATTGGAATAAGTATTTGATCCCCTATCAATCAGCAAGATTTCTGGCTCCCAGGTGTTTTCTATACAGGCAACAAGCTGAGATTAGGAGCACTCCCTTAAATAAAATCCCAATAAGCGTTTATTGATTGGTTTGCGCAAAAGTTATAGCGTTTACAAAATAGGGGATAGTTCTATGGCATTTTTATTAATAATTTTTTTTTGACTAGAAATGGCGGCGATCAGCGATTTTTATCATGACTGCGACATTATGGCGGACACATCGGACAATTTTGACCCATTTTTGGGACCATTCACATTTATACAGCGATCAGTGCGAATAAAAAGTGCATTGATTACTGTGTAAATGTGACTGGCAGTAAAAGGGTTAACACTAGGTGGCGCTGTAGGGGGTTAAGTGTGTTCTAGGGAGTGATTCTAACTGTGGGGGGGAGGGGCTAGGTGTGACACATCACTGATCAGCCCTCCCGATTACAGGGAGCTGTGATCAGTGACAGGGTCACTAGGCAGAATGGAGAGATGCTTGTTTACGATAGCATCTCCCCGTTCTTCCTCTCCGTAGGACAGTCGCGGGTATCCCCGCAGACATCGAGTCTGCGGGACCCACGATCCTACTCATGGAGCTCGTGATGGGTGCATGCACGGTGGCACATTCAAAGGGACGTACAGGTACGCCCATCTGTGCAGCCGTGCCATTCTGTCAACCTCTATCTACATGCGGCGGTCGGGAATGGGGAGATGCTTGTTCACAATAGCATTTCCCTGTACTTCCTCTCCGTGAGACGATCACGGGTATCCCCATGGACATCGAGTCTGCGGGACCCACGATCCTACTCACGGAGCTTGTGTCGGGTGCACGTGCGATGGCACGGTGGCAAATTCAAAGGGACATACAGGTACGCCCATCTGTGCAGCCGTGCCATTCTGTCAACCTCTATCTACATGCGGCGGTCGGGAATGGGGAGATGCTTGTTCACAATAGCATTTCCCTGTACTTCCTCTCCGTGAGACGATCACGGGTATCCCCATGGACATCGAGTCTGCGGGACCCACGATCCTACTCACGGAGCTTGTGTCGGGTGCACGTGCGATGGCACGGTGGCAAATTCAAAGGGACATACAGGTACGCCCATCTGTGCAGCCGTGCCATTCTGTCAACCTCTATCTACATGCGGCGGTCGGGAATGGGGAGATGCTTGTTCACAATAGCATTTCCCCATTCTTCCTCTCCGTGAGATAATCGTGGGTATCCCCGTGGACATCGAGTTCGCGGGACCCGCGATCCTACTCAAGGAGCTTGTGGCGGGTGCCCGTGCGATGGCAAATTCCATACAGGTACACTCATTTGTGCAGCTGTGCCATTCTGTCGACGTATATTGGCGTGCGCCGGTCGGGAACCGGTTAAGATGAGTTTTGAGACTCAATTCTATCAATACTGTGACTATATTCCCATTTTTTTTGTCATGAGCAGAAAGCTAATAGCTGTCAAAAAAAATTCACCATTAAAGGCTAGTGTATAATTTGTAGGAGTCAAGTTCTACATTTTCCAGGTATAATGGATGCTTTACAGAGCAATTATTTTCGAAAGACAACTTCATCTTGGCTGACTTCTGCCAGGAGAACAGTTTAAAAGGCGGAAGATGCATAATTCAGCGTACGGGAGATGTCACATCAGAGGATACCTCTTTAAATTATAAAAAACAGAACATCACTCGTTTCTTATAATTATAATGAAAATGTGCTTCCATGTCAAGTCACTACACCAAGCCGTCTCACAGGAGCAATTTAACCAGTTACAATGTTATGACAGCTGGTTTATAGGACGTGTACATACAATATTTTACCTGCATGCTTTACATATATAACAAAGAGAGGGGTGAGATGGGATATGACTCATACATTCACATTTTTCAAAACGGTAAAGATTATTGTGGAAAGTTTAGTGACTGATAGAATGTTTGTCAGTGATTAGCACCGAGGGCAGAGGCAGCAAGGCAAGATCAGCAATAGCCATAGGTGTGAGCAGCCTATTATATTAGGGTGAGTACCCCCAAATCTCAAGCACATCTTTCTCTGCAGCCTCGGCTGCACCAATGAATGGGAAGTGCTCTGTGCTAAGCCACTTCCTGTCCATTCACAAACCAAAGCATAGTAAACACATAGTAAAAACATAGTTTACTATGGTTCAGTTATGAATGAACACAGTGATGAGTGTGCTTACTATGTTAGTTTAGAAAAGGAATATTTACTGTTTACATATTTACCAGACATGTGCACTGACAATTTTTTTTTTTTTAGAAAATTCATAAATTCATAAATTCGTAATTTAAAAAATTAGAAAATTTGGAAATTCCAAAATTTAAAATTTTGAAATGTGATATTTACCAGACATGTGCACTGCTGAAAAATTTGTTTGTTCTTCTTTTCTTTTCATACTTTTTTTTTCAGTTTTTGGGTCATTCGTTATGATTGCAATTCATAACTTTGAAAATTTGTAAATTAGAAAATTCATAAATTCGTAAATACAAAAATTCATAAATTTGAAAATTTGAAAATTCATAAATTTGTAAATTTGTAAATTCATAAATTCGTAAATTTGAAAATTTGAAAATTCATAATATCGTAAATTCCTAAATTTTCGTAAATTTGAAAATGTTAACATTTTGAAAATTCATATATTCGGAAATTCGAAAATTCGGAAATTCAAAAATTCATAAATTCGTGAATTTGAAAATTTGTAAATTTGAAAATTAGAACATTTTTCAATTTAAAAAAAACTTTCAGTAGCAGGTCCCCCAGCACCCCCTTTTAAATACTTACCTGAGTCAATACAGCGCCTTCTCATCTGAAGCAGGTCTTCTCCCCACTTCCTGGTCTCACAGGCTTTGCTTCTGTTGCCATTTAGATAAAAAAAGGGCCTGTATACATGGTGTATCTGGATTTTGCAAAAGCATTTGACACAGTTCCCCATAAATGTTTACTGTACAAAATAAGGTCCGTTGGCATGGACCATAGGGTGAGTACAGGGATTGAAAACTGGCTAATGGGGCGAGTTCAGAGGGTGGTGATAAATGGGGAGTACTCGGAATGGTCAGGGGTGGGTAGTGGGGTCCCCCAGGGTTCTGTGTTGGGACCAATCCTATTTAATTCGTTCATAAATGACCTGGAGGATGGGGTAAACAGTTCAATCGCTGTATTTGCAGACAATACTAAGCAGGGCAATAACTTCTCCGCAGGATGTGGAAACCTTACAGAAATATCGTAACAAATTAATGGGGTGGGCAACTACATGGCAAATGAGGTTCAATGTAGACATTTTTTTTAATAATGCATTTGGGTGGTAAAAATATGAACGCAATCTATACACTGGGGGGAGAACCTCTGGGGGAATCTAGGATGGAAAAGGACCTGGGGGTCCTAGTAGATGATTGGCTCAGCAATGGCATGGAATGCCAAGCTGCTGCTAACAAAGCAAACAGAATATTGGTGTGCATTAAAAAGGGGATCAAGTCCAAAGATAAAACTATAATTCTCCCACTCTACAAGACTCTGGTCCAGCCGCACCTAGAATATGCTGTCCAGTCCTGGGAACCAGTCCTCAGGAAGGATGTACTGGAAATGGAGCGAGTACAAAGAAGGGCAACAAAGCTAATAAAGGGTCTGGAAGATATTAGTTATGAGGAAAGGTTGGCAGCACTGAACTTATTCTGTCTGGAGAAGAGGCCCTTGAGAGGGGATATGATTTCAATATACAAATACCGTACTGGTGACCCCACAATAGGGATAAAACTTTTTTGCAAAAGGGAGTTTAACAAGACACGTGGCCACTCATTAAATTTAGAAGAAAAGAGATTTCATCAGCCTACAATGTGTCAGGAAGATTAGTGCTAGGCATGGGGTGTGGCATAAAAGCTGACTACGGGAATACAGGCATTGGTACACAATCCTGTAGCGCTGATCAGCAGACTGAGGAGCGAAAACTGACTATGCAAGCACGGACCTCTTTCCATGACAGGTGTGGTCAAAATTCTAAATGGAAGGCCGAGAGGGCTGGCAGGATCACCAGGCATTTATATCTACAGGATAAATAAAAGCATTAAAGTCTAAATGTGTGCAGTGCTTACCCCAGAAGCAGCAAAAGCAAATAGTAATATTGCAGTATTTAACCAATATAATTAACAGGCTGCCAACGGTGAATGCTGTATACTAGTCCACCTCTTTCTTAAACTTACACTAGATAGCCTAGATAATGGGAAAACCTATAGGTGATCACTACAGCTGAGCAACAGTCAGCAATAAGCAGTACACATGTCCTTGACCTTCTGCTAGCCAGCTCATTGGGGCCCAAGACTTTGTGAGAGCTTGGGATAGTTTCCCTTTACAGGTTTATGCAAGAAAGGATAAAGAGTTACTAGCAAATCTGTCCCTCTGTTAGTGAACAGTAGTGTACGGGTGAACAGTAGTCACTTTCCAGCCCTTTGCAAGCAGAGGTTCTCCATCCACCCAACAGGCAAGGGAGTCTCTCTCTCTCTCTCCCTCTGATAATTTCCTCAACACTCAGCTCTTTAACAATGCAGCAGACCTCTCACAGTCCAGGTTGCATTCCAAGTCTCTGGATTAGCATCTGATCTGCATCACTGTCTCAGAATGAAATCGCCTGCTCACTGCCTCTACTGCTCTGAGCATGGGTTGCAGTCTGTCCCAAATCTTCCCACTGAAAAAGGGAGCCCTTTCTTTCTCTCAACCTGAGAAAATCCCTCCAATTCATTCTTATTACTGGCTGTCTCCTGTGGATTGTAGTTTGGAGCCAACCTATAGTAATGGCTGAGTCTCTTTGGTGAACTACACTCCCCACAATCCTTTATGCTTCTCCTCAGATTCTCTTGCAATCCATGTTCCTTGAGTTCCCTCTTGTGGATGGAGGGCGGAATTAACACTGGTTGTAACAGTTCTACAATAAGAGTCTTGGCTATGACTGTGCCTGTGTAGAAGACCTTTGTGAACTCACACGCAGAAGCCACGGATACTCCTCTCCTGCCACGTATGCACCAGATAAATCAAAATAGCAATATATTGCTATTTACAAAAATTATATACAAAAACGTATATAATATATAAATCAAATTTTTGGGCAACATACATTTTAAAGAGCCATCGGGAAGAAGTGGTTGTAAATCTCAGACATGAAATACAAAGCACATCCTTCTATTCTGTGTACTTGCCCCAATCCAAAGCACTAAGTGTAAATTCTCTCTCCTGCCCTGTTCCTCTGTTATTGTCAGAAACCATGAATCAGACTGAGACTGAAGTACAATTAAATCATACTTGTTTAATAGTAATAAAAAAAAAAGAAGGTAAACAGAGTAAACATAGTCAAAACATAGCCAGAGTTCAAGAACCGGAGCAGATAGTCAAACAATCCAAAACGTCAGGGAGCGAGAGAGAAGCATAGTAGAACAACAAGCAGGATCTGGAGCCAGAAGGAATTCAGCCAAGCAAGTCTTTAACAGGAACACAGGAGAGCATCTCTAGAGATGTGGCCAAGGTGAAGGCAGAGATCATCTGGACTGACCAGCTTAAGTAGGTAGGACTGACGAGCAGGATATCATCAACAGGTGAGTCACTGTGGAGAGATAGGAGCTGGCAATTATTCGACAGCTGAGCAGCCAGCTGAGGGCTAAGCCCAGCTCTGACAGTTATCAGCATGAATCACTTCTGACAGGTGATGGGGGAGGAGAGCTCCAGCACACAGCCTGTGATTCATATCCTTAGCACTGCATGTTCTCTATGTACTGTGTGAAGCTGGAGGAGTGTGACCTTTTTGTCCAATCAGGGATCAGAGCTCTCCTTGCTGAGCTTTACACTGCGAGACTTTGGATCCCCACCCCCTGCAGCTTGTGCAGAAGAAAAATCCTTTGATCTGTGTGTTTTTAAACTGACCTCTATAGATGAGATGACTGTAGATAAACATGTACAACTTATGTAGGAGGATTTGTTTAATTTCTGTGTATCATGTGAGGCCAGTCACTTTACTGGGTATAGGTTTTTAGCCACTTAAAGTGGTTGTAAATCCTTACAAACCACTTTGACCTACAGGTAAGCCTAGATTAAGGCTTACCTGTAGGTCCAAGAAATATCTTTGCCAAAACACAGGCACCACTGTCTACGGCGCGCACTGTCAATAGCGATATGCCGCGAGTGGCGGCTCCCGTGCGCATGCGCGGGAGTGACGTCATCGCGGCTTCGTCAAATGACAGTGGCGGAGCAGTGAGACCCACCAAGAACATGGATGCCCCGGACAACAGGGGATAGCGGTGACTTCGCTGGCTCCTGTGTCAGGTAAGTGACAGATAATGGGCTACTATGCGATGCATAGTAGTCCATTATGCTTTACCTTTGCAGGGAATCAAAGAGGAAGTAAACCCATCAGGGTTTACTTCCTCTTTAAGGAGATCACATTTAAAAATGTTCTAATGTTTAAATATTCATTGAAATGGGGCCCTTATTTTCTGGACGCGGTTTAAAATGGGTGTGGCCAGTAGAGAGTACCCCCATATTTTATTTTAAAAAATCTGGTGCCTACATTACAAACTATAGTATACACAGAAAAAATGTTTTCAAAACATTAGCACAGATTGATAAGATTTTTTACAATGAGCTGTATGTACTTCCTAAAAAAAAAAAAAAAAAAAAAAAAGAAGAAAATTGAAAAGGCTATATATTCACTTTTATGTTCTTAGACTGAATTAAATAAATGTTAATAACCCCATCTATCTGATTGAAGAGATCAGTGACAATCACGGAGTGAATTTGAGGTTATCTTGTATGTATTTATGATAAGTACATCACTTTGTAAAGTAATTACGTTTAAAGTATTATGAAAATCTAAAACAAATATGTTCTCTTATAACAAGAATCACATTAAAATAACTGGCTGATTGCAAGCCGTTCCCCACGAACACAATTGATGCTGAGTTTTAAGAGCGTATGTGCGTTCCATTCTAAATACTCTCATCAATGGGCTGTTATATCTCACAAACTGCCACAATGAGACTTCTCCTAATAACTGGCTCGTTTAAACATTTTCTCAGAGTGTTTTATAGGATCATTAATTTAATATATTCTCTTTTTTACTAGATTGCTATCAGTAAAATCTGCATACACATACATTAGGCAAAATATCAAAAAAAAAATAAAAAAATAAAAAAAAGAATTTATTAAAGTATTTCTGTTTAGTGCATAGAATTCAAGCCAAGTTTTCTACGGGTGATACACTATTGACACCAGTACAGGTTACCAAGTTCAGATGTTTCAGCCACACCTGTTATTAATAGGTTTAAACAATCAGGTACATAACCATGCAATCTCCATTGACAAATGTTGGCAGTAGACTGGGTCATAGGGAGATCAGAGACTTTAACCACTTGAGCTCCGGAAGATTTTAACCCCTTCACGACCAGGCCATTTTTTGCAATTTAGCATTACGCTACTTTAACCACTTCAATACCGGGCACTTTCCTCCCCTTCCTGCCCAGGACAATTTTCAGCTTTCAGCGCTGTCACACTTTAGGCCCGTACACAGGGCCGTCTTTAAGGCAGGGCAAAAGGGGCAGCTGCCCTGGGCCCTGTCATTGTTGTGGGGCCCAAAGCAGCTGCCTCATACTTGCCAACTATCCCAGTTTACATTCCCTTGTCCCTTGAAGTTTTAGTCCTGTGCTGCTACTAATGCTGCCCAGCTCTGCCCTATTGTTGTGTACAGATGACTTACCTGCAGACCTGTGTTTACATGTAAATACTGGCATTCGTATGTAAATAGCAGTGACATGCATATGTAAATAGCTGAGGCCAACTGCATTGATATGTAAATAAAGGCGGCATTCATAGGTATATCATGCCCCCCTGCAGTGAGGGGAAGATGTGCTGTAACCTATAGCAACCAGTGAGCAGTATTACTGTACAGAAATCTCTAGCAGCCAATCAACAAGCAGAAATATGCTGTGACCTCTAGCAACTAATCAGTCAGCCTTAAGGAGTGCTGAAACCTCTAGCAACCAGTCAGTAAGTAGTAATGATATGCGGTAACCTCTGGCAACCAGTCGCAATCTCTGCCTGATCTGATACAGTAAACTGATTTTAAGTCTAGCTGCTATTTATTGTATGTCTCAGAGAAGGTGGAGAGCGAAATTGCATGGGGGGAGGGGGGAACCTAAGAAAATTTTTGCCCAGGGTCCAATCAATATTAAAGATGGCCCTACCCATACACATGATCAGACTTTTTGACAACAAACATGCAAATTAGCTGTTTTATGGCAACATCCAACCGTGTGTACGCATACCTCCCAACTTTTTGAGATGGGAATGAGGGACACCTATCAGAAAAAGTATGCAGACATAGGATACACCCCTTGCTACGTCCCCTTAAAGGGGAATTGTAAACAAAAACAAGATTGGTTAAACCCACAAGTGTTTTTTTTTTTTTTTACAACTTCTATTCCTTTATATTGACTTTTGGAAATTACAAATGCAGTAATTTAGAAATCAGATGAAAGGTTTAGTGCTGAAAACCCTTTTTTGGAAGATCAAAAGTGCATTTTGTATACACCTATATAGATCAGTCCAAAATTAGGGACAAATGAGGAGGAATGAAGGACAGAGGGACATTTCTCGAAATCAGGGACAGTCCCTTGAAACTCCCGGGACAGTTGGGAGTTATGTGTACACTCCATCGGACAACCTTTTTTTGATTTTCATCTGACTTTTGCTGGCTGTGTGAACGGATAAACTTTTTGACAACATAAGTCCGATGGAGCAAAGTCCGATAGTGTGTACACAAAACCATCAGACTTTTGTACAAAGTACAAACACGCATGCTCAGAACCAATGCAAAAGATCAGACAACAATACAGAAGTTGACCAAAGGGTGGCGCCGAAGTAATTGAACGTCCTCTTTTGAAGTGTTGCCAGTACGTTGAAACATCACAACGTTCGTGTTTGTTGCCTAAAAAGTCCAATCGTGTGTATGCAATGCAAATTTACGGCCAACGCCCTTTGTACAAAAGTCCGCGGGAAAGTTTGTACAAAGTCGGATCGTGTGTATGAGGCTTTTGAATGACAATTGCGCGGTCATACAACACTGTACTCAAACTAAATTTTTATCATTTTCTTCCCACAAATAGAGATTTCTTTTGGTGGTATTTGATTACCTCTGGGGTTTAACTGGGGATGCACGGGTACGTCACTTTGCCTAAAGCCGCCACTCGCCCACTGTACATTGCAGGCGTATGATCAGTAAGTAGTTAAAGTAGAACTATAGGCAGAGTAAAGCTGCCCATACATTATACAATTGCCTTGTATAATTATCCTCTAGATTTACCAAAACCATATAATATGAGGACAAACCTAAAAACTTTCAATTTGTATGCAGTCAAACAGGCTCTTGCACTACATAGTTGAAGGTAAATCTAAAGAAAATTGAATAAGATAATTGTATAATGTATTGCCATCTGTGTCCCATTGGGAAGATTCCTTTGACTTCCTGTCTCATGGCCAAAACAGGAAGTGAGAGGAACTCCCTGCAAATTAGGGGATCCCTTGGGGCCCCGCGGGTCACCAGAACTACTGTTCCCATTATACAATTTCCCCTTATAATCAATGAAAAAATAGAGGGGATGAATCTCCCTAAGAGGGGCACAGACAACAATAAAAACTGACAGGTTTTCTAATCCATCTTCACTTTGTCAAAAACTAAAAATAAGTTTTGCCTTTAGTTATACTTTAACCACTTCAATACAGGGCACTTTCGCCCCCTTCCTTCCCAGCCCAATTTTCAGCTTTCATCGCTCTAGCGCTTTCAGTGACAATTGCGCGGTCATGCTACACTGTACCCAAATGAAATTTTTATCATTTTGTTCGCACAAATAGAGCTTTATTTTGGTGGTATTTATTCACGACTCCGTTTTTTATTTTTTGTGATATAAGCGCAAAAAAAGCGGAAATTTGGGAAAAAAAACAATATTTTCTTTTTTCTATTTTAAAAGAAATCCAATAAAATCAAATTTTGTCATAAATTTAAGCCAAAATGTATTCTGCTACCTGTTTTTGGTAAAAAAAATTCCGTTAAGTGTGTAATAATTGGTTTGTGTGATCACGGACATATGTACGCAAATGATCATGTACATATGTGTGCAGGTGATCACGTACATATGTGTGCAGATAATCATTGGGACATGTGATTTTAGTGGGACATATGTGGGGGACATGTTTTTATTATTAGGGACATGTGTTTTTATTATTTGGGGACATGTATGTTTTGGGGACATGTGTGGGGACATTATGTGGTGTGTTTACTGTGTGGTGATTTGTGTATTACACTAGACTGGTGATCAGTGAGTAAAAAGCTGTAAAAAACAGCTCATACTCACTGATCATCAGCCGGCTGCAGCGATCTGCTCTCCTCTCCTCAGCGATGACTTCTGTGTGAGGAGAGGAGGAGCCGATTGCCTAGCAACCGGCTGTTTGTTTACATCACATGACGGCCGTGATTGGACATGGCCGTCATGTGATCAGGAGGGCCAATCACAGAGCCCTCCTGCCGATCTGAGATGCGCCGTGTCCGGGTGACACGGGCGCATCGGGATCGCGCCGCTGCGCGGGCACGCGCGCGCGCGATCCCGCTCCTTCTGATGGACGTTCCTGAACGTCCTATCAGGAGTAGACGGCTCCCACCCGGCCGTATATGTGCATTGGCCGGGTGGGAAGTGGTTAAAGTTCATTTTTCAGAAGAAAAAAACTAAACAATAAATGAACATATTTTTGCAGAAAAAAAGTGTATTTATTATTTTTTTCTACAGGAGACCGCATAGCATTGCAGCCATAATCGCGGGTGCAACGTCAGGCTCCTGCAGACATGTCCTCCAGTTTTCTTGCCCATACATCTGTGAGGGTTTCCTGTTAGAAAGCAGGAAGAAGTGTCCATCAGTGCTCATCAGCGCCCCTGCAGTCCATTGAAAACGAAAAGATTTCAGCCTAGGTGGAAGATGTGACTTGTTTTTTTTTCAAAATAAATCCCTGTGAATGAATAATGCAGCTGTGGGGGGAGCCCTGAACAGCTGCACCGATTTTAAAATGTGACAGCGTCTGCAGGGGAGAGGAACCCCCATCCGCTGTCACAGAGGAAGGAGTGCGGGGAGGTGAGCACTGCAGGTACTGGAACGTGTTACTTCTTACACCCTCAAAGGTGACCTTATTCTTTAAAGGGCACTCTAATTCTAAATATTCTGGACTCCACTGCACATAGCAGCTGTTATGTCCCTTGCTGACAATGTTGAGGTCTGTACACTGTATACTCTCATACACAGCCCTGGAATGAATATCCATCATAATGCTCACAACGGCAAACACTCAGTGGTCAACACAGCCACGTGACCATGCTGACCAATCAGAAGTGTTTCTTTCTCTTGGGATACCTTACCGGAAAAAGAAGCCTCAGATGCACTTCTCATTGGTCAGCACATTCACGTGGCTGCATCGACGATAGAATGCTTGCCATTGTGAGCATTATCATGGATATTCAATACCAGGCTGTGTATGACGGTGCATAGTGTATGGACCGCTACACCAGCAGTATAGAGCATGACCCCGCTACGTGCAGCTGGGTCTGGAGGGGTGGCCAAGATATTTAAAGTTAGGTAGAAAAATATGTGGAAAAGTTCTGTTTTTGTCAACACATATACAGTATCTCACAAAAGTACACCCCTACATATTTTATTATATCTTTTCATGTGACAACGCTAAAGAAATGATACTTTGCTACAATGTAAAGTAGTGAGTGTACAGCTTGTATTACAGTGTAAATTTGCTGTCCCCTCAAAATAACTCAACACACAGCCATTAATGTCTAAACCGCTGGCAACAAAAGTGAGTACACCCCAAGTGAAAATGTCCAAATTGGGCCCAATTAGCCATTTTACCTCCCCGGTGTCATGTGACTCATTAGTGTTACAATGTCTCAGGTGTGAATGGGGAGCAGGTGTGTTAAATGTGGTGTTATCACTTTCAGTCTCTCATACTGCTCACTGGAAGTTCAACATGGCACCTCATGGCAAAGAACTCTTTGAAGATCTGAAAAAAAATATTGTTGCTTTACATAAAGATGGCCTAGGCTATAAGAAGATTAACTTAGAAACTGAGCTAAGCAGCAGGGTGGCCAAGACCATAAAGTGGTTTAACAGGATAGGTTCCACTCAGTACAGGCCTCGCCATGGTCCACCAAAGAAGTTGAGTGCATCTGCTCAGCCTCATATCCAGAGGTTGTCGTTGGGAAATAGACATATGAGTGCTGCCAGCATTGCTGCAGAAGTTAAAGAGATGTGTGTGTGTGTGTGTGTGTGGGGGGAGGGGGGGGGGCAGCCTGTTATTGCTCAGACCATACTCCACACACTGCATCAAATTGGTCTGCATAGCTGTCGTCCCAGAAGGAAGCCTCTTCTAAAGATGATGCACAAGAAAGCCTGGTAACAGTTTGCTGAAGACAAGCAGACTAAGGACATGGATTACTGGAACCATGTCCTGTGGTCTGATGAGACCAAGATAAACTTGTGTGTGCTTGCAGGACCTAAAAAAAAGTCTGGCAAGCAGCGTCTTTGGGGTGGTGGGGGAGTGGTGTGTACACAGTCCACCACTCTTCCACTGCCCCAGGCCATTGAAATTAATGGGCAGCACTGCTGAAGTACCTGCAAAGCGCTTTAGCGCTTTGCGGGCAGTTTTAACCATTCATTCTGCCGCTAACGGGTTTAAAAGTGCCCCGCTAGCGCCCGAAAAGCGCTGCTATAACAGCGGTAAAGCGCCGCTAAAATTAGCCGCGCTTTACCGCTAACACGCCCTGCACCCCAGTGTGAAAGGGATCTAAATGTAAGTAATCTCCTTTTTTTTACTAAACTTAGGCTTTAGCAATCTTTCACATCTCTTTTTTGGCCTTGTTAGAACAGAAGGCACAAAGCCGCCTTTGTTGGATGTCCAGCACATGCGGCAAATTAGGATCACACTGTACATCGCATTAAACATGAGTGCACAATCAGGTAGGTAGGTTTAGAGAAAACCTTCACTATTTGCACACACATATATGTGTTCCCATTGCAGTAATACCATGTAGACTTATCCCTGTTTGTGTTCATTTCCTTTAATGAAGAAGGAAAATAATTATTTATATTGAAAAACTAAAAGTACATTTTGAAGTATTAATAAATTCCAAACCAAAAACTAAAATCTCAAATAATCGTCAACATTGCATTTAAATTTTAAAAGTTTTTTTATTGTTTTAAATCTACAACTTTTATTAAAATCTTACCTGGTGGTCCTGCCATGAAGGTCCTTAACAGTTCAGTTTACTGTTATAGGTGACAACGCTCTGTCCTGGTCTTTGAGTTGGTCTAGATCATTGTTGTCACCCATAATCTGTGAAAATTCTATGAATTCTCAATAAGGATTCATTTTTTCCCAAACAAGAGAAACTGGAAGCTTCTGTATTGTCTATAGAAACCAACTAAATCCTTCAGTTTTCTATACTGCACATCAAAACATGAAGAAATGTTGGTGAAGCAACCTGTGGTTGCAGGAAAGAAAATCGCACCATCTATGGCCGGTATGGTTGCCACTTCATCCCTTTAAACCCGAAATCATATTAATTACACAGGTTCTGTGGCTGATTAAGGTGGTAATTAAACTCACTTGGTGCCTTATCTGCATTTAATTAGCCTCAGAACCTGTGTAATTCAAAGGTTTATGGGTTTAAAGCAATGAGGTGGCAAACTCTAATGGCCGGCTTAAGGAGTGGCACAAAGTCATTGAAAGGCCAGTATGTTTTATTGGTAGCAGCAACAGCAAACACATATGCAGTGTGTTCCAGGGTCTTACCTATTCCCTCGTACATATGTATACATCTGAATTAAAAAAATAAATATATAATATATATTGTGCTTAATGCATTGGTCCAAATCATTTGGTGGAGGGGGGATTATGGTGTCGGTTTCTTTTTCAAGGGGTGGGCTTGGCCCCTTAGTTCCAGTAAAGGGAACCCTTAAAGGGGTTGTAAAGGTATATTTTTTTTCACCCTAATGCATTCTATGCATTAAGGTGAAAAAACATCTGACAATACCACCCCCCCCCCCACCCCCCCACCCATTTTACTTACCTGACCCCTCGAAAGTCTCACGCTCGCCAACGGCATCCTCTTCGCCACTCACCCTGGCCATTGATTGGCTAGAGTGGATGGATTGAAAGCAGCGCAGCCATTGGCTCACGCTGCTGTCAATCACATCCAATGACGTGGCGCGCTGGGGGCGGGGCCGAGTGATACAGCGAGCGGCTACGGCTGCTAGCTGTATCACGGGAGCGTGCCCGCAAGCACTCCACACTATGCGAGAGAGCTTGCATGAAGTTGTGGAGTCCTTGCGGGATGGAGCCGCCGAGGGACCTCAGAAGAGCTGGTTCGGGGCCACTCTGTGGAAAACGATCTGCACAGTGGAAGTAAGTATACCATGTTTGTTATTTTTATTTTTTTATTTTGCCTTTAGTGATCCTTTAAGGCATCAGCATACCGAGACATCTTGGACAATTTCAAGCTCTCAACTTTGTGGGAACAGTTTGGGGATGACCCCTTCCTGTTCCAACATGACTGCACACCAGTGCACAAAGCAAGGCCCATAAAGATATGGATGAGCGAGTTTGGGGGTGGAGGAACTTGACTGGCCTGCAGAGAGTCCTGACCTCATACATGATAGAACTCCTTTGGGATGAATTAGAAGGGAGACTGTGAGCCAGTCCTTCTTGTCTACATCAGTGCCTGACCTCACAAATGCGCTTCTGGAAGAATGGTCAAACATTCCCATAGACACACTCCTAAGCCTTGTGGGACAGCCTTCCCAGAAGAGTTGAAGCTGTTATAGCTGCAAAAGGTGGACGAACTCAATATTGAGTTCATGTGCGTGTAAAGGCAGGCGTTCCAATACTTTTGGTAATATAGAAAAATTAAAAATAACAAAAACAAAACATGTATAGCAAGAAGGAATTATTAGCTTGGATGAGAGTAGGTTATCCTGAGGAAGGATCTGATAAATTACAAAGCATGGTATGGGTAAAGCTGGTGGCTGCATGGATACTTTCCATTGTTGCGGCTTTGATAAACCCTCCCCAGTATAATTTGTTTTACATATAAAATAAAAGCTTACAATATTTATAGAAGATGCTCGCTAGTTTGTACGGAGGTAATAAAACAATGATTTTAGAAAGCGGTTTATCTCCGGCAGGATGTTGTTTTTCTGTATTTGTGTGTAGAAGGAACAGAAAGAGACCTTGCTTAATTGTGTCTGCAAAGCTCCTGTGTAAAAAAGTCAATTAACTTCTGTAGAATTTCAGTTAAGCCAATAAACAATTAAACAATAAACTGTAGTGCTTTCTGCCGCGCAGACAATGTTAAAGATATGACATCAATTGTAAGTCTGATATAATTTTGTACATTTGCATAGAGCCAATTGTTTTCTGCAAAATCATTTCTCATCCACTTGCCCCCGGTGCACGGCGGCGATGCAATTAAACGCTCGCAAAACAGTCTATCATACAAATACATTTGCTTGCTTGACTTCCTTACATATAGCAAACTGCATTTATGACCTCATATGTCTCTATATTGCAGAGTTATATGTCAGCACAAAATAATTCTCTATAAGCATCTACGTGAAATAGGATCTTCTTATTTTAATTGTGGCGACTCCAGTCTCTCTAACTGGAAGCCATAATTGTTGTAACAATATGTGCTCCCAAGTACCTCATTTACTAATTCTTATGAAGAAGAAAGGTATAGATTTATGCACTTGAAGTAGATTAAAATAAAGAAAGCAGAGGGAAATTGTGCAAAGTGATGGGATATGAGTACTTTGGGCCACATTCTGAGCAATGGTTTTAAATTTGCACAAAATCTATTGCAGTAAAGTAAACCTGCCATGTAATAAATGTTGCGGTCATGCACCAGATCTGAACCCCAGAGACATCTAATTTCGGAACCTATACTTGCTCATGTTCGCCAAATGTGACCCTAAATGTAACAAAGTAAGTCAACAATGGGAAACAGACATAACCACAGAACTCTCAGCAGATGAGTGGGAATCTGTTTCTCCCACATCCACAAGGGTTCTATGAATGTCTTGTGCAGGAAAATAGCTATAAAATCTATTCAAGGTGGTGTAGAACCCCTATCAAACTCTACAAATATTACCCTGCAACTTCCCCGCTGGAGATCATATAATGCCGACTTCCGGCTCACGGTTGCACATCTGGTGGGACTACCCGCTCATTCAACCCTTCTGGAGAGAAGTGCACCATTTCACTACAAATATCTACTCCCTAGATTACACAGCCGCTCAGTATCTTCTTCACCACACTTAAATCCCCCAATCGGCGTTCCAGAAGTCCTTAACCCTCCACTTAATCAATGCATCCAAATTGTGCATCCCGAAGGATGGAAAAACAAAACCCTTCCAAACAATAGCAGAAGGGCTGCAATGCATTAGGAAGACTGAGGAAATGGAGTATTTAATACATCAGGCCTGGGAAACCCCCACCTAATACAGCAAAACTTGGGCATGCTGGAGATACTTTACAGAAACAGCAGAATACACCAAGCTTCTAATGCCGCCTACACACGACCAAACTTTGGGGCAGAAAAGGTCAGACGAAATCCTTCCATCAGATATTACGATCGTGTGTGGGCTTCATGGGACTTTTTTCTTCAAAAATTCCGATGGACCTAGAAATAGAACATGTTTCAAATCTGTCTGAAGGAATCAATTCCTATCGGGAAAATCATTCGGAAGTCCATCATAACTCCGTCAAAAGTCCATAGGAACTCCGTCAGGAAAACCGTCGGACCTGTTCTGCCGGGAAGTCCGGTCGTGTGTACGTGGCATAAGAGTTTAAATCCTTAATAGATATCGGATGTTTGACCCATGATAAAAGAAAGAACCTAGAGACATGAGCCTTGTCCCTGGGCTCCTACGACTACACACAATGACTCTTATCAATATAGTCACCATACCGGATGAACATTGTATGCCGGGACCCACCCCCACAGAACACCTCTAGTATAACTTATCCAAAGACAAGAGAATCTAGTACTGACCATCGGTCCAACACCACCTGCCTCCCTTTTTTTTCTCTTCTCATCTCCCTTTCCTTTTCCCCTCTTCACCTACACCCCTTCACTACAATTTATAGGAACCTACACGTGCTTAGACAGACCCAAGACTGTTGCCTCAAACTCAGGTTTAGGCTCGGTCCCTCCTCAAGAAAGACTGGGCAAGGTTATACAACTCTATTTTAAATCTATTGTATCCTATGTTTTGTAGCCTAACTTTTGTTCATATTCTTTTACGGAAAATGTGACTGTATCATCTTTATACATGCACTTTGCAAACCATTGATAAATGTGTTTGAAATAAAAAATGGTTAAAGGAGAACTACAGATGATGGTGTTGTCTCCCCCCCCCCCCCCCCCCCAGGGCACAATTTGTCCCGAATGGGGTGTCCAGGGGTGAGGACAATACCCATTACCATATTTATCAACAGAACTTAGTAGTAACTCTGCTGTTTATTGTTCATTTTAGGGATTTTATCTGTTGGAAAGCATGTGTCCTGGTCTGGTGCAGGGAACTGCCCTCCTTTTCCTGGCCAACCATGCTACATGATAAGTATCTGGGTAGGTTTATTCCCCCTTTTCTTTCATTAAAAATTTTGTGTGCCCCTCTTCCTATACCATACCAGGCCACATTGCTTTCAACATAGGTGGTCCTTTGCATGGGGGTGGGGGGGGGGGGGCAACAAATGTCACATTTGCAAGGATTATTTTCCAAATAATGAAGGGCAAGGGCCTCTTTCCCACTTCTGATGCTCTGAAAAAAAGTATATGGGGGTTATTGGGGGTTTATAGAGAAATCTGGAAGCCCCCTTTCTAATAAGGTGGTCCCAAGATATCCACCTCCTCCCAGGGGAATGAGTACAGGGCTATATTAGTACCAATTACCTGTTCCCACAAAAAATTAAAGTGTTACTAAACCAAGTACCCTGCATTTACTATATCTGGTCTCCTACAGTACACCGAACATGGAATTGCAATTATTTTTGTAAATATAAACTGCTAAATTCCTTTTCTCATCAGCAGTATATAGCAGTCTTGTGACTTCTATCAGTGTCTGGTTAAAGCTTGTAGGAGACTTTTTTATTCTCCTCTGACTGTCCTATGAGGATGCAGGACCCCTGACCCTCTGTCTGGACAGTGCTGATTGGCCCTGTGCTGATCAAATGCACCCTCCTAAATAAAAAAAAAACAACTCTTTAGCAATACACACCGAAACTGAGCATGTGCAGAGTGCCCCCCAAAAAAATCTGTTCTATCAGGAAATAGTAGTTTGGGGACTGTGGAAGAAGGCGAGGATCAGAGAAGACAGGATCAAACAGCCCTTTTACGCAATGCAGAGGATTAACCCCTTAGGCTCCACAGTATAACAAGCATGCTTTACCACATATACAGACTGATTTTACTATTGTGGGTTTAGTAATACTTTAAATATAATACACACACACACACACACACACAAACCTTAGAAAAGGCATTTAATTACAATACAAACAATTTAAAAAAAAATTCACTAATGTAAATCCATGTCAATCATGGTGTCCACTCAGTAATGTAATCCTCATTCATTAACAACCCAGCACTTTTTGACTTTTAACCTGCTGCATTCCCATAGCTAAATGACAGATCCCAGTAATGTAAACAAAGTACTGGAGATCCAGGGTGATGTCATTGAACAAAAATGGTCATGACTATATTTGGGTAATGGTAACTGGTATCTCTGGTGCTGTTTTTACTGTACAGCAGCAAGATATTTGGGCAGGCATAGGTCTGCAATAGTTCAGCGTGAAAGAGTGGCTTTGCTATTGGCTAATAATGGTGCCAAGAGCAAAAGTCCCTGCCCCGCTTCTGTCTTTACTAGAACACTTTTCCTCCTGCTGGGGCTGAACCCTCCCCCATATTGTGAAGAAAATGTCATCAGCACACGGATTCCTCAAAAGGGTCCAAAGCTTTATTTCGTGGTCACATGATAAACACATGATAAACATACAGCAACGTTTCGGAGCCACGCAGGGCTCCGCCATATTGTGCCCCATTCCATGCCAGAGGCCTCAACACGACACTCCCGGTCATTGACCTTTAAATCCCAAGGAAGTAATGTCCACGCATGAATGTTGCACTTTATTGATTGTACTCAGGAAATTACATAACATACATAACATTACATCAACATACATTCCGGAGTCACTTGACAATACATAGTGAATCACATTTAGTGGATGGTCTGTAGCAGTCACATGTGAAAGCATATTCAGCACTTTAAGCAGCCATCTACCTCGACATGTTTCTCCTTCCACTCGAGGTCATTAGTTCTCACAGGAATGGATTCTCTTTAGTCACCTCCTCCATAGGCACACTTCTCCCGGGACCCTTCAGGGGAATAGTCTCACTCTGGGGAATTTTGGCCTGGCCTGAAAGGCCTTTTTCAGGGTCAGTAAATCTACAGACGGCTCTCCTGTCCTACCTCCGGCCTCCAACCCTGTCCAGGGCCTCCACATGCGGGATGCATCTATGCTGGTGTGAGGTGTTTGGCTCCCGTGCCCTAACTGCTTAGAGCTTCTTTCAACTTGGCTTATAATTGGGCACTGACTCACCCATGGCATCACTACAGGAGGGCTCTAACTAAAAGGGGCCTGGCTGAACCTGCCTACAAGTGGGTCCATGAGCTGAGAACAGGTTTGGTTCATCTCGAACCCAGGTCCAACCTAAGCCCAAATCTCATCCCTATATATAACCCAGATGGAAAATGTGCAAAAAAACACTGCCAGAACCTGCAGGTCTTTAGCGGCTGTCGGTCTGTAGATTACCCGGAGGCTGGTATATCCCTGGCATACTACCTCTTTGATAACCCTCTGCCTGATGGTTTCTATACAGAACCAGACGTCTGTTTCATTTATTTCCATTTTCAAACAATTCAGAAATAAGTCTTTTTGCTGAATGTAGAAATTCTTTCCTTTAAGACTGAGGCTTATTTGTGATGATTTGCCGGTAAAGTGGTATAACAGGATTATTACGGCATTAGGTAAATTCTCTGGGATTTACTGTTTGAAGTGAAAGTCGAATATTATGGATATGGTTTATTATGTGACCTACCTATGAAGAAATAGGTTTGGAATATTTCATTTTTTTTTCTGAGCATTAAAATTCTTAACAAGTAATAATGTCTCCGGCAGGATGCCGCCAGTTTTTTTGTTTTTTTATTTAAATGCCCAAATCACATTGTCTCATGTACATCTTTGAAAATGTTTTTAGTCCCTTTTGGAATGTTATCTATATACACTATATTACCAAATGTATTGGGACATCTGCCTTTACACGCAAACTAACTTTAACCACTTCAGCCACCAGAAGAATTTACCCCCTCCTGACCGGGCCATTTTTTGCGATACGCACTGCGTCGCTTTAACTGACAATTGTGCGATCAGGTATCTGCCTTTTTCCCTCCCCCGGACTACCAGCAATCTATTTAGTTCACATACTCCATAACCTACTATGGGTTCCTATATTCCTATAGTCCTGTGATACTATAAACGGCCCCTTACACAGGAACCTGTTTAATGCTGGATATAAACATCGGGAGTTGAATTACTATTATATACAGTCTTTTAGGCGTTGCTTTTACACCTTTATTTATACACTGCTTTTTAAGTCTGTTCTTGATGCTCCTGAAGAAGCGCAAGGCACGTAACATGTAGAGCCCAGGATTTTATCATCACCTCTAATCTGTCTTCATAGCCTTGATCTGGAATTCAATATTTGATTATGGAATGAGTAGTCATCCATCATCAGTTTTCTTTATGTCATTTCCTTTGGCTATGCACAGTTCATATGTTCTTATCCTTGTGTCATGGACTTTATTCAGTGTTGATTTTAATGTTGTTTCTATGTTTAATAAATAGTCTTTTATACTATTAGACCTATGTGGTTGTGCCTAAAAAGTCCAAGCCCTCTTCTTCTATATCTCTCTGTCTAAATATGGGGATTTGGTCACACTATATGGCCATATTGTGCTTAAGCCCAATACTGCATCAAAGTACCCCATTTTCAGTGGGTCCTACATTATTCATAGAATGGAAGATCCCACTCCTTAACCATAGGAGAAATGCACTCCTTAGAGTCACATGACAAGTCACATTCATTTCAAATAGTGCCGTCTTAATCAATAGGATTCAAGTTGCACTGACCAAAAAAAAAAAGTTCCTGTACTACTTTTCTGTGATTTTGGCTCAATTCACATCTATGCCTGTTGCTTTTGCGTGTTTCCGCAGTGTTTTTTTTAATCATTTTTTACCGCGATTTTGCTGCAAGTTGCATTTTTTTTTACATTTATTGTATATAGCTGGTTGCTAAGAAGCGGGTCAGGAGGCTGGCTGATGCGTCCTTAACAACCGATGTATCAGGTCTAGTATGGATTTGGAGGGGACACCGTCATGCCAAAAAAAAAAAAAAAATGGTGTTGGGTCTCCCCCAAAGTCCGAACATGTAGCCAGGCAGGTGAGGAAAGGGAGGGGTACAGTGTACCCTTACCCATTCACCAAAGAAAAGAAGTGTAGTGTTACAAAACACAAAAGATGGTTTTTGACAAGTAATTTATTAAAAATCGTGTCTTCTCCCTCCGGTCTTCCTTCTCCCTCTTCTCTCTCCGGTGGTTTCTTCTCCCTCCGCTGTCTTCTACCTCCAGTCTTCCTTCTCCCTCTTCTCTCTCCGGTGGTTTCTTCTCCCTCCGCTGTCTTCTACCTCCGGTCTTCCTTCTCCCTCTTCTCTCTCTGGTGGTTTTTTCTCCCTCCGCTGTCTTCTTCCTCCAGTCTTTCTTCTCCCTCTTCTTCCTCTGGTATTTCTTCTTCCTCTTCGTTCTCCAGTGGTTCATTCTTCGTTGTCTGCCAATGGCTGCTAAAAAATAAAACACACTCTTCTTCCGAAGCAGACTAGCTCAGTTGTGTCAGCTCCCGCTGTCTGCCATTTCTTATGACATCACACGGAGAGCCCGCCAATTGGGACGTGTACTGTCACCAGTGAACACATGAACTTTTTTTTTTTATTTCTTAATTTTAAAAAAATTATGACAAAAAAACTGCTTCAGAAACCCGCCATTCCTCTTACTAAATACTTTAGACGAGTGATGGCAAACCTTGGCACCCCAGATGTTTTGGAACTCCATTTCCCATGATGCTCAACTACACTGCAGTGTAGTTGAGCATCTTCGGAAATGTAGTTCCAAAACATCTGGGGTGCCAAGGTGCGCCATCACTTGTTTAGACTGTCTACTATCCATAAAGGGGTCATTTTGAGGGAGTGTTCTACTTTCCTGGCATTTTATGGCCTTAAGAAAGGAGATCCGTCAGTACATCAGGATTGATCAATTTTCAGATATAAACCATAGTTTGTGGACTCTATAACTTTCCTGCAGACTAAATAATATACACTGATTTGGGTTATTTTCACCAAAGCAATGTAGCAGAATACATTTTGGGCTAAATTTATGAAGAACAATTATTTATTTACAAAGTTTTATAACAGAAACAAAGAAAAAAAATTTTTTCTTTCAATATTTTCAGTCTTTTTTGTTTATTTAGCAAAAAAGGAAAAACCCAGTGGTGACTTAATACCACTAAAAGAAAGGTCTAATTGTGTGAACAAAATGATAAAAATGTAATTTTATATATATATATATATAGATAATGTGCTATAATATGTTATATGTACAGTGTTGCATGATCGTGCAATTGTCATTCAAAGTGCAACAGTGCTGAAAGCTGAAAATTGGCCTGGGCAGGAAGGGGATAAAAATGCCAGGTATTGAAGTGGTTCATTTTACATTTTGTATAGAGTGTACCTTTAAAAACAACTGTCCCCTTTTTCCATACACTGAGTATACTATCCAGGTGTCTCTGCTTGGCCTGTTCTTCCCACAAAACATCTTCTGGATATTGTATCACTGCGAGGAGACAACTGCAGAGTTTTCCCACTACTCTGATCTATAGTAACATTTTATTACTCTCTATGGACCCTCTGTTTGGGGCCGTGTGGTCTCTGCCGTCATGTATCGCACTGTCTGCCAAATCATGTTGTTTTTTCCATTGCAGCATCAATATAATGTGCACTTTTTTCCTGGCATACACAAAGAATTATCCATAATAAAACAAATGCAATCACCCCATCCTATTATTTGTTACAGGTCTGCATTTTTGTTTCTTTCTACATACATGTACTCTCATGATTTTTGCTTTCTTAAAGTTATAATAATGTTTTTTTTTTCTTCAACAATTGCATACTGTACTGTCATACCATAGAGCCTGCACATGTAAGAAACAAATATGTTTAGTAGATTCATAGAGGAACTTATTTTTTTTTTTAACATGCAGACTTTGATATTATTACTGTTTCCATTAAAATATCTAAAGGCAAAAACTTTTTTGTTTTAGTTTTGGTTAGAGTAGGAAAGAGTTAACTATAGCTCCCAACTGTGTCCAATTTTAAGGGACTGTCCCTGATTTCGAGGGACTGTCCCTGATTTGAAGCAAAGTCCTCCTGTCCCTCTTTCCTCCTCATTTGTCCCTTATTTTGATTTGATCTATAGGATTGTATATAAAATGCACTTTTTATATTTCAAAAAGTGTATCACAGTGCTAAACCTTTCATACAAACTCTAAATTGCTGCATTTGTAAATGTCAATAGTAGTGGTAAAAAAAGCAATTGTGGGTTTAACAACAATTGTTTTTGTATAGTTCTTCTTTAAGGGGGCGTGGCAGGGGGGGGGTGTTCTGTGCCTACATACTTTTGCTAATAGGTATCCCTCTCAAAAAGTTGGGAGGTTTGGTTTAACACAGATGTAAGCCCTTATAGTTTTAAAAGTGTAATAACTATGTACGAGTGAGTGGTTCAGGTTTGTTTGCCGCCCTCCCTCAAAAATATTAAGCACCGGCCGCCACTGCTAGGAAATCAGAAAAAGAACAAAGGCGCCCCTACATGCAGCATTTAAAACACTTACAAGAATTTCATGGGAAATAAGCATGTCAGTAAGGCAATCCTCGTATGGTCCTTGGGATCCTACACCTCTGTGTGGGGAGAGAGCCGGACAGCATCTGTCATCATCTCAGGAGGAAGCAGAGGATCGAAGGAGGACCACAATGGCCTGACGAAGAAGCCACACATGCTCTGAAACGCGTTTCTGCCTACTGCCCATCGCCCAACGTCACTACCGTCCGCTTGCCCCCCGGCATGTTTCCCGGAAACTGGGTCGACATCTCGCTTCCTCGCTCCCCTGCTTCTCCGCTTCCTCCTGGGATGATGACAGCTATTGGCTCTCTCCTCACCCAGAGGCATAGGATCCCAGGGACCATACAAGGATTTACTTACTCACATACTTGTTTTCCATGAGACTGTTGTATGTGTTTTTAACCACTTTTTTGTAATGAATCTGATAAATGCTGCACTTAGAGGCGCATTTGTTCTTTTTCTGTCCTCCTGGGAGTAGCTGTCAATCAGGCAGGGCAAGGCTGAACAAGGGTGTGCTATATCACAGGTTAAAGGGATTGTAAACTCTCATGGTTTTTCATCTTAATGCATTCTATGCATTGACGTAAAAAACCTTCTGTAGTGCCCCCATTTTACTTACCTGAACCCAGTTTTCTTCTCCCCGGGGACAAGCACACAAGCTCTAGCTTGTGCCGATTGTATAGATTGATAGCAGAGCAGTCTTTGGCTCCCGCAGCTGTCAATCAAATCCAATGATACGGGCACTGGGGGGCGGGGCAGAGTCCGGCTTTCTGTGTCTATGGACGCAAAAGCAGGACTCGGGAGCGTGCCCGCATGTATACCCCCAAGGAGAGCGCTTCTCCTATGTGGTTTACTGACGCGGGGAGGAGCTACTAGCACCGTTGAGGAACCCCAGAAGAGGAGGATTGGGGTAACTCTGTGCAAAATGAACTGCACAGTGGAGGTAAGTATGACACGTTTTTTTTTTAAACACAAGGGTTTAGTAACCCTTTAACTGCAGGCATGCCACGTGTTGAGTAATCTCATGTAGGAGACTCAAACTGACCACACTAGCCCAAACCTGTTACTATGCTTATGGTGGTCAGGGACAAAAAGGAAGGGCTTCATGTACAAGGGCACTGACATGATCATCCAGTATTTACTTTGATTTCTACTCATTTTCCAAATAAAAGCAGCGAATATGTTTAAAAGGAAGGTCAGAGGAGAGTAATCCTTAAAGTGGTAGTAAACTGTTTTTTTAACTTGTACCAACAGGTAAGCTTACAATAAGGCTTACCTGTAGGTACAGTGAATATCTTCTAAATGTGTGCCATTAAGGAGATATCCACAGCTTCTGCAGCAGGGGACCTCACCAATACATGCACATTGCTCTCTGCATATAGGACACACTGAGTGTGCTGTCATGATTACTGTACTCATGACATTCAGATGGCCTGAGAGCACGAGCCCAGAAGGAAGACTGGGTGAAGGTGGAAGGGTAAATCTGTTATAATGTGCTAGTATGCAGCACGCACCTTATGGCATTAACTGGCAGGGGGTCCAGATATATAAATATTTAATAAGTTTACTACGACTTTCATTTTCATAATTAAGGTTAACCCACACTGTAAAGTGGAATCAAACTCTGAAAATAAAAAATGTGCCTAGAAATCTCTCTGCCAAAATAAAATCTCTCCCTCGTTCCCCTAGCAATTTTCTTATTTACAATGCACGCTGTACAACACATTCACCATGCTTAGTACCTTGTGTACTCATTCACTGCATTTTAGGCCCATTACAATGCCGATCTTGGGCATCCTGGACTTTAGTTCCTGAACATAGGGTCCTAATCACAAGTAGGGATGAGCTTCGTGTTCGAGTCGAACGTACGTTCGACTCGAACATTGGCCGTTCGGCCGTTCGGCGAATTCCGAACGTTTTGGCCGTTCGCGTCAAAATTCGAGTGACTCGCGCGCGGACCACACTGCACTGCGTTGGCGCAGTGCATTGCTGCCCGATGATTGGCCAAGCATGCACTGTGACCCCGCATGCTTGGCCAATCGCAGCGCCGGCAGCGAGGAGAGCCATGATTGGCCACAGGCATCCTGCCTGTGGCCAATCATAGCTCAGGCTGTGTAGTGCACGCCCCACACTATATAAGGCCGCCTTTAAGGCGGCCTCCTGTAGTGTGTTACTTTGCATCTGAAGCAGTGGGTGTTCTGTGTACCTTCAACACAGTACACACCAATCGTTTTTGGCTGATTTCCTATCTTGCTGCTGTGTAGTGGTTGTTGTCTGTGCCCTGACTGCAGTATACACCACTATATTCACCTCACCTATATAGCTAGTGATCTAGCTTTAACCACTTAACAACTGCCCATTGCCGATTAACGGCTTCAGGGCGGTTGTTTAACTCAGAGAGGCCGTTAATTAACGGCCTCCCAGAATTCTGCTCTCGCGTGCCCCGAGGTGTGCGCACTCGAGAGCATCCGTGACCGCCGGGTCCATAGGACCCGGCGCATCACGGTAAACGGCCGCTCATAGCGGCCGTTTACCACGTGATTGCTCCGTCAAATGACGGAGTGATCACTTGGAAACAAACCGGCGTCATGTTATGACGCCTGTTCCTCCCTCCCCTTTCTGTACCGATCGGTACAGCGGAGGGGAAAGAGATCGGTGTCAGCAGCGATGTGGGCTGCATCTGCAGTGCCCACATCGCTGCTCACCGAATTTAACCCCTCAATTCCCTGCCAATACTCTGCAATACCAGTGCATACTCTGCAGTACCCTGCCATTACTCTGCAGTACCCCGCCATTACTCTGCAGTACCCCGCCATTACTCTGCAGTGCAGTACCCCGCCATTACTCTGCAGTGCAGTACCCTGCCATTACTCTGCAGTGCAGTACCCTGCCATTACTCTGTAGTACCCCGCCATTACTCTGCAGTGCAGTACCCCGCCATTACTCTGCAGTGCAGTACCCCGCCATTACTCTGCAGTGCAGTACCCTGCCATTACTCTGCAGTGCAGTACCCCGCCATTACTCTGCAGTGCAGTACCCTGCCATTACTCTGCAGTGCAGTACCCCGCCATTACTCTGCAGTACCCCGCCATTACTCTGCAGTACCCCGCCATTACTCTGCAGTGCAGTACCCTGCCATTACTCTGCAGTGCAGTACCCCGCCATTACTCTGCAGTGCAGTACCCTGCCATTACTCTGCAGTGCAGTACCCTGCCATTACTCTGCAGTGCAGTACCCCGCCATTACTCTGCAGTACCCGCCATTACTCTGCAGTACCCCGCCATTACTCTGCAGTGCAGTACCCTGCCATTACTCTGCAGTGCAGTACCCCGCCATTACTCTGCAGTACCCCGCCATTACTCTGCAGTGCAGTACCCTGCCATTACTCTGCAGTGCAGTACCCTGCCATTACTCTGCAGTGCAGTACCCCGCCATTACTCTGCAGTACCCCGCCATTACTCTGCAGTACCCCGCCATTACTCTGCAGTGCAGTACCCTGCCATTACTCTGCAGTGCAGTACCCCGCCATTACTCTGCAGTACCCCGCCAATACTCTGCAGTGCAGTACCCTGCCATTACTCTGCAGTGCAGTACCCCGCCATTACTCTGCAGTGCAGTACCCTGCCATTACTCTGCAGTGCAGTACCCTGCTATTACTCTGTAGTACCCCGCCAATACCCCGCCAATACTCTGTAATACCCTGCCATAAATTGCCATACCCAGCCATACTCAGAGATACCCAGCCATACTCGGTGATACCCTGAAATAACCAGCCATAGACGCCCCCCACCCCTCACCGCCCTCCGGTGCTTCTACCAACTCGCCAGTACGATCAAAGCCAGAATCTTTTTTTTATTTTTTATTTCAGGCTTCCCAGCCTAGAGGTGAGATGTGGGGTCATATTGACCCACCAGATTTCACTGTAAAGAGGACCTGTCACCCCATATTCCTATTACAAGGGATGTTTACATTTCTTGTAATAGGAATAAAAGTGATCAAAAATATATTTTTGGGAAAAAAAATGTCAAACTAAAATAAATAAAGTAAAATGAACAATAAAAAAATAAAATAAAAATTAAAGCGCCCATGTCCCCATGTGCTCGCATGTGCCACACATGTGAGGTATCGCCGAGAATGTTAGAGCGAGAGCAATAATTCTAGTCCTAGACCTCCTCTGCAACTCAAAACATGTAACCAGTAAAAAAATATTTAAAGCGTCGCCTATGGGGATTTTTTAAGTAGCGACGTTTGGCGCCATTCAACGGGCATGTGCAATTTTGAAGAGTGACATGTTTGATATCTATTTACTCAGCATAACTTCATCTTTCACTTTATGCAAACATTGGGCTAACAAGTGGTTAATAATAGAGCTTGCAGTCAGTAGTGTTAGGAGATAGTGCGTGCTGTCTGCGTGCTCTGTACCCAGTACATACCGCTATAATATAGGGCAGGCCCCTACTTTCAAACATCCAACTTACAAACATCTCCTACTTGCAAACGCAAGGAGACAGCAGCAAGTGAGATGAAAAAAGATGGACGACAAAACAAATTATACAGGGGTGATAACCCTTCCCTATGTTTTCCAAAAAGCTTAAAGATAGTTTTTTTGACTGGAGCTACACTTTAAAAATGTACCGGTTGAAAATGACAAACAGATTCAACTTAACACAACAAACCTACACAGTCCCTGTCTTGTTTGCACCGCCTGTATACTGCTGTTCTGAGTATATAGGGCCTGGGGGCCACACGCATTTCCTTTTTTTAATATGGGTACGGGGTTCCCCTTAATATGCGTACAAGACCCAAATAGGCTGGTAATGGGCAGGGAGGGCTACCCATGCCATGTTTCTCAATGATTTTCAACCATATTGCAGGAACCAGATATAACATTAAAACCGCAAGCAGTTTTAAATGGTGTTATTTCCGTTTAATGTCATTTTGTGCAGGGACTGTTCTAAACAGGGGAAACACGTGGCACTTCACAGGCATACTACAGACACCCCGCAGGCACCATATTTAAAGGAATATTTCACTTTTTTTTTTTCACTTTAATCGTCATTAAAATCAGTGCTCCCGCCAAAACGGTAGTTTTTAAAACTTTTTTTTGCAGTGACCCATGTCCCCTGAGGCAGGAAGCAGGTCGCCAAACCCTTTTTAGGACACTATCTTGCATATTAGCCGTTAAAATGAGCACTTTCCAATTCGAACGTTCGAGTCCCATAGACTTCAATGGGGTTCTAACGTTCGTACCGAACGCGGGGGTCGTTCGCAAGTTCTGGTGCGAACCGAACCGGGGGGTGTTCGGCTCATCCCTAATCACAAGCAACCTGAACAGCTTTCAGCCCTGTCCAGCCACAACCTACCATAGACTTTGACAGGCTTCAGGCAGCAGGGTTGGAGCCAGCTCCTATCCCTCCCAGGTGCACTAAAATGCCAGGAAGGATACACAGGACTTAGACACCTCCGCGCAAAAGGGGCCTTACAGATGCCAAAAGTTGAGCAAGGGGTGATGCAATTCCTGTGCGCATGTGCAGGAAACATCATCAGTAGCTGCCCATTGGATGAGGATAAGTGATGGAGGAAAGTAAAGAAACAGTGGAGAAGATATGGCAGTGGGGAATGGAGAGGGTACTGAGATTCAGGATCAGACTGGAAGGAAAAGGAGAGCACTCTTGTAGGCAAGTGTTCTCAAATATGCAAGTATGCTTTGATAAACATTATGACAAGGTCAGGAGTGCGTAGCACTCCTGCTTCTCCTTCCAGCATCCTGGTTTTGGTTGTGGCATTCTCCTTGTCTGTCTGTCCACCTGCAAGTTGATTGATTTGGCCAGTCTCTGGGTGGAAACCAAACCTGAGCCAGGCCTGCAGTCTCATGCTTTTAATATTGCGTTTGTAACACATGCTCCAAGCTCCCTGTTTGTCTGCTCTGCTGATTGGATTCCCCTGTTTATGACCTTGGAATTGATATAGACTATGCTCTGAATTCTGCCTGCCTTTTGACTATAGATTGGACCCTGACTACTCTGAACCTTGCCTGGCTTGTATCTGGACTAAAATTGAACAACTTTGCTTGTCTGCCAACCGCAAGTACCTGATTTCTTTGCTCAGTTCGTGCCTGCCCCAGCATGGTGGCCAGGCACTATAGCGGTGTGTATAAGTCCTGGGGGCAACCAAGTACCGGTAGGCCTGCTTACCTTATGGGAAAGGGGCTACTATAGGTGAAGAACACAGAAGCTAGCTATGGTGCCTGACCACCTGCATTAGGGGTAATCATGACAGGAAAGAGCTCACTCTTCACAGCAGAATTTAGCTTAACTATTTGTGCCCCATTGGGGAGATTGGGGAGTCTTGGAGGTACAACAGTAAATTAGAGGACTTTTTTTTAAAGGAGAAATCACATCTGAGACAGTTGCCACCAGAAAAGGAGTCCCCACTGGAAGATTTCTCCTTGCCTATAGTTCCTATGAAAATTCCAAAATTGTAAATTTCCCATCGCTGAAGACAATGTCCATTAGAACAGATGGAGAGTCGAATTCTTCACAGTGGACAGCAATAAAAACCTGACGAGGGTTCCACCATATCCTTGCTTTATCCTAAACAAAAAAAAGTTGTGGCTTTACATACATATAGGACAGACACCCGTACTAAGCGAGGCAGATGCTTTGCCTCATGCTTCCGAATATACATGGGAACACTGCATGCCTTATAAATGCTCTGCATTTCTGCATTAAGGCCCCTTTCACACTGGGGCGGGAGCGGCGTCGGTGGTAAAACTGTGCTATTTTTAGCACCGCTTTACCGTCGTTTTAGCGGTGGTATTTGGCCGCTAGCGGGGGCGGTTTTACCCCCCTACTAGGGGCAGAGAAAGGGTTAAAACCAAGGCAAAGTGCTGCTGCAGCAGCGCTTTGCCGGCAGTATAGCCGCGGTGCCCCATTGATGTCAATGGGCAGGCGCGGTGAAGGAGCAGTGCATACACCGCTCCTTCACCGCTCCAAAGATGCTGCTGGCAGGACTTTTTTTAGCGTCCTGCCAGCGCACCGCTCCAGTGTATTTTTAGCACTGTAGCGCCTGCAAAGTGCCCCAGTGTGAAAGGGGTCTTAGCAATCAGGTGTATGAGAGCATAGTGTGTAAACATTTGTGTGACTTCCTCTTAAAGTTATTGCCAAACTATTAATATTATTGCCTACCAACACTTCAGAGAAAACAACTTCTCTGCTGAAGTCTGTTTCTGGAATTTTTGCAGCCAAGCATAGCCATGTTCAGATGTAATGATTGACTAACCTGTCACCAGCTATGTATCACTCACCCTGATGTGTAATGACCTGCGTAACCTGGCAAAATGTGTTTATAACAAAGCATAGAAGTCATTGCAAGCAATCAATAAAACATACTCAGTAGCATATAATGCAAAACTGTTAACCTTACTGAACGGTTAACTGAACAGTTGAGGTTTGAGTTTATACAGTATGACATGGGGGGGGGGTCTAAATAGATTTTATTCATCATCAAATGTTTTATGGCATTCAACTACTGACAAAGAACTGAAAGTCATCCAGCCACTGACTTTCAAGAACTATAAGCTGAATGTTGTTTCTGTCTTACATTACAGTAGAATAGTAGGAGAGTACGGTAGTTGATGCATAATGCTCAATTCACAGGCCTATTACACAATAAGAATCCTTATTTTCAAAAAAGTGGCAGTTATTTTCAGTTTCCAAGTCCAAATAGATTTGAAAATGACAGTTGCATGTCATTTTAATATAATACACACTTTTAGCCTAATATTTCAAACTAACTATAGGGCATACATGAATGTATTTTCATGGCTCTACCTACTATCTTGAATCAGGAATACTCCCTTTTTTTTTACATATGTGATGCAATGAGATATGGGCCTTGCCTGTCTCCACTGGTTCATTAATAGGCTTTTTGGACCCCTTTGTCCCCTCTCACCATAACCTGCTGGGTTTTACTTTCTTGTTGATCACCAAGAACTATAGAAACCATCGTTTTCATACACTACATTGAGAATAGCTAGCAAGCCTGAGACAGCTTTATGGATTTTGTTATAAAAGACTCTATAATATCATGAAATGAACAATAGTCACCCCAAATCACCTAATGCCTTTGATACGTCATTGCCTAGAATCTTTCCAAGATATTCACAGATATTTAAAAAGATATTCAAACATATTCAAAAATATATGAAAATATTCAGAAATGCTTTATACATAGAAGTACTTTTTATCTGTACAGACCACCAGACAAGAGAGAGAATAAATGGTTTCATGTTTTCTAATCTATAAAGAGCTTTCTGTCTCTTCTTATCAAATCGGACCAATAGGGGTGGGACGAACGGCCCCCAGTTCGGTTCGCACCAGAACATCTCAAACAGGCAAAAAGTTCTAGCGAACGTGAACTCTATTAAAGTCTATGGGACACGAACATGAAAAATAAATAGTCCTCAATTTAAAGGCTCATATGCAAGTTATTGCCATAAAAACTGTATGGGGACCCGGGTAATGTCCTAGGGGACATATATCAATGCAAAAAAAGGTTTTTAAAGGAGCAGTAATTTTAACGATGCTTAAAGTGAAACAATAAAAATGAAATTTTCCTTTAAATATTGTGCCTGCCCCCCCCCCTTAGCCTGCCTGTAAAGTGGTGCATCTGTGCGATGTATAGAACATGCCACAGCAATAATGACATTTCTAAAGGGCAAAAATTTAATTTAAACCTGCTCGTGGCTGTAATGTGTTGCCGGCTCCCGGCAATACAGATAAAAATAAATAATAATAAAACAGCGTGGGGTCCCCCCCAAAATCCACACCAGACCCTTATCCGACCATGCAGCCTGGTAGGTCAGGAAAAGGGGTGGACGAGCAAACCCAAAGGCCCTAGTATGGATTTTGGGGAGGATCCCCTTGCCATTTTTTTTTTCTTAATTCTGTCATAGGGTTCCCCTTAACCACTTCAATTGACTGTATTATATACTCTGCACTGCACTATATACTCTGCACTGTGTTATATACACTACACTGACTGGACTATATGCTTTGCACTGCGTTATATACACTACACTGACAGCACTATATACTATGCACTGCATTATATACACTACATTGACTACATGCTCAATCCACTAACTGCCCTGCCTAATCTCTCTCCCGTAATGCACACTATACACGGCCGCCAAGTAAGCAGCCTTAAATAGTGTGGGACGTGGACTGAACCAAGATTGGCCAGAGGCACTCTCATTGAAATCCATGCATTCGGTGCTCTGTATGTAGATTAAGGGCTGGGCGCATCGATGGGGGGGGGGTTTGGCGCTCCTGCGTCCTGTATGGATGGGTGCGAAGTCCATCTCTACCAGTACTGAGGGGATTTGTGAGATCCATCCATACTTAAAACACCTGAGAGATTGTGTTTCCCTATGTGATGTCTAATCACCCCTGCCTGTGTGACTCACTGCCATACGGTATTTGGGTCCAAACTCTCTGGTAAGTGCATTATCATTATCCATGGTGGTGGGATTGACACGCTGGTGGCCATTATCACTTATGGATCATCACGTCAAGCACTTTTGTGGATTTTGATTGTACATGGAGACATTACCGATGGCCCTCTGTGGACTTTCATGCTATGAATTGTTCATTTTGCACTAAGTGGTGTGATTCCTACATACCTTTTTATGTTTGTTGTGACATATGTTGTGACATATGTTCATATGCATGATCACCTTATGTATTGTTTAGCAACGCACTTATGAGTTTTTAGGGATGTCACCATAGGTGTGCACAGCCTATTGCATTGTGTTTGTGCATGTGTATATACAGTATACCGACAGTCTCAGTAAGCAGTATACCAGGGGTCAGTATACTGCCGCTAAATTAATTCACATGCACCCGGCCTGTGGAAATTTGAACCCCTTTACACCGTCTGTACGCAAATGTGCGGCATCAGCTTGAAGGGGTTGTACCGGAGCGATGCATGCAGCTGTACGCATCACTCCGGTACCGTGTTTTAGAGCCGGCGGTCGGCTTTCTTGGGATAACAATCGATGCGGCTAAGAACCCTCTCAGCTTTTATCTCAAGCAGTGGGAGGGGACGTCCCCCCCCCTTCCTGTCACCCAGGCTCTCCTGTCCCACTGGAGGCTCGAGTGACCAGCCGGCACATCTGCCAGCTGGCCGGAGATCTGAAAGAAGCCAGAATCGGCTTCGATCAGGTCTCGGATCTAGTAACCTGGAAGCGATTTCATGAGATCACTTTACAGAAGAGTTAAAGGCGCCAAATTTGTAAAAAATGTCAGTAATCTAAACTGTAATGTTTTTAACTGTAATATTTTTAAGTGCAAAGGAGGGATTTGGGGTCTTATAGAACCCCGATCCCTCCATAAAGAGTCCCTATTACTGTCACAAGGGATGTCCCTGACAGCAATAAAAGGGATCTGATAATTTTTTCAAAGGGACAGTGTAAAACTAAAAAAAGAAAATAAATAAATAAATAAATAATTTAAAGCGCCCCATCTCTTCGGGCTAACACAGCTGGGGGGGGGGGGCTGTGGAATATGCAGAGGGGGCTGGTAAGAGGGGGCTGTGTGATGTGCAGGGGGGCTGTGTAATGTAAAGGGATCCAGAGGTGCGGGGGCTGTGTAATGTGAAGGGGTGCAGAGGTGCAGGGGGCTGTGTAATGTAAAGGGCGCCAGAGGTGCGGGGGCTGTGTAATATGAAGGGGTGCAGAGGTGCGGGGGCTGTGTAATGTAAAGGGGTGCAGGGGGCTGTGTAATATAAAGGGCACCAGAGGTGCGGGGGCTGTGTAATGTGAAGGAGTGCAGAGGTGCAGGGGGATGTGTAATGTAAAGGGGTGCAGAGGTGCAGGGGGCTGTGTAATATAAAGGGTGCCAGAGGTGCGGGGGCTGTGTAATGTGAAGGGGTGCAGAGGTGCAGGGGGCTGTGTAATGTAAAGGGCGCCAGAGGTGCGGGGGCTGTGTAATATGAAGGGGTGCAGAGGTGCGGGGGCTGTGTAATGTAAAGGGGTGCAGAGGTGCAGGGGGCTGTGTAATATAAAGGGCGCCAGAGGTGTAGGGGGCTGTGCAATGTTATCTTCATTTATTAGCAGGTCAATGCAGCCCTGCATGCATTCAAATATATTAAATTTGTCTCTTAAGTGAAAAAAGAGTTGCTGACCCCTGCAGTAGACAGTGTCAGTGGGGCAGAGATTGGTGTCAGTACTTTTTATTTTCATTACTTAATTTTTAATTATTTTTTACAATTTTATTGTTTTCATTTTTTTTACAAATTTTGTAGGAGGCCCGTTAGGTGGCTTTGGTGAAATATCAGGGGGTTTAAACAGGAGGAATCTATGCCACACAGGGTGATTAGGGTGTTCCCAGGTGTCACCTTTACCTAAATAGTCTGTGCTCTAGGTGTCCCTCTTTTTCATGTCAGAAAGTAGGGAAGTATGCATGCCTCCATTGTGCCTAAAGGGACAGGTACACTTTAGCTGTCCTATTCCCAGATGCAAATAAAACCAAATGCATCTCTCCTGGAAGCTGTGCACTTTTAAATCACACTGTCAACTTTATTCCTCCTCTCCTTCAGGTTTTGATGAATATTTAGTTAAATCATATAATAAAAATGTTGCTTTCTTTCAAATGATGACAATTTACAGTACGTAACCAAGTGTTGCAGCCTCAGAAAAAACAAACTAAAAAAAAAACAAAAAAAAAAAACAGCCGAATAACAAATCACAAGACAACCCTGAGGACAGAAGGTAGAGAGAAATGTTAAATTAATGAGCCCATAAAAACGACTGCAAATGAAACGTGTAAATACATTGATCTTTTTTTTTTTTTCTTTTCTTTTTTTTTTTTACCTAATGGATTTCTTATGATTTTTACATCACAGAAAAACCTGTTCTATTTGCAACAGCACAGCTTCTTCGTAAACACAGCTCCTTCTTATCTGCTGAATGCCTTTTCCCTAGGCTATGGCAGATTTTTCATTTAGCTAAAAGCTCCGTGAGAGGTCTGCTAGAATGATAATCCTAGCACGGGCCACAGCTGGTACTATCGCGAGCTCGATGATTAGTCGAATGTTTTTTGTTCGACCTGGAGAAATTCTCACAGTAGGAAGTTAACATCCGCTTACTGTCTCGAGCAGAACGCCAGCCATCAGTTTCAACATCTGACACTGCCACGGAACGGAGCGAGCTGCCTAGATAATAGATACCACGGCGGAATTTTCTTTAAACGGCGGAGAGGTGCGAGTCGCTTCCAAAAGGGTTTATCTGAAGCTCGTAATGGAACGCCGATGTGGGAATAGTCGGCGGGGTCTCGTCAAACCCCCACCACCTCTGCTTCCCGTGTGACATTGTTTAGTGATGGCACATATTGTTCCGTTATGGCGTAGGTTTAATTAGAAAGGTTTTTCACAAAGGACGATGAGAAGAAAGGAGAAATTAGGAAGAGGCAAAGAAGTTAGAACGCTGGTTCCTATTATAAAACTGGATAGTGCTAAACCTGGTGCAGCTGTACATGTTAGTCATAGTTACATAGTAGGCGAGGTTGAAAAAAGACACAAATCCATCAAGTCCAACCTATGTGTGTGATTATATGTCAGTATTACATTGTATATCCCTGTATGTTGTGGTCGTTTGGGTGCTTATCTAATCGTTTTTTGAAACTATCGATGCCCCCCCACTGAGACCACCGCCTGTGGAAGGGAATTCCACATCCTTGCTGCTCTTACAGTAAAGAACCCTCTACATAGTTTAAGGTTAAAACTATTTTCTTCTAATTTTAATAAATGGCCACGTGTCTTGTTACTGAGTAAACCAAAATGTTTTTTTGTGTGTTGCGCTGCTGGATTATATATGTCCAGGATGGGGGGAGGGGGGGGAAGGGGGGAGGTTTGTGGGGAAAAAACAGAGGGGAGAAGAATGGGATGGGGAAATGGGGGTATATGCTGTGGTTTTGGTGTATAACAGATTTAGGGTTTCAAATCTGCTGCTCCACAGAATTTTGCAGTTCTTAGTGAATATGGCAGAAAATATGGCAGATAATAGTCAATAAGTAGCTGGCAGGTTTTGATACAGAATCATAGGTTATAGTCAATAGTCAATAGTTATAAGAATAGCCATAGGAAAAGAAGGATTTCTTAGCACAAGCAGGTAGGCAGCATGTTCAAGGGTAGATGGCACCTTTAAGAGATATACAAACAGAAGAAAAACAGCGGTTAGGTTGGCGCTGTTTTTCTTCTGTTTGTACGTGTCTTGTTACTCCCTATGAAAAAGTTTTACCCCTATTGTGGGGTCGCCACCAGTATGGTATTTGTATATTGAAATTATATCCTCTCTCAAACGTCTCTTCTCCAGAGAGAATAAGTTAAGTGCTCGCAACCTTTCCTCAAAACTAATATTCTCCATGCTATAGGCCCCCTAACCTCCTCCCTCAGGGGGCCTATAGCATACTCCCAGTATTATTTTCCCCTTAGCTTCATCCCTCTGGAGCTCTACCCTTAAGAATTCCACCTCCTCCGTAGCTCCCGTAGTGATGTCATCTCTCACATTCACTTATACATTATTCTTGATATATAGGCATACCCCTCCCCCTTTTTTACCCTCTCTATCCCTGCGATAAAGGGTATACCCTTGAATGGTTGCCAACCAATCCTGAGAGCTGTTGTACCAAGTCTCTGAAATTCTCACAAAATCCAAATCCTCCTCGTACAACAGTATCTATAGTTCACCCATCTTGTCCGCCAGGCTCCTGGAATTGGTGAGCATGCCACATAGTTTAGATCGGTCATATACTATCTTCTTATTGGGTGTTCCGAGATTGCAACTAGGACTTGTTACTATACTTACCTTGGGTTTATGTGCTTTAGTCAACCTACCACTAATGCCCCCAATACTAACCTCTGGAATATGTTCCGCGCTGACTATCGCTACCTCTGGGCCCTAGCCCGTTGCCTAGTTTAAAAACGCCTCTAACTTTTTGACCACCTTCACTCCCAGCTGATCTGCACCCTCCACATTTAGGTGCAGTCTGTCCCTTCTATAGTACTGGTGACCGACTGAGAAGTTGGCCCAGTCCTCCAGGAACCCAAACCCCTCCATACTACATCAGCTCCTCAGCCACTTGTTTACTTCCCTAATCTCCCTTTGTCTTTATGGTGTCCTTCGAGGTAACAGTAGTATTCTTGAGAATACTACCTTGTAGGTCCTTTTCGTCAATTTAGTTCCCAAGTCCCTAAAATCATTCTTTAGGACACTCCATCTGCCTCTGACTTTGTCATTGGTGCCAACGTGCACCGTGACAGCCGGGTCTTTCCCAGCCCCTCCCAGTAATCTGTCCACCAGATCCAAGATGTACCGAACCCGAGCGCCCTCTCTGTCCTTCTAAGAATTGAGTCCCCTACTACCAGAATCTGTCTTTCCTTTCCCTTCTCTTCCCCCCCACTCTCACTGGAGGAGTTCTTCCCCTGGCAGCTAGGAGAGTCTCTCAGCTCCAGCAGTGATGATCCCTGACTGGTTTCACCAATGTCACTCAATGGAGCATACTTATTGGGACGCTCCAGCTCGGATTGGCCTCCCTGGCACTTTCCCCTCTACCCTTCCTGACTGTCACCCATGTGCTCTTTCCTAGTGCCTGCACCTCTGTCTCCACCCGCCTCTGTGCTGGCAACTGCCAACACCTGCCATGTACATTCCCAGCTCTCCTTTAGTATGGAGGGTCTTCTCAGTGCTGACAGTCTCTTTCCCAGATTCAGAACCTGGGCTTCCAGGGAAATAATGTGCTTACATTTTGCACAGCAGTATTCGCCTTCGATCAGATGATCAAGGAACGCATACATGCCGCAAGATGTACACCGAGTCGCATCTCCTCACCCGCCGGACATCGAACCTACTAATTTAATGAGGATTGGGGATTATACCCTGTTCAAATTACCTACAACTAGCTTCCTGACACTAATACTCAACAAGACAATACACAGGTAGAATACACTTCTAACTTCAGCTTGTTCAATTAAGCTTTGACGAAACAAAACTGGAAGCTGATTGGTTTCTATGCAAAGCTGCACCAGATTTTACACTCTCCAGTTTTAATAAATCAACCCCTATGTTGGAAATGAATAAACTATATTACCAAAAGTATTGGGATGCTTGCCTTAATGCACATGAACTTTAATGGCATCCCAGTCTTAGCCTGTAGGGTTCAATATTATGTTGGCCCACCCCTTCCAGCTATAACAGCTTCAACTCTTCTGGGAAGGCTGTCCACATGGTTTAAGAGTGTGTCTATGGGAATGTTTGACCATTCTTCCAGAGGCACTGATGTGGACAAGAAGGACTGGCTCGGTGTCTCCTCTATAATTCATCCCAAAGGTGTTTTTGAATGTTTGTGTCTTGGTATGCTGACGCCTTAATAGTTCCCTTCACTGTAACTAAGGGGCCAAACTTGACTGGCCTGCACAGAGTCCTGACCCCCAAGCTGATAGAATACCATTGGGATGAATTAGAGCGGAGACTGCGAGCCAGGCCTTCTCGTCAAACATCAGTGCTGGGATGCAATTAAAGATCATGTGCATGGGAATGCTGAACTATCTCTGTCTACTGGGATTCTATTCTCACATACATAACCAAATTCACTAAGATCGAGCTGTCCAAGAATCCTCTACTATGTCTCTTTGGATGTGAAACGCCAGCCTCCCCACCTTCATTGACGTCTTCATCTAATCTCACACAATGGGCTCATCTATGTCTGCTGGCAGTTCACAGAACAATAATGAACAACTGGATTACTACCTCTCTACCATTCCTCTCAATTGTGAAACGGACATTACTGTCACTGTTCAACCTGGAAAAACTCAACACTATCATATCGAACTTTAAATCCACCCAACGTTTCTTTGTCAGATGGAGAAAATTAATGGAGTATACATTTTCACAGGAAGAACTCGCACCAAATATGTGCCCTTTCCATTATTCTGATTGGTACTTGAAACCTGATGTGACCAATTCTCTAGGCAAGCTTAAATTACCAGACATGAATGACCCTGTACACCGCCCTCCCTAGTTCCCTGGGGTCTCCCTGCCCCTTGAGACCTTCATGCTAACCACAGGCCACTTGTTTATAAAGCCGCGTACACACGGGCGGACTGTCTGTCCAACTTAGTCTGCCGAAACACATTTCAGCGGACAGTCCACTCGTGTGTGGGCTTCAGCTGACTTTTTCAGCGTGCAGTCTGGCGGACTAAGTATTTCGGAATTTCCGTAATATTGTCCGTCCAACTTTGGTTTCAGCGGACAGTCCGCTCGTGAGTAGGCTAGTTGGACGGACTAAGTATGGCGCATGCTCAGAAAGGATTTACACGGCGGAAGGGTGCTTTTCTGTGTATTGGACGTCCTATTTCTAGTCCCGTCGTACGTGCTGTACACGTCATCGCGCAAGCTTTCAACGGACTGTTTGTTCATCGTGTGTGGTCAAGTCTGTTCATTCGAAAGTAGGACGGACTGTCCGTCGGATTGTCTGACGGACTTAGTTGGCCAGACAGTCCGCCCGTGTGTACGCGGCTTTACTCAGCTGCCTTTATCCCCCTGAGTTTTTCACTGGGTTGCACTATGTTAGGCCTCCACCCCTGAGGGTACCACACTGTAGTATTTGTTACTGTTCACTGTTTCTTTTCACAGATATGATAATATGGCAGTTTATTGTATACGGGTAAATTTGCCTCCCCTTTGACCCCGTTTGAGTCTTTGTATATGATACATGCTTGCATGGTAACTCAGGTTTATAGCTTCTTCTTCTGGCCCCTTACTGTGCATCTGTCTCTTAAAAAAAAAAAAAAAAAGATCATGTGTATGTAAAGGTAGGCATCCCAATATTTTTGGTAATATAGTGTATGTGACAAAACATTCAATGTAATCAAGATAGTGGATGATCGCATGCCAGTAAAAAAGACTTCTTTATTTGTATAAATCCATCAAAACCAATACAAATATCACCCAAACCATCCCTTCCACTTCTCCCAAGACTTCCTGCTCTCTAGCTCTCTTGTCTCCTCCTCCAATTCTCATCTTCAGGACTTCTCCAGAGCCTTTCCTATCCTTGGGAACTCTCTACCCCAATCTGTCTAGCTATCTCCTACTCTGGCCACCTTTAGGGGATCCTTGAAAACTCACCTATCCCGCCCCCAATTGACAACTGAACATTTAACTCTTCCATCAGCTCATCCTGCACAGTTATTACCCTTTGTACCACTTGCCCCACCCTATTAGATTGTAAGCTCTTATGAGCAGGGCCCTCTTAACCCTCTTGTATTCTATTGTATTGTAACTGTTCAGTCTCCCTTTTATATTGTAAAACTTTGAGAAATCTGTTGTCGCTATATGAATCCTGACTAATAATAATATTATTAATATGAATAATAACAGGAGAAGGGAGACTTTTAACGAGCTTCAAGTAAGGGAGCGCTTACTGATAGAAAAAAACGCAAGACTTATAACTGGAAATTAATATGTAATAAACATTTACAGAAACTAAGATAGTGGATGACTACACTCTAGTAAAAAATACTTCTTTATCAGTACAATCCCATTAAAAGAAGTATAATGAATGAGACCTTTAACGCGTTTTACACTAGGAAGGCGATTGAACATAAGACAAGAAGGCAAAAGGGCAGATGAGGCAATATAAGTCAAGAGTTATAATCGTAAATGATTGATATATAGAATGAATATGTAGGTAAGACATATAATTGGAAATCAAAGAGGAGCTCCAGTCTGTAAAAAAAAATGTAAAAGTCAGCAGCTACAAATAATGTAGCTGCTGATGTTTAATATAAGGCCAGTTACCTGTCCAGGGATCCGGCGATGTCGGCACCCCGAGCCAATTCATCAATCAGCTCCGGCACTGGCATTGTAAGTAAGGGAACCTAAATTTATGTGTGCGCACTGCGCTAATGAAAAACACCTGTTTGTGCTGCCATTTAATATTCAATAAACATGCAAATTAGGTGAAACAAATGTCAATGTAAAAAAGAAAGAGACAAATAATTCCACAGTAGCGCACTAAATTAACCTATAAGTCTCCTAAATATTAGCATTGTTAAATGATCAACATAAAACACTCATACATAATGAAAAGTGTCCATATGGCATTTTCAAAAAAATATATATAAAAAAATTATAAAAAATATATGTGACGAAGTCTGAAGTGACGAAACGCATCAGGAGTGGCTACACTGAAATGCTGAGATGGCGACTTCCACGTGTATGAAGGAAGCTATGTGGAGATCACAACACTGAGTCAATCGGCATGTTTGGAATTTTATCAAGGCGATTTTGAATCTTTTATGATGTAAGTGCATTACTTTTAATAAACCGATTTCCTTAAGGCGTTTTTACACTATTGGAGGCTCTGTCTCAATTTCTATCCCCACATGTGGAGAGTGTCTCTATCAATCTGGAGTGAGATTGGCATGCACAAGTGGCTCTTCAATGAGATCTAATAATATTTGCCAGACACGAGAGTGAATGGCAACAGCATCTGGTGAGCTTTATTCTTAAAGGAAATTGGAACACATTACTTTAGTGAAGGATTTTGGTGGACCAACAAGATTTGTTTCACTATCTTTATCATCAGTTTATGTTGGACTGTACAGTAAAACCTTGGATTGCGAACATAATTTGTTCCAGAAACATGCTTGTAATCCAAAGCACTTGTATATCAAAGCAAATTTCCCCTTAAGAAATAATGGAAACTCAAAAGATTCGATCTGCAACCATTTATTCATAAATCCTTCAGTTTATAGTCCATATAAAAAGATTATAGCAATGTGACCAGGTTGTGTAACCATAAAATGTCCATCCACAAATGGAAGCCTCCACAACGTGATTAGAAGCAAAATCCATCAGGAGCTACAGAGTATAAAAGAGAAGAGAGTCACCTCTAAGCCCTTGTACACACGGTCGGAGAATCCGTCGGAATGTGTCCTATCGGACCGTGTCGTCAGATGGTCTGACTGTGTGTGGTATGCATCGGACTGATTCCGTCTGAATATCCGTCGGACCCAATTTTCCAACTTGTTGGAAATATTTCCCGACCAACTGGGCTGGTCGGACATACTCCGATCATGTGTAGAGAATTTTGATCAGACCAAGTGCCACGCATGCTCAGATCAAATTCCTACATCAAAGCTATTGGCTACTAGACTGAATGTAGTCCCATCGTAACAAAATTACGTCATCACGTTCTGAAAGATCGGATTTTTAGCCAACTTTGTCTAACCGTGTGTATTCAACAGTTTCGGACAAGATCCGACGGATAAAATCCGACGGCAAAATCCGACGGATTTGGTTGTGGAAATCTCCGACCGTGTGTCAGGGGCTAAGTGTAGCAATATGTTGTTAAATGTTGTTAAATGTTGTACCTTCATTATATGTAACTGTATTGCTACACTTAGAGGCGCCTCTCTTCTCTTTTATACTCAGTTGTGACATGACGCTGCTTGTATATTAGGACATCGCTTGTGTATCAAGTCAAATTTATTAAAAAAATGTGCTTGTCTTGCAAAATGCTCTTAAACCAAGTTACTCTCAAACCAAGGTTTTACTGTATTACCATATTGATTTGTATATGTTGGAACATATATATATATATATATATATATATATATATATATATATATATATATATATATATATATATATATTATATAATTTTTGGATATGCCATATGGACACTTTTCATTATGTATAGGTGTTTTATGTTGATCATTTCACAATGCTAATATTTAGGAGATTTGTAGATTAATTTAGTGCGCTACTGTGGAATTATTTGTCTCTCTATCTTTTTTACATTGACATTTGTTTCACCTCATTTGCAAGTACTGGAACCTGGCAGGGAAGCTTCATGCATCACACCTAGTTTCCTACTGCGCATGTGAGAGTTGCGCTGCACTTTCTGAATGATCCCAATGTCTTCTGGGACCTGTGTCGTAGATCTATAAATTGGTAAGCTGTGGTATAATAAATGTTTGGTTTTTGGTTTAATGCCACTTTAACCGCTTGCCAACCAGCGCACGCCGATTTACGGTGGAAGAATGGCGCTGGTGGGCAAAAGGGTGTACAGGTACATCTCCTTTAAGAAGCGGTGCTGCAGGTGCGTGTGCGGCCACCGCGGTTTCCGTGACCGTGGGTCCCCCGGACTCAATGTCCACCGCGTGCCCGCAATCGTGTCACCGAGAGGTGGAACGGGGAGATGCTTTTGTAAACAAAACATTTCCCCATTCTGCCTAGTGACAGGACAGTGTCATCGAGAGCAGCGATCGCTGTCATGTGAGGTGTAGCCCCTCCCCCGCACAGTTAGCATCACTCTCTTGGACACACTTAACCCCTTCACCGCCCCCTAGTGATTAACTCTTTCACTGGCAGTGTCATTTACACAGTAATCAATGCATTTTTATAGCACTGATCGCTGTATAAATGACAATGGTCCCAAAATAGTGTCAAAAGTGTTCAATGTGTCCGCCATAATGTACTAATAAAAAAAAAAATTTACGTAAAAATGCCATAAAACTATCCCCTATTTTGTAGATGCTATAAATTTTGCATAAACCAATCAGTATACGCTTATTGCAATTTTTTTTTTTTTTACCAAAAATATGTAGAAGAATACATATTGGCCTAAACTGAGGGAAAAAAATGTTTTTTTTATATATTTTTGGGGATGTTTATTATAGCAAAAAGTAAAAAGAATATTGAGTTTTTTCAAAATTGTTGCTCTTTTTTTGTTTATAGTGTAAAAAATAAAAACTGCAGAGGCAATAAAATAGCACCAAAAGAAAATTCTATTTGTGGGCAAAAAAGGATGTCAGTTTTGCTTGGGTACAACGTTGCATGACTGCGCAATTGTCAGTTAAAGCGATGCAATGCCGGATCGCAAAAAGTGCTCCAGTCAGGAAGGGGGTAAATCCTTCCAGGGCTGAAGCGGTTAAATGAGTACACGGGGGTTCAGCAGCTCAAAAGTACAGTATCTGATATTCATAGTATCTTCACAGCGGGAGAATCTGTAATAAAGTTTGTTAAAATACTGACAATTTGCTTCATCTGATTTTTCCCGTTGCAAAAAAATCTGGAGTTGCACTTTAATAAATTTGATAGCGTTTATTGAATTTTTTATTTATTTAGGTGATACTGTTTTATTGGCTAACCCAGTGGATATGATATTACTGCTATGAACAGTGAAGACACTACCTCTCGATCTTACAGATGTATAAAGCAGGGACATTAAGATTCTGGCTACAAATAAATCTAAGGAAGAATTATGCAAGGTTTTAAAGCAAGCCGATTTTGCATAAGCTTTAAGCAAATTGTTGAAATCACCTAATTTAACCTTAAATCTTTTTTTTTTTTTTTTCTAGCTGGCTCCTGATTCCCGGCCTTGTGGCCCCTCTCTGTGATTTGATGCTAATATTTTCTAATAGAGCTGTGGCGGTTAGTTGATGTTGCTGCGCCGAGCTGATTAGGGATGTGCCTGTGCTGTCATTATTACATGTCACTGCGTGTCAGTCTAAGTGACCCAAGCACATTGACAAGAGAGGGCGTCACAATACAATCCTCAATCCCCCTCATTTAGCAGAACTTTAAGCCCAGAACAGGCACACTGTGCGCTAAGAAGTCTTAAGACCTTATATTTTGCATTTCAGCTGCAGCTTCTAATCCATCCCTTTGTATTCAGGCATGAGGTGCGTGCTATAAGTAACCCTTATTAATAGGATTTATTGCACCTGTGGGCACAGGCATTCCACTTCTGTGACTGACACTAGAGAGATTATGCAATACTTAGATACCAGAACGTTTTAAAATGTTGCATTTAAAGAGATCAAGTTTATGAAAGTTTTGTTAGGAAGCTTGGAAAATTGGAAAAGTCCCTTTTTTATTTCCTTGAAAATTACACGTTTCTTTCCTTCCTTGCTTCCCCCCCCCCCTTCTCTTTCCATTCTTTTCTCTCCCTTCCTTCCTTCCTAAAGAAGAGAGTTGAAAAGGCACCAATCCTTCCTCCTTTGCTTTTTATACCCTTCTCCCCTCCTTTTTTTTTGTTTCTTATAGAAAAAATTGAAAGGCCACCAATCCAACTCACTTTACTCTATATATCCACCACTTCTTTTCCTTCCCCTCTTCCCTCTTTCCTTCTTCCTAAAATGTACATTGCTTGTTCAATCACTTTTGCTGACATTTTTTTTTTCTTTTTAAATAAGAGAACACAGATGAACCAGTTTTCCTTCCTTCCTTCCTTCCTTCCTTCCTTCCTTCCTTCCTTCCTTCCTTCCTTCCTTCCTTCCTTCCTTCCTTCCTTCCTCCCTTCCTTCCTCCCTCCCTCCCTCCCTCCCTTCCGTCCTTTATTCCTCCCTTCCTTCCTTCCTTGTTAAAGAAGAGAATTGAAAAGTCACCCATCCTTACTTCTTTGTTCTTTGTTCCCTTCACCCCCCACTCCCCTTCTTTCTTTCTTTCTTTCTTTCTTTCTTTATCACTTCCTGCCTCCCTCCTTCCTTTTTTTTATTAATTGCTAATTTTCTTTTGCTGAACCACTTTCTTCTTTTTGTTTAACTATAAAGATCAAAGCTCAAAAGGATTCATCCTCTACTTTCTTACCTTTCTTTCTTCCTCTATTTTTTTTTCTTTTCTTCCCCTCTTCTCTTCAATTCTAAACAGTACATTGCTTACTGGATACCTTTTGCTCAAACACTCTGTTTGGAGAATAAAGTTGAACCCTTTCCTTTGCATTCCCCCCCCCCCCCCTCTCCCTTTCCCTCTTTCTTTTTTTATGTACTTGTAAAACCTTTATTTCTATCTTTCTTCCTTCCTTCCTCCCATCCTCCTTTTTTTTATTTTTTCCACTTCTCCTCTTCTTTCTATTCTAAACAGTCCCCCTGAAACTCAACGCCAATCTGGCCCACCAGAAAGCCTCACAACGCTTCCACAACAGATGGGACCCTTTTATTGTGGCGCAGCTTACTCCTCAAGAACGAGCACACCTCGATAAACTTACCTTTGTCTATAATGGACCTTGCCGAACATGACCCTCTCTACTACTGGATGACTACCTACAATAGAACAACAGAATTGCCCCCCCTCTCCCCCCCCCCCCTTTTCACAGCCTTCCTATTGAATTGCAACATACCTTGTTCTCCTTCTGAGGTTAGTTCAGTGCTTATTATTGGCAGATCCATCCAGTCATGGCTTCCTCATGTTTCTCAGTTTTGTTAGGGAGAGGGTTACTCTCCACTTTCGATTTAAGATACTTGTGCTTATACAACATTGCATGACCAACCTTGATATTTTATCTGACTTGTACATTATACAAAAAACCCTTGTACCTGCTGATTATGTCACTCTGTAATGCACTCTTTTTCAATAAAATTTTATTTAAAAAACAAACAAAAAAAACAAACAGTCCCCCTGTTTTAAACAGATCACATTTGCGTACATTTTTTTCCTGCTGTTTGGGGAACTAAGTTCAACCAATTCTTTTTCTTTCTTTCTTTCTTTTTTTCCTTTTCCATTCCTTTCTTTCTTTCTTTCTTTTTTTTCTTTACTTTTCCATTCCTTTCTCTTTCTTTCGTTCCTTTCTTTTCTATTCCTTTCTATTTATTTCTTTCTTCCTTTCTTTCTTTCCTTTTCCATTCCTTCCTTTCTTTCTTTCCTTTTCTATACCTTTCTCTTTCTTTCTTTCCTTTTCCATTAATTTCTCTTTCTTTCTTTCTTTCTTTGCTTCCTTTTTTATTTCTTCCTTCCTTCCTTCCTTCCTTCCTTCCATCCTCCTCTTTTTCCTTTTTTCCACTTCTTCTCCTCTTCTTTCTATTCTAAACAGTCCCCCTGTTTTTTTTTTCCTGCTGTTTGGGGAACTAAGTTCAACCAATTATTTTTCTTTCTTTCTTTCTTTCTTTCTTTCTTTCTTTCTTTCTTTCTTTCTTTCTTTCTTTCCTTTTCCATTCCTTTCTTTCTTTTTCTCTTTTTTTCTTTACTTTTCCATTCCTTTCTCTTTCTTTCTTTCCTTCCTTTTTTATTCCTTTCCCTTTCTTTCTTTCTTTCCTTTTCCGTTCCTTCCTTTCTTTCTTTTCTTTTGTATTAATTTCTCTTTCTTTCTTTCCTTTTCAATTCCTTTCTCTTTCTTTCTTTCTTTCTTTCCTTTTTCATTCATTTCTCTTTCGTTCTTTGCTTCCTTTTCTATTCCTTCCTTCCTTTTCTTTCTTTTTTTTTTCTTTCTTTCTTTTCTTCCTTTTCTATTCCTTTCTCTTTCGTTTTTTCTTTCTTTCTTTCTTTCTTTCTTTCTTTCTTTCTTTCTTTCTTCCTTGATCCCTTTTGCTGAAACATTTTTCCTGTTTGAAGAAAAACGTTGAACACTTTCCTTTTCCTCCGTTTCCCTTTTCTTTTTTTTATGTACTTTTAAAACCTTTATTTCTATCTTTCTCCCTTCCTTCCTTCCATCCTTCCTGCCTTCTTTCCATCCTCCATTTTTGTCTTTTTTTTTAACTTCTTCTCCTCTTCCTTCTATTCTAAACAGTCCCCCTATTTCAAACCGATCACGTTTGCATAAACTTTTTTTCCTGCTGTTTGGGGAACTAAGTTAAACCAATTCTTTTTCCCATTTCTCTTTCTTTCTTTGTCCTTCCTTCCTTCCTTTTTTTCTTTTTTTCTTTCTTTCTTCCTTCCTTCCTTCCTTTTCTTTCTTTTTTTCTTTCTTTCTTCCTTCCTTCCTTCCTTTTCTTTCTTTCTTTCTTTCTTTCTTTCTTTCTTTCTTTCTTTCTTTCTTTCTTTCTTTCTTTCTTTCTTTCTTTCTTTCTTTCTTTCTTTCTTTCTTTCTTTCTTTCTTTCTTTCTTCCTTCCTTCCTTCCTTCCTTCCTTTTCTTTCTTTCATTCTTTCTTTCTTTCTTCCTTTCTTGCTTTTTCTTTCCTTTCTGCAAGCACCATAAGGCAGTCTGTATCTAGTATTACAAAAAGACTTGCTGTGCAGAATTATAGTGAGAAAGTCATGTTTCAGCAGGATTAGCTCAGTAAATCTTGATTTTCAGATAAGGGCCTGATGCTAGCTGTGGGCATGACAATTCCTTGGCCAAAACTGGTGTCTTTACCACTGAGTTAATCTTCCAGGTCACGCTGACAGGTGTTAGATTTGCAGATCTTTAAATTTGCAGCCCCACAGTACAGAGCAGTACAGAAAGCAGGTGAAGGTGCAGAGCGGGGTTGATTCTCCCAATGTATACCGCTAACGGAAAGGAATGGAAACAAAACACATATGCCAATATTAAAGCAGTTAATTACTCACAGAAAGAGGCATATCTCTATTGCTATGTAATGCGCTATACTTTATTAAGATTTATACTGCTCCTTTAACACAGCCTCCAAAGTACCTGGCAAAACAAAGCGAAAGCTTTGCACATCTGATTCAAAGAAAATGAAAAAACTATTTAAAATGAGTGAGCACTTTATAGCGCACCAAAACCAACACAAACATATTAGTTACCAGTCTATAAATCTTACTCAGTTGCACAGTAAAGAACACATATTGCTGGAGACTGGTGGGGTTGCCATAACACAGAGTTTCTTAGCTACGAAACAAGACAAAGATGGAAACCACGCATCGACGCAATCACTTTTATTTATTTTTTAGCTATTTATTATAGGAGAGTTAAGCACTACCACTTTATTGGCATTCCATTTGGTGTTAAGTCCCATAAAGGATTTGCACCAATTCTTGAAGCTATGGTCAAATCTTTTATGTCAACATTATTTAAAATAAAAGCTGCAAATTGCCTCTGTGTGTTTTTAATTGGAATAATACAGGCTCATTCTGCTATATAAATAGATTACACGATATACAGATGCATGACATAGAATAGTACAGGTATTGGATCACAGCAGTGTTAGAAAGTTTACGAAGCTCAAGTGGAACTTTAGTTTCTAACCAAAAGTAAAAAATAAGATGACAAGCAAAAGTAAAAATAAAACGGGTTTGGCTGAGATACTCACCTTTTTTGCCTTCCTCTGGATACACTGTGGGTATGGGATTTTGTATATGGAAGTTTTCTATGCTATTGGTTGATGGTCTTGTGTCTTTCTTCAACCTGACTAACTATATAACTGTGTAAACTGGGGCTGTCACCTTCAGTAATTCCTTTCTGCCTCTAGATGTTGTCAATCTTCTGACCAGCATCATTTAGCCCAATTTATTTGAGCCCATGCTGTCATGGAACCAATCCCTGTGGTGTGCCCTTATATTGGCTTGGGTTCTTTGTAATAATACACATCATAGAAAAAATACCTATTGATCCTGCCAGTACTTGGCCTTTTTTGCTGTTTCCTATATCCAGATGACAATGTTTTCCACAGGCTCCTTATCCTTGGATAACGTCATCAGCACCATGTGCACCTTCTACAGAATGCTGTACTGAATCATGGGGTAGCATGAAGAAAGAACTGCAATTATTTAGGAAAGAAAAAAGGTGCTTATAAATTGTATATAGACAGGGATATCTATATATATTTATATATTCCCTTTACTGGAACTAAGGGGCCAAGCCCACCCCCTGAAAAACAACCCAACACCATAATCCCCCCTCCACCAAACGATTTGGACCAGTGCATAAAGCACAGTATATAGTTTACATTTTCCCTTCACTGAAACTAAAGGGCCAAGCCCAACCCCTGAAAACACACATGTATATATATATATATATATATATATATATATATATATATATATATATATATATATATATGTTTAAAATTGTGTTCTGCCTACTGTTCGAATTTACTCAAGGGGTCTATTGCCCAACCTGTGGCCCAGGGGTAGCATGCTGCCCTTTGGAACCTTGTGTGCAAAGCTCAGACCCCCCTGATAGTCATCTTTCTTTTCTTTACCTAGCTCAGGTCAATAAAAAAGAAAAAATATCCTTGAGAATGGGTTTTAGTAGTTAAATGGTTTGATTTATTTCATACATAATATCTTATTTTCTTCTGTGCTGTCCATTCCTTTTCTCTTTGGGTGTGTTTTTCTTTAAGTCGGTTTTAGGGGGACTGTAGGGAGCACAAATGTAGAAGCACTGATTTTTAAAAGGGTTATAATAGTAGTGATCTTTAGCAGCCCTATGTAATGTGTCTCCAATCTAAGGCTTTCTCCTAAAGCATGTAACCAGTATCTAAAAATGTGCCCCCCCCCCCTTTTTGAAAAAGTTAACCACCATTATTTTAGGGGCCTATTTTTAAATATTTAAAACTCCGCATAGGACCCAGACCTGAAGAGAAAGGCTTAGCGCAGTGAGTCAATCATACTACATTGTCAGTTTAACATTGCAAGTTTACTCATAGGAGAGAACAGAATAAAGATCTTTTCAAGGCATGGTACTTCTTCATCATCCATTCTAAGGGTGGGTCACTTACCAAACTTTATCACTTATGTGAAGTGTAAAAAAATGAGTTCATGTACCTAGATATTTGCTAGTGGCAAATGTGCCTAGATCACATAACTGCCTGAAATAAATAAAACGGTAAGATGATTTATGTATATGTTATACCTAATTCAACAGCGTGTTTAGTAATTTGCCTTGTTAAATTTTTTCATTAAAATTTATTTAAAGCTAAAAATTGTTTTCCTTCTGAAAGAGTAGGAAATAACTCTCAGTACATGTAGGTAAGTGTAGGCAACCTCTCTTACGCCTATGGCTTATGCTGTCCTTAGTTGTACACGATGATGTAGGAGTCCCAGTTCACATTGCAGCACTGCAGAATGGAGGAACCGACCATTGGCTGCAGCAGGCCTATAAATCAAGGTAAGCATTCTTTTGTGTTAGATCATCCCCTACTAAAACTAGCATTATATTTTGCAGAATTTTTTATTTATACCCACTAAAAATCACCAAAATGAGGGAAGTTCTGCCTATTTGCATCCTCTCCACTTCCTCTTTTACATTTGGCACTTTTTAGGGGGGGGGGGGGGTAGCGCTGGATCCTTGTGCCCTAATATTAAACAGGGAGCACAGTGGCTAAGTGGTTAGCACTTACACCCAGCAGCACTAGGGTCACTGGTTTGAATCCCAACCATGGCACTACCTGACTACCTGCATGGAGTTTGAATGTTCTCTCTGTGCCTGTGTGGTTTCCTCTGGGTACTCTGATTTCCTCTTACACTCCAAATATATGCTGGTAGGTTAATTGGTTCCTATCTAAATTGGCCCTGGTGTGTAAATGTGAGTTAGGGACCTTAGATTGTAAGCTCATTGAAGGCAGGGACTGCTAAATGTACAACATATATGTAAAGCAATGTGTAAATTGACAGCGCTATATAAGTACCTGTAATAAAGTCATCAGCTACAGTTTGCATACTATAGCTGCTGACTTTAAATCTTGTAGGGGAGGGGGACTGGAGAGCGACTTTACGTTTCTTTTTTGTGTGTCTTGTTGGTGAAATGTTCCTGCATTTCTTGTCTTCCAATACGGCAATAAATGAGAAAAGATCTTTCATATTAAAGAACACCTTCTTTTAGACAATACAGAGAGTAGTGGTGCAAAACTGTGGCATACAATGTAAACGTAAGTCCATACAAGAGTCCTTTGCACTGTATCGCTCTAATGTGAGACGACAGTCTCCAGTTTGATAAAGGCGCACGCAGTGCCTCCATCTCATCACACTCTGAAACGCGTCGTATCACATCCGTGACACCATCCCGCTATATGCTGTATTCCAGCCCTCTCCTGAGACCTGCTGACTGCGCTCCAGACCTCTTTCTGGTTCCAAGAACCGGAAGATACCTGGTGAACAGGACACCGGCTCTGCTTTACACGGCTTCACAGGAAGCGACTGATCCTGCCAGCCAGAACGGAAATTGATGTTTCACTGGACTCCACTATGCCTCTATAAAGAAACTTCCATGTGAGTTTTTTAATGCACCTTGTTCATTAAAATGATACAGTTTTACTTAAGAAGCGCCTATTTTCCTCTGTTTCCTCTTCTTTTAGACAGCTGGTCTCATCAGAAGATTTTTCTTCTAATTCTTTACCAGTCACAACTCAAATTTTTGGACTTTCTCGCATTTGAAAATGGTCAACAGAAAGGGTACATTTCCATAGCAGGGGGACATACATCAGAAAAAACTTGGAGGGGTTCCGAACCTGGCTTAATTAATCAAATAAAAAAAAAAATGTTTTTATGGATACACTTTAAATATAGTACTGAAAATGAAGCCTCTGAAACAGTAATGTGCATTTATAAAATATAAAAACCTTTCAGCTTTAAAGAACACTCTAAAAGCAAACACAATACACTACTTTACTAAGCAAATAAAACTAAAATGAAAAAGTAGATGTAAAGTCCTACTTTAACCGTGACACTGAAATAACTTTATCGACACCAGATAACAAGTACAGATGGGCAGTAATCCCCAAAATCCTACCACTTAAGAGGCTATCATTCACACGGTGCCCAATGTGAGTCACAGCATTATTTATGACTATAAATTGCTTCACGAGGCTTGGCGCATAAAGCTCTTCACACCTCTCATTAACCTCGCTGCACCTACCATGGTGGCAAAAGACAGATACATCCCACTGGCTTCCAGGAGCGTAATGGACAATTAGCATCTGCAAGAGCTGAAACGTCTGAAAACAGACAAATGAAAGAGGGAATATATCATGCTATAAAAGTAGATATTTCTTCCCTGGCCCACAAGGCAGCAATGCTAATGAGGCACCCAACCCCCTTTAAGCACACACAAAAAAAAGTTTGCCTAGTGTGACTCTGCAATGGCACTTACAGCACTGTTGAAATAAGCCACGGTTTAAGGCACAATATAAAAAAGTAATTTATAGACATATAAACATTAAATTGGGAGAACTGCAAGTTTTAGGGCTAATACTAACTTATATTTCTCCATAAAACAAACATGATGTCTGAGATTAAATATTGCTCAGAGGATGGAATTGTGTGGATGTTAATGGGACGCTTTCTGAATGCTGCTTAATACAAAGTTCATCCATTTTATTTATTTGTACCAGTATGGTGCCAACATATTTTTTAGTGCAGAGGAAAGTTAGATCAACTGTGGCTCGAAGAAACTCGCATTATAAAGAGGGCCTGTAGTGAGGAAGCTGTGCCCAAAAAGGCATGCCGAATTGCCTGTAGGATCCCTACAGCTGATCTTTTTCCATTACTGACTTGCCATGCCCTTTTCCCCACTTGATGTGTAGTTGACCATATTGGAAGAGGCAAGGCATTGCATCCTCATGTCCCCAATGACTGGTGATCTTATAAGGGTAATAATCAAGCAGCAGCATGTAGGCGGGATACTGATAGGGTTGGTAGGAACCACTGTGACAGACCTAGCCGGGACAGAGGCTGTTGGAGGGGACAGAATGCGAGCCTCTTGCCTTGCGATTATGGGCCCTGGCATTGTCCCGGCTAGGTCTGTCACAAACACCATCTATGGAGAACACTCCCTCTTCAGCAGATTCATATAAGCCTCAGAATTTTAGCGGTTTCAAACCTTCCAAAACATTCAGTGGTCAGAAATCAAGTTCCATGAGACGGTTCACTTTGCACCATACAAAAGAAAAAGGGCACAGATTACTCTAGTGGCCTCTGCTCAAAGAGTAGTTTCAGGCTGAGCACCAGGGATGATATCATCATGAGCCAGGGAGATGCTGTGCACCATACGGTCAATGATAGCCCCCTGGTATGGTGCAACTACTCTATCCCCTCTGGTGCTACACAAACTATTTTCCCTGAAAGTAAAGGCCATACTGTCGGGCAGTGCCAGCTGCTCATCCATGCGCCCGGCCCTAATCTACATGCAGGCATGCAGGGGACCGAACGCATTGATTTCATTTTTTCTTTTTAAGCACATGATTAGAGCCCGAGGCTCGAAATGGTTTCAAAAAGTGTGGGCTTTGGGCGCAGAAGTGGCAATCGATCGACTGAGTGATGGGGATAAGCGTCAATCGATCAAGCACCTGGGGTGGGGGGTGGTTTCCTGGCTGTTGGGGGTGCGAGCAGCCCCCCCCCAAGAAACGGGGTTGCAGCCGGGTACTGGAACAAACACTCCAGCACTCAGCTCAGATCAGCAGAACTCTGGGATAAATTCCAGCACAGCCCCACAAAATCCAGGGAGGTTTTAGGGGTATGTGCTTCAGCACAATTATAGTGATTGTTAAGAAAAGAAATAAGAAAAATAACAAACATATCATATTACCTGCTCTGTGTAATGTTTTTACACAGAGCAGCTGCGATCCTTCTTTTTTTGGGTCCCCCGCTGGCACTCCTAGCTCCTCCCCGTGCCGAGTGCCCCCATAGCAAGCCTTTTGGTGTCATGCAGATCCCTGGTGTCATGCAGGTCACCTGCACATCTGTCAGTGCATCTGTGTGCACTCAGGCTGTGGATTGAGAACTACAAACCGACAGCCAGAAACTCCCCATACTGCTGTCACTGGGAGGAGGGGGATCGGGCAGCGGCTGCAGCATTGGGAACATGTTACATGTTCCACCCTGAAACATGTAACATGTTGGTGAACTTATCCTTCAAAGTGGTTGTAAACCTTTGACATGAAAAATGAACAAAGCATAATCTTCTGTAGAGTATACCCGCCTCAATCCAAGAGTGTGATTTTCTGTCTGCTGACTCATTCCTCTATTATCTGTCATTTCTGACAGGTTTAACTGCTTCAGCCCCGGGAAGATTTTACCCTCTTCCTGACCAGAGCACTTTTTTCGATTCAGCACTGCGTCGCTTTAACTTACAAATGCGCAGTCGTCGCACCCAAACAAAATTGGCGTCCTTTTTTTCCCACAAATAGAGCTTTCTTTTTGTGGTATTTAATCACCTGTGCATTATTTTTTTTGCCCTATAAACAAAAAAAGAGCGTAAATTTTGAAAAAAAAAGACAATATTTTTTTACTTTTTGCTATAATAAATATCCCCAAAATATATTAATAAACAAATTTTTTACTCAGTTTAGGCCGATATGTATTCTTCTACATATTTATTTAAAAAAAAAAATCACAATAAGTATATATTGATTGGTTTGCGCAAAAGTTATAGTGTCTACAAAATAGGGGATAGTTTTATATCATTTGTATTATAATTTTTTTTTAATTATGAAAAATAGAGTGTAGGACTGGGGAAAGGGGATTATTACGGTGCCTAAAAAATAATAAATGGGTAAATACTAATAATTACAGACAAATAAATACAATTGGTACTTTATAAAGAAGGAACACTGATTCTTTATTTAGTGGAATAATCATAAAAAATTGTATCATCAAAAATGAATCACAACAATGCAATCTACATTGAATAAAATTGTCGTCTACTCAGTGTAATACAGTCGAGAGTTTAGTAGTTTTAGGCACCGTACTAATCCCCTATCCCCAGTCCTACACTCTATTTTTCATAATATACTGGGATGAGGTGCCCTATGTGTTAGACTTCTTCGCCGCACTTTTCTATTTCTCTTTTTTTAAATTAGTAATGGCGGCAATCTGCGATTTTTATCATGACTGCGACATTATGGCGGACACATCGGACACTTTTGACCCTATTTTGGGATCGTTGTCATTTACAGAGCGATCAGTGCTATAAAAATGCCCTGGTTAATGTGTAAATGACACAGGCAGGGAAGGGGTTAACACTAGGGGGTGGGGGGGGCGTGTCCGGATGTGAAACAGGGAGGACGTGCCGCTGTAGAGCTCCGCTCATCCTTATAGTGAATCCTCTGCCATCCTCCCTGTTCGGCGACCCGAGGAGCCTGGAAAGTTCCCCTGCCTTTCTCAGGGCATCTGTAGTACCGGAGGAGCCGGTTATTGCTGGGCTGAGCGCCTCTGTGCCGAAACTGCAGTTGCGGCCTACTCGGCCTGGGGCGGCCGGCCGCCATCTTGAGGCCTGTGCGGAACGGTGAAGCCTCCGGGAGACCGCTCTAAAGTGCGGCGATCGCGGCGCGGAGGGCCGCGGAGTGCGGGCGTGACCGAGGCAGCCCCTGTGGAGGAACGGTTGTGAGGAGGGACGGACGATTAGCTGGCTGCCGCCGTCCACGGCCGGCAGCATACCGCCGCAATTCGGTGCCTTATTGAGGCCTGTGGAGCCATCCTATCTTGCCAGGAGGGGAGGTGAGTCCTATCTCTGGGGCCAGAATCCAGCTCTGCCGGGCAGTGTCTTTGCATAGGGGACAAGGTGGCCTGCTGTGAAACAGTCCCGGTTTATTTCCTTATGAGCTGTGTTTCTCTGCTGTGAACTCTTAAAGGGGAACACCCTGTTGTTTTAAACTTCATCCTGCACATTGTTGGTCTGCTTGCTCATGCCATCGAGAAGTAAATCTGCATCTAAGAAGGCCTCCACTCAGCCTGCACCTTGCCCCAGTGACATTCTGAATCAATTTAAAGCGCTGTTAGCGGACATGGAGCAGGCGGCGCCGGCATCGGCCGAGCCTTCAGTGCCGGTGACTCCGCCAGCGAATGATACCACTGTTATTTTGGCGGCAATTGAACAGAGCAGAACCTCATTGTTGGTCCGCATTGATCATCTAGCGGAGGAATGCAATCTCATCAGAGCAGACCTAGACAAATTTAGGGGTAGACTCTCTGAAACTGAGTCGCGAATCTCTGCCACGGAGGACATTACTGCCCGCCATGATGACGCCATTCATACCCTGCAGCGCACTGTGCAATCGCTAGTGGCCAAATCCGATGATGCTGAGAATCGCATGCGAAGGAATAATGTCAGGGTCCTGGGTCTCCCGGAGGGGGCGGAAGGGGATCACCCAGCCGAATTCGCGGAGGCCTTCTTTAAGACTCTTCTCAAGTTGACTGAGGTACCTCCTACATACGTGGTGGAAAGGGCACATAGGGTACCAACGGGTCGGGGTATCTCAGGGGCCCCGCCGAGGCCCTTCCTTGTGCGATTCCTCAATTACCGGGACCGGGACCGCATCCTCCGGGAGGCTCGGAAACATCCAACTCTGCCCTTTGAGAATACGGTGGTACATCTTTATCCTGACTTCTCGGCGGATCTCCAGAGACGACGCAAAACCTTTACGGATATCAGGAGACGGCTGAGGGAACGGGATCTGAAATACTCCATGCTTTATCCTAGTCGCCTACGGGTCCAGTATGAAGGCTCAGTGAAGTTTTTTGATTCTCCTGCGGAGGCAGATTCCTGGTTGCTGTCCCTGAGATAATTGTTTGGGCCCACCTGTCCAGTTGCAACCTCGGCGGCTGCTGGGGTGTGTTTTTTTTTTTTTTTTTTTTCTGGTTTCCCTTCATCAGGTTTGTTACTCATGTTCCAGTTTGAGTACCCCCCGAGACCTCCCCTAGGTATTTAAAGTTGAGAATATTTTGACTTATCCTGTCCGGGGTGGGGGGGGGGGGGAAGAAGTGGGATATGGTTATACTTCTCCTTCATACTCAAGTTGCGGGGTGCCTTCTGTCCGCACCTCCGGGGGACTCCTGTTGTGTCATATGCTTCTCCATCACACTGGGACACCTACAAAGCCCGGGACTGAGGAGGGACGCACCTTGTGCTGCCCATTTGGGTGAGTTACGGGTCGCCGACAGGCATCGGGGAGCTCTATGGACGCGGACACTGTGTTTATGCAAGTTAAAACTTTTTGCACTCTTTGTTTCTGTGTTTTTTCTTTTTTTGGAACGCTGGTTCGTTTGACCTGTAGTATGGTCATGCCCTTCAGGAATTTTTTTGGACAAGGTTTGGGAAAAAGCTGCGTGTACCTGTTGTTTTGGTTTGCTACACAGCGGCAGGGAGTTTACGGGAATAAGGGGTTAGGTTACTTAGTATGTGCAGCCTTCCATGTCAATTTTTTTGTTATTTCGCAGATCTATTGTATGTCTGAAAATCATAACCAACTGTATTTCCTCCTATCCCTACAAGGGTACCGTTTAATGTTTATTAAGTTGCTGGGTAACAATGGCAGGGTCTATGGTTAATGTGGTATCTTGGAATATCCGAGGCCTGAACGACAAGTTTCGTAGAGCCTTAATGTTCCAATATTTGAAAACGATCACTCCGCATGTGGTGTTTCTGCAGGAGACACATCTGGATGGGAGCAGAGTGCTGGCTTTACGCAGAGCTTGGATTCAGAGGGCGCTGCATGCGACATACTCCACTTATTCTAGGGGTGTGTCTATTCTTATTAGTAAAGCGGTACCCTGCACCATTCATCATGTCATCTCAGACCCGGGAGGCAGGTTTTTGATTGTTGTTGCTGATCTCAGTAATTGCAAGATGGTTTTGGTTAATGTTTACATACCTCCCCCTTTTCAAGTACAGATATTGTATGATCTGTTAGGCAAATTGGCACCATACATACATCTTCCACTTCTTATAGCAGGGGATTTTAATGCCATACTCTCTGCAACGTTGGATTCCTCTAATACGTCTAGGGTGGCATCGGTTGACCTTTCTGCGTGGGCGGCTACGGCCTCCCTCACAGAATTATGGCGGTGGAAGAACCCCTCCACTAGATGCTATTCTCATTTGTCCAAAACGCATAGATCCTCCTCCAGAATCGATTTGGCTTTTGCTAATGCATCCATGTTGCAGTTGGTGGGTGGAGCCAAATATTTGGCAGGGGGCATCTCAGATCACACGCCGCTTTCGGTACACATTCTTCCTCCTTCGGTTTTTAGAGGAGGGGCATGGAGATTGAATCCGGGCTGGTTGGAGGTGGAGGAGGTATCATCCCAGGTTGCCCCACATTATGCTAACTATTGGAATGATAATGCAGGGTCGGCTGCTCCCACAGTGGTGTGGGATGCTTTTAAGGCATGTATGCGAGGCCATTATATTTCAGCCATTAAGCAGGCACGCAGGTCCCATAATAAAAAAGAGCAGGAGCTGCAGGATAGGGAACGGGTTTGTGCACGGGCTCACGCCAACGACCAGTCTGATGTCACGTATGAGGCCTTGTTGGAGGCCAGGCGCACACTCGCACTCCATTTCACTGACTTGACACATACCTCTAGAACAAAATCTGCAGAATCCCTTTTTGAGCGAGGGGATAAAAATGGTAAACTACTGGCAATGTTGGTGGCAGAACAGAGAATACAAACCAATATACCCTGTATTGGGAATGCTGGGGGGGATGTACTCACTAACCCTACTGATATTATGGACACGTTTGTGGAATATTACAAGACACTGTATGCTCCTATTCCGGTCTATGATTCCCAGGAATTGGATGCACTGTTGACATCCCTTGAAATCCCTGTGCTGTCGGTGGAGGATAGGGGGGCGTTGGAGGCTGACATAAACGAAAAAGAAATTGAGGCAGCTATACGGGCTTTCCCCCCTCACAAATCTCCTGGGCCTGATGGTTTCAGTATTGAATGGTATAGGCTGCATATGGAGGACTTAGTTCCTAGGCTTAGGACCCTGTTCTCTTACTGTCTCAAGCACCGATGCCTTCCTGATTCCTTAGCTGAAGCGCAGGTGATTCTTCTTCCGAAGCCTGGCAAGGATGTTTTGTCCTGTTCATCCTATAGACCCATAGCGCTGTTGAACCAGGACTTAAAAATCTTGACAAAGGTTTTGGCTACCAGACTCTCCCAGGTCATTACCACCTTGGTTGACATAGATCAGACGGGTTTCATACCGCAAAAATCTACTGACACAAATCTTCGCAGACTGTTTGCTCATTTGCAGATGGAACACGATAGGATGGGTACTAGGGTGGTGGTGTCTTTGGACATGGCCAAGGCCTTTGATTCTGTGGACTGGCAGTATATGTTGGCAGTTCTACGACACATGGGCTTTGGGGACATCTTCATGACTTGGATCTCCTTACTATACAGTAACCCTCAAGCGGCCATAAAGATAGGCACCTCAGTTTCCTCTCAGTTTCCTGTGGGTAGGGGCACGCGCCAAGGGTGCCCGCTGTCCCCATTTTTATTTGCACTCGCGATAGAGCCCTTGGCCATAGCATTGAGGAGGTCATCTGAAGTAGGGGCGTTGGAGGTAGGGGGCATCCGGGAATGCATTGCACTTTACGCGGACGACATTCTTCTTTTTTTGCGTGATGCAGGGCCGTCATTGGAAGCGGTGTTCGGGGTGCTTGACAAATTTGCCACGTTCTCCGGACTCCGAGTTAATTGGGAGAAGTCCACGGTAATGGCTATTGACTCGGGTGCCAGGGCTCTTGCATCCAGCAGGGTCCCCATAGCTTGGGTGGAGGAGTTTAAGTATTTGGGGATACATATATCACCCCGAGTGGGGGACTTTATGTCTCTCAATCTTCTACCATTATTGGCCAGGGTCAAAGTACAACTAGAGGCATGGAAACATCTGCCGCTGTCTCTGATTGGTAGGGTTAACCTACTTAAAATGAAAATCCTGCCGGTTTTTCTATACCTTTTGCGGAACACTCCGATTTGGATTCCCTGTTCTTTTTTTCGACGGGTTAATAGTCTTTTTAACTCCTTTTTATGGGCCGCTGGACATCCCAGGATAAGTTTGCGTACTTTACAGGAACCCTGGGGACAGGGCGGATTGGCGCTACCTGATCTTTTCAAATATTTTATAGCGGGACAGATGGTGATTGTTAGGCGCTGGTTGACGAAGGACGCTGGGGATTCAGCGACAGTATTGGAGGCAGCCCGTCTAGGTTCTTATGAGAGTTTGTCCTATCTAGTCTATAGGGGCCCACAGACTGTCTCACCCTTGACCGCCTCCATGCGAATGACTATACGCGCGTGGGATAAGGCACAGGCTTTGATGAAAACAGAGGCAGGGAGCTGGTCACAGGACACCCCTCTCTGGTTTAATCCCAGATTGTCACATTTTGGTGCGATTCCGGATCCAGTAATTTGGGCCAGGGTCGGCATCAAACAATTGAAACATATAGTGGGGGGGACAAGACTGTACACATTTGATCAACTGAGAGAAAAATATACCCTTCCTAATTGGTATTTCTTTCGCTACCTCCAGTTGAGGCACGCCTTCCTTACTCAGTTTGGTTCTGATGCTTTGGAGCTGGGTGTGTCTCCCCTGGAGAGCATGCTGCGAAAGGAGGACCTGATAAAACCCCTCTCTGCAGTTTATAAAGAACTTTTTGTGGAAAGGCCTAAAATGCTTACAAAGTGTAGAGACACATGGAGTGCATTGGTTACGGATTTCGGGGGGGAGGATTGGGATGATATGTGGGATTACCCATTTAAGACGCTAGTATCAGCCAGAGATAGGCTCATTCAATTTAAGCTTTTACACAGGGTGTACTATACCCCGGCAAGGATAGCTGGGATATATGGCACGGATGCGGCGGTGTGCTGGCGCTGCCCGGACAATAATGCTGACTTCGACCATGTGTTCTGGCGGTGCCAGCAGATACAGGTATTCTGGAAGGGGGTGACTCACACTATACAGACGGTGCTTTCGGTGCCGATTCCTGTTACGGTAGCGATCTGTTTACTCGGGCTGGTGGAGGAGTTGGCGCCCAGAAGGGCACAAAGAATTATGATTTCTCTTTCTTTGTTCTATGCCCGTAAGGCTATTCTGTTGTGTTGGAAGAGTCCAGAGCCACCCACGGTGTCATTCTGGAAAAGTATAATTAACAAGTCGCTACCAATGTATAAAGCTACTTACTTGAGCAGGGGATGCCCTAAAAAATTTGAGAAAGTGTGGCAATGTTGGCTAGATGCTAATGGTACTGTGAATTAATCCATTGTGTTGGGGCTGGGTTTTTGATTTCAGGTTTGCTATGTTGGGCGGGGGAGGGATATGAGTATGATATTTTTCTGTATGCGGGTTGGATGGTACTGTTATGGATGTCTTAGACATGTAATATTTGTTATAGTTGGAAATATGGACTGTGATTTAGTATTGGTCGGAAGGCTGCACAGGGGATTAAGGGGGGGGGGGGTTGGTATACGTGTGTTGTACTGTGTGTGTTGATAAAACTGTTAATAAATAAAAATTTACAAAAAAACACTAGGGGGTGATCAAGGGTTTAAGTGTGTCCTAGGGAGTGATTCTAACTGTGGGGGGATGGGCTACCACTGACATGACAGGGAGCAGTGGATCTCTGTCATGTCACAAGGCAGAATGGGGAAATACCTTGTTTACATAGGCATCTCCCCGTTCTGCGGCTCCGCGACATGATCGAGGGACACTGGCAGACATTGAGTCACGGGCACGGTCATGCTGTACACGGCAGACGCGCGCATGCCTGCTAGCCCCAATTAAAGGGTACAGGTACCCTCATTTGCCCACCACTGCCATTGTGCCGCCATATATCGGCGTACGGCCGTCGGCAAGTGGTTAAAGGAGCTAGACTAGTTGGGTATTTATATGCATTGGGGGGGATTTACTAAAACTGGAGCACTCAGAATCTGGGGCAGCTGTGCATGGTAGCCAATCAGCTTCTAACTTTGGATCGTTCAACGAAGTTTTGACAATAAAACCTGGAAGCTGATTGGTTTCTATGCAGAACTGCACCAGATTTTGCACTCTCCGGGTTTAGTAAATAACCCCCCATTGGGTTTACAAGCATTTACATACGTTCGTGTGTGTATGTGTTGCCAAAAAAATGCAGCTTGCTGTACTTTTTTCACTGACATGTAATGCAATGCTGTGAATTATGCTTATTGGCTAACATTGATTTTGGACTGTTCATGCAGTGTGAGTGTGTGAATGAACCCTAAATATGGTATTTAAAGAAATTGTCTGTGTTTATTTTCTTTCTCATCATCATCAGATTCCTTGACTAGTCTGAGAAATTTTCCTGCTGCTGAGTTGAGTTCTAGTTACTAAATCTCTAAATAAATTCTGTGATAAAATCTAAAAATAATTAAATGGAATTTAAATGGACTTTTACATTGGCCAGCAACATTAGTACTTTATATCAGCCTCCAGTAATGTACTGGCAGGAAATATGTCAACAACAGGAAAGAGCAGAGTGAACAGGGTTGATGACTTATCATTGCATTGCTGCTTCTTCATTGTGTGTTGGGCAGGTTGTGGGTACGGTGGCTAAAGTACTCCTTAACTTCAGAAAAAGTGACTGGATAAAATTACAAAATTTTACAGGTAAACAGTTCATGAATGTATTACCTGTATGTATCTGCAGTGCCTTGAAAAAGTATTCATACCCCTTGAAATTTTCCACATTTTGTCATGTTACAACCAAAACCGTAAATCTGTTTTATTGCGATTTTATGTGATAGACCAACACAAAGTGGCACAAGGCCAAGGAACACACCAGACAGGTCAGGGATAAAGTTTTAGAGAAGTTTAAAGCAGGGTTAGGTTATAAAAAATATCCCAAGCTTTGGACATCTCTGATGGGCTGTTCAATCCATCATCTGAAAATGGAAAGAGTATGGCACAACTGCAAACCTACCAAGAATTGTCCGTCCACCTAAACTGACAGGCCAGGCAAGGAGAGCATTAATCAGAGAAGCAGCCAAGAGGTCCATGGTAACTCTGGAGGAGCTTCAGAGATCCACAGCTCAGGTGGGAGAATCTGTCCACAGGACAACTATTAGCCATGCACCCCACAAATCTGGTCTTTAAAGCCATAAGAAGTCCTGTTTGCAGTTTGTGAGAAGCCATGTGGGGGGACACAGCAAACGTGGAAGAAGGTGCTCTGATCAGATGAGATCAAAATTTTACTTTTTAGCTTAAAAGCAAAACGCTATGTGTGGCGGAAAACTTATGCCGCGTACACACAATCGGAATTCTCATCGGAAAAAGCTCTGATGGTTTCCCCAATGGAATTCTGACGGAATTCGGCTCAAGCTGTCTTGCCTACACACGGTCACATCAAATTCCGATCATTTATAATGCGGTGACGTACAACATGTACGACGTGACTAGAAAAAGGAAGTTCAATAGTCAGTAGCCAATAGCTTCTGTCTCGTAGTTGAATCTGAGCATGCGTGATTTTTGGCATGTCGGAATTGCATACACACGATCGGAATTACCGATAGAAAGTTTTTCCATTGGGAAAATTGAGAACATGCTATCATTTTTTGGCTGGCGGAAATTGAGACAGCTAAATTCCGATGGAGCATACACACGGTCGCATTTTCCGATGAAAAGCTCTCATCTGTCTTTTTCTGGCCGGAATTCCGATCGTGTGTACGCAGCATAACACTGCACATCACCCTGAACACACCATCCCCACCGTGAAACATGGTGGTGGCAGCATCATGTTGTGGGGATGGATGCTTTTCTTCAGCAGGGACAGGGAAGCTGGCCAGAGTTGATAGGGATGGAGCCAAATACAGGACAATCTCAAACCTGTTATGCCACGTACACATGACCGTTTTTTCCATCATTAAACTCTGACGTTTTTTTTCGACGGAGTTCCAATGGAGTTCCACTGAAACGGACGATCAGACCAAAGTCCAAACGTTTAGAACGCATTGACGTACAACACGTATGACGGGACAAGAAAAATTAAGTTCAATAGCCAATAGCCAATAGCTGCCCTTGCCTCGTTTTTGGTCCGTCAGAACAGCATACAGACGAGTGGTTTTCCCGATAGGAATTGATTCAGTCAGAAAGATTTAAAAGATGCTTTATTTCTAGGTCCATCAGAATTTTCGAAAAAAAAAGTCAGCTGAAGCCCACACATGATCGGAAAATCTGATTAAATGATTCCGTCTGACTTTTTCTGACGGAAAGTCTGACCATGTGTACGCGGCATTAGAGTCTGCAAAAGATTTGAGCCTGGAATGGAAGTTCATCCTCCAGTAGGACAATGACCCTAAACATACAGCCAGAGCTACAATGGAATGTTTTAGATCAAAGCATATTCATGTGTTAGAATGGCCCAGTCAAAGTCCAGACCTAAATCCAATAGAGAATCTGTGGCAAGACTTGAAAATTGCTGATCACGGACGCTCTCCATCCAGTCTGACAGAGCTTGAGCTATTTTTGCAAAGAAGAATGGGCAAAAATGTCACTCTGTAGATGTGCAAAGCTGGTAGAGACATCCCCAAAAACACTTGCAGCTGTAATTGGAGCGAAAGGAGGTTCTACAAAGTATTGACTCGAGGGGGCTGAATACAAATACGTGACACACAATTCAAATATTTATTTGTAAGACATTTTGAAAACCATTTATCATTTTCCTTCCACTTCACAATTATGTGTCACTTTGTGTTGGTCTATTACATAAAATCCGAATAAAATACATTTACGTTTTTGGTTGTAACATTACAAAATGTGGAAAATGTCAAATGGTATAAATACTTTTTTCATGCACTGTATTTGCCTGGAATTCAAGTTTAAAGGATAAGTTCTCTATTTATTAAACCCCCCATCCCTGAGCCCCCTAAATAGACTGAGCCATGCTACAATCTCCCCCCCCCCCATGCAGATTATTGCTTATCTCCTCCAATGGCAGCAGCTTACCACTTTGTGTGCAACACTTGCCTGCACTTATTTACAATACGCACTAACATCCCTAGACTTGAATGGGACATTGTTCCTGCAGTACTCATACATCCCAATTCAAAATAGATCCCAGCAATTATAGCAACTAAGGTGGCACATCCCTAATAGATAGAACAATAAATAGGTGCCCAAAAAGGTTACAAGATTAAAATATACAATTTCATTGAACAATTATTAAAACGGACATAGTTACACAAAAACATAATTGTAGATTAAAAAACTGAACAAAACCAACTTGGAAATAACACCCTGGAAATAACATCAGCTGTTACAATGGCTGTGTATTACAAGTGAAATCTCCAATGCATTTTGATTCCAATAATCTTCACCAGGCAAATAGATTTTGGTGTTATATTATTATAAGGACAAGCTATTTAGTTGGGTGTGGTCAGCAGCGTGGATACATGCAATCGGACATAAAAGGCACAATGGGCCCAAAAGAACTTCCCGATGGCTAAATGAGGCGTAGGGTAAGTCATTGCCCCAACGTTCCTTTATTTAATTATTTATTTATTTATATGTCTCATTGAAGCCTATGAGATGTTAGCATAGGCACAGTTTCTAGAACCTCCTGTTTTTTAATGGCAAACAGAAAAAGAAAAAATGAAAAAAAGAAAAACATAAGAAAAGAAAAAACAGTATTTCTCCATCTTTTTTCAGTTGTGGCACCCTTTAAAAGTATGTAAAATCGTGAGGTACCCCAGTCTAAAATTTAAAAAAGTAAAGTTACTTACAGTATCAATGGGAAAATGTTAGTTTTGAAAAATACGCAAAACCGCCCGGATAAAATTAACTTCAGTAGCCCCTATCACATCTGAAGTCCCACAACACATCAGTGGTCTCCCATCACATCAGAAGTCCTTCATCAAGTCAGAGTTTCCCCTTCTTGTCAGAGATGCCCCATCCCATCAGGGTTCTACCTATACTTCAGAGGCCCTATAAATTAGAGTGCCTCATCACATCAGAGTCACTCTATACATGGTTCGATCATCACTTCAAAGTACCCATCACATCAGAGTCTCAGTCTCCCCATCACAGAGTTCCCAAATATACAGACTCACGATTTTAGAGTCATTAGTTGTTATGGTGCTGATGGCCAGTCCACCAGCTCCATGACAACTCATGAAGGTAATCCATGGTCTTGGTATTTCTATAACAACAGATGTCCCCCCATCACAACAGTGTTCTCTCTTTACATCAGAGGCCCCCATTACATCAGAGGTCCCCTATCAAGTCAGAGGTCCCCCCGTCGTATCAGAGTCTCTCCTTCACATCAGAGCCACTTCTTCACATCAGAGGCACCCTATCACATCTGAGTCCCGCCTATACATCAGAGGCCCCCTATACTTGAGAGACCCTCATGACATCCGAGACACCCCTATACATCAAAGGCAATACATGAGACCCCCCAAATCACACAGTCCCTCTATCACAGAGCAATTAGATGCTATGAACTTGGTGGACTTGGTGCACAGCATAACGCTGATCCTGGACAACCTGGATTCCATCTATCTAACCCTTTCTTCTGTCTACATCTGAATGCATTTCTACTTGTGTAAAGGAACGCTATATAGGCCATGGACCATGGCAGAATTATAATAACATCCACAATATGTTGAAGAATTACGGATCACCTGACAGACAGAGAATTAGTTAAAGAAAGAGCTGATATGTTCATCAAGACCACCAAGGGTAGGAGCCCACCCTCCCTGGTGTCGGACCGCTAATCCTGAATTAGTTCCTATATATTTGCATGCCTCCTACTGAATTAGGATTATAGACTGGCTGGGTTAAGAGGTGCTAGTCAGCTTGTGATGAGCAGGGTATTTAGATATGAAAATATGCAAATATTCCCCACGTTGACAAAACCATCCCACAGTATGTTTAAATGCAGCTGTTTAAGCACATTGCGGAATCTAATGAATCACGTTCAGAAATGTAACCAGAGAGCGAAGCAAGTTGGACTCTTGTTGAAGCACTTTTTAAAGTAAATGTATTATCTGAGATATTATTAGCACAGATTTTTCCTGAGAAGTGAGGATTTTAATATTCATCACGGAAGGTCTAATCTTTAAAGACATTATAATCTAACTGTTTAGGATAATTTCTGCATTAATACATAAAGAGCCAGCTAAAGCCTGAAGGATGGGATTATTAAAAATAGAATTTTAATGTTGAATTATCAAGGAACAGAACACGTTGCTTTGTGATTGGGCGATATATTACAGATACGGTATGATGTGTGGAAATAATATAAAGCATTGTGTCACTTTTAGTCTATTTCGAGTGGCTCTAGCTGTAAGGTTTCTTCACCCACTTGTTAAAGTAATGAAAGAAAGATGGTGGGCTCTGTGTGGACATTCTAATGGCCTGGATGGTTGCAAAGGAAAGTCGAACATTTTTTATTCTATACTTGTTCTGAGTCAGTCCGAAAGTACTGAAGTTTCATCCATGAAACTAGTATTTTCAAGAAGAAGAGTTAATCCATGGTAACATCCATATTTTTCTCTCCTTTGGTATAGGCAATTGATGGAAAAAATTCTCATCCTGTAATTTGATATTAGAGAATTGGTCAAGAGAGCCACTTATCTGTTTACTGAAATTAGAATCTTATTGGCTACCATGCACAGCTGCACCAGATTTTGCTCTCTCCAGTTTTAGTAAATCAGCCCCAAAGAGTAAAGATATACTATATTTTAACCAGTTGCTGCCAAATCACATACCTGGTACGTCATTTGACTTCAATTCAGTCGCCTAGAGGCGATTCAGTTCGCATTGTGCGCTATACAAGTATTTAATTAATTCATTCATTCATTCAAGTGGTTGTATCCGGGTGATGCCTACAGATGAAGGCATCACTCTGGTACTATTTTTTACAGCCGACGGTCACTTGGTTGCTATTACAAGCAGGGGGTGTGGAGCCTTCTGCGGCTCTCTCGGGTTCTTCCGTCATACTGGGAGACCCGAGCTACCAGCCGGCACGTCCAGAGTTGACTTTGATTGGGTCTCCGCTATGGTGACCCAGAAGCAATAACATGAGATAACTTTTGGCTTACCTGGCTGTCATCGCCGGCATTTTTTTAAAAATCAAACGTATTCAAAAACTCAGATCTTGGCGTTTTGAATGCTTTCAACTGCAAAGGAGCGATTTGGGGTCTTAGTGACCCCAGATCCCTTCATAAAGAGTACCTATCGCATCCCTTTTGCTGTCACAAGGATGTTTACATTCCTTGTGACAGCAATAAAAGTGAAAAAAAATTTAAAGCAACATTGTAAAAATCAGAAAAATAAATTACATTTATAATAATATAAAAATAAATAAAAGTGCCCCCCGTCCCTGCAAAGGCGAACATGTGCATTGGTCCTGTACATACGCAACCAGTGATTGTCATGTGAAACATCAGATCTTGGGCACTAATTCTAGCACTAGACCTCATCTGTAGATATAAAGCGCTAATCTGTAAAAGCTTTTAAAGTGTCACCTATGGAGAGTAAAATTTCCGTTGTTTGTTGCCGCTGCACGGGGGAACGCAATTTTAAAGTGTGGCATGTTTGGGATCTGTTTACTCTGTGTGACATCATCTTTTATATTTTATTTTTTACTAAAAAATTGGGTCATGTATTGTGTTTTAGTGCTTTTAAATAAAAAAAAAGCGTAGTTTTTCCCCAAAAATTGTGTTTGAGAAACCTCTGCACAAATGCCATGCAACATAAAAAAATTGCAATAAACATTATTTTATTCTCTAGGGTTTCTGCTAAAAAAAATATTTAATGTTTGGGGGTTTTAAATAATTTTCTATCAAAAATAAATGATTTTTACTTGTAAACAACAAATGTCAGAAAAAAAATGGGTCCTTAAGTGGTTAAGGAATATCTAGAAATTTAAATTGTACCCAGAAAAATATTTCAAATGGACCTCAACTCAAAAATTTGCTATCTAATAGGAAACATCTAGATATGGAAATCGTGCCTAAACAGTTCCCTGAAAAATCTACCTTTTGTCTTACCTCCTAAAAAATAGCAGTGCACTTAATCTGTGTTGAGTCCCATTGCTGTACATCTACTGTGTGAGATCTAAGCCCTTGTACACATGGTCAGAGAGCTCGGAGACGGACCACGAAAGGGGGGTAGGCGGAGAGCGGACATGAAGTGCAGTGAACTGGGAAAGCCAGGATAGGCTGAAAGTATTAGGGGGCGGGGCTTAGCGCCACGAGGAGTGAGCGCAGCCCGCCCCAGCGTCAGTGCGGGAGAAAGTTTGCCGGAGCACATCATGGAATCCTCCCTGCAGGACCTAGTGCTGCAAATGAAGGCCGCAGCGGCGGCCAACGGGGAGCGCTGGCTCCGGGACCAGGTAGCGGCGGTGCTGGGGACAGCTGCAGAGGACATCCGTGCACAGGGGGAAGACTCGGGTCGGGCGCGGCGCTCCCGCCCGCCGGATCGGTTCTCCCCGGAATCTCCCGGGGCTGCTGCCTTCTGCAGAGCGGGGAACGCTGGCTCCGCCCCCCGCGAGCCTCCAGCAAAATGGCCGGCACGGGCGGCAGCGGAGGCCTCGAGGAGGAGGCGGTCGGGCGGGCGCTGTGCCACACGGCCACCAGCCGGTCCGGCGGCGGCTGAACGGGGGGTGAGACCCCTTCCAGCATCTGTTTCGGGCCTGTCCCCTGGCGCAGCATCGGCGGGGGCGGGGCTCCAGCGCAGGAGAAGAGGTGAGGCCGCAGTCAGGTGCACCGCGCCGTCCAGAGAGAGCAGCGAATCGCCGGACGGGCGCCCGTGTGGATCCAGCTTGCTGCGGCAGGAACTGGGGGACGGAGCCGAGAGGAAGAGTGAGAGGGCTGGCGAGGCAACCGCCGGGCGGAGTCGGGGACGGCCCAGGCGCAACTCCCCCACTGAGCGGGCAAGAGGAGCCAGTTGGTGGAGTGGCGAGGTCGAGCAGAGTCGGGATCGTTCCGAAGGCGAACTGTCGGTGTCCGAGGAGGAAGTGCCGGGTGGCCGTCCGTCAACGGTCGGTGGTCGGTCGGCGGCTGGTGGTAGTTCTTCCAGGTGGCCCGGTAAGTCAGCTTTTTCTATGGGTCACTTCGGGGGGGAGGGGGCGGTGGGGGGATGGGGGTCGAAAGTGGGGACGGGGTCTGCGTAGCAGGCGTGGGTGGGGGGGCATCCTCCACGATTCGCCCCCATCTGGCCCCGCGGGTCCCGGACGGCGCACCGGCGGATGGGAGGCTGCTGGGTTTCCTGGCGGGGCTGAAGAAGTTGGTGGGTAGGTACGAGCGGACTGGGAGTGCGCCGGGGGCTGCGTGGGCTGCTCCGGTGTTTGGGGTAGGGGAGGAGGGGTCGGGGGCCACGGTGCCGCCTGCCTCAGCGCTGAGTGGGGAAGCGGTGGTGGCGCTTCCGCCCACTGCTCCCGCAGAGGTTGCCGGGGTGGGGTCGGCGCTGGGGCGGTGACTGTGGCGGCCGCGGTGCCGCCCGGGATGCCGGGGGACGGGGCGGGGACTGGGGGGGATGCGGGCAAGAGACAGGACGTGATCAGGTTGGCGGATGCAGCGCGGTGCGAAGTGTACGTGTGTTTTGAGGGACCGCTGGGCGCGCATTTGAAACAGGAGGTTAGAGAGAAGATTTGGAAGGGGGAATACGTGGAAATATTTTCACTGTTGCCCCTGGAAAAGTTCAATTTGGACAGGGTAAAGCCGGATGACACCAAGAAGGAGGATGAGGAGAAGAGACGGTATCGGCTGATTCCGCGAACTTTCCCGAACTGGCTGCAAGCGTTTGCGATTTTGGCCAGTGTGATAGGGGAGAAGAACCCGGAGCAGTGTTCGGCTCTCTTTTGTTATCTGGACGCCATCGGGGAGGCACACAGAGTCTACGGGGGACTGGCGTGGCTGCGGTATGATGAGCAGTTTCGGCAACGGAGGGCGGTCAGACCTGCGCTGCGCTGGGATCATAAGGACATCAGCTTGTGGATGCGCCTGATGTCGTCTGCACGGATGCCGACTCAGTCTTTTCAGGGGGGGGGGGGGCTGTGGATCTGGGACTTCCGGTCAATCGGCCGCTAGGAAGAAGGGAGTCTGCTGGCAATACAACGAGGGCAGTTGTAGATTTGCGGGGAGCTGCAAGTACAAACACGAGTGCTCTGGTTGTGGGGGAGCCCACCCGGTCTCTAGATGTTTTAAACAGGGAAAAGGTAGGGTTGGAGATTCTGCGCATAAGACGGACGACGCCGGTGAGACTGGAAAGGATGCAGCCTTTCCTAGATCGATATCCGGATAGGGAGGCGGCGCGGATTCTGGGTCAGGGGTTTGCGGAGGGGTTTCAGATACCGGCAGTTATGGGGGGGGGCCCCTCCGGTATTGAGGAACCTGCGGTCTGCCATGCTTCATCCGGAGGTGGTTTCAGGAAAATTGCGGAAGGAGGTGGCGCTGGGGCGGGTCGCTGGCCCCTTCAGGGGTATGCCCATCGAGGATTTGGTGGTTTAATCTTTGGGGGTGGTGCCCAAACGGGACCCGGGTAAGTATCGGCTGATACACCACTTGTCGCACCCAAAGGGGGGATCGGTCAACGATGCCATCGACCCCAGGCTGAGCGCGGTGTCATACACGTCTTTTGATGCAGCGGTTTTCTGGGTTAGGCGATACGGTAAGGGGGCGCTAATGGCAAAGACGGACATCGAAGCGGCGTTTCGATTGTTGCCGGTGCACCCTGAAAGTTTTCGCCTGCTTGGTTGCTGTTGGCAGGACGAGTTCTATGTAGACAGGTGCCTGCCCATGGGGTGCTCCGTGTCTTGTGCATTGTTCGAGTGCTTCAGTTCCTTCGTGGAATGGGTGGTCAGAGACGTCGCGGGAGTGAACTCGGTCATCCACTATCTGGATGATTTCCTGTGCGTGGGACCGGGAGCGTCGGCGATCTGTGCGGTGCTGTTGACAATGCTGGAGCAGGTGGCGGAGAGTTTTGGCATTCCTTTGGCCCTTGACAAGACCGAAGGGCCGACCACGGTGATTAGCTTTTTGGGCATAGTTTTGGATTCGGAGGCGATGGAATGCCGGCTCCCGGTGGACAAACTAGAGGCTTTGAAGGCGGAGATACGGGGGTTGGTGGGCGTCCGCAAAGTTCAGCTCAGGACTCTTCAGTCTGTGCTGGGGAAGTTAAACTTTGCTTGCCGAATTATACTGATGGGAAGGGTTTTCTGTCGGCGGTTAGCGGCCAGTACGGGTTTGGTGGATTCCCCGAAGCACTTCGTGAGATTGTTGAAGGAACATCGGGAGGACCTCCGAGTATGGCACATGTTTTTGGATCGCTTCAATGGACGGGCTTTGTGGATGACGGGCCGATGAGTAACTTTGACCTGGAACTGTACACCGACGCGGCAGGGTTTGGGGCTTTCTTTCAAGGGGCGTGGAGTGCGGGCCCCTGGCCCTCGTCCTGGTGGACTGGGGGACTGCTAAGGAACATGGTGCTGCTGGAGCTGTTTCCGGTGGTGCTGGCAGTGGAGCTTTGGGGGGAAGCCTTCCGGGATCGGAAAGTGCGATTCCATGTGGACAACCTAGGGGTGGTACAGGTGCTGAACAGGGTCTTGGCGTCCCCGCCGGTGGTGCGTTTGCTGCGACATTTGGTCCTTCGCTGTATGCAACTGAACATGTTTGTACATGCAGTGCATTTGCCGGGGGTTGAAAACGTTATAGTTGATGCACTATCTCGTTTTCAGTGGGACAAGTTCCGGGAGTTGGCTCCCACAGCGGAGGAGCACGGGACACCCTGCCCAGAGTGCCTGTGGAGGCTTGTGTTGGAAGACTCGCCGATTGGATCAGAAGGTCGGTGAGTGGGGGAACGCGGTCGGCTTATGAGAGGACATGGACGGAGTGGGAAGCATTGTGTGGACAGGTGCAGGCGGGGATAAGGGATCACCGGCTGCTGGTGCTGTACTTTGTCGCTAGGAATTTGGAAGATGGTATATCGATTTCCAGTGTGGGGCGGAAGTTGGCTGGTTTAGCGTTCTGGTTCAAGTTGAGAGGTGAGCCGGATTGGACCAAAGATTTTTGGGTACGTCAGGCGGTGCGGGGTTATCGGAAGGGGCGCCAGGTGAAGGACGACAGGAGGCCGGTGTCCTTTGAATTATTGGGCAGGATTTGTGAGAAGCTGCGGGTGGTGTGTGCTTTGGGGTACAAGTTCTTGTTGTTCAGAACCGCGTTCGTGTTGGCCTTTTTTGGGGCGTTCCGCATAGGGGAATCGGTCAGCCCTTCAAAACGGGGGCGGGGCGGTTTGTTTATGGAGGGCGTCGCTTGCTTGACCGACAGAGTGATCATGAAGGTGCGCAGGTCCAAAACGGATCAGGGCGGTAAAGGCAAGGAAGTTGTGGTTTTCGCAATTCCGGGCTGTCAGCTATGTCCTGTTATCGTCCTGCGTGAGTTTCTTGATTGCCGACTGGCTTTGCTGGGTCCGTTGCTGTTACACCACGGGGGGGACTATTTGTCGCGATTCAAATTTATAGGGGTTTTTCGGAAATGTCTACAGGCATTGGGTTTAGAGGGGGAGAGGTTTTCCTCCCATTCGTTCAGGATCGGGGCCGCAACGGAGTTCGGTGGGGATTAGATGAGGAATCGGTAAAACGGATCGGCCAGTGGGAATCGAGGAGGTTTCGGTCCTATGTGCAACTGGAGCTGTTATGTGTGTAGTTGGGTAGCTCTGGGGGGATGTCGGCATGGGTTTGTGTTCATACTTGCACTGTGAAGGTTATTTGGTTTTCTTTTTTGTTTTTTTGTTTTTGTTTCTTTTCTTTCTTTCTTTCAGGTGGTCCACCGGGGTTGGTCTGGATTATGGGGCACTCCTATGTGTGCTGGGGAGCTAGGAGGGGTGATGTCCGGCCGGATGGTCGGCAGCTGGGCATTTCCAGGCGGGAGGCTTTCCTGAAGTGGTTCGGGTTCCCGGGCATGCTTTGGAGCAGGATGGTCCGGGAAGTGCACCGGTTCGCTGGTTTTGATAGAGCCCCGGACGTCTTGGTCTTACATTTAGGGGGCAATGATTTGGGCTTGCGCACCAAATTGGACATTACCCGGGACATCAAATACGATTTCCTACGCCTTAGGGCGGCTTTTCCCGGAATGATCATAGTTTGGTCAGACATGGTCGCCAGGTGCACGTGGAGGTTCGCCAGGTCCGTAGATAAGGTCAACAAGGCTAGGAAGAAGGTGAATCAGGACGTCAGCCATTTTGTAGTTCGCAACGGTGGGCTGGCCGTGAGACATGTAGAGCTGGAGGTGGACACGTGGAGGTACCTGCGGGCAGATGGGGTTCACCTGAACGACGTGGGGATTGATCTGTGGTCCTTAGGTCTCCGGGGGGGATCGAACGAGCTTTGAGGGTGTGGAGGTGCGCGCAAGGTTAAGGTTTTATCCTTGCTTGCTGTGGCGGATGTTGGTCGGTGCAGGTAAAGGAAGATAACCCCTCCCCACAGAGAAGTTGATGCGGGACCCATTGGAGAGATGGGCTCGTTGCTGAAGCCATATAACAAGGGTTATATGGAAGATGGTGAATGGGGGGGCACTGCGGTCAAAGAGTTGGTGGCCTCTGAGCTAGCATATCAGCTTTAGGCCTGGTACAGTTAATATGATCGCAGTGCCGGTTGATTGGTACATTAATGGGGTGGGGAGAGGGAAGGCCCTGCCGAAGACCAACTCGTTTTTCCAGTCTATTCAGTTAACTGATAAGTTCATTGTTGGTTTGATATGTTGGTTTGATATGTTTTAATTAATAAAGAGGCTGCTACGGCCACTAATTACTCCAAGTTAAAAGTGTGGTCTCTTTAATGGGAAAGTTGGAGGATGTAATTGGGTGGCTGGGTAGCTACAAATAAGGTGGGCAACATCAGTTATACTGTATTCAAGAAATTCCGACCACAAAAGCCGTCTGATTTTTTCCGACGGATTTTGTCCGAAACTGGTGTTGCATACACACGGTCGGACAAAGTTGTTGAAAAATCCGATTGTTCAGAACGTGATGACGTTCGTTCGTTATGACGGGACTACGTTCAGGCTAGTAGCCAATAGCTTTGGTCTTGTAATTTGATTTGAGCATGCGTGGCACTTTGTCCGATTGGAATTCTCTACAAACAATCCGACAAAGTCCGATCGGATCTTGTTGTCGGAAAATTTTATATCCAGCTCTCAAACTTTGTTGGTCGGACATACTGATGGAAAAAGTCCAATGGAGCCCACAGACGGTAGGATTATCCGACAACGCGGTCTGATCGGAAATTTTCTGTCAGAATGTCTGACCGTGTGTACAAGGGCTTAGACGTTGCTGCCTCTGACTGATATTTTTAAGTGATTTGCTGTAAGATGTGGTGATGTCACTACTGTCCTGCTCATTGGTCTCCTTGCTGGAGAAGAAGCTGCATTGCAAGGATCTCCCTGCTTCTGCTATATTCATTCTGTTGACCTGTGGTTTTCTAAACCTCTCTTGCTGCTGCTGCTGCTTTATTACATCTACAACATTTGTCAGATTGACAGCCATAAGGAAGGCAGCTGTGATGTAGGGATGGAAAGATTTTGCCTTTACCAAGATGGCCAGCTCCATACAAACATGGCGACAGAGTAAGTCAGTCCTGAGAAAAAAGGGAGAATGGTGAGTAGCCTCTCCCACATCTGTCTTTTTGGACACAGTTTCCGCAGAAGAGGTCCTCTTTAAAGCGGTTGTATGCTCATTTTTTTAACTTTTACCTATAGGAAAACCTATAGTAAGGCTTACCTGTAGGTAAAAAAAATATCTCCTAAACCTGTACGGTTTAGGAGATATTCCCCTCGGTATGCGCCGCTGACTGCAGCGGCGCATGCGCACAAGGGGATTCTCGGCTGAAAGTCCGGCAGTGGCCGGACCCGGCCAGGATGAAATCTCCCGCGCGCATGCGCGGGAGTGACAATATCACGGCTCCGGCCACTCACAGCGCCGGAGCCGTGATACCCGGAAGAAACGCAGAGGGAGCATGTCAGCTCCCTGGGCGTGGATCGGGCCAGATGTCGGGGCCTCGTTCTAAGGTAAGTATTTCATAATGAGCTAGTATGTGGTGCATACTAGCTCATTATGCCTTTTGCTTTGCAGGTGGTAAAAACAAACAAAAAAAATTAGCGGGTTTACTACCGCTTCAAGTAGCAGAGTGCCTCCAGCTCACCAGGAAGTCTTTGCTTTCTATCTACTGGGTCATCCAGTAGGATACAATGGGAAACCTACTTTTAAAGCCTGTAGAAGTAGAGGGAATGGGATTTGCCACCCTTGTTGGTGTTGTTAGTGATCTAATAAGTAAGTAGAATACTTGAAACTTTGGATTCCTATTATGGGGTTATGTTAACAAAATGTTTTCTTAATGTCAAGAGCAACCAATCAGAGTCCATGCACTACATTTTCAACTCTGAACTGCAGAAATGAAGGTTGGCTGCTATGAATAGGAGGACATTTTCTTGTTAGCACAAGTTTCATGCATAAGCCTATCACCATTTAGGTTCCTTTAACTTAAAGTATACCTAAAACCTAAAGTTTGTTTTTAGATAAAGAGGTGAGGGATTTCAACCTGGTCAAACTTTTATTGTTGTTTGGTCCCATTAGGAGATTTATTGTCTCTATTTGTCCTCCTGGTGACTTCTGTCATTGGGGCAGAAAGTGATGGGAAACAAAAATTGAGACATATTCTTCCAATGGGAACACATGTACTAGTGATAGCTAAGAGAGGATTTTCCTCAGTTTGGAAAGATATCCTGTAGATTCCGAAAAAGGTAGGAACTAAGGGACACAGATAGCACAAAAACGTAAAGTGTTTGTAAAGAATTGTAAAATAACATTAACAAGGATGTCTTTACTTAACTGGTCTGTGCAATGGAATTGCACGAGGCTTCTTACCTAGTTTTCTTAGGTCTGCCACTGATGTTCCTGGCCCCTTCTCTCCATCCAGTGCTGCTTCCCATGGCTGGTGCCCTAGCAAAGCCAGTAAGATGAGGAGGAGGGGAGAGAAGAGCTGTAGATGTGCACAGTGCTGGATCGAATAAGGGCTCTGGTAAGTATCAGGGGGGTGAGGGGCAACATTCAATGCCTAAACATTTTTTGCCTTAATGCAAGGAATGCATTAAGGTAAAAAATGTTTAGGCTTTAAAACCACTTTAAAGGGGTTTTAACCTTCTTCTACTCTAGCTAACCCTTTTTTTTTTTTTTTTTTTTTTAGATAGATATATCGTATTTATCGGCGTATAACATGCTCTGGTGTATAACACGCACCCCAAGTTTAGGAGAGAATTTTAAGGAAAAAAAACTTTTAGGAGGGAAGTTTACGGAAAAAAACTTACATTTAAATGCCCATCAATGCAGCTTTATCAGTGTTCATCTGCAGCCTTGTCCATCATTGCAGCCTTGTCAGTGTCCATCTGCAGCCTTGTCAGTGTCATTTGCAGCCTTGTCAGTGTCATTTGCAGCCTTGTCAGTGTAATTTGCAACCTTGTCAGTGTCATTTGCAGACTTCTCAGTGTAGCCTTGCCGTTTAAAAGTTGTACCGCAGAGATACAGAGGCGGATGTCCTGTGTATCTCAGTGGCGCTCGGTAGCTCTTTGGCCATTATCGGCGGCTCTCGGCCATTCTCTGTGGCTTACGGCCGTTCTCAGTGGCTCTCGGCCGATCTTGCCCATTCTAGGCGGTTCTCGGCCACTCTCGGCCATTCTCGGATGCTGTCGACTGCACTCGGCCGCTCTCGGTGCCTTTTGGTGGCCCAAGCGGGACTGCGAGTGTGGCCGAAAGCCGCCGAGATTGGCCGAGAGCAGCTGAAAGCCACCAAGAATGTCCGAGAGTGGCCAAAAGCTATAGAGAATGGCCAAAAGCGTCCAAAAGCCGCTGAGAATGGCCGAGAGGCTCACAATCGGCGGGGGATCGGGGTATAACATGCACCCATGATTTTCCCCTGATTTTAAGGGGAATAAAGTGTGTGTTACATGCCGATAAATACCGTACTTTTCTCAACCATTTTACTTTAGAGGAACCCTTGAAATAATTTTAGGTGTTGGGGAACCCCTGCTAAAACCAATTCATTAATTCATTAGGGGTCAGTTGGAAAAACATTACCTACAATGGTGGCCAGTAGAAAGAATGCCACCCTTACACAGCTAAAAAGATCATTGGTATCATGCAGCTTCTAGATAGTTGGCGTTAGCCTCAAAACTATGCAGGCATCACTAAATGGGAGGTCAATCGACCAGAATTGAAGGAACACCTAGCAGTCTCTAAAAGAACCCTAGGGTTTCACTAAACCTTGGTTGAGAATGACTGCTCTACATGCTACAAATTGAAAGTTGATAGAAGGGTTCGACAACAGGTTGCATTATATATGGCCCCTGAAGGGTTATAATGGCCTCATATCAGTGTCTGGTGTCAGATCAGATGGTGATGATGTCATTACCAACCACTAAGGGGATGAAGTTGTCGCTTTAACCTGAAGATACACTTATGAATGGATCAATATGGCCTCTATTGACTAAAGTCATAGTTTGCTTGGCTATCCATAGCTATATTAAGATTGCTTTTAATTTTAATACAACATTTTATGTGCATTGTTGTAAAGTAGTATGAAACAAGTATACAGTATATACCTAATGCACTTATACTTGCAATAACCATTTTAAGAGCATCACCTAATGCACTCCTTCATGCCAAATCACCATTAAAACAATAGCGTGCCATAAAAATAATATGGTCTTTTAGTAAAGAGCAGCCTTTAATCACGCATGTGGCTCTAAAAGTTTTAGCACTTTAGCAGAAGTTAATTGCACTTAGTTTAAGTAAAGGAACATCACACTACACCAAAGCTTGACCTCCATAATAAGCTTTTAAACCTAATGGGTATATAGTAAAATCTATTAACATTACAGAGCAACAAAGTACCTGGAAATATAAATTATTTCATGTTTAATTCAGAGAAAAGAGGTGTGGTTCCAATGGCTAATTGTTGATATTGTACCTATAGAAATGTATATATACTAAAGCCTTTTCCTGATTCTACTCATCTGCATGCTGTGCTGTCAATAAACATGATGTAGAAGAGTGGGTGTGTACATAGGCTCAGCATTTTACAGTGCATATAGTACATATAGCCTTCTCGCATTGCAATGGAAGGTTCACGTTTTTTTATAGAGTGTTATATTCAGTGAAAAGGAAAATACTGACATCAAGGAAGCTCTGTAAATATTATTACAATGTATTTTAAATGCAAGCAGTGTAAGAACATGATTTTTTCTTGCTATCAGCTTCTTCTATCCCCTGTGCAGCAGAGCTCAGAGTGAGGGAGAAGCAGCTTATGTGCTAAAACAAGGAGTATGCTATTTAGAGGAGACAGATATATGACATTAGTCTGATGCTTTTCTTTTCACCATTCAGTGATGGGACGGAACGGGACAGGGGGTTGTGGAGAGAACCTATAAAAATGAAACTGCTGGAAAAGGAAGGTCCAGTACTGCCCCCCGATCCCCCTCCCGCTGCCAGGAAAGACTGTGCTGTGTGGCAGAGCTGTGTAAATCTCAGGACTGGATGGCTAGAAATACAAATCTTTCTGGCAGGCAAAACAACATACATATATGTTATGTATTTATATGTATATATATATATATATATATATATATGTATATATATATATATATATATATATATATATATATATATATATATATATATATATATATATATATATATATACACAGTATCTCACAAAAGTGAGTCCACCCCTCACATTTTTATAAATATTTCATTATAGCTTTTCATGTGACAACACTGAAGAAATGGCACTTTACTACAATGTAAAGTAGTGAGTGTACAGCTTGTATAACAGTGTAAATTGCTCTTAACACACAGCCATTAATGTCTAAACCACTGGCAGCAGAAGTGAGTACACCCCTAAGTGAAAATGTCCAAATTGGGCCCAAAGTTTCAATCTTTTGTGGGGCCACCATTATTTTCCAGCACTGCCTTAACCCTCTTGGGCATGGAGTTCACCAGAGCTTCACAGGTTGTCACTGGAGTCCTCTTCTACTCCTCCATGACAACATCACGGAGCTGGTGGATGTTAGAGAACTTGCGCTCCTTCACCTTCCATTTGAGGATGCCCCACAGATGCTCAATAGGGTTTAGGTCTGGAGACATGCTTGGCCAGTCCATCACCTTTACCCTCAGCTTCTTCAGCAAGGCAGTGGTCTTTTTGGAGGTGTGTTTGGGGTTGTTATGTTGGAATACTGGCCTGTGGCCACATTGGCAGTACATGTTGGCATTCATGGTTCCCTCAATGAACAGTAGCTCCCCAGTGCCCGCAGCACTCATGCAGCCCCAGACCATAACACTCCCGCCACCATGCTTAACTGTAGGCAAGACACACTTGTCTTTGTACTCCTCACCTGGTTGCCGCCACACACGCTTGACACCATCTGAACCAAAAAAGTTTATCTTGGTCTCATCAGACCACAGGACATGGTTCCAGTAATCCATGTCCTTAGTGTGCTTGTCTTCAGCAAACTGTTTGTGGGCTTTCTTGTGCATCATCTTTAGAAGAGGCTTCCTTCTGGGATGACAGCCATGCAGACCAATTTGATACAGTGTGCAGTGTATGGTCTGAGCATTGACAGGTTGTTCCCCCACCCCTTTATCCTCTGCAGCAATGCTGGCAGAACTCATACATCTATTTCCCAAAGACAGCCTCTGGATATGACACTGAGCATGTGGACTCAACTTCTTCGGTTGACCATGGCGAGGCCAGTTCTGAGTGGAACCTGTCGTTAAACTGCTGTATGGTCTACCGTGCTGAGGCTCAGTTTCAGGGTCTTGTCAACAGGGCAGGACCTAGGGTGGTGGGGACCCCTGGGCTTGAGGCACTTTCAGGCCCTACCTTCTATACATTACTGTATTTAACACGCACCCCAAGTTTAAGAGGGAATTTTAAGGAAAAAAACATTTAAGAGGGAAGTTTAAGGAAAAAACTTACATTTAAATGCCCATCAATGCAGCCTTATCAGTGTCCATCTGCAGCCTTGCACATCCATCTGCAGCCTTGTCCAGTGTCATTTGCAGCCTTATCAGTGTAGCCTTGTCATTTGCAGCCTTACCACAGTGTAATTTGCAGCCTTGTCATTTGCAGCCTTGTCATTGCAATCTTGAAGTTTATAAAATGGCCCCACTGAGATACAGAGTTCTGTGTATCTCGGCGGCTCTCGGGCCCCCCCGGGACTATCAGGTCCTCTCGGTGGCTCTCGGGTCCTCTCGGCAGCTCTCAGGTCCTCTCACAGTCCCGAGAGGAGCCGAGAGTAGCCGAGTGTACTCGGCTCGGCTCACAGTCATGCCCAGTGCCCCGTTTTATGTCCACCATAGGGCGGGACTGGGCGCGACTGTGAGCAGAGTCAAGCCGAGTACACTCGGCTATGTATCTCGGCAGGGCCCCGCAGGGCCCCGCGGGGCCCCCTATTGGGCGGGGCCCATGGGCTTGAGCCCAGTCAAGCCCACTGCTAAGTCCGGCCCTGCTTGTCAATCTCCTTTTAGCCTAGGCCGTCTTTATGTAGATCAACAATTCTTTTTTTTCAGTTCCTCACAGAGTTCCTTGCCATGAGGTGCCATGTTGAACTTCCAGTGACCAGTATGAAAGCGCAAGAGCAATAACACCAAATTTAACACACCTTCTCCCCATTCACACCTGAGACCTTGTAACACTAACGAGTCCCATGATATCGGTGAAGGAAATTGCCTAATTGGGCCCAATTTGGACATTTTCACTTAGGGGTGTACAAACTTTTGTTGCCAGCGGTTTAAACATTAATGGCTGTTTGTTGAGTTATTTTGAGGGGACAGCAAATGTACATTGTTATACAAGCTGTAAACTCACTACTTTACATTGTAGCAAAGTACAATCTATGTAGTGTTGTCACATATAAAGATCTAATAATATATTATTATATATATAGTGTATTTAGCTGTTTGCCTAGAATATTTAGATGCTTGAATTTTAAAGAGACACAGTCACCAGCGTGTCCCTTTAAAAACATCAGTCTACCTAACTTAGTACTAGACCAAGCTCTTTACATTTAATTAAAATTTAAAATATGATCAGCAGCATGGGTAATTTTTCTCTTTTCTCCCCCATAGCCTAGGGAGAGGATAGCTGAGCTGTTCACTGATTGGCTGCTGCTGCAGCCAAAGGGGTCCCTTCCCTGGCAACAGGGGCAAAGAACTCTGATTGCCAGGGTAGACCAGGAGGATGCTGACTGGCCCCTGTGTCTGAATATAGTTAGACCCCTTACACACTGAGGCGCTTCTAAACTGCCCATAAAACACTGAGCACTTTTGTGACGCTTTTGTTGAGCTTTTTAGGTGTATTCTCAGGCGCTTTGAGGCATTTGTGGTGCGCTTTTTAAAGGGCTCATGACTCAAAAGTGTCTCCAAAAAGGATTTTGAGGTGCTTTTGAAGCATTTTCAGGAATTTTCAGGGTGTGAATGTAGATTTATATGAATCAAGCATGAAGTGCCATAATTTTTAACATATTTGTTACTATACTAGTTAAATGTAGCAATGGGACGAACACCCCATGTTTGGTTCCACCAGAACTCCCAAACAGAGAAAAAGTTCTGACCAAAACTGCAAACCCTATTAAAGTAAAGTAGAATAAATCATCTCCCAGCAGCTTCCAAAATCATTCTGCACTTTTTTTTTTTATATGTGCCACTCTTTTAAATATGCTTTTTGGAGCCTGGTTTGAAGTCAACACAATTTCCAGTTCGAAAATTCCAGAATTCGGAGTTTCACAATTTTTTAAAAAAAAGTGCTGAATCACAACTGATCAATTTTTGAGAAGTTCATTCATCTCAAAATGAAAATGATACTTCATCCATTAAGGTTATCCACATTTGTGTGAGTGTAGTTGTATCCGGTGGCATTGCATGGGATATTTAAAAAAATATTTAATATTTAAAAAAAATGGAGGCCCACTAACATCTGTTATAAGGAAGTAAATGAGCTATAAGATTAGAGAAATTCTATCACAGAAAAGATGTTTTTCTCATTGAAACAGAATAGGATTCTTGAGTATGATGGCTAATACTTAAAAGAAGATTTATGGAATTTAACAGGATATTTTTTTTTTTCTTGTTTGGATAATTGCCCACCTCTTTTCCTGCGCAATCACCGTGTACAGTACAGCTCGCTGCCATACAAACTGATCATCTACAATTTAGCATCAATTTTAAAATTTTAAGCATATGAAACAGATGTCTTTCTTTCCCCAAAGGTTTAAGTGTGTTGCGTCTTCTGCTACCTACGGGTATAGCCAGATGTTTCCTACGCCGACACCTGTACAGATCAGCCGTGTATCATTAGGAATTGCTCTTATTGTGTAATAAACCTTATGGGAATTGGAAGCAAGTTTGATTTAAACATGCTAAATACCAAATTCCATTATTTCACAGAACTCCAGGATGTAGATGTAGATGATATGTAAGTAGGGGATAAAGCAACCCTGCTGATCATTTCAAGGGTATTACGAATCACAGAAGAGTCAGTGACGATATAAAGCAGCATTGACAGAGTATTTATAGAGGTCATAGAGCTGATCTCCGTAAAAGTAAACTACGAGGAGATGACAAAATGATTTATGTTCCTGCGTGGCTATCTTACCGTAAACCCAATCACTAAAATCTCATACAAGCTTTAACATGTTAAAGTACAGTAAAACTTTGGTTTGAGAGCGTAACTTGGTTTGAGAGCGTTTTTCAAAACAAGTACATTTTTTTCATACATTTTTACTTGATATACAAGAGATGTCTTGATATACAAGTAGCGTCAAGTCACAAATGGGATATAATAGCACCTCTGAAGCCCCATACACACTATCAGGGGTGGGCTGACAACTCATGGGGCAATAGGAGATTATGGGGCCCCTGGGCAATAGGAGAAGATTATGGAGCCCCCAGGCAATAGAAGATTATGGGGCCCCCAGGCAATAGGAGATTATGGGGCCCCCAGGCAATAGGAGATTATGAGACCTCCAGGCAATAGATTATGGGGCCACACAGTATATACACACACACACACACACATACAGTATACACGCACAGACACACAATATACACACACAGTATACACACACTGAAAAGGTACTGGAGAGGCGGGGCAGCTATAATCTTGGGATTTAAAAAAAAACACAGATTCTTACATACTGTCCTTGGTTTTACTGAGGCTGGCAACCCTGATGGGGCCCCTTAGTGGCATGGGGCCCTCGCAGTGCCCGAGTGCCTTAATGGTCAGTCCGCCCCTGCACACTATCAGTTTTTCTGCTGAGTTTTTCCTTCAGATTTACCAAAACCATATAATATGAGGTCAAACCTTAGGAGTTTCAATTTGTATGCAATCAGGCAGGCCCTTGCACTACATAGTTTTGGTAAACCTGAAGGAAAAACTCAGGCGGCATAATTGTAGCAATATGGTTACATTTAATGAAGGTACAACATTTAGCAACTCACATGGTTGATAATTAAAACAGGCACATCTAAGTATTCAGGCATCCGGGATAAAGCTGTCCACATAGACCGTCTTCCGCACCGCCATAGACGTCATCCTTTCCATGCTGAGCTACATGAGTGCTTCAAGCCCCACTTTCAGATCACTCTACTGCAGGGTAGTCTTCCTGGTCACGATTGTAGTTTGGCAGCGATGTGCGCCGATGGCCAGGACGATGTGGACAGCTTTACCCCAGGTGCCTGCATATTTAAATGCGCCTCTTTTAATCAACCATGTGAGCTGCTAAATGTTGTACCTTCATTAAATGTAACCATATTGCTACACTTAGAGGTGCCTCTCTTCTCTTTTATACTCTGTAGCTCCTGCTGGATTTTACTAATTCCTTGTGGAGGCTTCCATTTGTGAATGGACATGTTATGGTTACACAATCACATTGCTATAATCTTTTTATATGGAGTATAAACTGGAAGACCTATGAATAAATGGTTGTGGAACTAATCATTTGAGTTTCTATTATTTCTTATGGGGAATTTTGCTTTGATATACAAGTGCTTTGGAGTACAAGCATGTTTCCAGAACAAATTATGCTTGCAATCCAAGGTTTTACTGTAATACCAAGTAATTTTTAATCCTTTTTTGTTCATCAAAAAATGCTTATACAGGTAGGCGAAGACAAACTCTGACTAAAGTTGGATAATGCTGTGTGGGGTATCTACTTACTACCCAAAACCTGGCTGAAAAACTACCAGAGGTGGCATCTATCTGTCCTGCTTTGTTGCTACTGCCACTATCACAGCAGTGAGCTCTTTAAACCCCTGCATGCGTGGTTCACTATCTCTTCCTTTACAACATTGTTGAGAGCTACTGCAACAGGAAAGAGAAAGCACACGTGCAGGGCTTTGGACCATAGAAAGTGCTTGCTCCTGTGATGGTGGGCTGAGCATTAACAGCTGGCAGAGTCGTAGCAACATCCTAGCAACAAAGCAGAATGGGAGAGAATGCCATCTCTGAGAGATTTATAACAAGGGCATTATTAAAATGGTTGCAGCCCTCTCTATGTTCTAGAAAAGTATTTCTCTATTCCAGTCCTCAAGGTGCTTCAACGGGTCATGTTTTCAAGATTTCCCTTAAATGAAACAGCTGTGGTAATTACTAATGCGGTGAAACTGATCAAATCATCTGTGCAAAATAATGGGAAGTCTGAAAACATGACCTGTTGGGGGCGCCTTGAGGACTAGAGTTGGGAAACACTGTTCTAGATCACCTGGTTGATCCTGACAGTTTCTGTGTCCCCCCTGTCTGTCTCATGGTTGCTGATGCATGATTACCATGGTCAGTTTATGCACCTCCGTTATCCCACTGCTCTGCTCTGACAATCTTTCCCCTTTCCCCCTTCCTTCCTGTCAGCATGAGGGTGGCTCTCTTCCCCACCGCTCCCGCCGCTATCTTGCTGTATACTGCAGCAAATATACATGTATCCCTTCCTTTCTTATGAAAAGGCTAAATACCCTTTCCCACACTGCCGCTGTGTGGTCACGTGACCCCCTTGTGACGGCTGGGGGAGAAAAGGTATTTAGTCTTTTAATTTTAAACACTATTGTTGATGTTAACAAACACTTTAACTTTGGACAAAACTGAACAGTTTGTTTTTATGTGCATGATCCCCTTACTTGCATAGGCATTTTTTGATAAAGGTGAACTAACCCTGTAAAAGGATTGGATTTTTTGTAGTACAAAAAAAACATACCTACACTTACCTGCTCTGTGTAATGCTTTTGCACAGAGCAGTCCCGATTCTCTTCTTCTAGGGTTCCCCCACCGGCTGTCCATGTGCCTCCTCTTCGTCTGGTGACCCCACGGTAGAGCTGCACAACTAACCGTTCAAAAATCATGATCTCGATTCAACCCCCCTGACGATCTCTATTGCAGAGTTTGCCGATTTCTTTCATATAACAAGTTAACAACTTATCTGCTCACTCAGCTGTCAAAAGAAAACATCAGGCAGTCTGCCAAGTTTTTAACATGAAACATTGTAACTAACTCTTCCTCCTTAGATCAAAGGGATACACTTCTGTGTGAAAAAAAAAATACAGACAGTCTGCCAAGTTTTTAAACAAGCGTAATTGCAGGAAGTTTAACCACTTAAAGTCTAAATCTTTTTCTGACATTTGTTTCTTAAGTTAAAATCAATATTTTTTGCTACAAAATTACTTGGAACCCCCAAACATTATATATATTTTAGCAGAGACCCTAGGGAATAAAATGTCAATTACTGCAATATTTTATGTCACACGGTATTTGCCTGGGGTATTTTTTTGGGGGAAAAATACACTTCAATTGATAAAAAAAAAAACGGTAAAGTTAGCCCAATTGTTTTTGTTTTAATGTGAAAGATGATGTTACGTCGCAAGAATCGTGAGAGAATCGTGATCTATCTTCTAAGCAAAAAAATTGTGATTCTTATTTTAGCCAGAATCGTGCAGTTCTACCCCACTGAAACCGCTTTCCCTGAGGGCACCGATTTGTGTTCGACCCCAAGCCCCGCTGCTGTGTCCAGGATTTGATTGACAGCAGTGGGAGTCAATGGCTTCTGCTACTTTCCACCTGTCCAATGAGGAGAGAGACAGCTGCAGTTAATAAACCTTAAGGCTTTAATGTTAAAGCTTGTATGAGATTTTACCACCCTAGGTGGCGAGGGATTTTCTATATTTTGCATTATTTTCCCTTCTTTCTTTTTTTGTCTATTTTCACCTCTTTCTTTTGTCTTTCTCCCTGGCCAGGCTGTGTATTTCTTGGTCTTCTGTGGACCCAGTAGGCTCAGGTATTGGACCCCTATTTTGGTCTTCATTATCATTTACCTCCTTTTTTTCACAACTTTCCTTTTCTTTTTTCGATAAGCCCTCTGCACTAATTTGTTATAAATACTGTTATATTATGTTTTGGGGTTTTATAAGTTATTTGACCTTACCTGGGTGATATCTAATTGAGATAATTTATTTTGCTTATGTCACCAGATTTGTACTGGAGTCTGTTGGTCTTCGGGATGTATTACTGTATCTTCCCAGATCCTACACAACAATATAAATATGTGTATTACAGAAAGTTTAACAATCAGCAGATAAAGATACTCCAAATCCCTGGTGTTAGCACTTCAATCATGCTGGCACCATGGTTGTTATGGTGTCAGGATGATTGAAGCGCATTATTTCTATAATTACATTGTAATATAGAATGAAATCATTCAACTCACTATAATGCAGAATGAGTGGGAGCCCTCAGGACATCTGTGTCCCCATCAGAGGAGTCCCCCTCACATCTGTGTCCCTATCAGTGTAGTCCTCCTTACATTTGTGTCCCCATCAGCAGAGCCCCTACTTATATCTGTGTCCCCATCAGTGGAGCCCCTCCTTACATCTGTGTCCCCATCAGCGGAGTCCTCCTCACATCTGTGTCCCCATCAACGGAGCCCCTTCTTACATCAGTGTCCCCATCAGCGGAGCCCCTCCTCACATTTATGCCCCCATCAGCGGAGACTGTTCTTACACCAGTTTCCTCATCAGTGGAGTCCTCCTTACATCGGTGTCCCCATCAGTGGAGCCCCTCCTTACATCTGTGTCCCCATTAGCAGAGCCCCTACTTACATCTGTGTCCCCATCAGCGGAGTCCTCCTTACATATGTGTCCCCATCAGCGGAGCCCCTCCTTACATCTGTGTCCCCATTAGCAGAGCCCCTACTTACATCTGTGTCCCCATCAGCGGAGTCCTCCTTACATATGTGTCCCCATCAGCGGAGCCCCTCCCCCCATCTGTGTCCCCATCAGCGGAGCACCTCCTTACATCAGTGTCCCCATAAACAAAGTCCTCCTCACATCTCAGTATCCCCATCAGCAGAGTCCTCTTCACATGTGTCTCCATAAGCAGAGTCCTCCCCACATGTGTCCCCATCAGCGGAGCCCCTCCTTACATCTGTGTCCTCTTCAGCAGAGTCCTCCTCACATCTGTGTCCTCTTCAGCGGAGTCCTCCTCACATCTGTGTCCTCATCAGCGGAGCCCCTTCTTACATCAGTGTCCCCATCAGCGGAGCCCCTCCTCACATCAGTGTCTCCATCAGAGGAGCCCCTCCCTACATCTGTGTCCCTATCAGCGGAGCTCCTCCTTACACCAGTGTCCCCATCAGTGAAGTCCTCCTTACATCTCTGTCCCCATCAGCGGAGCTCCTTCTTACATCAGTGTCCCCATCAGCAGAGTCCTCTTTACATCTCAGTATACCCATCAGTGGATTCCTCCTTACATCTGTGTCCTCATCAGCGGAGCCCTTCCTCACATCTGTGGCCCCATCAGCAGAACCTCTTTTTACATTAGTGTCCCCATCAGCAGAGCCCCTGCTCACATCTCAGTGTCCCCATCAGTGGAGCCCCTCCTCACATCTGTGTCCCCATCAGCGGAGCCCCTGCTCACATCTCAGTGTCCCCATCAGCGGAGACCCTCCTCACATCTGTGTATCCATCAGCAGAGCCTCTTCTTACATCAGTGTCCCCATCAGTGGAGCCCCTCCTTACATCTGTGTCCTCTTCAGCAGAGTCCTCCTCACATCTGTGTCCTCTTCAGCCGAGTCCTCCTCACATCTGTGTCCCCATCAGCGGAGCCCCTCCTCACATCAGTGTCTCCATCAGAGGAGCCCCTCCCTACATCTGTGTCCCTATCAGCGGAGCTCCTCCTTACACCAGTGTCCCCATCAGTGGAGTCCTCCTTACATCTCTGTCCCCATCAGCGGAGCTCCTTCTTACATCAGTGTCCCCATCAGCAGAGTCCTCTTTACATCTCAGTATACCCATCAGTGGATTCCTCCTTACATCTGTGTCCTCATCAGCGGAGCCCTTCCTCACATCTGTGTCCCCATCAGCAGAACCTCTTTTTACATTAGTGTCCCCATCAGCAGAGCCCCTGCTCACATCTCAGTGTCCCCATCAGTGGAGCCCCTCCTCACATCTGTGTCCCGATCAGCGGAGCCCCTGCTCAAAGCTCAGTGTCCCCATCAGCGGAGCCCCTCCTCACATCTGTGTATCCATCAACAGAGCCTCTTCTTACATCAGTGTCCCCATCAGTGGAGCCCCTCCTTACATCTGTGTCCCCATCAGCGGAGTCCTCCTTACATCTGTGTCCCCATCAGCGGAATCCAACCTTACATCTGTGTCCCCATCAGCAGAGCCCCTCCACACATCTATGTCCCCATCAGTGGAGCCCCTCTTTACATCTGTGTTTACAATCAGCAGAAGCCCCCCCTTACATCTGTATCCCCATCAACAGAGCCCCTTCTTATATCTGTATCCCCATCAGCAGAGTCCTCCTTACATCTGTGTCCCCATCAGCGGAGCACCTCCTTACATCAGTGTCCCCATCAACAGAGTCCTCCTCACATCTCAGTGTGCCCATCAGCAGAGTCCTCCTCACATGTGTCCCTGGCAGCAGAGCCCCTCCTTCATGCCATGTCTGTCCCTTTCTGTAGCCTGTTGTAGTGATACAAATCACCCGGCTGTAGTGATACTATGGGCGGGCGGAAGTTGTCTGGCGTGATGGACTGCGCCACAAGCCCATTTAAAACCCCACAAATGAAGCGTCTCCTCTGCAATCTCGTGATTTCATAGACTTCGCACTTCCCATAGTGCACTATCTAGCACCAAACACAGTGCACTAAAAAGGACATTTTTTTCATTTTTTTTTTCTTGTATAGGACCTTTTTTTTGTGTAAATTATTATTATTTTTTTTATTCATTTTTTGTGACTGCTGGGGGGGGCAGCTCCCATGCGCCCCCTATGGACGGGCCACAGCTGCTTATAAATAAAAAAATTCAAAAGCTTGTATGAGATTTTAGTGATTCCCTTACTAGAGAAATTTCCTCTCACTTCCTGTTTTGGCCTATGAGACAGAAGGAAGTGAAAGGATATTTTCCCAATGGCAAATTGGCAAAAAACACATGGCAAAAAAAAATAAAAAATCAGGCATCCGGGATAAAGCTGTCCACATAGACCGTCTTCCGCACCGCCATAGACGTCATCCTTTCCATGCTGAGCTACATGAGTGCTTCAAGCCCCACTTTCAGATCACTCTACTGCAGGGTAGTCTTCCTGGTCACGATTGTAGTTTGGCAGCGATGTGCGCCGATGGCCAGGACGATGTGGACAGCTTTACCCCAGGTGCCTGCATATTTAAATGCGCCTCTTTTAATCAACCATGTGAGCTGCTAAATGTTGTACCTTCATTAAATGTAACCATATTGCTACACTTAGAGGTGCCTCTCTTCTCTTTTATACTCTGTAGCTCCTGCTGGATTTTACTAATTCCTTGTGGAGGCTTCCATTTGTGAATGGACATGTTATGGTTACACAATCACATTGCTATAATCTTTTTATATGGAGTATAAACTGGAAGACCTATGAATAAATGGTTGTGGAACTAATCATTTGAGTTTCTATTATTTCTTATGGGGAATTTTGCTTTGATATACAAGTGCTTTGGAGTACAAGCATGTTTCCAGAACAAATTATGCTTGCAATCCAAGGTTTTACTGTAATACCAAGTAATTTTTAATCCTTTTTTGTTCATCAAAAAATGCTTATACAGGTAGGCGAAGACAAACTCTGACTAAAGTTGGATAATGCTGTGTGGGGTATCTACTTACTACCCAAAACCTGGCTGAAAAACTACCAGAGGTGGCATCTATCTGTCCTGCTTTGTTGCTACTGCCACTATCACAGCAGTGAGCTCTTTAAACCCCTGAATGCGTGGTTCACTATCTCTTCCTTTACAACATTGTTGAGAGCTACTGCAACAGGAAAGAGAAAGCACACGTGCAGGGCTTTGGACCATAGAAAGTGCTTGCTCCTGTGATGGTGGGCTGAGCATTAACAGCTGGCAGAGTCGTAGCAACATCCTAGCAACAAAGCAGAATGGGAGAGAATGCCATCTCTGAGAGATTTATAACAAGGGCATTATTAAAATGGTTGCAGCCCTCTCTATGTTCTAGAAAAGTATTTCTCTATTCCAGTCCTCAAGGTGCTTCAACGGGTCATGTTTTCAAGATTTCCCTTAAATGAAACAGCTGTGGTAATTACTAATGCGGTGAAACTGATCAAATCATCTGTGCAAAATAATGGGAAGTCTGAAAACATGACCTGTTGGGGGCGCCTTGAGGACTAGAGTTGGGAAACACTGTTCTAGATCACCTGGTTGATCCTGACAGTTTCTGTGTCCCCCCTGTCTGTCTCATGGTTGCTGATGCATGATTACCATGGTCAGTTTATGCACCTCCGTTATCCCACTGCTCTGCTCTGACAATCTTTCCCCTTTCCCCCTTCCTTCCTGTCAGCATGAGGGTGGCTCTCTTCCCCACCGCTCCCGCCGCTATCTTGCTGTATACTGCAGCAAATATACATGTATCCCTTCCTTTCTTATGAAAAGGCTAAATACCCTTTCCCACACTGCCGCTGTGTGGTCACGTGACCCCCTTGTGACGGCTGGGGGAGAAAAGGTATTTAGTCTTTTAATTTTAAACACTATTGTATAAAAAACTATTGTATAAATAAAAAAATTCAAAAGCTTGTATGAGATTTTAGTGATTCCCTTACTAGAGAAATTTCCTCTCACTTCCTGTTTTGGCCTATGAGACAGAAGGAAGTGAAAGGATATTTTCCCAATGGCAAATTGGCAAAAAACACATGGCAAAAAAAAAAAAAAAATCCTGACAGGATTATAAATCTCCCTTTCGCTATTAAAATATAAAGAAAATGGTTTTGCCTTTAGTTCTACTTTAGGCTTGGTCCACACATATGCGAATTGGATCCGCATATTCCATCCAATTCGCATGACAGGCAAGTGTGACCGGCTCTCAATTAAGCCATTTTACACATGTCCAGGGTGGCCACGGTCCAGATTGAAAAAGGGTCTGGTGCGTCTTTGGGTCAAGTCCAGGTGTGAATTCAGGCTAAAATTTGGACGTGAATTGCACCTGATCGGTATACAGGAACGCACCAGAGCCCAGGCACAAACCCACGGCCGCATATATGCGAACCTGGCCTCAATGAATTAAGGATTCGTTTTCCGCAGTTCATTCATGCGATGAATACTTCATTACCATGATACTAATCTGCTGGCAAGATGAACTACTCCAGCACCTAGCCATAGCGGATGGACATGAATACTCCACGTGGAGAGGTCTGTTTGATATGTACCTGTTGCTTACATTACACTGGCAGGAAATGATGTCATTAACACATGGTGGATCTCAGTATCTCCTTTGACATAGCCCTTTAGGGTGTATTCTGTATGTATCAGTATATATTCTGTACGTTTGTCACACATGCCTTGATGAAGAAGCTGTGGAAGGCCTCAAAATATTAATTTTCGCATGTGGATGAAAGCTGATTAATTTCAAGCAGTGTGCTGGCAACCTATGTATTCCAATTCCCGATCTGCTGGCTGGCTCACCAAAGTGTAGTCTATGTAGGTGCTGGAGATAAGTCCTCATTTCTTGGCATTCGCAACATTTGCTGTATTGACCACGTTACTAGCAAAACCTTGTTGGATCTTCCACATCCGGCATCTGGACATCTCTTATACCGACTCTCCTTGCTGCCTTGGGTTGCCGTTTAATTCTGTGCAGCAGTACTAGACACAGATATATATTCTCCTTTCTGACAATGTGCACAAAACAACCTCGTTAAGTGTAATTTCCTCTCTGTACACGAGCTTCTCTCTGTTTATAAACTCCCAGAAACAAGCCCATATGAATGCATGAAGCTGCCGCAGGTTCCTGCCGGAATAAGACGTTATCTCCGGAAATAGAGAAACGCTCGTACAATTTGCAGCGCGGTGTCGGCACTCCGAGCTTTATGACTTATTTCTAATTTGTATTGATGGCCTTAAAGTCGCATGCTTTGCAGTTCTATGAAAGAAAAGATTATAAATGGAGATTAATTATAATTTTGCTAGCTCAGTACTTGTAAAACTAAAGCAATTTATATTCTTTCCCTTAATGATCTCCATTCCTGATTGCAGTAATGTAATCTAATTGTGATTATGATCGTATCTGAATCATGTGGGCCTCAATGTGATTGAAACTACTTTTTGCATTAAAAAGTAATTTTAGAGTAATGATGAAAAGTTACTGTGGAAAATTGGCAAGTAATATATTTTACTCAGTATCTTAAATTTCTGTTTTTATTTCCGATGATATCTTTTTTTTAATCTAGGCTGGGCCAAGGATACCTTCGCTGGAACGCCGCGGGCTGACATTAAAGGAATAAGATCTATAATTCACATACAGAGCTGTTCATTTTGAGCGAGAAAATGGGTTTGGAAGGAATCTGACAGATCACACTCTTACAGATTTTGTTTGAATGAAATCGTTACACACACACACACACACACACTATATATATATATATATATATATATATATATATATAGATAGATAGATAGATAGATATTTTATATATATATATATATATATATATATATATATATATATATAGAGATAGATATATATATATATATATATATATAGATAGATATATATATTATCACAAAAAGTATTGGGACGACTGCCTACACACACACATGAACTTTAATGGCATCCCACTGTTAGCCTGTAGGGTTCAATATTGAGTTGGCCCACCCTTTGCAGCTATAACAGCTTCAACTCTTCTTGGAAGGCTGTCTACAAGGTTTAGGAGTGTGTCTATGGGAATGTTTGACCATTCTTCCAGAAGCGAATTTGTGAGGTCAGGCACTGATGTTAGATGAGAAGGCCTGCTCACAGTCTCCGTTCATGCCAAAGGTGTTCTATCTCGTTGAGGTGCAGGCCAGTCAAGTTCCTCCACCCCAAACTTGCTCATCCATATGTTTATGGACCTTGCTTTGTGCACTGGTCCAAACTATGTGGTGGAGGGGGGATTATGGTGTGGGGTTGTTTTTCAGGGATTGGGCTTGGCTCCCTAGTTCCAGTGAAGTGAAATCTTAAGGCGTCAGCATACCAAGAAATTTCATGCTCCCAACTTTGTGGAAACAGTTTGGGGATGACCTTTTCCTGTTCCAACATGACTGCGGACCAGTGCACAAAGTAAGGTCCATAAAGACATGGATGAGCGAGTTTGGGGTGGAGGAACTTGACTGGCACTTGACTTGACTGGAATGAGTGAGCTCTGTCCCCCTAAGAAGTCTGTTACTGGCAGGTAGTGCCAGGGTAAGGCCATCTAGAGCCAAGGGCAAACATGCTAAACTGTGCAGCCCCCAAGATGTACAAGCATCATGTGTTAGCAGGAATCTACACCCCCCCCCCCCAAAAAAAAATAGGCACTGATCTGCATGCTTACCCTCTAAGCATAAATTCCCCTTCCTACCAAAAAATATCCATGCCCCCTACTAAAATCTCCCCAAGCATGAATGACCCATCCCCAACAAAAAAAAAATCACCCCCTCAGCACAAGTCCTTCACCCTACAAATCCATAAAATTTCCTCTCCAAGTACACATACTCTGCCCCCCACTCCAAATCCCCCCTCCCTGCACAAATCCACCCCATACCCCCACTTGGCACAAATCCCCCCTCTCCCCCCCAACAGCATAAATACCCCCAATCACCCCTACCAGTAGTCCCCCAAATTCCACCTCCCAACACAAAGCCCATCCCCAATCTCCTCATGCCACCCCTCCCCCACCTGACATGAAACCACAGTTTCTAGGGCAGCCGCCATTCCTGCCCACCCCTTGTCCTGGCCCTGCTCACCAAATGAAACTAAATTAAAAAAACAAACAAATGCAACCATCCCATTTTTGTTGTTAGTGTTTGCTAGGCTTTAATCAACAGGAGTGCATTTATTGAAGGCATATAATCTGGTTACTATGCAAGAACTTTTTCACCAGGGACTGTAGGGAAATTTCACTTTGCAAAGAATATCCATTCCAAAAAAAAAAAAAAAACATTCATAAAAATGTGTTTTTGCTTGCAGATGTTTGGATGATGGAAGTCAACAGAGCCTCGCCGCGTTCAAGGGAAAACTCCCTTGCAAACTGAACAGCTTACTTGCCTTTAGTAAATCATCACTATAATCTCCCTGTCCAAAGATGATCAATTTGAGAATCCTCATTACATGTAATGTTGATAGGATGTTACTCCATCCTCTATACCTGAAGAAGGGGATGCCTAAGTTCCTCAGAATGCACTGGCTGTATTTTATCTGACTGACTGCTATTGGCAATGAAGGCATTTTGAATTATAACCCATAAGGGTTGATTTACTAAAGGTAAATAATTCATTTGCTTTTCAACTGAATTTTTTATTTTGCCGGGTAATGTTAGCCTTTGCTTAGTGAATGTAGTGAAAATTCTCTTTTTTCAAAATACCCAATTACCTGGAAAGGAAAAAAAATCTGTATTTTTGCTTGCATGTGATTGGATGATGGAAGTTATTCGCTAAGCTTGTTAATGTCTCCCCTTTCTTTTCAACAGGACACAATGGTTTACACAATCTCTTATCCTTTTATCTTGATTTTTAGCCTTTGGCTTTTGTACCAATTTATTTACACTTACTGCATGCTCCCCATGCCCGCCATGAAGGAAATTTGATGGTGCTGCTGTCTTGGTTGCCCATAAGTGTTGCCCCTAAGTGTTGGTAAGCGACAGTGTCATTGTGTAACCCACACTTTTTTTGCTTATTGTATCATGACCATACTTTCATTTGTTACAATGTGATTATAATTTGTGTTTTATACATATATTTTTACAGATTTGATTAATATTATTCTTCCTGAAGAAGCAGAGATTTCCACAAAACATGTAGAGAACTCGCCATTCACTGAGGATTAACTATCCCTCCACCTCCAACCTTGGAGGGTACCAAGCATCAGTGTAACATGTGTTTGTTTGTTCTATAACACTGGGTCCCATGTTCGTGGATGCCCTATGTAATAGGGCCCATTGGAGGGGAATTCGGTCAGCAAATCAGAACACATGAGATGTAGAGCATGATGTCACCACCTTGCCTCTCCACCTTCTCCAATCAGAGATCGCTTTGCATTCATTCAGAAAATGCTAAGCATTCTTTAAATGGTGCCCATGCCGAGTGGCCAAGCTCTAGCACAACCCTTTTTTCCCTGGGGTGCCTTGAGGCTTCTCCAGGAGTGCCTTGTCAAAATGCCTAAAAAAAATTCAAAAATTGTATACAAGCCAGAGGTTTTCACTATGCACCATTACGACTTTCTAGACACTGGCATCCCAACAACCAATGATGTCATCAATTGAGAAGCCTGTCGCCTACACAGCATCCTTGTTTGACCCTCCTTTGCCTCTCTCTCTCTCTCTCTCTCAGCACTGAGGTCACATTAGCTGACTGATGGAGAGAAATTGAGGGAGAAGGGAAACATTGGAATACTAGTCACTCCCAGTGTGCAAAAGTGTATTTGCTTTCGAAGAAAAAAATGACCTCTAATGTTGGGTGTTCTACATGTGTGGATGTTACTGCATTAAAGTGGTTGTAAACCCTTACAACACACTTTTTGCTACAGGTAAGCCTATAATAAGGCTTACCTGTAGCTATCCTGCATATCTCCTAAACCTGAACTGTCTAGGAGATATCCCCTGTATTTGCATGTGCCGATATCATCGGCACATGCACACTGAAGCAAACTGAAGTACGTGCCGTTGCTTCAGTGAGTGTGCCGTTACCGGCGGCTCCTGCGCGATACCCAGAAGTAACTCCGGGAGCGACGTCGGCCGTGGGAGCAGTGTACCAGCACGGCTACGGGGGCTTTGATCTCAGGTAAGTAATTCATAATGAGCTAGTATGCTATGCATACTAGCTCATTATGCCTTTGTCTTGCAGGTTTTTTTTTTTATTTTTTTTTATTGGGTTTACAACCACTTTAAGGAAAACAGTTATGCCGTGTACACACAACCGGACTTTCCAGCAAACTAGGTCCAACGGTCTTCCGGACTGACTTTTCAGTGGAGTTCCGGTGGACTTTTTGAACTAACGGACTTGGCCACACACAATCACACCAAAGCCAAATGGATTTGAATAAGATGGCGTACGACCGGACTAGAGTAAGGAAGTTCATAGCCAGTAGCCAATAGCTGCCCTAGCGCCGGTTTTTGCCCTTCGGACTAGCATACAGACGAATGGATTTTTCCACCGGGCTCGAGTCCGTCGGAAAGATTTGAAACATGTTCTAAATCTAAAGTCTGTCTGATTTTTCGACAGCAAAGGTCCGATGAAGCCCACACATGATCGAATTGTCCGACGGATTCGTTCCATCGGACCTTTGCTGTCGAAAAGTCCGGCTGTGTCTATAATTTTAAAGGGTGCCTTGATGGAAAAAAGGTTGAGAAACACTGCTCTAGCGGGTCAGCCGCTCAGTCCGGGACCCAGAAGCAAGTGGAGATCATTAGCGTAGCGTTGCCTACTACAGTGATTTCTAGCTTCCATGGGCATATATAGTTATAATCCAAGCTGGATCAATGTAACTATCTATAAAAAAAAAAATATGTACCTGGAATTCCTCTTTATGAATGGTAGCACCAATATTTTAATCCCAAAAGGTTCATTTTAATAACTTTGACCTTTAAAACTGTCCGCTTCTCTTACAACATGGGCTGTTTGTTCCACAGATTGTCATTGCAATTATTCTTTCCAACTGCACAGAACTGTAACTTAAAAGTAATTCTTAAAGAATTATTTTTGTCACTGAAAACATATAAACTGTTTTATTGGAATCCACGCTGCTTAAATTGCCTGCGAATGCAAACTCTGGCATGCAAAGCGTCGTTTTCCATTGGCAAAATGGCCGTACATAAGCATTTTTAAACCTCGCTATTTAGGGAATGGTGCCGTGAAAAAAAAAAAATCATATTGCTTTACAGGGCAATAACCGTAAAGTCAACTGTGGTTTCTGCAGTGTTTATATATTTAGTATAAAAATTCTTGGATATAAAACAGATTCTTCTCCCGACGTATAGTCATTTTTTATGTGATGATAAATCATATCATATGTCTTAAAACAAATATTAAGGTTTTGCGTACCTTTGCAGATTTACATGTCACATAAACACATCGGAGGATAACAAGCACGCACCGAAAGGTCTCCCCTTACATTCTGATTGTGTAGCATGGCGGGTTCTAAAAACAAATAGGTTTTTATTGTGTTCAATAACTTGGAATTCACATATACAATGTGGGAGATTACACTATTGCTGCTTTTAATTTAACCAAATTTAAACAGAAAGCTTAAAAAAAAAATCAAAATATTTAACTGTGATTGGTTGTATGACAGAATTCCACAGAGGACAATTCATTTTCACATTCCGTTCTATGGCTGAGATTAACTGTTTGCCATCAGTGTCTGTACATATATATCTCAAATTCCTTGGTAGTTAAAATAGATGTCATCCCTAACTGAAGGACATTTAGTTTGTGAAAGCACGCTGTATCATAAACAGTTTACATTTTTGCTGATAAAATACTTGTTTTAACTTTTTTCTTCCTATGTTGCATCTCAGTGCTGCTAATCTACTGCAACCTCTTGCAGTCACATACCATATGCATGCACTTCAGCAATGGCTGCTTGACATTTCTCAGGGTGGGTTTCCTGATGATGAACTCAATTAACTATGCCTACTTAAAGTGGATCTTCACCCTTAAGAATGACTTCTGCCCTATCCAACCCTCCTCCCCTTCGCTTTCTAAATAGGGAAAATTTTCTTTTCACTTTTTTTAACTTGTTCAGATCCGCGCCATAGCCGAATAACACCTACAGCGCGGATCTGCTTTCCCGGGAGGCCGTCAATAGACTTGCTCCTCTTTGCATGCTGGCCACGCCCCCCTGAACGAGACTCAGGTGATCATAGACACCTTACCACATGATCAGCTGTCAGCCAATGACAGCTGATCACGTGATGTAAACAGAAAATCGGTAATCGTTTTTTTTTCTTCTCACACTGATAGCGTGAGGAGAAAAGAAAGCCGATCACCGCCTTCTGTTGAAGGGAGATCGGTCCTGAAGAGGAAGAGTCGAAGCCACCTCATATGTGCCCACCAAGTACCTCCTGCCAGTGCCATGAGTCAGTGCCCACAGTGCCCACCAATCAGTGCCCACCAGTACATAAGTGCCAGCACTCTGTGCCACCTATCAATGCCCACGAGTGCCACTTATCAATGCCCACCAGTGGTGCCAATCAGTGCCTATCAGTGTCACCTACCAGTGCCAATCAGTGCCCATCACTGCCACCCATCAGTGCCCGCTATCAGTGGCACCCATTAGTGCCCTTCAGTGCCACCTATCAATGCCCTTCAGTGCCGCCCATCAGTGCTACCCATCAGTGCCACCTCTTAGTGTCCACTAATGCCACCTCTCAGTGCCCACCAGTGCCACCTCATCAGTGCCCACCAGTTCTGCCTCAACAGTGCCCATCAATGTAGCCTATCAGTGCCCATCAGTGCCTATCTGTGCCCATCAGTGTAGCCTCATCAGCATACATCAATGAAGGAGAAAAATTACCTCTTTGTAAAATTTATTAACAAAATATCAAACGGTTCTGTACTTTTTTAAATCTGTCTTTTTTAATTTGTTTAACAAAAAATAAAAGAAAGAAAGCTCTACTTGTGGGAAAAAATGATAAAAATGTAATTTGAGTACAGTGTAGCATGACCGCGCAACTGTCATTCAAAGAGCCCAGCCCAGCCCCCCCCACATGTCATTCATCTAGGCAAACACCATACACTGTCCTCCTTTTGCTACTGGGATATGCATGTCATATATCCCAGTAGGCAAAATGCTTCATTCACAAAGGTGGAGGGGGCGGACCATGAACATGGCATGCCATGAACCAGGAGGAGCCGGGACCAAAAGGTGGCAGAGAACCAAAAGATCTCGGTGGGAAAATGTTGAATCCTCTAGACAAGTCAGTATCACCAATGATAGCAACGGACCACCCGGTAACCCGGGGGGGGGGGGGGGGTAGGGAGGGGGGCGTTGGTGAGCGAAGATCTTTTTAAAGTAAAACTAAGCGCAAACTTGTTTTGCATTGTGAATAGAGTAAGGGAGGGTTATAACCCCTGTCAGTTTTTTTGTTTTTTTTGCCATCTGTGTCTTATTAGGGAGATTTCCCTTCACTTCCTTCCTCTCCCACAGCCAAAACAGGAAATAAGGGAATCCCTGGTCATCACCTTGGTTTCCAGATTTAGTGTCCCTATTGGAATATTTTCCCTCCATAACTGTTCTGGGGACAGCCCAACATTTGGGATTTTCTTTTGCTTTCACTCTCACATAGGTAGAGGGATTGGCGGAGGGGTGTATGTGGTAGGAGGAGGGAGCAGGGGGGTTTGTGCTGGAAGAGGGGTGGAGGGGTAAATTTGTGCAATTAGAGGGGTATTGGTGAAAATGATTTATGCCATCAGTCCACCAAATCCCATCATGTGGTATTCTCTACAGAGTGTGATGTGTTTAGTCTTTATTTTGAAGTGAGTGCAGCAAAGATTGAGTTCTCAGGGCTGCGCACCATTCCTGCAGAATTTGTATTTATTTTACAAAAACTGAAAATATAGCAAGAGGAAATGGGAGACACACACTTGGGAGGGAACACTCAAAACTCCCAGATGGACAGGAACATAATTGCATTGTTGGTGCAATCAAGACATAAATAGCCAAGGGCTAACCTTACCCACCAGCCTCCAGCAGTTAAAATATCACTTCTTTATTTATTTATTTTATATAACACCCCCTAGCACCACCACCACCTTTTCTTACCCACCTTCCTTGTGATGTGAAACGGTCCATTTCCTGTAGAGTACTTTAAAAGAACACATGTGGATCCCGTCTTTTCACTCTCTGACCTCCAAAGGCAAAGTCAAAGGCAGAGGAAACCAAAGAAGATTCTCTATTTATTTGGTTTATTTTATTGCATGACATAGTTAAATCTAAGATATACGCAAATATATCATAGGATTTGTTCTAGGAAAAAAACTATACTCTAGAAGAACTAGGCAATATGCCATAAAATCATATCATTAATTTTGTCATATCACACACAACCATCAACCAATAAATACAGGATCCCCATCGGTTTCCTCATCTGTAAAGGTCCTGCTATATCACAGGTGTCCCCTTTAGTAAAAATAGGGAAGTCAGATCCAGTGAGTAGAATGGACACATATAGTATACTTAATTCCTTAATTCAGTTTTCGACCCCTGATTAGAGGGATCAAAAACAGCTTGCCATTTATCTATATGGTTGGCTGGATGTAAATGGATGTGCCTCCATTTACATGAAGATCTGTTCAGGTTTGTTGGGTTGAACAAAATAGGTTCACTTATTAAGAAGCTGACTGCGTCCAGGCTTGAACATCCACCCCAAACTGTAGGTAACCCCAAGGTGTTTGGCTACATGGAAACAGCGGCAGGCATAGTAGGCCTGGTATTAGTTTATATAGGCCAGTGATGGGAAACCTTGGCACCCCAGATGTTTTGGAACTACAATTCCCATGTTGCTTATGCACTCTGCAGTGTAGTTGAGCATCATGGTAAATGTAGTTCCAAAAAATCTGGGGTTCCAAGGTTCACCACCACTGATACAGGCTGAGCGTCTGTCATTATTCACATGCTCTGGTCATTCTGCTGATTCTTGGAACTGGAATCATGTTATGTTGCTGAATGGCCATTTGAAGGAGGCCTAATGGTAATGCCTTGTGAACTCACTAAATGGTTATAACCAGTAATTATTCTTTTGTGTTTATTCACCGTAAAGCATTAGATAAAGGGTTAGTGCACTTTAGACAATATAAGCTAATCCACCCTTCCATGCCCTCCTGAAATGAGCTAAAATTCCTCTTACCTGAGTAGGACAGCCACAGCCAACCTCAATGTTTCCATCCTCCAAGAAGAAACATTCTTCACCACCGGCCACACCTGTACAGTGAGTACTCATAGACTTCAAACAGTCCCTGATTTTGAGCGACAGTCCCTGATTTGGAGCAATGTCCCTCTGTTCCTCGTTCCTCCTCATGTGTCCCTCATTTTAGTCTGATCTGTATAGGTGTATATAAAATGAAATATTTATCTTTCAAAAGGTGTTTTCCAGCGCTAAACCTTTCATCCGATTTCTAAATTCCTGCACTTTGTAAATTTGAACAGCCAGTGTAAAGGAATAGTAGTGGTGAAAAAAGCACTTGTGGGTTTAACTAATATTTTTTTGTATAATTCTCCTTTAAAGTGGTTGTATACTTCATTTTTTTACTTTTACCTACAGGAAAGCCTATAATAAGGCTTACCTGTAGGTAAAAAAAATATCTCCTAAACCGGTACGGTTTAGGAGATATTCCCCTCGGTATGCGCCGCTGACTGCAGCGGCGCATGCGCACAAGGGCATTCTCGGTCTGAAAATCCGGAAGTGGCCGACCGGCCGGAATGAAATCTCCTGCGCGCATGCGCGGGAGTGACGATATCGCGGCTCCGGCCACTCACAGCGCCGGAGCCGCGATACCCGGAAGAAACGCAGAGGGAGCATGTCAGCTTCCTCGGCGTGGATCGGGCCAGATGTCGGGGCCTCGTTCTAAGTAGTGATGGACGAACGTTTCGCCCGGCGGTCGTTTCGCGGCGAATTTCCGACATTCGCGGTCCGCACGTTCGAACGCCTTTTTCCGTCGTTCGCCGCGGCGGACTTACGTGTTTAATGTATACAAGAACTTTAACCTTTGGTGACACGTTTATCATGTGATACAGGACAGCCAATTGAGACATGACAGCACATGGACACTTGTACATTCCCCCTAACCTATAAATACACCCGATCCGGTGGCCATTTTACATTCTTTCTTCTGTTACGATAGGGACAGGTTCCTGTGTGGAGTAGGGAGAGATAAACCACTAGCTATTTGGTACACAAAAGTTCTTTTCAGGACTGGTATAGGTGTTAGGTGTTGATAGGTTTGCTGTGCTGCTGATTCTTGCAGCAGCCTGAGTGTCTTTTGTTAGTTTAGAGAAAGGGAAAGGACGGTGTATGCTACAGGGACAGCCAGATTAGTCTTTCATCATCATCATCATCATCATCATCATTAGCTGTTACTATCAAGGTCCACAAAAGAGCTGTTCCAGTAACCACTAATCGTTCTCTTTTTTTGCCAATTTGTATAGGGACAGGAAGGAAGCAGTGTTGTCAGGCAGTGAGGGTAATTTTAAAGACTTGCTGTTATTATTAGTTCCACAAAGGTTCTTTTCAGGACTGGTATCAGTGGTACAGTAATAGGCTTGTACATGTATAATATTCTTTCTTCCAAATATAGAAAGGATATTATACTTGACTGCTGCCCTTCTGCTGCAGTCTGCTAAACATTCACAACTCACTTGTTCCACAAAAGTTCTTATAAGGACTGGTAACTTGGTATAGGGTGCTACGGTACATAGGCTTGAGTGCGGTACAGTCTGCTGTTCTGTAAGGACCGCTATCGGTCCACAATAGATAGGGTTGACGTGCACCACTGCTGACCGCTGCCCTATACTGCAGCAGTCCTTCAGCGGTATAGGGACTGACGTACAGTCTGCTAAACACTAATACACAACCTGCTTGGTCCACAAAAGTTCTTATAAGGACTGGTAACTTGGTATAGGGTGCTACGGTACATAGGCTTGAGTGCGGTACAGTCTGCTGTTCTGTAAGGACCGCTATCGGTCCACAATAGATAGGGTTGACGTGCACCACTGCTGACCGCTCACCTATACTGCAGCAGTCCTTCAGCGGTATAGGGACTGACGTACAGTCTGCTAATCACTAACACACAACCTGCTTGTTCCACAAAAGTTCTTATAAGGACTGGTAACTTGGTATAGGGTGCTACGGTACATAGGCTTGAGTGCGGTACAGTCTGCTGTTCTGTAAGGACCGCTATCGGTCCACAATAGATAGGGTTGACGTGCACCACTGCTGACCGCTGCCCTATACTGCAGCAGTCCTTCAGCGGTATAGGGACTGACGTACAGTCTGCTAAACACTAATACACAACCTGCTTGTTCCACAAAAGTTCTTATAAGGACTGGTAACTTGGTATAGGGTGCTACGGTACATAGGCTTGAGTGCGGTACAGTCTGCTGTTCTGTAAGGACCGCTATCGGTCCACAATAGATAGGGTTGACGTGCACCACTGCTGACCGCTGCCCTATACTGCAGCAGTCCTTCAGCGGTATAGGGACTGACGTACAGTCTGCTAAACACTAATACACAACCTGCTTGGTCCACAAAAGTTCTTATAAGGACTGGTAACTTGGTATAGGGTGCTACGGTACATAGGCTTGAGTGCGGTACAGTCTGCTGTTCTGTAAGGACCGCTATCGGTCCACAATAGATAGGGTTGACGTGCACCACTGCTGACCGCTGCCCTATACTGCAGCAGTCCTTCAGCGGTATAGGGACTGACGTACAGTCTGCTAAACACTAATACACAACCTGCTTGTTCCACAAAAGTTCTTATAAGGACTGGTAACTTGGTATAGGGTGCTACGGTACATAGGCTTGAGTGCGGTACAGTCTGCTGTTCTGTAAGGACCGCTATCGGTCCACAATAGATAGGGTTGACGTGCACCACTGCTGACCGCTGCCCTATACTGCAGCAGTCCTTCAGCGGTATAGGGACTGACGTACAGTCTGCTAAACACTAATACACAACCTGCTTGGTCCACAAAAGTTCTTATAAGGACTGGTAACTTGGTATAGGGTGCTACGGTACATAGGCTTGAGTGCGGTACAGTCTGCTGTTCTGTAAGGACCGCTATCGGTCCACAATAGATAGGGTTGACGTGCACCACTGCTGACCGCTGCCCTATACTGCAGCAGTCCTTCAGCGGTATAGGGACTGACGTACAGTCTGCTAAACACTAATACACAACCTGCTTGGTCCACAAAAGTTCTTATAAGGACTGGTAACTTGGTATAGGGTGCTACGGTACATAGGCTTGAGTGCGGTACAGTCTGCTGTTCTGTAAGGACCGCTATCGGTCCACAATAGATAGGGTTGACGTGCACCACTGCTGACCGCTGCCCTATACTGCAGCAGTCCTTCAGCGGTATAGGGACTGACGTACAGTCTGCTAAACACTAATACACAACCTGCTTGGTCCACAAAAGTTCTTATAAGGACTGGTAACTTGGTATAGGGTGCTACGGTACATAGGCTTGAGTGCGGTACAGTCTGCTGTTCTGTAAGGACCGCTATCGGTCCACAATAGATAGGGTTGACGTGCACCACTGCTGACCGCTCACCTATACTGCAGCAGTCCTTCAGCGGTATAGGGACTGACGTACAGTCTGCTAATCACTAACACACAACCTGCTTGTTCCACAAAAGTTCTTATAAGGACTGGTAACTTGGTATAGGGTGCTACGGTACATAGGCTTGAGTGCGGTACAGTCTGCTGTTCTGTAAGGACCGCTATCGGTCCACAATAGATAGGGTTGACGTGCACCACTGCTGACCGCTCACCTATACTGCAGCAGTCCTTCAGCGGTATAGGGACTGACGTACAGTCTGCTAAACACTAATACACAACCTGCTTGGTCCACAAAAGTTCTTATAAGGACTGGTAACTTGGTATAGGGTGCTACGGTACATAGGCTTGAGTGCGGTACAGTCTGCTGTTCTGTAAGGACCGCTATCGGTCCACAATAGATAGGGTTGACGTGCACCACTGCTGACCGCTCACCTATACTGCAGCAGTCCTTCAGCGGTATAGGGACTGACGTACAGTCTGCTAATCACTAACACACAACCTGCTTGTTCCACAAAAGTTCTTATAAGGACTGGTAACTTGGTATAGGGTGCTACGGTACATAGGCTTGAGTGCGGTACAGTCTGCTGTTCTGTAAGGACCGCTATCGGTCCACAATAGATAGGGTTGACGTGCACCACTGCTGACCGCTGCCCTATACTGCAGCAGTCCTTCAGCGGTATAGGGACTGACGTACAGTCTGCTAAACACTAATACACAACCTGCTTGGTCCACAAAAGTTCTTATAAGGACTGGTAACTTGGTATAGGGTGCTACGGTACATAGGCTTGAGTGCGGTACAGTCTGCTGTTCTGTAAGGACCGCTATCGGTCCACAATAGATAGGGTTGACGTGCACCACTGCTGACCGCTCACCTATACTGCAGCAGTCCTTCAGCGGTATAGGGACTGACGTACAGTCTGCTAATCACTAACACACAACCTGCTTGTTCCACAAAAGTTCTTATAAGGACTGGTAACTTGGTATAGGGTGCTACGGTACATAGGCTTGAGTGCGGTACAGTCTGCTGTTCTGTAAGGACCGCTATCGGTCCACAATAGATAGGGTTGACGTGCACCACTGCTGACCGCTCACCTATACTGCAGCAGTCCTTCAGCGGTATAGGGACTGACGTACAGTCTGCTAATCACTAACACACAACCTGCTTGTTCCACAAAAGTTCTTATAAGGACTGGTAACTTGGTATAGGGTGCTACGGTACATAGGCTTGAGTGCGGTACAGTCTGCTGTTCTGTAAGGACCGCTATCGGTCCACAATAGATAGGGTTGACGTGCACCACTGCTGACCGCTGCCCTATACTGCAGCAGTCCTTCAGCGGTATAGGGACTGACGTACAGTCTGCTAAACACTAATACACAACCTGCTTGGTCCACAAAAGTTCTTATAAGGACTGGTAACTTGGTACAGGGTGCTACGGTACATAGGCTTGAGTGCGGTACAGTCTGCTGTTCTGTAAGGACCGCTATCGGTCCACAATAGATAGGGTTGACGTGCACCACTGCTGACCGCTGCCCTATACTGCAGCAGTCCTTCAGCGGTATAGGGACTGACGTACAGTCTGCTAAACACTAATACACAACCTGCTTGGTCCACAAAAGTTCTTATAAGGACTGGTAACTTGGTATAGGGTGCTACGGTACATAGGCTTGAGTGCGGTACAGTCTGCTGTTCTGTAAGGACCGCTATCGGTCCACAATAGATAGGGTTGACGTGCACCACTGCTGACCGCTGCCCTATACTGCAGCAGTCCTTCATCGGTATAGGGACTAAGAGTTTTGTCACAGGGTCATTTAAAAAATGACAGGCAGAGGAAGAGGCAGGCCCTTCCGCAGGGGTGGTAGGGGTAGGGCAGGAGCAACAGGCTTGAGCCAAAGTGGGAAGTTGCAGAAGGTGCGTTCAATTACTTTAAAGGATGCACCAGACTTGGTTGAGTGGCTCGCTCAGCCTTACTCTTCTGCACCCTCCTCATCCTCTCGATCTGCACCCTCTTCTTCACTCTCTGCTATGTGCACCCCCAAAGACACTACCACCAACAACACGACCACCACCACCACCACCACATACCTTCCGCTTGAGTCACTGGAATTATTTTCCGATCCATATCAAGAGGACATTTCTGATGCGCAGCCACTCTTGGTATTGGATCAGGAAGAGGAGGTAGCAACAAGCGCTACTCAGCAGTCTGACGCCAGTACCCAGATCAGCCCAAGGAGGAGGTTGGTCCCCGGTGTTGCTGCCTACTCCGAGATCTCTACTTATAGCGGTGGGGAAGGTGACGTTGATGATGACGTGTCTAGTGATGTCACGTGGGTGCCCACAAGAGAGGAAGAGGAGGGGAGTTCAGAGGGAGATATGGACCAGCAGATAGGGAGGAGAAGCAGCAATGACTTACATTGCACAGCAGGGACAAAGCAGACTGCAAATGTATCAGGAGCGAGTCATCGACCATGTACGGTCACATCTGGCGCTCCCAGGACACCGGCACATGGCTCCGCAGTGTGGGCTTTTTTTAACGTGTCCGCTGCTGACAATAGCGTTGCCATCTGCAATCTTTGCAGTCAACGCGTTAGTCGCGGTAAGCCCAATACTCACCTAGGGACGACCGCCTTAAGAAGGCACATGAGCAGCCATCACCGAGCCCAGTGGGAGCAACGGAACACACAAAGCCACACTGCAGGCTCTCACCGTCCAGCCTCGTCTTCTACTTCTCCTTCTCCTCTCTCCTCACAATTGTCCTCCACTCCACCTTCCATCACGCCAAGCTCACATTTTTCTGCAAAAAGGCAGGCTTCCGTGGGCCTAATGTTTGAGCGTAAAAAAATGATGACGCCGGATAACCCTCTTGCCCAACGGTTGGCGGCTGGCTTGTCAGAACTCATAGCCCGCCAACTACTGCCATATAAACTGGTGGACTCGGAGGCCTTTCGCAAATTTGTGGCCATTGGAACACCACAATGGAAGGTCCCAGGAAGGAAGTATTTCTCAGAGAAGGGCATCCCAGAGCTATATGGCCATGTTCAGCGGCAAGTGAATGTATCTCTGGCACACAGTGTCGGTGCCAAGATACATCTGACCACAGACACGTGGTCTAGCAAACACGGGCAGGGAAGGTATATCAGTTTTACTGCCCACTGGGTGAACCTTCTGACGGCCGTCAAGCATGTAACCCGTGGCACCCGTGTAGATTTGGTTTTACCGCCACGGATTGCATGCAGGCCTGACTCTTCTTCTCCTCCTCCTACTCCATCCTCCTCCCTCTCCTCCTCAGCTGCCTCCTCCTTTTCCGCTGCTAGCGTCTCTTCCACTGCACCGCCCAAGCTCCCCAGAACCTATTCCACATGCCAGGTGAGACGTTGCCATGCCGTGCTGCGTCTGTTGTGCCTGGAAGCAAAGAGCCACACTGGCCCGGCACTCCTTTCAGCTTTGCGTTCACAGGCAGATGAGTGGCTAACACCGCTCAATTTGACAGTTGGTAAAGTGGTGTGTGACAACGGTGCCAATCTGCTTAGCGCATTGAAACAGGGCAAAATCACGCACGTGCCGTGCATGGCACACGTCTTAAACTTGGTCGTGCAGCGATTCCTTGTCAAATACCCTGGGGTCCAGGACATCTTGCGGCAGGCAAGGAAAATCTCGGCCCATTTCAGAAGATCTTACACGGCCATGGCTCGCCTTGCTGACATTCAGCGGCGACACCATCTGCCGGTCAGACGTCTTATTTGCGATTGCCCGACGCGATGGAACTCAACCTTCTATATGCTTGATAGGCTGCTCCAGCAGAAACGTGCAGTTAACGTCTACCTGTATGAACTCTGCGAAAGAAACGGTTCTGGGGAGCTGGGTTTTTTTTCACCGCGCCAGTGGCTGCTCATGCGCGACACATGCAGACTTCTGCGGCCATTTGAGGAGATCACCAAACTGGTCAGTCGCAGCCATGGCGCCATCAGTGACATGGTACCTTATGCCTTCTTTCTGGAGCGTGCATTGCGTCGTGTCATTGATCAGGCTGTGGAGGAGCAGGAGCGGGAAGATGAGGAAGTCGCAATGCTGGATGAATTCCCAGGGGGGGCTACTCTATCTGAGACAAGTCAACAACAGGAGTCTGATGAGGAGTCAGAGGAGGATGGTGCCGGGGCGGATGAGCAGGAGCAAGAAGAGCATGCTTTAAACCTTTCTGGGATCCCTGTTGTGCGAGGATGGGGAGAGGAGAATGAAGAGGACGACATTATCCTGGATGATGAGCAGGAGCCAGGCCACCACACCGCTTCCACTTTAGTGCAAATGGGGGCCTTCATGCTCCAGTGTTTTAATAGGGACCCCCGTATAAAAAGCATGAGGGTCAAGGACCAGTACTGGGTGGCAACGTACTTAGACCCCCGGTACAAACACAAAATGGCGGAAATGTTACCGCCGTCGCAGAGGGCTGTCAGAATGCAGCACTTCCAGGCCTTGCTTCGAGAAATGCTGCATTCTGCTTTTGCGTGCGCTGGCAGAGGAGCAATTCCCACTCCCAGAGAAGGATTTGCGGGTACCAATCCAACAGCGCCTGCAAGAAGAGGCCGGTTTGAAGATGTGTTGGTGACTTCGGATATGAGGTCATTCTTTCAGCCGACCCATCGACAGGTGTCATCCGGATCCAGCATCAGGGAACGCCTAGACCGTCAGGTGTCCGACTACATTGGGTTAACGGCCGATGTGGACGCTCTGAGGAGTGATGAACCCCTAGACTACTGGGTGGGCAGGCTTGACCTCTGGCCAGAGCTTGCCCAATTTGCAATCGAACTGTTGGCTTGCCCCTCATCCAGTGTCCTGTCCGAAAGGACGTTCAGCGCAGCAGGGGGGATTGTGACCGATAAGCGTACTCGCCTAGCTCACCACAGTGTTAACTACCTCACATTTCTAAAAATGAATGAGGCATGGATCTCGGAGGAATTCAACACATGTGACCAGTAGACCATGTATATGTCTATAAACTATTTTTTTAATCAAGCACACAGACCTTCTTAATTCATTTGGCTCACTTCCTTGACCCAAAAAAGCACACCGTACTATATGCCCCTACCCTCCTCTTTGAAGAGGTTGAGCGGTGTCATATTTCTACTGGGGCTGCTTATGATATCCCTGTGCTGTGCTGACTTCCTCCTGGGGGTTCTTATTATGAAGGGATCACACTATCCCTGTGCTGTGCTGACTTCCTCCTGGGGGTTCTTATTATGAGGGGATCACACCATCCCTGTGCTGTGCTGACTTCCTCCTGGGGCTGCTTACGGTGCTGCTGTCAGTGCTGTATGTCACGGTGCTGCTGTCAGCGCTGTATGTCACGGTGCTGCTGTCAGCGCTGTATGTCACGGTGCTGCTGTCAGCGCTGTATGTCACGGTGCTGCTGTCAGCGCTGTATGTCACGGTGCTGCTGTCAGCGCTGTATGTCACGGTGCTGCTGTCAGCGCTGTATGTCACGGTGCTGCTGTCAGCGCTGTATGTCACGGTGCTGCTGTCAGCGCTGTATGTCACGGTGCTGCTGTCAGCGCTGTATGTCACGGTGCTGCTGTCAGCGCTGTATGTCACGGTGCTGCTGTCAGCGCTGTATGTCACGGTGCTGCTGTCAGTGCTCTGTATTACGGTGCTGCTGTCAGATGCCTCTATCACGGTGCATGTGTCATTCCGGTATGTCACGCTGCTGGTGATCATCTCCTGCACCCTCTTCTTTGCCTACCCTGGTCCCTGACCTTCCCTCTCCTCCATTGCCTTCATTAGCTCCATAGTCCTGAATTGTTAGAACAATTTCCCAAATAAAATAAAAATGCTTGTAGTTATCGATCCCAAATTCACCTCATACATGTATTATGTCATTGTCCAGATGGTGGGACTACGTTTTACCCCCTAATAATTACCACGTGGCCGCAAATTCGACATGAAGGTTTGCAAAGTTCGCCTCCCATTGAAGTCAATGGGGCCCGCGGCGAACGTTCGGTTTCGCGAACGTTTGGGTCCGTTCGCATTTCGCGTTCGCGAAACGTCCCGTCGGAAGTTCGTCCATCACTAGTTCTAAGGTAAGTATTTCATAATGAGCTAGTATGCGGTGCATACTAGCTCATTATGCCTTTTGCTCTGCAGGTGTTAAAAAAAATAAAAAAAATTAGTGGGTTTACTACCGCTTTAAGGGGTTGTGGCAAGGAGTGTGTTCTATGCCTACATACTTTTGCTAATAGGTGTCCTTCGTTCCAATCTTATAAAGTTGAGAGGTATGGTTTCGTATAGCATCATCTTCCAGGAAATGACTCAACAGGTTTGTGTGACGCTATGGCTGCTCAGATAGGGAAAGCCAATCAATGTCTTTGACTCATACAGCACTTGGCCTTGGCCATCACTGAGAGCTAGAAATGTCAGAGAAGAAGCAATGAGACTCTGATGGAGCTGCCTCCAGGTAAGAATGTACGGCTCTAACTTAAGCCGCGTACACACGGGCGGACTGTATGGCCTACTTAGTCCGTCATACAATCCGACGGACAGTCCGTCATACTTTCGAATGAACGGACTTGACCACACACGGATGCACAAACAGTCCGTCGAAAGCTTGCGCGATGACGTGTACAGCACGTACGACGGGACTAGAAATAGGAAGTCCAATACACAGCAATGCAACCTTCCGCCGTGTAAATCCTTTCTGAGCATGCGCCATTCTTAGTCCGTCGAACTAGCCTACTGACGAGCGGATTGTCCGCTGAAACCAAAGTACGACGGACAGAATTTCGAAAAATCCGAAATACTTAGTACGCCAGACTGCACGCTGAAAAAGTCAGCTGAAGCCCACACACGAGCGGACTGTCCGCTGAAATGTGTTTCAACGGACTAAGTAGGCCATACAGTCCGCCCGTGTGTACGCGGCCTTACATTTTTTCATTTTTTGATAGAAGCTGCAAGACAGAATGGAGGACCCAAGGAAAACTGGAGTTGCTATTTATGACCTTTAAACGTTTTAGGCATAGATGTGAACATAAGTCATCTTCATGCATATATATGTATCAATGTAGTAATGATTTTTTGAAAAGTGTTGTTTCTGTGAAATTCCTTCTTTTTTTTTTTTTTTTTTTGTGAAATCTTTCTTATACATGGACATTTTTTACATTTATTTTCCCTTTAACCCTTTTGCTTTCAGAGCCGGTTTTGCAATTTTTCTTGTACACACATGCTAAACAAATCTTTTTAGGCCTGAAGATTACATAAACACCCCCAAAACATTATATATTTTCCAAAAGTAGACACCCTAGAGAAAAAAAAATAGTGATAGCTCCAAATTTTTATATCACACGATATTACCGCAAAGGTCTAGGAAATGCAGTTTCAGTAAAAAATACACTAAAGTTAATTTTAGGGCACACAAACGCATGGGGGGGGGGGGGGATGGGAGCCTTTACCAGGCAATTGGGTGGCATCTCATTTACACACAATCCCGATGGCTGTAGCCCGCCCCCACTGTTAGGTTCACACAACGTACAGACCTGGCAGCAAAAGGGTAGAAATGTTGGCGGTATGGTATGTACTAGTTGATCCTGTCAAAAAATGGTGTGTCCTCGTAACTTCCTGTGCATTGAACTGAAAAAGTGTGTCAAAGGTCAAGAAAACTTATAGTAAAATATTATATTCATTTTCACATTGTATTTCAATTATGCAGCCTACTTCTATTAATTTTAAGGATCTTGAAGTTTGTAAATATACTTTGTGACAACTCCAATACAATTGAATTCTTGAATTCTGGGACACGTAAACACTATGCCCTGGGGGTAGGCACTGCTGTGTCACACATTTCACAGAGCCTGCCTTCTGAACTACAGAGGTGCTGAGAGGAGAAGTTTCAGGAGGCGGAGCCAGTGCAGGAATCACAGCTTGCAGAAAGCAAGGTACCATGGGACATGTAGTCCTTAGAAATGGAAAGTAAACAGCAGAGGAGAAGCTGCAATGCATGCTGGGAATCCAGGACGTTGTGGAAAGAGACGGCCAGCAGACAGGCATGACTCAAAACATGAAAGGAGATTTTTCAAGTAAGATTATATTGGATTGTCAAATTAAACTATTGTTTATATTGTTATTACTGATTTTATAAAATGATAGCGAATGCAGTGACCACAGCTTTCGATAGTGATCAACTTTCTCAGATACCTTATTTGAACTACAGAGCAACCCCCTCTATTTAATAGAGATGAGGAAGGTGTTTTGTAGTTCAAAAGTTTTCTCCTCCATATGTACAGTGTAGTGAGTAAGTGTTGTCCCTCTAGCAGGGGAGGTGCATTATTGTCACGATCACCAGGGGAAAATTATGAATGAAACCCTGAAAAAGGAAACAAAAGCAGCCACCAAGGTCTCTAAGCTGCAATATATTACATTTTTGTTCATTGGTTTACAAATACAGTAAAACCTTGGATTGAGAGTAACTTGGTTTGAGAGCGTTTTGCAAGATAAGCTAATGTTTTAAAATAAAGTTTGACTTGACATGCCAGTGATGTCTTAAAGTGGTTGTAAACCCTTACAAACCACTTTGACCTACAGGTAAGCCTAGATTAAGGCTTACCTGTAGGTCTAAGAAATATCTCCTAAACCTACTTAGTTTAGGAGATATTTGCCGAAAGACAGGCACCGCTGTCTACGGCGCATGCGCCATAGACAGCGGCGCGCAGGCGCACTGAGCGCGCCGCTGTCAATGGCGATATGCCGCGAGCGGCAGCTCCTGTGCACATGCGCGGGAGTGACGTCATCGTGGCTTTGCCGAATGACAGCGGCGGAGCAGCAAGACCCACCGAGAAGATGGATGCTCCGGACTACAGGGGACAGCGGTGACTTCGCTGGCTCCTGTGTCAGGTAAGTGACACATAATGGACTACTACAGTATGCAATGCATAGTAGTCCATTATACTTTACCTTTGCAGGGAATCAAAGAGGAAGTAAACTCATCAGGGTTTACTTCCTCTTTAATATAAGAGCAGCGTCATGTCACAACTGAGTGTAAAAGAGAAGAGAGGTGCCTCTAAGTGTAGCAATATGGTTACATGTATTTGTATGAAGGTACAACATTTAGCAACTCACATGGCTGATGATTAAAACAGATACATCTAAGTATGCAGGCATTCGGGGTAAAGCTGTCCACATAGACCAACCAACTCCCTGCAATTGATTTCATCCCTTCCACATTGCGCTCCACGAGCAGTTCAAGCCTCGCCTGCAGGGTAGTCTTCCCGGTCACGATTGCACACTGACAGCAGTGAGAGCCTGCGGTGTGGGGGAAGGTCTATGTGGACAGCTTTACTCCGGATGTCTGCATACTTAGATGTGCCTCTTTTATTCATCATCCATGTGACTTGCTAAATGTTGTACCTTCATTAAATGTAACCATATTGCTACACTTAGATGTGACTCTCTTCTCTTTTATACTCTGTAGCTCCTGATGGATTTTGCTTCTAATCCCCTTGTGGAGGCTTCAATTTGTGGATGGACATTTTACGGTTACACAACCTGGTCACATTGCTATAATCTTTTTATATGGACTATAAACTGAAGGACTTATGAATAAATATTTGTGGAATGAATCATTTGAGTTTTCATTATTTCTTAGTCGTATTACTGTACTTTAAGAAATAAAAGAATCCACTACAGGTGAGCTATACACATTGCAAGGATTGGAAATTCTTATCTTTCACTGGTCTGAAGATATTCAGGTAGTCCTTGAAATCCCCTTTGTACTCAATGTTAAGTAGGAATACCTGCCATATTGTTCCCATCTGAGAAGTCCTAGGCCTAGCCCCGAGTGTTTTTAATCGCGGGCGAAATCGCCGCAATTCTGCCCTTGATTTCCAAATGTGCTATTAAAATGTTAAATTGCACATCAGCATTCATTTCAATGGCACCTAAAAATCTCATGCAATTATGCCGTGATTGCCCCATGACAAATTGCGCTGCAACCGCGCAAATCATCTAATGTTGTGTGTTTTGGCCAAAAAAAGTTCTGGAACTTTTTTGGGCAAAATGCGGCGTGCAATTTGGTTTGCGCAATTGCAGTGCAATTTATCCTGTGACAATCGCGGCAGGATCACACTGCACGCAATATCATATACAACACCCTAAGCCCCTGTTCACACTGGTGCGATTCCGACTTTGTGGTGCCGCACTGATTTGAAAAAGCAATTTCTGTACTATTTTTGGCGATTTCAGGTGCATGATGTCACACAGATGTCAGCCAAGTTGCACCTGAAGTCACACTCACATGCAGCTTTGAAATAGTGTGATTTCAAGTGGAGTCGCACAATTCCAAAGTCGGATTCCATATTAACAGGGGTTTAGTTTATCAACTACTCTGTTACTGAGTGAAAATCTGCATGGAACCATTGGAAGAGAAGGGGGGTGAGAGGTGTGTATACATTTCAGCATACACTATTAAATTCTGTAAGTAATAGTTTTTTTATTTTTTATCAGAGAACCTAAGGAAGAATTGGAAGACATAAGGTGTGGAATGGACCCAAGAGCTTACTGGCTGTATCTGAAATACAAAATATTATTATGCAGTATTTCATATTTACCTAGTTACAGGAAAACAAAGGAGCCCTTACTGTATTAAAAAAGAGAACATATATGAAACTATTATATGCTACCTTTAAGTATGGAAACTGACAAGCAATCTTCATCTATTCTAGCTGACAATGGTTATAAAGAGCGTGTTTGCATTTTGCAGAGCTGGATATTTTACAATGTATTCTGCAGTGGCATTTGGTTGTTTCTGTAAATACCTTTTTGCCAGTGGCAGGCAGTGTTTTTTTTTTTTAGGGGGGAGGGGGGGCAGCAAACAACCCTCCCCCATTGGTCAGTGGCATCTCAATCAGCCCCCCACCCCCCCCCCACACTTACCCAAGCAGGCCCCAGCGGGCAGGTTGCAGGTTCCAGCAGGCAGCGGCAGGCTTCAGCTGGCAGTAGGCTCCGGTGGCAGCGGAGGGCTTCAGCTGGCAGCGGGCTCCGGTGGCAGTGGCGGGCTTCTGCGGGCAGTGTGTTCTGGTAGTAGCGGCGAGTTACAGGCTCTGGCGGCAGCGGGCTTCTATGGACAGCGGGCGGGCTCCTGTGTCTTCTGTGTGGCTCCTCCCTTCTTTTCCTAGGCATCCAATAGGATAGCCTGACAATGATAGAAACAACAACACCCTTTGGTATCCTTGAATTCTTCCCCACCTAAGCCAGGTTCAAATATATATTTTTTGGGCTGAAAGTATATGTAAACCCAATCACTAAAATGTAATGTATAACCCTAAGGCTCCTTTCACATAAGTTCGGCCCGATCATCACCCGTTTGGTGAACACCCACATTTGCGGGGTGTTTGGCAGGATGTTCACCCGCCGAATGCCTCAGAATGCACAGTGCATTCTAGGGCCCTAATTGGATAAAGCAATGCACCTAACACTGGTCAGGTGCAAAGGCTTTGCCCAATGAGGGTACAGAGCACTATCAGAGCCCTGATTGGACAAATTCATGATGACTTTGCCCAATTATGGCTCAGTGCTTTTAGTCCCACCCCACACCATAAAAGGCTCCTTGTTGTTGGAATGGAGACAGATAGAGCTGGGCTCAGTTAGCTACTAGCTAGTGTAGCGCACCCCCTTTAGGGCCGCAGATGAACTGAACTCTCCCACCCAGCACAGCAAGGTACACCAAATTTTAGTATTTCCAGAGTCAGGGAACAGTCAGTGACTTTGCTTTTTTTTGTTTAATTAAAGGGATATAACTTAGATAGGGATGGGAGATTATGGGATGCCCATTTGAGTTCCAACAAACTTCAGGGACAACTCTTCCTATATACAGTTCTATATACAGCTCCTCTTCTTCCTGCAGCACACACTTGCAGCTATGTCACCCTGTAGTCATTTTTGTGTAGCAAAGGCTCATTACAGACTCACAGATCCTATACTTGAAAAGCAGATTGGGGTGACACACATCACACTTTCCCAGCACTTTCTCTTTGAGGTCACTGATCCCAGCACCATCTCTTCAGGCACTGCCAACCTGCCTAGCTGCCCCTTTCACTAGCCCTCCAGGCTAACTTCTCTCACAGTCCTCCAGACTGTACACTCACCAGCCCATCCAGTTGACTCTCAGGAAATCTCCCGGACGTGCTGACCTGCTCCTGCTGTCCTCTCACTTGCTTCCGTGCCTCGGGGAAAATATTGTTTACCATGTATTGTAGAGGGTCCCTCCAGCACCAAGCTCCAGGCCCTCAAGGGCCACCTACAGCCTCCTCAGCACTCCATCTCCATCTTCCACCCGACTGCTCCTGCTGGCGTGACTAATGCTTATTTATGAGGTAAGCCTGCCCCCTGCCAGACCATTTTCTGGGGATTGGCTGAGGCCCTCATAAATATGTCAAGCAGTTCCTTCTATCCTCCACCCACTATATCTAGAACATTCTCTAATGTTGCAGAGAACAGGGGAGGCACCAGAGAGGCTACTTGCTGAGTCATCCAACCTCGTCATTCCTGACCCAGATTCCCAACCCAGGCCTTGCTCTCAGCCAAGCCAATTTGCCTACACTAACAAAACCTATTTATACCTAGTCAGGGTTTTTTTCAGCGGGAATGTAGGGGAATGCAGTTGTGGCACCTCCTGCACTGAATGTATGTAATGGAAAAGGGTGCTGGGGTGTGCTGGGGGCTGGGAGATCTATTGTTGATGGGAGGAATCTACTTGAGACAAGGGTCTATTGTTGTTGGCTGCTGGAGGGTCTATTGATGCTGGCTGCTGTGGGATCTATCATTGCTGGGGGTCAATTGTTACTGGGAGGGATCTACTGATGAGAAAGGGGTTTATTGTTGAGGCTTCAGGGGGGTCTATTGATGCTGGCTGCTGAGAGATCTGCTGTTGCTGACAGGGGTCTAATGTTGCTAGGGTGGCTCTGTTGTTACTAGGGTGGATCTTTTGTTACTGGAGGGTAATTTTGTTGCGGGGAGTCTATTGTTGAAAGGGAGGATCTATTGTTGAAAGAAGGGTGTATATCTTAATGCTTATTAATAAAATCTATACAAATTACTTAGCACCACAAAATGATACTTGGTTCTGTATTCTATAAAAAGGGCCATACAGGAAGGTAGGTAGAAGATGGAACCAAGGGACAGGGCTCAGAGTTGGATAGGGGCGAAGACAAGAGGTGACTTGAAAAGGGGAGTTCCTAAACCTATTCTCTCAGAAAAAAAGCCCTGTACCTAGTACACTAGCTAGAGGGTACTAAACTAGTTAGTGTGTTATTGTGAGTGTTAGTGTAGTGTGAGTATCATGCGAGTATAGTATGAGTATATTGTAGTGTGTCAGTGTAGTGTTAGTGTAGTGTTAGTGTAGTGTGAGTATTGTGTAAGTGTAGTGTAGTGTCAGTGTAGAGTATCAGTGTAGTGTTAGTGTAGTGTGAGTATAGTGTGAGTATAGTGTAGTGTTAATGTAGTGTGTCAGTGTAGTGTGACTATAGTGTAGTGTAGTGTGAGCATAGTGTAGTGTTAGTGTAGTGTGTCAGTGTAGTGTGAGCATAGTGTAGTGTTAGTATAGTGTGAGTATAGTGTAGTGTGTCAGTGTAGTGTGAGTATAGTGTAGTGTGTCAGTGTAGTGTGAGTGTAGTGTTAGTGTAGTGTGTCAGTGTAGTGAGAGTATAGTGTAGTGTTAGTGTAGTGTGTCAGTGTAGTGTGAGTATAGTGTAGCGTTAGTGTAGTGGGAGTGTAGTGCAGTGTACTTTCAGACCGGACCAATTTGCTGGTCAAAGACCAGACCACTTTTTGCGATTCGGCACTGCGTCGCTTTAACTGACAATTGCGCGGTCGTGCGACGTGGCTCCCAAACAAAATTGACGTCCTTTTTTTCCCACAAATAGAGCTTTCTTTTGGTGGTATTTGATCACCCCTGCGGTTTTTATTTTTTGCGCTATAAACAAAAATAGAGCGACAATTTTGAAAAAAACGCATTATTTTTTACTTTTTGTTATAATAAATATCCCCCAAAAATATATAAAAAAACATATTTTTCCCTCAATTTAGGCCGATACGTATTCTTCTACATATTTTTGGTAAAAAAAATCGCAATAAGCGATAATTGATTGGTTTGCACAAAAGTTATAGCGTTTACAAAATAGGGATAGTTTTATAGCATTTTTATTAATAATTTTTTATTATTTTTTTTTTACTAGTAATGGCGGTGATCTGCGATTTTTATTGTGACTGCGACATTGTCGGGGACCCATCGGACATTTTTGACACATTTTTGGGACCATTGTCATTTATACAGTAATCACTGCTATATAAATGCAGTGATTCCTGTGTAAATGACACTGGCAGTGAAAGGGTTAACCTGTGGGTGGCAGTGTAGGGGTTAAGTGTTCCTAGGGGTGTGTTACTAACTGTGGGGGGGTTGGGCTTTCATTTAGTGTACACTGATCTCTGCTCCAATCACATGGAGCAGAGATCAGCGTCACTAGTTGCTAGGCAGAATGGGAAAATGTTGTTTATACAGCATTTCCTCCATTCGGCCGCTCCGTGAGACGATCGCGGGGATGCCCGCGGCGATCGAGTCCGCGGGTCCCGCGACCGGACTCACGGGGGTCCCGACCAGCGCGGGAGCGCGCCGATGGCACGGCGGCAACGAATATTGGACGTACATGTACGCCAATATGCCTGCCCGTGCCATTCTGTCGACGTACATCGTCGTGCGCTGGTCGGGAAGTGGTTAACAGCATTACATTACACTTAGTGCTATATACATATTTTGTTTTTGTGGTTGCCGTGTCTTTTTTTTTTTTAAACACACTGCCTGACCCCTTTTTTAAATTGTCAGCCACAGTTTTTCTTACTGGGATGCTGTTGTTCAGATTTTTTTATATATATTTTTTTTTGTTTTTTCAATTTCTGTCAGCGGCAGTCCTCAATTTACAGTGCACCAAAAACCACTTTTCATTCAATAACGTGCATCCAATCACCCATTTCTTATTATCTATTATTTTGGGTAATAAGCCCCCCCATCATGTCTGGGAGGCCAACAAGAAGAGGCAGATGTTCCCATGCCTTCATTCAGCTGTCAGGCTTCCCTGAATTAAAAAAAAATACTGTCGGCAATACAAAAATGTGAAAAAAAACGGTGTGCATAGGTGTGCGCAGAGGGTGTGCCAGGTAAGCCTGGGCACACCCTAATCACCCCAAGCGCATTAGAATTAGCACTCTGTGTGACAGCGATAAGATGGGAAATATCTCCCTCTGACCAGTTCTGACAATAATAAAATGTTACTGTACTTTTCTTTCACTGTACCATCTCTGCCATAAGTGTGTGTGTCTGTGTGTGTATGTATGTATATAAATAAATATATATGTATACATACACGCTTGTGTTTGAGCTTTGGGGTGCACACCCTAATGCAGTAGGTTGCGCACACCTATGACAGCGTGGGTGTCCCCTCAAAATACATACCAGGCCCATTGGGTCTGGCATCGATTTTGAAAGGACCCCATGCCAAAATTAAAAACAAAACGACATGAGGTCCCCCCCAAAATCCATGCCAGACCCTTAGGTCTGGTATGGATTTTGAGGGGAACCCCCACACCAGTACTAAAAAAAATGGCATGAGGTCCCCCTAAAGTATACCAGACCCTTATCTGAGCATGCAGCCTTGAAGGCCAGAAAAGGGGGTGCGAGCAAACGGCCTCCTCCTCCTGAACCATACCAGGCCACATGCCCTCAACATGTGGGAGTGCTTTGGGGCAGGGAGGTTTTGCCCCCCCACCCAAAAGCACCTTATCCCTAAGTTGATGAGGACAAGGGCCTCTTCCCCACAACCCTGTGCAGTGGGGGTCTGCAGGCAGGGGGCTTATCAGAATATGGAAGCCCCCAGTTCATGTCCCCCAATGTGAATGATTATGGGGTACACTGTACCCCTACTCATTCACAAAAAAAGTGTCAAAAACAAATAAAAACACAGAGTTTTTGACAATTCCTTTATTAAAAATAAAAAAAACGATGCCCCCCGATGTAGATCCATCGTCAATAACGATGCCCTCCTGCACCGCCGGACCCGAAAAAAAAAGAAAGCTCTGCCTGCTCTTCTGTCTGAGAGTTCTTAAATAGGTAAAGGGTGGAACCACCTGGCAATGTCACCTGGTGGCACTGCCCCAAGTGACGTCACCGGCCCAGCATGCACCGGTCAGTGACGTCACATGGGATGGTGCCACCAGGTGACGTCACCAGGTGGCCCTGCCCCTTACCTATTTAAGGAGCTGTCAGACAGCGGAGCAGGCCGACGGCAGGAGGAGCTTTATTTTTTATTTTTTTGTGGTCCGGCAGTGTGGCAGGCATAGTGATTAACAATGGATCTATATCAGGGGACATTGTTTTTTATTTTTAATAAAGGAATTATCAAAAACTGTGTATGTTTTTATTTCTTTTTGACACTCTTTTTGGTGTTTTTTTTTCCCTTTTTTTTTCTTTATATACAGTAAATTTTGTTGCAGCAGGTTCTATACACTCCTCTATGCACAGATGTGCAACTTTACAGGCAGAATAAGGGGTACCCAGCCACAGGGGTGGACTGACCATTTGGCCACTCAGGCACTGCCCGAGGGCCCCGGGCCACTAGGGGGCCCCATCAGGGTTGCTAGCCTCAGTAAAACCAGGGACAGTATGTAAACATCTGTGGTTTTTTTACATCTGTCTCTGAAATGTCCCTTACCGACATACTTTTGGTCTAAAAACACTGAGATTATAGCTGCCCCACCTCTCCAGTACCTTCTCAGCCAATAGAAACATGTCTGTGTATACTGTGTGTACATGTATGTGTATACTGTGTGATTGTATACTGTGTGGCCCCATAATCTCTGATTGCCTGGGGGCCCCATAATCTCCTATTGCCCGGGGGGCCCCATGCGTTGTCAGTCTGCCCCTGCCCAGCCACTATATTTAAAGGAATTTTTCATTTTTATTGTTTCACTTTAAGCATTAAAATCACCCGCTGCTTTAATAACTATCTTTTTAAAAAACATATTTGCATTGATACATGTCCTCCAGGGCAGTGCCAGGACCCCCATACCCAAATTTATGGCCAAATAATCTGCATATAAGTCTTCGAAATGGGGACTTTTTTTTCATTGACTTTAATAGGGTTCAAGGTTTAGGTCAAAACTTGTTTCACATTCAGCCCAACACAATTAGCGGCGTCTTCAAAGTCGCACGTTTTCCAGTGCGACTTTGGAGCGTGGTTTTGATGCGACTTTTGGTTTTAATTGGACTTTACATTCTATGGATCAGTCACATCAAATGTAGCTCCAAAGTAGTGCAGGCACCTTTTCAAAGTCTTTGAACGATTTGAACGGGTGCCATTGAAAAGAATGGTGTGCGTTTTGTCATGGGACTTTGATGTTCAATGTCGCATGACAAATCTCACAAGTGTGAATGGACTTTAATATGCTGTGTGTTTTTTGCAATGCTAATGTTAAAGCAGGGCCCTTGGATTCCTCCTGTACTGAATTGTATTGTAACTGTACTGTTTGCCCTAATATTGTAAAGCGCTGCACAAACATTGGCACTATATAAATTCTGTATAATAAAAATAATAATAATAATAATAATAAAGCAACACAAGCATTGATCTCTGTAGCATTGAAGATTGTCAATCATCTGAGAAGAGGCGATGAGGCCAACCTGAAGAGATTTGGAAAAAGTAAATAAATAAATAAATAACAATACAAAAAGATATACTGAAGCGGGGGGGCTCTGCGCCAGATCACATACACGGTATGTGACCTGACAGGTCGGGTTCTAGAGCACGTGCTGCCAGCGACCCACTCCTGCTGTGATTGGACACAGCGGGAGCCAACCAGTGGCTCCGGTGGATGTGATATCCTCCGGGACCCGCTGATCGGTCAGCACAAAAGTCAGAATGGCAGATCGCCGTTCTGTGAGAGGGGAATGTGCTAATACCGTGTTCCTGCTAAGCAAGAATACGGATCTTTACATTCTTCAAATCAAAGCACCTCCCCCACAGTTAGTAATCACTCCCAGAGAATACATTTAACCCCTTGATCGCCCCTGATATTAACCCCTTCTCTGCCAGTGTCATTAGTACAGTGATAGTGCATATTGTTTAACACTAATCACTGTAAAGTGTCAGTTAGGTGTCAAATTTGTCTGCCGCAATATCGCAGTCCCGCTATAAGTCGCTAATCTCTGCCATTACTAAAATATATATATATATATATATATATATATATATATATATATATATATCATAGTTTGTAAACGCTATAACTTTAGCTCAAACCAATCAATATAGACCTATTGGACAAACAAAAATATGTACATACATACCGGCCTAAATTGATGAAAAAATTCTTCATTTTTTACATTTTTTTATTGGGAATGTTTTATAGCAGAAAGTAAAAAATGTTTTTTTTTTTTTTTTCTAAATTGTTGGTCTTTTTTTGTTTATAGCACAAAAAATAAAAACCGTGGAGGCGATCAAATACCACCAAAAGAAAGCTCTATTTCTAGGAAAAAAAGAACATACTTTTTTTGGGTACAGTGTCGCAAGACTGCGCAATTGTCAGTTAAAGTAACACAGTATTTCAAAAAATGGCCTGGTCATGAAGGGGACGGGTAAACCTCTGGAGCTGAAGTGCTTAATACATTAAAATCTAATTTAATTTTAACTGTATATCAATAAACATAACCTGGAAAATACTTTAGTTTGCTTAATACTGCGCAATTTAAAAAAACAAAAACAAAAACTGCAATCCCAGTTAATCTATTTTATTGTTACCTTATAATGTGTGTCAGTTTTGTATTTCGTAGTCATCTACTGAAGCATCACATGGTTTATGTAAAGCAACATTTTTTTTTCTAGTTTTAGCAGTATTAAGAATTGTGTTTTGGGATAATTTCTTCATGATTGTGTTTTGGTAATTTCTTCTGTTTTGGTCATTTCTTCATGAAAAGAAATAAGCTAAATATATATATATATATTTATTAGTGCTGTTTCTGTAATTGTTTTTATAATATCCTACTATTTTTCTATATATATATTTTTACCGATTAACTTTTATACTGTGATAAAAAATAATAATTATATATATATATATATATATATATATATATATATGTATATATATATATATATTTATGGTATGGAGCCCTCTGACCGATACGGTTAAGGATGACAAACAAGGTTAACATAAACTCGCTTACTTGAAATGGACCTGAAAGTGTGCCCTGGTCTGACGTACGGTATACCAAAATAAGGGGGCATACCTTAGATAGAAAGTGGGTGATAAATGAAATGAATATGAATGGGGAGAAATGAGTACTCTCATGAGGAGTATGATGCTTGAGAAATGCCCTGAAAAGGGGGATGGGTGGGTGGGTATCGCGCACCGGAACCGACGAGGAGGACAGGCGACCGGGCTGGTTATATATTCCACCGGGCTCCTCCCATAATTTCAGGCCAGCATACTGGCCTTTCTATTTATGGTATGGAGCCCTCTGACCGATACGGTTAAGGATGACAAACAAGGTTAACATAAACTCGCTTACTTGAAATGGACCTGAAAGTGTGCCCTGGTCTGACGTACGGTATACCAAAATAAGGGGGCAAAAACATTCAGGTAGGGGTTGCATTTTATTGATCCAAGTTTGTTACTGGGTGAGCTCGACGAAGGCCTGGGTCATCTCCGCTTACGGTTTGGGTATGTAGCGGGCGAAACAGGTGGACCTCCATCTGCCCAACTTCTTGATAATGTGAGTAGGACAGAGGTAAAGGATACCCGGGAGTATCCTGACACGTTCCACCGGGCAGCGTTCAGAGGTTTAGTGAGAAATGGCAGAAGAGGACTAACTCCTGGTTGATCAGCCAAAAAGGGGCCGACAGGCGCGTGAGAATGGCGACCGGGTACCAGCGGTAGTTGGACTTATAGCGGTGTATGTCCGAACCCGGGCCAAGCTGCTGCGTCTTGGAGACTGCTAAGTGTAAGACGAAATGGTCTTCGTATCGGACCAGGTGGTGCTCGTACGGCATGCGTGCTGTGAGGCTACAACAAGTAAACTCGCTTGGCCGTAAGAAGCCGTAGGAGGCCAGGTGTAAGGCTGCTTGTAAATGACACCAATGTGGGGACCGAAAAGGTGAAGTGGCCAGGAAGTCTGACATATTTCTAAACGTCTCCTGTGATAGGCAGTCGTTTGGTGCCGGTCATCGGCTGGCGTTTTCTGGATACCGCGCATGACAGCCTGAACGGCGTGAAAAATAGGAAGGGTACGGTAGGGTCCTGGAGGGACGTGAAAATGTTGTACACCGGTCAGGTATAGCCGGATCGTATTAAAGGGTAACGCCAACTGCGAGTGGCAGTAGGAAATGAAGGCTATGACTTGCTTGACACGGGACGTCTCTGTACTGTGATACGTGATGAAGTTGGTCAAAGGCCCTCCAGGCTGATTGATAGGCCTTGAGGGTATTGCGGGAAAGGGAGTGATCAAATGAGTTGGGTAGCCGCTAGGAGGTGAGGGGCTAATCCAGGGTCAGTCGAGACCAATCCGGGATAGCTGCTGATGTTGGTCCGGCTCCGGGTACCTGAGCGAAAATGAGACAAGGTTAAAAGCGGGAGAGGGCGTCCGCTGCCTGATTGAATTCACCGGGGATAAAGGAAGAATGGATGTTGAACTGAAACAACGACAAGAGCTGGACCGGTCGACGTAGGAAGTACGAACCAATAGGGAGGGCGCCTTGGCGCAGCGAGGAATTGCCAGTAACTGGGGAGGCCAGGGAGCTGCGAGCCAGAGGTGGCCAAAAACAGCCGCAAGCCCGTGGGGGCCGCTGCACCGGTCATCACCTGGGGAGAAAGGGAAGACGCGGAGGGAATGAACAGGGAGACGTCATTCCCAGACGATAGGAATTCCTCCCGCATAGCAAGGACTGCTATTGCCGCGGGGACCCGGCTGAGGACTTGCTCTGGATCCTGTGAGAGGGGCAGTAAGACCAATCGGCGTGACACAAAGGCGCGACCCCTGAGGGATAATGTGCATAGCGACGCTCGACATGCCGTGAAGGGACTGTCGGTGTCTTTTGGATAACTAAACTGGGGAATATGCGAGGGTATTATCTGTCCGTAAAGATGGCAGTTGTAATGGGCGAGCATTGGCCGATGGTTACGGGCTGATGCCTCTGAACGCCTCGTAGTGGGGATCTTGCTGTATGGGCCGTAACAACCGATGGCTCTCCGAGCATTGTAAGGATAAGAAATGTTGAACGCTGGCTAGAAATAGCCTGGGCGTGCTACCGGAAGAAGCCAGTCGCGTGTGTCAAGATGATCCTGGTGCGGACGGAAGTTGAACTCAACTGTCCCAAGGAAGAGACGGACAGACGGGCAACAGTGAGTGGCTTGTAAGAAAAGCCACAGGAGACGAGTGGCCAATTAAGTGCTGCTGAAAATGGCGTGTAGCCAGTTAGCGTACCCCCTGAGAACGTGCTTGCAACAAATGATTGCAAGAAGTCATGCTAAGTTGCGAGCCTTGGCATGACTAAAGGTTGTGTTTGCACGTGTGCTTGCGACAATTGCCCGGGAGTTTGTCACAGGAGATGTATACGTGGTGACTGTGAGCAATCCATGTTACCGCATGTGCACTGTGAAGACTGCGGGAGTTGTGCTTGCATGTATGTTAGGACGCGTGCTTGCGACGGTTGCAAGATGTTACCCAGGATGCGTGCTCGCCATGATTGCAAGATGTTATGCTAGGACGCGTGCCTGCAGCGATTGCAAGGATTTACCGTAGGCTTCATGGGTAGCCAGGCCGGAAAAGACAGAAGTCCCTCCGGTCCAACCACAAATCGAAATAATAAGGTATCACACCACCCGACACCCCAATTCTACGCCCGCAGCTGATCCAGAGGAAGGCAAAAAACCCCAACAGAGCATAGGCCAATTTGCTACGGTAGGGGAAAAAATTCCTTCCTGACCCCTCGAGAGGCAATCGGATTTTCCCTGGATCAACTATGCCTATAAGCATAAGTACCCTGTAATACAACGAACATTTAGGAAGGTATCCAGGTTTTCCCCAGAGCAACCTATTGAGCAGGCAGAAGTGCGTGCCAGCAATGATTGCCATGAGTTGTGCCTGGACATCAGCTTGCAATGATTGCAAGAGGCCTATGCTTGAATGCGTGCTTGCCATGATTGCAAGAGGTCTACGCTCGAATGCGTGCTTGCAATGATCACTAGAGGTGTATGCTCGAACGCGTGCTTGCGACGATTGAAAGAGGTCTATGCTCGAATGCGTGCTTGCAACGATTGCAAGAGGTTTATGCTCGAATGCGTGCTTGCAACGATTGCAAGAGGTTTATGCTCGAATGCGTACTTGCAACGATTGCAAGAGGTTTATGCTCGAATGCGTGCTTGCAACGACCGCAAGAGGTTTATGCTCGAATGCGTGCTTGCAACGACCGCAAGAGGTATATGCTCGAATGCGTGCTGGCAATGACTGCAAGAGGTCTATGCATGAGCGCGTGCTTGTAATGAGTGCAAGAGGTGTATGCTCGAATGCGTGTTTGTAACGAGTGCAAAAGGTCTAGGCTCGAATGCATGCTTGCAACGACTGCAAGAGGTCTACGCTCGAATGCGTGCTTGCAATGAGTGCGAGAGGTCTACAACGATTGCGATTAGTCTATCTCTGGATGCGTGCTTGCAACGATTGCAAGAAGTCTACGTTAGGATGTGTATTTACGACGATTGCACGAAGTCTACGCTTGAATGTGGAGAAAAACAACGAAACACGCCTAAACGAAGCTGTGTTTTTCCCTTCTGAGGCAACTTTATAATGAAATGAGGCCGAGGAGCAAGGCCCCCCTGGTAGGCATCCAAACCTTGAAAAAACGACTGGACCCAAACCGGGGAGCGGCATGTGACAGTGAGATGAGAGAACCTGCCATGACAGAGATCCGGATCGCCATGCCACAACTTGCGACTGAGCACAAAACGGATTCTGGAGCATGTACTGAAATGAGGCCGTTCCTGGGGCACGCCGAGACGAATTTGGTACACCGATGTGACTATTCGTACCGGAACGTGATAGGTGAAATGAAATGAAAACCCATGACAAAGACAAGAATCAGAGGACGAGCCCTTGAACCAAACGGATGAATCCTGTCCTTGGAGCATGTACTGAAATGAGGCCATTCCTGGGGCACGCCGGGATGAACTTGGTACACAGATGTGACTATTCGCACCGGAACGTGATAGGTGAAATGAAATGAAACCCATGACAAAGACAAGAATCAGAAGACGAGCCCTTGAGCCAAACAGATGAATCCTGTCCTTGGAGCATGTACTGAAATGAGGCGTAACAGCTGGGCGCACCGGAACGAATCGGTGCATAAATAAATGCAACAGGATTCGAATCGGAGCGTAATAAGTGACCGAAATGATATGCCATGACAGAGATAAGATTCAACGACTGGACTGATGGTTACAACAAAGAATCCGACTCTGGAGCATGTACTGAAATGAGGCGTAGCAGCTGGGCACACCAGAACAAATCGGTGCATAAAGAATGCGACAGGATTCGAATTGGAGCGTAATAAGTGACAGAAATGATATCCCATGACAGAGACAAGATTCAACGACTGGACTGATGGTAACAACAAAGAATCCGTCTCTGGAGCATGTACTGAAATGAGGCGTAGCAGCTGGGCACACCAGAACGAATCGGTGCATAAAAGAATGCGACAGGATTCGAATTGGAGTGTAATAAGTGACAGAAATGATATCCCATGACAGAGACAGGATTCAACGACTGGACTGTAGGTTACAAAGAATCCGTCTCTGGAGCATGTACCGAAATGAGGCGTAGCAGCTGGGCACACCAAGACGAATCGGTGCATAAAAGAATGCGACAGGATTCGAATTGGAGCGTAATAAGTGACAGAAATGATATGCCATGACAAAGACAAGAATCAGGGATCGTGCGTGAACCTGCGAGTGATTCAGTCTCTGGAGCATGTACAGAAATGAGGCCAAACCCTGGGGGCACTTCAAAGCGAATCGGTGCACCAGAGGTGCAACAGGATTCGCGCCGGAGCGCGGCTAGTGACAGAAATTATTCGAAATGGAAGAAATGACTGGGACTGAAATAACTTGGAATGAGATGGAAGGAAATACATAACATACTGCATGAATGAAGAGATGTTCGAATTGAAGCAGACCAAGCGAAACGTGCGGACTGCTTGCCTTGTCGTAACAAGCAGTCGGCTGTGAGTCGAACGATTCGACCGATACTAATAGAAATGCTCGGGCAGTCGAACGGTTTCGAATGCCGTACCTGCGAATGAATCGCCTGACGTGGCGTAATCGAACGTGTCGAAAAGGTGATAACGACTGCATCGAAAGTAGAAAACAGCGACATGCGTACGAGGGCCACAGAAAACATTCGATTTGAAAGCAGCGAGCGGCTCGTGAGTACAGGGAATGTTGACGGTACATCGAATACATGAATTGAAAAGGGGGTGCCGAAGCCCTACCTGCGACAGCCAGCCCGACGTGCAACGACGAATTCGATGGGTACGGCGACACTCCGACGGCGAAACCGACGGACGCTGCTGAACGAGAAGACGAGTTGTCAAGACGGGGATGAAAAATGCGGGAACTGCCGAACGGGCTCACTGCGTCTGGTCTGAATAGCTGGCGCTTGATACCTGACGTATCGGGTATCGCGCACCGGAACCGACGAGGAGGACAGGCGACCGGGCTGGTTATATATTCCACCGGGCTCCTCCCATAATTTCAGGCCAGCATACTGGCCTTTCTATATATATATATATATATATATATATAAATACACATATATATATATATATATATATATATATATATATATATATATATATATATATATATATATGTATATATATATATATATATATATATATGTATATATATATATATATATATATATATATATGTATATATATATATATATATATATATATATATATATATATATATATATATTATTTTATTTTTTATTTTTATCGCAGTATAAAAGTTAAAATATATATAAAAAAAATAGTAGGATATTATAAAAAACAATTACAGAAACAGCACTAATAATAACAACAATAATACAAAAAAAGTAATAATAAATAATAGCACATAAAAATAATATGCAACATGTAATAATAATATAGCATAAAATAATCATGTGAAAATAATTAGGTGAGGAAAAAAAAATGCAAAAGTTAAATTCTCATCAAGATGAGCCCAGAATTTGTCACCAGTCTGAAGTCTCTTGGCCTCTAAGAGGAAGCTCCTCTGGTGTCTTTTACACATTGAGAACATTGTGATAGTCCAAGCCTGTCACTTCTGTCCCTTAAGGGATCTTGACAGATTACAAAAAAAAAACGAAAAAAAAAAAACAATTTTAAGCTCACATGCCCCAGCGGGTGCCATAGCCACTTCACAGAGCCTGAAAGATGACCGAGCCGACAGGACTTGACTTGTAGAGGTAGAGAGGTGACAAACTCTATCATATGAAAGGGGGCAGCTAAGGGCCTCAGAGGCCTAACGTGTTCCCCCGATCTTAGAGTCTTACTGTTCTATTGAACCTATTTATCACTTTCAGGGGCTTAGGTACCACAGGGAAAGAAAAGTTGTTGGAAATAAAAAAAAAAAAATATAAAAAAAAAAAGGCTGGCAGAATTCAGGGGTGTAAATGATGAATTACTTTTCATCAGCTGAAAGGAAACATACTCCGGAACAATACTGAAAGGGAGCAGGAGCGTCTGACCTCCTGTTTCAAAGCAGCCAATATCTTCATTCAAGAAGACAACCATGAAATTACACAGAAAATGGGATTGTCATGAACAGGCCCTTGAAATTTCAGTATACAGTCATTACTGCATGGGAAAAACCTTCATCCACTAATCAAAACGTGAAACAGACAAGAAAAGAAAATACAAACAGGCTTAAGAGTTACTTGGGAGAACGTAAAAAATCTACTTGACCATTCAAACTGTTACCCTCAAGTATCCCAAAACCATTAGTGTGCTGAACATTGCCTTGTAATCTTGGATTTCTCCTTTTTTTATTTATTTTTTTACTTTTTTATTTTTTATAGAAACCTTCTTAGGTTGCTGACCTGCTATGTGAAAAATAAACAAGTAAATATAAAAAAAAAAGATAAATAATAAAAAAAAAAAAGGTAAATATAAAAAAAGGGATAATAATAGCACACATTTTAACTGCACATTAAAATAATTAATGCAGAACAGTTTAAAAATAAATGCCAGTAATTAGGTTGAAATTTTATCCCCTTACAATGTTAAAATGTGTCTTGCCACATGAGTGGGTATTTTGTACTTAAACATTTGTCTTTTCATTTCAAAACTGTTGAGACACTTGTACAAGTCTCCTGTGTACTGCATGTCTAGTGTGTCGCTCGTGACTGACCCCAATTTCACCGGGGAATTCCCTGTACTGGTGAGGAATTTTGAGCAGCTTGTCTGCTCACTTATGCATGGCTGGGATAAAATAAATGGCGTAACATATATATTTAACTGCAAATCAGATATAAATGTCCCTTTTATGCTTGTTCAATGAAAAATGGATGTCTTCACTCTATATGCTTGTTTTCATGGAGGGTACTAGCAGCCATAGTATGATATAGAGATTGAAAAAAATCGATAAAAAAAAAAAGTGAGAGAGGAAGAGAGGTAGAAAAAGAGAGAGAGAGGAAGCAGATGTTTTTCTTGTCTCCCCTTATACAATATATATATATATATATATATATATATATATATATATATATATATATATATATATATATATATATATATAAAATGGCTGCCCTTATACAGTATATTTAAAAAATAAATGGATGTCCTTATACAGAATATATCAATAAAAAAAAAATGTACAAATGTCTCTTTGCAGTATATTGCAAAAAAAAACTAAAAAAATGTCTGTCCTTATACAGTATATTGCAAAAAATAAAAAAAATGGTTGTCCTTATGCAGTATATTGCAAAGAAGAAAATTACTGTCCTTATACAGTATATTGAAAAAAAAATGGCTGCCCTTATACAGTATATTTAAAAAAAAAAAATGGTTGTCCTTATGCAGGATATTGCAAAGAAGAAAATGACTGTCCTTATACAGTATACTGCAAAAAACAAAATAAACGCTGATCTACAAATCAATGTCATATTCCATAATTGGTGGTACCATGCTTTGTACTAAAACATGAAAGTTGATAAGCTAAAATCATAGTGTTTTATAGCTATAAAGCACTATATAATAACACAGTAGCTATAAAACAGCCCAAATAGGCACAAGACAGGGCCCCAGTAACTTGATACTTAAGGCCCCAGTAACTTGATACAGTATACAGTATTTGGATCTAATTTCAGCACCTACATAAAAATGTAGGTACCCATGCAAACTGCTATATATTATTTTTATCAGCACTTGTATTAATTGTGGCACAGATCAATGAATATATAAATATAATGTAACTGAGCTATATAGACAAAAAAAATGCTAAAAAATAATAAAAATAAAACACTATAACTAAATGAATTGCAATTTAATTTAATTATAAAAAATAAAATAATACACATATTAAACTAGGGTGATAGCAGTAGCAACAATGAAATACAATATCTAAAATATTTCTATATTTTATCAAGTAGCTACTGTATTCTAAAAATATATAAAGTCTTCAGTCACAGAAAATCACAATTGCCACAGTGGAACATTTTTTTTTTTTTTTTCAAAAGGCCATTTAATATAACAGATTGGCAGCACGTGCAAGTATGTGGAATTTTCTCTGCAAAAAAAGTCTGAGGTAAACAGACCAGCTTGTTGCATATCATGTTTGCTTTCAATCTCTCAACTCAGCAGGTTCAGTAATTGGGCATCTGAAAAGTTCCTATATTTCTATCTCCAGCTGGTAATACACAAAAGGCAGGAAGTTATCTCATTAATGGGGCACCGGCTTTATGCAAATCACAGCGCCAAGAAGCTTCTTTTCATACGTTTTTTTTTTTTTTTTTCATAAATGACCCAATAAAGTTGGAATAAATGGCCATATTCATAGTCCTTTGTTGTATTTTTAGCACAAGACTTTTCTGTTGCTGAAAATATGACTAAATATTCCGTGTTCAATAGGAGTGTTTATGAAATCGGAACACTCAGACCTTTTATGCCTTCAACAGCCTTCAGTTAATTTTATTGCAGAAAATTAACATAATTAGTTACAGAGAATGGATAAAGTGGATAGACATGGACAAAAAAAAAAAAAAAAAGCGAAGGGGGTGATATCGACGGAAGGTGGTAGATAAAAAATGTTCAAAGTTTTCTAGACAACTTCGTTTTATTTGTTCAATGCCTAGAGACATTCTTTTTTTTTTTTTTTTTTTAACCATGAAATTCACATAATGAGATGCAGTAGACAGATGACATTAGCAATGTACTGTGAGAAAGAGGTCAGTTTTCTCTGAAAGATAGTTACTGTTCCTGCCTGTCATTAATTTGCAGCTTCAAAGCACCAAGCATATGATAGTCTGGTATGTTAAGCAAGATCTAGTTATCTTTAAATAACCATTTTTTCCAGTTATTAGGGCCCAATTTTTTTTTTTTTTTTTTTTTAAACTTCTGACTAGGAGCAAAATTAAAGAACTCACTCAGTAGAGAAAAATAAAAATAAAAAAATATATATATATATATATATATATATATATATATATATATATATATATATATATATATATATATATATATATATATATATATATAAAAAGAAAGAAAATGAGTAAGATTAGCAGCAAGGAGATTGTTGTTTTTAATCTGCTGTTTGCGCGAGATGGGTTAGAGTAGAATAAAAGGATTTTTTAATTTTTTTTTGCAGAATTTGGCAACTTCTAAAAACAATGTCTCTACTCAAACAAAAAAGGCTAATTTGTTTTTAGAAAGACAAATTTAAAGCTGCTTTTTGTTTTTCATGAGGTGGCTTAGAGTAGAAGAGATTTTTTTTTTTTTTTTCACAGTTTGTCATGAGTTTGTAAAAATGCTGTCTATGCTTGGAAAGGCATTTTTTTTTTTTGTTGTTTTTTTGAAAAGGAAGTTTAAAGCTGTTTGTTCTTGTAAATTGGTGGATATCTTAGGAAAAGATATAAAAATACATCAGGCTTTAGTCTGGTGAGGAGCAGCTGATGATGTGACAGTTAGAGAGATGAATGAGTTAGAATGTAATCTCTTCTTCCCACCAATGAAAACCAAAATGGCTTTAAGTGTGCCCTTTTAAAACTGCAACTAGAGACGGTTAAAGTAGTATTAAACCCAACAATTTTACTTTGCCCTATAATGAAGCATTATACACATTATTACCAAAAGTATTGGCACACCTGCCTTTACACGCACATGAACTTTAATGGCATCCCAGTCTAAGCCCTTGTACACACGGTCGGAGAATCTGTCGGAATGTGTCCTATCGGACTGTGTTGTCGGATAATCCGACTGTGTGTGGTATGCATCAGACTGATTCCGTCGGAATATCCGTCGGACCCAATTTTCCAACTTGTTGGAAATATTTCCCGACCAACTGGTTCGATCGGACATACTCCGATCATGTGTAGAGAATTTTGATCAGACCAAGTACCACGCATGCTCAGATCAAATTCCTACATCAAAGCTATTGGCTACTAGCCTGAACGTAGTCCCATCGTAATGAAATTACGTCACCACGTTCTGAATGATCGGATTTTTCGACAACTTAGTCCGACTGTGTGTATGCAACAGTTTCGGACACAATCCGACGGACAAAATCCGACGGACAAAATCCGACGGATTTGGTTGTCGAAATCTCCGACCGTGTGTACAGGGGCTTAGTTCGTAGGGTTTAATATTGAGTTGGCCCACCCTTTGCAGCTATAAGCATTACGATGGGACTACGTTCAGGCTAGTAGCCAATAGCTTTGATGTAGGAATTTGATCTGAGCATGCATGGCACTTGGTCCGATCAAAATTCTCTACACATGATCGGAGTATGTCCGATCGAACCAGTTGGTCGGGAAATATTTCCAACAAGTTGGAAAATTGGGTCCGACGGATATTCCGACGGAATCAGTCCGATGCATACCACACACAGTCGGATTATCCGACAACACGGTCCGATAGGACACATTCCGACGGATTCTCCGACCGTGTGTACAAGGGCTAACAGCTTCAACTCTTCTGGGAAGACTGTCCACAAGGTTTAGGAGTGTGTCTATGGGAATGTTTGACTATTCTTCCAGAAGCGCATTTGTGAGGTCAGGCACTGATGTTGGAGAGAAGGCCTGGCTCACATTCTCCACTTTAATTCATCCCAAAGGTGTTCAGGTATGAGGTCAGGACCAGTCAAGTTCCTCCACTTCAAACGAGTTCATCCATGTCTTTATGGACCTTGCTTTGTGGACTGGTCCAAAACATTTGGTGGAGGGTGTATTATGGTGTGGTGTTGTTTTCAGGGGTTGGGATTGGCCCCTTATTTCCAGTGAAGGGAAGTCTTAAGAATATCAAGACATTTTGGACAATTTCATGCTCTGAATTTTGTGGGAATGGCCCTTTCCTGTTCCAACATGACTGCATACCAGTGCACAAAGCAAGGTCCATAAAGACATGGATGAGGGAGTGTGGGGTGGAGGAACTTGATTGGCCTCCACTCAACCTGATCCTGACCTGATCTTGATCTCAACCTGATAGAACACTTTTGGATGAATTGGAGAGGAGACTGCAAGTCAGGCCTTCTTGTCCACATCAGTGCCTGAAATCACAAATGTACTTCTGGAAGAATGGTCAAACATTCCCATAGACACACTCCTAAACCTTGTGGACAGCCTTCTCAGAAGAGCTGAAGCTCTAAGCCCAGATTTTTTCAGATGGATTTTGTCCAAAACTGGTGTTGCATACACACGGTAGGACAAAGTTGTCGGAAAATCCGATCGTTCAGAACGTGATGACGTTCGTTCGTTACGACGGGACTACGTTCAGGCTAGTAGCCAATAGCTTTGGTCTCATAATTTGATCTGAGCATGCGTGGCACTTTGTCCGATTGAAATTCTCTACAAACGATCGGACAAGGTCCGATCGGATCATGTTGTTGGAAAATTTTATATCCAGCTCTCAAACTTTGTTGATCGGACATTCCGATGGAAAAAGTCAGATGGAGCCCACACACAGTCGGATTATCCGACAACACGGTCCGATCGGACATTTTCCGTCGGAATTTCCTACCGTGTGTATAAGGGCTTATAGTTGCAAAGGGGGGGGCAACTCAATACTGAACCCTACGGACTAAGAGGGGGATGCCAATAAAGTTCATGTGCATGTAAAGGCAGGTGTCTCAATACTTTTGGTAATATACTGTATATTGATTCCTTGTTAATATCTTTCCAAAACTGTACCCTTAATGAGATATTCATGTTGACTCGGGCCAATGGCGTCATGTGCACATGTGCAGTAAACTCTGCATTGAGGGCCACTGACCATGCCATGATTGTAGAGAGCTCCTTGTCCTGATGGTGACTCCAGTGCGTCATGGAAGTGACGTTATTACAAATGGCCCAGCCATTGAAACTGCCAGAGAGTACAAACTTGGAAGGAAGAATGGGAGAACAAAAAAGTGTGGGGTGCAGTGACAGCTCAAAGCTGAAGGGCTTTGTTTCACAGATAACCTGGCCCTTCTTTATATGGAAGCACAATCTCCCCTTCCTCAGGGGAACTCTCATACCCTACTATCCTTTGAGCCACTGATTTCACAGGGTGTGAGGATTCTTGCCCACACTACTCTCTTCCATTCTAAAGTGGTTGTAAATCTCAGTCATGGAATCTGAGCAAAACACATATATCTGTAGTGTTTACTTATCTTTTTCCAAACCTCTAAATGTAATTTCTCTCTGGTGCTTCGCTCCTTTGTTATCAGTATGAGTCACTTCTGAGCTCCCTGTGTCAGGGAGGGAGCTCAGCATGGAGCTTGTCTCTTAACAACACCATTCTTCTGCTTTGTGGAGGGGGGGGTGTGTTCCTTTCCTCCAATCAGCTCACACACATGGTAACTGCAGCCTCTCTGTCCCCTCCGCTGTGCTTCTGACAGATGAAGAAAGGTTTTAACATGCTTCTTCCCTTTTGAAGAGGTGCAGGAAGAGAAAACAGCAGATAAACAAGTAAAACTTATGTAGGAGGATTTGTTTCATCTCTGTGTATCATCTGAGGCTGTTCACTTCATTGGATATATGTGAGGTTTTACAACCACTTTAAAGTAGAAACCAGTGATCCTTTTCAGTATGAGCCCCCAGTTTGTATGCATTTTTCAGAACACAGAAGTCCAATGAGAGCTTTTGGTTCGGAAAATGCGATCATGTGTATGCTTCATCGGACTTTTGCTGGCGGAATTTCGGCCAGCAAAAGATTGAGAGCAGGTTCTGATTTTTTCAGTTGGAAAAAGTTCCGATTGGAAATTGCGATCGTCTGTACAAATTGCGACGCGCAAAATTCCTACACATGTTCGGAAACAATTCGACGCATGCTCGGAAGCATTGAACTTAATTTTCTCAACTCATCGTAGTGTTGTAGGTCACCACGTTCTTGACGGTGGAAAGTTTAGAGAACTTTTGTGTGACTGTGTGTATGCAAGACAGCTTGAGCGGAATCCCGTCGGAATTCTGTCTGAAAAACCACTAGAGCTTTTTCTGATCAAAATTCCGATCATGTGTATGCGGCATATGATAGAATGATACCCTAGACAAGGTAGCTCCTTTCAGTTGACATTGATAAGGGATGCATTTTGACAAAAGAAGCTTCTCCATTTGCATTGTCTGTACCGCCATAGTACGGCCATGTTTATCAACTGACTACTGGTGCATCCTTCTTTGTGCACAACATTGACCAATTTTATTTTTCCTGGTTTACTGCAGAAGTATGAAGTTTGTAGCTTACGGCATCCATGAGACATTCAAAAGACCCTAAGCTTCTGCCTAGCTAGCCTTGTGGATGATCTGACCCAGTTTCAGTTCAATTTATCAATTATTGAAATAAATGGGGTTTAATAGAGATGCAAATCACTGTCGTTAAACCCCAGTTTACAGCAGCAAAGTGACGATGTGGGACATTAAATAATTTACTTATGTCTAGTCTCAATTCTCAAATTGCTTACGTATTCCAGGCCAGTAACTAATAAAGTACTGTATTGGATCATCATGACAGCCAGGGAACTAACATTTTAAAGTTATTCTAAATTATGTTTTTAAAAATTACAAACATGTTATACTTACCTGCTCTGTGCAATCATTTTGCACAGAGCCGCTCTGATCCTCCTCTTCTGGGGTTCCCTGACAGTGCCTCTCCCTCTTTTGTGTGCCCACATAGCAAGCAGCTTACTATGGGGGCACTTCTGCGAGCATGCTCCTGAACTGCGCTCTGTATGTCCTTTGACACACACAGTGCAGCTTGTCCCCACCCCCTCTGGGGAAGCTGCACACAGAAGGGTTTTTACCTCAATGCAGAGAATGCATTAAAAGGTAACGCCACTTTCATGGCAAAAAAAAAGGCAAATAAAGAAAAAATAATATAGCGTATACAATTGTGACACAAGTAATATTGTAATTGAATATAAAAAAAATTACATTTCTTTTTCAAATTGCAGTTCTGTAATTTTCTGAAAATGCAATGCAATATGGCAATCTGGAAGTGTTCTATACACATTCTGTTTATAGAACGCCCCCCCAGAAACATAATTTCCTGCTTATGTGATTGGCTCATCGATTTTCACAGAAGTCTGCACTAAGATACAAGTAAAATTTCAGGCATCCCTTGTAACAAAAATGTAATTTTTGGTGAGATACTTCCAATAGGAACACATCGAAAGGGATGCAGGCCCAGCAGCTTTCCTCATTTGTGCCCTGCAGCTGCTGCAGCTGATTTATAATTATGAAACCACTCACATTAGACTCACTTTCCCACATGGACACAGGGATTTCTTCAGAATAACAAAGTGTAGGAATCTGTAACATAGTTTGTTGAAATCCTTGTAATGTACATAGATCACCCAGAGGGGAATGTTTTTTTTCATAACAAAAGTGGGTTTACGCTTAAAGGTAAAAAAAAACCTTCTAACTTTAGAACCACTTTAAGAAGAGATGGCATCATTAGACTTGTTACTCGTTTTTAATTTCAGGATTTCTTTAAAGCAGCTCAGTGGCTTTCCAAAATATCCAAAAATTCCAAAGCTTGGCTGTACCTTCAGTACAAAACATTGATTACTTACCTCTCTGACGGAGGGTGAATCTGTCTCTTTAAGCTGTACCGCAGTATACTGTAGCAGTAGAATGCTGAAAATTATGCCTAAAACTGTACTGCTTTAAGCCAGTGAAGTTCAGACTTGCTGCCCACAGGAGAATTTGGCTTTTCATCTTCTGTTGCAGGTCTTTATTAAGGGTACTTTGACACTGGGGCGGTGCCAGCATTAGCCGTAAAGCAATGCTAGTTTTAGCGGGTCTTTACCACTGTTACAGCGGCACTTTTCGCCGCTAGCAAGGTGCTTTTAACCCCTGCTAGCGGTCGAATAGAGGGTTAAAAGCACCCATGTTGCGGTGCTGCCAAAGTGTTTTGCAGGGGCTTCGGCAGTGCTGCCCATTCATTTCAATGGGCAGGGGGTTTTGAGAGCGGTGTACGCTCGGCCTCAAAGATGCTGCTTGCAGGACTTTTTTTACCTGTCCCCAGTGTGAAAGGGGTCTTTCACACTGCCGCGCCCACAGCGTCGGCGGTAAAACGCCGCTATTTTTAGCGGCGTTTTACCATCGGATTTGCAGCGCATTTCAGCCGCTAGTGGGGTGCTTTTACCTCCCGCTAGCAGCCGAGAAAGGTTTTAAACTGCCCGCAATATGCTGCCATATCGGCGTTTTGCCAGCGGTATAGCCACGCTGCCCCATTGATTTCAATGGAGAGCATCGGTGGAGGAGCGGTAAACACACCGCTCCTTCACCGCTGCACTGCTGCAAAGAAGCTGCTGTCAGGACGTCCTGCCAGTGCACCGCTCCGGTGCACCGCTCCGGTGTGAAAGCCCTTGGGCTTTCACACTGGAGACAATGGTGCAGCAGTTTGAGGGCGGATTGCAGGCGCTATTTCTATTGCAATAGCGCCTGCAAAACCCCCTCGGTGTGAAAGGGCTCTTTGGGAGGTGACCCCTGACATGCCTCATATTTTTGGGGAGGGAGCCGGTACCTTCTTTTTAGAGGGTCCCAGCTCCCACTTCCTCTCGGCACACCGCAGCACTGGAAGGAAGATCACCTCTCCCCCCTCCCTCTCGGCAATCATCTGGGACACGTAACAGGTCCTGCATGATTTCCTGGCCAGTCAGGGCGTGCGGCGCTGCAGAGAGGAGGAGATGGGTGGGGCATCATCCCCCACATTGCGGAACCCTAGGACAGGTAAGTGTCTGATTATTAAAAGTCAGCAGCTGCAGTATTTGTAGATGCTGATTTTTCTTCTTTTTTTTTAAGCAGAACTCCGCATTAAGAATTGAATAAATCAACTTGTTGAGTCTTACTCATACTATGCTATCTTGGTTGTATAATTCATTCACATTCAGACCTCAAAATATATTATTATATTATAACTATAGATGCCTTAGTCTGTACCCACAGTATGCCTCACATGGCATCAAATAAGTTATGCTGGGTGAAAATAAACCATATCTTTGTCCTAATGCTCAAACAATATTACTCAAACATTGTTACCATTTAGTGATGAGTGAATTTGTTTGAAGAGCAAGAGCACATTTTTTGTATTCCTCTGAATACATGTATGATGATTTCTACAAATAGAAGAAAAAAGTACACATAGGGGTTGGTTTACTAAAGGCAAATAGACCGTAGACTTTGCAAGTGCAGTTGCTCTCTGCAAGGGTATTTGCAGTAGAGCTAAGTAAATGAGTTGAAGCTCTGTTGACTTCTGTCATCCAATCACTTTCAAACAAAAATGCTGTTTTTTTATTTTCCCTGCATGCAATTCTTTGCACAGTGATGCTTCCCCTCATTCGCTAAGCTCTGAAGCAAATGGCGTTCCTAGAGTGCAACTGCACTTGCAACGTGCACTGTTTATTTACCTTTTCGTAATTCCACCCCATAGATCTAGTGCATTAAAATGGTACAAATAATAATGAAAACTCACATGGAAGAGGTGCATCTCAGGCCATAGTTACTTCAACAACTGAGGCCCACATGCTGTGGCCAATAGACCCCTGCTAAAGAAACCTAACCTCGACCCTCAAGACCCAAAAAATCGTAGGCCGATAACAAGCCTCAACACCATTTCCAAGATCATGGAGAAAGCAGTAGTACAACAGATACAACTCCACCTGGATACATACAAACTCCTGGACCCGCTGCAATCAGGCTTCCGCCCGGGCCATGGGACAGAAACAGCTCTACTCAAGATATGGGACGATGCCCTCGAAGCAGCAGATGACGGAGATTCATGTCTCCTGGTACTGTTGGGCCTCAGTGCAGCGTTTGATACAGTAGACCACAATTCTCTACTCAGCCGCCTTACAGAAGATGCAGGAGTCACAGGCTCTGATTTTCAATGGTTTGCGTCCTTCCTAGGAAATCGTTCACAGACAGTGAAATTAGGAGAATTCACCTCTGAAACATGAGCAGTCGCCTGTGGAGTCCCTCAAGGATCGCCCTTGTCACCAGTCCTCTTCAACATATACATCCGCCCACTCCTCCAAATCATCAGATTTTCAGACCATCATCAACAACTAGAAAATTGCCTCACTTTGATAGAAGACTGGATGACCACTAACTCCCTCAAACTCAATGAATCAAAAACAGAGCTTCTTATTCTACAAGCAAACCCTAATTCCCAAACCAAGACCTCCTGGACACCACCCACCATCTTTGGGCAGACCATCTCCCCAAAGACCAAGGCCAAGAGTCTTGGCGTCATTTTTGACTCACAAATGTCTATGAATGCTCAAATAGGAGCAGTAGTCAGTGGTTCCTACCATATGCTCCGCCTGCTATGCAGACTCATCCCTTTCATCCCAAAGAATGACAAAGCAGTGGTAGTTGGAACAGTCATTAATTCACGACTTGACTACGCAAACTCCCTTTACTTAGGATTACCCCAATATCAACTTGTGCGATTACAACTAATCCAAAACACGGTGACGAGGCTGATAACAGGAAAAAAACCCTGGGAATCAATCTCCACTTCCCTGAGGAGCCTACATTGGTTAACCGTAAAGAACCAGATCACGTTCAAGACCCTCTGCCTCACCCACAAATGCATGCATGGAGACGCTCCTCAATACCAACGTGAAAAAATACAACGCTACACACCCAACCGCAGTCTTCGATCATCTAACAAAAACCTCCTCCTCGTTCCCAAATCCCAGTACAAATCAAAGGGGGAATGGAGATTCGCTGTCCAAGGACCTCGGCTATGGAACGCTCTACCAATCAACATCCGCTTGGAAGAAAACCACCTGGCCTTCAGAAAAAAAACTCAAGACCTTCCTCTTCTAGAAGCTGGACCACAAAAACTCTTCGCAGTGCCTTGAGGCGATTCAGTTCGCGTTGTGCGATATACAAATTATTTCATTCCTTCATTCAATGGAGGGGCTATGCGTTAGATCTTCTGGTTGCCAGAATCCCTCCTATGATAGAACCTGCTCCATGGTGTTAGACGAGACGAGCAGTATTCACAATCTCCCGATGTCCATGCTACAGAAAATCATACAATTTACTGTAGGCTTATGCAATTCGTTTGGTAACTAAACGAAATTTGGTCAAATTTGCATCCGAATGTCCAAATAAAATAATAACGAATTTCAATGAATACGAAAGAAATGATAGCGGATATAAAGAATGAATTCGACATGATTCGATAATTTGTTAAAGATCTAATGAAACAAAAGGTCAACTCAAAGTAAATCTTACAGTCCAGTCAGCTGATTAATTTTGTGCCAGAGGTTGGATTACTGGCAAAGTGCATTGATGAGAACTGAGTGAGAAGGGTGTTGTATTGTATTTGAGTAGAGGAGAAGAGATATTGTCATGTGTTAATAGATTCAATAAACAAACTACTGTACGAATCATTATCACGAATCAATATACATACATAAATAGCAAAATTTCAATGAATATGAACAAAATTATAGCGCATATAATGAATATCGATACTCTACATAAATAACGAATTATCCGAAAACGTATTAATGTAACATAACCAATATAACAGAACCAAATTATGTATTTTATGAATGACAACAAACCGCAACTAAACAAAATTTTCCATTGTGCACAAGTCTAATTTATTGGATTATTATTACCCAAATTGCAAATTTCTTTGCACATTAGGCAATTGTATATTAACCCCCCTGGCAGTATTCCCCAGTCTGGCTCGGGGTGGAGATTTTGTACCAAAAGCCAGATTCGGGCCCGCATCGCTGAATGCAGGGAGACTTTACTTACCTTGTCCCCTGGATCCAGCGATGTCCCCCCGCTGTACGAGCGGGTCGTCCTCCACTCGATATATCACGCAGCTGGTCTCCGTTCCCTGCGAGCGCTGCGACGCATGGGGAAGGAGAATGGCGCCAAATTCAAAAAGTAAAACACACACGTTACATACAGTATAATGTAATCTTACAGATGTCCTGCATCTTACAGTGTCCTGCATGCAGTTTTATATTATAAAAACTGTTCTTTATGCCTGGAAACTGGAGATTGTGCATAGCAACCAATACTGTCCCTTTACATTAAAAATGATTTTAGTCCAGCTAGAAAACAGCGATAGAAAATTAGAAGCACTCGCAGAATTGAGAGATAGAGATTTGTGGGGAGATCCATCATCAAATACTGAAAAGTAATGACAGTGACAATTCTGCAACTGAGCAAATTTCAGTATTTTTGATTTGATTACATTATTGAATAATTTTTATTATTGTTATATTATTATTTGGTATAATTATTTATAGCTATTTATTATATTATAATTTATGATTTAATTTTTCAAACTTTATCATACCCGGGATGTCTGCTAGACTCTGGTTTGGACAGATTTAAGTGAGTTATTCCTAAGAATTGCAGGACTACAATATAAAACACCAAATTTTCATGCAAAATAATGGTACCGCTTTCAGCACCTAAAATCTGAAATAATCATACCGCCAGGGAGGTTAATGGAAATATTCAGTATTTCAAAATCCTTTGATAAGATAGAGGCTTCTGAATGCTATGAGGTGTGTAAAGTTCCAGCAAAAGAAAGAATCTAGTGTGTAGACCGGCAAGTCGAATTTTTAATTCTAGGTGTGGTGTCTTTTAATTCCCCCCCCCCCCCAAATTTGCAGCTAGACATGAACAGCTCCACCACTTTCATAGACCTTAACGAGAAAGGATGTTTATGTTTTCAAAGAAGAACGTTTACGATCAGAAGAACCAGGTGTCTGGGCATGAAACTGCTGGCTGCTGACCTTTTTTAGGCTCTTTACAAGTAAACCAGTAGCTTTGGGCTAAATAAGCTTTCCATAAGCTTTGCATGTGAGCTCTGGAATTTCAGACATGGCAAATGACTTAATATCCTTAAGTGGAAAAGATGAATTGAAGAGCAGACTCGGTCATTTCTCATATGTAGCAAGCTGTATCTCATCTGCTCCTTTCCCATTAATTCATTGTAAATGGAAATAATATAGCATGATATTAAAACGACTTATTAATATACATGTAATTAAATAATGGTATTCATACCTTAAATGCACACATCACTGGGCAAAATTTAGGCTGAAGAGATGCTTATGAAGCTACACATGGAAGTATCCTGAACTAAACAGATTGTAGTGTTTGCAAACCCAGAAAAATATTTTAATATATTGCAGCTTACTGGTCCTGAGATGTGGTGGCTGCATTTGTTTTCTTTTTTTTCTTCCTTTATCAATAACCTGCAGCGCTGATTGAGCGGGGAAAGTCTGATAGGGCAGATGTACAGAATTCAATTGGTAGATCAACTTCTGCACAACCTCCCTACCTATACATGGATTGAAATTAGCAAAAGGACCACCAACTCCTATAGCAATATCGACATTTAAAGCGATACTAAAGTCTAGTTTTTTTTTTTGTTAAAAATAACAAACATGTTATACTCACCTGCTTTGATGCAGTGGTTTTGCACGGAGCAGCCCAGATTCTCCTCTTCTGGGGTCCCTCACCGGTGCTCCTGGCCCATCCCTCCTGTTAAGTGCCCCCACAGCAAGCAGTTTGATATGGGGTCATCAGAGCCGAGCCGCAGCTCCCTATGTCTATTCAGACACAGAGCCGTGACCCTGCCCCACCCCCTCTCGTGACTCAATTTGACTTTGATTGACAGCAGCGGGAGCCAATGGCGCTGTCTCAGCCAATGAGAAGGAGGGAGAGTCCTGATTCAGCTGATTCTCTTGTGCAACAGCGCTGGATTGAGATAGGGCTCAGGTAAATATTAGGGGGGGCTGAGGGGGCTGCTGAAGATAGAATGCATAGAATGCATTAAGATAAAAAGCCTTCTGCCTTTACAACCACTTTAAGCACCTGGTTCAAATGAAAATAATAATTGATTTAACTACTTCAGTCCCAGAAGATTTTACCCCCTTCTTGACCAGAGCACTTTTTGAGATTCGGCACTACGTCGCTTTAACTGACAATTGCGCAACCGTGCAACGTTGCACCAAAACAAAATTGATGTCCTTTTTTTCCCACAAATAGAGCTTTCTTTTGGTGGTATTTTATCACCTCTGCGGTTTTTATTTTTTGCGCTATAAACGAAAAAAGAGTGACAATTTTGAAAAAAAAGCAATATTTTTAACTTTTTGCTATAATAAATATCTCTCAAAAATATATAAAAAAACTATTTTTCCTCAGTTTAAGCTGATATATATTCTTCTACATATTTTTGCCATAAATCTATTTAGGGGATAGATTTATGGCATTTTTATTATAATTTATTTTTTATTAGTAATGACGATTTTTATTGTGACTGCGACATTATAGCAGACACATCGGACACCTTTGATACTATTTTGGGACCATCGTCCTTTACACAGTGATTAGTGCTATAAAAATGCACTGATTACTGCGTAAATGACACTGGCAGGGAAGGAGATAAACACTAGGGGGCAATCAAGGGGTTTAGTGTGTCCTAGGGAGTTATCCTAACTTGGGGGGATGGTCTACAACTCACATGACAGCGATCACTGCTTCTGATGACAGGGAGCAATGATCTCTGTCATGTCACAAGGCAGAATGGGCAAATGTCTTGTTTACATAGGCACTTCCCCGTTCTGCGGCTCTGTGACACGATCGCCGGGAGACCAGCGGACATTGAGTCCACCGGTCCTGCGGGCATGATCACGCTGTATGCGGCAGGTGCACGCACCCGCTAGCCCCACCAATTAATGGGGACATACAGGTACTCCCATTTGCCCACCGCTGCCATTGTGCCTACATATATCGGTGTGCAGCGGACGGCAAGTGGTTAAAAGGGGTTGATTTACTAGAACTGGAAAGTGCAAAATCTGGTGTGGCCCAGAATAGAAATCAACTTCCAGGTTTTATTGTCAAAGCCTAATTGAACAAGCCAACGTTTGAAGATGATTGGCTACCATGCACAGCTACACCAGATTTTGCACTCTCTAGTTTTAGTAAACCAACCCCAAAGTGTATCTAAAGCTTATCACCTATGTTTGCTGACCCTATCCCATTGATGAGATTTTCCTGCCTCAGGAAGTAGGAGAAATTCTCTTCAAAGTGAAAGGAACTCCTTTCTAAGAAAGATGTCACAGGAAGAAGTTAAAAGGTTTCCTCCCATTTCGTGGTACCGTGGTACCAATGGTCACTAGGAAAAATAATGAAGGAGAATTTCCCTATTTTTCCTGGAGACAATTGTCAGCAGAACAGGAATGGAGGGAATTCTTCAGATGGCAATACAAACCTGAGAGTGGTTCTAACTCCCCACTAGACATGTGCATTCATTATCATCCGAATGCATTTTCGCCAAAATTTCAGGGATTTTCATATTCGTTTTAACAGTACGATAACGGACGTGCAGAATCCGACATCTGAAAGATCTGAAAAATAAAAATGCTTTATTTTTGTATCAATTATATTTTTGCATCGTTGCGACAACAGTTTGATACAGATGGATAGAAGATTTGACATGACGGTGACAATAGCGATCTGTGTCTATTGAACTGCGGTCGAATGTGCCATAGGCTATAGAAGAATTCTAATGTTGTTGACTGGTAATAATAATTAATAATTATAATTATTACCAATCCAACAACATTAGAATTCTACTAAGGCTTGTGGGCGGAGCATTCAACCGGAAATGTACGATCGTGGCGTCGTACAGTTTAGCTTCTTCGTCGAATCTTCTTAGGACATCCGACAGACACCATAAGCCTTCAATGACAGATTCAACTATAATTCATAAAAAAAAAAAAAAAAAAAACTATAATTCATTTGGATTTTTGTACGAATGAATTTTTTAATGAAACAATATAAATTAAAATGAATTTTGGGAGTAACTAAATAAATGTATTTTTCGGACGAAACCAAAATTCCGCAACAAAATATTTCAGTGTTCACTGTCTACTCTATTCAGTGTTCACATGCCTACTCTCCACTGCTCTATCCAAAAAATAAGCACATACTCTAGGCATAGTGGTTTTTGGAAACATTACGTATTGAAGGAATTCCCATCCCTTCAATGTGTTTAAATTTATTTTACATGTATTTTATTTCTTTAACTTTATTGTTTTAATTCATTTAAAAATGTCATTTTTGGTATTTGACTTTGTATATTTCTTCTAGATCTATGTAGTAATCCAGCTTTGCTTCTGTACAGCAGCTTCCTACAAAAAAGACCAAACACTGCTGCTCTGCCCCTTTGAGCAGGGTGACTGGTCTTGTATCCGCCCACTCTTGTCGTCTGCAGGCAGCCCGGAGAAGGTGGTCCTGCTGGGTCCCTCCCACAGCCTTGGCTATGTGCAAATATCTGGGTTTGCAAAGGTGCACACAATGTGAATGTATATCCTTTGTGGCTTTTGGGGTCTATATTTAAATAAAAATGTTGATGCCTGGAGTTCAGCTTTAAGATGGATCTAACCTGAGGAAGCGTAATAAAAGTGAACAGCAGTTAATCACACCGTGCACGATGGGGCAACTTAAAGCCTCAGTTCAGCATCAAATTTTTAATATTTCCAGTGGAAATGTTAAGGGTAGAATTTGTGGGATCATTTAGCTTATAAATAATGATCCTGTATGTCTGCGCAGGGAAATGTCTATTCCCACTGCACATTCTGATACAGCAATTAATATCAATAAATGCTGAAGAAAGCAAATCTTGCTCCAGTTTGCTCTACATCAGTGAGCATTGAGGAAATCATATTTTTTATGTTCGTATTTACTATTTAGATACTACGTGAAATAATTAAAGCAATATTTATAATGTGTCTATCAATTTAAAGGGATACTCTCAGCCAAACTTTTTTCTTCCTTCTAAATATTCAAAATGGTCATTTATGTCATTTTCTGGATCCATGTACCTATGGTATGTACCTTATTTGTAATTGGTTTATCCTGAAAAGTAGGCCACCTCTTGAGAGGTGTGCAATTCTTCCTTTCCATAATCCTTGTCCTGGCCAAACATGAAACTATTTAATCGTTCACCTACGAGGTTTATATTTTTATTTTTTGTAAGAGACACCTATGAGGTTTATTTAAAGAAAACCTGTTATACAATAAATAAATATAAGCTGCCATTACTGATTTTTTTTTATGAGAATGCTGCTTGCTTGGCTGTCATACAGACCCTAAGCCCTTGTACACACGGTCGGAGATTCCGACAACCAAATCCGTCAAAATAATTCCGACGGATTAATTCCGGAAGAGGTCCGGAAGTGATGTTGCATACACACGGTCGGACAAAGTTGTCGGAAAATCCGGTTGTACATAACGTGATGACGTTATTTCATTACGACGGGACTACGTTCAGGCTAGTAGCCAATAGCTTTGGTCTAGGAATTTGATATGAGCATGCGTGGCACTTTGTCCGTTGGAGTAGGCTACACATGATTGGAGTATGTCCGATCGGAGCATTTTGTCAGAAAATTTTACCGGCAAGTTGGAAAAGTTGGTCCGTCGGATATTCCGACGGAAACAGTCCGATGGAGACCACACACAGTCGGAATATCCGACAAAACGGTTCGATAGGACACATTCCATCGGAATCTCCGACCGTGTGTACAAGGGCTTACAAGAACAAATGCAAGGTTTTCAAACAGGGGACGACTTTGAATGCAGGACCTGCATTGTACCTGATAACATCAGAGTGTAACCATCAGAGCCCCGAAAAAAGACGGTTTCGGGGAACCAGCCACGTAAAGAGGAGAATGTAAAACAGCATTTAAAGTTACCCTAGACAAAAATGTGCGCTTAAAGGCTAAGTTCACCTTTTGTAAAGAAAAACATACAAGAGCACCCGACAGCGCCCTCACAGTTCATTGAAAACTAGAGCTGTCAGCCGCAATGGCTGATAGTACTTGTAATTTAATTAATTCACAGAAAACCTGCATGGCCAAACTGTGACAGCGGGTGCGGGCAGAAGTTCCTCCACTCGCTGTCACAAAGCGGGGAGCACTGATGGCAGGAGGTTGGTCACTAGGAGCATGTTACTTGTTACAGCCTACAAATGGGTATAACATGCAACATGCTCCTAAACATGAAATTAGTCTTAAAAAGAAAATAAACCCTGCTGCAAAAACAAAACAAAAAAAAACACCCTGCGAGATAAAGGCATAATGAGCTAGTATGCATAGCATACTAGCTCATTATGAATTACTTACCCGAGAATGAATACCCCGCAGCCATCCTCGTCTCCCCCTCAGGCTGCCAACATGTCTCCCGTGGCTTGCTTCTGGGTATCACAGCTCCGGCACTGTGATTGGCCGGAGTCACGATGACGTCACTTCCGTGCATGCACGTGGGAGCCGCCGCAAACGGCTCAGTACAACTGAAGCAAGGGCACGTACTGTCATTGCTTCAGTTGGCTTAAGTGCGCATGTGCCGCATGGTGTCGGCACATGCAAATACAGGGTGTCGCATATCTCCTAAACCATGCAGGTTTAGGAGATATCCAGTGCAGATACAGGCAAGCCTAATTAAAGGCTTGCCTGTAGTTTAAAGTGGTTGTAAAGGGTTTACAACCACTGCAACTCATTTTTTGAACTGTTGAATTTGTAGACACCAAAGAACTTGAGAGGAAATCTTTACAAACTGAGGGAAATGCTCTCTTAAACAATTGTCTGTGACAACTCAGCAGCCATGTGATGAGCAATGTAACAGACATATAAATATTGAAGGTGCCACACCACTGCTAAAAGATCCAGATTTGACTTTACTTCAGTAAAAGTCAGAGGGACAGTCCAGAGAGTAGCCATAACATTTTAAGGATCCAGAGATGCCCCCTCCATTAGGGCTTGAGATTGAAAACAATGTGAATGGACTAGAAGTGAACTGGACCCTTGTATGATATTTCTTCCTGTGTGATTACAAGCATAGGTTTTGTCAGCAGCTGGGTTGGCAAAGGTACAATTCGCTTCTGGTCCATACTCATTATTTTCCATCCCAAGCCTTAATGAAGGGAAATTTTTTGGACCCTCAAAACACGTTGGATAGTCCCTCTAATTTTTTTGGAATAAAGTCGTATCTGGAGCTTTTAGCAGCAGTGTAGTGTTTCAGTTTACATTTTTGGTATACTACACTTCAATTCAAAGAGATCATGAAGATCCTCTGGGTTGTAGAAGCCTCCTGCCCAGGAACCCGATTACGTCCATTAACATAAATAGTTTAACCTCCCTGGCGGTAATCCCGAGTCTGGCTTGGGTTGGGATTTCAGTACCATAAGCGGTAACCCCGAGCCAGACCCGGGATCGCATTGCTGGATACAGGGAGAATACAGGGAGAGGTTACTTACCTTGTTCCCTGGATCCAGCGATGTCCTCCGCGCAGTGTGTGCGAGCTGTCCTCCGCGACGTTACGACGCACGGGAGCGGAGATCGGCACCAAATTCTAAAAAGTAAAAACATACAAAACACATACAGTACTGTAATCTTACAGATTACAGTACTGTATAAAAAAATTACACACTCCCTTTGTCCCTAGTGGTCTGTCCAGTGCCCTGCGTGCACTTTTATATTATAAATACAGTTTTTTCTGCTTGGAATTTGGAGATTGTCCATAGCAACCAGAAACTGTCCCTTTATGTCAAAAGTGATTTTAGACCAACTAGGAAACAGCCATAATAAATTATAATCACTTGCAGAATTGAGCGAGAGCGATTTGTGGGGAAATTCGTCATCAAACACTAAATCTAATGACAGCGACAATTCTGCAAATGTTTTTGGATTTGATTACATTATTGAATAATTTTTATTACTATTTATTATCATTATTTATTATATTATAGATTTTATCATACCCGGGATGTCTGTTAGACTCTGGTTTGAACAGATTTAAGAGAGTTATTCCTAAAAATTGCAGGCCTACAATATAAAACGCCAAATTTCCATGCAAAATAATTGTACCGCTTTCAGCACCTAAAATCAGAAATAATCATTCCGCCAGGGAGGTTAAGACAGCAATACAAATAAGATAACCTTACAGGTTCACAACTATTTTTCCATTTCCTCAATTACGTGATGAGCCCTGGTAAGTTTATGAAAGTAGGAGGTACAACAACTTTTTTCAGCAGTTTAGTTTGTAGTAGACGTGTGCAGTTTACATTCGTTACATTCGTTATTTACACAAATTAGTATAGTCTCTCATACCTTGCAAGGCAAACTTGCCTTGGAACTCAGTCTTTTCTGACCTGACCTGACCAGTAATAAAGATTGTTTTACTAGCTCACCACATGCCAAGCAGTATATATATGTCATTGTACGTACTGCAATATTGGCAGTTATGGTTCTCAATATTTGAGGAAGCAATAGAGAGGACAATGGTAATTTTCAGCAGTACAGAGAACACAAATGACTAGATCAGGGTAGCGTAGTGCATACAGTAATCACTTGGCATCCAGTGACATACCGGTACGTCGCTGGACTTCATATGGTTATACCAGAATGATGCCTGCAGCTGCAGGCGTCATTCTGGTATTTTTTTTTTTTTTTGAGATGACAGCTGGCTGTCTTCTAGAAGCAATCCTGGCAGCTAACTAGCTGCTGGATTGCTTTTACAAACAGTGGGAGGGGATGTTCTCCCCCACACACACATTTGGAAATGCCAGTAAAAACTTGGCTTTTCCAGTAAATTTTGGGTGTCGTGTCAGTTAATTTCAATCTGGTAGTTTGGCAACACTGCCTCCATAGCAATGTGCCAATATACTGTATATAGCAGCATAAAAAAGCTGAGGAAACTTAAACTTGTCCATCTGACTGTCAAAGACATTAGGATACCATAAAATGAATTTGTTTATAGCAATGCTTGTAGTTTTCCTAGGATGATTAGGGTGTTGTATGATGCTGCCATTTTAGGTAAAAATGGTACTAAATGAAATACCCCTTTATCCTGAATAAGATTAATATCATCCACTTTTCTAAAATGAAATCCTATATATTAATACAGGGACATAATAAAACACTAGAATGTGAAGATTTATGGGCCAGTGGACTAAAACCAATGTATAACCATTGCAAACGTGTGATACATTTCTGAGAGTGTCGGAAGGAAATAAGGTATTGTGTTTTCACAAGGGACGGATAAAACATATGACTGTTGTTGCAGTTCGATTCCATGTTATGTAACCAGTAGTATGGGAAAGGAAGTAATCATTGGTTTAGAACAAGAGGGTGTCGCAGAGGCAAAACAGACACTGAAAACAGTTTCCAATCAAATTACAACACTCATAACGCTTAACAGATGGAGATCAATGTCTGCTCTTCGGACTGGAAACAGGAGTTCTGGATCTGGCTACTGTGAACGCTAAGGGACCTATTTTTGAAAGGTTGAAATTGATATTTTTCTATATAATCTGTTACTTTCAATGGAGGAAAGAAGGAAAGGGAATTCCGTAAAGCGCCATATTTTTTGTGCTTGTCCACTGTATTTCACCAATTGTTTGTGCTATTTGATTCTGATCTCGTTTTTTTTATTTTTTATTTGATCTCTTTGACATCACAAACTCCAATGTCAAACTTTTATAAACTAGAGAAAAGTCTTCAAAATGTAGCCCCACATAGTGAAAGGTACAGCAAAATGAAAATATTGTTTCAAACATCCCTGATTTCAAAATTTGAATCACTAAAGACTGTAATGTATTTTAAACTTTGTCTTTTAGTTTAATAAAAACCTGTTTACTTTTGTATAAATCTGGGGTTTTTTTTTGTTTTTTTCATACTCCTCCGAGACACAATTAGAGTCCCATTCTGTTCTATAAAAAAACTTTTTTCGAAATATATTTATATATTGTTTCAAAGAGCCTTCTAATTTGGACCCTATTTATTGAGAAGAGGACTAGTGTTTTTTGCCCGAGGCATGATTAATGACATAGCTTTATAAAAATACAAAGACACCCATAAACATAAAATGATTATCCTGCAGACTAGTCCATCTCAGAAGTACTGGTAAACCCATAGTTCCCAATGTTCCCTCATTTGGACAGGCTTTTCCTCTTTGAGAGTGAGACCAAGTTCCTCTGTCCCACGGGCAGCCTCAGTTGTCCCTCTTTGTGGTCAGATCTGTACATCTCTATACAAAACACTGCACTAAACGACTTATCTAGCCTACATCTTACCACATTTTTTCTTTTTGCGGCCCCCTGTAGTGTGGCTAGAGTGCTAAGTTTAGGGTCTTTGTTAGTGTAGGTAAATTCAGGCTTGGCTGGGAGGCAAGCCTGTGTGTTTTCCTGGGTCAGGGTTTTGTGTGACTGGATGACTCAGCAGAGGCATCTCTGGTAAGTTTTCCCTGCTTGCTGGAAACTTGGAGAAGATTCCAAAAGCGGTTTGGAGGGGTATAGGACCCCCAACAGACGGCTTGGCAGGGGGCAGGCCCCTAAAATACTCAGGCTCAGCCCAGCTGGGACAGCGGAGTTCGAGTGGATAAATAATAAATAATGTGAAGGGTTTGGATTTGTTTGGCAGTGACCAATCTTTCCCCTAAGATAAAACTCATTTTAGGTAGCAACTAAAAGATTTAAAAAAAACACAGTACAGGTTTACCGTTGATTACCGGCATCTCCGTGTTTACATGTGACCAGCTGTGATTGGACACAGCCGATCACATGGTTAAAGAGCCGTGGCCATGGCTCTTTACATAGATCGGGGTCGTGTTGTGGCCTAGCAACATGGCGCAGCTGTGATCGCCGCACTGCACATCCCCGGAGGTGCGTGAGAGCGGATGTTCTGGGAGGCCATCATATGATGTCCACCCAGAACAAGGACCGTACCCCCAGCCGCCATTTGATGGTGGGCAGGCTGCAAGTGTTTAAAGTCCCTGCAAGTACAGAAAAATATCCAATTATTTGTTAGAAAGGCATTCAGCGCCTAAGAGTTTTTGTGGGCTGCCAATACACAGCTTTTTTGTGGGCTGACTTATGCCAGTCCTGCCCACTCTTCTCTACTGAACTGCTCAGGCCCACCCACTATCATTTTGTCCACAACATAAAGACATGGGGTATGATTTACTAAAACTCGGGAGTGCATAATCTGGTGCAGCTGTGCATGGTAGCCAATCAGCTTCTAACGTCAGCTTGTTCAATTAAGCTTTGACAAAAAACGTGGAATCTTATTGTTTTCTATTCAGAGCTGAACCAGATTATGACCTCTCCAGTTTAAGTGAATCAATCCCTAATTGTTCTGTAGTCTCTACAACTAGGAGGGCTAATTACTGTTTTTCTTGTATCTATTAGCGTTACATTGTGTTATAAACAAGGAAGCTAAGATCTCTGTGGTATATTAACCACTTAAGCCCCGGACCATTTTGCTGGCCAAAGACCTGAGCACATTTTACAATTCAGCACTGTTACTTTAACTGACAATTGCGCGGTTGTGCGATGTGGCTCCCAGACAAGGTTGATGTCCTTTTTTGCCCACAAATAGAGCTTTCATTTGGTGGTATTTGATCACCTCTGATGTTTGTTTTTTTTTGCACTATAAACAAAAATAGAGCGACAATTTTGAAAAAAACGCATTATTTTCAACTTTTTGCTATAGTAAATATCCCCAAAAATATATTAAAAAATATTGTTTTCCTCAGTTTAGGCAGATACGTATTCTTCTGTGTATTTTTGGTAAATCGCAATAACCGTTTATTGATTGGTTTGTGCAAAAGTTATAGTGTCTACAAAATAGGGGTTCATTTTATGGCATTTTTATTATAATTTTTTTTTTTACTAATAATGGCGGCAATCTGCAATTTTTATCGGGACTGCAACATTATGGCAGACACGTTGGACAATTTTGACCCATTTTGGGACCATTGCCATTTTTACAGCGATTAGTGCTATAAAATTGCACTGGTTACTGTAAAAATGACACTGGCAGTGAAGGGGTTAACCACTAGCTGGTTAGGAAGGGGTTAAGTGTGTCCTGGGGAGTGATTCTAATGGTTAGGGGGAGGGGCTGTGTGTGACACATCACTGATCATAGCTCCCGATCACAGGGAGCTATGATCAGTGACAGTGTCACTAGGCAGAACAGGGAGATGGTTGTTCACATTAGTATCTCCCTGTTCTTCAGCTCCGTGAGGCGATCGCCGGTATCCATCGAGTCCGCGGGACCCGCGATACTATTCACGGAGCTCCCGGCAGGGTCGCGCATGCCGCTGGCGGTGCGCACGTGAACACATGGCGGCAAATTCAAATCGACGTACCTGTGCACCCATTTGCCCAGCCGTGCCATTCTGCCGGCGTAAATGTGCATGTGGCGGTCGGCAAGTGGTTAATGTGCTTTTACTAAATGAAAAAATGCTGTACATACAAAACTATTAAAACTATAAGAATACAATACAAGACTGACAGATATACCTATAACAAGCAAATACTCCTAGCAAGTAAGCAGAAACTATTGTCTGTAGACAGTAGAAATACTCTGAAAAGTTACTTAACTCAGGTTAGAATGGGTTCATGATCTTTGTAAGGCAACGAGTACCCCAGGTTTTTAAGCAGTTGCAGAAGAGATCAGACGAAAGCGTCTTCAGGTATAGCTGCTTCTGCCTGTACATACCTTCCTTGGTGTTAAGTCATTATAAAGTCCTCTTGTCAGCTTTTTTTGGAACGTTTACCATCCCCACATGGGTGTGGCCCCTTTTGTAATACAGAGTTTCAATGAGAGAAACATTCTCCAATTCATCCTCTAGGTGGCACTTCTGTATCTTACATGCCATAGGTCATATTTGTCAGAAGGTCAAGCTATTGTTTGACCGTGGTTACAGAACAGTAGACTGATCCAACTGTTAAGTGAAATACAACAATGGTATCCATGTTATCATTGTATCCAGACGCATTTGTTTGAAAAGTCCACTCAAACATTCAAAGGTAACCTTATTTCTGTTTCTAAGACAAACTACTAAACAGACTCTTCCATTAACAGTAAAGTCTGAGTATAAAATCATAAAACAGACATATATTTATATCAAATGCAACTCAATTACACTTGAACAAAACATAGGAAGTGTGCTAAAAAAAATGGGATAGCTCTGAATTTCTGTCAGGGTGAGCAGGTATTTTTGTCCTTATTTAATAGATATAACAAAATGCTTTCAATGGTATATTGAACACATCAAAAGAGAGCCAATAGGAGAAGTTTACTGGGACCAGTATGTAGTCAGAGATCCATATCAGCATACTTGTTCTTTATTCCTGGCTCAAAGTGTTGAAGCCAGAGGCTCAACAATCCAGCCATAACTGCCATTTTTAGAAGGATGGTTCAGCAATGGCAGCCACCATTTTTCTGTCTTCACTGGTTTTCTTTAAAGAAACAGAATGGATAATAAACCCTACCTTCACCAACAGACATGTAAGTGAACATCATATGTTCTGACACAATTCATTTCTGAGGTCCCTGGTGTCCTAGAAAGACAAGTGGATCATTAATTTAAAGAGGACAGTCTCCTATTTTTAGTTACGGGAAATTTTTAGTTAAAAAAAAAAAGTCATGTTAAAATTCTAGACACAACTAAGTATTTTCTTTGATTCCTTGTGGACCTACGATCTTCTCTTCCTATGTTCCAGAAACATAATTTGTACAAATTTAAGCCCATTATTTCTTGAAAAAATGCTATATACAGTCTGTGTCTCCTGTGATACAAATGCATATGAATTTATAAAGTGGAGCCCATTAAATCTAAAGTTCGGTTGCCCTCCCTCCTTTCCTTCTGCATCTTAAAGCTGTTGGAAACATTAACTAGGGAACACATTTAACCCCTTGTGTTAACCCCTTCCCTGCCAGTGACATTTACACAGTAATCACTGCATTTCTATAGCACTGATCGCTGTATAAATGTCAATGGTCCCAAAAATGTGTCAAAAGTGTCCGATCTGTCCGCTGCAATGTCGTAGCCCCGCTAAAAATCACAGCTCACTGCCATTACTAGTAAAAAATAATAAAAATGCCATAAATATATCCCCTATTTTTCAGACGCTATAGCTTTTGTGCAAACCAGTCAATATACGCTTATTGCGATTTTTTTTTCACCAAAAATATGTAGAAGAATACATATTGGCCTAAACTGATGAAGTTTTTTTTTTATTTGGGATATATATATATATATATATATATATATATATATATATATATATATATATATATATATTATAGCAAAAAGTAAAAAATATTGTTTTTTTTTTTTCAAAATTGTCGCTCGTTTTCGTTTATAGCACAAAGAATAAAAATGCAGAGGTGAGCAAATACCACCAAAAGAAAGCTCTATTTGTGGGAAAAAAATGACGTCAATTTTGTTTGAGTAAAACATCCCCCAACTCGCAATTGTCAGTTAAAGCGACGCAGTATGGCAAAAAAGACACAGAGTCTTGTAGAGTGGGAGAATTATCGTTTTATCTCTGGGGTTGATCACCTTTTTAATGCATGCCAATATTCTGTTTTCTTTGTTAACAACAGCTTGGCATTCCATGCCATTGCTGAGCCAATCATCTACTAGGACCCCCAGGTCCTTTTCCATCCTAGATTTCCCCAGAGGTTCTCCTCCCAGTGTATATACATCCTGTGGAGAAGTTATTGCCCTGCTTAGCTTAGTATCGTCTGCAAATACAGATGAAACTGTTTACCCCATCCTCCAGGTCATTTATGAACAAATAGGATTCATCCTAGCACAGAACCCTGAGGGACCCCACTACCCACCCCTGACCATTCCGAGTACTCCCCGTTTATCAACACCCTCTGAACTCGCCCTTGTAGCCAGTTTTCAGTCCATGTACTCACCATTTGGTCCATGCCAACAGACCTTATTTTGTACAGTAAACATTTATGGGGAACTGTGTCAAATGCTTTTGCAAAATCCAGATACACCACGTCTATGAGCCTGTAGTTCCAAAACATCTGGGGTGGCAAGGTTTGTGTTAGGACCTGGGCTTGAACCTGGGACCTCTGGTGTGTTTGGCAGTGACTCTGCTTGCTGAGCCACCTGGAATGCTGGACAGCTCCTTGGACAGCTCCTTGGACAGCTCCTTGGACAGCTCCTTGGACAATTCCTTGGACAATTCCTTGAATGATCTTGTCTTGAATCTTGTTTGCCTTGAACCTTGAACCCTTTGCTCCTCCCATGAACTTCCTGATATAAGCCATGTCTCTGCACTTCCTGGTTGCCAGAATATTGTGCCTTCACCAGCCAATATCTTGCTCCTATCTCTCCTGCTGCCGACCGTATCCTCGCTACAATTCGTTACCGACATTTGGCTTGTTCCTGGACTACGCTTCTGCTGAATCCCAACCTGCAACTATTTGTTACCGACTTTTGGCTTGTTTCTCAACTACGCTTCTGCTTGATCCCTACCTGCTATATCTGCTACCAGACCCCCGGCTTGCTCACCTCCTGGTGGGGCTATCCTGAGGACCGCGACCTGGCACTAACACGCAGCCAAGCCCATCTCCACCTTTGGGAGCTCTGGTGAATACCGGTTAGTGCTTAGACCCCGCACCTCAGGTGAACCCGTGTCATCAGCCAGGGTGACCTGTGTGAATACCTGCTCTGCTGCTATAGCTACTAGCCTCTGAGCCTGACTCCAGATCGTGACAGAATATTCTGGCCAAAAACATGGAGGCCGTTGTAGCAGCTGACGTGGCTCCTCTCAGGGTTCAACTCGCATTTGGTGTTGACTACCAGGAAAAATTTTATGAGTTACAAAAAGGTCTACAAGAGGAAATCCTTGATCTACACAAACAATTGCGGGATTTTTATGCCCGAGATACTGCTGCCATAGAAACGAATGCACGAATGACCCTGCCACTCAAGTTTAGCGGAGACCGCCACCATTATAGAGGATTCCTTAATCAATGTCGTATATACTTTCAGATGCAACCTGCTGTATTCACTTCTGACAGGAAAAAGGTGCTGTTTATTATCAACCTCCTGACTGAGGAAGCCTTAGCCTGGGCCTCCCCTTATGTGGAGAAAGATGATGTCATCCTGGATAATTTTGATTCTTTTGTGACTGCGATGAACCAAGTTTTCGATGATCCTAACTGCTGTGCTACTGCTGAGGCAAAATTGCACAATTTACGTCAGGGAAGACGCTCTGTTGCAGAGTACACAACTGAATTCCGACGTTGGATCTCAGATACCAATTGGAATCCAGCAGCACAAAAGAGTCAGTTCCGTCAAGGACTCTCGGAACAAGTAAAAGATGAGCTTGCCAGAGTAGAAAGTCCTGATGACCTTGAAGCTTTTATTAAATTATGTATTCGAATTGATCAGAGACTTACTGAAAGGAGAAAGGAGAGACTGGGAATCCTAGGCAGTAATGGTGGCATGCGTTTTTCTACTACTCAGTATCCTCCTAAGGGTCCAAGAGTTTTTCCTGATTCTGACACTCCTGAACCTATGCAGGTGGATGCTATTAAAAGATCTATTACTACTCAGGAGAAAGAAAGATGACGTTCAGAAAACGTATTTCTTTATTGTGGAGACTCTGGACATTACATTAATTGTCCCAATAAATTTAAGAGAACAATTGCAGCAACGGATGTTACAGTATCTGAACAAATAAACTCAATTTCTCAGTCCATCTCTCCTTTGATTCAGGAAGCGAATAAAGTTAATTCTTTATCAACTCATTTTGTCATCCCTATAAAGCTTATTGTTGAAAGCAATAAAATGCCTTGCTCTGCTATGCTGGACTCAGGGGCTGGGGGAAACTTCATCGACATCGAATTTGCCCAAAGTAATAACATTCAAATAAGAAATAAACTCGCCCCAATTGATATGGAAACTGTGGATGGCTCACCTTTGACTTCAGGCCCTGTTACCCACTAGACAATCCCGCTTAAACTCCTAATTGAAACTGACCATCAGGAGACTATCAGCTTTGAGCTGATTACATCACCCAAGTTCCCTATTATCCTGGGCATTCCTTGGTTCTCTATCCATAATCCCTCCATCAACTGGGAGACACGTTCTTTAAGCTTTACATCTGACCATTGCAAGAAACATTGCAAAGAATCTTATCAAATAAGCCCTCCACCAACCCAAGATTTACAAGCAGTTTTGGCAACTATCCAGTCATACGACAAGCTACCTCCACAATATCTTGAGTTTCGGGACGTTTGTGATAAAAAGAACGCAGATCAGCTGCCTCATCATCGCTCTTATGATTGTCCCATTGAATTGCTTCCAGGGTCAGAAATACCATTTGGTCGCCTTTATTCTTTATCAGAACCTGAACTGAAAGTGCTCAGGGAGTGGATTAATGAGAATCTTGAGAAGGGTTTTATCAGACACTCAACCTCTCCTGCTGGCGCAGCCTTATTCTTTGTGTAGAAAAAGGACTCCACCCTGCGTCCGTGTATTGACTACAGAGATTAAAATAAGATCACAATTAAGAATCGCTATCCACTCCCACTGATTCCAGAAATGCTTGAGAGACTCCATTCTGCCAAGCTCTTTACCAAATTAGATTTACGGGGGGCATACAACCTTGTCTGCATTCGTCCCAGAGATGAATGGAAAACTGCTTTCAGAACCAGATATGGACATTTTAAGTCTTTGGTCATGCCTTTTGGGCTTTGCAATGCTCCTGCAACTTTTCAACATTTTATTAATGATGCTTTTCGAGATTTGCTTGATCAGTTTGTAATAGCATATTTGGATGACATTCTCATTTTCTCTGATACTTTGGAAGAACACCGCAAGCATGTCTGTATGGTTTTGGAGAGATTAAGGCGAAATCAACTTTAGATAAAACTAGAGAAATGCGAGTTTGAACAAACTCAAATCCAGTTCTTGGGATACATAATCTCTTCTGAAGGGGTAAGCATGGATAAGATCAAAGCTGTGGTGGATTGGCCCGCCCCTAAGAATGTTAAAGAGATACAGCGATTTGTTGGATTTGCCAACTTTTACAGAAGATTTATAAGGAATTTCTCTAGGGTAATTGCTCCAATCACACAGTTGACAAAGAAAGGGGTGCCTTTTTGTGGTCACCTGAGGCACAGGCTGCCTTTAGTAAACTGAAAACTCTCTTCACTTCTGCACCAATACTGGTACATCCAGATCCAGAACTACCTTTCATCGTAGAAGTTGATGCTTCTAATTCTGCTGTGGGAGCTATCCTTTCTCAGCGAATGGGAGAAAAAATGCAGCTTCATCCTTGTGCTTATTTCTCTCGACTGATGTCTTCAGCCGAGATGAATTATGACATTGGAAACAAGGAGCTGCTGGCAATTAAGGAAGCATTTTCTGAGTGGAGGCATCTGCTGGAAGGAGCTAAGCACCCTGTAACCGTTCTCACCGATCATAAAAATTTAGAATTTATTAGATCTGCTAAAAGGTTGTCATCTAGACAAGCACGTTGGACCCTTTTCTTTTCCAGGTTTAATTTTGTTATTTCATACCGTCCTGGGTCAAGGAATGGTAAGGCTGATGCCCTATCACGGATGTTGTCTGGGCCTCTCCAGGAAAGCACCTCTGAATGTACAATCCTGCCTCAAAAGAACTTTCTAGGGGCCATGAGTTCAAAGACATTTCTTAATCTTCTCAAGGAGGGGTATGAGAATGACCCACTTCTTAATAATCCTCCTAAGGACATTAACCTCAAGTACAACAATGGTTTTTGGACTCAAGTGCATTGCCTCTATGTACCTGAATCAGTTCGGGTAGGGGTAGAAGCCCTCAGGTTGGTACATGACTCTAAGCTTGCTGGTCATTTTGGGGTTTCTAAGACAGAAGAACTCTTATCACGTTCCTTTTGGTGGCCTGGGTACAAGAAAGATGTTAAGAGTTATGTGGCTTCATGTCTAACCTGTGCTCGCAATAAGACACCTCGATCTTCTCCTCTGGGGTTACTTCTACCACTACCTGTTCCATCAAGACCATGGGGGTCAATTTCTATGGACTTTGTGGTTGACCTTCCTCTTTCAAAAGGGATGACCACCATTCTGGTAGTCGTTGACCGTTTCACTAAGATGGCTCATTTTATTCCAGTTAAAGGGGTACCCTCCGCCGAACATACTGCTGAGGTAATGGTTAGAGAAGTTTTTAAACTTCATGGAATTCCTGATGATGTGGTGTCTGACAGAGGGGTACAGTTTACCTCAAAATTTTGGAGACGTTTTTGCTCAGCTTTGGATGTAACAGTTAATCTGTCCTCGGCTTTTCATCTGCAGTCTAATGGTCAGACCGAGAGGACCAATCTAACTCTGGAGCAATACCTTCGATGTTTCGTCAGTTATCTTCAGGATGACTGGGTGGACTACCTTCCTACGGCAGAGTTTGCTTATAATAACTCTCCACATCCCAAAGCCCATTTTTCTTAAACACCGGGTATCATCCAGTTTTTATTCCTGATTTCCCCATCTCAACTTCAATTCCTGCTGTTACCAACAGACTAACTTCATTACATGAGATCCAGGAGAAATTGACTGATACATTGAAGGAGGCGCAGGAATATTACAAGAAGGCTGCTGACAGACATCGTAGGTCTATTCCCACTTTTCAAGTAGGTGAGAAAGTTTGGTTATCTACCAAAAATTTAAAAGTTCAAGTTCCATGTGCTAAGTTGGGTCAAAAGTTTATGGGACCTTTTGAGATTTCTGCTCAAATCAACCCAGTCACTTTTCGCCTAAAACTTCCTGACAATATGAAGATTCACCCTGTGTTTCATATATCACTACTCAAACCATTTCATGAAAATACTTTTTCTGGAAAAATTCATCCTCCTCCTCCACCTGTTGAGGTACAGGGTGAAGAAGAATTTGTGGTGGGAAAAATTCTTGACTCCAGAATCTCTAGGAACAAATTGCAATATTTGGTTCAATGGGAAGGATATGGGCCAGAAGAAAATTCTTGGGAGCCTGAAAAGAATGTTCATGCCCCTAGATCAACAAAGGAATTCCACCAGAGGTTTCCTCAGAAACCTGGCCCTAAGATGTCCAGGGGACATCCTGAGAGGAGGGGTGTACTGTTAGGACCTGGGCTTGAACCTGGGACCTCTGGTGTGTCTGGCAGTGACTCTGCTTGCTGAGCCACCTGGAATGCTGGACAGCTCCTTGGACAATTCCTTGAATGATCTTGTCTTGAATCTTGTTTGCCTTGAACCTTGAACCCTTTGCTCCTCCCATGAACTTCCTGATTTAAGCCATGTCTCTGCACTTCCTGGTTGCCAGAATATTGTGCCTTCACCAGCCAATATCTTGCTCCTATCTCTCCTGCTGCCGACCGTATTCTCGCTACAATTCGTTACCGACATTTGGCTTGTTCCTGGACTACGCTTCTGCTGAATCCCAACCTGCAACTATTTGTTACCGACTTTTGGTTTGTTTCTCAACTACGCTTCTGCTTGATCCCTACCTGCTATATCTGCTACCAGACCCCCGGCTTGCTCACCTCCTGGTGGGGCTATCCTGAGGACCGCGACCTGGCACTAACACGCAGCCAAGCCCATCTCCACCTTTGGGAGCTTACCGGTTAGTGCTTAGACCCCGCACCTCAGGTGAACCCGTGTCATCAGCCAGGGTGACCTGTGTGAATATCTGCTCTGCTGCTATAGCTACTGGCCTCTGAGCCTGACTCCAGATCGTGACAGTTTGCCATCACTGCTCTAAATGATGCCCCTTTTTCTATAATCCATCTTTTTGGCTTGTAGAGATATGGGTGTTTCCCATGGGCCAGTAGGCATACCCCCACTTAGAGACTCATCTTTTTTTCATTGTTGACATCATCTGTGGTGTCTATTATCTACCAATACAGATATGACCTTCGTGGTTGTGTATTGAATGTTTTTTCTTTTTTTTTGGTCTTTGAGCGAACCATCTTATCACAACATTATTCACATATTTATGTTAATGTTTGTTTGTAATTATGCATATGTATACATATTCTCTGCCCTGGCATATCCAATCAGCCCCTAACCCGTCCACCTTTAGGAGATGCCTGAAAACTTACTTATTCAGAGAAACCTATCCCACACCCACCTAACAACCCCATCAAATCATTCCACACATCTATTACCTTTTGTACCACCACCCCCTCCCTCCCTTTAGAACGTAAGCTCTATGAGCAGGGCCCTCCTGTCCCTTCTACATTGTAAAGCGCTGCATAAACTGTTGGTGCTATATAAATCATAATAATAATAATAATAATACTATTTTATATATCTTTCTTTGTTATATTTTTTTTGTTCGACCTATATATAGTACCAGATTTATGTGGTCCTGAGGAAGCGGGGGTTCCCATGAAACGCGTAGACCAGCATAGACCAGCATAGACCAGGGTACTATTGAATTATTGACCAACTGAATTCAAACTTTATATCAACTTCACCTTCACACTCTGTACTGTATGGTATATATAATGATATATATATAATATACATGTTTTAATGTCTCTTTTTTTTTTTTTTTTATGTAACTCAATAATATTTGTTAAACTTTTTATACAAAGTCATATTTAAAGTCCTGTTTTTTGTAGTGTTTTTTTGATATAGATTGAGAGTCAGTTTGTTTTACCCTGTACTTCTACTTTAAGTCAAAGAACAAACAAAATAGGGAATATGAATTAAAACAACACAAATAAACAGCCCCAGTAGCCAGTTTAAGCCCATTGCACCCCTACAACTGTTAAAAAAAGAAAAACCTTAATTTTGCAACTCCTCATTGACTTCAATGAATTTAGATGAAATTTGAACTGTTTGCCAAGATGGCCAGAATGTTGATGAAATGTTGTCAAAGCAAAAACAGTCATTCTTTCTGGTTTTTGGCTGGTACGTTTGAGATTTTACTTCAGTGCAAGACTAATGAAAGAAGGGCAATATAAAAAGATAGGTTAACACCTAAAATGATTTAGAATCATAGCTCAAGGTTAAAATTTGCATCAATTTATTTGTCTATTACAATTTTGCAGTTTACATATCAATGTTTTAGTTCAATTTGAGGTTTGATTTCTCAATTTGCTAAGTTAAACTATCAAAGAGAAATACGTCAAAACCAAATAGACTTTCAGAGTCATCTCATCATTTAATCAGCTCAGTGTAAATAGACAATCATTTAATAGAATGTTTGTTTCTTGTATATACTGGATCAATGCTAAGGAAGCTGCTTAAGACTGTCAAAATAAACAGCAATTAGTCATCAAAATGAAAACTGCCAGTTTGTAAAACACAGAAGATAGTAAGGTTCACTTTTATCTTTTTTTTTTTTTAAAGACATTTTTGGAGGTAGTGGTACAGATAATTCAGAATTGTAAACAGTGATACAGTTTTGGATTGTGCTCAAACAACACTGAAAATGTTGCTGACCTGATGATGGATCCTTTAGCTACAGTATAAGAGTTTCAGGATTGTGTTTCTGGGTTAGATTTTAATAGAAGTTTGAAATTTTCTGAATATCTACTCTACTTGTTAAGCAGCCCAGAAACATAATCAAATAGAGATAAAGATATACAATATATTATCAAAAGTATTGGTGCGCCGGCCTTTACACGCACCTCAACTTCAATGGCATCCCAGTCTTAGTCCGTAGGGTTTAATATTAAGTTGGCCCATTCTCTGCAGCTATATCCGAAGGGTGTCCACAAGGTTTAGGAGTGTGTCTATGGGACTGTTTGAGCATTCTTCAAGAAGCTTGTTTGTGAGGTTAAGCCCTGTTGTTGGATGGGAAGACCTGGCTTGCAGTCTCCGCTCTAATTCATTCCAAAGGTGTTCTATCAGGGTTGACCATGCTTTGTGCACCATTACCACCAAGACAGAAAATCCAAAGTTGTTATCAGAACAATTGGTAGGCCTACATATTTTATTAGGGACACCTGTTCCAGTATCAATTGTCTAAGGGTAAAATTACCCTCACTTTGTAGATTTTTATTCACATTTTTTTTCCCCGTTGTATCTCCAGGGCAGAAAATTAGGGGAAATCTCTCTGCTTCTACAAAAACTATTTGGCAGTACATTCAATGTAATGCCGCATACACATGATCAGAATTTCGGCCAGCAAAAGATCGATGAAAGCTTTTCATCGGAAAATGAGACCATGTCTATGCTCCATCGGAATTCAGCTGGCTGATTTCCCGCCAGCAAAAATTTGATAGCATGTTCTCAATTTTCCCCATGGAAAAACTGAAATTCTGATCGTGCGTATGCAATTCCGACACGCGAAAACTCACGCATGCTCAGATTCAACTACGAGATGGAAGCTATTGGCTACTAGGTATTAAACTTCCTTTTTCTAGTCCCGTCATACTTGTACATAACTGCGTTCTTGGAGGTCGAAATTTGGTATGACTGTGTGTAGCCAAGACAGTTTGAGTGGAATTCTGATGGGATTCCGACGGGAAAACCATCAGAGCTTTCCGATCGTGTGTACGTGGCATAAGGCAATTCTTTTGCCTTAAGATTTAGTACTTCTCTTTAATTGCTCATCAGCAGTAATCAGTCGGGAAAAACTAAGCATTTTGAATTTGGAACATCATGCAGTGAAACCCATGGGCACCTTTTAGCAGGGATGCCTGGGGAACACTGGTTAATTCTTTGACTCGGAACCTCAGGGGAGTTTACACCATCAGTGGTGACACAACCCCAGTTTGCTTCCATAACACATTATAAAGACACAGTATTTGTCTTTTCAGTACAGAATAACTCTTCCCGACCCTGGGGCCTGTACTTTGTTACCCGGCCCAACCTGTCCCTCAATTAGGCCAGTAAAACTCACTGCGTGTTAGCTACATTGAGTAAACATTTTTCCTGATGGGAAAATCAAAACCTCTTTGCTATTTTTGCATGGTAAGGTTGATTCCTGTTGAGCAGAAAATCATGATTTCCAAATTATTTAGGCAACATAGTACTTTTTCATTCTCTACCGCTGACATGTAAGAACATTTTTCTGATAATTCTATCAAAACAAATGCTGAAGATATGTGTAAGAAGACAGTGACACTGCTGATCTGCACAAGTGCCATTATTTCAGACAAAAATATCTGATCAATGTAACAAGGTTTGTGAAGAAGTGTCTGAAAGAATATGTTATGTAAGAAAGATCTTGAGACTTGACAAGGATCACTCGGAATAATGTGCATTAACAATAACAAGAAGTTTAACTATCCATAGCTGCATCAAGATATCACTACTGATTTTTTTAATGCCCATCACTGGCATTTTGGACAACAAAAAATAATGATACTAATTGAAAAATGAAAAGTTTCGTTGTTTCAAAAGAACCCTTATGTAGATAAGGTTGAGCATAGTTTGTTAATGATTTTGAAAATAATACAAACACCAACATTCTTGAGAACTTGTCCACCCAAAATAAACATTTCTAGTTGTAAGAGACATCTGCTTGGTTGAGTCATCTATTGGACGCTCCAGTGATAAGATTTTCTCTCTCTCTCTATTTTCTGGCCCTGTTTTTGCCCACCTTGATGTTTTGGGTGTTCCTGCAAACTTTGGTTTTACCCGCTTCTGTTGTACAGTGCATTCGGAAAGTATTCACAGTGCTTCACTTTTTCCACATTTTGTTATGTTATAGCCTTCTTCCAAAATAGAATAAATTCATTATTTTCCTCAAAAGTCTACAAACAATACCCCATTATGACAACATGAAAGAATTTTGTTTGAAATCTTTGCAATTTAAAAAAAAAATAAAAAGCAAAAAAATAAAAAATCACATGTACATAAGTACCGGTATCAACAGCCTTTGCCATGACACTCAAAATTGAGCTCCTGTTTCCACTGATCATCCTTGAAATATTTTCACAACTTGATTGGAGTCCACCTATGGCAAATTCAGTTGATCGGACAGGATTTGGAAAGGCACACGCCTGTCTATATAAGGTCCCGCAGTTAACAGTGCATGGCACAGCACAAACCAAGCCATGAAGCCCAAGGAATTGTCTGTAGACCTCCTAGACAGGATTGTATCAAGGTACAGTTTTATGGAGGGCACAGAAAAAATTCTGCAGCATTGAAGGTCCCAATGAACACAGTGGCTTCCATCATCTGTAAATGGAGGAAGTTTGGAACCACCAGGACTCTTCCTAGAGTGGGCCACCCTGGCCAAACTGAGTGATTGGGGGAGAAGGGCCTTAGTCAGGGAGGTGACCAAGAACACGATGGTCACTCTGACAGTTTGACAGAGCTGCAGTGTTTCTCTGTGTAGAGAGAACCTTTCAGAAGAACAACCATTTCTGCAGCACTCCACCAACCAGGCCTGTCTGGTAGAGTGTCCAGACGGAAGCCACTCCTCTGTAAAAGGCACATGACAGCTACCTGGAGTCTGCCAAAAGGCACCTGAAGGACTCTCAGACCATGAGAAACCAAATTCTCTGGTCTGATGGAGCAAAGATTGAACTCTTTGGCCTGAATGGCAAGCGTCATGTCTGGAGGAAACCAGGCACCACTCATCACCCGGCCAATACCATCCCTTTAGTGAAGGTGGTGGCAGCATCAGCAGTAACTGGAGGACTAGTAAGGATTGGGGGAAAAATTAATGCGCATTGTACAGAGGCATCCTTGATGAAAACCTGCTCCACAGCACTCTCAGACTGAGGTGAAGGTTCATTTTCCAACAGGATAATGACCCTAAGCACACACTCAAGTTAACAAAGAAGTGGCTACTGTAAGTGAGTGGCCCAGCCAGAGCTCAGACTTGAACCCGATTGAACATCTCTGGATAGATCTGAAAATGGCTATGCACCAATGCTCCCCATCCAACCTGATGGAGCTTGAGAGGTCCTGCAAAGAAGAATGGGAGAAACTGCCCAAAAATAGGTGTGCCAAGCTTGTAGCAATATACTCAAAAAGGCTTGAGGCTATAATTGGTGCCAAAGGTGCTTCAGCAAAGTATTGACAAATGCTGTGAGTACTTATGTACATGTAAATTTGCAAAGATTTCAAACAAACTTCTTTCAAAGTGAAGTGAAAAAGTAAAGTGCTGTAAATACTTTCTGTATGCAATATATTTTCTGTAATGCAAAAATAAAATAAAAACATCCCCCTAGGAAAATAGGACCTTAGCAGGTAAGAAACGTTATTTGCATAGAAGCATTCCAAAAAATTGTTTATAGTGGAAGAAAAATGTTGGCTTCTTTATAAACTACCTGTGAGAAGGAAGAGCCCCCCACCCCCAAACTGTAGAGGAGATCTCAGAACTGGCGCCCACCAAAAATCACTTTATCAGCGGGACCTCAGACATAAACCTTTGCAATATCTGCACTTACAACTCATGTAACACTAAACCCGGATTTAGTTTCAGACACAGCCGTTCGCAAAGTCTTTCAAATAACAAAGAATTTCTTTTTTACAGTGATTCTAAATTTAATTCAATTCATATTAGTTTGTATTAGCTATGGAAACATCAAGGAAATGGTTGAAAATAAGTGAATTATCAGACAATATCAATTTTCATATACTGTAAACTGGCGTAATTGTACCCTTAACTTTCTGCTCGTAAAGTTTAAAGGGAAATCATAATCGAGATACATTTTTAATGTCATGTTAAATTTTATATAACTGATCATTGCCAGTTATTTTATTAGTAAAATAAATGTTATAGCTTGTTTGGATTTTGCAGTTTTTTTTAATGATATGCTGTCATTTAAATACAAGTTGCACTTTGTAGGGTGCATACACTGCTCTATACAGAAACTCACAAAAGAAATAACTAGCTAGGCTTATTTTAAATGTAAAAATACAGCAAGTCCTGAACATTCACGTTTCCCTGATGGGGCTGCTTTAAAGGGAGCCTTTCAGAGAATTAACATATACTGTAAGCTGACATTGCTGACTTGTTTTCAAAAGTACAAGTTCCGCAGCATTCATCCTCATCCTTGGTTTTACTTTTGTCAGGGACTGGATCTGTACCTACAAACACTGTTGTGTCTGGCAATGTCTCTCCTCACTGAGCCACCTGGAATGCTGGTCAGCTCCCTGAACAATTGCTTAAATGATCCTGCCTGTTTGTCTTGAACTTTGAACTCCTTGTTCCTCCCATAAACTTTCTATTTTAGTTATGCTTTTGTGCTTTATGTTTGCTAGATTATTCTGCTCCCCCCCAGCCAATATTTTGCTATTTTGCTCTTGTCAATCTTGCTGCCTTCTGTATCTTCGATACTACTAGTTACTGACCCTTGGCTTGTTTCTCGACTGCGCTTTTTCTTGATTCCAACCTGAAAACACTTGTTACTGACTTTTGCCTTGTTTACTGACTACAGTTATGCTTATTCCTACCTTCTATATCTGCTATTGGACCCTGGCTTGCTCATCTCCTTGTCACGTACCTGGTAGCAGAGCCTTATACAATGAGGAAGGCCCCTCTTAGCCCTTGTACACACGGTCGGAGATTCCCACAACCAAATCCGTTGGAGTAATTCCGACGGATTAATTCCAGGAAGAGGTCTGGAAGTGATGTTGCATACACACGGTCGGACTAAGTTGTCGGAAAATCCGATTGTACATAACGTAATGACGTTATTTCGTTAGGACAGGACTACGTTCAGGCTAGTAGCCAATACCTTTGGTCTAGGAATTTGATCTGAGCATGCGTGGCACTTTGTCCGTCGGAATAGGCTACACATGATCGTAGTATGTCCGATAGGACCATTTTGTGGGAAAATTTTACCAGCAAGTTAGAAAACTTGGTCCGTCGGATATTCCGACTGAAACAGTCCGATGCAGACCACACACAGTCTGAATATCTGATGAAACATTTCGTCGGAATCTCCGACCGTGTGTACAAGGGCTAACACCTCTGACTTGGGGCCCCTATTAGTGTAGATAAGAGGTGCAGGAGTGCAGAGTGGCATGAATGCCAGTAAGTCTTGCTAGCAGCAGTGCAAGAAAAGTCATCAGATAGCTCCAACAAGTAGGCGGGTAGGCAGGCAGCTGGAGGATGGCAGACTGAAGCAGGCTGGTACTGGCGACAGCGTGCAGGTGAGGCATCCACTGATAGCAGACTGAAGAACAGAAGGCACAGCAGGATGTGTCAGGAGGCAGAGTCAGGCAAGCTGGGTCATACACTGACAGGACAGATCAGGTATAGAGGAGCAGGCAGCAGTGTAGTCTGGGTAAAATCTGGGTCAGAAGCCAATTGTTGTAATAGATGCCAATGAAGCAGAGGTCAAGGACAAGCTGTGGTAAATGCAAATGAAGTTCAGAGAGTGGTCAGACAAGCCAGGTCAGTAAATGGAATCAGCATACAGGATAACAGGAACACAGGATACACAGGAAGCTGAAAGACAAAGCAGCACTGAACCTGAGGACTGGGTGAGTTTAAATAGCCTGGTTGGTGCCAACATCTGTCACAGGTGCACGTGTGCGACATCATGCACAAGAATGCGCGACGGCTTGTGTGTGCGAGTTCGCATTAGCCAGTGCCCAATTCCTGCGAGCATGAAAAAGAGCCTGTTTTAGCCTGTGCACAGAAGGCCTTTCCTTACACTCCTGGTGGGGCAATCCTGGTACTAGTATAGAGCAAAATCAGGAGCTCTGGTGAACACTGGTTAGTACTTAGACTACGCAGGTGAGTCTGTGTCATCTGCAGAAGTGACCTGCTTCTGCGCCTATCCAGCTGGTTGGTGGGTGCCTCTCTACTGCTATAGCTACTGGTCTCCGAGTCTGACCCGTGACCATGACAACCCCATTCTATACTGTTCATCCAGGACATGTACACAGGTCAGGAGTCTTCACCTCAGTGGCTGTATACTTTTTTTCAGGAATCACTGTGACAGCTTGGTCCTGTTCTGCTCTATCTTCAAGTGCTGACAATGGCTCAGTGGGGCCCTTGAGGTTAGATGGCTCTAAAACACATTGACATCGATTAAACTGGAAGAGCCATTCCTCTGTTACCATTACCAGGGTTTTGCTGTCATTTTGACAGCTGATCTCTGTTCTGCTATATCTGGGGGTACAGGCTGTAGCTCCTCATAGACAAAGCAGAGCCAGCTGTCAAAGTAACAGTCATGCTCTTCAGTACGTCTGAGACATATAGCTGAACCCAGGTGCCAAAATGACAACTGAATCCAACACATTATGCTTAAAGAGTTTCTGTTTCCTGCTTCCTTCCTACGGCATTTCAAACCACCTGGACCCAAAGTGGGTGACCATCTAGTTCCGTCTATATCACATGATGCAATGTCACATTTTTAGGTCAGAATTTTTATTCAACCTTCCAAATCACCATTTATGTCTATATCACCTAAGTGCCCAATATGTTTAACTCTAGTTTTCTGAATAATTCCTGTTATACATGTTGTTCAAATTAAAATATTTCAATACTTCAATAAATTCCTTTTTACTCATGCAAACCCTTGCTGGTTACATCGAGTATGTAAATGTATTTTGTTAGGAAAACAAACATATACAAAGTCTCTTTTCCCCCAGGATCTGGAGCAAAAAGCGAGGTACATGTCCTCAAGAAATTCAATCTCTGACAAAGATCAAGTTCATTTTCATTTAAGTGTGTAATACATCCTCCGAGATGTCATTACTTCATAGAACAATTGTTTAAAAAGTCTTCCTTAAAAAGCAGGTTCAACGTATTGTGCTAAGGGGCTTCATCAATATCCGCACAGCCGTGCAGGCAGCTAGGAGGCCAGTCCATTAATGAAATGTTAATGACTGAATTAGACCTGGGATCAGTGATGTGGGATGAACTGCTGTGAGTCCATTAGCATCCGACGAGCCTGCTGGGGAGAGAGTAAACACAAAGCCAAATGAAAAAGCAGATTGTGAGGGCCTGTCAAGTGTACATCAAAAAGGTGCTTTAAACATCTCCAAATGTGAACCAAATGGCCCCTATTGGTTGCATCTATTTATTTTTCTATCTACACAGTTGTGTCTTTCTATCTATCTATCTATCTACACTTTTGTCTATCTATCTATCTATCTATCTATCTATCTATCTATCTATCTATTCATCTATCAATCATCGATCTCTCATTTATCCAAAGGTAGCACCCGCAACAATCATTATGAGCCTATCTGATGCTGATGGGATAGGTAGTTGTGCACTGGATACTGTACTCCTTTCAGTGTACAATAAGGAAAGTTCTTCTCTATATACAGTATATAATGCTATAATATACACTGACATTCTGGTAATGTAGATGCGCTTTTTCATCTTCTTAAAAATTATATTTCAGGTGTAGGTGCATGTTAATGGACCAAACCATCAATCAAATGTCTAAACCTCTCAGGGACTCCAGCTGTTAGATCTCTTTGGAATTCCCATCTCTTCGACTTTCCACCACCAGTTGAGCTTTATCTCTATGTCATACCAGCAGCTTCGTAGCAGAGATTTGTAGCAGTTACAAATTATGGAACTTATTTTCTTTGGCTGTTTATAGCTAGATAACGATGTGTTCCTTCAATTGGCCACAAAATCTGCCTATAAAGAAGGTACAAGTAAAATGTGTGCCTTGCTGATTGGAAAACATGGGGTTGATTTACTAAAAGCGGGGGGGGGGGTGACAAAATCTGGTGCAGCTGTGCATGGTAGCCAATCAGTGTCTAACTTCAGTTTGTTCAATTAAGCTTTGACAAAAAAAACCTGGAAGCTGATTGGTTTTTATGCAGAGCTACACCAATTTTAGTAAATCAACTCCCATGAGTAGCTACCCATGAGCAAGATCTGCTCTGCTATCCTAGAAAATGTATGTCAATGGAGAAGGGGCAACAGGGACTCGGGTCTGGCACCGTGCTTGGGTCTGGTAGCCAATCACTGAGCTCAAGCGCTGTTTGATGGGAGTGACATAATCACTTTCCCTAACTCCCAACACCAGCTAACACTGGGCATTTTGGTTGCTGTGACGATAGAAGGTGTAATGGGGAAGCACTGACAAAGTAAGTATTTGTGGGTCAGAGGGGCCCATTGCAAAGACACTGTCAGCCTTAAACAGGCAAAATGTCAGTCCCTGTTAAACTACTTTATAGTCCAAGCTCCACTTCCAAACCTCCCCGTATGGCACACTGCCATAAAGCAATAAAGCCTGACAAAGGACCTCTCCAGCGTGTGACTAGACAATGGGAAAATTGAATAACCAGCTTAAGACTAACAAATTGTGCCATGTTGGAACCATGACTGGCCCACAAGGCTGTACCAATTCCAGTGAACGCACTTGTGCAAGGTATTAAAGGGGGCTAACATGAACATAGATTTAGGTAGACATGCTAGTTGTATGTAAACATGCATTTAAAGATATATAAGTTGTAACCTGAAAAACTATTAAGTAAAATGCTGCCCTTGGCATCTTCTATGACCATAAAATATATATTGCACAAATAATCATTTTAATAAACAAAAAACAAGGCTAAATGCTGTTGACCCTAGGTTGTTTTAAATGCTAAGATTTTTAGTTAATTCCAAGTACTCAACAACAGTGAAATGTGTATGTCAAATTATGCAAGAAGCCTACACTTAGACATCATTTTAAGTTTTTAAAGAATACAGAATTGGGTATTTATTGTGTCAACACTTCACCTCAGTTGACTTTTACCGTAAACTGTTATTTGCAAACATCAATGTTGCTAATACTTATGTCAAAGTTGAGCTCTGTCATATTAATAAGGCATAATGGAGAAAAACCAGACAAGCCAATATATTTATTATATACATGGACACAAAGTACTTATATTCTGCATACAGAAATAATGTCAGGAAACCAAAGATTTATACAAGTGAGACTAATGAGTAAGAGTCAAATAAAGTCTTTATAATAGACCGTGTGACATATTTTCTGAAATTAATGATTAACAAGGATATTTAGCAAAGTTCAAAGCCATAAAAAAATCAATGATTAGCTGGGGGGAGTCAAAAACTATTGATTCATTGTTTCTACTTTTCTAAGCATCATTTTGAGATTTACATTGCTTTTTATTTATTTTTTAGGTTATCTAGGTTAAAGAGATGCTCTAGATCAGGCTTACTCAACCAGAGTTCCATGAAACCTTAGGGTTCTTCGAGAGGTTGTTAGGGGATCCTCGAGGAATGAGCAATTTCTGCAGGTTCCCACTGACACTATTGATCATTTTAGCTATCTGTAAGGGAATAATTTTTCCCAACGTCCACAAGTGTAAGCCCTTGTACACATGGTCGGAGATTCCGACAACCAAATCCATCGGATTTTGTCTGTCGGATTTTGTCCGAAACACACAGTCGGACAAAGTTGTCGGAAAATCCGACGTGATGACGTTATTTCATTACGACGGGACTACGTTCACGCTAGTAGCCAATAGCTTTGGTGTAGGAATTTGATCTGAGCATGCGTGGCACTTTGTCCGATCGGAATTCTCTACACATGATCGGAGTATGTCCGATCGGAGCATTTTGTCGGAAAATATTACCAACAAGTTGGAAAACTTGGTCCGTCGGATACTCCGACGGAAACAGTCCAATGTAGACCACACACAGTCGGAAATATCCGACAAAACGGTCCGATCGGACACATTCCGTCGGAATCTCCGACCGTGTGTACAAGGGCTAAGGAGCATTCTTCCAACTGACCATCACAGTAATATATCATGAGTTTTAGATATAGTACTATTTAGCAGAAGTTCCTTGAGACTGGAAAGTTATTTCAAGGGTTCCTCTGTTTTGAGAAGGTTGAGAAAGGTTTTTCTAGATGGCACTTTTTGGCATTTAAACTGCCTCACGAGAAGCAGCATAGCGGCCTCAGATTATTTCCTGAGGACTATCTTCTGTACCTAGCTAAGTACCTAAAACTCTCAGTTTTCTTATTCTGAATGGTCCTGAATCATCTTAGATAATACAGGTCAATGTGCTCCATGGTTCTAGCACCTCCGTCTGTCTCTCAGCCAACTGTAGTAATATTATCAATGGGGTATTAAAGAAAGAGGCTGCAGCGATCCACATAATTAGGAAAAGCATGATGAATTTGGCAACAAGGGGCTATACAAAACTGAGATTAAAAGAAAATTGAGTAACTATTCTGGTTTTGCACAGTTGACATATTTCCAAGGATAATGCTGACAGTTCACTGAGTAATTTTTCTGGAGATAAAGTTTAGTAAACTATTTAGTTTAGAATTTAGAATAGTTTTCTAAGAAATATAAGCTATAATTTTTGAAGGCAATAAATGTTGAATATCTTCTGCATTGGCATAGCTCCCAGCAAATGCAAACAAAAATTCAGTGAATTTCAAGAGAATCTGACTTCAACTAAAGATATTGAGCTAACTCATTCCATAAAAGTAGGAATCCAACAAGCCTGCACATCCCTTTTTCAGCGAAGCTTCTTCAGTGCTCCTGAGTACACATAGCCAAGGTTCACTCTGTTCGTTATCCTTTAAGCTGAGCTCCAAGCAAATCTAAAAAAGAAAATGAAGGCAAATATGTAATAATTATAAATATTTGAAGGCATTTTAAATGCAACCAATCTAAATACCTGTATTTGACTTGGTATCACCTGGTAATCTCCCTGCATGGCAGAACTCAGACTAGAAGAGGGAGAGGCAGCTTTACAAGTCTATCCAGCGTGATCAATGCATTTATTCTGGAATGGAATATTCTGACAGCAGGAAATAGCAGAGTACGTAGATGGATGAATGATCATTACCGTTGTCTAATCAAAAGCTAGGGATGGGCAGATCACCCAGTTTAATGTTTTACTGCAATAGAGAAAAGTCAGGTCACTGGCCTGGCTGTACTATACTGTAAATATCAGAACTGGATGGACAGAAATAAAAATGTTGTGTGTTTATCTGTTTGGCTGGAGTTCATCTTTTAAAGTGGTTGTATACTCAATTTTTTAACTTTTACCTACAGGAAAGCCTATAATAAGGCTTACCTGTAGGTAAAAAAAATATCTCCTAAACCTGTATGGTTTAGGAGATATTCCCCTCGGTATGCGCCGCTGACTGCAGTGGCGCATGCGCACAAGGGGATTCTCGGCCTGAAAATCCAGCAGTGGCCGGCCGGCCGGAATGAAATCTCCTGCGCATGCACGGGAGTGACGATATCGCGGCTCCGGCCACTCACAGCGCCGGAGCCGCGATACCCGGAAGAAACGCAGAGGGAGCATGTCGGCACCCTCGGTGTGGATCGGGCCAGATGTCGGGGCCTCGTTCTAAGGTAAGTATTTCATAATGAGCTAGTATGCGGTGCATACTAGCTCATTATGCCTTTTGCTTTGCAGGTGTTAAAAAAAAAAATTGCGGGTTTACTACCGCTTTAACTTGAGATTCAATGCTATACAGGTGCTAAATCCTGGATGGTAAGGTTCTTGAAGAGCATTATTTGAGGTGGCATGCCTAAGCTCTGCTTTGGGATGAACGTTAAAGCGGGATTCCACTGTCTTTAACCTTTTTTTTTTTGTGGCATACTGACAATCATTAGTATTATGAAATATAACACTTACTTTTTCTTTTTTTCAAAACAGCAGCATGCTGTTTTCTCATCGAAAACTATTTTATAAAACCGTCTCCTGACAGTTGTCATTTTGCCTGTGGGCATGTGAAGCCCACAGGCATCCTCTTCCGGGAGAGTGTGCTGCTAAAAGACCAGCATGCACCGCCCGTTCGATAAAAGATCTCGCGCATGCGCAGTCAGCGCAATATCGAGCGCCGTCAACAGCTCCGGTTGCCATGACAACGGGTGTTGTCGTCGCAAGTCCCGCCTCGTTGTGATGGCAATGGAGATAAACAATGAAAGAAAGAGAACGTGGGTGTCGTGATGACGTCACTTCCCTTCTCTTCTTTGCGCGAGATCTCGAGCCTGGGCACAGCACAGACTCCTGGAAAAAAAAAAAACGATCCCAGGAGCCCCTGCAGCAGACAGGAAGAAGTGACCTGCCGCTGAAGCCCCGCCCCTTTCCGCATCGGCTCCGCCCCTTTCCGCAATCTCCAGAGGCAGAAAATTTAAAATAAGAAAAGAACAGAAGAAGACAGCTGAAAGGTAAGGGGGTTACCTAGCGATTAGGGAAGGGGGGATCACATAGACCTAGGACTGTAATTTAGGGTGGACCTCCGCTTTAAGGTTAATCTATGATGTTCATACAGGTTATAGAGCTCCATAGATACAAAAAAGGCATTTTAATGACAAATAATGGTAGGCACTTGTACATTTTGGGAAAAAAACTGATGTTTAGAACACACCCGAATGATCATTTCAAATAACAGAAGATTATGACTATAGAACATTACCCAATGTGTATGCATTACATGCTGACCCTGTATAACGTTGGTCTCCAGATCCTATCTTTTCACTTTTATACCCAGGAAGATAATTCAGTGTCATCTGTCATCTTGTTTAAAACATTGTGTGATTTAAAACAACATGGAAAATTGGGAATAGCACAATGTTTCTGTAAAGGGATCATAGAAATGTTCTTTTGGGAACAAACATTTGTCCTTGATAGACATTCTTTTGGAATTAATGCAGCTAATATTGCCGACCTGCCTTGGAAACCTACGAACAACATGTACAAGCTTGTAGTCAAGCACGTGCGATTTGTTTGCTTAGTCACTTGGCAAATGTACAGCTTTTATAAACAACTTCACCGTTTGCAAAAATTCCAACTTTTTGAGGCGAGAAAGCTGTTTGATCTTCCATATGAAAATAAAAAAGATCTTTTTAGTGGGCAGAATTAGCGCCACTTTTATATTGCATGTATGTAAAATTACTACTATTTATAAGATTTGCTTACTTTCAGATTTTAATAAAATACAGACTATACTGGTAACATGTCCACAAAATCATAATTGGTGTATCGAGTGCTGTTATTGGTTGCATTCTCAATTTGTATCCATGAGTCATTTGTTATCCTGTATTATAGTGTTATTGCATTTTAGCAAATAATAACTGGTGGTGTTTTGTGCCTTTGTGACTCCTATCAGATAGATCTGATATGTGACTTTGTCTCATTATAGAGTATCAATATAGCAGCACTTCCTTGTATGAAATGCGCCTGAAGAAAAGACTACACAGGTCCAGAAACGCGTTGGGTTTAACATTGAAGGAGCTGCACTTCTATTTTTGTTATATAACTTTGTCTATGTCGTATATGCAACTCACTGTTGGTGTTGTATACACCACATATTTTATACTAATAAATTCTTATATTTTTTTCTGAAAATTTGCTGACTCGTTGCCTCAAAAGTCCCTTAGTATTTCCTTGGGGGGAGTACTTATTATTGTTCAAATTGAGATATTGGCAACACATGGGTCTTCTCGGTTGGATTTCTATAAACAAAAACATTATCTGACTGTAGAGGCAGACCTTCATACTTAGCATTCAGGTTCAGAAAACCACTGCAATGGTCTGTCTCGGAATCTAGAGGAAGGGGGCAGGTAAGAACCTGCAGTGCCATTTTCTAAAACCCTTGTTGTGTAAACAGTTGACCTGGAAAGGATTTTGTTTTTCTCAACCATACTGAAATTTCACTTTCATTGTAGGAAAAAAAAAAAAAAAAGAACAATGAAAATGGAGTTCCTTTGATTCATTCATTATAAAGTAACATGTAAAAAAAAATGTTCACACTATTTGTTATATTGATTATGACATTATGAAAGCAGGAGGCCAGCTCTGAATAATGCAGCACTTAGTAATACAGTGCATTGTGAGGAGTTCAGTAGTTTTTCAAAAGGCAGACATCAAATAGGAAGAAAAAGGTTATGTCACCTTCACCCCGCCATCCCGTCATTTATACGCTATCAGCTCATTAAATTCACATTAGGATACTCCGTGGGACTTTTGGAGCCATTAATGCACCTAAAATGGCATAACAAAATCTCAGTTCACTTTAAAAGAGATGGCTTTGCGACATTTTGTATTTCATCACTGAATTATTACAGTCTCAGATGCATTCTGCTGTGATGGTAATGGAAGGAGGGACACTGGAGACAGAGGCTGTCCATTTGTTTATCCCCGGGGAGACAAAAGAGAAAGTTTGATAAAAAAAGAGAAAAAAAAAAGGAATGTAAAGGAAATTAAAGCTTTGACAATTGTAACCCCTCTAACAAAGGGAAAAATGACGGTACTTGACGTACGTGTTTGTGAAATGCTCCTGTGTTAAGAGACACAGAGCTGTAGAGCACGACTAGAAAGAAAACCCAGGATATGTGGAAATTACATTCACAAATTACAACAGCAGATTATAGCAGCATTTTCCCAAATTTGTGTAAGGCCCGCATTTATTTATTTCTATTATTTTATTATTAGCATTGTAGAAAGAACATATGGATCCCTACCCTCCGATGGAGCAATGTCTCTACCATATCCATTCACCCACTATGGGGCCATTTGGGAAGAAGCCCATTTATACTTCAATGTATTTTTATGTAGCAACCCCTGACAGGAGTAGTGAAGCTGCAATCACTACTCTTGTCAGCTTCAGGAACTCTCCATGCAGCCTCCCCCCATCACATAATACCAGTGCCCAGGACAACTGACCCTCCAACCCGCCACCCCCCCCCCGTCCAAGCCCTGAATTCAAGTACTTATTAAATTGCATGCATTAAAAAACGTATGTAGAAATGTATAGAAAGGAGAAGCCGCAGTAGTATAGTCCAATTAATGCAAAATATTTGATTGTAGAAATAAACATCATGTTTTTAATGGCCAAAATTATGAAATAATAAACCAGATTCTTCTAGTATCAACACCACAGTGAGTTCATTCAATAAAGTGTGCCACCACCTTTGGAAAAACTCACTTACCAAATGGCAAGCAAAACCAGGCATGTGGCTTTAGCCCAGCCAAGGCCTTTGCTTGCACAGAAGATTGTGGAAATAAGCTCTGGATGGATGGCTGCAAAAGTATATCCAAACACTGATAGCACTGTTCATTCCAGGACCATTAGTTCAGCAACAAATTCAGCTGTAAACTCAATAAGAGAAAACCAACTATAGTGTAATATTGTCTAACTGGGTATTTATTAAATAAAAATAATATTGCACTTAAATTTAAACAGTTTAAAATTTGCGCATAAAAACAGCAGAGCTGGCTGGCTGCAAACTCCTGTCCTCCTAACGAGACATCGTGGTAACGTCAGCACTTATCTTTCTCCAGACGCGTTTCGTCATATGTGACGTTGTCAATGGGGAAGCTGCTGCTCATTGGATTATAATTCTATTAATTGATTAACCAATTCATTTTTAACTATACATTAGCTCAGTTTTCTCCCCTTTATATGTAAAAATGTATACAGGACTATATAGTTGCAATAATTTGTGCAATTTTTATCTGCTTGGATTCCAGCTTTATGCAATGCAAATTCCCATAAATGCACTGCAAACACACAAGGGCTTGTAAATGCACCATAAATGCATGCAAATTCATGTAATCAAAAATACAAAGAAAGTAAATATTTTTTTTTAAAAAGATGTAATTACACTGAAAATGTACATTTAGATGCAGAAACACACAGCGAATGCTGGGATTGTGGTATAAACAAGCCCTTCAAGCAGAATTAAAGGCAAAAATAAAGCTGCGCCTATGCAGTTCCATTTACAACTCCGGCATGGTGCCAGAGTGGGAGAGTGAAGGACTCCCGCACTTGCACAGGGGTGACGTCATCTTGCACCAGCCAATTAAGAGGGAGAAGATGGCAAGGTATCTCATGGATGTCAGACTGTTGGTGCCTACGTAAGTACTATTGCCTTTAGTAAATTTTAAATGGCTTTGAGGTATACTGCAAAAAAATAAAAAAATAATTTATGTAGATATACTTATATAATGGATATATACCGTATATACTCGAGTATAAGCCGAGATTTTCAGCCTCTTTTTTGAGGCTGAAAGTGCCCCCTCGGCTTATACTCGAGTCACCGCTGTCTGACTGCTCGATCAGCGTATCGAGCAGACAGACGGCGGACATTAAAATTCAAAAGCCGCGCCTCCTTCTCCGCCTCCGCCTGTGATAGGCGGAACACTGAATTTCCCAGCAGTCAGTGTTCCGCCTATCACGGACATCCGTTCATTCTCATACTACGGACGAGTATGAGAGGATGTCCGTGATAGGCGGAACACAGGCTGCTGGGAAATTGAGTGTTCCGCCTATCACAGGCGGAGGACGGAGGCGCGGCTTTTGAATTGTAGAATGGCCGCCGAGAAGAGCGGCGATCCTGGAGCGGCGATCCATCGGCACGACACGGGACGGAGGAGGCACGGGACGGAGGAGGCACGGGACAGAGGAGGCACGGGACAGAGGAGGCACGGGACAGAGGAGGCACGGGACAGAGGAGGCACGGGACAGAGGAGGCTCGGGACGACGGCGGCTCGGGACGGAGGCTTGGGACACAGGTAGGCTGGACACACACACAAGGCTGCACGGACACACACACACACACACACACACACACACACACACACACACACACACACACACACAGGGATGGATGGATGGATACACACACACACACACACACACACACACACACAGGGATGGATGGATGGATGGATGGATACACACACACACACACACACAGGGATGGATGGATGGATGAATACACACACACACACACACACACACACAGGGATGGATGGATGGATGGATACACACACAGGGATGGATGGATGGATGGATGGATGGACACACACACAGGGATGGATGGACGGACACACACACAGGGATGGACGGACACACAGGGATGGACAGCCATGTCTCACCCTCGGCTTATACACGAGTCAATAAGTTTTCCAGTTTTTTGGGGGTAAATTGGGGGCCTCGGCTTATATTCGGGTCGGCCTATACTCGAGTATATACGGTATATAAATATATATATATATATATATATATATATATATAGAGAGAGAGAGAGAGAGAGAGAGAGAGAGAGAGAGAGAGAGAGAGATACATCCATATATATATATATATATTATTTTTTATTTTTTTTGCAGTATACCTCAAAGCCTTTAAAAATTAAATAAAGGCAAGAGTACTCACGTAGGCACCAACAGTTTGACACAATTATATATATATATATAGATCTCTCTCTCTCTCTCTGTATATATATATATATATATGTACATTACTTCCTTATTTTTTATTTTTTTTTGCAGTATACCTCAAAGCCTTTAAAAATGAACTAAAGACAAGAGTACTCACATAGGCACCAACAGATATATCTATATATATGCAGATCTATATATAGCTATATATATAGTAGGGCTGTTACTGATTAAAATGTTCGTGTTTGATTAATCTATTTTTTTTTCATTGATTAATCAACTAATTTTGATTAATTATAACGCACATACAGATCCAACTACTTTTAGCTGATCTCCTTGCATTGCAACTCTGCATTAGTCAGTGGTAAATGTGGTATACACTATATACAATCACCCAACACTAGTTAGTTTCCACAATCCATGACTTAACTTCACAGTTCACACAAATATGTTTTAAATTCAAACTGTAGCACTGACATAAGTCATTTTTTTCCACAGTAGCGTGACAATCCCTTCACCTGCGGTCTAACTAATCATTCTCACCTTATGGCATGGACCCCTGTACAAACAGGTGGTCATGCAAGCGGATATCAAAAGGGTTAACACTGACCATAAACTTCTCTCATGTCTCCTTAGATCTCAGCAAGGATGCCAGGTCATGGGTAGAAAGAAAAGATCTAAGTGCTCACCACCTAAGTATAAGATTTAATTTTTGTGTTCAAACACGAACTACTCACATAAAGATCATAACAACACAACATGTAAGCCGACAATCGTTTTAGTTCTGTAGGGCTGCAGCGGGTGACGTCATGCGGAGCTCCTCCTCCATACGCGTTGCGTTCAATCAGAACTTCAACGTCACCGACTCCTCCCCCCTCCCTGCAGATGGGGGCAATTGGGGAATGGGGGAGGAGTCCAGTGATGTTGATGTCGGTGGTGCCACCGGATCTCCGACGGGACTCCCTGAAAACCCGGAAGCCAGAGGAGAGGTGAGTACCGATCAAAAGAATTTTGAACGATCAAAAAAATGTATTGATTAATTTGAGGAATTAATCTTTAATTTCCACAGCCCTAATATCTATCTCTATCTATCTCTCTCTCTCTCTCTCTCTCTCTCTCTCTATATATATATATATATATATATATATATATATATATATATATATATATATATATATATTATATATATATATATATATATATATATATATAGAGAGAGAGAGATAGAGAGAGAGAGATCTATCTATCTATCTATCTATCTATCTATCTATATATATAGATATACATATATATAGATGTATCTATATATAGATATATTTAGATATATATCTAGATATATCTATATATAGATATATATACACATGCAATAACCATATTATACAGTATCTATGTGACTGAATCCACAAGCTACGCAACATAGAATAGGAAAGAATCAAAGAACATAAAAAAAAAAAAAAAACAGACTGACAGCAATAAAACAAATTACAAAAATATCCTTGGTCTAAAATCAAAACAAATGTACATGCAGTAAGCAAAAACAAACGCATTTAACGTCTGGAAAAGCGCCTTCAAACCCAACATCAGAGGAGATTTTTCTACCTTTCCTCTCACTCTGTGAAAACATTTGGCTTGCAATTTTCGTTCTGGTGGTTCCTAGGGTTAACTTTGATGTTTTGTTCTAAATGAATTTCAGAGGCCATTTATCCAGTTAATCATGAGAGTAGGAACAGATTGAAACTTTTATCCTAGCTGGTAAACTGCCATCCCGTACTTTTATCCAAGTTTTCACATGAAAACGTCAGCGGGGAATAAAGCTGACAAATATATTCAATCAAAGATGGAATATTTTTCCTCTTAAGTTGCAAATGGCTTCATTAAAACAAAAACATTACCGCGGGGACTGAGCGGAGTGCAACACTGGTACCTAAATGGTGTTTATGACTCGCCTAAATGTAACGTGAATTAAATTTTAAAGGATTATAGTCAGGTAGGTCACAGATATCAGTAAAGCACAGTCCATTAGGAAGATGAAAGGACTCAGAAAGTCCCTGATGACAGAACATGTTATATGGGTACCTACAGCACAGGGAGCGTATGTAATGTCAAATAAAATGTAAAACTACAAGTACATTAGAGATAAGTGTGAAAGCAGACCTCCGACAACTACAGGATGATATATCAACGCAAGCAGAGCCTTGGATGAAACAATGGTCATGGAATTTATTAAAGCCTGAAAACTCTAGATGAAAGATTCAGGATTGTATATATTAGGATTTAGTAATGACTCAATGAATCATGGCTGAATCCAAACTAACTTACTGACAATGACAAATACACTTACTGGCCACTTTATTAGGTACACCTTGCTAGTACCGGGTTGGACCCCTTTTACCTTCAGGACCAGGGCCGTCGTTAATATTGACTGGACCCCGGGCAAACATTTTCTTGGGCCCCTTCCTCCATGCAATTTCACTCTCCACATGCTCTGAGACATACAATAAATAGCAGCTAGACTCAAAATCAGTTTATTGAATCAGATCAGGCAGCGATTGTGATTGGTTGCCAGAGGTTCCAGTTTATCATTACCGCTCACTGACTGGCTGCTAGAGGTTACAGCACACATTATGGCTCCCTGTTATTTTCTAGAGGTTACAGCGCATGACTTCTGCTTGTTGATTGGTTGCTAGAGATTACTGTACATCAATACTGCTCACTGATTGAATGCTAGAGGTTGCTAAACATGTATACCACTCACTAATTGGTTTTTAGAAGTTACTGCATATTACTACTGCACACTGATTGGTAGCAAAAGGTTAGTGTGCAGCATTACTGCTCACTGATTGGTTACCAAAATTCAGGGTGCTATGGCACTATGTTATTTTGAAGAAGGGTTCCACCTCCAATTTGCTCACTTTTGCAGAACATGATTTTAGGCTTAATGACCAAAATTGTAGGCAGGACTTTCAAGCAAGTGAGGGTGGATGTGACCACAGGGGGACATGACATACATATGAATACCGCCTCTATTTAAATATCAATGCAGTGGTCCATGACTATTTATATATTAATGCCACCACTATTTACATATCAATGCAGGTTATTTACATGTAAACACAGGGTCTGCAGGTGAGCCATCTGTACATGGCAATAGGGCATCTGGGCAGCAGTAGCAGAAGTTTACACTGAGATATCGGGACACAGCACTGGACTAAAACTTCAAGGAATAAGAGAATTTAAACTGGGATAGTTGACAATTATGAGGCAGCTGCTTTGGGCCCCATTTCAATTATGGGGCCCAGGGCAGCTTCCCCTTTTGCCCTGCCTTAAAAACGGTCCTGTTCAGGACTGCCTTCATTCTTCGCGGCATAGATATAACAAAGTGTTGGAAACATTCCTCAGAGATTTTGGTCCATAGTGACATGAAGGCATCATACAATTGCTGCAGATTTGTTGGCTGCACATCCATGACGCGAATCTCCCATTCCGCCACATGCCAAAGGTTCTCTATTGGAATAGATCTGGTGACTGTGGAGGCCATTGGAGTACAGTGACCTCGTTGTCCAGTGGTGAGATGATTTGAGCTTTGTGACATGGTGCATTATCCTGCTGGAAGGAGCCATCAGAAGATGGGGACACTGTAGTCATAAAGGGATGGACATGGTCAGCAACAATACTCAGGTAGTCTGTGGTGTTTAAATGGTGATCAATTGATACTAAGGGTTCCAAAGTGTGCCAAGAAAATATCACTCCAACACAATTTCACCACCACCACTACCAGCCTGAACCGGTGATACAAAGCAGGATGGATCCATTCTTTCATGTTGTTTATGCCAAATTATGGCCCCACCATCTGAACGTTGCAGCTGAAATCAAGACTCATCAGACCAGGTAACTTTTTCCAGTCGTCTATGGTGTAAATTTGGTGAGACTGTGTAAATTGTAGTCTCAGTTTCCTGTTCTTAGCTGAGAAGGAGTGGCTCCCAGTGAAGTATTTTGCTGCTGTAGCCCATCTGCTTCAATGTTCGATGTGTTGTGCATTCAGAGATGGTATTCTGCATACCTTGGCTGTAATGAGTGGTTATTTGAGTTACTGTTGCCTTTCTATCATCTTGAACCAGTCAGCCCATTCTCCTCTGACCTCTGGCATCATCATGTCATTTTCCTTCACACAAGTGCCGCTCTCTGGATATTTTCTCTTTTTGTGGACCATTCTCTGTAAACCTGAGAGATGGTTGTGTGTGAAAATCCCAGTAGATCAGCAGTTCTTGAAATAATCAGACCAGCCCGTCTGGCACCAACAACCATGCCACGTTCAAAGTCACTTAAATCCCCTTTCTTCCCCATTCTTATGCTCAGTTTGAACTTCAGCAAGTCGTCTTCGCTGCATCCAGATGCCTAAATGTATTGAGTTTCTGCCATGTGATTGGCTGGTTAGCAATTTGTGTTACCAAGCGATTGAGCAGGTGTACCTAATAAAGTGGCTGGTGAGTGTACGGTATATGAAAATCCATTTACTAGCTACTAACTGACAAGTCGATCTGGTGTCAGCTGCCATGGTGGCCCCTATGCGTTACCTGTATTCAGGATGCAGCCGCTTTCACAGCAATTACAAATGTAAACAGTGTCCTATTCACATCTGAGAGCTTGTCCCTTCATTTACAAGTGAATACGGAAAACAAAATGAATGAAGGGATCAGCAGCAGCAGATTGTTGGTTAGGGATTTTACCTGATTGTGGGATCTTCTTTAATCCTTTTTCTCCCTCCTCATCTGTATATCTCATCTCCAGCCTGTGATCTGTATATTAACTCTTTCACCTCTGCTATCCTCCAAATTAACCCCTTCATCTTCATATTCCCACTGTATGTGACCTGTACATTAAAGATTATGTTACCCCAGCATTTTAGATTCCTGCTATGTGTCTGTTGGACCATGTACTTGTGGAAAAAGGGTACGGTCCTCTTTGAATTTTTTCTTTAGCGTGAAATACCCGGCAATCCTGCCAATCCCCCCTGCTTTTCTATTTCAAACTGACCACACAAGGCATTGACGGCATCCTTGTGTGGTCAGTTTTTTGCTTTGCATTCTACTTGGGAGCACAGTACTCCAGTGGTCAGACTTGTGCTGCCTCTCCTATGAGGCTGATGAAGGAGGCGGTACCTAGCCTCTGAAACACGTTCCTGATTGGCTCCTTCATCACAGGCATCCGACAGCTCCTCTGAGAGTTTGTCTTCCTCATGGAGGCTTTCCAGCTGCTCACGCTGACCTCTGCATGGATCCCTGTAGCAGACCTTTCATTTCAGCAGCTCCAGTCCTGCACGGATTCCCCACTGATGATTGCTCCGGAGTTTGTTACATGCTTATTCCTTACAGATGTTTGTAAGTGCATCTTTTTATTGAAATTTATATTTTGTTACACAATAAATATGTATTACAATATTGGCGGATTGGCACCTCTCCTTCCCCCTACCCCCTTCTTTTGCCTCCCCAACTTGCACATCTCTTCACTTGAAGATCAATGTACTGTTCTTTTTCCTGCTCACAAATCCCTCCCTTTAGTCTACACCCTCACCCTTTTATGCAGCTGACAATAGAGATTATGTAATCACTTATAAAAAAATAAAAAAATACATGTTTCCTCATTTCCAAAAAACTGGGAAAAACTGAGATCTTTTATTTCCAAAAAATAATTATATTTATATGTTTGTACTGGTCTGGTATTTTTATTTTATATGTTTTTTCCCCTTTAAATAATAAAAAAAATGATAAACAATCGCCTAATAAATACCAGCAAAAGCTCTATATTTCCCCAAAAAATTATGTAAAACTAACAGCACTGACAACTGAAAGTGGCCTGTTAAGGATAGGAAAAAACTGGCTAGTACTGAAGTGGTAAAAGAGAACTCGTACCCAGACTATGAAAACAAAAGTATTTTGAATGGTAAAAGCACTTTAAAACAAGCCCTCATTCGCCTCTGTAGATATAGGCATTGTGGAGAAATATACCGTGTCTTCAAAGTTGGCTTTTTTCAGAAGTTGGCCTTTTTGGGGTGTAGGGGTCTTCAGATGTGGGGTATTTTAAAATGTGCAAGTCCTCTTTAATAATAGGGGGCCCCCATATACCAGCATCCCCATAGTACCCCTACTCATTCACAAAAAATATATAAAATTGTGAAAAGAGACAGACTTGTTTTTTGAGAAATCCATTAAAAAAAAAAAGTCCCACAATGTACATCCATCATCAATCACATGTTCCAGCTATTCAGACCCATGTCAATCATGATGCATGACATCCACTGAAAAAAAAAAACACATTGATTGCTTAGACACATCTTATCCCAATACTTCCCTCATGCCCCATATTTGGTCAATGACATCACCTGGGAGACCCTGGCCCATTTGCACCCCTAACCATTCACATAGGGGGTAATGTCACAGAACACAGTTGAACACTCTGGTTGAGTTCTTCCATCAATACACTGCTTCCTCCAGTCTGGACCTTCAAATATCAGATATTACAGCCATGTAACGTAACCAAGAACCTGACGAGACTAGCTCAGTTACAAACTGGAACATGGAATGTTTTATTGGACAAGGATACAGGCTTTTTATACACTTGAAAAGTATGTCAGTCCCCCACATACAAAATAACCCAAATATTTACCCAAAACATTACACTATGGGTTAGCTAACGAGGTAGGGCTGACTCATGGCTATTCCCCCCTTCTCTAGCAACTACTAACTGACAATGATATAAAAAAATGCTAATTAACGCAGCACCTAAACCAGCCCAGGTGAACAGACTGACCGGCAACAAGGGTAAAGCCGATTACATTATACATTAGCCTAAGTATAAACACAGAACACCTTATTAAACAGACAATATCAGGAGACACCAGTACCAAACTGTTTGTCTCCTACCTACAATAGTCTGAGGCAAAGCCCATACAATGTTCCATCATTCTGATACAGTGGAAATAATGTATTATAGATTTCTTGAGGGATATTGTTGATAAATATTACTGTCCCATCTGCTCTCTCCTGGGTCCATAGCCATCGGGTAAGAGGCTTGCTCCTAGTCCTCTCCAGAAGCACCTATCTTGGTTAGGTCTGTCACAGAGGGTATCTGGGGGCCCTCTTATCAGGGCCAGATTAAGAGTATCATGGGCCTGGTGCTGAGGATTTTGATGGGCCTTTTTATGGAAATAAATAAAATGAAAAATTCACACTGTATGCGCAATAGAACCCATGTGAATGAGCCCTTAATTTTTTTAATTATTTATTACATTTTTTAATTATTTTCTTAATTTATTATTATTTGTTGGAGTTTTTTTTATATTTTTTCCATTTTTTTCACAATACTTATTTGGGAGAATGGAGCAGTGGAAGGTGTCAGTACTGCATACACAGGGGGGCCCAGAGAAGGGGGAATCTAATGGACAATCTTGGGTGATCAGTATGGGGGGGGCGCAATTACAAGCACCGATCTCCCTCCTCTAGGAGGGAGATCGGCTTTCAGCTGCTTCATGGAGAGTCATAGAGGGAGTGGTGATGGTGTCGTAGTAATGGTGCTTGTGATTGCCTGCCACACCGATCACCCCCAACTTTCAGATTCCCCTTGCTGCAGGAGGTACAAGGAGCATCTCATGCAGTGCAGTATCCAAATGGTCAGTCTGTCCCTGCTGGGCCTATATTAAGGTAGGGGCCACTGTGGGAGTCTGCAGGGATTGTGGAGAAGAGGGCATGTTGCCTGGCATGGTTCAGGAAGGGGTGCATGCTTTTCTTGTTTGTTTGCATGGGATTCTCCCTCAAAATCCACACCAGACTGGAAGGGTTTGGTATGGATATCAGTGGGAACCTCGCTCCATTTTTTTTCTTTTACACAATCTCTGTCCCTTTCTTTACATTCTGCTTTACATCCCGGCTGATCGTTTAAAGTGCAGAGCGAGGAAAGTTATGGTTGTTAGGAAGCATGAGGATGCCAGCTTCCAAACGACCAGCTAGAGGAGATCCTGTCACATTTAGCAATGCACCAAAACATCCAAAAAATGGACATGCACCGTTTTTTTTGCCAAACAGTTCACCACAAAGTACAGAGCTGCATTCCCTATGTTCCATTCAAATTGAATATCACTGCAATGTACTAGCACACCTCTAAAGCTGGCATGGTACAATTCAGCTTCACCCAATGGACAATGATCGTATTACTTATGAGGAAAGGTTGCGAGCACTGAACTTATTCTCTCTGGAGAAGAGACGCTTGAGAGGGGATATGATTTCAATTTATAAATACGGTACTGGTGACCCCACAATAGGGATAAAACTTTTTTGCGGAAGGGAGTTTAACAAGACACGTAGCCACTCATTAAAATTAGAAGAAAAGAGGTTTAATCTTAAACTACATAGAGGGTTCTTTACTGTAAGAGTGGCAAGGATGTGGAATTCCCTTCCACAGGTGGTGGCCTCAGCAGGGAGCATTGAGAATAACTATTATGCCCCGTACACACGAGCGGACTTTTCGACATCCAAACTCCGACGGACTGAGTCCGTCAGACTATCCGATCGTGTGTGGGCTGCAACGGACTTTAGCTTCGCTAAAGTCTGACGGACTTTAGAAATGAAGCATGCTTCAAATTTTCCCGAGGGAACTCCGCCGGACCCGGTCCCCTTCGAAAAATTCGCTCGTGTGTGTGCTACTCCGACGGACTAAAACCGACGCTAGGGCAGCTATTGGCTACTGTCTATGAACTTCCTACGTCGAATCCAGTCGTACGTCATCACGTTCGACTCCGTCGGAGTTTGGTGTGATGGTGTGTGGTCAAGTCCGTTCGGTCGAAAAGTCCGCCAGAACTCCGTCGGAACTCCGGCGGAACTCCTTTGGAGGTCTGTCAGACTTAATCCCTCTCGTGTGTACGGGGCATTAGATAAGCAGCTGAATGACCACAACATACAGGGATATACAATGTAATACTGACATATAATCACACACATAGGTTGGACTTGACTGACTTATGTTTTTTTTCAACCTCACCTACTATGTAACTTTGCAATATCTTGGATGTCTGACCAGAGAGTGAGCCATGCCATAAGTGAACGTATGTAGACTCACATCTCTAGTAGAACATGGTCCTAAGTTTCTCAACCTGAGCTCTGTTATAAAAAGAGTTAGCAGTGTCCATGCGTTCCTCAAGGGGGTTACCATTTAACCAAATTTGAGTGTTGTTGGAGACCAAGAATTTTCCCCCTGCCTTACAAATACATACCTTCCAATAGATTCCATTTTTCTAAGATGGTCCTGGATTTCGATTGGCTGAGCAGGTAGTGCTTCTTTTAAAGCTAAATTCCAGGAATTGATGTCCTTTGTAAAAAATTAAGGCACACTTTGAGTTAAAATGGTTGTAAACAATCACCTTGTAAAACAACCAGTCCAATTTAAAATATAAATGAAAGGCAAATCATTTTTGTATACATACATAAAAAACATTATAAATGCCTTTTTTTCCTTTTTTATAAGTGATCACATTACCTCTGTTCTCAGGTGCATAAGAGCTGGGGGGAGGAGAAGCAGCAGTACACTGAGCTTCTCAGTGAATGACGGGGCATGTCAGGACAAGTCTGATGATTGGAGGAGAGTACACTGAGTTCCCAGCATAGCTAGAGAACTGACCACAGTGTGCTCTCCTGCTTGGTGTGGTCAGTTTTTAATAGGAAAGCAATGAGACTAGCAGGAACACCAGGCACATAAAGGAGGAAATACAAAGAGAACAGGATACTTTCTCATAAAAGTACATGGTACAGCAGGCACATATCAGGAATATTAAGAGTTGGGATAGCAAATGCTGTAAGTCCAGCAAAGTACATGACACCTCCTGGGCTTAGCTCTATTATTTATATCTGACAGCTTTATAGTACTCCCTAAAGACAACTATCGCTGTAATTCTGGGAACTGGACACTAATCCTTTTGAGCTCTGCATCTTGAATGAGAGAGTTGCTGCAGCTGACAAGCCCGCCCCTCCCTTTCTCCTGTCCATTCACAGAAGCCTTGATCTTATGTGAACATATTTACAAAATACAAAGGCTTCTGTAAATGGGCATGGGCTACAGAGAGGAGGAGCAGGCATAGCTGCTCTGCATGCTTCTCTCCTCTCAGATCCCGGAGTGTCTCTCTGGCAGAGCATGTAAATAATGGAGATAAGCCAAGGAGATGTCATGCAGCTCCTTGGACTTAAAGAGGAGCTCCAGTCTCCTGTGTAAAATTAAAAGTCAACAGCTACAGCTGTCAAAATCAGGTACCGCCCTCCTTCCCAAAAGTGCCATTTCACAAATAGGGGTGGGGGAGGAGGCCCTAAAGCAGAACCTCTCCTTTTGGTTGGAGCTCCACTTTAACTCATTGTAGCTTTTTACAAAGTGGCCAAATTCCTGGAACTCAGCTTTAAAGGTGGGTCATGTTATTAAAATAGTGACCCAATTACTACATGACAAGAGTGCATTAAGGGAACACCAGATTTGTTTTAGCATCTGGAATTTAGCAAGCAATATAAATACATTGTTATTTTATATCCGTAAAACGTTCATTTTATGTAGTTAAAGGAGGGTCAGGGAATGATGTTTTACTTGGTTTCCCCCAATAACAGCATTGATCTGTCTGTACAGCCGCCAGCCCAAAAAACAAAAATAAAAGTCAAGCTAGATGCCAGCACATTCTTTCCTTTTTCTGCGAGAGATGGAAAACCACTCATTGTGGCATAGAATATTTTGATTAATGTCATAGAACATAAAAATACAGTAAGGGATTGTGAAATGTTTATTAGGTTGAAGCGATCAATAGTTTTCACATGTGTACAATGTTTTATCGATGCAGACGTGTATCATATTGCATTCTTCCCAGTTTTTCTTCTCTTCTAGACGAGGCATTGTTAACTATATAAAAGTACAGCTAAAGCCAGTTTTTGGGGTTTTGAAGAGTGGAAAGGGGTTAGAACACCTGTCATGTTTTATTTCTGTCTGCATCCTTGTTAGAGAGATTCACCTTCAAGTTTCATGTCACCAAAAGTTAATGTAAAAGAAAACCTCACATTGAGTTGTCATCAAAACAGGAATAGTGGTGCAATCTTCCAATGGGGACACTAGTTTTGGTAACCCTGGCAGCAACCAGGGATTTTCCTTTCTTTGGAGGGATTTCCTCTCACTTCCTGTTGTAGTTATGGGACAGGAAGTGAAGAAAAATCAACCCAATGTGACACAGAAGTAAAAAAAAAAATACTGGCAGGGGTTATCACCCTCCCTTACACTTTCCAAAAGAAAAAAAAAATGCATTTAGTTCTACTTTAACCACTTGACACCCAGGCCTATTCTGACATTTCTCTCCTGCATGTAAAAATCGTTTTTTTTTTTTTTTGCTAGAAAATTACACAGAACCCACAAGCATTATATATATATATATATATTTTTTTTTCAAACGCCTTTTTTTGGAAAAAAACTGTTTCATGCATTAAAAAAAAAGCAGTAAAGTTAGCCCAATTTTTTGTAAAAGATAATGTTACACTGAGTAAATAGATAGCTATCATGTCATGTTTCAAAATTGCACACGCAATGGTGGAATGGTGCCAAACTACAATACTTAAAAATCCTCATAGGTGACGCTTTACATTTTTTTACAGGTTACATATTTTGAGTTACAGAGGAGTGCTCTAGTGCTAGAATTGTTGCTCTCACTCTAACGTTCACAGTCATACCTCACACGTGTGTTTTGAATGCCGTTTACATGTGTGGGCGCGACTTGCGTATGCGTTCGCTTCTGCGAGCGAGCAGGCGGGGACAGGGGCGCTTACATTTTTTTTTTATTGCTAATGTTTACTTTTATTTTTATATTTTGACACCTTCTTTTTAATTGTTTATTTATTTATTTTTTGATTGCTTTGATTCCTATTACAAGGAATGTATGCATCCCTTGCAATAGGAATAAGCATGACAAGTCCTCTTCTTTACAGTGAGATATGGGGTCAATAAGTCCCCACATCTCACCAATAGGCTGAGAAGCCTGAAATAAAAGAAAAACAACCTGGGTTCCCAGCCAAGGCGGCACCATTTTTTCAAATGCAGAGGCCAGGCGTGACGTCATAACATCGCGTCCGGCCTCCAAACGATCATAGAGTCTCGGCCGGAAATCTCTATGATCAATATCTGGGGCTGGTGTTCTCCTGGATAGAACACCGGTCGGTTCCTTCTCTGGTTCGCTGATGGCAGGGGCGAGCCCGGAGAAGTAAAGGAGGGCGGCTGGAGGGGGGGGGGACATCCCCTCTTGCCGCCTATAAGAATGATCAAGCGGCTGGATAACCGATATGAACGTTCTTATGGTGTAGGGAATCGCTGCTCTAAAAGACGATATCTGAATGATGTCCATTACACGGACGGCAAGCATTTAAGGATGTGAAGAATGTGACCATGGCTCATATTACATCCCATGGGTGGCGAAGGGGGCTGATTTTTCTTTGTTGCAGTTTGGTGTGACACCCGGACAAGAAGTGAGATGGTGTCACAAGCCAAACAGGCACAGGAAGGTATAATAACCTGACATAATTCCCTCTGTAATAAAAACATTGTGTTGCATTTTCTGTTTGCCCCCATCGGAGAGACATCCAATCACTTCTTACCCTAGTTACACTCTTGCATGGAGGAAAAATCCCCCAAAAGGGTCAAGATCAGCCATAAAATCCTGGCATCCGAAGCAGAGACAGTGTTTTTTTTTGTTTTGTTTTTAACTTGGTGAAGTTGCTAAAATGGCTGCTGTTGCTGTTTTGAGGACATGTCCACTTTAACAATATGAATGTCAAGTTCCCGATGTGCTTCAGCTTACAAGCCAGCGAAGAGCGAGACATATGCTTACGTGACGTTCACAACAGAACATTATTTAGTCCTGTGATAACATTAGCTTCAAGACCTGTGCATTATGACTGTTTTGGGATAAAAGCTGCAAGAGCTTTGGCTCAAAGTCCACAAGTTCAGTACATCCATCATATGAAACGTTTTTATCCCATAGTCTAAGGGAATTGTACTAAAATCCATTAATAAATGCCAAAATACAGCTTGGAACCAAAGTCTCCAGCCTGACTCCAGACCACCAGGAATCCATTTTATACATCAGAACTTAGGCCCTTACCTAGTTTCTCTTCTACTTGGTATGCGTAACTTGAAAGAACTATACAGTATATTTGTTATTCAGTCAAAAATGATTTCACTCAACCTATTCCCTTACATATATACAGGCTTGGTCAGTCTCAGCTCTCATAAAAGCAGACCTAAATCTTTTATTTCCTTTAGCTTTGTTTACTGCCTGGACACAGTTTTGACACCATATAGGATCTGTACTGGTTGTCTCTTCTCAAAAAGCCTTGGCCTATGACTATTACCAAACATTAGCTTGTTGGTAGCCAAGAGGGAACTGGAACCAAACCAGCCAAATCTTTCTCAACCAATGTTCCATGGAACCCTAGGGTTCCTCCAGAATTGGCTAGCATTCTTCCCTGTAATCATTATATGAATACTGCCAGCTGTAGATATAGTAAGCATTAGCAGGGGTTCCCTGAGCCCAGCTTGTCATTTCAAGACTTTTTGAATGTTAAAAAAGTTGAGAAAGCCAGTGCTCAACTAAAAGGCTCCTATAGACTAATTCCACTTTTATTGAAAAAAAAAAAAATCATCCCACATGGGTGACGAATGTGCATTGCATGGATTTTAAAGAGGAAGTAAACCCTGATGGGTTTACTTCCTCTTTGATTCCCTGCAAAGGTAAAGCATAACGGGCTACTATGCATCGCATAGTAGTCCATTATGTGTCACTTACCTGACACAGGAGCCAGCGAAGTCACCGCTGTCCCCTGTAGTTCCGAGCGTCCATCTCCTTGGTGGGTCTCCGTGGGTCTCGCTGCTCCGGCGCTGTGATTCGCCGGAGCAGCAATGACGTCACTCCCGCGCATGCGCACGATCTGCGGCTTACCCACTGCGCATGCGCCGTAGACAGCGGTGGCTGTCTTCAGGTAAATATCTCCTAAACCGTATAGGTTTAGGAGATATTTCTTGGACCTACAGGTAAGCCTAAGGCCGCGTACACACGGGCGGACTGTTCGCCCAACTTTGTCCGCTGAACAGTGTTTGGGCGGACAGTCCGCTCGTGTGTGGGCTTTCAGCGGACAGTTTCAGCGGACAGTTTGACGAACAAGGTTTTTCGGAAATTCCGTAAAACTGTCCGCTGAAACCTTGTTTGAGCGAACAGTCCGCCCGTGTGTAGGCTTGTTCGTCAAACTAAGTTCCGCGCATGCTCAGAAAGGATTTACACGCCGAAAGTTATAATGCAGTGTATAGGACGTCGTATTTTTCGTCCCGTCGTACGTGCCGTTCACGTCATCGCGCACGGTTTCAGCAAACTGTTCGTTCGTCGTGTGTGGCCATGTCCGTCCATGCTAATTTTGAGCGGACTGTTTGCCGAAACTGTTTGACGGACAAAGTTGGGCGAACAGTCCGCCCGTGTGTACGCGGCCTTAATCTAGTGGTTTGTAAGGGTTTACAACCACTTTAACAAGCTTTGTAGCAGTATCCTATCTTTCGTTGTTCTGAAGAAATAGCTGTTGGTTTCACCATGTCCTTTGTAGACTGATTCAGAATGGGGAGGTCTGGATCATTCTATATATATTTTTTTTTTATTATTATTATTATTATTTTTTATTATTATTTATTTATTTATTTTTTCTCAATAAAGGTTTATTTTGTAAATGTAAAGATACAGTCAAGTAGACATTCTACATTTATATTAGATATAAAAGATGCATAAACATTGTTAACTAATGCAGTTTAATGTTAAATGTTAATGTTAATGTTAAAATGGTTATAAGGCCTCATGCACACGAGACGCAGATGAAACCTCTGTTAAAAAAAGCTGAAACGCGCGTTTAGAAACGCGCGTTTTGCCGCGTTTGCATGCCGCGTTTAGACGCGTTTAGACGCGTTTGCGTTTAAACGCGTTTATAAAGATAACATCATGTAGACCCTCCCCAAGCTCTCAAAGCATTTTTTTTTAACTATTTCTGCTATTTTGATCAGAGTGAGCAGCAGCAGCATAGAGAGCAGTTGTACACTTGCATTTGCCGTGTCACTTGCCACGGCACCTGCCACAAGTTGTGGATTGTCCACTTGCCACGTCACTTGCCACAAGTTGGGGATTGTCCACTTGCCACATCACTTGCCACGTCACCTGCCACAAGTTTTGGATTGTCCACTTGCCACGTCACTTGCCACGTCAGCTGCCACGTCACTTGCCACGAGATGTGGATTGTCCACTTTCCACGTCATCTGCCATGCCACCTGCCACAAGCTGTGGATTGTCCACTTGCCACGTCACCAGCCACATCACCTGCCACAAGTTGTGGATTGTCCACTTGCCACGTGACTTGCCACATCACCTGCCACGTCACTTGCCACATCACCTGCCACAAGTTGTGGATTGTCCACTTGCCACGTCACTTGCCACAAGCTGTGGATTGTCCACTTGCCACATCACTTGCCACGTCACCTGCCACGTCACTTGCCACGTCACCTGCCACAAGTTTTGGATTGTCCACTTGCCATGTCACTTGCCACGTCAGCTGCCACGTCACTTGCCACATCACCTGCCACGTCACCTGCCACAAGTTGTGGATTGTCCACTTGCCACGTCACTTGCCACATCACCTGCCACGTCACTTGCCACGAGATGTGGATTGTCCACTTGCCATGTCACTTGCCACGTCACCTGCCACGTCACTTGCCACGTCACCTGCCACGTCACTTCCCACAAGATGTGGATTGTCCACTTGTCACGTCACCTGCCACATCACTTGCCACATCACCTGCCACGTCACCTGCCACAAGTTGTGGATTGTCCACTTGCCACGTCACTTGCCACATCACCTGCCACATCACTTGCCACTAGATGTGGATTGTCCACTTTCCACGTCACCTGCCATGCCATCTGCCACAAGTTGTGGATTGTCCACTTACCACGTCACCAGCCACATCACCTGCCACAAGTTGTGGATTGTCCACTTGCCACACCACTTTCCACGTCACCTGCCACGTCACCTGCCACAAGATGTGGATTGTCCACTTGCCACGTCACCAGCCACATCACCTGCCACAAGTTGTGGATTGTCCACTTGCCACGTCCCTTGCCACGTCCCCTGCCACGTCACCTGCCACAAGTGGATTGTCCACTTGCCACATCACTTGCCACATCACCTGCCACAAGTTGTGGATTGTCCACTCGCCACGTCACTTGCCACATCACCTGCCACAAGTGGATTGTCCACTTGCCACGTCCCCTGCCACAAGTGGATTGTCCACTTGCCACGTCACTTGCCACGTCACCTGCCACAAGTTATGGATTGTCCACTTGCCACGTCACATGCCAGTCACCTGCCACAAGTTGTTGATTTTCCACTTGCCACGTCACCTGCCAAGTCACTTGCCGCGTCACCTGCCAGGTCACTTGCCACGTCACCTGCCACAAGTTGTGGATTGTCCACTTTCCACGTCACTTGCCACTTCACCTGCCACGTCACTTGCCACAAGTTGTGGATTGTCCACTTGCCACATCACTTGCCACCTGCCATGTCACTTGCCACAAGTTGTGGATTGTCCACTTGCCACGTCACTTGCCACAAGTTGTGGATTGTCCACTTGCAATTGCAATTGTTTAAAATATTTTTCTAATGGTTTTTCATCATTTGCAATCATTTTTGAGATTTTTAATGTAAAAAAAAAGGTCACCTTTAAAAACGCATATAAACGCAAACGCGGCTAAACGCGGGTGCCGCGTTTAGCCGCATTTAGCCGCGTTTAGCAGCGTTTTGCGTCTGAAACGCAGAAATTTTTGTTTCTGAACGCATTTTTTTGCTTCTGGAAAAACGAGATTAAACGCAACTGCATATAAATGGAAAAAAACGAGACTGTGTGCATGGACACATAGGATAACATTGAATGAGTTCAGGTGCAGTTGAAAAAACTGTCCAACTGCATCTGAACGCGCGTTTAACTGCGTCTCGTGTGCATGAGGCCTAAATCAAAAGGACTCATGTCAACAAAACCACATCACAAAATATTTTTTAGGAAAAGTGCCTCCTCTTGCCCTAATTACAAAGTAAAATAGATCTAAAACCTAAATGAATGAGATTTCGTTTGCTTAAACACCTAGGCGAGCCATACATTATATACGTTTCTTGTACAATTTTACTTTAGATTTACCAAAACCATATAGAGGTCAAACACTTTCAATTTGTTTGCAATCAGGCAGGCCCTTGCAGTACATAGTTGAAGGCAAATCTGAAGGAAATTGAGTAAGAAAATTGGATAATGTATGGCCAGCTTAAGAATCAAACAAGTGCCTTTTAAACACTTAAAGTGATACTAAACACACTGTTTAACATACTACTAAACCCACAACAGTAAAATCAGTCTGTATATGTAGTAAAGCATGCTTGATATACTCACTGTGGAACCTAAGGGGTTAACCTTCTGCATTGTGAGGCTGTTTGATCCTGTCTTCTCTGATCCTCGCCTTCTTCCACAGTCCCCAACCCATATTCTGCTAGAACAGAGCCTTGGAGTTACTCTGCACATGATCAATTTGGTGTGTATTGCTAGAGAATAGTTTTTTCTTAGGAGAATGTATGTGATCAGCACAGGGCCAATCAGCACTGTTCAAACAGAGGGTCAGGGGTTCAGCAGCCTCATAGGATAATCAAGGGAGAATGAAAACTCCTACAAGCTTTAACTAGACACTGATAGAAGTCAGAGTACTGCTATATACTGCTGATGGGAAAAGATATTTAGTAGTTTATATTTACTTAAACTATTGCATTTTCATGTTGTGTGTACTGTGGGAGACCAGGTATAGTGAATGCAGGGTCCTTGGTTTAGTCACACTTTCATTTACATTATCCCTTCTCAGTATGCATATGGATGATGACACTTATTTTAATAAAAAAAAAATCTATATACCTTTTTTCATCATTTATATTCAGCTGTCATGTGACTGAATTCTTTCCCAGCCCATCTGCAGAGAAACAGTGGAAGGAGGAACTTCTAGTCCTCTGCTGCTGGTCACATGTTAAAAAAATAAATAAACTCAGATCTTTATTATTTTTGTGCCAGGTTTTGCCAATCACAGCCTGTTTCACGCTCCTCCAGCCTGTGTCTATGGGCTTACATATACAAGGAGGTCTTACCTCCATTTACCACTGGATATACATCCATATGTGTGACTCTATAGTCACATGGGCTGCATAGATAAGAAAAAAGAAGGAAATAAACAGCTTAGAAAGGAACTGACACTGGAGCATGCTCTGTAGATATGGCAATGGTTGGTCTACACAATCTCAGGCCTGCAGCAGGGCACAGATAAGGGGGGGAGGCATAGAGAACTGCAGGATCAACAATTTTTTTTGCAGAATAGAGAAAATGAATCTCATAGGGACTAAATGAGTATGAACAACATGTAAGCTATCAGGTACCAGGGTGCTCCTGCTGTGAAGCCTCCATGCCGAGCTCCAGGAGGCCCCTACCATCCTGGTCTTTTGCAGGAAGTTGAATACTTGGCTCTTCACACAAGCCTTTCCTGTGTAGCCTTTCTGGTTACATTTTTCATGCTGCTTTCCTGTTGTTGTCTCCTCCTAGTCCCTGGGTTTCTCCAGGGACTCCGCCAAGCGTTTGGGGACCCTTCGGGGTAAGACCGCGCTATATCAAGGTACCTCTCAACTCAACTCATGTACTGACAGTTTTTAGTGATGTGGGTTTAATGACACTTTAAGCAACTGAGAGCTGGTGGGATAGCACTGTCACCTTATTAATGGAAGGACACAGAGAAATCAGAGACTGGAAGGGTTATTAGGTATTTATTAAACTGACATGATCACTATAGTAAAGTCCTCCTGACAAGGCTTACCTGTAAAAGGAGACTGTATAGTCTCACCTTTCTTTCTGCCAGCACTGCTGAACACTGTACAATGCTGTAGCAATCATGCTTCAAAGTGCGCTGGTAAGCCAACACTTTAGTGTTTAGTAACACTAAAGTGTTACTTATCCCGACAGTAAAACCAGTCTGTATATGCCGTAAAGCATGCTTGTTATACTCATTGTGGAACCTAAGGGGTTAATCCCCCGCATTGTGTAAAAAGGCTGTTTCATCCTGTCTTTTCTGATCCTCCCCTTCTTCCTCTGTCCCATGATAATTTCCTGATAACACAGAGTCTTTGGAGTCAGGCTGCACATGCTCAGTTTGGTGTGTATTGCACTTTTTATTTTTCTTGGCAGGGTGCATGCGATCAGCAGAGGGCCAATCAGCGCTGTCCAAACAGAGGGTCAGGGATCTTGCAGTCTCATAGGACAGTCAGAAAACTCCTTCTACAAGCTTTAACCAGTGCTTGACTGGACAGCGATAGAAGTCACGAGACTGCTCTAACTGCTGCTAAGAAAAGGTATTTAGCAGTTTATATTTACTAAAATAATTGCATTGTCATGTTCTGTGTACTGTGGTAGAGCAGATATAGTGAATACAGGGGGTTTAGTAAAACTTTAATCTCCTGGATCCTCTACTGCTCTCCTTGGTTCCTCCTGTTGACCACCATTTCAGTACCATATTCTGAAATGCATGGAGATCAGAGGGAGAGACCAGAGAGAGCAGCGGGGGGACCCAGGAGATCAACACTCCTGGGAGTTCTCTAGAGGACTTCCGGGGACCATTTACTCGGAATGGAATGCTGTTCAGGGTGCAAGAAGCGAGAAAAGTAACTACTTCATTTCTTCTTTCACAAGCAAACATTATTATAAGGACAAGGTTTCATTAAATATTTATTTACTCACACCAAGATTAAAAGACCTTGCACAACTACCTTTACAAGTCAAAAAAGAAGCTATTTTGTCTTCTGAACCCTTTAGGATCAGGGATCGGGGATCTGGAGGTTGGAGCTGACCGTTTGGGCCGGTCCTGACCTCCAGGTTGCTGCTCCAGGAAGTCAAAATTGGGTAATACATGCTAAGAAGGCCCCCCCCCCCCCAGGTGGTTGGGAGGGTCTCCGAGAGTGTTAGTAGGCGAATTTGAGCGGAGACGCAATGATTAATGAGGGAAGCCATGACACTCTCGGACCCTGCATATAGTTTGTGATGTTATAGTGTTCTTCATAGCTCTAGCAATTTTGATGTCAGAAATCTGTTACCCACTGTTGGGCTTACTATGTATAGAACCTGTATCCCAGTTTGACATATTTTGCTGTTTATTTCATGGAAAACTCAAATAAAATCTAAAAAAAAAAAAAAAAAAAGAAGCTATTCATGCAATTTTAATATTTGGGTTTACATACGCTTTAATCTTATCTTTTTTTTGTATCAAGCTGGCACAGAGCTCATACATATCTCTAGATCAGCTGCTATAGGTTAGTGTACCGTGTTCAGCAGCATGGTTGCTATTTATTGAATAAGCCGGTTATAGCTAACATGAAAATATGTCTTTTTTTTTTTTCTGTCACCTTACAACAGGGGGCTCTCCTATAACTTTAAATAATTCAGCTCACAGGATTCAGAGCAGATGAATTTATTAAAAATCCAGACGGCCATATATTCCCTTTAAAAGTGTTATTTCCAATGATGCATTCTTACAGTTCCCCGTTCCACTACCTCGAAGAAAGAGGCAAGGAAAAAGAAAATTGCCTGAAGGTAAAGCAGGAAAATGAAAGCACTGCTAGTTATATTCTTGGCTATGTGTTTTAAGAATATGAGATTCCTAAATTATAGATGATGGTCAAAAAAAAAAAAAAAAAAAAAGAGCAAACACATTTATTAAAAAAAAAAAAGGGACTGTTAGGAAGACATAACTGTGATATTAGCCAAGATCCTGCTTCTTTGGCAGTTACCGTGTGACAGGTCCAACTCCAAGCTTATTTTGACAAAGCCTCTGGGATGTGTTAAAGGGTAACCTAACCAGAGCAAATCACGTACTGGAAAGCATCGTTGAGTCAGGGATAGATGTATGATTAAGAGAGACGTGGGCAAGAGATGGCTCGCCAAAAATAGGGTAAATATTTGTATCAGCGTGAAACGCTTGCATTGCTGAGGTCAGTCCCATGGAATTTACATTGTTTATAAACTTTTGTTGTTCAGCTTGGGATCTTTTTTATTTCTCTATTTTGGCAGAAGCAATGGAGCAGCTTTCTATAAAAAAAATATTGTGATTTTGATAAAGATGTTTGAACTAGTATGATGATTAAATATTACTATGGCGCCAGTAATGTTGACAGCACAATCAGAGGGTGGTGTAATTGACGAACTATAGAAAGGTTGATGGTGCAGTCAGGGATGTAATTACTGCATCAACGAAGGGATGGATACTTTAGAGTAGAGGTTTGGACAGGAGGCATTGGTTCAGTTTTAATAAAAGTGTATGTATAGCCAAAGTGTTATTTTTTTTCCGTTTTGTTTTGGATGATAGGAAAGGACTGGAACCCCTGTCAAGTTTTTTGCCTTCTGAATCCCCATTGAAGAGATCCACCCACTGTATTTCAAAGATTTCTGAAGTCCTTGCAAAACAAACAAAAAATATATTAAGAAATACTTAGCCCTTGTACACACGGTCGGAGATTCCGTCGGAATGTTTCCTATCGGACCGTTTTGTCGGATATTCCGACTGTGTGTGGTCTGCATTGGACTGTTTCTGTCAGAATATCCGACGGACCAACTTTTCCAACTTGCCGGTAAAATTTTCCGACAAAATGCTCCGATCGGACATACTTCGATCATGTGTAGCCTACTCCAACGGACAAAGTGCCACGCATGCTCAGATCAAATTCCTAGGCCAAAGCTATTGGCTACTAGCCTGAACGTAGTCCCGTCCTAACGAAATAACGTCATCACGTTATGTGCAATCGGATTTTCCGACAACTTAGTCCGACCGTGTGTATGCAACATCACTTCCGGACCTCTTCCGGAATTAATCTGTCGGAATTACTCCGACGGATTTGGTTGTCGGAATCTCCGACCGTGTGTACAAGGGCTTAGAATTAGAATGTGCTTTCACAGGGTTACACTGTAGATGCACAAGGTAATAATGTGCCAACGTCCCGATATTGCATATGAAAAATAAGAGGACTAGTTGATTGGACTTTTAAAGGCACATAGATAACTGGTCTAAAAAAAGTTAAATTTATAAGTCAAATGTATAAAAAAAACTTAATTGCATATAAAGAATCAATAGGATTGGTATTAATACACCCTTATACAGCAATTCTGACACCATAGAATAGTAGTAACACAGTACAAAAGCACATCCACAAATTGAGATTTTGAGGTACGATCTCCAGATAGAGGTGTGGATATTGTGGGAAGATTGGGTCAGAGGCGTGAGTCCGGACGTAAATGATTCAATCATTAGCTCGACACGTTGTGCGATGGGAAACGCTTCCTCAGGAGCATTTGACTCTAATAAAATATACATAAAGAAGTCGCATAAATTACCAAATCATAAACCTAAAAATACATCACGTAAAACACTTTAATTAATACAATTTGCTTAGATGTATAAAGAAATCCCCCCCCCCCCCAAAAAAAAATCTCCAAATGGATAATAGCAGCGGGTGAGCCCCTCCACTCAGTCAAAAAAAAATATATATAGGAATGTTTTCACCCAAAATGTCTACAACTTCTATGCAAGATTATATTTAAAAATGTAATTGTGTGAATGTTGTGTGGAAGTTGTGTGATTCTAGAGTAAACAAAAAAAATGTACACATAGACCCCAAAGTGTAACTGGAGTGACTTTTTTAGTACCTCAAGAAAACTCTTGTTTTACCTTATTAACCACTTGCCGTCATTATACTGTGGCAGGTCGGCGTGATCCCACGAGCCGTCATAGCTATATGTTGGCTCCTTAAAGCTGGATAGCAGGCGTGAGCACTTGAGGGGTGCAGATGCTCATGACCGATGATCGCAATGACCAGCGGCCACAAGCGATCGCAGGCACGAGAGGTAGAACAGGGGCGTGTGTGTGTAAACACACAAATCAATGTTCTGTTCTGAGAGGAGATGCAGATCGTGAGTTCCTAATAGCTAGGAACCCCGATCTGTCATCTCCTATAGTCAGTCCTCTCCCCCTGCAGTTAGAACACACAGTCAGGGAACACAGTTAACCCCTTGATCGCCCCCTAGTGTTAACCCCTTCCCTGCCAGTGACATTTATACAGTAATCAGTGCATTTTTATAGCACTGATCCCTGTATAATTGTTAATCGTCCCAAAAATGTGTCAAAAGTGTCTGATGTGTCCACCATAATATCGCAGTTATGATAAAAATCACAGATCGCTGACATTACTAGTAATAAAAAAATAATAATAAAAATGCCATAAATCTATCCCCTATTTTGTTTAGATGCTATAAGTCTTGCGCAAACCAATCAATATACGCTTATTGTGATTTTTATTACCAAAAGTATGTAGAAGAATACATATTGGCCTAAACTGAGAAAAAAAATAGCTTTTTTTTTAAAAAAAATTGGGATTAATTATTATAGCAAAAAGTACAAAATATTGTGTTTTTTTCAAAAATGATGCTCTTTTCTGTTTATAGCGCAAAAAGTAAAAAAAAACGCAGAGATGATCAAATACCACCAAAAGAAAACTCTATTTGTCGGAAAAAAAAGGACGTCAATTTTGTTTGGGTACGGCATCGCACGACCACGCAATTGTCAGGTAAAGCAACGCAGTGCCGTATCGCGAAAAGTGCTCTGGTCATTGAGCAGCCAAATCTTCCAGGGCTGAAGTGGTTAAATACGAGCCCTGTCTAACTGTTGTTCAAAGTGCATGGACAGCTGAGGATCAAATAACTAAAGTGCCTGGACAGCTGAGGATCAAATAACTCAACAGAGCAGTAGTGCTTTTTCTAAAGAGATTCCGAAATGCTACTTGAGCTGAAAAATGGAATTTATTGAATTTTTATGTAGAAGAGTAGATTGTCTATTCTTCTAAATAAGAGTAAGCACCTGAGGCATACCTTCGTGCAAGGTGCGCCTCAGTAGTGGCCTTTAGTATAGCCCATGGGACATTTTGAAAAATAGGCCACTAAGAGAAAGGATGACAATGTTTTAGATTTGATATATCAGGTCCAAAAATGTATTAAAATTTGTTTAACACAGAAGTCCTTTAGATTGTATATAGGTTGGTTATTTATCACACTGCTTTGATGGTGAAAATGTATCATGATTAAACCAATAAAAAAATAAAAAGTTACCGTAAATGGGTGTAGCCACTAGCCAGCTAATTACGAACTAGCATCACCTTTTCAAAAATTAGCTTTGGTTGAATTAAAAATAAATTGATTGATTTTCCCACACGCACACAATGAATAAGTAGGTAATTGCATATATATTTTAACCACTTCAATACCAGGCACTTAAACACCTTCCTGCCCAGACCAATTTTGAGCTTTCAGCGCTGTTGCACTTTGAATGACAATTGCGCGGTCATGCTACACAATGAATTTTTATAATTTTTTCCCACAAATAGAGCTTTATTTTGGTGGTATTTGAGCACCTCTACGGTTTTTATTTTTTGCTAAACAAATAAAAAAATACCAAAATTTTGAAAAAATAAATGTTTTTTCCTGACGCCTTCATGGCAGCACACACTGGGTTGTGACTCCGCCCCCACAACCTGACAGGATTGGTTAACTATAAATTTGAAGGGGAGACCTCCTGCTGCATTCTCTTTTTTATCCTCACCTGACAGGTTGGAGCGTTCGAGTTTCAAAGATACCTACAGATGAATAAGCCTCTTACCGCCTCACCCCAGCAGGTTCAAGCCTCTCCTGTTTGGAAGTCCCTCCTGTACAGTCTCTAAATGAGCTTTATGGAGGGAATCCCCGTTCTGGTGGTCTCAGGGGACATCTCACGGAATTTTTTTATAAGCTTTAAATAAGCTTTTATTATGCAGTGGGCTCCCCTTTATGTATCCTATCCTTTTCTTTTAAAAAGATACCTTTTTTTCCCTGCAGGAGTGGCTGGGTCTTGCTGTCCTCCAGACAGCTGTCATGGCCGCCGCTAGTGTCCTCGTCGCTCTGCGCATGTCTGTTTGCAGCTGGTTTTTGGTTTTCTTCCTGAAGAGAGGGTTTTTCCCTCTTCCAAGATGGCGCCGGTATCCTCGAGCCGTTCTGCGCATGCGCGGAGCGTCATTCGGTGCCGCTATGGCGCCGTTTTTAAAATCACAGCTGTATGCTTCTGCATGCTGCTGTTTACAAAACACTGCCCTGTATCTCTATTATCAGCTGGATAAGGTAAGAATATTCCTTTTTCTTTTTATACTATCTGCATAGTTTTTTTTGTGTGTGTATTCTACCAAGCTGTTGTTCAATGCTAAGTTCTTAAAGGGGCAGGTTTCCAAAAAAAAAAAATCTTTTTTCTTTAAAAAAAAAAAAAATTTGTGTTTTTTTAATTATTTATCTACTATCGGTATCGCAAGGAAAATTCTTTTTTTCTTCCCTTCAGTCTACTCTATCTACCTTTTTTCATGGAGTCCACTGCCCACGCAGACCATCGACAGCTGGAAAGGTAAGGGGCTCTACACGTCGTAGGTGAGTATTGAAGGGGAGGAAAAAGAGTGCCGACTGCTAAAGATGCTGCTTTTCTTGCAGCCCTACCAGATCAAGAGGAGCAAGTTCCAGGCATGGAAGAGGCTCAAGTAGCACTTCCAGTAGGAGATCGCACAGAAGTCGCTCCAGGTCCTCATCTCGTCAGAGACATGGTCGCTCCCACCACGGTCACCCTCGGCATAGCCGCTCGGACCACAGGTCTCCTTCCTCTCATCACAGCCATCACACCAGACCCGCAGCTAACGCCTGCTGGATATGTGGCGCACCGGCCCTTCCGGAGAAGCTTGCCTGTCGCTCTTGCATCAATGAAGCAACTAAAGAGAAGGAAGCAGACGCCAGAATTGCGACTGACCTCATAAGGGAATCAGTGCGTGAATCTATTTTGGCAACAGCACCCGCTATGGAGGTGACAGGCCCTAGCACATCCACTGCACACACATATCATTCCCAAGCTTCGGAATCCTCCTCAGATAATGACGGCCAGGAAATGTCTGCAGGGTTTGAATTTTCTTTGGTGGAGCCATTTGCAAGGTCGGTCAAAGAGGCTATCGGCTGGGAGGATATTATTTCTGAGCCTCAGAAAACCCGCAAGTACTTTCCCAATTTAAAAAGACGACCAGAGTCCTTCCCATTTATTGAGGAACTCGGAGATCTTATTAAAGATGAATGGGAATCAGACAAACGACCCAGCATAGCTAACAGATTAGCGAAAATGTATCCTCTGGACGAATCAAAGGTTAAACCTTTGATTAATGCTCCCATAGTGGATTCCTCCCTGATGCGCCTGGCCCGTCATGTCACTTTACCCATTGAAGATGCGGTCTCTTTTAAAGACGTACTGGACCGTAAAATGGACTTGGAGTTAAAGAAAGCGTATTCCATGGCAGGGGGCACCTGCAGGCCGGCTATTACTACGGCAGCGGTGGCAAGAGCTATTTCTGGGTGGGCTACTAAATTGGAGAAGGATCTGCTAGAAGGTACAGAAATGGAGAAATTAGTCTCTTCTCTGCAAGAGATTAGATTGGCAGGTGACTTTGTAGCAGAGGCCTCAGTGGACATCATAAGATCCTCGGCCAGAACAATGTTGGCATCGGTAACAGCTAGGAGGGCCCTATGGCTGAAGCCGTGGATGGCCGATACAGCCTCCAAAATTAATTGGTGCAAGATCCCTTACGATGGTTCTAATCTCTTTGGGGCCAAACTGGACTCGGCTATTTCCAAAGTCACAGGAGGGAAATCTGGTCTGATTCCCTCCGACAGAAGACCCAAAGCTCAGAAAGGGCCTTCTTTTAGGTTAAATCTTCCGGACAAGTATAGGGAGTCCAGATCCTATCGTCCCGGCAGAGAATTCAGGAGGGATTGGAAGAATACTAAGCCTTCCTTTCTGAGAATGCAGAAGTCCAAGGCTACACCCGCAGGGGAGCATCCAAAGTCCTTTTGAAAGTTTGCCCGCTCACCCAGCCCAGGTGGGCGCCAGGCTAAGAGGGTTTCTTCAGATCTGGACAAGACATATACAGGACAATTGGGCACTGTCCACAATCAGGTATGGGCACAAATGGGAGTTCATGAATGGGCTTCCAGGAAACCACTTTCAGCCTACCAGACTGCCTTCCACACTATTCAGGAAAAACCTCCTGATAGAATATGTAGCAGATTTAAAACAGAAGGGGGCTATTGTGGAGGTTCCATCAACTCAAAGAGGGAGAGGTTTCTACTCTCCGTTATTTTTGGTAAAGAAGAGGACAGGAGATTTTCGTCCAGTACTGGATCTCAAGAGGCTCAACAGAAACATCAAAATAGAAGCCTTCAAAATGGAGAGTCTCCAGTCCATACTCTTGGCAATAAATCTGGGCGATTGGATGCTGTCAGTAGATTTGTCGGACGCCTATCTTCACATCCCAATACATCCGGCCTTTCAGAAATTTCTTCGGTTCGCCATCAATCATTCCCATTTCCAGTTTCGATGCCTTCCATTCGGCATTTCGTCAGCTCCCAGGACTTTTACCAAAACTCTCCTACCATTAGTAGCGTTCCTGAGGGGCAAAGGTCTTCGAATTCACCATTATTTAGACGACATCCTACTGTTAGCAAAAAGTCGAGAGTTATTACTTCAGCATCGGGAAATTCTTCTTTCAACTCTCCACAACTTCGGGTGGATCGTCAATTTGAAAAAAAGCAGTTTACAACCTACGCAGAACATGGTGTTTCTAGAAGCACATCTGGACACCAAACTGAACAGAGTTCAGTTACCACAGGCAAAGATTCAGCTCCTAATTCAAAAGATGCGGAGACTGCTGTCAGCAAGTCATCTTTCAGCCAGGGTCTGTCTAAGCATGCTGGGATCCATGTCAGCCACCATACCCATGGTGCAATGGTCCCAATGGCACATGAGGATCCTACAAATCTCCTTTCTCAAGCAGTGGAATGGAGTGTCCATGCATCAGACCATTGTCATTTCCAAGTCGGTGAAACGTTCAGTATGGTGGTGGACACACCAGAACAATTTAGAGAAATTCAAGCCAATAGTCCCTCCAGACCCAGAAGTGGTGACTTCGGACGCTTGCCAGAGCGGCTGGGGAGGACACTACCAGGATCTAGCAGTCCAAGGCCAGTGGCAGTTCCAAGCCCTAGGAGTAGTTTCCAATATTTTGGAGCTCAGGGCAGCCTTCCATGCCCTAACGGCATTCACGTCTCTGCTCTCGGGGAAGAGTGTGCTTATCAGGATGGACAACAAGGTGGCAGTATCTTATGTGCAGAGACAAGGAGGTACAAGAAGTGTTACCTTGATGGAGGAAGTTCGTCCCATTTTAGAATGGGCCCAAGTTCACCTAGCAGACTTGAGAGCAGTATATGTCCCAGCAATGCAGAATGCATTGGCCGACTATCTGAGTCGGAAGCCGTTGTCCAACAACGAGTGGTCTTTGAGTCCTCAAATTTTTTCTTTCCTGACGGAAACCTGGGGGACACCGGAGATAGATCTAGCAGCCACTCCTTTGAACACCAAATGTCACAGGTTCCTGTCGAGGAATCCGTTTCCATCAGCCGAGGGAATAGACTGCCTGATACATCCATGGAGTTTCAAGTTGGGGTATATATTCCCGCCTACTCCTCTAATTGCGAGGTTCCTGTCCAGACTTCGGAGGTCCTCAGTAACAGTAATCGCAGTAATTCCATTCTGGCCGAGGAGGCCGTGGTTTACAACTCTTCTACAGCTCAGTGTCCAGCCACCAATTGCTCTGCCACTAGAACCAAACCTTCTCTCACAGGGGCAGTTTCTTCATCCTGCTCCCGAGAGGTTACATTTGATGGCCTGGAAGTTGAAAGGTCTAGGTTAAAGGCGCAAGGCTGCTCCCAGGAGGTCATTTCTACCTTAATGCAGGCTAGGAAAGTTTCCACGAATTCCATCTATACTAGAATTTGGGAAAAGTTCTGCCTTATGGCCCGAGAAAGAGGTTGGAACCCTCTTGCTCCGGGACCGCCTCAAATTCTGGAGTTCCTTCAGTCGGGAATTAACAAAGGCCTCAGTTCAAGCACCCTCAAGGTGCAGGTTTCGGCTCTCTCTGCTAAAACAGGCACAAAATGGGCTTTTCATCCCCTGGTCATCCAATTTCTTAAGGCTAGTCTGAAGATAAAGCCTCCTAGGAAGCCTATGTTTCCAGCATGGGATCTATCGGTAGTTCTCCATGCTTTTTCTAGTCCACCGTTTATTCCTGTGGAATCTATTTCACTATGGGACTTGACTTTGAAGCTGGCTTTTCTAATTGCCATAACATCAGCCAAAAGAGTGTCGGAAATTCAAGCCTTGGTTATTTCGGAGCCTTATCTGGTTTTCTTTCCAGACAGGGTAGTTCTTAGACCCTCAGATCGTTTTATACCCAAAGTGGCTTCTTCCTTTCACTATAACCAAGATATTGTCCTTCCATCCTTCACTGACGATCAGGGAGATCCTCATCCGCTGGACATTAAATCCACCATCACCAACTACTTGTCAGCTACGACCTCTTTTAGGAAAACGGACTCTCTCTTAATTATTCCTCATGGAACTAGACGCGGGCTGCCAGCTTCCTCACGCACTATTGCGGCCTGGTTGGTGAGGGCCATTAAAAAGGCATATTCCACGCAACATTTGGCGATTCCAGAAGACATCAGGGCTCATTCTACTAGGGCAGTGGCTACTTCTTGGGCGGCATATTGCAGAGTTTCTCCAGAGACAATTTGTAGGGCAGCAACATGGTCTTCTGAACATACTTTCATTTCTCACTATAGAGTGAATTCTGCCCATGTGTCCTTGGCAGATTTTGGTAGATCTGTTATTAGAGCCAACTCTTCGGCATTATAGGAATTAAATATATTTTGCATTTACCCACCCGTCTGGCGAGTTATTTCCCAGTGTGTGCTGCCATGAAGGCGTCAGGAAAACGGAAAATTCTATACTCACCTTTCCGTAATTTTCCTTTCCTGACGCATCTTCATGGCACCACACAATTCCCTCCCGTTTGTTTAGTTTATGATGATATTTACAGAGAATGCAGCAGGAGGTCTCCCCTTCAAATTTATAGTTAACCAATCCTGTCAGGTTGTGGGGGCGGAGTCACAACCCAGTGTGTGGTGCCATGAAGATGCGTCAGGAAAGGAAAATTACGGAAAGGGGAGTATAGAATTTTCCGTTTTTTTGTTTCAGTTTCAAAACTTTGTAAATAAGTAAATTTTCTCCTTCACTGATGGGCACTGATGGGGCTACACTGACGGGCACTGATAAGGCGGCACTGATGAGATGGCACCAATGAAGTGGCACTGATGAGGTGGCATTGATGTCCACTGATATGTGGCACTGATAGGCGGCACTGATGGGCGACACGGATGGACAATGATAGGTGGCACAAATTAGCACTGATAGCTGGCACAGATTGGCATGGATAGGCGGCATGAATGGGCATGGATAGGCGGCACAGATGGGCATGGATAGGCATCACAGATGGGCATGGATGGGCACTGATAGTTGGCATGGATGGGCAATGATAGGTGGCACAGATGGGCCCTGATAGGTGACATTGTATTGTAGTGCCAAACAATAATGCATGCCAATCAGTGATGCCCATTGTGGGCACTGATTGGCATCCATTGTGGGCACTGACTGGCATCCCTGGTGGTCTAGGGTGGCATACCTGGTGCTGGGCATCAATGGTGGTCTGGTGGCATCCCTGGTGGTCTGGTGGCATCCCTGGTGGTCCAGTGTCAGCCTCCTCAGGGGGGCTGTGCTGATAATCAATCAGCACAGACCCCCCCTGTCAGAAGAGCAGTCGATCAGCTCTCCTCTACTCACGTCTGACAGATGCGAGTGAGGAAAAGCCGATCACCGGCTCTTCCTATTTACACCGTGATCAGCCATGATTGGATATGGCTGATCACGTGGTAAAGAGTCTCCGTCGGAGACTCTTTACCAAGATCATAGTTGCGGGGTGTCAGACTGACACCCCGCAACAACGGTCGCCGCAATGCGCGCCCTCGGGGGCGCGCGGCGGCTCAAAATCCTGAGGACTTCCTATGACGTCCGGTCAGGATTTTGAAACCACTTTACAGCCGTCATTTGCCTATTGGCGGGCGGCAAGTGGTTAAGGATCGGTTCATAGAAAAATAATTAAATTTTATCAATAGGTAGAACTGGGTGGGTTGAGTCAGTCCTTGGCTTTTTATGTGTTTTTGATACTTCAACATTGATCTCTTCCAGTCAAAACCTCTGACTCTGTACCTGTACAGGTTTGTGTGATTTAGCTCCTTTTGTTGGATACCCCATAATATAAAGCATACAAAATCCAACAGGCAATGTAAAAGATTTGAAGGGATGGGCCAATCAAAGGGTGCACTCTGGCCTTGGTGAGGACCTGGCTTGGATGCAGCCATGGTAGGAGGTGCAATAGTAATTATACCTGAGAGTGCTTGAGAGATACTCAATACTTAAAGGGTGTGTGAACATTCCAATCCATGAGCCGAGTCAGTAAGTATGTCCTATAGCAGTGATGGCGAACCTTGGCACCCCAGATGTTTTGGAACTACATTTCCCATGATGCTCAAGTACCCTTCAGAGTGCATGAGCATCATGGGAAATGTAGTTCCAAAACATCTGGGGTGCCAAGGTTCGCCATCACTGCCCTATAGTATAAAGATTTTTAGTAGCTTGATTGTGCATATAGCTTACACACTAGCAATAGCCATTGATGGCTAAACAGATGGAACACAAACTACTCAAGAAACAGAAACATTTGGCAGTTCATTTTTTTACAGCTGGACAATGTATCAGTCATGCAACTGAATCAGTCCAATTTGTGTAGTTTACACCATAGGCTGTCCTTTGTTCTATTGTTCTATTTATTGGTCGAATAATAATCGAATCACAAGCAATTTTGGTATTTTGACTCTAAAACCACCCATGTAGCTCTAGCCTTAAATTAGATATAAACCCTGCCTGGATGGCATTTAGATAGAACCTCAATTTTTCTATTAAAGACTTTTTGCAGCTTTTGTCCTCTTTTTTTGTTTCTCAGTGCTAGTGATTTCCTCCAACTTCTATCAGACACTTCCATGCACTCGCTTTACTTCACTGTTCAGGTTCAGCTTACTGATAGTGACAATGGAGGACCATTCTTGTGCAATGTAGTGTATGTGAGCATTCATATATAGAGTTGAGCTAATATAACACCAGTGATAAAAAGTCCAAATGTGATGAGAAGTAAGGATCCTTTGACGATATCCACACCATCCACCACCTTAAAGTGTGTAATCCTTTAGCTATCCCCACCACCATAAATAAAAGTGCTCGCATACCAGCTAGCATAGACCTCATATCACGAAAGGTCAGTGACACTTGTGGCTCTAAACCCAGCCAGGGCCTTTACCATTCAGGAAACCTCTTAAGGCATATGGATCCATCAGCCAAGTGATGTTGTCATAGAAGATCCCAAAATACAAAAGGCTCACCATAGTATAAAATCCTTCAAAACTTTATTCAGACCATAGGTAATAGCACTTACATCAAGAATGGTGTAAAATTGCATTGGAATCATATAAGCTGGCTGCCTAAATCCCAACAGCGGGGCCTTCCGGGATTTGAGAAGCACAGGGATGTCAGCACGTCACTCCACCCTACACATTTCATCATAAGATGACGTCGTCTGGGGCATGTGAGCATGGCTGCTTGAAGTCTCCACCAGGGGTGCATGTAATAAGGTGACTTTTTGTTTCTTCTTCTCAGTGTTACTGATTAGGGATGAACACCCCACTCGAACATTGGGTGCTTGTTTGTAGTAAAACAAACTGAACATATGGGGCATCAGCAGAAAACTCAAGCGCCGTGGAACGTCCCGTAATGCATAGCGACATCACAGTGCATCGCTGTATGATGATTGACCAAAGCATGGACCTGACCTGCATGCTTTGTCCAATCACAGCGCGCTCTGCTGAGAGAGCCATAATTGGCCAAAAGCAGGATGCCTTTAGCCAATCATGGCTCAGGGGGACTAAGTCCATGCCCCACACTATATAAGGCTGCTTACAGAGCAGCCATATGTAGTGTTGTTGGCATGGGCAGAGAGATAGCTTGAGTTAGATTAAGCAGGCAGGTTATGCAGTTAGTGGCAGTGTATTTGATATATATATATATATATATATATATATATATATATATATATATATATATATATAGATATATATGCTCTGCATTTGGCATAGACTATATATTCAGTGTTTACGTTATATTCAGTCAGTGCAGGCAGCGTATTAATATATGTATACGGTCTAAAATATATATATATATATATATATATATATATATAGTATATATATATATATATAGTATATACTCTGCATTCAGTGTAGCCTATATCTACAGTGCATTCCATGGTGTACGTTGCTAATACAGTGTAGGCGGTGTACACAGTATCTAATGCAATGTGTACAGTTTCTTCTACACTTTTGGTGGTATACACAGTATACAATACAGTGCAGCCATTGTACACTTTCTAATACACTTCAGGTGGTGTACACAGTATCTAATACAGTGTAGTGTGGTGTTTCAAAACAAAAATACATCATGTTCTGAAGGCCACCAAGGAGAGGCAGATGCTCACAGGCCACTAAAAGAGGGAAAGCAGCCTCTGCATCTACAGACAACAGTGGTGGTTGTGGACATGGTGCATCCTCTGCAGGTGGCCGTGGGGCACGCTTGTCCTTTCTTGGTGCTGCTGGCCAAGTTATTGAGCCACAGCATGCAGAAGAATTGGTGGAGTGGATAATGAAGCCATCCTCATCCTCCTCATCCTCTGTCACCCAGGCGCAGAGTAGGTTGCCTTCCAATGCAGCTGCCAAAGTGACCCATTCCACTGGCTCCTTGTCCACAGTCACTCCTTCTGTAGCCCCACCATCATGCATGGAGGAGTCCCCCGGAATGTTTCGACCACAGTGTCAGTTATATGCTGCTGGAGGATGCCCAGCAATTTAAAGGCTCCAATGTTGGTTCCCAGGTTGAGGAAGGGAGAAATGTGAGCTTAGAGAGAGGGGGTGCCACAGAAGGACAAGAAACGGGCAGTCGTGTGCCCAACACGAGTATCTGTGAAGGGTTACAGTGTTCTGGCGCCACCAAAACCATAGGCCCAATTTTTAGGCCCCTGTTTAACAGGGGCATGTAATTACAATTTTTGATATCGTATTTCACAGCAGGGCTCATTCCTGTGCCCAACAAGAGTAACTGTGAGGGGTTACAGTGTTCTGGCTCCACCAGAGCCAAAGGCCCAATTTTTCTGCCCCTGTTTAACTGCCCCTGTTTCTACGCGTTTCATGGTTTTATACCAATCGTCAGGAGTCAGACTCATCTAATGGATGCACTCAACTTTTTATAATTTTATCTAATTTAATGTCCTATTTATTATCTATATGTGGATATGACTGTATTAATTACACTATATGCCTTTTGTATGATTTATTATTTTTATCGATTGTACCATTATGTCCAATAACTAATTATATTAAATTATTTTATACAAATATTACTATGTAAATCATGTGATTACGGTATTATTATATGTAATATGAATCTATTGATATGATTATGTCTCTTTGGAACATGGTTCAATATGACCTTAATACCTAGGCATTACAAACAGCTTATCAATCATTGACCAGCCTCACTCAAAGTCCCATTTAAATGCAAACCTTTCTACCTAAACCCAGGGATGGAGGCTCGCCAATGCACAACCATGGTTGGGACAGGTCACAATTTTTTTTTACATTTTGTACAAAATATTGTGTTTTTTTCAAAATTGTGGCTCTTTTTTTGTTTATAGCGCAAAAAATAAAAAACGCAGAGATGATCAAATACCACCAAAAGAAAGATCTATTTGTGGGAAAAAAAGGAGGTCAATTTTTTTTGGGTACAATGTTTCATGACCGCACCATTGTCAGTTAAAGCAAAGCAGTGCCAATCGCAAAAAATGGCCTGGTCATTGAGCAGCCAAATCTTCCGTCGCTGAAGTGGTTAAAATTACTGCTCCTGAAAAAAACAGCCATTTTAAAAACTTTTTTTTGCATTGATACATGTCCCCTGGGGCAGGACCCAAGTGCCCATACACTTTTTTATGGCAAAAATTTCCATATAAGCCTTTAAAATTAACACTTTTGATTTTTCATGTTAGTGGCTCATAGACTTTAACGGTATTCGCACAAATTTTTTGCCTGTTGGCATGTTCTGGTGCAAACCCAATCGGGGGGTGTTCGGCTCATCCCTACTTCTTATCTCCTCCAGCCTCTCTCTCAAACATTTCCAGTCTACATACTATATACTTGCTCCTCGCCATTGGTCAGGTTCAGCTTACTGATAGTGACAGCGGATTACCACTCTTGTGCAACGTACTATATGTCAGCATATGGCTCCACCAGTGGTGCATGTGAGAAGGTGACAATGCAGGAGCGCAATTAGGAAACTGTTGTCTCCACACAACGTGAAGTATCAGAATGTAGACTTATTATACATATTAACCATACATGAGATTTTAGTGATTGAGTTTATACTGTCCTTGTTTCACCTCACAATTCACAATCTGCATTTGCTCATTTATTACTGATTGCTGGTAATATACGCCATGTTTCCATTTACTTAGTTCCTTGGTCTTCTAGCCGCTTCTACATGCTTACTTCCCATGACACATAGTAACTTCTGTTAGCACTAATGAGAGTGTAGGTAGAACATGGAGCCAGTCAGCTACACTGCTGACATACATCATCTCCTAATTAACCCAAACCCTTACAATTAATTCTACACCTTGTCCCCCAAATCAGATTTGAGGTGTGATACATTTTGTAGCCTGTTAAAGGATGGTGTTATTGAATACACAAACTTCAAGTATACATATGTAAAATGAATAGTTGTAGTATTTGCATAATTGTCAACTTGTGCCTAATTTAGAATTAAAATTCTAGTTTTTTAAGGGTTTTCTTGGAAAATATTGATCTCTGAAAATGACCCTAAGTTTTAAAATTGGCCAACAGTAAAATCTTTGCAGTTCTCTATGTTTGAATTATTTGTTTTCAGCTGCTACTATTTTTTTTTTTTTTTAGCAAATGCAAGGTCTGCTTAGTAAAACATCTCCATGTCATAATGTGGAATTCCACATATAAAAAGGAAACACCCATTTAAAATGTTAAAAAATATACCTACTTTACAGGGTAGGAGTGATAACAAAATCTTTCCAGCAAGACCCTGGGAATGTGGAGGATCCCTTATTATCTCTCAATCACCTTTCCATGGGATTTAGAACACTCACCATTTCTACAACCTTGCTGGAAGGACCAGAACTCATCTTTCTCACTCACGGAAGTTGGGTATAAGATACGTTTATATTTTATATTTTTATCCTGTTTTTTTTCTAAATATGAAATACAAAGTTTTGGCATGGGGAGATGGGCTAGTGTTTAATAAGCCTATTTAGCATTTGAGTGCATAGTCCCCTTTAAGGTTTATGTATCGACATAGATAAATATATTTATTAACTTTAGATAAACTAAAGAAGGGTTAAAACTGCTGTCAAATTTTTATTAAATTTTTTTATTTTATTTTTTTGACGTGTACCATTAGGAAGATTTTCCATTACTTCCTGTCCCAAAGACACAACAGAAAGTTAGAAATGAGGGTTATTCCCCTCTTAGACAGCTGACTAAAACTTTAACTACATGATTACTAAACAACAATGTAAAAAAAAAAAACGTTATTTTGCCATATTGTTAATATATTGTCAAAGATATATCATGCTAAGTGGCTTTCTGATTATGGGATGGTGGACTTTGAAGTCATTATTCAGCAGGACAGAAATTGCACACGTATGTAAGTATCTGGTGTACTGCTTCCAAAAGCTTTCCCAGCATAGTTCCCTTTCCCTCTGCTTGCTTATTACATATTCAAACTCCAAATTGAAAAAGACAGTACATTTTTTTAGCTATTAGATACAGCGGAGAAGGGTTAGACCTTCTCTTGTTCTTTGTCCCCCTACTTCCTGGTGCCCCTGTGGCACCAGGGAAAAAAACAATATGCTCAAAAAGGTGCTGGGAACTATTAGACCTGCATGCATAGTAAGATGAAGGAAAACTTCAAGCTTAAAACAAGCTTAACAGCTCTGGTTAGGTGGCTCCCAAACAGCAAGCCTTCCCCTGATTGGGCACCCAACAGTAGCTCAAACCACAGAAATGCATTAAAGTAAAGTTCACCTTTGTCAAATGTTACACCTGTATTTACATGTTACATGTTCAGAATTCACCCCCTCACCCCCCAATCCCCCCCCCTTCCCTGTGACAGCGAGCGGGGGACATTCTCCCCATACCCGTTGTCACAATTTAAAAACAGCCCGGGTGTACATGGTTCTTGGTGAGTGTTCTCGTAGTTCACTGATTTTCCTGGACTTTAGTACTCTTAGAAACCATTAAATCAGACCGAGACAGAAGTACAGTTAAACCACACTCGTTTAATAATAAAAGTAAAAAGAACAAACGTAGTCAAAACATAGCCAAAGTTCAGTAACCAGAATAGATAGTCAGCCAAGCTAGAAGTCAGGGACCAATGTAGTGAAACAGCAAGCAGGATCTGGAGCCAGAAGGGATGTCAGCAAAGCAAGTCTTTAAACAGGAACACAGGTGATCATCTGTGTGATGTCGACCAAGGTGAAGGCAGAAATCCTCTGGACTAGGCAGCTTAAAGAGGAAGTAAACCCTGATGAGTTTACTTCCTCTTTCATTCCCTGCAAAGGTAAAGCATAAGAATCCACCGCTGTCATTCGGCGAAGCCGCGATGACGTCACTCCCACGCATGCACACGGGAGCTGCCACTCGCGGCATATCGCCATTGACCACGCCGCGCTCAGTGCGCCGCTGTCTACGGAGCATGTGCCGTAGACAGCGGTGCCTGTCTTTTGGCCAATATCTCCTAAACTGTGTAGGTTTAGGAGATATTTCTTGGACCTACAGGTAAGCTTTAATCTAGGCTTACCTGTAGGTCAAAGTTGGTTGTAAGGGTTTACAACCACTTTAAGTAGGCAGGACCGACGATCAGGATATCATCAACAGCTGAGTAACTGTGGAGAGAGATTGGAGCTGGCAATTATCCGACAGCTGAGCGGCCAGCTCAGAGAAGAAGGGGCTGACAACAGGTTTTTGCGTCTCCCATAGAGGGTTTGCCCAGGCTAAGTCTCTCTCAGAAAGCAAAGATATCACACAACTTACTTTGGTTCTGTCCATGGGAAAAGCCTGAGGCAGCATCTCAAAGTATATCTCAGCCTGGCTGAGAAACCCTCTGCACTGGACTGGATTGCAACCAAATCACTAGGGAAGTGGAGTGGAACAAGACATATCTCTTATAGAGGTAATACTCGAGGCGGGTGCCACAGAGACTGCAGCAGCAGCAGGGTCGACCTGCAACATAAGTTGTACCGGGCCGGCCACAGTGGGAGATTCCAGATGAGCCGTGTGACTCAGGAATGTTTGTTATGCCATAGCGAACTGATTCATGCGGTGATCTAGTTCATCCAATCTGGAAAAAATATTACCAACAAGTGGATTGACTACATCTTCCGAATTCATGGCCTTCGCCTACTGTCAGAAACCATGAAATCAGACCGAAACAGAAGTACAGTAAAATAAGTCAGTCAAACCAGAAGTCAGGGATCAACGTAGTGAAAAAGCAAGCAGGATCTGGAGCCAGAAGGGATGTCAGCAAGGCAAATCTTTCAACAGGAACGCAGGAGATCGTCTGTGTGATGTTGACCAAGGCAGAGATCCTCTGGACTGGACGGCTTAAGTAGGCAGGACCGACGATCAGGATATCATCAACAGCTGAGTAACTGTAGAGAAAGATGGGAGCTGGCAATTAGCCGACAGCTGAGCGACCAGCTCAGAGAAGGAGGGGCTGAGCCCAGCCCTGACGAGTAACTGCCTGCATGTATCAGAGGTACCGGCAGACAGCTATACTGACAATCTGCAAAAGCTTGACATTGTATCAGCGATCTGTTGATCATAGGTGCAATGCTTTACAGGATTCTAAGAAATAAAAAAATAATAAATGTACATTTTTTTGCATACAAAAAAGATTTATTTATTTTTATTAAAGGTGAACTTAGCTTTTAAAGAGTACCAGGCCAATAAGAAAGTGTCCAAGAAAAATTTAGTTATTGTAGTTAACAGCCAACATATTCAGGGCAATACCACTCTCCCTTTATAAGGACTATAAGATTATGCAAATGCCTCCAGACAGTTCTATGGGCACTCAATGAAAGACCCTCCTTGCTGCCCACAAGAGAAGACCAGGGACCGAGAACTTCATGTGACCACAGGTCCAAGTATTTGACCATTCAGCTTAGCTTTTTTTAATAAATGAGTTAGGGCTCATTTACACTCATTTACACTGGGGCTTCGACTTTTCAACACACATTAATGGATAGTTTTAACATTGCTTCAAAACAAGGCTTCGGACAGGCTTTGTTAAAGCTCTTTGAATGCTAGTCAAAGTCCCTGTCACTAAATAAAATGGTTAGCTTACAGTCCTGTTTATACCTTGCTTTTGCTTTGCTTCCAAAATTATACCCTATGTAGCTTAAAGTCTATGGCAAAGCTCGCTTGAAGCCCTATTGAAGCCCCACCAATGCCTCATCGAAGCCCCACAAAGCCTCACCGAAGCCCCACGAAAGGCTCATCGAAGTCCCATTAAAGCATCATCGAAGCCCCACCGAAGCCTCAAGCAAAAGCAAAGTGTAAACAGGACAGTAAGCTAACCATTTTATTTAGTGACAGGAGCTTTGACTAGATTCAGAGAGCGTTAACAAAGCGTGTCCAAGGCCATATTTTGAAGCAAGTGTAAACTAGCCCTTAGGAAGGTGTGTGGGGGGTGTTTTTGCAGCTAGAGTTCCCTGGCTGGACTTTAGCTTTAAACATAACAGTTGCCAATCTACATGTACAACTCTTTTGTTTGCAAAAAAAATCTTTATTGCATTAAATATATTTTCCATTACAATGTGCATTACGGACATGCTTGGCTTGGCCACTTGAGGATTGGCTCACCTGAGATTTTCTCTGTCGCTAGCCATTGCAGACCTCTCATCTCACGCATGAATGTTCTAACTCTATATGAAAATATTTATGGGACCTCTGCTACATGATTTATAGATGCACCTGTCCTAGCATAATTCAATGTGTTATATATTAATGTGGTGTGTTATTAACATTGCAAGAGCTTGCTCTCTGCCTGCAGTTAATGTCCGTGATCCTGACTGTGACTTGATCATTTACAAGTAGAAAACAGAAAATACAAAATACAACAAAATGAAAATGTCTCCTAAGTGATTACCACTATTTGGTGTGTTCAATTCAGCAACAAAAAAGCTACATTATTCAGAAATGTAGCCACTGATCAGACTTTTGGAAAACTGAAGTCTGATTGGTTGGTATGCCCTGTCATCATAGATTTTTGTGCTATATACATGAATAAGGCATTGTCATTGTGAGTTCAATATAACTTTTCAAAATGGCGAAGAGGTCTTGGCAGATTTTAAATAATGCTAGTAATTGTATTAATTGTAATTAATTATTCAATAAAAGTAAAGACTTGTGATACCTGTAAGTTGTTAAACGGGCAATAAACTTGATAAGTAATCACTAAGGCCTGGTTTACACCTAGTAGATTTTCAGTTTTGCAGAAGCACACTACAGTCCATTTACATGGTTTCCTATGGTTGTAGTTCACATCCGTACATTTTATGGAAAGGGCCAGGGTTTTTCTTTTTGGTTCCATAGACGTCAATGGTTTAAAGATGTGTATTGAACAACGCAAAATGCACCTGTAATATGCAAACTGCAACCTGCACAAGTGTGCATCAGGCCTTAGAGTCGTTACTGATCAAGTCTTCATGTAACCCAACAGTGCTTTGCAGCTCCTTCCTGGAGATCATGCAAAGCAACTTTAATTAAAGTCCTCCCACCATGGAGAGCTTGCTGAAAGGATGTTAATCAAACTCTAACCTTATCCCAACCCTATTCTTAACCCTAGTCTTTATCTCTGAACCCAACTCCAACCTTTCACCCTAATCCTAACCCAGCTATGACTTTGATCCATCCCTAACCCTACAATCTAATCCAGCCCTAACTTCACATTCTAATTAGGACCTTATCATACAGTTTAATCCTATACCTTAATGCTAATATTATTTCCTTCTTATGTATTTGTGGGAACAATACCTTTCGCTATGTGCATATTTAGTGAATGTAATGCATACAGGATATCCACACACGTAGGCCTTTTTGTACCTGATGTACTGTTTTTTTTATGTACACTCACCGACTACTTTATTAGGTCCAATTTTCTAGTACCAGGTTGGATACCCTTTTGCCTTCACAACTGTCTTAATTTGTTCATGACATACATTCAACAAGGTGTTGGAAAAATTCTTCAGAGATTTTGGTCCATATTGACATGATAGCATCACGCAGTTGCTGCAGATTTGTTGGCTGCACATCCATGATACAAATTTCTTATTCCACCACATCCCAAGGGTGCTCTATTGGATTGAGATCTGGTGACTGTGGAGGCCTTTGGAGTACAGGGACCTCATTGTCATGTTCAAGAAACCAGTGTTGAGATGATTTGAGCTTTGTGACATGGTGCATTATTCTGCTGGAAAACCAATAAAGTTTGCCAATAAAATATCCCCCACACCATTACACCACTACCAGCCTGAACCATTGATACAAGGCAGGATGGATCCATGCTTTCATGTTGTTTATGCCAAATTCTGACCCTACCATCTGAATGCCGCAGCTGAAATAGAGACTCATCAGATCAGGCAACTTTTTGTGCAATCTTCCATTGTGCAAATTTGGTGAGCCTGTGCGAATTGTAGCCTCAGTTTCCTGTTCTTAGCTGACAGGAGTGTCACCCAGTGAGGTTTTCTGTCACTTTAGCCCATCTGCTGCAAGGTTCAATGTGTTGTGCATTCAGAGATGGTATTCTGCATAACTTGGTTGTAAGGAGTCGTTATTTGAGTTACAGTTGCCTTTCTATCATCTCTAACTACAGTAGTTTGCCTATTCTCCTCTGACCTCTGACATCAACAAGGCATTTTCGTCCACAGAAATGACGCTCAATGGATATTTTCTCTTTTTTGGACCATTCTCTTTTTTTTTACTGTTGTGCGTAAAAATCCCAGCAGTTTTAATAATACTCACACCAGCCTGTCTGGCACCAATAACCATGCCATGTTCAAAGTCACTTAAATCCCCTTTCTTTGCCATTCTGATGCTTGGTTTGAACTTTAGCAAGTCACCATCCCCATGTCTAAATGCCTAAATGCATTGAGTTGCTACCATGTGATTGGCTGATTAGCACTTTGTGCTACCAAACAAGTGAACGGGTGTACCTAAAAAAGTGGCCGTGAGTGTACATTGTAAATGTTACAACGATATATGAATCTTGTGCTGTGTTTGCTCCTGCCCCTTTGTGTCCATGTGATTTTATTGTGATCATGTAATTGTTTATTTGCCATTTAAATGAATGTCAAATTAATGTAGTAGCCATGACTAAGGCCTGACAGTTGATAGGCATTGGGTGCAGCACCCCAACATTTTTCCTTCACAATATTTTTTGGTAAAAAATCAAAAAGAATACGCAATGTACAGAACGTACAAAATTAAGACTCAGCAGTGTACATGTAGGAGTTTCACAGTCTTATGTCATTGCAGAAGTAGGATGTAACAATGAAAACAAACTAGAATATGGAATGTTAATTACCTCCACCTCAGGCACAGGAGAAACAACATACTGTACAAAGGAAAAGTCGAGCAGTGTGTACATTTAAGTCAGCTTTCAGTGGCTTCTCGATGGATCCAAAGCAGCATCGAGGTTGTCAGACCTATACTTCAGTGATATCCATTTAGCATATGAGAAGTAGCCATTGTAGGGTTCATCCCGTCCAGCGGCTGGCTAAATAGATGGTTTGAGAGTGAAGCATGACAGATGTAAAGATAGAAGAAAGGATAGGGAGAAAGAGAGGAAAGGGCGGGGGGAGATAAGGTTTGGGAAATAGCATTCCCCAGAGGGCCCGACTGCGTGACGACCAGCTAATAGATGGGAATTACAGACCTAGAAAATGCGTAGTTGGTCGCATAGTTGAGAACTGGTCCAACCAAGTTGCCAAGTCCACAAAAACGTATCGTGCATATCAGTGAGAATCACTGAGTTTTTTGTTCACTAGTGTGCCATGAACTCACTTTGTCAAAGGAGAACACTGCCATTTTGCATGCCTTTGCAAAAACAAGATATTCGTTAAGAAGTCTAGGGTTAAGTTAAGTTAAGTTGTAGTTAGGTTGTAGGGTTGGGTTATGCCGCGTACACACGAGCAGACTTTTCAACATCCAAAGTCCGAAGGACCGAGTCCGTCAGACTATCCGATCGTGTGTGGGCTGCAACGGACTTTTGATTCACCAAAGTCTGACGGACTTTAGAATATAGAACATGCTTCAAATTTTCCCGAAGGAACTCCGCCGGACCCGGTCCCCTTCGAAAACTCCGCTCGTGTGTATGCTACTCCGACGGACTAAAACCGACGCTAGGGCAGCTATTGGCTACTGGCTATGAACTTCCTTATTCGAGTCGGGTCGTACGTCATCACGTTCGAATCCGTCGGAGTTTAGTGTGATTGTGTGTGGCCAAGTCCGTTCGGCCGAAAAGTCTTTCAGAACTCCGTCGGAATTCCAGCAGAACTCCGACGGAACTCCTTTGGAAGTCTGTCGGACTTAAGTCCGCTCGTGTGTACGGGGCATTAGAATTAAGATATATGTAATCCACAGGAAAAATCCGGCACTCCGATATTTAAGCACAAATGGATGTCCTTTATTGAAAAATGGTGGAGTTCATGGCCACTAAACAACCCTACAACCTAACTACAACTTAAGCTAATTCTGACCCTAGACTTTAAAACTACTCCATAATTCTGTACTCTAATCCTTCACATTAACCCAAGCCCAATCCTAACCCAACCCTAGCTCTAAGCTTTTGCTTATGGCAGCCCCTTTAACAGGAGGAATTTGCTAGAGGCTCTATGACGTAATTTTCATCTAGCTTCATCTTTTTTGTAATTCCTTTTATTTATTCAATTATTATGCACAAAACAGATAAGCAAATGACCAGTATACACAAAGTACTGGGTATTATCATAGGAGAGTGCAATAATGTCATACAAACAATATTAGATAGACTAGCATAACCAGTAAGAAACAGGCGCATTACGACAAAAACAAGATATTGTCAAAAACAATGGTTCGTTAAGAGCATTGTGGACAAAATTGTGGGGGAATAATAAAATAAGTTACCCAAAAGTAAAGAAGGGTTGAAGCAGACACTTATGCCCCGTACACACGAGCGGACTTAAGTCCGACAGACTTCCAAAGGAGTTCCGTCGGAGTTCTGCTGGAATTCCGACGGAGTTCTGACAGACTTTTCGGCCGAACAGACTTGGCCACACACAATCACACTAAACTCCGACGGATTCGAACGTGATGACGTACGACCCGACTTGAATAAGGAAGTTCATAGCCAGTAGCCAATAGCTGCCCTAGCGTCGGTTTTAGTCCGTCGGAGTAGCATACACACGAGCGGAGTTTTCGAAGGGGACCGGGTCCGGCGGAGTTCCTTCGGGAAAATTTGAAGCATGTTCCATATTCTAAAGTCCGTCAGACTTTGGTGAATCAAAAGTCCGTTGCAGCCCACACACGATCGGATAGTCTGACGGACTCGGTCCTTCGGACTTTGGATGTTGAAAAGTCCGCTCGTGTGTACGCGGCATTACACTGACTTTCTGAGATACTGAGGACTAGAATACAAGAGGGGCACTGCCATCCACATACAGAGACAGAAACATATATAGAAAAGAGGCTAGAGAAGGGGCATAAGGGTGCATACTGTGATGCCAGTAGGTGATGGGTGGAAGGAGGGGAAATAAAAGGGGAAAAGTAAGAGGAAAAAGTGGGGTAAGGTGAGGAGAGAAGAAATGAGCAGGAGCACAGACGACAATTGAGCATACTTTCCCGGGGAGTGTAAGGAGGGTAAGCAAAGGGTTAAATTCACTTAGGAGCAAGTTCATTTAGATAGGTGTCCTGTAGACAAAATATTGCCATGGTCTCCAGGTGTCCTGCAAGATCTGTTCAGTGTTATGTACTGTAAGGTCCTCCATGTCCCTAAGTTCGTTCACCTTGGAAAACCAGAGAGGGGGAGTGGGGGGATTAACTTCCTTCCAGTGAAGTAGAAAGAGTGCTCACCTTCATCTGACCCACAGAAAGAGTTCTCATGGTACAGACTGTTCTTATATTCATATTCACATATCAGATTGGTGATAAGCCATTTGGCCATTCTCCTGTGAAGTGAAAGTTGCCTAAAAAGATTCAAGGGTATTATTGCTCAGTGAATATTTTTTTAAGTGAGAAATCATCTCCCTGTTGCTAATCATTGGATCAGGACACTTTGTGAAGACAAACTTACCTTTTGTGGTTTCCAAATATCTTCAGTTGAAGGTTTAATGCTTCGCTGTTGAGTTTGAAGGACCACACAGCCAGCAAATGCTCTAGTAGTTTTACCCACCAGCCATTGGTTAGGTATAGCTATTAGCCCTTGTACACATGGTCGGAGATTCCGACGTAATGTGTCCTATCAGACCGTTTTGACTGTGTGTGGTCTGCATCGGACTGTTTCCGTCGGAATATCCGATGGACCAAGTTTTCCAACTTGCCGGTAAAATTTTCAGACAAAATGCTCTTATCGGACATACTCCGATCATGTGTAGCCTACTCCGACGGACAAAGTGCCACGCATGCTCAGATAAAATTCTTAGACCAAAGCTATTGGCTACTAGCCTGAACGTAGTCCCGTCTAACGAAATAACGTCATCACGTTATGTACAATCGGATTTTCCGACAACTTAGTCCGACCGTGTGTATGCAACATCACTTCCGGAACCTCTTCCGGAATTAATCAGTCGGAATTACTCCGACTGATTTGGTAGTCGGAATCTCCGACCGTGTGTACAAGGGCTTAGAATGTCACTAGACCCCAGTAGCTAGCTGCACCCCTCAGACTATACACCCGAGTGTGCCTGTAGGTTAAAGCGGTAGTAAACCCGCAAATTATTATTATTTTTTTTTAACACCTGCAAAGCAAAAGGCATAATGAGCTAGTATGCACCGCATACTAGCTGATTATGAAATACTTACCTTAGAACGAGGCCCCGACATCTGGCCCGATCCACGCCGAGGGAGCTGACATGGTCCCTCTGCGTTTCTTCCGGGTATCGCGGCTCCGGCGCTGTGAGTGGCCGGAGCCACGATATCGTCACTCCCGCGCATGCACGCGGGAGATTTCATTCCGGCCGGTCGGCCACTGCCGGATTTTCAGGCCGAGAATCCCCTTGTGCGCATGCATACCGAGGGGAATATCTCCTAAACCGTACAGGTTTAGGAGATATTTTTTTACGTACAGGTAAGCCTTATTATAGGCTTTCCTGTAGGTAAAAGTTAAAAAATTGAGTATACAACCACTTTAAATACTGTTATAGTGATACTGCTTTTTTGTTGCCCACAATGCCGTTTCCTACTTTCCTGGTGTGTATAACCCCTTCGCACCTAAGGGTAAAACAAATGTTAATACCCAAGCACAATTTTGCAACTTTGACACGTGTTAGTAAAACCGTACATATTATCACAACTACTTTGTGCATCCAGGTGTATTATATTTCATTTTTTTTCAGGACCATTTGGGCTTTCATGTGGTGGTAAATGGTAATGGATATTTCTTGATTTTTTCGAATTTTTTATTATTGTCAAAACTGGCTCAAAATAGTAAAAAAAAAAAAAAATATATTTTTAAATTTAGCTGTATATTTCTTGATACTACCATAACCTTCCACCAAAAAAACCCCAAATGTTAGTTGTTTTACCTGTAGTACAGCCCAGAAACAATAGTGCCCATTGCTTTTTTTTTTTTATCCTACCTAAAACACACTGACACCAGTTTATAAAAAAAAATCCTGCCCAAAAAATGCTGCCCCTGACCTTTGACCTTGACCCTGACCTTTGATCATACAGGACGCTTCCAGCACAAAGACAGGTAGCCAAATATGGGGCCCCACGGAAAAAAGCCCAATCCAGTGGGGCTGCATATTTGCGTATGCTTGGTGCTCAGGGGTTAAGGCAGGCATTACGGTACTGCATTTATTGCTGCTATTGTTATGTTGCTTTTGTAGCAGCAGCAGGAGCACTTGAGAGATCCCCTGCTCCCATTACAGCTAGGGCCGCTGGCTGTCCCCTCTCTGCCGCAACCCAACCCAACATCCCTCCCCCCTGCAGTCCTCTGCTGGGTGTAAGAGTGTGAGAGGTGGGTTCTTTAGCCATCTTTCCTCAATTCTCTACTGTGGCTACCCTACTCTTACAGAGTGGCTCTGTGTGGATTCCCCACTCCTCCTCCCTTTCTGGCAAAGGCAGATCAGCAGGTTAGATCCAATCAGGGGCAAGTGTGGAGCAGCCACTAAGGATCATGGGCTATATAGTCTTTAAAGGGGCACTGCTCAATATAAGTGAATAGAGGCTAATGGCTGCAGAACTACAGGCCCACAATTCCCTGCATACAGAGGAGAAATACAGCATATTTTTTCCGGGCAAAATAACCAGAGTAGGGCAGACCAATACGAGGAACAGAATAGTGCAGACCCATGGCTGGGTCTGTGCACTGTGTAACTGAGAGGCTGGGTCTGAGAGGGAGAGAGCCTGGGGACTGAGTCACAGGAAGGACTTTAGTTGAATTGGGACCAGAGCTGGAGAAACCTGTTGCTACACCAGTGAAAGACTGGTGAGGACCTGATTGTGAGGACTAAGACTTCTGGGAAAACTGATTGCCAAGCGCACTGGATCTGATCCATTGCATACCAGGAGTGGTGAGCATAACTATTGAGATGAACCCTTTGCTGCCTACAGAAGGGCCCCAATGAAAACCAGCCAACACTGAATTTTAGGTATTTGTAGTTACCTCCAGCGGTACCCCTTTGTCAGGAACGCTAACATCCTCTCCCAATTAGGGCAATATGCGCAGAGTGTACTTGGGGACACTAGTAGTTGTTAGCAAAAGTTACAATGACACCTTTATTTGTGGCATTCATACTTTCATAGTTCATGCTTTGTGTACTTATCTAACAGGGCTTTTATGCCTCTTACACACGATAAAACAATCCAGTGGAAAAGTCCGGCGGACTCAAGTCCGCCGGACAATCCCCCCGTGTGTAGGCTCCGGCGGACTTTTTTTACCCAAAAGTCCGGCGGACTAATAAAGTATTTTTGCACTCCAATCTGTCCGCTGGACTTGCATTTCGGAGGACAATCCGGCCGTGTGTGTGCCAGTCCGCCGTACTTTTGAAATGAACAGACTTTTCCCGCCTGGAGAAAAGTCCGCTCATTTTGAGCGCATCTCCAGGTAGCCGTCGCTGGCCCCGTCACCTGGTATGGACTTAAAGGGGAACCCCTACGCCGAAAAATCGGCGTGGGGGTCCCCCCTAGGTCCATATCAGACCGTTATCCAAGCACGCTACCCGGCTGGCCAGGAAAGGGGGTGGGGACGAGCGAGCGGCCAGAGGATGCTGGGACTGTGACATCATAATGGGCGGGGACATCATCCGGTGATGTCCCTATATAAGTTGCCGCGCACCGCGTCCCTGCCATTGTGAGCGGAGACAGCGACGAGGCAACATCTGAAGAGAAGAAGAGAAGAGAAGAACAGAAGAACAGAAGACGGCGACAGAGGAGACAGAAGACCGGACCACCGCTTGTAAAAGAGCTAGAAGAAGGCACGGTGGCCCGGCAAGAAGAACCGAAGAGGGGGACAAGACCCCCGAAGAGGGGGACAAGACCCCCGAAGTTGGAAGAAGAGGGTGGTGGCGAAGAAGAAAGCCGGGCTCCTTCACTAGCAAAAGAGCTAGCAGAAGATAGCGGAGGAGTCTGGCGAGAAGACCCCCGAAGACGGACAGAAGACCCCCAGAGCTGTGCAATAAACTATTTTAACCCTTGTGTGTTGTGTTTTTTTTACTTTTTTTACAGGTGAATGGGTAGGGGTACATTGTACCCCATACTCATTCACATAGGGGAGGGCGGTATCCGGGGGCCCCCTTATTAGAGGGGGCTCCCGGATTCCGATAAGCCCCCCGCCCGCAGACCCTGACAACCAACGGCCAGGGTTGTCGGGAAGAGGCCCTTGTCCTCATCAACATGGGGACAAGGTGCTTTGGTGTGGGGGGGGCCACGCAGCCTGGTACGGCTCAGGAGGGGGGCGCTCGCTCGTCCCCACCCCCTTTCCTGGCCGGCAGGGTAGCATGCTCGGATAACTCTGCCTCTGGCATTAGCCTTATTGGAGTGTAAGCCAATGGCTGTAAGTGTGGCCAATATTCTCATTAGGTAATCTAAAATATTCTTTGACCTGTTTATTGGTATGTGTATGCTGTTTATTCTTTGCTACAATATACTTAGCATACTAATGCTTAGGTTACACAGGTGTTAGCTGCCTACAATCTATAACCAGCTATGTCGGTGGGGACTGAGCAGTTTGGAGAGTCATGGCAGAAGGGGCATTGCCTAATATATATATATATATATATATATATATATATATATATATATATATATATATATATATATATATATATATATATATATATATATATATATATATATTTTTTATATATATATATATATATATATATATATATATATACGCGCGAATAGAGGCTAATGGCTGCAGAACTACAGGCCCACAATTCCCTGCATAGAGAGGAAAAATGCAGCATTTTTTGGGGGGCAAAATGAATAGAGCAGGGCTGACCAGCACGAGGAACAGAACAGTGCAGACCGATGGCTGGGTCTGTGCACTGCAGAACTGAGACTGGGTCTGAGAGAGAAAAAGAGAGAGAGCGAGAGCCTGGGGACTAAGTCACAGGAAGGTCTTTTGCTGAACTGGGACCAGAGCTGTAGAAACCTGTTGGTACACCAGTGAGAGACCTAAGCCTTGTGAGGACCCAATCGAGAGAACTGAGATATCTGGGACAACTGATTGCCAAGCGTACTGTATCTGATCCATTGCATACCGGGAGTGGTGAGAGGAACTATTGAGCTTAACCCTTTGCTGCCCACAGTTAATAGCAACTGAGATTACCCCTTACTTAGGGGTACTCCACAATCTATAATCAGGTGTGTCGGTGGGGACTGAGCAGTTTAGAGAGTCGTGGCAGGACAGAGGACCTCTATGGGGATAGCACTACATTTTTATTAACCTGTAAGGGATGTTTTTGTGTTAATAACCCCAAAGATGTGTCTATTATGCTGGTGTTTTACTGGGTTTGGTTAGACCCCTTTCACACTGAGGCACTGCACTTTTTTTGTGGTCAAGTGACTCAAAAGAACCATGTTGTGGTGCTTTTGAATCGCTTTTTGTGTGCTTTTCAGATGCTTTTGAAGCGCTTCCCATTCATTTCAAGGGACGCGGCATTTTTCAGGAGCTTTTTTAAGCGCTCCAAACATGCTCCAAAGATGCTGCTTGCAGGACTTTTCTTCACTGCCCCGTCAGCGCACCACCCCAGTGTGAAAGCATCTATTGATATGAATGGGAAGCAGTTTTCAGGAGATTTTCAGGCTCTTTATTTAGTGTGAAAGTGCCTGAAAAGTGCCTTAATGTGAAAGGGGTCTTACAGGGCGGTTTATCACTGAAAACAATAGGAAACCCAAACATTTCCACCACCTCCTTTGGGGTTTTTAGCTACACTTCCAAGACTGCTAAAGATGCCAGTATCCCACCCTATGCATGACAGGCATTGCTAACAAAGCTCATATTTTGCATCGGTTATTCTTGGATTCAAACTAATTTTTTGACCCAAATTACAATTTTTTTTTGCTACATTTTTGATTCATTTATTTGCATGCTATGAAAGATCCAATTGAAAAAAAAAAGTTAAATTATATAACACATGATACAATTTATTGCAAATGATTGTACATTTCAACAAATTAATACTTTTTAGTTCAACCTTAGAACAGTTATCAAAAAAAATGTAGACTCATGTTTTCACTTTTTATTAAGGGAACAGAACATGAACATAGTAGGTGGAGTGAAATTTGTCCCACAATCATGATACCAGTAACCATCCTGCACAGTATGGAAATTTATTATACAGACCATCCATGACAAGCAGCAAGATGTGAAAAAACGTGATTGGCTGAAAGGTGTCCCTGTAATGAAGGTGAACTTGTGCTTTAAATAAAATGTGTTTTACATTTACAAAAGTAAGTCTCATTTTTTGGCTTGGAAGTGTAATAAATAGGGGAATCTTGAATTCCACGACTTTATTGGAACATTTGATTTGATGAATTTCACCTTTAATCATTGAGCGTAACTCAAGATGGAGACATTCTGCCAGATTGGTCTGGCAGGTTGTGTCTTTAATTAAAACCTGCTACAGATGCTAATCCATTAATGCTCGTTTAGTTGTTATACTCTAAAAAGTAATTATCTGCCAATATATATTACACTTAGGGGGTGGGAAGATTTTGGTCCACTTTCTGCCTGATTGCAAATTTACATTTTTAATTTAAGTACTCGCCCTGAAAAAATGCAGACCACCTCCCCACATGCCAGAAACTCAGTAAAATGTAGCACCATTATACACTAAATAGTATCACCCCTGCTTATTATTCTCGCCTCTGATTTACATTAAGTAGACATATGAAACAGATTTTATTTCTGAGGAATTAACCCATGGTCCTTCAGTTTTGAACACATGCAGGTTTGATACTTTCTTAATCAGAAGGTCTAGGCAACAAGTAAAATAATAATTGAACTAATATTTATGGAAGATTGCACCGGTGGTAAAGTCAGAGTATCCTCTGAATTTACCTGTGGACTATTTTATAAAACCTTCTTTACCATAAATGGATTACACTTCCAGGTACCTGCATACCAGGTTTGGTCCCCTGTAGAACATCACTTGATAAGCAGCCTTACCAACCAATGGTAAGGCACATAGCGAGGACAAGCCAGGGCCGATGACCAAAGAATTTGCCTTATGTAGCTTGGGGGTCCTAATGTACTCAAAAGTGGAGCAAAAGTGTATGCAGGGCCAAGCAAACTTTGATACAATTGTTCATCCTTAGGTACCACTAACAGGCCCTTGTTATGTTAGTGTGGGACCCCACTCCCTAAGGGAGTAATAAAGTAATCAGTTCACCAAAATATGCATAGTACCCTGAGAAGACATTTCACTTTGCTTCCTCCTTGGCTGAGCTGGGACGTAGTTTCAGAATAGAGCATTAGAATGACCCAATTGTTTTTTAATACTTTACTTGCAAAACAGTCAACTTCTTCCTTATTCTGCAGTTGCTAGTACTTTTCCCCAAGATGGGGGATGCATCTTTAGTCCTGTCCCCTTTTAAGTCCTTCTCAGATATCAGGACTCCTAGGCATTCCCCATTCCTATCTTCTCTACCCACCAGCCTGCTTTGCTCTCCAACACAACCCACTATTTATAATATAGGGGAGGGTGCAACCTTTGGGACCAACTAGGAACTGGCCTAATACTCTCTTACACTGATGGTGTATTATTGTGCCACCCCCCTGTTATGACCTGGATCACTGAAGGTGGCACTGTTGTTCCCTGGGTGGAGGGTTGTAATTCCAGTGTCCACCAGCAGATGTCTCCCAGCAGACCCCAGTTATAAGTTTCCACCTGATGGCTGCTGGAAGGGTATTTAGATCCACCCCTACTAAATGCCTCTTGCTAAAGTGTTTTGTCAAATTCTGTTTGCTTAGATCCTGCTCTTGCTTCATGCCCTGTATCCTGCTGCCTTGTACCTGCTCCCAATTGTTCCTGCACCCAGTTTTGTTTCCCCCTTCCCATATGCTCATTGCACCTCTAGTTTTCCCCTGCTTTTCAGTGTTCCCCATTTTGTATAAATTGCATATAGTTAGTTGTTAGGCTTCTGTTTGCTGTTATTAGTCAGGTATTCTGTAACTGGGGTTTTTTTTTGTTTTTTTTGTTCACCTATATTTTCATGTTTGCGGTGTGTTGGTGTTTTTGTTTAAAAGTTTCAATAAGTATTTTTTGCTAGAAAATTATTTAGAACCCCCAAACATTATATATATATAAAATCATGGGAAATTGGCTTTCCCCGACTCCTGGTGTATCGCCAGAGCCAACACTAAAGGTCTGGGGCCAGCACTGGTGATTTGATCTCCATTGCCATTTTACAGAAGACCAGTTCTCATGGAGGTCAAGGCGAAGAAACAAGAGGCAGAGCCCAAGTGGCTGCCAATAGAAATGGAACTACCGCCAACTCCCCACCATGCGGCCTGCTGGCGGTCCGTGACCTGTTGTGGGAAAGGCCCTGGGGTAGGGGGTTGGTGGCAAATCGATTTCTATTGGCAGCCGCTTTCATTGCCATCTGGACTCCACCTCTTTTTCTTCCCCTCTGCCTCCAGGAGAGCGGGCCTTCTCTGTAAAATGGCGGCCTCTGGTGACATGCTGCATCTGGTGACAAGCTGCATCTGGTGACATGCTGCATCCGGTGACAAGCTGCATCTGGGGACATGCTGCATCTAGTGACAACCTGCATCTAGTGACATTCTGCATCTGGTGACAAGCTGCATCTGGTGAAAAGCTGCATCTGGTGGCAAGTGACATGCTGCATCAGGTGGCAGGCGACATGGCAACTGACGTGCTGCATCTTGGTAGCAAGTGACGTGCTGCATCTGGTGACAAGTTAAAAGTTGCATCTGGGGGCAGGCGACATGGCAAGTGACAAGCTGCATCTTGTGGCAAGTGACATGCTGCATCTGGTGGCAAATGACAAGCAACATCTGGTGGCAGATGACATGGCGAGTGAAAAGTTGCATCTGGTGGCAGGCGATATGGTAAGTGACAAGTTGCATCTGGTGGCAGGTGACATGGTAAGTGACAAGACGCATCTGGTGGCAGGCAACGTGGCAAGTAACAAGCTGCATCTGGTGGCAGGCAACGTGGCAAGTAACAAGCTGCATCTGGTGGCAGGCGACATGGTAAGTGACAAGATGCATCTGGTGGCAGGTGACATGGTAAGTGAAAAGTTGAATCTGGTGGCAGGTGATATGACAAGTTGCATCTGGTTGCAGGTGACATGGCAAGTGACAAAGTTGCTTCTGGTGGCAGGCGACATGGTAAGTGACAAGTTGCATCTGGTGGCAGGTGACATGGTAAGTGACAAGATGCATCTGGTGGCAGGCGACGTGGCAAGTGACAAGTAGCATCTGGTGGCAGGTGACATGGCAAGTGAAAAGTTGCATCTGGTGGCAGACGACATGGCAAGTGACAAGTTGCATCTGGTGGCAGGCGACATGGTAAGTGACAAGATGCATCTGGTGGCAGGCAACGTGGCAAGTGACAAGTAGCATCTGGTGGCAGGCGACGTGACAAGTGACAAGCTGCATCTGGGTGGAGGCGACATGGTAAGTGACAAGATGCATCTGGTGGCAGGTGACATGGCAAGTGACAAGAGGTATCTGGTGGCAGGCGACATGGTAAGTGAAAAGTTGCATCTGGTGGCAGGCGACATGGCAAGTGAGAAGTTGCTTCTGGTGGCAGGCGACATGATAAGTGACAAGTTGCATCTGGTGGCAGGGGACATGGTAAGTGACAAGATGCATCTGGTGGCAGGCAATGTGGCAAGTGACAAGTTGCATCTGGTGGCAGGCGGCATGGCAAGTGACAAGATGCATCTGGTGGCAGGTGACATGGTAAGTGACAAGATGCATCTGGTGGCAGACGACATGGCAAGGGACAAGCTGCTACTGGTGGCAGGTGACGTGACACGTGATAACCTGCATCTGGTGGCAGGCGACATGGCAAGTAAAAAGTTGCATCAAGTGGCACGCAATATGGCAAGTGACAAGTTGCATCTGGTGGCAGGCGACATGGCAAGTGACAAGCTGCATCTGGTGGAAGGCGACATGGTTAGTGACAAGATGCATCTGGTGGAAGGCGACATGGCAAGTGACAAGTTGCATCTTGTGGCAGGCGACATGGTAGGTGAAAAGTTGCATCTGGTGGCAGGCGACATGGCAAGTGACAAGAGACATCAGGTGGCAGACGACTTAACAAGTGACAAGCTGCATCTGGTAGCAGGCGACATGGTAAGTAACAAGATGCATCTGGTGGCAGGCAATGTGGCAAGTGACAAGTTGCATCTGGTGGCAGGTGACATGGTAAGTGACAAGATCCATCTGGTGGAAGGTGACATGGCAAATAACAAGTGGCATCTGGTGGCAGGCGTTGTGGCAAGTGACAAGATGCATCTGGTGGCAGGCGACATGGCAAGTGAAAGATGCATCTTGTGGCAGGCGATGTGTCATTGACAAGCTGCATCTGTTGGCAGGTGACGTGACAAGTGACAAGCTGCATCTGGTGGCAGGTGACATGACAAGTGACAAGCTGCATCTGGTGGGAGGCGACATGGTAAGAGACAAGTTGCATCTGGTGGCAGGCAACGTGGAAAGTGACAAGTTGCATCTGGTGGCAGGTGACCTGGTAAGTGACAAGATGCATCGGGTGGCAGGTGACATGGCAAGTGACAAGTTGCATCTGGTGGCAGGCGTCATGGCAAGTGACACACTCAGGGCTCCCACTGATTCTGCATTATGGTGAGTTGAACTATTTAATTGTATATTGCAATGTAATAATAGAAATAATGCCCTTCAATCATCCTGACACCATATCAACCATCACGCTGTTATGATTGAAGTGCTAACACCAGGTGGAGTATCTTTATCTGCTAATTGTTGAACTTTCTGGAATACACATATTTCTATTGTGGTGTGGGATCTGGGCCTGCTGTCCCTCCATCCCTCTTTCTTTCCTTCCTTCTCTCTCTTTCCCTCTATATCGCTTTCTTTCGCTCTCCTTCCCTCCCCATCTCTTTCTTTGATTCTCTCTCCATCCCTCCCCATCTCTTTCTTTGATTCTCTCTCCATCCCTCATTCATCTCAGACTCTAACTACATCCCCTTTAAGCCATGCCCAATATTTAGTTTAAACCACAATCTGATTCCCATAGACTGTGTCTATGGGAATGTTTGACCATTCTTCCAGAAGCACATTTGTGAGGTCAGGCACTGATGTCAGGACACTATGCAGGCCAATCAAGTAACTCCACCCCAAATGCATCCATGTCTTTACGGACCTTGCTTTGTGCACTGGTGCGCAGTCATGTTGGAGCAGGAAGGGGCCATCTTCAAACTATTCCCACAAAGTTGGGAACATGAAATTGTCCAAAATGTATTGATATGCTGACGCCTTAAGAGTTCCCTTCACTGGAACTAAGGGGCCAAGCCCAACCCCTGAAAAACAACCCCACACCATAATTCCCCCTCCACCAAATGATTTGTCTAAGTGCACAAGCAAGGTCCATAAAGACATGGATGAGCGAGTTTGGGGTGGAAGAACTTGACTGACCTGCACAGAGTCCTGACCTCAACCTGAAAGAACCTTTGGGATAAATTAAAGCAAAGACTGAGAACCAGGCCTTCTTGTCCAACATCAGTGCCTGACCTCACAAATGTGATTCTGGAAGAATGGTCAAACATTCCCATAGACACACTCCTAAACCTTGTGGACAACCTTCCCAGAAGAGTTATTAAATACCATGCTCTATCAGTCTCAAAAAATGAGATGAAATGCAGTGGTGGTCGCTCATGCAGGGGGCACAGGGGCACTGCCTCCCTAAACCATGCGCCCAGCCCCTAATCGACAGCCAGGGTGCCGGATTTCAATGTTTTTTTTTAAGTACATGATTAGACCCTGAGGCCCCGAGCCCACCCAGTTCTGTGACATTAGCGAATTAATATTCGCTAATGTCTTCCTGTTTCTCCTCCAGGCCAACCAGGAAGTGGGTCCTGAGATTCGATTAGCTGGGAGGCCTAAGACCCGACTGGCCGCGATGACAACTACTACCAAATGTATGTAGGCATAGGACACACCCCTGCCATAACCCCTTAAAGCAGAATCAACCCCCTAAAAAAAGGTTAATTAAATCCACAGGGGCTTTTTTTACCACTACTATTCCTTTAAATTGGCTTTTAAAATGTACAAATGCAGCAATTTAGAAATTGGATGAAAGGTTTAGCGCTGGGAGACACTTTTTGAAAGATAAAAAGTGCATTTTATATACAACAAGGTAGATCAGACCAAAATGATTGACAAATGAGGAGGAAAGATGGACATTGCTCCAAATCAGAGACAGTCCCTCGGAATCAGGGACAGTTGGGAGCTATGCTGGCCAGTGCTCAACAGGTTGACACTGGACTTTAAATATGACAGTTGTCAGTATTCTTCTATGATAATAGGGATAATAGGGAGCTCTGTGATAGTATTGCTGTCAGTTGTACCAAATTTCTTTTTTTTTTCAAACATTCCTATTGAAACGGATGTATTTACCCTTGGATCTTATTAAAATTGTTGTACATAAACTAGCCTGTAATTTATGCCTGGTGGCCCTCTGTGCATGTTTTAAGTAGCGGTCGAAGCTGTAAATTCTGATGCATTTTTTGGGGCATAATTGCTAGAACAAATATAAAAAAATATCAGAAGTGTCTGACCTGCAATGTCCTCTAGATGGCGTTGTAATCTGCAATTCCTTCACTGTACTACAATAAAGCGATTGTTTCCTGTTTCCACTTAACAATTCTCAGTTTCTCTTCATGCTGCTTCCAGCCGGCTGTTCATTTTTTTCTTTTCTTTGTAGAGTGTACCTTTGTATGCTGAGGGGTCCTAAGTGCTATGTCGATGTTTTGATATGTGTCCTTCAAGGGGAAAAGAAGGAGTAAGGTCTATTCTCATGACATGCTGGAACTTTTGAAGAGTCAAAAGAAAAAAAAAAACTTTCCAGAAACACCTAATCTTTGGGAAGCGTCCAAGTACCACACTGTACGTAATTCCCAGCAGTCTCAAGGGACGTGTGAGAAGGTTAGGTGTGCCCCTCTGAAGTCAGCCATGGCTAAGAGTCAGGCGGATGCGTCCGAAGTGAGATGTTTCATCTGTCAAGCTCGCTGTACATTGACGGCGTTCACGTATTGACATTAAAGAGAGTGTGCACTTGTGAAGCAAGACAATAACGGTGCAGACACTCCATTTACTTTCTAAATTCATCCTGCAATTGACAAGTTGCCAGCAGTTTTGGCGCCTTTTCACCCCCTACAATTAATGTGCCCCCCCCCCACCCCTCCTTTCATAGCCATGAAGCCCTGCTGGATGCATATTTCAAAACAACCTCAAATTATAGATTTTCAATATTAAATTATAGATTTAAAAAAAGATTTTCAATATTAAACTTACAATTTATGTAATTTCACTTCCTGGATCTCCGGAGGCACTGGTGATGTAGCCCTGGCCTCACAGATGCCTTCTGGGAAGGCTTTGTCACCAGGGAGGTCTTGCTTATGTGGCGTATGACTTTGTTATGCTTAAATATAAAACCACATCATATGAAATCTGACATGGTTTAATATTTCAAATTAACAAATTCATAAAGTGCATGTGCAAGTTCGACATAGCCATGGTCACACAGGTGCCTCCTGGGAAGGCTACGTCACCAGTGCTTTCCAGGGAGAGCTCACCTTGCGCATGCAAAATATAAATTTGTTATATTTCAGAGGAAGTAAACCCTGATGGGTTTTACTTCTTCTTTATTTTCCTGCAAAGGTAAAGCATAATGCATCGCGTAGTAGCCCATTATGTGTCACTGTATTTAACCCCTTATTACAGTCACTTACCTGAAAACGAAGCCTGCAATGTCACTGCTGTCCCCACTAGCAGCGAGCGTCCATCTTCATCCCTCTTCCTTCCGGGGGCGCAAAGTCCGGCTCTGTGACTGGCCGGACTCATGTGACTTCACTCCCACACATGTGCGTGGGAGTCACCAGTCCCAGCATGACCCCCTTTAGAAACGGCACAATCTGCCCTTTCTAAAGTGCGCATGCGCTGTAGACATCAGTGCACGGCTTTATTGTAAATACCTCCTAAACAGAAGAGGTTTAGGAGATATTTCCAGCACCCACAGGTAAGCCTTAAAGTGGGGTGCCCCCAAAAAAAATACTGCAGCTGCTGACTTTTAATAATCGGACACTAACCTGTCCCAGGGTCCAGCGATGCGGGGGAACAAAGCCCCCCCTCGTTCCCCATTCCACTTGCGGCGCCGTCATTTGTACTGTGGGCACCCGGCTGTGGCTTCACAGCCGGGCACCCACTGCGCATGCGCGAGCGGCGCAGGGCGCCGTGATACGCCGCACAGTCACCTGGGACACGTGACAGGTCCCAGATAACTGTGCGGCACAAGGGGAAGTGATGTCACCAGCCCGGGCAAGGAAGAAGGCAGACTATGAGGGACCCCCTAACAACAGGTATTTAGAGGTGAGTACAATTTTTTTTTTTTCCAATTATTTTTTATTTTAGTTTATCCTCTTTTTTTCAGGTCCCCTCGCTGGTGCTCCTGGCTCCACCCCCTCGTGCAGTGCCCCCAGAGAAAGCAGATTGCGCTGGGGGCACCGCAGAGAGCGCACTCCCGAGCCTCTGCTCTATCTATCCATAAGACACATAGAGACGTGGCTCGGCCCTGGTTCCTCGTTCTCTCCTCATTGGCTTACTGGCTGTGTTTTGATAGCAGTGGGAGCCAATGGGCTTCCACTGCTGTCTCAGCCAATGAGGAGAGAGAGTCCCGTGACAGCCGAGGTTATGGTGAACATTGCTGTATCGGAGGGAGCTCAGGTAAGGAATGGATTGGGGGGGGGGGACGCATAAAGGTTAAAACCCTCAGCCTTTAGAACCAATTTAAACCAAACCATATAAGACCTGTCATATACCCTAAATCTCGCTGGAAGGATGCTCCCAGCAGGTGTTTTTTTTTTTTTTTTACAATTATTGCAGAAGATAAAAATGTTAACGTAGATATATTTTTTTCTAAATTCCCGGAGTTATGAACAAAGAAAATCAGAAATAGAATAAAATCAAAGTGCACGTCCCCTGTAAGTTTTCTGGTAATTTGTGTTGCGACTTCAGTTCTCCTTTTCAAGCACTGTTTGGGGAACACCTGATGTCAGCCTCAGCAGTTTTATACAAAACTTCTTCATTTGTCACCACGAGGAAGCTCTAAGACGAACATTAAATTAAATTTAACCTGATTTAAAAAGAAATGCAATTCTAAAAAAAATTTTAAGTCTATGCAAATCCTAACAATCTGCTTCTCATATTTGCTCGCTTTTGCTCTGTTAAATATGCCAAAGTGTATTGTTATATCTGTTCAAAAAGTGTAAAAAAAATACTATGTACCCCTTATTCATTCACATGGGGGGGTGCAGGATCTGGGGCCCCCTTGTTAAAGGGGGCTTCCAGATTCTAATAAGCCCCTCTGCCCACCGACCCCCACAACCACAGCCCAGGGTTGTCAGCAAGAGGCCCTTGTCCCCAATCAACAAGGGGACAAAGTGCTGACCCAAAGCAAGGCTTGCCTGTCTCTCCCCTTTTCTGAACTGCCGTGCTGCATGCTTGGTTAAAGGTATGGTAAGGATTTTGGAGGGGACCCCACTACGTTTTTTTTGTTAAATTATAGCGTGAGGTTCCCCTTAAAATCCATACCAAACCTGAATGAACCTGGTATTGACTGGGGGGGGACCCCACGCTGTTTTTTTTAAACATTTTTTTATTGCTGGCAAAGGTATTGTATTTCCCGGAAATTGAAATGTAATTTTTTTTTCTTTATAGATGTCAGTTTTGCTGCAGCAGGTTCTATACATGGTACTGATGCTTTACAGACAGGCTAAGGGGACCCCCAGGTGCTATATTTAACCTCTTGCCGACCAGTCGCCGTTGTTATGTGTTGGCAGGTAGACACTATAACCTTTGCGCAAACCAATCAATATAAACTTATCACGATTTGTTTTACCAAAAATATGTAGAAGAATACATATTGGCCTAAAATGATGAAGAAATAAGTTGTTTTACATTTGTTTTTGGAAATTTATTATAACAAAAAGTAAAAAATATTGTGTTTTTTTCCAAATTGTCAATCTTTTTTTGTTTTTTATAGCGCAAAAAATAAAAACCACAGAGGTGATAAAATACCACCAAAAGAAAGCTCTATTTATGGGAAAAAAAGGGACATACATTTAATTTGGGTACAATGCTGCATTACTACGCAAGTGTCAGTTAAATCGACACAGTGCCTTATAAAATGGCCTGGTTAGGAAGGGGGTAAATCCTTCTGGGGCTGAAGTGGATAAAGGAATTTTTCATTTTTATTGTTTCACATTCAGCATCATTAAAATCACTGCTCCTTTATTCACTTCTCGCCTGGCCTATAGCAGAATGATGGCCAGGAAATGGTTAAGTTATCCTGACTGGGCGTCCAGCAATATAAGCCTCGATCATGCACCCGTGGGGGCACGCAGCGCAGCGATCGGTGGTGTGGTGTGTCACTCTGACAGACCACCTCTCTGATCATGATAAAGAGCCTCTGACGGAGACTCTTTACCACGTGATCAGCTGTGACCAATCACAGCTGATCACAGCGTGAACCAGGAAGTGCAGGTAATGGTCTTTTCTTCGGTTTGCACTGACAGGGAGAGTCGATAGGCGGCTCTCCTGTCAGAGGGGGGTGTGCACTGATAGTTAGCACATTGATTATCAGCGCAGCCCACAACAGAGTTGCCCACCACAATGCCAATCAGTGCCCACCCAAATCGCCAATCAGTGCCCATCAGTAACGCCTGTCAGGGCCCTTCACAGATGCCAATCAGTGGCCATCAGTAATGCCTGTCAGTGCCTCCTCATTAGTGCTGCCTATCAGTGCCACCTATTGGTGCCCATCAGTGCCACCTATTAGTGCCCATCAGTGCCACCTATTAGTGCCCATCAGTGCCACCTATCAGTGCCCATCAATGCTACCTTTCAGTGCCACCTATTAGTGCCCATCAGTGCCACCTATCAGTGCCCATCAGTGCTGTCTATCAGTGCTCTACAGTGCCGCATATCAGTGTAGCCTATCAGTGCCCATCAGTGCTGAATATCAGTGCCTATCATATCTACATATTAGTGCATCCTCATCAGTGCCCATCAGTGCCACCTGATCAGTGCCCAGCAGTGCCGCCTCATCAGTGCCCGTTAGTGAAGGAGAAAACAACATTTTATAATAGAAGCAAAGAAAAACTTTTTGTTTTAAATTAAGTTTGATTTTTAGTTTGAATAGCAAAAAATAAAAACCCCAGAGGTGATCAAATACCACCAAAGGAAAGATCTATTTGTGGGAAGAAAATGATACAAATTCATATGGGTACATTGTTGTATGACAACGCAATTGTCACTCAAAGTGTGACAGCTCTGAAAGCTGAAAGCTGTCCTGAGCAGGAAGAGGGGAAAGTGATCTATATTGAAGTGGTTAAAAAATAATCTTTTTTAAGTAAAATGTTTGCATTGGTACATGTCCCCCAGGGCAGTAATTGAGCCACCATACACTTTTTATGGCCTATAACTTGCATATAAGCCTTCAAAATGTGCATTTTTGATTTTTCCTGTTCGGGTCACAAAGACTTCAATGGGTTCATCGTTGGGTCCGAACATTTGCGATGTTCGAGAGTTTCTGGAGCAAACCGAACCGGGGGAGTGTTTGGCCCATCTTTAGTTATCAGCCCTACCTAGCTTTCGTCTGTGAACTACAAAACGCCTCCTCCTATGTTATGGAGATGGAGAGAAAGAGAGGTGTTCTGAAGTCCTAATAAACTTCCTGCCTAGGGGTAGACATGTGCGATTATTTTCGTACGAATCTCCAATTCTTACGAATTTCCCTAAATTCATACGTTCAGGAGGATCCAAAATACGAATTGCCATGCGTCCGAATTTTGTACGAAATCCGAACTTTTGTTTACGAATCCCCAGGAGGAAGTCAGCACAGCACAGGGATGGTGGGAGCCCCTCATCTAATGAAAATTCGTATTTTGGAAAGGAAATTCTTCAACGGAATTTCGTATTTTGGATAAAAACCAAACTTCCATCAGCATCGACTGTCATATTGAGTTATATTTCTGCCTTTAAATTCATCGTAAAGAACGTTCGTACAAGTTAACGAACTTAACGACAATTCGTATTTCGTACGAATTGAAATTGAATTTTCAAACACGAAATACGAAGTACGAATTAATCCTAATACGAACCGTAACGGAACGGAACGAAAATAATTTATTGACAGCGCCCATGTCTACCTAGGGGTGCCTTTTCATAGATACAGTACAGTGAGTGAGTGTTGTCACCAAAGGACAGGAAGTGTGTCTCTAGCGGGATCACAAGGTGAAAATAAACCTGAACAAAACAAAAAAAACAAAAAAAAAACGAATGCAGCCACCACATCTAGGGACTGATAAGCTGCAATACAATTTTGTTTTTGAGTTTAGCTAGGCTTGTTTATAGCTTTTAAACTGTTTATTTCCATTGGTACATTAACATATTTTAGGTTATATGATATTTTAGTTATTGGCATTATATGCATTTTAAAAGAGGGCTTTTTGGCTTCTTTAAACATCCTTACCATATTCTGAATGCTTGTGTCTCTTCTTCATTATAGATCCCAGTGAAATAATTTATAATATTACTTTTTATACCTTTTTTATACATTGCTCTTGCCATATTTCATAAAAAGGCACACTTTCCATATTCTAACAGTGAAGCTTTTTATTTTTTAGACTGTACATTAGGGATGAGATTAAAGAGAAGCTTTAGTCAGTTGTGGAAAAACTGTAGCTAATGACTTTTAATAAAAGGACATTTACCTGTCTAAGAATGCAGTGCCATCCTCACCCAATTTGATTCTTCACTGGTCTATGGTGCCCTAGCACCATGTTAACTCTGGGCAGCTGGCTTCTCACTGCACATGTGCAAGTCATATTTTTTTGCCCAAAAAATACCTGCCACGACAAGGTAGATTCTTTTGAGCAGGATCCAACACTAACACTAACAGCACTACCTTTTCAAAGAGACCGCCCAATCCCACAAAGAGACAGCCCCATATATTCAGAAAATAGATTGCCCAATTCAGCAAAAAGACATCCCAATCCAGCAAAGAGATATCCCCATATATTCAGCAAAGAGCCAGCAAAATCCAGCAAAGAGACGACCCAATCAAGCAGAGACATTCCCATATAATCAGCAAAGAGACATCCCAATCCAAAAAAGAGATATCCCAATCCAGTAAAGAGACATCCCCACATATTCAGCAAAGAGACAGCTAAATTCAGAAAAGAGACATCCCAATCCAGTAAAGAGACATCCCCATATAACCAACAAAGAGACATCCCAATCCAGTAAAGAGACATCCTCATATATTCAGCAAAGAGACAGCAAAATCCAGCGAAGAGGCAGCCTAATCTATCAGAGTCATCCCCATATAATCAGCAAAGAGACATCCCAATCCAACAAAGAGACATCCCATTCCAGTAAAGAGACAGCCCCATATATTTAGCAAAGAGACAGCTCAATCCTGCAAAGACGTGGCCCAATCCAGCAGAGACATCCCCATATATTCAGCAAAGAGACAACCCAATCCAACAAAGGGACAGTCACGGTCCAGTCAAGCAAGGAGACAGTCATACCTAATCCAACAAAGAGACAGTCACAGCACACCTCCAAGCATTGCTTAGCCCTCACAGCTGTTCCTACTTCAGCAGTGCCTGCCTCACCTCTCTGCTGGGCATTAGGTCTGTGCTCTGAGGGTTCCTCTCACCAGAGTCCCAGTGCCGTTCTCAGCAGCAGGACGGAAGGTGGAGGCCAGGAGGCGGAGCACTAGTATGCGGTGGAGCAGGGAGGAGAAAGTTACATGCTGTTTATCTTCTCAGGGCCTGTGAATGCACATGATTGGTTGCTAGCATGCCGAGAAAACTTGCAACCAATAATCTTGACAGTGGCGGCCAGCGGGAGGCTGGGACTCAGGAGTCAGTGGAGTGGGTGGCACCACTGGGACTTGGGACTAGTCAGATGTCTGAGCCCCTCGGGATGCCCGGACCCCCTACATCTGTATGCGCTGTCCCTCCCCCCCCCCCCGGTGGAGGCCTTGACTACACCTATGATACATGACAGTTTCTTGCTGTCTATGGTTACTGAGGATGCTGGCGTGTGAAAGCCATGTAAGCAATTCTCGACCATGTAAGTTAGCAATTGAGGCAGGATAAAAAAAAATGCCATGGGGTTTCCTCCATAATTCATATCAGCCCCCTTAGGTCTGGTATGAATTTTAAGGAGGACCCCATCCCTGTTTTCTTTTAACATTCAGCTCCCATTGACTTCAATGAGGTTCGGATTCAATCAGCACACAAACTTTAGTAATTTTTGCTGTGCCCTGCTTTGAACCCAGGTATGTGCAGCTTATCACTACTGTGCATGACATATAAGCCAAAAGATAAACAGATATGCACAGGGGAATAACGGAATAACTTGCATATCTCTGTCCTGTAATAAAAAAAAACTCCTCTCCGTTGTGGGGGTTGATTTTTACGGAAGTAATAATGTCTGGTTTACAGTGCCTTGCAAAAGTATTCACCCTCTTGGCTTTTTACCGCCTTTAGTTAAATTTTTTTTAATCTGAATTATATGGGATGGATCAGAACACAATAGTCTAAGTTAGGGAAGTAAAATTAGAAAAATATATACATAAAACTATTTTTCAGAAATAAAAAACTTATAATTGGCATGTGCGTATGTATATTCAGCCCCTTTGCTATGAAACCCATAAAAATCTCTGGTGCAACCAATTACCTTCAGAAGTCACATAATTAGTGAAATGATGTCCACCTGTGTGCAATCTAAGGCCGCGTACACACGGGTGGACTGTCTGACGGACTTGGACAATCCGCTCGTGTGTGGGCTTCAGCTGACTTTTTCAGCGGACAGTCTGGCGGACTAAGTCTTTCAGATTTTCCGTAATATTGTCCGTCCAAACTTGGTTTCAGCGGACAGTCCGCTCGTGAGTAGGCTAGTTCGACGGACTAAGTATGGCGCATGCTCAGAAAGGATTTACACGGCCGAAGGTTGCATTGCAGTGTATTGGACGTTGTATTTCTAGTCCCGTCGTACGTGCCGTACACGTCATCGCGCAAGCTTTCAGCGGACTGTCTGTTCGTCGTGTGTGGTCAAGTCCGTTCATTCAAAAGTAGGACGGACTGTCTGTCGGATTGTCTGACGGACTTAGTTGGACGGATAGTCCGCCCGTGTGTACGCGGCCTAAGTGTCACATGATCTGTCATTACATATGCATACCTTTTTGAAAGGCCCCAGAGGCTGAAACTCCTAAGAAAACACTGCCATGAAGATCAAGGAACTCTCCAAACAAGTAAGGGGCAATGGTGTTGTCAGGATTAGGTTATAAAAAAATATCCAAATCTTTGATGATCCCTAGGAGCACCATCAAATCTATCATAACCAAATGGAAAGAACATGGCACAACAGAAAACCTGCCAGGAGACGGCAGCAAACCAAAACTCACGGACCGGGCAAGGAGGGCATTAATCAGAGAGGCAGCACAGAAACCTAAGGTAACCCTGGAGGAGCTGCAGAGTTCCACAGTAGAGACGGGAGTATCTGTACAAAGGACGACAATAAGCCGTACGCTCCATAGAGTTGGGCTTTATGGCAGAGTGGCCAGAAGAAAGCCATTTCTTTCAGCAAAAAACAAAATGGCACATTTTGAGTTTGCGAAAAGGCATGTGGGAGACTCCCAAAATGTATGGAGGAAGGTGCTCTGGTCTGATGAGACTAAAATTGAACTTTTTATCCATCAAAGAAAACGCTATGTCTGGTGCAAACCCAACACATCACATCACACAAAGAACACCATCCCCACAGTGAAACATGGTGGTGGCAGCATCATGCTGTGGGGATGTTTCTCAGCTGTCGGGACTGGGAATCTGGTCAGAGTTGAGGGAAAGATGGATGGTGCTAAATACAGGGATATTCATGAGCAAAACCTGTACCACTCTGTGTGATTTGAAGCCAGGATGGAGGTTCACCTTCCAGCAGGACAATGACCCCAAACACACTGCTAAAGCAACACTTGAGTGGTTCAAGGGGAAACATGTAAATGTGTTGGAATGGCCTAGTCAAAGCCCAGACCTCAATTCAATAGAAAATCTGTGGTCAGGTTTAAAGATTGCTGTTCACAAGCTCAAACCATCCAACTTGAAGGAGCTGGAGCAGTTTTGCAAGAAGGAATGGGCAACAATCCCAGTGGTAAGATGTAGCAAGCTCATAGAGACTTATCCAAAGCGACTTCGAGTTGTGATAGCTGCAAAAGGTGTCTACAAAGTATTGACTTTAGGGGGGTGAACAGTTATACACATTGACTTTTTCTGTTATTTTGTCCTATTTGTTGTTTGCTTCACAATAAAAAAAATCTTCAAAGCTGTGGGCATGTTCTGTAAATTAAATGATGCAAATCCTCAAACAATCCATGTTAATTCCAGGTTGTGAGGCAACAAAACACGAAAAATGCCAAGGGGGTGAATACTTTTGCAAGGCACTGTAAATAGAAATTATTATATTCACAGAACTGGAAGTACGTAAAAACCCTAAGTAGATGTCAATTAATTTGCTTAAGCACTCACTGTATAACATAAAATGGCATTTAAAAGAAAAATAAATACCTTTTTTTCATTGTTTGTTTTCACATCTGCATTGCTTATATCCTGCAGTTTCTTTGCATCCACTTCCTGTCTATATGCATTGACTCTAGCAATGGCTGTACACAATTTCTCAGAGAGTGTTTGCTGAAGGTGACAAGTGGCCCATGCCTGTACAGTGTAAGTCACTTGTAGTCTTTATTGGCACAGCATATGACAGGGTGCCAACACAAGCGCACTATTGGGAGGCAGGGACAGAGCACTGTCACCCTATAATAGGAACTGCCTGAACAAGAACCGAACCTCTATGGCAGCATATCCAGAAATTATTATAAAATTTTCCATTTTAAAATTATTTATTGGCAGCTCTAGATTTAAAGCTGATTTCCAGGTATGATCTTTATTGCAAGATTGCACCAAAGTCTGTGCAAAGAGAGTACTTCTTATGGTGGCCCTGTCTTCCTGGGAACCAAAAAAGGACTTCAACCATACAGGACAGAATTGGGCCACCTAGGGACATTAAAAACTGTGACCACCGATTGTTGCACAATGGCTTTGTGGCCCTCTTCGGTACAGGGACACTGAAATGGAATAAAAAATAGGAAGGTGGTGCACTAGCCTAGTGCATTATCATAAGAAACTTTAATAAATAGTAGTAAAACATTCCATTATACTCACAAAGAGAGAATAGTCACAGGCATGACCATTCAAACAGTCAAACAGGCGTAACTGACACGTTTCGAGGGACATGCCCTCTTCCTCAGAACTCTGAGTTTATTGCAAACTAACCTTGGTTCAGCTTGGCACAATGTATGCGTGCATATCTCATACATGAGGGACCAATGGGGAAGCCAACAATTACTGTAGTAGTTGGGGGTAATACAGTGCTAGCTGCGATCTTCCAGGTCCAGTGACAAGTGGCTTCCCCGCTACAAACTGATCACAGGGGGTCGCTCTCTTAGCACTGCCACCATTTATTGGACACCTTGTACTTATTTTTTAATGAACATGGAGTGTTCTCTGATTGGACAAGTTGGAGAGCATGATGTCACCGCTTCAATCAGAGAATGTCTTGTATGCATTGAAAAAAATATGGTAATCTGTGAATGGCAGCAGTGCAGAGAGAGAGCAACACTCTCTGGTCAATGTGCAGTGGGGAAGCCACATGGAACAGGACCGGAAAGATGGCGGCTGCCGTTGCAGTAGCACTGCCATTATCGCAAGCTCTGTGGTCAATGTGCAGTGGGGCAGCCATGCAAAACAGGACTGGGAAGTTGGCGGCTGTTGTTGTAGTAGCATAGACATTGTCCCAAGCTCTGTGGTCAATGTGCAGTGGGGCAGCCATGCAGAACAGGACTGGGAAGTTGGCGGCTGCCGTTGTAGTAGCATCAACATTGTCTCAAGCTCTGTGGTCAATGTGCAGTGGGGCAGCCGCACAAAAAACAGGACTGGGAAGCTGACAGCTGCTGTTGTAGTAGCACTGACATTGTATATAAAAAAAAGGGAAAACACTGCGCTACCATGCAACCATACACAATTTTGTACTCTGTGAATGACACAGCCAAGCAGCTGACACACAAACAAACCAAGTCCAAATTACAATATAACAAAAAGTGTCGCGCTAAATACACCTGTGCAAAAATATAAGTGTGTATAAACTTACTAAGATAAGTGACTCTTATCCCAGAGGGGGTTAATCATAAAGACTTCTCTTGAATGATAACATATATAGTGAGTAATAAACCCCAAGCTCAAAATTAATGCTCGGGTGTGCTTAAGTGAAATCAATAAGCAAAAATGAAATGATGCAACAGTGACAAATAGTCTCTAAACGTATAACTATAAAATGTCCACTGATATCAATTTGAAAACTGAAGGTTCAGATATTGCAGTAACCCAGACCACAGGAAAACTATTAATCATCTACAGGGTATTCACTGAAAGAGGTAGGTACGCTTACCAGAGAGGATGGACACAAATACCGTATAGCAATGTGTCATTAAGGCTCAGAGGGGCTCAGAAGGCCCACAGAAGCAAATTTACAGCGGATGATGAATCTCCTCAGGGTTGACTGTCACACTCCTTGATCTCCAATTTTTATCGGTTGGCTTCCAAGGGTGTAGACCTCCAGAGACTTCCGTGGACCTCCACAGGTCTCCACAGAGCTTGATCTGGAATGGCTCCCAAAAAGGCTCACCATAAAGGGGAAAGTATAAAGCATTGGGACATTGTCCCAAGCTCTGTGGTCAATGTGCAGTGGGGCAGCCATGCAGAACAGGACCATGAAGATGGCGGCATCTGTTGTAGTAGCACTGACATTGTCCCAAGCTCTGTGGTCAATGTGCAGTGGGGCAGCCATGCAGAACAGGACCAGGATGAATGCGGCTACTGTTGTAGTAGCACTGACATTGTCCCAGGCTCTGTGGTCAATGTGCAGTGGGGCAGCCATGCAGACCAAGACCAGGAAGATGGCGGCTACTGTTGTAGTAGCACTGACATTGTCCCAAGCTCTGTGGTCAATGTGCAGTGGGGCAGCCATGCAGACCAAGACCAGGAAGATGGCGGCTACTGTTGTAGTAGCACTGACATTGTCCCAAGCTCTGTGGTCAATGTGCAGTGGGGCAGCCATGCAGAACAGGACCAGGAAGATGGTGGCTACTGTTGTAGTTGCACTGACATTGTCCCAAGCTCTGTGGTCAATGTGCAGTGGGGCAGCCATGCAGAACAAGACCAGGGAGATGGCGGCTACTGTTGTAGTAGCACTGACATTGTCCCAAGCTCTGTGGTCAATGTGCAGTGGGGCAGCCATGCAGAACAGGACCAGAAATATGGTGGCTACTGTTGTGGTAACACTGACATTGTCCCAAGCTCTGTGGTCAATGTGCAGTGGGGCAGCCATGCAGAACAGGACCAGAAAGATGGTGGCTACTGTTGTGGTAACACTGACATTGTCCCAAGCTCTGTGATCAATGTGCAGTGGGGCAGCCATGCAGAACAGGACCAGGAAGATGGTGGCTACTGTTGTAGTTGCACTGACATTGTCCCAAGCTCTGTGGTCAATGTGCAGTGGGGCAGCCATGCAGAACAGGACCAGGAAGATGGTGGCTACTGTTGTAGTTGCACTGACATTGTCCCAAGCTCTGTGGTCAATGTGCAGTGGGGCAGCCATGCAGAACAAGACCAGGGAGATGGCGGCTACTGTTGTAGTAGCACTGACATTGTCCCAAGCTCTGTGGTCAATGTGCAGTGGGGCAGCCGCTCGAAACAGGATCGAGAAGATGGCGGCCGTCATTGTAGTAGCACTGATATTGTCCCAAGCTGGACAATGTAAGTATGCAAGAAAGATCATAACTAGAGTTCAGCTTTAAAAATATATACTGTAAATTACTTTTTACATTACTTTAACATTTTATAGGTGTTGTGATATGTTAGTGATTGGGTTTACATCTACAATAACAAAGGTTTTTGTTGGCTCCTTTCATCATATCCTGAATGGTTGTGTCTGCTCAACGTAGATGTCAGTGAAATCATTTATATTGAACGGCATGAACAAAACACTTTCTTCCTTTCTTCAATCATCAGTTGCAGACTTGTTTACGGGTTTATGTGCCGGTTTTATGGAGCGAAGGATGCTCTAATAGAGTGGAGTATTTCCGTCGCAGGGTGAGGTGCACCGTTGTGTTGTGACCTTGTTACGGGTTTTAGAAGATTGCTCTTCACACGTTTGTTACAGACAATGTTAAGGATACGATAATAATGAGAGTCCTTCATTTAAATGGTTTGCATGGAAACAGCTTATATCCCGTCATTGAGCAATGAATGTCTATACTGTCATTGTTGCATTTATTTACAGCACCACCATATTCTGTGGCACTGTAGGAAACGATTTGTTAGGGATCTCAGGTAAAAAAGTGTTTTAAAAGTGGGTGAAAGAAGTGCCTGTGAGTTTGTTCGTAGCAGGTACAAATTCCCTTCTATTTACTAACATGTTCTTGAAGTAATGCATTTGAAATCTTCTTGGATCCTTCAGCTTTGGGTTAGCCTTTAACAGCCTTTGGTTGCAAAAATGATCAAATGGCTCAGTGGTTAGCCCTTTTGCGTTGAGACACTGGGGTCGTTAACCACCTCAGTGCCAGACGATTTTACCCCCTTCATGCCCGGGCCATGTTTTGCTATTTAGCACTATGCTACTTTTATATAATTTTTTCACACAAATAGAGTTTTCTTTTGGTGGTATTTGATCACTACTAGGTTTTTTATTTTTTATTAAATGAATGGAAAAAGCCAAGAAAAAAAAAACTATATTTTTTACTATTATAAAACATATCCAATAAAAGAAAAAATAAAAAAATAAATTTTCTTCATAAATTTAGACCAAAATGTATTCTGCTACATGTCTTTGGTAAAAACAACCCCAGTAAGTGTATATTGATTGGTTTTCTTGAAAGTTATAGCGTCTACAAACTATGGTATATATACAGGATTTTGTTTTTATACTACTAATGGCGGTGATCAGCGACCTATAATGGGACTGTGATAGTGCAGTGGCCAATCTGACGCTAACTAACATTGAGTGGGAACTCTACATCTGGAGGAAAAGGGATTTAATCTCTAAATACGGAAAGGTGTCTTCACAGTAAGAGCTGTGAAAATGTGGAATAGACTCTCTCCAGAGGTGGCTCTGGCCATCTCAATAGATGGATTTAAAAAAGGTCTGGATTCTTTCCTAGGTGTACATAATATAACTGGGTACTGACATTTATAGGTAAAGTTGATCCAGGGAAAATCCAATTACCTCAGGAATGATTTTTTTCCCCTGCTGGAGCAAATTGGATCATGCTTTGCTAGGGTTTTTTGCCTTCCTCTGGATCAATTGTGGGTGAAGGATTGTGTATATGGGATTGTATGTCTTTTTTTTCTTTTTTATTGGTTGAACTAGATGGACTTGCGTCTTTTTTATTGGTTGAACTAGATGGAACTATCTGGGAAAGGGTTAACATCTCTGGTAATCAAGGGGTTAAATGTATGCCTAACAATGTGTAATGTGTACTGATTTTTACTGAAGATCTTTTTGTTTCTTATCCCTGCTTTGCAGGGATATGAAACAGAGAGAGTGTTCCCACTGTACAGAGCCCTGGACTGTGACTGGACACAGCCAATCAGCAGGTCTTGGCCATGAATCATTGACTCCTGCTGTATACAATCCCGACTTGTGGCTTGTTTCTCTACTACACTTCTGCTTGATCCCTCTGCAACCATTTGTTACCAACCTTTGGCTTGTTCCTTGACTACACTTCTGCTTGATCCCTACCTGCTATATCTGCTACTGGACCCCAGCTTGCTCACCTCCTGTTGGGGCAATCCTGAGAACCACGGCCTGGTACTAACATGCAGCAAAACCCATCTCCACCATCAGGAGCTCTGGTGAATACCGGTACTACTTACACCTTGGTTAAGTCCACGTCACCCACCAGGGTGACCTGCTTGTATACCTATCCTGCTGGTTGGTGGGAGCCTCTCTTCTGCTATAGCTACTGTACTCTGAGTCTGACTCCACACAGTGACATGGCCGCTCCTATGTTCACTGCCGGGCAAGGAGAGGGAAAAAATCTGCAGTGTGGCAACTTTGGCATCAACATTGACAGCCCAGTCTGCATGGCTGCAGTCCTGACAGTGCTGTAGACCAGGGCCACACAGTTGTCTCAGATACCCCATCAGTGAGATTTCCCTCTCATAACTCTTAAAGTGGGAGTAAACTCCCATGGACGATTTTTACCTATAGGTAAGCCTTTAATAAGGCTTACTTATGGGTACAGTAAATATGCAGCGTTTAGGAGATATTTACTTGTGAATCAGTTGGTGATGTCACCGGTGCATGGGCTCTAAGGGAATGATATACCACATTGTTCCTTTAGAACCCTGAACCCCTGAACAGGTGCTCCCGTGCATGCGCGGGAGTGACATCATCGCAGCTCATCCAATCAAAACACTGGAGCCCACCTACCCGGAAGAAAGACTTGATGAAGATGGAAGCCCTGTCAGTGGTGACAGCGCGCTGCTGGAAGGCTTCATTTTAAGGTAAGTTTCACATAATGTGCTGGTATACGATGCATACTAGCACATTACAACTTTGCTTTGCAGGTATGAAAAAATCAAAACAAAAAAGAAACAGCGGTTTACTACTGCTTAAACGCTGTTCCTGTTCACCTTTGCATGGTTCAGCTCCTCTTGTTGAATCCTTTATAATAGTGGTATCCAGACTGCGGCCCGAGGGCCAGATGTGGCCCTTTGCTTGCCTAATTCTGACCCTAGAGGCACTATTCTCCCACTGATACGAGACACTATTCTGCAAACTTACATTAGCAATGGGGAACCATTTCTACCATTGGCACCAACAGTGGGGAACTATTCCTCCCAATGATACCAACAATGGGACACCACTCCTCCACCTTATACCAAATGTTGTGATTCTTACTCCCACTTTTGCCGGGAAAATTCCCACTCCTGGTGGCCACAGTCTGCACCCCCCCCCCAAGTCTGAAGGACAATAAACTCACCCTTTGTTTAAAAAGTTTAGAGACCCCTGATTTATAATATAAAACAAATGAAAAATCCAGCAGGGAGCGCGTAAGCCTTTCATTATACCTGCAGGAGTAACGCAGAGCTAAAACCTCAGTGCAGAGATCTCACCAATAATATCCTCCAGAAATAGAAGAAAATATTTGGTGGTTTAATTCTCCATCGACCACTAAAAACTGAAATATTAATTTCAGGTGGGCTGACTCCTTAACCTCCCTAGCGGTAATCTAGAGTCTGGCTCGGGCTGCAATTTCAGTACCACGAGTGCCTCGCTGGATACAGGGAGGATACAGGGAGAGGTTACTTACCTTGTCCCCTGGATCCAGTGATGTCCTCCCCGCTGTGTAATCGAGCCGTCCTCCGCTCGATTCACACAGTGCCCGAGAGCCGCTGAGCTCCGTTCCCTGCGACGTTACGGCGCACGGGAGCAGAGATCGGTGCCAAATTCAAAAAAAGTAAAAATACACAAAACACACACAGTACTGTAATCTTACAGATTAGAGTACTGTATAAAAAAATACACACCCCCTTTGTCCCCAGTGGTCTGTGCAGTGCCCTGCATGTAGTTTTATATTATAAATACAGTTTTTTTCTGCCTGGAATTTGGAGATTGTCCATAGCAACCAAAAAGTGTCCCTTTATGTCAAAAGTGATTTTCGACCAACTAGAAAACAGCGATAATAAATTATAATCACTTGCAGAATTGAGCGATAGCGATTTCTGGGGAAATTCGTCATCAAACACTAAATCTAATGACAGCGACAATTCTGCAAATGAGCAAATTTCAGTGTTTTTGGATTTGATTACATTATTGAATCATTTTTATTATTATTTATTATCATTATTTATTATATTATAAACTTTATCATACCCGGGATGTCTGCTAGACTCTGGTTTGAACAGATTTAAGTGAGTTATTCCTAAGAATTGCAGGACTACAATAAAAAACACCAAATTTCCATGCAAAATAATTGTACCGCTTTTAGCACCTAAAATCAGAAATAATCATACCGCCAGGGAGGTTAAAAACATTAAGTGGAAACTCAGAATGATACTGCACCTGCAGCAATGGCTAGAGATAACCTATTTCATGTATATCTATATTACGTTATCATTTCTTTATAACGCGTGTGGCCGGAATATTATGTACCATATGGTTCATTTTACGTCTGGGCTGTCTTTTAATTACCCAGCTAAAAATTCTGTAGACAAGAGATGCTGTCTGCAGTCATCACAAAGCAATCGTGCACAGGATGACATTATTTGCTACAACTGAGAGGCCTGGTTGAACCTTTTGGATACGCAGTATCACTGCCAGCTACCCAGTGGCATTACTTAATGAAATGATTGCATGCTTGATAAGTCATGCACAGCTTTGATAAATGTATCACAAACCCAGTTTACATGGACTGACGAGACCCAAGGCACATAACTGCAAAAATAGCATCGCTAACCCGTAATAAGCTCGCCTGATGGTGCATTTCAGAACTTTACGTTTTTTGTGTTTAGGGAGAACCTTTTACACTGTTTAACGACAATTAAAAGTCTCTTTTTTTTTTCCAACGTTAAAATGTTACATCATTAAAGGACCAAAACAGGTAACAAGAGCATCTTCAAGTCCAATTCCAGGCTGGCTGACTGGGCTTGTTCACATCAATCCGCACGCAAACAATAGCGCGCTGGTGTACGCTGTGCAGGAACAGTGCAATACTTTCTTAGGCCGCGTACACACGGGCGGACTGTCCGACGGACAGTCCGCTCGTGTGTGTGCTTCAGCGGACTTTTTCAGCGGACAGTCTGGCGGACTAAGTCTTTCGGAATTTCCGTAATATTGTCCATCCAACTTTGGTTTCAGCGGACAGTCCGCTCGTGTGTAGGCAAGTTGGACGGACTAAGTATGGCGCATGCTCAGAAAGGATTTACATGGCCAAAGGTTGCATTGCAGTGTATTGGACGTCGTATTTCTAGTCCCGTCGTACGTGCTGTACACGTCATCGCGCAAGCTTTCAGCGGACTGTCTGTTCATCGTGTGTGGTCAAGTCCGTTCATTCAAAAGTAGGACGGACTGTCTGTCGGATTGTCTGACGGACTTAGTTGGCCAGACAGTCCGCCCGTGTGTACGCGGCCTTACAATGCATCATATTATTTCATTTACTTTCATTTTTTTTTTTTTACCTTATTGAAGTACCATCCAATGCCACTTCAGGCAAATATATGCTTGGCAGCACATTACAAAGCAGCGGTGTGGTGAGTTTCGTTGTGTAAGAATACAGACAGGCTGCATTTATACTCAACGCACACCGCCGCGCATGTATGGTGTGAATAGGACACATAGAACACAACTGCGCAGATGAACGCAGCTCCACAGACATGGTTTGAATGAGCCCTCAAAGCTTCCACCTTCTTCCCAGCAAATGCAGGATATAACGCTCATTTTGTCTAGGGGGTATCTAGTACAATGAAATACTTAACTTAACCACTTCAGCCCTGGAAGATTCCCCCAATTAATGACCAGGCCATTTTTTGAGATACGGCACTACGTCGCTTTAACTTTAAAAAGTCGTGCAACACTGTACCCAAACAAAATTGACGTCCTTCTTTTCCCACAAAGAGCTTAGAGCTTTCTTTTGGTGGTATTTGATCACCTGTGCAGTTTTTATTTTTTGCGCTATAAACAAAAATGACCGACAATATTGAAAAACAAAACAAAAAAAAAACTTTTTTTTTACTTTTTGCTATAATAAATATACAAATAAACAAATAAAAACAAACACATTTCTTCATCAGTTTAGGCCAATATGTATTCTTCTACATATTTTTGGTTAAAAAAATCGCAATAGGCATACAGTATATTGATTGGTTTGTGAAAAGTTATAGCATCTACAAAATAGGAGATAGATTTATGGCATTTTTTTTTTAACTAGTAATGGTGGTGATCAGCGATTTTTAGCGGGACTGCGACATTGCAGCAGACAGATCGGACACTTTTGACACTTTTTGTGACCAGTGACATATATACAGCAATCAGTGCTATAAAAAATGCACTGATTACTGTATGAATGACACTGGTAGGAAAGCATACCTCCCAACTTTTTGAGATGGGAATGAGGGACACCTATCAGCAAAAGTATGCAGGTACAGGACACACCCCTCGCCACACCCCCTTAACCACTTGCCGACCGCCGCACGACGATATACGTCGGCAGAATGGCACGGGCAGGCATATGGGCGTATATATAAGTCCCTGCCTGCCCGCGGGTGGGGGGCCCGATCGGGCCCCCCCCCCGGTGCCTGCGGCGGTCGGCATTTCTTCGAGAGCGATCCGGGATGAGGGGGCGGCCATTCATTCATGGCCACCCCCTCGCGATCGCTCTCGACGAATGGAAATCCCCCGTGACATCACTTCCTCTCCTGTAATGTAAACACAGGAGAGGAAGTGATGTATTCTCTCCTCCGTGTCGGTATTTTCCGTTCCGACACGGAGGAGAGCGGATCGGTGAGTTGCACCAACACTCTACACACACAGTAGAACATGCCAGGCACACTCACACCCCCCCTTTACCCCCCGATCACCCCCCCAATTACCCCTGCCCCCCAGTCACAGTGACACCAATGTCATTTTTTTTTTTTTTTTTTTTTTTTTTTGCATTGGTGTCATTTGTGACTGTAATAACTGTTAGGGCAGTTAGAGTTAGCCCCCTTTAGTTCTAATGTACCCCCCTAACCCCCCCAATAAAGGTTTAACCCCGTGATCACCCCCCGTCGCCAGTGTCACTAAGGCTGGGTTCACATTGCAGCGGTTTATGAGAACGAATGTGATTCGCACCGCACTGCAGTGCAAATCACATCCGATCTCTGTGCGATTTGAGTTCAGCCATTCGCCGCACCCGCCGCACCCGCCACACCCGCCGCACCCGCCGCAAATTCGCACGGGACCCTTTTTTTGGCCCGCAGCAGAATCGGATCGCATGGGTGTTCACACCATGCGATCCGAGTTTGCAGATCGCACTGCGATATGCGAACTGATCTGGGGGTGTCAGTAACATTTCACTGACACTCCCAGCAGTTCGCATAGGGCAGTGTGAACTGCCGCCGGGAGGCATGCGATGCGGGAACCCGCCGCGGATTCGCGGCTTTCCGCATCGCTCCAGTGTGAACCCAGCCTAATAAGCGATCATTTTTCTGATCGCCGTATTAGTGTCACAGGTGACGCTAGTTAGGCAGGTAGGTATTTAGGTTCGCCGCAGCTTTTTATAGCGCCAGGGACCCCCATATACTACCGCATAAAGCCCCCTGATTGCCCCCTAGTTAACCCTTTCACCAGTGATCACCATATAACTGTTACAGGTGACGCTGGTTGGTTAGTTATTTTTTTATAGTTTCAGGGCACCCGCCATTTATTACCTAATAAAGGTTTAACCCCCTGATCACCCGGCGGGTGTCATTTGTGACTAATAACTGTTAGGGCAGTTAGGGTTAGCCCCCTTTAGTTCTAAGGTACCCCCCTAACCCCCCCAATAAAGGTTTAACCCCGTGATCACCCCCCGTCGCCAGTGTCACTAAGGCTGGGTTCAGATTGCAGCGGTTTGAGAACGGATGTGATTCGCACCGCACTGCAGTGCAAATCACATCCGATCTCTGTGCGATTCGAGTTCAGCCATTCGCCGCACCCGCCGCACCCGCCACACCCGCCGCACCCGCCGCAAATTCGCACGGGACCCTTTTTTTGGCCCGCAGCAGAATCGGATCGCATGGGTGTTCACACCATGCGATCCGAGTTTGCAGATCGCACTGCGATATGCGAACTGATCTGGGGGTGTCAGTAACATTTCACTGACACTCCCAGCAGTTCGCATAGGGCAGTGTGAACTGCCGCCGGAAGGCATGCGATGCGGGAACCCGCCGCGCATTCGTGGCGTTCCCGCATCGCTCCAGTGTGAACCCAGCCTAATAAGCGATCGTTTTTCTGATCGCTGTATTAGTGTCACAGGTGACGCTAGTTAGGCAGGTAGGTATTTAGGTTCGCCGCAGCTTTTTATAGCGCCAGGGACCCCCATATACTACCGCATAAAGCCCCCTGATTGCCCCCTAGTTAACCCTTTCACCAGTGATCACCATATAACTGTTACAGGTGACGCTGGTTGGTTAGTTATTTTTTTATAGTTTCAGGGCACCCGCCATTTATTACCTAGTCTCACTAGTGTACCCCTAAATTTAGGGGTGTCTACTTTCCAAAATGGGGTCATTTGGGGGGGGTTTGTGCCATCTTGGCATTTTATGGCCTTCAAAACTGTAACGCCCTTAGAAAGCCTGAAGGCGGTGCTTGGTTTTCGGGGCCCCGTACGCGGCTAGGCTCCCAAAAAGTCCCACATATGTGGTATCCCCGTACTCAGGAGAAGCAGCAGAATTTATTTTGGGGTGTCATTTCACATATGCCCATGGCATGCGTGAGCAATATATCATTTAGTGACAACTTTGTGAAAAAAAAAAAAAAAAAAAAAAGTTTGTAATTTTCCCGCAACTTGTGGCAAAATATAAAATATTCCATGGACTCAACATGCCTCTCAGCAAATAGCTTGGGGTGTCTACTTTCTAAAATGGGGTCATTTGTGGGGGTTTTGTGCCATCTTGGCATTTTATGGCCTTCAAAACTGTAATAGGTAGTGAGGAGTGAAGTCAAATATTTACGCCCTTAGAAAGCCTGAAGGCGGTGCTTGGTTTTCGGGGCCCCGTACGCGGCTAGGCTCCCAAAAAGTCCCACATATGTGGTATCCCCGTACTCAGGAGAAGCAGCAGAATTTATTTTGGGGTGTCATTTCACATATGCCCATGGCATGTGTGAGCAATATATCATTTAGTGACAACTTTGTGAAAAAAAAAAAAAAAAAAAAAAGTTTGTAATTTTCCCGCAACTTGTGGCAAAATATAAAATATTCCATGAACTCAACATGCCTCTCAGCAAATAGCTTGGGGTGTCTACTTTCTAAAATGGGGTCATTTGTGGGGGTTTTGTGCCATCTTGGCATTTTATGGCCTTCAAAACTGTAATAGGTAGTGAGAAGTGAACTCAAAAATTTACGCCCTTAGAAAGCCTGAAGGCGGTGCTTGGTTTTCGGGGCCCCGTACGCGGCTAGGCTCCCAAAAAGTCCCACATATGTGGTATCCCCGTACTCAGGAGAAGCAGCAGAATTTATTTTGGGGTGTCATTTCACATACGCCCATAGCATGTGTGAGCAATATATCATTTAGTGACAACTTTGTGTAAAAAAAAATAAAAAAATTTTTTTTTGTCATTATTCAATCGCTTGAGGCAAAAAAATAAAATATTCAATGGGCTCAACATGCCTCTTATCAATTTCCTTAGGGGGTCTACTTTCCAAAATGAGGTCATTTGGGGGGGTTTTGTACTGCCCTGCCATTTTAGCACCTCAAGAAATGAGATAGGCAGTCGTAAACTAAAAGCTGCATAAATTCCAGAAAACGTACCTTAGTTTGTAGATGTGACAACTTTTGCGCAAACCAATAAATATACAATTATTGACTTTTTTTTTACCAAAGACATGTGGCTGAATACATTTTGGCCTAAATGTATGACTAAAATTGAGTTTATTGGATTTTTCTAATAACAAAAAGTAGAAAATATCATTTTTTTTCAAAATTTGCGGTCTTTTTACGTTTATATCGCAAAAAATAAAAATCGCAGAGGCAATCAAATACCATCAAAAGAAAGCTCTATTTGTGGGAAGAAAAGGACGCAAATTTTGTTTGGGTACAACATTGCATGACCGCGCAATTACCAGTTAAAGCAGCGCAGTGCCAAAGTGTAAAAAGACCTCTGGTCATTTACCAGCAAAATGGTCCGGTCTGAAAGTGGTTAAAGGAGAATTGTAAAAAAACAAGATTGGATAAACCCACAAGTGCTTTTTTTTTTACCATTACCGTTCCTTTATATTGGCTTTTAGAATATACAAATGCAGCAATTTAGAAATCAGATGAAAGGTTTAGCGCTGGGAAACACTTTTTGAAAGATGCAAAGTGCATTTTGTGTACATCTATATAGAGCAGATCAAAATGAGGGACAAATGAGGAGGAAAGAGGGACAGAGGGACATTGTTTCAAATCAGGGACAGTCCCTCGAAATCAGGGATAGTTGAAAGCTATGGGGAAGTGGTTAACACTAGGAGGAGATCAAGGGGTTAAATGTGCTCCCTGGGTGATGTTTCTAACTGTGGGGGGGATGGAACTGACTGGAAGTAGAGAGAGATCGCTGTTCCTAATCACTAGGAACAGACAATCTCTCTCTACTTCCCTGTCAGAATGGTGATCTGTTTGTTTACATTGACAGATCCCCGCTCTGCCTCTCTGGTGGACATCACAGCTGCCGGCCACACGAATAAGCTCCCCTTCATGCAGCGGGCACGCACCTGCTACAGCTGTTAAAGGGACCGACGTACAGCTACTGTGCTTCACAGGAGCGATCCGACCTGCCACACTATAATGATGGCGGCTGGAACTAAACTGTATCTGAGTACCACAAACGCAAAACGCTATTTCATTTATTTTCAATACTCAAAGCAGACTCCTCCAACCTTCCATGTCTCCCTACTTTATTTTGTTGAGAAATCACTTAAAAAGCACCCCCTAGCATTTCTAGCCATGGCCATCTTGAGTAAGGGCAGATCAACAATGTAACATTTACTTCCTGGAATCCACCTGCCCTTCATGCTGGCAGGAGGGTGCCCTTAGCTGAAAAAAAAAACCCTCCTCGCCTTTCCTGCTCTAGATTAGGGTGACCAAACATCCCCGGGGACAGTCCCCGGATTGAGGACACTGCCCCCGGAGCCAGTCTGTCCCCGGATTTGTTCCCGGATTTCAGTGGTATGGAGGGGGGACATCTGTTACTCTTGCACTGGGTGAAACATTTGGGGGGTGCACAATCATTACTGTGCCCCCCCAAATGTCCTTTGTTGCCCCCTTGCCCAGGGACTCCTGCAGTCTAGCCTTTCCCCCAAGATCCCTCTGGTGAGGGCGACTCGTGTGTGTGTGAGCACAGCGGAGGGGAGGGGAGGGGCAGTGCAGAGCATACGGTAGCTATTGGAGAAACTCTTGGCAGGGGATACTGAGGAGCAGCTGAGTGTTGGGAACAGTACTTGGTTCTGCTCTGATAGATTATCATAGAGGCCATGGAGAGGTGAGCAAAATCTATGCTGTTTATGTAGAGGGGGTGTGAGTGGTGCAGGAATCAGGTAGGTCAGTGTAGTGGTCAGTATAGGTATCGGGTAGGTCAGTGTAGTGGTCAGTATAGGAATCGGGTAGGTCAGTGTAGGAATCAGGTAGGTCAGTGTAGTGGTCAGTATAGGAATCAGGTAGGTCAGTGTAGTGGTCAGTATAGGAATCGGGTAGGTCAGTGTAGGAATCAGGTAGGTTAGTGTAGTGGTCAGTGTAGGAATCAGGCAGGTCAATGTAGGGATAAGGTAGGCCAGTGTAGGGATAAGGTAGGTCAGTGTAGTGGTCAGGTAGGTCAGTGTAGTGGTCAGGGTAGGAAACCAGGTCAGTTAGTTAAGTGGGCAGTGTAGGAATCAAGTTGGTCAGTACTACTGTACTAGTGGAAGGGACTCAGGGAGTGCTAAAAGTCTGGCGGGGTGCACATTTCTTGCCTTGTCCCGGGCTGACAACCCACACTACACTTCTGACTGCATATATCATTTTAGGAAAATATGCGTATAAAATAGTTTACCGTTTGTCAATAAAAAAATAAATAAATAGATATGTCCCCGGATTTCATTTTAAAAATCTGGTCACCTTACTCTAGATGAAACAAAAATAATGTCCATGAAGACTCCTGGGGTGTATGACATCATTTTGGCCTAGGCCAGAAACCTGAAAGCAACCCGAAAACAACGTTTAAAACAAGTAAATACAATATACCTTCCTATCTAATTACTAATGTGAGCAGCAGCATAAAGGTTACACATAGTTAATGTTGATCGAGAGTGTTTAGCTCTGCTTTAATCCACAATCCCTCAACATCCGTCTTCTTCTTTCCTGTATTGTAACGTTGACGGGCCTTCATCATCATCATCAAATACAATGCAGGACCAATGATAGCCATTGGTCCTGGAAAAACAACCAGAGAAGAAGAGCGGCTTCAGGGGAAGATCATCGCTGATAGAACTTAAACAAAATAAGCATTATATTATTTTCAATCATATTTTTTGGGCCAGCCCTGAGTTCCACTATTATGGACCATTTCACCAAAAGACTGGCTTCACACATATGCATTGTGATAACAGGCAGTAAAACACACATTTTCCCATGGATTCCTGCTATGCAGTGCCATGTGCAGTCATTTCGATTGGAACTATTTGTGTGCTAAAAAAAAAAAAGGTGCAAGTGCATTGGCACCCCATTCAAAATGAATAAGCTGCCTTACCGCAATGCTCATTAACTACTCCATCACCGGGAGGTTTTACCCTCTTAATGACCACGGACTGTGGAAAATTTTGCATTTCATTTGGAAATCAAGGTCCCAGAGTCTGGAGGAAGAGAGGAGAGGCACAGAATGCAAGTTGCATGAGGTCCAGTGTGAAGTTTCCACAGTCACTGATGAATTGAGGAGCCATGTCATCTGCTGGTGTTGGTCCACTGTGTTTTATCAAGTCCAAAGTCAGCGCAACACTCTACCAGGAAATTCTAGAGCACTTCATGCTTCCCCTCTGCTGACCAGCTTTTTGGGGATGCTGATTTCATTTTGCAGCAGAATTTGACACCTGCCCACACTGCCAAAAGTACCAATAGCTGGTTTAATGATCATGGTATCACTGTGCATGATTGGTCAGCAAACTCGTCTGACCTAAACCCCATAGAGAATCTGTGGGGTATTGTCAAGAGGAAGATGAGAGACACCAGACCCAACTATACAGATGATCTGAAAGCCACTATCAAAGTAACCCGGGCTTCCATAACACCTCAGCAATGCCACAGTCTGATCACCTCCGTACCACGCCGCATTGATGCAGAAATTTATGCAAAAGGAGCCCTGACCAAGTATTGAGTGCATACTATACTGGACATGGACATACTTATCAGTAAGCCAACATTTCTGTATTAAATATTTTTTTTAATTGGACTTTTTCTGAGATACAGATATTTGCGTTTTCACTAGCTGTAAGCCCTAATCATCAAAATTAAAAGAAAGAAATTATTGAAATATTACTATATATATATACTCTATGTGTAATGCATCTATATAAAATATATGAGTTTCACTGTTTGAATTGAATTACTGAAAAAACTTTTTGATGATATTCTTATTTTATGAGATGCACCTGTAGATGCAGTAACACACTACAAAGGTCTGAATCTGGACTTAAAGGGGTTGTAAAGGTAAAACTTTTTTTAGCCAATATGTATTTAGCAAATATAGTGAATGTAGTTGTTATTTCTGCTTAAAATATTTAGTTATCTGTTAAATAATTATGCTATTTCTCCACTTCCTCATTCCCTCTCTTGATTCTCTCCTCAACGTCTGAGTTTTGAAGCACGTTCACTAAAGCTACGTCATGGCATCAAAGGAACTACAATTCCCTTAACGCTTAGGGGCGTTGCGCATGTGCAGTGCCTCTTTTTCGCCATGTCACATAACGAGAACGAGCCTAGTTCTTGTTTAAATTTCTGGCTTGGATGAGCACACATCGCCCATTTAACATGTCCATTCCCTCCTCCCCAGCACACCCATAACATAAATAAATGAATACAAGTAACTATTGGAAAAAAATAATAAATAAATAATAATAAATATATTTAATTCTTTATTGATAATGTTGTCATATTTCGCTTAGATGGTCATTCAGTACAAAAACAAGACACGGGAGGCGGAGCTAAGCCTCTTAGACACGCCCCCGGATCCCCTGCCTCCCATGCCTGTAAACGTACACAGCATTTTCACGCAGGGAGGGGGCAAGCATGCTGACTAACCCCCATCCAGAACGGCTCGGATGATGGGGGCAAGCTGACAAAGGAGGAACAGGAAGTGGGAAATTCAGACAAAGAAAAACTACATTTAGAAGGGAAATCGAAGGAAAAGGTAAGTGCTGATCTCTGCCTATTAAAATGATAACGGCTTGGCTGTCAGGCTGATCTTTTCATTTTGGAACGTCTGACCTGGAACAAGTATGCAGATAAGGACTTCTGAGGGTCTTATTTAATGTTCCTGATCTGCATTCTAGAGGTGAGTTAGTGTTTCAGAAGATTATTGAATCTAAGGGATCCGTATAACAGCCAGCCAACTAGCAGATACAGAAAGAGGTCAGCAATGGCTGTATTTCTCCCATGAGATTTACAACCATTGCTGACCTCACATAGAAAAGCCTCATCACTACAGTTTGTATATTTACAAGCAAAAGTACTGGTTGTCTGTGGAGCTGAAGAAACAATGCAAAAAATGCCAAACTCAGAGCAGTCACGGCAGATCTTGTCAGAACACCCAGGATGTCACCTGTCACAATCAACCTTATTCAATAAAGACTTCTGATTCCTGACTGCTATTAATTTAATAACCCTCAGCAACCAACCAGAAGCCATTTTGTACTCTTCTGCTTTCAATCCCCTGATTGGTGTCCCTCGGTTTATGGAATTTAACCCCTTCATGCCTAAGGGTAAAACATCTAAATGATTAAGCACAATTTTGCAGCTTTGACATGTGTTAGCGAAACTGTTCATCTCAACTACTTTGTGCATCCAGGTGGATACTAAATAATTATTTAGTATATACCTAACCTTATTTTCAGGACAAATTGGGCTTTCATTTGGTAGTAAATAGTTATAGATATACATAGTTAGTAAGGTTGAATAAAGACACCAGTCCATCCTGAGTGAGTGTCTACAATTGTCCCTATCCCTGTACATTGCACACTCACATCAGTCACTACCCTCAAGGATCACACAATCCAAGGTCCCCATTCATATACTAGGGCCAGTTTTGGACAGAAGCCAATTAACCTACCTGCATGTCTTTAGAGAGCAGGAGGAAACCAGAGTACACAGAGGAAACCCACACAGGCACAGGAAGAACATGCAAATGCCAGGCAGGTAGTGTCGTGGTTGGGATTTGAACCAGCAACCCTATTTACTACTAGGTGAGGGTGCTACCCACTACACCACTGTGCCACCCAGATATAACCAAAATATAGCCAAAATATAGCCAAAATAGTGAAAACATTTTTATTTTATTTACCTATATATGTCTTGTTACTACCATAACCTACCACCAAAGAACAACCCAAAAAAAAATTTCTTGCTCCTGATGATCGCAGTGATACCACATATGTTTATGTTATTTGTTGGTTGCACTCGTAGTACAGCCCAGACTCAATAGTGTGCATTTTGCTTTTTTATTTTTTTTTTATTTTGTCCTACCTAAACACACTGTAGCTGACACTAACTTACACTTATGCTAATTAAAAAAAAATCCTGCTGAAAATATACTGACCCTGACCTTGATCTTTGACTCAAACACTAACCCTGACACTAACCTAGATCAAACCTTGATCTAGGTATTTTTTCTTATTTTTTTGATTAAATTTGTTATTATTTTATTTTTTATTTTTTTTGTGCACACACTTTTTTTTCCCTCTGCAAGGAAAGAGAAAGATACATTGTATCTTTCCTTTCCATTCACAGAGAGAGAAACACAGATGTGGGATTCACAGTGACTGATTTATTTGTCTATGGACTGTACTATTATTATGCACTTTATTGTCTGATATAAGCATTTTATAATTAATGAACTGTTATATATTTTTATTTGTATCAATTGAGATTTACGTTTTACACTATACACAAGTGAGTTTGCGCAACATCGCTTATATTTATAAGTGGGGGGAGGTAAATATTAGCAGGAAAAGAGCTGAGAAATAGTAGCAGAAGAGATAAAGAGAAAGCGACAGGTCCACTTTAACAAGCAGTTGCTGTCATTCGTTAGCATTCACTTGGCTGACATCCGAAGATATCTTTTAATTTATTCCGTAAAACGATGACTGATCCAGCTCCTAGGCCCTCAGGAAAAGACCAGAAACAATAGTTCTAGATGGCTGCTGCAATAAATAGCCTGAGTATTGATCAATCAGTATTGACCGATCTCCCCCCAGCATAGCACTCAGGTCGTAAGATTGCTGTAAAGGCTCAGGCATGTCTTAGGATCTGTCCCTGTTTGGACATGACACAGAAAACAGCTGCTTTAGATAAAAAGGAAGTTTCTTTATGAGAACACAGACCCTTCTTTGTCCGTATCGATTTTATCGGCCTGTTATTGACAGACGGCCCCCTAAGGACTTGTTAGTAAACTTTTAGTAAAGTATTAGGGTAGCATTAAAGGATAACAGGATCCATTTTATTGTTTTGAAAATGAAGCTGTCTGGTGTTTGTCTTCCCTGCAAACTCTTCTCGCAGCGTGCGATGAAACCGACACAAAGAAGAGCCGCAAAACAGCGAGTCGTGTAAGAATAAAAGCGTACTTTCATTTGCAAGCCTGCATAGCACGTGCTTATTCAGTGATGAAAGGGACAATGTACAAAGTGCACTGGCCCATTTTGCATGTTTTACTGTTTTATTAGTTATATTGCAAAGGAAGAGAATACAAATTTAAAGTGATACTAAAGGATTGTTTTTATTTATTTTTTAAATAACAAACATGTCATACATTACTTACCTCCACTGTGCAGCTCGTTTTGCACAGAGTGGCCCTGAACATCCATTTCTGGGGTCCCTCGGCGGCTCTTGCAGCTCCTTCCCGCATCAGATAACCCCCTTGAAGAAGCGCTCTCCCGAGGGGGTTATCGCACGGGCGCGCTCCCGAGTCCAGCATTTGATGCCCATAGAGGCCCGAATGCAGGACTCGGCCCCACCCCCCGCATCCTTGGATTTGATTGACGGTAGCGGGAGCCAATGGCTGCACTGCTATCAATCTATCCAATCCAGAGCTGGGAACCCGTGGAGAGAGGGATGGCGGGGACACGTTGACGGAAATACGGGGCTCAGGTAAGTAAAATGGGGGCTAGGGGGCCGGTGACTGCAGGGTGTTTTTTTCACCCTAATGCATAGGATGAATTAAGGTGAAAAAAATACGAGCCTTTGCAACCCCTTTAATGGAGAAGTCCAGCCTGGGCTCATTTGTCTTGTCCTGTGAGTCACAGGGGTGCAATTCGTTTTGTACTCCTGTGACCAGTTTTCAGAAGAGAGCGGTCTGAAGTCTGCTCTCTAATGACGTCACACAGATCAGTCCAGGCACCACGTCATCCCGACTCTAGGAATTGGAGCTGCCAGGTGCCTGGACTGATGGCTGTCTCAGCCTCTCAGCGAGCTGCTAAGATAGACGCTGATTGACAGTCAGCAGCTCTCTGCTCGGGGAGCCGAGAAAACCATCGGCGGTGTTCGGTGGCTCAGTTCTCAGTGCAGAGACACCGGGGGACAGATGCAGCATCGAACTGCTGCTGCATCCAACTAGGTAAGGATGAATGGGTAAAAATAGCCACACCCATACTCCTCTTTTATTTTTATTTTTTTGGGGGGTGGGGGGGGGGCATTGTGGTGTGCTATGTTATAAAAAATGCAGTCAGTGCATTGTGGAGGTGTGTTTGGCTGACCATTACAAATGAACGGCACTGCAACACACCAATGCACGCAAGGCAACACAATGGTATGAATGGGCTCTCAGACTAATGCAGGGGATAAGGGTAAGGATGGTATTGAAATTCATTACTTTCATTACTTTCATTAAATAAGGTTGAACCCCATACCCCCCAACTTTTTGAGATGGAATGAGAATGAGGGACACCTATTAGCAAAAGTATTTAGGCATAGGACACACACCCTGTCACACCCCCCCTTAAAGGAGAATTATACAAAAAAAAGATACCCCAAAGGTTGATTTTTTTATCAATACTGTTCCTTTATATGAGCTTTTGACATTTCCAAATGCAGAAATTTAGAAATTGTCTGAAAAGTTTAGCACTGGGAAACACTTTTTTAAAGATAAAAAGTACATTTTATATACAACTCTATAGATCAGACCAAAATGAGGAACAAATGAGGAGGAAAGAGGGACAGAAGGACTTAGTTCCAAATCAGGGACAGTCCCTCCAAATCAGGGACAGTTGGGAGCTATGGAACCCCAGTTCAGGAAAAGCTCACACAGCAGCTCCACACATGGTCTATGAAAGTTTAACAGATGAATGATGAGACTAGGGGTTCTGTGTAAATAGCAGCGTTATGGCCTTATTGCAGCCAAACCACTGTGAAAAAAATGAAAAAAGTGTTATATTTATAAAGTGCAGCAGTATCTTTACAGGTTTGCTTAATGTGTTACTAAACCCAGGACCCTGCATTCACTATATCTGGTCTCCCACATTACACAGAAGAACGTGGAAATGCAACAGTTTTCGTGAAACAAAACTGCTAAATACCATTTCTCATCAGCAGTATATAGCAGTCTTGTGACTTCTATCAGTGTCTGATTAAAGCTTGTAGGAGGAGCGTTAATTCCCCTTTGACTGTCCTATGAGGCTGTATGACCCCTGACCCTCTGTTTGGACAGTGCTGATTGGCCCTGTGCTGATTACATGCATCTGCAAAGGAAAAAAAAACCTCTCTAGCAATACGCACCAAACTGAGCTTGTACAGCTTGCCCCAGAGGCTCTGTTCTATCAAGAGATGGATTGGGGGCAGTGGAAGAAGGGGAGGATCTGAGAGGACAGGATCAACCAGCCTTATTACACAGTGCGGAGGAATAACCCCTTAAGTCCCACAGTGAGTATAACAAGCATGCCCTGCTGCATATACAGACCGACTTTACTGTTGCAGGTTTAGTAAAAGTTTAATGCTTCACCAGCTTCAAGATTCAAATATCAACAGAGTGCAAATAAAATGAATGAGTACGAAAAAAAAAAATTGGGATAAGTTTCAGGTCACATGACCTGTCATAGTCAAGTGGCTGACTCTCTGCTAGTCATGGATTATCCAGGCTTTAAGAAAGCTTTAAGCAGAGTAAACTCTATGGAACACTGCAGGCTCTACACCGCATCCTGCATTTTATGAATGGGCTGTAAAATGCAATCTGTGGTATGGAGAGCCCTAATGCAATATAAGAGAGAGAGAATAGCACTATCCACTCTCTATTATGAACCGGCCCCTTAGTGTATTCTATAGGGATAGTGATCCCAACCAAATGGCATTCATTTACTATAAATGAAGGGCGCTGTGATAACATTCTCTGATTGGTTTTTCTCAGACTTCCTGGTTGAGTGACTTTGGGGGCCTAGAAGAATGAAGACATCCCCAGAGAGGGGCTTTACTAAATTTGAATGATGCAATGCCCTTTGCTGCAGTTCTTTCAGAGAAATATGGAGTTTCCTTTTCTATGCATAATTTTCATATTTAAATTTACAACAAAACCCCCCCCCCTTTTTTTTTTAATTAGGCAAAAAATGATTTAAACACCTAACAAGTTCCTGTGAAGCTGTCACCCTTTTCTTCAATAATTCAGTTTTTTTTTTTATCTGAAGCGGCTATCTGTCACTAATCAATAATAATCCACTTCTGCAGAAGGAAATGTGTCTAAACTCTATAAACCTGGCTTACTTTGCTCCAGCTCTTTTTAATAGGTTTACATTGTAATAGAGTGCTAAATAATTAAAAGTGGAAGGGAGAATGGAAACAAGCATTAAGGGACAGGTATCTCCCCACATCACTCATGTAGTACCTATGTAATAATTTAACTAGATATTAGCCATAAGTCATTCGTATCCCAGTATAACCTCAGGCTCTGCTGGGGAGACAAACACAGGCTCCCTTAAAGCCAGCCGCATATAAATCTATAATTGAGACTATAACTCACGGAAATGAATCTACTCTGCTAAGTAGAGCCTTCTTGGCGGCTCAGATATGAAGCTCTTTTCTGACTCCATAAATACAAGGTAGCCGACTGTCTACAACAATGGCAGACTGACCAGTTGATGCAGAAAAATAACTTTTTTTTCCTCAATGAGAAATAATTGATGGGAAAAAGTCATCCCAGTGGCCTTCTCGTCCCTTTGTTTTCCATACTTGATAACACGTTGAATCATTTCTATCTTCAGCCGCTTGTTGTGATTAACCAAGACGTAGGAAAGCTTCAAGGAAAAGCAGAGGTTCTAAAAAAAAAAAAAAGAGTGGAGCTTGTTAGACATGCCAGTGGTATCAGGGATACACAAACAGGTTTGGGTGAATTTGGGCATAGACCTAAGCTAGAACTCAAAACAGACTCTCTTTTCCCCACAGACTAGTTTTTAAAATCTAGAATAATAAAGTCCATATTTTACTGTACAGCCAAATTGACTTATTGTCTTGGATTAGAATTCTAGTCCCATTGCTATGTCTACTCCATGCTTTACAATCTCGCACCACCTTTTTCATCTTTATGTTATCATGTAGCTAGTTTCTTCTTGTGGTGGCCCACCGATGGCATTCTCACAAGATCTTGCAAGTGTGCATTAAGAGATATTGATACAAGAATTTGTTAGCTATGTAGTAGGGTTGCCATCTGTTCAGGATTCACCTGGACAGTTCGGGTTTTGAATCATGTGTCCGGGTTTCAGTTCACCTAAAACCCGGAGACAATATTCAGACAGGAATGTGGCTCAGAACAGAGCCTGATAGGAGGGTGAGGGGGCACTATGTAGGCCACATTACTATTCTCTTTGGAGCACCCAAAGGTGTCCCAGGTCTTTTACAATCATATAGTTTATGCAAAAAAAAAATGTTTTTGCTGTGCGCCGCTAAAGCGTTCGGGTTTGGCTTGAAGAAAAAGTGGCAACCCTACTATGTAGGTGTGAAAGCTTACAAAAATTTGCCGCAAACTACCCTACAGCCTTTTGGGATTTATGACATTTATCACTCGAGGTTGGGAGTGGAGAAGGCCTACATCATCCTTGCCTAGGCAAAGGATAAGGAAGGCCTTCATAAAGCGTTATTTATAAAATGAAAAACAAGGATTTTCTAAGCACATTTGCATGAGCAAAGGGCAGGAAATTACGAGGTGTCATTTAAAAATTTGGTGAAGGGTAATGGGGGATTGGAGGATCTATCCTCTGGGTGGAACGCACGCCGATCAACACAGCGCGAGCGGGATGGCCATACCTTCCACTAGCCTGGTGATATATGTTCTATACCTCCAGTTCACGAGGAAAGGCACCTACTAATGTAAGCGGCCATTTGGCGCATGTTGTGCATTCCACCACCGGTTTCTGTCTCACCACAGCGGTGTAATGCACCCCTATCAACACAGCATGAGCGGGGTGGCCATACCTTCCACTTGCCTGGTGATATGTGTTCTATACCTCCAGTTCACGAGGAAAGGCACCTACTAATGTAAGCGGTCATTTGGCGCATGTTGTGCATTCCACCATCGGTTTCTGTCTCACCACGGCGGTGGAATGCATGCCGATCAACACAGCGCAAACGGGATGGCCATACCTTCCACTAGCCTGGTGATATATGTTCTATACCTCCAGTTCACGAGGAAAGGCACCTACTAATGTAAGCGGCCATTTGGCGCATGCTTTATAACTTATTTTAATTAAACTGTATTACACTATGGTCCTGTTTTTTCATTTTCCAACTGTCATTGCGGTGGAGTATTAGCAAGATTCCAGCCACATTTCCTCTGATATACTAGCAAGACCACAGACCCACACAAACAAGCCTGATCTGACCTTGTTTTTAGTTAAAGACATCACGGTCGTTTGGTGAGTAGGAATTTCACTCACATCCACCGGGTGTTTTTCATGAAGTTTGCCACTGGTGATGGTGTAAGGACTGAAGTTGCATCACAAAAGATTTATAGACTGGTTTTGATTAAATATTTGAATCACTGTCATTTCAGCACTGTATTATTAATTAAACATGAATTGTTATAGCATTTAAATTAGCACTATGCACTTTATTTTGTATATGCACAAGATTTCGTTTAACCTATTAAGTTACACTATTCACAGCGCCCCCTATCATAACACACCCCACACTTTCCAACACACCTGACATTGTCAGATAGCAGTGGCGGTACAGCTCTTTTTTCTGACAAAAAATACATATTTAATATTAATCATTAGGCATTCTTCACCATTACTGCACAGCAAAAGGATCTTAAAGCTTGCACCAAATTCAAGGTACAGGATTTCGAAGATCCAGTTGATCTACATCTTTATACATCTGATTAAAAAAAAGTTTGAGCATTTTTAGGCCTCATGTACACCACTGCTGGTAAACATATGTTTAGGAGCAGTTCACATTTTTTTCAGCTGCCCCTGAAACTCTCCTCTATGTTATCCTATCAGTACATGTACACAGGGTCGTTTATAGTCGTTTCTAGGCATCTAAGTTTAGAAGCCTTTTTTAGAACGCAAAAAAATGGGTTCAGACGGATGTTCAGAGGCATTCGAAATGCCAAATGCCAGTAACAGCTTGTAAACTCTGCTAAACACGGTAAGTCGCGTTTAACAGTGTTTCATTTACAGTCATTTTTCATTTTAACAAAAGAAAAACTCTTCTAGACACAAACTCGGCTAAACGTGGCATGTCACAAAGTTACATAGTAGGTGAGGTTGAAAAAAGACACAAGTCCATCAAGTTCAACCTATGTATGCGATTATATGTCAGTATTACATTGTATATCCCTGTATGTTGTGGTCGTTCAGGTGCTTCTTGAAACTATTGAAGCCCTCTGCTGAGACCACCGCCTGTGGAAGGGAATTTCACATTGTTGCCGCTCTTACAGTAAAGAACCCTCTACGTAGTTTAAGTATAAACGTCTTTGCTTCTAATTTTAATGAGTGGCCACATCTCTTATTAAACTCCCTTCTGCGAAAAAGCTTTATCCCTATTGTGGGGTCACCAGTACGGTATTTATAAATTGAAATCATATCCCCTCTCTTCTCCAGAAAGAATAAGTTCAGTGCTCGCAACCTTTCCTCATAACTAATATCCTCCAGACCCCTCATTAGCTTGGTTGCCCTTCTTTGTACTCGCTCCATTTCCAGTACATCCTTCCTGAGTACTGGTGCCCAGAACTGGACAGCGTACTCTAGGCACGGCCGGACCAGAGTCTTGTAGAGCGGGAGGACTATCATTTGATCTCTGATCCCCTATTTAATGCATGCCAATATTATGTTTGCTTTGATAGACGCAACTTTGACATTACATGCAATTGCTGAGCCTATCATCTACTAGGACTCTCAGGTCCTTTTCCATCCTGGATGTAAATGCGGTTAAATGGACATTTTTAGATGCTGGTTTCTAGCTGTTACGTTAAATCATTCAGGAGAGGTTAAACAACGTCCCGTGTATATGAAGTCTAATTGTGCTTGCATTTCCAACCACTATTTATGTCCATGTCCAATCCCTGCTAAGATAGCTCCTGCTAGACATGATTTAGATGGTTGGCTTTAAGCCAGTTTTTTTGGAAGGTGGTAGTGATGGACGAACTTCCGACGGGACGTTTCGCGAACGCGAAACGCGAACGGACACAAACGTTCGCGAAAACGACCGTTCGCCGCGGGCTCCATTGACTTCAATGGGAGGCGAATTTCGCAAACCTTTAGGTCGAATTTGCGGCCACGGGGTAATTATTAGGGGGTAGCACGTAGTCCCACCACCTGGACAATAGCATAATACATGTATGAGGTGAATTTGGGATCGATAACTACAAGCATTTTTTTTTTATTTGGGAAATTGTTCTGACAATTCAGGACTATGGAGCTAATGAAGGCAATGGAGGAGAGGGAAGGTCAGGGACCAGGGTAGGCAAACAAGAGGGTGCAGGAGATACAGAGCACTGACAGCAGCACCGTAATACAGAGCACTGACATCAGCACCGTGACATACAGCGCTGACAGCAGCTCCGTGACATACAGCGCTGACAGCAGCTCCGTGACATACAGCGCTGACAGCAGCTCCGTGACATACAGCGCTGACAGCAGCTCCGTGACATACAGCGCTGACAGCAGCTCCGTGACATACAGCGCTGACAGCAGCACCGTGACATACAGCGCTGACAGCAGCTCCGTGACATACAGCGCTGACAGCAGCTCCGTGACATACAGCGCTGACAGCAGCTCCGTGACATACAGCACTGACAGCAGCTCCGTGACATACAGCGCTGACAGCAGCTCCGTGACATACAGCGCTGACAGCAGCACCGTGACATACAGCGCTGACAGCAGCTCCGTGACATACAGCGCTGACAGCAGCTCCGTGACATACAGCGCTGACAGCAGCTCCGTGACATACAGCGCTGACAGCAGCACCGTGACATACAGCGCTGACAGCAGCTCCGTGACATACAGCGCTGACAGCAGCTCCGTGACATACAGCGCTGACAGCAGCTCCGTGACATACAGCACTGACAGCAGCTCCGTGACATACAGCGCTGACAGCAGCTCCGTGACATACAGCGCTGACAGCAGCACCGTGACATACAGCGCTGACAGCAGCTCCGTGACATACAGCGCTGACAGCAGCTCCGTGACATACAGCGCTGACAGCAGCTCCGTGACATACAGCGCTGACAGCAGCTCCGTGACATACAGCGCTGACAGCAGCTCCGTGACATACAGCGCTGACAGCAGCTCCGTGACATACAGCGCTGACAGCAGCTCCGTGACATACAGCGCTGACAGCAGCACCGTGACATACAGCGCTGACAGCAGCTCCGTGACATACAGCGCTGACAGCAGCTCCGTGACATACAGCGCTGACAGCAGCACCGTGACATACAGCGCTGACAGCAGCTCCGTGACATACAGCGCTGACAGCAGCTCCGTGACATACAGCGCTGACAGCAGCTCCGTGACATACAGCGCTGACAGCAGCTCCGTGACATACAGCGCTGACAGCAGCTCCGTGACATACAGCGCTGACAGCAGCTCCGTGACATACAGCGCTGACAGCAGCTCCGTGACATACAGCGCTGACAGCAGCTCCGTGACATACAGCGCTGACAGCAGCTCCGTGACATACAGCGCTGACAGCAGCTCCGTGACATACAGCGCTGACAGCAGCTCCGTGACATACAGCGCTGACAGCAGCTCCGTGACATACAGCGCTGACAGCAGCTCCGTGACATACAGCGCTGACAGCAGCACCGTAAGCAGCCCCAGGAGGAAGTCAGCACAGCACAGGGATGGTGTGATCCCCTCATAATAAGAACCCCCAGGAGGAAGTCAGCACAGCACAGGGATGGTGGGAGCCCCTCATAATAAGAACACCCAGGAGGAAGTCAGCACAGCACAGGGATGGTGGGAACCCCTCATAATAAGCAGCCCCAGTAGAAATATGACACCGCTCAACCTCTTCAAAGAGGAGGGTAGGGGCATATAGTACGGTGTGCTTTTTTGGGTCAGGGAAGTGAGCCAAATGAATTAAGAAGGTCTGTGTGCTTGATTCCAAAAATTGTTTATAGACATATACATGGTCTACTGATCACATGTGTTGAATTCCTCCGAGATCCATGCCTCATTCATTTTTAGAAATGTGAGGTAGTTAACACTGTGGTGAGCTAGGCGAGTACGCTTATCGGTCACAATCCCCCCTGCTGCGCTGAACGTCCTTTCGGACAGGACACTGGATGAGGGGCAAGCCAACAGTTCGATTGCAAATTGGGCAAGCTCTGGCCAGAGGTCAAGCCTGCCCACCCAGTAGTCTAGGGGTTCATCACTCCTCAGAGCGTCCACATCGGCCGTTAACCCAATGTAGTCGGACACCTGACGGTCTAGGCGTTCCCTGATGCTGGATCCGGATGACACCTGTCGATGGGTCGGCTGAAAGAATGACCTCATATCCGAAGTCACCAACACATCTTCAAACCGGCCTCTTCTTGCAGGCGCTGTTGGATTGGTACCCGCAAATCCTTCTCTGGGAGTGGGAATTGCTCCTCTGCCAGCGCACGCAAAAGCAGAATGCAGCATTTCTCGAAGCAAGGCCTGGAAGTGCTGCATTCTGACAGCCCTCTGCGACGGCGGTAACATTTCCGCCATTTTGTGTTTGTACCGGGGGTCTAAGTACGTTGCCACCCAGTACTGGTCCTTGACCCTCATGCTTTTTATACGGGGGTCCCTATTAAAACACTGGAGCATGAAGGCCCCCATTTGCACTAAAGTGGAAGCGGTGTGGTGGCCTGGCTCCTGCTCATCATCCAGGATAATGTCGTCCTCTTCATTCTCCTCTCCCCATCCTCGCACAACAGGGATCCCAGAAAGGTTTAAAGCATGCTCTTCTTGCTCCTGCTCATCCGCCCCGGCACCATCCTCCTCTGACTCCTCATCAGACTCCTGTTGTTGACTTGTCTCAGATAGAGTAGCCCCCCCTGGGAATTCATCCAGCATTGCGACTTCCTCATCTTCCCGCTCCTGCTCCTCCACAGCCTGATCAATGACACGACGCAATGCACGCTCCAGAAAGAAGGCATAAGGTACCATGTCACTGATGGCGCCATGGCTGCGACTGACCAGTTTGGTGATCTCCTCAAATGGCCGCAGAAGTCTGCATGTGTCGCGCATGAGCAGCCACTGGCGCGGTGAAAAAAAACCCAGCTCCCCAGAACCGTTTCTTTCGCAGAGTTCATACAGGTAGACGTTAACTGCACGTTTCTGCTGGAGCAGCCTATCAAGCATATAGAAGGTTGAGTTCCATCGCGTCGGGCAATCGCAAATAAGACGTCTGACCGGCAGATGGTGTCGCCGCTGAATGTCAGCAAGGCGAGCCATGGCCGTGTAAGATCTTCTGAAATGGGCCGAGATTTTCCTTGCCTGCCGCAAGATGTCCTGGACCCCAGGGTATTTGACAAGGAATCGCTGCACGACCAAGTTTAAGACGTGTGCCATGCACGGCACGTGCGTGATTTTGCCCTGTTTCAATGCGCTAAGCAGATTGGCACCGTTGTCACACACCACTTTACCAACTGTCAAATTGAGCGGTGTTAGCCACTCATCTGCCTGTGAACGCAAAGCTGAAAGGAGTGCCGGGCCAGTGTGGCTCTTTGCTTCCAGGCACAACAGACGCAGCACGGCATGGCAACGTCTCACCTGGCATGTGGAATAGGTTCTGGGGAGCTTGGGCGGTGCAGTGGAAGAGACGCTAGCAGCGGAAAAGGAGGAGGCAGCTGAGGAGGAGAGGGAGGAGGATGGAGTAGGAGGAGGAGAAGAAGAGTCAGGCCTGCATGCAATCCGTGGCGGTAAAACCAAATCTACACGGGTGCCACGGGTTACATGCTTGACGGCCGTCAGAAGGTTCACCCAGTGGGCAGTAAAACTGATATACCTTCCCTGCCCGTGTTTGCTAGACCACGTGTCTGTGGTCAGATGTATCTTGGCACCGACACTGTGTGCCAGAGATACATTCACTTGCCGCTGAACATGGCCATATAGCTCTGGGATGCCCTTCTCTGAGAAATACTTCCTTCCTGGGACCTTCCATTGTGGTGTTCCAATGGCCACAAATTTGCGAAAGGCCTCCGAGTCCACCAGTTTATATGGCAGTAGTTGGCGGGCTATGAGTTCTGACAAGCCAGCCGCCAACCGTTGGGCAAGAGGGTTATCCGGCGTCATCATTTTTTTACGCTCAAACATTAGGCCCACGGAAGCCTGCCTTTTTGCAGAAAAATGTGAGCTTGGCGTGATGGAAGGTGGAGTGGAGGACAATTGTGAGGAGAGAGGAGAAGGAGAAGTAGAAGACGAGGCTGGACGGTGAGAGCCTGCAGTGTGGCTTTGTGTGTTCCGTTGCTCCCACTGGGCTCGGTGATGGCTGCTCATGTGCCTTCTTAAGGCGGTCGTCCCTAGGTGAGTATTGGGCTTACCGCGACTAACGCGTTGACTGCAAAGATTGCAGATGGCAACGCTATTGTCAGCAGCGGACACGTTAAAAAAAGCCCACACTGCGGAGCCATGTGCCGGTGTCCTGGGAGCGCCAGATGTGACCGTACATGGTCGATGACTCGCTCCTGATACATTTGCAGTCTGCTTTGTCCCTGCTGTGCAATGTAAGTCATTGCTGCTTCTCCTCCCTATCTGCTGGTCCATATCTCCCTCTGAACTCCCCTCCTCTTCCTCTCTTGTGGGCACCCACGTGACATCACTAGACACGTCATCATCAACGTCACCTTCCCCACCGCTATAAGTAGAGTAGGCAGCAACACCGGGGACCAACCTCCTCCTTGGGCTGATCTGGGTACTGGCGTCAGACTGCTGAGTAGCGCTTGTTGCTACCTCCTCTTCCTGATCCAATACCAAGAGTGGCTGCGCATCAGAAATGTCCTCTTGATATGGATCGGAAAATAATTCCAGTGACTCAAGCGGAAGGTATGTGGTGGTGGTGGTGGTGGTCGTGTTGTTGGTGGTAGTGTCTTTGGGGGTGCACATAGCAGAGAGTGAAGAAGAGGGTGCAGATCGAGAGGATGAGGAGGGTGCAGAAGAGTAAGGCTGAGCGAGCCACTCAACCAAGTCTGGTGCATCCTTTAAAGTAATTGAACGCACCTTCTGCAACTTCCCACTTTGGCTCAAGCCTGTTGCTCCTGCCCTACCCCTACCACCCCTGCGGAAGGGCCTGCCTCTTCCTCTGCATGTCATTTTTTAAATGACCCTGTGACAAAACTCTTAGTCCCTATACCGCTGAAGGACTGCTGCAGTATAGGTGAGCGGTCAGCAGTGGTGCACGTCAACCCTATCTATTGTGGACCTATAGCGGTCCTTACAGAACAGCAGACTGTACCGCACTCAAGCCTATGTACCGTAGCACCCTATACCAAGTTACCAGTCCTTATAAGAACTTTTGTGGACCAAGCAGGTTGTGTATTAGTGTTTAGCAGACTGTACGTCAGTCCCTATACCGCTGAAGGACTGCTGCAGTATAGGGCAGCGGTCAGCAGTGGTGCACGTCAACCCTATCTATTGTGGACCGATAGCGGTCCTTACAGAACAGCAGACTGTACCGCACTCAAGCCTATGTACCGTAGCACCCTATACCAAGTTACCAGTCCTTATAAGAACTTTTGTGGACCAAGCAGGTTGTGTATTAGTGTTTAGCAGACTGTACGTCAGTCCCTATACCGCTGAAGGACTGCTGCAGTATAGGGCAGCGGTCAGCAGTGGTGCACGTCAACCCTATCTATTGTGGACCGATAGCGGTCCTTACAGAACAGCAGACTGTACCGCACTCAAGCCTATGTACCGTAGCACCCTATACCAAGTTACCAGTCCTTATAAGAACTTTTGTGGAACAAGCAGGTTGTGTGTTAGTGATTAGCAGACTGTACGTCAGTCCCTATACCAATGAAGGACTGCTGCAGTATAGGGCAGCGGTCAGCAGTAGTGCACGGCAACCCTATGTATTGTGGACCGATAGCGGTCCTTACAGAACAGCAGACTGTACCGCACTCAAGCCTATGTACCGTAGCACCCTATACCAAGTTACCAGTCCTTATAAGAACTTTTGTGGACCAAGCAGGTTGTGTATTAGTGTTTAGCAGACTGTACGTCAGTCCCTATACCGCTGAAGGACTGCTGCAGTATAGGGCAGCGGTCAGCAGTGGTGCACGTCAACCCTATGTATTGTGGACCGATAGCGGTCCTTACAGAACAGCAGACTGTAACGCACTCAGGCCTATGTACCGTAGCACCCTATACCAAGTTACCAGTCCTTATAAGAACTTTTGTGGACCAAGCAGGTTGTGTGTTAGTGATTAGCAGACTGTACGTCAGTCCCTATACCAATGAAGGACTGCTGCAGTATAGGGCAGCGGTCAGCAGTAGTGCACGGCAACCCTATGTATTGTGGACCGATAGCGGTCCTTACAGAACAGCAGACTGTACTGCACTCAGGCCTATGTACCGTAGCACCCTATACCAAGTTACCAGTCCTTATAAAAACTTTTGTGGACCAAGCAGGTTGTGTGTTAGTGTTTAGCAGACTGTGCGTCAGTCCCTATACCGCTGAAGGACTGCTGCAGTATAGGGCAGCGGTCAGCAGTAGTGCACGGCAACCCTATGTATTGTGGACCGATAGCGGTCCTTACAGAACAGCAGACTGTAACGCACTCAGGCCTATGTACCGTAGCACCCTATACCAAGTTACCAGTCCTTATAAGAACTTTTGTGGACCAAGCAGGTTGTGTGTTAGTGATTAGCAGACTGTACGTCAGTCCCTATACCAATGAAGGACTGCTGCAGTATAGGGCAGCGGTCAGCAGTAGTGCACGGCAACCCTATGTATTGTGGACCGATAGCGGTCCTTACAGAACAGCAGACTGTACCGCACCCAAGCCTATGTACCGTAGCACCCTAGACAGACCAAGTTACCAGTCCTGATAAAGAGCTTTGTGGAACAAGTGAGTTGTGAATGATTAGCAGACTGCAGCAGAAGGGCAGCAGTCAAGTATAATATTCTTTCTATATTTGGAAGAAAGAATATTATACGTGTACAAGCCTATTACCGTACCACTGATACCAGTCCTGAAAAGAACCTTTGTGGAACTAATAGTAACAGCAAGTCTTTAAAATTATCCTCACTGCCTGACACACTGCTTCCTGCCTGTCCCTATACAAATTGGCAAAAAAGAGTAGGCTGGAACGATTAGCTGGAACAGCTCTTTTGTGGACCTGATAGTAACAGCTAATGATGATGATGATGATGATGATGAAGAAAGACTAATCTGGCTGAGCTGTCCCTAAAATAGCAGCATACAGCGCTCTGTCCCTTTATCTAAACTGACAAAAGAAACTCAGGCTGCTGACCTAACACCTATACCAGTCCTGAAAAGAACTTTTGTGTACCAAATAGCTAGCGTTTTCTCTGTCCCTACTCCACACAGGATCCTTTCCCTACAGTGACAGAAGAAAGAATGTAAAATGGCCACCGGATCGGGTGTATTTATAGGTTAGGGGGAATGTCCAAGTGTCCATGAGCTGTCATGTCTCAATTGGTTGTCCTGTAACACATGATAAACGTGTCACGAAAGGTTAAAGTTCTTGTATACATTAAACACGTAAGTCCGCCGGGGCGAACGACGGAAAAAGGCGTTCGAACCCGCGGACGGCGAAAGTCGGAAATTCGCCGCGAAACGACCGCCGGGCGAACCGTTCGGCCATCACTAGAAGGTGGTTACACTTGTAAGCGGTACAAAATGCCCCTTATCTATCAATATCCAGCACTGGCCAAACGTACAGTGGTTCACTCAGAAGGTAGGCTATGCTCCAGAGGAGTAATATTATTTATGGGGTGAGGAATCACACGCCCCGAGTCACCTAATAAAACAGCAATTCATCTACCAAGGTCTCTCTAAATTCCAAAGTAGAATACATTTCAAGTATACATCAGGTTTTAGTGCTTTTATCCTCCTCTCTTATTCTTGTGTCCCCCAGCCTCAAAATTCTCAGAACCCCTTCCCAATTTCTTATCATGACTGTTTGTCCTATCCTATGTTTATCATAAATAGCTGGTTGTTAAGGCATTCCCCACTGAAAGCAGAATGTAAAGATAAGAAGAGCCACCATTTAAAAAAAAGGGAGGAAAAAAATAATAATAATAATTGCCACGAGGTCCTTTCAAAATTCATACCAGACACTTATCTGAGCATGCAGGCAAGGAAAGAGGGGGGATATAATGGTGCCACTCCTCAAACTATACCAGGCCACATGCCCTCAACATGAGGGGGGGTGAGGGGGTTGCTTTGAGGGGACTTCCCTTTCCCTAAAGCTTTTTGTCTCCATGTTGATGAGGACAAGGGCCTCTTCCCTACAACCCTGGCCCGGTGGTTGTGGGGGTATGGGGGGGGGACTTATCAGAATATGGAAACCCTCTTTAACACGGGGGCCCCCAGATCCTGCCCCCTCCTCACGTAAATAAGTATGGGGTACACAGAGTCCCTACTCATTCAACAAAAACAACTAGGCAAAGTAAATGAAAACCTCCAAAATAAATGTCCCCAAAGTAAATCCAGCATCAATCATGATAAACTTCAACCGCTGACCCGCACAAAAAAAGAAAATTAAGAAAGGATATGTAACCCAACACTTCCCATCGACCGACAACTCCACTTCCTACCCTTTGCGAAAAAAAACTAAGGGGCGAGGATCACCTGCTGATGTCACTGGGTGACCTTGGCCCTTTGTGATGTCATCGACTAGGGCATGCTGAGGACGATGTCACATGTGCCAGCACAAATTTCACAAGCATGATCCATCGCTATCAGTATCAGAAAACCAATCTGGAACAATGATGGACAGCGGAAGCTGAAGTAAGTGCACATAGACAGGAAGTGATCGAAAAAAGGGTAGAAGAGATTGACAGAAAGGATAAAAAAAAAGTGAAAACGATATATTATGAAAAACATTAAAAAAAACAAGGCAATTGTTTTTGAAACACTGTGCTTTAGCGTTCGAAAGATCACCCAACTAGGGTTTGGATCTACTTTAAACATTAAAGTGAAGTTGATAGGAATTCCTTAAAATGTGCACATATTTCTATAGTTTTCTTTCTATCTGAAACAGATATTAGGTATTTGGGTTCTCCTGCATTTCAGGTTTTAGTATGACACTCATATTGTGACATTTCCTGAACATACACACTTCTATGCACATTAACACTAAAACGATGCCATCCCCTGAATACATTAGTTGTTTTATTTTAGTCTGGGTATTATCGGCGGCGTGTCCCTCCCTCCTCCTGTCGCTCGGTGTTACAGTTCAGTCTTTCTAGTAATGATGAAAGAGTTCCTCTTCCTCAGCTAATTCAGGAGAGATCCTCCGTCCGCCGAAACATTTTCATGCAAATATCGCCGTACAGTTTCTAACCCCCTAATAGCTTCTTACAAATGATATGCCATTACAACGAGGTTTATTTAAACAAATTTAATACATCTTTAATCAAGCTGGAGAGCATTTTCAAAGGTCACGCTCCAAATCAGGATCTCCATACTGAGCTTATCAAAGTATTAGCTCAAGGGGGAGGGAGAATTATTTCCTGGACAAGTCATTTTAGGCAAATCTTTATTTACATTTTTATTCTGTTATTAAATTTTATTCCTTTCCCTCCTCCTTTGTGTCTCCATTTATGAACCTATCAGGAACTCGGTAAATGGGAAAATAACCGCATTGCCACATTTTCCGTAAGCGGTGTCTCATTCTCTTTAGCATTTGGAGGAAATGGCACACTCTGAATGGAAAATGCCTCAAACATCACTGTCTAGGGTGGCAGATTGAGATGGTGGTGATGGTGGTGGTGGGGGGGGGGGGGTTATTATGGTAAATTGAATCTATGCTGTATTTAAAGTGGGGCTTTCAGTTACTTTACAATTATTCAAGAACATATTCTTCACATCACAATAGATCAGCAATATAATTCTTCAAGAAGCTGGACCTTTAATCATTTAAAAAAAACTTTTTGAGCACCAGTTCAGTGACTTTGCAGAGGCTGAGATGATGCCATCAGTCAGCTGCAGATAGTAGGAAGCATTTTCCCAGTCTCTTCCCCTCCAGCAATCAGACATTGTAACTTTATAGCAAGTCACAAGAGGCTGCAGAAAGGGCTAATCTATGTCATATTTTTTATGTATACATCCAAGAACTGACCAGACATTTGAGATTTACATGACTGTGTCATCTCTGAGCTGGCATCTCAAATCAGATCCTGACCTTGCATGAATCCTGAACAAATATGGTTCTGTGCTTCTGGAGAGAAAAACAGATGAAGGGAGTACTGTGATCTCTGTGAAAGCGAATACATAATTGAAAGTGTTGCACTTACAAATCTAGTTATGCAGTATCTAGTAGTAGTAATCAGGGGCAGACTGACCATTCCTGCACTCAGGCACTGCCCGAGGGCCCCATGCCACCAAGAGGCCCCATCAGGGTTGTCAGCCTCAATAAAACCAAGGACAATATGTAAAAAATCTGTGTTTTTTTAAAAATCCCAAGATTATAGCTGCCCTGTCTCTCCAGTACCTTTTCAGTGTGTGTATTCTGTGTGTGTATACTGTGTGTGTATATTGTGTGTCTGTGTGTGTATAATCTATTGCCTGGGGGCCCCATAATCTCCTATTGCCCGGGGGCCCCATGAGTTGTCAGTCTGCCCCTGGTAGTAATAGTCATTACATTCAATTGAACTTGTTCTATAATGCTGAAGAGTGACTTCTTCAGTTCTAATGAGTGTCAGGAAACTATTCCAGCATTTATGTCCAAACAGGTAGCACCAGCACCTTGATCCAATCACCAGGTAGATGTTGTTGTCTAAGGATGTGAAAATTGTGGAACCACCATGCTCTAGCTGCATGATGCCATCCTTTGGTGTTTTCAAAAAATTCTAATCCTTCAATTTACATGGCTGAAGATGTGAATTGTTGCCAAAACTCCAGGGTGTAAAGTTCTGAGTCCTAGCAACTTGATGAATGTGAGATCCAAAGAGAAGTACATTTTGTGATAGTCTGGAAAAGATCTTTCAGTATCATCCCCATATCTGTAGTTAATGTGTCCAACTATCTAGTAGCTGGTCTCCCTCTTCTTCTGGTTCCTCATCATCATCAAGTTGTCTTGACATAATACAGGAGTAGTTTGCTGGGCCTTTCTTCTGTGCATTGTTAAGTTCGATGTTGTCTCCATTGTCATGTCAAATGTGATCTTCCACCTTCATTACTGCCCATCCGCTGCTGCTCAGATGGGTGGAACATCATTAGTATGGCATCTCTGCCGGAACCTGTCTGCCTTGAGAGGCCCTGCTGGTAGTGAAACTACCGACAGAATAGCTATAAGCTTCATAGATACACACAAGCCCCAGCAGAGCAACAAGCCTATTTACCATGTCCAGGGTGGACACACTAAAATGCCATTATATGTTAGGAAGACAGATGGTGTCAAAGGCCCGACACCTGTTAAATGATGGTTGTTCCAGTTTGATGTAGAGGGCCACTTCCATGCCTCTTGCAAACCAGTTGTCTTCTCTGTCCAAAATGTGCACCTCATTGTCCTCAAATGAATGTGTCTTTTCCTGGTGTAGGAAAAAATGCTGATTCTTGACCTTATGCAATTTGTGTGTTGAGATTTTCCCACAGACACATTACTTGATGGTTGTGTCAAACATCACATTCCATGGCTAACTTATGCTGCACTAGATCAGGAATGTGGCAACCAATGTTTTTTTCAGTTGTCTCCTTTGTTTTCCTTCCAGACTTTGGAATATTTTATCGATTAAAATCTCTGCCCAGATCAAGCCATATCATTATTTCTTTTTTTTTTTTAATGCTTAATGCTTTATTGGGACCTATGCAGCTTCTCTGTGACATTTTCTGGAGTTAAAACAGAACCAGATTTACCATAAGGCATATTTTCTTCCACAATAGTAGCAAGAATAGTCAACTCATCTAAGGATATTTATGCTGTACATTATATGATACTCCAAGCCAGGTTGAGACAAAGAAATCAATCAAATGCCTGTAGGCTCTGATGATGAAAATCCGGCCTTGGGTTCAAAAAAAATCCTTTACAATAAAAAAAAGGTTACGGTATATGCAATTGAGAATAAATGTTGCACTTTTTTACCCAACCCCTTCTTTTGCATCCTATTGTGACATCTAATGCCGTGTACACACGATTGGAATTTCAGTCAGCAAAAGACCAACGAGAGCTTTTCATCAGAAAATGCGACTGTGTGTATGCTCCATAGGAATTTAGCTGGCCGAATTCCCGCCAGCAAAAATTTTAGAGCATATCCGACGTGCAAAAACTCACGCATGCTCAGATTCAACTATGAGATGGAAGCTATTGGCTACTGAGTATTGAACTTCCTTTTTCTATTCCTGACGTACATGTTCTACGTCACCGCATTCTTGAATTTGGTGTGACCGTGTGTAGGCAAGTCAGCTTGAGCCAAAGCCCGTCGGGAAAACCATCAGAGCTTTTTCCAACCAAAATTCCGATCGTGTGATCGCCATTATTGTTTCTTCCTCCAGAAAGCTTAATTTTTCCTTGGCACCTTGGGGGTTCCAGAAGTGTTTTTTTTTTTTTTTTGAAGGGGGGAGGTGAAAGTAAGCTGAGTACAGGTCTGATGTGGCACTATTGGTGATGACTGTACAGCTGCAACCAAAAGCTGGCAAAGTGGCCATACATGGTTTAAATTTCAGAATCATATGAATTTGAAGCCATTGGTTGGTTTCCACCCAGCTCAGTCGATTTTTCAAACAAATTTTGTCTAACCAGGTAGAAAAATCAGATGCAGTCACTGTCCAGATGTTGAAGCAGCCACGGGTTTGATTGCAGCTCGTATATAATTATTAATATATATTAATATATATTGCAGCTTGCTGGCAGTAAAGATTCCTCCATCCGCACTGTTAAATGTGGATGGAGGAATTTCTATATAGCCATATCTATGCCTGCATAGGTCTATGGCTAGCCTTAAAGCATAACTCTAGTCTTTTGTGTTACTTTAAATAGTTCATATGGGCCAAGCTGCCCCAAACAAACTCTTTCCTTCCCTAACCGATGCACTCGTTGTCGGTACTGTGTAAACTGTATGTAGTATACAGTGTGGTACAGGAACTTCCCATCTGCTGCTGGAACAAAACTGAGTCAGGCTGAGTGCTGCTCAGCCATTCACAGGAAGCCTTGTATTCTATCAATGAATACAAGCTTTCCTCTAATTGGCTGAGGTAGAGATTGTGATGTTATCTGCTGCTGCCTCTCAACCTGAGCCAATCAGAGGAAATCCTGTATTCATTCTTAAAAATACAAGGCTTTTTCTATAAATAGTTGAGCGGCACTCAGCCCAACTGAATTTTGTTCTGGCAGCAGACAGGAAGTCCCAGTACTGCTGTCAGAACACAGCGCTGTACATTATATGTAGCCTTTGCAACATACAGTTCATATAGCGCTGACAACGGATACATCTATTAGTAAATTAAATAGCTTGATTAGGCCCAAAAGAACTATTTACCATGACACAAAATCTGGAGTTAGGCGTTGACCTGGTCATATACCAATGGAATTTAGTTTGAATGTTCATATGGAAATTCAGAAAATGTGTTCATCAGAGAATTCTTCCTTGACATTCTTGAGTCAACTAATTTTGTTTGAAAGCCCTTCCAGACTTGCATGGAATCCCACATGTTTTGAACAGGTTTCTTTTGTAACTAGAACATGTATGTGGATGGGGCCACTTACCCTGCATGCAGGGGTACCTTCCACTGTCTACATGCTCACCAACACATGGAAGTCAAACCTTATGGCGGTACCCCAGCTTAGAGATGAGCTGTACACCGTGTGCAGTAGAAAACGTACAGAGTGCTTCTGTAAAACGTGTTGTTCCATGTCACTACACACCTTTCTGTCAAGTATTTGCATTTAGGAGGGGCAATGCTGTGACACTGCCCTATCCACCAGTCCAGCGTACCTCTACCAACTTGCTCCCAGTGACAGAATGGGGTTTCACCGAGCACCGAGAGCAGACATCATGCGTGCTCTGGCTTAATCCCTGTTCCATACCATGCGGCCATGTATATAAGGTCTCCATACCACGGGTTTGGACTGTTACTTGAGGAGAACAGACTGCAAGGGAGGGAGCAAGATCACAAACCTCCTCACTACTGGAGGACTTTTCTCATACACCAGGTACCACGCTACATGACTGCCTGCTATGTACGTTGCACAAAATACTAGTTACCCATAGGAACTGCATTTCTCCTCCACTTGCCTTGCCGAGTAAACCCTAGAGTGGTGGACTTGCTTCATACCCCACATGTGCTTTACTGATGCTTTCCTTTAATACACCAGAAACAATTATGCACCCCTTTGAATGACTTTAGACCAGGCTTGGAACAGTTTGGCAACTTTTACTGTAACTTCTTGCAGAACAAATAACAGATACATAATAGTCAAGGCCTTAAAATTACGGTGGTGGCTGCCAAAGCATACCTTTACAGGTGTTAGTCCATAACTGGTAATCTCCATTGACTAGCAGTGCCAATTGAAACTGCAGCATATTCCAAGATTACATGCTGGCTCTCAAACGACCAGTCTCCATGAACTTGGTGTGTACCCTCACTCTCAAGCTCCCGTAGCAGGCCCCGGACCACAACTTTCCCCTATTTATGTATCACACAGGGTGGAAGGATGGCCCAAGACCAAAAAGCCCAGGAACTTTGATATTAAGTTTGGCGTTAAGGCTTTCTCCATCCTGGGCAAGCCAACTACAACTACAGAAAACCCACACTGTAGACAACCTGCCTATATGCACATCACAATATGTATATTTTTTTCTGAACGAAGACCACATTCATAGAATTTTGTTAATTTAAGAAAAAATTTCTATCCAGCTCCCTCAAATTTTCTCATCACCGTGGACAAAAATAAATTTTATGACACAGTGCAAGGACAAGCTCATCTAACACCCAGGGCGAAGATGCTAAACAGTGCCCCACCCCCCAAAATGTATTAGCATTACGTGTCAGCAAAAATCCTCTGCCTCACCCCAAAAAAATTTGAGCACTAAACTTCACACTTACCCCCTTACTTCCCTTTGCAAGCCAAAATTCTCCACAAACAAAAATTCCACCTTTTCCAATACAAATCCCCCCTTCCAGCTCAAATCCTCTCCCTCCCCAAACCCTCCACCCCCCTCTCCTCCTAGCACAAATCTTCTACCCTTCAAATTTCCCGTCTGAGCATAAATCTTCTCCCCACCCTCCAAATACCCCTCTCCCAGCACAAATCCCCAGAAACACCCTTTCCTGGCAGTAATCCTCCCCCCAAATTCCCCCACCTAGCACAAATACCCCCAATCATCTCTACTAGTACAACTCCTCCCCACCCCTAAATCGCCTGTCCTAACAGAAATTAATCACCTGTTCTAGCACCACCCCCCAAAATCCCCACCACGCCGAGGGCAGCTGTCCCTTCTGCCCACCTCTTATCCCGGCCCTGTCTTGGCCCCATTAGAACCATTATCCCCTATTAAACTGATAAACCGCAGTTTTTTGGGTTTTTTTTAAGCTGCAAGGCAATGTCATACTGTGCTAGTACATTATTTAAAACCTACCTTAGAATGAAACTTTCCAGCAGCGTGTTTTCACCGCTAAAATGCTTCCATCTTCACCTGGTTTTCCTTCTGAGTTCACAGACTCTGGCTGTTGGAGTGGTCGGAGCCGCAATGACATCACCTGAGCACATGTGTGCGCGGGAGCCACCATTTACAGCACAGGACTCTGAAGGAACTGCACGGGTATGCTATTCCTTCAGAGCGCATTCGTCTGTGAGGTCATCAGCTTCATGTACAGTAAATATCTCCTAAATGTGCGCCTTAATATAGGCTTACCTATAGGGCAAAAATTAGTGGTGGCTCGTCAATTAGGACGGGCCGCCCCCTCTCTCCACGCCACCCCCTATATGCATAATGGATAGATTCATGCTATGCATGAATCTATTCATGGCTGCTGCAGCCACCCCCTATTCATGTATCCAGCCCTTTTTGGGGCACGGGCACATAAATTACAGTGGCAGGGGATTTATTATTAAGCACCTGATTAGAGCCAGAGGCTCTAATAGGCTTCAAAATAGGATGGGCTTGGGTCGCAGAGCTTGCAACCGGAGCCCGACCAGGTGTCTTACAACAGTGAACAAATATTCGTGCTGAAACACTGATCCTCAATCCGGCCAACAGAAGCAGGCGTGAGGCCGTTTTCCGATTGGCCTAAAAGAGAAGACTCCCGATTGGCCACCCGGGGAGGAAAGAGAAAACGGAAGCCACCTGGAGAGCAGGAGAACGGGAGGCCGCCAAGCAGGTTAAATTGATTGTATAGTGATTTTTTTATCTTTTACCTACAGGTAAGCCTATAATAAGGCTTACCTGTAGGTAAAAAGAATATCTCCTAAACCTGTACGGTTTAGGAGATATTCTCCTTGCAATGAGCCGCTGACTTCAGCAGCGCATGCGCTCCAGGGATTCTCGACTGAAAGTCCAGCAGATGCCGGACCTTACTGGAGCGACGGCATTGCGGTTCCGGCCACTCACAAGGCCGGAGCCGCGATACCCAAAAGACACGCCGAGGGAAAATGTCAGCTCCCTCGGCATGGACCGAGCTCGCCTCCTGACGCCTCGTTCTAAGGTAAGTATTTCATAATGAGCTAGTATGCGGTGCATACCAGCTCATTATGCCTTTTGCCTTACAGGTGTAGAAAAAAAAAAGTCAGCGGGTTTACTACCGCTTTAAGCCGCCGGTGATGGAGAGCAGGAGAACAGGGAGGCCGCCGGTGATGGGGTAAGTGCTACCGACCGACGCCACTGGCGAAAAATGATACTTTGGAGTTTACTCCCACATCAACCATTAGAAGATGTTCTCAAAAAATTTCCAACGAAATTCTACTGGCATAAGGCCAGCTTAAGTTTTCATCACTCCAATGCGCTACACGTTTATTTCAACAATTCTTTCACGCTTGCATCCCTTTAAGCAACTCAATTTTTTGATTTACGATTGCTATTCTACCTCTGTGGAAGTTGTTTGTGCTATGTTTGTTTTTTTTTTGTTTTCTCCCTTTGTTTGTTTAAAGCAAGTTTCCTTCTTGCGAGCAAGCCTGTCTCCTTTCTTTCCAGGCATCTGCCTTTGTTTCATCCTCCGTAACTTTCGGTTAAGGTGAAACATCAAAAGTTCCGGCACCCGCCAAGCCCCCCGTGATAAATGACATGAATAACATTTGAGACGTGCTGTTAAATATTTATGCCCGGACGATGAAAGTAAGGAGCGCGCAGGAACCCCTGGAAGAATAAATATATTTACCTAAATAAATTACTAAGACAAATACACTCCTGTGTGCTTGGTACCAATAAACACTAGATATTCGCTAAATTGTTGAATACAAATGGCTCATTTGCTTACCATGTACACCGAGATCTATAACATAACACATTGCCTTTGCTTTGCATACATATTTCAATATTCATCATAAAAGCCTTTGCTTATGTGTCAATATACATTACTTTGCATACATTAAGGTTTTCCCACCTCCCCTCCGCCGTTAACCGTTGAGAGCCGCGCCATAGAATTAGGCAGATCTTATCTGCTAATTAACCCTTCGGCTGCCCGTCCCTTTCTTCTTTCCGTGACATTTGCACAAAATGAATTGCTTACTTTGACACCGCTAACTAAATAAAAGCGGGCCGGGACTGATAGTATGAAAAATGGATTTTCATTATAGCTTCATTGATTCTTGTAAATAAGAGCCGGAGGCCTGCTCCGAAAGGCTCCAAACAGTCATAATTTAATCTGAGGTGACATAGACCAATATGTACGTGGACAAAAATTATCCTTGAATATTAAACAACAGCCCGGAGACAGAGGGAAGTGTTACAGACGAATTTAAATGCATGCAGATCGGCGGGGGTAACGTATTTAAAAACAGAAATTAAACAACGCCCGTCATAAATCACGCTCAGCGCCCCGTACGGTCGGCTTGTTATTCTGGCGTTTAAGGAAACCTGAAAGGTTAAGGCAGTCAGTGCATTAAATCGTACAAGGATAATTAATACTTTTGTGGTGGCTATTTATAAGAAATGGAAAATATAGTGAGATCAGCCATGGCACGGCAGTAATTTGAGGAGGAAGTAGAGACAGCGTGACTCAATAGTTTTAACTGGACAAATGTCAACTGGACTAATGATGCTGTGTCCTATTTAGGAGGCCTTGAAAAAAAAAACGTTATATTGTAAATAGTGTGTTTTTTTGTTTTTTTTTAAGAGGGATTATTAAACCCAAAACCAAAAATGTAATATATTGCAGTTTAACAATGATAGATGTGGTGGCTGCATTTGTTTTCTTTTTTTTAGGCATTTAGAGGAGATTAGAGGTGGGGCATTTAAAGCGGGAGTCCCCTGGGAGTCCGCCGGGAGTCCGCGTTTTTTTTTTTTTAAAAGCCAGCACCTACAAATACTGCAGCTGCTGACTTTTAAAACAGTGACACTTACCTGTCCAGCGCGCCCGCGATGTCGGCACCCGAAGCCGATCTCTCGATCGTCTCTCGGGTGCTGCCGCCGCCATCTTGGGTATAAGAATCAGGAAGTGGAGCCTTACGGCTTCATTTCCCGGTTCCCTACTGCGCATGCGCGAGTCGCGCTGCGCAATAAGGATGAACCCGCTGCCTCTGGGATCTGTGTTTCCCAGCAGGCAGCGGGGGACTTTCGGAAAGGGGCGTAATCTACGCCCGGTTCCGCAGAGAGCTATCCCGGAAGTGGGTGCAGATACCTGTACTGTACAGGTACCTGCAGCCCCCTCCCCCCTGAAAGGTGCCAATTGTGGCGCCGGAGGGGGGAGGATTCCAATGAGCGGAAGGTCCACTTTAGGGTGGACCTCCGCTTTAAGGGCAGAAAGTCTGAATGTACCAAAATTGCATTCAGGAGAGGAGCGTTTGGGAAAAAAAGACACAAGGGGGTTATTTACTAAAGGCAAATTCACTTTGTACTACAAGTGCAAACTACAAGTGCAAAGTGCACTTCAAATTACACTGAAAGTGCATTTGGAAGTTCAGTCGCTGTAGATCCGAGAGGAACATGCAAAGAGAATAAAAAACAGGGTTTTAGCTTGCACATGATTGGATGATAAAATCAGCAGAGCTTCCCCTCATTTCAGATCTACCCCTAAGCCCTTTTACACACGGTCGGACATCCCAACAACAAAATCCGTCGGATTTTGTCCGAAACTTGTGTTGCATACACACGGTCGGACAAGGTTGTCGGAAAATCCAATCGTTCAGAATGTGGTGACGTTTTTTCGTTACGATGGGACTACGTTCAGGCTAGTAGCCAATAGCTTTGGTCTAGGAATTTGATCTGAGCATGCGTGGCACTTTGTCCGATCGGAATTCTCTACAAACGATCGGACAAAGTCCCATCGGACCATGTTGTCGGAAAATTTTATAGCCCAGCTCTAAAACTTTGTCGGTCGGATATTCAGACGGAAACAGTCCGATGGAGCCCACATACGGTCGGATTATCCGATAATACGGTCCGAGGGCTTAGATTTACAGCGACTGCACTTCCAAGTGCACTTTCAGTGCAATATCAAGTGCACTTTGTACTTGTAGTGCAATGTGGATTTGCCTTTCGGAAATAGCCCCCAACGTGCCCAATCACTTTCCTGCTAGGAAAAGGGTGTTTTCAAATAGGTTTATAAAGCATTAAAGCGGTTGTATTGTCTGCTTGGTCATTTTATACCTACAGGTAAGCCTATAATAAGGCTTACCTGTAGGTAAAAATGAATATCTCTTAAACTTGTACAGTTTAGGAGATATTCACCTTGCATGCAGCCGCTGACGTCAGTGGCGCATGCACAGTGAAGGTCCGGCGTATCGTGACAGAACTTGCCGGAATGGAGGGCTCCCACATGCACGTGCCATGAGTGGGAGCTTCGTTCTAAGATAAGTATTTCATAATGAGCTAGTACGCAGTACATACTAGCTCAATATGCCTTTGCCTTACAGGTTTTTTTGTTTTTGTTTTGTTTTTTGGGCATACAACTGCTTTAACCACTTGCTGACCAGAATGGCACGGCTGGGTGAAACAACGTTTTGTAATGTCGCTTCGCCCTGTGGCCACTAGGGGCACGCACGTGCACCCGCTGCTCGCCCTCGGAGTCGATGCAAATGCCTGCCGGTCGCGATCACCACCTGCCTCCCATGATCGCTGGTGACACACCGAGAACTGGGATCTGTGTGTGTATGTAAACACACAGATCCCGGTTCTCTGAGGGGAGAAGAGACTGATCGTCTGTTCATACTAAGTATGAACAGCGATTTTTCATCTCCCCTAGACAGTCCCATCCCCCATTCAGTTAGAACACAGAGAGGGAACACAGTTCACCCCTTGTTCACCCCCTAGTGTTAACCCCTTCCCTGCCAGTGACATTTTTACAGTAATCAGTGCATTTTTATAGCACTGATCGCTGTATAAATGACAATGGTCCCAAAAATGTGTCATAAGTGTCCGATGTGTCCGCCATAATGTCGCAATCCCTATAAAAATCGCAGAGTGCTGTCATTACTAGTAAAAAAAAAAAATAATAGTAAAAAATTCTATAAATCTATCCCCTATTTTCTAGACGCTATAACTTTTGCGCAAACCAATCAATATACGTTTATTGAGATTTTTATTACCAAAAATATGTAGAAGAATACATTATCAGCCTAAACTGAGGAAAAAATTGCTTTAAAAAAAAAATGAGGATATTTATTATAGCAAAAAGTACAAAATATTGTTTTGTTTCAAAATTATCGGTCTTTTTTTGTTTATAGCGCAAAAAATAAAAATCACAGAGGTGATCAAATACCCCCAAAGAAATCTCTATTTGTGGAGGAAAAAAGGACATCAATTTTGTTTGGGTGCAGCACCGTATGACCGCGCAATTGTCAGTTAAAGCGACGCAGGGCTGTATCGCAAAAAAATGTTCCGGTCATTCAGCAGCCAAATCTTCCGGGGTCGAAACGGTTGCTACTAAACCCACAACTGTAAAATCAGTCTGTATATGCAGTAAAGCATGGAACCTTAATCCTCTGCATTGTGTAAAAAGGCTGTTTGATCCTGTCTTCTCTTACCCTCCCTTCCTTCCACTGTCCCCTGATAATTTCCTGATAGCACAGAGTCTATAGAGTCAGGCTGCACATGCTCAGTTTGGTGTGTATTGCGAGAGATTTTCTTGGGAGAGTGCATGTGATCAGCACAGGGCCAATCAGCACTCTCCAGACAGAGGGTCAGAAGTATTACAGTCTCATAGGATAGTCAGAAAACTACTCCTACAAGCTTTAACCAGTGCTTAGCTGGACATGATCAAAGTCACAAGACTGTTATATACCGCTGATGAGAAAAGGTATTTAGCAGTTTATATTTACTAAAGCTATTGCATTTCCATGTTCTGTGTACTGTGGTAGACCAGATATAGTGAATGCAGGGTCCTGGGTTTAGTAACACTTTAAGATTAGTTAGAATTCCACTTTACCCACTTGCCGACCCACCATAGTACATATATTGTGATGGAATGGCTTCTACAGGCACTGCAACATACCTCTATGGTGCTGCCAGTTTCCGGGTTTTGGGCGTGCCACACTCCCCTGCCCGCATACTCCACTTGGATTTGACACAGTGGAAGTCTGTCAGCAGATCCCGGTCAATGATTCATGGCTGGGACCTGCTGATTGGCTGTGTCCAATCATAGCCCAGAGCACTGTGTTTATGATCAACACAGGGTTCTGAACAGAGGGAACGATTGCATTGTTTCAGGGAACACAAACAAATCGATCTGTAGAAAAAATCAGCACACAATACACGCATTACACATTATTGGGCACACAATTAACCCCTTGATTTCCCCTACATGTTAACCACTTCCCATTCCATTAGTACCGTGACAGTGTATAATAGTGGCAGTTGGTCAGTTCCCACAAAGTGTCAGTTAGTGTCGGATTGGCTGCTGTACTATCACAGTCCCACTATAAATCGTTAATTGCTTACTAGTATAAAAAATAAACAAATTCCAGTGTATATATACTATAGTTTGTAGACACTATAACTTTTAAGTAACCCCCGCTGGCTCTAATGCCCCGTACACACGATTGGATTTTCTGACTGTGAATGTGAGCTTGTTGGCTGAAAGTCCAACTGTGTGTATATTCCATTGAACATTTGCTGTCGGACTTTCTGCCAACAAATGTTGGATAGCAGGTTCTCAAATTTTCCGATCACCCGACGTACAAAAGTTCACACATGCTCGGAATCCAGCAGAAGGAGCTACACTGGCTATTGAACTTCCTTTTTCTCGGCTCGTTGTAAGTCTTGTACGTCACCACGTTCCCACGTGGCCAACATTCGTGTGACCGTGTGTATGCAAGACAAGTTGGAGCCAACATCCTTCGAACAAAAAATCCACGGTTTTGTTGTCAGAAAGTCTGACCGTGTGTACGGGGCATAAGACTCTGAATTCAGCGATCAAACACCACTGACGCTTTGTTCTCAGAGCTCCCTAAGCAGAGAGATGATGACTGTTAGTCACTGCTGTCTCCTCTGCCCGCCCCCTCACTCACTGGAGTGCTGGGCTGTGGATAGGGCGGGATCAGCTAGCTCAGGCTCTCAGCAACTTTGCTAGGCTGAGCCGGGTGTCGGTCCAGGCTGGGGCAAGATTGTCACAATGAAGTTGGGATCCGCCCACGTGCCTGGACCGACACCCAGCTCAGCCTATCAGCAAGTCCCTGAGAGCCTGAGAAGACTGCTCCAGCCCTCTCCGGCTCTGTGACGTCAGCTGACAGCGGGTCACAGGAGTACAGAACGAACTGCACTTCTGTGATCCTCAGAAGAAGTACAGCTAAACGAGCTTTCGATGTGTAGCTTTATGTGCACACTATGCAGAGCACACAGTACAGAAACTGTAATTACTGCAGCTGCCTGCCTGTGGTATAGGATCAGAAGAGCACCAGCAATTGGAGTAGCTTTAAGTGCACACTATACAGAGTACACAGTACACCAACTGTAATTACTGCAGCTGCCTGCCTGTGGTATAGGATCAGAAGAGCACCAGCAATTGGGGTAGCTTTAAGTGCACACTGTGCAGAGTACACAGTACACCAACTGTAATTACTGCAGCTGCCTGCCTGTGGTATAGGATCAGAAGAGCACCAGCAATTGGGGTAGCTTTAAGTGCACACTGTGCAGAGTACACAGTACACCAACTGTAATTACTGCAGCTGCCTGCCTGTGGTATAGGATCAGAAGAGCACCAGCAATTGGGGTAGCTTTAAGTACACACTGTGCAGAGTACACAGTACACCAACTGTAATTACTGCAGCTGCCTGTGCTATAGGATCAGAAGAACACCAGGCACGTGGGCAGATCCTGACTTCATTGTGGCCATCTGGCCCCATCTGACTCAGGCTATCTATCGAGTCGCTCAGAGCCTGAGCTGGCTGCTCCCGCCCTTAGCACTGCAGTGAGTGAGGGGGGGAGGCAGAGCAGACAGCAGTGACCAAACGAGGTTTGGCAGTACTTCTCCTTTAAATATGTTTTATAACAGAAAGTAAAACTTTTTTTTTATTTTCAAAAAGTATTTTTTGGTTATATAATAAAAAATATAAAACTCAGAGGTGATCAAATACCACCAAAAGAAAGCTCTATGTGTGGGGAAAAAAAATATATGAATTTAATTTGGGTACAGTGTTGCAATTACCAGTAGCTCAGTGTCAAATAGCACAAAATGCTCTGGTCATGAAGGGGGTAATACCTTCCAGAGCTCAAGTGGTTAATAATCAAGGGTACTAGAGGTATATATAAAATAAATGTGGAGTGCCAGACAGGTGTTTTCCCACCAACAGTTACACAACCAACGTGTCCGGTAAATTCGGAAACATCTTCCGTTATGTCTTACAAGGTTTTGTTTGCATACGCAGAACATATTTCTCCGAAAATGTTAATTATTTTTTTTTGTTTCCTTCTACTCACCTCTTCCTTATTTATTTTGGTAAACGTTGCAAAAGGGAACACTGTAATGTTTTTACTGGCAAAAGAAAAACCTTCGAATTGCAACATCGTGTCAACGGACTACGAGTGCTATTTAAGGTGACCTGGCGTGGGCAAGCTGTCCAGATGTACTTCTGTTATTCTGCTGACGGTATAACGGCTACAAAGAGGGGGAAATGGAAGCAGATAGGTGACTTCTTTTGAAAGAGCACATAATCTGTCGGGTTAATGTGCAATGAGCCCTGGGGGGAGCACATGTCAGACAGCCAGATTGGGACTGGCTCGCAGCAAAAAGAACAAAAGACGGTTTAAATTATGTCCATCTTAATATGAAGCCATCTTTAGATCATATGTGCCACACAAGAGTTGGGGAATTCGAGAATCGGCTGTGATGTTTAAAAAAAAATAAAAAAATGTTTTCAAGGAAAATGACTTCCATTGATATCTAGTGTTTATTTGACTATTATAAATACGCCATTAACAAGTTCTCCTAGTTGTGGCAATCATCTGGCAGTTTAAAGACATTTCAAACACATTTCAAACTCAATTAAAGGGAAAATAAATAGAATTTTTATTTGAGATTTATGTTGATTTATTATTGTAGGGATTACCTGTAAATAGCTTTTTATATGTGGATTCCACTTTTTACTTAAATCTCTGTGCCTTGTTTTGAGATTACAGATTCAAGTGACTGTCTTTGGGGTGTATTTATAAAAAAATAACAAAAATAAATGCAGAACTGTTCATCCTGTGAATTTTAAACTGCATGTACATTTGTTCAGTATAAATTATTATTATTATTATTATTATTATACAGGATTTATATAGCGCCAACAGTTTGCGCAGCACTTTACAACATGAGGGCAGACAGTACACTTACAATACAAATCAATACATGAGGGATCAGATGGCCCTGCTCCTTATGCCACATACACACGACTGGACTTTTCGAGGGACTAGGTCCGACGGACTTTCGGCGGAGTTCTGACGGACTTTCCCAATGAACAGACTTGGCCACACACAATCACACCAAAGTCCGACGGATTCGAACGTGATGACGTATGACCGGACTAGAATAAGGAAGTTCACAGCTAGTAGGCAATAGCTGCCCTAGCGTCGGTTTTTGTCCGTCAGACTAGCATACACACGAGCGGATTTCTCGGTAGGAACTGGGTCCGGTGGAGTTCCGGTGGAAAAATGTAAAACATGTTCTATTTCTAAAGTCCGCCAGATTTTTGGCAAGCAAAGGTCCGATGGAGCCCACACAAGATCGAATTGTCCGATGGACTCGTTCCGTCGGACCATTGCTGTCAAAAAGTCCGGTCGTGTGTACGTGGCATTAGAGCTTACAATTTAGATGGGGGAGAATCAAATGTTTAGGCTATTTTCTCTCCAGGTCAAATCTTCATTCAGACAGAATAAAGGGAATGAGTAAAAAATATTGCATTATGGCCACTAGATTGAGCATGTGACCATAGGAAATAAATATTTTAAGTGGTTCTAAAGTCAAGACATTTTTACTTTAAAGTAATTGTAAAGGTTCGTTTAAAAATAAATAAATAAATAAACATGTTTTACTTACCTTCTATGTGCAAGGGTTTTGTACAGAGCAGCTCAGATCCTCCTCTTCTGGGGTCCCCCTGCGGCGCTCTTGGCTCCTCCTCAAGTGCCCCTACGGAGAGCCGCATTCCATGGGGGGCACGTGGGTGTGCTCCCGAGTCCTGCTGCTGCGTCCATTGGCACAGACAGCAGGACTCGTCCCCACCCCCTGGCTCCCGTGTCACTGGATTTGCTTGAGAGCAGCGGGAGCCAATAGAAAATATTTATGGCATTTTTATTTTATTTTTGTTTTTTACTAGTAACGGTGATGATGTGTGATTTTTGTCAGGCCTTCGATATTACGGCGGACAGATTAGACAGTTTTGACACTATTTTGGGACCATTCACATTTATACAGCCAACAGTGCTATAAAAATACACTGATTACTGTATAAATGTCACTGGCAGGGAAGGAGTTAACACTAGGGGGCGATCAAATGGTTAAATGTGTTACCTAGGGAGTGATTCTAACTGTGGGGGGAGGGGACTGACTGGGGGAGGTGACCGATCGGTGATCCTCTGTGCTGGGAACACACGATCAGTCTCTTCTCCCCTAGCAGGACATGGATCACGACCGGAAATCGCGGGTGCCTGGTGGACATCGTGGCCACCATGCATGCGCATCAAGTGGCAGGCGTGCACACCCCCTAGTGGCAGGGAAGCTGAGGACGTCATAAGAGACACCTTGCAGCTGTCATTTGACTATACGCGGGATGGGAACAGGTTAATATTTTTCATAACTTTGTTTTTTACTACTGTGTCTTTCTGCCTCCTTGTAATGTCCTTCCTGAGCATATTCTTCCCCCAACTTCTGTTTGTATGTGTAGCACTGACCCCCGAAGGAGCTTCTAAATTTTTTTGGGCCTGTACTCTGCTAGTGAACCCCCACTGACTCGGCTCAGTCCCCTTGGCACAGCTGTGGTGCAAAGTTAGTGTGGAACTAATGGTGAAGGATAACCCCACAATATGCAATATAATAACAGTATACCTTTGTTATTACCTGGGTATCCAATGGCTCCACCTGCTGGAAAAGGAACACTCCACACCAGTTGTACTTAACCAAGAAAGTATATTTACTGAGGTTAGTGTAAAATAGTAATTATAGTATTCGCACTGTCACACCAACATAACATGACAGTACAGTAGAAACACACAACAGTATGCACATGTACAGTTGTCTTAAGTGATCCCTGAGAATGTGTCTCCAATTGGGACTAGTACTCAAAGTGACTACACCTTACTCTGGGCACCTTCCCACTTCCAGCACACTCTAGTAGCTATATAAATGCAGGATCAATAATTAATTACAACACAATCCCTAGAGAGTTCCCCCTACTTTAATAGGATGCAGTCTTTGATCTTCTTTCTTCTGCTAGCTATAGTTGCTGTAACAATTGTAATCCAACAGTAATCCGACAATGGAACAACAAGGGTTAACGTGAGATGATTATTAGAACTGTTCCCGTAGTGTGATACACCTGTAATTGCCTCTGGTATAACACAGTGTTAATAGTGAAGTGAAGGATAGGCTTGAGGCCTGCTTAAGCTCAGTCTGTCTATTAAATTCTCCTCCGTGGAACTATAGGTCCCAGCAACACTGTGCCAAAGTCTAGGTGTATGCAAGTGAGTTAGGAAATGGTGGGCAACCGCCCTCTCACCAAACTGGGTCTGAAGAATAAGTCAGCTCCACTCTGCTGGTCTCAGTCCATTTGCTGTGGCCACACCTCCGCTTCACAAGGTCACCAGGAGCTCTCAGTTACCTCCATCAGGGTGTCTCTGGATCCTTCCCGATCCAACCAAACTGCTGTCCCAGCACGCTGTGGTGTGAAGTCCTCCTCTGGCTTTAGATTGCTGCTCCGCAGGCTGCAGTTTTCTGGAGACCTCCTCACAGGCAGGCCATGTGTCCAGAAGAGAAAGAAAATGGCCGTGCTGGCTCTTTATAGCCTACCCAGCATGCAGTTTAGTACAGGGTGGTCACAGGAAGATCATCTGGCCTTCTGGGTAGATAAGGTCATAACCAAAATGTAAACAACAGTCACTTCCTGTTATATTTCCAACATTATGAAAAGGAAAATCATCCAAGTCCACTTCCAGTTTTGGTCACTAGATGGCACCAAATACTAAGGAATAACATTGTCCATAGGTTTACATTGTATTCACATTAACATTGCATTAATAGGCAAAAATGTTAGCGCTACATATGCAGTGCACATTAGTTGCAGGTATGTGCACTGCTCTATGCTGTATTCCATAGTTGATCTTGGGTGCGAGTAACAAAGGTTGGCTATGTTCCTGTCTACAGTGGGACCATGGAGAACAAATATAGCCATCTTTTAAAAGGAAGTCAGATCACAGCAGCAAAAAAAAAAGGAATTTGGAGATTCGGAGGAGGCTGAGAACAATAGAGGGGAATTTTCTTAGTTAAAAATACATACTGGAATAGATTTTCTTTTAAAAGCAGAGTTTATTATCACTTTACCTAAAATACAATTGCACGCACAGTATCCTGAGCAGATTTCAAGTAGATCTAAACTATAACTGGGTTATGTTCAGTTTATAAAGTTCTGGATCATAAACAATTGTAATGTGTTATTTATTTATTTATTTATTTTAATGCAGTTTTTACCGTTTCTTTTCTTTTTTTTTTTTTTCAGTGCCACTAGTCACCTCTAGCCTCATTCAGCCTTTTCCTGTCGGTATGACCTCGCTTCAGTGTTGGCTGCACATCATTTCTCTGGACCTTGCTGATAGTGACTGTGGTGTACCATTAGGGTTGCCACCTGTCCAGGATTTACCTGGACAGTTCAGGTTTTGAATCATGTGTGCAGGTTTTAGTCCACCTGAAACCCGGACAGATTATTCAGACCAGGCTGTGGCTCCCCAAGTAACCAAGATGGTCATACACAAATCTGTTGCCGTCTGGAAGCTGCGGGCAGCTGTTTGGGGGCAGGTTTAACTGAAGGGTGGGGTGATAATGTCAGCAAGAGAAATTTGGCCACACTTCACGGTGTGCCAAGGCGCGCTCTGTGCGCTACATTACTACTTTCCTTGGGTCACCCAAATGTATCCCAGGTCTTTTATAATCCTATAGTATTTACAGCAAAAAAAAATTAAAATTGCCCTGCTAAAGTGTTTGAGTTTGGCTTGAAGAAAAGGTGGCAACCCTATGTACCATGCTTGGGTAATGTGCATAGGCACAACCACTTTTTGACGAGGGTGCGTGGGAAAAAGCTGTCACCCCAAAACAAGATTGCTTGACCAATGTCCTTCATGCAGTATCCTTAGGAATTCTATGAATGAAATTTGCAGATTTAAAAAGCTTGACAACAGTTATTTTAAATTACATTAACGCGCATAAGTATTTTAGGTATACTGTAGGTAAAAATACTGAGGTTTTAGGTCTTGTTAAGACTTGAGGTTGGGGACGTTAAAAACACGTAGTTGAGCAGAATTTTTTGCACCCCCCCAACCACTCCCCTTAAGCTACAAATGCAGTGGACAGGGAAATCCCGTCAGAATTCTGTCGGGAAAACCATCAGAGCTTTTTCCGACCAAAGATCCAATCGTGTGTACTCGGCATAACTGTGTGCAATGCATGAAGTTCCGACATATTGCGTTGAAGCATTAATGGGGTTAAAACAGGCAGTGACGAAGAATCACATTGCCCAATTTGGATCACTTTTCAGGGGTACAGTGGTTTAGACTAAACTTAGCCTAAAGCTGGCCATAGATGACTATTTTATTTTTTAACCAGCCAGTGGACTGATTGAAAAAAAAGCAGTACGGATTCCCCCATCAATACACAAGCAAGATGAATGGGGGGATCCTCCCAGCTGTATTATTGTAATCCGACAGTGGAGACTCTTCTGCTCTCAGAATACACTTATCAGCTTTGCCGTGCTGATCAAACAAACATTTACCAACAGTCTTGTTTCAGAGAAATTTGATCATTAGATTGACTCCTCTTAAACTGGAATGGCCATAAGTGGATCGAAATTCATTAGGTTCAGCAGGAAATTTCGATCCATCCATGGCAAGCTTTAGTGATTGGGTTTAGCTCTACTTTTATCTTAAAAGAACAACTTTACTTTTGGGAATAAAGCCCCCCCTCCACCCTCATCCCCTGGGGGCAGGCAGCTGGGGCTCATACTTACCTTCTGCACCAATCCAGTGATCTTATCGCTGACCCAGCCAAACCCTCTGTATTCTGCAAACGTGCACCACAGTCCCATTCATTTCTATAAGCACCCATACTCAGAGAGGCCTTCAGTGGTTGGCGCTCCCCATAGGAATGAAAGGGCCAGGGTGCACATTCGAAGACTAAGGAAGAGTTGTCTCGGTAAATGTTGACGGTAAGATTACTGAATCGGGGCTGAAGATAAGTCCAGGAAGATGCCTAGACTCAGGGCAGTGGGGGGCTTTATTACTGGACAACTTCAGCAAAGGTTAGGTTATCTGTTAAGGCTGAACACTAAATCTAAATCAGAAATCTAAACACATCAATAGAAGATTGTTGAGTACTGTTTGTTCAGAGGGGGTATTAAAGGACAGGTACAGATTGTTTACTTTTATAACATTTTCCAAGTCCAATATTTCTATCTTAGAAGTACAAACTCATTAAAATTCAACCGTAAAACAGCTAAACACATTCTAAAATAGTACTTTCCCAGAAGTTAAGGCGGCCATACATGGATTGAAATTCAACCGGTTCAGCAGGGACCAGCTGAAGTCCGATCTACAGTACTTGTTGACATTCATGGTTCCCTCAAGGAACTGTAGCTCTCCAGTGTCGGCAGCACTCATGCAGCCCCAGACCATGACACTCCCACCACCATGCTTGGCTGTAGGAAAGCCACACTTGTCTTTGTACTCCTCACCTGGTTGCCACCACACACGCTTGTCATCTGAGCCAAATAAGTTTATCTTGGTGTCATCAGACCACAGGACATGCTTCCAGTCCTTAGTCTGCTTGTCTTCAGCAAAATGTTTGCAGGATTTCTTGTGCATCCTCTTTAGAAGAGGTTTCCTTCTTTGATGACAGCCATGCAGACCAATTTGATGCAGCGTACAGCGTATGGTCTGAGCACTGACAGGCTGACCCCCCACTCCTTCAATCCCTGCAGCAATGCTGACAGCACTCATCTATTTCCCAAAGACAACTTCTGGATATGACGCTGAGCGCGTGCACTCAACTTCTTTGGTCGTCCATGGCGAGGCCTGTTCTGAGCAGAACCTGTCCCGTTAAACCGCTGTATGGTGGCCACCGTGCTGAAGCTCAGTTTCAGGACCTCTGCAATCTTCTTATAGCCTAGGCCATCTTTAAGTAGAGCAACAATTCTTTTTTTCAGATCCTCAGAGAGTTCTTTGCCATGAGGTGCCATGTTGTACTTCCAGTGACCAGTATGAGAGAGTGATAACGATAACACCAAATTTAACATGCCTGCTCCCCATTCATACCTGAGACTATGTAAAACGAATGAGCCACATGACAACGGGGAGGGAAAATGGCTAATTGGGAACAATTTGGACATTTTCACTTAGGGGTGTACTCAATTTTGTTGTCAGCGGTTTAGATATTAATGGCTTTGTGTTGAATTACAGGCATTACAGGCATACCCCACCTTTAAGTGCACAATGAGGTTTATTTACTAAAGCTGGAAAGTGCAAAATAAGGCTCACTTCTGCATAGAAACCAATGAGCTTCCAGGTTGTAATTTCTTCAGTGTTGTCACATGAAAAGATATAATAAAATATTTACAAAAATGCGAGGGGTGTACTCACTTTTGTGAGATACTGTATGTATGGGCAGGCTGGTTGTATAGATGTTGATCTGCTGATCAACTTCTGTGCAACCAGTCTGCTTGGTTTTTCCTGAACAAACAGTGCCTCTGGCTATAGCACAGTGGGAGTGATTCCCCTATCCACATTGAGAGTGAGGAAGGGAGAATCAGGTCTCTTTTCTTTTTTTTTTTTGCTTGGTTGAATGACAAAAAAATGATTAATGTATGGCCAGCTTTAGATTAACATGCATGGAATAACTAGCTAACCTTTAACATCATAACTCAGACAGCAATCTTGACATACAGTACAACACATCTGTGTTACTGAGTATTCTCCGAGGAAACCTTGACTTGTGTTTACAGCCTCTTATGAGAGCAAGGCAGATGAGACTAAAGTTATGTACCATGCTATATGTTACTATGTGATCGGCGCAATGAGACTCAATTTGAACATCTGTCTCTGAGCATTAATGTATGCTGCTGCCGATCTCCAGAGGTATCATCCTGAGATATGAATTGTCAGTAGGAATTAGAGACTACAACTACTGAGGTGTGTTAAATAATAGTGTGTGATGCGATCTATCTGCAGTTCTTATCTAATATGCTATTGTTGCTGATTTGTTGATCTGAAGACAATAAAAGGAAGTTATGGAGTTGTAGGTGTAGCACTACCCCCAAAGGAGCCGCTGTTGTTTGAGTCCCCTGTTCTCAGTGCCAACTACTCTCTAGGCAACACTGCACTCTATGACACAACAAAGCTGAAAAAAATCAGGATACCTGCCTAATAGAACAAATTGCAACAACAATAAAAGACAATAGAGGCAAATTACAGTTTCCCGAATAACACATTTTGGAAAAAAGATATGATCAAAACTACTAATAATAGGCACCTGAGTCCTGGTTTAAGGGGCAAAGTCTATACTTCCAAGGTACTGACTAAATTACTTCCCTAATCACGGGAAATATAAATAGAAGGGCTATATAAAACAATCCTTATTAAGTTACCCTCCCACTTGTCGGTGGAAAATGTCAGTCTGTGGCTAGCGTTGGGGCCCAAGAAAACATTGAAGTGCTTTTAAACAGAGTTTCTCTTGCAATTCCAATGGGAAAGAGAACACTGCTGAGAACTAATCCATAAGTTCAAAAATGGGAGTACTATTATCCCTTTAAATAGGAATATAACAAAAATGGTGATCAATGGTCATTTAGACATCTGTTGCAAAGTTCCTTCCCTCTCACGGGCAACCGGAACATTGTATTCACAGGCAGTGCCAGGACAAGGTCATATAGAGACCAAGGTGAATATGCAAAGCTGTGTCCCCCCCCCCCAAGATGTATGAGCATTACGTGTCTGCAAAAATCCCCCCACAAAAACCCTAAGCACTAATCTGCATGCTTAACCCCTAAGCATAAATTCCCCTTCCTTCCAGTATAAATCCACCCCCCTGTTGAAAGTCCCCCTCTCAGCACAAATCGTTGTCCCCCATTTCCACCCCCCCCCCCCACTCAAATACGCCCTCCCCAAAAAAACATAATTCACCCCTCCTAGCATAAATCCTCTACCCCTAAAAGTTTCCCTCCTAGTACACATCTTCTCCCCCCACCTTCAAATCCCCCCTCCCAGCACAAATTGCCCCCAAATCCCCCCTCCTAGCACCAATTGCCCCCAAATCCCCCCTCCTACCACAAATTTTCTTCCCCTCACCCCCTCCCAACACAAATGCCCCTAAATACCCACTTTTAGCACCCATTCCAAATTTCCCCTCCTAGAACAATACTTACCCCTTGCCACAACCCAAATTCCCTCTTTCAACTTAAATATCCTCTCCTTGATCTCCTTGTGATGCCCCCATCCCACATGATACCACAGTGCCCAGGGCAACAGCCCCTTCTGCCCACCCCTTGTCCCGGCCTTGTATACAGGTGATGAAGGCAGTCCTGAACGTTGTAACTGTGACCTGGATAAAACAGCAGGTGACCTGGGTACAGTAGTTCTCTCCCACAGCATACTGAGCCTTGCAGTCCCTCTTGGGCAGAGAAATGCAAAACAGACCAACCTACTATGGCACACAGTCCTATACCCACAGCCTTAAAGGCCCCTCTGCTCTAAGGCTTGGTCCGCTGCTTTCAGTCAGCCATCCCTCCAGCAGCGGTCAGATGCCTTAGCAGTACCTCTCTCCTTGCTCTCAATGCCAGACAGGGTATCATTAGCCTGGGTTTCTACTCCTCTCTCATTCTGCAGCAGCTCCTCTCCTGGGACTGTAATCCCATGCAGTCCTACAGCACTGAGCTCAGTGCCACTTGTACACTGTTAGCACAGGACCACATAAGCAAATTGAAATCAATGCAGTAGCAGTGTCTACTTCTACTGGCTTCGGCCTGATATGGTATATACCTAGTTAGATTGGTCCAAGCAGGGCCAATGTGCAGTAACTACATATAAAATATCTATACCTGGAATTTCTTTAATAACATTTTTCAGTTGCGTAAGTCTATGAAGGCACCCATGTTTGCCTATTAATATATACTTTCTGTGTTTTACAATTATAATACAGATCTGTCTCTCAGTTTTCAGTCTAACAATTGAACATTTTATGGAAAACACATGGAATATGTTCTAAGTATAGTTAAAGTTTAAGATTTTAAAATGGAATTATACAAAATTCAATTTCTGTTCGGGTTTCTTAAATGTTTAAAGCATCTTGGCATCATAACTTTCCATATTTTAAAAATAAAACCTAATAATACACTGCTCTGGGTACAAAGAAAATAGTACAGTTCAGATCTATCAAGAGTTGTAACACTTTTTTTTAGCTTTATTTTAGTTTTCTGATATAAAACAATAAGGACAACTCAGAGTATGAAATACATTAAAGGGCAAGTCATTATTCAGTTTGTGATAGGCAGTGGAGTGTTAAATCAAAGGTTGGATGGGTAGTTCTGAGACCATTATGGAAAATCTGCTCTTCCTGTTATAGGGTCGCAACACTTTTTCTCTGTTTTCCAATTGCGCTCCTACGTTGTCCCCGTTACATCAACTTCTGATAAAGACTTAAAAGAGGACCCACCCCATTTTATTTGTTCTCTGCCCCACTTACCTCCTGGTTTTTTCTTGGCAGAGTTTGAATAATTACCTAACCACCGGATCCAGCGTTGTCCTGTTTACATCCTTCTGTCAGCAGACACTGCGCCGCCATCTTACTTGTGATGTCATCAAGAGACCGATTGGCTCTTCCGGGTTCAGTTGGCAGGGCCTCGTGATGATGTGCCACTAGGCCCACCTCCTGGCCCCTCATACTTCTGAATGAATGACTAAAGGCATTCTAAGATATGTGATATGTGCCGACATCTTACTTGTGATATCATGAGTAGACCTGTGGGCTCTTCTGGGTTCAGCCGTTGGGGCCTTGCAATGATGTGCTGCTAGGCCTGCTCCCCAACTACTTTTGAATGAATGAAAAAAGGCCTCTTGGGATATGTGACGGTCACATCCCAGGAGGCCTAGCAAGCACTATACACGTCATTTATCTAGGCAAATGACGTGCATTGAGGGGCAGGGCCTCTCTTTTTTTCCCCAAAAAAGATATATTTAAAAAAAAATGCCCAATTTTTATAGAGGATGGGAGGAGGGGTGGTGATGGGGGAAGTTCATATAGAGCAGTGGTTCTCAACTCTTGTCCTCAGGGCCCACTAACAGGCCAGGTTTCCAAGATGCAACTGAAATACATCACAGGTGATATAATTTGCTGCTCAGTGATTGCAGTATTCTCGTCTGCATCTCCCCAAGGTTATATTTCATATCTGGCCTGTTAGTGGGTCCTGAGGACAGGAGTTGAGAACTAGTCATATGGAGGGTGAAGGTCTGCTTTAGGTGGCTAATTCAAAACACAGTGGGGGTTATTTACTAAAGGCAAATCCACTTTGCACTACAAATGCACTGCAAGTGCACTTGGAAGTGCGGTCGCTGTAGATCCGAGGGGGACATGCAAGGAAAATAAAAAAGAGCATTTGAGCTTGCACATGATTGGATGATAAAATCAGAAGTGCTTAGCCTCATTTCAGATCTACCCCTCAGATTTAAAGCGACTGCACCTGAAAGTGCATTTTCCTTGTAGTGCAAAGTGGATTTGCCTTTTGTAAATAGCCGCCATTATGCCAGTATATTCCAGTGCAGTCACTGTTAGGTAATCCACCCTGAGATATATCGTAGAGCCATTGCTGGAGGGTAAGCAGACAGGAAGTGTCTACATAAGATCATCAGCACAGTGATGAAACAACGGATGAAAAATAAATAGAAAAATATTTTTTATGTAAAGCCCATCTCCAGGAAATATTCTCCTCCTAAATCTCCCACCTTTAGAGAAGAACTACAGTCGGCTCACATAATTTGTATTAAAAATATATTTGCCATTCTGAAGCTTCCTTCCAACCACTTTGCATATTATTTTATATATACTGTCATTCTGTACTTGCCAAATATGCTGCAGAAATCTCCCTCCACTGAGTCTGGCAGCAACCATTTTAACTGTTGGCAGCTGAAGCTGCTGCCTGTTCATGGTTTATTAGGTTTTATTTTTAAAATATGGAAAATTATGATGCCAAGATGCCTTAAACATTTAAGAAACCCGAACAGACACACAGGGGCACACCTCCAGCTCTGCAGCCATGCAGCTCTCATTGGCCCTCTTATGACTCATCCCCCCTCTCTTCCTGGCAAGCTCTCCCGAGAGTGAGAGAGAGAAAGCTGTGCACGTCATTAGCCTAGGCTAATTACCAAACAAGAAACAGGAATTGGGCTATATAAGGTATTTACTGGCAGAAAAAAAATGTTTTACTATCCAAAATTAAAACAATAAGGGCAGAAGATTTAATAGATGGAAAGTTGAAAAAATTACCGAAGTTACGCTTTAAAAAAGTATTACCTAAGTTCATTGTCACGAGACACCACTGTTAGCCCTTGTACACACGGTCGGAGATTCCGATGGAATGTGTCCTATCGGACCGTTTTGTCTGATATTCTGACTGTGTGTGGTCTCCATCAGACTGTATCCGTCGGAATATCCGATGGACCAACTTTTCCAACTTTCTGGTAAAATTTTCAGACAAAATGCTCCGATCGGTCATACTCTGATCATGTGTAGCCTACTCCGACGGACAAAGTGCCACGGATGCTCAGATCAAATTCCTAGACCAAAGCTATTGGCTACTAGCCTCAACGTAGTCCCGTCCTAATGAAATAACGTCATCACGTTATGTACAATCGGATTTTCCGACAACTTTGTCCGACCCTGTGTATGCAACATCACTTCCGGACCTCTTCCGGAATTAATCTGTCAGAATTACTCCGACGGTGTGTACAAAGGCTAAGGGGTTAAAACTATTGATCCACCACTGCAGTCTAAGCTGGCTGGCCCTGTGACATCATCACACTGCTGTTGGAGTCTTCAGGACATGTGAAGATCCAGCTGATAGGCAGCCTGTAAGAAGAGAGTTCTTCCCTTCCACTGTAAATCCCACCCTCTAGGCGGAAAGAGCGTTTTTTCCTAGATTTTAAGGGATGGGAGGGACTAGGTGGTTGTCTGTTGGAATAGGAGGATGTAGGAATAGTAGGAAACCAGGATTTAGTAGAAAGGCTATGTTGGGGTTCTCCTCCTTGAGGGAGAGGCTTAGCAAGTAGCTAAGGGCTGTGGCCCTGGAATGAGAACCAAGAAGAAGCCGAGGAAGTGTAATAGTAATCTCAAGTAATGCAATGCCCCCTCCTTCCACTTGGCTGAACGATGATAGAGAACCGATCTTGCTTGTGGATGCTTGTCATTTCAATGAAAAGTTTTGAGGTTGCTTTTTACTATATCATTGGAACTATACTTATCCCTTTGCTATGGACCATTACCAACTATTTAAAGCGGTAGTAAACCCGCTAATTATTTTTTTTATTTTTTTGCCACCTGCAAAGTAAAAGGCACAATGAGCTAGTATGCACCGCATACTAGCTCATTATGAAATACTTACCTTAGAACGAGGCCCCGACATCTGGCCCGATCCACGGCGAGGGAGCTGACATGCTTCCTCTGCGTTTCTTCCGGGTATCGCGGCTCCGGCGCTGTGAGTGGCTGGAGCCGCGATATCGTCACTCCCGCGCATGCGCGCGGGAGATTTCATCTTGGCCGGGTCCGGCGACTGCCGGGCTTTCAGCCGAGAATCCCCTTGTGCGCATGCGCCGCTGCAGTCAGCGGCGCATACCGAGGGGAATACCGAGGGGATATTTTTTTTACCTACAGGTAAACCTTATTATAGGCTTTGCTGTAGGTAAAAGTAAAAAAAATGAGTATACAACCAATTTAAAGAAAAGAAATTACTTACAGAACTCAGCCTCCAAGTCGTATGATTTGATGAATAGGATGTAATGCATTGCATGTAGTTAATGTGCATAGGTAATACCTGGGTAAATGTGTCTTTATTTGTGCAAGGTTGTTCCATCAGTCAGGCCTGCCAGGAGCTGGTGGTGGTTAAAGGAAGGGGTCACCTTCTGATGTTGAAGGAAGAACCCCCTCAAAGGACCATGAGCCAGGTTCCATGAGCCTGCATGTCCTTTGTGCCCCAAATGTCTGGTTGAACCCATGAAGCCTTAACCTGTAACTGCCTGTAGAATGCAAGACTTAAGAGAGGTTAATATGGATCCTACCTTCAAGCCAATTTCAATCTAGTTGGGCAAAATGTAGTGTGTAAAAGAGGCATAAAGTCAAAGTTTAGCCATTGTTCAAGATAATTTATGAAGCTGTCCATGATACACAATGCTTTAACAAACTAATTATCACTCATTTATGGTTTACATCAAAAGTTGACTCCTTTGTACCACTTATAGGTCCTTTGCTTATGGTTAAGCACTAGTAGGGGGTGAAGTGCGTCAAGGGGATATAGGTGGAGTATCTCTGACATTAGTGAATTATAAGCCCACGTACACACGGTCGGAGATTTTGCCAACCAAATCCGTCGGATTTTGCCCGTTGGATTTAGTCCGACGGATTGTGCCCGAAACTGTTGCATACACACGGTCGGGCCAAGTTGGCGAAAAATCCGATCTTTCAGAACGTGATGACGTAATTTCGTTACGATGGGACTACATTCAGGCTAGTAGCCAATAGCTTTGATGTAGGAATTTGATCTGAGCATGCGTGGCACTTGGTCCGATGAAAAGGCTCTACACATGATCGGATTAGGTCCGTCCGGCCCAGATGGCCGGGAAATATTTCCAACATGTTGGAAAATTGGGTCGGACGGAGATTCGGACGGAATCAGTCCGATGCATACCACACACAGTCGGATTATCTGACGACACGGTCCGATAAGACTCATTCCGACAGATTCTCCGACCGTGTGTACAAGGGCTTAGAGCTCTTCAAATGGATAGGAAACACCGTGTGTGGCTTTTTGTTCTTCATAAATAAGGTTTAAAGTTAAATGATATCAAAGACCATGAAGTGTGAGCAAACAGCTTTCCACCAGCTGAAGATCACACTTTTTTTATTTCCTTCTTTTTCTTAGAAAGAGTTAATGCAGTCGGAATGCCAACTGTTATTAATATTATAAAGAAAATGATTACAGCCTTGGCAGACCCAGATATAACTGTTCTGCCAGTTATAAGAAAAAAAAAGAAAAAAAAATGCATTTTCTACCTGCAAAACAATCTGATTCTCACATTCTGTCATCCTTTGAAGGAACAAATGGAAAGCATTTAAACCAGATGAGCTAGGGGATAGGGAATAGGAGCACCTACAAGCACAGGATATACTGATCACCTATATCAAGGGAACAAGAGTGGGTGGCCGGAAAAAAAAAAAAAAAGCAAACCATTCCATTCAACCTGTAATTTGACATCTGCAAAGTATTACCCTGTGCATTGTAATTGTTGTATCTTACATGAATTACTGGGAAAAGGACAGTACTTTAAATAGATGTTAACTTCATTATAGCCCTAGGACAGGAGAAAAACACACATTTGCTGAGCTCTCTCCCCTCCTTTTTACTGTTTGGTGTATTTTTTTTAAGAAGTAATTTCATAGAGTTATTACATGTTTCAGAATGTAGCAGAGGTAATATCTCCTAAACATGAAATGTAATATTTTACTGTGGTTTTGTCCCTAGCAACCAGTGTGTGTTTTCTCGCTAATGGAAAGCAGAAGAGGTTATAGAACTAAAACAGCTTTAGAAGTTGAAGAGAGGGAATGCAAAGGGAGTTTTAAAACTAGCCGAATCGTTCTGAAAAATCTGGACACAGAAAAACATCAAATTAAACATGTTTTGCAATGTGTTTATTTTTGTTACGTAAGAATGTATCTTGAAACTGGAGGCACAGTTGGCTGTATCCCTAAGCTTTTTCTCTGTAAATTTATAGGAAACAAAAGTGGAAAGCACTGAAAATGCCTTTATTTAGGTGCATGCTTTCTTGTAAAGCTGGTGATCTGATTTATAAGACTAAGGTGAGAACATTTTTAGGGTTTTCTCCATCCATGGTTGTAGTTACAGCTCATGACTGCATCCCTTTGTACAGGCTCTATTTCTATTGTCTAAATTATCGAAGATACACATTTAGCATTGACTTAATTAAAACTAAAATGTGCTGGTGCATTTGGCTGTCTGATTTACTTTCATAACTCCTTATGGTTTGTGCAGCCAACCAATCAAAAGTCTATAGAAAAAAAAGGAACTCAAACATGTTTGATGGTACTAAACTTTTGAGGGATGGTGACATTTTTAACATGGAAGTGAAAATATAAGGTCTACTTATCTTGCATGACTGCATCCCTTTGTATAGACAGGGACATTTTTAAGGCAGGGCAAAAGGGGCAGCTGCCCTGGGCCCTGTCATTGTTGTGGGGCCCAAAGCAGCTGCCTCATATTTTCCAACTATCCTGGTTTAAATTCCATGGCCCCTTGAGGTTTTAGTCCTGTGCTGTGTCCCAATATCTCAGTGTGAAGTGCTGCTACTAATGCTACCCAGCTCTGAACTATTGTTGTGTACAGATGACTCACCTGCAAACCCTGTGTTTACATGTCAATTACCAGCATTCATATGTAAATAGAGGCGGCATTCATATGTAAAAAGCGGCAGCCGGTGGCATTGATATGTATGTCATGCCCCCCTGAGGTCATATCCACAGTAATCTCTAGCAACCAATCAACAAGCAGAAATCATGTGCTGTAACCTCTAGCAACTAATCAGTGAGCCATAATGTGTGCTGTAACCTCTAGTAACCAGTCAGTGAGTGGTAATGATACACTGTAACCTCTGGCAACCAATCGCAATAGCTGCCTGATCTGATTCAGTAAATTATTTTGAGTCTAGTTGCTATTTATTTTATGTGTCAGAGCAGGCGGAGAGCAAAACTGCATGGGGGGGGGGGCAAGAAAAGTTTTGCCCAGGGTCCAATCAATATTAAAGACGGCCCTGTGTATAGGCACCACTTCTATTAGCCATATTGTGACTGTGGGAGGCTCTGAAAAGAACACAGGGTATGCACGTTTGCTGAATGTAGAACTATGGCTGATTTTGAGTGGAGAACACTGCTTTATTTCTGGATAGGGTTCCGTAGTTTGTAGATTTCAAAGTGCAATGGAAGGGAAGAAATTTCCAACTCAGTGTCCGTATTTGTTTTGTGTTAGACCAGTAGGGTATGTACCCAGGTGCATATAGCCCTTGTAATGATGGTCTGGGGAGAGTTGCAAGTGGAGTAGGAGGTGGAGTTGGAGTGACATTGGCTGTCGTGTGGATTTTTAGTTCCATCATTTCATCATTCAGGCCTGCCAGAAGCTTCCAAACCATTTCCCACAAAATAATCAGGTAGTAAGGAGTGAGTTTTATCTTTTCAAGCAAGGCCCACTTTAAAAATATATTGTTGATGGCCAGGGAACTCACAAAAAACAGAATTACTTGGAAGATTGCTTGATCCTTCAAGAAATGAATCACATTCTTCAGTATAGAATCAATGGAAGATATGGTTTGCTTCCATGGTGGTCGTCTATGCATCTTCTATTGAATATATCAGTTTTTTTTTTGTTCAGCCCTTTGGGTTGAATGAAAAAAAACTAGTAGTATGTACTAGGGTTAATTTATGTCTAAGGATGATTCTATTCACATATGTATTGCAGTTCTAATACCACGTACACACAACCGGACTTTTCGACGGACTAGGTCCGACGGTCTTCTCGACGGACTTTCGGCTGAGTTCCGATGGACTTTCGGTGGAGTTTTGACAGACTTTCCAAAAGAACGGACTTGGCCACACACAAGCACACCAAAGTCCGACGGATTTGAACGTAATGACGTACGACCAGACTAGAATTAGGAAGTTCATAGCCAGTAGCTAACAGCTGCCCTAGCGTCGGTTTTCATCCGTTTGGAATAGCATACAGACAAACTGATTTTTCGACCGGACTTGAGTCCGTCAGAAAGATTTGAAACATGTTTTAAATCTAAAGTCTGTCTGATTTTTGAACAGCAAAGGTCCGATGAAGCCCACACACGATCAAATTGTCCAGTGGAATCGTTCTGTCTGACCTTTGCTGTCGAAAAAAGCCTGGTCGTGTGTACGCGGCATTAGGGAACAAAATTAAACCAAATTGGTATGCTATATGTTGTACTTTAGTACCACTCCTCGCTATCCAAGTACCCTAGCCACTGGTCCATGAGTGCATATGGTTAATTATGATCCTAATTCTGCTGCAATGTATGTGTATTTAGTTTTGATGATTTGGGATGAACCTCAGGCAAGATTCAAAATCTTATATCTGTCCAATGGAGGATGAACAACTGATGCAATTATCTGTCTAGGTCAGCCTTTCTCAAACTTTTCAACATGGAGGAACCTTTAGAAAAACGTTCTGTTCTTAGTGAACCCCTGGTAATAATTACTTTATCTACAGCTCACGGTACATTAATGTGATGGTCAGTGAAAAGAAGGCTTCTTACTTTTGTGGTCATTGAGAAGAATCCCACCCTTACTGATAGCTAAAAAGGTCATCGATGTTAGTGATTACTCACCTGAGAGGCAGAAGCTGCTCATTGTTCAAGGAACTCCTAGCAACCTCTGGAGGAACCCTCTACAGAATCCTGGTTGAGAATGGCTGGTGTAGGTTTTGCAGAGCTACACAAGCCAAAAACCTGCAGTAAAAGAGATGACTTCTCTTGAGTCTTTTCTCAGCAACATCTTCAAGTCTTCTCTCTTAGGTCTAATGTTATGCTTTCACAGAAGGTGTCCAAAGGTCCCCATGCATAACAAAAAAAGAAAAAGAACAGATTGAAAACAGATGCCATATGATTTGCTTAAGTGTTTCTTTGCCTTACCCCAAGGCAGCGGCTCATGAGCCCCTCATGGTGAATATGGTCCTGGCTCTTTCGCAATCTACACATTTGACAGTTGTGGTGATTTTGGCTGAATCTTGATCTACTTTCATCTCTAAAATTTTCAGTGCAGTACAGAAAATGTTAATAAAAATACACACTGCCCTCCCCATTGGCATTGAAACCCGCACAGCTTGGCTTTTTCTTGACTAGCCAAATTATTAAAATGGGTTATGTACAGCTCTTACAGTAAAGTACCAAAAAAGGGCAAGGATGAAAGACAACCAATCATATTTTGTGTTTTCACATGTTGGCTACTTAGTTTACAGTCTTCATTCAATTTGCCCATAGTTTTGATTTTTCTTTAGGTCTGTTCCACAACAGCGCAGACACAAATTTATTTATATTTTTATATTTCTTTTATTACTACACATATAAAAAATAAATCACAAGAACTGTAAAATATATGTCAGTAGGATATATATATATGTTTTAACAGAAAAGGATGAGATAAGTGTAGAAATATAGAATGTGATCACATAAGCTGACCACAGGCATAGTAGCATGGTCAAATAAATGCAATGTCATTTTCTACCACACATGATATTTTTTCTTTTGAATTCACCTCTGAAAATACAGCTGAATAAAGCTGAATGAAGTACCACGCGTATTGTAGCCCAGAATAATTTTCAGTTAAATTCAGCTACAAACAGTCAATGTGACTTAAAATAAAATGTGTGCAAAGTTTACAGTTAATTTTCTTTAGAAAGAGTAGAATAACCTATTCCTGCCAGCATACTGCAGAGAAGGAACCTTGCTCTCTGTGTGGAAGCAGTAGACTACCTGCAGAGGTCCCATATTCTGCTTGCTCCGTCACAGCTAGATCTGTCCAAGCAGCAAGGAGTATCAGCTTTGCTGATTGCAGAGCCATAGGTCTCACTTAGAAGGGATTGGATTTGATCGTTGCATAGCAGTGCAATAAAGAGACCCTGTCACCAAATGTAAAAATTGCAGGTAAAAGCACAGAAAAATCAAGTATTTTAAATACGTACTGTACTTGCAGTGTTTTCCTTTCCATAAATTATTTTTATTAACTTAAAATGTACCTGAATGTGCTAGAAAATTTAACTAATCAAGGAAGAGTAATTTCCCTGGCACAAACCCCTCCTCCTTTCACAGGATAGCCCTCTCCTTATCTGGGGTGTGTCCAATTATTTTCTATGTTGACCCAGCTCCTCTGTCCCTCCCATAACTCCCAATGGAATCTTTTATGTAGCTGCTGGGAAAAGGAGTGAAGGGCATACAATAGAGTATGGGTAGGCAACCTTGGTACTCCAGCTGTGGTTAAATTACCAATCCCATCATGCCTCTGTCTTTGGGAGTCATGCCTATGGCTGCCAGGCTTGCAATATTTAACCACTTCCTTATAGCCAAAAGATGACTACAGTGCAGCTTTGTTGTTCCAGGAAGTCATCCATGTACGTCCTCCCGGAATCACGCCTCTCGTGTGGCTCTATACCACATGATCAGCTGTGTCAAATTACAGCTGATCACAGTGTAAACAGACTTCCGATTATCGGCAGTACTTTTCTCATGCACTGGCACAGCGTGAGTAGAGGAGAGCCGGTAACAAGCAATCTCGACCAGAGACTTTTACACAGATAATCAGGGCCCTGGTCATCAGTACCCTGAATATCAGTGCAGCCCCATCAGTGCCAATCAGTGCCCATCAATGCTGCCCATCCGGGCCCATCAGTGCTACACATTAGTGCCTCCTCCTCTGTGCCACCTATCAGTGCCACCTATCAGTGCCCATTAGTGCTGCATATCAGTGTCCATCAGTGCTGCTATTCAGTGCCACATATCAGAGAAGCCTCATCAGTGCCCCCTCATGAGTGCCCATCAGTGTTGCCTCCTCGGTGCTCATCAGTGCAAACTATTAGTGCCCATCAATGCAGCCTATCAGTGCCCATCAGTGCAGCTTATCAGTGCCCACCACTGCAGCCTCATCAGTGCCCATCGGTGAAGAAGAAAAACAACTTATTTGCAAAACTTTATAACAGAAACAAAAAAAAAAGGGTTCTTGTGTTCAAAATTCAAAATGGCCGCGCAATTGTCATTCAAAGTGTGAAAGCGCTGATAGCTGAAAACTGGCCTGGTCTGGAAGGGGGTATAAGTGTCCAGTAAGCAAGTAGTTAATGGGATTTGTAGTTATACCACAGCTAGAGTGCCAAGTTTGCCCACCCCTGCTATAGAGTGTCACTTGAGAGTCTGCTGGGGCTGCTGACATTACATCCAAGATGGCAGCACTCATCATCTCTCAGCACTTTTGAATTTCTACAGGAGGGAGGATTATACGTGTAAATAACATGCATAAAATCTGTTAAATGCAAATATAATACTATGGGGAGATTTTTGTTGTCAGCGGGCTTCCCCCAAAGACAGCTGAAATGTAAACAAAAGAATGCCGGTAATGAAAAAGTCAGAAAAAAAACGACATGGTATCCCTACCAAAATCCATACCAGACCCTTATCCGAGCATGCAGCCGGTCCAGCCAGGAAAGGGGGAGGATGAGGGAGCAACCCCCCTTCCAACACTGACAGCTGATGAATCATTAGTTGTTAAGGACACAGCGGCCGGCTTCCTGGTCTGCTCCTTAACAACTAGCTATTCTTCACACAGATTTCGAATTGGTCAATCATTTTTCGACCGATATGAACTTGAATGGAAAATTTGTGATTTGTTCGAAAATGTATAAACGAAAAGAAATTAAAAACGATATGAAAACAAAATGAAATGAATTCTGAAATGAATCAAAGAAACAAATTTAAAGGGGTTCTGCACTCATAATACAACATTTGCCCATTCTGTTGCCTCTAGTTAATATATCTCATAATGCCACCTGTTTTTTTTTTTTGATTCACCTACCTTTTGTAATCTTCAGTAGTTTATTTTAAACCCCTGCGGCGATGGGCGGTCTCTTGCGGGGATCAGCGTCATTTCCTGTTGAAGCCCGCACTGTCTCCTGGGATCTCGTTCGTGTAATCCCAGGAGACATTGCGGCTAATGCACCCGACATCTCACGAGATTTCGGGTGCTACAGCCGACATCTCGCGTGATTTTGGTAATTACAGCCGAGATCTCGCGAGATGTCGGCTGTAATTACCGAAATCACGCGAGATGTCGGCTGTAGCACCCGAAATCTCGCGAGATGTCGGCTGTAGCACCCGAAATCTCGCGAGATGTCGGGTGCATTAGCCGCAATGTCTCCTGGGATTACACGAACGAGATCCCAGGAGACAGTGCAGGCTTCAACAGGAAATGACGCTGATCCCCGCAAGAGACCGCCCATCGCCGCAGGGGTTTAAAATAAACTACTGAAGATTACAAAAGGTAGGTGAATCAAAAAAAAAAAACAGGTGGCATTATGAGATATATTAACTAGAGGCAACAGAATGGGCAAATGTTGTATTATGAGTGCAGAACCCCTTTAATAACATGACAAATCTATCTGAAACTAAACAAATCTTTCCGTTCTGCACATGCCTAGTAAAGTCAAGCAACTCACATTTTTAAAGGAGGTCAGCAAGGGCAGCATTTCCACCCCGATAGGTGTACTGTAATTATCTTTCTCCTCTTTCACGGCAAACGTTCCGTTTACCCACAATCCCTTGCTTCGGCCCCACAGAACCATTTTCTTTGATATTTTTTCCTCAGGTACAAGAGCTCCTATGGAAACAATCAATCCAGCCATAAAAAAAAGAGCCCCAATTACAATACGCTTGTGTAATCAGTGGATATCCTTTCATCCCTACAGTTAATAACTGCATGGGCCCTTAAGTGAATGTTTCAGAGATATACGGCCCACCTAGGTACAGCACTTTCAAATGTACTTCATTTATTTACTTTGAGCTATTTTTTTGGCTCGGAAACATCAAAAAAACGACTGTCTCCTGTTTCATTCCTCTCCTTTTGAAATTGTCCAGGTTTTTTTTTTTTTGAGCTAAGAGTCTAAAGTCATAGCACAGAGCTGGGCCAAGAGGGAGAGCTTTGGAAATGCTCTCCGCAGCTGTGAAAACATAGTCCTGGGGCAGTGCGCTGCTACTTCAAACACATGCTTCAGGTGACTGAACACCTTGAATCTCATTCATCAAGTGTTGTTTATACTGGCTGACACACCAGACTTGGGGAATTAAGTTTGTTAGAAAAGATGTACAACAAAGCAGAGAACGGGAAAGGAACCATTACCTAAATAAAAAATTAATTGATGTGAGTCTAGCACATCATAACTAACGGAACTCTATATTGTTCTCAGCCCTTCTCTAATTAGTAAGATAATTAAGGTTATATTTTTTGATTTTTTTCATAAAAGATAGATACTCCCAAGTGACTGGCCAGTGTCCTCCCAGGTTGCTGCCATTAAAAATCTCACCTCAACTGCTCACCAAGATAGTCCACTCAAAAAAAAAAAACATGGCGGCACACCATACAATTCAGTGTCATGATAAACATCATTCATCCAGAAGACAGACCAAAGGACCAGTCATTCACTTACTAGGCTTAATCCTGTAGGGTTAGAGACTTGAGGAAGAGTCTTTTAGTCTTTCTGTCTATATTGATCAGCCTCAACCAGTTGCTGAATGCGATCAAGTCCCCTGTAGAGTCATAGCGGGTTATTTACGAAAGGCAAATCCACTTTGCATTACTGTCCGAGAAGGACTTTTTCCACTCATGCTCGCCATGTTCCTGTGCGCATGCACGGCGGATTGGCGCTCCAGTGCACACATGTGCGTGGCCCGATGGTGCAGTGCGTGTGTGCGCGCAGTGGCTCGCAAGTGTGACGATGGAGCTCGCTACTGCGAGGCTATTTCAAACGGCTCTGGCATCCAAATGGGTTGCTGGTTTGTCGTCAGCTTCCCGTTTGTACCTGTTTCCAGTTTTGCCATATCTGACTACCTGCTGTGACCCAGACGGTTCCCGACTACGCTGCTGTTCTCCTCGATCTGACCCTCAGCTTGCTTAACAGACTTTGCCTGATCTGCCTACATGTGTTTGACCCTCGGCCTGCTTTACAGACTCTGCTCAACCTGCTTACAAGTGTTTGACCTTCGGCCTGCCCAACGGACTTGCTTACTTGCTTACACGGATTTGACCCCTGGCTTGCTTTACGGACTTGTTTACTTTCTCTTGTGCCTGATGCCTTGCTGTGTTCCGGATTGTCTGATAAACTCTGCACCAGACCCTCAGCCAGCTCCTGAACCTCGGCTAACCCTCTGCACAGCTCTACAGCCTTCTTCAGGAGCTCTACACCTGCTGCTGGTCCATGTCTCTGCTTGCCACCCGCTCCCTGTACCACCCCTGGGGGGATGGGGTGCACGTAGTCGCAAGGGCGAAGTGCTCTCGGCATCTCGGCCTTGGTAAGTACTTATTGTGACAATTACAAGTGCACTTTCAAGTGCAGTCGCTGTAGATCTGAGGGGAACATGCAAGGAAAATTAAAAAAACAAAACAGCATTTTAGCTTGCACATGATTGTATGATAAAATCAACAGAGCTTCCCCTAATTTCAGATTTTCCCCTCAGATCTACAGTGACTGCACTTCCAAGTGCACTTGTAGTGCAAAGTGGATTTGCCTTTCGTAAATAATCCCCATAGTACTCATTCATCATCACTTACTCCACATCGACATTTATAAAAGTCTGATGAGGGAGAAAACGCGTTGGACTATATACTCAACATAGGTTTGGAATAAAATCACACTTTTTGGATTCTAACTATTTAGTATGACGCTTAGATTTTTTTAGACTCTAAACACTGCATTTACCTCCTGAGGCTTCTGTTTTAATTACTCTGTGTATGGCAGGAGCCCACATATCACTTGGTTGCCCAGGTGGCTCTCCATCAGTACAGTTGTGACAATATCAAATTGAAACACAAAAATTATTTTCACCTAAGGTTCCAGCACCATTAACCCACCACTCAGCTGTCAATAATGTAGCATGCACTCACCCACTTGACACAGTTAAGGACCCCCAAGTGGCTCATTGGCTAACATTTCACCTAAGGGTTGGATCCTTGACTTTTTGTGGAACTTTCTTCTTCGAACACAAGTGTCCTCCAAAGTCAGCAGGCCTGGACGGTCAGAGATTAGCTGAACACATATCCTCCCTGGGCAAAGGAAGGCAAGAGAGCTTCAACTGGATCCACCAAAATATTTTTACCTATCAACAGAATGCACTACTAGCAATAAATGGGGAGTGGGAGAGAAGTGCAACAACCATACTGTAGCATGTAAAGTGTAATTTTAATAAAAAAATATAAAAAAGCACTCACAAAGATGAAATAGTGCTCAGCATGACAGTCAGGTAGCCTCTGGGACAGGGATCAGACACTTCACCAGGATGCCTTGCCTTGGCCACTAGCAAGGGTGTGGTGATGGAATGAGAGCAGGGAACTGCTGTCACTGGAAAGCCAAAGTCATGGATAGAACACAGGGCCCAGGGTATAAAGCAGGGGTGCCCAACCAGTGGCCCGGGGGCCACATGTGACCCGCGGAGCCCTCTGTTATGGCCCGCGACCTCCTGCTCTGGGATGGTGGGTTGGCAAGCCCAGATTGCAGGTTGTCTACCCGCCATGCCAGAGCATCAGCATTGTGAATGAAGCCAGCAGTAGAGAAAGCAAGCAGCTGTGGAGAAGAGCTACATAAGCCAATGCTTCCTGTATAGCACCGGCTCCTGTCATAGGTGGAGTGATACCAAATGCACTCTGCCTGGGACAGCAAGTTTATTACTAAAATCACAGTTTATATATGGACATATCTGTTCTGCAGTGGTTACTGGGCTGCTTTTAAACTGATTCGCAGGTGTAGCGCAGTGTACCTGCGGCTTACCTGCACTGAGCCATAGACTTCTCGTCTTACCTGTGGGTTTGGTGCACTTTCAAAAAGAAATTCTATGGCAAAGTACAGCTAACCTGCAGGAAAGCCACAGGTGTGGGTACACCACAGACCATCCTGTGTAAAAGTAGCCTTAGGCCCCTTTAACATGATCTATCTGACCCAATCGGACCCTGCATTCACCTCTATGGAGCAGCAGATGTAAACAGACTTGTGTCCATTTACACCTGCCTCCTTTCAATCCGATCTGCTAAAAAAACAGAAAGTGGATCCGTCCCCTTCCATTTGATCAGATGAGAGGGCCCATAGAGTAGAGTGGGATGTGTCTGTGTCCGCTTTGCATACGCAGAGTGGACGCAGAACTGTCATCTGCTCATTGTGACCCGCGACTGGTTACTAAGTCGCTTAAGTGGCCCTCGCTCTTCAAAAGGTTGGGCACCCCTGGTATAAAGCAATCTTATATAGTAGCAAAATGCTGGAGCTGCAGCCGGAATGTGCTTCAAAGCAACCTTGCTTCTCCTTCAGTCTGTCTGACTACTGGCAATACACCTAGTCCGATGATCAGATTATACATTGAAATTTTGATCAAAGTCACAAGTTAAGAGGCTGTAGCAAGGGCTGATCTGTGTTAAACATGCATAAACATGATCAAGAATAACAGGGCCCTCTGATCCCTCTTATATTAAATTGTATTGTAAGACCCCTTTCACACTGGGGCATTTTGGGGCAAGTGCTTTTGGTTTAAAAAAAAGTGCAGTGTCTGAAATGCTCACAAAAACCTATTTCCATTAAAATCAATTAATACTTTTATACTGGGGCAGTGCGCTGGCAAGGAGGTGAAAAAACATCCCTCTCCATTGAAATGAATTGAAAGCTCATCAAAAGGGGCCTTACTGTATTGTCTGCCCTCACGTTGTAAAGCGCTGCACAAACTGTTGGCGCTATATAAATCCTGTATAATAATAATAATAATAATCAAGAACTACATAGGCACCAGGATTTACATGTCATCTGTGAGCTGGCATATTGATCCAGGAAGCAGGTGCTGTACCTAGATGCCTTAAAGGGGTTGTAAAGGTTCGATTTTTGGTTTGTTTGTTTTTTAATTAACAAACAGGCCAAACTTACCTCTTCTGTGCAAGAGTTTTGCCACAGAGTGGCCCTGATCCTCCTCTTCTGGGGTCCCTCAGCGCGCTCCTCCTCTTCTCCAGTGCCCCCACTGAGACCCGCATTCTCTGAAGGACACACCCGAGTCCTCCTGCTGCTATCAATCCAAGCCAATGAGGACCCGAGACAGGAGCTGGAGCTTCTCTGTTCCTCCCATCACTAGAACGATCGGGTTCAGGTAAGTAAAAGGGGGGCTGCTGCAAACAAAAGGTCTCTCTGTTTTTCTAGAGAAAAAAAAAGCAAATAAAGGAAGTTTTAGGTAGGAACTGGGATTTCCATAAGAGGCAGTAAATACCTGTACATTATTTAGCATGTCTGCAGCTAAAGTTGAGTTTCAGGCATCTTTTGCATAGTTACATTGGTCTAGCTTGGACCAATGTACTGTAAGTATATACTGTATATTCTGCATGCAATAAAAATAGTGCTGTGCTGTAATAGTATGATAAAATAGTGCAAATGTGCAAAATAAAGTCTGCAAAATAAAGTGACCAAGTGCATAGTGCTAATAACACATAAATAGAGACAATTCATGTAGCAAATCAACAATAGGTGTCCTTTAGTTGTTGACAAGAACAAAAGGTATATAGAAGGGAAGATATCATATGTTATCCTAGTACTTTTCAGGTGAAAACAATGATAATCTCAGGCATCAAAAAAATAATAAAAAAATTAATATATCCATATAAATACTGTGTACATGCGAAGTGCTGATGTATACGTGATAGTCTTTTTATATATAAAGTGAGGAATAGATGACGACTGTATATCTTCTGTGTCAGCAAAAGAATATAAGGTGCTGGTGACCCCTCTCTTGAATGGAATGAAAGTAACTGCTGACTTCCTGTCTTCAGTGTAACGTGGTGTATAGATGCCCCCCTTACCTTACTGCTGTAAGGTAACAGCATATAAGTCTTTCTTTATATCTTTATAGGTAATCAATCAGTGTGTTCCCTGTGGATCTAGATGTCTGTCAGTCTCCCAGTTTGGCGTCTCCGGATCTGCTGGTTTATATGTGTATCTGCAATCAAAGTCCCCTTTCTTGCCAAGCATGGCTATATCAAGTAAGCCTTGTAAGTGGGCGTGAGGAGATGAACAGGAAAGATGCTCGATAGTTTAGTAATTGTTTTAAAATTTATTGGTAACAGCAAGTTAAAACAACACATTAAAACATTTAGCAACAGGCAAACAAGAAAACGAGCAGCGAGCTCGCCGATGTCACTTTCGGTGCCTAACGTCCCAGTGCGCATTCATCACAGTCACGTGACTTCCTCAGGGGGATCACTATTGGCACTGGAAGTGTCTTTAAATATACATGTTATTTTGTATGTGTGGCGGCCATTTTCCCGTAGCTCTGGTCACCGAAATAGAGCGGCGGCCATTTTCTTGTGGATATCTAGCCATAATAGGTAAACATCCGTTCGGCAGCCATTTTCCCATAGCTTGAATAGCCGTAAATGGGGCGGTGGCCATTTTCTTATAGATGTCTGGCTGTAATAGTTAAACAATCTGTATAGTTACAATGACCTTCTTATAATGGCGGCTGGAGTTATATAAGCAATGGATGTTGCACGACCATTATTGCAGAGTTCAGATGATAGATTTACATGTATATTCTGTACTGGGACGATCTATAGGGGCCACCCGCTCAGAAAGCATCTTGTTTTTTTTTTGTTTTTTTCAAGGAACACAATGCATTCTCTGATTGGACAAAGGTGGAGATTGTGAAATCCCCACCCCGCCTCTCCACTCATCCAAGAGAACACCTTGTATTCAAGGTGCAAGATGTTCTGTGAATTGCTCCCATGACAAGAAAGTGACCCCCTGTGGTTACTATGCAGCAGGGCAGCTGCTCGGCATTGGACTCAGAAGACAGTGAGGATTGCTGTAGTAGTGACGACTACTATCACAGTGATTGCCCGGTTTCACAGGTATCCTTCAGGTATGGAATATGTATCCAAGCTAGATCAGTATAGCTATGCAAAAAAAAACAACAACCTGGAACTCAGCTTTAAAGTGATTATATATTTTGTGCTACGTCTGCTTAAACATGATCACATTTACTCCTTTATAGTAAAACACTGGAGCCTTTAGCTGTAATTATAAAGAAGCCAAGGAAGTGCCTTCTCCAGCCCCGATCTACGCAACTACTGAGAGATCTGTTAAAAAAGTGAAGTGTATTTTTGTTCTTTATTGAACATAATATCATTGGGAGAATAATTCACTGGTAACTTGCGAGCAACAGCATCACTTTCTTTGAGATAACAGCAATTTATCTAATCCATCTATGAAAAGGAGACAGGCTGCAATATTTGTTAACGTGTTAGGACTTTGGCTGGATCAAAAGAGGAATGAAAGGCTGGGGCGAAACGCCGCCTCAAAGGAAGTTCTACCAGCTAAGTACTCTTTAAATATTAATGGGGCATTTTAATATTTCTTTTTCATCTTTAAGTACATACATTTTGATATAGGATAACAATATACAGCAGTTGCTAATGACAACAAACTTTAGGAAACCGGCAATGGGAAGCTCATTGTATACAGATTTGTAATGATAATGTGACTTCCAAGGTACAATATTAAATCATTACTTGTTTAGGTGATCAGTTTTAATAGCTTTATGTCAAATTGTACCAAAGTTTAAAAAAAAAAAAACGCTTATGTCTTTATGTAGTTCTAATTAAATATGCAACGGATAACAGCCATAACGTCTCCATAATATATATATTGCATTACAAAGGTCATGTCTGGGCTTCTAGTGTACTGCTATACCTTTAAGGAAGAGAGGGCAATCTCCAGGTAAGGCAAGCCATAGATGAATCAATTTTGTTTCCTTTCACCCACGTAGTATGGGCGGAAGGAAAAAAATGGTTTGATTCCCCCATTAACACATTCAATGTTGATGGGGGAATGCCTTCCGCAGCCCCATTGTATGCTGCCGGCAGGGGAACCTTTCCAGACGGGAGAATACAATGGTTATTGCTAGCAGTTATAGCCGCTGGCAGTAAACACATGTAAAGAAATCTTACAGGCTGGTTGCACCCAAATAGCGCCGCTAAAACGACAATAAATCTGCCCTAAATATAGCGCCGCTTTACCGCCGACGCCCGCCCCAGTGTGAAAGTAGCCTTAGATTAGGTTCACAATTTAGATTCAAAACAAGGTTTACGATTTGCGTATTTTTTGAAGCACTCCTCTTGAAGTCAATGGGGCCAAAAATGGCTGCACCCTTTTTCAAGTTGCACAGAAACGCATTGCATACATGTGAATGGGCTTAATAGATAATTATGGGATTCTTATTATCGTTTGTCACACTTTCAAATCATACAGGTGTGAATAAGGATCTAAGGAGGTGAGGGTTGCTTCCAGCTGAGCCTGCTTTCTGTTGTGTGCATTGCTATATACAGGCATACCCCACTTTTAAGTACGCAATGGGGTTTATTTACTAAAGCTGGAAAGTGCAAAATCAGGCTCACTTCTACATAGAAACCAATGAGCTTCCAGGTTTTATTACAAAAGCTTAATTGAACGAGCTGGGGTTAGAAGCTCATTGATTTCTATGCAGAAGTGAGCCTCATTTTGCACTTTTCCGCTTTAGTAAATAAACCCCATTGTGTACTTAAAAGTGAGGTATGCCTGTAGTGTATGTTCCTACAGTTAGGAGACTCACCTCCATCTTCACCTCCAATATCGTCTGAGATCAACCACCTGGACAGCTGCTGCAACAATCGGTTTGCATAACCAAAGAATTTCTGTGCAAACCAAACCATCAGAAACAGTCTCAGGGAAGCTCATCTGCTTGCTCGTTGTTCTCATCGGGTCTCCACCTGACTGCAGTTCATCGTTGTAAATGACTTGAGCGGGCAAATGCTTACATTTGATGGCGTCTGGCACTTTGGAGAGGTGTTCTCTTCACGGATGAATCATGGTTTTCACTGTACAGGGCAGATAGCAGACAGTGTATATGGCGTTGTGTGGGTGAGTGGCTTGCTGATGTCAACGTTGTAGATGGAGTGGCCTATGGTGGCGATGGGGTTATGGTATGGGCAGGCATATGGAGAAGGGATCTCACCGCTCCAGGAGCACACATGCAGGCTGTAAACTGTCTCTTTGGATGGGAAGCCATAGGTGCTGTCTATTACCACTAGCAACAGACGAAAAACAAGCTCTGGACTGCCGAACTCTTCAGAAGAGTGCGGCAGTCCAGAGCTTGTTTTTCGTCTGTTTCTATGGGCAGGTGTATGCTATGGGACAACAAACACAGGTGCATTTTATTGATGGCATTTTGAATGCACAGAGATACCGTGATGAGATCCTGAGGCCCATTGTTGTGCCATTCATCCACAACCATCATCTCATGTTGCAGCATGATAATGCACGGCCCCATGTTGCAAGGATCTGTACACAATTCCTGGAAGCTGAAAACATCCCAGTTCTTACATGGCCAGCATACTCACCGGACATGTCACCCATCAAGCATGTTTGGGATGCTCTGGACCGGCGTATACTATAGCGCGTTCCAGTTCCTGCCAATATCCAGCAACTTCACAAAGCCATTGAAGAAGAATGGACTATCTTTCCACAGGCCACAATCAACAACCTGATCAACTCTATGCGAAGGATACCCCCCCGACCCCCCCCCCCCCCAATACAGTAAAACCGCACATTTTAGAGTGGACTTTTATTGTAGCCAGCCTAAGACCCCTTTCATACTGTAGGCGTTTTTCAGGCGCTACAGCGCTAAAATAGCTACTAAAAAAAGCCTCAGCTGCAAACCCAGTGTGAAAGCCCGAGTGCTTTGACACTGGGGCGCTGTACTGGCAGGACATCACAAAAAGTCCTGCTGCAGCTTCTTTGCAGTGGTGGAGAAGCGGTGAATACACCGCTCCTCCACTGCTCCTGCACCACTCCTGCACCACTCCTGCCCACTGAAAACAATGGGCCAGCGCTGTGATACCGCCAGCAAAGCCCTGCAGCAGCAGAGTTTTGTGGGTGGATTTAACCCTTTTTCGGCCGCTAGCAGTGGGGGGTTAAAACCGCGCTGAATGCTCCACTTAGCGCCACTTTACCGCTGATGCCCAGGGCGGCTCAGTATGAAAGGGATCTAAGGCACACCTGTACAATAATCATGCTGTCTAATCAGCACCTTGATATGCCACACCTGTGAGGTGGATGGATTATCTTGGCAAAGGGAAGTGCTCACTAACACAGATTTAGACAGATTTATGAACAATATTTGAGAGAAATAGGCCTTTTGTGTACATAGAAAAAGTCATAGATCTTTGAGTTCAGCTCCAGATAAATAGGGGCAAACACAAAAGTGTTGCATATATAATTTTTACTCAAAGTATATATATATATATATATATATATATATATATATATATATATTACAGTATCTCACAAAAATGAGTACACCTCTCACATTTTTGTAAATATTTTACTATATCTTTTCATGTGATGTGACAACACTGAAGAAATTACACTTTGCTACAATGTAAAGTAGTGAGTGTACAGCTTCTATAACAGTGTAAATTTGCTGTCCCCTCAAAATAATTTAACACACAGCCATTAATGTCTAAACCACTGGCAACAAAAGTGAGTACATCCCTAAGTGAAAATGTCAAAATTGGGCCCAATTAGCCATTTTTCCTCCCCAATGTCATGTGAATCGTTAGTGTTACAAGGTTTCAGGTGTGAAAGGAACAATGGAAGGATTGTTGTTCTACATAAAGTGGGCCTAAGCTATAAGAATATTGCCAAGACCATGAAACTGAGTTGCAGCATGGTGGCCAAGACCATATAGTGGTTTAACAAGACAGGTTCCACTCAGAACAGGCCTCATGACATCTGTAGGACTCAACCCAGTGTTATATTTTACATTACCTCTGAACCTTCATAACCCGGCTTACCCGCCCCCTCCCAAACCTTGTCCCTCTTAACAAACGACTGGACAGATTTTTGGAGTAAATGGCCATCAGGCCTAAACTTTTTATTAACCAAAATATAATCTTTAATAAATACCAACATTTAAATACGATAAAAAACTTTCCCAGCCTTTCCAAGGGGTCAGGGGTACGTAGCATCACAACATAAAATGGTCACTGCCAACAACTTCAACTGTAACCTCTTGACCTCCAGACGGCAACTCCCTGATAAATTGCCTCATAGACCTAGCACCCATGTCATTGCCCCCAACATGAAATAGCAAAACATTCGGAGGCCTGTCCAGTCTAGCAAATCTATGGACTTCTCCCAAGACCCTGTTCCAACGCATGCTCGGAACCCCAATCCACCGAACCTGCACCTCCTGTCTAGGTATGCAGAGTTGTCTGCCGTTCGGCCGAATGTCAGCTCTCTTCGCACCCCAAAAAACAAAAGAATGGCCCAGTATCCATACCAGACCAACTTCATAACCTGTAAATGACAAAACAAAAGAGAAAAAAAAAGGGGGGGGGGGGTTAGAACAGCCATCACCAACATAAGCATACCCCACCACCCCTACCCAGTCCCCAGTCCCCACAACCCGCTCAATAACCTAACCATTGCAGGCGGACATATAATTTAAAACGATCCGAATCCCACCTCCCAATCCTCCTGACCGCCGCAGAACCCAAACCAGCCCTGGAAGCCTCCGTAGCCGCCCCAATTCCAAAGGAATGGGAAGAAAAATTCAGCGGGTCAAAACCTGATACCCTTACCCACTTACGGAAAATCGAAACAAACTGAAACTTGGACAGTGAAGAACCAGCCAAATGAATGAAAAAGGGGCCCGCGACCCTCGGTCGCACTGCTAGAAATCTGTCCACCGCCTTCACTGGGCAAATATCGTCTTCCTCAATTCCAGCCACCTCCACAGCAACCCCTTTCCTGGCTTGGTCAGTCTTGGACCGACGGATCCAGAGGCGAACCCTGTCCCAGCCCAGCTCCACATCCCCCAGCGCCAAACCCCCTACCGCCTGTCTTGACCGGCTAACCAGTTCACCGACCCTCAACGCCCCAAAGAAAGCGAGGGCAAATGCCACCCGAAACAGCGCCTGTTCATATGCTGAACTGCAGACACCGGCTACCGCCCGGCACAAGCCCTGAAGGAGGCCAAAAGAAACAGGCCGCCTCCCATCCCTACTCCTGTGTGCCCTCCTGTAGCCTTTCACTGTCTGCCACAACCAAAACTCCTTTGTATGATTCCGCTGCCCCTGCCATTTGAATAAGAAGGCCAATGCTGACAGTTTCCGGTCGATCGTGACCGCTGACACCCCTCTATCCATAGCCCCACTCAGAAAATAAAAGACCGCCTGAGCCATGCCCGCGTCGCCCGGGGCCATGCCGATAACCTCTAGGCAAGCCGACCACTCTTGCCACACCTTCGAGTAGGCCCTCCAGGTAGCCTCGCTCACAGACTGCTGAATCCACCTCGCCGTTACTCCAGCGCAATGCCCCACAACCAAGTGGGGCAGTCGATCCCTTGACACTCCGCCTCTGGCGCCAGTCCCCGAAATATGTCCCACTGAAAACGAGACAAAGCGTCAGCCATCATGTTCTCCACTCCAGGTAAGTGCACAGCATAAATGAAAGCATTCACCTGTAGACACCGCAGTACCAGGTGTCGTAGAAGCCTGACAACCGGCCCAGAGGCCGTCGTCAGCCGATTGATCACCTGAACCACTCCCAAGTTATCACAGTTAAACCTCACCTTCATATTTCTGAACGCCTCCCCCCATAACTCCACCGCCACCACGATGGGGAACAATTCCAGCAGAACCAAGTTCTTCAGCAACCCCACCTCGGACCATTCCACTGACCAGGGAGCGGCGCACCAATTTGCAGTGTCTTGGCCCCTCCTCCTCGCCCCCCTCGTAGCATACCTGCCGCTCCTGACCCCCGATGGGGTGGAGGCTGGGGTGTCCTGTAGCTGGGGGTGAGCCACCGCTCCGATCCCCCTCTGATCCGTCCCTGTAGCAGCTCCATGGGGGCCCCCTGGACCGACATCCGGGCTGTACCGCTCGGGCGACTGAGAACGCCGCGCCCGAGGTGTCATCACCGCTCCCTCGCCGGCCGCCGCACCTCCGTCCGCTGCCATGGCCTCTATTTGTTGTTGTAGCCATGCAGCACCCTGTGTATCCAATGCTGAGCGCAACTGCGCCAGAAAATCCGCCGCCGCCGCCATCTTGGATTCTGAATGCACAGAGCGGGAGGGTGCATCTGATTGCTTCCTCCTCCGCTCTCCAACTGCTAGCATTGTCCCTGCTAGCTCGTAATGGACGCTGTGGCTCCGCCCCCATCCCTAACCCTTAAAGCGGCCATACACTCCCCTTAAAACGGCGACTGTGCAGTCCAGCACATGTCATGCCGTCCCTGCGCCTACCTCCCCCTTGTGGATGCTAGCTGCGGGACTCACTACATGGTGGACCAAAGAATTTGAGTGCATGTGCTCGGCGTCATAACCAGAGGTTGTTTTTGGGAAATAGATGTATAAATGCTGCCAGCATTGCTGCAGAGGTTGAAGAGGTGGGGGGAAAGCCCGTCAGTGCTCAGATCATACGCCGCACACTGCATCAAATTGGTCTGCATGGCTGTCACCCCAGAAGGAAGCCTCTTCTAAAATGCACAAGAAAGCCCACAAATATTTTGCTGAAGACAAGCAGACTAAGGACATGGATTACTGGAACCATGTCCTGTGGTCTGATGAGACCAAGGTAAACTTATTTGGTTCAGATGTGTGGTGGCAATCAGGTGAGGAGTACAAAGACAAGTGTGTCTTGCCTACAGCCAAGCATGGTGGTGGGAGTGTCATGGTGGGGCTGCATGAGTGCTGCCGACACTGAGGAACTACAGTTTATTGAGGGAACCATGAATACCAACATGTACTGTGACATCCTGAAGCAGAGCATGATCCCCTCCCTTTGGAGGATGGGCCACAGGGCAGTATTCCAACATGATAATGACCCCAAACACACTTCCAAGGCGACCCCTGCCTTGCTAAAGAAGCTGATGGTAAAGGTGATGGACTGTCCAAGCATGTCTCCAGACCTAAACCCTATTGAGCATCTGTGGGGCATCCTCAAATGGAAGGTGGAGGAGCGCAAGGTCTCTAACATCCACCAGCTCTGTGATGTCGTCATGGAGGAGTGGAAGAGGACTCCAGTGGCAACCTGTGAAGCTCTGAACTCTTTTGCCAAGAGGATTAAGGCAGTGCTGGAAAATAATGGTGGCCACCAAAAATATTGACACTTTGGGCCCAATTTGAACATTTTCACTTAGGGGTGTACTCACTTTTGTGAGATACTATATATATATATATATATATATATATATATATATATATATATTTTTTTTTTTTTTTTTTTCTGTTCACTGTTATCATCAAAAGAGAATGTACAAGAAAATCCTGAATTCTGGGTTGATATCAGAACAGGAAAAGAGTGGAAATCTTCCAATGTGGACACTAGTCCTGGTGATGCATGCTGATGACATGCCAGGATTCCCTCACTTTGGAGGGATTTCCTCTAACTTCCTGTTTGTGGTATAGAACAGGAAGCGAAGGAAAATATCCCCTGTTGGACACAGATGGCAAAAAATAAATAAAAAAATTAAATCTGACAGGGGTTTTAACCCTCATAATTTTTTTTTTGCCTTCTTTTTTTTTGCACTTAATACATATACTTACCGTAACCTGGCTTTTGTACGGCAGAAGAGACATCACCACCCTTAGGAGGAGATTCTGGGGAAGCTGAGTAGCCCAAGTCTTATGAGATGAATCCTGCCACCTTAGCCTCCTCAACATTTCCAGAATACGCCCCTTTTTAACTAATGACACCACCAAGCTTCTAATTCACTCCCTGGTCATCTCTCGCCTCGACTACTGCAACTCCCTCCTCGTTGGATTACCTTTACATAGACTCTCCCCCCTTCAGCCCATAATGAATGCCGCTGCCAGACTCATCCACCTTAACAACCATTCAGTGTCCTCCACCCCTCTCTGCCAACCCCTCTACTGGCTTCCACTCACCCAACAAATAAAATTCAAAGTACTAACAATAATTTACAAAGCCATCCATAACTCTGCCCCCAGCTACATCACCAACCTAGTCCCAAAATACCAACCAAGCCACTCTCTTTAGTCCTCCCAAGACCTCCTGCTCTCTAGCTCTCTTGTCACCTCCTCCCATGCTCACCTCCAGGATTTCTCCAGAGCTGCTCCCATCCTTTGGAACTCCCTACCCCAATCTGTCCGACTGTCCCCTAATCTATCCATCTTTAGGTGATCCCTGAAAACCTTCTCTTCAAAGAAGCCTATCCTGCTTCTAACACTTACTTCCTCCATCAGCTGACCCCCCCCCCCCCCCCACAGCTATTACCTTTTGTATCAATTGACCCTTCCTTTTTAGATTGTAAGCTCTAACAAGCAGGGCCCACCGATTCCTGCTGTACCAAATTGTAATGTAACTGTAATGTCTGCCCTCATGTTGTGAAAACTGTTGGCGCTATATAAATCCTGTATAATAATAATGAAGCACCAGCACAGTGCAAAAGCATCTTCTTCTGTGATATGGGTTACTCAGCATTTCCTGGGTTTCCAGCAGAAAGGATGGTGATGTTGCCCTCACCTAGGTGCTGCAGCTAAAACTGGGGGCAATAGAAGTATATTATAATTTTTTTACGTTAGTCATTTTTTAAAATGAGCTAACTAACACTAGTTTAAACCCATAATTCACATGTCATTTCAAGTTCAACCATGGCAAGATTCCTGTAGATTCTGTGGATTTACATGTTCTTGCAGACAGTTGTGGTCACTCAGCCCATGCAAAGCAATGACAGACTAGGAACAGTTTTTAGATGTAATTGCACATGGAGCAATGACCTGCATGTCTGTAACTGCAGATCATTGCTTCATGCTCCAGGAGAACACCCCTGGACAGCAGTGGCTGTTGTTAGAGCCTCTCATTGCTTTTTATGGGCTGAGTGGCTGTAGCTGTCTACAAGTAAGAATGAACTTGACACAAGTCCGAACTAGGGTTGCCACCTTTTCTGCAAGCCAAACTCAAACACTTTAGCCATGCACAGCTTTTTTTAAGGGGGAACATTGTGGACTGTGGTGTAAAGGGGAACTGCGATGTAGAGGAGTTACTGCTCACCAAACCTCCAACATACATCAGAGTTCCCAGCATTCCTCCTTAAATTAGGGTCCTTAAAGCCCCCTTTACATCAGTCAGAGTCCACAGGGCACCCCTTACCTTAGTGTACTCACTTGCATGGAAGCAGGAGAGAGAAAGGCGGAAGGGGGGGAGACTTCAGTTACAGACATTGGATGGGAAGCTCACTCACCCGAGGATGGAGGCCCAGGCTTCAACACCTTCCATCCACCATGTATCTGAGCTGAGTTGCTGAGCTTCAAACTTTCAGCCCCACATATTCCTTTCCTGAGGTACAGAACACTGGGGATTGGAGTGTGGGTGGGCAGACAGAAGGGTAGGGGTGGGAGGAGGAGGAGCAGATCAAGCCCTCTCTCCTGTCCATGTATGGGGGTGGGGCCGCTTGTGCACACCTGTGCACTTGGCATTTGTCGTACTTGATTACTTGGGGAGCCACAGTCCATTCTGAACATTGTGTCTGGGTTTTGGATGGTCTGAAACCTGGACACATGATTCAAAACCCGAACTGTGTGGGTGAATCCTGGACAGGTGGCAACCCTAGTCCGAACCTGCTTGACCTATCCTGCCAAGAAGCTGTCACTGCCGACAGTTCATGGAGCAGCGACAGCTTCTTGGTGGGATATCTCAGATAGGTTTGGACAGACCTCTGCTAATCCCTGCAAGCACCTGAAAATCCAGCCACAGAAATCTCCTGGATTCTTGCTGTAGCTACAGTTTAAATGCCTTGTGAATGGGGCCTTAGGAGTTGCTTACACTTGCAGTTGGGAGGGTAAAAACATGCGACAGCCATGTTTTTTTCTGCTTCACAATTGATCCTCTTTAAAGTCTAACTAAAGGCAAAACTTATTTTTCATTTTAGAGTAAGATAGGGTTATATCCCCTGTCAATTTTTTATTTAACATCTGTGTCCCATTGGGGACATTTCTCTTCACTTCCTGTCCTATAGCCGCAACAGGAAGTAAGAGGAAATTCCTCAAAAGTAAGAGAATCCTGAAGTGTCACCAGAACTGGTGCCCCCATTGGAAGATCTACCCAAAAATTTATTCTGCTTTTACTCTCATTAATAATGGTAAACAGGACAGACAGATAGGGTGAATGGGGGAACAGACAGCAATAAAAACTGTCAGGGGTTCTAATCCCTCTACGCTTTATCCCCCCCCAAAAATGTTTGCCTTTAATTAAAATTTAGACTGCGAAAGGCAACTGGGCAGGGGTTTACATGCTGCAGCCACTGCAAAAATGATACCTGCTGTCGCATTCAGTGGGCAGTACCACCGCTAAACATTACCCATTCAAGCAAATGGGGCAGCCCCACAACCAAGTGTAATGCAGTAGTGGTGAAACATTTACAGAGTTAAAACAGGCGGTAAGGAGGCCACCAATCACCTTAGGCTGCAAGCCTTAGGCAGGCCATACATATGCAATATTCTTTCCTTCAACCAGTGGTTAAAGGAAAGAAAATTGCTCTATTCCCTCCCGCAGCACTAATGTATTCTGACAGCGGGAGATTTCCCAGCCATCAGAACACAATGATTACTGCTGGCGGTTATAGCTGCCAGCAACGATTGCACAAAAAAATACCCTGACAGGCTAGTTCTACTGAAGTCAATCGATACACCGACTTCAGAACAACCAGCCTGCCCATAGATGGGTCGAAATTCAGCCAGTCCACGTTGAACCAGACAATTTTCGACCCATCAATAGCTGGCTTTAGGCTCCTTTTGCAGTAGCAGTATTTTTTACAGTCCCCCAAACAAAAGCTCTCCGGTGGATGGCATTTGTGTTATTTTTGCATTGTGGGACCACATCGAGACTGCAAGCAAAGCATACGGCTTGTGTTTGCTGCATGCCCCATTCACTTGCACACAAGAGTTTGACGGGTGGTGCTGCCTGTCAAACTCACCATGTAATGTTAAATTGCTGCACCGTAAAGTAAAACATTGCGGCGATGTCTACTCATGCGAGCATCACCATGTCCACTTGTAGGTGAGCCTGTTTTTATTGCGCCCTGACTGCCAGTGTAAAAGGAGCCTCAAACACCCCAAAACTGGACACTTCCATTGAAATCCTCAAAACTTCCAGTCCCCAGATAAAATGATATGGAGTCTTTATAAGCGTACATGTCTATGGGCACAAACTGCTAACAGAAAAGTTACAATGTTTGTAAATATAAACCTGCACGCCATTTACATATACTTCAGGGAATAAGAGTTTGCACTTTAACAGAATTTAGTGTGTGAAAATTCTCTATACCTAAATCATTATGTTTATGAATATTCATGGAGCTGCGGCGCAGTTTATAAATATAGGTGTGAGTAAACAAGGAGCTTGAATTTATTCCCAGGAACAACACGATAATTTTGGTTCTAGAATGTTCAGATGTTTTGCACTACCTAATTACAGCCTTTTGTTCATATTGTAAGACTACCTTTGTTGGTCAAACCCAGTACAAACCAATAACGGAGGAAAACATAGGTCTGGAGCTGAAAGTAGAAGGCCAACATAACTGGGTCTTGCACGAAAGGCCAACTTTGGGCAAAATACAGCGCCCTACCAAAAGAAAATGAAAAATGCATCAAATACCATAATTTTCCTTTCCTGGCACCAATCTGTTGCACCATGCTACATATATGCTGCCATATTGGTGTCAAGAAGAAAAAATTTATCAAATACCATAATTTTCTTTTCCTGATGCCAATCCATGCCAGCATACATGTAGTTGCCAGGAAATATGCTCTGTGCTTACCTAAACCAGAAGTCACATGCCTTTTGGGTCCTGATCCTTCACCCCTCTTCTGCTTTTTTTTTTACCAGGTCCTTCCCCAGGTGTCCACATAACTGCCTGAGTGATGGGACACTTCCTATTGACTGTCCAGGACTGTCCTCTCAAGATCCAGAAGAGGAGTGGTGTCATTGTTAGGGTACCAGGGACAATGCAGGATAACCTTTACATGTGGATTGGCAGTCCCCAAAACAAGAATCGGTACCAGAGAGGGACCTGGACAATAGGCTTAGGTAAGTATATTTTTTTTCAATAGGTAAGACAGAAAAATAGCCTTACATTATGGTATAGAGAAGGGGTCTCCAAACTGTCTAAACAAAAGGCCACTTTACTGTCCTTCATGCTTTAAGGGGGCCAAACTGTGGCTAGTGGAAGTAGAAAATGCTCTGGCGTCAGTGGGAGTAACCAATGCCCTATGATTGGTTTTAGTGGGAAATTTAGTGCCCCAATGTTGGTGTCAGAGTCAGGAATAGTGCCCGATCATAGGTATTGGTGTCAGTGAGAGGAATGCTGTCTCATCGTGGGTGTCAGTGGGAGGAATAGTACCCCACCATTGCTATCAGTTGGAGGAATAGTGCCCCATCATTGGTGTCAGCGAATGGAGTGGTACCCCAAGGGCTTGTTAATCATGAGCAAAGGGCTGTATCCAACCCGTGGGCCGCAGTTTAGAGACCTCTGCTTTAGAGGATTGGGGAAGGTAGAAATGGGAAAACTTTCATTTTTGGCTGGAGTTTGGCTTTAAACGTTTGGATTGGAAAAAGGAGAAAGTACCTGCCTGATTGGAGGGGCCAAATTAGGGGAGGGGTTAATTGTTCACAGGTGTATAAAGGTAGTTCTACAAACTCCCCCTTGAGCTTTCTCCCTGATTGTGGCTTGCAGGTGGATTTTCTGAACACAAGTGGATTTTTTGAACTAAAGTGGAGAGTTACAACCAGGAGTTGTGCTTTGACTGCTTCTGCTTGACTGCTTCTGCTTGCAAGTGTTGTTTTTGGGGGTGTTTTATTTTCTCCCCTCCTTTATTTGATACATTTGCTAGCAGTTTTTAAAAGACCTTTTTTCTGACACTTTTTAAACAGCATTTTTTTTTCCCCCTCTTTCTTCCTGCCAAATTAGGGGAGGGGTTAATTGTTCACAGGTGTATAAAGGTAGTTCTACAAACTCCCCCTTGAGCTTGCTCCCTGATTGTGGCTTGCAGGTGGATTTTCTGAACACAAGTGGATTTTTTGAACTAAAGTGGAGAGTTACAACCAGGAGTTGAAAACAGGAGTTAAGACAGGAGTCTCTAACCTCTATCCTACCTCCATCCTCCCCTCCATTTTAAAGATCCCACTGCAAGGGGCAACCAGACAGCTTTCCAGAAATGTCAGGCTGACAGCAAGCCAGATTCACTGGAACCAGAGTGTTTAAAGAGGACAACCGCAGCCAGGTAAGCTTGCACCTCCACTCCCCCCCCCCCCCCAGTGATTGTTCCAGGGACTCCATCCGACCGCCTACGGGGGTCAGGAAGGAATTTTTGCCCCACTGGTGCATTTGGCTGCTACTGTCAGGGGGTTTTTCGCCTTCCTCTGGAACAACCATAGGTTAGCATACCCCTACCTCCGGCCTCCTTTCCATTTTTTACGCTATCCTAGGACGACTATTCCAGATCACAGCCAGACTTCTTTTCTAAGCGGAGACCTCCACCCTAAGTAAAGGCAGCTGGAACAGCCAGCAACCGAATACAACAACTCCTTCCGAATCCATATAGGCATCCCCTGATCAACTTGCGCGCTAATAGCCTCAAGCACGGCGGCAAGTCTGATACCTAGCCCCACCTCAGGATCAATAACCTGATCAGGATCATCATCTTAGGCCCATAGTACCATCAACAGCATCCACAAACCATGTGCTACTTCAAATACTCAGCTGAAGTTCTGCACAGACTAAGGAACATCAACACCACATTGCCATCTTCCATACAAAAAATACTTCAAAGACAACAACTATTAAAAACCGGACGACAACCAGCTCCCAACCGCAGGAAGACATCTACTCGACCACTACAATTAGATTGCGCCTTGATTAACGCCAGGTCTGCAGTCAAACATAGACTGGAAGTACACGACTTCATCATCGAGAACAATGTAGACTGCCTCTTCATCACCGAAAGCTGGTTAACCTCTGACTGCAACACCATCCTCACCGAATTGGTGCCGGAAATCTACAGGATCCTAACCGAACACCGGATAGGGAAAAAAGGAGGAGGCCTAGCAGTGATCTTTAAAGGTCACCTGGATCTCACTAAACCATCATCTCAGAACCCAGTGTCTTTTATGGAAACCCTGACGCTACATTTTCAACTAACACCCCATGACACCACTCATATTCTACTGTGCTACAGACCACCGGGACCAAAGTCCAATCTTCTTTCACCCCTCACGGAATCCTTTGCAATGCACACCCTAAAATTCAAAAATTTCCTGGCACTCGGAGATTTCAACCTTTGGGCAAACGAGCCTAAAGACCCCATCGCGACTGCCTGCATCAATCAACTAGAAGAACTGGGTCTACAGCAACTGATAAAGACTCCCACGCATGGGTCAGGACACACCCTGGACCTCATTTTCAAACAGAACATCGACGTCAACATACTCGACAACATAACTCTGCCATGGACGGATCACCACGCTATCAAATTCAAAATCACTACCAACATCACCAACGCAAAACGGAAACCTGTAACAACGCACTGGACCAGATCGCATAAAAAACTGTACTCCGAAGCCTTCAAAACCACTCTGTCCAAAAAAATATCTACAATAACTTTAAACCACTCTACGGAGGAAACACTCAACTCCCTGAACAGGGCATTACTGCAATCAGCAGACTCGGTAGCACCAAAACGCAGGGCTCTCATCAGGAAGAAAAATGCTGGATGGTTTAATAGCTCCCTCTCCGTACTAAAGCAAGAACGCAGAAGAGCGGAAAGAACATGGAGAAGAAATCCCACCGAGGAAAACCTATTTAACTACAAAGGTCTGACAGAGAATTATCGGAAAGCAATCTTCAAAGCCAAAAAGGACCACTTCTCATATACAATCTCAACGGCCGCAAACCAACCACGGGAACTGTTTAAACTGGTTAATCAATCAATGAATCCGGTGTGCCTAGAACCCCCAGAAAACGAATCCCAGGATTACTGTGACAAACTGTCGGATTTTTCATCGATAAAGTCAAAACCATCAGGGAAACAATTTGTCAGAAGAAAACATCCAACCTCAGCCAGCAAATACATAAAGAGGATGTCCGCACCAACATACCGCAACCGCCAAAATTTTCACTATCCCCAATTACCGTAGACACCGCAAAAAACATCATTAATAAACTGCGTGACAGTACCTCACCTATTGACATCATCCCCACAAAACTACTGAAAGAATGCTCCGACATCGTGGCTCCAACCATAACCTACCTCATAAACCGATCATTTCACGAAGGGATTGTTCCCAGCATCCTCAAACAAGGCATCGTCAAACCTCTACTCAAGAAACCAAACCTGGACCCTTAGGATCCAAACAACCGTAGGCCGATTACAAGCCTCAACACCATTTCTAAGATCATGGAGAAAGCTGTAGTACATCAGCTACAACGTCACCTGGATACTCACAAACTCCTGGACCCGCTGCAATCAGGCTTCCGCCCGGGTCATGGAACAGAAACAGCTCTCCTCAAGATTTGGGATGACGCCCTCGAAGCAGCAGATGACGGAGAGCCGTGTCTCCTCGTACTGCTAGACCTAAGTGCAGCGTTTGATACAGTAGATCACAATACTCTACTCGTCCGCCTCACAGAAGTAGCCGGAGTCCAAGACATAGATCTCCATTGGTTCGCGTCCTTCCTAGGAAATCGGTCACAGACAGTGAAACTAGGAAAATTCCTCTCCGAAACTCGGGCAGTCACCTGCGGAGTCCCTCAAGGCTCTCCGTTGTCACCCGTTCTCTTCAACATTTACATTCGCCCACTCCTTCAAATCATCAGATGCTCAGATCTCTGCTTCCACTCTTACGCTGACGACACGCAACTTTATTTCTGGATCAATGGAAAAAAAGATCATCAACAACAACTTGAAAACTGCCTCAAATCAATAGAGGACTGGATGACCACCAACTCCCTCCAGCTGAACCAATCAAAGACAGAGCTTCTTATCTTACACCCAAATCATAAGCCCGCAACCAAAACCTCCTGGTCTCCACCAACCGTCTTTGGGCAGACTATCTCCCCAAAGACCAAAGCGAAGAGTCTCGGGGTTATTTTAGACGCACAAATGTCAATGGATGCGCAAATAGGATCTGTAGTCAGTCGATCTCACCATCTGCTGCGCATGCTTCGCAGACTCATCCCTTTTATCCCAAAGAATGACAAAGCAGTGGTAGTTGGAACAATCATTAATTCACGACTGGACTACGCAAACTCGCTTTACATAGGATTACCACAATATCAACTTGCGCGATTACAACTGATCCAAAACACGGCGGCAAGGCTGATAACAGGAAAAAAAACCTGGGAATCCATTTCTCCTTCACTGAGGAGCTTACATTGGCTAACCGTAAAAAATCGGATCAGGTTCAAGACCCTTTGCCTCACCCACAAATGCGTGCATAGAGAAGCTCCGCAATACCTAATGGAGAAAATAAATCATTACACACCAAACCGCAGTCTTCGATCAGCCAACAAAAACCTCCTCCTCGTGCCCAAAGCCCGGTATAAATCCAAGGGTGATCGGAGATTCGCTGTCCAAGGGCCTCGGCTATGGAATGCTCTACCAATCAACATCCGCCTGGAAGAAAATCACCTGGCTTTTAGGAAAAAACTCAAGACCTTCCTCTTTTAGCAGATGATCAAAGCTCACCACAGCGCCTAGAGGCGATTCAGTTCGCATTGTGCGCTATATAAGTATTTCATTCATTCATTCATTCAGGGGTGGGGGGTCCAATTGCGTCTTGTCTAATGATCAGTCAGTGCTTTGCCATCATTGAACAAGTTTCATGTTTTATGTGCTCTGTTGGATCTATATATTTTTTTTTTGCATAATCATAACATATTAAAATTTGTATTACCTAGATTCTTGAGTTGTATCAGAGAGGTGATCCTGCAAATACTCAGGAGGCTCAATAATTTGTGAATTATTGGTCCTCCTAAGCTTACTGGTCAAAGAATTTAAAGAAAATTCTCTTGGGTGAATCCGTACATAAATCTTGAACCTGCAGGATTCCCCTCATTCAAAGTCATCAAAACAATTGTAACCTGTTCTGGTTACAATGCCTGGATTTTCCTTGATTTTCATTCCCATAGACAACAGTCACTAGATCAAAAAGAAAGATGAATACCCCCAGAGGGGGTACAGATAGCAATAAAAACCTGCCACAGGGTTCTAATCCATCACCGCTCCCCTCACCACTCTATCCAAAACATCCAAAACTAAAGAAAACACACTTTTAATTATGGCATATTTTAGTAGATGTGCACTACACAATGGCCCACGTGGCATTTATTCCCGTTACATCAATTTTTCTTTTCTTCATAGAGATACCATTTACAGTACTCAGGTAATATCTTGACATGTGTTGCTCCTAGAGCCCCTGCATCTATCAATACAGAAAAAAGTCCCACTATTTTTATGACATGACAACGGCTGAGAGCTCTGCTCTGTTTTAAATTGTTTCCTCTGGCTTTGTGGTTGACCAGTACCTCGAGCTGCAAATAGATCTGTGACTAGTGATGGACGAACTTCCGACGGGACGTTTCGCGAACGCGAAACGCGAACGGGCACAAACGTTCGCGAAAACGACCGTTCGCCGCGGGCTCCATTGACTTCAATGGGAGGCGAATTTCGCAAACCTTTAGGTCGAATTTGCGGCCACGGGGTAATTATTAGGGGGTAGCACGTAGTCCCACCACCTGGACAATAGCATAATACATGTATGAGGTGAATTTGGGATCGATAACTACAAGCATTTTTTTTTTATTTGGGAAATTGTTCTGACAATTCAGGACTATGGAGCTAATGAAGGCAATGGAGGAGAGGGAAGGTCAGGGACCAGGGTAGGCAAACAAGAGGGTGCAGGAGATACAGAGCACTGACAGCAGCACCGTAATACAGAGCACTGACATCAGCACCGTGACATACAGCGCTGACAGCAGCTCCGTGACATACAGCGCTGACAGCAGCTCCGTGACATACAGCGCTGACAGCAGCTCCGTGACATACAGCGCTGACAGCAGCACCGTGACATACAGCGCTGACAGCAGCTCCGTGACATACAGCGCTGACAGCAGCTCCGTGACATACAGCGCTGACAGCAGCTCCGTGACATACAGCGCTGACAGCAGCTCCGTGACATACAGCGCTGACAGCAGCTCCGTGACATACAGCGCTGACAGCAGCTCCGTGACATACAGCGCTGACAGCAGCTCCGTGACATACAGCGCTGACAGCAGCTCCGTGACATACAGCGCTGACAGCAGCTCCGTGACATACAGCGCTGACAGCAGCTCCGTGACATACAGCGCTGACAGCAGCTCCGTGACATACAGCGCTGACAGCAGCTCCGTGACATACAGCGCTGACAGCAGCACCGTAAGCAGCCCCAGGAGGAAGTCAGCACAGCACAGGGATGGTGTGATCCCCTCATAATAAGAACCCCCAGGAGGAAGTCAGCACAGCACAGGGATGGTGTGATCCCCTCATAATAAGAACACCCAGGAGGAAGTCAGCACAGCACAGGGATGGTGGGAACCCCTCATAATAAGCAGCCCCAGTAGAAATATGACACCGCTCAACCTCTTCAAAGAGGAGGGTAGGGGCATATAGTACGGTGTGCTTTTTTGGGTCAGGGAAGTGAGCCAAATGAATTAAGAAGGTCTGTGTGCTTGATTCCAAAAATTGTTTATAGACATATACATGGTCTACTGATCACATGTGTTGAATTCCTCCGAGATCCATGCCTCATTCATTTTTAGAAATGTGAGGTAGTTAACACTGTGGTGAGCTAGGCGAGTACGCTTATCGGTCACAATCCCCCCTGCTGCGCTGAACGTCCTTTCGGACAGGACACTGGATGAGGGGCAAGCCAACAGTTCGATTGCAAATTGGGCAAGCTCTGGCCAGAGGTCAAGCCTGCCCACCCAGTAGTCTAGGGGTTCATCACTCCTCAGAGCGTCCACATCGGCCGTTAACCCAATGTAGTCGGACACCTGACGGTCTAGGCGTTCCCTGATGCTGGATCCGGATGACACCTGTCGATGGGTCGGCTGAAAGAATGACCTCATATCCGAAGTCACCAACACATCTTCAAACCGGCCTCTTCTTGCAGGCGCTGTTGGATTGGTACCCGCAAATCCTTCTCTGGGAGTGGGAATTGCTCCTCTGCCAGCGCACGCAAAAGCAGAATGCAGCATTTCTCGAAGCAAGGCCTGGAAGTGCTGCATTCTGACAGCCCTCTGCGACGGCGGTAACATTTCCGCCATTTTGTGTTTGTACCGGGGGTCTAAGTACGTTGCCACCCAGTACTGGTCCTTGACCCTCATGCTTTTTATACGGGGGTCCCTATTAAAACACTGGAGCATGAAGGCCCCCATTTGCACTAAAGTGGAAGCGGTGTGGTGGCCTGGCTCCTGCTCATCATCCAGGATAATGTCGTCCTCTTCATTCTCCTCTCCCCATCCTCGCACAACAGGGATCCCAGAAAGGTTTAAAGCATGCTCTTCTTGCTCCTGCTCATCCGCCCCGGCACCATCCTCCTCTGACTCCTCATCAGACTCCTGTTGTTGACTTGTCTCAGATAGAGTAGCCCCCCCTGGGAATTCATCCAGCATTGCGACTTCCTCATCTTCCCGCTCCTGCTCCTCCACAGCCTGATCAATGACACGACGCAATGCACGCTCCAGAAAGAAGGCATAAGGTACCATGTCACTGATGGCGCCATGGCTGCGACTGACCAGTTTGGTGATCTCCTCAAATGGCCGCAGAAGTCTGCATGTGTCGCGCATGAGCAGCCACTGGCGCGGTGAAAAAAAACCCAGCTCCCCAGAACCGTTTCTTTCGCAGAGTTCATACAGGTAGACGTTAACTGCACGTTTCTGCTGGAGCAGCCTATCAAGCATATAGAAGGTTGAGTTCCATCGCGTCGGGCAATCGCAAATAAGACGTCTGACCGGCAGATGGTGTCGCCGCTGAATGTCAGCAAGGCGAGCCATGGCCGTGTAAGATCTTCTGAAATGGGCCGAGATTTTCCTTGCCTGCCGCAAGATGTCCTGGACCCCAGGGTATTTGACAAGGAATCGCTGCACGACCAAGTTTAAGACGTGTGCCATGCACGGCACGTGCGTGATTTTGCCCTGTTTCAATGCGCTAAGCAGATTGGCACCGTTGTCACACACCACTTTACCAACTGTCAAATTGAGCGGTGTTAGCCACTCATCTGCCTGTGAACGCAAAGCTGAAAGGAGTGCCGGGCCAGTGTGGCTCTTTGCTTCCAGGCACAACAGACGCAGCACGGCATGGCAACGTCTCACCTGGCATGTGGAATAGGTTCTGGGGAGCTTGGGCGGTGCAGTGGAAGAGACGCTAGCAGCGGAAAAGGAGGAGGCAGCTGAGGAGGAGAGGGAGGAGGATGGAGTAGGAGGAGGAGAAGAAGAGTCAGGCCTGCATGCAATCCGTGGCGGTAAAACCAAATCTACACGGGTGCCACGGGTTACATGCTTGACGGCCGTCAGAAGGTTCACCCAGTGGGCAGTAAAACTGATATACCTTCCCTGCCCGTGTTTGCTAGACCACGTGTCTGTGGTCAGATGTATCTTGGCACCGACACTGTGTGCCAGAGATACATTCACTTGCCGCTGAACATGGCCATATAGCTCTGGGATGCCCTTCTCTGAGAAATACTTCCTTCCTGGGACCTTCCATTGTGGTGTTCCAATGGCCACAAATTTGCGAAAGGCCTCCGAGTCCACCAGTTTATATGGCAGTAGTTGGCGGGCTATGAGTTCTGACAAGCCAGCCGCCAACCGTTGGGCAAGAGGGTTATCCGGCGTCATCATTTTTTTACGCTCAAACATTAGGCCCACGGAAGCCTGCCTTTTTGCAGAAAAATGTGAGCTTGGCGTGATGGAAGGTGGAGTGGAGGACAATTGTGAGGAGAGAGGAGAAGGAGAAGTAGAAGACGAGGCTGGACGGTGAGAGCCTGCAGTGTGGCTTTGTGTGTTCCGTTGCTCCCACTGGGCTCGGTGATGGCTGCTCATGTGCCTTCTTAAGGCGGTCGTCCCTAGGTGAGTATTGGGCTTACCGCGACTAACGCGTTGACTGCAAAGATTGCAGATGGCAACGCTATTGTCAGCAGCGGACACGTTAAAAAAAGCCCACACTGCGGAGCCATGTGCCGGTGTCCTGGGAGCGCCAGATGTGACCGTACATGGTCGATGACTCGCTCCTGATACATTTGCAGTCTGCTTTGTCCCTGCTGTGCAATGTAAGTCATTGCTGCTTCTCCTCCCTATCTGCTGGTCCATATCTCCCTCTGAACTCCCCTCCTCTTCCTCTCTTGTGGGCACCCACGTGACATCACTAGACACGTCATCATCAACGTCACCTTCCCCACCGCTATAAGTAGAGTAGGCAGCAACACCGGGGACCAACCTCCTCCTTGGGCTGATCTGGGTACTGGCGTCAGACTGCTGAGTAGCGCTTGTTGCTACCTCCTCTTCCTGATCCAATACCAAGAGTGGCTGCGCATCAGAAATGTCCTCTTGATATGGATCGGAAAATAATTCCAGTGACTCAAGCGGAAGGTATGTGGTGGTGGTGGTGGTGGTCGTGTTGTTGGTGGTAGTGTCTTTGGGGGTGCACATAGCAGAGAGTGAAGAAGAGGGTGCAGATCGAGAGGATGAGGAGGGTGCAGAAGAGTAAGGCTGAGCGAGCCACTCAACCAAGTCTGGTGCATCCTTTAAAGTAATTGAACGCACCTTCTGCAACTTCCCACTTTGGCTCAAGCCTGTTGCTCCTGCCCTACCCCTACCACCCCTGCGGAAGGGCCTGCCTCTTCCTCTGCATGTCATTTTTTAAATGACCCTGTGACAAAACTCTTAGTCCCTATACCGCTGAAGGACTGCTGCAGTATAGGTGAGCGGTCAGCAGTGGTGCACGTCAACCCTATCTATTGTGGACCTATAGCGGTCCTTACAGAACAGCAGACTGTACCGCACTCAAGCCTATGTACCGTAGCACCCTATACCAAGTTACCAGTCCTTATAAGAACTTTTGTGGACCAAGCAGGTTGTGTGTTAGTGATTAGCAGACTGTACGTCAGTCCCTATACCAATGAAGGACTGCTGCAGTATAGGGCAGCGGTCAGCAGTAGTGCACGGCAACCCTATGTATTGTGGACCGATAGCGGTCCTTACAGAACAGCAGACTGTAACGCACTCAGGCCTATGTACCGTAGCACCCTATACCAAGTTACCAGTCCTTATAAGAACTTTTGTGGACCAAGCAGGTTGTGTGTTAGTGATTAGCAGACTGTACGTCAGTCCCTATACCAATGAAGGACTGCTGCAGTATAGGGCAGCGGTCAGCAGTAGTGCACGGCAACCCTATGTATTGTGGACCGATAGCGGTCCTTACAGAACAGCAGACTGTACTGCACTCAGGCCTATGTACCGTAGCACCCTATACCAAGTTACCAGTCCTTATAAGAACTTTTGTGGAACAAGCAGGTTGTGTGTTAGTGATTAGCAGACTGTACGTCAGTCCCTATACCGCTGAAGGACTGCTGCAGTATAGGTGAGCGGTCAGCAGTGGTGCACGTCAACCCTATCTATTGTGGACCGATAGCGGTCCTTACAGAACAGCAGACTGTAACGCACTCAGGCCTATGTACCGTAGCACCCTATACCAAGTTACCAGTCCTTATAAGAACTTTTGTGGACCAAGCAGGTTGTGTGTTAGTGATTAGCAGACTGTACGTCAGTCCCTATACCAATGAAGGACTGCTGCAGTATAGGGCAGCGGTCAGCAGTAGTGCACGGCAACCCTATGTATTGTGGACCGATAGCGGTCCTTACAGAACAGCAGACTGTACTGCACTCAGGCCTATGTACCGTAGCACCCTATACCAAGTTACCAGTCCTTATAAGAACTTTTGTGGAACAAGCAGGTTGTGTGTTAGTGATTAGCAGACTGTACGTCAGTCCCTATACCGCTGAAGGACTGCTGCAGTATAGGTGAGCGGTCAGCAGTGGTGCACGTCAACCCTATCTATTGTGGACCGATAGCGGTCCTTACAGAACAGCAGACTGTAACGCACTCAGGCCTATGTACCGTAGCACCCTATACCAAGTTACCAGTCCTTATAAGAACTTTTGTGGACCAAGCAGGTTGTGTGTTAGTGATTAGCAGACTGTACGTCAGTCCCTATACCAATGAAGGACTGCTGCAGTATAGGGCAGCGGTCAGCAGTAGTGCACGGCAACCCTATGTATTGTGGACCGATAGCGGTCCTTACAGAACAGCAGACTGTACTGCACTCAGGCCTATGTACCGTAGCACCCTATACCAAGTTACCAGTCCTTATAAGAACTTTTGTGGAACAAGCAGGTTGTGTGTTAGTGATTAGCAGACTGTACGTCAGTCCCTATACCGCTGAAGGACTGCTGCAGTATAGGTGAGCGGTCAGCAGTGGTGCACGTCAACCCTATCTATTGTGGACCGATAGCGGTCCTTACAGAACAGCAGACTGTAACGCACTCAGGCCTATGTACCGTAGCACCCTATACCAAGTTACCAGTCCTTATAAGAACTTTTGTGGACCAAGCAGGTTGTGTGTTAGTGATTAGCAGACTGTACGTCAGTCCCTATACCAATGAAGGACTGCTGCAGTATAGGGCAGCGGTCAGCAGTAGTGCACGGCAACCCTATGTATTGTGGACCGATAGCGGTCCTTACAGAACAGCAGACTGTACTGCACTCAGGCCTATGTACCGTAGCACCCTATACCAAGTTACCAGTCCTTATAAGAACTTTTGTGGACCAAGCAGGTTGTGTGTTAGTGATTAGCAGACTGTACGTCAGTCCCTATACCAATGAAGGACTGCTGCAGTATAGGGCAGCGGTCAGCAGTAGTGCACGGCAACCCTATGTATTGTGGACCGATAGCGGTCCTTACAGAACAGCAGACTGTACTGCACTCAGGCCTATGTACCGTAGCACCCTATACCAAGTTACCAGTCCTTATAAGAACTTTTGTGGACCAAGCAGGTTGTGTGTTAGTGATTAGCAGACTGTACGTCAGTCCCTATACCAATGAAGGACTGCTGCAGTATAGGGCAGCGGTCAGCAGTAGTGCACGGCAACCCTATGTATTGTGGACCGATAGCGGTCCTTACAGAACAGCAGACTGTAACGCACTCAGGCCTATGTACCGTAGCACCCTATACCAAGTTACCAGTCCTTATAAGAACTTTTGTGGAACAAGCAGGTTGTGTGTTAGTGATTAGCAGACTGTACGTCAGTCCCTATACCGCTGAAGGACTGCTGCAGTATAGGTGAGCGGTCAGCAGTGGTGCACGTCAACCCTATCTATTGTGGACCGATAGTGGTCCTTACAGAACAGCAGACTGTACCGCACTCAAGCCTATGTACCGTAGCACCCTATACCAAGTTACCAGTCCTTATAAGAACTTTTGTGGACCAAGCAGGTTGTGTGTTAGTGATTAGCAGACTGTACGTCAGTCCCTATACCAATGAAGGACTGCTGCAGTATAGGGCAGCGGTCAGCAGTAGTGCACGGCAACCCTATGTATTGTGGACCGATAGCGGTCCTTACAGAACAGCAGACTGTACTGCACTCAGGCCTATGTACCGTAGCACCCTATACCAAGTTACCAGTCCTTATAAGAACTTTTGTGGAACAAGCAGGTTGTGTGTTAGTGATTAGCAGACTGTACGTCAGTCCCTATACCGCTGAAGGACTGCTGCAGTATAGGTGAGCGGTCAGCAGTGGTGCACGTCAACCCTATCTATTGTGGACCGATAGCGGTCCTTACAGAACAGCAGACTGTAACGCACTCAGGCCTATGTACCGTAGCACCCTATACCAAGTTACCAGTCCTTATAAGAACTTTTGTGGACCAAGCAGGTTGTGTGTTAGTGATTAGCAGACTGTACATCAGTCCCTATACCAATGAAGGACTGCTGCAGTATAGGGCAGCGGTCAGCAGTAGTGCACGGCAACCCTATGTATTGTGGACCGATAGCGGTCCTTACAGAACAGCAGACTGTAACGCACTCAGGCCTATGTACCGTAGCACCCTATACCAAGTTACCAGTCCTTATAAGAACTTTTGTGGACCAAGCAGGTTGTGTGTTAGTGATTAGCAGACTGTACGTCAGTCCCTATACCAATGAAGGACTGCTGCAGTATAGGGCAGCGGTCAGCAGTAGTGCACGGCAACCCTATGTATTGTGGACCGATAGCGGTCCTTACAGAACAGCAGACTGTACTGCACTCAGGCCTATGTACCGTAGCACCCTATACCAAGTTACCAGTCCTTATAAGAACTTTTGTGGACCAAGCAGGTTGTGTATTAGTGTTTAGCAGACTGTGCGTCAGTCCCTATACCGCTGAAGGACTGCTGCAGTATAGGGCAGCGGTCAGCAGTAGTGCACGGCAACCCTATGTATTGTGGACCGATAGCGGTCCTTACAGAACAGCAGACTGTACCGCACCCAAGCCTATGTACCGTAGCACCCTAGACAGACCAAGTTACCAGTCCTTATAAGAACTTTTGTGGAACAAGCAGGTTGTGTGTTAGTGATTAGCAGACTGTACGTCAGTCCCTATACCAATGAAGGACTGCTGCAGTATAGGGCAGCGGTCAGCAGTAGTGCACGGCAACCCTATGTATTGTGGACCGATAGCGGTCCTTACAGAACAGCAGACTGTAACGCACTCAGGCCTATGTACCGTAGCACCCTATACCAAGTTACCAGTCCTTATAAGAACTTTTGTGGACCAAGCAGGTTGTGTGTTAGTGATTAGCAGACTGTACGTCAGTCCCTATACCAATGAAGGACTGCTGCAGTATAGGGCAGCGGTCAGCAGTAGTGCACGGCAACCCTATGTATTGTGGACCGATAGCGGTCCTTACAGAACAGCAGACTGTAACGCACTCAGGCCTATGTACCGTAGCACCCTATACCAAGTTACCAGTCCTTATAAGAACTTTTGTGGACCAAGCAGGTTGTGTGTTAGTGATTAGCAGACTGTACGTCAGTCCCTATACCAATGAAGGACTGCTGCAGTATAGGGCAGCGGTCAGCAGTAGTGCACGGCAACCCTATGTATTGTGGACCGATAGCGGTCCTTACAGAACAGCAGACTGTACTGCACTCAGGCCTATGTACCGTAGCACCCTATACCAAGTTACCAGTCCTTATAAGAACTTTTGTGGACCAAGCAGGTTGTGTGTTAGTGATTAGCAGACTGTACGTCAGTCCCTATACCAATGAAGGACTGCTGCAGTATAGGGCAGCGGTCAGCAGTAGTGCACGGCAACCCTATGTATTGTGGACCGATAGCGGTCCTTACAGAACAGCAGACTGTACTGCACTCAGGCCTATGTACCGTAGCACCCTATACCAAGTTACCAGTCCTTATAAGAACTTTTGTGGACCAAGCAGGTTGTGTGTTAGTGATTAGCAGACTGTACGTCAGTCCCTATACCAATGAAGGACTGCTGCAGTATAGGGCAGCGGTCAGCAGTAGTGCACGGCAACCCTATGTATTGTGGACCGATAGCGGTCCTTACAGAACAGCAGACTGTAACGCACTCAGGCCTATGTACCGTAGCACCCTATACCAAGTTACCAGTCCTTATAAGAACTTTTGTGGAACAAGCAGGTTGTGTGTTAGTGATTAGCAGACTGTACGTCAGTCCCTATACCGCTGAAGGACTGCTGCAGTATAGGTGAGCGGTCAGCAGTGGTGCACGTCAACCCTATCTATTGTGGACCGATAGTGGTCCTTACAGAACAGCAGACTGTACCGCACTCAAGCCTATGTACCGTAGCACCCTATACCAAGTTACCAGTCCTTATAAGAACTTTTGTGGACCAAGCAGGTTGTGTGTTAGTGATTAGCAGACTGTACGTCAGTCCCTATACCAATGAAGGACTGCTGCAGTATAGGGCAGCGGTCAGCAGTAGTGCACGGCAACCCTATGTATTGTGGACCGATAGCGGTCCTTACAGAACAGCAGACTGTACTGCACTCAGGCCTATGTACCGTAGCACCCTATACCAAGTTACCAGTCCTTATAAGAACTTTTGTGGAACAAGCAGGTTGTGTGTTAGTGATTAGCAGACTGTACGTCAGTCCCTATACCGCTGAAGGACTGCTGCAGTATAGGTGAGCGGTCAGCAGTGGTGCACGTCAACCCTATCTATTGTGGACCGATAGCGGTCCTTACAGAACAGCAGACTGTAACGCACTCAGGCCTATGTACCGTAGCACCCTATACCAAGTTACCAGTCCTTATAAGAACTTTTGTGGACCAAGCAGGTTGTGTGTTAGTGATTAGCAGACTGTACGTCAGTCCCTATACCAATGAAGGACTGCTGCAGTATAGGGCAGCGGTCAGCAGTAGTGCACGGCAACCCTATGTATTGTGGACCGATAGCGGTCCTTACAGAACAGCAGACTGTAACGCACTCAGGCCTATGTACCGTAGCACCCTATACCAAGTTACCAGTCCTTATAAGAACTTTTGTGGACCAAGCAGGTTGTGTGTTAGTGATTAGCAGACTGTACGTCAGTCCCTATACCAATGAAGGACTGCTGCAGTATAGGGCAGCGGTCAGCAGTAGTGCACGGCAACCCTATGTATTGTGGACCGATAGCGGTCCTTACAGAACAGCAGACTGTACTGCACTCAGGCCTATGTACCGTAGCACCCTATACCAAGTTACCAGTCCTTATAAGAACTTTTGTGGACCAAGCAGGTTGTGTATTAGTGTTTAGCAGACTGTGCGTCAGTCCCTATACCGCTGAAGGACTGCTGCAGTATAGGGCAGCGGTCAGCAGTAGTGCACGGCAACCCTATGTATTGTGGACCGATAGCGGTCCTTACAGAACAGCAGACTGTACCGCACCCAAGCCTATGTACCGTAGCACCCTAGACAGACCAAGTTACCAGTCCTGATAAAGAGCTTTGTGGAACAAGTGAGTTGTGAATGATTAGCAGACTGCAGCAGAAGGGCAGCAGTCAAGTATAATATTCTTTCTATATTTGGAAGAAAGAATATTATACGTGTACAAGCCTATTACCGTACCACTGATACCAGTCCTGAAAAGAACCTTTGTGGAACTAATAGTAACAGCAAGTCTTTAAAATTATCCTCACTGCCTGACACACTGCTTCCTGCCTGTCCCTATACAAATTGGCAAAAAAGAGTAGGCTGGAACGATTAGCTGGAACAGCTCTTTTGTGGACCTGATAGTAACAGCTAATGATGATGATGATGATGATGATGAAGAAAGACTAATCTGGCTGAGCTGTCCCTAAAATAGCAGCATACAGCGCTCTGTCCCTTTATCTAAACTGACAAAAGAAACTCAGGCTGCTGACCTAACACCTATACCAGTCCTGAAAAGAACTTTTGTGTACCAAATAGCTAGCGTTTTCTCTGTCCCTACTCCACACAGGATCCTTTCCCTACAGTGACAGAAGAAAGAATGTAAAATGGCCACCGGATCGGGTGTATTTATAGGTTAGGGGGAATGTCCAAGTGTCCATGAGCTGTCATGTCTCAATTGGTTGTCCTGTAACACATGATAAACGTGTCACGAAAGGTTAAAGTTCTTGTATACATTAAACACGTAAGTCCGCCGGGGCGAACGACGGAAAAAGGCGTTCGAACCCGCGGACGGCGAAAGTCGGAAATTCGCCGCGAAACGACCGCCGGGCGAACCGTTCGGCCATCACTATCTGTGACTGATGTCTCCTGGGATACTTTCAGAATGAAATTACTAAAGCTGATCTTGTTACACTGTTTATATAAACCTTCTAAGTCATGGCCATGCAGTGGAAATAGAAAATCCCCCACCTCTATCATACAGCGTCTCTGATGTCTTTTCTCTAGTTAGCAAGAATTGTTTCTGGTTAATTCTAAGCATTGACATACTCCTAGTCAGACTCACACCGGGTTCTGGGTAAACTCCGATATTAACAGAGGTCTAACTGAAAACATATGTTGACTATTTCCTAAAGATTACCAAGTAACTAATTAAAAGTTTTCCTTTTGCTCAGCTTCTTGCCAACTGTCTATAACCCTGATATCCAACCTGTGGCCTTTGGTGTTTGTGGAGTGGTCCCTGAACCCCAGCACTCAGTAGTGGAAGCAACGGACTTCAATGGCAGTGATCTCTTGCAATATCTAGTAAATGTTCCCAGACTCTGCCTGTGTTCTGCAGCATGGTCTCCAAGGATGAGCTAAGGTTTGGATCAAACTGAGTTTGGGCCAAACCCACGTGAAATTGTCACAATATAGCAGGATGCCATCCCAATCAACTGTGGCTGTGGGGTTTCCACTTGGCCATATCTTGTTGATTATGTTGCCCAAATTAGTTCAATGATGTCACCATCATTCTTTGTTACGTGCAGCTAGGGGGCCAGGAATTCCATAGTAACAGACAGCTTTCCTGGGTTTGGGCTGAACTGAGTTTGGTCCATACCCTAGCCCAGTGATGGCGAACCTTGGCACCCCAGATGTTTTGGAACTACATTTCCCATGATGCTCAGCTACACTGCGGAGTGCATGAGCATCATGGGAAATGTAGTTCTAAAACATCTGGGATGCCAAGGTTCACCATCACTGCCCTAGCCCATCCCTACATGTCTCCATACTCCTCTCTCACACCTGTAGCATATTAACAGTCTTTAGCCACCTCCTGTAGTATGTCTACAGACAGTCTTCTGTAACATCACATGCACTGAACATTCTTTGCAGCCATTTGATGATGTCAGGGGCCCCAGGTGAGTCCCCTCCCCATAACTCATAAGTTGACAACCAGTGGTCTATAGCAGCGGTTTCCAAATTGTGGCCCTTTACTTGCTTTTATCTGGCCCTTGGGGTACTATCCCATCCACTGACACCAACAATGGAGTATTATTCCTCCCACAAAGGACACAGTTCCTCCCACTGACACCAATGGCGGGGCACACTTTTTTTGAATTGAAACCAATGATGGGGCATCATTCCTTCCATTGATGCTAACAATGGGCCACTATTCCACCCACTGACACAAACAATGGGGCACTACTCCTCTCACTGACATCAACAAAAGTGCATAATTCCTCCCACTGACACCAACGATGGGCCAGAATTTCTTCCACTGACAACAAAGATAGGGCACTATTTACTCCCACTGGATGCCAGGTCATTTTCTACTCCCACTGGTCCCAATTCAAACCCCCTAAAGTCTGAAGGAGAGTAAACTGGCCCTTTGTTTAGAAAGTTTGGAGACCCCTAGTCTATAGCATACAGGTCTTCTCCCACCCTTGTGTGTGTGTTGACCTGCATATTAGTGGACAGACAGTCTAGAAGAGCACTGTGGCTTCTGTCACCTTTCCTAAAATGTAGCAGATGATTCTGGTGTTTTCTTACACACCAATAATTAATTTGTATAGCTAGTTATATATAAGGACACACAGATCAGTGACTGTGCTGGAAAAACGATTATGGCTGATGACGGAAAACACATGACACCCCCTCTGTAGGCAGATAGACCACGGAGTAGTTGCTAGGTGTGTATAACAAGCATTTCACTGCCATAAAACACATTATGACAGCTAGTGAAGTGCTAAAAACAGCCGTACGGGGGTGCATTTTAGGTAGCCATTCCTCCTCATATACAGATGACCACTATGGGGAATATGCAACAAAAATGTAAAAATGACTTTGAAAAAACGTTCAGGTTAACAATTCACTAAAAAGTAAAAATGTATGGATTCATTAAAAATATTCTTGTACAACATTTGTTTTTGCAATATCTATATTATTCCTTTTTTTAAATGTTGTCCTTTTTTACTTGGTTTTGCTCTGGGCGGCCTGACAACACAGAGCTCATTGATGTGAGCAAAGGCCAGATGGCTTCACTGTGACTCAGGTGACGGGCTGTGGGTGTAAGGAGATGTAAGAGGGGCTTAAACAATTTGATTATACTTCCCCACTATAGTAGGGTAACAGAGGTTATGTTCGGTGAATTGTGGAAAGTGCTTCCTAATCAAGAGAAATTACACCTGTTGTTGAGGTGTTAAAGCCATTTTGCAGTGCATTGGAAAAAAAAATCAACATCTTGTTGTATGTGTACATACGAACCCAGACTAACCATATAAGAATATGAGATTTGTAGAAACTCTGGAAGTTTCAAAGATAAAGTGCATCAAACTCCAAAGAGCAATTTTTTGTAGCTAAAATTGAGTGTCTGAACTTCCCATGAAGTCTTCTGCAAGATCCCTGAGCATTCAGATCTCTAAACCTCCATTGTCTCCAGTGGTGCTATCAAAAAAATAAATGTGGAGTTGATAGTAAAGTGAGCTTTGAGTAAGGTGGGCTATTAGTCACAAGGTGTGGCATATTCGTGTACACCTCACCGGAAGAGGTAAGGATGTCTACTTGGTTGTAGACCCAGTGAAGGAGTCAAAGAGGACTGGACTCTTGAAGGAGGAGCTGCAAAGCCTTCTTGATTGAGTTGTAAGAGCAAATGGTTACGGCAGGTCCATGTCTGCAGATGGATGGGGTTAGGACTCAGACGCCCCTGCTCAGAGAGCCCATTGAGTGCTATATGCTAGGGTCGGTGGAAAGGCAGGTGGGCCTTAACACTCAACTACCACACATATATGTTCATGGGGTCACTTCACGCTCCCAGCATACTGACAAAGTTGTCACTGACTGCTCTCAGTCTATGTGATTGGATGCCCACGTGATGGCCCTTCGATCATGTGACCACTAAGATTGCTAATCACAGTGATCACGTGTTCAGGAAGTTTCCCCTGTCTCCAGGCTTTAACACCCACTTAAATGGCAGCAGGAAGGGGTTAAATTAAACTTGTCATGACAAAAACATGGTGACTGCCATGGTGCTTGCCGACCTCCTTCCGAAAATGCTAAACACCTGGCTCTAATACTCTCCCTGTAACTTCAATACTCTGAGTTGCTAATCTAGAACAAGTCAACGGATCAGGAGAGCCAGAGCAGATTGAGAAGTACTTATCTGTATAATTAATCCAGACCAGTAACTTAAAGTCCAAAGTTTCCGTACAGGCAGAAAAAAGTGTTCCCATGCAGTGGGGCTGTCATTGGCTCATTTTGTCCAGGGGAGAGAAGAAAGCTGTATACTCACCCTATCCACCGTTCCACTGGCAAATGGAGCTCCCCCACGATCCAGTGGTGGACTGTTACTAACGTCCTCTTGTCCAGAGCATGTCTATGGACTTGATGATGTCAGGAACAGTCCACCGAACAAGACTGCTGGACCGCGGGGGTGGGGAGTGGAGTTGGGGGCAGGAGCCACAGGGACCGGTCGGTCTTGTGTGGGGAGGATCGGAGGTTTAGGTAAGCATATCTCCGTTCTCTAATCCCCTACACCGGTGCTCTCCAAACTATGTCCCGGGGGGTGAATCTGGCCTTTTCTTGCCTTTTTCCTCCCACAGATACAAGACAATATTCCTAACAACTGATACAAACAATGGGGCATAATTCCTGCTACTGACACCAACAATGGGGCAAAATTCCTTCCACTGACACCAACAATGGGGCACTATTCCTCTCACTGACACCAATGACGGGGCACTATTCCTCTCACTAATACCAATGATCGGGCACTATTACATTCACTGATACCAACAATGGGGCACTATTTCTCCCACTAGTACCAATTAAGAGGGACTATTCCTTTCATTGATACTAATGGGGGAACTATTTCTTTCACCGATGCCAACAACGGGGCACTATTTCTCCCACCAATACCAATGATGGGATATTATTTCTCCCACTGACACCAATGATGAGGCACTATTTCTCCCACTGACACCAACAATGGGGCACTATTCCTTCCAATGACACCGACGACAGTGCACTGTTCCTCTCCCTAATACCAAAGATGCATTGTTTACTCCCACTGATGCCAGAACAATTTTTTTTACTCCCAATGGCCACAATCCGGCCCTAAAGTATGTAGGACAGTAAACTGGCCCTTTTCTTAGAAAGTTTGGAGACCCCTACCCTAGACAAAAATGAGCAGTGGGCTTATTGCGGGCACAGCCCCCCCCCCAGAGTTGGGCTTCAGAGTGAAAGGATCGGCATGGCAGTAAGGCACCTGGAATTCGTGCCTTGGATGGTAACCACCAGTGCCGAATGTAAAATTAAATGTCAGTTTTGGGCGGAGTTTACCCCTTTACTTTAGCACAAACGTATGATTTCTTCATCTTATTTCAAATTTGATTTTATTTATGTTTTCAAACATTTTTTTGTGGTAGGTGCACTTTAATTAACAATCCACAGTTTATTGCACACATATATAAACACATATGGAAGACAATCTTCTTTGGAAACAGTTTGAGCAGTGCATTATTTTCATACTGTCTGATTTCCAAGCGACCCGAGACTTAAGGATAGGAGAAAAGAACAATTATGCTTAGAAAGTTGTATTTGACATGACAGAGTCAAGCAAGTGTAACCTTAACACCGCGAGCCGGGGGCCTCTGGGAATTCATTCTGCGAGGAATTTACCTAGCGCGGCTCTCCCATGGCGATACTCAACAAATGTTTTTACTCCTTGCTCTACTAAACCATAACCTGTTTTGGCAAAAATGAACCATTAAGGCCTCTTCCTTCCTCTGTTTTCAATTTACTATAAAACAGACATTTTTTTTTTCTTCCAAGGATTGAGTGTACTGGAGAACATAAAGCAAAAAAAAAAAAAGTTTTCTTGTTCTGCGTTTTGTAGGTATTTTGGTGATGCGGCTGTGTGTGAGATATGGATGATAGTTACATACAGTTAATTAGAGAGCAGCTGCAGGCAACAACAATCAATGGGCCGCTAGATCTATCCGGGAGGCGTCAGCACCGTGCTTCGGAAGTGCAGTGAATTTACCTAGAACTGTTACAGAATACATTGGAGCCGGACAGCTAGAGAGCTTGGGACTGCAGCTTCATGTTACATGATACCACGGCCTGCAACCTTCCTCCCATGCTGCCAGAGAAAGGATGGTTAAAAATAAAAGGCAATTAAAAAGGTAAGGGAAGCCTCCCAAGTTAATTTACTTCACTTCAATACTGGGCACTTTTACCCCCTTCCTGCCCAGGACAATTTTCAGATTTCAGTGCTGTCACACTTTGAATGACATTTGTAACGCTGTACCCAAATGTACCCAAATTTAATTTAATTTTATTTTTTTCACACAAAGAGAAAAAGAAGAGCTTCCTTTTGGTGGTATTTAATCAGCGCTGTTTTTTTACATTTTTTGTTTCTGTCAGAATTTTTTTTTTCTCCTTCACTGATGGGCACTGATAGGCTGCACCGGTGGTGGCTGTACTATTAGGGGCGCTGCCCCACTAATCCATGTGCCCAACCCCTATCGACCAAGCGAGGGGGAAGGGGGTGGGGGATTTTGACTGAAGGATGGAAGGACTGAGCAGGGGGTGTGGCTTGTTGACTAATGAACCGACCGACCACACGGGGGGGGGGGGGGCGCTAGGCTGCACCAAAGGGCACTTATGAGGTGGCACTGTTGAGGAGGCAATAATAAGCCACACTGATGGGTGGCACTCATGGGGAATGATAGGTTGCAATAATAGGTGGCACGGATAGGTGGCACTGATGGGCACTAATGGGCAGCACTGATGAACAGGCACTGATGGGCACTGAAAAGCAGCACTGACTTGCATTACTAATGGGCACAGATTGGAAACACTAATGGGCACAAATTGGTATCACTGATTGGACACAGCTGATCACATGGGTAATAAGCGGTGACACTGGAGCGACATCATATGACATCGTCCCAGAACGAGAAAGGATCCTGTCCACCTTAATTTGTCTATATACGTTACATTACATACGTTACATAGTTACATTGATCCAGCTTGCTCCTCGAAGCTGGAATACATTGAAGTAGACCTAACGTGGTGCTGTGTCCCAGGCACAGGCACAGTTCAAAGAATGTGTTGCATTTTTTGCATTAATGAAAAACAGTCTCTGACTGGACGAGGTGGAGAGGTGGGGCAGTGACATCACACTCTTCACCTTTTTCCAATCAGAGAACACTAGCCTTAGGTGATACACAGAGATTAAAGAAATCCTTCAACATACAGTAAGTTGTATTTGTTTGTCTGCAGCCCCCTCCCTTCTATTTCTGTTAAAAGTTCAGAATTTACACAGCGCTGCTTCAGAAGGCAGGGGGTGGGGATCTGAGGTCACACACTGCATAACATAGAGCTGAGACCTGATTGGAGCAAATGGACACATCTATACAATCTCATAAGAAAACATACACAGTTGAGGCTACCAATCACCTGCTGTGTGCTGGAGCTCTGCTTCCCCATCCTCTGGGAATCTGAGGAGTCAGAACTGACTCATGCAAATAGCAATGGAATGAGGCAGCAGACAGAAATAACACCCAGTGCTTTGGCTGAAGGCAAGCACACACTATAGAATGATATGCTTTATTTCTCATGTCAGAGGTATACAACCACTTTAAAACAGAACTTTACCCCTAAAGGTAAGTTCCACTTTTCTGCCTTATCCTCTTCCCCTCCAACTTTTGGAAACTTTTTTTTGGAGGGGGTACAGGTATCTGGTTTCAATAGGTACCCACTCCCCCTTCCGAATGGATCGCCTTGGTGAGCCTAGTGTGCATTCTATGCATGAAGGTAAAAAGCCTTCTGTGTGCAGCTCAATACTCACCTGAGCCCCCTCTCGATTCATTGATGTGCACGAGAGCTGAGCTTCTCCTTGGTCTATCATTCTTCATTGGCTGAGACAGCAGCAGGAGCCATTGGATCCTGCTATTGTCAATCACAGTCAGGGAGCCAATGAGGAAATAGTGAGGGGCTGTGCCAAGCCGCAGCTCTGTGTAACTTATGAGGGCACAGAGTGGAGTGAGCATGCACTAGTGCTCCCAGAGCAGGCGGCTTGATATTTTTGGGCACTGGTTGAAGAGGATGAGCCAAGAGCACAGGTGAGGGACCCGAAAAGAGGAGGATCAGGGCTGCTCTGTGCAAAACCACAACGCATAGCAGGTAAATATAACATGTTTGTTATTTTTTATTTATTTTTTAAATGAACCTTGAGGCTGGGTTCACACTATTGGGAATTGGATGCGGGTTCCTCATATCCAATTCACAATAGAAGGAGATTTTGACCGGCTCCCTATGGAACCCATTCACATATCTCTGCTGAGGCTCCGGTGCGAATTTGCACGGGAGTCCTGTGCGTCTTTTGGTCCATTTCAGGTCCAAATTCAGCCTAAATATCTGGGCTGAAACCAGACCTGAAGCAGTGAACGGAGACGCACAAGACCCCTGCTGTGGGCCGCATGAGAAGATAGTGTGAACCCAGGCTTAATGTTAATATAAAGCTTGAAGTTGTTGAGGTTCTCCAGTCTCATTATTAGTTTTGTTGACCTTCTCTGGATTCTCCAGTTCCAGAACATTCTTCCTTGGTGACCAGAACTGGACTAAAATTAACAATTGTCTTCAATCACTGTACTAGATGTGTGACAAGAAAACACCCCCCCCCCCCATAATTTTTTTGCTTGGCCACGATGGAGATATGCAAAATTTCCATGAAGGAAACTGCTGCCTTTAAATTGGCCGAAGTGACAACACTCAGTTGAGATTGAAACAGATGACGTATTTGTGAACTGGATCAAACCATTCCCAGCCGGGAACACGCTTTGAACTTGATTTTGGCACCTGCTCAGGCAGGACAATCTCAGCTGCAATCTAAGAACAGTACAAAATAATTAAATTAATACATGGTGCCACGTAGAGTGTGTAGGCGTCAATAAGCAGCCTGTCATTGGCTGCAAAAAAAATGTTTTGCTTGGAAGTTGCTGAATAAACTTTAGAGGTGGCTTATATACTGATAATACTGTAGAGAGCGTTCACAAGAAATATCCATATATGTGATTAAAGTACATTAAAAAAAAAATGTTTGTGTTCCATGCTGATAGGCCTTTTATTGCTTCGGGAAAGGCTGTGCATTTCAATGACACCCCCAATTCCTTACTATCAACTGCTGATCTGTTTTAGCCAGCTGGAGGAGATACAAAGCAATCAAATGAGTCTTGTGAACCCAAAGCAAATGCTTACCAAGGAACTTTAGAGGAAAACAAAATCTTCATTCAACTACAACATAACATATCAAATTGTGTAGACTTGGTACCTCTCTGCGTTAAATTTGAGCCCTAGGTCGAGCTACGCTTTCGCCATTGCCCATCCCCCAAGCTGCAAAGGCAACCGTACCAGTGTATACACACCCCACAAAAAAAATACCCTCCATTCTGGGGGCCAAAATGACCCATTTGATGCCATGCAATGAACAGGGTTATGGCCAGGCCAGTGTTACCACTAAGCAAACTAGGCAGCCGCTTAGGGTTTCCGGCCACTGGTGTTCCTACTCTCTCCTCTCTGCAGCAAGCAACTAAGTCTCAGCACCAGCAGGCAGCCGCCGCTCCATTCGCAATAGTGTCAGAAGCGCAGCAGCGGAGGAGGACTGTGTCCCGACTCCCGAATGAAAGGAAGTAAGCAAACATTCATTGATGGGCACTGATGGGCTGCATTTGATGGGCGCTTCATTAAAAAGGTAAAAAGGTGGGTTATACATGGGAAGGACAAAGGGGTCGGGCCAGGGGTGGCGCCAAGGGGGAGCTGCAAAATGAACTTTCGGCTAGAGTGTAAAAAATCCTTGCACCAGCCCTGGTTATGGCACAGCGACGAGTTAAATTAGGTGGTGAAGAAGCAGTATGAGGCCTCCTCACCCTCTTTCAAATGTCCTCTGAAATGTGGCCCACCGCGGATTGATTTTTAGATGGCAACACTGGTGTAAATGAACCTTCAAAGACATAAGCTTATTAGGGATCAACACTTGAGGCTAGAGGTCTCTAGAAGGATCAGTTGGCTCTGAGTACGTAGTTTGTTACACAGCAAGTCCCCTTCTTAATCTAATGTGTCACATCCACTTGCGAGTGTATTCTGGATGCGCTCCAAACTGACAAGAGGTGGCCCCGGGATTCAACCCAGCATCCTTGGCTCTCCTCATCTGGAATCACACCTCCATCGCCACGCACAACGGTTCCTACAGGATGGGACTTTTTCGCTCAAGTGTTGATCCCTGATGAACTTATACTTATAGCTACTGTATATACTGATCGTGTGGGTTTTTAATTAAAGTAACATCTACATGCTGCATTTAGATGGCACTTTCTTTTCTTTTCCCTTCTCTTTGATCCACTAGAGCTGGCTTACTTTACAGAAGGCTGCCACTCGTGCTTGCATACAATCTGTGGACTTGTACAAACTTTTCTAGGACTACATCAGATGGTTCAAAGGAGAAGTACTTCTCCCGTGGATCACAGGAGGTCAATTCGTTCTGACACCCACTGTCGGCTGATGTTACAGATTTGCTGAGAGCCTGAGCCAGCTGCCCCCGCCCCCTTCACAGCCCATCGCTTCAGTGAGTACAGGGGGGCAGAGAAGAGAGCAATCATTTACATTGGTATTGCACACCAGGGATGCCACTGTCTGCGTCACACATCCTTGCATTTCCTTGTGTAGACATGTATTCTGGAACAGCCATATTAGAAGAGGATCAGGTTAGATAGGAAGAGATTATGCTTTGACTCCTCTTAATTCCTTAATTGCCCATACAGTCCCATGAGCTCTCAGGCACTTAGATCAGGATGACCAAGGCCAGGAGGAAGGTAGAATGCTATCTTCACACAAACATCAAGAACACTGAGCTTTTTTAAGGAGACTCCATCACTTTGCCCATTCAGGAGACAGCGATCATGTCTCTTTAAAGCACATCCGTAACCTGCTGTGCTTACAATGTCTATGGTCGAATTAGAACTTTTGGAGACAGTATGGAAAGTTAATGAACTTGACCAGCTTGTCCAAAAGTGACCCTGTCAGCAATACCAATCAAGCCAAAACAAATCCTGCAAATGTTCAGTGTTATAAATACAGTGTAGTTAAAGGAATTTTCTAGTTTTGTATATAGTGGGGAAGGGTTAAACTCTTCGTTAAGCTATTATTACTAGCTGTGTCCCTGTTTGGTAGATTCACTCTCTCTATTTATTCAGGTGACAATTGTACAAGGGACAGAACTTGGGGGAAATACAAATTTTGAGTTTTCAGCAGAACAAGAGGTGGGAAAAAATCCTCCAATGGGACATTCGTTCATGTGACAGTTCTCTAGGATGGGAGCTTTTTTTCATTTTCGGTTGTATTATCGGGACAGGAAGTGAATTATTTTCAGGTGGACAGGTGACCACATTACGGCGGACAATTCGATCGTGTGTGGGCTCCAGCAGACTTTTTCATCGTAACGTCCGGCAGACTTAGAAAGTCGTTTTGACTCAAAATTTGGCTTTCAGCTGACAATCCGTTCGTCAGTGTGGCAGTTCGGCGGACTAAGAATGACGCATGCTCAGAAGCAAGTACGAGAAGGAAGCTATTGGCTACTGACTATTGAACTTCCTTTTTCTAGTCCCGTCGTACGTGCTGTACGTCATCGCGTTAGAAATCGCCGGACTTTCGGAGTGTCCGTGTGTGGCCAAGTCCATTCGTTAGAAAGTCCGGCAGATTGTTTGCCAGATCGTTTTCCGGACTAAGTCTGCCAGACAATTCGGTCGTGTGTACGCGGCATTAGAGACAGCTAGGGTCTGTGTTGATAGGGCTATGGGCTTGTGTCTATGGTATCAGTTTGACATCAGTTTGAGATGCTTCTGCCCTGGACTTACAGTTGACCTCCTTCTGACTAGAGATGAGCTTGGGTCTTCTCCGGACATATCTCTAGCTGAACTCCAAACTCATGCTCTTTTCTTTTTACTCCAATGAACTTCAGGCTGGGTCATTTCCCCTGCCTCTTTGTTTACATGAGCTCCCAGGTAGGAATGACCTGGCCTACAGCTCATTGGAGTATAAAAAGAGGTCTAGTTCGGATTTCGCTAGGGATGAACTTGGAGGACACCTAAGCTCATCTCTAGTCAGAAGAAGGTCAACTGTAGGCCCAATGCACCTGTCAATGAATCCTGAATGAACTCAGAAGAGTTTCAAACTGATGTCAAACTGTGACCATCGACACAAGCCTAGAACCCACAAACACTGACTTCTAAGATAGAGACTAATGGCCAATCCAATATTTTAAGGTTTGTTCACACCATGAAAAAAGAACACTATTTCAGAGTCCAGCTAGAGATGAGTTTGGAGGGCACTGTAGCTCATCTCTACTTTTGAACTGCTTTAAATGCATTTTGAATCATCATAAACTTGTATGGGAATTCAAAACCTATTCAGAGCTAACAAATGCCAACACGGCCTGAAAGCTGTGATGCGGTGGAACTACCAGGGTCGCAAAGGTGGCACTTCTGACCAGACCCTGGCGTTCTGCCACCATGTGGGGGGGGGGGGCCTAAGATGGCAGACGTAAGGCTTGGTTCACACTGCTGGGACCCCAAAGTCATACGACTTGCTTGAAATTTCCTTGCAACTTGCTTGAATTTTTTTGTGTGTGACTTCCTTACGATTTTTGTGTCTCAACATTGCAGTCTATGCCACTCAAATAGCAAGTCTCAGAGAAGTAGTCCAAGAACGTTTTTTTATTTTTTTTGCCACATTGGGCCCCCACGATGGGAATAAAGTATCCTGGGCTCAGAGGAAAGGTCCCTGGACCAATGGAAAGGGTCCTGGGACCAATGGAAAGGCCCCTCATGTTTTTTTGCACTGGGGACTGAAGGTTCTAGTTACACCTCTGACACAGGCGATCCTAATGCTGGCTGAATCAGGATCGCTAAGAGACCTCTTACAAGTCTCTATGGAATTGCTCCCTCACTAGCTGGATCAGCAAGATATCACTCTCATTGCCCCCCTTGCTAATAAGGGGCATTCAACAGCATTTGGGACCAGCAAGTTAAGTGGAAGGCTCTCTCGCATTACTCTGGGCACTGGTGGTGTGTCAGTGGTGATGTGCCGCCAGAAGAAGTGTTGCTCATGTGGCATCATCCAAATGTAGCAACGGTAATTGCCTGCTCTATATACAAGTATACTGTATGCAGGGTATATATTAAACGCAAGCTGCCAGCTTTCATACAGCAGCACATTTTAACTGCAATAATTAGCAATTCTTGTAAAATAATTAGCCTGAGATATGTGCGCACAAGGTGACATAGCAGCTTTTATTTATGTACAGCTAAGACAACCTGAGTTTCCACTCATGTCTCAGACTTCCAGGTACTTAAACACGTTATTAAGATCTGCGAATATCTGCTGCGCCAACACTCAGGTATCACCCACCTTCATTACAACTTGATTAATTAACCTGTTTAACGTGCCAAAGCTAACACCTCGTCATTAGAATCTATGGGAATAACTAATGAGGATCTATGAAATAATTTGTAACTCAATTAAAATGCTGCAAAAGAAAAAAGAAATGTTTGTGTCTCATTATTTCGGCTTTCTGTTATCGCGCTCATCGGCGTAGAACTACGTGCACGATCAGCCGAGGCTGTTTTCATAAAATACAATATTACCTTTTGAAAGAAATTATGGTTTTTAATAAAATATGTAAATGGCACGCTGTGAGAGCGAACAGCGATAATCGTTTTCTACAATACCTGTTTTATTTTTTTTTCTACTATATGCTAATTACTAAAGGTTCAGTGCTTGCAGGAATTAAATACTAGGCGCAGAAATAGAGAAATTCCGTAAATCATGGGAGTCTGTTGTATAACATCGGCGGCAGTGCAAACAGTGAACAAAGCAAAGTAAATTAAATATATTATAACGGCATAATGAGATAAACTCTGTATTTTTTTTTCCTTTTCTCCAGCAAAGCTGGGTAACCTTGCTTTAAAATAGAAAGAACACTATATTACCAAAAGTATTGAGACACCTGCCTTTACGCGCACATGAGCTTTATTGGCATCCCAGTCTTAGCCCGTAGGGTTCAATATTGAATTGGCCCACCCTTTGCAGTTATAACAGCTTCAACTCTTCTGGGAAGACCATCCACAAAGTTTAGGAATCTGTCTATGGGAATGTTTGACCATTCTTCCAGAAGCGCATTTGTGGACGACAAGGCCTGGCTCGCAGTCTTCGCTCTAATTCCACCCAAAGTTATTCTATCGGGTTGAGGTCAGGACTCTGGGCAGGCCAGTCAAGTTCCTACACCCCAAACTCACTCATCCATGTGTTTATGGACCTTGCTTTGTGCACTGATGTGGACTCATGTTGGAACAGGAAGGGCCATCCCCAAACTGTTCCCACATTGTTGAGAGCATGAAACTGTCCAAAATGTCCTGGTATGCTGATGCCCAATCCCTGAAAAACAACCTCACACCATAATGCCCCCCTCCACCAAATGATTGGAATAGTTCATAAAGAAAGGTCCATAAAGACGTGGATGAGCGAGTTTGGGGTGGAAGAAATTGACTGGCCTGCACAGTCCTGACCACAACCCAATAGAACACCTTTGGGATGAATTAGAGCACAGACTGCAAGCCAGGCCTTCGTCAAACATTTCCATAGACACACTCCTAAACCTTGTGGACAGCCTTCCCAGAAGAGTTGAAGCTGTTATATACAGACTAAGACTGGGATGCCATTAAAGTACATGTGCTTGTAAAGGCAAGCGTCCTAAAAAGGCTTTTTTTTCTCCAACAATAGGTGCAAAAACTCAGGAACTCCCTCCTTGAGTCACCCTTTTGTCTCTGCCTCCTATCCACCTCTGGGCACCATCCCTCTGCCCCCTATCCATCTCCCAGTACCGCCCCTTTTAGAGAATATAGAAGCAATTTGTATGGAATTTGTTATATATAACTAGAAAGACAGTAAAATACACCTCCTGCAATGAGCAACAATACACCCCCCCCCAGCAACAATAGACCCCCCCCATTAACAATAGACCCCACTTCAGCAGCAATAGACCCCCAGCAACAATAGTTTCCCCACACAACAATAGAACGTCATTTCTGTTACAAGTTTTGACAGGTCGCCTAATCTGATGGAACACAGGCAAAATGGTATGCTTATCTGATATAACCCCTCCTCCTCTCCTCTCCTCCCCTCCTGAAGGCTCCTGGGATGTATGCTATCATTAGCCTAAGCAAGAAACCAGGAAGTAACTAAAGAAATATACATAAAAAAAAAGGTTTAAAACAAGTAATTATGATATACCTTCCTATCAGTGGCGGCTGATGCTCAAAATTTTCTGGGGGGCGCAAATGAATTAAAAAATTCAGAAAAATACTGAAACAAAAATATCAATTGCAGCCACTATGCCATCAAATGCAGCCGCTTTGCCCATCATATGCAGCCAACTGTGCCCATCATATGCAGCCCCCATGCCCAGCAAATGCAGCCAACTGTGCCCATCATATGCAGCCTCTGTGCCCATAATATGCAGTCACTATGCCCCCCAGCCTGCTCGCCTGCCCACCGTCTGCCCGGCACTTAGCCCATTCTGGTCAAGCTCAGCACACAATGTCACTGGTTGATCATCCAGAGGAGCTTGGCTGCAGAGTGTCCTTGAGACCTGTGCACAGTGTAGGCCTTGAAACAAAGTCATGTGCATGCTTCTGACATGTACATGAATATTTAGCTTTTACTGATATTGGTTAAATGGGGACACAGACATTTTTTTAAAAGTGTCTGCGCCACTTTTATGAATTCCAGGGACTGTAATATGGTGAACTACAACATTTGTTTTAGAATATCAGAATGTGTGCATTAGGTCCCGTGTACACTGGGTGCTTTGCCCCGGTGAATAAGAGGTGCCAATGAAGAGTACAAATGCACCAACCAGCTCTGATGCCAGCAGCCTGTAAAACTCTAGGAGAGGCTGAAAGCTGCTGTGGCTTGGTTTTGTGCACCAAGAGGTCATTTATGTTTAGGGCAGTATGTGCCCAGGGTTGAATGCCCAGAACAGACTTCTTCCATGGGCGCATAGTGCTCTACACGTTAGCTGCACTTGATGCACCGACAATACGCAGCAACTGTTAGCCTCTCATGGGGCACTTTCACACAGGTGTTGAAAATAGGCATTTGAGTTGCATATTTACCACTTTCTGACTGCCTAGCAATGCTACTCAAAATTGTTAAAATAGGGAGTCGATGGAAGTGTTCACACTGCAATATTAGCATTTCCTTGCATCCAGGGCTGGTGCAAGGATTTTTGACAGCCTAGGCAAAACCTAATTTTGCTGTCCCCACTGGCTCCATCCCTGACCCCACCCTCTTTGCCCTGCCCATGCATAACCCACCTTTTTAATGAAGTGCCTATCAACGTCAGCCCACCAGCGCCCATCAATGCAGTCTCACCAGCGCCCATTAATGCAGCCTCACCAATGCCCATCAATGGTCTCACCAACGCCCATCAATGCAGCCTCACCAGCGTCCATTAATGCAGCCTCACCAACGCCCATCAATGCAGCCTCACCAGCGCCCACCAATGCAGCCTCACCAGCGCCCATCAATGCAGCCTCATCAGCGCCCATCAATGCAGTCTCACCAGCACCCATCAATGCGGCCTCACCAGCGCCCATTAATGCAGCCTCACCAATGCCCATCAATGGTCTCACCAGCGCCCATCAATGCAGCCTCACCAGCGTCCATTAATGCAGCCTCACCAACGCCCATCAATGCAGCCTCACCAGCGCCCATCAATGCAGCCTCACCAGCGCCCATCAATGCAGCCTCACCAGCGCCCATCAATGCTATCTCATCAGCGCCCATCAATGCAGCCTCACCAGCACCCATCAATACAGCCTCACCAGTGCCCATCAATGCAGTCTACCAGTGTCCATAAATGAATGTTTGCTTGCTACCATTCATTCAGGAGTCAGGACACAGACACAGTCCTCCGCTGCCACTGTGCCTCGGACACTATGTGCAAGCTAAGCGGCGGCTGGCTGCTGATACTGAGACTTAGTTGCTTGCTGCAGAGAGAAGAGAGCAGGAACACCAGTGGCCAGGTGCCCTAGGCAGCAGTGCGGTAAAAACGCAACGAACTGCCTTTTTTCAATGTCTAAAAGAGTCCTTTGTCAGGTGTTGGTGCTTTCCAACCACCTACATTCACTTCTATTAAAATGCACCAAAGCGTGCCATAAACACACTGTAATTGCATCTATGGCATTTACAGTACATTTTAGGTGAAGTTGCAAAGCGTCAAAAGTGATCATTTCCCATTTTAGCCTTGTACAAATAAAAAAAAAACATAAAGTATAACAGGGTGTTTGTAGAGCATTGCCTGATGAAACAAGAATGCCTATGCTACAGAACCAAAGCATTGATTAATGCTATAGGTGCATTAATGTATGTTAAGGCTGCTGTCAAATTCAATGCTTATGTGAAAGTGCCCATACAGGGGCTGTACGGTGCCTTCTACCAGCACCAAACACTGGAGTCTTATGCACCGGGGATAAATTCCAAAAGTGCATGAAGCCTTAAACCCTAATAGTGTAAATCAGCCCCCAAACTTTCCATAGCCTGCATGCATTAGGCGAGTGGAAATAAGCTGAGGGCGAGCGTGGAGCCAAACCGGGGGGGGGGTCACTGCTGATTCTCCTGCCAGCCTCTGCCCCCTGTCATTCTCTTAGTAGAGCCTGGCATACAGAGGGAGCCAGCAGATGAGGTGGGGCAGAGCGGGGCAGGTGTTTGGGTGGGAGCTGCCAAAGTTTACTTTTCCTATTAACAAGCTGGTGATTGGTTGCTCGGACCACCTATCAACCAATCACCAGCTTGTTAATAGGAAAAGTTAACGTTGGCAGCTTCTGCTCCCCTGTTCAGTGCTGTGCTCCACGATAAGTCTTTCTGCATCCTAAATAAGTGAAAGTGTCATTCGTTGTTTTTTTTGTTTTTTTTGTTTTTTTAATACCATATTTATTTAAACATTTTTTAAATAAAATAAGGATAAAATATGATTGGCTACTATACTCACTGTCACACTTAGATCAATGAAATATGCTTTATGTTAATATTGTTAACGTTGGTAATATTTAGTTTTGTAACTTAATTTTTCATAAAACATTTAACATTGTCATTTCATGAGATAATTTACGAGGGCGTGTTTAGGGGTGGAATTAGGGACGGGGCAGAGAAGGGGGTTGGGTGGGGCATCTGGTTGCGAGTAACTCTTAAGGCCTGGCCAGTAGCTCAGGACTTGAAATTTTGAGCCTTGGTGTAAATGATCCCTAATCCATTTCATACATTTGGGTACCTTTGGACTGAATCATTTGATTCTGGGTCAATTTGCTTTGTTTTTAATACGGTAGTACCTTGGATTACGAGCATGATCCGTTTCAGAAGCATGCTTGTAATCCAAAGCACTTGTATATCAAAGTGAGTTTCCCCATATGAATCAATGTGAAATCAGATAATTGGTTCCACAGTGACTGCTGGTGTATGCAGTACTGTATGTGGCAAGAGGTGCGGGGGCGCCAGTGTATGCAGTACCGCATGTGGCCATAGGTGTGGGGTGCCGGAGACACTTGGAGACGCTTGGAAACACTCGGGAACATGATCGGATTGTTGGTCAACAATACTGTGGACTTTTGTCTGAAGGGCGTTGGCCCAAACTTGTTTTTTTATATAAACAGCAAGGAATTGTTGGCTATCAAACACGAACATACTGACGTACTACGTGTTTTTTCAGCTCTTTAGCACCATCCTTTGGGCTCCTTCTGCTAATTTTGTGTTAGTAGAAGTTTGGTGAGTGTTGATTCGCGCTTTTCTTTTAGCGCATTTAATTTTGCGCTTTTCATTTTGTTTCTGATCGGCCTTTCGTCAACCAGACATGTTGCAGAATTGGAGGAGATAACATGTTATTTATTATTGGCCTTGGAGTTATTGCTTTGACATTATTATTTTGGTTGAATAATGATTTGATTTGGTATATTTTCTATATTTTTGGATGCATAGAATGCAATTTTTGGTTAAGTTTTATTGGTAGATAGAATGTCTAATTTTATTGCTTTTCTTTTTTTAATGCACAATAAAAACATTCTGGAGAATAAAACGTGAAGTAAAATGTGTTTTATTTCAAATGGCAGTTTGGGAGTAGGCAGTTACATTTTAAAAAATACAATGTTGTATCTTTGATCTTAAAAACTACAGGATAATGGTGTTGTGGTAACTTGCCCAAAAAAAAAAAAAAGCATAATAATATTATTCTTGATATCACTAGAAAAAAAAAAGCCTTTGAAAATGTATTTGCAATAACTCCATCAGTATCACCAGCAAAGCAGCTTCATTATTATCCCATTAAAGAGGAAGAGAATTGTGCGCTGCATTTGGAGATTTCATAATTTGCCACGTCACAAATGTTAATTCTCCATTATGAACGCTAGTTTACAAGACCGACCGCTTCTGGCTCGTCCTTGCTTCCAAGCATGCGTGTTTGTACTTTGGACTTTTGTCTGACGGACGTGTGTACACACGCTCGGAAGATCCAACAGACATTTATCCGCGGAAAATTTTAAAACCTGCCATCCAACATTTATTCGCAGAAAATCCGAAACACAATTGTCCGATGGAGGGTACACGCGGTCGGATTTTCCGCCAACAGCCTATCATTACACATTTCCCGTTGGAAAATCTGATCGTATGTATGAGGCTTTAGTGTCTCCGAGCATCACCGGCACTCCCGTACCTCTGGCCGTACTGCAAACCCCAACAGCTTGAATCCTGCTCGTCTTGCGAGACAATGCTCGCAAAACTAGTCAGAATTAAAAATAAAAAAATAGCTCGTATTGCGAAACGCTCCTAAACCACGTTACTCGCAATCCGAGGTTTCACTGTACATTCATTTTATGGGGTGTGATAAGCATAGAGCACATGCACTAAAAAATCTTTTAAGCTGTGTCGTCAGAACTGCGCCAAATATAACCAATGCCATTTTTTTAAAAGGCGAAACCTAAAATACCTACTTTTGACTTCCGGGATGCTATTTTCAGCCTCTTTGAAGCTTTCTATTTTATTCATATCCAGAAGACAAAGAATGCAATGTTCTGTGGGTTACATTATCACATCTTTTCCTTTAAAGATTAGTCCAGGTAAACACCGGTTTCGGCTTATCATGTGTTAACGTCTGGATAAAAGCATGCGGCTCTGCTGAATACTGATATGCAATAAAGAGAGATGATAAGGCTTTTATCAGCAAGAGCAATTTTCATGGGCTTCCAGATTTTCGAACCTGTCTTCTGCGAGTACGTTGTACAAAGAATGCCATAATATGGATCTTACCGCAATGAAACACGAACAGAGACCTTCACATTGATACAGGTGCCTCAATTACCATAACACTAGACAACAATTACCCTGTAATTCAAGAAGCCAAAGAGATCTCACGTGTCAATCTTCTGCTAAATGTTTATGTATGAACTCTCAAATGGGATGATTTTTTATTTCTGAAGGTAATCACAGATTCTGCAGATGTCTCGCTTAAATCTGACCCATTATGCAATATTGATAAAACGCTCTTTAATGCTGCATCAGACATGACTTACCATCTACAAGACCCACTACATATATCTACATAGCTCCCAACGGTCCCTGATTTTAAGGGACTGTCCATAATTTGAAACAAAAGGGGTTTATTTACTAAAGGCAAATCCACTTTGCTCTCCAAGTGCACTTGGAAGTGCAGTCGCTTTAGATCTGATGGGAACATGCAAGGAAAATAAATAAAAACAGCATTTTTGTTTGTACATGTTTGGATGATAAAATCAGCAGAGCTTCCCCTCAGATCTAAAGCGACTGCACTTCCAAGTGCACTTCCAAGTAAATCCACCTCAAAGTCCCTCTGTCCCTCTTTCCTCCTTAGTTGTCCCTCATTTTGGTCTGCTCTATATAGTGGTATATACAATGCACTATTTATCTTTCAAAAAAAAATTCCCAGTGCTAAACCCTTCATCCAATTTCCAATAAGGGAGTGGTAGTGATAAAAAAAAGCTTGTAGGTTTAAAGTGGAAGTCATGCAAAATCTAAAATCCATGCATCTATAGACACCAGGGACCTAACACTAACCTCTCTATCCCTGTAAAGTAAAGATGAGTATACATACCTTTTTGGAAGCAGATCTGACCCGCTGACCCACTCCAACCCGATCTCCAGTATCGAAAGCTCAGCAGAGGACACAGACAACAACGGCTGTGAAATTAATGGGGAGTGACGTCACCCATAGAGTTACTATGGGGCTTCCGTTGTCCTCCATCTCCTCTGCACCCACCTACACAGAGAAGCCACAGCTGACAGCTCAGCATGGGATTCGGTCAGAGCGGGTCAGATTGGCTTCCAAAAAGGTATGTATACTAATTTTTTCTTTACAGGTGTAGCGGCCGGCTCCTGAAGAGCACGAGTGTGTTTTTCAAAATTTTACTTTACCCAAACTACAGTTTGGTTTGGGTTAATTTGCCTAAATTTGACTTCTGTGTCAGTCTGACTGGGCTGTGAGATGTTCAGCCTGGCCACAGGGGGGCGCTGTCTCTGGTGGCAGGCGTGGAACTATGGTCTGGTTGGGTGTTTAATTTACTCTCTCTCAGAGTCAGGTCAGTGGGAGTGGCCCTCTCACTGTGCCCTCTGGGAGAGGGTATTTAAGATGCGGACATCACGTGGTTCTGGGTTTCCAGTCCAGTATGCTGTGCTGATTACATGGTCCTGGTCCTCCTGACCAGCCCCCAGAAAGACTATGGCCTGGGGTGCGGATCCACCCGACTTTAATGCCTTGGGGCTGGCTAGCCCAAGGCAAGGGAACAAAGGAAGGATTCCAGGGTGGATAGGTGGTGTCTCTGGTTCGGGAGAGACCCATTGAACTTCGAGCATTCCAGGGGAGAACTCTTTAGAAGAACACCACGTGCGGGTTGGTTTTCTTAACAAGACCCTGGAAGGGCTGAAGTAACCAAGAGAATCCGATCTTGTGGATATCGCCAAGCAGGCTGAAAGATCCAGGTATCCTACAAGTGTTCTACAGCTTAGTTTCCCTACGTGTTCTGCAACAACGTTGGTGATAAATACTTTGTTCTTGAGTAAGCACCTTGTTAGCTTAGACTTCCACTTTAATTAATCCTTTTTTTTCGTATAATTCTCCTTTAAGGGGGCATGGCAGTTGCTTAGTGCTTAGCACTTCTTCTTTGTAGCACTATGGCCCTTGTTTTATCCAAACCATGACACTACCTGTATGGAGATTGCATGTTCTCTCTGTATTTGCACACACACTCAAAAGGCTTGCTGGTTGGGTAATTGGCCCTAGTATGTGTATGCATGTGACATAGGGACTTTACATTGTGTGGCGCCGGCTCCTGAAGAGCACACGCTATGTGTTTTGAAATGTAATGTTACACCTGAACTGCAGTTTGGTTTGGGTAAAATTATTATACATTTTGACCTCAACATCAGTCTGACTGGACTATAGGGTGTTTTGCCTGGCCATAGTGAGCGCTGTCTCTTCTGGCAGGCATGGAAACAGTCTGATTGGGTGCTTTAAGGTTACTTTCTCTCGGAGCCCACCCAATGGGAGTGTCACTGTTGCTGTGCTTTCTGGGAGAGGGTACTTAAGATGTGGATGTTATGTGGTTCGGGGTTCCGGTCCAGAAGTATGTTCTGACTCTGTGGGCCTGGTCCACCTGGCCAGCCCCCAGGAAGGCTATGACCTGGAGTGCGGATCCACCTGACTTTATGTCTCGGGGCTGGCTAGCCCGAGGCAAGGAAACTAAGGAAAAGATTCGAAGGTGGTCCGGTTTTGGAGAGGCCCAGCAACTTCGTAGCTATCCAGGGGAGGACTCTTCGGAAGAAGGCCACGCATGGGTTGGCTTCTTAGCAAGAGCCTGGTAAGGCTGAGGGACCTAAGTGAATCCAATCTCGTGGGTATCGCCAAACCGGCTGAGAGATACTGGTTCCACACGAATGTTCTACAAGTCCTAGTTTTCTACATGTTCTACAACAACGTCTGTGGCAGAGACTTATTTCTACATGTTCTGTGGCAGAGACTTGTTCCTGATTTAAGCACCCTGTTGGCTGCTAGGCCTTGTGAGAGAGGGACTATCCAACTTGAGTGAACATCCAGCTGTGAATGGCTATTCTCTGGATTTAGTCAAAGTAAGAGAGTTCTTTATTATTGACTTTGACACTAAGGCCGCGTACACACGGGCGGATTGTCTGCCCAACTAAGTTCGTCAGACAATCCGACAGACAGTCCGTTCAAAATTTGCATGAACGGACTTGACCACACACGATGAGCAGACAGTCCGCTGAAAGCGTGCGCGATGACGTGTACAGCACGTACGACGGGACTAGAAAGACGACGTCCTATACACTGCAATGCAACCTTCGGCCGTGTAAATCCTTTCTGAGCATGCGCCATACTTAGTCCGTCCAACTTGCCTACACACGAGCGGACTGTCCGCTAAAACCAAGTTTGGACAGACAAAACCAAGTTTGAACGGACTGTCTTACGGAAATTCCGTAAGACTTTGTTCGTCAGATTGTCCGCTGAAAAAGTCCGCTGAAGCCCACACACGAGCGGATTGTCCGCTGAAACACGGTTCAGCGGACTAAGTTGGACAGACAATCCGCCCGTGTGTACGCGGCCTAAGAGTACCTGGACTTTTCTCCTAACCCTTTGATCCTATATTGAGAGACTGTTCGTTAACTATGTTTTTGCAAATAAAAATCCCTTTAAGCAGATCTGGGCCATCTACCACGAGAAACCTCTAGACGCAAATCGAGGTGAAGAAGGTAACGGTAAGCCCAATCAAACCAGCAGCTCCTTCGGGGGTTAGTGCTACAATTGTAAGCTCATTGGGGGCAGAGACTTGTGTGCAAGGTTGCCACCTTTTCTTTAAGCCAAACCTGAACACTTTACAAGCCTGGGACACCTTTGGGTGCCCCAAGGATAGTAGAAATGCGGTGCACATAGCGCACAGCAGTGAACTCTGGGTGTAGCCAAATTGCTCTTGCTGACATCATTGCCCTGCCCCCCCCCCCCCCCCCCGTGATGCCCCCCAGACAGCCACCCGCAGCTCCCGGATGGCAACAGATTTGTGTGTGACTATCTTCGTGACTCAGGAAACCACAGGCAGTCTGAATAATGTGTCCGGATTTCAGTCTGCCTAAAACCTGAACACAAGATTCAAAACTCGGACTGTACGGGTCAATGCCGGACAGGTGGCAACCATACTTGTGTGAATGTACAATCTTTGCACATTGGCAGTGCTCTGTGCAGTAAATCATTGTGAGGCTAGTAGAAGTAGGACAATTCCTCTGTTGTAAGCAAGAAAATTGCATGATAAAAAGAAAATCAAATGTATAACAATATGCTTGTGACCATTTGAAACCCCCCCCCCCCCCCCCGATAATTCCGGTTTGTTTGTTAAGCTGGATCCACAAGAATGCCTTGCTTTGGTTGATGTATGATCCATAGTACATTGACACAAAATCGGCATACAGCCAATGACATTCCTTTGTATCTCCTTTTGAAAATAATTTGACTATTTTTTTGTCTGGTATATCTGCCCCTCCTATGAGCCACCACATACCACCTTTGTCTCCATTTCGGTGAGCACTACCGGGACCAATAGTCCATTTGTCTTTTTCTGCATGGTACCATTTCCCCCCCTCCTTGTGGGGAATAAGGAGTGGGATTTGTATGTTTAATTTACATTATCCCTTCTCTTTCTGTATAAGGATGATGGAACTGTAAACTGTATTTTAATCAAAAGAAAAAAATCTAGGTCAGTGGCGGCCCATCCATTAGGGGGGCCCGGGCTCTGCCCCCTCTCTCCAGGCCACCCCCTACATGCAATGGATAGATTCATGCATAGCATAAATCTATCCATGGACGCCATGGTCATCCCCTATTCATGCGCTTGGCCCCTTTCAGTGCACCGAGCACATGATTTACAGCGGCCAGGGTTTTTTTAAGCACCTGATTAGATCCAAAGGCTCTAATAGTCTTCAAAATAGGGTGGGCTCGGGTCACAGAGGATGCATCCGGAGCCCACCCATGTGTGTTGCAACAGCGAATGAATATTCGCTGTTGCAACACTGATCCTCCTCAACACTGATCCTCCTCCCTCCTCCCGGCCTGATACCGTCATCCGATTGGCTGAAAGGACAGGCGATCCTATTGGATGCCTAGGTGGAGGGGAGGAGACACACAGAGGAAGCAAGGAGGAGAAGAGCCACTGGCCGATGCCTGGATGCTCAGTCCCCGCCGATGCCTGGATGCTCGGTCCCCGCCGATGCCTGGATGCCCGATCTCTGCTGCCGATTTCCACCACTGCTCCTCGGTTGCCCGCTGCCTAGATGGGGTAAGTACGGGTGGACTGACCGGCAAACAGTGTGAGTTGCCGGGGGTGGGGGGGTTTAATCAAGATGTAATAGCTGCACTGGGGACATGGACAGGAAGGGGAGACAGATAAGAGCAGGATCAACTGTTTTTTTTTGAAGAATGCAGAAAATTAATCCCTTAATGACTGAGTATGAACAGCATGCAATACACCATTTATTGATATTTTTTAATGATTGGGTTTAATGACTTTGGTTTTGATTCTGATAGTAAAATTCCTCTGATGAAGCCGATCAAGGCATAACATGTAGAGGTTAACATTTCAAGCTGTCAGTGAAGAGACCCATACGGAACTACACAGTAGCCAAACCACTTAGGTTCCTTTATGTTTGTATGGCATTTTAAACATTGTTGCTTCAATAAAATTGTAAAAAAAAATTTAACAAAATATTTTCTTGTGTATTGGCCCCTGGAAAACTCCACTTCCCTGTCTTGTATTCAGTATTATTGGGATGTGGTCCTCCACTGCCCAGACACATTTTTCTCTGGTTGATAACTGGTAACTTTGTTTTTAGTGGTTGCTGGCAAATTAAATCACAGACTGAGAACTTTCTCCACTTTATAAATAGACCCTCAAAGGACAATTTGATAAATTATATAAAACCCAACCACCGCCTTAGCCCCACCATCTACAGATGATTACTTACCTCCTCCCAAAGTGGTGGCCCCCTGCTCTGTCTACATCTTGGGCAGCAAAAATCTAGAGCCAGTCTGCCTACATTTGTGCACTTACATCCTATAAACATGAATAGGAAGGATATTACTTCTGCACAACAGGTATTTAAGTCCATGGGACATTAAAGGAGTTGTAAAGTCTCAAGGTTTTTCACCTTAATGTATTCTATGTATTAAAGTGAAAAACCTTCTGTGCTGCAGCTGCCCTCCAGAGCCCCCTTTTTCTTACCTGAACCCGATCGTTCCAGCGAGGAGCACGAGCCCAGCAGCTCCAGCCACTGTCTCTGGTTCTCATTGGAGAAAAAATAAAAACTGCAGAGGTGATCAAATACCACCAAAAGCTCTATTTGTTGTTAAAAAAAGGACATCAGTTTTATTTGGGTACAGGGTCGCATGACCGTGCAATTGTCAGTAGAAGTAACGCAGTGCCGTATTGCAAAAAATGTTATACATTATTGTTGCGCTACTACAATAAATACTTAAAAATAATTCAAGTGAATAAATTATATCATCCAAACAATATTATTAAACTAAAATAGTGAGTGTTCAGAAAAATACAATTAAATAAGATTCCTCAATTACGAAAAATTGTGTGCCAAACAATTATTAAACCGTATAGTGAAAAAACAATCCCTTTGTTGAAACAAATAAATGTCCAATCAGCTAAAAATTCATTCTCCTAATTCGCATTGTGGAATTGCGGAAAACACCTACGAACTTCTTGGCCCTCGATGCCGAGAAGGCGTTTGATAGGGTGCACTGGGGATATTTACGAGCTGCCCTGGACAAATTCGGTATACAGGGTCTGGTGCAATCTGCTATTTTGGCACTCTATTCTAACCCCTCTGCATATATATACACCTCTAATGCTTTATCTACACCTTTTCAAATAACCAACGGTACTAGGCAGGGGTGCCCACTGTCCCCTATCATTTTCACACTCATAATGGAACCCTTGGCTGAATCAATTAGGAACAGCCGGGAGGTTACGGGAATAGTGGTGGCGGATCAGCATCACAAAATCGACCTTTTTGCAGATGACGTGGTGCTGACCCTCACCAATCCAGAGGTGTCCATTCCTGCGGTTCAGTCCATTCTCACTAAATTCAGTGAGATCTCTTATTACAAACTCAATGCAACCAAGTCTACTATATTACCAATTAATATTTCAGCCCTTAAGTTAGCTAACCTACAGAAACAATTTCCCTATGTGTGGGAACGCAACAAATTACCCTATCTAGGTATAACCTTGACAACCCCTACTTCCAACACATATAAGGTCAACTTCCAACCACTTATACACAGTATCTCCCTAGACACCCAACGTATTGCCAAATATGAACTCAACTGGTTAGGGCGCAAAGCGGCATTTAAAATGCTAATACTTCCCAAAATACTTTACCTGTTCAGGACAGTGCCAAATGTGCTCCCACCTACTTTTTTCAAGCAGATCGACCAATTAATAAAAAAATTCATCTGGCAAGGAAAGATCCCTAAAATTCCATTCTCACTGTTACAAAAACCAAAAAAAGACAGGGGGATAGGTCTTCCGGTTCTACAACTGTACCATACTGCAGTACTCCTGGAGCAGCTCCACTCATGGTTTGATAAGCCATCTGCTAAATTGTGGGTGGGTCTGGAGGAAGCTCCCACGCCCTCGAGGGATCTCCCTTCCCTATTATTAGCTAATAGGATGGGCTTCCAAACGTACATGCCAAATCTACCAGCCATTAAGGCTTCCGTACATGCTTGGGAACTAGCCCATCAAGCACAGGCTACAAAACTAAATTACCTTGAAGTTACAACCCCAATTTCAGTTTTAGAGTATATAATCCCATCACTTAAAGTTCTCCCATGGATACAGAAAGGACTTCAATTTGTCTCGGACCTGACCACTACCCTACCAACTTATAACCACTATGAAACACTTCAGGTCAAACACTTGCTTAATCACACTCCCATGGAGAGCATAAAGGTGAATGAAGAGTTGTGGCAGGGCCTCAACAATAGACCGTAAAAAAGGGGAGGCATCTCTAGATACTATACGTATCTACAGACTAGTGTGATCAGTGTTAAATCCTCTTATATGCTAACGTGGGAAAAAGATCTCAATTCTCCCTTTGATGTTGGTGATTAGAAAAAGGCCGGACAAACTCCACTTCCCTGTCTTGTATTCAGTATTATTGGGATGTGGTCCTCCACTGCCCAGACACATTTTTCTCTGGTTGATAACTGGTAACTTTGTTTTTAGTGGTTGCTGGCAAATTAAATCACAGACTGAGAACTTTCTCCACTTTATAAATAGACCCTCAAAGGACAATTTGATAAATTATATAAAACCCAACCACCGCCTTAGCCCCACCATCTACAGATGATTACTTACCTCCTCCCAAAGTGGTGGCCCCCTGCTCTGTCTACATCTTGGGCAGCAAAAATCTAGAGCCAGTCTGCCTACATTTGTGCACTTACATCCTATAAACATGAATAGGAAGGATATTACTTCTGCACAACAGGTATTTAAGTCCATGGGACATTAAAGGAGTTGTAAAGTCTCAAGGTTTTTCACCTTAATGTATTCTATGTATTAAAGTGAAAAACCTTCTGTGCTGCAGCTGCCCTCCAGAGCCCCCTTTTTCTTACCTGAACCCGATCGTTCCAGCGAGGAGCACGAGCCCAGCAGCTCCAGCCACTGTCTCTGGTTCTCATTGGAGAAAAAATAAAAACTGCAGAGGTGATCAAATACCACCAAAAGCTCTATTTGTTGTTAAAAAAAGGACATCAGTTTTATTTGGGTACAGGGTCGCATGACCGTGCAATTGTCAGTAGAAGTAACGCAGTGCCGTATTGCAAAAAATGTTATACATTATTGTTGCGCTACTACAATAAATACTTAAAAATAATTCAAGTGAATAAATTATATCATCCAAACAATATTATTAAACTAAAATAGTGAGTGTTCAGAAAAATACAATTAAATAAGATTCCTCAATTACGAAAAATTGTGTGCCAAACAATTATTAAACCGTATAGTGAAAAAACAATCCCTTTGTTGAAACAAATAAATGTCCAATCAGCTAAAAATTCATTCTCCTAATTCGCATTGTGGAATTGCGGAAAACACCTACGAACTTCTTGGCCCTCGATGCCGAGAAGGCGTTTGATAGGGTGCACTGGGGATATTTACGAGCTGCCCTGGACAAATTCGGTATACAGGGTCTGGTGCAATCTGCTATTTTGGCACTCTATTCTAACCCCTCTGCATATATATACACCTCTAATGCTTTATCTACACCTTTTCAAATAACCAACGGTACTAGGCAGGGGTGCCCACTGTCCCCTATCATTTTCACACTCATAATGGAACCCTTGGCTGAATCAATTAGGAACAGCCGGGAGGTTACGGGAATAGTGGTGGCGGATCAGCATCACAAAATCGACCTTTTTGCAGATGACGTGGTGCTGACCCTCACCAATCCAGAGGTGTCCATTCCTGCGGTTCAGTCCATTCTCACTAAATTCAGTGAGATCTCTTATTACAAACTCAATGCAACCAAGTCTACTATATTACCAATTAATATTTCAGCCCTTAAGTTAGCTAACCTACAGAAACAATTTCCCTATGTGTGGGAACGCAACAAATTACCCTATCTAGGTATAACCTTGACAACCCCTACTTCCAACACATATAAGGTCAACTTCCAACCACTTATACACAGTATCTCCCTAGACACCCAACGTATTGCCAAATATGAACTCAACTGGTTAGGGCGCAAAGCGGCATTTAAAATGCTAATACTTCCCAAAATACTTTACCTGTTCAGGACAGTGCCAAATGTGCTCCCACCTACTTTTTTCAAGCAGATCGACCAATTAATAAAAAAATTCATCTGGCAAGGAAAGATCCCTAAAATTCCATTCTCACTGTTACAAAAACCAAAAAAAGACAGGGGGATAGGTCTTCCGGTTCTACAACTGTACCATACTGCAGTACTCCTGGAGCAGCTCCACTCATGGTTTGATAAGCCATCTGCTAAATTGTGGGTGGGTCTGGAGGAAGCTCCCACGCCCTCGAGGGATCTCCCTTCCCTATTATTAGCTAATAGGATGGGCTTCCAAACGTACATGCCAAATCTACCAGCCATTAAGGCTTCCGTACATGCTTGGGAACTAGCCCATCAAGCACAGGCTACAAAACTAAATTACCTTGAAGTTACAACCCCAATTTCAGTTTTAGAGTATATAATCCCATCACTTAAAGTTCTCCCATGGATACAGAAAGGACTTCAATTTGTCTCGGACCTGACCACTACCCTACCAACTTATAACCACTATGAAACACTTCAGGTCAAACACTTGCTTAATCACACTCCCATGGAGAGCATAAAGGTGAATGAAGAGTTGTGGCAGGGCCTCAACAATAGACCGTAAAAAAGGGGAGGCATCTCTAGATACTATACGTATCTACAGACTAGTGTGATCAGTGTTAAATCCTCTTATATGCTAACGTGGGAAAAAGATCTCAATTCTCCCTTTGATGTTGGTGATTAGAAAAAGGCCGGACAAACTCCACTTCCCTGTCTTGTATTCAGTATTATTGGGATGTGGTCCTCCACTGCCCAGACACATTTTTCTCTGGTTGATAACTGGTAACTTTGTTTTTAGTGGTTGCTGGCAAATTAAATCACAGACTGAGAACTTTCTCCACTTTATAAATAGACCCTCAAAGGACAATTTGATAAATTATATAAAACCCAACCACCGCCTTAGCCCCACCATCTACAGATGATTACTTACCTCCTCCCAAAGTGGTGGCCCCCTGCTCTGTCTACATCTTGGGCAGCAAAAATCTAGAGCCAGTCTGCCTACATTTGTGCACTTACATCCTATAAACATGAATAGGAAGGATATTACTTCTGCACAACAGGTATTTAAGTCCATGGGACATTAAAGGAGTTGTAAAGTCTCAAGGTTTTTCACCTTAATGTATTCTATGTATTAAAGTGAAAAACCTTCTGTGCTGCAGCTGCCCTCCAGAGCCCCCTTTTTCTTACCTGAACCCGATCGTTCCAGCGAGGAGCACGAGCCCAGCAGCTCCAGCCACTGTCTCTGGTTCTCATTGGAGAAAAAATAAAAACTGCAGAGGTGATCAAATACCACCAAAAGCTCTATTTGTTGTTAAAAAAAGGACATCAGTTTTATTTGGGTACAGGGTCGCATGACCGTGCAATTGTCAGTAGAAGTAACGCAGTGCCGTATTGCAAAAAATGTTATACATTATTGTTGCGCTACTACAATAAATACTTAAAAATAATTCAAGTGAATAAATTATATCATCCAAACAATATTATTAAACTAAAATAGTGAGTGTTCAGAAAAATACAATTAAATAAGATTCCTCAATTACGAAAAATTGTGTGCCAAACAATTATTAAACCGTATAGTGAAAAAACAATCCCTTTGTTGAAACAAATAAATGTCCAATCAGCTAAAAATTCATTCTCCTAATTCGCATTGTGGAATTGCGGAAAACACCTACGAACTTCTTGGCCCTCGATGCCGAGAAGGCGTTTGATAGGGTGCACTGGGGATATTTACGAGCTGCCCTGGACAAATTCGGTATACAGGGTCTGGTGCAATCTGCTATTTTGGCACTCTATTCTAACCCCTCTGCATATATATACACCTCTAATGCTTTATCTACACCTTTTCAAATAACCAACGGTACTAGGCAGGGGTGCCCACTGTCCCCTATCATTTTCACACTCATAATGGAACCCTTGGCTGAATCAATTAGGAACAGCCGGGAGGTTACGGGAATAGTGGTGGCGGATCAGCATCACAAAATCGACCTTTTTGCAGATGACGTGGTGCTGACCCTCACCAATCCAGAGGTGTCCATTCCTGCGGTTCAGTCCATTCTCACTAAATTCAGTGAGATCTCTTATTACAAACTCAATGCAACCAAGTCTACTATATTACCAATTAATATTTCAGCCCTTAAGTTAGCTAACCTACAGAAACAATTTCCCTATGTGTGGGAACGCAACAAATTACCCTATCTAGGTATAACCTTGACAACCCCTACTTCCAACACATATAAGGTCAACTTCCAACCACTTATACACAGTATCTCCCTAGACACCCAACGTATTGCCAAATATGAACTCAACTGGTTAGGGCGCAAAGCGGCATTTAAAATGCTAATACTTCCCAAAATACTTTACCTGTTCAGGACAGTGCCAAATGTGCTCCCACCTACTTTTTTCAAGCAGATCGACCAATTAATAAAAAAATTCATCTGGCAAGGAAAGATCCCTAAAATTCCATTCTCACTGTTACAAAAACCAAAAAAAGACAGGGGGATAGGTCTTCCGGTTCTACAACTGTACCATACTGCAGTACTCCTGGAGCAGCTCCACTCATGGTTTGATAAGCCATCTGCTAAATTGTGGGTGGGTCTGGAGGAAGCTCCCACGCCCTCGAGGGATCTCCCTTCCCTATTATTAGCTAATAGGATGGGCTTCCAAACGTACATGCCAAATCTACCAGCCATTAAGGCTTCCGTACATGCTTGGGAACTAGCCCATCAAGCACAGGCTACAAAACTAAATTACCTTGAAGTTACAACCCCAATTTCAGTTTTAGAGTATATAATCCCATCACTTAAAGTTCTCCCATGGATACAGAAAGGACTTCAATTTGTCTCGGACCTGACCACTACCCTACCAACTTATAACCACTATGAAACACTTCAGGTCAAACACTTGCTTAATCACACTCCCATGGAGAGCATAAAGGTGAATGAAGAGTTGTGGCAGGGCCTCAACAATAGACCGTAAAAAAGGGGAGGCATCTCTAGATACTATACGTATCTACAGACTAGTGTGATCAGTGTTAAATCCTCTTATATGCTAACGTGGGAAAAAGATCTCAATTCTCCCTTTGATGTTGGTGATTAGAAAAAGGCCGGACAAGCAACATTTAGAGCCTCCAGATGTGTCAACCATTGGGACAACTTTCTGAAAATGACCAATAGAAGCTATTTGGTTCCCTCTAGACTATCCAAGATTTTTCCGTCTGCAGACTCTAAAGCCGCGTACACACGGGCGGACTGTATGGCCTACTTAGTCCGTCGAAACACATTTCAGCGGACAGTCCGCTCCTGTGTGGGCTTCAGCTGACTTTTTCAGCGTGCAGTCTGGCGTACTAAGTATTTCGGATTTTTCTAAATACTGTCCGTCATACTTTGGTTTCAGCGGACAATCCGCTCGTCAGTAGGCTAGTTCGACGGACTAAGAATGGCGCATGCTCAGAAAGGATTTACACGGCGAAAGGTTGCATTGCTGTGTATTGGACTTCCTATTTCTAGTCCCGTCGTACGTGCTGTACACGTCATCACGCAAGCTTTCGACGGACTGTTTGTGCATCCGTGTGTGGTCAAGTCCGTTCATTCGAAAGTATGACGGACTAAGTAGGCCATACAGTCCGCCCGTGTGTACGCGGCTTAAGTGTTGGAGAGAGTGTGGGGAATGTGTACCATATATTTTGGCCCTGCAAAAGCCTACGTAGCTTCTGGAAAGGCATATTCTCCCTCATATCCAAAATTACAGGCTTCTTCATCTCTCCAAGAGCGGATTTAGCCCCTCTTCACTTGAATATAGGAACCATACCTAAACAATTTCGTACTGTGGTAATCCAGATTCTCACTGCTGCCCGCATGACTATTGCATACTTGTGGAAGTCTAATAAAGCCCCTAACGTGTCAGAAACTATTAAAAGAATACAGAATGTTGTGCTATGCAAAAAAGTCCTGGCCCTTAACCAGGACTCTATCCAAAAATTTAATGATAACTGGAAATATTGGTTAAATGAATATCCACTACGAGAAATGTAAAGCAAGCTTATTTGCTTAATAGTACGAGTCTTAAGGAAGGAGTGAGGTGAGGAGGTGTAAGGTAGTCAGCACTAGTTACCGTCTTTTCTTACTTGTTTTACTTTTTATTTTATTTTACCCTTTATGATTTATCCCTTATTACTAAATATTTCAATGATATTACCTACTAGGAAGTATACAGGACCACCATAATGGAAAAAAAAAACCTTTCTATGGTACATCTGCAGTTCTGGCAAAGGTCTGTAACTGACTGGCCCGGGGCACCTGTAGGTTCCTGGAGATGGCAGGTCTCCCCCGAGGGAGAGGCTCATTGTGGTTGGGTGGAGGGGGGGTGTCGTGCTCCACACCAGGGCATAGTTAGCTCCCATTGGGGTGCTGGGTGTGGAGAGGACGTCACCGCTCCAGATTGGTGATGGTGTCCAGTTGGGAAGCAAACTTATTTGTATGAGATGTACCTGAACAATGTAAATTTGATTGTCTGTAGAGTTACGCTAGTTGATAACAAGTACATGCCTATAATGAAGCCTTGTAACTTTCTGTTTGATTTTGAAAACTCAATAAAAAACGAATTGAAATAAAAATTCATTCTCAAAAGATTTCATCCAAAAAAAAAATGATTTCATCCGTAAAAAGGTGATAAGAAAAATATAAGTTCAATCCCAATAAATGAATACTGATATCGATCCCATCTACTTATGTCCAGATAGCTTCCAAGTAAAGATGGACTCCCTTATGAGCAGAGTCAGCAACGTGGGAGGCCACCATCATTGGAGGAGACAAATAAAGACCAGCAGGGGAGAATACAGCTCAGGGTAGTTTGGGGGCCAGGGAGGGTTTTATATAATTTATACATTTTTCTTTTTTTTAGAAAACCCACAGGTACTTATTTACCTCTTCCCACCAGTGGTGTCTATATCTGGCCAGTTAAAAGCTACGTATGGGCAGTGTTAATTTTGGCATCAAATTTTTATTTAGTTCTAGTTATAGTCTTTTGACTAAAATGCCATTTTAGACATCGTATTTTAGTCGACTAAAATCTCCAGTACATTTTAGTCCAATAAAATAATTTTAGGCAACTAAAATCTAATGTGATTAGTTACATTTGAATGCATTATTTAAGCATTTCTATAGAAGGTGCAAACTCATATACTCCTGGAGTGAAAAAATATAATATCATGTTATTATTTATGGTATGAAGGATTGAACAAACTCACAGATACAGATTTAGCCACTTTGGATGGTCTGCACAGTGCTCTGCATGGTGATCTGAGGCGGCCTGTTATGCTGCAGAGTGCTCTGAATGGTGGTCCGAGGAGGCATGTAATGCTGCAGAGTGCTCTGGACAGTGGTCTCAGGTCTGAGGGATGGCCTGTAATGCAGAGTACTCTGGACAGTGGTCCAAGGAGGCCTATTATGCTGCAGAGTCCTCTGGCTGGTGATCCTAGGAGGCCTGTAATGTGTGGAGTGTTCTGGATGGTGGTCTGAGGAGGTCTGTTATACTGCAGAGTGTTCTGGCTGATGGTCTGAGGAGGCCTGTAATGTGCGGAGTGTTCTGGATGGTGGCCCGAGGAGGCCTGTTATACTGCAGAGTGTTCTGGCTGGTGATCTGAGGAGGCCTGTAATGCTGCAATGTACTGGATGGTGGTCTCAGGTCTGAGGGATGGCCTGTAATGCACAGTGCTTTGGATGCCACTGCCAGTGGTCAAAGGAGGCCTGTAATAATGCACACACAGAGCTCTGGACGAACGGTGGTCTGAGGGGTGGCCTCAGGCCTGCTGTAATTGTAATGTACACTAGTACATAGCTCCCAACTGTCCCTGATTTGGAGGGACTGCCCCTAAATTGCAGCAATGTCCCTCTGCCCCTCATTTGTCCCTCATTTGGTCTGATCTATATATTTGCATATAAAATGCACTTTTTATCTTTCATAAAATGCTTCCCAGTGCTAAATCTTTCATCTAAATTCTAAATAGCTGCCTTTGTAAATTTGAAAAGCCAATATAAAGGAATAGTAGTGGTAAAAAAAAGTCCTTGTGGATTTAATTAACCTTTTGTTTTTGGTTAATTCTCCTTTAAGGGGGTGTGGCAGGGTGTGTGTCCTTGCCTACATACGTTTGGTAGTAGGTGTCCCTCATTCCCGTCACACTCACAGTCTGCTCTCTGCTCTGGATTTGGGCGGTCATCTCGTGAGTCGGGACTCACCCAGGAGTTTACGATAGTCTCGTTGGGACTCGGAAGGCCTACCTGTAATGTACAATTCTGCTCTGGTCTCTGGCAGTTGTCATGGATGGTGCACACAGTTCCTTTAAGTCTCTTGATTGCTGGGAGCAGAAGCAAGCGGAGCTCCGTGAAAACCAGAAGATAGTTCACGGGGGTAAACGTCCCTGCCTCACATTTTCGTCCCGTTTTCGTTTGTTAACGAAAACAGATTTGATTTTCGTCATAATTTTCGTTGGTGGACAAAAATATGCTGTGCTTTTCATTTCATTTTTGTCACTGTAAAAATTCAGCTGAAGAAAACTTTGCCGAAATAGTTTTCTTTGATGAACTTAACACTGGTTATGAGCTGTCCGCATCTGTGCACTAACATCCTATAAGTATAAATGGGACATTACTTTTGCAGTATACGTATTCAAGCCCATGGGATATTAATGGGCAAGCGCAGGCAGCTGTATTTTTGCTGGCTGGGATGAGGACCATGCGGGGGTCACCATCATCAAAGAAGGTAAGTAGGCACCTATGGGAGGGATGATTCAGTACAGTAGTTTAGGGGTCAGGGAAGATTTTATATCATTTATAAACGTTTTTGCTTTAAAGCCCAACTCCAGTTGAGACCCTCCTAGTCCTCTCCCTATTTCCTGCCTCTTAACCCCTCTGTGCAGTAACAATTAGTAGTGTACTAATTGTCGGTATACTTTTAGTGGTAGTATACTTTAATGCCACATACACATGGCTGTTTTTTTCCATCAAAAAAATAAACGGCGTTCAGCTGAAACGGACTTGCCTACACACAATCACACCAGAGTCCGATCGTTTAGAACGCGGTGACGTACAACACGTACGACGGGACTAGAAAAAGGAAGTTCAATAGCCAGTAGCCAATAGCTGCCCTTGCATTGTTTTTGGTATGTCGGAACAGCACACAGACGAACGGTTTTCGCGATAGGAATTGATTTAAAATGTTTTTTTTCTAGGTCCGTCAGATTTTTTGAAAGAAAAAGTCAGATGAAGCCCACACATGATCGGAATATCCGATGAAGTGATTCCATCTGACCTTTTCTGCCAGAAAGTCCACCGGTGCGTACACGGCATTAGTGCCCTCTCACATACATGTGCCGTGGTAAAAGGCAGTAAAATTTTTAATTTTCCACTTGTTACCACAATGTATGGAGCTTTGTGTGGTATGTTGAAGTGCCATTTATTTATAATCATTGACAGCCTGGGCCCAGGAGGTGGTTGGATGATACTGGGCATCATTCAACCCACAGAGGGCAGGGGCAGAAACCAAGAATGGTGTTGGTACCTGGAGAGGGTGACTAGAGCATTTGTATGTCTTTTTTACATACCAAAGAGGGAAAATGCATGGAAGCTGGAATTGGCCTTAAAATGTAGATTTTATATTTTCTAACACCCTACAAGGTTTCCGTAAACGGCAGTGCTCATTAAAGCCATATTTCCACCCTATTCCATGAAGAATGATGCTCATATCATTTTCTCAGTGAAGCTCAAGATATCATAGCCAGGTATCTCATACACAATATAAGATACCAGATCTCTGTCCCCAGCCGAGCAACAGTTCTGCAATGTGATCAATGGATTCAATTATGGCGCCATTGCAGGACTTTTAACCTCCGTTGCTAGTGATTCATGGTTACTGCCACACCTAGCCACTCTCCAAAAATTCCTATTCTATAAATAAGGAGAGGCACGAGGGAAAGGATTCCCATTTTTACAGCTCTGCTGGGTCCCAGCAGGTTTCCTCGCAAGGTTAGTTGATAATACATCCCTGCCACCCAATGTATTATTAATGCTCGCTGCTCTCCAAGGTGTCAGTGATAAATAGGGAGCATAAGTCGGTGACTAGTGGGGAATGTATTTTTTAGTCATGCCTAAAATTTTCAATTCATTCTGCTTGTTGAGTATTTTATTGAAGCCGTAGCAAAGAGGATTTTTTTTTTTATTCTAAAGATTCTGAATTCTTAAGGTAAGCTGTGGCCAAACATAGACATTCTGCATAGTGAAATTGACCCAGGTGACACGGTCTACTTTCTGAGAGCCTATATTTACCAGTATAATTTTCTTATTTCCGAATTGGTTGGCTTATATTTGAAGAGCAGGGCAAACCCATTAATTTACCTTTCTGTATGCACCCAATCCATTACCGTCTGCGAAATATTTGTTGGAAGAATTTCTTACATTTAGGACCAGACACCTACAAAAGGTAGCAAAGGCCAGTGGCACACAACCAGCCATACCATATAGGGATGCCACACATTGGCAGCTCAGCATATTAACATAGATGGAAATATCCTCAGCCTCCATTCCTGCTTGACCATGCTCATTTATATGTTTCGTCCCTGCCCCAGGGGCTTAATCATAGAGAGCACCTCTACAATTTAGCTCTGAGGCATGGCGAAATGTGCCAGCGTGTGTCATATGCTGTTCTGTTGACGTGCGGCATCCCTATCTTGTATGGCTACCTTGTAAGTGTGATACAGGTAGGAAGTATAAGGATTCTTACACACAGTACTGATGTACAGTGCCTTGAAAAAGTATTAATACCCCTTAAAATTTTCCAAATTTTGTCATGTTACAACTAAAAACATGAATGTATTTTATTGGGATTTTATGTGATAGACCAACACAAAGTGGAAAAGTGTGGCGTGCATTTGTATTCAGTCTCCTTTACTCTGATACCCCTAACTAAAATCTAGTGAAACCAATTGCCTTCAGAAGTCACCTAATTAGTAAATAGAGTCCACCTGCACGTAATTTAATCTCAGTATAAATACAGCTGTTCCATGAAGCCCTCAGAGGTTTGTTAGAGAACCTTAGTGAACAAACAGCACCCCATTTTTGGAATTTTGTGTGACATTGCTTTTTTTCCTCCCTTTTTTTGTTTTGTTCCAATACCCACAAAGGGAATAAACATGTGTATAGAAAAACATGTTTTACTGCAATACTTTTCTGTGAGAAATACTTGATTTTCTGGAAAGATTTTGGGGTGCCAAAAATTTCGGCCATGACTGTATATGTGACATTACATATCACAGAGACCGGTATTGTGGTAATATTGAAGTTTATTGAGATTTACATACATTAGAGGGTTCCACCATTATTGTTGAGTTATTGATTAGTAAGTTAGCGCTGCACTTTCTTTTGTGGTGTGGGAACACATAACAGTGCTTGGCAGCGGGCCTTTTACTGACACTTTTTTATTTTATCTCCAATAGTTTATTGTAAATAGTAGTGTGGCGATTATCTATTATACGAAAGATTAGCATGAGGCATTAATAAACATTGATGGATTTCAGTTATGCCCCACCAGGCTGCCCCCCCCCATGGACAATGTGCCTGGCTGCAGAGTTCATCTCCCAATCCCTGCACTCTGTGCACTGATGGGCACTGATTGTTTGGCACTGATAGGTGGCACTGATTGGCAGCAATGATGGGCACTGATAGCTGCCCCCTGATTGACACTGATAGGTGGCAATGATTGGCAGCACTAGTGGGCACAGATTGGCACAGTTAGGCAGTACATATTGTTAGCACTGATTGGCACTAATTGGCAGCACTGATTGGTAGCACTGTTAGGCAGCAATTATTGCCACTGATTGGCCATTTGTTGTCCTCTACGGAGCTTGCTCAATTTCCGTTCGCTTCTAAGCTCTTCATTTCCTACTTTTCTTATCTGTGCAGCCTACATGACTATTGAGTGACACATGGGGGCCTATACACACTGGTAAGTGACACTCCTCTCCCTCCCTCCTCCTTTGTGTCCTCCCATTGCTAAACACTATGGGGGTGGGATATAGTATGCTGGTTGATTACATTCACTATCAAACTTACAAAACACTTTGTTTTAATATACAGTAAATCAGTATTAAATATATCTAATGTAATTGCCAATTAACCTGTAAAGTAGAAAAAAAGGAGCCTTGGATGCTGACGCTGTCTTCACAAAATGAAAGCTAGTGTCAACCATCTTTGACACCTCCTACACCTCAGCTCCTCCTCCAAGGTAATGACATGGTAGAGCAGTGTCAATTGTTTTTCTTGGAGGAACAGAGATGTGTCTTCTGTGGGTAGTCCCAGCCCGCATGTGGAGGCAGGACCCTCACATTATTTTAAGTAATGGCTCGTGAGTGCATGCTTCCTCACCCGGAAGTTCAGGGAAGCGGCACATAGGAAGCTGGAGGATGCTGCTTTAAAGGGAGTAAAATGTAAGGGCTACAGAACATTGTTGGCAGAAATCGTTAATTTCCTTATCCTGACTATCTTTTTGGATAGGTTGCTGTTTTTGAGGCTTTATTACTACTTTAAAATAAAATACTATTAATACTGATACAACATTTGTTAAAAAAGATTTTACATAATAATAAGAAACAAACTTTGTATCATTAAATATATCATTTTATTTTATCCTGCTTTCCAGATCTACAACCTATGTTTTTTTGCACCGATTATCCATATTATTTGAGTGGGATAGTAGGCGTATACACATTTTTTTTTCAAAATTCCAGCTTCCCTATGTACTAATATACCATTAATGTACTTTTGATGCAGAAAACAAAAAAACTTTTTTATGCATTTTCTATGGAACCAGCCTCCAGCTTGTTCCATAGAAAAGTGACTTCATGACTTCCTGGTGTGTAGATTTAGGACATAAAAACTGTTAAGACACAGGAAGTAATTCACCAGCTGACCTCAGTAGCACACACCCTGCACCTGCCCTTCCCCTCCAGGAGATTGCTCTCACCCACCTCTGTACTGGCATGCAAGCAATAGAATTGAAAACAGAAGTGTGTCCCTGGAAGTCTGTAAAGCTTACTATACGCTATACAATCTGATTGTACTTTCTCCTTTAGATCTATGTAGAGCAAGGGCCTACCTGATTGCATACAAGGTGACTGGATACTGTAGCTAGGTCTGTCCTCCATTATATAGTTTTGGTAAATCTAAAGGAGATTGTACAGCCAGCTTGTATAGTGTACAGTCACCTTTATACTGTACACCTAAATTGAACTAGTCGCACTTTTAATGCCATCAATTGTTAATGACACCCCAAACGTGGAAGCAAACACACATTTTGCCTCGTGAAAAAACGAGCATTAAGTGCAGCAAAATGTACAGTAATTGGCTTAACCACTTGCTGACCGCCATATAGCTGAATGACGGCTACAACACGGTCATCTAGTTCTTGGAAGCCATCATATGACAGCATGCCATGATTGTGCCCATCACACTCCCCACTGCGGGGTGTGGGCAGCACGCTCTGTGATTGCAGTGTCCAGAGGACACTGTTGATCACATATTGATGTAAAGAGCCAATCAGCAGCTCTTTACCGCGTGATCAGCTGGGTCCAATCACAAGGAAGTGCCCACCTATGCTGCCAATCAGTGTCCATCAGTGCCACCGCATCAGTGTCACCTATTGGTGCCCATCAGTGGCATCTATCAGTGCCGTCTCATCAGTGCCTGCCCATCAGTGCCGCCTCATCAGTACCCATCAGTGCCTTGTAATGCCCCCTCATCAGTGCCATCAGTGCCTCCTCATCAGTGCCCACCAGTGCCGCCTCATCAGTACCCATCAGTGCCTTGTAGTGCCCCCTCATCAGTGCCTCCTCATCAGTGCCCACCAGTGCGGCCTCATCAGTACCAATCAGTGCCTTGTAGTGCCCCCTCATCAGTGCCACCTCATCGGTGCACATCAATGAAGGAGAAAAATTACCTGTTTGCTAAATTTTATAACAAACTTTGAAAAAGTTTTTTTTTATTCTCAACCTTTTCGTTTTATTTTTTTTGTTTATTTAGCAAAACATTTAAAAAATCCAGTGGTGATTTAATACCACAAAAAGAAAGCTCTATTTGTGTGAAAAAAATGACAAAAATTTTGTTAGAGTACAGTGTTGCATAAGCACACAATTGTCATTCAAAGTGCGACAGCGTTGAAAGCTGAAAATTGCCCTGGGCAGGAAGAGGGTAAAAGTGCCCAGTAGGCAAGTGGTTAATAAGGCTTAAAAAAAATAAAAATAAAAATGTATCTAAAGTGTCCCTATAGTGATTTGTTTGGCAATTTATTCTGAACTAATCAAGCTGCCTATGGAGTCTTGTGTGTATTTCTTCTACAAAGGAATAACTAGGAAGATGAAATATATATATATTTTAATTATTGTTAGGTATGCTGTGAATGTGAACACATAAACACATAGTGGGGGGTTCTCAATTGTGGCTGTAAAGGTGGAAATACATTTTAAGCCCGGTTGTAATATTTCCTGAATGACATTTCGAAATTCACTGGCTGATTTTACTCTGGTGCTCGGAGTTTCTTTTCACCAGTGGAAAGAGTCTGAGTCAGGATTTTCCCCAGGAGACCGGCAGGGGGAAAGAGTGCAAAAAGTACCTTTTGATGTTTCCAGCAGAGCGGAAGTCGTTGTTTTTCCTCCCATGTTGTAAGTAGTATATCTGACTCCAAATTGACTGAGCGGCCAACTAAATTATAATGTTTTAGCAAAGCCGTGCATTCCTGCTGCTGGAGAACTCAGAGAAAAAAAACAAAAAAACAAGGCAATGTCATGAGAAATATGTTACATTTGTTGGTTTTCTTTACCTCGCTGGGCTGGCGGCCTGTCACTCCGCTGTCTTTACTGCCTGTGAACTTGTTATAGGAGTGTTCCATAAAGATGTCATATCCGTACAAGAATGAAAAGAGACAGAAAACTTGTTAAAGAATTATTTTTTTTTTTTAAGTATTACTAAACCCAGGACCCTGAATTCACTATATCTGGTCTCCCACAGTACACAGAACATGGAAATCCAAGTATTTCAGTAAATATAAACTGCTAAATGCGTTTTCTCATCAGCAGTATATAGCAGTCCTGTGGCTTCTATCGGTTCCTGATAAAGCTTGTAGGAGGAGTTTTCATACTGCACTGAGCTGTCCTAACAGGATCTGGGATACCTGACCCTCTGTCTGGACAGTACTGATTGGCCCTGTGCTGATCACATGCACTCTACCAAGGAAAAAAAAAAACTCTAGCAATACACACCAAACTGAGCATGTGCAGCCTGACTCCATAGACTCTGGGGGGTTGATTTACTAAAGGCAAATAGACTGTGCACTTTGTAAAGTGCAATTGCACTAAGCAAGTGCAGTTGCCCCAGAGCTTAGTAAATGAGGTAAAGATTCCCTTTGCAAAGAATAGCCAATCACGCGCAAGGAAAAAAAATAAAAAATAAAAATCTTTGCCTGCATACGATGGAAGTCAGCAGGGCTTTTGCCCATTTATTAAGTTCTGGAGTAATTGGTCTTGCGGAGTGCACAGTCTATTTGCACAGCCCCTCTTTCTTATCTGGAATTGGTCTGGAGTCAGTGGAGGAAGAGGAGGATCTGTGCATACAGGATCACACGGCCTTTTTACACAATGCAGATGATAACATATAACAACAAGTAGGGATGAGCTGAACACCCCCCTGTTCGGTTCGCATCCAGAATATGCGAACAGGCAAAAAATTTGTCCCAACACGCGAACACCGTTAAAGTCTATGGGACACAAACACTGATAATCAAAAGTGCTAATTTTAAAAGCTTATATGCATGGTATTGTCGTAAAAAGTGTTTGGGGACCTGGGTCCTGCCCCAGGAGACATGTATCAATACAAAAAAAAAGTTTTAAAAACGGCCATTTTTTCGGGAGCAGTAATTTTAATAATGATTAAAGTGAAATAATAAAAGTGTAATATTCCTTTAAATTTAATACCTGGGGGGTGTCTATAGTATGCCTGTAAAGGGGTGCATGTTTCCCGTGTTTAGAACAGTCTGACAGCAAAATGACATTTCTAAAGGAAAAAAAGTAATTTAAAACTCCTCGCGGCTATAATGAATTGTCGGTCCGAAAATACACATAAAAGTTCATTGATAAAAACGGTATGGGATTTCCCCACAGGGGAACCCCAAACCACAATTAAAAAAAATGCGTGGGGGTCCCCCTAAATTCCATACCAGGCCCTTCAGGTCTGGTATGGATATTAAGGGGAACCCCACGCCAAAATTGTAAAAAAAAATGGCATTGGGGTCCCCCTCAAAATCCATTAAGGGGAACCCGTGCCAAAATTTTTAAAAAAATGGCGTGGGGTCCCCCAAAAAACCCATACCAGAACCTTATTTGAGCATGCAACCTGGCAGGCCGCAGGAAAAGAGGGGGGGACGAGAGGGCGCCCCCCCCCTCCTGAAGGTACCAGGCTACATGCCATCAACATTGGGAGGGGGCTTTGGGGTAGCGCCCCCCCTCCAAAGCACCTTGCCCCATGTTGATGGGGAGAAGGGCCTCATCCCCACAAACCTTTCCCAGTGGTTGTGGGGGTCTGCGGATGGGGGGCTTATCGGAATCTGGAAGCCCCCCCATGTGAATTGGTAATGGGGTACAAATGTATCCCTACCATTTCACAAAAAAAGTGTCAAAAGGGTTAAAAAACACAAGAGACAGTTTTTGACAAGTCCTTTATTAATTTCTTATTTCCGCTTCTTCTTCCATCTTCTTTCTTCTTGTCTTCCTTTGGTGTTCTTCTTCTTCCATCTTCTTCTTCTCCATCTTCTTCTTCATCTTCTTTTTCCTCCACTCTTCTTGTCCTGCATCTTGTTCCGGCTTCTTCTCCACTCCGTCTGCATGATCCGCCTCAGTGGGAGTCTTCCGCCGTGCGACGCTTCTGTTCTTCTGACACTTCTTATATAACGGAGAGCAGGGCCACCAGGTGACCCCACCCCCTCTGAAAGTCTGTGGGCGAGCAGGGGGCGTGCACGCCCCTAGTGGCCACAGGGAGAAGTGACATTACTTAACATAATTTCGCCCAGCCGTGCAATTCTGCTGCAGTACAATTGCGACGGCAGGTCGGCATGTGGTTACCATAATTTTATTAACTGTTGATCCTGACAGTAAGTCTTCCTTTAACATGTTACTAAGGGGCAAAACATTTTTTTTTTAATGGAGTGGAGAGGTATTAGATCACCTGTCTGGTTTTATTGCTGTCTGTGTCTCCATTATGGCGATTCACCCTCTCTATTTGATTGTTTACTGCTATCATTGAAAAAAAAAAAAGACATTTTGGGGTTCATTTACTAAAACCGAAGAGTGCAAAATCTAGAAACCAATCAGCTTCTTCTTGAACCAGCTGAAGTTAGAAGCTGATTGGTTTCTATGCAAAGCTGCACCAGGTTTTGCACTCTCCGGTTTTAGTAAATCAACCACTTTGGGTTGACATTAGAACAGCAAGAGGGGAAATTCTCCAATGAGGACATAAGTTCTGGTGACACCTCACTTTGGAGGGATTTCCTCTCACTTCCTGTTTTGGCTAAGAACAGGAAGTGAAGTTAAATCTCCTCTATGGAACACAGATTGCAAAAAACAGGGGTTATAACCTTCCCTTGCTTTATCCAAAATGAAAAAAAAAGTGATGCCTTTAGTTACACTTTAACAAACCAAACTATCCAGAAAAGGTGGCAAGAGGGTTGAGACAAACCATTTAACACTAACAGGAGTCTCATTGCTGTAAAACCTTAATCCAAAAAAGGAAGAGAAAAATAGTTGTTGTAACTGCTTAAAAAGTTTATGTTATACTTAACTGCACAGAGCAGCCCGATTCTCCTCTTCTTAGGTCCCCCCGCTGGCGCCCCCAGATACCAGAACTGAGGATGGAGTACTAGGCTGTCAGGGTCTTTGAGGGAGCTCCCTAGTCTGGGGGAGGGGGGCGACTTTTTGCCTGGGACTTGGGTGCAGGACAGAGCCTCTCAATAACTGATGAAGGATCTAAACAGTAGGCACAGGAGGAGTCAGAGGACAGCAAGTGCTAGTATGGCCGGCAAAGTCTTTAGGAGGGAACCACCGGTTGCTGCCAGGAGGGCTAGTAAGTGACATGCACAGTCAGGAGGACTGGGGAGGCACGCCTGAGAGGACTGGGAGTGAGCAGTCTGGGATGGGTGCAGAGCCAGTAGTGTGGACTGTGATGTTGCAGGCAATGAAATCAGGCAACTGCAGCCAGGAAGGCTTGCAGGGCCTGAAGAGGGCTGACTGAGAGCAGTAATTCATCTGTAAGGACAGCTAGCACTAAGGAGACTTTTCATATATTTTGCTACACTATAGGGGCCCGCAATTCCTAAGGCCTGGCTAAGTTAGTGTCAGGCCTAACCATGTGCTAGCTGCTCCTAAAGAGAGAGAGCAACAGTCTGCAAGCAAGAGTTGTGCAGGAGGAGTCTGGAGAAGTGTGCAAAGAGTGCCCATAGCTGTCTCTAGCAATTCTACTATTATTCTACTGGGCATCCCATATCCTATCCAAGTTAAATTCCCTGACTAAAACAACAAAACAAAGCCAACGGACTGCTCATTGTCTTGGAGTGTCTGGGAAGTTAATGCCGGGCTGGGCAGGGGGACAGGTGGACGACTACACTCAGCGGCTCCTAGGGGGGCACCGCTACATTTTTGAGCAAGTCCATCTAAATCTGCTAGTCCATCTAGCACTATCTCTATACATGTTTACAATGCTACTTTCCAAAGGCGGCTATGCTGTTCTTTCATAGTAAGTATGGGCGAACGGTTCGGCCTGAGCATAAGTTTGGGCCAAACTTTAGCTGTTTGACGAACAGCTGAACAAACGGTTCGTTCGACCATTTGTTCACCCCCCGAACTGACCACAATGCATTGCAGTGAAAGCTTCAGCCAATTAGGGCACAGAGCACTGTCATAGTCATGATTGGACACTGTCATTATGACTTTATCCAATCATGGCTCATTCCCGCCTCACATTATATAAGTATTCTTTCAATAGCAGCCATTTTCAGTGTGATTTCAGCATGGAGATAAATAGAACAGGGCTCTCTTCAGTGCTATTAGTTAGTGTGCTATACTGTGCTATTTTGCTTTAATTGTCAGTGTAGAATATCAGTTTAATGTCAGTCTAGAGATGTGAGTGTAGTGAGGAGGATCATCATTCAGCTTTGCATAATGTGCAGCTAGAGTAGGGACAGCTCACATAGTTTCACTGTAGTGTAGTGAGACCGTGTCAGTAATCTTGACATTAGTGTAGGGACAGTTCAGATAGCATCAGTGTACTGTCTATTTGATAGTGTTACTGCCAGTTTAATGCCATTTACTTCTGTGTACATTACTTCCAGTTTAACGCCATATAATTTTGCGCGTTACTGCCAGTTTAACGCCATTTACTTCTGTGTGCGTTACTGCCAGTTTAATGCCATATCGTTTTGTGTGTGTTACTGCCAGTTAAACGCCATATAATTCTGTGTGCGTCACTGTACCTTTGGCACATTATATTGCAGTATATTATAGTGTATCCGTGAAGTATGTAGTGTAAGTACTCAAGTTAAAGTGTACCAAACACCTCTTTACATTGATTAAAGTGCATCTACATACAGATTTAAACTTCTTTACATTTGCTTATAAGTACCACCCCCTCCCTCCCAATAATATCTGGGAGGACAACAAGGAGAGGCAGACATTCCCTTGGCACTGTAAGAGGGCCAGCAATAAATGTATCCACAGGCAATGTTGGATGTGGTGGTTAGTCCTCAGGCATCATTTGCTCCGTTTTGTGAGTTTGCCTGTGCTATTGCTCAACAGCATGCAGAGGAGGTGGTGGACTGGCTTACTAAACCTTCCTGATCCGCCTCATCCTCTGTCACGCAAGGAGAGACAAGTGTGCAATCCCCTGCAGTTGCCAGAGTGGATAAACCTGCCACCTTGTCCATGTCTATTCCTGCCATAGCCCCAATATCAGCCATTGAGGAGTCAGCTGATTTATTTGACCACAGCATCAGCCACTTGCTCCTTGATGATGCCCAGCCATTACTGGATTCAGATGTTGGTTCTGAGGTTGAGGATGATGGGAACATGAGCCTAGAGAGAGGGAGGGACATTGGTAGACAAATTGGCAATCATGTTCCCCAAGCCGCAGCGTTTTGATAAGCTGTCTCCAATGGTAATGATGAAGATGGAGGAGATGGAGATGATGATGATGATGAGGTCACTGATGCGACTTGGGTGACAGGTAGAGCAGAGGAAGAAACAAGGTGAGGCGGCACAACCCCATTTGTGTCTGGAGTTCAGTTTTAAACACAATTATTATATTATTATTATACAGGATTTATATAGCGCCAACAGTTTACTCAGCGCTTTACAATATAAAAGTGAGACAATACAGTTATAATATAATAAAATACAAGAGGATTAAGAGGGCCCCCAGAAGAGTTTACAATCTAATAGGGTGGGGCAGGTGGTACAAATATTTAGGTGTTTTATCCAGGGATTCTACATTCCCATATAGGCAGATAGCCGCATATTTGAATAACACAATCATTAAAATATAGAACAAGTTTGTAAAAAACATGTCACATCAGAAATTACTTTGGAAAAGTTACAATCTCAAAAGGTTTAAAGAACCGTACTGTACATAAGCCAATTCTATAGCAACGAGGCAGGATTATTATTGTATTATTAGAAACGTAAACTCTGAGCCGCTCCTGCGCTGTCCATCAAATCAGATCAATAATCTCTCCAAGCATTGCACAGACCCAGCCAAAAGCCAGAGAGGATTGAAGTCCTCGGAAAAAAGTCAAGGTTGTAACACGAGTCTATCATTCTGTGTCACCGACATGAAATTAAGTGTTTAAGGCTCGATTGATGACTGACATTAAACTCAAAGTCTTTGGGCAAGAAGAATGGTCAACTTTTCAAAATAGTCTTGCTCCTTTTTTTTTTTCCTTCTCTCTCACCACCGTATTAACTTCTTGGAAGAGAACTTTGAAGTTTGAATTAAATGACAAAAAATGAAAGGTGGAAGTTGATTGGTTTCTATGCAGAGCTGCACCAGATTGAAAGTGTTAGCTTACCTCTACAGAAGATAAAATGTAGAGATGAACTAATGCCGCGTACACACGACCGGACTTTTTGTCAGCAAAGGTCCGGCGGAACGAATCCGCCAGACAATTTGATCATGTGTGGGCTTCATCGGACCTTTGCTGTCTAAAAATCAGACCGACTTTAGATTTAAAACATGTTTCAAATCTTTCCGATGAACTCGAGTCCGGTCGATAAATCCATTCGTCTGTATGTTAGTCCGACGGACGAAAACCGACGCTAGGGCAGCTATTGACTAATGGCTATGAAGTTCCTTATTCTAGTCCGGTCGTAACGTCATCCAGTTCGAATCCGTCGGACTTTGGTGTGATTGTGTGTGGCCAAGTCCGTTCGTTCGGAAAGTCCGTCAGAACTCTGTCGAAAGTCCGTCGGGAAGACCATCGGACCTAGTCTGCCAGAAAGTCTGGTCGTGTGTACGTGGCATAGTATGCACCTTCCCCACCCTCCTGGTCCTGTTGCACATACCTCCTGTGATCCTGAACTCCCGCATAGTGTTGTCACCTCATCCTTTTAAAACCGAACACATATGAATTACACAGGTTCTGTGGCTGATTAAGGTAATTAAACACACTTGGTGCCTTATCTGCATTAAATTAGCCTTAGAACCTGTATAATTCATATAAATCCCACAGCCGATCAAGTGGCCAGTTTTAAATTCCCTGATCCTATCCCTCTTCTCTGTGCAGTGCTTCCGGGACAGACCAGATCGATTTTGATTGGTCAGTGCTGTTACAGTAAATCGATCTCCTCTATCCTGGAGGTGCTGCACAGAGAAGAGGGAGAAGAGCAGGGATTTGAAATCCCCAGATCGCTGGTCCGGCTGTGAGAGCCCTGGCAGTTCAGAATCACAGGAGTTATGTACAGCTGGACAAGGAGGGTGGGGAAGTTAGTTCATCTCTACATTTTATCTTCTGTAGAGGTAAACTTAAGCCTCGTACACACGATCGGATTTTAGGAAGGGAAATGTGTGATGGCAGGCTGTTGGTGGAAAATGTGACCGTTTGTACGCTCCATCGGACAATTGTTGTCGGATTTTCCACGGACAAATGTTGGATGGCAGGTTTTAAAATTTGCCCTCGACAAATGTCTGTTGTCAGATTTTCCAAGCGTGTGTACACAAGTCTAAAGTACAAACACGCATGCTCGGAATCAAGGACGAGCCAGAAGCAGTTGGTCTTGTAAACGTTCGTAATGGAGAATTAACATTTGTGACGTGGCAAATTATGAAAGATTCTCTTCTTCGTTAATAGGATAATAATGAAGCTGCTTTGCTGGTGATACTAATGCAAACAAATTTTTTCTAGTGATATCAAGAATAATGTTATTATGCTTTGGTTTTTTTTTGGGTAAGTTATCACAACACCATTATCCCATAGTTTTTAAGATCAAAGATACAATTATGTTGGTGTCCCTTGTCAATTTTACGTATTTTTTCAAATGTAAGTGTCTACCCCCAAACTGTCATTTGAAGTAAAACACATAGTAAAACATAGCCAAGTATTATTCTCCACAATTTTTTTTATTGTGCATTAAAAAAAGAAAGCAAATAAAATTAGACATGCGATCTGCCAATAGAACTTAACCAAAAAGTGAATTCTATGCATCCAAAAATATAGAAAATATAACAAATCAAATCATTATTATTCAACCAAAAAGTAAAATAAAAGCCTCATGTATGTGTCCTGCTTCTTAATATAGGGGATCACCAATGCTAAGAGTTGGTGAAAGCGGGGGTCCGTCATTCGGAGAAAATTCAGAAAATCGTCCGGATTATTCTCCTGGAGCTCCCTCAGCAAAGGCATATGACATAATTGGTCACGATTAATAAAGCAACCAATTTTTGGTCCAAGAACTCCTCCTCCTCCTGTTCCTGGACTGGACTTGGGTCAAAGCAATAACTCCAAGGCCAATAATAAATAACACGTTATCTCTTTTGATTCTGCAACATGTTTGGTTGACGAATAGCTGTTCAGAAACAAACTGAAAAGTGCGAACTGAAAAGTGCTAAATGAAAAGCACGAATCAACACTCACCAAACTTCTACTAACACAAAATTAGCAGAAGGAGCCCAAAGGGTGGCGCTAAAGATCTGAAAAACCACATAGTACGTCACTATGTTCATGTTTGTTGGCCAACAATTCCTTGCCGTTTGTATGCAAGACAAAATCCAGGCACAAGCCTTCGGACAAAAGTCAGAGGTGTTGTCTGTGGAAAATCCAATCGTGTGTACAAGGATTAACACTTTAAATCTGGTGCAGCCCTACATAGTAACCAATCAACTTCCATTTTTTTTGTTGAAGCTTAATTGAACAAGCTGAAGTTAGATGATTGGTTACCATGCACAACTGCACCAGATTTTGCACTCTTCAGTTTTAGTAAATCAACCCCTTTAAGTTATGTTTTGAAAACGAACGATAGAAGTGGATTGGTTGCCATGCACAGCTGCTCACAATTCCGACTGTTGCAATTTTGATAAATTCCCCTCTGTATATCACCCAAGCCTTGATATCTTTATACCTTTCTTAGGACAGACTGTGTGCACTTCTGTATTACAAGTAATAATGAAATCTACCAGCACAGTACAGACTGGGTTAATTATTGTAAACATACCTCCCCAGCCCCTTCCTTAACCAGTTGTGGACTGCCCCCATGCTGATATACCGCTGTAGAGCAGCTGCTCTGCACTGGATCATGTATCTGATACATAACCTGGATCTTCTGGGTAGGAGACACGCCTGCAGTCCTGGCTGTGATTTGTCAATGCCATTACTAGTATAAATTTTTTTTTTATAAAATTCAAGTATATATCCCACAGTTTGTAGATGCTATAACTTTCACACAAACCAAGCAGAATACATTTTGACCTACACTTATGAAGAAATTTGATATTTAATATTTTTTTTATTGGATTATAGCAGAATTTTTCTTTCAAAAAAATATTCTATTGCAATAAAAAAAAAACGCAGTGGCGATCAAATACCACCGAAAGAAAAATCTATTCCTGTGAAAAAAATGATATACGGTAAATTTTGTTTGGGTACAGTGTGGCATGACCGCACAATTGCCTGTTAAAGTAGCTTAGAGCAGAAAATCAAAAAATTACCTGGGGAGTAAAATCTTCCAGATTTTAAGTGGTTAAAGAAGAACTAAAGGCAAAACTTTTTTTCCATTCTGGATTGATTGACACTGCCAGATCCCCTGCCTGATGTGCCCGTTGATCCCCGCCACCGATGGGGTAAGTACAAAGAATTACCGCTCTAAGGTAATGACTTCTCCTAAAACAGCTGTCTCCGATGGGGTAAGTGCCAGCAGACAGCTGGGAGGAGGACTGAGGTGCCGCGGGGGGGGGGGGGGGTTGTTGTTTGCGCCCCACCTCGAAAAAAAAACAAAAACTCCAGATCCCACTGCTTAGTACAGCGAGTTTGTGAATCTTATGCCACGTACACAGGATCGGACTTTCCGGCGGACTTGGTCTGGCAAAGCAGAGTCCGTCGGACAATTAGATCGTGTGTGGACTCCAGCTGACTTTTTCTTCCCAAAAGACCTAGAAATAAGACTGGCTTCAAATTTGTCCACAGGACTCGGCTTTTAGGGCACAATCCGTTCGTCTGTGTTCTAGTCCGACGCACTAAAACCGACGCTAGGGATGCTATTGGCTACTGGCTATGAACTTCCTTATTCTACGTCATCACGTTCGAATCCATCAGACTTTTGGAGTGATCGTGTGTGGCCAAGTTCGTTCGTTTGAAAGTCCGGCGGACCTCAGCTGCAAAGTCCGTCGGATTGTCCGCCGGACCAAGTCCGTCGAAAAGTCTGGTCGTGTGTACGCACCATTAATACACATAGTTCCTCGATTATGACAGATACACAAGATATAGTTACACTACATGGTCAAATGTTTGTGGTCACCTAACCATCACATTTATGAGCTTGTTTGATATTCAATTCCAAAACCTTGAGCATTATTAGGAGTTTTACACTCCCTTATTCTATCTAAAATGAAGAGAAAGTTTTGCCTCTAGTTCTACTTTAATCAAAGTTGAAAATACTACAGTAAACATAAGGACATTTCTGGGAACGCCACATTCCATGCAACAAAGTGTTGCATTTCAAACGCAATCTAGCAGACTTCTGGGAATGACACTGGGCCAATTACAGGAGCAGGGGGAAAGGGGTTGTGGAAATTCCTGCCTCCAAGAGAAATAATGTTGATGTGGTTGCTAAAGGGAACATCATATATTTCTGCATAATATAGGAATTGAATCCAGTTTTCGATTTTGCACAGTTGATGGCTAATTGGATAATTTCTTTTTTTTCTTTTTAATGTATTGCATACAGTATGGGAATTCACATTGTGGATAATCTCTTACTGTCTTATATAAATAAATACATAAGTAGATTAGACATATAAGGTACATGGGTCCCAGACATGTACTACGTCTAATGGTCAGTGTGCCATACAAGGTTATGCCCGCAGGCGACAGTAGAAAGAAATTTGAGCAGAAAAGAGGTCAAGTGTAATTTTTTTGTTCCAATTTTAATATAGCTTGAAAAACTAATTTAATAAAAAAATTATATCTAAATTCAAAATATTACTTGAGGATTCTGTTCAAATCTGCACTAGATTACTGACCCTCTTTCTACACGCCTGCTCTCAAGGCAAGAGAATGTCTTTCTTCATTTACTGTAACGTCACCGGCAAGGAGAACTCAACTTTCCTGTTCCACTAATTAATTTTCATATTGAACCTTCCAAAGACCGCTAATGATGTAATGAAGTCATTGCTCTTCTGCCAAGGCTTGCTGAGAAAGTTTCAATTATTCCATAAAAACTGATTCCACTACTGCTTGGGCCATGTCATTTTAGACCATTTAACGATGAAGGCATCAGATTATTCCTGATCTTTTTGATTTTATTGGCTTCCTTTAATAACAGAGTTTAAAGAACATCATGTAATTGATTGTAGCCAATTGGAATTTAGCTTTTTTTTATATGCAATTTGCAACTGGTTCTCTAGGCAGGAGCTCTGTCCTATACAAAAGAAAGCCCACTAGTTGGGTAACTTTACACATGCAGGATATGAGGCTTAAATGCTATATTGCTCTAGGCCAGCGGTTCCCAACCTCAGTCATCATCAAGTACCCCCAACAGGTCATGTTTTCAGGATCTCCTTTACCATGCACATGGCCTTTAACCACTTGCCGCCCGCCCTATAACAAAAGCATGGCGGCATAGTGGTTTTAATATCCTGGCCGAACGTCATGTGACGTCATATGGCGTCATATGGCGCATTGCGGCGATCGTTGTTGCGGGGTGTCAGTCTGACACCCCGCAACTACGATCTCGGTAAAGAGTCTCCAACGGAGACTCTTTACCATGTGATCAGCCATGTCCAATCACGGCTGATCACAGTGTAAATAGGAAGAGCCGGTGATCGGCTTTTCCTCACTCGCGTCTGTCAGACACGAGTAGAGGAGAGCCGGTTGGCTGTTCCTCTGACAGGGGGGGTCTGTGCTGATCGATTATCAGCACAGCCCCCCTGAGGATGCCCACACTGGACCACCAGGGACGCCACCAGACCACCAGGGGATGCTCAGAACCAGGTATGCCCCCCTAGACCACCAGGGATGCCAGCCAGTGCCCATAATGAATGCCAATCAGTGCCCATAATGGATGCCAATCAGTGCCCACAATGGGCATCACTGATTGGCATGCATTATTGTTTGGCACTGATTGGCATCCATTCCCACAATACTTTAAATTACAATGCCGCCTATCAGTGCCCATCCATGCTGCATATCAGTGCCCATCCATGCCGCCTATCCATGTCCATCCATGCCGCCCATCTGTGCCACCTATCCATGCCCATCTGTGCCGCCTATCCATGCCCATCCGTGCCGCCTATCCATGCCCATTTGTGCTACTTATCCATGCCGCCCATACATGCCAATCCGTGGCACCTATCCATGACAATCCATGCCACCTATCAGTGCCTATTTGTGCCACCTATCAGTGTCTATCTGTGTCGCATATCAGTGCCACCTATCAGTTCCGCCTAGCAGTGCCACTTCATTGGTGCCACCTCATTGGTGCCCATCAGTGCCGCCTTATCGGTGCCCGTCACTGCAGCCCAGTCAGTGCCCATCAGTGAAGGAGAAAACTTACTTATTTACAAAGTTTTGTAACTGAAACAAAAAAAAACTTTTTTTTTTCAAGATTTTCTATCTTTTTTTATTTGTTTAGCAGAAAATAAAAATCCCAGAGGCGATCAAATACCACCAAAAGAAAGCTCTATTTCTGGGAACAAAATGATAAAAATGTAGTTTGGGTACAGTGTAGCATAACAGCGCAATTGTCATTCAAAGTGCGACAGCGCTGAAAGCTCAAAATTGGTCTGGGCAGGAAGGTGTATAAGTGCCCAGTATTGAAGTGGTTAAATCAATGTCAATGGTTTGGTGTTTATGATAGGAATTTTATCTAAGAGAAATTCCCAAAACATTGCCCATTTGGGGTACTTGAGAACTGAGGTTGGGAGCTACAGCTCTAGACTTAACATTCAAACCTATATTACTCCATCAAAGCTGACTTGTCCAACCTGTTACACCTGTGCTTTTATAACTAGCTCCCTTTCCCCAACTATTATACCCCCATTCACCTTATGCCACGTACACATGATCAGATTTTCCGACAACAAATGTTGGATATGAGCTTGTTGGCGGAAAGTCTGACCGTGTGTACGCTCCGTTGGACATTTGTTGGCGGACTTTCCGTCCACAAATGTTGGCTAGCAGGTTCTCAAATTTTCCACCAACAAATGTTTGTTGTCGGACTTTCCTATAGTGTGTACACAAGTCCATCAAACAAAAGTCCTCACATGCTCGGAATCAAGTACGAGCCAGAATCGATCAGTCTTGTAAAACTAGCGTTCGTAAGGGAGACATCACGTATGTCTTGTACGTCACTACGTTCATTATTGTTGGCCAACATTTGTGTGACCATGTGTATGCAAGACAAGTTGGAGCCAACACCCTTCGAACAAAAATCCACGGTTTTGTTGTCGGAAAGTCCCATCATGTGTACGGGGCATAACGCTCTATGTATCCTTTCCTCAAGCAGAAGTGCCCTTTTTCTCAAGGGTGTCAACACTGCTAGCTATGGATAAAACAATTTCTCCTGCCTCATGATTGACAGATGTGTAAGCCAGGGGGATTGATTTACTAAAGGCAAATAGACTGTGCACTTTGCAAGTGCAGTTGCGCCAGAGCATAACAAATGAGGTAAAGCTTTACTTTGCAAAGAACACCCAATCACATGCAAGAAAAAAAAAAAGAAAAACAGCATTTTTTTGTTTGCATATGATTGGATGATGGAAGTCATTACTAAGCTCTGGAGCAACTGCACTTGCAGACTGCAAAATCTGTTTGCCCTTAAAGAGGAAGTAAACCCTGATGGGTTTACTTCCTCTTTCATTCCCTGCAAAGGCAAAGCATAATGGACTACTATGCATCGCATAGTAGACCATTATGTGTCACCGCTGTCCCCTGTAGTCCGGCGCATCCATCTTTTCGGTGGGGTCTCGCAGCTCCGCCACTGTCATTCGGCAGAGCCGCGATGATGTCAGTCCCGCACATGCGCACGGGAGCCGACACACGCGGCAGCTCCGTTCTTGGAAATGCCACGCTCAGTGCGCCTGCGCGCCGCTTTCTACGGTGCATGCGCCGTAGACAGCGGTGCCTGTCTTCGGGCAAATCTCCTAAACCGTATAGGTTTAGGAGATATTTCTTGGACCTACAGGTAAGCCTTAATCTAGGCTTACCTGTAGGTCAAAGTGGTTTGTAAGGGTTTACAACCACTTTAAGCCCCATACACACCATCAGTTTTTCTGCTGGGTTTTCCTTCAGATTTACCAAAGCCATGTAGTGCAAGGGCCTGCCTGATTGCATACACATTGAAACTCCTAAGGTTTGACCTCATATTATATGGTTTTGGTAAATCTGAAGGAAAAACTCAGCAGAAAAACTGATAGTGTGTATGGGGCTTTAGTAAACCAACCCCAGGGGGTAGGAAAATACAGTATACCTATTGCCACCAGAGAGATCGGGGCAGACTGGCAACTTTTGGCCCAGGAAGCAAATACAACCCAGAGGTCCATGGTGCAGCGACTCACCCCCCCCCTCCCGCTCTCCCTCTTCCCTGCCTCCTCTCAACCCTCATCCCAGGCTGAAGCTCCACTCTGGGTACTTTCTGCTCACCGGGAGGGCTGTGCTGGACAGCACCTAGTGCATTGACTCTGGGTTCCCGGACTGGCTAGACGGGGGCTTGGTCGGGGCTGGTCCGGGACGGTCTGTACTCTGTCCTTATCCCGCACTCAGTAGGATACCAACTGGGACTTTTCACTCTTTTTCACCAGGCATGTCCAGGGCCAGGGTGAGGATTTTTGGGTACATGGGTGGAGGTGCATTTTACTGCCTCCCCCCACTATGCTCCCGCCACCCCCCTCTCCTTCCCTCCACCCTATAAGGCTGGGCACAGTGGAAGTTTTAGTTTGCCTCACCTGCCAACTTCCGGTAGCCTGTGAGGATAGGTGGGAAATGCATAGCCATGCTGTCGGGTTAAGCATTCCCCACTTCCCCTCACTGGCTACGGGCAGCTGGCATGAGGCAAACTAAAACTTCCACACTGAGCCTGGTAGGAGAGAGGGAGCAGTGTTAGGGAACACTGTTTTTGCTGTGTATTCAACAAGCCATTGACTATTAAGGGTATGTGCAGGAAATGAGTGTGGAGAGTATTGGGGGTATGTGCGGGAAATGAGTGCAGAGAGTATTGAGGGTGTTACAGGAAATGAGTGCAGAGAGTATTGGGGGGTATGTGCAGGAAATGAGTGCGGAGAGTATTGTGGGTATGCGCAGGAAATAAGTGCGGAGAGTATTGGGGGTATGTGCAGGAAATCAGTACGGAGAGTATTGGTGGTATGTGCAGGAAATGAGTGCAGAGAGTATTGGGGGGTATGTGCAGGAAATTAGTGCGGAGAGTATTGGGGGTATGTGCAGGAAATGAGTGAGGAGAGTATTGGGGTTATGTGCAGGAAATTAGTGCGGAGAGTATTGGGGGTATGTGCAGGAAATGAGTGCGGAGAGTATTGGGGGTTATGTGCAGGAAATAAATGCAGAGATTATTGGGGGGTATGTGCAGGAAATGAGTGCGGAGAGTATTGGGGGGTATGTGCAGGAAATGAGTGCGGCGAGTATTGGGGGGTATGTGCAGGAAATGATTGCGGAGAATATTAGGGGTATGTGCAGGAAATGAGTGCAGAGAGTATTAGGGGGTATGTGCAGGAAATGAGTGCGGAGAGTATTGGGGGTATGTGCAGGAAATGAGTGCGGAGAGTATTGGGGGTATGTGCAGGAAATTAGTGGGGAGAGTATTGGGGGTATGTGCAGGAAATGAGTGTGGAGAGTATTGGGGGTATGTGCAGGAAATAAGTGCGGAGATTATTGGGGGGTATGTGCAGGAAATGAGTGCGGAGAGTATTGGGGGGTATGTGCAGGAAATGAGTGCGGAGAGTATTGGGGGGTATGTGCAGGAAATGAGTGCGGAGAGTATTAGGGGGTATGTGCAGGAAATGAGTGCAGAGAGTATTGGGGGGTATGTGCAGGAAATTAGTGCGGAGAGTATTGGGGGGTATGTGCAGGAAATGAGTGCGGAGAGTATTGGGGGGTATGTGCAGGAAATGAGTGCGGAGAGTATTGGGGGTATGTGCAGGAAATGAGTGCGGAGAGTATTAGGGGTATGTGCAGGAAATGAGTGCGGAGAGTATTAGGGGTTATGTGCAGGAAATGAGTACGGAGAGTACTGGGGGTATGTGCAGGAAATGAGTGCGGAGAGTATTAGGGGGTATGTGCAGGAAATGAGTGCGGAGAGTATTGGGGGTATGTGCAGGAAATGAGTGCGGAGAGTATTGGGGGTATGTGCAGGAAATGAGTGCGGAGAGTATTGGGGGTATGTGCAGGAAATGAGTGCGGAGAGTATTAGGGGTATGTGCAGGAAATGAGTGCGGAGAGTACTGGGGGTATGTGCAGGAAATGAGTGCGGAGAGTATTAGGGGGTATGTGCAGGAAATGAGTGCAGAGAGTATTAGGGGGTATGTGCAGGAAATGAGTGCGGAGAGTATTGGGGGGTATGTGCAGGAAATGAGTGCGGAGAGTATTGGGGGTATGTGCAGGAAATGAGTGCGGAGAGTATTGGGGGTATGTGCAGGAAATGAGTGCGGAGAGTATTAGGGGTTATGTGCAGGAAATGAGTGCGGAGAGTATTGGGGGGTATGTGCAGGAAATGAGTGCGGAGAGTATTGGGGGTATGTGCAGGAAATGAGTGCGGAGAGTATTGGGGGTATGTGCAGGAAATGAGTGTGGAAAGTATTTTTTAACATTCTTTATTTATTTCAACTTTAACATACTGTTAGCCGGAGTTTGCCTTTAATCCCTCAGTGAAGTGGATCTAAAACCTCTAGTGCATGTAACATTTACCCGATCGGATTGACAATTCTGCTGTCCACTGGTGTCTCCTCCATCCAGAGTGAAGACACCCTAAGACAGCAAGGGGTTGATTTACTAAACTGTGCACTTTGCTCCAGAGCTTAGTAAATGAGGTGACGCTTCACTTTGTAAACAATACCCAATCACATGCAAGGAAATAAAAAAAATAAAAAAACAGCACTTTTGCTTGCAGATGATTGGATGATGGAAGTCAGCAAAGTTTCTGGAGCAACTATCTTTTGTATTAGTGCACAGAAAAAAGCTTAAAAAAGAAAACAAATGCAGCCACCACATTTAAGGATTGCTAAACTACAATATATTATTTTTGGGTTTAATACTGCTTTAATCAGTAATAGGAAAGAAAAAAATAAAAATCAGCTGTGGGGAGAGCACAGGCAATGCCGGTGACTTGTCCTTTTCTTCCTGCCGGACACTTTTTTTTGACACCTCTTCCTGCCTCCCGGTTTTGTATTTTACCATCCGCTGAAATCCACTTCACCGCTGCAAGCTACGTAAAGGGAAAGCCTATCTACCTAAAGGGAAATCATTGCTTGCTGTGTCTGAGAACAACAACAGCTCCTCCGTCTGCCCCTTTATTCCTCCAGGTACGGCCATTTATTTATTTTGGTAATTGCTCCAGCTGTAACTGATTGCTCGGAATCCGCCGGTCCAAACAAACACCGCACGATATTTCCATTGTTTTCATGTTTACGGCAGGAGCTTTTCCTTTCTGTTACAATAACTGCTGATTTCAGGCAGTTTATCCCCTAGCTGCATTTCAGTTTACACTCAAGAGCCAAAACAGCAGGGGAACCAATGGAGCAGTGAAGCAGAGTGGTTTTAACAGGAAAATGTGTTACAAGGAGTTCCTCCCCTGGTCCTCTGTAGTCCTTCTGGCATCTCACATTATAAGCCTTTATCCTCTCAAGTGTGGAGTACATAGAACGCTGCAGAGTGCTAGCTCTTCCCAGTCACACCCAACGGTAAACATTGGCGAAGGGGCTGGGGAGGCATTGTGTAACGCACCACACACTGCAATAGGCATGCCAACATCGCAATGTGCATGCAGGGAAATCAGACCCTACACTAGGAAATGTCAGCGTTACCCCGTCACCTACTACCAATCTATGACCTTGTTTTTTTTTAAGCTCAACTCTAGGTTGAACCCTCATTTGCACTTAAATTGATTGTAATGTTTTTTACATTTTTTTTTATTGTTTTTGTTTAAAATAACAAACATGTTAGGCCCCTTTCACACTGTCAGTTTTGTCGGCGGACCTGAACGGGCGCTCCACGTTAGTCTATGGAGCGACGGATGTCAGCCATAACTAGGGTGACCACATTTCAAAACTGGCCTTCAGGGCCACCCCCTTCTCAGAAAAAGATGAGGGGGGGGCAATGTAGTCGCAGGGTTGACAGGGAAGCGAGCGAATGGCTAGCATCCTGACACCATGCTAGATATGGTGTCAGGATGGTCAAATCACATTATTTCTATTACTACATTGTAATATATCATGAAATAGTTCAACTCACCATAATGCAGAATCAGTGGGAACTCTGAGCTTGTCACTTGACACCAGATGCAGCATGTCACCGTCACCTGCCACCAAATACAGCACGTCGCTTGCCACTGTTGCCTGCCACCAGATGCAGTGTTCTACTTTCCACCTGTAGCCTGCCACCAGATGCAGTGTTCCACTTTCCACCTGTACCCTGCCACCAGATGCAGTGTTCCACTTTCCACCTGTACCCTGCCACCAGATGCAGTGTTCCACTTTCCACCTGTACCCTGCCACTAGATGCAGTGTTCCACTTTCCACCTGTACCCTGCCACCAGATGCAGTGTTCCACTTTCCACCTGTACCCTGCCACTAGATGCAGTGTTCCACTTTCCACCTGTACCCTGCCACCAGATGCAGTGTTCCACTTTCCACCTGTACCCTACCACCAGATGCAGTGTTCCACTTTCCACCTGTGCCCTGCCACCAGATGCAGTGTTCCACTTTCCACCTGTACCCTGCCACCAGATGCAGTGTTCCACTTTCCACCTGTTGCCTGCCACCAGATGCAGTGTTCCACTTTCCACCTGTTGCCTGCCACCAGATGCAGTGTTCCACTTTCCACCTGTACCCTGCCACCAGATGCAGTGTTCCACTTTCCACCTGTAGCCTGCCACCAGATGCAGTGTTCTGCTTTCCACCTGTACCCTGCCACCAGATGCAGTGTTCCACTTTCCACCTGTAGCCTGCCACCAGATGCAGTGTTCCACTTTCCACCTGTACCCTGCCACCAGATGCAGTGTTCCACTTTCCACCTGTACCCTGCCACCAGATGCAGTGTTCCGTTTTCCACCTGTACCCTGCCACCAGATGCAGTGTTCCGCTTTCCACCTGTACCCTGCCACCAGATGCAGTGTTCCACTTCCACCTGTACCCTGCCACCAGATGCAGTGTTCCACTTTCCACCTGTACCCTGCCACCAGATGCAGTGTTCTGCTTTCCACCTGTACCCTGCCACCAGATGCAGTGTTCCACTTTCCACCTGTACCCTGCCACCAGATGCAGTGTTCCACTTTCCACCTGTACCCTGCCACCAGATGCAGTGTTCCACTTTCCACCTGTACCCTGCCACTAGATGCAGTGTTCCACTTTCCACCTGTACCCTGCCACCAGATGCAGTGTTCCACTTTCCACCTGTACCCTGCCACTAGATGCAGTGTTCCACTTTCCACCTGTACCCTGCCACCAGATGCAGTGTTCCACTTTCCACCTGTACCCTACCACCAGATGCAGTGTTCCACTTTCCACCTGTGCCCTGCCACCAGATGCAGTGTTCCACTTTCCACCTGTACCCTGCCACCAGATGCAGTGTTCCACTTTCCACCTGTTGCCTGCCACCAGATGCAGTGTTCCACTTTCCACCTGTTGCCTGCCACCAGATGCAGTGTTCCACTTTCCACCTGTACCCTGCCACCAGATGCAGTGTTCCACTTTCCACCTGTAGCCTGCCACCAGATGCAGTGTTCTGCTTTCCACCTGTACCCTGCCACCAGATGCAGTGTTCCACTTTCCACCTGTAGCCTGCCACCAGATGCAGTGTTCCACTTTCCACCTGTACCCTGCCACCAGATGCAGTGTTCCACTTTCCACCTGTACCCTGCCACCAGATGCAGTGTTCCGTTTTCCACCTGTACCCTGCCACCAGATGCAGTGTTCCGCTTTCCACCTGTACCCTGCCACCAGATGCAGTGTTCCACTTTCCACCTGTACCCTGCCACCAGATGCAGTGTTCCACTTTCCACCTGTACCCTGCCACCAGATGCAGTGTTCCACTTTCCACCTGTACCCTGCCACCAGATGCAGTGTTCTGCTTTCCACCTGTACCCTGCCACCAGATGCAGTGTTCCACTTTCCACCTGTACCCTGCCACCAGATGCAGTGTTCCGATTTCCACCTCTAGCCTGCCACCACATGCAGTGCTCCACTTTCCACCTGTAGCCTGCCACCAGATGCAGTGTTCCGCTTTCCACCTGTACCCTGCCACCAGATGCAGTGTTCCACTTTCCACCTGTACCCTGCCACCAGATGCAGTGTTCCGCTTTCCACCTGTAGCCTGTCACCAGATGCAGTGCTCCACTTTCCACCTGTAGCCTGCCACCAGATGCAGTGTTCCACTTGCCACCCATAGCCTGTCACCAGACACAGTGTGCCACTTGCCACCCATAGCCTGCCACCAGATGCAGGAGAAGTCAGGCACTCGGGCAGCCATCGATCTGATCCAGCAGCAGCACACAGAACAGACACCAGATGACCAGTCCCTGCTGCTGTCACTCCCTGTGCATGCCGCTGGGTGATGGGCACCGAGGAAGGAGGTGGGTGGAGAGGAGACATTGCCTGGAGAGTGAATATAATGCCAGTCCCTGCTGCCTGCTGCTGGGTGCAGGAGAAGGAGGAGGGGCCAATGTGGGTGGAGACGGCAGTGCAGCACTAAGCATGGGCACTAAGCGTTAGAGCCTGTGATGTCACTGGTTGCTAGACGCCAGGTGGGCCGGCCCTAGCAACCAGCTCCGGAAATGTAGGGACATTTAATTACTAGTTAGTAGGTGGTGGCTGTGACCTCAATTTCAATCCGGGACACTGTATTGTCCCAGAATGAAAGTGCCCGGGACCAGGGACAGAGATGGTAATTGCGGGACAGTCCCAGGCAATCCAGGACACTTGGGCACCCTAGCGGTGACATGTCCGCTGACATCCGACCCGGTTTCGTCTGACCTCTCCATAGCAACCAGCAGCACTCGACAAGCCCCTCCCCGCTCAGTGAGCAGAGACGGACCTCTCATCCACCGGCTCAGTGGAGATCAACGGAGAGATCTCCCGCTGAGCTGGCGGACAGAGGTGGACTCTGTGGCAGCAGATCCGCTTCGTAAGAATGAAGCCTTATACTTACCTCCTCTGTGCAAGGGTTTTGTACAGAGTGGCCCCCGACCCTACTCTTCTGGGGTCCCTCAGCGGCGCTCCTAGCTCCTCCCCCCATCGAGTGCCCCCACGGAAATCTGCATTCCAAGGGGGCACTCATGCAGCTGCGTTCCCAAGTCCTGCTGCTGCATCCATTGACACAGACAGCAGGACTCAGCGCCGCCCCTGGCTCCTATGTCACTGGATTTCATTGACAGCAGAGGGAGCCCATGGCTCTTGTTGCTATCAATCTATCCAATGAAGACCTGAGACAGCGGCTGGAGCTGCTGTGCCCATTATCGTCTCTGGAAAGATCGAGTTCAGGTAAGTAAAAGGGGGGCTCTGGGCGGCATCTGCACCACAAAAGGTTTTTCACCTTATTAACTGCTTCAGCCCCGGAAGATTTAGCTGCTGAATGACCAGGCCATTTTTTGTGATTCAGCACTGTGTCGCTTTAACTGACAAGTGCGCGGTTGTGCGACGTTGCACCCCAACAAAATCAACGTCCTTTTTTCCCCACAAATAGAGCTTTCTTTTGGTGCTAATTGATCACCTCTGTGGTTGTTATTTTTTGCGCTATAAACAAAAAAAAGAGCAAGAATTTTGAAAAAAAAACACAATATCTTGTACTTTTTGCTATAATAAATATCCCAATTTTTTTTTTAAAAATAAAAAAAAAATTCTCAGTTTAGGCCGATGTGTATTCTTCTACATATTTTTGGTAATAAAAATCACAATAAGCATATATTGATTGGTTTGTGCAAAAGTTATAGCATCTACAGAATAGGGGATAGATTTATAGCATTTTTATTATTACTTTTTTTTTATACTAGTAATGGTGGCGATCTGCAATTTTTATGGGGACTGCGACATTATGGCGGACAGATCGGACACTTTTGAAACATTTTTGGGACCATTGGCATTTATACAGCGATCAATGCTATAAAAATTCACTTATTACTGTAAAAATGTCACTGGCAGGGAAGGGGTCAACACTAGGGGGTGATCAAGGGGTTAACTGTGTTTGTCTCTTCTCCCCTCAGAGAACCGGAAACTGTGTGTTTAACTTAACATAACCACTTACAGACCAGAAGATTTTCCTGCTTAATAACCAGGCCATTTTTTGCGATTCAGCACTGCAATGCTTTAACTGCGCGGTTGTGCAACGCTGTACCCAAACAAAACTGACGTCCTTTTTTTCCCACAAATAGAGCTTTCTTTTGGTGGTATTTGATCCTCTCTGCGGTTTTAATTCTTTGCACTATAAACAAAAAAATTGTGACAATTTTGAAAAAAACAACTATATTTTTACTTTTTGCTATAATAAATATCTTTAAAAAACAAATTTCTTCATCAGTTTAGGCCACTATATATTCTTCTACATATTTTTGGTAATAAGCGTATAGTGATTGGTTTGCGCAAAAGTTATAACATCTACAAGCTATGGGAAAGATTTATAATATTTTTATTATTATTATTATTTTTTTACTAGTAATGGAGGTGATCTGTGACTTTTCAGGTGCACTGCTACATTGCGACGGACAGATCGGACACTTTTGACACATTTTTGGGACCATCGACATTTATTCAATGTTCAGTGCTATAAAAATGCACAGATTACTGTGCAAATGTCACTGGTAGGGAAGGGGTTAACATTAGGGGGCGATCAAGTGGTTAAATGTGTTCCCTAGTTAATGTTTTTTACTGTAGGGGGATGGGACTGACTGGAGGAGGAGACATATCGCTGTTCCTAATTACTAGAAAAGATGAGCTGCCTCCTCTCCCCTGATAGAACAGGGATTTGTGTTTTACGCACACAAATCCCCATACTGGCTCCCGTGCCCGCAATCACAACGGGAGTGCACGCGTGCCTCCGGCGGCTCTTAAAGGGGAAGACGTATCCATACGTCGTTTTGCGGGAACGTGCCACTTTGTATATCGGCATGAGCTGGTCAGCAAGTGGTTAAAAGGGGTTGAAACCAAAGCAAGTGTAAATGAGCCCTTAAAAGGGATACATCGATTTTTCTGTTATCCATTGCCATAGTCTCCTTTTATAAGCAACAGCAGCACCTGGAAGATTGAAATCTGTCCTAGTGCTAGACTCCTTTCTTTTACACATTAGGTGTGTGTGGTATCAGATTTCACCAGCAGATGGAGCTAAGGATGGAAGTCAAAACTACAACTTCTGATGTTGTGATGCTACACCACTGAGGGGTATAAAGAGATGCGTAAACTTTTAAAAGGAAATTGATTTTAAAAAGTTTTTAGAAGTTTTTGCATATTTTGCGATTATATATATATATATATATATATATATATATATATATATATATATATATATACATACATACATACATACATACATACATACATACATACATGGGGAAATAATTATTTGATCCCCTGCAGATTTTGTAGGTATGTCCACTTCCAGTGATGAAGGGTCTATAATTCATATCAGCCAAAAAGCCAGAAAAAAAACACATACCGTATATACTCGAGTATAAGCCGGGCTTTTCAGCCCCTTTTTTTAGGCTGAAAGTGCCCCCTCAGCTTATACTCGAGTCACCGCCGTCTGCCTACCTGATCAGGCATGTCATGTAGACAGACGGTGGCCAGCGTGTCATAAAAACATACAGCGGCCATTCCAGTATTTAAAAGCCGCGCCTCCTCCTCGTCTGATAGGCAGAACACTCAATTTCCCAGCAGTCAGTTTTCAGCCTATCACGGACATCCCCTCATCCTCATACCTCAGACGAGGATGAGCAGATGTCCGTGATAGGCTGAAAACTGACTGCTGGGAAATTGAGTGTTCTGCCTATCACAGACGAAGAGGAGGCGCGGCTTTTGAATACTGGAATGGCCGCCGTATGTTTTTATGACACGCTGATCGGTGGCTGCAGATGGGCACACGGAGGCATGCACAGGACACAAAGGATGAAGATTAGCACAGGTAGGCTGCAATGGACACAGGGAGGTATACACAGGACACAGTGAGGTAGGCAGATCTGCACAGGACACAGGGAGGTATACACTGGACACAGGGAGGTAGGCAGATCTGCACAGGACACAGGGAGGCATGCAATAGACACAGTGAGACATGCAGCTGCAGATGGGCATTGTTGACCCTCTTTGCCACTTACAGTAGCTACTGCATTTCCCACCCCCGGCTAATACTCGAGTCAATACGTTTTCCCAGTTTTTTGTGGTAAATTAGGGGCCTCGGCTTATATTCGGATCGACCTATACTCGAGTATATACGGTAATACAAATGTAGTAAATTGAGTTGCAGTTCAGTGAGTAAAATAAGTATTTTATCCCCTACCAACCAACAATAATTCTAGCTCCCACAGACTGGCTACAGTACATGCTAATGTGGTACACAGATTAGTCCTGTCAATTTAAGAAGGTGCTCCTAATGACAGCTTGTTATGTATATAAAAGACACTTGTCCACAGAAGCTCTTTCTTCCTTTCAAACCTCACCATCATGGGCAAGACCAAAGAGCTGTCAAAGAACGTCAGGGATAAGATTGTAGACCTGCACAAGACCATCAGCAAGAAGCCTCATGAGGAGACAACTGTTGGAGCGATTATTGGCAAAGGGAAAAATACAAAATAACCATCAATCGTCCTCGGTCTGGAGCTCCATACAGGATTTCCCCTCATGGGGTAAGGATGATCACGAGAAAAGGGAGGGATCAGCCCAGAACTACACAAGAGGCGCTTGTGAATGATCTCAAGGCAGTTGGGACCAGGGGTGGCTCCAGACCATTTTTTTGGGGGGTACTTTGATGGTGCTAAAAGTATATGTGGGATGCTAATGTGGCGCGCATTTGTGGGTGTGGCCAAAAGTGGGTGTGGCTAATGGTGGGCGTGATCGACAGTGGGTGTTTTTTCATGGTCTATCCCATTGTATAAACAAAATAGGGCCTTGGAGCACACTAAAAAGATTGTCAGAGTAACATAAGCCCAAATGAGACCAACAATGATACACCGAAGCAACTGTCAGGGTCAGCAATAACCCCGGCAAGCCTAAAGGCCAGAACGGCATTAATAATCACAGGCATGGAGCAAAAATAAAATAAATACCCAGCCTTCCACAATAATTAGCTCCAAGCACAGAACAATAATTAACCTCCAGCACAGCACAACACTTAACCATCAGCATGGCAAAATAATATGCCCGCAGCATTGCACAACAATTAATCTTCCACAATGCACAATAATTAACCCCTTAGCATGGCACAACAACTAAGTCCCAGCAAGGCACAATAATAAACCCCAGCATGGCATAGCAACTCCCAGAACTGAAAAAAAAAAGATTTTGCATTATTAATCCCCATAACTACACAATATTTAACCTCTAGGAGTATAGCAGCCAGTGTGCCCCCTTCAGTATGTAGTGGGGACAGTGAGCAGTATGCAGTGGGGACAGTGAGCAGTATGCAGTATACAGTTGGGCAGTATGCAGTGGGGGGCAGTGAGCAGTATGTAGTTGGACAGTATGGAGTGGGGGCAGTGATCAGTATGCAGTGGGGGCAGTATGTCGTGGTGGAAGTATGCAGTGGGGGCAGTGAGCAGTATGTAGTAGGTGCAGTGAGCAGTATGTAGTGGGGCAGTGAGCAATATGTAGTGTGGCAGTATGCATTGGAGGCAGTATGCAGTGGAGGGAATGTATGGATTGGGGGCAGCGAGCAGTGCAGAAGTATGCAGTGGGCGGAAGTATGCAGTGGGGGCAGTGAGCAGTATGTAGTGGGGCAGTGAGCAATATGTAGTGGGGCAGTATGCAGTGGAAGCAGTATGCAGTGGAGGGAATGTATGGATTGGGGGCAGCGAGCAGTGCAGAAGTATGCAGTGGGCGGAAGTATGCAGTGAGGGCAGTACGTAGTAGGGGCAGCATGGAGTGGGGGCAACATGTAGAGGGGGCAGTATGTAGTGGGGACAACATGTAGAGGGGGCAGCATATAATGGGGGCAGAATGTAGTGGGGACAGCTTATAGTGGGGGCAGTAAGCAGTATGTATTTACAGCGCTTCTTCTTTTCCACTTTTTGTTTTGTTACAGCCTTATTCCAAAATGGATTAAATTCATTATTTTCCTCAAAATTCTTCAAACAATACCCCATAATGACATTGTGAAAGAAGTTTGTTTGAAATCTTTTCAAATTTATTAAAAATAAAAAAATGAAAAAAATCCCATGTACATACAGTAAGTATTCATAGCCTATGTGGTGACACTGAAAATTAAGCTCAGTTTCATCCTGTTTCCACTAATCACCCTTAAGATGTTTCTACAACTTGATTGGAGTCCCCCTGTGGTAAATTCAGTTGTATGGATATGATTTAGAAAGACGCGCACCTGTCTATATAAGGTCCCACAGTTAATAGTGCATGTCAGAGCACAAACCAAGCCATGCAGCACAAGGACACCTGAAGAACTCCCAGACCATGAGAAACAAAATTCCCTGGTTTGATGAAACAAAGATTGAACTCTTTGGCCTGAATGGCAAGCATCATGTCTGGAGGAAACCAGGCACCGTTCATCACCTGGTCAAAAACTATCCCTACAGCATAGTGGTGGCAGCATCATGCTGTGGGGATGTTTTTCAGTGGCAGGAACTGGGAGACTAGTCAGGACTGAGGGAAAGATGAAAGATGAAAGATGAATGCAGCAATGTGTAGAGACATCCTTGATGAAACTTGCTCCACAGTGCACTCGCCTTCAGACTGAGGCGAATGTTCATCTTCCAACAGGACAACGACCCTAAGCACACAGCCAAGATAACAAAGTGGTTACAAGATAACTCTGTGAATGTCGTTGAGTGGCCCAGTCAGAGCCCAGACTTGAACCTCATTGAACATCTCTGGAGAGATCTGAAAATGGCTGTTCACCGATGCTCCCTATTTATCCTTATGGAGCTTGAGAGGTCCTGCAAAGAAAAATGGGAGAAACTGCCGAAAAATAGGTGTGCCAAGCTTGTAGCATCATACTCCAAAAGACTTGAGGCTGTAACTGGTGCCAAAGGGGCTTCAAAATAGTATTGAGCAAAGGCTGTGAATACTTATGTACATGTGATTTTTTTTTATTTTTGTATTTTAATAAATTTGCAAAGATATCAAACAAACTTCTTTCATATTGTCATTATGGGGTACTGTTTGTAGAATTTTGAGGAAAAGAATGAATTGAATCCATTTTGGAATAAGACTGTAAGATAACAAAATGTAGAAAAAGTGAAGGTCTGTGAATACTTTCCAGATGTACTGTAGTATGTAGTGGGGGCAGTATGATGTGGATATAGCATGTAGTAAGGGCAGAATGAACTGGGGGAAGGATGTAGTGGGGCCAGTATTTACTATGTAGTGGAGACAGCATGTAGTGGGGGCAGCATTTATGGGCGCAGTATGAAGTGAGTATAGTATGTAGTGGGAACACACATGTAGTGGGGGCAGTATGAAGTTGGGACAGCATGCAGTGGGGCAGTATGTAGTGGGAAAGTATATAGTGGGGGCAGTATGTAGTGGGGACAGCTTGTAGTGGGGGAAGTATGTAGTGGGGCAGTATGTAGTGGTGAGGTATGTAGTGGGGGCAGTATGTAGTGGTGAGGTATGTAGTGGGGGAAGTATGTAGTGGGGGCAGTATGTAGTGGGGAAAGTATGTAGTGGGGGCAGTATGTAGTGGGGACAGCATGTAATGGCTATAGTATGTAGTGGGGGCAGTATGAAGTGGTTATAGTATGCAGTGGGGGAAATATGAAGTGAGTAAAGTATGTAGTGAGGACAGCATGTAGTAGGGGCAGTATGAAGTGGGGGCAGTATTTAGTGGGGGCAGTATTCTCTGAAGTGATGGCTGAATTCGTTTTCTTTTTAAGGCTTTATTTCCTCTATTTTTATCTGGAGATCCAACCACTATGTCTGTTTTGTTTTTTTAAAAGCACAAGCTTTTACATGGATGAGACAAACCGCCTAACACCGATACTGGTGGTTAAAATGATCAGCTTTTATTTATTCTTGCAAAACCTTCTATCCCAAAAGGAAAAACACTGTTTGCTGTAACTGCCTATAAAATGTGAGCTGGAGTTTGGCTTAAATTTGTTAGTGTATCTAAATCTGCTAATACATTTAACACCCCCCCCCAACTAATACAGCCACCACATCCAATGATTGGTAAGCTGCAATATATATATATATATATATATATATATATATATATATCAGGGGCGGACTGACAGCTTATGGGGCCCCCGGGCAATAAGAGATTATGGGGCCCCCAGGCTTACAGATGGCCGCCACGTGGCAGCCATTTTTTTTTTGAGGAGGGGCACCAAGCTCGGCGACATGCAGGGTGGCAGGAGACCTAGAGCTGGTGACCCAGTAAAGGCACCACGAGCCTCTCATGGGCAGTGTCACCTTAACATCATGGGCCCCTGGGCAAAATACTGCACTGGGACCCCTATCAGGGAGATGATGATCTGTGGCATGCATAGTGAACCATGGCGAACAATGGGCATGGTCAATGGGAGAGTCTTAACCACTTCAGCCCTGGAAGTATTTACCCCCTCCCTGACCAGAGCACTTTTTGCGATTCGGCACTGTGTCGCTTTAGCTGACAATTGCGCAGTCGTGCGAGGTTGTACCCAAACAAAATTGATGTCCTTTTGTTCCCACAAATAGAGCTTTCTTTTGTGGGATTTTTAGTTTTTGCGCTATAAACGAAAAAAGGCAGACACTTTTTTTTAAAGAGCAATATTTTTTACTTTATACTATAAAAAAAAAAGTAAGATAGCTAGATAGAGAGATGGATAGATATACACACACACACACACACACACACACACATACATACATTTTTTTTTTCAGAGTTTAGGCCAATATGTATTCTTCTACATATTTTTGTTAAAAAATAAAAAATAAAATCACAATAAACGTATATTGATTGGTTTGCGCAAAAGTTATAGCGTCTACAAAATAGGGGATAGATTTATGGCATTTTTATTATAATTTTTTTTTTTTTTTACTAGTAATGACGGCGGGACTGCGACATTATGGCAGACAGATTGGACACTTTTGACATGCCCTATGGCAACGCCCAGAGAGTGCCACTTTCCATGAATATCCCCTCACACACACACACACACACACACACACACACCTTTGCACCTTGGTGCTTGGTGAGGTAGGCAGCTGGCGGGCAAGGCCTTTAAAAAAAATAAAGCCACATGTTGCAGGCTCTGAACTGCACATGTGCTGTTGTAGAGCCAGCGGAATAGTGAACTGCAGTGGTTGGCCTCAGATCGGGCAGTGGGGCGTATGAATAAAAGCTGTGCACCATGTTATCACTGCACAGGTGTGCACCCAGACCTGCCTTGCTGCCTGATCTGAGGTTGAGCTCAGCAGTGCACCAATCAGATGGCTCCGAATGGCAACAAGGGCATTTTTCACGGGCACAGGATTGTTGGATCAAATTCTGTTGAGCGGCAGTGAGCACACATGGATCATACAGTATACACACACGCATGCACAGTACACACAGATGCACAGTATATACACAAACACATGCATGCACAGTATACATACACGCATGCACAGTAACACACAGACACAGTATACTTACAGACACACACACACACACACACACTAGTGCACAGTATACACTTACGCCTGCACAGCATACACACACACGCACACAGTATAGACACAGACACATGCCTGCACAGTATACACACACACACACACACACACTAGTGCACAGTATATATATATATATATATATATATATATATATATATATACACACACACAGACACATGCCTGCACAGTATATATACACACACAGTATATACACGTGCACAGAGTATACACACACAGACACATGACTGCACAGTATATATACACACACAGTATACACATGCATGTACAGTACACATAAAGTATACATATACACAGTACACACACCAGCACTTTTTACCCAAAAAAGTCTGATGGAACACACTGCTGCCTCCATCTCCTGGCATGCTGGGACTTGTAGTACCCCAGCAGCTCACAGACACAGGAATAGTAATGCATGGGAGGGGATTGTGCCTGTGTACTGGTAGGCAGGTAATGAGTAGGGAGGTGTAGCACAGATGGAGGGGGGGGGGGGACATTCAGCACTTCCTCCAGAAGCAGTTCACTTCTCCTCAAATGATCTAACTGCTTCAGAGACAGGAAGAGCCCTGCTTGAGCAAACACCGCCTCCCCCTCCCCCTTGCTGACAAGGGTAAACCACTCATAATAATACATTCAGCTCAGTTAGCTTACCTTCTATCAGGCTGCAGGCTGTCCCCTCCTCCTTCTTCTTCTTCTCTCCTCCAGCTGTCGGCATCTCCTGCTCATATCTCAAATAAGCTGCGCTGAAGAAGGGGGCGGGTACACTGTTTTCCCATTGGCTGAGGAGGCAGTGGAGAGGCAGGGCAACTACAATCTCTGGATTTTTACATTAAAAGTATGTCGGTAAGGGACATTTCAGGGACAGAAGTAAAAAAAACACCGATTTTTTACATACTGTCCCTGGTTTTTATTATGGCTGACAACCCTGATGGGGCCCCCTAGTGGCCGGGCCCTCAGTCCGTGACCAAGTGACCAAATGGTCAGTCCGCCCCTGATATATATATATATATATATATATATATATATATATATATATATATATACGCACACACACATTTTGGATTTATTACCACGTTAATCATTTATTCCAGCTCCCCTATGTCATGTTGTGAATATGACTACCGCTATCCCACTATACTTTATACCTATTAAAGTCCTTGTAGGTCAGGGTACCTGTCTGTTTTCCTTTTTATTTCAACTTTGTTGAAAATTCAATCTTGATAAATATTTCTAATAATCCATAGAAGCAAATATTTCACCGTGTCAGCCAAACCTTTCTACCTTGGCTGGGATTCCTTCAACTTACAATAGCAAAGATAATGACATTTTCCACTGTGTTAACCATTAGCAGGGTGAAATGAGAGGGGAAAAAAGCATCTGTCTTTCCTCGATCTTGTGTTTCTTCCAAGCCAAGTAAAGGTAGGGAGCCTTGGAAAGGAAGGAGCAACAAGCTGACTTCCAGCCTACGGATTTGATAACCTGGTAGACTGTAGTATAAGAATCCGACTTTGTGTAGAGTTTAATCTGCATGTTGTGGGGTGGCTGGGCAGGGGGGTTTTCCTCCTCGTTGGGCATCAAGTAAGGGTCATATGAGAGGCCTACCCTGGGGTGTGTTCTTCTGGGCTACGCTAGGCATCTTAACGGAATAAATTGACTACACATGGGGTACCTTTACCTCCATGCCTTTTCCATCAATGCCCTGGGACAAGACTGAGGCTGCTTTGCGGGAATACTCGACCTTGAGGCTGCGATGCGGGAACGCCGTGAATCCGCTGCGTTTTCCCGCATCGCATTACTCCCGCCGGCAGTTCACACTGCCCTATGCGGACAGCTGGGAGTGTCAATGATATGTCAATGACACCCCCAGATCCGTCCGCATATCGCAGTGCGATCTGCCGACTCGCACAGGAATCGGATCGCATGGTGTGAACCCCCATGCGATCCGATTCTGTTGCGGACCAAAAAAAGGGTCCCGTGCGAGTTTGCTGCGGGAGCGATGCAAATTCAGCCATACTATCTGTATGGCTGTACTCGCATCGCTACGGAGATCGGATGTGATTAGCACTGCAGTGCGGTGCGAATCACATCCGGATCTCCCCCCGCAGCAGTGTGAACCCGGCCTAAGGAAGGCCTCTACTTTAGAGATGAATGTACGCCATGTACACTTGCACCACAACTGTTCTCCAGTTAACTCTTGGGCCCCCGTGCAAGTGTACACTGTCTCTGTAATTTGCATTTAGGAGGGACATGCTGAGCCCTGTCCACATCCACCCGTCCAGCGTATTACCGCTACCTCACTCCCAGTAACAGGAGGAGGGGCCTGCCGTGAACATACCTCCATGCATGCACCTCCTTTCACTTAACTCTTTTGTACCTGGGCATAGGCTTGGGAACCTCTGCGGCATGAGTCTGCTCCCATTGTTAAGAGCGGTGAACCTCTCAAAGAGAGAGTGCCAACAACAACTCCCACCTATCTCCTGCACATAGGGCCGGTACAAACATAAGGTGGCCTAGGTAGCCGCCTTAGGGCGCCTAAATGGGGGGGGGGGGTAAAATCTGAATCCCCCAGCCACTTGGCTAAACGTTCTGAGACGTGTTTTTGTACACAATCCCGCCTGGTATACCGGTGCATATGTGAACAGACCTGAAAGAAAGCCATGATGTTCAGGCAGGAGTCAAGTCCTGAGGAAAAAAGTGTGGGAACTCCCACCCAAGATCCACTCGCCCAAAAAAAAAAAAGAAAAATGATACGCTCATATGCACGAACGCTTCAAAAGTGGTATTTTTCATCCAATTTTCATATTGTGTATATGAAGCTTAACTGTTAGTACATAAAAAAAACATAAATACGGTAATTCTCTGAATAATCAGCATTCATTCAATTGTGCTTCCATGCAAATGTGAACATCATGTTTTGATCTTTGTTGGGGAATTTTATTTTGTATATAGAGTGTTTATGTTGTGAGTTTACACTTTTCATTGAACAGAGTTTGGATAACACAGGGTTAAGCGGAAAGGTCATAAATGAACTGCACATTATCTGGACAGAATGCTTGGGGAGATAGTGATGTGTTCCTGCTTAGGAGATGTATGTTAGCTTGGGGGGCTGCAAACTCTGCAGGGGCTCCAACACACACTCGCTGCTATTCCAACCCTTCACATATTTCCATTAAACTTTGCCAGGTATTGCGCTCAGCTTACCACCCCAAACTGATGTTCCTCCCTCAGCTCACCTCTCTCCCTGCATGTCCTGTGAGCAGAATAGCTGTGCTCCTCCTCTGGGTTCTCTCATCATATGGCACTGAAGATAGAGGAGAGAGTATTCAGCGGGACACACAGAGCAAGTATGCGGGGGGGATCAGGAGACAGAAAATCAGGAGGGGTCGGCGTTGAGGAGAGCATCACGAGAGGTCTGACTAAATACAATCTCTTAGCAGTAGGGACCTGATCTACCCGTCAGCTACCTTTGATTGACAGGTAGATCGAAGCGGAAGCTGTCATGGGGCCCCCTACTGGCAATGCCTGAATGGTCAGTCCACCTCTGGTTTGCGCCACTTACTATTGCGAGCTGTGTCGGCAGCTGCTGGTGTAGCACCTGCCACACAGCTCGTATAATTCAAAGTCTTGCAGGACACGGCTGCTAATGGGAACTGAGTTCTTGTTGTGGAAAAAGTACATGAACTCCGCTCCCACTTGAGCCCTGCGTTCAGGTACATGATTGTGCCTTTTATGAGCTGACCTGCCACAGTAAATGTCCTGCTGCAACCGGTTAACTATATTATTTATTATTATTATTATTATTATTATTATTATTATTAATAATCGTCAACAATAATCATATACATAATAATAATACCAATATTATTAATTTTAGACGAGGCAGCTAAAATAGTGCAATTGAGGTGTGTTATTTGCTGCCCCCAGCCCCCCCTCCCCCAAGCCACAATAGGCAGCAGACGGGGGTGTTTACACGAAAAATCTAAATGACTTATAGTGATCTGTGGGCAGAGCCACAAATGCCCTGCAACCATGTGCAATGCAGCACAAATGGGGTTAAAACAGTCATCGCATGTCAATAGCCTTTGAATCATGAACTGAACATGGATTGTGTTTCAGAGGAAAGGTAGATTAAGACACACATATAAATAGCAATATGTTTTTTCTATTAATATTATTATTTGCAATATAATTAATACTAATAGGAAGAAGAATAGCAAAATAATAATAGTGTTAACATTATTATTATTATTATTGCAATTATTATTATTATTTTTAATATTTTATTCAATGCACATTTATATATAAATCAAACATGCCTTGCGTCATTGCTTTTTTGATGTGGATCATGCTTCAGAGGAAAGGTAGATTTAGACGCACATCTAAATCTGCCCTAACAAAATTATTTTTGTTTTTGATATTATCATTATTATTATTTGCAATATTAATAATAATAAGAAGAATGGCAATAATAATAGTAATATTATTATCAATAATATTCTTTTTGTAATTCATATTATCATTTTTAATATTTTATACAATGCACATTTATATATAAATCAAACATGCCATGCTTCATTGCTTTATTTGATGTACATCACGCTCAATAATGTTACAGTAAACACACCGTTCCACCCCGTCATGAATAGAATGCATTCATCCATGGGAAGTTCCTTGCCAACATCTACTCCTCCTCGGGAAAACCGATTATTTACACCTGAAAGCCTTTTGTTTGCTTTTATCGCAAGGTAAATGTGCTGAGATTACAGGTACTTGAAGTTAATTAGCTGTATTACCTGTCATTCTGCTGTACACCAGCTAACCGCTGCCTGTATACAAAGAGCTAATTGTGGGGCATACCTCAGCAAGGTAAAGCGATAGTCGACTCAGCGGCCGAGCCACGTGCCATTCTCATCTCTGGCGAAGAGAAAATAGAACAGCGCAGTGAGAAGGTAATTACTACAAGTCAACAGTGTTTACTTTGTAAAGAGCTCGTCAGATGTTGTGGAGTAAAGTAATTATATGATTAGAGAGGGAAAGTACCAACTTCGCACAGAGAGAAATCACACGACAGGTAAAGCAAATGTTAAATAAATATATATATATATATATATATATATATATACATTGCATCTGGAAAGTGTTCACAGTGCTTTACTTTTTCCACATTTTGTTATGTTACAGCCAGGGGCGGACTGACCATTCGACCACTCGGGCACCGCCCGAGGGCCCCGGGCCACTAGGGGGCCCCATCAGGGTTGCCAGCCTCTGTAAAACCAGGGACAGTATGTAAAAATCTGTGTTTTTTTTATATCTGTCTCTAAAATGTCCCTTACCGACATCCTTTTGGTCTAAAAATCCAGAGATTATAGCTGCCCCACCTCTCCAGTACCTTCTCAGCCAATAGAAACATGTCTGTGTATACTGTGTGATTGTATACTGTGTGTGTGTTTGTGTATACTGTGTGGCCCCATAATTTCTGATTGCCTGGGGGCCCCATAATCTCCTATTGCCCGGGGGCCCCATGAGTTGTCAATCCGCCCCTGGTTACAGCTTTATTCCTCAATGGATTCAATTCATTATTTTCCTCAAAATTCTACAAACAATACCCTGTAAAGACGCAAAATAAGTTTGCAAATTTATTAAAAATATATAATAAGATTCAATCTCTCATTTCTGTACTTGCTGAAAATGTAATTTGCTTGGAAATAGAAAACGAATTCAGCCACCGCATCTAAGTTCTGGTGAGTTGTAATGTATCATTAACATTATACAGGATTTATACAGCACCAATGTATACACAACACTTTACAATATAAAATAAATTAGTACAGCTACAATACAATTCAGAATAAAAGGGTTCAGAGTGCTCTGCTCATGAAAGCTTACAATCTAAAAGGGAGGGGAAAGTGATACAAAAGGTAATAACTATGTAGTGATGAGTTGATGGAGAAAGTAAAAGTTATGGTGTTAGGTAAAGCTGCGGTAGGCTTGCCTGAAGAGATGGGTTTTCAGGGACACCATAACGGTGGCAGAGGCGGCTCTCTAATTAGGCAAATTAGGTGGCTGCCTAAGGCCTTGCACTTCTAGGGGCCTCGCAGCCACCTAATTTGCCTACCGTATGTGGGAGTGAATGTACCCTGGTCAGTGCCCTCAGAGCCTTTAATGTGGGGTAAACGTGTGAACTAAAGAGTAAAAAGAGTAAACTGTGTTTACTCTTTTTAAATCATAATGGCAACAGAAACTACCCAAATGACCCTGATCAAAAGTTTACATACCCCAGTTCTTAATATAGTGTATTGCCCCCTTTAACATCAATGACAGCTTGAAGTCTTTTGTGGTATTTGTGGATGAGGTTCTTTATCTTCTCAGATGGTAAAGCTGCCCATTCCTCTTGGCAAAAAGCCTCCAGTTCCTGTAAATTTGTGAGCTGTCTTGCATGAACTGTACATTTGAGATCTCCCCAGAGTGGCTCAATGATATTGAGGTCAGGAGGCTGAGATGGCCACTCCAGAACCTTCACTTTATTCTGCTGTAGCCAATAACAGGTCGACTTGGCCTTGTGTTTTGGATAATTGCCATGTTGGAATGTCAAAGTACGTCCCATGCGCAGCTTCCTTGCTGATCAATGCAAATGTTCCTCCAGTATTTTTTGATAACATACTGCATTCATCTTTCCAATTTGAACCAATTTTCCTGTGCCTTTGTACAGTAGTTGACACCTCTCCAAAACATCAGCGATCCACCTCTGTACTTTTCATCATAGGCCTTGTTGACTCCTCTCCAAATGTAGCGTTTATGGTTGTGGCCAAAAAGCTAAATTTTGATCTCATCACTCTTTGTGAGGAGATCAAAATTACTTCGTGCCAGAAGATTTGAGGCTTGTCTCTGTGCTGTTTGGTGTATTATAAGCGGGATACTTTGTCACATTTGCCATAGTAATGGCTTTCTTCTGACAACTCGACCATGCTGACCATCTTTCTTCAAGTGCCTACTTATTGTGCATCTTGAAACAGCCAGACCACAAGTTTTCATAGAGTCCTGTATTTCACCTGAAGTTATTTTTGGGTTTTTCTTTGCATCCCGAACAATTTTCCTGGCAGCTGTGGCTGAAATTTTGGTTGGTCTACCTGCCCGTGGTTTGGTTTCAACAGAATTCTCATTTTCCACTTCTTGTTTAAGGTTTGAACACTGCTGATTGGCATTCTCAATTCCTTGGATATCTTTTTATCCTGTTTTATACAGTTCAACTACCTTTTCCCACAGATCCTTTGACAATTCTTTTGCTTTCCCCATGACTCAGAATCCAGAAACGTCAGTGCAGCACTGGATTAAAGATGCAAGAGTCTGTCAGTAGTCCAGAAACGCATTGAGCTTTTATACACACACACTAATTACAAGCAAACAGATCACAGGTGAGGATGGTTACCTTTAATAGCCATTCAAACCCCTTTGTGTCAACTTATGCTCATGTTATTAGGTCAAAATCACCAGGGTATGTAAACTTTTGATCAGGGTCATTTTTGTAGTTTCTGTTGCCATTTAAAAAGAGTAAACACAGTTGATTGATAATAAATGGCTTCAGCCAAACACTAACCATGAGTGAAAAAAACGTTTTTGTGTTGTCATTCATATTCTCTGAAAAATGGTCATGGCATCATCAATTCTGCCAGGGTATGTAAACGTATGAGCACAATTGTATATATCTAAATAAAATACATCAGAACTTGTGATATACTGTAAATATTTTTTACATGCATAGGTGAACGCTTACTGAATTTGCTAACCGCCATTACATATGTGGCTACCAGGTACTGAAGCAACAGGAAGCAAATGTTACTTATCCGTCTCCTAAGGAGCAACTTCCTGAGCAAATAGCCGTCTTCAACCACAAACACCTGGCTACTGAAATCCGAATGTCCTGGATGATTAGTTTTTGTTTGTAAGCTGTTCAACCAAGCTCTGTATGGACTATGTACATCGTATGTTTATACATCCAGACCTCTTCTGCTCCTATATATATCTCCATGTTATCAACAGAAGTACACCTGTTTCCTGGTACTTGGAGAACAGACAAAAACAAGCAAGCATCCCTAAACTGATTTTATGGAACTAAATGTGTTCTCTTTATGACTTTTGGACAAACTCTGTCTTAAATAATACATTCACTACATCTGGTCGTTCATCAGTTTCAAGAGGAAAATAGCAGCACCAAAATCAACTGTATAAAAAAAAACATGTGCAAATTCTAAGCTATAATGGTAACATTTAACCACAAGTAATTTTTCTTACAGACTTTTATATATTATACAGTTTGATCATATCCCACCTTAAACCTGTCGAGGTTTAAAAAACTCAGCTCAACTAATTGTTCGCCATAGTTGAGGTCCCCCATGCCCTTTATTCATTTAGTTGTCCTTCTCTTCACTCTTCACTCCCTTTAGTTCTGCAACATTTGTAAGCTGGTACCCAAAGCTGAACTACAATACATAGATGCCTGGGGGCATTTGGACCACGATCACCCTTTAGCTTCTCTAGGTAGGTTCAGTTGTAAAATATAATCTGTAATGTATGATCTCTCAAATAAACTTTTTATAAAAGTAAATGTTATTTTTATTGGCTTCTTTTTTAAATACTTTGTAATTTAAGTCAACTTACTGTTTAAATAAAATCTTACAAATTTCAATGTGCAATGTATTAGGGGGAAAAGGAAACTACAGTATCACAGTTTGGTTACTCCATACTAGTGGAGAGCTTTTGTTAGAAGTAAAATATACCTGTTTTGGCTGCTCTCAATTCTTAACCTGAATTATGTATAGTATATGTACAAATTTGTCCTGAAATATAGATCTATGACTTAATCGCTGCCTATTTCCCGATCTGTCCTTCACAAGTTACGATGCTCCTGATCACAGCCCAGGATGTATGAATTTGTCAGTATCCGGAAGAACAAATGCCCTGATTAATGCCCATTTTTAGTTGTATGAATAATATGAATAGTAATAAGGGTACCATTACAGATATGAGCCACAGATGCACTTCGCTGTAAGTTTTCTCTTTGTATTTCTGGAAACAGTTTAATCGGCCACCCTGGGCCAGGGATCCATCACGATTCTATGGAGCCCAGTTTCAGAATAGAAACATATTCTTCCTTTATGGTCTATTTTCTTTAGACACTGTAAGATGAGGCTCTGCAGACCAATATAGGACACACAATTTCCCAAATGCCACATCTTCCTCCAACTTCATACTGGTAGGTTATAATCATTTTTTTTTCTTTAATACAATTAAAAATGCTCACTTTGATTAGGTGTGTGTCCTTGAAAGTATTAATTAGGACTTTTTTTATCTGTGTTTTCTTCTTACGGAAAAAGAGGCAACACAAGGTGCTAAGATGGCCATGGACATTGAAGGTTGGTCAGAAGTGTACCCATTAAAGAGACCAGCATTAAAAAAGGTTTTTTTAATTTTTTATTAAAGAAATGGGTGAGGGGGGCAGATATACCCTTCAGGTTTGATTTATCTGAGAAAAACAGAAAAAGACAGAAAACATTGAATCATTGTGATAGGGATGGCTGGTGCCGTCTAATGGAAACAGTAGACAATGCAATTTAATAACACTTGATCAGGCAATGATCACTATATGTCATCCTAAAACTGGAGGTTATGCAAATGGCCAAATGCACAGTTTTTTTTATTTTATGCATCAGTATGCAGCACGCCATTTCCTCTCGTCGACATATTTGTGGCATACCTTACGCCCTCGTCGATTTGGTTCCCGTCTACTTATCGCCACCATTTACCTATTGGCTGTGCTGCTTTCATATCACATGCATTCCTTTTTCCATTTTCTTCTCCATTATTCTTTATTTATTTAATTAATCTATTATAAACAATGTATTTATTATCACAAGTAATCACATTTTATGAAATATGCCAAATGCACAGTTGAAACTCAAATGTATGAACGGTTTTAACAGCCAAATGATTTTTCTTGCTTAGGCAAGATTGTGATTTACACTCCCCTGTAATGATGCACAGCCAGCTCAGTGTCCTTACTTTTCTTCACTATAGTTAAAGTGGTTGTAAAGGCAGAAGGTTGTTTTTTTTATCTTAATGCATTCTGTGCATTAAGATAAAAAAACTCCTTTATGCAGCAGCCCCCCCCCCCCCCAATACTTACCATCACGATCCAGCAATGTGCACGAGTGCTTCAGCCATAGGCGCTACAGAGCTACGGTTCGGGTGCCCCCATAGCAAGCTGTTTGCTGTAGGGGCACTTGACAGAAGGAGGGGTCAGGAGCGCCAGCGAGGGACCCGAGAAGAGGAGGATCTGGGCTGCTCTGTGAAAAAAAAAATGCACAGAGCAGGTAAGTATAATATGTTTGTTATTTAAAAAAATATAATAAATGAGACTTTAGTATTACTTTAAAGTAGAATTTCAAGCAAAACCTAATTAGTCTTAAAAATGATCCCTCCCCCTTCTAAAACCTTTGCTGACTAATCTGTGTAGGAAAGATGTATACACTGTACCTACCTATGTTCAGCCTGCTCCGACCCAGTCACATGTTAGCCAACAGCGGCTGTAGGAGAGAGGAAAGAGTGTTGGACAATGGCTTGACATCCGTTGAGTGGTTCACTCACCCCTAGGTAGATATATATATATATATATATATATATATATATATATATATATATATATATATATATACACATCTTTCCTAGTCAGGTTAGTCAGCATAGGTGTTAGTAGGGGGTGGAGGCATTTTTAAGACTATTTTATTTTTGCCTGGAATTCTACTTTAACCAATTGAAGCTCCACTTAAATGTTTATTTTTGGTTCTGTTCCTGCAGGAACAAAGGACATACATTATTCCACCTTCCTATGTGCTGTCTAATGCCTAGTACACACAGGTCAAATGTCAGGAAACATCCATCGGTTCAATAAAAACTGCCTGACATTCGGCCCGTGTGTATGTCAGCCGGTCCGACAGAAGCTGGCCGAGCATGTTGGAAAATCAGCAGCCGGCCGGCTTCCGATCAGCAATCTCAGCCAATGGCTGAGAGAGCTGAACCGAGTATTCTGGTGGGGAGGCCGTTCCTCTTTCAGAACACAACAGCTCAGTTGGGGGAGATCGTTGTACTAACGTTGGATCGTTAGTACAGCAGCTCTCACAGGAACTGTCAGTTTTAATACTATTAACTCTGAGGTTCTTTTTCATTAACTGTGAGGTTGGACAAGACACCCCTCCTCCCTTCATTGCCATCGAAAATTGGAGCTAGCAAGGAGATGGGCCAAGACGTGCCCAAGATGATCCGTTCCTGAAGATTTAAATGGAGCAAAGTGCAGTCTGCCAAACCAACTGTCTCTTTGCTAGTTGCGTTGTTGGAGGGGTGCCCTGTTCGACCTTACAGCTAGCCTGACAGCACCTAGGAAATGGGACAAAGTACTGCATGTACTGTACTTTGTTCCCTTGGGAAAAACATTAATATTGATGAAAATTAGACTTCTCCTTTAATACATACCAATGTGCTTTATAAATGTGCCAGAGATTTTTATTTTATTTTTTTGCAGTGGTTCAATTGCGCTTAGACTGCTTTCTAAGTCTATGGAAGAGTGGGGGAGATAAAATAGGCATACCTCAACAGCACCGACCCTGTCTCAGAGTCAATGGCTTTGCCAGGGTTCTAAAAAAAACTGGGCTCTTGGAAATGTTGTGGGGCTTGCACTATAACTATAATATCATGAAAAGAGGATGAGGCTGTTTTTTTGTCCTCCATATCATCTATTTTCTCTCCCTTCTCTTTTTATTTTGCTGTCTTACACCTTTTTCTCCTTCGGTGCAAGTAAGGGGTGCAGCCCCTTACTATAGAGCTATGAGTTCTATTGCCCAATAAGAAGCAAAGGCAAACAGAGAAATGGCAGATTATCTAAGGCCCCGTTCACAACTCCATGTTGTAGCACGCAGGATGGAGCACACATTGAAAAAAAAAACAACGGATGTATCATAGGAACATATTACCTAATGAGGCCATTAACATCTATGCACTGTGTTGCGATGCGTTTTGAAGAATGAGGTTTGGCATTTTTACATGCATTTTCATGCACCGTTAGACTTATAGAGGTCTATGTATAGTGCATTTTAGTGCATTTTCATGCATTGCCAGCCCCTGGAAGTAGACCCTTCCCACAACGATGTAGTCACTACAGGAAATGTATCTTCATTGGCCTAACCAATAAAAGGCATTGCACTGCAACATATAATGAAAATGCTTGTAAACATGCTACAATAGATGCTAAAAAAAGTACTAAAACACAGACAAAACTTGAAACAGATGAATGTGAACCAGGACTAATTCCTTATCCCGGATAATTTTAAAGCAGAGTTCCACTCATGTTTTTAACTTTCAATAACTCAAATCCCCATCCTCATATTTTTAAATGGAAACATTTTATTTAATTTCTTTCATAAATATCTTTAATTCATTATCTTCTGAAGCACTTCTGGCTCTGGTGTCCATGCTTCCCATGGACACCTGGGATATTGGCGTCATGTATCCTAGGAGTCCATGGGAGTCGCCTAATACTAAAATCTCTTAACCAGAAATTGAGTTTGGCGAGTTAAGAGTTTGGAGGAAAGAGCGCCATGTGGTGGCATTACTGCACAGGCACGAGATCGGGAGGTGTATGCTGGGTAGCTAGCTGCACCGAATCCCGGAAATAGATACAAGAGGACTTCAGATGCCCACAGACCCTGCCTGCTTTCAAGATCAAGGTAGTTTTACTCTATTTCAGTGGTTCTCAACTCCTGTCCTCAGGAACCGCCAAATTTTAAGTATTACTTTGGGGAGATGCAGACTAGAATACTGTTGAGCAGCAAATGATATCACCTGTGATGTATTTCAGTTATCTTGCAAACCTGGCCTGTTAGCCCTTGTACACGCGGTCGGAGATTCCGTCGGAATGTGTCCGATCGGAGCGGTTTGTCGGATATTCCGACTGTGTGTGGTATGCATCGGACTGTTTCCGTCGGAATATCCGTCGGACCAAATTTTCCAACTTGCTGGAAATATTTTCCGACAAACTGCTCCGATCAGACATACTCCGATCATGTATAGAGAATTCCGATCAGACAAAGTGCCATGCATGCTCAGATCAAATTCCTACATCAAAGCTATTGGCTACTAGCCTGAACGTAGTCCCGTCGTAACAAAATAACGTCATCACGTTCTGAAAGATCGGATTTTCCGACAACTTTGTCCGACTGTGTGTATGCAACAGTTTCAGACAAGATCCGTCGGACAAAATCCGACGGATTTGGTTGTCGGAATCTCTGACCGTGTGTACAAGGGCTTAGTGTGTCCTGAGGACAGGAGCTGAGAACCACTGCTCTATTTAAACCTACATTTAAAGGCGTACATTAATAATAATATCTAAAAGTTGCATATAAAGTGGACAAAATTACAGCGGAGTATTAGAAAACATTTTGTCTTGGGGGACTGGAACTCCAATTTAAGGGATTGTAAAAGGAAAAATGTTTTGCTAAAAGATTTGTAAGAATGAATGTACAGAATGTAAATAATCTCAGAACCAAAGTTTAGGTTGCTACCATCCAGAGCAGTGGTCTCCAAACTGGGGCCCGGGGACCAGATGTGGCCCTTTGCTTGCTTTTATCTGGCCCTTGGGGCACTATTTCATTCACTAAGGCCAATGAAGGGCACAATTCCACCCAATGACACCAACAATGGGGCACAATTCATACCAATTACATCAACGATGGGGCACAGTTCCTTCTAATGACACTAATAATGGGGCCCAATGGCACCAATGATGTGGCACGATTCCTCCCAATGACACCCTTGATGGGTCACAGTTCCTCCCGATCACACCAATGATGAAGGATTGTTTACTCCCACTGATTCTGGGACATTTTGTTCTACTAATGGCCACAGTCTGGCCCCCATAAAGTCGTAAGGACAGTAAACGTGCCCTTTGTTTAGAAAGTTTGGAGACCCCTGATCCAGAGCATGCTTACCATTCTCTCAATGTTAGCAAGGATTGCTGTAAAGTAGGATCTGGGGCACTTAGCAAAAGTTCCATGACACAAACCTTGAGTTTCGTGGTCTACCAACACCTCTTCTCGAAAGAAACAATAGCAGTCAGCCAACAAATTCCAACACAGATAAGTTTGAATGTCCCTTAGGTTGGTTGGCCAGTGGTCTTAGCTTCAGTCTGCTGGTACATAGAACTTGAGATAATTCATTCAGGCCCTACCAGACATCCTGAAAAAAGTTTTGATGAATCTGGCTTCTTAGGATTCAATAAGAAAAAAAAAAAAACTCAAGACACACTAAATGGACTTTCTGAGTTTGGCTGAATGGCAGTGATTCCTGGACAGTGTTATCAGAGCACTGATTGATTTCACTTGTTGCCTCGAGTTGTTCTTTAATAAGGTAAAACCATTTCTTTCTGTCATCATCATAAAATTCAGATCTGTCATTACAAAATGATATTTTGGAGCACATCACATGCCTGGGGGGAGGGGAACATATTTATTTGTAGGAAATCAATCTTTACTTTTGCCTGCATTTTCTTAGGATGATGGTTATTAAAATGGTCAAGGAGTGAATAAATTGCTTCTTTGTAACAGCAGAATAAGCACACAAATAAGAAGATCAATATTTTGTACTAAATTGTTGCTCTTTGCTATATCTGTGTATAATAATGCATTTGTTCTCTCAGTTTCTGCCTCTGCCTAAACTAACGTTAAAGTGTATTTCCACCTTTTGGATAAATAAATAAAATAATAAAAATATAATAACCAAATAGAATCTTGGGATATTTATATATTGTCAAATATACTTATTGGATTTTTGGCTTCATCTTCTCTTCTGTGCCTCCCATTTGGATCTGTTTTTAAATTCATTTTAGAAATTTATAGGCAAAGGGTGGCTGTATATTCTTCAGAACAGTAACTATAATATAACTAGACAGGTAATGGTGAGGTGGACTTTTAGGAACCAAATGACCTCCACCTTAAAGACCTATGTTGAGTTGCAGTAAAGAATACATTAACACGGCATTACCATAATGCATGTTACATGTAGACATGAGCTTTTCGCTATGATTCAGTTTGTAAAAATCAAATTTTCAAAGATTCTGATGCATACCAATCTCTGAATGGAAATAGTAACTATACTGTCACCAGTGCAGTACAGTGTTATCATATAACTGGTGTGGTGGTGATCAGGGACAATGACTTCCTTTTTTCTTACATTTTTTTTATCATAGTAACACCGTACTAGTCTGGGGAAGTGATCAGGATTATTATTATTTTGTTTATAATTTTTTTTTACACATTATGATTGTTTATACTAGTGAATTTCATTGGTATAAGTCAGGGTTTTTCAACTAGGGTGTTGTGGCACCCTAGGGGTTCTGCAATGAGTCCCCAGGGGTTCCGCGGCCAAATTACACACAGCACAGTACTGACCAATCATTAAAGATTTCCACTGTTATCTTCTGTTTACAAAGGAGCAGTAGAGATCACATACAGCATCTCCCCGGCTCTCTCTTCCTCCATGCTGTTCTCTGTACGTTTGCCTGCAAAACTGAAAGCTATGCAAGCCATCACGTCTTACCAACCCATGATGTCATCGGTTACTAAGGGCAGGCCGGGTGGCTTGCACAGCTTTCAGTTTTGCCAGCAAGCATACAGAGAACAACATAGAGGAGGAGAGAGCTGGGAGGATGCTGGATGTAATCTCCCTATTCCTTTGTGCACAGAAGTTAACAGTGGAAATCTATAAGGATCGGTCAGTACCAGGTTGTGAGTAATTTCGTTTTGAAAAACACTGGTATAAGGTACCATTTTTACTGAACGAAACGGGTTCATTCAGTGTTTTTTGTTGTGATTGGCCAAAGCTAATCACATGGTACATATGGGCTGTCATTGGCCTTGGTCTGTACCATGTGATCACTATGACCAATCACAGCTAGCAACACAATTGTATACAATGGATGGAATGAAAGGAAGCCATTCATTGTTTACAGCTGTCATTTGATCTGCTGTGATTGGTCACAGCGATCACATGGTACTGGCAGTGGGCCGGTACAGTGATCAGTCATCGGCTGTGTCTGGTGGACACAGCCGGTAACAGATCATGCTGATGTGTGGCCCCGTGAAAGGTGCGTTCTGGGAGGACATCTTATGATGTCCTCCCAAAACAACAGTGCTATTGTCCAGCCGTTATTGTACTATATGCCTGGTGGGAAGGTGTTAGCTGCTGACTTTTAATAAAAAGATACTTACCTGTCCAAGGATCCAGCACTGTCCTCAACTCAGGCCATAGTTACTATGGGAAGCTGACTGTGACTCCTTGTGGCTCCACACTGTACTTTGTGAATGGACCCAAGCCTCCTGGGTCCCATGACGTTTCTCGCACCCTCAATGCTGCCGTCATCACGTTCCGAATGATCAGATTTTCTGACAACTTTGTCCGACCGTGTGTATGCAACAACAGTTTAGGACAAAATCCGTCAGAAAAAATCTAACGGATTTTGTGGTCGGAATGTCCGACAGTATGTACGGGGCATTAGGGAGCAATTGTATGTAGCACTTACCCCCGAAGGAGCTGCTGAACTTGATTGGGCCTACACTCTGCTATTATACCCCTATTAACTTGGCTCAATCCCCTTGAGACAGCTGTGGTGCAGTGTCGGGGTGAAGCTAACAACAGAGGATGACCCCACAATGTACAATACCACAATAGCTTACCTTTACCTTTTACCTGAGTATCTGTTGCTCCACCTGTAGGAAGAAAAACAACACTGCACACCAATTGTAATTAACCAGAAAGTGTTTTTACTGAAACTGGTATTAAACAATAATTACAATAACTACACAAAAATAATGTGATAGTACAGTAGGTATTCACAACAATTTTAACATATAAAGAATTCTTACATAACCCCTGCAGGCGTGTCTCCAAGTGGGACCAATGCTCAACGTGACAATGCCTTAGCTCCGGGCACCTTCCCACTTCCAGCACGCCGTGATAAATACAGAAATGCAAAGCTATCAACACTATGCAATACAACTGCTAGAGAGCTCCCCCTGCTTTATAATGCAGTCCTTCCCTATAGTAATTGAATGCAAGGCCTTGCAATAAAAGATGTAGTCTTTGGTCTTCTGTCTTCTGCTAGCTATTGTATTGAAGTAATTGTAATCCAAAGGGTTTAACAAACAAGAATAGTGTAGAATGAATATTGAAACTGTTCTTGCGATGTAGCACACTTATAACTACCTCCAGTGTAGTTGTCCCCAAATCACACAGTGTCAGTTCTCAGTGGCATATAGGCTTGAGGCCTGCTTTAACTCAGTGTAAGTGTTAAACCTCCTCTGTGAGACTACAGGTCCCAGCAACACTGTGGTCTGAGTCTAAGTGTGTAAAAGTGCGTTAAGGATTATGGGTGGCAGCCCTCTCACCCAACCAGGTCTGGAAGAATAGGAAACCTCTGCTCTGGTTGTCTCAGTCTGTTTGCTGTGGCCACGCCGTCACGCTGTTCCATTTCACGAGGTCACCAGGAGCTCTCAGTTACCTCCGTCAGGGTGCCCCGGGATCCCTCCCGATCTGACCACACTGCTGCTCCAGCATGCTGTGGTGTGAAGTCCTCCTCTGGCTTCTGATGTTGCTCCACACCGAGCAGGCCGCAGTGCTGTGGGACACACACACCCACAACTCCTTGCAGGCAGGCTGCACGTCCAGAAGAGGAAGAAAATGGGCGTGCAGGCCCTTTTATATCCTACCCAGTATGCAGTTATGTCCTGAGTGTTCATGGGTAGGTCATTCAGCATTCTGGGTAGGTAGGTCCTTGTAAAATGTAAATAAGGAGTCACTTCCTGTAACATTTCTCCATGTTCTTGAAAAAGAAAAATAAATTAAGCCCATTCCATGTTTAGGCCACCAGATAGTGCCAAATACCAGTTGATAACACTGTCCATATATTAACATTGCATTACATTAGCAGGCAAAAATACCAGCGCTACATGTATGTGCTACATTGTTTTTTTTTTTATTTATTTTTTTCCCCCATTTCGCTGCCATTACAATATAACTTATGGAGCAACTGTGTTTGCATGTTCTCCCTGTGCGGGTTTCCTCCGGGTACTCCAGTTTCCTCTCTCACTCTAAAAGAAATGCCGGTAGGTTAATCAAATCCTGTCTAAATTGGCCCAAGTATATGTATGAATGTGTTTTAGGGACCTTAGGTTGTAAGCTCCTTGAGGGCAGGAACTGATGTGAATGTTCAATGTATATGTACCTGAAATAAATCAATAAATAATAAGTATATGCTATATTATTATTTTTTTATTTGTTAATTTTTTTCCATGGAGTTGCCATTACAATATGACTTTTGAAGCAATCATATATGCGATATAGATTTCTTTTTTATTTGTTACGTTTTTCCTATGGAGTTGTCATTACAATAGGATTTGTGAATCAATCGTATATGCGATATTATTTTTTATTATTTTTCCCCATGGGGTTGCCATTATAGTATGACTTGTGACGCAATCGTATATGCTATATAATTTATTTTTTATTTGTACATTTTTTCCTATGGAGTTGTCATTACAATATGACTTGTGGAGCAATTGTACATGCTATATATATTTTTTTCTATTTTTAATTTTTTTTTCCCATGGAGTTGCCATTACAATATGACTTGTGAATCAATCATATATGCTATATTATTATTTTTTTTTATTTGTTAATTTTTTTCCCCATGGGGCTGCCATTATAGTATGACTTGTGACGCAATCGTATATGCTATATAATTTATTTTTTATCTGTACATTTTTTCCTATGGAGTTGTCATTACAATATGACTTGTGGAGCAATAGTATATGCTATATATTTTTGTTTTTCTTTTTGTTATTTTTTTCCCATGGAGTTGCCATTACAATATGACTTATGAATCAATCCTATATATGCTATATTATTATTTTTTTATTTGTTTTTTTTTTTTTTTCCCATGGAGTTGCCATTATAGTATAACTTGTGAAGCAATCATATATGCTATATAATATTTTTTTTATTATTTGTACATTTCTTCCTATGGAGTTGTCATTGTGAGTCAATTATATATGCTATATATATATTTTTTCTATTTATTATTTTTTTCCCATGGAGTTGCCATTGCAATATGACTCGTGAATCAATCGCATTTGCTATATTATTATTATTTTTTTATTTGTTAATTTTTTTTCCCATGGAGTTGCCATTATAGTATAACTTGAAAAGCAATCAAATATGCTATATAATTTTTTTTGTTCATTTTTTCCTATGGAGTTGTCTTTGTGAGTCAATTGTATATACTATATATATAGTTGCCATTGCAATATGGCTTGTCAATCAATCGCATATGCTATATTATTATTATTATTTTTTATTTGTAAATTTTTTTTCCCACAGAGTTGCCATTATAGTATGACTTGTGAAGCTGTATAATTTTTTTTTTTTTTATTTGTACATTTTTTCCTATGGAGTTGTCTTTGTGAGTCAATTGTATATGCTATATATATTTTTTTTTCTATTTGTTATTTTTATTTCCTATTTGTTAAAAATAATTTTTTTTATTTGTTAATTTTTTCCTATGGAGTTGTCATTACAATATGACTTGTGGAACAATTATATAAGCTATATATATATATATATATATATATATATATATATATATATATATATATATATATATTGTACATTTTTTCCTATGGAGTTGCCATTACAATATGACTTGCTTGTGGAGCAATTGTATAAGCTATATATATTTTTTTCTATTTGTTATTTTTTTCCCCATGGAGCTGCCATTAAAATATGACTTGTGAATCAATTGTATATATGCTATATTATTATTATTTTTTTTTTATTTGTTCATTTTTTTTTTCCATGGAGTTGCCATTATAGTATGACTTGTGAAGCAATTCTATATGCGATCTAATTTTTTTTTTTATTTGTTCATTTTTTTTTTCCATGGAGTTGCCATCATAGTATGACTTGTGAAGCAATTCTATATGCGATATAATTTATTTTTTTATTTGTTAATTTTTTTTTCCATGGAGTTGCCATCATGGTATGACTTGTGAAGAAATTCTATATGCGATATAATTAATTTTTTTATTTGTCATTTTTTTCCTATGGAGTTGTCATTACAATATGACCACAGTAGAGATACCCTTTAATTATACCAATCTATTCCGCTGTACTTGTTCACATCATCAATGATGCCACTAAGATTCCCAATGATGGGAAGGTGAACATGTTGCTTTAAGCTGTTCCATGAACCAAAAATCCACTTCTAGCCCCAAACCAAGCAAGATAAGAATCTTCTCCATTTAAACCGCGACAATGAGATAAATGTGTACGGGAGGTTTTGTTTTGATAGCTGACGTGACACCTGGGGAAAGTCTAAAGCTTGTTTTTTTGTTGTTGCGATGTCGTTTTTGTTGCTAAGAATACATATACACACATGGATTCCTTGCAGTACATGACTCAAAGATTGATTTTTTTGGATAAACAAATGGTTTAAAGCTATTGCTTGCCTGGAGCAAAAACATCATATTCTGCATTTCAAAGTGGAAGTACATATCTTTATAGCGATAGTTCCGAATTCCCCAGAAGGCATCACACAGATAAATCATTCTTTTAAAAGTATTTTGCTCACCTTTGTAGAAGAGGAACTTGGGGTTTATTGAGTGTAGGAATGCTTCATTCCCATAGTAACCGGTGCTACAGCGATATTGATCAACGACGTCCAAGGCACGGCGGACTGACAGGAATACATAATGACAGCTGCTCTCCTCTGTAGATGTATTTTTCCACGCCGTTCCTGTAGGTAACAACAAACGGCGTACGTTTGTTGTAAGAATGTTTGCCTTGCGTTCGTGTGTCTATTGAAATGCCCGGCGGGTTTTTAGCTGGGGACGCGGTGTACAAATCAAACTGTTCCTGGTCTCATCTCGTTAAGAGTTTGAGTGGCAGAGCAGAAAAGTGATCACAGCAGCTTTGTTTTTACAGAGTTAGAAAAAGAGGAGGCGGATAATATGCTGTACAGAGATTATGCGGCTTTTATTATTGGAATTCGCACATATGCTACAAACTGCAGCAATTTACCTCTTAAAGCGGACGGGAAATTAAAAAAGTGAAGGTTTGCAGTCTTATAGGGAACATCTAGAAATGTTAATTGTGCCTAAGCAGCACCCTAAAAAAAATCTACCTTTAATCATAAATTCTTTCTGAAAAATAGCAGTTCGCTTCCTGTGCCTAGGCACATCTGCAAACATCTAAGGCACTGCAGGCTCTGACTGCTAGTCTCATGAGATTCAGAGTAAGGTTTAGTGATGCTAACACTGCACTGCTCACTGTTCTCCTTGCTGGAGAAAAATCTGTACCTGAGGAGCTGCAGTGGAAGGATCTCCCTAAGGCAATGCAGGCTCTGACTGCTAGTCTCATGAGATTCAGAGTAAGGTTTAGTGACGCCAACACTGCACTGCTCACTGTTTTTCAGGGCTGGCTTAGCCCTTCCTCCTCTGGGCTGGCCGCTCAGCTGTCGGCTATTTGCCAGCTCTCTTCTCTCTCCACAGTTACCAGCTGTTCCCGATGATGCTCGTCTGGCCTGCCTATATAAAGTCTTCCAGCTCATTTCTCCATTGCCTTCACATTTGGTCACATCACTAGGAACCTTCTCCTGCTGTTGTTTCAAGACTGGCTTGCTAACATCCCTCCTGGCTTCTATCCTGCTTGCAGTTGCTCTCCTTGGATCCATGATGTCTGGAATGGCTGATTACCCAATCTGGTTTATGAACTTTGGACTGGCTGACTACCCGATCTGGCTACTGGACTCTGGCTTGCTTGACTACGCTTTTTCATATTTACCTTTTTATTTTTATTAATAAACAAGTGTGATTTTATTGTACTTCTGTCTGTCTGTTTCATGGTTCCTGACATTGTTCTCCTTGCTGGAGAGGAATCTGTACCTGAGGAGCTGCAGTAGAAGGATCTCCCTAAGGCACTGCAGCCTCTGATTGCTAGTCTCATAAGATTCAGAGTAAGATTTAGTGACGCCAACACTGCACTGCTCACTGTTCTCCTTGCTGGAGAGGAATCTGTACCTGAGGAGCTGCAGTGGAAGGATCTCCTGCATCAGGGGACATGGATCAATGCAAAAAAAAGTTTTAAAAACTGAAGTTTTTTCGGGAGCAGAGATTTTAATAATGATTAAAGTGAAACAATAAAAGTTTAATATTCCTTTCAATTTTGTACCTGGGGGGTGTCTATAGTATGCCTGTGAAGGGGTGCATGTTTCCCGTGCTTAGAACTGTCCCTGCACAAAGTGTCATTTCTGCAGAAAAAAAAAGTCATTTAAAATCACTCGTGGCTATAATGAATTGTCGGCTCCCATAATACAGAGAACACTCATTGAAAGTCATTGATAAAAAAAAAAAGTGTGGGGTTCCCCCAAATTCAATTACCAGGACCTTCCGGTCTGGTATGCATATTAAGGGGAACCCCGCGTCAAATTAAAAAAAAAAATTGACATGGGGTTCCCCGTAAATATCCATACCAGACCCTTCAGGTCTGGTATGGATATTAAGGGGAACCCTGCGTCAAATTTAAAAAAAAATTGACGTGGGGTCCCCCCAAAAATCCATACCAGACTCTTTATCCGAGCACACAACCTGGCAGGCTGATGTTGAGGGCATGTGGCTTGGTACGGTTCAGGAGGGGGGGCGCTCTCTTGTCCCCCCTTCTTTTCCTGCAGCCTGCCAGATTGCGTGCTCGGATAAAGGGTCTGGTATGGATTTTTAGGGGGACCCCCACGTCAATTTTTTTTTTAATTTGACGCGGGGTTCCCCTTAATATCCATACCAGACCTGAAGGGCCTGGTAATTGAATTTGGGGGAACCCTACGCTTTTTTTTTTTTTTTATCAATGACTTTCAATGAGTGTTCCCCAAGTGCTCACTCTCCAGTAAGAGCCTTTGAAATGATCAGAGTAAAGAAAGCGACACAGTCCCCTTTGATAGAACTCCCCATGGCAGAAAGTGTTAACAAACTGTATCCAATTTCAAACACAATGGTGGCCAGTAGGCCTCTCAACAACCGGATGCTCTGTAGATGTCCTCCTAGGTGCAATCTGTTCTTCTCCAGCCGATATTACGGACATGGTGGATGCAGACTGAAGATAGGCCACAGTACCTCTGACTAGATCAACTCCTGTCCTCAGGGTCCACCAACAGGCTAGGTTTGCAAGATAACTGAACACACATCACAGGTGATATCATTTGCTGCTCTAGAGTATTCTAGTCTGCATCTCCCCAAAGTAAAACTTAAAATTCGGCCTGTTAGTGGTTCCTGAGGACAGGAGTTGAGAACCACTGAAATAGAGTAAAACCACCTTGTTCTTGAAAGCAGACAGGGTCTGTGGGCAGTATTCTAGTCTGCATCTCCCCAAGGTAATACTTAAAATCTGGCATGCTAGTGGGTCCTGAGGACAGGAGTTGAGAACCACTGGACTAGATAAAGGTCCACAACTGGATGAGGTCAATCAAAAGTCAGCCTTGAGTCTTGTTCCTTCCGGCCTCACTCCAGGCTGGTCTCTATCAGGTCTAGTAGTCAGAGCTACTGACCCAACCAATCAGAAACATTCTGGCCTGTTGCTAGAGGCAGGCATGATCCCAGTCTCTGGCTAAAGCCAACTAAAAACCACCTTCTGACCTCATCTCATTCATACAAATTACAATCATAACGAATGACCCGAAAAACGTCAAAAAACAAAAACAAATCAAACGAAAAACAAATGTATAAAATCAACACCAACAATTGCCAACAGTTGCCAACAATATTCATAAAACCCCATCATGAAGTGAATTTTCAGAAGCATGCAAAACGAATTGAGCTGTAAAGGAAACCGTCAAAATAGAACTATGGGAACTGCCTTTGATGAGCTACCAAGTGAATCACCGAGCTTCAGATGGGGTTTCAGACTCTTTAGATTTTACTGACCACATGCCTGTTCCAGGTCAGTGAGGGTAACTAGAGTTATGTTTAGCAGAAAACAATTCAGTAATGGCACATTCCATATTTATATTCCCTTTAGGGGAAACGTAGCTAAAGTCTTAAATATTTTATACGACGCACCTCAGGCAGATCGGCACGGAAAAGGTTAAAATATTTCCCACATAAAAATGAAATATCAACACATTTTTGCCTGTAATCCTTTGAGTCCTTAATGTTTCATCAACCGCTTCAAATACACCATGCTCATTATGTTTTATCCTTATCATAAAATTTGTTAAAATGAAACACCTATTTTTTCTAATGTCCTGGCTCTATTATGCAGGCCTCTACCTGCACTGACAGCGAGATCCCTTTCTCACCTCGTATTGCCTCTTGCCTGAGAAAAGAACTCCTGGGGAGTATTTGAAACCTGAAATTTAACAGAAAATCAGTGTAGGCACAGCGTAATGAATGAGAATTCCTATTTCATCTCCATTTTTATTCATCATAGTCACTGCAGAAAGCTTTAATTTATACATGGAATTAACAGCCCAGTAATGTTACCCTGTGAAAACTTTTCACAAATTCATTTTGCCTTTGTAGAGCTCAGCGCTACTTGAAAGTCATACAGAAAAGGTTTCTGCTGAGGTAAGGGCGGCCTTTTATCACGTAATTGGGCAAGAGTCTACATGCATCTAAGCTGGACAATTTACATTTCTACCTTTTCATACTTTTTACTTTTGATATGCATTTTATTTTCGTTTTATCTTCTCATTATATTAAATTTACCTTTTTTTTTTCACCCCGTGTGGCGAATCTTCCCTTTGCTGTAATGCTCTGGCCCCACCCACGTTTTGAGAATATGGACGATTGCCGTGCGTGTTTTGTATGAGGAAAAAACACCACCATGTAGAGATCAGATTCAACCTAACCTGGCAGTCAATTGTTTGGATTCTCTTAAAAGTTCACTGCCACATCACTGATATTTGCTTTATTATCAAAGTTATGGGTATGAACCCTTTTTAAGCTTGAAAGCTGGGGTTAGTGATGGGAAAAGGCTACCCCCAGTATACTGCTGAATAAACATGTAGCCATAGGAAATTAAAGTGGTTCTAAAGGTTTGAATATTTTTATTATTTAAATCACAAGCATGTTAGAATTACCTGCTCTATGCAATGGCTTTGCACAGAGGAGCCCTGATCCTATTCTTTTTGGGTCCTGGGCCTTGGGTCATGGCTTCGCCCCCCTGCCAAGTGCCCCCCCCCCCAATAGCAAGCCACCTGCCGTAGAGTCACTTGAGCAGGCTCTCGCCAGATCTGCACTCCTGTGTGAATGGACATTGTCCATCCAGAGAGCTGTGATCAGAGATCATGCCTGTGAGCAGGCATAGCAGGTGCGCGCGCTCCATGAGTCCGACCACGGGTCCCGCAGACTCAATGTCCATGAGCATACCGTCTCACGGAGAGGAAGGACGGGGAAATGCTAATGTAAACAAGCATTTCCCCATTCTGCCTAGTGACACTGACACTCATCACAGCTGATGGACATTGTCCATTCACCACATAGAGTGTGGCTCGCCCCCTCCCTTTGCTCTCTCATTGGCTCACTGGCTCTGATTGACAGCAGTGGGATCCAATAGCTCCTGCTACTGTATCTTAGCCACTAAGGAGTGAGATAGCCAAGAGAGCCTTCGCTCTTGTGTACATTGCTGGATCAAGATGGGTCTCAGGTAAGTGTAAGAGGTGTCTGGGGGGGAGGAGGATTTTTACCTTAACCAGTTGCGGACCAGCCGCCAGGTTGGCAGGTTGGCTCCTCTGCGCGAAATCACGTTATTGTACGTGAACTCGCGAGGTTCGGATAGCAGGTGCGCGCACTCTGTGAGTCCGACCACGGGTCCCGTGGACTCGATTTCCGCAGGCATACCTGTGATCATCTCACGGAGAGTAAGGACAGGGAAATGCTAATGTAAACAAGCATTTCCCTGTTCTGCCTAGTGACGGTGATACTGATCACAGCTCCCTGTGATCGGGAGTGGTGGTCAGTATTGTGTCACACATAGCCCCCCCCATGGTTAGAATCACTCCCTAGGACACACTTAACCCCTGCAGCGCCCCTCCTGGTTAACCCCTTCACTGCCAGTCACATTTACACAGTAATCAGTGCATTTTTAATCACACTGATCGCTGTATAAATGTGAATGGTCCCAAAATAACACCAAAAGTGTCCGATGTGTCCGCCATAATGCCGCAGTCATGAGAAAAATCGCTTATCGCCACCAAGAGTTTTTCCCATGTTAAGGTTGTGTGCGTTGTCTCTTTCCTGTACAGGAGGACCAGCATGGTCGTTGCTGGCAGTGAATTGGGGCCCTGCTTACAAACTCTGCTTTGGATCTGTGCTTACCCAGGAATAATGACATGCTTCCCTTCCTCCCTCACATACATTACATATATATATATATATATATATATATATATATATATATATATATATATATACACAGACACACATACTAGGGTCAATTTTGGCAGGAGCCAATTAACCTACCAGCATGTCTTTGGAGCATGGGAGAAAACCAACACAAACACGGGGAAGATATGCAGTCTTTCTCTGTGTCCTGGAAAGGACTGGAACTGAAGATGGCAAAAATGCTATTAAACAACTGTGCTTCCCAAATGTGCTCATATAAGGGCTCGTTTACACCAGAAGCATTTGGTTCAGAGTTGGGACTACATTGCCCAAAGCAGTCCCAATGCAAGAACAAAGCAATTTGCCTTATGCCCTAAGGGTTCAGTTCTTCACACTTATGTGCTGTATGCTCTGAAAAGAAATAGGATGGGTTCCATTTCCCCCCTGCACAGCACAACGCAACATACTATAAAATATCACAATGTTCTGCAGTCCACGTTAATAGCATATGGTGGAAAAAAAGGATCTCTGAAAAGCATTGCACCTTGTGTTAAAACATTGCAGTGCAGTTCAGTGCATTGCAGCTCAAAAAAAATATATATATATATATATATATGCTTGTTATGCATGCATTATGGTGTAATACAACACTGTGAGGAGCAAAGCAGAAGCAGTTTGCCTTCAGACTGTCAGTCTGTAATTGAAATTGTGAACCGAGCAGGCTGGGAGGATGTCGAGCAAAGAGACACTCCTCTGTCTTATTCACGTGTATGTGTTAATTTCAGTATGAGCTATTGATGCCCCTGAACAGCAGGTTTTGTTGAAGTTGATACACTTTAAATATATTTACCTAGGTGAGGGAGGTAGCCCAAATCATATAAGAAAGTGACCCTACCCTCACCCTGCCATGCTTCCCAGGCTTCACTGCCCCATCTGGAGGGGAGAAAGACCAGTGAACATCCATTCGCTAATCTACCTTAGCTAGAATTAACCTGGAAGCAACACGTAAATCGTCACTTCCAGTTTCTAATGTCACTTTTCCTGTACATTGCCACCAGGGAGAAAGCAGGGATTCCCTGATGAAGTCACGTGATGTGACAATACGCGTTAGGATTGGAGCAATAGGCGTAAACCAGAAGTGACGCAAGCTTGTGGAGTATTACCTGAACGTTTTTAACTAAAAATTAGTGTATTACAGTCTATACTATTTCTAATAAACATTCCTTCATACAGTATTACACTATCTCAGATCTTTCTTCCATTTTATGCCATCCTGAGTGAGCCTATTAGAAAGGAGGCTGTACCCATCCCAAGTGTCGGGGCTGGGCTCAGCCCTTCCTTCTCAAAGCTGGCTGCTCAGCTGTCGGCTAATTGTCAGCTCCTATCTCTCCACAGTGACTCACCTGTTGATGATATCCTGCTCTTCAGTCCTGCCTACTTAAGCCGTCCAGTCCAGATGATCTTTGCCTTCACCTTGGTCACATTTCTAGAGATGCTCTTCTGTGTTCCTGTTAATGACTTGCTTGGCTGACTACATTTACTCTGTTTACCTTTTTTTTATTATTTTTAAACAAGTGTAATTTAACTGTACTTCTGTCTCAGTCTGATTCATAGTTTCTGACACCAAGGAGGACTGGAGAGGGGCTGTATTCATTTGAAAGTGTAATGCCCTGTACACATGGTCGGACATTCCGACCACAAAATCCATCAGATTTTTTCCAAAACTTGTGTTGCATACACGCGGTCGGACAAATTTGTTGGAAAATCCGATTGTTCGGAACGTGGTGACGTTCGTTGCATACGACGGGACAATGTAGAGGCTAGTAGCCAATAGCTTTGGTCTCGTAATTTGATATGAGCATGCGTGCCACTTTGTCCATCGGAATTCTCTACAAACGATCGGAAAAAGTCAGATCGGATATTTTTGACGGAAAATTTTAGATCCTGCTCTCAAATTTTTTCCTTCAAATATTCCATGTTTTTTGCATTTTGCACCTTACTGTAGTTTATTCTTAGTTATTAACAGGAGAGCTCACAGCGCAGCATGACTATTACTCATTTATCACACATTACAGATTGTCACACACACCGGAGTGAGAGCAATAATTCTAGCCCCACAATCCATTTATTTCTAAACTGATGACCTGTAGGGACTTTTAAAGCATCACTTATCGAAAATATAGGGTATTGAAGTGCATTTTGTGGGCACACACAAATTTAAAGCTTGACATGTCGAGTATCTATTTACTCAATGCAACCTCATCTTTTATATTTTGCCAAAAAATAGGGGTTGATTTACTAAAACTGGAGAGTGTAAAATCTGGTGCAGCTGTGCATGGTAGCCAATCAGCTTCTACCTTCAGCTTATTCAATGAAGCTTTGACAAAAAAACCTGGAATCTGATTGTTTTTTTACACAGAGCTGCACCAGATTTTGCATTCTCCAGTTTTAGTAAATCAACCCCATTGTGTTTGTGTGTCCTGAGTGGCGGGTGGTGGGTCCATCGGTCTTCTCTTGCTTCCCCACTAGCTGCACGTCTCCTCCCTCCTCCTCCTCCCCCTTGGCCAATAACAATGTTTCTCCTTTCGGCCAATCGGGAAACGGGTCTCACAAACTGCTTCCTGATTGGCTTGGAGAAGAATCAGTGTGAGAATAGAAAATATTTATACTCTGTTCCCCGAGCCCACCCTTTTTTGAAGCCTATTAGAGCCTCACGTGCTCCAACCCCCCATTTGGAATCCATAGTCCGGTGCACTGTATGTAGATCAGGGGGTCGGACGCATGGATAGGGGGGTGGCGCCCATGCCACTGCTATGGGGGCACTGGTGTGTGCTCACTCCCAAGCCCTGTTCTATGAGTCTGTGGCTCAGCCCCGCCCCTGCTCTCTCCACATTGACTCACTTGCTGTGATTGACAGAAGTGTGAGCCGATGGTTTCCACTGCTGTTTAAGCCAATGAGGAGAGGGAAACTCCCGGGACAACTAAGGCTCTCATGCACATCGCTGTATCAAGAGGCGACTCAGGTGAGTATGAGAGGGCTGTGGGGGGAGCACCACACAGAAGGTTTTTTACCTTCATCCATAGAATGCATGAATGCAAGAAAAGAAAAACAATCACTCTCAGTGCTCAGAGGTCTTCCACAGAGAGAAATGGCTACACGTCCATACACGGCCCAATGCTTGGAAAATGCAGCCCACCTCAGATGGGGGGGGATCCAATGTGAAACTACAAAGACAACAAATGGGAAGGCGCAAACACCTAGCTCATAACCCCAAAAAAAAATTATTCAAAGACAATGGGGTTTATTTACTAAAGGAAAATCCACTTTGCACTGCAAGTGCACTTGGAAGTAAAGTCGCTGTAGATCCGAGGGGGACATGCAAGAATATAAAAGAACAGCATTTTAGCTTGCACATGATTGGATGATAAAATCAGCAGAGCTTCCACTCATTTCAGATCTACCCCTTAGATTTAGAGCGACTGCACTTTCAAGTGCACTTGCAGTGCAAAATGGATTTGCCTTTTGTAAATAACCCCCTATATAACCAACAGAATGCATACTCACAAAAGTGCATCGTTAAACAACATGTAAGCCAGAAGATGCCATGTGGTGCAAGGTTCAAATGCTCCAACAGCCTCCCATATTCTAGCAAACTAGCCCCTTGCTCAGAGCTGAGAGCCTCCGAAATATGTCTGCTTGCTAGTATACAGGAGGTTGATGGAGCATTAGAACCTTGTACCACATGCCATCTTCTGGCTTGCATGTTGTTTAACACGGCACTTTTGTGAGTATGTATTCTATTGGTTACATTGACTTTGAATAAAACTTTTTTTGGGTAATGCACTAGGTGTTTGCACCATCCCCGTTTGTTGTCTTTATAGAATGTATGAAGGTAAAAAAAACTTCAGCCTTTGCAATCACTTTACCTTTAGTGCATTTATTACTGAAATGTTGTACTTGATAAATTGTTGTGCAAATATCACGTAACATACAAAACATTTGATCTACCACTGTTTTAGTCTCCAGAGTGACTGCTTTCAGAAAATATATCATTTTGGGGGTTTAATTGATCTTCAGCTCTAAAATTACTTAAATAAAATGCAAAGAAAGCTCTGACAGCAATAGGGATACATTCAAGAGCTATTAAAGTGGTTGTAAACCCTAATGCCCATTACACACGATCACATTTTCCATCAACAAATGTTGGATGTGAGGTTGTTGGCGGAAAGTCCGACCGTGTGTACGCTCCATCAAACATTTGTTGTCGAACTTTCCACCAACAAATATTGGCTAGCAGGTTCTCAAATTTTCCGCCAACAAATTTTTGTTGTCGGACTTTACGATCCTGTGTACACAAGTCTGTCGCACAAAAGTCCATGCATGGTCGGAATCAAGTATGAGACTTAAGCGCTTGGTCTTGTAAAACTAGCGTTCATGATGGAGATATCACATGACTATTGAACTTCCTTTTTATCAGCTCGCCGTACGTCTTGTACGTCACTACGTTCGGAATTGTTAGCCAACATTTGTGTGACCGTGTGTGTATGCTAGACAACTGGGAGCCAACAACCTTCTAACAAAATTCCACAGTTTTGTTGTCGGAAAGTGTGATCGTGTGTACGGGGCATTACACAATACTTGTACCTACAGGTAAGCCTATAATAAGGCTTACCTGTAGGTACTGGAAATATCTCCTCAACCTGCACGGTTTAGAAGATATTTACCGTATACGCTTGCGCCAACGTCATCAGTGTATGCCCACTGAAGTAACGGCTCACTCGCGCCGTTTCTTTAGGACCCGCTATGTGACCAGCAGCACCGATGCGCATGAAGTAACGCTGGGAAAGATGTCTGCCATGGGAGTGGAGTGCGGGCGGCACTAAAGAAAGGGCTTGATTGTGCCGTGACCTGGCTCCCGCGCGTGCTGTCAACTCCAGGTAGACATAGAGTGGACAATCGCAGGCTTCATTTGCAGGTAAGTGCAAAATAATGGGCTAGTATCTGCTGCATACCAGGCCATTATGCTTTTACTCTGCAGGGGAATGAAGACGAAGTAAAACCTATCAGGGTTTACTTCCTCTTTAACAGCTTCCTGACCAGCCGCAGCAGTTATACTGCAGCAGGTTGGCTCCCCTGCGCGAGCTGTCGTAGCTATACGTCGGCTCACGGGGTCAGGATAGCAGGCGTGCGGAGTGCCGATGCTCATGGCCGATGGTCGCGATGATCGCTGGCCACGAGCGATCGTGAGCAGGAGAGACAGAACAGGGACGAGTGTGTGTAAACACACTCGTCCCTGTTCTGTTCTATGAGGAATAACAGGTTGTATGTTCCTATCAGCTAGGAACCACAATACGTCACTTCCTCTAGTCAGTCCCCTCCCCCTTCAGTTAGAATCACCTCCCAGGGAACACAGTTAACCCCTTGATCGCCACCTAGTGTTAACCCCTTCACTGCCAGTGACATTTTTACAGTAATCAATGCATTTATATAGTCCGATGTGTCCGCCATAATGTCGCAGTCACAATAAAATTTGCAGATTGCCGCCATTACTAGTAAAAAAAAAATAATAATAAAAATGCTATAAATAGATCCCCTATTTTGTAGATGCTATATCTTTTGCACAAACCAATCAATATACGCTTATTGCAGGTTTTTTTTATCAAAAATATGTAGAAGAATACATATCGGCCTAAACTGAGAAAAAAATTAGCTTTTTTTTAAAAAAAAATGGGGATATTTATTATAGCAAAAAGTACAAAATAGTTTTAGTTTTATTATTTTCGTTTTTTTCAAAATTGAAAATTGTCACTCTTTTTTTGTTAATAGCGCAAAAAAAAACAAAAAAAAATACCACCAAAAGAAAGCTCTATTTGAGGGAAAAAAAGGACGTCAATTTTGTTTAGGTGCAACGTCGCAGGTCCGCGCAATTGTAGGTTAAATCGACACAGTGCCGAATTGCAAAAAGTGCTTTGGTCAGGAAGGGGGTAAAATCTTCCGGTGCTAAAGTGGTTAATGATTGTGCTTATATTTTCAGCATTTTTAGGCTTTAAATGCAATTAAGAAAGAAAAGAAGAAAACTTTTTTTTTTTTTTTGGATCTGCAGAAAGTTATGCCGCGTACACACGGGCGGACTGTATGGCGTACTTAGTCCGTCGAAACACATTTCAGCGGACAGTCCGCTCGTGTGTGGGCTTCAGCGAAAAAATCGGCGTGGGGGTCCCCCCAAGTCCACATCAGACCCTTGTCCGAGCACGCTACCCGGCCGGCCAGGAAAGGGGGGCGAGCGAGCGCCCCCCCCCCCCCCTCCTGAGCCGTACCAGGCCGCGTGCCCTCAACATGGGGGGTGCCTTTGGGAAGGGGGGGCCGCGCGGCCCCCCCACCCCAAAGCACCTTGTCCCCATGTTGATGAGGACAAGGGCCTCTTCCCGACAACCCTGGCCGTTGGTTGTCGGGGTCTGCGGGCGGGGGGCTTATCGGAATCCGGGAGCCCCCTTTAATAAGGGGGCCCCTGGATACCGGCCCCCCACCCTATGTGAATGAGTATGGGGTACAATGTACCCCTACCCATTCACCTGTAAAATAAAAGTACCAAAAAAAACCACAACACACGAGATAAAATATTTTATTGCACAGCTCCGGGGGTCTTCCGTCTTCGGGGGTCTTCTCGCCTGACTCCTCCGCTATCTTCTTGTAGCTCTTTTGCTAGCGGAGGAGTCTGGCTTTCTTCCCCGCCGCTGGCCTCTTCTCCCGACTTCGGGGGTCTTGTCCCCCTCTTCGGTTCTTCTGCCGGGCCACCGCGCCTTCTTATAGCTCTTTTACAGGTCTTCTGTCGTCGCCTTCCGTTCTTCTTCTTCTTCTTCTTCTTCTTCTCCAGGAGATGTTGCCTCGACGATCTCTCCGGCCGGAATGCCAGAGCCGCGCTGCGCGGCCACTTATATAGTGACAATGGGGCAGTGTCACATGGCTTTATGTCACATGGGTTGGTGTCACATGGTGACCCCGCCCCCTTACAATGTCATAGTCCCCATGTGACATCAACCCATGTGACGAGCCCATGTGACATATACCATGTGACACCGCCCCATTGTCACTATATAAGTGGCCGCGCAGCGCGGCTCTGGCATTCCGGCCGGAGAGATCGTCGAGGCAACATCTCCTGGAGAAGAAGAAGAAGAAGAAGAACGGAAGGCGGCGGCGGCGGCGACAGAAGACCGGGCCACCGCCTGTAAAAGAGCTATAAGAAGGTGCGGTGGCCCGGCAGAAGAACCGAAGAGGGGGACAAGACCCCCGAAGTCAGGAGAAGAGGCCAGCGGCGGGGAAGAAAGCCGGACTCCTCCGCTAGCAAAAGAGCTACAAGAAGATAGCGGAGGAGTCCGGCGAGAAGACCCCCCGAAGACGGAAGACCCCCGGAGCTGTGCAATAAAATATTTTATCTCGTGTGTTGTGTTTTTTTTTGGTACTTTTATTTTACAGGTGAATGGGCAGGGGTACATTGTACCCCATACTCATTCACATAGGGTGGGGGGCCGGTATCCAGGGGCCCCCTTATTAAAGGGGGCTCCCGGATTCCGATAAGCCCCCCGCCCGCAGACCCCGACAACCAACGGCCAGGGTTGTCGGGAAGAGGCCCTTGTCCTCATCAACATGGGGACAAGGTGCTTTGGGGTGGGGGGGCACCCCCCATGTTGAGGGCACGTGGCCTGGTACGGCTCAGGAGGGGGGGCGCTCGCTCGCCCCCCTTTTCTGGCCGGCCGGGTAGCGTGCTCGGACAAGGGTCTGTTGTGGACTTGGGGGGACCCCCACGCCGATTTTTTTTCGGCGTTGGGGTTCCCCTTTAAGTCCATACAAGGCGGCGGGACCAGCGACGTCTCCGTCGCGGGCCCCGCCTACCTGGATACCCGCTCGAAATGAGCGGACTTTTCTCCGGGCGGGAAAAGTCCGCTCATTTCAAAAGTAGGGCGGACTGGCACACACACGGGCGGACTGTCCGCTGAAATGCGAGTCCGACGGACAGTCTTTCCAACATTCCGAAAGACTTAGTCCGCCAGACTGTCCGCTGAAAAAGTCCGCTGAAGCCCACACACGAGCGGACTGTCCGCTGAAATGTGTTTCGGCGGACTAAGTTGGGCAGACAGTCCGCCCGTGTGTACGCGGCCTAAGAATGGTGCATGCTCAGAAAGGATTTACACGGCGGAAGGGTGCTTTGCTGTGTATTGGACTTCCTATTTCTAGTCCCGTCGTACGTGCTGTACACGCCATCGCGCAAGCTTTCGTCGGACTGTTTGGGTATCCGTGTGTGGTCAAGTCCGTTCAGTGGAAAGTATGACGGACTGTCCGTCGGATTGTATGACGGACTAAGTACGCCATACAGTCCGCTCGTGTGTACGCGGCATTAGTTTCTCAAAGTATTGAAACTAGAGACATGAAAATTGTATCCTTAGCAGGAGCTCAGCCATGCCAGCCCTCGTTTCTCTCAGTACAGGTTTGCTGTAAATTTGGAGGGCACATTATTGAAATCCAGCCATCCTTTGTTCTTACTGAAAGCCATCTCTGGTCAGCATCCACAAGCGTGAAAGCTTTGAATTAGAAGTATGGAGTTTTAAAGCTGTTCTATATATTTATAGTATATCGGTGGCTATATAGGCGGTAAATCCATGTAGTTTTAATATCTTTTTTTTTTTCAATGCGTTTTTTTTTTGTCCCAAATGCACCTCTTGCCCATCTACATCGTTTAGCATTTGTCCTTCCATCTTGCTAAGCAGCTCCCCTATTATGGCATGGTGTGTTGAACATGATAAGCTATTCATTAAAGTATTGCCTACTGTTATTTTCCTGCTCAGTACCAGCTAGCACATGATCTCTCTCTGCATGAAGACGTTGCACCTCTGACCTCTTTTGTGGCTGTTTCTGGCAGCGGCAGAAAACAAGGTTCACTGAGTTTCTGTAAATCTCTGATTCTGTGTACACAAATCCCCGGCATTTATACTATAGAGGAGGTTTTAAACATCTGCCCAAAAGCATGCACGTCTCAGCGGTTGGCACAAAGCGAGCAGTAATTGCCAGGGTGGGTATGTCAGGCTGTAGCAATAGACGCATGGCTCACAAGAATATACAGTATGTGATAAATGTTAGTGTGAGCTTGCAAATCTGTACATCATTTAAAAAAAAAAAAAAAAAAACACGGTGGGCTAATGCTGCGTTAGAAAATCATAAAAATTGAATATTAAATAAATATAAAGTATAGTGAAATACAAGAAGCTGCCAGCACTAAAAAGTCTAATACAAAAACTCCAAGTAAATATGCATATAGGTGAGTGCAGCGATAAACAACTAGAGCAATTATTTTTTCAAAAATAAAATGTAAAAAAGAAAACTAAAGCAGAGTCCCAGTGCAAAAAAATTATTTTCCAAATTTGCAAGTGATAAAAATAAAATAAAAAATAAAAAAATATAAAAAGAGAAAACTAAAGCAACGTCCCAGTGTAAAAATCTATCCATATATAAAAAAGAGTAAACTTTCATCCATGTGTGATAATGGTGGCGAGTAATAAGAAATCGTGCAGAATCTTCACATAAATGTGCATCCAGATCCACACCTAAGTGAGTAAGTAGCCTGCTTACCAGCTATCTGAGATTACTAAAAAAGCAACCTCACCTAGCATAGGGAACTCGGTCTCCCCAAGAACATTACAGATGTTTGGAACTGCCGCTGGAACAATATCACAAAACAAAAGAAAGTGCTTCCATAGTGCATTAAATTTAAAAGTTTAATGAAAATAATTGAGTTACACTCACGAGATATATGACGTTTAACCACTTCAGCCCCGGAAGAATTTACCCCCTTCCTGACCAGAGCGCTTTTTGCGCTTCGGCACTACGCCGCTTTAACTGACAATTGCGCGGTCGTGTGACGTGGCTCCCAAACAAAATTGATGTCCTTTTTTCCTCACAAATGGAGCTTTCTTTTGGTGGTATTTGCTCACTTCTGAGGTTTTTATTTTTTGCACTATAAACAAAAAAATAGCGACAATTTTGAAAAAAAAAACACATTCTTTTTTACATTTTGCTATATTAAATATTCCCAAAAAATATTTTAAAAAAACTTTTTTTTCCTCAGTTTAGGCCGATACGTATTCTTCTACATATTTTTGGTTAAAAAAAAATGCAATAAGCGTTTATTGATTTGTTTGCGCAAAAGTTATAGCGTTTATAAAATAGGGGATCGTTTTATGGCATTTTTATTGATCATTTTTTTTTTCTAGTAATGGCGGCGATCAGCGATTTTTATCGTGGCTGCAACATTATGGTGGTCGTTGGACACTTTTGACACATATTTGGCCATTGGCATTAATACAGTAATCAATGCTAAAAAAAATTGCAGTGATTACTGTAAAAATGGCACTGGCAGTGAAGTGGTTAACCACTAGGTGGCTCTGTAGGAGTTAAGTGCGTCCTAGGGAGTGATTCTAACTGTGGTGGGGAGGGGCTGTGTGTGACACGTCACTGATCAACGCTCTCGATTACAGGGTACAGATTACAGGCAGTAAGGGGAAACGCTTGTTTGCATTCACATCTCCCCGTTTTTCCTCACCGTGAGACAATCATGGGTAGCCCCGTGGACATCAGGTCCGCGGGACCCGCAATCACGGTCACGGAGTTCCCAGAAGGCGCACGCCCACGAGCTACCTGTTAAAGGGCAACGTACAGGTACGTGATTCTGCCTGTACGTGCCCTTCTTTCCCAGTATATCTGCGTGAGGCAGTCGGGAAGCGGTTAAAAGCGGTACAACCAAATGTCTCATCAATGAGGTCCGCGGCCTCTCCTCAAGCTTCCATTTGCTTCCTTTTTTGTATTGTCCATCAAAACTCTGAAAAAAAAAACGTGATGACGTCACCATTGTAGGCTCCACCCTAAATCTGTACAGAACCGGGGCTGATTTTATAATAAAAGCAATTTTGGGCATGTATAAGACGAGGGTCCCCTAAAGCACCTTTGGGCACTTGTAGGTAAATATTGTCCAATATTTCAAAATAAAAAATAGCATATTAGATGCAATCTGTCCCAGGAGGCATGCTGAAGGCCAACCAGATACCATCTTATGAGTTTTATTCAAAATTCGATTTTGGATACACTTTGTCCCAAACATCGTTTTCCTTGAAATCTGGAGACCACCAGGTAGTGACTCCCGTCAGGAGTGCCTGTTTTCGGGGGAATGAGGATTACGCACCAGGATGCATCCCACTGAGCCTGATCGGGACCAATTGAGACTACAAGCCTAATGCCCCGTACACACGAGCGGACTTTTCAACATCCAAAGTCCGACGGACTGATTCCGTCAGACTATTCGATTGTATGTGGGCTGCAACGGACTTTTGATTCACCAAAGTCTGACGGACTTTAGAATATGGAACATGCTTCAAATTTTTCAGATGGAACTCCGCCGGACCCGGTCCCTTCGAAAAATTCGCTCGTGTGTATGCTATTCCGACGGACTAAAACCGACGCTAGGGCAGCTATTGGCTACTGGCTATGAACTTCCTTATTCAAGTCCAGTCGTACGTCATCACGTTCGAATCCGTCGGAGTTTAGTGTGATTGTGTGTGGCCAAGTCCGCTCAGCCGAAAAGTCCGTCAGAACTCTGTCGGAACTCCGGCAGAACTCCGGCAGAACTCCTTCGGAAGTCTGTCGGACATAAGTCCTCTCGTGTGTACGGGGCTTTACTGACCCACTGTTGTATGACAGGTGGGTCCAACACCATCGGTAAGAGTGCCCATCTTGTATTTGTGGAAGATTGATTACAGGCACAGCTTCAGTCAATTCTTTGTTGCTGCTGGTTTCATTCCTTCATACAGTCCCCTCACCGCCTTGGGATTACTTTATGGGAAGATCTCCTTCCATGCCTCCATATTTGGCACATTAATTGGACAGTTTACAGTGGAAAGAACTGTTGAAAGTCCTCTTTCAAGCATTTATTATATGAGGCTTGCGTTTCACTTTATTGCACATAATTTGTGGGAGTATATATCCCCTTAGTATTCACTACACTAATTTCTTTCTTATTTCATACTTGTATACATATATTGTTTGTATATTTTTAGCGCTACACTGTTTTTCTATATTCGGTTTAGCTTTGTTTGCTTGAGTGTTAGCTGCTGCTTTAATTATAAATTGTGTTTTCCCCTCCCAACTTCTTTTTTTTTTCCAAAACTAGAGCTTTCATTTGGTGGTATTTGAGCACCTCCTGACATTTTTATTTTTTGCGCTATAAACAAAAAAAAAACGTAAATTTAGAAAAAAACAACAACAATATTTTGTACTTTTTGCTATAATAAATATCCCCCCGCAAAAATAAAAAAAAAACTATTTCGTCATCAGTTTAGACCAATATGTATTCTTCTACATATTTTTGATAAAAAAAATCCCAATAAGCCTATATTTATTGGTTTGCACAAAAGTTATCACGTCTACAAAATAAGGGATAGATTTATGGCATTTTTATTATTTATTTATTTTTTTACTAGTAATGGCAGCGATTTTTAGTGGCACTCCGACATTGCGACGGACAGATCGGACACCTACCTGACATTAGACACTTTTTTGGGAACCAGTGACATTATTGCAGTGATCAGTGCTAAAAATATGCACTGTTATTGTACCAATGACACTGGCAGGGAAGGGGTTAAAGCGGAATTCTGGCCGAAATATGACTTCTAAAATAAAAATACCCCTAGAATACTCATGCTTTGTGCAATGTAACAAAGGTATGCTGTAAATTATGCCCTAGTTTTCTTTCTGGGAAGCATTGTTTTCTTACTTTGTGAAGTTCCTGCAAAGCCTGGCCATTTCCAGTGTGGGCATCTGAAACCACAGTGTCCTTCTTCCTGGATTTCGTGCATGCTGGCTACCCAGCATGCACCTGCTGATCTCGCGCATGTGCAGTGGGGTGCAATCTTGGTCAGCTTGCCATGCCAAACTGACCAAGATTTTCCATATACGCCAATGTTAAATGTTACTGGAGCTGCGCCATGCCAAGCTGACCAAGAATATCCATAGACGCCAATGTTAAATGTTACTGGAGCTGCGCCATGCCAAGCTGACCAAGAATATTCATAGACGCCAATATTAAATGTTACTGGAGCTGCGCCATGCCAAGCTGACCAAGATCTCCCAGGAGCCAATGAAAGACCGGAAATGTTGTCCGTGGCTGTGGCCACCTAGAAGAGGAAGTGAAATTAGATATAGGCTTAAATCAGGTAAGTGAACATAAAAAAAAATGGCAATTCGTCTTAAGGATGCACATTAGTGCTGCATGGTGAGGAGTGAAAAATGTGGGTGGAACTCCGCTTTAAAATCAGGGGCGATCAAGGGGTTAAATGTGTTTCCTTAGTGTATCTACTAACTGCATGGGGGACCAGCATAGCAGAAAGACAGGTGTGCTCTCCCCTGTCAGAATAGAGATGTGCCTTGTTTACACAGGAAGATCCCCGTTCTGTCACTACGGGGAATGATCGCAGGTGGCCGGCGGACATTGAGTCCACCTCACCCACTGATTGGCTCCCCCAATGGCCAGTGGGCATGGGTGTACAAGCTGACGAACAATGACGGTGATACGTGGAAAGCAGCCACATTGCCGCAGTACAACTGTGGCAGCTGATCCCTAAGTAATTAAAATTATACTAAACACACACTGTTAACTTTACATTATCCCTTCTCTTTCTGTATGTGGATGATGGCACTGTAATTATTTTAATAAAAAAAAAAAAAACATCTAAGTACGTTTTTTCCTAATCGATATACAGCTGTCACATGACCCAGCTCTTTCACAGCCTGTCTGCAGGGAAACATAAGCAGGAGAAGCTTCTAGTCCTCTGCTGCTGGTCACATGTTCAAAAAAATGAAATAACAGCCTTTGGAATACAGAGTAAGGCCGCGTACACACGGGCGGACTGTTCGCCCAACCCTGTCCGCTGAACAGTGTTTGGGCGGACAGTCCGCTCGTGTGTGGGCTTTCAGCGGACAGTTTCAGCGGACAGTTGGACGGACAAAGTCTTTTGGAAATTCCGAAAAACTGTCCGCTGAAACTGTGTTTGAGCGAACAGTCCGCCCGTGTGTGGGCCTGTCCGCTGTACTTTCGAAATGAGCGGACTGTTCCCGCTCGGAAAGTCCGCCCATTTCGAGCGCGTGTACAGGTAGGCGGGGCCCGCGAAGGATACGTCGCGGGCTCCGCCGCCTGGAATGGGCTTAAAGGGGAACCCCAACGCCGAAAAAAATCGGCGTGGGGGTTCCCCCAAAGTCCACACCAGACCCTTGTCCGAGCACGCTACCCGGCCGGCCAGGAAAGGGGGGCGAGCGAGCGCGCCCCCCCTCCTGAGCCGTACCAGGCCGCGTGCCCTCAACATGGGGGGTGCCTTGGGGAAGGGGGGGCCGCGCGGCCCCCCCACCCCAAAGCACCTTGTCCCCATGTTGATGAGGACAAGGGCCTCTTCCCGACAACCCTGGCCGTTGGTTGTCGGGGTCTGCGGGCGGGGGGCTTATCGGAATCCGGGAGCCCCCTTTAAGAAGGGGGCCCCCGGATACCGGCCCCCCACCCTATGTGAATGAGTATGGGGTACAATGTACCCCTACCCATTCACCTGTGAAATAAAGTACAATAAAAAACACAACACAGAGAAAAAATATTTTATTGCACAGCTCCGGGGGTCTTCTCGCCGGACTCCTCCGCTATGTGTGTGTAGCTCTTTTGCTAGCGGAGGAGTCCGGCTTTCTTCCTCCCCGCCGCCGGCCTCTTCTCCCGACTTCGGGGGTCTTGTCCCCCTCTTCGGTTCTTCTGCCGGGCCACCGCGCCTGGTCCGGTGGCCCGGTCTTCTGTCGCCGTCTTCCGTTCTTCTGTCGCCGCCTTCGGTTCTTCTGCCGGGCCACCGCGCCTTCTTGTAGCTCTTTTACAGGCAGTGGCCCGGTCTTCTGTCGCCGATGTCGTCGCCGCCGCCGCCTTCCGTTCTTGTTCTTGTTCTTCTTCTCCTGGAGATGTTGACTCGACGAGCTCTCCGGCCGGAATGCCGGGGACGCGCTGTGCGGTCACTTATATAGTGACAATGGGGCGGGGTCACATGGTATATGTCACATGGGTTGGTCACATGGTGACCCCGCCCCCTTACGATGTCATAGTCCCCATGTGACATCAACCCATGTGACCAACCCATGTGACATATACCATGTGACCCCGCCCCATTGTCACTATATAAGTGGCAGCAGAGCGCGTCCCTGGCATTCCGGCCGGAGAGCTCGTCGAGTCAACATCTCCAGGAGAAGAAGAAGAAGAACAAGAACGGAAGGCGGCGGCGGCGACGACATCGGCGACAGAAGACCGGGCCACCGCCTGTAAAAGAGCTACAAGAAGGCGCGGTGGCCCGGCAGAAGAACCGAAGGCGGCGACAGAAGAACGGAAGACGGCGACAGAAGACCGGGCCACCGGACCAGGCGCGGTGGCCCGGCAGAAGAACCGAAGAGGGGGACAAGACCCCCGAAGTCGGGAGAAGAGGCCGGCGGCGGGGAGGAAGAAAGCCGGACTCCTCCGCTAGCAAAAGAGCTACACACACATAGCGGAGGAGTCCGGCGAGAAGACCCCCGGAGCTGTGCAATAAAATATTTTTTCTCTGTGTTGTGTTTTTTATTGTACTTTATTTCACAGGTGAATGGGTAGGGGTACATTGTACCCCATACTCATTCACATAGGGTGGGGGGCCGGTATCCGGGGGCCCCCTTCTTAAAGGGGGCTCCCGGATTCCGATAAGCCCTCCGCCCGCAGACCCCGACAACCAACGGCCAGGGTTGTCGGGAAGAGGCCCTTGTCCTCATCAACATGGGGACAAGGTGCTTTGGGGTGGGGGGGCCGCGCGGCCCCCCCTTCCCCAAGGCACCCCCCATGTTGAGGGCACGCGGCCTGGTACGGCTCAGGAGGGGGGGCGCGCTCGCTCGCCCCCCTTTCCTGGCCGGCCGGGTAGCGTGCTCGGACAAGGGTCTGGTGTGGACTTGGGGGGAACCCCCACGCCGATTTTTTTCGGCGTTGGGGTTCCCCTTTAAGCCCATTCCAGGCGGCGGAGCCCGCGACGTATCCTTCGCGGGCCCCGCCTACCTGTACACGCGCTCGAAATGGGCGGATTTGCCTCCTCCTTACGTGGGCGAGTCCGTTCATTTCAAAAGTTGAGCGAACTGTTTGCCCAACCTTGTTCGTCAAACAGTCCGCTCGTGTGTGGGCAAGTCCGCTCATGCAAATTTTGAGCGGACTGTTTGCCCAAACTGTTTGACGAACAAGGTTGGGCAAACAGTCCGCGCGTGTGTACGCGGCCTTAGAATAAATAAATAATATCAATAAACGTTTAAATCGGCATACAAATACACACGATTTTTGGAAAAGTTTTGTGACACCTGCCTTTCCATGCACAAGAAATTCTCCAAAAAAAAATCTCCAACCATGATGAATTCAATAGACACAAGGATTGTTCCCAGCCAAGTTTGTGGGAACTTGGGTGCCCTTATGGAGTATAAAAGCCAAAGCACTACTGACACTGGTACCCGAGAACCTCCCAAGTAATAATTGGAGAAAAGACATTGGGTAGTGGGTGACACCGGCACCACATCCTAATGTTACACACTACACAGGAAAAGGAAGTGGGATTTTAAAGGTGTTGGCCAATGTCAAACAATATTTTAAATGTTTTTACAAAATTTAGTATACCAAACTTCATTAAAACCAATAAAAAAACAGACAAACATATCCAAATACACTACTAAATTGGTTCCATCAGGATCTCTTTGTTGACAGCTTGCAATGGTAACTTCAACGTGTTTCGCCCTGAGCTGCTTAATCAGAAGGAAAAATGCTATCAGAATTAAATTGTATCAAGAAAAACAAACATAAATAACTTAAATCTATACTTGAAATGAATAGAATATACATATGTGTTAAACAGTATGCATCCTCGCTACTTAAGATTTTACATTCCATTCCAAGTAAATGCCCCCCCCCCCTTAATAAAGGGGAAAGAGAGCATCATGCAGGGAAGACACATGATTTAAACGTTTCTTCATGTGGGCCCCAAAATGGTCCAAAGGCAGTATCTAGTGAACCATAGTAGAGGTACAAAGAACCAGACTAAACCCCCCCCCCAAAAAATGAATAAACAAAAATACAATAATAAATTAGGGCGGCACAGTGGTGCAGTGGTTAGCACTCTCACCTAGCAGTAAAAAGGGTCTCTGGTTCAAATCCCAACCACGACACTACCTGCCTGGAGTTTGCATGTTCTCCCTGTGCCTGCGTGGGTTTCCTCCGGGTACTCTGGTTTCTTCCCACAATCCAAAGACATGCAGGTAGGTTAATTGGATTCTGTCCAAAATTGTCCCTAGTATATGAATGGGGACCTTGGATTGTGGGCTCCTTGAGGGTAGGGACCAATGAGAGCTTGCAATCTACAGGGATAGAGACAATTGTAGACACTCACTCAGGATGGACTGGTGTCTTTATTCAACCTTACTATGTAACTATATGTAAATTCTCCAAATAACTATCCATATATTTATTTAGATAGTATCAAATGTTGAGGTTATCATTGTAAGCTGTCAATAAAGAGATCTACACAAAAGAGTATTGTAGTATAATTGAATATGTTTGTCTATGTTTTTTTATTGGTTTTAATGAATTTGGGTCTAATAAATCTTGCAAAAATATTGTTTGACCTTGGTTGATACCTTTAAAATCCTGTTACCTTTTCTTGTGTAATAAGTAATAATTAGAACTGAGCCTGGAAATAAGTTTTTGTAATAGAACATAGTCAGGAAAAAAAAAAGGATGAACCAGGGCCAGGAGGGCATTAAGAATATGGGATAAAGGGTCAATGAATGACACAAAGGTGCCCACACATGCATCAAAATGTATTAATATGATCATTCAATCCCACGGGTCATCATCATTCACGGAAAATACTCTGTGCTCTTTGGAAGATCGTATAACTAGAAGGTAAGTCAAAGTTTTGTTTTTTTATTATTATTGGGGAATGGGTGGACAACAGGTTGTGGAAGGATGGTTAACATTTGCCTGGAGAAGTTACAAAAATATTACTTGTGCAACCCAACAATTATGCTCTTCACTTCTAATACAATAGGAAAAAATGCAGCACTACCTACGTGAATTATTAACTGGTGTTCAATCAATGTAATTAAGGAACACCAGTTATTATCTCACATAGGTAGCACTTCATTTTTTCCTTTTATATTGATTATAGTTGTGGGGACACATGTCAATGGTGGCAGCATATATTTATATTTTGAGAGGTGATTGCATGGTAGTTTTCGCTTTTGCATTTTTTCTTCACTTCCAAGCGATGTCAAATTGGAGGGGTATCATTTAAAATTGTTATTAAATATAGCCAATACAATCCTTTAATATAAGTTTTCTTCAATAATAGCGGGTTTGTTTTATTAAAGCACAAATAATTTAGTAGTGTTTTTAGTTATTTGTAGTCATTAGAATACCCCTAACGCAATTGAAGCTTATGTTCATTGTGTTTTATTAAGCTCAATAACCTGTTATTTAAAGAATTTTCACAGTGTGATTCTGTTCAAACAAATGTAATCCTTAAAACGGTGCTTTGGAGATCGCTAAAGTTTAATACGGCAATATACAGTATTTCCTTATTTAACCTAACAGTCATTTGAGAATACCGAATTTTTGCTTTTTAAAGACTATCCAGATTATTATTCTCAAAAGAGTAGTTCAGTTTTAGCTTTTGCTCTGTCTTTTTCTAAGAATGGTAATCTACTTTCCATCTGTATACCATGCAGTACAGTCACAGTGACAAGGTGATACAGTGGTATTATAGAATTTATTGGTAGTCCATTATGTCACCAGATGGTAAGTAAAGGTGTAGATACAGAGCTGTACTGTATATCAGAAAATGCTTTTATAATTTTTGGGATTTTTGGGCGCTGCTTCTTAGATATGTTTTTAGGTACATGCAAATTTAGATGTTTTTGCTGTGAGACTTTGAGGCTTAAGTCCCGTACTCAGGATCGGAGATTCCGCCAGCAAAAGTCCAATGTGAGCTTTTGGTCGGAAAATCGGACCGTGTGTATGCTCTATTGGAATTCCCGCCAGCAAAAGATTGAGAGCAGATTCTCAATTTTTTGGTCGGAAAAAGTTCTGATTGGAAATTCTGATCGTCTGTACCAATTCCGCAAAATTCCTACGCATGCTCGGAAACAATTTAACGCATGCTCTGAAGCATTGAACTTCATTTTCTCGGGTCATCGTAGTGTTGTACCTCACCTCGTTCTTGACTGTGGAAAGTTCAGAGAACTTTTGTGTGAACGTGTGTATGCAAGCCAAGCTTGAGCTGAATTCCTTTGGAAAAACCATCCAAGATTTTTCCGTCCGAAAGCCTAAGTTTACGTCGATAAAAAATAAAAATAAAGAAGAAGTACAAGGGACATTTCTTATCTTCAGTGACATTTGCTCCTTGTGCTGCTATGTCTCAGTTTAACAGAAATCTTCCTGCAATGCCCGCCACCGCTCCTCCCCTGACCACTGCAATCTTCCAGTGGAGGTTAATAGAACTAAGGGAGCTGACACAGGCTCTCATCTAGAGTGCCAGACTATGCCCATCCTTTCTGCCCAGCTGTTCCACTACTTCTGCTTCTTTGAATAAAAACCTGATCTATGAATGGAGGATGGGTGGATGATTGATATCTCTGCCCCTCCATTCATAGATGGTGTTTCTCTTATAGAAGATGTAATATGGCTTTTATGAGTGGAGCAGCTGGGGGCAGAAAGAGTGGGCATAGTAGGATACTCTTGATGAGAGCATGTGACAGCTCCCTTTGTTCTATTAACCAACCTCTGCACTGGAGGTTAAAAGTGGCAAGGGTGGGGGACATCAGAAGAGGAGGTTTCTGCTAATAAACAATATGATTATAAAAGAGAAGTGCGGGAATGAAAAAAACAAACAAATACATGCTTGCCTAGACAGCAGCATCCATCTGGTTCTACATGGAGAACTGAGTGAAACACCACAAATTTCTGTTCTCTGGTCCACTCTGAGCACAGAGGGGCGTCTCTTAGTCTTCGGCTCTCTGCTCTGCCCCTCTAATGCTCACTGGAGTGATGGGATGTGCTACTAGCTCAGGCTCTCACCTGGCAGTCAGGAATCTGGGCAGATCCCAACATTAATATTGGGATTCCTGCAGAGACTAGACTTGCCCTGTGATGTCTGGATCATAACAGTGCAGAAGTAAGTACACTTTTGCGACCCACAGTAGAAGAATGGGCAAAAGAGCTTTGGCCATACGTCCCCCTGATGAAGGGAGCACTTTGAACAACCTGAAACGTGGTGGCTGTAGTTAATTTTATTTTAGCTGTGCTGATTAAATACATTATTTTTTGGATGCTGAAATAGTGGTGCAGTCCCCATGATTACAAGGCTTTGTTGATGAACAAGGATTATGCGCTATCCTATAAAAAGCGTAATATTCTCAATATTATAATATGAAGGCTGTACTGAACATTTTATATCTTACAGGGTTTCACAGGCTGAGAGTTTGATTGCTTCCCCCTGCTTCTGGAAGAAGTTTCCAGAACATAGGTCTGAGAGAGTCAAATGACCAGCCTGAATATTTATCATGCCCTAGCCAATCCATGGAGGGAAGTGTGCAGAAGGTGGCCAGGGAGGTGATAAATAGTGTGGAGCCCTATAACGAGTGTTCTTTCCTTCTCTAGGAGGGTTCCAAAGCCTCTGGGGCTGCTGCTCCTCTGAGGCTGCTCCTCTGGAGAACATAAAACATTCTATTGGGGAGCTAGCTGTGGGACTTCACCTTATGGGATCTGGTCTAGAGAGGGATTGACTCCCTCACTGCCAAGTATCTGGAGGAAGCTGGGAAGTGTGCAGCTGTCCTTGGGATTACTGACTCTGAATTATGATCCCTGCTGATCATGTGATGTAAGTGCCAGAGGCAGCTATGGACTGAGATGGCTCTCATAGAAACTCAGAGTACTAGCCATACCCCTGAGTTCTCAGAATTTGTGCATGGGAGCTTGGAGAAGAGTGTCCTCCTGTTATTGTGCTGCATTTATGGAGTATCCCATGCCTTAACCCCTCGCCTGTTTAAAGTTTTTCAAACTATATATATCAAAACTACATCCCTTAGGCCGCGTACACACGCGGGGACTGTTCGCCCAACTTTGTCCGTCAAACAGTTTCGGCAAACAGTCCGCTCAAAATTAGCATGGACGGACATGGCCACACACGACGGACGAACAGTTTGCTGAAACCGTGCACGATGACGTGAACGGCACGTACGACGGGACGAAAAATACGACGTCCTATACATTGCATTATAACTTTCGGCGTGTAAATCCTTTCTGAGCATGCGCGGAACTTAGTTTGTCGAACAAGCCTACACACGAGGGAACTGTTCGCTGAAACAAGGTTTCAGCGGACAGTTTTTCGGAAATTCCGAAAAACCTTGTTCAGCAGACTGTCCGCTGAAACTGTCCGCTGAACGCCCACACACGAGCGGACTGTCCGCTGAAACCTTGTTTCGGCGGACAGTTTCAGCAAACAGTCCCCGCGTGTGTACGCGGCCTCAGAGTTATTGGAATTTGTGTGCATGAACTGGTGCTTGTGGGGACAGGCAGCCTCTGTACTGTTTGGGAAGAACCAGCTATTACCAACGGCCCCTATGGGGTAGCGCTACATAAGTCTTCTTTTTCTTTGCAAGGAAATAATGGATTCCAAGCAGAAGCCACATGCTGTCATTGAGTTCTTGATGAAGGAGGGGTACAGGCTGTGCAACATCCACAGAAAGCTACAGAATGTTTATGAAAATGACATCATTGACAAGAGTCGCCAAAGACATTGTTTACAGAGATGACACCATTGACAAAAGCATTCTGTAGGCTTCTATGGATGTTGGACAGCCTGCACTCCTCCTTTGTCAACTAAATGATGGCACGTTACTTCTGCATGGAATCCATTATTTACCTTATTTACCTGCAATGAAAAATAATAAGAAGAATATTTACTATAGAGCAGGGGTCTCCAAACTTTCTAAACAAAGGGACAGTTTATTTACCTTCAGACTTTAGGGGTGTCGGACTGTGGCCACCAGAATTACAAAATACCCCAGCATCATTGGGCGTAAACAATCCCACATCATTGATGTCATTGGGAGGAACTGTGCCCCATCATCAATGTCATTGGTACAAATTGTGCCCCATTATTTGTGTCATTGGCAGGAATTGTGCACCATCATTGGTGTTTTGGGGAGGAATTGTGCCCTTCATTGGTGTCACTAAATAAAGTAGTGCCCCAAGGGCCAGATAAAAGAAAGTAAAGGGCTGCATCGGGCCCCTGGGCTGCAGTTTGGAGACCACTGCTATAGAGGAAGAACGTGAAATTTTGAAAGACCTATGTATGTTATTTAACCGGTTCCCGACCAGCGCACGATGATGTACGTCGACAGAATGGCACGGGCAGGCATATTGGCGTACAGGTACGTCCAATCTTCAATGCCGCCCTGCCATCGGGAGCGCGCCGCCAGCGGCGCGCTCCCACGCTGGTCGGGACCCCCATGAGTCCGGTCGCGGGACCCGCAGACTCGATCGCCGCGGGCATACCCGCGATCGTCTCACGGGACGGCTGAATGGAGGAAATGCCGTGTAAACAGCATTTCTCCATTCTGCCTTGCAACTAGTGATGCTGATCTCTGCTCCATGTGATTGGAGCAGAGATCAGTGTTCACTAAATGAAAGCCCAACCCCCCACAGTTAGTAACACACCCCTAGGAACACTTAACCCCTACACTGCCACCCACTGGTTAACCCCTTCACTGCCAGTGTCATTTACACAGGAATCACTGCATTTATATAGCAGTGATTACTGTATAAATGACAATGGTCCCAAAAATGTGTCAAAAATGTCCGATGGGTCCCCCACAATGTCGCAGTCACAATAAAAATCACTGATCGCCGCCATTACTAGTAAAAAAAAAAAAAAAATATTAATAAAAATGCTATAAAACTATCCCTATTTTGTAAATGCTATAACTTTTGCGCAAACCAATCAATAATCGCTTATTGCGATTTTTTTTTTAACCAAAAATATGTAGAAGATTACGTATCGGCCTCAACTGAGGGGAAAAAAATGTTTTTTTATATATTTTTGGGGGATATTTATTATAACAAAAAGTAAAAAATAATGCATTTTTTTCAAAATTGTTGCTCTATTTTTGTTTATAGCGCAAAAAATAAAAACCGCAGGGGTGATCAAATACCACCAAAAGAAAGCTCTATTTGTGGGAAAAAAAGGACATCAATTTTGTTTGGGAGCCACGTCGCACGATCGCGCAATTGTCAGATAAAGCGACGCAGCGCCGAATCGCAAAAAGTGGTCTGGTCTTTGACCAGCAAAATGGTCCGGTCTGTAAGTGGTTAAAAAGTTATGCTCACTTTTGCATTACTTCAGTACAGCCCTCAAATAATATTTTTGAGTAATATTCTCATTTGTGGTGCATGGACTGTGCATCAAATATGTAATATCACAAACTAGTGGGCTGTTTGAAAACAGGGAAATAAAAAGAAACAGTGCAAACAAATGTAACTTTGGATAGACAGCAGTATAAATACTCCAATGCTTCCGAGACCGAGACATTGTGCATTATACATTCTATCAATGAGCTCTCGGTTTGCGAGAAAGCAGCTAATAAACAGCTAGATAATCATTTGCCGCTTTATACTGTAAATAGCCATAGGAACACCGTATATTATATTTATGCCGAAATCTAAGCTTTTTTCTACTCAAAAGCAAATATGGGAAAAGCCTGAGATAGATTTCTGCCAGCCAATTTGTTCTCAATAAAACACTTGTCTTGTACACCTGATTGTGTGCTGTGCACGGCTCTCTGCGATGTTATCAGTGCACGGAGCAGCACAAAACTCCTTTAGAGTAATTTTCCATCTACTTGAGCTGCCAGTTTTGGATGGGATCATGATTGATGGTAATATTACAGTATGTCACGGTGTAATTCTATACTGTGATGCAAAATTGAGTATTGCTACTGTTGTTTTATCCTGTTTGCTGCCATATGACAAGGTCTATTGTGCATTGTGCTAGAGCTCATTCTCCCGCTCACACTGTGTACTGAAGTGTAATTATGACTTGTCTAATGTGTAAGACAAAGCTGTAACTGAAATAAATCCTGCAAGTGTGTTTGATTTATGAGTGTCGTTGTAGTTTTTGTATTCTTAATCTGCTTTTTTTTCCCCCTTTGCCCCCAGAAAAAATTAAATAAAAAATCCTGTGTTGCTGACTTCTGGTGCATCTTTGACTAGTGGACACCTACCTTAGTTTATTTGTGAAACATCAATAAAGTACTGAAACTTTATACATATATTTTTAATTTAATATGGTAAAAAAGATTTTTTTATTACCTCAAAAAGATATAACATGTTGCATATTTTTTTTTTTTCATTTTTATAAGCCAGCAGATGGAGCTTTATGCCGCGTACACACGATCAAACAAGCGGGTGGAAAAGTCTGGCAAACTGAAGTCCGCCAGACAATCCCCCCGTGTGTAGCCTCCGGCATACTTTTTTGACCCGAAAGTACGGCGGACTTAGAAAGTAGCTTTGCACTCCAATCTTCCCGCCGGACTCGCATTTCGGACAATCCGGCCGTGTGTGTGCCAGTCCGCCGTACTTTTGAAATGAGCGGACTTTTCCCGCCTGGAGAAAAGTCCGCTCATTTCGAGCGAGTCTCCAGGTAGGCGGGGCCCGCGAAGGAGACGTCGCTGGCCCCGCCACCTGGTATGGACTTAAAGGGGAACCCCAACGACGAAAAAAATCGGCGTGGGGGTCCCCCCAGGTCCACATCAGACCCTTGTCCGAGCACGCTACCCGGCCGGCCAGGAAAAGGGGGGACGAGCGAGCACCCCCCCCTCCTGAGCCATACCAGGCTGCGTGCCCTCAACATGGGGGGTGCCTTGGGGAAGGGGGGGCCGCGCGGCCTCCCCACCCCAAAGCACCTTGTCCGCATGTTGATGAGGACAAGTGCCTCTTCCCGACAACCCTGGCCGTTGGTTGTCGGAGTCTGCGGGCGGGGGGCTTATCGGAATCCGGGAGCCCCCTTTAATAAGGGGGCTCCCGGATACCGGCCCCCCACCCTATGTGAATGAGTATGGGGTACAATGTACCCCTACCCATTCACCTGTAAAATGAAGTACAAAAAAAAAACACAACACACAAGATAAAATAGTTTATTGCACAGCTCCGGGGGTCTTCCTTCTTCGGGGGTCTTCTCGCCGGACTCCTCCGCTATCTTCTTCTAGCTCTTTTGCTAGCGGAGGAGCCCATCTTTCTTCCTCGCCGTGGCCTCTTCTTCCGACTTCTGGGGTCTTGTCCCCCTCTTCGGTTCTTCTGCCGGGCCACCGCGCCTTCTTATAGCTCTTTTACAGGCGGTCTTCTGTCGCCGCCGCCGCCTTCCGTTCTTCTTCTTCTTCTCCTGGAGATGTTGACTCAACGCTCTCTCCGGCCGCAATGCCAGGGACGCGCTGCACGGCGACTTATATAGGGACAAGGGGCGGGGTCATCGGTTGATGTCACATGGGTTGATGTCACATGGGTTGATTTCACATGGCGACAGTCCCAGCATCCTCCGACTGTGACATCGTAAGGGGGCGGGGTCACCATGTGACATCAACCGATGACCCCGCCCCTTGTCCCTATATAAGTCGCCGCGCAGTGCGTCCCTGGCATTGCGGCCGGAGAGAGCGTCAAGTCAACATCTCCAGGAGAAGAAGAAAAAGAACGGAAGGCAGCGGCGGTGGCGGCGGCGGCGACGACAGAAGACCGAGCCACTCAAAAATGATGCATCTCAAAAATGAGAATAGCATCAAAAAGTTATTAGAATATCATCAAAAGAGTCCTGACCAAGTATTGCATACATACTATACTGTACATGGGCATACTTCTCGGTAAGCCAACAATTCTCTATTAAAAATCCTTTTTTATTGGTCTTATGTAATATTATAATTTTCTGAGATACAGAATTTTGGGTTTTCACTAGCTGTAAGCCATAATTATCAAAATTAAAAAGAAAGAAATTATTAAAAGATATCACTCTGTGCAATAAATCTATATAATATACAAGTTTCACTTTTCGAAATTAATTACTGAAATAAATTACATTATTGATGATATTCAAATTTTTGGATATGCACCTCTATACTATTGTGCTCTGGAGGAAACCTTTGACACAAATCAAATGCATACAGTTTTTTTTTGGTATGCATATGGTAAAAACAGATAAGCAATAACAGATAAAAAACGTATTCAAGAAAATTTTTTATTGGCAAATATAAATGACCAAAACAATTATAATAAACACACTTACATCTCCGTAAGTATAAAGAGTGGGCATCGTGGCCTCCGCTCAAAAATGAAAAGTGGGTGACTCACCAGATAGTTAGCCCCCATTCACACCGGTGAAACTCGTTATTTGATTTGACAGGTCCACATGGCATGACAAATCTCAACCTGTTGTCGGCAATAGAACTGTTCAAATTGGTGTGATGCCGACTTTGAGGTGCTGCACCGATTTGAAAAAAAAAAGTTCCTGCACTACTTTTTACGGGTGAGACTTGCATAGACATCTGTGCATGAAGTCACACAAATGTTAGCCAAATCGCACTGACCTGTGGATTTGAAATCATGCGATTTCAAGTGCAGTCGCATGATTTCAAAGTCAGATTCAGTGTGAACGGGGGCTAAAACCTGATGTATAAAAGAGGTCTATGTGTGCTTTGATAAAATGACATCATGTGGATTTAAGTGCTAAATAAGCAATCCTGCTGTGTCAATCAGAAAATCCATTGAAGGAAAATCATGACCAGGGCTTTTTTTTCTATTCGACACTGCGCTTATTTAACTGACAATTGCACAGTCATGCAATGCTGCACCCAGATTACATTTATGTAATTTTTCACACAAATAGAGCTTTCTTTTGGTGGTATTTGATCATCACCACTGCAGTTTCTTTTTTTTGCAAAATAAGTGAAAAATCCGGAAATTTTATTTTTTATTTATTTTCTGCTATAAAACATATCCAGGAAAAAAATGTAAATGTAAAAAATGTAAAAAGAAACAAAGTTATAGTGTCTGGTATAGATACTAGAATTATTTTATTTTACTAGTAATGGCGGTGATCAGCAACTTATAGTGGGACTGTGAGAGTATGGCAGCCAATCTGACACTAACTGATGCTGGCTGGGAGGTACGTTAACTAAATGACACTGACATCAATAGTGACACTAATACAGTGATCAGTGCTAATACTGTCCACTGTCACTGTACTAATGACATTTGTTAGGAAGGGGTTAACATCTAGGAGCGATCAAGAGGTTAAATGTGTGCCTACCTATGTGTAATGTGTGTTATGTGGTGTTTACTAAGCGAGCTTGCTGTTTTTTTCCCTGCTTTGTGAGGAATAAAAAAACAGCAAGAGTGCCTATCAGTATTCAGAGCTCTGTGTTATTTACAGCACAGAGCTCCCTACTCTCCCTACAGCTTGTAACTAATCATAATCACAGCAAACCCAGGGCTGCAGGAGCAGATGTGCGCCCCCCCCCCCCCACCCGTAAGTGCTGGATCATGTATCAGATACGTGATCCAGAGCAGAGAGGCTGCTTTGCTGCAGTACTTCTAAGTGAAGTGGTTAAAATACATTTTATAAAAAACTGATTAAAGCAATCAACATCAGTATCCCTTTAGCTCCTCCCTATGCGTTTCACCCTACAAGATGTCATCAGTAGCCAGGGAGACTGAGTTACTCAGCAACTTAAATATCACTAAAACATTCAAATCCCTCTTCTATTAGAAGTGCAACAAACCCACCCACTTAAAGTGCACTAAAATCAGATCAGAACAACCATTGTAATATATACATTAAAAAATTTAAAAAAATAAACATAAAAAACAATTCACCTATTTTCTAAATAATAATACTGTATACAGCATATGACCAATACAATACATAGTTTAAATCTTAAGGAATACAACAAATAATAATTTCTGTACACATTTACTTATCAATCAATCGTATATATTAAACAGTAACCTACTTACCACTCATATTATTTATTGTCTGTAAAAAAATCACATGCCATGCTATAGTTAGTCCGAATGGGGTTTAAGTTCTCAACTCATAAATCCACCTTGTTTCACACCTTCAGACTTTTTACATTAATATAGTTCACATGAGTGTGATTTGAGGCCAGTGCCCACATCCCAAAACAATACATAGAAAACAATTTGTCCTTGATGTATGGAACTTTACTGCACCAAATGCAACACAAAACCCCAATAAGTATGAAAACAATACCTTAACATCTTTATTGTTCAAACAATTAAAACTACAATACAAAATATCAAGTATAGAAAAAGACCACACTCTCCTCAACAATAGAATCATTTTGATGATACAAATGTATACGTTGTATTAATTCTCTCCAAATCGTTTTAAGTATCACTCTCCACTAGGGACATATATTGAACCTAATGCTTAGTGAGAGATCTGTTGCCTATAGCGACGAGCCCACGGTTTGAGTCGAACGTAAATTTGACTCGAACATCGGGTGCTTGTTTGTTCTAAAATGAACCGAACATATGGGGTGTTCACGAAAAATTTGTGTGCCGCGGATTCCCCATAATGCAATGTGAGATTGCAGTGCATTGCTGTATGATGATTAGCCAAATCATACACCTGAACAGTATGCTTTTTGCCAATTATAGCATGCTCAGCTGAGAGAACCATAATTGACCAAAGGCAGGGTGCCTTTGGCAAATCATGGCTCAGGGGGACGAAGTCCATGCCCAACACTATATAAGGCTGCTTACAGACCGGCCGTGTGTAGTGTTGTTGGCGTGGGCAGAGAGATAGCTTAAGTTAGATTAAGCAGACAGGTTATTCAGTTAGTGGCAGTGCATTTGAGATCCAGTGTAGCCTACATCTACATTGCATTCCGTGGTGTACAGTTGCTAATACAGTGCAGGCAGTGCACACAGTATCTAATAGAGTGTGTAAAGTTTCTAATACACTTCTGGTGGTGTACACAGTATATAATACAGTGCAGGTGGTGTACACACTATCTAATATAGAATGTAAAGTTTCTAATACACTTCTGGTGGTGTACACAGTATATAATACAGTGCAGCCATTGTACAGTTGCTAATACACGTCAGGCAGTGTACACAGTATCTAATACAGTGTGGTATGGTGTTGCAAAACATAAAATACATCATGTCCAGAAGGCCACCAAGGAGAGGCAGACGCTCACATGCCACTAAAAGAGGGCAAGCAGCATCTGTGTCTACAGCCAACAGTGGTGGTCGTGGACATGGTGCATCCTCTACAGGTGGCCGTGGGGCATGCTTGTCCTTTTTTGCTGCTGTTGGCTGTGTTATTGAGCCACAACATGCAGAAGAGTTGGTGGAGTGGCTAACAAAGCCATCCTCATCTTCCTCATCGTCTGTCACCCAGGCTCAGAGTAGTTTGCCTTCCAATGCAGTTGCCAAAGAGGCCTATTCCACCGGCTCCTTGTCCACAGTCACTCCTTCCGTAGCCCTTCAATCATGCATGGAGAAGTCCCAAGAATTTTTCGACCCAGTGCTAGTTATATGCTGCTGGAGGATGCATAGCGATTTTAAGGCCCCGATGTTGGATCCCAAGGTTGAGGAAGGGAGTAATGTGAGCCTAGAGAGGGGGTGCCACAGAAGGACAAGAAACTGGCAGTCATGTTTCACAGCAGGACCCGTTCCAACACGAGTATCTGTGAGGGGTTACACTGTTGTGGCACCGCCACCACCCAAGGCCCAATTTTTCTGCCAGTTTACCAGGGGCATGTAATTACAATTCTCTTAGATTGTAAGCTCTAAGGAGCAGGGCCCTCTGATTCCTACTGTATTAAAGTGTAGTAAATTGTATTTGTACTGTCTACCTTCAAGTTGTAAAGCGTTAAGTAAACTGCTGGCGCTATATAAATCCTGTATAATAATAATATTTCACAGCAGGGCCCGTTCCTCTGCCCAACAAGAGTAACTGTGAGGCTTTACAGTGTTCTGGTACCACCAACACCTAAGGCCCAATTTTCTGCAGAGTATATAGGGCCGTATAGTATATATGGTACTGTTCAGAGTATATAGTGCCTGGGGACCCCCACACCATTTTTTAAAACATTTGGGTGCAGGCTCCCCCTTAACATCCATACCAGACCTGAAGGCCCTGGTATGGATTTTAGGGGGGACATCCATGCAATTTTTTGGTGATATTTTTGGTATTTTTATCTATATTGCCAGGATCCGACAATACATTACAGCCGCGAGCAGTTTTGAATTTTGTGGCAGGCGACGTGGCATAGCGAAAATCTTCATCTGGGGACAGGCGACATGGCGAATGACAGTCTGCAACATGTGGCAGGTGACGTGGCAAGTGACAATCCGCAACGTGTGGCAGGTGACATGGCAAGTGATAATCTGCATCATGTGGCAGGTGATATGGCAAGTGACAATCTGCATCTGGTGACAGGCGACATGGCAAGTGACAATCTGTAACGTGTTGAAAGTGACATGGAAGGTGACAGTCCGCAATGTATGGCAGGTGATGTGGCAAGTGACAATCCACAAAGTGTGGCAGGTGACGTGGCAAATGACAATCCGCAATGTGTGGCAGGTGACGTGGCAAGTGACAATCTGCATCTGGTGACAGGCCATGTGGCAAGTGACAATCTGCAACGTGTGGCAGGTGACGTGGCAAGTGACAATCCACAATCTGTGGGAGGTGAAATGACAAGCCACGTCACATGTGGCAGGTGACAATCCGCAACGTTTGGCAGGTGATGTGGCAAGTGAAAATCCGCAACCCATGGCAGGTGATGTGGTGAGTGTCAATCCGCAACATGTGGCAGGCAACGTGGCAAGTGACATGCTGCATCTGGTGGCAGACGACTGTGGCAAGTGACACGCTCAGGGCTCCCACTGATTCTGCATTATGGTGAGTTGAACTGTTTCATTTTATATAACAATGTAATAGAAATAATGCGCTTCAATCACCCTGACATCATATCAACCATGGTGCTGGGAGGATTGAAGCGCCAACACCAGCCATTGACCTGACAAATAGCCCACAAAAAATCTCTTAAACCCCGGCCCCCCACCCACCCCCGGGACTTGGCGCAATTGTTTTCCACGCAGCCTGTTCCCAGTGCAAAAAGGTTGAGGACCGCTGTTCTAGTACACCTAATGCCATGTACACATGACCGGACTTTCTGGCAGAAAAGGTCCGACAGTCTTACGACGGACTTCTGAACGAACAGACTTGCCCACAAAACGAAGTCTGTTCGTTTTGAACGTGATGATGTATGATGGGACTAGAAAAGGAAGTTCAATAGCCAGTAGCCAATAGTTGCCCTTGCGTCGTATTTGGTCCATTGGACCAGCATACAGACGAACAGTTTTCCTGATAGGAATTGAGTCCATCAGACAGATTTGAAACATGTTCTACTTCTAGGTCCGTCTGAATTATTTAAGAAAAACGATCGGATTATCGCACACACAATCGGATTATGTGACAAAATGATTCTGTCTGACCTATTCTGCCAGAAAATCCGGTCGTGTGTATGCAGCATAAGCCCTTGTACACACGGTCCGAGAATCCGTCGGAATGTGTCCTATCGGACCGTGTTGTCGGATAATCCGACTGTGTGTGGTATGCATCGGACTGATTCCGTCAGAATATCCGTCGGACCCAATTTTCCAACTTGTTGGAAATATTTTCCGACAAATTGTTCCTATTGGACCTACTCCGATCATGTGTAGAGAATTCCGATTGGACAAAGTACCACGCATGCTCAGATCAAATTCCTACACCAAAGCTATTGGCTACTAGCCTGAACGTAGTCCCGTCGTAACGAAATAACGTCATCACGTTCTGAATGATCGGATTTTCCGACAACTTGGTCCGACCGTGTGTATGCAACAGTTTCGGACACAATCCGTCGGACACAATCCGTCGGACAAAATCCAACGGATTTGGTTGGCAGAATGTCCGACCGTGTGTACAGGGGCTAACACTACCCTTTCCCCAGACAGACAATACTGCTGTCCAAAAATGGGTTCCTCCATCTATAGTGGAGACACCCTAACAGAGAAAGTGTATTCCTGGCTGGATAACCAGGTGAAAAAAAAAAAGAATACTAATGCAGCCATCACATTAAGGAACTGGTAAGCTGCAATATAAGACACTATTGTTTTGGGGTTTAATACTGCTTTAAGGAGTCAAAAAAGCCCTCCGCACAGATTAATTTGGCGATTACTTTAGAACATTTCCCATCATAACCAAAATAGTTATACAGTCTCAGAAGGTGCTTACCAATGGTATCGTTTCCTCGGTGTGATTTTCAGCAAAAAAAAAAAAAAAGGCAATATTTTACTTCCTATATTCGCTGGTAAACTGATTTCTAAAGAACAAAAAAAAATGAAACACAAACATTTTCACTGAATGTTGAATTTTTATGCTAATAAATATGATGTACCTTCTCGAGTTGTGTGAAATGAAGTGAAGATTCTCAATATGGTGTCACATGTGCACGGAGCCTGTAGCGATTGTAACAGGTGTTGTAGGACTGAACTTGACAAGAAGGTCATCACATAACATTGAATACCTAAAATACACATTGACTAAAATTTACCAGCTCGGTGAAATAAAATGATGACAGATTAAATGTGTTAAAGGAGAACTCAAACCGAGATAAAATTCATCAGTAATAATTCATAATATCAGGTTGTGTGCCCAACCTTGTTCTTATTTTGATGGCGAGCATTCAAAGTAGCTGCATTGGTAACAAATGATTTATTTTATCCATTTACTGATCTGTCCAGGGCCGCCAATCCGGGGGCAATCCTCCTGCACCAGGCCCAGATTCCATTCGTATGGACCTAGGGGGCAGAGATGGAACTTTTATTTTCCATGGGGCAAAGGCAGAGTATTAATGCAGACCACGGCTGCTTTCAGCAGCAGGTGGAGTGATATTAAGTGACTCGGCTTCCGACAGTCACTATGCACATTACATAATCCTGACATCTGCACTGAGTAAATTACATACTCCTGACACCTTCACTCTGTAAATTGCATGCTCCTGATCACTGCATCCTGAACATAACATACTGCCAATCCCTGTACTCTAAATTACATACTCCTAATCCTTGCACCCTTTTAATTACATACTCCTGACCCCTACACCATTTTAATTGCATACTCCTGACCCAAGCACCCTGTCAATTACATACCCGTCACCCCTGCACATTACATACTCCTGATCCCTGCATGCAGAACATAACATACTCCTAATCCATGTTCTCTGTAAATTACATACTCCTGACACCTGCACCCTGTAAATTACATAGTCCTGTTTCCTTGTACATGACATACTCCCCATGCATCTTGTAATTTATATACTCCTTATGCCCTGTACACATGGTCAAACTTTCCAATGCAAAATGTGCGATCGGATCATGTTGTCGGAAGAGCCAATCTTGTGTGGGCTCCATCTGACTTTTTCTGTCGGAATTTCCGGCACACAAAGTTTGAGAGCTGGATCTAAAATTTTCCTATAACAAAATCCGATCATTTAAATTCCGATCGTGTGTAGACAATTCCGACGGACAAAGTGCCACGCATGCTCAGAATAAATTACGAGATGAAAGCTATTGGCTACTGGCCCCTTTATAGTCCCGTTGTACGTGTTCTACGTCACCGTGTTCAGAATGATAGGATTTTCCGACAACTTTTTGCGACCGTGTGTAGGCTAGACAAGTTTGGACCAAAATCCGTTGGAAAAAAACAGACGGATTTTGTCGTCTGAAAGTCCGACCGTGTGTACAGGGCGTACTACTTGCACTCTGTTAATTACATAATCCTGACCCCTGCACTTTGTACAATACATACTCCTGACCCTTGCACTCTGTAAATTACATACTCCTGAAATCTGCACTCTGTATGTAGATTCAAGTTTAAGCCCCTCTCACTGTTAGGGCAATTTTGCCACACCCATAATTCACCACTGCATGATTGGAGCGCTGCCTCATTACTTTTCTCTGGGTGCTCAAGGGGGCCCTGTCAGGTAGACTGTACAGGGCCACTTGATTTCTAATGGTGACCAATGTCTCTGACCACAGAAAAGTGAAAGCTGGTTACTTCATTTAAGCGACTACAGCTAGAATATTTACACACTTCCCAGTCTGATTGTACAATCTAAAATGAAGTACAAACTGGCCATGCACCATTAGAAGTTCAGAAAAAAAGAAGTGTTTTCGGGACATTTATTTCATTTTGTAATGTTTGGTGGAGTCAAATTGATGTTGGTTTTCAACCATAGTGACAAAAAAATCCAAAGCAGCAGAATGGAAAAAATTTTCTCTAGCTAATTGTGAATGTGGTTTTTGTTCTGGAAAAATCTTACTTATTGTAAAGAAACCTGTATAATGCGTCTGGGATCACATTCAAATGGCAGGTCTAAATGAGATTTTAAAGACTTTTGAACAAAATTAGTTGGCTCAATTGATAGTCAGAATAAATGTTCTAAGAATGTTCGAACATAAATTTTTATATGAACGTTCATATGAAATTCTATTATGGTATGCTAAGCTTAAAGCGAAACTTTAAGAGGAACTTCAGTCATTTGTACAAACATTTTAAGTCATTTTAATACTGTAGCTGTTGGCTTTTAATGAACAGACACTTACCAGTCCAGAGGTCCAGCGCTGTCCTCGCCTGGTCTTCGAGTCCCTGGCTTCTGAATGGGCCCGCAGGTTCCTGGGACATATAGTGTGCCCCAGGAAGCTTCAGACACCGAGGGGGGAGTGAACTTCTGCTCTACTCACTTAGGCTGGGCTCACACTAATGCAAATTGGATATGGGTCTTCCCGCATCCAATTCGCATGACAGGAGATTGTCTCAATGGAGCTGGTTCACACATCTCCTGAGACGCTGTGGAGCAAATTCAACAGGGTTCCTGTGCATCTTTGTCTCAGTTTCAGGTCCGAATTCAGGCAAAAATTTAGGCCTTATTCATCCCTGAAACGGAGAACAGGGACGCCCCGGACCCCTACTGTCAGCCGTATCCGTTTCAAGTGTGAACCCAGCCTCAAGTGACCCAAGCATCAGTAGAGCGGGTACCTACCAAAAATCAGTACCCACTCCCAGACACAAAAAAAAAAAACATCCAAAAGTGGTGGAGGAGGGGGGAGAAGTATAAACAGAAATTCCCTTTTTAGGTAAGATTCTTCTTTGACAAAATGGAGCTGGTTTCATTTAAACATCCCCTCCTGCCATCATTCTGGCCCAGACCAGAATGTCATTTGGTCCTACAGTCTCTTGGGATACTTACATCTTGTCTTCCAAGAGGCTACATGATCAGGCACACAGAGCTGGTGGTGGGGGGGGGCACCCATAAACTGAAGAAGACCAGGATGGTGCCACAGGACTTGCTGAATGTCACCAGATCCATGATGGATGCTGGATTTCACTATGTTGGTGATTGTGGGTTTTGAAGAATTCCGACACACTATTCCAAATGCACTGGTTCCTGCAAAGTGTCTGTGAATGTAGATGGGTATTGCAGTAACCTCCAGCTGGAACTAATGATAATCCAAGCGAGAAAATGTCACCAGGACACCATGGATCTCCAGAACGGGTCCAAAGCTTTATTCGGCTATCACATCATTATGACTGAACCAATGTTTCGAGCCTCGCAGGACCACTTTATCAGGCATGTGACATGGTCACATGCCTGATGAAGGGTTTGTGCAGGGGTCCAAAATGTTGCTTCTGTTATAATGATCCTGAATAATCCTGAATAATAATAATAATGATTTTATCGTTTATTAAAACTTTGAACCCGTTCTGGAGATCCATGGTGTGCTGGTGACATTTTCTCGCTGTCTTTTGAAGAAAATGCAGCACTACAGGTAAAAGGGGGTAAAAACATGAAGGGTTGAGTACCACTTTAATATGTAAGATGAATACTACAACACATTGGATATACTGATTTTATTATCGTATGTGTGACTATGGTGAAATAGTATTATACAGTTTGGGTGATCAAATGTATGACAAATGACAGTTTGTTGTATTTACCAATTGTCGTCAAAATGTATATATATATTTTTTTCTTTTGTAGTCTTATCATGAGAGTAATGCCTAAAAAGTACCGTCATGGCTAAAATGTATTGCTGACAATTTTAGGGATGTTGGAACGTATACTTTTTGTTATATTTTGTTTTGTAGCTACGGTCCATTGTTGTCAGCCGTAAAGAGGACCTTCACCCAAAACTGGAAGTTCCACTTGTTTGCATCCTCCCCCCCCAGTTCTGCTACATTTGGCGCTTTTTTGGAGGGGGGTGCGGGTACCTGGTTTAGCCAGGTACCCACTCCCATTTCTGCTCAGATGCGTTGCGGCGATCTAAGCCAGATGTTCAGCCCCCCTCCTTCCCCTGCACCCTTCTGGGACACATCACAGGTTCCAGAAAACTGCAGGATCTTTCACAAAGTGCAGCCTTGCTCGCACATGTGCAGTAGGAAACCAGCTGTGTTGCCGGTTTCCCTTACTTAAGATGTCAGCACCTGCACCTGGAGCTGATTGCAGAATGGACTGGGGTGAAGACATTGCTGGATCCCCAGATGGGTACGGGTCCTTGTACTAAAAGTCAGCAAAAAAACAAAAAAACTTTAACTTTAATAGCCAGGAGATTAACAACACTTACTGGAAGTAAGAAAAGAATCGGCTCATCAAATGTTTTTTTTTTCTTCTCCGTGGCTTCCCTGGATGGCTGAGACCCCTGACACCTTGCTGCAGTTTGGAGCATGTTGGGACAATAAGTTGCTGGATTCCTCTCACCATATGATGAGCTGATTCTTTTCTTACTTCCAGTAATGTTTTTAATCCCCTGGCTATTAAAGTTAAAGGTTTTTCTGCACTTTGAGGCACGTTTTTTTTTTTTTTTTTTTTTTTTTTTAGAGTCCTTGCTTTCCTCTTTTAGTGCTGCCTTGGTGTCTTGAACCTGCACCCATAAGCCTGTTTTTGCATTAACTGTCTCATTAGGAACACTCCTTCTGGTAATTCTGTTATCCAGAAGCGTCCTTCTTTTATCTTAGGCCCTTTTCACACCGTTGGACCGTTCAGGTCCGCCTGCCAGTTTTGACGGCAGACCTGAACGGGCGCTCCATGCTAGTCTATGGAGCGAGGAATGTCAGCGGTGATATGTCCGCTGACATCCAACCCGGTCCGATCTGCTAAAAGCAGACCGATGGCCCTACATTTGTATCCATCGCTGGCGGATCGGATCGAGTGAGATCTGATCATCCGATTTCTCCATAGAAACCAGCGACACTCGACAAGCCCCTCCCCACTCAGTTAGCAGAGAGGGACCTGTCATCTGCCTGCTGGCTCAGCGGAGATCAACGGAGAGATCTCCCGCTGAGATGGCGGACAGAGGTGGATACTCCGTGGAAGCGTATCTGCCTCGTGAGAATGAGGCCTTATACTAAAATATGTTTAATGTTTCATTTTTTGGGGGGAGCCTGGAGCTCCTCTTAGAAACTGACCTGAGAAATACCATGCAGCGATCGCTGGAATTCATATAGAAAGGATGCAACTGCGAAGAGGCTGCAGAAAATGCCACAAAGGATAGAAAAAGTGAAGGTAAGTCTTGAAAAAGGCAATTGTACATAATACACATGGCTTCAGTTAGGGTTTACATCTACTTTAAATATAGATGAATAATAAAATACGACAATAGTTTAATAACATTTACAGAACATATGTCAAGGAAAATTATTTAAAAGGAAGTTGCACTATGACCAATGTACTTTTCTAATCACACACAATGCTCCTTGTATTTGTTGACCTCTCCAGCTTAGAAAATGTAATATTTTTGCTGTTCTGGATAAGCCTTCAGCAACGCTCTTGAATTTGCACTGAGGCGACACTGCAATTTTCTGCAGTATTAGCAGGGGTAACTAATGATGGCTAATTTTTGCCTGTAGTGCATGTCTCAATCTGCCTGTGCACTTTGAGCCATTCTGGCAGAAGCAACATTTGTACATTTTCTGGTCAGTAAACACTCAAGTACGATTGTAAGTGATCGGTTTGCAGTTGGACAATATTAGAGAAAAGGAAAATTTCAGATAGGATAAAACCTGCTTGTATTTCCACACAAATGAGACCGAGCTTTCTTCTCTCTGTCCGTTTCTCCCCTTCGTTCAGCAGAGGACATAATACCGCCAGATCAGTTGCTGAAATAATCTTTGTTTGCATTTGCTTTAACAGAGCCCTTGCTGAGAGGTTGCCCAGTAGCCATAACAGTACTAGTTGTGGAGAGAATAGCTCTGCCGCTGGGAAGAATGAGGAGATTGAGCCAGAGGAGTCGCTAGCTGCTAATGTCATTTTCTTTGAAGCGGGTAAACCTGGTTTTAATTCCAGTGTTGGAGATCTCCGTTGACCTTTAACAAGTCTCCTGGGCTCTGGGATTGCAAAGTAGGTTGGAAAAGAAAATTACACAATTAAAAACTGGTGTGGTCCTGCTATTGTATAATGTATGTGGGGATATTATAGTTGCCACACACATGCAGGTATGGTTGGTCAGTTTGCTTGTGTTCCACCAAGCTGGCGTAGAAAAAAATAGAAGTTTGATCAAGGTTGTTATGCCACGTACACACGATCAGAATTCTGGCCAGAAAAAGACCGATGAGAGCTTTTCATCGGAAAATGCAACCGTGTGTATGCTCCATCGGAATTTAGCTGTCTGAATTTCCGACAGCCAAAAATTGAGCATGTGCTCAATTGTCCTGATGGAAAAACTTTCTATCGGTAATTCCGATCGTGTGTATGCAATTCCGACAGGCCAAAAATCACGCATGCTCAGATTCAACTACGAGACAGAAGCTATTGGCTACTGGCTATTGAACTTCCTTTTTCTAGTCACGTCATACGTGTTGTATGTCACCACGTTATAAATGATCGGAATTTGATGTGACCGTGTGACAGCTTGAGCCAAATTCCATCTGAATTCCATCGGGAAAACCATCAGAGCTTTTTCCGACGATAATTCCGATCGTGTGTACGCAGCATAAGTTACTGGCTAGAACTGAACTAGGAAGGATGATCGTTCTAGAACTTTCTCAGCTAAGCTCTCTTCCTAAAGGGTCAACTCATGCAGCAGATTATAGACCCACAGAATGAATCCATTGCATCTGGCCCACTGAAGTCAAAGGGAATCACAACCAGGCTAAACAAATGTGTATTAAAGAGCAGCAAATAATGCAAAATAGTACAGAATGGTTTGGGAAGCACCTTACAGCCCTGCCCGATAAGGTAATGAGGCAACAGCCTGAGACAACTTGTTTAACAATTCTACCAGGGATACTAAAATAGAAATGCGGGACGTGGTGGCGGTGGTGGTGGCAGTGGTAGTCAACCTAACATGCTTCGCAACAGCAGAAGCATATGTAAGGCAGAGGCAGACGTTTGGAGACGCCTTTGGTCTAGGTGATTCTCCTAGAATCTGAATCTGAAACTTGAATTGGCAAAAATAGCACTGAAAATCTGATTTGACTCATGGTATCTACATTCATGAAATAGGGTCCAAATCTGAAGCCATCTGGATTTTGCAATCCACTCTATTCCATGCTTGAGTGCTCCAATACTTTGCAGTGGAATCTTTTCTATGCATTACTCTGTACTCTCCACTAGACACCGGAGAAGATAGGCGAAGAACAAAAGATTCAGAAGTTTGTAACCCCTCCAGCACAGCAAGGAAACAATCCTTGAATGAATGGACTATATGAAATGAACCATGCAAGATCTGGACAATATGGAACTAAAAGATGGAAGATTTGGCTGTTTATTGATTTTCATTGCCTTTTGGGTATTTATTCAACTGCTTGAGTTATAATGTTTGAAATTAGTAAACTAGGACCCCTGTCATCTTTAAGGCTTTCATTTTGTTTCTAATAACTGAACAAAACAGATATCAATGTCCTAGTTAAAAAGCACCAACTTGCATGGTGTAGAAGCAGCCAGAGAAGACCTTGCATACGTCACAATGAATTCTTGATCTCACTAGGGTGAACTTGACCTACCACTTTTATCTGAAGCTGTCTGCAAAAAGGGACAATGCCAGCTTACCAAGGGGGAACAACAGCAATCTGGATAAGTTTTCTATGGTTCAAAATCCCAACAGCAGATCACTGGAAAACATAGGATCCTTCCACAGACATGAAAATATAATTGTTTGATTCAGTCAAAAATGGCAAGTTCATGTGACTCTTAATTGTTCTAATATCTATAGGTCCCTTTAGAAGTATGGCCAGCCAATTGGGTGCATAATTACCAAATCCACAGATTTACATATGTCCTATTTAAATAGTTTGAAGACCAATCCAAACTAAAGTTTGGCACTTTAGTACAGGGGTAGGCAACCTCAGCCCTCCAGCTGTGGAGAAACTACAAATCTCTTCATGCCTCTGCCTCTAGGAGTCATGCCTGTGATTGTTAGGGTCTTGCAATATCTCATGGGAGTTGTAGTTTCAAAACAGCTGGAGGGCCGAAGTTGCCTGCCCCTGCTTTAGTACCTTGGTTTTCACTAAAATTTAGCACCTTAGGATTCACTACAATCTTAAGCATAAGGTTCATCTCTCCCTATTCTCTTCGGTCTTGTCCCACTGGTGTGCTAAACAGAGAATTCTCATTAACACTAGAGGGCTAGTAATCCTAAAACTCAGAAAAATCTGAAATTTGTAAATCAAGTTTTGGCGGATGCAGGACAGAAAAATCACTTTCACACCAAGGACATTTTGCAGACCATTTTGTTGGTCAATGATTACATAACCGTGAACTGTAAGACTTTTGCATATGCAGACTCAACTGTGCACATATAGGCTTTTTGTTGGTGACAATAAGGAAGGGAACCTCACAAAAATCCTACAGGAATTACAGTGAACTTTGTCATGTTTTGACTCTTAAACAAATCTTTTCCTAGCTCCCATTTATTTTATTGTAGTATAGTAGTTTTCTAATTCCAGTTTTTACTTTACTTATCAGTTTACAATCCTTTACTAACCAGGGCAGGTGGTATAATCTGTGCTCCTGTTCTTTCTCTCGCACCGCACTTTGCGACTTGCATCAGAAGGGTTAAGTCTCGGTCAGGGCTGGGCTCAGCCCTTCCTTCTCTGAGCTGGCCACTCAGCTGTCAGCTAATTGCCAGCTCCTATCTCTCCACGGTGACTCACCTGTTGATGATATCCTGCTCGTCAGTACTGCCTACTTAAGCCATCCAGCCAAGATGATCTCTGCCTTCGCCTTGGTCACATCTCTAGAGACGCTCTTCCGTGTTCCTGTTAAAGACTTGCTTGGCTGACATTCCTTCTGGCTCCAGATCCTGCATGCTGTTCTACTACGCTCGCTATGCTCGCTGTGCTACTACGCAGCGATGTGATCCCGAGTCTGGCTCGGGAATACCTCTTATGGTAATTAAATCTAACCCGAGCCAGACTCGGGAATACCACCAGGGAGGTTAAAGCAGCAGCATAATATTAAATGCATCAAATTATTGTTTAGAGAAATCCACCAACCAATAGTGGCAGCCCGTCCATTAAGAGCGCCGGAGCGCCACCCCTCTATCCACGGTCGCCACCCCCATGCACTCTCCATGGCCGCTACTTTGACAGGACACCGCCATCCCCTATTCATGCGTCCGACCACTTTTAGGATGCCGGGCCCATGAATTACAGTGCCGGGGGGGTGTTTTTTTGAAGCACCTGATTAGAGCCAGAGGCTCTAATAGGCTTCAAAGTAGGGTGAGCTTGTGGCGTAGAGCATTACACCAGGAGCCCACCCAGGTATTACAGCAGTGAATGAATATTCGCTATTGAAACACCAATTCTCAATCCGGTCAATCAGAAGCAGTTCTGAGACCCGTTTTCCAAGTGGCCGAAAAGAGAAAAGTCCCAATTGGCCGCCGAGGAGGAGGGAGGAAACGGAAGCCACCGCAATGCCCCTAGAGCAGGCTTTCTCAAACTTTTAACCCTAGAGGAACCCCCAATTTTTTTTTCATGTCTCGAGGAACCCTTAAAACCAAATCAGCAGGGCTCAATAGGAAAAATGCTCCTTATATCAGTGGTCAATAGGAAGGATGCCCCCCTTAAAGTGGTGTTCAGAATGTCACCATTAAAAATGGCTAAAAAGATATTTTGTGTCATGTTGCTGGCTTTGCTAAGTGGTGCTGAACCTTGAACCCTGTAGGCACCATCAAATAGGTGGTCCATCAGCCACAGCTCAAGGAACCCCTAGCAACTTCTGGAGGAACCTTGGTTGAGAATGGCTGCCCTAGAGAGCAGGGGAAGGGAAAGCTGCTGCCGATCAAGGAAAGCCACCGGTGAAGCCTGGGAGAAGCTCATAAATGGGGTAAGTGCACCAGACCCACCCGACAGACCGCCGACTGACCAACCGGGGGGGGGGGGGGGTTGTACTGTTGTGGTTGTGGTTACCAGCGGCCGACACTGCTAACCACAACATGGCAGGAAAACTGTAATGTAATGGAACCCACCGTTAGCGGTCTGGTAAGAACATGTTAACATTTTGTAAATCTTCACTGAATGTGCCTGTTGGTTTGTTATAGAAAACAAATAGACTCAGACTAAAGCATCCTGGCTCAGTGCCTATTTACCTAAAACCTTGCATCACTGTTTAATCCTGTGTTTGATTTAAACAGACTTGGCAATCCTACGCGCTTCTGCACAAACTCAAACTCGCTGCAAAATAACAAAGTGCCTAAAAAATTCCCTGCAAGGAAAACTTCTAAATAAGTATGTGTACACTGATTATTTTAGGTGTAACCTCTGACTGTGCTGGCCTAAGAAGTATTACCGCTTTCTATCCTTGCGATTCGTCATGATTTTCACTATAGTCAGTTTGCTGAATTTTTCGAATCCTATTAATGCTGTAAATTTTAGCAGATAAGGGAGAACGTCTATTTTTTTAATGTAAAAAAACGGAGTCAAAATAATGTAACATGTGTGCTGGAGACATGCCGTGTTCTTTGTGAAATGTTAGTAGATATAATATGTTCACTGAGTCTTCACTAATTCAGATGATTTGGAAAGGCCCGGAGGAATTTCCATGCAGAATCTCACATACTTCCATCGTGTACCTTCCAGCTACTAAGTGTTTATTTTGTACTTATTACGCCTGACCTGAACACATCTGAACCTAAAAGGATCGGAATACCTGAACGATTGTTGTAAAGCAGACTCTGAGGCTCGAGCTTCAAAGCCCACATCTTTTTGTCTCTTAGAATTGAGTCACAAGGCTGCCTGCCCTTCCTTTGGTAATGAGCTGCAACATTACTGAATAGCTATTGGGCAATCATTGCATACAATGGGGAATAGGTGCCATCCCATGGTTTGAAATGTACAAAAAGATGTTTTATTAATGCAAAAAAAAAATTAGCTGATATTTTTTTTTTTTTTTATAATAACCCTGTTGCCATAGGAAAAAAAATAATATATAAGTAAAAAAAATGAAATAAAAAAAAAAACATACAGAGGGGTGAATTTCTAAAACTGGAAGTGTAAAGTCTTTTTGCAGCTCTGCATAGAAACCAATCAGCTTCTAGTTTTTTTTTTGTCAAAGCATTTAACCACTTACAGACCAGACCATTTTGCTGGTCAAAGACCAGACCACTTTTTGCGATTCCGCACTACATCGCTTTAACTGACAATTGCACGGTCATGTGACGTGGCTCCCAAACAAAATTGACGTCCTTTTTTTCCCACAAATAGAGCTTTCTTTTGGTGGTATTTGATCACCCCTGCGGTTTTAGTTTTTTGCGCTATAAACAAAAATAGAGCGACAATTTTGAAAAAATCGATTTTTTTTTACTTTTTGTCATAATAAATATCCCCCAAAAATATATAAAAAACATTTTTTTCCCTCTGTTTAGGACGATACGTATTCTTCTACATATTTTTGGTAAAAAAAATCACAATAAGCGATTATTGATTGGTTTGCGCAAAAGTTATAGCGTTTACAAACTAGGGATAGTTTTATGGCATTTTTATTAATAATTTTTTATCATTATTTTTTTCTACTAGTAATGGCGGCGATCAGCGATTTTTATTGTGACTGCGACATTGTGGTGGACACATTGGACATTTTTGACACATTTTTGGGACCATTGTCATTTGTACAGCAATCACTGCTATATAAATGCAGTGATTCCTGTATAAATGACACTGGCAGTGAAGGGGTTAACCAGTGGGTGGCAGTGTAGGGGTTAAGTGTTCCTAGGGATGTGTTACTAACTGTGGGGGGGCTGGGCTTTCATTTAGTGAACACTGATCTCTGCTCCAATCACATGGAGCAGAGATCAGTGTCACTAGTTGCTAGGCAGAATGGGGAAATGCTGTTTACACGGCATTTCCTCCATTCAGCAGCCCCGTGAGACGATTGCGGGTATGCCTGCGGTGATCGAGTCCGCGGGACCCGCGACCGGACTCACGGGGGTCCCGACCGGCATGCGAGCGCGCAGCACGCTCGCGAAGGCAGGGCGGCATTGAAGATTGAACGTACCTGTACACCAATATGCCTGCCCGTGCCATTCTGCCGACGTACATCGGCGTGCGTCGGGCGAGAACTGGTTAAAGGGGTTGTAAAGATAATTTTTTTTTCACCTTAATTCATTCTATGCATTAAGGTGAAAAAATATCTGACAATGCCGCCCCCCCCCCAGCCCCCCCATTTTACTTACCTGACCCCTTGAAAGTCCCGCGCCCATCCCCGACATCCTCTTCACCGCTCAGCCTGGCTGTTGATTGGTTACAGTGGATGGATTGAAAGCAGTGCAGCCATTGGCTCGCGCTGCTGTCAATCAGGGGGGGAGTGATACAGTGAGCGGCTATGGCCGCCGGCTGTATCACGGGAGCGTGCCCGAAAGTGCTTGTCACCATGCGAGTGAGCTCGCATGAACGTCAGAAGACCTTGCAGGGGGAGAGCCGAGACAGCAGCTGAGGGACCCCAGAAGGGCAGGTTCGGGGCCACTCTGTGCAAAACGAGCTGCACAGTGGAGGTAAGTATAACATGTTTGTTATTTAAAAAAAAAAAATTACCTTTAAAATCTCTTTAATTGAAAAAGCTGATGCTAGATACTGATTGGCTGCCATGCACAGCTGCAATCTCCAGTTTTAGTAAATCAACTCCAAAGGCTCATTTATACTAGTGCCCCCCCCCCCCCCCCCCACTGTTGCCCTTTTAGCTGTAGAGGCAGTGGCTGGGGATGTACACATGGTGTGCCTACAATGCTTTGCTTAGGGCCATGGCAGAAATGATCACATGCCCGATGAAGGGTTCAGAAACTATGCACTACACTGTTTTGTGATGTGATCTTTCTTTAACCATTTTAGCCCTGGAAGGATTTACCCCCCCCCCCCCTTAATGACCGGACCATTTTTTGCGGTACGCCACTGTGTTACTTTGACCAACAATTGCGCGGTCGTGCCACGCTGTACCCAAATAAAGGTGTGATGTGCAATGAGGGACGGGTCACTTCCCTAGCAAGTCCAGAAACATATTGCAAGTCAAAAACTGTTTATGGAACAGAAAAAGACTGCAAGTAACAATTTAAAAACCTTGACTTTTGTGTGCTTTTACCTGCATTTTTTAAAGTGTGTTTACAAGAGGGGAGATTTAACACACCGCCTGCCAGGAAAAATAAGATATAAATGCCTTGTCAAAGGTCAGAGAATTAGGAGACTGCTTTGAGATGATAGAAAGACAACAATAACGCAAATAACCGCTCGTTACAACCAAGGTATGCAGAATACCATCTTTGAACGCACAACACATCAAACCTTGAAGCAGATGGGCTACAGCAGCAGAATACCACATCGGGTGCCACTCCTGTCAGCTGAGAACAGGAAACCAAGGCTACAATTCGCACGGACTCACCAAAATTGGAAATAGAAGATTGGAAAACTGTTTTCTGGTCTGATGAGTCTCGATTTCAGTAGTCAGAATTTGGCATAAACATGAAAGCATGGATCCATCCTTGTATCAACGGGTGGTGGTGGTGTGATGGTGTGGGGATATTTTCTTGGCACACTTTGGGCTCCTTAGTACCAATTGAGTATTGTTTAAACACTACGATCTACCTGAGTATTGTTTCTGACCATGTCCATCCCTTTATGACTACAGGGTCCCCATCTTCTGATGGCTCATTCCAGCAGGATAATGCACCATGTCACAAAGCTCAGATCATCTCACCACTGGTTTCTTGAACAGGACAATGAGGTCCCTGTACTCCAATGGCCTCCACAGTCATCAGATCTCATCCAATAGAGCACCTTTGGGATGTGGTGGAACGGGAGAGTCGTATCATGGATGTGCAGCCGACAAATCTACAGCAACTGCGTGATGCCATCATGTCACTATGGACCAAAAGCTGAGGAATGATTCCAACACCTTCTTGAACACGTTCTTGAATCTATGCCATTAAGAATTAAGGCAGTTCTGAAGGCAAAAGGGGTGCAAACCCGGCACTAGCAAGGTGTACCTAATAAAGTGCCCGGTGAGTGTATATATTATGTAGTTTGTTATCCAGTCATCAGGTGAAGCCCTATGCTTCTTCACATTATCATAGCACTGCAAAATACTTGTTGTTTACAGAGCTCAATAGCTCAAGCTGATCACACCCGGATCTGAATGAGTTAAGCTGGCTTTACACTAGTAAAATGTTGTTCAAAAGCTTTCATTTTCCAAACATTTGTTCTATTTTCTAATTGTTAGTGGGATCAAAAGGACATTTGTTTTTGACCACAGTGATGAGAAATTTCGAAGGAACAGAATGGAAATTTGTTCTTGTTGTTTACAGAGCTCAGTAGCTCAAGGTGATCACACCCGGATCTGAATGAGTTAAGCTGGCTTTACACTAGTAAAATATTGTTCAAAAGTGCAAATTTTCCGAACATTTGTTCTATTTTCTAATTGTTAGTGGGGTCAAAATGACGTTTGTTTACGACCATAGTGATGAGAAATTTCGAAGGAACAGAATGGAATTTTGTTCTTGAACAAATTTCTTACAATGAATGTCGTTTTCGTTCGGTAAAGTCCATCAATTCAAAAATGGTAAAAGTAAATGAAACTTTGAAATACTTTCAAAAGACATTTGTCAAATCATCAAATGTACTGAGAATGTTTGTGAAAACATTTGTTTAAAAATCTTCTAGTGCATTTACTACTACTGCTCTAGAGCAGTGACCGATCCCTTGTCCGATAGCTCAGTCTGAAGTTTCAATTAGAGGCAGCCAGCCTGAAAAGGAGTTGATTTTGCTTTGCTGACTCTTTCAATGCTCTGGGAATCCTTTGTGATGTAATAAATATTTATATTTAAAACAAAGATTGCATACATATAGCAAAAAAAAAATACTACTACTGCTCTAGAGCAGTGACGGATCCCTTATCTGATAGCTCTGTCTGAAGTTTCAATTAGAGGCAGCCAGCCTGAAAAGGAGTTGATTTTGCTTTGCTGACTCTTTCGATTCTCTGAGAATCCTTTGTGATGTAATAGATATTTATTTTTAAAATAAAGATTTCATACATATAGCAAAAAAAAAAAAAAAAAGAAAAAGAAAAAAAGAAACAGAAAAAAAAAGAAAAAAATGTATAAAACTTTTTTTTTAAATAAAATGAAAAAAATCCTCATTATATTTATTTACTTTTTCTGCAGACCGCAGAACTTTGGAAATCACCGCTTTTATTATATTCCAAGGATAATGTAACCATTAAAGTAAACAAACCGACCTTTTACTTTTTTTCCCCGCAAAAACAGCCCAGAGTTCTTTACTACAATGAAACACATTTTATCTGTTAACTCCCACAGTCCGATTGCTGCATTAGCTTTTGCGCGCGATATCATGCAGGTATGTCTAATTGTATAAAGCGGCCTGTTATTTTCCCCGCCGACTCCCCAACATGACAGCACAGAGAGGCAGTAATTTGCACTGATCTGCCCCACTCCCGTCCTGCTGCTACAAACAGCCATTGATTATTATACTGTAGCGTTATTGACTGTCACAATGAAAGCTAACCTTATTCCATTTTTTAAATAACACTGTATAGATTAATTTACTATGAAGACATTGCACTTAAAAGTCTTTCAGCTAGCCCACAGCTATGGCAAGTCATTACTCCCTTTCATGATAATGTTCACATACCAGAAATGGCAAGTAATCAGTATCACACAGATTCAAAAATAGGAAGGGGAAAAATACATTACAGCGATCTATTAAAAAAATAACTTCTGATGGGGAAGAAAAAAATAATAATATATATATGTATATATACATCTTATTGATAGCAGGAAGGAGGGATTCCTGGAGCTCTAATCATTCTTCTTTCATATTGTTGGTGATATAAAATAAGTTTATGCTAAAAGGATTATTATCGTTCTGTATGTCATTAAATGGTAAATCTGTGTAATATGCTCAATGAGGGTATAGTAGCATCCCTGGATTTTTTCCTAATTAAAAAATTGCTTTACATGCACAATATAGAGAAGTGTAGAATTTTTTATATTTTTTTACTGAAAGCGGAGTTTCCCAAAAAAAAAATTAAAAGTCAGCAGCTACAAATCCTGCAGCTGCTGACTTTTAATAATTGGACACTTACCTGTCCCAGGGTTCAGCGATGCAGGGGAACGAAGCCCCGCTCGTCTCCCCCTCCGCTCAGCGCCGCCGCCATTTTAACTGTGGGCGCCCGGCTGTGGCTTCACAGCTGGGCACACACTACGCATGCTCAAGCCGCACCACGCGTCGTGACTGGGTGCGCAATCATCTTGGACTAGTGACATGTCCCAGATGAGCGCCTAGAGGGAGGGGGGAGAGGTGATCTCTTTTCCTGTCCAAGTGATGTCAGGACCCCAGGCGCCAAAGAAGGCAGACTATAAGGGACCGCATAGTAACAGGCATTTAGAGGTAAGTAAAAAAAAATAAAAAAATTCTCCAAATGTTTTATTTAAATTTTTTTAAGCACATTAATACATTTTTTTTTTTGGGGGTGGAACTCCACTTTCATGCCGAGTTATAGGCAAAAATGTAACTCTTTGGAAACCAAAACCACACCCCACCCACCCTCATTTTTGTATATATATATATATATATATATATATATATATATATATATATATATACATATATATATATATATATATATATATATATATATATATATATATATACATATATATATATATATATATATATATATATATATATATATATATATATATATATATATATTTATTTATTTATTTATTTTTTCATAACTTTTTCTTGTATTTTCTTTAAGGTCCCACAGGGGCGCGGTGCCAAACGTCCCTTCCACTTTTTTTTTAGCGCTCCTCCTTCCCCCCGTTGCTTTCTGGGTGTGCGTCCCAGAAGACGGCGGGACCATTCGGAAAGCGATGCACGACTCGCGCATGCTCAGAAGAAAACAGGCTGTGAAACCACAAGGCTTAATTTCCTATTTCCCTTAGCTACCTTCACACTGGAGCGTTGGGGGCGTCGGCGGTAAAGTGCCGCTATTTTTAGCGGCACTTTTGTCGTTTTTAACCCCGACTAATGGCCGAAAAAGGTTTAAAAGTGCCGTCACTTCGGTGCTGCTGCCCCATTGATTTCAATAGGCAGGGGTGGTAGAGGAGCAGTATATACACCGCTCCTACAGCGCTTTAAAGATGCTGCTTGCAATGATGCAATACTAGCACATTACGGGGTTGATTTACTAAAGGCAAATCTACTCTGCACTACAAGTGCACTTGGAAGTGCAGTGACTGTAGATCTGAGGGGAAGCCCTGCTGATTTTATCATCCAATCATGTGCATGCTAAAATTATGTTTTTTATTTTCCTTGCATGTCTCCCTCTGATCTTCAGCCACTGCACTTCCAAGTACACTTGCAGTGCACTTGGAAGTGCACAGTGGATTTGCCTTTAGTAAATAACTCCCCCCCCTCCATGACTTTGTCTTGCAGGGTAAAAAAAAAACCTCCAGCGGTATACAACCAGTTTACAATGCAGGCACTTAGAGGTTGATTTACTGAAGGCAAATATACTGTGCGCTTTGCAAATGCAGTTGCTCCACAGCTTAGTAAATGAGAGTACTCCCATCATCAAATCATGTGCAAGCAAAAATCAATTTTTTTTTCCTTGCACATGATTGGTTATTCTTTGCAAAGTGAAGCTTCACCTCATTTACTAAGCTCTGGAGCAACTTGCAAAGTGCACAGTTTATTTGCCTTTAGTAAATCAACCCCTTAAAGTGGTAGTAAACACTGCTTAGTCACTTGTACCTACAGGTAAGCTTATAACAACGCTTACATTAGACATGAGCATGATGAAAATATTTGTTTTGTTTAAATTCATTAATCTAGTTATTCGTTTTATGTCTTTTTAGAATTTCCTTCGAAATTTCTTCAAAATCGTTCGGATCGATAAATTTTGATTTTGGCCGAATCAAAAACTTATTTTTCCAATTCGAATATGACTCAGTGAACAAGAAAAGAAAAATCTTCAAATGATTGCAATGACTAGGAAGTAGATAAGCCCTCAACTCTATCAAGTAGGAGCCATAGGGCCCTTCCACACTGGTGGCGCCCGGGCGTCAGCAGTAAATAGCGGCTGTTTACTGTCATTTTTGCTGCGCTTTTCGGCCGCTAGCGGGGCACTTTTAAATCCCACTAACGACCAAGAAAGGGTTAAAAAGGGTTAAAAGTGCTGGCAAAGCGTCAGCAAGGTGCCACTGCAGCGTGGCTTCGGTGCCGCTGCAGCTTCGCTTGGGTGCCGCTGCAGCATCGCTTGGGTGCCGCTGCAGCGTCGCTTGGGCGACGCTGCCTATTGATTTCATTGGGCAGGGGTGCTTTGGGAGTGGTGTACACAGCACTCCTACAGCGCTGCAAAGATGTTGCTTGCAGGACTTTTTGGAGCATCCTGCCAGCGAAGCGCTCCAGTGTGGGAGCACTCGGGCTTTCACATTGGAGTGAGGAGAGGCGCTTTACAGTCGCTTTGCAGGCTCTATTTTTAGTGCTATAAAGCATCTTTAAAGCGCCTCAGTGTGAAAGTGGTCTTAAAAGTAGGGTATGTGCTTGAGAAAGCACTTACACACCTTTCACACTAAGCCGCCGGTCCGTTCGCGTTAAAGTTCATTTTAGCAGTACTTTAATGTTGTTTAAGCGTCACTTTCGCTGCGCTTTTCGGCCGATAACCGGGAGCTTTTAACTCCAGTTTTGCGGTGCTTTCAAATTGCTTTTTAGATGCTTTAAAAGTGCTGCCGATTTATTCCAATTGGCAGGGCGTTCTGGGAGCGCTAAATACAGCGAACCCAACCCACCCAAAAAGATGTTGCTTGCAGGACTTTTTGGAACATCCCACAAGTGCACTGCCCGAATGTGAAAAGTCACACTGGAATGAATGGGAGACATTTTTCAGGCACTTAGCAGAGGCTATTTCTAGAGCTAAAGTGCCTGAAAACTACCCCAGTGTGAAAGGGGTCTGAAGGTACAATGCAGGTGACAACACTACAAAGGAGCATATTTATACAGCAGTGAACCTGACAGCCATCAACAATTCACTGCAGGGGAATTTTCCAGATGTATGTGTCTTAACGTGGTTGTAAACCCTTAAATAGACCCACGGAAGTGACTGGTTTCAGGTGATACACAGAGATAAAAACAAATCCTTCTAGAGTTCTACTTGTTATCAGCAGTATATAGCAGTCTTGTGACTTCTATCAGTGACTGGTTAAAGCTTGTAGGAGGAGTTTTCATTCTCCCCTGATTGTCCTATGAGGCTGCAGGACCCCTGACCCTCTGTCTGGCCAGTGGTGATTGACCCTGTGCTAATCACATGCAAAAAAAAAAAAAACTATCTAGCAATACACAACAAACTGAACATGTGAAGCTCGTCCCCTCTTCTCTGTTTTATAAGAAGATAGTTTGGGGACAGTGTAAGAAGGGGAGGATCAGAGAAGACAGGATCAAACAGCCTTTTTACACAATGTGCAGGATTAACCCCTTAGGTTCCACAGTGAGTATAACAAGCATGCTTTACTGCATATACAGACTGATTTTACTGTTGTGGGTTTAGTAACACTTTAGGAAGATCATTATTTCCCCTAAACCCCCGAGATAAGGATTGAGGTATAGGTCTGCAGGATAGCAGAAATCGGACTCCTTTAATATAATACATGTGCTACGTCCAAGCCATAACATTTTTTTCTACTATGAATGATGGAACTCGAGTTGTACTGTGTGCTTTGTGTAGCGCTCATTGTGTGGTATAGGAAATCTTATCTTTGTCATTTAATCATCCATATTGATCGGAGCTCAAATTGCTGTCGGCCTTTGGTAAAGGCTCTGATTATACAATAAGAAAGCGCTGCAGTTTTCTGTTAACCAATCCTGTATCAATGTCCCTTAGTGCCGTATCACTTCCCCAATCAATGACCATGCAAATCACCTTGTGATAAAAAGGTAGGAAGAGTTTGTATTCCTGTCTGCCGCACACAGGAACTCAAAGAGAAGAATGCAAAGCAATGATGTTTGATGGAGGGAATAATAAAAAATAATAGCAAAAGTAATAACTGTCATTTCGGCTGTAATAATGGTATACAGTAAAACAGCAATGTAGCTTTTGCTGCCGATCTGTTGAATGTCTGATAATCCTAAATACACTTTTTCATTAAATTGTAGATTTGTGCCATTGAATTGGTCAGTTTACCCACCTTGGCTCCCGAGACTCCTCTTCAAAGCTAAACTCCAGGCAGATATAATGCAGCTCAGTATAAATGATAGAATGCTATGCAAATGCCATCATCCCTATACGATACACAATAGAATAATTCCCTCTATTTGAGGGACTATTATTGACAAAAAATGTATAATGCAAGCTGTACAGTGGGGAAAATAATTATTTGATCCCCTGCAGATTTTGCAATTTTTCCCACTTACAAAGAAATTACTGGTTCTATCATTTTTATCATAAGTGTATTTTAAATGATAGAGACAGGATATCAATCAAAAATCCAGAAAAAAACACATGATAGAAATATTATAAATTGAGTCGCAGTTCAGTGAGTAAAATAAGTAGGATAATGACAGAACTCTGGACGGCCGCACTCCAAAGCTAAAACGATGCTTTATTCAAATAATATTTAGGACACAGCAAATGACATCACAGCAAAAGATGCTAACACCTAATGTGTTTCGCACTAGGCTAGTGCTTACTCATAGCTGGTAACATAACTCCAGCTATGAGTAAGCACTAGCCTTATTGCGAAACGCGTTAAGTGTTAGCATCTTTTGCTGTGATGTCATTTGCTGTGCCCTAAATATCATTTGAATAAAGCATCGTTTTAGCTTTGGAGTGCGGCTGTCCAGTGTTCTGTCATTATCCACATTATCTGCATGTTGTGGCTCGCACCCGGATCCCTTCACCTGGAGCAATTATCTTCCCAGGACCTTTGAGTGGTGGTGTATATCTCTCTTGAGTAAAATAAGTATTTGATCCCCAAGCAAAACATGACTTAGTACTTGGTGGAGAACCCCTTGTTGGCAAGCAGAGCGGTAAGACATTTGTTGTAGTTGGTGACCAGGTTTGCACACATCTCAGGATGGATTTTGGTCCACTCTTCTTTACAGATCTTCTCTAAAACCTTAAGGTTTCTTGGCTGTTGCCTGGCAACACAAATTTACAGCTCCCTGCATAAATGTTCTATAGGATTAAGGCCTGGAGACTGTCTAGGCCACGCCAGGACCTTAATGTGCTTCTTCTTGAGCACCTCCTTTGTTGCCTTGTCGGTATGTTTTGGGTCATTGTTATGCTGGAAGACCCATCCACGACCCATCTTCAGTGTTCTGGCTAAGGGAAGAAGGTCCTCATCCAAGATTTTACAGTACATGGTCCTGTCCATTGGCCACTCATTTCGGCAAAGTCAGTCTGTATCTTTAGCAGAGAAACAAAGCATACTGTTTCCAATATTTCAGTGGTCTGTTGTCAGATTTTACCAGTATGTGTACACAAGTATGTCGAACAAAAGTCAAATTACAAACATGCATGCTCGGAAGCAAGGACGAGCCAAAAGTGGTCGGTCTTGTAAACTAGCGTTCGTAATGGAGAATGAACATTCGTGACGTGGCAAGTGATGAAATGTCGAAATGCAGCGCACAATTCTCTTCTTCTTTAATGGGATAATAATGAAGCTGCTTTGCTGGTGATACTGATGGAGTTCTGCCAAACTTATTTTAAAAGGCTTTTATTTTCTAGTGATATCAAGAATAATATTATTACACTTCTTTCTTTTGTTTTTTTTGGGCAAGTTACCACAACACCATTATCCCATAGTTTTTAAGATCAAAGATACAACTTTGATGGTTTCCCTTGTTAATTTTACATTGTACTTTTTTAAATATAACTGCCTACTCCCAAACTGTCATTTGAAGTAAAACACATAGCCAAGTATTATACACACATTTTTTTATTGTGCATTTAAAAAAGAAAACAAATAAAATTAGACATGATATCTGCCAATAGAACTTAACCTAACGTGCATTTTATGCATCCAAAAATATAGTAAATATACCAAATCAAATCATTATTCAACCAAAAAATAAAATAAAAGCCTCATGGATGTGTCCTGCTTCTTAATATATATAGTATAGTATATCTACAATGCCAAGAGTTGGTGAAAGCAGGGGTCCGTCATCCGGAGATAATTCCACAAATCATCCGGATTATTCGCCTGGAGCTCCCACAGCAAAGGCATATGACATAATTGGCTGCGATTAATAAAGCAATCGATTTTTGGTCCAAGAAATCCTCCTGTTCCTGGACTGGACTTGGGTCAAAGAAAAAACTCCAAGGCCAATAATAAATAACATGTTATCTCCTCTGATTCCGAAACATGTCTGGTTGATGAACGGCTGTTCAGAAACAAATTAAAAAGCACGAAATGAAAAGTGCGAATCAACACTCACCAAACTTCTACTAACATGAAATTAGCAGAAGGAGCACAAAGGGTGGCGCTTGACAATTGAACTTCCTCTTTATCGGCACATAGTACATGCGGAGGTAAACCGAGGCGGGCACCTGTCCAGATATTCAGGCATATAATCTCACCTGGAGCAGCGAGTTTTCTTGTTTGGATATATTTTCTTAGGACAAGCAGACTCTGCTTAGTACATACTTCTTTAGAGCATATGGACAAGGCCATATAAACAACTGATTTTCCTGTGTTGACATGTCTGATAATTAGATATCTTCTTATAATATAGAGAATGGAGCGTTTGAGTTTCCTTCCCTTAATTAGTTACCTAATTACTATTTTATTCAAGCATAGGTTTTAATAAATTATGTAAACTGTTTTTTATTTGTCATGTACATAGTTAGATAAAGGATGGTTGCATTTAAATGGTTGAATTATCTTATCGTATAACTGTCTTCCCTTCAAGCAGATTGTAAGTCGAAGAGCTGATACTTCATGCGCAGGAAACGTAATATGTAAATATAGAAAAGGTACTGATAGGAACATTTTTATTTGATACTTTTTTTTAAATTCACAGCTCCAGACTTGCTGTAGGAAAGCTTAATTTTAACCTGTGAAAGAATAAACTTTGTGCGCACATTATGCAGAATTTGAAATGAGATAAGCTGTTTACCTGCTAGAGGTTAATTGAACCCAGGGGAAAAGACATTTGCGCTAATTGAAGACAAAAACAAGGCAGAAAATGAATTTCTAATGAAAGAAGGAAATGTTAATCATGGGAGACAAAATTGTGAGGAGACACATTATACGCTATTTGTGGTGGCTTGTCTCCCATACATAACCGTACTCTGTCACTGTTTTCTTGTCGGACTAAGGGAATTATATTGTAAAGCATATTTATGATGGTAGTTTTTGAAAATAATCATTATTGGTTCAAGTAAAGTATGGCTGGAGTGTATGTTCAATGTAGCAAACAGTACTTTTCTATTGTTTCACCTGTACAGTAGGCGACAAATTATCAGGCAAATTGAAATAAACATTTAATGAACTTTTGTATTTCTGCTCACACAGGGAACACCACCAACTTGGGAGCTGTAGAGCTTGAGTTGCAGAAAGCAAACTCTTACCTTAAGGCCACTTTCACAGCAACCCTCCCTGTAAACCTAACATTAAGCCAATATGGTGTAAAGCAGGGGTGTCCAACCAGTGGCCCAGGGGCCACATGTGGCCCGCGGAGCCCTCTGATGTGGCCCGTGACCTCTTGCCCTGGGATGGCAGGTTGGCAAGCCCAGATTGCAGGTTGTCGACCCGCCTTCCCAGAGCATCAGTGTTGTGAATGAAGCCGAAGGTAGAGGAAGCAAGCACCTGCAGAGCAGAGCCGCATAAGCCAAGCTTCCTGTGCCGGCTCATCTCATAGGCGGAGTGATACCAAATGCACTCTGCCTCAGACAGCAGCAGCTGGCGATAACTGAATGGCACTCACTAAAATCACAGTGTATGTAAGGGTATATCTGTTCTGCAGTGGTTACTGGGCTGCTTTCAAACTGATCCGCAGGTGCACCTGCACTGAGCCATAGACTTCTGGTTTTACCTGCGGGTTGGGGCGCTTTCAGAAAGTGCACCAAACCCACAGAATATAATAGAATTGTATGACAAAGTGCAGCTAACCCACAGGAAAACCACAGGTGAACTGTGCTGCACCTGTGGCGTGGGTAGACCACAAACCATCAGAGTAAAAGCAGCCTTAGGCCCCTTTTACACCATTGGTCCAACCCAATTGGACGCTTTATTCACCTATATGGAGCGGCAGATGAAAACAGACTTGTGTCAGTTTACACCCACCTACCTCAGATCTGATCTGCTAAAAAAACAAAATTGGATCCGTCCCCTTCCATCTGATCAGATCAGAGGGCCCATAGAGTAGAGTGGGCTGTATCTGTGTCCACTCTGCATATGCAGAATGGACACGGACCTGTCATACGCTTGCTCTGCTCATTGTGGCCCGCGACTGGTTACTAAGTCACTTAAGTGGCCCTCGCTCTTCAAAGGGTTGGGCACCCCTGGTGTAAAGGATGGGCGTTACTGAGAGGCTGAAAAAAGCCTTATATGAAGAGATCATCAACTAGACATGTGCGCCGTCAATAAATTTGTTTTGTTTCCCTGCCTTCGGCCTTGGAGAGGTTGTTGTCAGGGGAGGACTTGGTCAAACCCCTTTCAGTGACGTATAAGGAAATGTTTCAAATTACACCCCAGGCCATAGTAAAATGTAGAGACCGGTGGGTGACAGAGGTCACAGATGTTCAAGGGGAAGATTGGGATGCCCTGTGGACTAAGCCATTCCAGCACTTGGTGTCTGCTAGGGACAGATTGATCCAGTTCAAATTTTTGCACAGGAGCTATTACACTCCGCCCCGGTTGGGCAAGATCTTCCCAGCCACCTCCTCGGAGTGCTGGAGATGCTCCCACTCCCCGGCGGATGCTCATCATATTTTTTGGGACTGCCCCCTTGTGCAGGAATTTTGGAAAGATATAACTTTGTGCATCTTTGAACTGATTCAAGTACCTATTCCAAAGACTATTAGAGTCTGCCTGCTTGGCCTGGTTGACGAGGTGGTACCCTCGAGGGCTATGCAAACAATGCTGAACGTCCTGTTGTTCTATGGTAGAAAGTCCATTCTTTTACATTGGAAAAAAGCAAGGGCTCCGACTGTTTCCTTTTGGAAAGGCCTGGTAAACACGATGCTGCCATATTACAAACATACTTACGAGGCCAGAGGCTGCATGAAAAAATTTGATAAAGTCTGGCACTCCTGGTTTAATTCCAGTACCACAGTAGGATAACAACATCGGGGAAAATGGTTGGGAATAGGGAAGTGGGGGTAGTACTTGGTGAGAACCGCAGATAACAAAAACATAGATTGAGAAAACACTCTAGTAGGGACCCTATTATTTACTTTCTATTGTAGGATCCAAAAACAGAATACATAGGTGAGATGGGCTGTACGCGGTACATGGGGTCCGGTCGGGCTGTGACTCTGGGGATGGGGGGGAGGGGAGGGGGGGTTGTGTTGGACTAGCTAGTTGTTGTTGTTAGTTAGGAATTGGCCGGTGGCCTGTGGATGTGTCCAACAGACGCGTCCAATGTTTTGTATGTTTTCATAAAACCAATAAACAGAATTTAATAAAAAAAATAATTTGTTTTGTTCCGTTCCGTTTCGTATTAGCCGTTAATTCGTATTTCATAATTCATGTCCGAAATTCAAATAGGATTTGTAAGAAATATGAATTTTCGCTAGGTTCGTTAACTTTTCGTTACAATTACGAACATTCATTATGATGAATTTTTCATTATGATGGGTTCCCACCATCCCTATGCTGCGCTGACTTCCAGGGTATTTAACTTCATCATAACGAATAATCTTAATTAATGAAAATTCTTATTTTGTCCGATTCTGATTCTCCCATCGACTACCAGTACCAGTCTCCCACTCCCATATTAAAAAGGGTCATTTTCCCAACCCTCACTCAGCAGCAGAAGAAAACTGCTGATTGGTCAACAAAACACCAGTCACGTTTCCGTGACAGAATTTGTATCCGAAATTCGTAAACGAAATTTCATATTTCATACAAAATTCGGGAGCATAGCAATTTGTATTTCAGATCCTCCCGAATGTACAAATCTACAGAAATTCGTACGAATTTTCGATTCATATTAAACTAATTGTACATGTCTATTATCAACCCAGGAGAAAAAAAATAGAAGGTGTACAAAAAATGGGCATTTAGCGATGGTCTCCTGATATGTACAATATCATCAAAGATACACAACTTATTCATATAAAAGAACATTTTTATTGCAAAAAATGCTTAAAAGAGGACATATCATCCATTGGACAACAACAAGCCCATATATTAGGAGTCAGATAGCAGTCAGGTTTTACTTAGAGCTGGCCTACATGTTTCGTGGTATAAACCGCTTCTTCAGGGCTTCAATCTCATAATCTGACTGGGTATACCTAGTATTCATAAACAAATAAGCGCAGTAAATACATGTGCCATTAAATACATATATATGATATGAGAATCTTACCCTGTTCCATGACATAAAGGGGAAGGACACACACACACCAACAGCAAAAAAAAAAAAAAAAAGAAGAAGAGGGGGAAGGAAGGAGGGAGAGGGGAATGGAAAATAATGTAATGTAATAAAAAATGTATTTTAAGTTGTGTATATTTGATGATATTGTACCTTTCAGGAGACCATCGCTAAATGCCCATTTCTTGTGCACCACCTAACATTAAGCCCCCCCCTTGTAATCCTAATATCCACCCTACCTGTACCCCTAACATTAACCCATCTTGCGACCCTAACACTAACCTTCCCCATACACTCAATAATAACATGAATTCTCCCTATAACCCTAGTATAAACCCTCCTTGTAGACCTAACATTAACCATCTTTGTAACTCTAACATTAAACCTCCCCAAAAAAAAATTTATATTACTAACTCTCCATGTAACTCTAATGCAGGCCATATACAGTTCGGATCTGCAGGAACCGACCAAGATTCGAACCATGTATGATGTTGATTGATCGATCAACTTGGGTACAATCAGCCTGTGGGATTTTACCAGCGATTATCGCTAGGGCTACTATAGCAAAAATCACTATCTTCTCCCAGTGGGGAGGGGGCAGCTACACCCCTGCCATGGGAAGATAATGGCTAGGCAGGAGGGAATGTGTTAATGAGGGACTCAAGCTAATTTGTTTCCTGCAAGCCATGGTTGCAGGAAAGAAATTGGCTCAGTGTATGGTCGGCCTAACCCTACCCCCCGCAACCTACGTAACATCTATTTATCCATGTAATCCAGACACAAAAGGAAATAACAAGGAATGTTAGTGTTACTATTGGTCTTAGGTTTGTAAGATTGGGGTTATTGGAGATTAGTGTTATGGTTGGGGGATACAGAAAGTATTGGTGTAAGAGTAAGGCCTCATGTACACTGCTGCTGGTAAACGGACATTCAGAGGCAGTTGGATGCTTTTTTCAGCTGCCCCTGAACTCATCCAATGTTATCTTATGTGTACGTGTACACAAGTTTGTTTAATGTCGTTTTTAGGCAGTTGCGTTTAGAGGCTTTTCTTTGAAGGCAAAAAATGAGTTCAGACGCTAGCGTTTCTGACGCTTCAGATGCCAAACGCATCTAAACGTGGCTAAATGCGCTACCGGTTTTCGTTTAGAAGCGTTTTTAAAGGTGCCCTATTTTTTTTACATTATAAAAATTAAAAATTATAGCAAATGATGAAAAACCATAAAAAAAGTTTTAAAAACTTGTAATTGCTTGCAATGCTTCATAGACCATTGTATATACCCCTAATGAGCCCATGATCCAATCCAATACACCACTAGCATTGCTGTTAGCCAAAGTAGAATTGGAATTTGACCTACAGTATATGTTGTTAGATTTTAACCAGATGACCCGACCATTGAGCTTGACCCCTGATTTGATCAAACATAGTTGTATGAAATTTAATATCTGGCTGGGAAACCGCATCCAATGTGCAATGGTGTGAGTCCAGCCTTAAGGAAGAGTTGGGGGGGGGGATTTACTAAAACTGGTGCACACAGAATCTGGTGCAGCTGTACATATTAACCAACCAGCTCCTAGGTTGTATTGTCAAAGCTTAATTGAACAAGCTGACATTAGAAGCTGATTGGCTACCATGCACAGCTGCACCAGATTCTGTGTGCACCATTTTTTTGTAAATCTTCCCCTAATACTTCCTTGAACCATAAATCTTACACCAATCCTACCTGTATCCCCCAGCCATAACACTAACCTCCCATAACACCAATCTTACAAACCTAAAACCAATAGTAAAACTAACATTCCTTGTAGTGCTAACATTGATCCTCTCTGTATCCCCCAACACTAAAACAAACTTTCTCTGTAGCCATAAAATGAACCCTCCCCATAGCCAGAATAAAACACTGACCCTTCCTTTAACCATAACATTGTAGCAGTAATTTTAAATTGTAATTAAAGGCAAAAAAAAAATTCTCCCTACCAGTACAATTCTTCCCCCAGCCCCCACCAGTGCCGGATTACTAAATAGGCAGATTAGGCACTGGCCTATGGGTCTCATGTTGTTGAAGGGCCCAGCAACAACAGATAACAGTATTATTGATTTTATCTTAAAAGAAAATTACAATGAAGCTTTTTAAAATTATTTGCAAAAAATAGAAAAAAAAAATAGTTGACCCTGGTGACAACTATTGATTCCCTAACTTTGGAGGGAATTCCTTTAACTTCCTGTTTGGCTATGAGACAATGGGACACAGATGGCAAAAACAAAAAAAAAACAAAAAAACACTGACAGGGGTTATAACCCTCTCTTACTCTATCCAAAATGAACAAAAAAAACAGAAAATTGTATCATACTTACTGTAATTTCCCTTTCATTGTGCCCATCTATGGCAGCATACCTGTGATAAGCTCCACCTCAGACTCCTCCCCTTAGGACAGTGAATATTATAAAAGAAAAGGTAACCCCCCCCCCTCATCATTCTCAGTGATATAGAAAACCGAAGGAGGGAATGCATGGTGCCATGGATAGAAACATAGAGAAGTGACGGCAGAAAAAGACTGGGTAGTCCATCAAGTCTTCCCATTTTTTTTGTCTTTGTTTTGTTTTGTTTTTAGTGTTTGTGTGTGTGTGGGGGGGGGGGACTCTTTTTTGGGAGGTGGGGGGTTTCCATTAACCTCATTGTCTGACTATAGATTTATGTTTATCCCAAGCGTGTTTGAAGCTATTTACTGTTGACTGTCTCACTACCTCTGTTGTTAATTTATTCCAATCATCAACTACCCTTTTAGTAAAATAATACTTTCTATTAGATTAGATTAAATTAAACTTAGATTCGTTTTGAACTTTCCTCCAGTTAGTTTGAGGTCATGTCCCCATGTTCTTGATTTTGGTTTCATATTGAAAAGATTGCCTTCCTAAACCTTATTCATCCCATTGATGTATTTACCGGTTTCAATCTTGTCTCCCCTTTCCCTTCTTTCCTCCAGACTGTACATATTAAGTTCCTGAAGTCGCTCTCAATATGTTTTATCCCCCACACCATTCACCATTTTTGTTATCCGTCTCTAGACTTGGTCTATCTTATCAATATCTTTCTGTAAGTGAGGTCTCTAGAACTGGACACAGTATTCTAAATGAGGTCTCACTAAAGATCTATATAGTGGAATCAGAACCTCCTTCCTCCTGCTGGTGATCCCTTTAGTGAGGCATCCTAGAATTAGATTTGCTGTTCCCACTGCCTGGTCACACTGTTTTCTCATTTGCAATCGTTTGAAATAAGCACCCCCAAATCTACACCAGGCACCAGGTAAGGAAAATTATTATAAGTATGATCCAATTTTCTGTTTTCCTGGTGCCTCCATGGAAGCATAACTGTGATAAATAACTAGCTGATGACTGGGTGGGTAATGCTTACAAAAAATGGATTTAGAAAATGCAGAAGCAGATTCAATTGCCCTTTTCCTAAATTCCACTGAAGTGAGAGCTCCTGTGTCAATCCTGTAGTGCCGCGTGAACGTGTTTTGGGATGACCACATTGCTACTCTGCAAATTGCATCAAGTGATAAGTTCGCTCTTGATGCCCAGGATGTAGAAACTGCTCTGCTCTGGACTGATGGAGGGTCTAAACCAGGGGTGCCCAACCTTTTGAAGAGCGAGGGTCACCTAAGCGACTTGGTAACCGGTCGCGAGCCACAATGAGAGGAGCGGGTGTTTGGCAGTGCACTCTACTCTATAGAGCCCACTCTACTTATTTCTTTTTGCGGATCGAGATTGTAGGTAGGCGTTTGTAAACGGACACAAATCCATTTACATCTTCTACTCCTTAGAGGTGAATGGAGGTTCCAATTGGGTCGGACTGACCATGTGAAAGGGGCCTATGACTCTGCACCTGAAGGAAAAAATCAGCAGACAATCTGATAGTGTGTATGGGGCTTGACACTACATGAATGCCGGTACAACACATCTATAATTCTCTTTAATGCTATAGGTTCTTTAGGGCTCATTTACACTTGCATTGGCTTCAACACACATTAACAGCTAGCTAATGCTTCAAAACAAGGCTTCGGATGGGCTTTGTTAAAGCTCTCTGAACGCTGTCACTAAATAAAATGGTTAGCTTGCAGTCCTGTTTACACCTTGCTTTTGCTTTGCTTTGCATTGGCTTTGCTTCAAAAATGATACCCCATGTAGCTTTAGTGGTGCTTCAAAGCCTCTTCAAGGCCTCCATAGAAGTCTATGGTAAAGCTCGCTTGAAGCCCCACTGAAGCCCCACCGAAGCCTCATCGAAGCCCCACAAAGCTCCACCAAAGCCTCATCAAAGCCTCATTGAAGCACCAAGCAAAAGCAAGGTGTAAACAGGACTATAAGCTAACCATTTTTTTTAGTGACAGGAGCTTTGACTGGCTTTCAGAGAGCTTCAACAAAGCCTGTCTGAAGCCTTGTTTTAAAGCAAGTGTAAACTAGCCCTTAAGCAGATTTAAGGCTGCTTTAGAATTCAATGCCTGTCTGAAGGAGCCCTCACTCTTCCCATAGACACACACCTATTGTCAACATGCTGTAATTACAGTGACCCTTTCAGGGGGGCTCAACAAAGTTACAAAGGCGTTAAACTTTAAAAGAAAGCCACTTTATACATACCTGTCTGCTCATTTGGTAAAGCTTAAGGCCCCATTCACACCTGAGCATTTTGTAGCTTGAAGCCTGAAGATACAAACACTGGAGGGGAAAAAATCTATTATTCTCAATGGAGATGGTTCACATCTCCACTCCAAGTCGCCTGAAGCCGAACGCCTGAAGCTCAAACAAGTTCTGGACCCTTTTTTGTCACTCGAATCGGGCAGATTTGGGCGTTTTTCTTCTTTTTACATTGGTGACCTATGCTGAGGTGTGAATGGGGCCTTACTCTCTAGCACAATTCCTGATGCCAATCCTATTTGGTCGAATAGGGGGCCTTCCTGCTGGTTCTTTCTGTTGACCCCTAGTCAATGAGGATGCTATACTGACATAAGAGTCATTGGGAGAAACCACAGCAGTGTGTAATCTGATTTGTGAAGGTGCTCTACAACAGAATGAAGTTGTGGCAGTTGGACAGGTACTGCATGTACAAAGCTGTTTTTCTTAGGTTAGCGCCTTTGCCACTTTGTTGGTCCCTTGGCAAGGTCACTTTAACCCACTTGCCTGCATACTTACCTCTTTTATGCAAGGATCCTCTGTACTTCAAAACTTTTTGTATCAAATCATACCAGTCTACAGTTTGGGCCTTGTTAATGGACATAAAAGCAACATAAAGTAATCGACCAAAAACACTGCACTCAGAGGTCCAGCAAGGAGCCTGTTAAATCTTGCCTAACTGAAGGATTATAAAGTACAGATCATGATTACAAATGAGTGAACTTCCTATTTTAACAGCATTTTATTGTTTCCTGAGCAGTATTATTCCCTCACCGACTAATCTTACTGGAGTCGCTCCAATGGTCAGTGACTCACCACAACTGATGGGAATGGTTATACTTAATCTGTAAAGTGCTGTGTAATATATTGACACAATAAAAATGGGAAATAAAATGGGTTGCCCTAGAATCTTTTGGGGCTACATTACTAAAGGAAAATAGACTGTGTGCTTTGCAAAGTGCATTTGCACTAGCAAGTGCAATTGCTCCAGAGCTCAGTAAATGAGCAGAAGCATTGCTGACTTCCATCATCCAATCATGTGCAAGCAAAAATGCTGTCTATTTTATTTTTCCTGCACGTGATTGGATATTCTTTACAAAGTGAAGCTTTGTGGCTTATTTACTAAAGCTGAATAGTGCAAAATCAGGCTCACTTCTGCATAGAAACCAATCACATTCTAACCTCAGCTTGTTCAATGAAACTTTGGCAGTAAAACCTGGGAGCTTATTGGTTTCTATGCAGAAGTGAGCCTGATTTTGCACTTTCCAGCTTTAGTAAATAACCCCCTTTACCACATTTACTAAGCTCTGGAGCAACTGCACTTTGCAAAATGCACAGTCTATTTGCCATTATTAAATCAACCACTTTGCCTTATAATAACACATTAATAATAGTAGCCCTTGTACATACCTCCCAATATTTTGAGATGGGAATGAGGGACACCTACTAACAAATGTATGTAGGGATAGGACACGCCTCCTGCCACCCCCCCCCCCCCCAAAAGAAGAATTAACCAAAAAATAGGTTTATTAAATCCACAAGGACTTTTTTTTACCACTTCTATTCCTTTATATTGGCTTTTAACCACTTAAGGACCACCTCACGCCGATATACGTCGGCAGAATGGCATGGCTGGGCATAATCATGTACCTGTACATGGCTTTTTAAGTGCCCAGCCGTGGGTGCCTGAGCTCCGTGACCGTGGCCGCGGGACCAGCAGACCCGATCGGCGCTGGTGTCCCGCTATCGGGTTACAGAGCTGAAGAATGAGGAGAGGTCTGTGTAAACAAACCTCTCCCCGTGCTTCCTAGTGTGACTGTCACCGATCGTCTTTTCCCTTTTATAGGAAAGGACGATCAGTGATGTCACATGCCAGGCCACCCCCCCCTACAATAAAAAAACACATAACGTCATACATAACCCCTACACTGCCGCCTAGTGGTTAACTCCTTCACTGCCAGTGCCGTTTACACAGGAATCAGTGCATTTAAAAAGAACTGATTGCTGTATAAATGACAATGGTCCCAAAAATGTGTCAAAAATGTCCGATGTGTCCACCATAATGTCGCAGTCACAATAAAAATCGCTGATCGCCACCATTACTAGTAAAAAAAAATATTAATAAAAATGCTATAACACTATCCCCTATTTTGTAAACGCTATAACTAACCAAACCAATCAATATTCGCTAATTTTTTTTTTTTTTTTTACCCAAAATATGATATGTAGAAGAATATGTACTGACCTAAACTGAGGAAAAAAAATGCTTTTTAGATTTTTTTGGGGATATTTATTATAGCAAAAAGTAAAAAATATTGAATTTTTTTCAAAATTGTGGCTCTATTTTTGTTTATAGCGCAAAAAATAAAAACCACAGAGGTGATCAAATACCATATGCCTGAATGTAGAGAGCTACAGCTGAGCTTGAAAGATGTGGAAACCAATAAAGTCCTTTAGGAACTCCCCCTTTTCACCAAGGCCACCATTCACTGCAGTATCATGGCACACTTTGCATGGTAGACTTTGCATGGTACACTTTTTTTAGTCCCCAAACTTTTTTTTCCCTACCATGAAATAACGCATTGGTCATGTTTGCCTCCCAGGATCTCAGTTTGCCTCTGGTTGGATGGTCCAATGAGTGAGGGTTTGGGACACAGGTGTTCATTAGGAAGGGCACTGCTGGGGATTGGTGTTAAATTGTGCTAATCTCAAGAGAAGCAACTTTTCCTACCAACACTAATTTAGAAACCAAAACCAGACCGTTCACATTAACGTTGTTCAAATCAAGTAGAAAAACATATATTTTTTTGTGATTCTGATTTAAGCTGTCAAAAGGGTAGTCTTCTAATGGAGTCACCACCTCTCATATGCCCTTCTGTGCATCATATGTTTGAGGACACATTTGTAACGTTACAGGTATGGATCGTTTCTGCCCAGACAGACGGGTGATAAAGATGGATAACAACACATACATTTGAGCTCATGTCCCATTATTCAACAAAATAAATGTGATATTATGGGGGGGGGGGGGGAAAGGTTTGGGACTTTGTATAAAAACATGGCCTAGTAAGGCCATGTATTTCCATCCCCATCAATGTGATCAAGGAAGAGCAACAAGGGGGTGGGGATTAACATGAAGCACATGATAGAAATTCAGTAGATTGGTGGATATATAAAAGTGTTTAATAAATCATATACAGAAATGACATAATATCAGTCTATAAACAGTTAAGTGTGATAATAACACTGGAACACATGACATAACATGATGAAATTACACAGTCCACCAATTGCGTATGGGTACATACATAGTTTGCAAGGTAATGCTTGCATGACCTATGGCCTCACTGGTCCTATCATGATTGTTAAAAAATGTAAAATATGAAAATATGATACAAGAGTGAAACACAGCATCTGGTAGCTCTAGGCATTTCATGGCTATTGGGTCACTCATCATGAACAGGCACGTGGTGTATCCACACTTGCAAGCACTATGGGAGGTGTTGATGGCGCACATTTCCGGATGCTTAGTCACCCGGCCAGTGGTGCCTCCCCCTCACTTGCCTATATGGGCGGCCTTCCCGAGGGGATTTGCCTTTAGTAAATGAACCCCAATGTTTTTTACTTTCTGCTATAAAATATATCCAATACATTTAAAAAAATATCTAATTTCTTCATTAATTTAGACCAATATGCATTCTGCTTCACATTTTTGATTAAAAAAATCCCAATAAGTGAATATTGATTGGTTTGTACAAAAGTTATAATGGTTACAATCTTTGGGGTATATTTATGGATTTGTTTAAATTTTTTAAATTTTTTATTAATAATGGCGTGATCAGTGACTTATAGCGAGAATGTAATATTGTGTACAAAAGGGGCTCCTGCGCTCTATGACAAAAAAATGGAAGATAGCAAAAGGAATGTTCTAGCAGGAGCAGCAAACACTCTATGAGTGAACTCTCAATATTAAAGACAAAGAACAGGGGGGGAGGGGTGTGTTGCGCTTCCTAAATACCAACAAAACGCTTACAATAAATATAAATCACATAGTATAAAAAAACTTATAAATAATTCTTAAAGTGTTCAGTGAGCAGTGCTTAAAATTTAAAGGGTGTATTAGATTGAACAACTAATGTATAGAGAGCCCGGAGCTGACAGCCAAAGGCGATAAGTGCAGGGCGGACATGACGGGGTTAACAGTAGAAGCAGAGGAAAGGATTAGGGAAGGACTAGGGTGCCGAGGGGGCGGGGTTAAGAAAGAGTCTTTATAGTCTCCTGGTGCATGCTGGGAGCTTAACAGAAGACGGAGGAGAAAGTTCAGCATGGACACAGTGGAGAGGCTTCTGCTGCAGCTGAGGGAGCAGGCGGCGGTCCGGGGTGAGGACTGGCTGGTGGATTCCTTGGGGGCTTTAGTGGCACGGCCGGAGCCTGTGACTGATGGGGGGACCGGGGCGAGCACACGGGCGCGGCGTTCCCGGCCGCCGGAGCGGTTTTCGCCCGAACGACAGGGGGGGGGGCGGCGGGCGGGGGGCGGCGGACTGGCGGTACGATCGGCGGCACCCCCTGGGACTGGATTGACTGCAGGCAGTTTGGGTCTCCCAGGACAGGGCTCTACACGGCCTGGATCTGCCACGCGGGGGAGGCCTAGGGGGGTGGGGATGGAACGCTGCACTGCTAGGAGAACAGCTTCAGTGAGCGCTGGCCCCGCCCCCAGAACGGAGCAGAGAGCAAGAGTCACGAGGGGGAGAGCTGATGTCCCCAGGCCTGCTTACTTGTCGGCAAGGGACTGTGCTTTGGAGCCCCTTCTCAGCGCAGGCCACCCCCCATTGGAGGAGCAGCGAGCAGCCAGCAAGCAAGGGAGTGCGGTGGTTCCCGGGCCTGCGGTGGTGACGGCAGGGGATCGCTTTGGGGGGGCATTTCAGAGCGCTGGCCCCGCCCCCGGAGCGGAGCTGAGCAGTGGGGGGGCTGGGGGGGGACATTGGATGTCTGCTATCCCCGGGCCTGCCACAGCCGCGGCAGGGGATCGCCGCAGTCTGGGACGGAGGCTGCCCAGGGTCATGGGGAGCGTGGAGGAAGACTGCGGGACTGTGGGGGCGTACGCCGGTCGGGGCAAGGCCAAGCGGAAGTCGGAGGCCGGTCACGCGGAGCGCAGGAGGGTGCGGATGGCGGACAGCGTGGCGGCAGCCGGAAGAGAGCGATCTGGCGGGTCCTCATCATCAGAGGAGGTGGAGCGCGATCTGGGAGCCAGGGAAGAATCGGATGCGGTGGACGATGCGGCCCTTCCTGGCATCGGGAGGAAGTCCGGAGTGAGCGGGCGATCGGCTGATGGGACGTCTCCTGTGCAGCCCGGTAAGTCACCTGCTTCTTTACCAGGATTGGGTACGTCAGGTAATTGGCAGCAGGGGGACTGTGGGGGGGGGCTTAGCCGGGGTTTGGGGTCCGGGGGGGCGGGGGTTTCTAAGGACTTGCAAGGTTTTTTGGTGGGTTTAAAAGAACTGGTGTGTCAGTTTGAGCGGGGGGTTACGGCGCCTGTGGGGCCGGGGGCGGCATGGGTCCCCACGGGGGGCGGTATGGCGGAGGCGAGCGTGGCTGCGGCCCGGCCTGTTCCGGGACCTGGGGTTGGGGGGCCGGTTGTGGGCACTGGGGGGAGTGACGGGAGTGTGGTTCCGGCAGGCGAACAGGGGGCGGCGGCTGCTGAAAAGGGGGTGAGGCAGGACATTACTAGGCTGGCAGATGCGGCGAGGTGTGAGGTCTACGTTTGTTACGAGGGACCGTTAGGGGCTCATCTGAAGCAGGAAGTCCGGGAAAAGCTGTGGAAGGGTGAGTATGTGGAGATCTTCTCGTTGTTGCCGCTGGAGAAGTTCAACTTGGATAGGGTGAAGCCTGACGATTCCAAGAAGGAGGATGAGGAAAAGCGGAGGTATCGATTAATTCCGAGGACGTTTGCGAATTGGTTACAGGCTTTTGCCATTATGGCCAGTGTCATAGGGGAAAAACACTCCGAGCATTGTTCGGCTTTGTTTTGTTACCAGGATTCGATTGGGGAGGCTTACCGGGTGTACGGCGGAACTGCGTGGTTGCGCTATGACGAACAGTTCAGGCAGCGGAGAGCGGTGAGGCCGGACCTGCGCTGGGACCACAAGGACATCAGCTTGTGGATGCGTTTGATGACGACGGCGAGGGCCCCGGGGCAGTTTTTTCAGGGGGGGGCCGGTGGACCGTCAGCCCCAGGACAACCGGCCGGAAGTAAAAAAGGGGTGTGTTGGCAGTACAACTCTGGTGCCTGTAAGTTCGGCAATGGTTGCCGGTTCAAGCACGAGTGTTCAGGCTGCGGCGGAACTCACCCTGCTTCCAAATGCTTTAAGCAAGGGAAGGGCCGACCGGGGGATGTTGGCAACAAGAGGGAGGACTCCGGTGATGGTGGCAAGGATGCGGCCGTTTCTCGGTAGGTATCCGGACAGGAGGGCAGCGAAGCTTCTAGAGGATGGGTTCACGGATGGCTTTAGAATTCCTTGCGCGTTGACGGTGATTCCACCGTTGGCGCCCAATTTGAAGTCGGCCCTGCAACATCCGGAGGTGGTTTCTGAAAAACTGCGGAAGGAGGTTGCGTTGGGTAGGATGTGTGGCCCTTTCCCGGTGCCTCCTTTGGAGGACTTGGTGGTCTCTCCGTTGGGTGTGGTGCCCAAAAAGGAGCCCCTCAAGTTTAGGCTTATTCACCACCTTTCCTTCCCGAAGGGCGGGTCGGTGAATGATGGGATCGATCAAGAAGTTTGCTCCGTGTCATACACGTCGTTTGACGCGGCGGTGAATTGGGTGCGCAGATATGGAAGGGGGGCCTTGCTGGCCAAAGCGGACGTGGAATCGGCCTTTCGTTTGTTGCCGGTGCATCCTGATAGTTTTCGTTTGTTGGGGTGTCATTGGGAGGATGGTTTCTATGTAGACCAGTGCTTACCGATGGGCTGTTCGATCTCCTGTGCGGTGTTTGAACAGTTTAGCTCGTTCGTTGAATGGGTGGTGCGGGATGTGTCGGGGGTGAATTCGATCATTCACTACCTTGACGATTTTCTGTGCATTGGGCCTCCAGCTTCCAAGGTTTGCGCGATATTGCTGGCGACGCTGCAGCATATTGCGGCCATATTTGGCATTCCTTTGGCACCGGACAAAACTGAGGGACCTCGCACGGTCATCGTGTTTTTGGGAATTGTCTTGGATTCCGAGGCCATGGAGTGCCGGTTGCCTGAGGACAAGTTGGCGGATTTGCGGCGGGAGATAACGGAGTTGTTGGGGGTTCGGAAGGTTCAGCTGCGCAAATTGCAATCGGTCCTCGGCAAACTCAATTTTGCCTGTCGGATTTTACCAATGGGGCGGGTTTTCAACCGCAGGTTGGCGGCCAGCACGGCGGGTGTCGCGTCCCCTACGCATTTTGTGCGATTAGTAAAATCGCATAAGGCTGACTTGCAGGTCTGGCGAACATTTTTGGAGTCGTTCAATGGGCGGGCGATGTGGATGTCGGGGCCGGTCAGCAACTTTGACCTGGAATTGTTCACCGATGCGGCTGGGGCTTTTGGGTTTGGGGCGTTTTTTCAGGGCAGATGGAGCGCGGGTCCTTGGCCGCAATCGTGGGTGGCGGCAGGGTTCACGTCGAATCTGGTGCTGCTGGAATTGTTTCCAGTGGTTCTGGCAGTGGAGCTGTGGGGTGCCTCCTTCAGGGATCTGAAGGTGCGTTTTCATGGGGATAACATGGGGGTTGTGCAGGTCATTAATCGAAATACGGCCTCTTCCCCCCCTGTCATTCGGTTGCTGCGTCACCTGGTGTTGCGGTGCCTGCAGTTGAATGTGTTCATTCACGCGGTGCATCTTCCGGGCGTGGAGAACGTGGTGGCGGATGCGCTGTCCAGGTTCCAGTGGGAGCGGTTTCGGGAGTTGGTACCGGGGGCAGAAGAGTTCGGGACTCCCTGCCCGCTGTGGTTGTGGGATTTAGCTTTTGATACGACTGTTAAGCAAGATGCAGTTTGAGGGGGTGGGGCTGGGTGGTCCCCTGACAGGACTCGTGGTTCGGTAGTCGGCTGGTTGTAAGGGTTGTTCGGAGGGGTCCCCTGGGGCTTGCAGCCCACCCGGGGGGGGGGGGGTACAGGTGGCTGGTTTGGGTGCATTAGGGGGCGTTGTGTCCACCTCATGGAGATTGGTGCTCAGTTGGTTAGCTTTGGGTTCTATTTCCGAAGCATAATAAAAAAAAAAAAAAAAAAAAAAAAAAAAAAAAAAGAGGGGTTTGCGGCAGGTTGACAGGAGAAGGGGTTGGTTGGAAGGTGTTGGTTTCATTTTATGCTGTTACTGTACGGTGGTGTTCATGGCTGTTTGTTTTTTTATGTTTTTTCTTTCCTTTTCTTTTCCTGTTTTCTTCTGTTTCAGGTACGGCAAAAGGATTGGTCTGGATAATGGGCCATTCCTATGTGTGCTGGGGGGCACGACGGGGTGACGCTAGGAGGGGTGGCAGACGTTTAGGTTTTGCAAAAAGTGAGGTCTGTATCAAGTGGTTTGGTTTCCCAGGAATGTTATGGGGCAGGTTGGTGGGGGAGGTTCATCGTTTTGCACAGAGAGACAGGCCCCCGGATGTGCTGGTGATCCATGCGGGTGGTAATGACCTGGGCTGCAAGACTATGATTGACCTTACGCGGGATATTCAGTTTGACGTGTGGCGTCTCAGCATGGATTTTCCAAACATGGTCATAGTTTGGTCGGACATGGTGGCCCGCACCACGTGGCGGATGGCCAGGTCCGTTGAGGGGGTGAATAGAGCCAGGAGGAAGGTTAATAGGGCGGTCAGTAACTTCATGGTTCGGAATGGGGGGTTGGCCGTTAGACACTGGGAACTCGAGTTTGAGACTTGGAGATACTTGAGAAAGGATGGCGTTCACTTGAATGACGTGGGCATTGACCTGTGGACTCTTGGGATCCAGGATGGTATTGAGCGAGCACTTCGGGTGTGGAGGGGCATGCAGCAGTAAGTGGGTTACTTCCGCATGCTGTGGCGGGTTTTTTGGTCTGTGCAGGCGAAGGAGATATGGCAAAATGGTTCAGGAACTATCGCTGAATGGGATCCTGATGGTGGTTTCCGGATAACTGAGGTTAGAAGGAAAGGGTTATGGGGGCACTGCGGACAGCGTTTGTCTTTGAGCCTGCTTGTCGGCTTGAGGCCTATTATTACGCTTGGAGAGGGACCGCAGTGTCAAGTTGGTCATGGGTTCAAATGTTTTTGGTGATAATTGCCTGCACAGACCAATGCCATGCAGTGGTTGCTATTCAGAAGTTATATTGGGATATTGTTTGTTATTGTTATAATTTTATATTATTGAGAGTACATATTTTTCATACAGAGTTGTTCATATTGGAATTTAACCGTTTATTTTGTTTACAAATAATAAAGTAGGCTGCTACGGCCTTTTCTTACTCCAACCAGTGTGGTCTCAAGTTAATGGGGTATAGGTAAGGTTGGGGTTATGGAAGCAGTCTATCTGGTATACCACAGTCAAGAGAGCCCGGAGCTGACAGCCAAAGGCGATAAGTGCAGGGCGGACATGACGGGGTTAACAGTAGAAGCAGAGGAAAGGATTAGGGAAGGACTAGGGTGCCGAGGGGGCGGGGTTAAGAAAGAGTCTTTATAGTCTCCTGGTGCATGCTGGGAGCTTAACAGAAGACGGAGGAGAAAGTTCCCACCCACCCTCCCAACTGTTAGAGGTTGTTGGTTTTGTGCTTGCTTGTACGGGGGTTGTTGGCCTTTTTCTTATGACAGGTTTCTGGACGGTGGATGTCGTGGCAGGCTGGCGGGTTTTTTGGTCTGTGCAGGCGAAGGAGATATGGCAAAATGGTTCAGGAACTATCGCTGAATGGGATCCTGATGGTGGTTTCCGGATAACTGAGGTTAGAAGGAAAGGGTTATGGGGGCACTGCGGACAGCGTTTGTCTTTGAGCCTGCTTGTCGGCTTGAGGCCTATTATTACGCTTGGAGAGGGACCGCAGTGTCAAGTTGGTCATGGGTTCAAATGTTTTTGGTGATAATTGCCTGCACAGACCAATGCCATGCAGTGGTTGCTATTCAGAAGTTATATTGGGATATTGTTTGTTATTGTTATAATTTTATATTATTGAGAGTACATATTTTTCATACAGAGTTGTTCATATTGGAATTTAACCGTTTATTTTGTTTACAAATAATAAAGTAGGCTGCTACGGCCTTTTCTTACTCCAACCAGTGTGGTCTCAAGTTAATGGGGTATAGGTAAGGTTGGGGTTATGGAAGCAGTCTATCTGGTATACCACAGTCAAGTGTTCATATGTATTATTCCTGTGTCTTAAAGTAAGCAGAAACAGTGCTTAAGACCATAAAGTGCATGAATTAAAGTTAAATAGACATCTGTGATATCAATGCAGCAAAGTAATAGAGAGAGTATATGTGATAATCTAAGTGATCAAAAACATATAAACACATAAAATCGGTGATCTAAAATGTGTAGAAAAAACAAAGGAATGTCTCAATTACATTCCTTAATAAAAAAAAAAAGTAAAATAGCAGCAAAAACGTGAATTTCAATAAAGTGTCCCATACACAGTTCAATCATGCAATTTTCCGATGTGATTTCACAGCCGCAAAAAAAGTGCAATGTGCCGGGGCAACTCTCCTCCAACGGTGTTCCGTGCCAGTGCTGGTTATACTAAACAATTACCTTGCAGCTGCAAGGTATGCAGCAGAACAGCAAATATTGCAGGGAAGACTCAGGGGGGTCAGCGGGGCTGTGGATGGGAGCTTCTAACGATGCCGTTCACCCTTGTAGTTGTGGCCAATGTAGCAATGCTCAAAACAACAAGTAAAGGAGAGCCTCCATGGTGTAGTATTTCAGTCAAATATTTTATTAAAATAGCTAAAATTACTCACATAGAGGAACGAGTAAACGAGCACACAGCTTAACAGATCTGAACGATTTCCTTAGGTACAGACGTCACTTCCGTTCTCCTACGCGTTACGTCTCGTATGGACTTCAACTGGGATCTAGAACAAATTAAGCTCACAATCCAAGGTTTTTCTGTATATGTTTCTACAAAATGGTACTTGGGTGATAGAGAAATAATCTAATCAGAGAATCTGGAGACATTCATGTAAACACTTTCACACTGTTACTAATGGAAGAAATAACTATAAATGTGACCATGCTCCATTAATGGTGACTCAGAGGTACCACAAAGAAAACTTCAATTTCAGGTTTATTGAGGGTCAGCCACAAAAAATGACACACTAAGTACTGTGGTCTGTGGTTTGGGTATGAATCAGTAGTGAAAATTGAGTTTTCTATAAGGATACGTTAAATCACTCATCTCTAGTCTATTTCACATATAACTCAGGAGTGATTGACTGGCCAAACTCTCCAAGTGGAGGTGGACACTTTGTGCCCAGAGCCAGTGTACAGTCGATTAGCACTTATTTCCCCATGTATCATGGGATTGAGTCATTCTTAGTAAAAGATAATTTGGCTAAGAACTAATGTGATAAACCCCCACAAGCTGGAGAGTTCTTTGGAAAATAAAGGAAAGAAGTCTTTAGTATTATTCTTCTTCTGTAAATGCCAGCTGCCTGGCTGTCATGTTAACCCTCTTGATTCAATACTTGGAATGTTTGACCTGGAATAGGTATGAACATGAAGAGATTTGAGTTTTATTTGACTTTCTTGATCTGGAGACTGGTTGCGGCTCAATAAGTTGTTAAGTCAGTGGATCAGTCAGCATAAAAGTCACCAAGGTTTTCAGAATGAGCCCAGCAATTGCAGCCCTTGTAGTATTATATATATATATATATATATATATATATATATATATATATATATATATATATATATATATATATATATATATATATATATATATATATATATATATATATATATATATTGAATTGATGTTTGGGGGTTCTTTGGCTCTAGTGTAGAACCCACGCTAGTTGTGCCGTTTAACCACTTTAGCTCCGGAAGGTTTTAGCCCCTTCCTTCATGACCAGGCCATTTTTTGCAATACGGCACTGCGTTACTTTAACCGCTTGCCGACCAGCCGCCGCAGTTGTACTGCGGAAGAATGGCACAGGCAGGCGAATCGCTGTTATGTTACGTTGGCTCCTAAGACGACCACTAGGGGCACGCACACTCCCGCTACTTGCCCCCGGAGCCAGTGCAAGTGCCCAACGATCTCGATGACTGCCTGGCTCCCGCGATCGCTCAACGCGGCGAGAACCAGGATTTGTGTGTGTAAACACACAGATCCCGGTTCTCTGAGGGGAGAAGTGACAAGTCATCTGCTCATACAGAGTATGAACAGCGATCTGTCATTTCCCCTAGTCAGTCCCCTCCCCCCTTCAGTTAGAACACACATTAGGGAACACAATTAACCCCTTGATCGCCCCCTAGGGTTAACCCCTTCATTGCCAGTGGCATTTTTACAGTAATCAATGCATTTTTATAGCACTGATCGCTGTATTAATGCTAATGGTCCCAAAATGTGTCAAAATTGTTCGATGTGTCCGCCATAATGTCGCAGTCATGATAAAAATCGCAGATTGCCACCATTTCTAGTAAAAAAAAAAATAATAATAAAAATGCTATAAAAATATCCCCTATTTTTTAGACACTATAACTTTTGCACAATCCAATCAATATACGCTTATTGGGATTTTTTTTTGCCCAAAATTTGTAGAAGAATAGATATCGGCCTAAACTGAGAAAAAAATTAGCTTTTTTTAAAAAAATGGGGATATTTATTATAGCAAAAAGTACAAAATATTGTGTTTTTTTTTCAAAATTGTCGCTATTTTTTTGTTTATAGCGCAAAAAATAAAAACCGCAGAGATGATCAAATACCACCAAAAGAAAGCTTTATTTGTGGGAAAAAAGGACGTAAATTTTGTTTGGGCACAACGTCGCACAACCGTGTAATTGTCAGTTAACCAGTTGCCGACCGCCGCACGACGATGTACGTCGACAGCATGGCACGGGCAGGCATATGGGCGTACCTGTACGTCCCTGCCTTCCCGCGGGTCGGGGGCACGATCGGGCCCCCGCCCGGTGCCTGCGGCGGGCGGTTTTCGTCCGGGAGCGATCCGGGACGAGGGGGCGGCCATTCATTCATGGCCAGCCCCTCGCGATCGCTCCCGACGAATAGAAATCCCCCGTGACATCACTTCCTCTTCTGTAATGTAAACACAGGAGAGGAAGTGATGTATTCTCTCCTCCGTGTCGGTATTTTTCGTTCCGACACGGAGGAGAGCGGATCGGTGAGTTGCACCAACACTCTACACACACAGTAGAACATGCCAGGCACACTCACACCCCCCCTGATCACCCCCCCAATTACCCCTGCCCCCCAGTCACAGTGACACCAATGTCATTTTTTTTTTTTTGCATTGGTGTCATTTGTGACTGTAAAAACTGTTAGGGCAGTTAGGGTTAGCCCCCTTTAGTTCTAATGTACCCCCCTAACCCCCCCCAATAAAGGTTTAACCCCGTGATCACCCCCCGTCGCCAGTGTCACTAAGGCTGGGTTCACATTGCAGCGGTTTATGAGAACGAATGTGATTCGCACCGCACTGCAGTGCAAATCACATCCGATCTCTGTGCGATTCGAGTTCAGCCATTCGCCGCACCCGCCACACCCGCCGCACCCGCCGCACCCGCCGCAAATTCGCACGGGACCTTTTTTTGGCCCGCAGCAGAATCGGATCGCATGGGTGTTCACACCATGCGATCCGAGTTTGCAGATCGCACTGCGATATGCGAACTGATCTGGGGGTGTCAGTAACATTTCACTGACACTCCCAGCAGTTCGCATAGGGCAGTGTGAACTGCCGCCGGGAGGCATGCGGTGCGGGAACCCGCCGTGGATTCGTGGCGTTTCCGCATCGCTCCAGTGTGAACCCAGCCTAATAAGCGATCATTTTTCTGATCGCCGTATTAGTGTCACAGGTGACGCTAGTTAGGCAGGTAGGTATTTAGGTTCGCCGCAGCTTTTTATAGCGCCAGGGACCCCCATATACTACCGCATAAAGCCCCCTGATTGCCCCCTAGTTAACCCTTTCACCAGTGATCACCATATAACTGTTACAGGTGACGCTGGTTGGTTAGTTATTTTTTTATAGTTTCAGGGCACCCGCCATTTATTACCTAATAAAGGTTTAACCCCCTGATCACCCGGCGGGTGTCATTTGTGACTAATAACTGTTAGGGCAGTTAGGGTTAGCCCCCTTTAGTTCTAAGGTACCCCCTAACCCCCCCAATAAAGGTTTAACCCCGTGATCACCCCCCGTCGCCAGTGTCACTAAGGCTGGGTTCACATTGCAGCGGTTTATGAGAACGGATGTGATTCGCACCGCACTGCAGTGCAAATCACATCCGATCTCTGTGCGATTCGAGTTCAGCTATACAGATAGTATGGCTGAATTCGTGTCGCACCCGCCGCACCCGCCGCAAACTCGCACGGGACCCTTTTTTTGGTCCGCAGCAGAATTGGATCGCATGGGTGTTCACACCATGTGATCCAAGATTGCAGATCGCACTGCGATATGCGAACTGATCTGGGGGTGTCATTAACATTTCACTGACACTCCCAGCAGTTCGCATAGGGCAGTGTGAACTGCCACCGGGAGGCATGCGATGCGGGAACCCGCCGCGCATTCGTGGCGTTCCCGCATCGCTCCAGTGTGAACCCAGCCTAATAAGCGATCGTTTTTCTGATCGCTGTATTAGTGTCACAGGTGACGCTAGTTAGGCAGGTAGGTATTTAGGTTCGCCGCAGCTTTCTATAGCGCCAGGGACCCCCATATACTACCGCATAAAGCCCCCTGATTGCCCCCTAGTTAACCCTTTCACCAGTGATCACCATATAACTGTTACAGGTGACGCTGGTTGGTTAGTTATTTTTTTATAGTTTCAGGGCACCCGCCATTTATTACCTAGTCTCACTAGTGTACCCCTAAATTTAGGGGTGTCTACTTTCCAAAATGGGGTCATTTGGGGGGGGGTTTGTGCCATCTTGGCATTTTATGGCCTTCAAAACTGTAACGCCCTTAGAAAGCCTGAAGGCGGTGCTTGGTTTTCGGGGCCCCGTACGCGGCTAGGCTCCCAAAAAGTCCCACATATGTGGTATCCCCGTACTCAGGAGAAGCAGCAGAATTTATTTTGGGGTGTTATTTCACATATGCCCATGGCATGCGTGAGCAATATATCATTTAGTGACAACTTTGTGAAAAAAAAAAAAAGTTTGTAATTTTCCCGCAACTTGTGGCAAAATATAAAATATTCCATGGACTCAACATGCCTCTCAGCAAATAGCTTGGGGTGTCTACTTTCTAAAATGGGGTCATTTGTGGGGGTTTTGTGCCATCTTGGCATTTTATGGCCTTCAAAACTGTAAGGCCGCGTACACACGCGCGGACTGTTGGCCCAACTTTGTCCGTCCAACAGTTTGAGCGAACAGTCCGCTCAAACTTAGCATGGACGGACATGGCCACACACGACGGACGAACAGTTTGCTGAAACCGTGCGCGATGACGTGAACGGCACGTACGACGGGACGAAAAATACGACGTCCTATACACTGCAATGCAACCTTCCGACGTGGAAATCCTTTCTGAGCATGCGCGAGACTTAGTTGGCCGAACAAGCCTACACACGAGCGAACAGTCCGCTGAAACCTTGTTTCAGCGGACAGTTTTTCGGAATTTCCGTAAGACCTTGTTCGGCCAACTGTCCGCTGAAACTGTCCGCTGAAAGCCCACACACGAGCGGACTGTCCGCCCAAACACTGTTCAGCGGACAAGGTTGGGCGAACAGTCCGCGCGTGTGTACGCGGCCTAATAGGTAGTGAGAAGTGAACTCAAAAATTTACGCCCTTAGAAAGCCTGAAGGCGGTGCTTGGTTTTCGGGGCCCCGTACGCGGCTAGGCTCCCAAAAAGTCCCACATATGTGGTATCCCCGTACTCAGGAGAAGCAGCAGAATTTATTTTGGGGTGTCATTTCACATATGCCCATGGCATGCATGAGCAATATATTATTTAGTGACAACTTTGTGAAAAAAAAAAAAAAAAAAAAGGTTGTAATTTTCCCGCAACTTGTGGCAAAATATAAAATATTCCATGAACTCAACATGCCTCTCAGCAAATAGCTTGGGGTGTCTACTTTCTAAAATGGGGTCATTTGTGGGGGTTTTGTGCCATCTTGGCATTTTATGGCCTTCAAAACTGTAATAGGTAGTGAGAAGTGAACTCAAAAATTTACGCCCTTAGAAAGCCTGAAGGCGGTGCTTGGTTTTCGGGGCCCCGTACGCGGCTAGGCTCCCAAAAAGTCCCACATATGTGGTATCCCCGTACTCAGGAGAAGCAGCAGAATTTATTTTGGGGTGTCATTTCACATATGCCCATAGCATGTGTGAGCAATATATCATTTAGTGACAACTTTGTGTAAAAAAAAAAAAATATTTTTTTTTTGTCATTATTCAATCGCTTGAGGCAAAAAAATAAAATATTCAATGGGCTCAACATGCCTCTTATCAATTTCCTTAGGGGGTCTACTTTCCAAAATGGGGTCATTTGGGGGGGTTTTGTACTGCCCTGCCAATTTAGCACCTCAAGAAATGAGATAGGCAGTCGTAAACTAAAAGCTGCGTAAATTCCAGAAAACGTACCTTAGTTTGTAGATGTGACAACTTTTGCGCAAACCAATAAATATACAATTATTGACTTTTTTTTTACCAAAGACATGTGGCTGAATACATTTTGGCCTAAATGTATGACTAAAATTGAGTTTATTGGATTTTTCTAATAACAAAAAGTAGAAAAATATCATTTTTTTTCAAAATTTGCGGTCTTTTTACGTTTATATCGCAAAAAATAAAAATCGCAGAGGCAATCAAATACCATCAAAAGAAAGCTCTATTTGTGGGAAGAAAAGGACGCAAATTTTGTTTGGGTACAACATTGCATGACCGCGCAATTACCAGTTAAAGCAGCGCAGTGCCAAAGTGTAAAAAGACCTCTGGTCATTTACCAGCAAAATGGTCCGGTCTGAAAGTGGTTAAAGTGGCGCAGTGTCAAATTGCAAAAAGTGCTCTGGTCAGGAAGGGGGTAAAATCTTCCAGGGCTGAAGTGGTTAACTGACAATTGCGTGGTCATGTGATTCTGTACCCAAATAAAATTGATGTCCCTTTTTCCCCACAAATAGAACTTTCTTTTGGTGGTATTTGATCACCTCTTCGGATTTTATTTTTTGCACTATAAACAAAAAAATGGCAGACGATTAAAAAAATGGAAAAAAAACGAATGTCTTCATAAATTTAGACCAATATGTATTCTGCTACATATTATTGTGAAAAAAAAATCTCAATAAATGCATATTGATCGGTTTGCACAAAAGTTATAGTGTATACAAACTATGGGATAGATTTAGGGACTTTTTATTTATTTTTAATTTTTTTACTAGCAATGGTGGCGATTGGGGATTTTTAGCGGGACTGTGAAATTGCGGCGGACAAATCTGACACTAAGTGACAATTTATGGGGACCAGTGCCACCAATTCAGTGATCAATGCTAAAAAAAATGCACTGTCACCTTATAAATGGCACTGGCAGGGGATGGGTTAACTTCAGGAGCGATCAAAGGGTTAAATGTGTCCCTAGGGGGCGCTTTCTAACTGTGGGGGGGGGGGGGTGTTACTTTAAGTAAAGTAAAACAGAGGTCTGTGTTTCTGCTTATCAGAAACACAAGATCTCAATTTTCCCCTCTGGCAGAAAGGCGGTCTGCCTCGTTTACATAGGTAGACCGCACTTCTGCCTCTATCCGAACGATCGCCGGGTTCCCCAGGCCAGAAGGAAGAAATTATTTACAGGTATGTGATTTTGCACTTAAGGGCCACCCTGCCACAGTATATGAATGCGGAGTGGCAGGTTAAGGGGTTGTTGACCCACCTTTATTGCAGAGAAAGAAAAATATCCAACAAAATGATCTGTTGTCAACGCAGGGTTTTCCACCATCACACGCAAAACAAAATAAGATCCAGTCTCCTGGCTCTCATTAGCTCTGGCTTTGTGTTTTGGTGCATGTAACAGTGACCCTGGATTCACGTACAACCACTGTACCTCTGTTAACACCAGAGGGTGGCAAACAGCTACCCCCCCTTGGTCAGGTGGTCGGTTGGTGGCACCACTTACCCAATTTTTTGCATGCGGGCAGGCTCCTACAGGAGGTGGCAGTGGCCGAGTTACGGGTTCTTATGGGTGGCGGATTGCAGGCAGAGTCCTTGACTGGGGTTCAAACAGAGGACCCTATTGTCGCAAGAAGTTCTAACCCCTAAGCCATTACTATACTATTAATGGTATATCAATATAAATAATAATAACAATAGCAATATAAATAATAATACTACTAATAATACAAATAATAATATAAATAATAATAATAATAATAAAACTACAATTTTAGATATCATGTGCAGCACTGGCATTTTCCTTTTGTCCAATCTTATGGAAAAGTGCAAATATTTATTGGTCTCCTATGCCACTTCTTTTCTGTCCCTGGCTCTGCCTCTACACATTAGATTCCTGATTGGAGCATGCACGGCCCATTCCTTATGGCACTGCCCCCCATCCAATTCCAATGCGGGGTGGGTGTTCTTTTGAACCACTGATTAGAGCCAGAGGAGGAGAGCAGGGGTAGCAGGTGCACTGTTTGCTGTCCCTCCTCTTAAAAAAGGGAAGCCCACACATGCACAGTGAGAACATGCAAACTCCATGCAGACAGAGTCCTTGACTGGGGTTCGAACGTTCAAACAGAGGACCCTATTGCTACAAGAAGAATTGCTAACCACTGTGCCATTACTATATTACTAATGGTAGAATAATAATAACTACAATAATAAAAATACTACTATTTCTACTACTACTACTAATAATAATAATAATAATAATAATAATAATAACAAAAATATAAATAATAATAATAATAATGAAACTACAATTTTGGATAACATGGGCAACACCGGCATTTTGCTTTTGACTAGTCTTGTGGGAAAGTGGGAACATGTTCTGGTATCTTGTGTTGCTTCCTTTCTGTCCCCAGCCTGGCCCTACACATTAGATCCCTGATTAGAGATTGAGACACAAAGCCATAAACATCACATTTTTCCCACAATCTCCTGCCTCTCCTTTAGGCACAGAGATCCTTTTGCACTTTAATGGTTAAAGAGCTCCACTTTGCTATGCATAGATTTTAAAAATGACTATTAGCGCTACGCAACGGGCAATTTGGTGATTTTTAGACAATCACCTCATAACCTTGTTTCAGTACACCTTTGAAGAAATTGGAGTTCAAAGGCTTGAAATAAAGAAAAAAAAAAAAGAAGAAAAATGTTCTTTGCCGCTTGCTATGACTCATTTAAAGTAATTGCTCTTATCTGATGCAGTTTTTGAAGTGAGGAAGTAGAGCTTTATTACCACAATCAGATACAGGTTCTGGGCTGAAGAAGTTGAGTTCCCTGCACAGATGCAGCAGAGATGTCTGCTTGATAACGTGGAAGAAGGAAGACATATGTGGCCTTACCATGATGGGGGGAGGAAGCAATGCAAGCAGCACCCAGCTAACATGCCAGGAAACTGTCCTCAGATCCTCCGTGTCTTCATAAAGAACGATGGAGCTAACACGAGGAAGGATCGTTAAAAAAGACTCCGGGCAAATATAGAAAAAAAAGCAACCTTTAAATACTGTATGAGTTCCTTCAAAAGTCATAATATGTTTATGTTCAGCTGGTGTAATTACATAAAATCTTTAACCACTTCAATACCGGGCATTTTCACCCCCCTTCCTGCCCAGGCCAATTTGCAGCTTTCAGCGCTGTCACTCTTTGAATGACAATTGCGAGGTCCCCCAACCTGGGGCGGATACAGAGTCTAATCTCGGGAAGGGCGCTGCCAGAAAATTTTGCCGGCAATTTGTTAGAGCAATGGCTGGTGTTGGCGCCATGGTTGATATGGTGTCAGGATGATTAACCACATGCCGACCGGGCCATAGCCGAAAGACGGCTACAGTGCAGTCGGCTTATTCTGGGTGGATGTACATGGGACGTCCTCACAGAATCCTGCTCCCCTGTGCCCCTGGGGTGCGCACCTGGGATCATCCGTGACCCCCGGGTACCCCATCACGGATCGCAGTAAACGGCCGCTGATAGTGCCTGTTTACCACGTAATCACTCCGTCAAATGATGGAGCATCACTTGTAAACAAACTTGACGCCAGTTCCTCCCCTCTCTGTACCGATCGGCACAGTGAGAGATGGAGAGATCGTTTGCAGCGCTGTGGGCACTACAGATCCAGCCCACAGCGTTGCTCAGTGCCCATATTCTGCCACTGCCAGTACTGCCATACTCTGCAATACTCTGCAGAAATACTATGCAATACTCTGCCAATACTATGCAATACTCTGCCAATACTATGCAATACTCTGCCAATACTCTGCCAATGCTCTGTCAATACCCTGCCAATACTCTGCAATAAATTTTAACAGTTTTAAACAGTTTTAACAAGTAATTTTTTTAATTTTGTTTACCGAATTTTCATTCTTTTTTAATTCATAGCACAAAAAATAAAAAACACAGCGGTGATTAAATACCACCAAAAGAAAGCTCTATTTGTGTGAAAAAAAAGGACAAACATTTCATATGGGTTGCATTCAATTGCTCAATGCATTATTGTCATTCAAAATATGAGAGCACCGAAAGCTGAAAATTGGTCTGGTTAGGAACGGGGTTTAAGTGCCCAGTGGGTAAGTAGTTAAAGGGCATTGTTTCTATTATTACATTGTAATATACAATGAAATAGTTCGACTCACCATAATGCAGAATCAGTGGGAGCCTTGAGTGTGTCACTTGCCACTGTTGCTTGCCACCAGATGCAGCGTGTCACTTGTCACTGTCTTCTTCCACCAGATGTGGAATGTCACTTGCCACGTCACTTGCCACATCCCCTGCCACCAGATGTGTATTGTCACTTGCCAATGTCGCCTGCCACAAGATGCAGCTTGTCACTTGCCAGTGGCCATGTCCCAGAGTGAGGGCGGGCAGTGAGAGATGATGTAATCTCTCTGCTGCCCGCGCCTCCACAGTGATGGCGATGTTCTGTCAGAAGCTGAGCTGCGTTGATGCAGGGCGGGCAGTGAGAGATGATGTCAGAAAGCCACTACCCATCAGAATGTGCAAAGTGACTAAAGTGACGTTGCATTGTGGCCATCTTGGTACACCCGCACTTGTGCACAGTAAGCCTAGAGTTAGAAGTCGGCAAGCGGACATCTTTATACACCCACCGGAGTCTTACTTTTAACAGTTATTTTTAACAGTAAACTCAGCTTATAGTGAAATAGTGAAAAACTCTAGGTTTACTGCGGACGAGTACGGGTGTACCAAGATGCCGTGACGCAACGTCACTTCAGTTGCATATTCAGATGGGTAGCGTCTTCCTGACAGAACACCTGCTTGTTCGCTCGCCGGCATGCTCACTTATTCACCGTCTCGCTCACCCGCTGGCCTGCTCACTCTCCTGCCGGCTCAACCACCCACCCCCCCGACCGCTCACTATATGCCCCCCCCCCCCCCCGCACGCGCGATCCAACCCTGCCTGCAACACTGTACCCACATTCAATTTTTATCTTTTTTTTTCACACAAATAGAGCTTTATTTTGGTGGTGTTTAATCACCACTGGGGTTTTCAAATTTTTGATAAATAAATGAAAACTGACCGAAAATTATCTTGGGGAATGTTAGCTTTGAAAAGCCCAATAACTTTATCGAGCAAATACAATTGACTGTGCTATTTTTTTTAAGCCTATTAGGTCACTCTTTAAAGACCAATTGAAGTCTCACACCCTTTGATCTCTTTTCAGTCCTTCCATTCCTACATTTATCATTTGTGAATTCCCACTTGAATTTTGACAAAATAGAAAACTGAAAATTGCCTAAATATAATGTGCACACATATTCGCTATCAATGCCAATTTTTTATACATACATGCATGCATTCAAAAAAAACAACAACCCCAAGACATAAACAAACAACAACACCAAAGAAAAAACAAACAACAAGTGAAGCTTTACCTCATTTACTAAGCTCTGGCGCAACTGCACTTGCAGAGGGCCTTAGCAAAGTGCATTTAACGTTAGTAAATCAACCCCTATGCATCTATTTCTGTGACTTCAACTGAAACTTTTAGGCCGCGTACACACGCGCGGACTGTTCGCCCAACCTTGTCCGCTGAACAGTGTTTGGGCGGACAGTCCGCTCGTGTGTGGGGCTTCAGCGGACAGTTTCAGCGGACAGTTGGCCGAACAAGGTCTTACGGAAATTCCGAAAAACTGTCCGCTGAAACCTTGTTTCAGCGGACTGTTCGCTCGTGTGTAGGCTTGTTCGGCCAACTAAGTCTCGCGCATGCTCAGAAAGGATTTCCACGTCGGAAGGTTGCATTGCAGTGTATAGGACGTCGTATTTTTCATCCCGTCGTACGTGCCGTTCACGTCATCGCGCACGGTTTCAGCAAACTGTTCGTCCGTCGTGTGTGGCCATGTCCGTCCATGCTAAGTTTGAGCGGACTGTTCGCTCAAACTGTTGGACGGACAAAGTTGGGCCAACAGTCCGCGCGTGTGTACGCGGCCTTAGAGATTCTGTTGTCAGACACGTCATTTCAGCAACACTCTTCTCATAAGATTGTGTGTTCATTTAATGTATTTTAGGCATTTTATTTACCTGTAAAAGTTTCCCTTGCATAAATATCCAAAACCCTTGAGAATGCTGCTGGCAGGGGCAGACTGACCATTCGTGCACTCGGGCACTGCCCGAGGGCCCCATGCCACTAAGGGGCCCCATCAGAGTTGCCAGCCTCAATAAAACTAGGGGCAGTATGTAAAACTCTGTTTTAAAAAAAAAAAATCCCAACATTATATCTGCCCCGCCTCTCCTGTACCTTTTCAGTGTGTGTATTCTGTGTGTATGTATATTGTGTGTCTGTGTGTGCATACTGTATGTGTGTGTGTATATACTGTGTGGCCCCATAATCTATTACCTGGGGGCCCCATAATCTCCTATTGCCTGGGGGCCCAGTAATCTCCTATTGCCCAGGGGCCCCATAATATTCTCCTTTTGCCTGGGGGCCCCATAATCTCCTATTGCCCGAGGGCCCCATAATCTTCTCTTATTGCCCGGGGGCCCCATCATTTCCTATTGCCCGGGAGCCCCATGAGTTGTCAGTCCGCCCCTGGCTGCTGGGCATCACCTTCTTGGATGTGATGACAGCAGCCCCATCATATTTGGAGCTGTCATTCAGTGTATTGCATTCCCATCTGCTGCATAAAAGGTTATATAGAGAGGTGTGGGAGGGGCAGGGGAGCTGGACCAGCAACTACAGTAATTGCAAACTGTGAGAAGAGGAGGGGGCAATAATGTGCAAGGAGTGAAGCACATTCCAAGTCAATATTGCAAAGGAAAAAATCTGCTAATAAGCCCTTATGTTTCTGCAAACAACAAATAATAATATAGTGTATACAATTGCTACACAAGTAATATTGTAATTGAATGTTATTAAAAATGACCTTCCCTTTTCAATCTACAGTGCTGTCATTTTCTATAAAATGCAATGCAATATGGCAACCTAGAGGCGTTCTATACACAGATGTTGCACAGAATGCCTTGAAGATATGTAATTTTTTGCTTGTGTGATTGGCTTACTGATTTTCCCAGAAGTCTGCACTAAGATATGAGTCAGATTTACAGCATCCTCTGCAACAAAAATGACATTTTTGGTGAGATACTTTCAAAGGGAAATCACATCTAAATGGATGCCGACCTTGCCACTTCTCTCATTAGAACCCTGCAAGTGCAGCAGCTGATTTATAATAGCCTCTCTCTCCACACCACCCCCTATATGCAATGAATGCATATGCAATGGATATGCAATGGATGCATAGCATTAATCTATCCACGGCCGCAGCGGCCATCCCCTATTCATGCATCTGGACCCTTTCAGGGCACCGGGTGCATGAATTACAGTGGCCAGGGTTTTTGTTTTAAGCACCTGATTAGAGCCAGAGGCTATAATAGGCTTCAAAATAGGGTGGGCTCGGAGCGCAGAGGATGCATTCCGTAGGGTAAGTGCTACCGCCAGACCGGGGGTCGAAATGAGGGGGGGTTGGCATACTGTTTGACTGTTTGCCGCCCCCCCCCCCAAAAAAAAATTTCACTGGCCGCCTCTGTTTATAATTATAAAACCACTCCCATACAGATTCACTCACACGCACGTGGACACAAACAGTTTCGTTTTACTAAACCCAAGACCCTGCATTCACTGAATCTGGTCTCCCACAGTACACAGAACATGGAAATACAATTATATTTAGTAAATATAAACTGCTAAATACCTTTTCTCATCAGCAGTATATAGCAGTCTTGTGTCTGCCACAATGTCTGGTTAAAGCTTGTAGGAGGAGTTTTCATTCTCCTCTGACAGTCCTATGAGGCTGCAGGACCCCCTGACCTTCTCTCTGGACAGTGCTGATTGGACCTGTGCCAATCACATGCACCCTCCCAAGGAAAAAAAATCTCTCTAGCAATACACACAAAACTGAGCATGTGCAGAGTGACTTCAAGGGCTCTTTCTTATCGGGAGATAAATCGGGGACAGTGGAAGAAGGGAAGGATTAGGGAAGACAGGATCAAACAGCCTTTTTTTTACACAATGCAGAGGATTAAGCCCTTAGGTTCCATAATGAGTATAACAAGCATGATTTACTGTGTATAAAGACTGATTTTACTGTTGTGGGTTTAGTAACACTTTGAGCCCATATAAAGTAATTTGATAATGTGCAAAGGAAAGGTAAAGATGGAGTCGATGTTTGTCTCTATTTATTTAGGGACAGATATGCCAATTAAAAGGGTGATCCCACCATTATGTAAAAAGTACTTTATATATATATATATTATATATATATATATATATATATATATATATATATATATATATATATATATATATATATATATATATATATATATATATATATATATATATATATATATATATATATATATATATAAAATATATATATATATATATATATATATATATATATATATATATATATATATATATTTATATATATTTATATATATATATACATACGGTGGGGAATTGTTCAGGAAACGCGTTCCACACTTCTTCTTTTGCAATTCCCACAACAAATGTTCCTCCTTTTTTTCCCAGGAATTCCCACAACTTGACAATTATTGTTTCCTGAGAAAGACCTATGGGTTCTCAGCGAGGAAGAATAACATTGGAGTTTTTTTTCCCAATTTCAAATGTTTCCAGATGGGCTTTATAAATCTTAGGGGATCAATAAAAAATGACCTTTCTAATAAGAATCCACTTACACTTCTCCTTCAAATACATACATGGAAATTAACCTATTGCTCTCCCTTCCAAATGTCTTTTTAACAAATCAATCCTGAGATGTTCTTGTAACATGTCTGCCTACTGAATGTTTATATGATATATATTTTTTATGTTTTTGTTAGACACATATTTTCTTGTACATTATTTTCTAACTGTTTGTGGGATAGCTAATGTGTATTTAGTTCAGGGGAAAAAAAAAAAAAAAGACTCATTTTTCACAGATGTAGCTGTATAGTTGCTATGCCAAGATGAGACAGATGTGATTCTATTCACTGTGGGACAGGTGCGGAGGAAGCACAGATAAAACATTTGCAGAAAGTATAAGCAAATGCTGTGCTGTTGTTGGATAAATAAGTTCTTTGCCAAAAAAATGTTTGTGCGTACCTTCCCTAAGAAGGTTTATTTTAGGCTAAATGGAGCTCATTCTTATTCATGGGAGATAAGTAATGGTAAAACTATTTTTTATACGTATCTAAATAAGATTTAACTTATAAAAAATGTCACGGGTTAGTTAAGATTTTTTTTTTTAAGTATTTTCAAAACTTATAAGGTCTAGCTTTTTGTTGGAAGTGTTTATTTTGGGAGGTTATAATTTGGCACAATTAGTTATTTCTTTTTTTTTTTTTTTATCCCACAGAGCAATGTAATAGGAACCAGACATTTCAAATTAAAATTGTTTAAAGATATGTAAGATTGTATTTAATTATCAATTATTGTTAAAGTGTTTTTGTCTACTTAAAATAAAATGAGGACCCCATCTAGAGAATGTTTTGTATAGCATCAAAAGAGCAAGAACATTTTTTTTTTGTCTTTGTTTTTGTACAGGTTTTATTTATTTTTATTTTTTTAAATATGCAGATTCAGGTATAAATATAAGTTTTTGAGCATTATCGTTATAATAATAAAATAAAAAAAATAAGAAATAATAAAAATTAATACTATGTCAGTGAACAGTGAATCAAGCAAATCAGGTACTTTGCAAGCTGGTGTTTTTTCATTACAGGTATACCCCAAGTACACATTGGGCTTTATTTACTAAAGCTGAAAAGTGCAAAATCAGGCTCCCTTCTGCATAGAAACCAATAAGCTTCCAGGTTTTATTACAAAAGCTTAATTGAACAAGCTGGGGTTAGAAGCTCATTGGATTCTATGCAGAAGGGAGCCTGCTTTTGCACTTTTCAGCCCCCATTGTGTACTGAAAAGTGGGGTATGCTTGTACTAGGATCATTGGTTCAAATCCCAACCACGTCACTACCTGCATGGAGTTAGCATGTTCTCCATGTGCTTGGGTGGGTTTCCTCCAGGCACTCCACTTTATTCTCATACTCCAAAGACATGCTGGTAGATTAATTGGCCCTAATATGAGTATTTATGAATGTATTGTTTAAAAATATATTTTGTTTTGCGATTATCAATTATTGTTAAAGTGTTCTTGTCTACTTAAAAAAAAACGAGGACTACGTCTAGACAAATTTTTGTATAGCATCAGGGGTCACAAGAGCGTGTTTATTTTGTCTGAAATGAATAGCCACATCAACAGGTTTTTTTGTTTAACCTCCTGGCACCTGCACTATGGCCGAATAGCGATATTGGGGATGTGAATTTCCGGGAGGCTGTCATATGACGGCCTCCACTGCACACGCTCCCTGTGCGCGTCCTGCACGCGCTGTGATCACAGAGTCACAAACGCCACCTATCGATGCCCACAAGTGCCATCTATCAGTGCCCACAAGTGCCATCTATCAATGCCCACCAGTGCCACCTATCAATGCCTACCAGTGCCACCTGTCAATGCCACCTAGAAGTGCTGCCTATCAGTGTAACTGATCAGTGCCCATCACTGCCACCCATCTGTGCCCATCACTGCCACCTATCGGTGCCCATCAGTGCCGCCTCATCAGCGTACATCAATGAGGGACAAAAATTACCCGTTTATAACATTTTAAAACAAAACTTAAGAAATAATAATTTTTTTTAAATTCGGTCTTTTACATTTAAAAAAAAATATCGCATAGGTGATCAAATACCACCAAAAGAAAGCTCTATTTGGGGGGGGGGGGGATGATAAAAATTTGGGTACAGTGTTGTATGAGTGCACAATTGTCATTCAAAGTGCGACAGCGCTGAAAGCTGAAAATTGGTCTGGATCGGAGGGGGGTTTAAGTGCCCAGTAAGCAAGTGGTTAATATGCTGATTCCGGTATTAACATATGTTTTTGAGCATTATCGTTTTAATAATAAAGTAAAATAAAAAAAAATAAAAAATGAATACTTTGTCAGTAAACAGTGAATCAAGCAAAGCAGGTACTTTGCAAGCTGGTGTTTTGTCATCAGCAGGATCATTGATTCAAATCCCAACCACATCACTACCATGTTCTCCCTGTGCTTGCGTGGGTTTCCTCCAGGCACTCCGGTTTCCTCTCACACTCCAAAGACATGCTGGTAGGTTTATTAGCTCCTGTCTAAATTGGCCCTAGCATTCGTATTTATGCATGCGAGTTTGGGACCTTAGATTGTAAGCTCTTTGAGGGCAGGGACAGATATGAATGTAAAATATATATGTAAAGTTCTGCGTAAAATTACAGCACTATTTAAGTACCTGAAATTAAATTAATTAAATACATCTCAAATTTACCATTAATTGTAGTTGCTGGGATTATGATCAAAGAAATGTTGGTTGGATGTATGGTTTAGATTCATCAGAAGATCACGGTTGACATGCAAATTATATGATCCTCCTATTCAGTATGACCCAAGGTGAACTTCTACCTACTTATTTTATGTATAATTAAACTATTTTAAAATTTGAATTTGGAAAAAAAAAATGGATCTCACATTTTTAAGCCCCTAATTTAAACTTCCATTTTGTGGCCTTTAATTCAAGTCATGGCTTTTGGCCTGTGCCCATGTCAAAGCACGAAGATGAGGCTAGCTCCTATCAGTGTTGTCTGCAGATGTTCCTGGCAACACCAATACTGGCAAGATCAACAGGTGCAACCTGAAGTAAGACCACAGAGAAAAAGAAAGAGACCCCAAGAGATAAAGAAGGATTTGTCATCATTTGACAATTTTTATATTTAGGCCTCATGCACATGGGCCGTTAAAAAAAAAACGAGCTGCGAAGTCAGTACTGACACCAAGAAAAAGTGGCTGTAAAAATGCGCTTTTAGAAGCTTTTTGCATTGGCGTTAATGCGCGTTTAGCAGCATTTCTCTGCCCTCTTCTATTTTCCACTCCCAAATCCAATTACTACAGCTTAAAAACACTTGATGTTGCTTAACACTGTATACATCGTTAACATGCATTTTGCCGCGTCAGGCGTTTTGTAACACTGCTGCTCCAGAATACACTGGCCTTGTTTTTTTTTTTTTACAGCTTGAAAACAACTATGCCACTTACAACACCTAAAAGCCTGCATGTGCATGGTCACATAGAATAACATAAAAAAAGGAGTTTTTAAGCTGTAAAAAAAAACTGATGCCCCTAGGAGCAGCTGTAAAAATGTCCTGTGTGCGGCCGTAGAGTTTACTTACTCTTTAACAATTATTATTGTCACTATAAATGATATATTTTTATCATCATCATATTTTTTAAAACTTTTCAATTTATTGTAAATATTTTAGGGAGGAGAAAAAACTTGGAAATAAGCTAAAACATATTATTCTTCAAAACAAACCACAAAAAAAAATCCCAAAAAAACTCAAATGTACAACACATGTTATACTATCCTTTTTAAACCTCCTTGCATTGACCTTACACTGAGCTGTCACATGTAGAAGGACTATATGTTACTATACCTAAAAGAAAAGCTACATTCTCTTACATTCTACAGTCGATTTCAGAAAAATTATTTTGCTGTTCCAGCAAAAAGATATTCTCTCATTTTAAAAGCCACCTATATGACCCAAGGGGAACGTCTATCTACTTATTTTATGTATAATTAAACTATTTAAAAATTTGAATTTGGAAAACTGATTAAAATAAAAATGGATATCAAATTTTTTAAACCTCTAATTAAGCTTCCATTTTGTGGCCTTTAATTCAAGTAATGGCTTTTGGCCTGTGCCCATGTCAAAGCATAACGATGTGGCTAGCACATATCAGTGTTGTCTGCAGACCTTCCTGGCAAAGCCAATACTGGCAAGATCAACAGGTGCAAACTGAAGTGAAAGAAGACTATAGAGAAAAAGAAAGATATAAAGAATAAATTGTCATGATTTCACAATTTTTTTATTTTTTTTTGAGTTTACTTACTCTTTAACAATTATTATTGTTACTATAAATAATGTCATTATCATCATATTTTTTTCAAACTGTGCAATTTATTGTAAATATTTTAGGGAGGAGCAAAACTTGGAAATTAACAAAAAAATATTATTCTACAAAGCAAACCACAAAAAAAAATCCCAAAAAGCTCAAATGTACAACAAATATTATACTATCTTTTTTAAACCTCTTTGCATTCACCTTATACTGAGTTGCCACATGTGGAAGGACTATATGTTGCTTTACATTTCAGAAAATAATGTTGTTCCAGCGAAAATATATTCTCTGATTTTAAGCCAAACTTCCTTGGCCCCATAGCTCCAGCCATAGCACAGGGCATTCATTTCAGGTTCTATCACTTAAAGCACATTTTTGAATACAGCATCTTGTACTTAACGACTAACTTGCATATAGCAATGAGCATAATGCCTCCATAAACCCTTAAAACTGCTTCAGTTTAAGAGACCTTTTTTTCCCCTTCGTTCCTCCGGGGAATATTTTAAATGAAGTAGCGCACTAGTCTAAGAATAAGAAAGTCACACACTAGCAGAAATTTTTAATATAAATTGAACACATTAAAAATTAATTTTGCATGACCACTTTGCATTGCCGTGCCAATATACTGTATATTTAGGATAAAATTCTCTTTGTTGTTTAAATAAAATGATGATGTCTTCTTTCCTTATCTTATCTGGCTATAATTATTTTCATTAATCAGAAATTGTAGCTTTAGTCTCCGCAAGGCATACTGAGATTCCATTTCGTTGGTCTTGTCCTTAGGGGAGTGGAGTCAAAACTTGTGTCTAAATTGCTTCTGTGGAGAAAAAGTTTGACAAGAAGCTTACAAATTACTAGAGTCCTTTTTTTCTACATTGTTTTCATTTACTTTAAAAAGGTGGGGGGGTCTGAAAAAAACAGCACAGTCAAAAACTGGCAGAGGATTTATTTTATTGTGTTATTTTATTTTATTATTTTCCATTGTTTGCAGTCACATTGTACATCCTATGATTTTTTTTTTTCAGCATGGAAAAAAAACAAAAAATGGGAAAAACTATTTTGCTTATTTTTAATATATTGGATTGTAATAGTTTAGTGAATTTAAAGATGGAGTAGATTGACACATGTGTCTTTGAACACAGACATTGGCCTGCCTAAAAGTCTTTGAGATAAATTATCATTTATTTATTTATTAGCACTGACCTTGCCTTCAAATTTTTGGACTGCCTACCCTCAATGGATTAAAATTTCAGCCTCCCTTGCCTTTGATGAATCATGTTTTGGATTGTTCCTCAAAAATTTTCAATCCCAAGTCTTCAAGTCCATTAGGTTTCACCTATAACTAAATATCTTCTTTAGGTGGATTGATTCTTTTTTTAAATCAAAAACAAGTTTATTGATACAAACTGAACATGTGTACATACAGTCAGATAGTACGTGTTGCATGAATTTTAAATACAGCTTCTTTTACATACAAATAGCTTATACATTCACAAACATATAATAACATTGGTTCATATCAACATATAAGCTGTATATTATAAGATACTACATGTAAAGCCTCATACACACGATAGGACTTTGTACAAACTTTCCCTTGGATTTTTGTACAAAGGGCGTCGGCCCTGAACTTGTATTGCATACACACAGCAGGACTTTTTCAGCCAACTTTCACCAAATCACGTGGTTTTTCTGCTCTTTACCGCCACCTTTGGTCAACTTCTGTATTGTTGTCTGATCTTTTGCATTGGTTCTGAGCATGCCTGTTTGTACTTTGTACAAAAGTCCTATGGTTTTCTGTACACACGATCAGACTTTGCTCCATAGGACTTTTGTTGCCAGAAAGTTTGTCCGTTCGCACAGCCAACAAAAGTCCGATGAAAACCAAAAAAGTTTGTCCGATGGAGCGTACACACGGTCGGATGTTGCTCCAAAACAGCTAATTTGCATGTTTGTTGTCAAAAAGTCTGATCGTGTGTATGGGCCTTTAGTTAGTTACAGAAGAGACAGAGAGAATTATTGAGCTGTACTGCTTGTCCTGTGCATATTGATGACTAAGCCCTTGTACAGACGGTTGGACATTCCGAAGGAAGATGTCCGAACTGACCCCGTTGTCGGATAATCCGACCGTGTGTGGACTTCATCTGACTTTTTCCGTCGGAATGTCCAACCAACAAAGTTTGAGAGCTGGATATAAAAAATTTGCGACAACATGATCCGATCGGACTTTGTCCGATCATTTGTAGAGAATTCCGATCGGACAAAGTGCCACGCATGCTCAGATCAAATTCCTAGACCAAAGCTATTGGCTACTAGCCTGAACGTAGTCCCGCCATAACTAAATAAGGTCATCACGTTACGAACGATCGGATTTTCCGACAACTTTGTCCGACCGTGTGTATGCAACACCAGTTTCGGACAAAATCCGATGGATTTTGTTGTTGGAATGCCCGACCGTGTGTACAAGGGCTAAAGCCTCATACACACGGTCGGACTTTGTACAAACTTTTCCGTGGACTTTTGTACAAAGGGCGTGGTCCACAAGTTTGTATTGCATACACACGGTCGGACTTTTTGACAACAAACACGAACGTAATGACGTCACAACGTGCTGACGCCGCTTCAAAAGAGGACGTTCAATGACTCCAGTGCCACCTTTGGTGAACTTCTGTATTGTAGTCTGATCTTTTGCATTGGTTCTGAGCATGCGTGTTTGTACCTTGTACAAAAGTCCGATGCTTTTGCGTACACACGGTTGGACTTTGCTCCATTGGACTTTTGTTGCCAGAAAGTTTGTCCGTTCGCACAGCCAACAAAAGTCCGATGAAAACAGAAAAAGTTTGTCCGATGGAGCGTACACACAGTCGGATGTTGCTCCAAAACAGCTAATTTGCATGTTTGTTGTCAAAAAGTCCGACCGTGTGTACGGGCCTTAAGTGTCAGATTTATATAGTTGTATATTAAAAAGATAAGAAAAAATCAACAGTCATGCCCGTAAGGGGCATAGATTATCCAAACTAACTACTACTCCGAAAATATGTTGTGTCCACCATGACACCTTTTGCATACCACTTCAGGATTATGTTGTATCGCATAGCCTAAATCAGCCATGTCTCCCCGATTTCGCCTCACATCTGTAGGAGTCTGTCTTTCACTAGTTGGGTTGGGCCTAGACCCGGGGTTTCTAACCATATTTGTCACATTGAGTAAAATTTTTGATATGTTGATATGTAAGCTTTTCACGTATAAGCAGGGCGTTTACCGATTACACCCATTATCTGCCCACTGGTACCCTCGGGGTGATCCATAGTCTCGCAATTGCTTTACAAGCTATATATAGTAGACGTAATACAGCAGTGTGACCACAGGCGACAGCGAGGATATCTCCAAAGCGCCCAACAGGCACACCACTGGATCCTGCGGGATTGGAAATTGGTATACCTGTGATATGGAATTAAGACCATATTGCCAGTACCTGAAAAGCTTTGGGCACTCCCACATCATGTGTCATAGATCATCAGTGTGGCTATTGCATTTCAGGCATAGTGATGTTTCTCTAAGTCCCCATTTATGTAAGCAAGCTGGGGTCCTAGACAGGATACTCTAATAGATAGAGATGAGATAATCTCTGTGACGCCGATACTGATACCAGTGGTGTGGAGGTCAGGCATAACTCCCAGGTATCACCATCTATAGGTCAGAGATCTCTTTCCCAGCCCCTTCTACAAGGAAGTGTACTAGCATAATGCGAGGAGTTAAGCAATCTTATATATACCCTTCCTCTCTTCCGTCAACAGTACATCATTCATCAATGGATGCACTGCCGGCACAAGTGGAGATATTCTCCCCTCACATTGAAGAGCGTGTCTAAATAGGTGAATTGATTCTTAATGAAATTGGGGCATATGGTCCCTAATTAGTGCAAGGGTATATACAGGGTGACCCACAGGAGTCAGACATACTGAAAAAAACAGTATTCCATAGATTTTCAACTTGAAATGGATTTTTATTTTTACAAAAACAGAGGTCAAGACATGGCATTTGAGTTACTTATTCAGTTATGAAAAATAATGTTATTTAAATGACAACCATCCTCTTGAATGCAGATTTCAATCCTTCACTCAAAATTGTCCATCACTTGGGCCAACAGCTGTTGATCAATCGTGAGCACTTCTTGTGGAATGGTATCCTTCAATTTAATTCAAATTACGGGGTTTGTGAGTGTACATATGGCTTTTTAGGTCCTTTGTACGTGGGCTCCCAAAAATCCTAGGAACACTCAAGAAAGACTTCTCCACTCTGCACAGTTTTTTACGGTTTGGTGTGCGGTTGCCCCTTTTGGCACTATCGAACCGTATTTTTTGGGGGGAAAATGACTGAACAGTGACTGTTAACTCGGAACGTTACATTCACATGCTGAACAACTTCTTACAACCAAAACTGCAAAGACAACAAATAAACATTAAGAAATGGTCTTACTATGTGATTTCTTCCTATGGGGAAGAATAAGTAGTAATACCCCTTTTTTTCTCATTATATTTGTTCCTAATTTACAAATGTTTTAGACCCTTTTCACACTGAGGCAGTTTTCAGGCATTTTAGCGCTAGAAATAGCATCTGTAAACGCCTGAAAACTGCTTCCCGTTAATTGCAATGTGTGCGTTCACACCTGGGCGGTGCGCTTGCAGGATGTTAGAAAAAGCCCTGCAAGGAGCATCTTTGGGGTGGTTTGGGAGCGGTGTATACAGCGCTCCACAAACACCCCTGCCCATTGCAATGAATGGTCAGTGCTTCCAAAACGCCGCAACATGGTAGTTTTTAACCCCTTCTTTCGGGTTAAAAGTGCCCCACTAGCAGCCAAAAAAAAAAACGGTCGACGCTTTCAGTGTGAATGCAGTCTAAATGTTGCTTGCTAACAAATGGTAACTGTAGGAACAATTCAAAGCTGAACTGTAGGCAAATTACATTTTAGAGCAGTTGAAGTGGTTGTAAACCCTTAAATAAACACAACAAAGAGACTATCCTTAGGTGTTACACAAAGATAAAACAAATCATAAGTTGTCTATAAAAAGATTAAGACCAATTATAGACAAGATGATCAGGCTCAGTTTCTGCGGCAAGCCCCTCCACGTGTTTGGAACAATAACCTAGGAAGACAGGGGTTGATCCCCCATACACGTGTTTATGATCAAGAAGGCCCCTCCTACTATAGTGGAGATGGAGGGACTGGGAATTTAATATTCCCATGCAAAATCGTTTTTTCCCCCTATCTGATATGGAAGCCCCTGGGAGCCTCAGTTTTAACAATGGGAGGTATGGTTTCAATACCCCGAGGAGGAATCCAGATATGTATCACTCGGGTAACTATGGATAGAGTTACAACCAGCCGAGATTAGATCATTATCTTGGACCTCCTGGTAACCAAAGAAACCCTAATTGGGGTTTTCCCAGAAAAATCAAGGCATCAAAAGGCCGGTAGAATGAAGAGAGGAACTAGAGGGGGGAGGCGTGCCCAGTCAGTCAAAAAGAAAAAGAACATAGGGGCCGGGATCTATAATTTAAGTAAGCAAGTACTTTCAGACCCCTTTGTTGGAAATTACTTTTATGATCACTGATTGAATAATATGTGACTCCTTTCGCAAGATAGTGAGACCCTTTTCTCTTCCTTGCAACCACTGAACCCCAAATGTTTCCTGAAGAAGTGTACAACGAAACGCGTAGACGCATTAGGGCTCATATCATATATTGATTGTTTTTTGTCTATATGATTTTTATCTATGTTTCTTTCATGTCCTTGTTTTTTGTATTATATGTGTATTTCAATAAATGTTAATATTTTTGTATATTTTTGCTGTCTGTTGTGCCTTTAAAGTCCGACCACAGGTTTTCCTTCTTTGGAATTCTTTTTGTTTATTTCTTCACAATTTACGGATCAGGCAATTTGAGTGCTTTTTCGCTTTGTATTTCTATATATTTAGAGTTACACAGGTAGCGCGATTCAAATTTTTTCCAACCGTGTCTTTGTATTTATGTTATATGTAAGAATCGCAGCTTCCAATTGAATGGTTGAAATCTATTTTTCCAGTTTTTTATATATTTTTTTCTTAGCGCAGTTTCTTTTATTATTTTATAAGTTGTGCCTGTTTATATACAGTCACCTTTCCTCTAAATCTATCAAAGTGCAGAATTTAGACAGGTTCTCTAAGCTCTGAAAAACAGGGGGTGGAGTTCTGAAGTTACATCGGTGAGGAAAGCTCTGAGAGCTGATTGGAGGGAAGGGGCACACCCCCTTTACACAGCACACAAGAACAGAGCTGAGGCTGTCAATCACAGGCTGTGCCCTCCCCATCATCGGGGAGGTGTGAGAGCCGAGCGATCGGTGCGGTTTGATTGCTGGGTTTTCAGTGTTAGAGCTGGCGGGGGATGCATCCACCTAGGTAAGTATGATTCTCTAAAAAAATAATCCAATACTTCTCTTTTAAGTATTCGTTATTAAATACTTATTATGAACTGGAGCTGGTATAGGTAGTTGAATTTGACTCAGTATTAGCTGCTTGAAAGCCTTTGCACAGCAGCACTCAGAATAGGGGTGGGAGGGACAGGATTAGAGACCTGTGGGGCAGGGATGTTACCAAGCTGTATTGGTTAACTACAGTAGAAAACAGCCTGGCTGTGCAGTCTGGCAGGACTGTGTAACTCTTATAACTGTATGGAGAGAAACACAAATCCTTTGGTATGAAAACAACTTTCAAATATGTATTTGAGGTGTATATTGAGGTTGAAGCCTAAGCCCTTGTACACACGGTCGGAGATTCCGACAACCAAATCCGTCGGATTTTGTCAGACGGATCTTGTCCGAAACTGTTGCATACACATGGTCGGACAAAGTTGTCAGAAAATCCGATCTTTCAGAACGTGATGACGTAATTTCGTTACGATGGGACTACGTTCAGGCTAGTAGCCAATAGCTTTGATGTAGGAATTTGATCTGAGCATGCGTGGCACTTTGTCCGATCGGAATTCTTTACACATGATCAGAGCAGTTTGTTGGAAAATATTTCCAGCAAGTTGGAAAATTTGGTCCGACGGATATTACGACGAAAACAGTCCGATGCATACCACACATAGTCGGAATATCCGACAAACCGCTCCGATCGGACACATTCCGACAGAATCTCCGACCGTGTGTACAAGGGCTTAGAGTTTAGCTTTAACTGTGGAATATTACATCAAGCTAAATCTAAAACATGCCAATAGGGAAAAAATGTATACTTCACGGACATGAAAAAATAGGTATCGGGACTATTTTGAAGATTATTTTCCTTCCCTATTATGTTATATTTAATTACAGCAAAGACGCGGTTATTCCTTGAGGGGGCAAATCTATTTTTAGTCTACTGATGTTAATACACATGCTACCCCATGTAAGGAAAATTGCTATTTATTAAAGGTTAAAAAAGTTTCATTTTCATTTGTTTATGTTTAAATTATAGTATAACATGGAAGAATTTTTATTTAGTATTTTTTTGCTAACTTTTTGTCTTTTCTGCAAGAAGAAAGAAATGTCAGTTCTGGGGAAAATCTGATTCTCACTACAGTGAGCGGGGAATAGTGTGATTTACAAACACAAGCGACGAGTAAATTATGGTGTAATCACCTCTCCCCTGGGCCAAGCCGAATCATGGAGAAAAAATGCAACAAGTTTCGTATTCCCAGCAGCCAAGGTTGACGGAAAAATATGGTGTTATTTTTGAATGAGGATAAGCAAGTGTACCTTTTGTGTTCCCGTGAGAAATGATAAACTTTTAGAGGAATTTTAAAGGATTGAAAATACACTTTGGCATGGATTATTCAGTACGGTAAACTGCACATCGATGGGGTATTTTTTTCATTCACTGTCAATCAGGACCATGAAACTGTGCATTGAATATATCTTGTATAACATCTCGGTACTGACATTTTATTTACTACAGGTAATTAGGGCCACATATTTCAAGCAGCACTTTACATACTGTAGAGCAGCCATTCTTACCCAAGGTTCCCTGGAACCTTAAGGTTCCTCCAGAGGTTGCTAAAGGTTTCTTGGATTGTGGCTGATGGACCTTCCATTTGATGGTACCGAGATAGTTCCTGGAGCAACATAACTTGGCAGAGCTAGCTGCATGAACCCACTGATCTTTTTAGCTCTGAGACGGAGCCACAAGCCACAAGTCAGGTCTTCTCACAAGCCACCATTATAAGGGGCATTTTTCCCGCTGGCTGCCAATGAACTGGTTTTAGCAAGGTTCCCCTGAGAACTGAAAATTATTTTAAGGTTTCCTCTGGGGTAATTTTTTTTTAGAATGGCTGCTGTTGAGTCACGACAGTCCCTGCTCTCAAGGAGCTTAACATCTAAGGTGTGACCTCACATGCATGCATGTATACTGGGGCCAATTTCGACAGGATCCATTTAACCTTGAATGTGGAGAGAAACCAGAGAAACCCACACAAGTACAAGGAGGAAATGCAAACTCCATGCAGATAGTGTCCTTATCAGTGCTGTCTCTCAAAATAAGATTGTGGCACCTAAAGGACTATTAAGTCCAAAAGAAGCAAACAAATGGAACATTTGCAATATATTGTAAATTCCATTATAATGCTACACCTACATCTAAGGTGAAATATAATTTAATTTGTTTACACATACCACTCCAGTTTGCTGATGACTTATAAATCAAAGCATCATTGTAATACTCCCCAGGCCACCCCATATTTATAGGATTCACTTCACTGAACTATTTGAGTTTGACTATATTCTTATTTTCAAGTTTCAAACATGTCCGTAACACATGCAGTTAGGTCCATATATATTTGGACACAGGCACAATTTTCATTCTTTTGGCTCTGTATGCCACCAAAATAAAATTAGAACTAAACAATTTAAATGTATTTGAAGTGAAGACTTTCAGCTTTAACCGCTTGCCAACCAACTGCCGTCACCATACTGCGCCAGGTCGGCATGATCCCGCGAACCGTTGTAGCTATACATCAGCTCACGTGACTGGGATAGCAGGCGCATGCACGCTGCACAGCGGGGGTGCCGATGCTCGCCGGTCGATGGTCGCGATAATGCAGGCCAAGAGCGATTGTGAGCACGAGGGACAGAACATGGAAGTGTGTGGAAACACACAAATCCCTGTTCTGTTCTGAGAGCAGTGACAGATCATGTGTTCCTATTAGCTAGGAACCACAACCCATCACTTCTTCTAGTCCGTCCACTCCCCTTCAGTTAGAATCACCTCCCAGGGAACACAGTTAACCCCTTGATCGCCCCCTAGTTTTAACCCCTTTACTGCCAGCGACATTTGTACAGTAATCAATGCATTTTTATAGCACTGATCGCTGTATAAATGCCAATGGTTCAAAAAATTTGTCAAAATTGTCTGATGTGTACACCATAATGCTGCAGTCATGATAAAAGTTGCAGATCGCCACCATTACTAGTAAAAAAAATAATAATAAAAATGCTATAAATCTATCCCCTATTTTGTAGACGCAATAACTTTTGCACAAACTAATCAATATACGCTTTTTGTGATTTGTTTTACCAACATATGCAGAAGAATATATATCAGCATAAACTGAGAAAAAATTAGCTTTTTTTAAAAAAAATGGGGATATTTATTATAGCAAAAAGTACAAAATATTGTGTTTTTTTTTTTTAATTATGGCTCTTTTTTTGTTTATAACGCAAAAAAAAAAAAAAACGCAGAGGCAATCAAATACCAATCAATAAAGTCAATAAATCAATAAAAGAAAGCTCTATTTGTGAGGAAAAAAAGACGTAAATTTTGTTTGGGTACAGCGACACAGTGCCGAATAGCAAAAAGTGGACTGGTCATTCAGCAGCCAAATCAGAGTCTGAAGTGGTTAATTCAAGGGGTTAAACAATAATATCAAGTACAAATTTTAGGAACTGCAACTATTTTTTATACACAGTCTCCCCATTTTCAGGGGCTCAAATGCAATTGGACAAATGAATATAATCATAAATAAAATGTTAACTTGTAATATTTTGTTGAGAATCCTTTACTGGCAATGACTGCCTGAAGTCTGGAACCCATGGACATTACCAAAGATTGGGTTTCCACCTTTCTGATGCTTTGCCAGGCTCTGCAGCTGTCTTCAGTTGTTCTCTGTTTGTGGCTCTTTCTGCCTTTAGTTTTGCCTTCAGCAAGTGAAATGTATGATCAATTGGGTTGAGCTCAGGTGATTGATGCAGCCATTGCAGAATATTCCACTTTTTTCCTTCAAAAGATCCTGGGTTGCTTTTGCAGTGTGTTTTGGATCATTGTCCATCTGTACCGTGAAGCGCTATCCAATCAACTTTTCTTAATTTGGCTGAATCTGGGCTGACAGTATATCTGTAATCATTGCAGAATTCACCTGACTGCTTCTGCCTTCTGTCACATCATCAATAAACACCAGTGACCAGGTGCCACTGGAAGTGTTGTGTGCCCATGCCATCACACTGCCTCCACCATGTTTTACAATTGACGTTGTGTGCTTTGGATCATGTTCCAAGCCTTCTCCATACTTTTTTCTTCCCGTCATTTTTGTACAGATTAATCTTATGCCCCTTACACACGGTAGGATTTTCCGATGGAAAATGTTCGATGGGAGCTTTTTGATGGAAATTCCGACGGTGTGTAGGCTCCTTCGGACATTTTTCATCGGAATTTCCGAAAACACAAAATTTGATATCTGGCTCTCAAATTTTCCAACAACAACATCTGTTGTCGGAAATTCCGATTGTGTGTACACAATTCTGATGCACAAAGTTCCATGCATGCTTGAAATCAAGCAGAAGAGCCACACTGGCTATTGAACTTAGTTTTTCATGGCTCATCGTACCCGTCATACGTCACCGCGTTCTTGGTGATTGGAATTTCCGACAAGATTTGTGTTACCACGTGTATGCAAGACAAGTTTGAGCCAACAACCGTTGGAATATTGTGTGAACAGGGCATTAGTTTCATCCATCCAAAGAATTATTTTCCAGAACTGGTCTGGCTTATTTAGATGCATTTTGGCAAAGTCAAAGCTGACTTTTCTATTCTTCAGGCTTATGAAAATTTTGCACCAATTTTGGTGAACCCTCTGTATTTGCTCTCGTGAAGTCTTCTCTTGATTGTAGACTTTGATAATGACACGCCCACTTCCTGGAGAATGTCCTTTTGTTTGGATGTTGTGAATGGATTTTTCTTTACCATAGAGAGGATGCCGTAATCATCCAACACTGTTCTCTTCCATGGATGTCCAGGCCTTTTTATGTTGCTGAGCTCACCAGAGCGTTCTTCTTTCCTCAGAATGTACCAAACTGTTGATTTGGCCACTCTTAATGTTGCTGTTATCTCTCTGATAGATGTGTTTAGTTTTTGAAGCATCAACTTCAGACCTTTTACCTACTTATTTGAGGAAGAAATAATGAAGGAGTAGTCCACACCTGGCCATGAAACAGCTTTTGAGTCAATTGTCCAATTACTATTATTATTATTATTATTGAAAAGGGGGGGGGGGGGGGGCTATTCTTAAGAGCTGTAACTCCAAAACCTTTCCACAGATTTGGATGTACATATCCTCAAATTAAACCGGAGAGTGTTCAAATATATATGGACCTAACTGAACACCCTTAGGCCCCTTTTACACGGGAAGACTGATTGAGTCAGCCTGTCAGTTTTTCAAGCAGACCTGACCGGAACCTCCATTGTCCTCTATGGAATGGCAAATGTAAACAGACATGTGTCCATTTACACTCACAGACATCAAATCTGATTCGCTAAAAACAGACAGATGGGGACATTCCCCATCCATCTAGTGGATCAGATGGCAGTCAGTGTGAATGGATAGGTGGTCCATTTACATCTGACTGCACTTAGAGGAAAACGGGCTGTGTCTGTCTCCGCTCTGCATAAGTGGAGCGGACATAGACCAGCCATCCGCCTGCTTAGTGGGGATCAACTGACATATCCCCTGCTGAGCAGGTGAACTCCTGACTGAGTCCACCCTGTGTGTAGAGGGCATTAAAGTATAACAAAAACTGAAGCTTGTTCTGGGTCATGCCCCTTAAAGTATATCTAAAACTAATGATTAAGATTTTTACAGTCTGTGTCTTGTTGGGGGAGATTCTCCTTCACTTCCTATTCCAGAAATACATTAGAAATTAAGAGGAAATCTCTCCAAAGCAAAGGGGATATCCCTTTTACACACAATATCTCACAAAAGTGAGTACACCCCTCCCATTTTTGTAAATATTTTATTATATCTTTTCAGATGACACTGAAGAAATTACACTTTGCTACAATGTACTGTAAAGTAATGAGTGTAAAGCTTGTATAACAGTGTAAATTTGCTGTCCCCTCAAAATAACTCAACACTCAGCCATTAATGTCTAAACCCCTGGTAACAAAAGTGAGTACACCCCTAAGTGCAAATGTCCAAATTGGGCCCAATTAGCCATTTTCCCTCCCCGGCGTCATGTGACTCGCTGGTGTAACAAGGTTTCAGGTGTGAATGGGGAGTAGGTGTGTTAAATTTGGTGTCACTCTTATGCTCTCATACTGGTCACTGGAAGTTCAACATGGAACCTCATGGCAAAGTACTCTCTGAGGATCTTAAAAAAAGAATTGTTGCTCTACATAAAGATGGCCTAGGCCAGTGATGGCGAACATTGGCACCCCAGATGTTTTGGAACTACATTTTCCATGATGCTCAGCTATAATGCAGAGTGCATGAGCATCAAGGGAAATTTAGTTCCAAAACATCTGGGGTGCCAAGGTTCACCATCACTGGCCTAGGCTATAAGAAGATTGCCAAGACCCTGAAAGTGAGCATGGTGGCCAAGACTATACAGTGGTTTAACAGGACAGGTTCCACTCAGAACAGGCCTCACCATGGTCCACCAAAGAATTTGAGTGCACATGCTCAGCACCATATCCAGAGGAATAGACGTATGAGTGTTGCCAGCATTGCTGCAGAGGTTGAAGGAATGGGGGGTCAGCCTGTCAGTGCTCAGACCATACGCTGCAAACTGCATCAAATGTGTCTGCATGACTTAAATCACAAAATATAACTACTAACCTATTAACATAGGTAATAGCACCAGGGATAGTCGATCCAGGGAATACATGATTGTCTCTAGGAAGAACAGGAAGGAATTTTGTTTCTCTTGCTGGAGCATATTGGACCATACTTTATTATTATTTTTTTGCCTTCCTCTGCACCAAGGGTGGGTATAGGATTGTGTATATGGAGGTTTTCTATTAGTTTGTTTATTCTTTTGGGTGAACTTGATGGACATGTGTCTTCTTTCAACCTAACTATTGTAACAACATAGTGGTCATGAGAACAGGTTTCCGCACAGGAAGATTTCCCATCATCTCCTGTTCCTCTGACAATTCTAACATTTAGGATTTCCTATAGAATGATTAGTGGCTGAAAGCAAGTATTTAAATCAAAATAAAGTCTACCAATCAAATGTGTCAGTTGGTGTAATTTCATATTTGTGTACAAAGTTCAATACATCCCCACCATCTGGTTTCCATAAACAACAGAAAGAAGAAAGGAGATGTATGGAATACTAGTAGCATGCCACATTTCTGTTTTTGTGAAATAATAATTATTCTTGTTACATTTAATCCTGGACTCTTTCCTTTTGGCCCCACATCCAATCTCTGTCCAAATCTTGAATTCTCAAACATCATAACATATCTACCCCTTTCTTAACACCTTCCCACCCAGCCCTTAGCACAATGATGGCCAGGCGGTGGCTTTACCATTCAGCGGTGCAATCTGTCACTGGCTGTGTCCAATGAACACAGCCGTCGACCGCTCAGTGTACCGGCTTTCTGCCGATACCATGTGACCATTGTGACCAATCACAGAAGGTCACATGACAGTTGTAAACAATGGATGGCTTCCTTTCATGCCATCCATTGTGTACAATTGTGTTGCTAACTGTGATTAGTCAATGTGATCACATGGTACAGGCAGTGCTAATCACAGCCCATCTGTACCATGTGATTAGCTTTGACCAATCACAGCTAATCACAACAAAACAAACTGAATGAATCAGTTTAATTTAGTAAAATTCTTGCTGATAGCAATGTAAAAAAAAGAAATAGCCTGCTCACTATTCACTACTCAAGTGTAGTACAATATTACTATGGTAACATTATACTGCTCTTTTCACAGTGTGTTAAAAAATAAAATAAAAATCCTTCTGTCACCAGTCAGTGTCCCTGATCGCCGTCACAGCAGTTGCATGATGACTCTGTACTGCACTGGTGACAGTATGTAAAAAAAATGAAAAAAAATGAAAATGTCTTCACTTTCCAAAAAGTTATGACAATTACAACTTTAAAAAACCCGCCATACCTCTTACTAAATACCTTGGACTGTTTTCTTTCCAAAAAGTCATTTGGGGGTATTTGTACTGTCAATTTTGGCCTAAATTTATTCAAAGCAATTATTTATTTGCAACATTTGTTTATTTATTTAGCAAAAAATAAAAAACCCGGTGGTGATTAACCACTTCAGCCCTGGAAGGATTTACCCACTTCCTTTTTTGCGATACGGCACTATGTCACTTTCACTGACAATTGTGCAGTCATGCAACACTGTACCAAAACAAAATCTCTTTTTGCACTATAAACAAAAAAAGAGCGACAATTCAAAAAAAAAAAAAAATTCTTACTTTCTGCTATAAAATATTAAAAAAAAAACAAATAAAAAAAACAAATGTAATCATCAGTTTAGGCCGATATGTAATTGTGCTATGTAACAAAAAGAGCAGTCATTTTGAAAAAAGCACAATATTTTGTACTTTTTGCTATAATAAATATCCCCATTTTTTTTTTAAAAGGCAATTTTTTGCTCAGTTTAAGCCGATGTGTATTCTTCTACATATTTTTGGTAAAAAAAATCGCAATCAGCATATATTGATTGGTTTTTGTAAAAGTCATTGTATCTATAAAATAGGGGGATAGATTTATGACATTTTTATTTATTTATTTATTTTTTACTAACAATAGTGATGATCAGTGATTTTTAGCAGGATGGTGACATTGTGGCAGGCAGATCAGACACCTGACATTTTTGACATTTTTTTGGTGAACCATTGACATTATTCCAGTAATCAGTGCTAAAAATATGTGCTGTTATTTTACTTATTGTTATTGTACCAATGGCACTGGCAGGGAAGGGATTAAGATCAGGGGCGATCAAGGGATTAAATGTGTTCCCTGTTTGTGTTTTCTAACTGTATGGGGGACTGTGTGACTGGGGAAACACACAGATCTTAGCAGAAAGACAAGATCTGTGTGATCTCCCCTGTCAGAATGGAGATTTGCCTTGTTTACACAGGAAGATGCACATTCTGTCACTGCGGGGAATGATTGCACGTGGCCGGTAGACATCAAGCCCACCAGACCCACTGATTGGCTCCCCCCGCTGGCCAATGGGAATGTTCACAAAAGCGAGTTCCTGTGTCAGCATAGAGCTATGGCGATTTGCGGAAACTAGTCAACCTGCTGCAGTATAATGACGGCGGCTGGTCAGCAAGTGGTTAAACACCACCAAAAGAAAGCTCTATTTGTGTGAAAAAAAATGATAAAAATGTCATATGGGTACAGTGTAGCATGACTGCACAATTGTCATTCGAAGTGCGACAGGGCAGATGACACATGGATGGAAAGATGATACATGTACCATGCCTGGCACATGTGCTCAATTTGGTGGTGCAGCATTTCCTAAGTACGTACCCATTGTTGCAAGATGTACTAAAGCAGGTCAGAAGAGTCTGCAGCAGCTATACATGCAGCAGAGGGCTGTCAACAAGTACCTGTGCCAGTGCGGCACAACAACAGGCTCAGGTCGCCTTGGCTTTTTTTTCCCCACGCCAATGGCTGATCATTAAGGAAGCATGCATTGTACTGTCACCATTTGAGGAGGCCACAAGGATGGTGAGCCGTGATAGTGCATGCATCAGTGACACAATCCCTGTTGTATTCCTGCTGGAGCAGACTCTGCGTTGGCATTATGGGCAGGGCACTGGAGGCAGAGCAGCAGGAGGAAGAGGAGGACTTCCTTTCCTCTCAAGGCCCACTTTATCCTATTTATTTACTATTATTCCTATGTCAAAGAACACACAAGAGAAGAGAGGGGAGAAGGATGAGGAGGAGGATTCTGGCACTTTCATAGGCTTCGAAGAAGAGGAAGACATGCGTCAATCTGTAAGTGAGGGCTTTCCAACCCCAGGACCCTTGGGAGTAATACATGGCTGGGAGAAGGAAGTTCCAGATGCTATCATCCTGAGCGACCCTGAGGAGTCTGCTTCTCAAGCCTCTGCAACTTTGAGGCACATGGGCAACCTCATGCTTCAAAGCCTATAAAAGGACTCAAGAATACGTGGCATAAAGGAGAAGGATGATTACTAGTTGGCAACCCTCCTTGACCACTGTTATAAGGGGAAAGTCTCTCAGAACTCATCCTGTCCCCACAGAGAGTGCAGAAGATAAAATCTCTTGAGGACATCATAAAGAGGATTTTATTGAATGTTTTTTCCTGACTCCAGTAGGTTACAGTGCCATGGAAACATAGTTTTGAGTCTTCTGTTGGTCAAGAGAGGAGCGTTGAAGTGGTATCCACCTAAGTGAGGCATTTTGGATTGTTTTTAGCCCTCGCCACCCAGGGTTGTCAGCTTCCACATCCCATCTGCAGCGCCTGCATCACATGGTGGACGATTATCTAAGGGCCAAAACAGAGATGGGGAGCTTTTCCAGCTGACGATCCACTGACTTACTGGGTCATGAGAATAGACCGCTGGCCAGAACTTGCCCAGTATGCTCTTGAGTTGTTGGGCTGCCCTGGGTCCAGCGTGCTTTCAGAAAGGGCATTCAGTGCCATAGGTTTTGTTACTGATCATAGAAAGCAAACTCTGTGGACCGTTTGACTTTTATAAAAATGAATCAAAGGTTACAAAGGATGGGGAGATGGCGAAGGTATTGCATTTCTTCGTCTCCTCAGTCTTCACGAGGGAATCGGGGGCTTCAGTAACCAAAACTGTAGTATTTATCCTTATGACACATCACAGGAAGCACCTCCATGGTTAACATTAATAAATCAGCGGGACCAGATGGCTTGCACCTGAGGGTACTTAGGGAACTCAGTCAAGTAATTGCCAGACCATTGTTCCTAATTTTTACTGACAGTCTACTGACTGGAATGGTACCAGCTGATTGGAGAAAAGCCAATGTAGCACCAATATTTAAAAAGGGCCCAAAATACATCCCAGACCAGTTACCATAACATCAATAGTATGTAAACTCTTGGAGGGAATGATAAGGGATTATATACAAGATTTTAGTAATGAGAACGGTAGAACGGTATCATTAGCAGGAATAATCAGCATGGATTCATGAAGAATCTTTCTTGCCAAATCAATCTATTAACCTTCTACGAGGAGGTGAGTTTCCATCTAGATAAAGGAAGGCCCATAGATGTGGTGTATCTGGATTTTGCAAAAGCAGTTGACACAGTTCCCCATAAACGTTTACTCTACAAAATAAGGTCCGTTGCCATGGACCATAGGGTGAGTACATGGATTGAAAACTGGCTACAAGGGCGAGTTCTGAGGGTGGTGATAAATGGGGAGTACTTAGAATGGTCAGGGGTGGGTAGTGGGGTCCCCCAGGGTTCTGTGCTCGGACTAATACTATTTAATTTGTTCATAAACAACCTGGAGGATGGGGTAAACAGTTCATTCTCTGTATTTGCAGACGATACTAAGCTAAGCAGGGCAATAACTTCTCCGCAGGATGTGCAAACCCTGCAAAAAGATCTGAACAAATTAATGGGGTGGGCAACTACAAGGCAAATGAGGTTCAATGTAGAAAAATTTAAAATAATGCATTTGGATGGCAAAAATGTGAATTAAATCTATATACTGGAGGGAGAACCTCTGGGGGAATCTAAGATCAAAAAGGACCTGGGGGTCCTAGTAGATGATAGGCTCATCAATGGCATGCAATGCCAAGCTTCTGCTAACAAAGCAAACAGAATATTGGCATGCATTAAACGAGGATCAACTCCAGAGATTAAATGATAATTCTCCCGCTCTACAAGACTCTGGTCCAGCCGCACCTAGAGTCCAGTTCTGGGCACCAGTCCTCAGGAAGGATGTACTGGAAATGGAGCAAATACAAAGAAGGGCATCAAAGCTAATAAAGGGTCTGGAGGATATTAGTTATGAGGAAAGGTTGCGCGCACTGAACTTATTCTCTCTGGAGAAGAGACGCTTGAAAGTGGATATGATTTCAATATACAAATACCGTACTGGTGACCCCACAATAGGGATAAAACTTTTTCGCAGATCATTTCACCTGGGGGAATGTTTTTTGGTATAGGTTTCATGGGCACAATTAACACCCAAAGACCAATTTTTACAGCAAGGCCAATTCTTACTTTCATCAAGATTACCTCTATAGGGTTACAGTGGGAAGGCGCCACGACACCCCAAGACCAATTTTTACGCACCTGTTACTTCTATCCAAAGTCAAAGTGACACCAGAATGTATCCAAAAAAAGCTCACAATTTTGTTCCCAGTGCACTACATTGTGGCCTCATCATACACACTGGCTCCCTAGGTGTTGGTGAGCAAAATAAAGGCAGTTTGTAGGAAACATTTCATTTTTTTGGCTTTATAAATGGAAGATCAGATCTGCCAATTTACAGGTAGACTAAGGGGACCCCCCAGGCACTATATTGGAAGGAATTTTTCATTTTTATGCTTTCACTTGAAAAATCAAAACATCACTGCTCATTTAAAAATGAAGTTTTTCACCAACTTTTTTTTTTAATTGATACATGTCCCTCAGGGAAGGACCCGGACCCCTATAACCATTGTATGCCAAATTACTTGCATATAAGCCTTCACAATGGGCACCTTTGATTTTTAACATTCGGGTCCCATTGACTTTAATGGGGTTCGTTATTCGGGTCCGAACTTTCACAGTGCTCGAAAGTTCTGGTGCGAACCAAACAGGGGTCTATTCGGCCCACCCCTACTGCTGACCCCACGATAGGAATAAAACTTTCCCAGGGAAGGAAGTTCAATAAGACACATGGGCACTCATTAAAATGAGAAGAAAAGAGGTTTAACCTTAAACTATGTAGAGGGTTCTTACTGTAAGATCGGCCAGGATGTGGAATTCCCTTCCACAGGCGGGGGTTTCAGTGGGGAGCATCAATAGTTTCAAGAAACTATTAGATAAGCACCTGAACGACCACAACATACAGGGATATACAAGTATATATGTAATACTGACATATAATCACACAAATAGGTTGGACTTGATGGACTTGTGTCTTTTTTCAGCCTCACCTACTATGTAACTATGTAACCATTTTTCCTACTATCTCCTACTCTGTCCTGTTTTAGGCGATTCTTGAAAACCCTTCTCTTCAGAGAGGCCTATCCTGCCCCCACCTAACAAATTAACTTTTATTTTCTCCTTTAGCTCATCCCCCACAGTAATTACCTTTTCTATCTTGTACCCCTTCCTTGTATATTGTAAGCTTCTCTAATTCCTCTTGTATTGAATTGTATTGTAACTGTACGGTCTGCCTTTATTTTGTAAAACATCCACAAACTGTTGGTGCTATATAAATCCTGTATAATTATAATAATATTCAAAAAAACAAACATTCCATTTATTGATTAAAGAAACCTGACACCAGATCTAGCCTTGAACAAGCTTTCCATACTGGAACTTGAACAGCTGGCATAGGGCAAACAGGAATGGCAGCATATTGTACAGAAAAAATGGGCACCGCCAATGATGGTTGGTTCCAAAGTGACATCGAAATGTTTCAGTGTGGGCTCAGTCCAATGTCCCCAGCATGCCGGGGTACCCAGAAACCTCATAAAATTCCTTTTTCTATTTGATGTCCCTACTGCTGGATCTATGGAAATGGAAGATATTTCATTAACTGTCTGACCAAAGCAGCTGTTACCACATATAAAAAAACCTCATCCTTGTTGCCTGGCTTTCCCTGCCTTCTATCTGAGGGTGCCAGTCGTACAACTGATGATGTATTTATGCAAAACGGCTCAGCATGAGTTCTCATACAATAGGCTCAGTGCAAGACTTGCCTTAAATTCTTCATGTGACATTTGAAAATGCGCATTCTAAATAAATGGCATAGATCCTAGGCCAAACCATCCTTCAAGACCCCATTTATTATTTAAACTACAGTCTCTTTTGGAAATGTTTTGGCAGTTTCAATGTACAGCCAGTTGTGTAACCTAGGCTATACAAGTTAAAGCAACCCGATTTATTGTATATTTTAGAATTTGGCAAGTGGAGACATTTTTAATGAAGCTATGGAAAGAGAAGGGTATTTATTGGTGGAACCATACATTTCCTCACTTGTTTCCTCCTAAAAATGATTGTTCTCCAGAGTGGAGAGTGAATGTGGCCTTCCATTGCTAGGTTTGTAGGAGGGTTCATTGTATACAGCAATATTACATTCAAATAATGGGAGTTTAAGCCAAGGCAACAATTAGCAATCGGTAAACAAGTAGATGAAAACTGCTTGTGGATTGTTGTAGAATTGTAATAAGTCTTGCATATTCACACCAATAATGCCTTTATATGAGTGCATCTTCTATCTTTGCCATCTGATATCTTAACTGATATCTTTAGGTCTCGACTAAAAATCTAAAGCAATCTCATGTGCCCATGCTGCCTACTACAGAGAGCAACTGGGCAGTGTGTTGACTTGGTGGTTTGCACTCATGCCTTAAAGTGTTACTAAAGTTTTTAATTTAAATATAACAAACATTTTATACTTACCGGTACCTGCTCTATGCAGTGGTTTTGCACAGAGCAGCCGATTCTCTGGTCCCTCACCGGCCCTCCTGTTTCCGCAGCAAGCAGTTTGCTATGGGGGCACCTGAGCCAAGCCACTGCTCTGTGTGTCCATTCAGACACGGAGCCGTGGTTCATCCCCACCCCCCCCTGTCTCCTTTGATTGACAGCAGTGGGAGTTAATGACGCCACGGTGCTGTGTCAGCCAATGAGGAGGGAGAGAACATCGCTGGATCAAGATGGGTTTAGAAAAGTATTAGGGGGGATGAGGGGAGAAGTTTTTTGTTTTTTTTATCTTAAAGGGTAGAATGCATTAAGATAAAAAAAACTTCTGACTTTACAACCACTTAAAATAATTAGTGTCTGGTTTAAATCCCAACCAGGACCCTACCATGAAGAATATGCATGTTCTCCCTGTGCTTTCATGAGTTTCCTTCAACACTTCAAAGACAAACTGGTAGGTTATTTAGCTCCTGTCTAAACTGGCCCTTGTATGAATGTGAGATAGGAACCTTAGATTGTAAGCTCCTTGGGGGCAGGGACGGATGTGAATGTTCAGTATGTAAGGCGCTGTGTAAATTGTCGACACAATATAAATACATGTAAAAATAAAACACCCAGTGAGCTGCTATGTCTGTCCAGAAAATACCTCAACATGCTAATAAAGTTTTCTCATATTTATTTCTAATTTGTGTCATCAAATTCAGCCAGAATGCAGAAAACAACCCACAGGGTCCCTGGGAGTGTGCTTCCTGAAGTGTGTGCAGTGTATTCCTATTATGTGCTGTCCATTTCCACTAATCACATTCAGACTTACAATTCAGGACATTCATATTACCGACATTAAACTTTTTTTTAAAAAGTCAGTGAGGAGCCTGCAGTGGGCATGGGCATATTTGGGAATACTTCCTTTGTCATAGCAGGGGTTCTCTGATCTCCATATTACTGACAAGAGGACTAGGGTTGGCTGAAAAGCCTAAAGCACTGAACAACTACACTGTGCACCTTGTATGCATCTTAACATTTAAAAGATATTTAAACCAAACAATAAAAATACAGCATAATATATATTGTAGCTTACTAGACATAGTTGGCGTGTATGTGTGTGTGCAGGGCAGTAGATAATGGGGTACCACTAGGCCTCCTGTATGGGCTCTATGCCCTATCTGTTCAGCAGGGGGCCAGGGTAGCTGGGGGGCAATTTAATAGTGGACATGAGGGGGTGATTGATGTGGTGGGGACAATTACAGGAACATATCCCCGTATGACTCTCCCTGCTGCAGCTGCAAAACAGCTTTTCCTTCTCTCCCTCCCATGGGCTTTTAGCTGCAGCAGGGAAAACCATACAGGGGATTAGTTCCTGTAATTGGCCCCCATCACACCGATCATCTCCTCCTATTCACTCTGCGATTCCTCCAGCTACCTGGGGAATCCACTGGGGGATCATTGCAGTGCAGCTGAGGCTACAGAGAAAGGGATGGGGGTATGTGCCCTCAGTCCTTTACTCCATCTCAAAAGTGAGACTTCAGGGGTCTGTTTTAACCCCTGATATTTCACCAAAGACCCCCCTCAAAAGTGCACAATAAATGCATCTCCTCCTATTCACTCTGCGATTCCTCCAGCTAACTGGGGAATCCACTGGGGGATCATTTCAACCCTTGCACACCACTGTTCTGATCACCATCCCTTTAAAAGATTCCCATGTGCCTTTTTCCCTGCAGTGCTGCCGGGTTCAGTCCTCTCCCTCCCGCAGAGGGAGACACACAGGGGGATCTTTTCAGGATACAGAGTGTCAAAATGGGACAATAAATATGTAATTTACTGACCCCTTCTTATTCTGAATGAACACAGTGAGTGACTGGTTCCAATCACTCACTGTGTTCTTTCATAACTGAAGCATAGTAAATTATGTTTACTATGCTTCAGTTTATGGATAAACAGGAGCCTCTGTATAGAATGCCTCCTGTTCATTAATTTGCAGTGCAGCTGAGGCTACAGAAAAAGGCAAAAAGGCATGGGGGAATGTGCACCACAGTCCCTTACGCCACCTCAAAAGTGAGACTTCAGGGGTCTGTTTAGACCTCTGATATTTCACCAACCTCCAACCACCCCCCCCCCAAAGCATTGTGAAATAAAAATAAAAACTGTAAAAAATGTAAAACGTAACAAATATTTAAAAACAAAAATTGCACTAGTGGTTAATCCTGCCAGATTTGCAGTGCACTTGTAACTTCCTGTTCACTGAACTGCTATCTCAAACAATGTCATTTTGGACAAAATGTTATACGCATGTAAATTTAGTTTTTGCATCAGAACAGTAGGGGTTCTGAGGATTAATTGTGTAGGAGGGCCTTAACACCAGTCTGGCCAGGCTGTGTTTGGAAGTTCTGCCTGGTCAGGAGTGCTCCCTTCTCTCCCCCCCTATGTCTACCGGGCCTTCAAGGCTGGGGGGGAGTGGAGGGACACGGAATGCCGGGCTTTGGAGCTTCACCCCAAGGGGTGAGGTACATATTGCAGGATGGGGATATATTCTGGATATAGGTACAAGGACCAAAGAGGGGTCTGGGAGGGTTGGGGGGAGGGTTGGGAGGAGGTTGGGAGGGGGGGTGGGAGGGGTGGGGGGAGAAAGAAGACCCGACAGCAGAGAACCTCGTTAAGTGAGAAAAGAGGAGAAACCAGCCTGACTAAAATCTATGTCTATAGTTAATTGTTTGTCATATAACGTTAGGGGGCTAAATGAATCAGCAAAGCGGTTTAAAATTCTGAAAGAAATAGAACAATATGAAGCGGGTATAGTGTTCTTACAGGAAACCCATCTATCATACGAAAGCAAGATTAGAATATACTCCCCTAGGTTCCCGGTGTGGTTTTATGGAGATTCTTACTCAAGGAACTCAAAAGGGGTAGCTATCGGTATAGGACGGGAGGTATACTATAAAATAGAAGAAAGATTAGTCGACCCGGAGGGTAGATTCCTCTTTCTGAAGGGGAAACTATGGGGAGTAGACTATACCCTCGCTAACATATACTGCCCAAATAGAAGTCCAACGGTTTTTCTGAAAGGAATATTGGAGAAATTATGGGATTTTAAAAGAGGAAGAGTAATTATAGCTGGAGATATGAACTTTTGTATGAATCCGCAAATGGATAGTTCGTCCCGTGTGCAGGGGATTGGGAAGGAGCAGAGGAGAATAATAAAACACAGGCTATATCAGTACCAGCTTATGGATGTGTGGAGAACTATGCACCCAAGGATACGAGACTACTCGTTCTATTCCCCAGTACACGGGACGTACACAAGGATCGACTACTGGTTAGTGGAACATAGGGTTCTGGACGAGGTGATATCCACAGATATAGGAATTAGAACATTGTCTGATCATTCTCCAATATGCCTGAAGATCAAAATCCCAGGATTTCAGAAATCTCCTTTTTCCTGGAAATTGAATAGGGAACTGTTGGACGAGAAGGGAGAGGAAATAATTAGAAAGGAATTGGAGTTTTTTTTTACCACTAATTTAAATGAAGAGAATATGGAAAATATTATTTGGGAGACACATAAAGCTTATATAAGAGGGATATATATTTCACTAGGTACAAATAGGAAGAGAGAAGGTATTAAAAAGAGTAGAGAGTTGAGGGAGGAAATCCATGGATTAGAGCAAGAACATAAAAAGGCAAATGGCAGGGAAAGTGGACAGGTAGTGGACCTATTACATAAACTGGCTATGAAAAGAGAGGAACTCGGGGAATTAATGGAACAGGAAATGAGGACGATATATAATAGGATTAATAAAGAGAGATATTATAGCGGCATTAAAAATAGCAAGATCTTAGCAAAGATATTGAGGAAAAAAAGATCGAAGAATTATATAGAGAAAATATTAAATAAAGAGGGAGAGTCGGTCTATAAAACTAAGGAAATAGCAGAAGTTTTTAGAGAATATTATGGGCAGTTATATTCCGTGAGAAAAAAAGAGACAGAAAAGCAAGAGATGAAGAGAAGGGGAAAAATCAAAGACTATATATTCCAAGCAAATATCCCTAAAATACCGGGGGAATTGGCGCAGGAATTGGAGAATCCAATCTCAGTTCAAGAAGTAATACAGGCAATAAAAGAGACCAAAGGAGGAAAGAGTCCAGGGCCTGATGGCTATACAATAGAATATCTAAAAAAGTTTGGAGACATACTAGCCCCAATTTTATGTGCATATTATAATGGACTAGGTACAAAATATGGACTGAGCGAGGAGGCCTCCACTGCGACAATCTCCACGATATTGAAAGAGGGAAAAGAGAATACAATATGCTCAAACTATAGACCGATCTCACTACTCAATACGGACATTAAATTGTTCGCAAAAATATTGGCCGCTAGAATAAAGAAGTTAATGCCTAGCTTAGTCCATGAAGATCAGGTGGGATTCATTGAGGGGCGAGAAGGAAAAGATAATGGAGTAAGGTCATTATTACTGCTTCAGAGGATGAAGGAGAGTAGAATCCCCAGTCTACTCCTATCAATAGATGCTGAGAAAGCTTTTGACCGAGTAGACTGGGGATTCATGATGGGTACCCTAAGGGGAATGGGGTTTGGTCCCAAAATTTTGAAGTGGATAAAGGCACTATATAACAGCCCCAAGGCAGTGGTAAGAGTTAATGGGGTACTATCAACAGCCTTCAGAATGAACAATGGGACTAGACAGGGGTGTCCGCTGTCCCCCCTATTGTTCGTTCTGGCATTGGAGCCACTCCTGGAGACGATAAGGAGAAACCCAGATATAAAGGGGGTTGAGATAGAGGGGGAAATACATAAGACAGCCGCATTCGCGGATGATATTCTGTTTTATGTATCCAGCCCACGAATCTCCATGCCAAACTTGTTAAAGGCTTTACAGGAATACGGAGAATTATCTAACTTTAAAATCAACCCAAGCAAGTCAGAAATCTTAAACGTAAATATAAATCCGAGAGAAGAACTTGACATTAAGAGAGAATTCCCATTTCTATGGCAAAAAGAAATTAAATATTTAGGGATTAAACTGACTGCATCAATAGAAAAAATTTACCTAATAAACTATATCCCCCTTCTAGAAGAATTGAGAGAAGAAATAAGGAGAATGAGAACAAAGCCCCTGTCATGGTTAGGAAGAATTAATGCCTTAAAAATGATTATTCAACCTAAAATCCTTTATAAATTTCAGCTATTACCAATATATATCCCCCCCTATATTTTAAAATGATAAATTCTTTAATTTCTAAATTTATCTGGAACAACAAGAAACCTAGAATCCCACTGAAGACTTTGCAAAAGGGAAAAGACGAGGGGGGTCTGAATGTCCCAGACTTTAGAAAATATTACGAAGCAGCAGTGTTAACACGGGTGGTGGAATGGGCAAAATTAGAAAGTAAAAAAAGATGGGGAAAAATAGAACACAGTTTATCAGGCACAAATTTAGGTAGAGAAATCTGGACTCCTTTAAAATATAGATCACTAGGGAAGACAACACCTTTGGTCACAAAAAATGTGTTTAGAGTATGGGAGGGAATACACAAACATAACAAGTGGAAATATAATTCCCCTTTAATTTATTTAAAAGATAATGATTTTTTTGCACCTGGTAAAAGTACAATAGGAGGGAAATGGATAAAACAAGATAATATGCAATTACGACACATAATTAAAGAGGGGAAATTGAAAACACTAGCAATATTACAGAAAGAAAATGATTGGATGGATTTGAATGAGTGGCGATACCTGCAGCTTAGACATTTCGTCTCAAGACTACCACAACCGCTTAGAGATGGAGAAAATTTGACTGCCTTGGAGCGGATATGTGAGGGGAAATCCCCAAGGGCAGGTATTGCCCAGTTTTATAAGGTCTTGAGACGGGAATGTGAAGCGGAGGTACCAACTTTCATAAAAAAATGGGAAGAAGAGTGTTAGGAACGTCTAGTATTGAGTCTGACTTGGTGGAAGGGGATCTCTCCTACGGCTCTGGTTCCGGTCTCTCTGGAATGGGGACAGGGAGACAGGAGCGCAGCGGGGTAGAAGAGTCCGGCCGGGTGCAGCAACCGGTGCTGGGTAGATGAGGATCCTTGGAGCAGGAACTCCCAGTAGTATGGAAGAAACAGGGAGAAGGCTGCTGACTGTGGATCCTGGATGGAGGAGGTCCGCTGGACGAGGAGGTAGCCGACTCAGGAACAGGCAGGAATCAAGCAGAGGTGTCAGGTACAAGCAGGAGGTCTGGCAACAGGAAAACAGTCCAAGAAGGGTCAAACAAGCCGGGGTCGGAGCAGGAGAGGTCAGCAAGGTCAAACGGAGCCGGGTCGGGTATCAGATGAGTAGCAGGCAGGTATCAGGTAACTTCAGGCACTAGCTGCAGACGAGACAGCACAGAACCACAACAACTGTGCCCTTAAAAAGGGTCATTGGCGCCGATCGAGCTAACGTACGCTCGTGCGTGCGTGCGCTGCGCGTACATGCGATCGTCGTGCACCCGCGCGCGTCGGAAGGCGCTCGTGCCTACGACGACCCGCAACACGAACGCGTGTGCGCGCACGGAGAGCCGGTCGAATAGGACGGACGGATTCCTGACAAAGAGATAGGAGCACGGGGTGAAAACCAAAATATAGAAAAAATATTGAAGATGGTGCACAGATCCACAGAAAATAGTAAGATGATAGAAACAAATTATAAAATTTTAGTAAGATGGTATAGGACCCCAGATATAATGGCAAAGTACCAGGAGGGACAATCTGGGAAATGTTGGAGGAATTGTGGACAAACGGGAAGTTTGGCCCATATATGGTGGGATTGTCCCAAGATTAAAGAATATTGGAGAGAAATAATACGATATATAGAAGTAATAGCTAAAATACAGTTACCTGAGAACCCATGGTTATGCCTATTCCATGCAGTAGATACCCCAATTAAGGAGTATAGGAATTCCCTCACAAGCTCATTAATAAACGTGGCAAAAAGCCTGATTCCGAAAAAATGGAAAGAAATAGAAGCACCCAAAGTAAAGGAATGGCTAGGAAAAGTTGAGGAAATGTATAGTATTGAAGGGCTGGGAATGGAGGAAGAAAGAGAAAGAAAGAGATTCCATGTGAAATGGAAATACTGGAAAATCTTTAGACAATCTATGATTTTTAACGAGGTAATGGGTCGGTAGGGTTGGGGAGAGGGGTGGGAGGGAGATATTTTAGAAGAACTCGAGAAGGAAAGAAAGAAAACCAGGATAATGTGAAAAATTGAAGGGCATGAATGTATTTTGGTCCTATGGTTTTCTTTTATAATACTTGATTATGTTTTGTACGCAACTTAAATGAAAAACTTAAATAAAGAATAATAAAAAAAAAGGTGAGCGGTGAGGTGCACATGACAGGCCAGAACCAGGTCTGGTTGGATGTTTAGGTATCAGCCTTCTCGGAACCAATCAGTGGCCCCGCTGAGGAGTCTGGGAAGGGGTAATTAAGAGAGGTGGGTCATGTGTTTTGAGGAGAGGAGTTTGTGAGACCTGTGTGGTCTGTTCTGGTTTCAGGACCGTGGTAGCCCCGTGATCCTGCAACATGTTCCTGTTGAAGGCCCCTGATAGACCCGTCTGGTCTGGGGTAGAGATCCATCCGTTCCTGAGTCTCAGACCCGACTGGTCCGAGGTGCAGTAACTGAGGGAGGATTCAAGGTGTCCGGGTGTGCTCTCGGCTTGGAGAGACACTCAAGCTCATGGAAGTGACCAAGGAAGGACTCTTCGGAGAAGGGCCGGCAAGTGGCATACCGAGTTGGGAAGGACATTGACGAATTCACGCTTTTCCAGTAACATTGAGGAGATGGGAAACGTTTCAGGTACTGAGGAAAAGGTTCCTGTTCACCTTTAGTTACAATTCGTCCACGTTCACAGGACTGTTTCAAGTTTTGAGTCAATGTGCTGACTGTCATGATCTCTGGCTAGAGATCCGTTCAGCCTTGAAGTACCCAGCTGCGAGTGACTACTCTCTGGGTGGAATTAGAGACTTTGCTAGACCTGCAGTTCAAGGTGCCTGAGTTCTTCACCCTTGCCCTCTGTTCCCTGTAGTTATTGAAAAATAAAACCCTTTTAAGGCCGCGTACACACGCGCGGACTGTTTGCCCAACCTTGTTCGTCAAACAGTTTCGGCAAACAGTCCGCTCAAAATTTGCATGAGCGGACTTGCCCACACACGAGCGGACTGTTTGACGAACAAGGTTGGGCAAACAGTTCGCTCAACTTTTGAAATGAACGGACTCGCCCACGTAAGGAGGAGGCAAATCCGCCCATTTCGAGCGCGTGTACAGGTAGGCGGGGCCCGCGAAGGAGACTTCGCGGGCTCCGCCGCCTGGAATGGGCTTAAAGGGGAACCCCAACGCCGAAAAAAATCGGCGTGGGGGTTCCCCCAAAGTCCACACCAGACCCTTGTTCGAGCACGCTACCCGGCCGGCCAGGAAAGGGGGGCGAGCGAGCGCGCCCCCCCTCCTGAGCCGTACCAGGCCGCGTGCCCTCAACACGGGGGGGTGCCTTGGGGAAGGGGGGGCCGCGCGGCCCCCCCACCCCAAAGCACCTTGTCCCCATGTTGATGAGGACAAGGGCCTCTTCCCGACAACCCTGGCCGTTGGTTGTCGGGGTCTGCGGGCGGGGGGCTTATCGGAATCCGGGAGCCCCCTTTAATAAGGGGGCCCCTGGATACCGGCCCCCCACCCTATGTGAATGAGTATGGGGTACAATGTACCCCTACCCATTCACCTGTGAAATAAAGTACAAAAAAAAACACAACACAGGGAAAAAATATTTTATTGCACAGCTCCGGGGGGTCTTCCGTCTTCGGGGGTCTTCTCGCCGGACTCCTCCGCTATGTGTGTGTAGCTCTTTTACTAGCGGTCACTTATATAGTGACAATGGGGCGGGGTCACATGGTATATGTCACATGGGTTGGTCACATGGTGACCCCGCCCCCTTACGATGTCATAGTCTTAAAGGGGGCTCCCGGATTCCGATAAGCCCCCCGCTCGCAGACCCCGACAACCAACGGCCAGGGTTGTCGGGAAGAGGCCCTTGTCCTCATCAACATGGGGACAAGGTGCTTTGGGGTGGGGGGGCCGCGCGGCCCCCCCTTCCCCAAGGCACCCCCCCATGTTGAGGGCACGCGGCCTGGTACGGCTCAGGAGGGGGGGCGCGCTCGCTCGCCCCCCTTTCCTGGCCGGCCGGGTAGCGTGCTTGGACAAGGGTCTGGTGTGGACTTTGGGGGAACCCCCACGCCGATTTTTTTCGGCGTTGGGGTTCCCCTTTAAGCCCATTCCAGGCGGCGGAGCCCGCGATGTCTCCTTCGCGGGCCCCGCCTACCTGTACACGCGCTCGAAATGAGCGGACTTTCCGAGCGGGAACAGTCCGCTCATTTCGAAAGTACAGCGGACAGGCCCACACACGGGCGGACTGTTCGCTCAAACACAGTTTCAGCGGACAGTTTTTCGGAATTTCCGAAAGACTTTGTCCGTCCAACTGTCCGCTGAAACTGTCCGCTGAAAGCCCACACACGAGCGGACTGTCCGCCCAAACACTGTTCAGCGGACAAGGTTGGGCGAACAGTCCGCCCGTGTGTACGCGGCCTCAGAGGACTTCATCTGTGTCAGCGTTCAAGTTGTTGGGAACCCCTAGACGTGGAAGGGTAGGCCAAGAGAAGGTAACTGGTAAGCCCAATAAGTCAAGGCCGTCCTGCAAGGGTTATGGAAGCTACAACATCATTATTATTATTATTATACAGGATTTATATAGCGCCAATAGTTGGCACAGCCCTTTACAACATGAGGGTAAACAGTACAGTTACAATACAATTCAATACAGGAGGAATCAGAGAGCCCTGCTCATTAGACCAGGATCAAAGCCTAGGGTGACAACTCTGCTCCTCCATGGATACAGTGCGGCGAGTGATGCCGCGTACACACGACCGGACTTTCCAGCAGAAAAGGTCCGACAGTCTTCGCGACTGAGTTATGACAGACTTGCCCACACATGAATGGACTAAAGTCCGTTTGAAAGTTCATTTGTTTTGAACATGATGACGTACAACGGGACTAGAAAAGGAAGTTCAATAGCCAGTAGCCAATAGCTGCCCTTGCGTCAAATTTGGTCTGTCGGACCAGCATACAGACGAACGGTTTTCCCGATAGGAATTGAGTCCGTCGGACAGATTTGAAAAATGTTCTATTTCTAGGTCCATCAGAATTTTTTAAAGGAAAACGATCAGGCTATCCCACACACGATTGGACTATCCGACGGAATCATTCTGAATCATTCGGAAACCTATTCTGCCGGGAAGTCTGGTCGTGTGTACGCGACCCAAGAACAGGAAGTGTTTTACTGGTGGTATAACCCTGTAAAAATAGGAGAAAAAAATCTTGAAAACAGAAAACGAATGCAGTCACAACATGTAATAGAGAAAAAGTGGCAGTAAGGTTAGTTTTAGATAAGGCACCTCATCCCAAAAAAATCTATTCAAGAAATGGAAATAAGGGAAGGGATTATTGTGGTGCCAAGCAATTCACATATACACCAATATTATAAAAAAAATAATACATTTTTATTACGTCACACATTTTTTTTTTTTTTTTTACAAAAATGGAAATAGTAAAAACAGTAGATTTAGGGAGCAAAAAAAAAACAATACAAGGCCAAGTATGGTACACGCCCTTTAGTATAATTTACAGGTCAGGTCTTCCCTACATGTTTCGCCAAACCATTGGCTTCCTCAGGGGAATATGACAGACCCATGGATGAAGAAAAGCTCTACAGAATAAAAAAAAAAGCATTGAAAAAGCATACAAAATACATTATCAATACATATATTCATACAAAGATAAAATAAAATTAGATAATGACATGCTGTTTGATGTTATGGAGCGGCCTGAAACAAGTTGATCTAGTCTCGAGCTCCCACTTTACCCATAGATGTATATCATCCACATGTAAGAATGTGTAGGCTGCAATATATGATATTTTTGTTCATAGTTTGGATAGACTTTAGTTGCATTTAAATCAAGCCTGTACTGACAGAATACAGAGGCTGCCATTGCAGACCGCTTCTTCTGACTTTTGTTGTTGCTTGACTGTCATGCGGATCCAATGGACTTAAAGCTCAGAGGTACTGACCTGGAACACACATGCATACCAGGAGTTCCGACTTTCCAATCTGCATACTTCTTCGGTTAGAGAGATCCTGGCTCCCCTTTACAGCTAGAGGTTTAAATCATAGGTGCCTTAATCCACCAATTTCCCACGGCTTAGGAACTTTTCAAAGGAAAATGTCTTCTCTCCTCTTCCGCTGTAACATCACAGCGATTCAACGTTCAGCCCTGCTACATGCTTACACTCCAAGCATGTCAATTTCCTCTTCCATTTAGAAATCTGCTAGAGGTGCTGTTAGCTAAACTGTTATTACACTGTTAATAATTCTATTACTGAACGCCACAGGAATTTATCTTGTCACAGAGGTGTAGGTGAGAGCGCAGATTCTAATATTCTAATATCTCTCTCATTTTGTAATGAATTTTATGCGTGAAATATGCAGACGGAATCAAGCTTTTATAATGTCAGGGGGAGAATGAATGGCAGAATATAATGAACGTTAAACTGATATTAAAAACAATTTTTCTGTTATTTATTTTACGGTATATTGTAATTTTAAAGGATTTGCTTTTCTTGTATAATGGGAGATATACAGCTGTGCTCATAAGTTTACATACCCTGACAGAATTTTAAGACTTTTTAGAATCATAATGATATGATGAATGAATCATAATGATATGACTCCTTGGCCATTTTTCAGAGAATTTGAATGATAACACAATAAGTTTTCTTTCACTCATGGTTAGTGTTTGGCTAAAGCCATTTATTATCATTCAACTGTGTTTACCCTTTATAAATCATAGGGACAACAGATACTACCCAAATGACCCTGATCAAAAGTTTACATACCCCAGTTCTTAATAGCTTGTATTGCCCTCTTTAACATTAATGGCAGCTTGAATTATTTTGTGGTATTTGTGGATGAGGCTCTTTATCTTCTCAGGTGGTAAAGCTGCCCATTTCTTTTGGCAAAACGCCTCCAGTTCCTGTAAATTCTTGGTCTGTCTTGTATGGACCTCCTTCCCTAGCAAAACCCAATTTTAGCTTTTCTAACTGGTTATGGCTCACATAATTGGTAAAACAACTAAATGGCCAGTACATTCTCTACTGAAGAGAACAGACAACAAAAAAAATTCTAAACTTCTGCTGTTATAGACATGATTTACTAAAGAAAAATCCACTTTGCACTGCAAGTGCCCTTGAAAGTGCACTTGGAAATAAAGTCACTGTAGATCCCGAGGGGGGGGGGGGGGGGGGCATGCAAGGAAAATAAAGAACAGCATTTTAGCTTACACATGATTGGATGATAAAATCAGTAGAGCTTCCACTCATTTCAGATCTACCCCTTAGATTTAGAGCGACTGCACTTCCAAGTGCACTTTCAGTTCAAAGTGGATTTGCCTTTTGTAAATAACCCCCTTTGCCTTAAAAAACAGAAGTTAAAGCAAGGAGTATCCAGGCACACATAGTATATGGATAATATCCTCCAAACAAGTACTTTCATTATAAAAGCTTTAAATCCTCTTCCCAAAATTAGAAATCACAAATCTTCATTAAAAAAAAAACTGTTTGCATTTCCAACTGTATAATCTCTCTGCCCCAGACTCTAACAGGAAAGAGGCTTCCAGATCACAAATGGTCGTAGACTTTCTGCAAAAATATAGCCCCAAAACACTATCCACGTCAGAGGCGAAAGAATTAGAAATACCTCTTTCGGCTGAGAAGCTACCATAGCACTAAAACCGATGAAATCTTGCAACTACCTCTTTCGGCTGAGAAGCTACCATAACACTAAAACTGATTACAAATCTTTTACACAAACCCTCCTTCCCCGCTTTTAAAAAACCTTCAGAACCCTCTATTCCCAGTCCCCATCCTCTTGCAACCTATTAGAAGCCCACATAACTATGATTCCCAAACCTGGCAAATACCCTTTATCTTCCTACAAATTGTAGATCTGAAGCTCTACGCTAAAACATATTAGCCAACCGCTTACTTCCATTACTGCTTCCTTTCATACTAGCACTATACTCTACTGACTGTGCAAAAATCTGAGTTAACGGCTACCTGTTGGGTGCCTTCTTAATGTCCAACGGAATGAGACTAGGGATGTCCCCTCTCGCCCTTAATTTTTGTTCTCATCCTAGAACCTCTACTCCGCTGCCTCAGATCAAACCAGGACATCAAGGGCATATCTGCTGCTCAGCACTCCTCCAAATTAGCATTGTTTACAGATGACATTCTTTTCTGCCTTTCAGAACCCCTTACTATGATCCTCAATCTACTCAAAGATTTCACCACATTTAAAACCCTAACCAATCTACGGATGAATTTTACAAAATCCCACGCACTGAACATATCCGTAGATAATGAAACACTAAGTCAATGCCAAGCAAATTTTCCATTTAGTTGGAACCAAAAGTCCATCACGTACTTTGGAATCCAACTTCCCTCCAAACGTTCCAATCTCTAAGCACCAAATGATCTCTCGATTCTACAAACTATTCAACATGATTTTAAGTCATGGTCTACAGGCCTTTTTTCTTGGTTTGGCCGAGCATCAATTATCAAGATGAATATCTTACATAGATTATTGTACATAATACAAATAGTACCGATTAGACTAATGCCAACCTATTTCCTCTGCCTACCGCAAAGAGAAGTGGAGAAGTTTAAAACAGGGTTAGGTTATAAAAAATATATCCCAAGCTTTAAGGATCTCATGGAGCACTGTGCAATCCATTATCCACAAATGGAAAGAGTATGGCACAGCTGCAAACCTGCCAAGACATGGCCGTCCACCTAAACTGACAGGCCGGGCAAGAAAAGCATTAATCAGAGAGACAGCCAAGAGGCCCACGATGACTCTGAAGGAGCTGTAGAGAACCACAGCTCAGGTGGGAGAATCTGTCCACAGGGCAACTATTAGTTGTGCACTTCACAAATCTGGCCTTTATGGAAGAGTGGCAAAAAGAAAGCTATTGTTGAAAGAAAGTCATCAAAAGTTCAGTTTGCAGTTTGTGAGAAGTCATGTGGGGGACACAGCAAACATGTGGAAGAAGACTCTCTGGTCAGATAAGACCAAATTGAACTTTTTGGCCTAAAAGCAAAAAGCTATGTGCAATGGAAAACTAACACATCGCCCTGAACACACCATCCTCACCATGAAACATGGTGGTGGCAGCATCATGTTGTGGGAATGCTTTTCTTCAGCAGGGACAGGGATGCTGGTCAGAGTTGATTGGAAGATGGATGGAGCCAAATACAGGGCAATCTTAGAAGAAAACCTGTTAGAGTCTGCAAAACACTTAAGACTGGGGCGGAGGTTCATCTTCCAGCAGGACAACGACCCTAAACATATAGCCAGAGCTACAATGGAATGGTTTAGATCAAAGCATATTGATGTGTTAGAATGGCCCACTCAAAGTCCATACCTAAATACCAATTGAGAATCTGTGGCAAGACTAGAAAATTGCTGTTCACAGATACTCTCCATCCAATCTGACAGAGCTTGAGCTATTTTGCAAAGAAGAATGGGCAAACATGTCCTTCTCTAGATGTGCAAAGCTGGTAGAGACATCCGCAAAATGACTTGTAGCTGTAATTGCAGTGAAAGGTGGTTCTACAAAGTATTGACTCCGGAAGGCTGAATACAAATGCACGCCACACTTTTCACATATTTTTTTGTAAAAAAAATTGAAAACCAGTTATCATTTTCCTAATTTTCCAATTATGTGCCACTTTGTGTTGGTCTATCACATAAAATCCCAATAAAATACATTTACGTTTTTGGTTGTAGCATGACAAAATGTGGAAAATGTCAAGGCTTATGAATATTTTTTCAAGGCACTCTATCTATCTATCTACAGTATCTATCTATCTATCTATCTATCTATCTATCTATCTATCTATCTATCTATCTATCTATCTATCTATCTATCTATCTATCTATCTATCCTCTAATTTCAATATGCCTTAAACTGTTTTCTTGGTCTCTGTTATGTTTGTTATGATTCCTCTCTAGCACTTCAGAAATTAATAATTTAATCTTCTAATATCAACTGTCATTTTCTCTATGATAGTATTAATAATTCATCAGCGTGTTATCAAGCAAATGGTGTTTGCTTTTTTTAAGCTGCATTTGAAGTCTCAACTGTCTCATTCTGACGCTTCCAACTACGGTCGGGAATTTTTTTTTTGCTTTTTGCTTTTTATTACTTAACTTTAAACACATCTTAATTGCAGATTGTGCATTGCAAAATCGCAGTTAATTTTCAATGTCATAAAATGAATCTATTTTTATAGGTACACTCTAACAAGTGACCTACAAATCTGATTGTCTCAGTCGCCAAAGTATAGTACTTATTAAGTAATGAATATCGTCGCTGGATACCTTATAAAATGACATGAAGTTAATTACTTTTGTTTAGTGCCTTGTGCACATCATCTCGCGGCTGTGAATTAAATGTGGCTTAAAGGAATACAAACTTTACTTGGGAAAACCTCATTGTGTGAAGAGATGTTCAAATTGTCCTAAAAGCCCTAAGTGCACCCCTGTGACTGGGTAAGAGTTTAAAAATTAACTGTAATCATTTTGGACGAAGTGTAAATGTGACATTACGGTTGATAGAACTGACTTTTGGGAGATCTAGTAATGTGATCAGATGTTTAGCGTACACATTTAGATATCAACAAAGCGCTGCTACTGATTTACATACTATTTCATTTATAAAGTGCTTTAAAGTGGTGTAAAGTGTCTTTCTATTAAATTCAAGCTGTCAGCTTCTGCCTGTGCACCCACTGGAGAAATGTCCACACACTTCCTGTTTTTTCTGGCTCAAATCAAACCCACAGGAAGTGGGGGATATATTCTTTCCAAAGAGAACACAGACAGCAGAAAAACTTTGCAGAGGTTCTAAACCATCCTAACTCCAAAACTGAGAAAAAAAATATGTTGAGTTTTAACTAGAGTTGGACCAAACAACCTCCCCCCCCCCACCCCCTGGTTTGGTTCACACCAGAACTCTTGAACATCGCAATAGTTCGGAACCCAAACCCCATTGAAGTCTATAGGACCCGAATTTGAAAACTCTACATTTTTAAGCCAAGGAGAATGTCCATAAAAAGGGTATGGTGGCCTGGGTACATATATCAATGCAAAACTTTTTTTAGAAAGAGATTGTTTTTACTGGAGCAGTGATTTTAATGATGCTAAAAGTGAAACAATAAAAATGAAAAAAAAAATCCTTTAAATATAGTGCGTCGGGGGTCCCCTTAGTCTGCCTGTGAAATGGTGCATCTATAGCGCGTATAGAACCTGCTGCAGCAAAACTGACATATTTTTTAAAATTATATTTAATTGCTGGAAATACAAAACAATTGTCGGCAATACAAAAATGTAAAAACAAAAAAAAAAACGGCCTGGGGGTACCCCCCAGATCCATACCAGTCCCTTATCTGAGTGTGCAGCCCAGCAGGTCAGGAAAGGGGCAGACGAGCGAGCAACTCCCCTCCTGAATTATACCAGGCCACATGTCTTCAGCATAGTTGAGGTGCTTTGGGGGGGGGCTCTCCCCCCCCCCACCCCAAAGCACCTTGTCCCCATGCTTTGCCCAAGCAGGGCTTAGAATGCACTGTGCAGCACACAGTGCATTGTGGGGAACTCTGCGGGATGTTTGCAAATTCAGGTGTTCGGCGAACAAGCAATGTTTGGGCCAAACTTTTGCTCGGGCTGAACTGTTTACCCAACTGTACTCCTAACTGCAACAATAGGGCATCTTGTGTGCCACAGCCATACCTGGGAAATTAAGCAAAAAAATATCAGTTTCCAGGACCTTGGTTTGATAGAGATGGGCTCCTAAATAAAAAACAACAAACAGTGCTGACTCACACTCATACGATGACACCATAGCACTAAACTGTGGTAATACATAACAAACAACAAAGGATTCGCCCTGGGACTTTAAATGAAGTGGGTACTGTTTCCGCCAGTAAACATAACAGTAGTAAATATAATATATGGTTTATTCAAGTACAATTGTTTACATGGATAAATAACATCAACGGTTGCCAATATAAAATATATAAACAAGGAGTATTGGTACATAAATGTAGAAGTAGTACATGGTACACGGGCATCATACTACCCGACTAGTTTCGTGAGATCCAGCTCGCTCTTCAGGGGTGGATGTGTGTAACAATGTACCTAGGATGAACAAAAATATATATGTTTGGCAATATAGCACAGTATTAGTTATAACAGCGCAGGGTAGGAGGGGTTGTAGGCCCCCCCCCATACTTACCACTGAGCTTGGCCATGGCTCCAGGTGTGCAGCCTCGAGACGGCAGCAGCGTATGCCTCCCCTGGGAGCTGAGGGGGCAGGATCAAATGGGACCCCATCCAGGGCCAATCGGGGAGCAGGCATGGCAAAGGTGTAGTGATGTATCCCTAGGGTCCTCATTGGTCGATAAAACGTATAGGCTGTGAACATAAGTATGTTTGTCAGGCATCTGAAGTAGTAGAGTAAAATCAATAGATATTGGTATAAAGATATGTATGCATGTATGCATGAATGAAAGGCCTGAGCCAAAAGTTGTAGGGCCATGAAGATGGTTAGAAACCTAGGACAACAGAGGGGTACTACCAGGTGACAAAGAGAGGGGGGAAAGAGGTGAACTACAATTGTGTGGGTAGTGATGTATCCCTAGGAACCTCATTAGTCCATAAAGCGTATAAGCTATAAACAAATATGTTTATCAGGCATCTAAAGTAGTAAAGTAAGATCAATGAGTATAGGCATAAAGATATGTATAGCCAAGTAAAGCCTGAATCAAGGATGGTAGGGACATGGAGATGGTGGAAACCATAGGGTAGCAAGGGGGTACTGGCAGGTGACAAGGTAAGAAAAGAAAAAAAGAAAGATGGACTCGTGTGGAAAAATCATCAGTATCCAAAAAAAAAAAAATATATATATATATATAAATAAATAAATAAGAATAAGTACTCGTAAGATAAACAATGTGTGAGATATGCAAGTGTGCCTAAATAAGGTAAGTATCAAAAAGGTGAATATGGTAAATACCTGAGTCAGGTGAATATCCTAAGTATAAAAGTAATGAGACACAGCAAGCAATCTCCACAGCTGTGTGTGTCCTCAGTGAAGAGTGAAATGAAATCCAAGCCATGCCTGACCTCCAATTTAACCCTGGGAGGCCCCAACAGACTCCGCCCCCAACACCATGTGTGGATGGCTGACATGTGAGTGCAGGAGGCACCCACTGTCATAGGAAGGCACGCAAATGCAAGCGTACCCCCATGCCATCTGATGATATAGTGCGTCCAGCTATGCCGACGTCTGCAAAATCGCAGACGCCATGCTTCTGAAGCCTAAACATGGTGCCGATGTGTAGGTGTCCCCATCCGCCAGAAAGCAGATGGGGACAGCAGGAGACATGAAAAAGCCTCCCTTTATACACATCGCAGCTCCCAATGCGAGACAGAAATCGCTAGCGCCAACCGAGGAAACAGTGGGTGCCTCCTGCACTCACATGTCAGCCATCCACACATGGTGTTGGGGGCGGAGTCTGTTGGGGCCTCCCAGGGTTAAATTGGAGGTCAGGCATGGCTTGGATTTCATTTCACTCTTCACTGAGGACACACACAGCTGTGGAGATTGCTTGCTGTGTCTCATTACTTTTATACTTAGGATATTCACCTGACTCAGGTATTTACCATATTCACCTTTTTGATACTTACCTTATTTAGGCACACTTGCATATCTCACACATTGTTTATCTTACGAGCACTTATTCTTATTTATTTATTTATATATATATATATATTTTTTTGGATACTGATGATTTTTCCACACGAGTCCATCTTTCTTTTTTTCTTTTCTTACCTTGTCACCTGCCAGTACCCCCTTGCTACCCTATGGTTTCCACCATCTCCATGTCCCTACCATCCTTGATTCAGGCTTTACTTGGCTATACATATCTTTATGCCTATACTCATTGATCTTACTTTACTACTTTAGATGCCTGATAAACATATTTGTTTATAGCTTATACGCTTTATGGACTAATGAGGTTCCTAGGGATACATCACTACCCACACAATTGTAGTTCACCTCTTTCCCCCCTCTCTTTGTCACCTGGTAGTACCCCTCTGTTGTCCTAGGTTTCTAACCATCTTCATGGCCCTACAACTTTTGGCTCAGGCCTTTCATTCATGCATACATGCATACATATCTTTATACCAATATCTATTGATTTTACTCTACTACTTCAGATGCCTGACAAACATACTTATGTTCACAGCCTATACGTTGTATCGACCAATGAGGACCCTAGGGATACATCACTACACCTTTGCCATGCCTTCTCCCCGTTTGGCCCTGGATGGGGTCCCATTTGATCCTGCCCCCTCAGCTCCCAGGGGAGGCATACGCTGCTGCCGTCTCGAGGCTGCACACCTGGAGCCATGGCCAAGCTCAGTGGTAAGTATGGGGGGGGGCCTACAACCCCTCCTACCCTGTGCTGTTATAACTAATACTGTGCTATATTGCCAAACATATATATTTTTGTTCATCCTAGGTACATTGTTACACACATCCACCCCTGAAGAGCGAGCTGGATCTCACGAAACTAGTCGGGTAGTATGATTCCCGTGTACCATGTACTACTTCTACATTTATGTACCAATACTCCTTGTTTATATATTTTATATTGGCAACCGTTGATGTTATTTATCCATGTAAACAATTGTACTTGAATAAACCGTATATTATATTTACTACTGTTATGTTTACTGGCGGAAACAGTACCCACTTCATTTAAAGTCCCAGGGCGAATCCTTTGTTGTTTGTTATATATTACAGGGATGGAGTGTGTCACTGGGGACACCAGACCTTTTCCTTTGTCTCCAACTGTGGTAATACAGGGGCAAAAATGGTAATACGCAGGCAACCCAAATGAAATTGTTGTATTGCATAGGCAACACACTGCTCTTTTTGACAATAGGTGGGTAACACACAGGCAATTGTGACAGTAGGTGGGCATCAAATATAAGCAACACACTGTCCTTTATAAAAAAAAATATATAGGCAACAAGCTGGGCAATCGTCAGAATATATTATTATTATTATTATTATTATAATCATCAGAATACATAGGCAATAATGCGCAATAGTAACAATACATGGGCAAAAAACAGACCAGGATCATTCGTAAAAAACAACAAATGGTCCATCCTGAAAATATATTGGTAACAAATTGGCAATCATGACTATATAGGGACAACAAACACTGTGTCAGGAACATTTTGTCAGTTATTAGAGAGACCACACCAGCCCTGTTTTCGGGCATGGAGCCTAATTAATCGTGCAGAAAAGTGTATTTACAAGGGTGTGCATGTGGGTGTACTGGCACATGTACCACAAATACTGGCACCTAGTGAACTATTTAAACCTAAGCCCTGCATCTGTTACTCTTGATCTTGAACCCTGCTTGACTCTGTTATTGACCCAGTATTGACCCTCCTTTGGATTACCTCTGCCTGCTCACATCTGTTGCCTACCCGTGTTACCAACCTTAGCCTGGACTCTTGACAAAGAATCTTGCTCTATCTCTATTATTTACTTCATTTCCTGTACGTTGCAAACCTCTGCCCATCTCTGACCTTGATCCTGCTCATGATTTGGTGCCTTCTGGCCCAGCTGTTACCGAGCTCAGCTTGTGACACAGCTCTGCCCTCTACTGGTCTGTGTGAACTCAGGGTGCCCTCATCGCAGAGCTTCTGACTATCTAACACTAATGCGCCCAAGTTCAAGTCCTCTGTTCTAGATCCCTGGTACATGTGCCCTTCCATTGCCCTCATAGTCCCTGTTTTAACTTCCAAGGGTTCTCAGATGGGAATTGTGCAAGAGGCCAACCTGATCATCACAAGCTCCTCATACTGGTATTTGACATTAGGAATCATAATACTACATTAGCCATAAATAGGCAGTTGTGGCAATAAATGGTCAGCTCCAATGTTGAATTCATTTACAATTGTTAATACTTTTATAAAAGATTTATATGGTGCCAAGAGTTCAAACAGAGCTTTACAAAAAATGGGAGTCGGTGCATTTACAATACGGATGTAGACAGGAAGGTTAGAAGGGCCATTTTAAGTCCAGATTATAAGCTTAGACAGCACTACACCTATAAAATTCAAGTCCCATAATGTTCCCTTTTCCATTTTTCTATAAAATTCAAGAGTAACAGGTAAAGCTGGTCTATAGGAAGGCAAAATTAGCAGTGCTGTTAGCTTCTCAGATGACCACTCAAAGGCTTATTTTAAGCTTCTGGAGTGCCTTCCAAATTTGAGAGCTACAGTGCACTAAAAATCTGATGAGTCATTTGCTTTGAGTACCATAATACTGGGCTAAGAATTGTACTTGGGGGGTTCTCAGATGCAAACGTAATTCATTGAACATCAAAACTTTGTAGGCCATGAGGACTGGGACAGTGCTTAAAGTACAGCTAAAGGAAAAGCTTTTTTTTAGTTTTGGATAGAGTGTAGAGGGATTAGAATGTTTGTCCATTTTTATTTCTGTCTGTGCCCCCAATAAAAAGATTCACCCTCTCTATATGTCCTGTTTACCAATATCATTGAAAGTGAAAGTAAAAGAAAATACCAAATTTTGGGTTGTCCCCGGAAAAGTAATAGAGGGGAAATCATCCAATGGGGACACTAGTTCTGGTAATCTGGGGGTCCACAAAGGAATTCCCTTAATTTGGAGGGATTTCATCTCACTTCCTGTTTGGCTAAAGTGACAGTAATTTTCTGCAATGGGACACAGATGATGGAAAAAAATCTGACAGGGTTATAACCCTGTCATGTTCTTTCCAAAATTTAAACAAAAGTTTTGCCAAAGATATACTCTAAACGTCTAATTTTATAACTGTAACAACGTTAAGTAACAAAGTTAAGTAAATATTACTTTTGATCTCTTCAGGAAGCCTAAATTGAACCTGTGTGAAGAATGTGCTGTACCCAATATTGAATCTATGTAGCCTATTTTTTAAACCTCATCACATTATAGCAACAAAGGACATTCATAACAATACTGGGTTAAGAAGGTGATAACACATAGGCAAGACAAGATACAGGCAACAAACGGGCTATCAAGACAATACACAAGCAACAAATGGGCAGTCATATTATATGGGCAGTCAAATGGGCAGTCATAGTAATGCCAGGGCAACCACAACAGTATAAAAGAACCACTTACTAGTTCATTTTTCTAAGCATAGAGGCAATTACATTTGCAAGAAGGACCTCTTGATGCCTACGGTTCAGTAAAATTAATAGTTTGAACAAATTTTACAGGGTCCCTTTAAGGACTACACACAGGCTTGAGGTTGTTACACTTCTTTCCAGCATAAACAATGACAGTCAGGATCAGTCAGGTAAGCTTATAAAAAATGGACATTGGCCAGCAATCCCATATCATTCTATAGAGTCACATCCCTCATGTTTAAACTTCTTCCATCCTGTTTACTAAGATTGTCTGTTACAATTTACATTGGAAAGTGATTCATGCAATAAATGCCGGCGAATGCACAAATGGCCCCGTGCCATTGGCCAGTGACAGTGTCCAGTATAACTCATCATGTCGTTGGCTCGTAGGGATTATATAGAAAGGCTGATGAAATATATTGCTATGTGACCCAAACACATCATACATCAGCGGTGTTAATGAAAGTGGCATATGTACTGAGATTTGCTGATTATATACAGCAATGTACAACAAACAGACTAGACTAAACAGAGATTTTACATTCGCACATATTGAATTCAATTTTGGAATGTTCTAATTTTTTAAGAGGAATCTGTCCAGCAGTTCCCTAACTAGAGAAAGTAGCTTTTTTTATCCCCAAATCTGTCAGAGTCCATATAACTGTTACAAATGAACAAAAAAATTTACACTATTATCAATATTTATCTGAGACACAAGGCAAATTAAGGTCCAACTCCTACTTCACCCCTTCTGTACTCCAGTGTTGCCCTAAGTGCTACCCTCACCTGACCACTGTATTTTTTTTAAATTTTTTGTTACTTACCTATTTCAATGTAAGATAGGCTAGTCATCTGACATGCAGGGTCCTTTTTGGATCATCTTCTGGTGGGGGGACCGTTCTCAATGAGGCATGGAGCAACACTAATGTGATGACGTCAGCACAGCTCTCTGCATTGTTGTATGTGCCTTGTTGATGATCTATGGAGGTTGGGTCCATGACACCCTGCGCCAATTGGATGTCCATGGCCTCATTCAAATCAAAAGGCTGAAGATAGCTAGTGGCATAAAAGCGTCACTGTAGGTAAGCGTGCCATAAAGAAAGTTGCAGCCAGAACTGCTTTTTTTTTTTTCATTTTGAACCACTGCTAGGAGACTGAAAAAAGCCACAGTTGGGTCTTAAACTCAGCACTAGTCAAATATTTTTTTGGGGGGTTTTGACTATACTAGGGAAGTGCTATAACCTTTAAACAATACAAACATCTACCAGCTTGTCAGCAAAATAAACAAACATAATTACATTTATTACCAAGCTGGTAGTAATCCCAACCGCTTGTGCCCTCCTCCATGGCTTTTCCATCAAGACCAATAATACAACTATCAGTTTCTCTCCTCATACCATGGCACTAGGTGTCATTCCAGACTCTGGCCTGTCTGTCCTTTTGGCCCCAAATGCAATTGCTGTCAAAAACATGTAGACTTCACCTTGATAACATCTCGAAAATGTGACCCTTTTTCAACTAATGAAACCAGCAAGCTACTCATTCACTACCTTCACCATAGGTTATCCCCTCTTAAGTCTATCATGAATGCTGCTGCCAGATTCATCTGCCTTACCAACAGCTCAGTGTCTGTCACCCCTCTCTGCCAATCCCTACACTCGTCTCTGATTGCCCAGTGAATTCATTTCAAAATACTAACAATAATATACAAAGCCATCCACAACTCTGCCCTGAGCTACATCATCATTCTTGTCTCAAGTATCACCTGAACCATCCTCTCCGCTCCTCCCAAGACCTCCTGCTCTATAGCTCCCATGTCTCCTCCTCCCATGGTTATCTACGGGACTTCTCCAGAGCCTCTCTCATCCTCTGGAACTCTCTACCTCAAGCTGTCTGGCTATCTCCTACTCTAGCTGCCTTCAGCTGATCCCTGAAAACTCATCTACTCATCTACTAATCTACTCACCTACCCCGGCGCCTTTAGGAGATCCCTAAAAACTCATAGCTTTGAGGAAGCCTATCCTGCCTCCAATTAACTGAACTTTTAACTCTTCCATCAGCTCATCCCCCACAATTATTACCTTTCGTGCCACTTGCCCCACCCTTTTAGATTGTAAACTCTCATGAGCAGGGCCCTCTTAACCCGCTTGTATTTTTTTGTATTGTAACTGTACTGTCTCCCTTTAGATTGCAAAGCACTGTGCAAACTGTTAGAGCTATATAAATCCTGTATAACCACTTGCCGACCACCGTATAGCAAATTTACTGCTACAGCGAGGCTGTTCTGTGCACGTATATACATGAGTCTGCACTTCCGCATAGGGGACTTGCATGTGCGCCACTTCTGCTGTCGTTGGTCACAGCAGAAGCTTTTCAGCAGGTGATGGCTAATGGATGTCCGCCAGCACCCACCGATTGTCCAGCAGAGAGGCTGGTTGGAGCTCTGCATATGTAAACAATGCAGAGCTCTGTCCTGACAGCGGAGATGTCATGGATTTTCCATCCCATCCTTTAGTGAAAGCAGCACACAGTCTACACGAAAAATCTAGTTAGGCATACATACATACAAATAAATTAAGTTTCTGTATAGCGTTGCATGACCCCGCAATTGTCAGTTAAAGTAGCACAGTGCTGTATCTCAAAAAATTGCCTGGTCATGAATGGGGTAAATCTGCTGGAGGTCAAGTGGATGATAATAATAATGATAATAACTTCAAGAGCCCAAGTTAAAAACAGAGGTTTTGTGTCTGTGCTTTGCCCAAGTAATGTTACAAACATTTACATTAGCGTAAAGAACAGCTGGATGCTTGCTGATGGGCGTATTTATTTCTTAAAGGTTTTTAAATATTACCAACATTGTATATATACATATATATATATTGAACATTCACATCAGTCCCTCCCTTCAAGGAGCTTACAATTTTAAAATTCCTACCTCACATGCTAGGGCAAATTTAAATAGGAGCCAGTTAAGCTACCAGCATGTCTTTGGTGTGTGCAAGGAAACCCAGAAAAGAATATGCAATTCCATGGTTGGGTTTCAAATCAATGACCCGAGTACTGTAAGGCAGAAGTGCCAACCACTAAACCACAGTTCTGCCCATACAGTGCCACCATGTAGTCTAGAAGCACACTCTTTTCATAAGGATATCAACCCCAAGGCCAGTATCTTTGGGGGGAGTGGCACACACGTTTTTTAACTTTATGTAAAAAAAAACAGTTTAAAAAGACAGATCTGATCCAGTGGATCATTTAGCCAGCTGGCCAGTATTGCTGATTATCACTGTTATTAAATTGCTCCATTCCATTTAGAAGAACAGAAAGATGCACGAGCCCAGTCAACCTAAACCTCCCATATTCCTGAATTACTGCTCCCTGCATTCCACTTCGAGCGTAATAACAACCAATCAAAGCTGTGATTGCTAATTTATAATGATAGACTGCGATCCACCACGCAACACTGTCAATACATTGACTATTAATGTCAAACACTCATAGCTAATGAGTTAACTAAATACGCTTGCAGGGTAAGGATGACATAATACATCACTTAATAAAAATTGGCACTTTTACCAATGCTAGAATTTTAAGAACGGTGTAAAGCTCAATAGTCAATAAAATAATTTACAAATTCAATATGGCGTATTTGTCAAAGATTATTAAATGGAATGGTTATGCGAAATCCATTGTTATTTAAGTATTGCAGTGAACCATTTTCTATTAATATTAATATTTCTTCTGGCCAGTTCTTACGGAGTGAATAGAACACCGGTTCCCAAAGTGCATTTATGAATGGCAACCAAAGAGCAACTATAATGATGTGGAAGTCAGCAGGGGAAGCCAGTGAGAGCCGTGGGGGATCCAGGAGAGCGACACTCCCAGCAGACATCAGGGGACAATTTTTAATAATTGGAGTAGTGTTCAGGTGTGCTGGCAGCAGCAGAGGTAGATATTTAACTTCTTCTTTTACAGGTATAGCTTTCCTGGAAAACTGGATCCAGGGTCATTCTCAATGAAAATCCTAGTTGCCTAGCTGTCAAGCTAACCCAATGGCTGTAGTCGTATCTAAGTCAGTGTTTCTCAACCCTCTTTCAGTCAAGGCACCCTTTGAAAGTGTGAAAATGGATCTCCACTTGAGAGTCCTCCCATTTCATAAGAGTACCCCCATAACATCAGAAGCACCCCCTTTAACATTAGAGTCCTGTGTCCCCCTTTCACATCAGAGTCCTCAGTTCAGTTCTATGTGAGATTCCTACCTTCCAATGTTTACCACAGCTTGGTAGAGGACCAAAAAGAGAGCAGGAGTAGACAGATGCATTTTTGAATGCTAGGGCTGTCCTGAATGCCACATGCCCTGGACTAGTGTCATGTGTGAAGCGCACCCCGCATAGATAAATAGGGATCTCCCACCCTGCACAGCAGGGCACACCAAATTTCTACAAGCACACTTGAGACAGGAAAACAGTCCACCAACTGTGTTTTTTTTTTGTGTAGCAAAGGCCCTACAGGCAGGGACAGCAGGCCTCTATACTTGAGAACGATGGGGTCACCACTAGCACTTTCCCTGCCCATCCTCCCATGGTCACTGGTCCCAGAACCATCTTTTCAGGCTCTGCCAGCCTGCCTGGCTGCAGCAGCCCTTTTCACTAGCCCCCCCCCCCCCCCCCCAGCTACTTCTCCACAGGCCTTCCTGACTGCACATTCACCAGCCACCCAGCTGTCTTCTCTCTGAAGATCTCCTGAATGTGCTGTACTTACACCTGTTCCCATGCATCCAGGACAGGATTCCTCCATGTGTTATAAGAGGATCCCTCCAGCACCCGAGTCCTAGGCCCAAGGTCAATCCTCAGACTAGAGGGAACCCTCAAGGGCCTCTGACAGCCTTCTCAGCACTCCATCTCCAGCTTTCACCCAACTTACTTCCCATGCTGGCCTGACTTTGCATATTTAAGAGGGGCCTACCCCCTGCAAGCCCATTTGCTGGGGATTGGTTGGGGCCCTCCTCAATACTTCAGGCAGGTCCTCCTAACCTCCCACCCATTCTTATGGAATCTTCTCCAAGGTTCCAGCAAGTAGAGGGAGTTACCAGAGGTACTGCCTGATGAGTCATCAAGCCTCCTTGAGTAACTCACCTTGACCCAGATTCAACCCAGCCTGGCTCTCAGCCAGGCTAAATTTACCTACACTACAAACTAACACTAGCACATTTAGCTAGAGGTTTCTACATGTGCTTCCACAGTGCTGCCGGCTGCCCCCATGAACTATAGTAATTCATAACACAGTGCAAAAATACAGACACGGCATGGCACTCCTAACAAACCTTGGTTGAGAAACACTGATATAAACCACCAGCTTTAAATAAATATGAAGATTGTGAGTTCTGACTTCACCTGTTCTGTATGTTTTCTAGGCCAGTGACTCAGAAAGCAATGAAATTGCAATTTCAGCATAACAGCCAGGAAACTAGCATTTTTAGGAGGACATTTGTAATTTGTACTGGTTCCGTTCACGCTTCCCTGAACTGATAGATTTTCAGGATCACTTAAAACCAAAATAATACTGTAAAAGAATACAAGCACTTCTAAAAATCAGTTACTGTCACACATGCAGCTGCTTATAATTTATAATATAAAACATTTTTTTTGTCTACCACTCTAAAAGCAGGATAACCTACTACGAAACACATGTGGCATAAATATCTCGATAAATGGCATTCGAACCTTCATTAATTAACCTTATTAGTGCATTACTGTAAATGAATGCCAAAAAATGCCTCTAATTTGCATCAAGATAGATTTTTCAGGTTGGCTGCATGATTTAATTAAAGAAGAGATTAAGAATCATTAAACAAGTTTCTCTACCTTGCAATAACAGAATTCAGATGCGATTCAGGTTAACAAAAACACAGATGGCAACGGTATAACTGTTGAGCTGCTGCTGGAGAATAAGAATGATCCCATTAGTTCCGTGGAATGTACAGGAATTCTAACATTAGTATGCAAATGCACTGTAAGTCAGAGACAGACGCTTCTCTTTGATCATCGATGATTATGGTTTGTTTAGGTTGGCAACCAACCGCAGTTCTATAGGAAAAAGGAAAGAGCATTTGGAAACTTTTCAAAGTTAAAAAAGGTGTACAATAAAAAAAAAAGTATAAAATTGATATGTATATATACAGTGCCTTGAAAAAGTATTCATACCCTTTGACATTTTCCACATTTTGTCACGTTACAACCAAAAACGTAAATGTATTTTATTGGGATTTTATGTAATCGACCAACACAAAGTGGCACAGAATTGTGAGGTGGAAGGAAAACGATAAATCATTTTCAACATTTTTTACAAATAAATATGTGAAAAGTGTGGCATGCATTTGTATTCAGCCCCCCCGGAGTCAATGCTTTGTAGAACCACCTTTCACTGCAATTACAGCTGCAAGTCTTTTTGGGGATGTCTCTACCAGCTTTGCACATCTAGAGAGTGGCATTTTTGCCCATTCTTCTTTGCAAAATAGCTCAAGCTCTGCCAGATTGGATGGAGAGCGTCTGTGAACAGCAATTTTCAAGTCTTGCCTCAGATTCTCAATTGGGTTTAGGTCTGGACTTTGACTGGGCCATTCTAACAAATGAATATGCTTTGATCTCTTTGAGTCTTTTGCAAACTCTAAAGCCCCATACACACTATCAGATTTTCTGCTGATTTCTTCCTTCAGATTTGCCAAAACCATATAATATGGGGTCAAACCTTAGGAGTTTCAATTTGTATGCAATCAGGCAGGCCCTTGTACTACATGGTTTTGGTAAATATGAAGACAAAAATCAGCAAAAAAACTGATAGTGTGTAAAGGTTTTCTTCTAAGATTGCCCTGTATTTGGCTCCATCTATCTTCCCATCAACTCTGACCAGCTTCCCTATCCCTGTTGAAGAAAAGCATCCCCACAACATGATGCTTCCACCACCATGTTTCACGGTGGGAATAGTGTATTCAGGGTGATGTGCAGTATTCGTTTTTTGCCACACATAGCGTTTGGATTTTAGGCCTCATCTGACCAAAGCATCTTCTTCCACATGTTTGCCGTGTCCCCCACATGGCTTCTTGCTAACTGAAAACAGGACTTCTTATGGCTTTATTTGAAAAATGTGCACCCATAGCCAGCAGCTTCCTGTGGGGACACTAAGCAGGGAGGAAGAACAAGGTGTGCCATGGGGGACCCCAGCAGAGGAGGACAGGGGTGCTCTGTGCAAAACCCTTGCACAGAGTAGGTGTTTATCATGTTTATGATTTTTAAAAAAATCTTTTTTTTTTACCTTTTGTATTACTTCAAAGCTGAAATTCATTCTGCTCATATGTTGCTTTCCCTGGTTCCTACTTTTTTTTTTTAAATAACCTTATTTTAGTCCCAGTGATGTCATTACTGCGTCTCTCTAGAGTTCTCTATGCACTGCAAGTGGGAGGGGCCTGCAGGATGTTGCACATGGCTTCCTGAATGCATCACAATACCTTGCCTTAGTACGCCTTTCAAGAGCCCTCCAGCCTGATGCAAGCCGTGGGCTGGCTCTATGAAAGAGCAATGACAATATCAAAGTACCTTGATGGTAGAATGTCAGCCTGGAGGAGTGGGCGATCCTAGGCATGATATATTTGCAGACCACCCTAGGTAATGCCATAGCTCCCAACTGTCCCTGGTTTCGAAAGACTGTCCCTGATTTGGAGCAATGTCCCTCTGTCCTTCATTCCTCCTCATTTGTCCCTCATTTTGGTCTGATCTATATAGTTGTATATAAAATGCACTATTTATGTTTCAAAAAGTGTTTCCCAGTGCTAAACCTTTCATCCGATTTCTAAATTGTTGCATTTGTTCTTTTTTAAAAGCCAATATAAAAGAATAATAGTGGTAAAAATAAAAAAGCACTTGTGGATTTAACCTTTTTTTTGTGGTTAATTCTCCTTTCAGGGGGTGTGGCAGGGGGCGTGTCCTATGCCTACATACGTATGCCTACATACATTTGTTAGTAGGTATCCCTCATTCTTATCTCAAAATGTTGGGATGTATGGATAATGGCCATGTGTGATGTTGGGCTTCTGTGATTAACCACTGAAGGAATGAGCCTCTTTCTGAGATTTGTTGTTTACAAGTTAAAAACTGTTTTTTTTTTGCTAGAAAATTACTTAGAACCCCCAAACATTATACTTTTTTTTTCTAACACCCTGCCTAGAGAATAAAATGGCAGTCATTGCAATACTTTCTGTCACACTGTATTTGCACGGCGGTCTTACAAGCGCATTTTTGGGGGAAAAAATACACTTTTTTAAATTAAAAAATAAGACAACAGTCTTAGGTTAGCCCAATTTTTTTTTATTGTGAAAGATGATGTTACGCTTAGTAAATTGATACCCAACTTGTCAAGCTTCAAAATTGCACCCGCTCGTGGAATGGCGACAAACCTTTACCCTTAAAAATCTCCATAGGGGACTTTGAAAAAAATTCTACAGGTAGCAAGTTTTGAGTTACAGAGGAGTTCTATGGCTAGAATTATCGCTCTCGCTCTACCATCCCTTGTAATAGAAAAAAAGCATGACAGGACCTCTTGATTATGAGATCTGGTGTCAAACAGACCTCAGATCTCACATTTACACTATAATGCAATAAAAAAAAATTGTCATTTGAACCCCCCCCCCCCCCAAAAAAAAAAAAAAAATGTCCCTTTAAGAGCTATGGGAGGAAGTGACGTTTTGACGTCGCTTCCGTGCTGCAATGGTATGGAGATGGGTGGGGGCCATCTTCCCTTCACTCATCTCCATACCCAGGAAGGAGACACATCCGATCGCCTCTGCCTCTCCAGCCACCGATAAAAGTGATCTTGCAGGGAATCCGCAACAGAGACCACTATTATCGCAAACTGGACCACTCGCTGAAGAAGAGGATACCGGGGTAATGGCTGCTAGCTGCTGCCATAACAACAGTATCCCTCTTCAAAGTTAGGACATATATATTGGAGTGCGGCAGTCTGGAAGTGGTTAAAAGAACTGAAATGGGGCTGGCCAGGGACAGTTATGCTGCGTACACACGTTCAGACATTCCGACAACAAAATCCCATGTTTTTTTTTCGATGGATGTTGGCTCAAACTTGGCTCAAACTTGTCTTGCATACACACGGTCACACAAATTTGGTCGGAAATTCCACACATCAACACGAACGACGAGCCGAGAAAAGTTCAATAGCCAGTGCTACTCTTCTGCTTGATTCCGAGCATGCGTGGAACTTTGGGCATCGGAATTGTGTACACACGATCGGAATTTGTGCAAACTGATTCTTTTTTTATGGAAAATTTGAGAACCAGATCTCAAATTTTGTGCAACAGAAATTCCAATGGAAAAGGTCCAATGGAGCCTACACACGGTCGGAATTTCTGACAAAAGGCTCCCATCGAACATTTTCTGCCGGAAAATCCAAACGTGTGTACGAGGCATAAAGCTGGGGAGCAAAGAAAAGGAAAGGCTGGAGTTCAGCTTTAGGATAAACTCATTTACATTAAACAAAAAAGAAAAGAAAAGAAGAAAAAAGAAAATAAATAGTAGTTAAAAGACTCCAGTCATTTGAAAACTGCTAGGAATCCATGTCACAATGCTAGCAAGTCCATATTTACATCAGGGTGCCGTGTGTTACTGATTATATCATCTCAAGAGTTAATGTGGAGGTGTACAGCGTTCCAAAGCCTGCCACCCTGGAAAGGATGGATTAGAAAACACTTTCTTCTTTGGCCAAGAAAGAATCTTTCCCTTTTGCAGGATATTTGACTTTACATACAGTACATATAAAATAGATTTTTTTACTCTTTAGTTCTTTGTTTGGCATTAGTTGAAAAGATAAATGTTAATATGATTCTTATTTCGACATCAATTTTATAGTAAGTGATGACACTTATAAAAAATGTAATTGACATCTAGCGATGCAAAGAGCCCTAAAAATAGAGTGGAGGGAATGGTATATGATTTTATACAGGATTGTTAGTCACACACAGCTGAATTCAATAAAAGATCTGCCAATTCTTAAGAGATTGCTAACACTTCATGAGTGAGGTACCAGGTTTCCGCACTGTTATGATAAGGTTGTCTTTCTATGGAATAAAGAGGGTTATTGAACATTGCTGTGCCAATAAGGGCAGTCTAATGTAACCCATGGCCAGGCTCAGGAAACTGTACCATTGCACTATTCTTAAAAAGCAGTAAACTGGTTTTAAAACAAGCCCTCACTGACCTCTGTAGCTGTTGGCACTGTGGAGTAAATCATCCTCAAAGTATACAATAGAAGCACTGAAGCTGTTCATGTTCTTCTTCTTTTATCAGCTCAGCTTCCCCCCCAGCAGTGACTCAAAAGCTAATCTCAACTTTGATCCCAGCAGTGACTCAGCAGTTCAGCTCCCACTCAGTGGCGGCTGGTGGTATATATTTTTGGGGGGGGGGGGGTGGCACACAATGCACCCACAACCATTCCTCCCCCATGGAGCATTTGGATCGGGTCACCAGCGCAACTCCAGTCGGTCCTTCAGTCGATCGATGAGCCCCGCGTTTACCCTTGGACAGCACTTCCCTCAGGTGGTGGCTTTGTCCCCTGCATCTTCTCCTGTGGCCTCCATGTCTCCTCCCCCCTCCTCTCTCCTCATCTTGGCCCAAGAGAATCGCTTCTCTTTTTTGCCAATCAGTAAATGGGTCTCAGGATCCGCTTCCTGATTGGCCGGGAGGAGAATCAGTGTGATAATAGTGAATATTCATTCGCTATGGTCAAACAACTGGGTGGGCTTGGTATTTTTTGAAGTCTATTAGAGTCTTTGGCTCTAATCATTTGCTTAAACCTCCCCTCCCCATTGGAATCTATAGTCCGGCACCCTGCATGTAGATTAGGGGGCCAAACACATGGATAGGGTGGCGGCACCCCTGTGCCCCTAATGGATGGGCTGCCCCTGCTCCCACTGCTCCCTCCTTTCAATGGTGTCTTCACAGAGCAACCTTAATTCTCCTCCTTCCCACCCAGTAATGACTCAACCTGTCACCTGGTTCCAACAGTGACTTTGCAGTTCAGATCTTCCTGCTTCCACCTCCCAGCAGTGACTTAGCACCTCAGCTCTCCATGCCCCCCCCCCCCACCCACAATGACTCAGCACCCCAGCCTTGTCAGCTCCCCCTACTAATGATGACTTTGCACCACAGCTCCCCCTGATCCCACCTTTTAGCAGTGACTCTACACCTTTAGCTCCCCCTGCTTCCCCCTCTCAGCAGTGATTCAGTAACTTAGCTCCCCCAGCCCCCCCCCAGAAGGGACTCAGCACCCCAGATCCCCCTGCTTCCCTCCTTATGGGGACTCAGCACCTTAGCTCCTCCCATCACCCCGCCTCCCAGTAGTGACTCAGCACCTTAGCTCCCCCCCTCGACCCCGCCTCCCAGCAGTGACTCAGCATCTTAGCTCCCCCTGTTTCCCACTCCCTACAGTGTCCCCCCCCCCCCCCAGGAGTGGCTCAACAGCTTTTCTCCCCCTTCTCTTCCCTTCCCAGGCCCTACGCTAACCATGCTGGCCCTCCCAGCAGTGACTAAAAAATGCGTGATTTGCAGAGTGGTGAAAGGAAGCAGAGATGAGGCACATCTACCTGTCCTGGCACACACATCCTGCTGACCCACCTCTCGCATCCAGCCCATGTGCTTGTATGGGATGTATGTGATGTATGTGATGTATGTGATGTCACATACAAGCATCTGGAATGGATGCGCAATGATGAGTTCAGGTCGGGCATTTTCGGGAAGCAGTAGGCCTGTGTGCAGGATCATAAGTTGGGCCCCCGCATCTGAGAAAAAGTGCGACACTCTGCACCACAGCAAAAGTTGGGTGTGATTTTCATTGTGCTGAATACTGGCTGTGGCTTAAAGGGACACAGAGTGCCGGGGTTCAGGAGTAAGTGACGCAAAAGTTCAGGAATAATTCAACAAAGTTCCCAGCAGCTCAACAATAATTCCAAAAACTGTCACCTGATTGTGGTTTCCTCAATCACAGTGAAATCCCTTCTTTCTGAGATTGGTAGTGTCAACCAAGTGAGTCATCTTCCTCCAGATGGTGGATGGGGGCCCTAGCAGGACTGTGATTGGCTTTAGCAGTGGCCAATGACAGTCCTCCTCCTGGACTGCAGAACTGCATCCAATCTCTTCCCCATCACAAAAGCTGATGATTGCAGATCTCACTGACACTTCCATGTGTTGATAGGGAGGGAGTTGAGTGCTGGCAAAAGAGGCTTTGCGTGCCGGTGGTTGCCTACCCCGATATAGACACTCATAGTTATCATTTATAGTTCTTTTTTCACCGAACTGACTTCTGTAAACCTAAATATGATTGTCATCTCTGGGTTATTATTGCCTTTAATACAAAACATAATCAGTGTCGTTTGCACTGCATTACTTTGGAAGTATTTTGGTACATGATGTCATCATATAGGCAGAGGGGGAAAAAACAGCTTTACATGTTTTCCATTGAAGCAATATTGTATGCAGCATGAAGATAGAATGAGTGACTACTTATGTAAACTGATGACTATTCTCATTAATAAAGCCCTAGGCTGATTCTGCAGCACAGTACAGCTATGGCGGTTTTAATAGGAATCACATGCCTTACTGATCGGGAGCATGACACTGATATCAGACAGATGTCGGCTGATAGTAAACGAAAAGTCATTGCTATTTATTATGGTAAGAAATATAGTTGAAAACAAATGTTCACTTGGAGAAATCCATCTTATTTATAATTCTAATCCAGGAGCTATTTTTTCCATCTATATGAATATAATCAGCTTTAAGTGCACTTGTCAAAAAAAAAAAAAAAAAGTGCCGGAACACAACTAAAGCGTACCTTTAACTCTCTGCAAAAGTACCGCTTGTTCCCCATCCCCATCTAGAAGGGGCACTAATCAGCTATCTTTGACACATTCTCATATTGTTGAAGGCTTGTCTACACTGTCCCTATTGGTCAGTGAGACGACTCTTCCGTCAGTGATGACCAATAAGGAGGTGCGGCCAGGGATGGATCTCTGGCTAAGCCATGTAGGCTGTGGCCTAGGATGCCATGGATTCTAGGGTTGGCCCCAAGTCTTTCAAACTTTTTAATCTCTTGCAGCTACTTGCTGCCTTAATTCCAGACAGAATGTATGCGTATTCATATTCACATACCACTGAGATAGGGCAGAGCAGATATCCAATCTGCTTGTAAAATAGTGACTGAAGGAGATGGTTGATTCTGCTGACTACGTTGCTGCATGAAGCTGAATAGAGGTCTGCCGTGTGCCTAGAGGCTGGGAAGTTAGTTAGAGTGGAAGTGAAAAGGCACTGGGATTTGAGTCAGATAAAAGTGGAAGAGGATTGAGAGGGGAGCTGGAGTGGGAGTGAACAGGGACTCCGACTGGGAGGTGAGTTGGAGTCAAAGTATTAGTGACTGGAAGGTAGGTTGGAGTGTAAGTTATCATGGACTGGGTGGAGAGTTAGCGTGGACATTATTAGAGTCTGAGATGGTGTGGAAGTAAACAAGAACTAGGAGGTGAGTTGGGGTCAAAGTATTGGGGACTGGGAGGTAGGATTGAGTGGAAATTATCAGGAACTGGGTGGATAGTTAGGGTGGACATTATCAGGAGCTGACAGTTGAGATGGAATGGGAAGTGGAAGTGAAAAGGGACGTGGAGGTGAGTTGGAGTGGGACTGAACAAGATCTGGAAGGTGAGTTGGAGTAGAACTGAACAAGATCTGGGAGGTGAGTTGGAGTGGAAGCTATCAGGGCTTGCTTGGAGGGTAAGAGTGAACAATATCAGGTGCTGAGGCCGCGTACACACGGGCGGACTGTTCGCCCAACCTTGTCCGCTGAACAGTGTTTGGGCGGACAGTCCGCTCGTGTGTGGGCTTTCAGCGGACAGTTTCAGCGGACAGTTGGACGGACAAAGTCTTTCGGAAATTCCGAAAAACTGTCCGCTGAAACTGTGTTTGAGCGAACAGTCCGCCCGTGTGTGGGCCTGTCCGCTGTACTTTCGAAATGAGCGGACTGTTCCCGCTCGGAAAGTCCGCCCATTTCGAGCGCGTGTACAGGTAGGCGGGGCCCGCGAAGGAGACGTCGCGGGCTCCGCCGCCTGGAATGGGCTTAAAGGGGAACCCCAACGCCGAAAAAAATCGGCGTGGGGGTTCCCCCAAAGTCCACACCAGACCCTTGTCCGAGCACGCTACCCGGCCGGCCAGGAAAGGGGGGCGAGCGAGCGCGCCCCCCCTCCTGAGCCGTACCAGGCCGCGTGCCCTCAACATGGGGGGGTGCCTTGGGGAAGGGGGGGCCGCGCGGCCCCCCCACCCCAAAGCACCTTGTCCCCATGTTGATGAGGACAAGGGCCTCTTCCCGACAACCCTGGCCGTTGGTTGTCGGGGTCTGCGGGCGGGGGGCTTATCGGAATCCGGGAGCCCCCTTTAAGAAGGGGGCCCCCGGATACCGGCCCCCCACCCTATGTGAATGAGTATGGGGTACAATGTACCCCTACCCATTCACCTGTGAAATAAAGTACAAAAAAAAAACACAACACAGGGGAAAAAATATTTTATTGCACAGCTCCGGGGGTCTTCCGTCTTCGGGGGTCTTCTCGCCGGACTCCTCCGCTATGTGTGTGTAGCTCTTTTACTAGCGGAGGAGTCCGGCTTTCTTCCTCCCCGCCGCCGGCCTCTTCTCCCGACTTCGGGGGTCTTGTCCCCCTCTTCGGTTCTTCTGCCGGGCCACCGCGCCTTCTTGTAGCTCTTTTACAGGCGGTGGCCCGGTCTTCTGTCGCCGCTGCCTTCCGTTCTTCTGTCGCCGCCTTCGGTTCTTCTGCCGGGCCACCGCGCCTTCTTGTAGCTCTTTTACAGGCGGTGGCCCGGTCTTCTGTCGCCGCTGTCGCTGTCGCCGCCTTCCGTTCTCGTTCTTCTTCTTCTTGTTCTTCTTCTTCTTCTCCAGGCGATGTTGACACGTCGCTCCCTCCGGCCGGAATGCCAGAGCCGCGCCACATGGGTTGGTCACATGGGTTGATGTCACATGGGGACTATGACATCGTAAGGGGGCGGGGTCACCATGTGACCAACCCATGTGACATATACCATGTGACACCGCCCCATTGTCACTATATAAGTGGCAGCGGAGCGTGTCCCTGGCATTCCGGCCGGAGGGAGCGACGTGTCAACATCGCCTGGAGAAGAAGAAGAAGAACAAGAAGAAGAAGAACAAGAACGGAAGGCGGCGACAGCGACAGCGGCGACAGAAGACCGGGCCACCGCCTGTAAAAGAGCTACAAGAAGGCGCGGTGGCCCGGCAGAAGAACCGAAGGCGGCGACAGAAGAACGGAAGGCAGCGGCGACAGAAGACCGGGCCACCGCCTGTAAAAGAGCTACAAGAAGGCGCGGTGGCCCGGCAGAAGAACCGAAGAGGGGGACAAGACCCCCGAAGTCGGGAGAAGAGGCCGGCGGCGGGGAGGAAGAAAGCCGGACTCCTCCGCTAGTAAAAGAGCTACACACACATAGCGGAGGAGTCCGGTGAGAAGACCCCCGAAGACGGAAGACCCCCGGAGCTGTGCAATAAAATATTTTTTCCCCTGTGTTGTGTTTTTTTTTGTACTTTATTTCACAGGTGAATGGGTAGGGGTACATTGTACCCCATACTCATTCACATAGGGTGGGGGGCCGGTATCCGGGGGCCCCCTTCTTAAAGGGGGCTCCCGGATTCCGATAAGCCCCCCGCCCGCAGACCCCGACAACCAACGGCCAGGGTTGTCGGGAAGAGGCCCTTGTCCTCATCAACATGGGGACAAGGTGCTTTGGGGTGGGGGGGCCGCGCGGCCCCCCCTTCCCCAAGGCACCCCCCCCTTTCCTGGCCGGCCGGGTAGCGTGCTCGGACAAGGGTCTGGTGTGGACTTTGGGGGAACCCCCACGCCGATTTTTTTCGGCGTTGGGGTTCCCCTTTACGCCCATTCCAGGCGGCGGAGCCCGCGACGTCTCCTTCGCGGGCCCCGCCTACCTGTACACGCGCTCGAAATGGGCGGATTTGCCTCCGCCTTACGTTCATTTCAAAAGTTGAGCGGACTGTTTGGCAAACAGTTCGTTGAAACAGTCCGCTCGTGTGTGGGCAAGTCCGCTCATGCAAATTTTGAGCGGACTGTTTGCCGAAACTGTTTGACGAACAAGGTTGGGCAAACAGTCCGCGCGTGTGTACGCGGCCTGAGAGTTTAGATGGAGTGGCGGGTGAGTTGGAGTGGAAGTAAAAAGGGAGTAGGAGGTGAGTTGGAGTAGAAGTGAACAGGGATTTGAAGGCGAGTTAGAGTGGAAGTTACCTGGGACTGGGAGTTCAGTTGGAATGGAAGTGAACAGTGAGCTGCAGTTGGAGTGAACAAGAACTGGGAGGTGAGTTGGAGTCAAAGTATTAGGGACTGGAAGGTGAGTTGGAATCAAAGTATTAGGGACCAGAAGATAGGTTGGAGTGTAAGTTATCAGGGACTGGATGGAGAGTTAGAGTGGACATTATCAGAGGCTGAGAGTTGAGATGGAGTGGAAGTAAACAAGAACTGGGAGGTGAGTTAGGGTCAAAGTATTGGGGGGGGGGGGTGGGAGGTAAGTTGGAGTGGACGTTATCAGGGACTGGGTGGATAGTTAGAGTGGACATTATCAGGAGCTGACAGTTGAGATGGAATGGGAAGTGAGTTGGAGTGGAAGTGAACAAGAACTGGAAGGTGAGTTGAAGTGGAAATGAACAGACACTGCGAGGTGAGTTGGAGTCAAAGTATTAAGGACTGGGAGGTAAGTTGGAGTGGAAGTTATCAGGGGCTGCTTGTAGAGTTAGAGTAAACAATATCAGGGGCTGAGAGTTTAGATGAAGTTGGAGGTGAGTTGGAGTGGAAGTGAAAAAGGACTGGCATGTAAGTTGGACTGAGCAGGTACTGGGAGGTGAGTTGGAGTGGGTGTGAACAGGGACTGGGAGGTGAGTCGTAGTGACAGTGAATAGTGACTGGGAGGCGAGTTAGAGTGGAAGTGGGGGGGTGGGATCTGGGGGTCCCCTTGTTAAAGGGGGCTTCCAGATTCTGATAAGCCCCCCGCCCGCAGACCCCCACAACCACCGGCCAGGGTTGTGGGGATGAGGCCCTTATCCCCATCAACATGGAGACATGGTGCTTTGTGGGGGTCACAGACACCCAAAGCATCCTCCCAATGTTGAGTGCATGTGGCCTGGTACGGTTCCCCCCTCTTTTCCTGCCAGGTTAGGTGCTCGGATAAAGGGTCTGATATGGATATTTGGGGGGAACCCCACGTCATTTTTTTTTAAATGATGCGGGGTTCCCCTTAATTTCCATACCAGACCTGAAGAGCCTGGTAATTGAATTTGGGGGGAATCCCACGCATTTTTTTTTTTTTATCAATGACTTTTAATGACTGTTCTCTGTATTACGGGGAGCTGACAATTCATTATAGGGAGTGCTTTTAAATTACTTTATTTCCTGCAGAAATTACACTTTGTGCAGGGACAGTTCTAAGCATGGGAAACATGTGCCACTTTACAGACATACTATAGACACCCCCCAGGTAGGAAATTTAAAGGAATATTACACTTTTATTGTTTCACTTTAAGCATTATTAAAATCACTGCTCCCGAAAAAACTGCAGTTTTTAAAACTTTTTTTTGCATTGATACATGTCCCCTGGGGCAGGACTCGGGTCCCCAAACACTTTTTATGACAATAACTTGCATATAAGCCTTTAAAATTAGCACTCTAGATTTCTCCCATAAACTTTTACAGGGTGTTCCGTGGCTTTTCCGTTCGCTGTTCGGCAAACGGATGAACAGGCAATGTTCGAGTCGAACATGATTTCGACTCGAACTCGAAGCTCATCCCTACCTCCCACTATTACCAATGGTAGGGCACTATTCCTCCAACTAAAATCAATGATGGGACACTATTCCTCTCTCTACTGACTACAGGCACTATGTAATTTTTTTTTACTCCCACTGACATTGGGGCAGTTTCAACTTCCACTGACCACTCCAGCCCCCCTAAAGTCTGAAGGACAGTAAACCGGAACTTTGTTTAGAAATTTGGATACCCCATTTACAAGAACCAAAAAGAGCTCACCAGACTCTACCTATCAACCACTTAAGGACAGCCCACCACATATAGATACTGGATATATACTGGACCGGGATCGGCCCCTTACTAGGATCGGTGATCAGCCGAGTCTCCATGACTTGGTGATCACAGTGCACTCCCTGCTCACCCTGCAGGGCACATGCATGGGGAGGACGTCCTATGACGGCCTCCCGGAAATTGAGGTGCGCGCTGTAGCTGTCATTCGGCTATGGCCCGGACTTCAACTGGTTAATAAGGTCACTGGTCCCAAAAAAGTTTCAAAAGTGTCCAAGCTGTCCGCCGCAATGTCGCAGTCCCACTAAAAATTGCAGATCACCGACATTACTATTAAAAAATTAAAAAATAAAAATGGCATCAATCTATTCACTATTTTGTAGATGCCATACATTTTCACAATTGCCATACATCAAACCAATTAAAATATTCTTATTGTGATTTTTTTTTTTTTTTTACCAAAAATATATAGAATACATATTGGCATGAACTCTTTTTTTTATTTTATTTTATTGGATATGTATAATAGCAAAGAGTAAAAAATATAGTTATTTTTTCAAAATTGTTGGTCTTTTTTTTTATTTATAGAGAAAAAAAACTAAAACGCAGAGGTGATCAAATACCACCGAAAGAAAGCTCTATTTGGGGGGAAAAAAAAGAACATCAATTTTATTTCTGTACAGCGTCGCACGCCCACCCAATTGTCTGTTAAAATAACGCAGTGGTGTATCGTAAAAAAATGCCTGCTCATTAAGGGGGTAAAAACTTCCGGGGCTGAAGTGGTTAAACATTAATCTCCAAGGAGTGGACGGACCCTTTAAACAACCTACTTTATTGCTCTTCAGGGATCCAAAGCTTGATTTCAGTAATTATTTTGTGAATTCATTGTTTCTTCATGACTTACTTTCATACACTGATTCTTCTTTACTAAAAAAAAAGTATCAGTTTCAAGGCTGATTCATTTGCTGATGAGTGACTTACCTTTGTTATTCTGTAATGTAATGATCTGCCTAACATGTGTATCTCATTTACTTGTTGGACTCTCGTGAAAAAAAAAAATGCAAGATTAAAAGAGTAGGGTGTAATTATAAGGCATTAAATAAATATACATTTAAGCAGAACTTGCAGTTGCTTCAAATACAGACACATCAAGGTAAATGTCTACATTCACAGCTCGGGGGGAACCCACTTTCTTGCACAAACACAGAGAATTCTTTCTTGCAAGCCTTTTTTTTTTTTCTTCTGTATTGTGTTACACAATTTAGCGTCATCCACTGAGTGCTTCATTGGAGTCATTTTGTTTTTCATCAGCTTGTTGTGAAGATGCTGCTGATGATACCGAGGCGGGGGTTTGATCACTCTATCAACATCACATTACGGTGTAATCACTGCTGCACCATTGCCTATCTTTCCCATGGTTAGCCATGAGTGACGGGGAAAAAATGCTACACTGAATTAAATTGTAATTAGCACCGAGCTGCTCTTTTAATCAATATGAAAAAAAAAAATGAAAAAAAAGTTGCAAACAAAATTATTTCGCAAAGGCTTCACTTGCTGTGCTTGCCAATGAGCAGAACTCTATTTAAATATACACAGTACAACGTGTACTATAATAAGTATGTATATAAAACCAGAAAGTGTATGGGACTTTAAATGTACATTCAAGGGTATATTAGACACAAACTCAAAGAATATATAAAAATATAACAATTTTATTAGATATCAGATATGTTAAAAAAGGTAGTTTTAAAAACATATTCACGAGTTAAGCAGCTACATAGATCTAGCTTGGCTTTGGGATCCGGTTGATTGGCCAACGCATTTCGTGGATAACCCCGCTTCATCAGGGCCTCAGATTCTCTAAAAAGTACTGTAATGATATACAAAATTATATATGAGATTACCTACCCCCCCCCCCCGCTTCATCAGGGCCTTAGATCCTCTAAAAAGTACTGTAATGATATACAAAATTGAGATAATTACTCAATAAATGGCATAATGTCACTGTATAGTATACTATAACTAATGGATATCAAGTTATTAATTATACTATGAAGCTCTAATCTATCCCTCCCATTTTCATATCTAACATTTTCTTACATTGTATGCTGAGCTAAAAATATGTATCGTATTTATGGGTGTATAACACGCGCTGGCGTATAACACGCACCCCAAGTTTAGGAGGGAAGTTTAAGGAAAAAAACTTACATTTAAATCAATGCAGCCTTATCAGTGTCCATCTGCAGCTTTGTCCATCATTGCAGTCTTGCCCAGTGTCCATCTGCAGCCTTGCCCAGTGCCTTTGCAGCCTTGCCAGTCTCTTTGCAGCCGCTGATTATTTAACCACTTCCCGACCGCCGCACGACGATGTACGTCGACAGAATGGCACGGGCAGGCATAAGGGCTTACATGTACGTCCTTGCCTTCCCGCGGGTCGGGGGCCCGATCGGGCCCCCGCCCGGTGCCTGCGGCGGTCGGTATTCGTTCGGGAGCGATCCGGGATGAGGGGGCGGCCATTCATTCATGGCCACCCCCTCGCGATCGCTCCCGACGAATAGAAATCCTTCGTCACATCACTTCCTCTCCTGTAATGTAAACACAGGAGAGGAAGTGATGTAATCTCTCCTCCGTGTCGGTATTTTTCGTTCCGACACCGAGGAGAGAGGATCGGTGAGTTGCACCAACACGACACTACACAGTAGAACATGCCAGGCACACTCACACACCCCCGATCACCCCCCCAATTACCCCTGCCCCCCAGTCACAGTGACACCAATGTCATTTTTTTATTTTTTTTGCATTGGTGTCATTTGTGACTGTAATAACTGTTAGGGCAGTTAGGGTTAGCCCCCTTTAGTTCTAATGTACCCCCCTAACCCCCCCAATAAAGGTTTAACCCCGTGATCACCCCCCGTCGCCAGTGTCACTAAGGCTGGGTTCACATTGCAGCGGTTTATGAGAACGAATGTGATTCGCACCGCACTGCAGTGCAAATCACATCCGATCTCTGTGCGATTCGAGTTCAGCCATACAGATAGTATGGCTGAATTCGCATCGCACCCGCCGCACCCGCCGCAAATTCGCACGGGACCCTTTTTTTGGCCCGCAGCAGAATCGGATCGCATGGGTGTTCACACCATGCGATCCGAGTTTGCAGATCGCACTGCGATATGCGAACTGATCTGGGGGTGTCATTAACATTTCACTGACACTCCCAGCAGTTCGCATAGGGCAGTGAACTGCCGCCGGGAGGCATGCGATGCGGGAACCCGCCGCGGATTCGTGGCGTTCCCGCATCGCTCCAGTGTGAACCCAGCCTAATAAGCGATCGTTTTTCTGATCGCTGTATTAGTGTCACAGGTGACGCTAGTTAGGCAGGTAGGTATTTAGGTTCTCCGCAGCTTTTTATAGCGCCAGGGACCCCCATATACTACCGCATAAAGCCCCCTGATTGCCCCCTAGTTAACCCTTTCACCAGTGATCACCATATAACTGTTACAGGTGACGCTGGTTGGTTAGTTATTTTTTTATAGTTTCAGGGCACCCGCCATTTATTACCTAATAAAGGTTTAACCCCCTGATCACCCGGCGGGTGTCATTTGTGACTGTAATAACTGTTAGGGCAGTTAGGGTTAGCCCCCTTTAGTTCTAAGGTACCCCCCTAACCCCCCCAATAAAGGTTTAACCCCGTGATCACCCCCCGTCGCCAGTGTCACTAAGGCTGGGTTCACATTGCAGCGGTTTATGAGAACGGATGTGATTCGCACCGCACTGCAGTGCAAATCACATCCGATCTCTGTGCGATTCGAGTTCAGCCATACAGATAGTATGGCTGAATTCGTGTCGCACCCGCCGCAAACTCGCACGGGACCCTTTTTTTGGTCCGCAGCAGAATCGGATCGCATGGGTGTTCACACCATGCGATCCGAGTTTGCAGATCGCACTGCGATATGCGAACTGATCTGGGGGTGTCATTAACATTTCACTGACACTCCCAGCAGTTTGCATAGGGCAGTGTGAACTGCCGCCGGGAGGCATGTGATGCGGGAACCCGCCGCGGATTCGTGGCGTTCCCGCATCGCTCCAGTGTGAACCCAGCCTAATAAGCAATCGTTTTTCTGATCGCTGTATTAGTGTCACAGGTGACGCTAGTTAGGCAGGTAGGTATTTAGGTTCGCCGCAGCTTTTTTTAGCGCCAGGGACCCCCATATACTACCGCATAAAGCCCCCTGATTTCCCCCTAGTTAACCCTTTCACCAGTGATCACCATATAACTGTTACAGGTGACGCTGGTTGGTTAGTTATTTTTTTATAGTTTCAGGGCACCCGCCATTTATTACCTAATAAAGGTTTAACCCCCTGATCACCCGGCGGGTGTCATTTGTGACTGTAATAACTGTTAGGGCAGTTAGGGTTAGCCCCCTTTAGTTCTAAGGTACCCCCCTAACCCCCCCAATAAAGGTTTAACCCCGTGATCACCCCCCGTCGCCAGTGTCACTAAGGCTGGGTTCACATTGCAGCGGTTTATGAGAACGGATGTGATTCGCACCGCACTGCAGTGCAAATCACATCCGATCTCTGTGCGATTTGAGTTCAGCCATACAGATAGTATGGCTGAATTCGTGTCGCACTCGCCGCAAACTCGCACGGGACCCTTTTTTTGGTCCGCAGCAGAATCGGATCGCATGGGTGTTCACACCATGCGATCCGAGTTTGCAGATCGCACTGCGATATGCGAACTGATCTGGGGGTGTCATTAACATTTCACTGACACTCCCAGCAGTTTGCATAGGGCAGTGTGAACTGCCGCCGGGAGGCATGTGATGCGGGAACCCACCGCGGATTCGTGGCGTTCCCGCATCGCTCCAGTGTGAACCCAGCCTAATAAGCAATCGTTTTTCTGATCGCTGTATTAGTGTCACAGGTGACGCTAGTTAGGCAGGTAGGTATTTAGGTTCGCCGCAGCTTTTTTTAGCGCCAGGGACCCCCATATACTACCGCATAAAGCCCCCTGATTGCCCCCTAGTTAACCCTTTCACCAGTGATCACCATATAACGGTTACAGGTGACGCTGGTTGGTTAGTTATTTTTTTATAGTTTCAGGGCACCCGCCATTTATTACCTAGTCTCACTAGTGTACCCCTAAATTTAGGGGTGTCTACTTTCCAAAATGGGGTCATTTGGGGGGGGTTTGTGCCATCTTGGCATTTTATGGCCTTCAAAACTGTAACGCCCTTAGAAAGCCTGAAGGCGGTGCTTGGTTTTCGGGGCCCCGTACGCGGCTAGGCTCCCAAAAAGTCCCACATATGGGGTATCCCCGTACTCAGGAGAAGCAGCAGAATTTATTTTGGGGTGTCATTTCACATATGCCCATGGCATGCGTGAGCAATATATCATTTAGTGACAACTTTGTGAAAAAAAAAAAAAAAAAAAAAAGCTTGTAATTTTCCCGCAACTTGTGGCAAAATATAAAATATTCCATGGACTCAACATGCCTCTCAGCAAATAGCTTGGGGTGTCTACTTTCTAAAATGGGGTCATTTGTGGGGGTTTTGTGCCATCTTGGCATTTTATAGCCTTCAAAACTGTAATAGGTAGTGAGGAGTGAAGTCAAATATTTACGCCCTTAGAAAACCTGAAGGCGGTTCTTGGTTTTCGGGGCCCCGTACGCGGCTAGGCTCCCAAAAAGTCCCACATATGTGGTATCCCCGTACTCAGGAGAAGCAGCAGAATTTATTTTGGGGTGTCATTTCACATATGCCCATAGCATGTGTGAGCAATATATCATTTAGTGACAACTTTGTGAAAAAAAAATAAAAAAAAATTTAAGTTTGTAATTTTCCCGCAACTTGTGGCAAAATATAAAATATTCCATGGACTCAAAATGCCTCTCAGCAAATAGCTTGGGGTGTCTACTTTCTAAAATGGGGTCATTTGTGGGGGTTTTGTGCCATCTTGGCATTTTATGGCCTTCAAAACTGTAATAGGTAGTGAGAAGTGAAATCAAAAATTTACGCCCTTAGAAAGCCTGAAGGCGGTGCTTGGTTTTCGGGGCCCCGTACGCGGCTAGGCTCCCAAAAAGTCCCACATATGTAGTATCCCCGTACTCAGGAGAAGCAGCAGAATTTATTTTGGGGTGTCATTTCACATATGCCCATAGCATGTGTGAGCAATATATCATTTAGTGACAACTTTGTGTAAAAAAAAAAAAAAAAATTTTTTTTGTCATTATTCAATCGCTTGAGGCAAAAAAATAAAATATTCAATGGGCTCAACATGCCACTTATCAATTTCCTTAGGGGGTCTACTTTCCAAAATGGGGTCATTTGGGGGGGTTTTGTACTGCCCTGCCATTTTAGCACCTCAAGAAATGAGATAGGCAGTCGTAAACTAAAAGCTGCGTAAATTCCAGAAAACGTACCTTAGTTTGTAGATGTGACAACTTTTGCGCAAACCAATAAATATACAATTATTGACTTTTTTTTTTACCAAAGACATGTGGCTGAATACATTTTGGCCTAAATGTATGACTAAAATTGAGTTTATTGGATTTTTCTAATAACAAAAAGTAGAAAATATCATTTTTTTTCAAAATTTGCGGTCTTTTTACGTTTATATCGCAAAAAATAAAAATCGCAGAGGCAATCAAATACCATCAAAAGAAAGCTCTATTTGTGGGAAGAAAAGGACGCAAATTTTGTTTGGGTACAACATTGCATGACCGCGCAATTACCAGTTAAAGCAGCGCAGTGCCAAATTGTAAAAAGACCTCTGGTCATTTACCAGCAAAATGGTCCGGTCTGAAAGTGGTTAAAATTGGTGCCGATCTCCGCTGACTGTGAGCGGAGATGAGCGAGCGCCGCTAACATACAGAGATTGGCAGGGATTGGCGTATAACATGCACCCAAGCTTTTCCCCTGATTTTAAGTGCGTGTTATACACCGATAAATATGGTATGTGAAATGCTTTATGCCATTTAATGAGCAAATGTCTCATATATATTTTTGTATATAATTACAGTACTTTTTAGAGGCCCTGAGACCCTGATGAAGCAGAGTTACCCGTAAAACGTGTTGGCCAATCAAGCAGATCCCAAGGCCAAGATAGATATCTATGTGGCTGCTTAACCCGTGAATCTGTTTTTATAACTACCTTTTTAACATATGTAGTATCTAAAAAAATTGTGAACCAGGTCCGATCGAGTGTGCAGATTGTCTTCAAGATAATAGGGCAAGGATAAGCTTATAAATACTCAACTTGAACTCCAAGTGGGAATGCTAAAATTTGTTTGTAGCAGAATGTTTATGGAGATGAAACCATAGACAATGTATTCCTGTGGATGCCATGCAGCCTGAACTCCTCCTTCGTCAAGAATGTAATAATAGCACATTACGTCTGCATGGAATCCATTATTTACTTGCAATGAAAAGGAAGAGTTACTATAGAGGAAGAGTTACTAATGTGAAATTTAAATGATCTATGCAAAATAATAAAAAAGTTATGTCCACTTTTGCTTTACTTTCGTTACGGCCCTCATATATCATACATATACACATATTATAAACATTGCTTATTTCAGACAACCCTCTTGCCCTACTGAAACATGCTGAAAAGTGAAAAAAAATTAGAAAACTTCTCATGAATCTACTATGCTGTACACCCAACCAAAGTGAGTGCTACAGGCAAATTTAAACTTTCCAATTTAAAGTGTTACTAAACCCACAACCGTAAAATCAGTCTGTATATGCAGTAAATCATGCTTGTTATACTCACTGTGGGACCTAAGGGGTTAATCCTCTGAATTGTGTAAAAAGGCTGTTTGATCCTGTCTCCTTTGAGCCTCTTCTCCTTCTACTGTCCCCAATAAATTTCCTGATAATACAGAGCCAGGGGAGAGGCTGCACATGCTAAGTTTAGTGTGAATTGCTAGAGAGTTTTTTTCTTGGGAGGGTACATGTAATCAGCACCGGGCCAATCAGCACTGTCCAGATAGAGGGTCAGGGGTCCTGCATCATGATATGACAGTCTGTGCTGAATGAAAAATCCTCCTACCAGCTTTAACCAGACACTCATAGAAGTTACAAGACTGATATATACTGCTTATGAGAAAAGGTATTTAGCGGTTTATATTTACTAAAATAATTGCATTTCCACGTTCTGTGTACTGTGGGAAACCAGATATAGTGAATGCAGGGTCCTGGGTTTAGTAACACTTTAAAGCTCAAGCTGCATTTTTACAAGCCTATATATCACATATTTGGTGAAGGTTGGAACATGGGGAGGCCTCTCTTGCACCTCCTGCCCAACACTCCTGAAGGTAAAGACAGAATGTGTGAAGACATGAGTGCTGGAGTAACCGGCTGGTGATGTCCGCTCTTAAGGTGGGTAGAGTTGGCAATCACAGTTCTCAGGACAGGGTGCAGAAGCAGCTAGGCACCAGAGCAGAAGACAAAAGCATGACCAGGAGACAGGCAGCGGTCTGTAACAGACGGGCAGCAAAGGACAAAATCGATGGGCAAAGTCAGAAGACAGGCCAAGGTCAGTAACAGCTGAGCAAAGCAGTACAGAAATACCAGGCAACTACAATTTCAGTAAACAGGCTGGGGTCAGAGTAATCAGGTGAACAAGGTTGAGGCAGGAGCAGAAGCAAAATCCAAGGACAAGCTGGATCATACACAGGTAAGCCGGTAGTCATGCTTACCCCTAACACAGGTGGTCAGACCTGCTGGCTGTCCTCTGTGTTCTTCACCTATAGCAGGCCCCTTTCCCACAGGGAAAGCAGGCCTAATGGTAATTGGTTGCCCCTAGGACTTAAATCAGGTTTGGTCTCCACCCAGAGATTGGCCACATTAATCACCTTGCAGGTGGACAGACAGGCAGACAAGGAGAATGCCACAGCCAAAACCAGGATGCTGGAATTTGGAGCAGGATGCTAGATGCCCCTGACACAGGTACAGTGGATCAGGTTTCAGAATCACAGGAACAAGCTGAAGACCATTCATCAACTGCTCATAGTAACAGACCAGCTTAAATAGGCCACTGGGTGCCAAGTGTGCACGCTAATTGATATGTGCCCATGCATGCAAACAAGTGAGGAACAGTACATCTAACATTGGCCCTGTGCTTGGAAATATGAGCATGTGTGCAATTTGCACGTGCATAAGCATGAGCATAGGTCTGCACTGGTTTTCTGGTGCTGGGAGTCCGGTTTTACCATACTCTATCCTCATCTGAAAGACAAGAGCGTGCTCCATTATTCTTTACAGGCACAAGCAGATTGCATGGGAGGGGATGGTAGATGTGCCAAAGGCCTGACTTTGTGTTTCTACTTGAAAATTGAATATTGCATCTATGTTCCTGAAGTTCTGAAGATTTTAGAAAAAATGCATATTGTGGTTTATTGCATTCAACTTAAATAATCTTAAAGAATATCTGAGCCCAACATGTAACATATGCTAGCTTCCCAGTACCTCCATGTTGTGACTGCATTGGTTTTCTTTTTGTCAGGTTAAAGTAGCTCTATCATTAGATTTTTTTTCACAGATCTGTCCCCTATGGGACAAAGTATATGTGGTACTTTACCCAGGTTTTCAAGTGCTAACCCTAATTACGAGTACCAATCTGTCCCCTCCCCCACCCCCCACTTCTGATGTGGCCGATCCAACAGCAGCTATGAAGGAGAAGATTTATTGATAGCTGCAGCTTATCTTGGCTGTGAACACTTTGCTGAGACAAGCAATGGCAAGAGGAATGTAGAGGCTTCAAGCCCCCCCCCCCACGTGATTTCCTATTGAGAGAATTTCACCAAAAATGACATTTTTGTTGCAGGGGATGCCTGAAATGTGACTTGTATCTCAGTGTAGGCTTCTGGGAAAATCGGTGAGCCAATCACCAATGAGGTTTCTGGGGGGCGTTTTGTACAAAACAGCTCCAGGTAGCCATATTGTAATGCATTTTCAGAAAATTACAGCGGCTGCAGATTGAAAGGGAAAGGCCATTTTTAATAACAGTCAATGATAAAATGACTTGTGTTGCAGTTGTATACACTATATTATTTTTTCTTTATTTGCATTTTTTTTCTCCCCATGAAAGTGGAGTTACCCTTTAAGGTAGCAAATCAAACTATTCTGCAGAGATTCAACATATTAGCGCGGCAGTAGGCGAGAGGAGAGCTGTGCAACGCAGCCTGTTGGAAGGAGCTCTCCCTGTGAGAAAACATTTCTTTTGTCATAAAGAAGAGAAGATGACAAAAACAGGTGCAATATGTCTTCCAGACTGCAATAATAAAATGTTTCAATTTTCAGTGGGATACTTGCAAGTTTGCAATATGCACAGTCATGAATTACAAAATAGTTGAACACTTTACTGATGAGCTCAGATGGAAGAGAGACTTAAAGTGATTGTAAACCCTTTTTTTTTTCTTTTTAATAATAAACATGTCACACTAACCTGCTCTGGTTTTGAACAGAGTAGCCCCAATCTCCCTCTTTTGGGGTCCCCCGCTTGCACTCCTGTCTCCTCCTCTTCAGCAATATTGCTCCCATAGAAAGGCTCTTCCTATGGGGGCAGTCGTGCGGGCTTGATCCGGGGCGACGCTGCCTGCCGCTGTAGACACAGACAGCATAGCTGCGCCCCACTTCCTCATCGCAGAATTTGATTGACAGCAGTAAGAACCAATGGATCCCATTGCTATCAACCTGCCTTGTGAGGAGGGAGAGAGCAGAGAGAGCTACCGCTCTCAGACACAGTGCTGGATTGAGATTGGGCTCAGGTAAGTATAGGGGGGGGGGGGATCCTGCAGCACAGAATGGTTCTTAGCTTATTGCAGAGATTGCACTAAAGTAAAATTCCTTAAGCCTTTAGAACCAGTTTGAAGTGGTTGTAAGTGAAAAATGAACACAGCATATCCTTCTCTAATGTGTGCTTTCCTCAATCCAAAGCATTGAGTGTGATTTCTGTCTGCTCCCTCCAGGCAACCCCAGTAGACAGCCTCACTCCTCCTTCAGCACACAGCAGGTGATTGGAAGCCTTAGCTCTGCATGTTTCCTTATGTGTAGATGGGGGTGGGGTGTTATTCCCTCCACTCAGGTCTCAGATTACACACAGCTCTGCTCTGTGCTGTGTCATGTGTGACATCAGATCTCTACCCCCTGCTTCTAGAAGCACAGAAATGCTGTGTAAATTCTGTACTTTAAATGGAGGTAGAGGAGAGAGGACTGCAGATAGACAGCATTTGTTTCATATCTGTGTATCACCCAAGGCTAATCATTTCACTGGGTATATGTAAGTGTTTACATCCACTTTAACCACTTGCCAACCGTGTCACTTACACGATGGAGGCAAGGTGGCTCTGCTGCACCAGATCACGTACTAGGTACATAATGCTGCACTTCCAGGTAGGGGACCACGTGCGCGCGCCACCAGCAACCCGGCTGTGCTGTGATAATACTCAGCAGATGCTGATCAGTGGATGCTGTCCAAAGAATAGTCACTGGCCCCTTCCGATCATTGGGAAGACACACAGGACAGACCTCTGCCTATGTAAACAAGGCATACAGTAGCTCCGTCCTGTCAGTGGGGAAGCCATGGATTTTCTTTCCCTGCAAAGCAGGGAAAGAAAATCCATGACTTCCCTTAGTAAAAGCACCACACAAACAGTACACCAAAACACTGGCTGTCATTAGTACAGTGGCAGTGCATATTTTTAGCACGGGTCACTGTATTAGTGTCACTGGTTCCCAAAAAGTGCCAAAAGTGTCTGTTAGTATCCAGTTGTCTGCCACAATATCGCTGTCCCGCTATAAGTCACTGATCGCCTCCATTACTAGTAAAATAAATAAATAACAATTCCAGTATATTCCATAGTTTGCAGACACTATAACTTTTGCACAAACCAATCACTATAAGCTTGTTGAGATTTTTTGTTTACCAAAAATATGTAGCAGAATACATATTGGCCTAAATGTATGAAGAAATTTGATATTTTTAACTTTTTTATTGGATATGGTTTATAGTAGAAAGTAAAAAAATGTATATATATATTTTAACCACTTGCTTACTGGACACCTAAACCCCCTTCCTGCCCAGACCAATTTTCAGCTTTTAGCGCTGTCACTCTTTGAACGACAATTGCGTCGTCATACAACACTGTACACAAATTAAATTTTTATTCTTTTTTTCCCCACAAATAGAGCTTTCTTTTGGTGGTATTTGATCACCTCTGGGTTTTTTATTTAAAAAAATTAAAAAAGAACGAATTTCAAAAACAAAAATACAAAACCGTTTTATATTTTGTTAATTAATGTTACAAATAGGTAATTTTTCTCCTTCATTGATGTACGCTGATGAGGCTGCACTGATGGGCACTGATAGGCTGCTCTAATGGGCACTGATAAGCTCCATTGATGGGCACTGATAAGGCGGCACTAATGAGCACTAATAGGTGGCACTGGTTGGCTCTGATGAGGTGGCACTGGTGGGCACTGATAGGTGGCATTGGTGGGCACTGAGAGGTGGCACCGATGGATGGCACTGATGGGCGGCACTGAAGGGCATTGATAGGTGGCACTGAAGGGCACTAATAGGTGGCAATGGTGGGCACTGATAGGTGGCAGTGATCGGCGCTGATGGGTGGCAGTGATGGGTACTGATCAGCACTGCTAGGTGACACTGATTGGCACCACTGGTGGGCATTGATAGGTGGCAGTCATAGGGATTGATTGGTGGCACTCATTGCTGGCACTTATACACTGGTGGGCACTGATTCGTGGCACTGTGTTGGCACTGGCAGGTGGCACTAGTAGACGGTACTGGTGGGCACAAATGAGTCGGCTTCACCTCTTCCTCTTCGGGACTGGTGTCCCCTGCACAGAAGCCAGTGATTAGCTTTTTTTTGTACCAATCCTTTGTTTACATCACATGATCAGCTGTCATTGGCCAAAAGAAAAAGGAAAGGTTGGCGTTGTTACAGTGGCTTAGTGGTGAGTAGGGCTGCCACCTTTTCTTTAAGCTCAACCCGAACACTTTAGGGGCACATGACAATTTTTTTTGTTAAGGGTGAACGCTGTGCAATCTAGTGTTAAGGGGAACTCTAATGTTAAGGGTGTTTCTTCTCACCAAAGCTCCCACTTACTTTAGAGTTCCCAGCATGCCCCTTAAATCAGGGTTCCCAAAGTGCCCCTTACATCAGAGTCCACAGGGCACCCCTTATATCTGAGTCCCCCTTACCTTAGTGTACTCAATCGCTTAGAGACAGGAGGGAGAAGGGAAGGAGAGGGGAGACTTCAGTCACAGACATTGGATGGTGAGCTCACCAACCTGAGGATGGAGGCTCAGGCATCAACACCTTTCATCCACCATGTATCTGCCAGCTGCTGAGCTTCACATTTGTAACTTATTCATCCCTTTCCTCAGGCACAGAACACTGCAGATTGAGCCTTCTCTCCTGTCCATGTATATGGGTGGGGCCCATGCGCACACTTATGTGGTTGTGGTACTTGGAGAACTGCAGTCCATTCTAAATAATGTGTCTGGGTTTCAGGCGGTCTGAAAATCCGGACACACAATTCTCTGGGTCAGTCCCGGACAGGTGGCAACCCTAGTGGCGAGCCTTGCAGCACCTGACTCATCGATTCAAATCCCAACAAAGACACTACAGGCATGGAGTTTGCATGTTCTCCCTGTGCTTGTATTTTTTTTTCCAGGTGCTTTGGTATCTCCAAAGACATAGTGGTAGGCAAATTGGCTCCTGTCTAACTTGATACTATAATGTGAGACAAGGACTTTAGATTGTAAGCTCCTTGAATGTGAGGACTGATTTGCAATAAATGAAAGGTGCAGCATAAAATTGTTGGTGTCATATAAACACCTATAATAAATAAGAAAGTGCAGTAAAGTAACAAGGACACTGAAAGAGGACAAGGACACACCAATCAGGTATGCTATTAGCAAATGTTCTGATACTGAACGTGCTGATAGAAGAAGAGAGCGGAGTGAGCAGAGGGAAAACCTCATCAGTCTTCTGCTGCTCCTTTTTTTTTTTTTAAATCTGTAGCCTGCAAGATAAAAAATACAATTCCTTTGGTGAGTAAAACGGCTCTCTAACATGCTTTTCATCTGTGTGTTTAGCTGTTTGCCTGGAGTTCAGCTTTAAGTGTCTGCTATAAGTGCTCCCTGTTGACTATGCAAGCCTCATTGAAATGTTTGTCCCTACTCTGAGCTAATAGAGTTGTTTTCACTCATTTATTCCACTTGTAGGAAGAATTCCCATCTGTCAGATGGCTTCTGCCTGTTCTGTACATATAGATGACATCACAGGCATCTGGAAGGTTTACAGTCCTAGAAGAAGAATGTCATTGTATATGAAGAGCGGGCTCAGGCGAGATATGTGTGGGTGAACGACATGCCGAATTCCTGGTGATTTTAAACATTGCTTTGATTGATGTCCACCCAAAGCCACAGAGTATTACAGATCACATTCAAACATGCCGGATTCCTCAAAATAAAGGACCTCATTACTGCTAAAAGTGTAACAGTAGTAGCTGGAAAGTTTGGGGCTGACGGGGGGTCTTAGAAGCCAAGGACAGGTGATCCAGCCTATATCATGGCAGGTCAGGCGGTCATTACTGAAAGGCTTTATCAATTAACTACTTGTTGACTGCCTTATAGCAGTTTACCGCTACAGGGCAGCAGCTGTGCTCTGGATCATGCATATATATGTGATCCTGTACTTCTGCCTGCAGGGGGCATGCAAATCATCACAGCAGATATGAGGGTGTCGGGCACTCAGTGTTCTCTAGCACTCACTGATTTTTGGGCAGAGACTCAGAACGGAGGCATCCATACTGGAAAAAAGAAAAAAAGAAACGGCAAGTCCTTCCAAAGGGGTGGCAGTAAGGCCTTTCCCTTTCTTTTTTTCTTATATGCAGTTTTTGTGGTTGCATGGACTGCGCCATGTTGTTGATACCACATGGTGAAAGGTTGAAGTAATTACTACATTAATTATCTAAATAGCTGTATACTAATAGTGCGGTTGATCCGGGCACCACAATCGTTTTTCAGAGTTCCATACTGACAAGAGGAAGGGATGGATTCTGGGTTCCTGCAAAGCAGAAGCTCAAATCCATCTCTTCCCCTAGTAAAAGCATCACACATAGTAAACACAAACACTGGCTAGGCACACATTGAACCCTTTGATCTCCTTAGATGTTTAACCCCTTCTCAGCCAGTGTCATTAGTACAGAGACAGTGCATATTTTTAGTGTCAAAAGTGTCAGTTAGTATCCGATTGTCTACTGCAATATCGCAGTCCCGCTATAAGTCGCTGATAACCACCATTACTAGTACAAAAAAAATGAACAGAATAATTCAGAATATATCCCATAGTTTGTAGACGCTATAAAGTTTGCGTAAACCAATCAATATACGTTTATTGAATTTTTTTTTACCAAAATATGTAGCAGAATACATATTGGTCTAAATTTACAAAGAAATTTGATTAGTTTACATTTTTTTTAATTGGATATGTTTTACAGTATAGCAGAAAGTAAAAAATATTGTTTTTTTTTTTTTTTTTTTTTCAAAATTGGTGGTATTTTTTGTTTATAGCACAAAAAAAAAAAAAACACAGAGGAGGAAGCAAGGTAAAGGTAGATAAGGGAAATAAAATTAATTGGACATTAAAAAAAAAAACACAGGTGATCAAATACCACGAAAATAAAGTTCTATTTGTGGGAAACAAGTGACATCAATTACATTTGGCAAAGGCATCGTCAGTTACAATAACGTAGTGCTGTATCCCAACAAGTGGCCTGGTCATGAAGGGGGTTAAATCTTCAGGAGGTCAAGTGGTCATCTGATGCAAGTTGTGACATTTTCAAATTTTACTTGACTTTATTTGCCAATAAGAATTATCAAAACTGAATTTTCATTTCCCCATATCCCAAATCTAGACAATTCCTTTAAATTTGGGAAAATGCACTGAAGTTGACATGGGAGGCATACTTAAAGAATAATGAAAGGAAAAAGGTTTATTTTAGTTTTGGATAGAGTGTAGAGGGATTACAACACCTGTCAGGTTTGTATTGCTGTCTGTGCCCCCCTTTTAGGAAATTCACCCTTTCTATTTGTCCTGTTTACTATTAACACGAAAAGTGAAAGAAAATGCCAAATGTGGGGTTCTTACTTATTTACAGAATTTTATAACAGAAACTAAGAAAGACTTTTTTTTTCCAAATTATTATTTTTTTTTTCTTGTCTAGCAAAAAAGAAAAAACTGAGTGGTGATTAAATACCACCAAAAGAAAGCTCTATCTGTCTCAAATAAATGATAAAAATTTTGTTTGGGTACAGATGTATTGAAATGGTTAAAGTGGTATTAAACCCACTTTTTATAAATTTTCTGACAGGCAAAGAATTTATGGCATGAAGAGATCCTATCAGTGTCTTCTGTCATAAAAGCTTCCTCCGGCCTATCAGCTTTCGTGTACACTGAGCCACACATGCCACACATGCTCAGTTACAGTACATTTACGGCACCAGATGTGTGCTCTGGTGTTGTGACATCCGTGAACATGCACAGGTGTGGTGTCATTGTGGCCTGGCCAATCAAGTGGCCGAAGAGACAGAAACCTGAAGGAAGACTTGGTGAAGATAGAAAACCCTCTGCATACTAGCACATTATTATTTATATATAGACCTTTATCAAATGCCAAATAAAAAAAATAAAAAAACAGGACAGGGGGTACTATGTCCTATCACTAGTCCATATATACTATATTACCAAAAGTATTGGGACATCTGCCTTTACACGCACATGAACTTTAATGGCTTCCCAGTCTTAGGGTTCAATATAGAGATGACCCACCCTTTGCAGCTATAACAGCTTCAACACTTCTGGGAAGGCTGTCCACAAGGTTTAGGAGTGTGTCTATGGAAATGTTTGACCATTCTTCCAGAAGTACATTTGTGAGGTCAGGCACTGATGTTGGTTGAGAAGGCCTGGCTTGCAGTCTCCGCACTTATTCATTCCAAAGGTGTTCTATCAGGTTGAAATCATAACTCTGTGCAGGCCAGTCAAGTTCCCCCACCCCAAACTCGCTCATCCATGTCTTTATGGATCTTGCTTTGTGCGCTGGACCAAATCATTTGGTGGAGGGAGGATTATGGTGTAAGGTTGTTTTTCAGGGGCTGGGCTTGACCCCTTAGTTCCATTGAAGGGAACTCTTAAGGCATCAGCATACCAAGACATTTTGGACAATTTCATGCACCCAACTTTGTGGGAACCGTTTGGGGGTGGCCCCCTCCCTGTTCCAACATGACTGCACACCAGTGCACAAACAAGGTCTATAATGACATGAATGGGGTGAAGGAACTTGACTGGCCTGTACAGAGTCCTGACCTCAACCGATAGAACACTTTTGGGATGAATTAAAGCGGAGACTGGGAGCCAGACGCTGCTGAACACGCATTAATGCTAATGCAAAACGCTGATGAAACCGCATTTTTAAAGCAACTTTTTTCTGCCAGCAATCCGACGTCCAGAACAACTTTTTGTAGCATCCTGTGTGCATGGAGCCTAAGTATCTATAATAATTTAAAAATATATATAAAATCCTTCTGTGTTATATTTTGCTGTAATTGTCAGTCAAACTCTCACAGCGCTAATAACTAAAAGATGTCCTGGTAATGAAGGGGGTGAAACATGTCAGTACTAAGGTGGTTACTTTATGTCTTTTATATATCTGCCTTGATTTCAGCTGTAAATCTAAATTTGTAAAGCTCCAAACCTTTATTTGTATACAATCTTCCTCTAGTCTCGGCCCCAGAATAAAAGTCTGCTGCAAGCTGCCTTGGCTGGTAATTTAAATCCTGCTTGTTTTAATGACAGATTCCCCTTAAATTTGCTCTTTGGTAAACCATAATTAAAGTTGCATACTTCATCTGAATGTTTACACTTGTCCTTCAACACATGAAAATTGCCTCTTTGCCGGTTCCACTTGAAGAGGAAAATCCTTGAGTTTGTGGTAACGTACGCAGTGACAGCTCCACGTTTACAGCGCGGCTCTCCAGGAACATTACACGTCTCAAGAATCTTTTTGTTTGTCAGTGTGGGTTGGGGTGGCACTACAAGAATGTATTAGAAAACAAATGTGTTAATGGCAGGCATACCAGCCTACAAGGCCGGGGCATAATTGGAATTTTTCAAGGGTGTGAACACTGGAACGACGACCAATTTCTGTGTGAAAATACATTTTACACTGAAAGAAACACAATCGTACCTGGAACTGCGACTGGGCTGAACTTATTTCCATTTTAATAGGATTAATTTCCACTCAGCTATGTTCCCCGTCTCTGCTAATTTTCTATTAATATATTGTAATGTTAAAGATGGAACTTTGCTCTGTGGATCAGATAGGCGAGGGGCTGCACTGCTTCACTGGCTTTCCGAGTGACTCTTACGCATAACTTCTGCAAAAAAAAAAAAAGAAAGAAATTAAATTCTGCACCGAAAAGAAATTTTATTTTCAGAATAAGAACAAAATAAGGACTTATTCAGGATCTGTTTATAGAATGGAATGACAGGTCTTCTTTTATTTATTTTTTTGCTTTCAATACATTTTTTATGAAGTAGTCTTTACATAATTCAAGTACAAAAACATATAGAGGGTTATTTACGAAAGGCAAAACCACTTTGCACTGAAAGTACACTTGGAAGTGCAGTCGCTCTAAATCTAATGCCGCGTACACACGATCGGCCTTTCCGGCAGACTTGGTCCAGCGCACCGGAATCCATCGGACAATTCGATCGTGTGTGGACTCCAGCAGACTTTTTTCACCCAAAAATACGATGGACCTAGAAATTAAAACATGTTTCAAATCTATCCGATGGACTCAAGTCCGATGCACTAAAAATCGGGAAAACCGTTTGTCTGTGTGCTGGTCCGACGGACCAAACACGACGCAAGGGCAGCTATTGGCTACTGGCTGTTGAACTTCCAAAACAAATGGACTTTCAAACGGACTTAGACCGGTCGTGTGTGGCCAAGTCAGAAAGTCCGTCGGACCTCTGCCGAAAGTCCGTCAGGAAGACCGTCGGTCCTAGTCTGTCAAAGTCCGGTCGTGTGTACGCGACATAAGGGGTAGATCTGAAATGAGTGGAAGCTCTGATGATTTTATCATCCAGTCTTGTGCAAGCTAAAATACTGTTTTTTTTTTTCCTTGCATGTCCCCCTTTGCATCTACAGCGACTTTACTTCCAAGAGCACTTTCAATGCTCTTTCAAGTGCACTTGCAGTGCAAAGTGGATTTTCCTTTTAGTAAATAATCCCCATAGTAACTTGGATTGTATTATGCCCTGTACACACAACCGGTCTTTACTCTGAAGGTTTTTCCGACGGAGTTCTGACGGAATTCCGCTGAAGCTGTCTTGCGTACACACAATCACACCAAATTCCGACCGTCAAGAACGCGGTGACATACAACACGTATAACGGGACTAGAAAGAGGAAGTTCAATAGCCAATAGCTTCCGTCTCGTACTTGCTTCAGAGCATGCGTCGTTTTTGGTATGTCAGAACAGCATACAGACGAGCGGTTTTCCCAATAGGAATTTGTTCCGTCTGAAAAATATAGAACATAGAATATAGAACAACGGGCATACACACAGTCGGAATATACGATGGAAAGCTCCCGTCTGACTTTTTCTGTTGGAAATTCCGACCGTTAGTACGGGGCATAAGAGTACACATCTTGACATATGTTGTAAAATTAAAGTACATACAGTATCTCACAAAAGTGAGTACTTTCCTCAAATTTTTGTAAATATTGTATTCTATCTTTTCATGTGATAACACTGAAGAAATTACACTTTGCTACAATGTAAAGTAGTGAGTGTACAGCTTGTATAATGCCCCATACACACAATTGAACTTTCCAACAACAAAACCGTGGATTTTTGTGTGAAGGATGTTGGCTCCAACTTGAATAGCATACACACAGTCACACAAATGCTCACCAACAATTATGAAAGTGGGAACATGGTGACATACAAGACGTACGACGAGCCGAGAAAAAGGAAGTTCAATAGCCAGTGCGGCTCCTTCTGCTTGATTCCGAGCATGCGTGAACTTTTATGCGTTGGACTTGTGTACACACGATCGGACTTTCCGACAACAACATTTGAGAAACTGCTAGCCAACATTTGTTGGCGGAAAGTCCAACAACAAATGTTCAATGGAGCATACACACGGTCGGACTTTCAGCCAACAAGCTCACATCCAACATTTGTCGGAAAATCCGATCGTGTGTACGGGGCATAATAGTGTAAATTTTCTGTCCCCTCAAAATAACTCAACACACAGCCATTAATGTCTAAACCGCTGGCAACAAAAGTGAGTACACTCTTAAGTGAAAATGTCCAAATTGGGCCCAAAGTGACAATATTTTGTGTGGCCCCCATTATTTTCCAGCACTGCCTTAACCCACTTGGGCATGAAGTTCACCAGAGATTCACAGGTTACCACTGGAGTCCTCTTCCACTCCTCCTCCTCGTGATGACACTACGGATGACACTACGGAGCTGGTGGATGTTAGTGACTATAACTATAAACTACAACTTAGGCCTCAATAAATGATAAGTTTAGCAATCTGTCTACAATTGTGTCCCAAATTTGGGCCCATTGTTGGGACTCCAGTGATCCACCAAGATCTTTTTCCCATAGGGAGATGTAAGGCCAGGGGCATGATAGAGCACCCTCTAAGAAAGATTTATAGATTGAAGACATTATACCTTTAGAGAGAGAATCTCTGATAAGAGGTCTTCTATACTGTCCAAAAAAAGTGGATGTGAGGCATTGACCATCAGTCAGGAATCATTGATCGGGCTTGGTGACTAAACTTTGGCAGCTTTACTACAAAGAGTGGTCCCTCCATAAATGATGGAAGAGCTCAACATGAAAGAGGACCGGGGTGGGTGAGTCTGCAGGGGGCAGTACTGGAGGAGTGGTTAACATAACAGCCCAATATGGGTTTTTTTAACAGCTGCCGGGGGCCACATTTTGCCACTTTTTTTTTCTCAAGCTGGAATTGGGTTTTAAAAGTGGGATCCAGGCAAATTGTACAATCCACAGTTCAAATGAATATTTGTAAACCAGTTTACATCCAAACAGTTCATAATTCTGTTCAGGCAGTACTGTGATTATAGCACCAAAGCACACTGAACATGCAGGGGACACCACTATTTCCCAGTTTTGCAGCTGCCTGTCACCTCTCCACCCCCTACTTTATTGGGCAACAATTTAACATTGTAACCTCAATACCATGACCTAGTAGATCATACAGGAAACTGTAAAGTTAAATCAGGAAAGCAGGAAGTTATTTTCTTGGCTGGCATTGTGGCTGAGGATATGCAAATCACCACACTAGCCGAACAGCAGAAAATATTTTGGCAGCTAAAACAGTATATATACTCAGGCCGCGTACACACGGGCGGACTGTTCGCTCAACTTTGTCCGCTGAACAGTGTTTCAGCGGACAGTCCGCTCGTGTGTGGGGCTTCAGCGGACAGTTTCAGCGGACAGTTTGACGAACAAAGTTTTTCGGAAATTCCGAAAAACTGTCCGCTGAAACTTGGTTTGAGCGGACAGTCCGCCCGTGTGTAGGCCACTTTCGAAATGAGCAAACTGTTCCCGCTCGGAGGAAAGTCTGCTCATTTCGAGCGCGTCTCCAGGTAGACGGGGCCCGCGAGGGAGACGTCGCGGGCCCCGCCGCCTGGTATGGACTTAAAGGGGAACCCCAACGCCGAAAAAAAATCGGCGCGGGGGTCCCCCCCAAAGTCCACAACAGACCCTTGTCCGAGCACGCTACCCGGCCGGCCAGGAAAGGGGGGCGAGCGAGCGCGCCCCCCCTACCGAGCCGTACCAGGCCGCGTGCCCTCAACATGGGGGTGCCTTGGGGAAGGGGGGGCCGCGCGGCCCCCCCCACCCCAAAGCACCTTGTCCCCATGTTGATGAGGACAAGGGCCTCTTCCCGACAACCCTGGCCGTTGGTTGTCGGGGTCTGCGGGCGGGGGGCTTATCGGAATCCGGGAGCCCCCTTTAATAAGGGGGCCCCCGGATACCGGCCCCCCACCCTATGTGAATGAGTATGGGGTACAATGTACCCCTACCCATTCACCTGTAAAATAAAAGTACCCAAAAAAAAACACAACACACGAGATAAAATATTTTATTGCACAGCTCCGGGGGTCTTCCGTCTTCGGGGGTCTTCTCGCCGGACTCCTCTGCTATCTTCTTGTAGCTCTTTTGCTAGCGGAGGAGTCCGGCTTTCTTCCTCCCCGCCGCCGGCCTCTTCTCCCGACTTCGGGGGTCTTGTCCCCCTCTTCGGTTCTTCTGCCGGGCCACCGCGCCTTCTTATAGCTCTTTTGCAGGCGGTGGCCCGGTCTCCTGTCGCCGCCGCCTTCCGTTCTTCTGCCGGGCCACCGCGCCTTCTTATAGCTCTTTTTAGAGGCGGTGGCCCGGTCTTCTGTCGCCGCTGTCGCCTTCCGGTCGCCTTCCGTTCTTCTTCTTGTTCTTCTTCTTCTTCTCCAGGAGATGTTGACACGTCGCTCTCTCCGGCCGGAATGCCAGAGCCGCGCTGCGCGGCCACTTATATAGTGACAATGGGGCGGTGTCACATGGTATATGTCACATGGGTTGGTCACATGGGTTGATGTCACATGGGGACTATGACATCGTAAGGGGGCGGGGTCACCATGTGACCAAGCCATGTGACATATACCATGTGACACCGCCCCATTGTCACTATATAAGTGGCCGCGCAGCGCGGCTCTGGCATTCCGGCCGGAGAGAGCGACGTGTCAACATCTCCTGGAGAAGAAGAAGAAGAACAAGAAGAAGAACGGAAGGCGACCGGAAGGTGACAGCGGCGACAGAAGACCGGGCCACCGCCTCTAAAAGAGCTATAAGAAGACGCGGTGGCCCGGCAGAAGAACGGAAGGCGGCGGCGACAGGAGACCGGGCCACCGCCTGCAAAAGAGCTATAAGAAGGCGCGGTGGCCCGGCAGAAGAACCGAAGAGGGGGACAAGACCCCCGAAGTCGGGAGAAGAGGCCGGCGGCGGGGAGGAAGAAAGCTGGACTCCTCCGCTAGCAAAAGAGCTACAAGAAGATAGCAGAGGAGTCCGGCGAGAAGACCCCCGAAGACGGAAGACCCCCGGAGCTGTGCAATAAAATATTTTATCTCGTGTGTTGTGTTTTTTTTTGGGTACTTTTATTTTACAGGTGAATGGGTAGGGGTACATTGTACCCCATACTCATTCACATAGGGTGGGGGGCCGGTATCCGGGGGCCCCCTTATTAAAGGGGGCTCCCGGATTCCGATAAGCCCCCCGCCCGCAGACCCCGACAACCAACGGCCAGGGTTGTCGGGAAGAGGCCCTTGTCCTCATCAACATGGGGACAAGGTGCTTTGGGGTGGGGGGGGCCGCGCGGCCCCCCCTTCCCCAAGGCACCCCCCATGTTGAGGGCACGCGTCCTGGTACGGCTCGGGAGGGGGGCGCGCTCGCTCTCCCCCCTTTCCTGGCCGGCCGGGTAGCGTGCTCGGACAAGGGTCTGTTGTGGACTTTGGGGGGACCCCCACGCCGATTTTTTTCGGCGTTGGGGTTCCCCTTTAAGTACATTCCAGGCGGCGGAGCCCGCGACGTCTCCGTCGCGGGCCCCGCCTACCTGCACACGCGCTCGAAATGAGCGGACTGTTGCCTCGTGTGTGGGCGAGTCCGTTCATTTCAAAAGTTGCGCGGACTTAGTACGACGAACAAAGTTTGCCGTATTTGTCCGCTCAAAAAGTGCCGTGTGTGGGCGTGTTCGTTCATTCAAAAGTTTGAGCGGACTGTTTGACGAACTTAGTTTCGGCAGACAGTCCCCGCGTGTGTACGCGGCCTTATACTTATTTGAGCTGTTTATCTGGAGTTGTGGACTCCTGATCAAAAATAACTCTTCCATCAGGAAGTTTGTGAAAAAAAATGTAATCTTCGTATTTCATGTAATGCTTGGCATATCGGAGGGCTGTGGATTCCAAAAAGTAAAAAAACAATGTGTGGGTTATCTGGCTTACTCCAATCCATTTATAACTGATATCAGTTTTGGAAGGACTATAACATCAAGTGCTATATACAGTAAGTACCTGACCTTGCTTAAACTGTGTCTAAGGTGACAACATGGCCGACTCACAGGCATCTTGTAGTGTCTGCACTCTGCAGTTACCTGTGTTTGTCTTCAAATCATTCCCTGTGGATTCTTCAGTATGAGGCCGCGTACACACGCGGGGACTGTTCGGCCAACTTTGTCCGCTGAACAGTGTTTCGGCGGACAGTCCGCTGAACAAGGTTTTTCGGAATTTCCGAAAAACTGTCCGCTGAAACTTTGTTTCAGCGAACAGTTCCCTCGTGTGTAGGCTTGTTCGACAAACTAAGTTCCGCGCATGCTCAGAAAGGATTTACACGCCGAAAGTTATAATGCAGTGTATAGGACGTCGTATTTTTCGTCCCGTCGTACGTGCCGTTCACGTCATCGCGCACGGTTTCAGCAAACTGTTCGTTCATCGTGTGTGGCCATGTCCGTCCATGCTAATTTTGAGCGGACTGTTTGCCGAAACTGTTTGACGGACAAAGTTGGGCGAACAGTCCCCGCGTGTGTACGCGGCCTTAGAGTTACCAACCTCTCGCAGTGAAACGTACTGGCACAACACAAAAAAATTTACTGACAGAGCCAAATTTGTACTGAAATTTAAAAAAAAATTGCCAAAATAACAGTTTTCGGTTCAAATATCATTATTTGAGCTACAAACATGTTTCTAGTGTGATTAGCAATGTGCTTAAGGTATAGCAAAAGGCAGAACAGTTTCCCTTTACATCAGAGTCTGCAGGGTTCCCCTTTACAGTGCAAGGGGGATCTCTGAGGACCCTAATATAAAAAAAAAAAAAACACTGTGGACTGTGATGTAAAGGAGAACGTTGAAGACTCTGCTGTAAGGGAAATGCTGCTGACTCTGATGAAAAGGGGAACCATCTTCTGCAGAGTGAAAACACTAAGGCCGGGTTCAGCAACCCAGCAATCGCAATCTACCAGTTGACTGCTGTAAGGTGACTGGTAGATCACAATCTCTTCCCTGCCTTACTGACCCGCTACTGGCAGAGCGGTGCAGAAAAGTGGCAAGCTGCTGGGAGTGGGAACTTGTAAACAGCCGGCAAAAGCTTTCCCTGCCCCCACAGCAAGCCCTTTGCTTACACGCAGCTGTGGGACTGGGAAAGCCTCTGCTGCATATACAGTGAGCGGGTTCGAGCTGCGGGGCGGGAAAAACCTATGCCGCCTATACAGTGGTAGAGTGCAAGCTGCAAGGCAAGGAAAGGCTCTGCCGCTTATGAGATGATCCCCTTCGGCCCTCCTCTTCAGTCCAACATGTGGGCTGGCTTGGGTCAGCACAAGAAGAGTTATATCTGCCACAGTAGCATGCACTGCTCTGCATGAGGTAACAATCTTGTGCCATCCTGAGCCCCCAGTAGTGTGCCCTCTTAAATTCTCAGTAGTGTGCACAAGTGGTGTGCCCCCTGATACTCCTAGAGGCATGCCCCTCTGAGGCCTCCAGTGTTGTCCCCCCCAACGCTCCCCAGTGGTGTGCCCTCTTGATCCCCCCCAGTGGTGTGCCCCCCTCATACCACTGGTGGCATGCCCCTCTGAGGCCCCCAGTGGTGTTCCCCCCAACGCCCCTAGTAGTGTGCTCTCTTGATAACCTCAGTGATGTAAGGCCCCCCTGAGGCCTGCGGTGACATGCCCCACTGAGGCCCCCAGTGGTGCCCCCCCTGATTCCCTCATACTGTGCCCTCCTGACCTTCCTGTACCATGCCTTCCTGAGCCCCCTGTACCGTGTCCTCCTGAATCCCCTATTCCATGCCTTCCTGAGCCCCCTGTACTGTGCCCTCCTGACTTTCCCATATCAGGCTATCTTGAACCCCATTTATCATGCCTTCATGAGCCCCCCCTACATTGATCTGCTAACCCCCTGCCCTGCTCACCCACATCCTCTACCCTACCTACTACTGACCTCTGTACACTGACCTACCTACTACTGACCTCTGTAAACCAACCTACTGTTGCGCACCAAGCTACTAGTGACCCCAGCAGGCCCGGACTGGGACAAAAAAATAGGCCCAGGCATTTTAGACTGAGCAGCCAACCTTTCCGGGGATGGGGTGGGGGGGGGGGGTTCGGTAGACATTAGCGGGGGTGGCTGTAATATGCAGGGACACAGTGATATAAAGGGAACTGCACTAAAAAGGGGCACTGCAATGATTACAGTGCCCCTTTACAGGGCAGTCCCCTTTATATTACAGTGTCCTAGTCCTATTGTGGCCATACAATGCCAGTACTGTCTGTCTCCTATTGTGTCCATGGCCCAGTGACACTGACCTGCTCTCTGGCAGTGCGGTAGAGCATGGCTCTCTCTCTCTCTGTTTGTGCAGGTACAGTGTGGCTCTCTCTCTGGTGGTGTGGTACAGCGTGGCTCCCTCTGGTGGCACAGGTACAGGGTGGCTCCCTCTGGTGGTGCGGGTACAGGGTGGCTCTCTCTGCTGGTGCGGGTACAGCGTGGCTCTCTCTGCTGGTGCGGTGCAGCGTGGCTCTCTCGGGCGGTGCAGCGTGGCTACCTGGTGGTGCGGTGCAGCATGGCTCTCTCTAGTGGTGCGGGTAAAGCGTGGCTCTCTCTAGTGGTGTGGGTACAGCGTGGCTCTCTCTAGTTACGCGGGTACAGCGTGGCTCTCTATAGTGGTGCGGGTACAGCGTGGCTCTCTATGGTGGTGCGGTGCAGCGTGACTCTGGTGGTGCGGGTACAGCATGGCTCTCTCTGGTGGTGCGGGTACAGCGTGGCTCTCTCTGGTGGTGTGGGCACAGCGTGGCTCTCGTGGCTCTCCGATGGTGCAAGTACAGCATGCCTCTCTCTGGTAGTGCGGGTACAGCGTGGCTCTCTCTGGTGGTGTGGGTACAGTGTGGCTCTCTCTGGTGGTGTGGGTACAGCGTAGCTCTCTCTGGTGGTCCTGGGGCTATTAGTTCCCCCAGCACAGTCCTCTCTTTCGTTTTCCATGTCTCCTGTAGTAGCTGCTACAAGCACTCCTCAGCTTGTTTCAGGGTTTTCTCTTTCACCCCAGCAGAGTGCATGCTGGGGACTGTAGTCTGCTCCCTGCTGAGACCAATGATGCCACCTATCTCTGGGACTACATTTCCCATGATGCCCCTCTAGTTTCTTCTGATTGGCCCTCTGTTTTGGCCAATGGGGAGGGAAAACGAACATACAGGAATGCCTTCTCTTCCCCTGCTGCCGACGTGAGAAGGGGAGGGGGAGCGAGGGGGGAATAGTGACAGCAGCCTGCAGCTCTCCCCACCGTGCAGACACCCATGGCTGGAGGAGGAGAGCAGAACTGTCAGCGCGGCTTTGAGGCTGAGCTGTGTGTGAGAGAGACACACAGCACAGCCCATGCAGCCGCCAGTTCCGCATGACACAGGCACGGCCGCATGACGGTAGGCGAGCGGCGGCCGTGGCCTGTGTTACCCATGATCAGGCTGCGGTCGCCGCTTACTTCCCGCTGTGCGGCCTGATCATCAACAGGCCATGGGTGGCCCCGGCCCACCGGGCAAATGCCCAGTCTGCCCTATGGCCAGTCTGGGTCTGGACCCCAGTACACTGCCTTACCTACTACTGACCTGCCCTACCTACTACAGATGGAGCTTGGAACTCAATCACGTCACTTCCGATACTTCCGTTTTTCTGTATCTCATGTCATTCACTTATCTGCACAGAAGCTGTGAGTCACCTTGGAAACCTGCACAAGTCACTTTGGAAAGTCACGCTTAAAGACATTATTTGCACAAATCACTTTGGATAATTACTAAAGGACATTATATATGAATTGTGTGCTGCCATTATACACATTTTAAATATCACAATTTTCTCATTAGCATTTACAATTGTGTTTTTATGTATTGATGTAAGTTTTTTGGTATATAGGATTGGTTAAAAAATATGTTGATAGTAAGTTGCAGGTCGATGCACTTTATTATTCATCAGGATTGATTTGACTGCATACAGTAATTACACTGTCAGGTTTTCTGGCAGCGCCACTCACTTCTTCACACCTTAAAATTACACTGACCTACTGTTGCGTACCAACCTACTAGTGACCCCTGTACACTGCCCTACCTACTACTGACCTCTGTACACTGCCCTACCTAATAATTACCCCTGTACACTGCCTTACCTACTACTGACCTCTGTACACTGCCCTACCTAATACTTACCCCTGTACACTGCCCTACCTACTACTGACCTCTGTACACTGACCTACTGTTGCGAGCCAACCTACTAGTGACCTCTGTACACTGCCCTACCTACTACTGACCCCTGTACACTGCCCTACCTCAGGGCCGTCTTTAATATTGATTGGACCCCGGGCAAAACATTTTTTGGGGGCCCCCTCCCATGCAATTTCACTCTCCACCTGCTCTGAGACATACAATAAATAGAAGCTGGACTTAAAATCAGTTTACTGTATCAGGTCAAGCAGCAATTGTGATTGGTTGCCAGAGGTTACAGCATATCATTACTGCTTACTGACTGGTTGCTAGAAGTTACAGCACACATTACGGCTCACTGATTAGTTGCTAGAGGTTACAGCAAATTATTTCTGCTTGTTAATTAGTTGCTAGAGATTACTGTACAGTAATACTGCTCACTGATTGTTAGAGGTTACAGCACATCATCTTCTCACTGCAGGGGAGCATGATATACATATGAATGCCACATTTATTTACATATCAATGCAGATGGCCACAGCTATTTGCTTAGTAGTGCCGCTGCTATTTACACATGAATGCCAGTTATTTACATGTAAACACAAGGTCCGCAGGTGAGTCATCTGTACACAACAACAGGGCTAAAACTTGAAGGGACAAGGAAATTTAAACCAGGATAGTTGGCAAGTATGAGGCAGCTGCTTTGGGCCCCACAACAATAACAGGGCCCAGGGCAGCTGCCCCTTTTGCCCTGCCTTAAAGACGGCCCTTCCCTACCTACTACTGACCTACCTACTACTTACACTGACCTACCTACTACTTACATTAGCCAGAACTCAGAACAGAAAGCCAGGCCTAAAACTAATCAAGCAATTCAGCCTGCAGTACCAGACCTTCTGCCTTCATGATGGACTCATAAGCCTTGAGGGATTACCTATTACTATTACTATTACCTATTATTACTCTCCAGACATTTTTCACAAAAATTGTGAATGAAAGTGATTATTATAATTATTATAATTTCTCCACGCTGTCCTTGTGCTTACTTTTAGTTAACTTGCTAGTTTCTTAAAAAAAAAAAAAAAAAAAAAAGGCCCCACACCCCCAGAGGCCTTTGATCTCTTTCTTGTTGTCCAGGTAGATCTCCACCTCTCAAAGGTTGCCTACCCCTGCACTAAAGTAAGGGGGGTTACTGAAATAAGGGGGGTGCTTTATATCAGTGACCTCCCTTACCTTAGTGTATTCACTTCCCCCGTACACAAGTGACTGCTTGGAAGGTTAGACTTGAATCTTCTGATACTTAAAATTGTGTATAATTTTCTTCCGGAAAATAAGCTTTTTGAAAAAGGAACTGCCTGTGTGTTCTTTTGCCATCCCGTGTGACAGAGGTAACAGCCACTACTAGGATGATGTCAGAACAAAGTTGGCTGTGTCCTACTGGAGAAATAAGCAGATGAAGCTAAAATCAGGCGTGTTAGGACCCTAGTCCAAACCCACATGAGCTGTCCCACCAGGAATCTGTCATCTGAGCTCTGCCAATCATAAGCAACCCAGGCAATCCCTGCTCTGCTGCCACACATATCCAAGGATGATGTATATGTGTGGCTGACGGGCGGGTAGCTCAGGCGGGTTTGGACTAGGATCCGAACACTACTGAGCTCATCCATAATGAAAATATGCATGGTCATGAATTGCACTGGGATCTCCAAGAGAGGCAATAAATACCTGTAAGTGGTATACCTGGCCATTACAACAAAATGCATGCCTGTAACATTAAAAAATATATGTGCTGTTAGGTCCACTTTAAATTGGGAGTCATAAAATTGGCTGATTAGAATTACAAAAAAGTTGGCAGGTAAAATGGTTCTCATGCATGCATTAAGCTGCATTGTGGGAAATTCTCCTTTTACAAACAGTAGAAGCAGATTCTTATCTCAGTGAGAAAAGGAGTCAGCTTGGCAGGTAAACTGCAGACAGACAGAAAGTGCCGGAGAGCGCTCCTAAAAACGAACAGACTCCATCCGGAACCATCTCTAAGAGCATCTCAAAATCAGCAAACTGTGAATTTATGAAATAATCGTTATGCACCTTCAATCTGACATACAATGTCTGCGAGAAAACGCTACTGTGTTTGAACAAGATGTTCTATAGAAACTGAATTATTCATGCCTAAAATTGCACAGGCTCACAACACCTGTTTTCAATCATGTAAAATGTAAAATCACTCATTACCCTACAAGAGGCTCTACATCTCCAGCAATCAAATGACATTGAAACAGCAGAACAGGTGCCTGGCAGGTGGATGTCGACAGATGTCCGGGTCTCGCATGCCTTAGATGTACAGGTGCGCCGATGCTGCTTTCAACCATATAATTACTATTTAAGTGTGCAATATGTATTCCATATGCAGTTTACATTTCACTTTACTGGTTTGCTTCCTCCGATGTACATCTGTGTGATTCCTGGCCATACATCAGCCAAAGAGAAGGCTCAGGTTTTGCCGACATCCAGAACTTGCTAAATGTTGCATTTTCGAGTATAACGAGGCGATTGCTCTATCGCTGAGTGTTTTTTGTTCTGTTGCTTGCAAACTAAAAGGCAGTACCGTGGTTATTTAAATAGCAACTCCTTCTGGCAATATATAATGTTATGTATGTATTCAAAAGTCATCAAATCTTTTATTTTTTTTTGTCTGGTTTAATTACCTAAAATTTGTTTTAATTTTCTGTGGATACACTGAAAGCTGAAATATTGTTTGTAGTGTATAGCATCATGGAAAAACAAAAACAAAACAAAGGTCCTCCATGAAAAGTCCAGTTTATATATAGGTGGAGTGCACCATCCTTAGCCCTTGTACACATGGTCGGAGAATCCGTCGGAATGTGTCCTATCGGACCGTTTTGTCGGATAATCCGACTGTGTGTGGTATGCATCGGACTGTTTCTGTCGGAATATCCGTCGGACCAAATTTTCCAACTTGCTGGAAATATTTTCCGACAAACTGGTCCGATCGGACCAAGTGCCACGCATGCTCAGATCAAATTCCTACATCAAAGCTATTGGCTACTAGCCTGAACGTAGTCCCATCATAACGAAATTACGTCATCACGTTCTGAACGATCTGATTTTCCAACAACTTTGTCCGACCGTGTGTATGCAACAGTTTCGGACAATATCCGTCGGACAAAATCCGACGGACAAAATCTGACGGACAAAATCTGACGGATTTGGTTGTCGGAATCTCCGACCGTGTATACAAGGGCTTAAACTCAACCAGTTGTCAAGTAAAGCTGGCCACACAATTGTTGAATGAACGTTTATATGGAAATTCTTTGCACGTTTGACAACTGGACAAATGTTGATCTGAAGAACTTAAAAAATGTGTTTGTTTTTACCATTTGATCTTGTAATGAATGGACTTCACCAAACAAAAACCACATACACTGTTGGAAATTTGTTCGAGAAAATTTTCCATCCTGCTTCCAATCTTCTCTTGACTACAGTCAAAAGTGAATGTTGATTTTTCTCCCACTAATGATTAGAAAATTGAACAAATGTTCTTAAAGTGTTAAAAATGCTACCAGGGTATGGCCAGCTTTAGTTTGTATTGGTATCAGCACATTCAATACATTTCAATTGATTGCAAGTCATTTTTTAGATAAAACCAATAGTCACACAACTACACATTTCGACCCACATTGGATTTTGGTCACATGTATAGCATTGCTTCCCATTTAGAGATCATCACTAGAAGCTTTAAACTCCTCCTGGCAAACATACAGTATAATGCTAAGTATTCAGTCAAAAGCCATATTTTTTTCAGTTTGGCTGGTTTGATAATTCAAAATGTGTCTTCATTCTGTGAGGATACACTGAAAGCTGACATTTTGTTCATAGTATAGCATTGCTGAAAACAATAGAGGCCTGCTCTGAAATGTCCAGTTTATATAGAGCCGAAGTGCTCTATTCTGGAGCTCAATGAATGAGTTGGCAACTTTGTATTGGTGACCAACAAACCTGATATTCTGTTAAAACTTTTTTTTTTTTTTTTTCAATTTAAAAGAGTTTATTAAGCCAATAAACAGATACAATAGGAAACAGGGGTTACATCAAATCACAGTATGCAGTAAAATATCCAACAGGTAAACAGTAAATCTGAACTTTTCTTCAAAAGGAAGAAGAAATAAATTTGTCACCTGAGCAGCATATCCGTTACAATAACGGCTTCAAGACGTAATCCAGGCTTATGCACTAACACATTGAAATCGTGCCATTAAAACTAAGTGTACATAAGAATCAGGAGCCAGGTATCTGTAGATCTAGGCAGTAAATGCAAAAGGAGAAGGTAGGTAAAAAGAGACGAAGAAAAGAATAAAGGGAGAAAAGAAAAAGTGGGTATGAACAAAGGTGGAGAAGAGTAAGAGAGAGCAAGGTGACATCGGAGAGCGGTCCCCTCTCAACGGAGGGGGTCCGTCGGCTCCTCCCCACCGGGGCCCCGGAACCTACATTCCTCCTAATATGAGTGCATCACAGTACCTGAAAAGCACCCACGGAGACCAGGTTGTGTGAAATTTGTCAGCCGTTTCAGTGGCAATAGCGAGCGTCTCTTCCATAGTATAAATAAGGTTAACCAGACCTAACCATTCTTTCACTGTCGGTACTAGCTGGGATTTCCAATATTTGGGGATCAGTGATTTCACCGCCATTAGAAGGTGTTTGGTCAGGGACCTTTTATATCGCCCCAGTGAGAGGTCAGAGATGTGAAGTAAGCAACAGGCCAGAGAGAGAATCATCTTGGTTTCTGTCATCTGTCTAACTAGCCCCAACACTTGATCTCAATAGCTAGATACTGTATCTTGGCGCAGTTCCACCAGATATGTAGCATATCCCCCTTAGCCTCACCGCATCTCCAACACAAGTCCGAGGACAGCGGGTACCATCTCTTCACTTTATCCGGAGTGGCATACCAATGTGAGAGAAGCTTATATGAATTCTCCTGCAATCTAGTGCTAATAGAGCACTTATGCGCTAGTATACAAGCGTTTTGCCATTGCATGTCCGTAAACTGTGTTTGGAGAGCCGACTCCCATTGAATCCTGAATCTAGGAACTTCCTGGTTCTCGAGTTCGTGTAAAAATGCGTATAAGACGGAGGTGGTTCTCGCCATCGGTTCGCCCTTGTGACATAAGGTTTCGAAGGTGGTGAGTCCCTTAACATAGTCTGCTTCCTTGTAGGCGTCAGTATGTAATGGCAAGCTTGTCTATAGCTCCAGAAAGATAGCGTTCGGAGTGAGATGTCATCCCGTAAGTCGGTGTACGAACGAGCCTGACCTGCCGATATGAAGTGGGAGGCGAGAATGGGAGAGGAATCTGCAAGTAAGAAGGATCCAGACTCTAGACCCGGAGGAAAGTCTGGATTTTGGGTCAGAGGGGACATAGGGCCTGGTACCGTCGCTATCCGATGTGAGGTAGCAATTTTATGAAGAACTTTCAGAGTGGCCCTGATCGGGGGGGGGGGGGGGGGGGGTTGTGAAAAACCTACTGGACATTTGTTCCAAGGTATCCAAGGTGAGAATTTAAGAGGTGTTAGCAAAAAACTCTCCTCCAGGGAGACCCAATCCTTTCTGTTAGCGTGACAGTGCCAATCGATAATGCGCGCGAGGTGCGTTGCATAATAGTAGAATTTAAAATTGGGGAACCCCAGTCCTCCCTCTGTCTTAGGGCGCATTAGAATGCGTAAACTGATACAGGGGTTCTTATCGGCCCATAGAAATTTCCGCAGAATAGATTGTAGGTGTTTAAAAAAATTAGCTGGAAGTTCAACGGGTAAAGTGTGAAGAAGATACAGTACTCTGGGTAGTGTCACCATTTTAATGATGGCTGCCCTGCCAAACCAGGAAAAGTGCTTGAGGGACCACTCGGTCAAATCCAGTTCTAGCCGGCGTAACAAGGGTACAAAATTTTTGGCGTATATGGATGGCGGGGAGCTGGGGGGTGAGCTGAATCCCCAGGTAAGTCAATGAATCGGTAACCCATTTGAAGGAGCTATTCTGTTGGGCCAAATGAAGCGTGGCTGGGGGCAGCGAAAGGTTCATCGCCTCTGATTTGGTGTAATTAATTTTAAGATTTGATATGTAACCGAAGATAGAAAAGGCCTTAAGTAAATTGGGGATTGAGGTGTGGGGCTGCACCAGGAAGAACAATAAATCATCTGCATATGCAGCTACTTTGTGGGTTTTCGGGCCAATCTGGAAGCCTTCAATGGAGGAGGTGTTGTTGATGGTGCGAATAAAGGGCTCTAGAGATAAAATAAATAGGAGGGGGGACAAAGGACACCCTTGTCTCGTGCCATTGTGGATAAGCACCCGTTCCGACAAGGTACCGTTAATTTTGAGTTGGGCGGTAGGATTCCGATAAAGGGAGGAGATCCAGAAGAACATGTGGGGTCTCAGGCCAATGTGGCTACAGGTATGGAACAAATAGTCCCAAGCAACCCTGTCGAAGGCCTTCTCTGCGTCCGTAGACAGGAGAAGGCCCTCGACGCCGGCGGTGCGACAATGGTGTATTAGATTTAAGGCCTTGGTCACATTGTCCCTGGATTCCCTCCCTGGCATGAACCCCACCTGTTCAGCACCTATCAATTGTGGTAAAAAGACCCGCAGACGATTCGCCACTATCTTCGACATAATTTTCAGATCTAAATTTAAAAGAGAAATGGGGCGGTAGCTAGAGCATGCCGTGGGATCTTTCCCCGGCTTAGGGAGTACTGTAATGTGAGCTCCCAAAAAAGTGTCTGGTAGGTTACGTGGTTCCTTGAGAAAATTAAAAACCTTCAGAAGAGGGTCTAGAAGACTAGAAAAGACTTTGTAGTAGTGGGCCGTGAGCCCATCCGGGCCGGGGCTCTTTCCCGTTTTAAGGTCCTTGACCACTGCCGAGAGCTCCTCGAATGATATAGGGAGTTCTAATGATTCTGCATCTTCTGGAGAAAGCGTCGGCATACCACTCTGTGTCAAATAGTCTCTTATAATGTGGCTCCTATCCCCCTGTCGTCCCTCCGGGGTATGTTGGGGAGGAACGCTATAGAGGCGAGAGTAAAACTTGTGGAAGCTCTCTGCTATTTTGTCAGTTCGGTTTGTCAGAGTGCCATCTGTTGTCTTAATAGCTAAAATGTTATTGGCTAAGGCCGCGTACACACGGGCGGACTATCCGTCCAACTAAGTCCGTCAGACAATCCGACAGACAGTCCGTCCTACTTTTGAATGAACGGACTTGACCACACACGACGAACAGACAGTCCGCTGAAAGCTCGCGCGATGACGTGTACGGCACGTACGACGGGACTAGAAATACGACGTCCAATACACAGCAATGCAACCTTTCGCCGTGTAAATCCTTTCTGAGCATGCGCCATACTTAGTCCGTCGAACTAGCCTACTCACGAGCGGACTGTCCGCTGAAACCAAGTTTGGACGGACAATATTACGGAAATTCCGAAAGACTTAGTCCACCAGACTGCACGCTGAAAAAGTCCGCTGAAGCCCACACACTAGCGGATTGTCCGCTGAAACACGTTTCAGCGGACCAAGTCCGTCAGACAGTCCGCCCGTGTGTACGCGGCCTAAGGAGGCATCTTTCAAAGCCCTGGCCAGCAATTTCCCCCCCTTGTCGCCCTTTCATAGTAAATTCTCTTTTTTAAGAAGAGGGTGCATTTGCTCTTTGTCTCTAACAGATCCCTGAGCTCCTGGCGTGTTTGTAAGAGTTCCTGTACCTGTAGGGAGTCTAAAGCCGCCTTGTGTCGGGATTCAAGGAGCGCTACTTTATTCGTTAGCATTTTAAGCTGTTGGGCGGCTAGCTTTTTACGGGCTGTCCCCCGGCTCGAATGAACTCCCCCCGCATAACAAATTTATGGGCTTCCCAAATAGTTAAGGGAGAGAGGTCTTCGGAAGCATTGTCAACGAAATAGTGTCTCAAGGCGTCAGTCAATTTGGGGAGTAGTTCTGGGTCCGTCAGCAAAGCCGAATTCAACCTCCACAAGCATGTCTTGGGTCTGTCCCCTGGATGGTCAAGGGAAAGGGAAATGGGTGCATGGTCCGAGAGGGTTTGTATGCCTATCTGGGCTGCCTTCAAACTCTGCAGATCTCTTTGAGTGACAAAAATATAATCAATACGTGAGTATTTGTCATGGGGAGCTGAATAGCAGGTAAAATCTCTGCCAAGGGGGTTTAACGTGCGCCATGAGTCTATTAAGGTTAAGAAGTGCAAGAGATTTTTGATGTAATTCAAAGTGCTATAGGCTATGCTTGATCTGCCGGAGGAGGTATCCTGGGCTGGGTTGAGGGGGAGATTAAAGTCACCTCCCAGCAGGATACAGCCCGTGGCAAAACCCTTCAGCTCTTCAATCAGGTGTCTGCAAAAAGATTTGTGTGCACTATTGGGAAAATAGACATTAGCTAATGTCAGCGGGATGTTGCCCCATGTCCCCTTGACAAATAAGTATCTGCCTTCAGGGTCTGCCAGTTGCTGGGTGACCTCAAACCCTGCTGCCTTATGAATTAAAATAGAGACTCCCTTAGTCTTTGCCCGGGGACTCGTAGCATAAAATGCCCGAGGGTAGTTTTTGTGCCAAAGTTTGGGGTGTGCGTTACTTAGAAAATGTGTCTCCTGAAGATAGACAAATAAGGGTCCTACCTTATTCAGTTCCCTGAGAACCGAGGTACGCTTCTCCGGAATATTCAAACCACGGACATTGTGGGAGGCCAATGTTGGTCTAGGGCCCAACGATGCGTAAGCCATAAGGTCCCGTGAGCCCGCTCTCCGCGATCACCCGCTCTGTAGAAAAGAAAGAGAGAGAAGAATGGAAAAGAGAAGGGGCAGAGCCCCAAAGAAAAGTGAAAGGAAAAGAAGGCTAGAGACAGCAGAGAGAGAAGGAAAACCCACTGCAGGGGGAATATCACAAAGTGGCCAGATTCGGCCTGCGCACACTGAGGCTGCAGGCAAAAACAATGTGCGGACAATACACAGGGTGTCACAGGTAACACCCTGCTGACCGCTTGTGGGGTACGTGGGAGGAACTCCACAAGGGGAATGTATATTCAGAACAAACAGAACAGAAAATTCCCTGAAGAAAACTGAAATTTGAGGTAACAATATAACAGGTATTTAAGCAACCAATACGGAGACCCGGTGCCCTACGTTGCATTGACCAAGTGTGCGAAGTAAACTTCGGCAAAAAAAAAAAAAAGAGGGGGGGGGAGGGGTGGAAAGGCAACCAATGTCATGGGCTAATAAAATCCTGCATCGTGTTGGCAGCTTGATCCAAAAAGGGGTCCACTAGGGCCAATGTCTTCGAGCCAGGCACATAAGTAACAGGGGGACAACAAGTGTCTTCTCCCCAGGGCAAGTGTACATAACAGTTGTTCAGCCCCATGAGGAAGCACTATCCAGGGGGGAGGGGGGGTAGGTAGGAAGAAACGGTATTCAGGGTGGGGTCCCCAAGCACTTGCAGAGATGTACAAAAAGGGGTCAAAATGTTTTCCACTGTACAGCCAGCTTATCTTTCAGGTGCGGTCGCGGTTCCTGGAATGCCTGGAGGATTGAGGTGCACGAGATCCCTCCATGGTGGAGCGCTGCCCGACTTTGCTCTTCTTCTCCTCAGCGGTTTAACCGGTGAGGACAAAGGGGTGCCAGGGGGGCTGAGCTCGGGTTGGGGGAGCTTGAACTCAACATACCATTCCGGTAAGTCCACACAAGGGATGTTAAGACCAGCACAAAAATCAGGGAGATCTTCTGGCAACCGCAGCAAAAACTGTCTCCCATCCAGTGTGGCTTGTAGGGCAAAGGGAAAGCGCCATTTATAAACAATGCCTTTCTCTCTAAGTGCTTCCAGCAATGGTCACAATGCCCTTCTGTTTTGCAAGGTTATGGGAGACAAATCTTGGAACAGAAATATCTGCATCGTTAAACATAATCTGGTCGTTTTTCCTGGCCTGGCTTAGGATTTCCTCCTTCAGCTGAAAGCTCTGGAGGCAGCAAATAACATCCCGGGGAGGTGCTGAGTCCAGTGGCCTAGCTCTCAATGCCCTGTGTGCTCTTACAAAGTCAATGGGAGAGTCTACAGGGTTCTCCAGCAAATTGTTAAAAACTGACCGCAAAGCTGGGGTGATCTGATCAGGGCTCACAGTCTCTGGGATCCCCCTCACCCTGATATTATACCTCCTCCCTCTATTATCGAGGTCTTCCAAGTGCCTATTAATATTGATTAAATGCACCGTGTGGGAGGTAGCTGTGGCCTCCAGTCTGCGTACAGTCCTGTCCCTCTTGCTCTCTGCCCTCTGTAAGGTGGACATCTTCTCAGTCAGTGACAGTAAGTCAGCCTTAAGGTCAGTGATTGCTGAGAAAAGCGTGTTCTTAATGTCCGATGCAATAGATGTCATATCTCCCAGCGTGAGCGGATGATTGGGGTTCCCCAGCCCGCTTACCGGGTCCTCGGCCATAGATAGGGAGCCGTCACTGAGTTCGTCTTCCTCGCCTCGTGTCAGCGCCATCTTGGAGGGGGTGCTGCCGCTCGCTCGGGCCTGTGAGGGGAAGATGTCCTGGATGCTACGAGTGTGAGGGGTCCCGGACTGACGGCGTGCTCTCGGCCCGGTGTGGTGGCAGGCTGATTTGTGCATGATGCGGCGTGAAATCAGCCGAAGGGAGAGCTATTGGGCTGCGGGTCTCCTGGAGCTCCTGTCTCAAGTGGCCATTCCCGTTGCGCGCCAAGCCACGCCTCCATCCTGTTAAAACTTTAATTAATTGATCTTATCTATGAATGGTTTGTAACCGTCACATAGCTAAACATTTTGACCCACTCTGGAATTTGGTCACGTCTACACCATTGCATTCTTTCAAAAGTCATCAAATCTTTTTTCAGTTTGGCTGGTTTCATTACCTGACTTCTGTCTTCATTTTGTGTGAATAAACTGAAAGTTGAAATTATGTATGTAGTTAAAAACATTAGTGAAAACAACAGAGGCCCTCCATGAAAAGTCCAGTTAAAACATAGCTGGAATGCACCAGCCTCCCGTCCATTTCCCACCTGCCTGGCTGCATATATGCTGTGTGTTCCCTCTTCTGGGGGCTAATTTGCAATGTTCCATCTTCTTCCTTATCAGAGCATTAAGATTTCCTCAGTGTCATAAGAAGCCCTTCCCAGTACCTGTGTGCACCTTGTGACCGTGCTTTACTCTATGCTGGTCTCACTGGTTGCTCACTGCTGTTTCCATCTGGGGGCCTCTGGCTGTGTCAATCGGATCGTTGTTGGGACATGGCTGTCTGTTTTTTACAAAATCACTCTATGGCTGTGACAGGTACTTGCATTTATTTTGGCAACATATAGGAACAAAATTGCTCTACACATCCCCGAAGAAGGAGTTTCCTGAAACGTGGCGGGTGTGGTCCATGCAACTTGCCATGGTGACCCTATCACGGTAGTTCCTGGACTTCTCGACTCGAACAGCCAATGTTCGAGTCGAACTCATGTTCAGCCTGAACATGAAGCTCATCCCTATTCTCCACTCTACTGTTTTTTTGGGATGTAGGCCCAGCCCATTGGTCAGCCATACCATCCTTTTCCTCTTTGAATGCACCAGTCTTGAGCTTAATGAGTTTGCAAGTGATTTTGTAAATCTGATCAGCTCATTTGATACACTTTAATATATTGGTCCTATGTAAAAATGTGTTGTAATAGTCACACAGCTACACATTTCGATCCGCACTGAGTCTTGGTCATGTTTATAGCATTGGTTCCTATTTAGAGATATTCCCTAGAAGCTTTAAGCGATGTTCCAGCCAAAATGTTTTTTTAAAAGTCAGCAGCTGCAAACACTGTAGATGCTGACTTTTAATAAGGACACTTTCCTGTCCAGGGATCCCATGATGTTGGCCCCCCCGAGGCCGTTCTATTCATCGGATAGGGTGGAGGCGCCACCATTCCAACTAAGGGAAAGTTTTTTGAAACTATTGATGCCCCCCGCTGAGAGGACCGCCTGTGGAAGGGAATTCCACATCCTTGCCGCTCTTACAGCAAAGAACCCTCTACATAGTTTAAGTTTAAACCTCTTTTCTTCTTATTTTAATGAGTGGCCGCATGTCTTGTTAAACTATCTTCTGCGAAAAAGTTTTATCCCTATTGTGGGGTCACCAGTACGGTATTTATAAATTGAAATAATATCCCCTCTCAAGAGTCTCTTCTCCATAGAGAATAAGTTCAGTGCTCACAACCTTTCCTCATAACTATAATCCTCCACACCCTTTATTAGCTTAGTTGCCCTTCTTTGTACTCGCTCCATTTCCAGTACATCCTTCCTAAAGGACTGGTGCCCAGAACTGGACAGCATACTCTAGGTGCGGGTCTTGTAGGGCGGGAGAATTATTGTTTCTTGATCATACATCACGGGACACAGGAGCTCATTACATAGTGGGTTATATAGGTGCCTCTGGTGATTGGACACTGGTTAACCCCAATTAAGGAGAATTTCTCCCCTATATAACCCCTCCCATATGAGAGGCACCTCAGTTTTTTCGCCAGTGTCTATGGTGGTTGGTCACGTAAAACTTTAGCTCTGTGCAGGTCCCGATATTTGACTCCCAAGATGGTATGGTACCCAGGCCTCGTCAACCGAAGAAACGAGGTTTGGCCTGTAAGTCCTCTCCTGTTGGAAGACTGGGCTCTGGGAAAACCAGACTTGGTGTACTGTTTACACAGAGCGCACGAAAGTTTCTGGCAGAGTCTTTTACATGGTCCAGGTAGGAGGCTCTTCGGAGAAAGAGCCCCAGATAAACCTGAAGGTTGGCTAACACTGCCCGCCGTGATGGGTGAAGGCTGGAATTTGTTTGTTTCAGCAATTCCTGCTGCGAGGACAGGTAAGGGAAGTTAATCCTATATATATAATTATATGATGGATTTCTTCATTTTGAGTAGTTGTATGTCTTACCTGGTTTCCACCACTAGAGGGAGTAAGAGCAGCCTGATGCATACTTACATGCCTTTCAGTACACACGCTCAGTGAAGCCTGGTTCTCCAGCTGTCTCACGTCTCCACTGCAGTCCCTGCCACAAATAGAGGTAACACAGGGGTCCCATGTAGTCTGGGGGTCCCACGCAGCTCCGATGGAGTTTCTCCTTGCCCCCTGGATCCCACGGTCCTCGTGCATGCACGCCGGGCGTGCTCCCGGCCTAATGGAGGAGGGGGGAGTGTGGTTGTGAGCCGTGCACGTGAGTGTGCACCGCGCCGCACGGCGCAGGCGCCAGGCGGCAGTTTTTAAAAAGCCCAGAGCGTCAGGGGGCTGTAAGTGGAGACACAGGAGCTGTGGGCAGTAAGCATCCCAGGGGATTGGATCCAGGCAAACCTTAGACACCTACTCAGCATCAGGTTGTGCAGTTTAAGCATATTAAGCATATATATTTATTGTGAGACTTTAAGCACAACAGTGATTGCACTTTGTACTATTACCTCTGCTTTGTAGAGGTCTCAGGGGGAGGTAACAAGAGCACTGGTAAATCACCATCTAGGTCCAGGGGTTCTAAAAGTGCTTGTAAGTTACCATCCCCCCCTGCAAGACTGGAGCCAGCCTCTCAGGACGAGTCAGTGCCCCTGTCAGGTTTTGCAGCCTCTCCTAATGTGTCAGCCCCGGTATTTGTCACTGAGGATTCCCTTAGGGCTACATTGGAGGGTTTTGAAGGGAGAATAATGAATTTTATTTCTGCTTCCCTGAAAGATAGCAGGAAAAGGGGTAGATCCACTCCCTCTGCTGAGATTCCTCTCTCAGATGATTCTTCTGACAATGAGGAGAGATCCCTATTTTGGGACAGGGATCATGAGCAGTCGGATGAATCAGAGGAAGAGGAGAGAGTCCCCTCCTCCCAGGCGCTCAGAAAACAGGTGCAGTATTATACTGAATTGGTGCGTACCACATTCAGAATGCCTGCTGCTGAAGTCGCTACGTCCTCTGTTTTTTCCCTGGGAATCAGGAAAGCCCCACAGACTGCCTATTCCTTCCCAATTCATCCCTTAATGGATGAATTGTTGAATGAGGATTGGGGACATCCCGATAAACTGTTTGCTCCTCCTAAAAGGTTTTCTATGCATTATCCTCTGGAGGAAAGTTTCACCAAGAAGTGGGGGGTCCCATCTGTTGATGCGGCTGTTTCTTGCGTGAATAAAAACCTGACTTGTCCCTTGGATAATGCGCAGGTATTTAAAGATCCAACTGATAAGAAGTTGGAAACCTTATTAAAAGCCTCCTTTTCCATGACTAGCGCTGTAGTACAACCTACAGTCGCAGCCGTGGGGTTGTGTCAGTTCCTCAAGGAACAAGTTAAGCAGATGCTTGGGCTCCTTCCCAGTGAGGAAGTAGAAAATTATGCAGAAATACCTCATATTCTGTGTTTCATGATTGATGCGATTTTGGATTCTGTCCAACAAGCATCACGTTTGTCCCTCATGTTGGTACACATGCGAAGGGCCCTATGGCTAAAGAATTGGGCAGCTGAGCTGTCATGCAAGAAGCATTTGATTGGGTTCCCGTTTAAAGGGGAATGTTTGTTTGGAGAAGAATTAGACAAATTCGTCCAAAAAATTTCAGGAGGTAAATCTACTCTCCTTCCAGTCAAAAAGAGCAAACGTCCTTCATTTAGGCGTTCTCTCTCTCCCGAAGCATCAAGCTCTAAGCAGTGGCGACGGCCTTCTCAACCCTCCTCTACAGGAAAGGCTCAGGGCCGGGCCCAGGGGCAGAAAAAGACTTGGGGGCCAAAAACCTGCCAAGCAGAGCCAAAAAGCTTCCTTGTGAAGGGGCCCCCCCGCTCGGCCGAGTGGGGGGAAGGCTCCTGCAGTTTGCAGGAGCCTGGCGGGAAGAGATCCGGGACAAGTGGGTGATCTCTTCGATATCTCTGGGCTGCAGGAGATTCCACCTTCTCGTTTTCTAAGGTCAAGGATCCCCAGGGATCCAGTAAAGCAAAAACCGCTATTTCTGGCCTTGGATCACTTACTATCCCAGGGGGTGATAGTAGAAGTGGACCCAAAAGAACAGGGTTCAGGGTTCTACTCGAATCTCTTCACCGTTCCGAAACCAAATGGAAGTGTCAGACCTATCCTAGATCTGAAGGATCTGAACCGGTTTTTACGCATCCGGTCCTTCCGTATGCAGTCAATCCGCACTGTGGTCTCCTCCCTGCAAGGGGGAGAGTTTATGGCATCAATAGACATCAAGGATGCATATCTCCATGTGCCAATTTTTCCCGCACACCAACAATTTCTAAGGTTTGCGGTAGAGCGGCGCCATTTTCAATTTGTGGCCTTGCCGTTCAGGCTTGCTACGGCCCCTCGAGTCTTCACAAAGATTCTGGACCCTCTCTTGGCAAACCTAAGAGCTCAGGGTATAGCCGTCATGGCTTATTTAGATGATTTGCTTCTCATGGAGAAAACAGTAGCGTTCCTGAACCACAGTGTTTCCAGAATACTAGAACACCTGGAACGCCTAGGTTGGATTATAAATCTAGAAAAGTCGTCCCTACAGCCTGCCACCAGGTTGGAATACCTGGGTATGGTCATCGACACCGCTCAGGGCAAGGTGTTGCTTCCAAGGCCAAAAGCCTTAGCCATTGGGGATCTGGTGTGCCTAATTCTGGGCAGGAGATCTTCCCCCATTCGATTGTGCATGAGACTGTAAGGGAAATTGGTTGCCTTCTTCGAGGCCGTCCCATTCGCCCAGTTCCACTCAAGGCCGCTGCAAAGATGTATCATTGTGGCTTGGAACAGGAAGCCCCAATCCTTGGATCTTCCTATGCATCTATCCCCAGGGACACACAAGAGTCCCGTCTGGTGGTTACAAACCAAGAATTTGCTGAAGGCCAAAACTTTTCTTCCTCTTCCATGGAAGATTATCACGACAGATGCCAGCCTGACAGGCTGGGGAGCAGAGTTGGAGGAAACGTGCTCGCAGGGGAAATGGTCTGCGATGGAGAAGCTATTGTCCATAAATGTCTTGGAGATCCGGGCAGTTTATATGGCTCTCATAAGGTGGTCTTACAGACTACGGGGTCTCCCTGTTCGGGTTCAGTCCGAAAATGCCACAGCAGTGGCTTATATCAATCACCAGGGCGGTACCAGGAGTCTGGTCGCGCAAAAAGAGGTGAATCGCATACTTGTCTGGGCAGAAAAGCATGTTCCATCCCTTTCTGCAGTCTTCATTCCAGGAGTGGAAAATTGGCAGGCGGATTTTCTGAGCCGCCAGCAGTTGTGCCCAGGAGAATGGGCTCTGCACCCCGACGTGTTTCGGAACATATGTCACAGGTGGGGTACTCCAGACGTAGATGTGTTTGCGTCCAGGTTCAACAGGAAACTGGACAATTTTGTGTCAAGGACAAGAGATGCACTTGCTCAGGGGTCAGATGCTCTGACGGTTCCCTGGGATCAGTACAACCTGATTTATGCTTTCCCCCCATGCCCGCTTCTGTCGCGGTTCCTGGGAAGAGTCAAGAGGGAGACAAAATCGGTCCTTTTGGTAGCCCCGGCTTGGCCCAGGCGACCGTGGTACGCAGAGATCATGAAGTTGGCAGTAGGCAGGTCATGGATCCTCCCTCTCCGGCCAGATCTGCTTTCACAGGGTCCAATTTACCATCCTGCTTTACATAGTCTGAATTTGACGGTTTGACTGCTGAGACCCACATTCTGAGAGGCCGTGGCCTTTTCGGGGCCAGTCCTTTCTACTCTGGTCAATGCCAGAAAGCCGACCTCCAGGCTTATTTATTACAAAATCTGGAGGGCATATGTTTCCTGGTGTGAACTCAGGAAATGGCATCCTAGAAGGTATGTCATTAGCAGGATCTTGGCCTTTCTCCAGTCAGGCCTAGAAATGAATTTGGCCATAAGCACTATCAAGATGCAGATTTCGGCCTTGTCAGTGTTTTTTCAGAAGCCACTTGCATCGCATTCCCTGGTGCGGGCTTTCATCCAGGGGGCCATGTGGATGAGACCGCCAGTCAAACCTCCGGTATGCCCATGGGATCTGAATTTGGTTCTCTCGGCTTTGCAGGGGCAACCATTTGATCCTTTCATCTAGCTTCATTAGTTCTCCTGACTAAAAAATTGGTTTTCTTGGTAGCCATATCCACGGCTAGAAGATTATCAGAACTAGCAGCTCTTTCCAGCAAAGAGCCGTATCTAATTATTCATAAGGACCGGGTGGTCATGCGTCCCAACAGGTCCTTTCTACCTGAGGTGGTTTTCGGGGTTCCATTTGAATCAAGATGTAATCCTACCATCCTTTTTTCCGGACCCACAGTCTGCAGAAGAAGAATCTTTGCACACTTTGGATGTGGTTAGAGCAATCAGTATATATCTTCAAGCAACTGTTCAGATAAGGAAAACTGATTGCTTATTTATTTTGCCGGAAGGCCCTAGGAAGGACCAGGCGGCATCAAAATCCACTCTCTCAAGGTGGATTAGACAAGTTATTTCTCAGGCCTATAGTGTTAAAGGGAAAATCCCTCCTTTTCAGGTGAAAGCACACTCTACTAGGGCTGTAAGTGCTTCTTGGGCAGTGCATCACCAGGCCTCCCTGGCTCAGATCTGTAAGGCTGCAACTTGGTCATCAGTCCACACATTCACCAGATTCTATCAGGTGGATGTCAGAGGGCAAGAGGATATCGCCTTTGGGTGCAGTGTACTGCAGGCTGCAGTTTAGGACCTCCGGTCCCTGGCGGTCTATAATTATGATCTGTGTCTCCCTCCCCTCAATCTGAGCATTGCTTTGGGACATCCCACTATGTAATGAGCTCCTGTGTCCCGTGATGTATGATCAAGAAAATTGGATTTTTATATACAGCTTACCTGTAAAATTATTTTCTTGAGAGTACATCACGGGACACTTTGCTACAAAACTGAGGTGCCTCCCATATGGGAGGGGTTATATAGGGGAGGAATTCTCCTTAATTGGGGTTAACCAGTGTCCAATCACCAGAGGTGCCTATATAACCCACTATGTAATGAGCTCCTGTGTTCCGTGATGTACTCTCAAGAAAAGGATTTTACAGGTAAGCTGTATATGAAAATCCAATTTTTATCTCTGGAGTTGATCCCCTTTTTAATGCATGCCAATATTCTGTATTCTGTTTGCTTTGTTAGCAGCAGCTTGGCATTGCATGCCATTGCTGAACCTATCATCTACTAGGACTCCCAGGTCCTTTTCCATGCTAGATTCCTCCAGAGGTTCTCTCCCCCCCCCCCCCATGTATTCATATTTTTGCCACCCAAATGCATTATTTTAAATTTTTCTACATTAAAGCAGTAGTAAACCCGCACATTTTTTATTTTATTTTTTAAACCTGCAAAGCAAAAGGCATAATGAGCTAGTATGCACCGCATACTAGCTCATTATGAAATACTTACCTTAGAACGAGGCCCCGACATCTGGCCCGATCCACGCCGAGGGAGCTGACATGCTCCCTCTGCCTTTCTTCCGGGTATTGCGGCTCCAGCCAATCATAGCGCTGGAGCCGCGATACCCGGAAGAAACGCAGAGGGAGCATGTCAGCTCCCTCGGCGTGGATCGGGCCAGATGTCGGGGCCTCGTTCTAAGGTAAGTATTTCATAATGAGCTAGTATGCGGTGCATACTAGCTCATTATGCCTTTTGCTTTGCAGGTTTAAAAAAAAAAAAAAATGTGCGGGTTTACTACTGCTTTAATATAGAAAAATGTAGAAAAAGTCACTCCCGCGCATGCGCGTGGGAGATTTCATTCCGGCCGGCCGGCCACTGCCGGATTTTCAGGCCGAGAATCCCCTTGTGCGCATGCTCCGCTGCAGTCAGCGGCGCATACCGAGGGGGGTTTAGGAGATATTTTTTTACCTACAGGTAAGCCTTATTATAGGCTTTCCTGTAGGTAAAAGTTAAAAAATGGAGTATACAACCACTTTAAACCTCATTTGCCGCGTAGTTGCCCACCCCATTAATTTGTTCAGATCTTTTTGCAAGGTTTCCACATCCTGCGGAGAAATTATTTCCCTGCTTAGCTTAGTATCGTCTACAAATACAGAGATTGAACTGTTTACCCCATCCTCCAGGTCGTTTACGAACAAAATAAATAGGATTGGTCCCAGCACAGAACCATGGGGGACCCCACTACCCACCCCTGACCATTCCGAGTACTCCCCATTTATCACCACCCTCTGAACTCGCCCTTGTACCAGTTTTCAATCCATGTACTCACCCTGTGGTCAATGCCAACGGACCTTATTTTGCACAGTAAACGTTTATGGGGAACTGTGTCAAATGCTTTTGCAAAATCAAGATACACCACTTCTACGGGCCTTCCTTTATTTAGATGGCAACTCACCTCCTCATAGATGTTTAATAGATTGGTTTGGCAAGAATGATTCTTCATGAATCCATGCTGATTAAGGCCCTTATATAATATGCTCTTAAACCAAACCCATCTCTCCTCCGTGTTCTTTGTTCCTAAGATTTTATCCAAATATATGCCTTCCAACAAGGTTTATAGTTTAGGGAAGTTGGCTCTTTTGAAATTTAGTGTCTTTGTGTTCCCCTTATATTTCCTAATTGTGTGATTTATACTGAAGCCAATTGACCTGTGATCGCTGTTTCCTAAATTGCCCCGTATTTCCACATCCGTGATAAGGTCTGTATTGTTTGTAATCAGTAGATCCAGTAATACTTTATTTCTATTTTTAGGCAGTGCAGGGCTCCATCATTTTTTTTTTTTTTTTTTTTAAATAACCCTTTTGAGTTATCTTCAGGTTGCTCTTGCACCTCCTTCACCTCCTACCTTGCTGTGGGCCTATTTCTATTTAAGAAATGCCTTTGTTGGGCTTTAAATAATATGAAAATAATTATGAAAACTCAAACATGATATAATGTTTAACTTGTTAATGTTAGAGCTGCAAATGAAAAAAAATGCCTGTATAGGATTCTCAGCTCCACACTCAAGTCTTTAACAATAGTGGCAGAACACTTATCTTTTGCTATGGAGTCGTTACCTTGTTAGCTGGATGAGCGGGATGTGAGTTTTGGTAGCATCCTGGACCAGCAAGAGAGCGATTACATTAGGGTAAGTGAAAGCCTCTCTTATATAATTCTGCAGTTGGTTATGTGTCTGTAAGGGTAGGGTGCTGGTTGTCTATCCCGTCCTCCATGTTTTCCCATTACCTCATTGAGCAACAAGTGATGGGTCAGATGGGAGGGTTCTTCATGGTTAGGTTAGGCACTTTTACAAAGTCACTTTACTACACGTGGTGTACCTATGCTCTGTACTGTTTGCATCAATGCCTTGGAGCTAGACTGAGGCTGCCATGGGGGAATACTCAACCTTAAGGCAGGCCTCTACTCTTAGTACACTTTTTTGTAATCTGCATTTAGGAGAAACACGTTGAGCTCTGTCTACATCCACCTTACCAGAGTTTTCCACTACAATTCTCCAGTAGCAGAGAAGGCCCTGCCATGCACTCTGCGAGGGCTCCATGTGCACTCAACTTAACTCTTGAAACTTCCATACCTCTGTACTAGGGTTGGAACCTCTGCGGTGTAATCTGCTGTCGTTGCTAGACCACTGGCGGAAAAAGTGCAGACAACATCTCTCTTGCTGCACAAAATCGTGGTAAAAAACGCCGTAAAATGCCGCAAAATCGTGGTAACATTTTCTGCCTGAAAACGCTATGTTCAGGTGTGAATAGAGCCTAAGTCCTTTTGAGGCATACTCCAGTGCTGGTGTCTTCAGGGCGAAGTCCAAGTTAAAAGATTCTACATAGAGACAGTAGCACAGGACATCCTTCTGCTATTCTGGGTCTCATCTTCTGTCTCAATCCCTTATAGGCCTCATAACCCTCAGCTGCACTGGAGCTCTCTGGACTCGCTTGCCTCTCTCCCCCAAACTCTCCGAGCTGGACCACTGACCCAATTTATATCACACAGGACAAGTGGGCCAAACCCAGACAGGAACCAGCCAATTAAAACAAGAAACCGGGCATAGAATTAACTCTCACTGCCCCAGCCGGGACAGCAATTAAGTGTTTCAACCTGCCCACATATCCCTAGCAGCAGAATCATCTGTCTGACATGTCCCTTATTCCTGTTATTGAAGCAAAAGAAATATACTGTAAGGCCGCGTACACACGCGCGGACTGTTCGCCCAACCTTGTTCGTCAAACAGTTTGACAAACAGTCCGCTCAAAATTAGCATGAACGGACTTGACCACACACGATGAACGAACAGTCCGCTGAAACCGTGCGCGATGACGTGAACGGCACGTACGACGGGACTAGAAAACGAAGTCCTATACACTGCAATGCAACCTTCGGTGTGTAAATCCTTTCTGAGTATGCGCAGAACTTAGTTTGACGAACAAGCCTACACACGAGCGGACTGTCCGCTCAAACCAAGTTTCAGCGTGCAGTTTTACGGAAATTCCGAAAAACTTTGTTCGTCAGACTGTCCGCTGAAACTGTCCGCTGAAGCCCACACACGAGCGGACTGTCCGCTGAAACACTGTTCAGCGGACAAAGTTGGGCGAACAGTCCGCCCGTGTGTACGCGGCCTAAGTCCTCCATGGAAGGGATCTTGGATGATGCTTAACGCACCAGCATCAATCCAAAACTGAGACCTTCATTTTAGGCAACTAACCAATGGATAAAATAAAAGAACACATATACTGTATATACAGTATACGTATATAAACTTAATGTAATTTTTTTCTGTTCACTTTGTTATAGATTTTATAGGTCCCCTGCCTTCTGCAGCATAAATCAAGCATCATCCATAGCTTATTAGGGATAATGATTTGCACTTAATTGAATCACCTTTTGATTGTATCAAGGTGAAATGAGACGATTTGTGATTTTAGATGAAAAGTTCACACTTTAAAAGAAAAATAACATGGAAATGTTATTTCTAAGTCATTATATCCCTGAAGAAAAATGATTATCCGAGCGAACGGCCGCGCGGTTTTTGCTATGCTGCTGCTCACACACAGGGAGCGCAGGTTCAAGCCTCGAGGTTACCGGGAGTCCAGGACTTCAAGATTTTGCTAATTAGCACATACTTCTATTATTATCCTGGCCTTAATTATCACTATGAAAGCAATGTGGTTAAGTATTTCCTAGATAATTTGAAGTGCTTAGAAGTCTGAGTATCGCAACGTAGAGCAAATCGTTCTGGAAAAACCACGAGGTATCGGGGAGAACACTGCACAGTGCATGAACAAGCAGCCATAACCTGAAACACAAATATTTGCAGGTGTTGCGTTTGTGATAAATTTCATTTTATACTAGGTGCCATAAACATCACCATGCAGTGTGTACTGGCATTCACCACCAAAGCCAGTATGGGTACAGGATTCCTTCCCCTGCAATCTATGAACCCTAACACATCCCACACCCCCTCTATTGGTGGGTCCTAAGCCCTTGTACACACGGTCAGACATTCTGATGGAAAATGTCCGATCGGACCGTGTTGTCGGATAATCCGACTGTGTGTGGGCTCCATCAGACTGTTTCCGTCGGAATATCCGATGGACAAAGTTTTAGAGCTGGGCTATAAAACTTTCCGACAACATGATCCGATCGGACCTTGTCCGATTGTGTGTAGAGAATTTCGATCAGACAAAGTGCCACGCATGCTCAGATCAAATTACGAGACCAAAGCTATTGGCTACTAGCCTGAACGTTGTCCGGTCGTAAAGAAATAACGTCATCACGTTACGTACGATCGGATTTTCTGACAACTTTGTCCAACCGTGTGTATGCAACACAAGTTTCGGACAAAATCCGTTGGACAAAATCGGACGGATTTTGTTGTCGGAATGTCCGAACGTGTGTACAAGGGCTAAGACTTCCGCCATCCAATTGTTTTTACCTAAATGAAAAAAAAAAAATAGCTAGACAAGAGGCTTAACAGTGTTTAACCATTCGAACCCCAGGAGCTGCCTTCATCAGAGCCTCAAAAAGCACCATCTATTATAGTCAGACAGGAGATATACAAGGAGATCCAAGCTCCATATTTGCCAAATTAATGAAGAAGATAGGTGCTCACTGCCCAGGCTGAGAAGCAGTAAAAGAGTTGTTTTCCTCACTGGTCAATAGCTGCTTGTACTGTGAAGTTATTCACCCTCAAAGACCACAACTGCAACTCCTGAAGTTAAGGTTTCAGTTGGTTTCTAACAGCTTACAGCACCAACGGTGTGTTTACATTAGTAGGCTGACAGCCTGCTATGATTTTGCTGCTATTGAAAAAAAAAACGATGAAATGTGTGGAGATTGAAGTTGAATTTCTTTACAGTGTCTATAGTTATATAGGTGAGTGAGGGCTCTTACTGGTTATACAGAGCATGTACCTTGTGCATGGGCTGGGTGCAGGTACACTTCAGAGTGTATTTAAAGCCAAAACTTTTTTTTTTTGTTTTTGGAAAGAGTGGTGAAGGATTAGAATCCCTGTCAGGTTTTGAATTATAATTTGCTGTGCTGGATCTTCTTCATTTGAATTTAGTTAATGTATAGTGATTCGTGATTTAGTGAAGAATGGTACCTAAATAAATGTGCCTATGCAGTAAAACCTTGGATTGCGAGCATAATTCGTTCCAGAAACATGCTTGTAATCCAAAGTACTTGTATATCAAAGCAAATTTCCCCATAAGAAATAATAGAAACTCAAATGATTCGTTCCACAACCATTTGTTCATAAATCCTTCAGTTTATAGTCCATATAAAAAGATTATAGCAATGTGGTTGTGTAACCATAAAATGTCCATCCACATATGGAAGCCTCCACAAGGGGATTAGAAGCGAAATACAGCAGGAGCTACAGAGTATAAAAGATAAGAGAGGCGCCTCCAAGTGTAGCAATATGGTTACATTTAATGAAGGTACAACATTTAGCAACTCACATGGTTGATCATTAAAAGAGGCACATCTAAATATGCAGACATCCGAGATAAAGCTGTCTGCAATCGTGACCGGTAGGACGTCAATGGTGGTGAGGGGGATGGTCTATGTGGCAGGCCCGAACTGGCCATAGGGCAGACCGGGCATTTGCCCGGTGGGCCGGGGCCGCCCGTGGCCTGTTGATGATCAGTCCGCACAGCGGGAGGTAAGCGGCCTGATCATGGGTAACACAGGCCCCGGCCACCGCTCGCCTACCACCATACGGCCGTGCCTGTGTCATGCGGAACTGGCGGCTGCATGGGCTGTGCTGTGTGTCTCTCTCACACACAGCTTAGCCTCAGCGCCGCGCTGACAGTTCCGCTCTTCTCCTCCAACCATGGGTGTCTGCACGGTGGGGAAAGCTGCTGCTGTCACTATTCCCCCCTCGCTCTCCCTCCCCTTCTCACGTCGGCAGCAGGGGAAGAGAAGGCGTTCCTGTATGGTCGTTTTCCCTCCCCATTGGCCAAAACAGAGGGCCAATCAGAAGAAACTAGAGGGGCATCATGGGAAATGTAGTCCCAGAGATACATGGCACCATTGGTCTCAGCAGGGAGCAGACTACAGTCCCCAGCATGCACTCTGCTGGGGTGAAAGAGAAAACCCAGAAACAAGCTGAGGAGTGCTTGTAGCAGCTACTACAGGAGACATGGCAAATGAAACAGAGGACTGTGCTGGGGGAACTAATAGCCCCAGCACAACCAGAGAGAGCCCCGCTGCACCGCACCACCAGAGAGAGTCACGCTGCACCGCACCACCAGAGAGAGTCAAGCTGCACCGCACCACCAGAGAGAGCGATGCTGCATAGCACCACCAGAGAGAGCGACGCTGCGCCGCACCACCAGAGAGAGCGACGCTGCACCGCACCACCAGAGAGAGCGACACTGCACCGCACCACCAGAGAGAGTCACGCTGCATCGCACCACCAGAGAGAGCGACGCTGCGCCGCACCACCAGAGAGAGCGACGCTGCGCCGCACCACCAGAAAGAGCGACGCTGCGCCGCACCACCAGAGAGAGCGACGCTGCGCCGCACCACCAGAGAGAGCGACGCTGCGCCGCACCACCAGAGAGATTGACGCTGCGCCGCACCACCAGAGAGAGGCGCGCTGCGCCGCACCACCAGAGAGAGCGACGCTGCGCCGCACCACCAGAGAGAGCGACGCTGCGCCGCACCACCAGAGAGATTGACGCTGCGCCGCACCACCAGAGAGAGGCGCGCTGCGCCGCACCACCAGAGAGAGGCGCTCTGCGCCGCACCACCAGAGAGAGGCGCGCTGCGCCGCACCACCAGAGAGAGGCGCGCTGCGCCGCACCACCAGAGAGAGGCGCGCTGCGCCGCACCACCAGAGAGAGGCGCGCTGCGCCGCACCACCAGAGAGAGCGGCGCTGCGCCGCACCACCAGAGAGAGCGACGCTGCGCCGCACCACCAGAGAGAGCGACGCTGCACCGCACCCCCAGAGAGAGCGACGCTGCACCGCAGCACCAGAGGGAGCCACCCTGTACCCACGCCACCAGAGGGAGCCACGCTGTACCACACCACCAGAGAAAGAGCCACACTGTACCTGCGCAACCAGAGAGAGAGACACGCTCTACTGCACCGCCAGAGAGCAGGTCAGTGTCACTGGGCCATGGACACAATAGGAGACAGACATTACTGGCGTGGCCACAATAGGACTGGGACACTATAATATAAAGGGGACTGCCCCGTAAAAGGGCACTGTAATTATTGCAGTGCCCCTTTTTAATGCAGTTCCCTTTATATCACAGTGTCCCTGCACATTACAGTGTGGAGGACCAACACCAGCCACCCCCGCTAATGTCTACCGAACCCCCCCCCCCCCCCCCCCCCCCGGTCCCTGGAAAGGTTGGCTGTTCAATCTAAAATGCCCGGCCTATTTTTTCTCCCGGTCCGGGCCTGCTAAATGGACATCTTTACCCCGGATGCCTGCATACTTAGATGTGCCTCTTTTAATCATAAACCATGTGAATTGCTAAATGTTGTACCTTCATTAAATGTAACCATATTGCTACACTTAGAGGCACCTCTCATTTTTATACTCAGTTGTGACATGACGCTACTTGTATATCAAGACATCGCTTGTATATCAAGTCTGTTTTTAAAAATGATGCTTGCCTTGCAAAATGCTCTCAAACCAAGTTACTCTCAAACCAAGGTTTTACTCTATATAAGTTCCAAATATCCCCATATTCCCTCACAGTCACAGAGTTTGATCTGCAGTCTCCTTTGCCACTCTCGCTCCCTCCATTTTATTCCGTTCCCTTGATTTTGGTCTCCTTTATAACCCGGTGGCCTTCCTATTATAATTCCCAGTGATCTCTTGTCTCTATTCTGCTGCAGAACAGCTCTTCTGTCTCTGGTCTGCTTCACCCCCAGACTGGTGACCTGGTGATACTAAAAGGCAATGCTGGGACAAGGCAATTTGGTGCCCAGGGCGAAGCTGGTAAACTGCGCCCCCCCCCCCCTTTTTTAAAAAAGAATCAATGTTGTTTCAAAACAAGAATATACTTATTATTATTATTATTATATTAAGGGACACTCTGGGCAAATTGTATGTTAAGCGGCACCCTGATGGGCACATATTATTTTAAGGGGCACTCTGATGGGCACAACAAAATGTGCCCCTTAACGTAAAATCTGCCCATCAGAGTGCCCCTTAATACAAAATGTGCCCATCAGTGTTGCTCTTAAAATAAAATATGCCCATCAGAGTGCCCCTTAACATAAAAGGTGCCCATCAGAGTGACCCTTATTTTATGTTAAGGGGCACGCTGATGTGCACATTTTATGTTAAGGGGCACTCTGATGGGCATATTTTATTTTAAGAGCAACACTGATGGGCACATTTTGATGTGCCCATCAGAGTGCCCCTTAAAATAAAATGTGCCCATCAGAGTGTCCCTTAACATAAAAGGTGCCCATCAGTGTGATCCTTATTTTATGTTAAGGGGCACGCTGATGGGGACATTTTATGTTAAGGGACACTCTGATGGGCATATTTTATTTTAACATAAAATGTGCCCATCAGCGTCCCCTTTGACATAAAATAAGGGTCACGCTGATGGGCACCTTTTATGTTAAGGGGCACTCTGATGGGCACATTTTATTTTAAGGGGCACTCTGATGGGCACAACAAAATGTGCCCCTTAATGTAAAATCTGCCCATCAGAGTGCCCCTTAATACAAAATGTGCCCATCAGTGTTGCTCTTAAAATAAAATATGCCCATTAGAGTGCCCCTTAACATAAAATGTGCCCATCAGCGTGCCCCTTAACATAAAATAAGGGTCACGCTGATGCGCACTTTTTATGTTAAAGAACACTCTGATGGGCACATTTTATTTTAAGGGGCACTCTAATGGGTACACCAAAATGTGTCCATCAGTGTGCCCCTTCAGAAAATATACCCATCAGTGTGCACATTAAAAATATACCCATCAGTGTGCCCCTTAACATAAAAAAGGTGGCCATCAGCATGACCGTTAACAAAATAAGCCCAGCAGTGTGCACAATAAAAATATGCCCATTCGTAATCACTGGTAGCCCACATACCTTGAATGCAGGAGGGCACAACTGAAATACCAAAGGGGCGGAAGCTGCGAGATATGGAGAGCCAGGACCTGGGAACCACGAGTAGCAGGGGCGGCGAGGCACGGGGTGCGCAAGTGACGTCGTGCCCCTACTAGTGGCCATGAGTGCGAGCTGGTCTTCTGTCAACTTTGAGACCTGCGGTGAGGAGCACAGGGGGTGGACGCATGCACGCAGCTTCACTTTATGCTGGGTAAACCCACGGTCCCAGCAAACTAGCGATGGCTGTTTTAGTAGGACACTTCACTGCGCACCCCCCCACCCCCAATAAATTGGACCACCCAGGGCATCTGTCCCTTCCGCCCCTCCCTTGTACCACCTCTTCTAAAAGGCCTCTTTTATTGTAGAGAATATGTTAACTGGTGCAAATCCATTTTGTAGGCTCTTTAGCTTTAACCAGTCCTGCTTTCCCTTACATGAAAGATTTGCTGTAGTCTACATAATCCCAAGAACTGGGCCCACAGGATAGTGAAATAAAGGCGAGACCAATACCTAAACCTTTTTCCACCACCAGGCTTGGCAAAGAATGGTGGCATGAAGATTGTGTTTTATCTGTTCAACCCAGATCTCTCTTTTCACCCTGGGCCTCCCACAGAACCGTTTTCTGCTGATTCCCCCCACCCCATGTCATCTATAAGTTCTTATCACTGTCAATAACTGCGGTATGAGCATCCTGTTCATGTCTCAGGGAGCTCGGCTTTCAGTCTGGCAGCTGCCATTCCCAGGTGGTGTGACATTTGAGATGGAAGCTGCACAGGAGATTGGAGGTGTTTTAAGTCTGAAATAGGCTGTGAGTAAAACAAGTCCCTCATCCAGATGGAATTGCTCATCTATAGCCATTATCATGCTTACACCTAGATCTCTGAAGGATTGAGCTCTGCATTGATGTGTCAGGATCCGATACCTGAGCATCTAACTTCTCTCCCAGTGTTTTTACAGATTTTGTCTTCACTTTCTTCAGTTATTTAAAAAGCTTTTTTCTTTTTTTTTTTTAACGCAGTCTCCAATTTGATTTTAAGATTTCAACACAGGCTGGTTGTCCAAGACTTCTCCTTTTTACCCAGGAGTTGTTCTAATGTGTTAAGCCAATGATCCCCAACCATAAAGGGAACATAATACCCTTTCAATGATTGTAAAGTAGATAACCTTTATGTTTATAATGGTATTAATGTGTAAGGATTTTTATATTTAAAAAAACAACAACTTTGTTTCTAAGTAGAGTAATTATAAATAAAGTTTTTTTAATTATGTATGCACATACAACATGTATGACACTATGGGGTTTATTTACTAAAAAGCTAGAGAGGGCAAAATTAGCCACAATTCTGCAGAGAAACCAATCAGCTTCTAACCTCAGCTTGTTTAATTAAGCTTTAGCAATGGAAGCTGATTGGTTTCTCTGTAGCATTGTGACTAATTTTGCCCTCTCACGCTTTAGTAAATAAATCCCTACATTAACAAAAGAATTAGGACGCCTGCCTTTACACGCACGTGAACTTTAATGGCATCCCAATCTTGGTCCGTAGGTTTCAATATTGAGTTGGCCCACCCTTTGCAGCTATAACAGCTTCAACTCTTCCGGTAAGGCTGTCCACAAGGTTTAGGAGTGTGTCTATGGGAATGTTTGACCATTCTTCCAGAAGAGCATTTGTGAGGTCAGGCACTGTTGTTGGACGAGAAGGTCTGGCTCACAGTCTCCGCTCTTATTCATCCCAAAGGTGTTCTATCAGGCTGAGGTTAGGACTCTGTGTAGGTCAGTCAAGTTCCTCCACCCCAAACTCGCTCGCCTATGTCTTTATGGACCTTGCTTTGTGCACTGGTCCTAATTATTTGGTGGTGGAGGGGATTTATGGTGTGGGGTTGTTTTTAAGGAATTGGGCCTGGCCCCCACGTTCCAGTGAAGGGAACTCTTTAGGTGTCAGCATGGCAAGACATTTTGGACGATTTCATGCTCCCAACTCTGTGGGAACAGTTTGGGGATGGTCCCTTCCTGTTCCAACATGACTGCACACCAATGCACAAAGCAAGGTCCATAAAGACATGGATGAGCAAGTTTGGGGTGAAGGAACTTGACTAGCTTGCACAGAGTTCTGACCTCAACCTGATAGAACACCTTTGGGATGAATGAGAGCAGAGACTGTGAGCCAGGCCTTCTCGTTCAACATCAGTGCCTGACCTCACAAATGCACTTCTGGAGGAATGGTCAAACATTCCCATTGACACACTCCTAAACCTTGTGTACAGCCTTCCCAGAAGAGTTGAAGCTGTTATAGCTGCAAAGGGTGGGCCAACTCAAAATTGAACCTACAGACCAAGACTGTGATACCATTAAAGTTCCTGTGGGTTGTAAAGGCAGGCGTCCCGATACTTTTGGTACTATAATGTATGTAACTAAACTATTGACACCAATTCGCCTGTTTTATTATATTGCACAAACCGTAGGAAGCCTTGCAAATTTTAAACATGTGTATTACTTAATGAGATTTAAGAGGGTTAGGGCCAGGACACCATTAGGTAGTTGCAATTTCAATTGGCAGACTCCGAGACTTCAATAGGACAGCCATGCAGGGAAAGGCATCCAGCAAGACACCACATCTGCATGTGCAGGAATGCTGTCTCCTATGGCAACAGTCTTTAACAGTTCCTAACACAAAGTGTAACAGTTCCTTCACCTTCACTACAACTTCTCCTTGTAGTTCTTCAGTACACTGGGCTTCCAGTCTCTCACTAGATTCACTGCCACTGAACCCCTTGAGCTCCTCCAATCTTCAGTGTTATCTTCCTCAAGCGTCACCCCCTTCTCTGCTGGGTCCCTAGCTGGGCACTCACAGATGCTTCTCAAGCTTCACCCCACTGGCCTGATCAGTTCCTGGCTTGGCACACAAGGCTGCTCTGCAGGTGTCACCTCCGCTGGTTGGGTCCCTGACTTGATCACCTCCTGAAGTTTCCCGATTCTCCACCATGCCCGTTCGGTGAGAATACTGCTCCAGTACCTGCTTCAGTTACTCATTGTGGTCCCTGGTCATAAGGTGAATGGTCCCTTAGTGGCAACAGCATCCCCTCTACCTCCGACCAGTGACTGTTTCTCCGGCCGGCAGAATCGTCACTTCTGGTTGGAATGCAAGCTGCAATCCCAACCCTGAGCTGCTCTCTTGCTTCTGGATAGCCCCTCAGGCAGCCTAGCAGCCAGATGCCCCCTGGGATAAGCCCAATCTCTGGTCTAGCAGCCCTGGGCAACACGACATACGTCCACCCAGACAGCTGTCCAGGTTGCACAGAACCCGGATCACCTGACTCCTTCCAAATAAATAGGTGCTCCCAGCAGGCAATGGAATTCAAAGAAACCTTTGCCCATTGGCTGAGATACCCACATACCACTAACTTGACCTTGAGTTGCTCTTCTCATATCTATCACCACCAAGTACCCACCAGGTACCACCCACCTAGTGGTAGTAGAGACAAGTGCAACCAAGCCAAACTTAGGGAGGAATCAATAGATCTCTAACAATCAACCAGGATATCTACTCCTGGCAAGTAAATTTGCGAGGCCCATCCCTGCCTAACTCCAGGGTGCTACACTACTATACTACTATAAAAAAATAGCTACATTCCTTAAAGCAAAACTTAACTTTTTGGAACCCCCGCTCCATAGTGGAGTCCACATGGGTAAAAACTTTTCTGCAGCCCCACTACTGAAATGTTCACAGCCTTGCTCAGCGAAGTACATCCTTTTCGCCCAAACAGTCCAGTTTGTGCAGTTGTTGTAGGACCGAAGCTATTTTGCAGAAAAGCAATGAGGCATCAGAAAGTTTTGCCCAAGTAAATATTTACCAATGGTGAGTACTCTATGGTGGGGAGGGCAGTCCATAAATAACAATCTCTCTGAATTGTCCTTTCAATGAAAAAGGTTTGCTGAAAAGTATGCTTAATGTGATTTATATAAACAGGGTACTCCCAAATCTGGATCCTTAAGAATCAAATTATTTTAAAACATAATTTCCATCCTTACAAAGTGCAGCTGGCCTAGAAACTGCCTGGTGATGACACAGATAGGCATATAGAATATTGTAAATGGTTCTTACGACAGAGAGAATTAATGGTGTTTTACAGTGATGAAGCCTTATTTCATCTTGGCAGTCGTGTCAACCAACACATTGAACGTTACCAGTCTGATAATAACTCACACTGGATGGCTGATGACCATTTTCAAACTGATCCATTAATTATGGTGTGGGTGGGGGTATTTGGTGACATATTAATTGGGCCATATTTTAACCGGTTCCCGACCGGCCGCCGCAGTTGTACTGCGGCAGGTTGTCTCCCCTGAGCAAGCCACCGTAACTGTATGTCGGCCCTTTAAGATGCTGTAGGAGGTGCGCACGCTCATGGCGTGTGCCTCTAGCCAATGCGAGTGCCTGGTGGGCACGATGACCGCCGGGCACCCACGATCGCTCGTGACAGAGCAAGAACCGGGATATGTGTGCGTTCTCTCAGGGACGAGGAAAGAGATTGTGTGTTCATACTAAGCATTAACACCAATCTCTCTCCTCCCCTAGTCAGTCCCATCCCATCCTACAGTTAGAACACACCTAGGGAACACAGTTAATCCCTTGATTGCCCCCTAGTGTTAACTCCTTCCCTGCCAGTGACATTTATACAGTAATCAGTGCATTTTTATAGCACTGATCGCTGTATAATTGTCAATTGTCTCAAAAATGTGTCAAAAGTGTCCAATTTGCCTGTCGCAATATTGCATTTCCGATAAAAATCACAGATCACTGCCATTACTAGTAAAAAAAAAAAAATAATAATAAAAATGCCATAAATCTATTCCCCATTTTGTAGAGGCTATAACTTTTGCCAATCAATATATGCTTATTGCGATTTTTATTTTATTTTTTACCAAAAATATGTAGAAGAATACATATCGACCTAAACTGAGGAAAAAAATTATTAAAAAAAATTTTGATATTTATTATAGCAAAAAGTAAAAGATAATGCGTTTCGTTCAAAATTGACGCTTTTTTTGTTTATAGCGCAAAACATAAAAACCGCGGAGGTGATCAAATACCACCAAAAGAAAGCTCTATTTGTGGGCAAAAAAGGATGTCAATTTTGTTTGGGTACAGCGTCGCACGACCGCGCAATTGTCAGTTAAAGCAACGCAGTGCCGTATAGCAAAAAATGGCCTGGTTACTGAGCAGCCAAATCTTCCAGGGCTGAAGTGGTTAAGTTCAGGGCTGTCTCTTTAAACATTTACTGTAATAAAAACATGTAAATACATTTTTGCCTATGGAACCAGACTTCTATATATATCACCACTATTGAATGCAGCTATAGCACTTACTGTACATTGAAATGATTCACATTTCTGACTACAACTCTTTTTTGTTACTAAAGTATCTGTATCAGGATTATCATTGCTGGTTGTCTAAGGTCTACTGCTTTGTCCTCTGTTATATATATATATTTTTTTAGTTTAGATGAATTGTGCCTCCATCTGCATCCTCCAACACATCTTGGACACTTTTTTCTTGTACAGTATATGACTCCTGTTAATAAGAAGTAGATCATTTGTTAAAATTGTCCCTTTGGATCTGGAGCTATACTATACCTAATTTTTGGAGTACACTAAGTTGGCGGCAGTAGACTTTGGTTTTATTTGGCTGGCTATGAAAATTCTTCTCTTCATCAACTTAGTCCTGTATTTGTGACCACAGAGGACTGTGGGGTGTTATGCAAGACGTACTCCTGTTGCCTGTGGCCAACATAGTGTAGAAGGATGATACAAAATAACATGTGTCAAGCAATACTGAAGTTCTTTATGTGATCTATTAACAGTTCCAATGAGGTTGATGTACTAAAGACAAGTTCAGACAGGTTCTCAAGAGTTTAGTAAAATAACGTCCACGTAGCAACAGCCAAAGGCTGTGGGCGAAGGGACAGCATGACAGTTGCTTTGTAGGTACTGTCACCGTCTTTAGGTAGCTTCAGAGGGGCCGCTTTAAGGATCCTGGGGAGGCGGAGTTAGGGGCGGAGCCAAACAGTTAGCCGGGAAGCTGAGCGGGAGCATGGGCAGTCGGAGAGCGGAGGAGGAAGACATTCCCACCCACCCTCCCTTTTGGTAGTGGGGTTTTTTGTTGGGGTATGTTTACAGGTGCGCAGGTTGTTTGGGGGGTCAGTTGATAAGGTCAAGTGGTGCAGGTGGAGAATAGGTTGTACCCATCCATGGTGATGGGGGTGGTTGGTGCTGTACTTCATGGTTACAAGGGGTTAACTGGAAGAGTAAAAGGGGTAGGTCACTGCATTGGTTTGGGTATAGCCTCCAATACAGGGGAGTCCGTCTGGAGGTTAAGAGGTTAAAATGTATTGTGCAGTGACCAGTAGGGTCTTGGGTATGCTAATGACCCATGTTTCAGTATTAATGGAAAGTTTACATGTTAATAAAAGTTATTTATTGAAAGTTTATATTTGTTATATTTATATATATTTTGGTTAATAAATCAAGGCCTTCGGCCATTTACTCCATACATAGTCTGGTCTGGTTAATGGGGTGTGAGGTGGTTTGGAGGAAGGTAGGGGGTTGGTGGTATTATTGGAAATGTGGTGGAAGTGTCAGACAATACAAATGTCATGAGTTGAAGCTTCACTTTGCAAAGAATACCTAATCACGTGCAAGGAAAACACTATGTAAAAAGACTGCTTGCACATGATGGATCGTGGAGGTTAGCAGAATTTTTCCTCATGTACTGAGCTCGAAAGAAACTTCCCTTGCCAAGTGTGCAGCCCATTTTTCTTTAGTAAATCAACACCAATGAGCTAAAAGAGATGTATGGGATTTTTTTTTTTAACCACTTTCAGACCGGACCATTTTGCTGGTAAATGACCAGAGGTCTTTTTACAATTTGGCACTGCGCTGCTTTAACTGGTAATTGCGCGGTCATGCAATGTTGTACCCAAACAAAATTTGCGTCCTTTTCTTCCCACAATTAGAGCTTTCTTTTGATGGTATTTGATTGCCTCTGCGATTTTTATTTTTTGCGATATAAACGTAAAAAATTTTGAAAAAAAATGATATTTTCTACTTTTTGTTATTAGAAAAATCCAATAAACTCAATTTTAGTCATACATTTAGGCCAAAATGTATTCAGCCACATGTCTTTGGTAAAAAAAAAGTCAATAACTGTATATTTATTGGTTTGCGCAAAAGTTGTCACATCTACAAACTAAGGTACGTTTTCTGGAATTTACGCAGCTTTTAGTTTACGACTGCCTATCTCATTTCTTGAGGTGCTAAAATGGCAGGGCAGTACAAAACCCCCCAAATGACCCCATTTTGGAAAGTAGACCCCCTAAGGAAATTGATAAGTGGCATGTTGAGCCCATTGAATATTTTATTTTTTTGCCTCAAGCGATTGAATAATGACAAAAAAAATTTATTTTTATTTTTTTACACAAAGTTGTCACTAAATGATATATTGCTCACACATGCTATGGGCATATGTGAAATGACACCCCAAAATAAATTCTGCTGCTTCTCCTGAGTACGGGGATACCACATATGTGGGACTTTTTGGGAGCCTAGCCGCGTACGGGGCCCCGAAAACCAAGAACCGCCTTCAGGTTTTCTAAGGGCGTAAATATTTGACTTCACTCCTCACTACCTATTACAGTTTTGAAGGCCATAAAATGCCAAGATGGCACAAAACCCCCACAAATGACCCCATTTTAGAAAGTAGACACCCCAAGCTATTTGCTGAGAGGCATGTTGAGTCCATGGAATATTTTATATTTTGCCACAAGTTGCGGGAAAATTACAAACTTTTTTTTTTTTTTTTTTCACAAAGTTGTCACTAAATGATATATTGCTCACGCATGCCATGGGCATATGTGAAATGACACCCCAAAATAAATTCTGCTGCTTCTCCTGAGTAAGGGGATACCACATATGTGGGACTTTTTGGGAGCCTAGCCGCGTACGGGGCCCCGAAAACCAAGCATCGCCTTCAGGCTTTCTAAGGGCGTTACAGTTTTGAAGGCCATAAAATGGCAAGATGGCACAAACCCCCCCCCCCAAATGACCCCATTTTGGAAAGTAGACACCCCTAAATTTAGGGGTACACTAGTGAGACTAGGTAATAAATGGCGGGTGCCCTGAAACTATAAAAAAATAACTAACCAACCAGCGTCACCTGTAACAATTATATGGTGATCACTGGTGAAAGGGTTAACTAGGGGGCAATCAGGGGGCTTTATGCGGTAGTATATGGGGGTCCCTGGCGCTATAAAAAGCTGCGGCGAACCTAAATACCTACCTGCCTAACTAGCGTCACCTGTGACACTAATACAGCGATCAGAAAAACGATCACTTATTAGGCTGGGTTCACACTGGAGCGATGCGGGAACGCCACGAATCCGCGGCGGGTTCCCGCATCACATGCCTCCCGGCGGCAGTTCACACTGCCCTATGCGAACGGCTGGGAGTGTCAGTGAAATGTTAATGACACCCCCAGATCAGTTCGCATATCGCAGTGCGATCTGCAAACTCGGATCGCATGGTGTGAACACCCATGCGATCCGATTCTGCTGCGGGCCAAAAAAAGGGTCCCGTGCGAATTTGCGGCAGGTGCGGCGGGTGCGATGCGAATTCAGCCATACTATCTGTATGGCTGAACTCGAATCGCACAGAGATCGGATGTGATTTGCACTGCAGTGCGGTGCGAATCACATTCGTTCTCATAAACCGCTGCAATGTGAACCCAGCCTTAGTGACACTGGCGACGGGGGGTGATCACGGGGTTAAACCTTTATTGGGGGGGTTAGGGGGTACATTAGAACTAAAGGGGGCTAACCCTAACTGCCCTAACAGTTATTACAGTCACAAATGACACCAATGCAAAAAAAAAAAATGACATTGGTGTCACTGTGACTGGGGGGGCAGGGGTAATTGGGGGGGTGATCGGGGGGGTGTGAGTGTGCCTGGCATGTTCTACTGTGTAGTGTCGTGTTGGTGCAACTCACCGATCCTCTCTCCTCAGTGTCGGAACGAAAAATACCGACACGGAGGAGAGATTACATCACTTCCTCTCCTGTGTTTACATTACAGGAGAGGAAGTGATGTGATGAAGGATTTCTATTCGTCAGGAGTGATCGCGAGGGGGTGGCCATGAATGAATGGCCGTCCCCTCATCCGGGATCGCTCCCGAACGAATACCGACCGCCGCAGGCACCGGGCGGGGGCCCGATCAGGCCCCCGACCCGCGGGAAGGCAAGGACGTACATGTAAGCCCTTATGCCTGCCCGTGCCATTCTGTCGACGTACATCATCGTGCGGCGGTCGGGAAGTGGTTAAAGAATCAAACTAACCTAGGTAGATGTAGCATTGGACTGCCAGCTCTAAGACTGAGAACTGAGCGATCAAACACTGCTGATCTCTTGGTTCTCAGAGCTCAGTGAGCAGAAAGATGGTGACTGTCAGTCCCCGCTTCTTGCTCTGCCCCCCCCCCCACTCCCTGCGCTCAATGAGTGCTGGGCTGTGGAGGGGGGGGGAGCGGCTTTCTCACTAAGAGGCTGAGCCAGGTGCCGATCCAGGCAAGTGGGCGGATCTCAGACATATGGACGTGATCTTTCCCCAGCCTGGACTGACTCTGTGACGTCAGCTGAGAGAGCAGACTTCAGCCGGCTATCTGTTGAAAATGGGTCACGGGAGTACAGAATGAACTGCACTCCTGTCACCTACAGGTGAAGTACAGTGCTTCTCCTTTAAGAAAGTCCCTAAGAAGCAATAAGATGGTCCCAAAGCATCAATTAAAGTTAATGAATCCTTTGTGAGGATTACTAACGTTTACTACAATGAATAGTAATCCGCAACCACTAAAGAGTTTGTGTCCATGTGGTATTTTACACAGATTGAAATAGCTACTTCCTCCCAGTGCTTGGACAAAGTCATCCAGCACCCAGGGCAAAGATGCCAAACTGCACCCCCCCCCACCCCATTAATGATGGGCAAGCTTAGATGATCCTACTCCCAGCAGTCACCATCTTGTCAAAATCACTGCCATTATCACTACTCTTGCCAGCCTTGTAACCGAAGGAAGGTGTCCCCATCCCTACAGTAAACCAGTGCACCCAGGGCAGCTTCCCCTCCACCCCACCCCTTGTCCAAGCCCTGCTTCCTCCCACAGAACTGTTGGCATAGCTGTTTGTACAACTAGTTCTGGTTTTTGTATGTCACCCACAAGTTGGAAGCCCTTCTTTCCAATTCTTGGAATCAAACATTTTACACAACCTACCTTGCCTTGTGTTTAAAATTGCTTTTTTGCCTTAAGGCCAACTGAAGGAGGCAAAGGGATTCAGTTCCTATTCAAAACATGAAAAGAGAGACTGGCATACTATAGAAGGCACCTTGTTAATCTCGGCTGACAGAGCAGGATGCTTCACCTTGAGAGTTTCAGTTTGAGTAGAGCAAAATGCTGAAGATCTAGTAAGATGGGTTCCAACACTGTGGTGCTCCCAAGGAGAGAGAGACTATGAAAAAGGGGAAATGGCTTAAGAGTGCTGTGTAATGTGTTTCTTTCCTATAATGTTTGCTATGGTATGTCCATCCACCATATGTGTGATTGGAAAAGTAATGTCAAGCAACCCCAAATAGTATGTCTATGTGCTGTGTCAAAGCCATCCTCTGAAGAACACCAGTGCGGAAACTATATATTTTGTGTGGACATTTCTTTCTTCGAATATAACAGCTAATGGAGGTGGTGAGGAGGCCTTTGGCAAGGAGATAGGCACAAAGTGGCAGGAAATAGAGGGCTACAAGCAGGTGGGTTGTTGCTCTATCCTAGAAGAAATGGGGTGGGGACTTACACCTATTGGTGTTAACACCCAGCCACTGTCAGTGGTAAATGGTTTATCTCAACCCTGTAACTGTTACCTCTGCAGGACAGCTTGGTCTTTTGAAAAACAACAGATTTCCTGGCCAGATCACCAAGTGAAAATAAAGGAAAGAACGATTAAAAAAGAAAGTTATGCAGTCATCTCATCTAATAATTGGTAAGCTGCAATATAATACATTTTTGATTTTGGGCTTTGTATCGTTTTAATTATCAAAGGGATTCAGTAATAGTTTCCACATCTGGAATACATTTGTTGCAGTTATTCATTGGCTGTATTTCTAACCATTAGCAGTAGAGTAGCACATCTATCCTTGACATAGGTTTGTTTATTTACAAACCTATATGGTCACTCACCATCATCAATATAATGGTGATCCTTGGTTTTGTTTCCCTGTCCCTTCCCTATTACCAAACATTGCTTACCATTGTCAAGAAGGTCAACCCAGTCATCCGACTGCTCCTGAAGGTTCGGGCCGCAAAGCCCCTGTTGTGAGTGTCTGTCGGGGCACGCGGGTGCGCGCTAGCGCAGGTGGGCGCACGCGGGTGCGCGCTAACGCAGGTGGGCGCACGCGGGTGTACGCTAACGTAGGCGGGCGCACGTGGGTGCGCAGATGTCCTGATGGGCGCACGCGGGTGCGCAGATGTCCTGATGGGCGCACGCGGGTGCGCAGATGTCCTGATGGGCGCACGCGGGTGCGCGTTAACGCTGTTGAGCGCACGCAGGTGCGCGTTGACGCAGATGGGCGCACGCGGGTGCGCGCTGGTGTTGTTGTCTGCTGTCCCTCTACGGTGCCAGTCTTCCAGTATCCTGCCTTACCTGCTTACGGGTCTGCTGTGAGAAGCCGTACCACAGAACACCTTCCCCGCTGCTTCAGCGTGTGCATCTTCCGCTGCTCTCACCTCCTGCTGGTCGCTGTTCCTGCTGCATCTGCCCCTCTCCAGTACCCGGAGCTTGACACCTGTGTCCTGCTTGGCACTTGTGCCCCTTCCGCGCTCTTGAACCTCTGTCTCCTCTACCAGGAGTTCCTGAGCCGGAGGAATACGAGTAGCCGCTCCCAGCATCCGTGGGCTCAACCACCAGGTACGTGACAGCCATCCACTCGCCCAAACCTTGAATTCTACTCTGTAATGTTAGGTAAATTGACATTCAAGGTGCAGTAACCAATAACCTACAAAAAATAAAGAAGGCGAAACGCATGAGGGGTTCCCTACAGGACACCGCGTCCACGTGCAACTGCTGCCATTGTAAGTTTGTTTGGCTCGTTCTAAGTGCTGCAGCACACGTACATGTATTTTACATACATTTACAAAAAATACTACGCTTTTTTTGGGCTCCTGGTTGGTAAGCTTTTTTTGGGCTCCTGGTTGGTAAGCTTTTTTGCACTTAGTTTGTTGCTTTCTGGAAGAAGGAATCAACGTTGCCAATTTGGTAAACAAAGGAAGATCGACTAAAGATCACTTATTGGAGCCTGTATATGTCTCATGTCTGGTTATAGTGCATATTTTGGGTGAAGGTTCACTGGTGTATATATTCATCATGGATCTCTGTGAAATTCAGTGGATACCAAGTTGTACTTGATATATTGATGTCTTTGGTGAGCTCATAGTACACTTATAGACCACACATTGAAAGGACTTTACATATTATGGACTTTTTTTTATAGTTGCATATAATTAATTTCATTAATAATTTGTTTCTTATCTATTTATTGCTCTGGATATATATGTATGGCATGTTAGCTGCTGTATTGTTTGGTGTGCTCACTACAGTTATTGTATATTTGAAGTAACCAATAACCTGCTAGACTTAAAGTGGTTGTAAACCCTTATTAAGGCTTACCTGCAGGTGCTTGAAATATCTCCCAGACTGCACAGTCTTCTGTGCATGCGCCGAAGTTAGTTTGGGTCATGCGTGGAAGTGACGTCATGCGCCCCCGGCGAGTCACAGAGCTGGAGTTTGCGGCCCCGGAAGGAAGAGGGGTGAAGAATGGGTGCTCACTACTAGTGAGGAAGACGAGGATATTGCAGGCTTCTCCTGCAGGTAAGTGTCACATAATGGGCTACTGTGTGATGCATAGTAGCCCATTATGCTTTACCTTTGCAGGGAAACAAAGAGGAAGTAACACCCATCAGGGTTTACCTCCTCTTTAACCACTTAAGGACCGCCTCACGTTGATGTACGTCGGCAGAATGGCACGGCTGGGCACAAGCATGTACCTGTACGTTGCTTTTTAAGTGCCCAGCCGTGGGTCCTGTGCTCCGTGACCGTGGCCGTGGGACCAGCGATCAGGTCACAGAGCTGAAGAACGAGGAGAGGTATGTGTAAACAAACCTCTCCCCCGCTTCCCTGTGTAGCTGTCATCTTTTATAGGGAAGGATGATCAGTGACATCACATGCCAGGCCACACCCCCCTACAATAAAAAAAAACACATAGTGTCATACATAGCACTACACTGCCCCCTAGAGGTGAACTCCTTCACTGCCAGTGTCATTTACACAGGAATCAGTGCATTTAAATAGCATGATTGCTGTATAAATGACAATGGTCCCAAAAATGTCAGATGTTTCATAGTTAGTAAGGTTGAATAAAGACACTAGTCCATCCAGTTCAACCTGAGTGAGAGTCTACCCCATCCCCGTACATTGCAGACTCACATTGGTCCCTATTCTCAAGGAGCCCACAATCCAAGGTCCCCATTCATATACTAGGGCCAATTTTTGGACAGAAGCCAATTAGCCTACCTGCTTGTCTTTGAAGTGTGGGAGGAAGCCGGAGAACCCGGGGGAAACCCATGCAGACACAGGGAGAACATGCAAACTCCAGGCAGGTAGTGTCGTGGTTGGGATTCGAACCCGCGACCCTTTTTACTGCTAGGTGAGAGTGCTAAGCACTACACCACTGTGCTGCCCTAATGTCCACCATAATGTCGCTGTCACAATAAATATCGCTGATCACCACCATTATTAGTAAAAAAAAAAATATTAATAAAAATGCTATAAAACGATCCCCTATTTTGTAAACGCTATAACTTTTGCACAAACCAATCAATCATTTTTTTTACCAAAAATATGTAGAAGAATACATATCGGCCTAAACTGAGGGGAAAAAAATGTTTTATCATATATTTTTTGGGGATATTTATAGCAAAAAATAAAAAATATTGTATTTTTTTCAAAATTGTCGCTCTATTTTTGTTTGTAGCGCAAAAAATAAAGGCCGCAGAGGTGATCAAATACCACCAAAAGAAAGCTCATTTTATTGGAAAAAAAGGATGCCAATTTTGTCATCACTCAGGAGCACAGAGGAGGGGGCAGAGAGGCTGCAGTTACAGTGTGTGAGAGCTGATTGGAGGAAAGAACCCCCCCCCCCTCCACACAGCAGAAGAACTGAGTTGTGAATAGACAAGCTCCCTCCCTGACACAAATTTTATCTCATGTGTTGGGAAAACTTCTCAGAATTGACTCATGCTGATAACAAAGGAACGAAGCACCAGAGAGAAAAGACACTTAGAGAATTGGAGAGAGACAAGTAAACACTACCAATATACTGTATATGCGTTGTACAGATTCCATAACTGAGGTTTACAACCACTTTAAGATAGCAGACAACAGATTAGTAGAAGATGAGTTCTGATTCATTGGTAGCCATTGCTGGACTTTGAAAGTTCCCCTTTAACTCCTTTAATAAAACAGGATTTCATTATGATCTTATAGCAATGTAAAGTATTCTTAATAGACCGTCAACAGGTCGCCAAGTGCCAGCAACTACACTCAAGACAGATCCTTCTTTTGCTTGTGCTTAAATATGCTGAAACCGCCAAGCTAAACGCATGGCCAAAAATGCTCCAATGTTCCTGGTTCAAGCCATAAAACTCAGTGTTTAATCATAAGTCGTTAAATAAAATGTCTTCTTTTTAATATTTGCACTTTAATGACAAGTGAAACAAACAAATGCATTTTGGACCTTCCAAATACTCATTAAAGTGTATGTGAACGCTCACCTCACCGTAAAACAACCTATTCAAAATTGAAATGAAAGGCAAAACATTTTCATATAGATATAAAAAAAGCATTATAAGCACCCTCCCCCCCCTTTTTTTTTTTTATAAATTATCACATAACCTCTGTTGTTCTCAGCTGCATAAGGATCTGTGTGTGCGTGTGTGTGTGTGTGTGGGGGGGGTTGCAGCACACTGAACTTCTCAGTGAATGGCTGTGCAGGAAAGGGGTAAGGGATGTGTCAAGACAAGTCTGATCATGGGAGAGTAGGCTGTGTTTCCAGCACAGCCAGAAACCCTGTGCTCTCATGCCTAGTGCGGTCAGTCTTTAATAGGAAAGCAGAGGGACTTGCAGGAACACCAGGGATTTCACACAAAGGAAGCAATACAAAGAGAACAGGATAGTGTTTCATACAAGTACATGGTACAGCAGGCACATATAAGGAATATGAAATGTTGGGTTTACATATTCTTTAACAGGCCAGCAATTCTGCTAAAACTAGAAGGAATTGTTATTTCACAAAAGTGGAGATGCACTTTAGCACTCTCCTAATTCTCCTGAGAACTTTCACTTAATCCTGGGGTATATAATAGAAAATTAGCATGATATTATATTATCACTATCATTTTAATGACAGCAGCTGTTGCACTTCTGCTTTAGATTTGTGTTTTATATCACTTTATTACAGGAAGCCGTTTTAACAGCACTTTCTTTATCCTGGATGTTTAAGACCTTGGAAGATATTAGCAAGCCGGTGGCACTGGTGGGTTTAATGAAGCTGAAGGTGTGTGTTGTTTTAACGCTAACATCACTTGCGGAGATTAGCCGGTGGTGCTAAAACCTGCACACCTACTCTCACTATTTTGCAGTAACCTTGATAAAAGCAAATTGACTGTAAATGGCTGCAGCTCGCTGTATATCGGGTCTGGAGCTGCTAAAGGTCTGGAGCTGAAATTTGCAAAGCTATGGAGCTCGTAGAGCCATGTTCCTACACCTCAATGGACAACCTAGAAACAGTGCTTGATATTTTCTCCAAAATGTACAAATAAATGAATGTGCCTAAACAAAAAAAGATATAAAATGTGGATCATATTCATAATCTAATAATAAAATAATCTCTACAGTGCCTTGAAAAAGTATTCATACCCCTTGAGATGCTCCACATGTTGTCATGTTACAACGAAAAATTTAAATGTATTTTATTGGGATTTTATGTGATAGACCAACACAAAGTGGCACAGAATTGTGAAGTGGAAGGAAAATTATAAATGTTTTTTCAGAATTATTTACAAATAAATATGTGAAAAGTATGGTGTGCATTTTTCTTCAGCCCTCCTCAAGGTAAATGATAAATGGTTTTCAAATATCTGAGAAATGTGGCGTGCATTTGTATTCATCCCCCCCCCTTAATCTGATACCCCTAACTGAAATCTAGTGGAACCAAATGCCTTCAGAAGTCACCTAATTAGTAAAGAGTTCACCTGTATGTAAATTAATCTCAGTATAAATACAGATGTTCTGTTAAGCCCTCATAGGTTTGTTAGAGAACCTTATTGAACAAACAGCATCATAAAGGCCAAAGAACATGCCACACAAGTCAGGAATAATGTTGTGGAGAAGTTTAAAGCAGGGTTCGGTTTAAAAAAAATATCCCAAGCTTTGATGATCACACGGAGTTCTGTTCAATCCATCATCCCAAAATGGAATAATTATGGCACAACTGCAAACCTACCAAGAAATGGCCGTCCACCTAAACTGACAGGCCGGGCAAGGAGAGCATTAATCAGAGAAGCAGCCAAGAGGCCCGTGGTAAATCCAGAGGAGCTGCAGAGATCCACAGCTCAGATAGGAGAATCTGTCCACAGGACAACTATTAGTTGTCCTCTCCACAAATCTGGACTTTATGGAAGAGTGGCAAGAAGAAAGACATTGTAGAAAGAAAGCCATAAGAAGTCCTGTTTGCAGTTTGTGAGAAGCCACGTGGGGGACACAACAAACATGTGGAAGAAGGTGCTCTGATCAGATGCAACTTTTTGGCCTAAATGTAAAACTCTGTGTGGCAAAAAACTAACACTGAACATCACTCTGAACACACCATCCCCACCGTGAAACATGGTGGTGGCAGCATCATGTTGTGGAGATGCTTTTCTTTAGCAGAAACAGAGAAACTGGTCAGATGGATGGGAAGATGGATGGAGCCAAATACAGGGCAATCTAATGCCCTGTACACACGACCGGACTTTCCGGCAGAAAAAGTCAGATGGAATCATTCTGTCGGACATTCCGATCGTGTGTGGGTTTCATCAAGCTTTTTCTTTCTAAAATTCTGACAGACCTAGAAATAGTACATGTTTCAAATCTTTCTGCCAGAACTCCGCCGAACCAGTTCCTATCGAGAAAACTGCTCGTCTGTAAGCTGTTCCAATGGACCAAAAACAACGCAAGGGTGGCTATTGGCTACTGGCTATTGAAAATCCTTTTTCTAGTCTCGTCGTACGTCATCGCGTTCTAAACGATCGGACTTTGGTGTGATCGTGTGTAGGCAAGTCCGTTTCACCGGAACTCCATCAATAAGTCCTTCGGAGTTCAGTCTAACGAGAAGTCTGCTCGTGTGTACGCAGCATTAGAGTCTGCAAAAGACTTGAGACTGGGGCAGAAGTTCGGCTTCCAGCAGAACGACCCTAAATATACAGCCAGAGCTACAATGGAATGGATTAGATCAAAGCATATTCATGTGTTAAAATGGCTCAATCAAAGTCCAGACCTAAATCCAATTGAAAATCTGTGGCAAGACTTGAACATTGCTGTTCACAGACGCTCTCCAATCTGACAGAGCTTTGAGCTATTTTGCAAACAAGAATGGGCAAAAATGTCACTCTGTAGATGTGCAAAGCTGGTAGAGACATCCCCAAAATAGACTTGCAGCTATAATTGCAGTGAAAGGAGGTTCTACAAAGTATTGACTTAGGGAGGCTGAATACAAATGTACCCCACACTTTTCAGATATTTGATATCAGATGAGTGATGGTTTCATGGACTCTATTTCCAATGTGCTCTCTGTCCTCCACCTTCAGAAAAATACATACACTAATACATTACAGTATATAAGTGTGTGTGTGTGTGTGTGTGTGTGTGTGTGTGTGTGTGTGTGTGTGTGTGTGTGTGTGTGTGTGTGTGTGTGTGTGTGTGTGTGTGTGTGTGTGTGTGGCGGGGTTGTGAATTCTTGTGTGGCCTGAGCCAACCACTGTACAAAATGTACTATGTAGATTGGAGAAACCCTTTATGGAGTTTATAAAATAAATAAATAAATAAATACATTTGAACCTAAAAAAAACTTAAATCATTTAACTTTTTTATGTGGGCCGGGAGACATTTTTTTTCCCTGTTAATTATTTTTTGATTTATTTATTTTTCCCAGCATAATCATGAGACACAATGCAGAGTCCAAAAGAACAAGAGTGTAATTTGTGCAAGGTATCAACTTTTAATGAGAGGAGTAAGGCTTGCGGCGATGGCTCGTAATGTGTCCTTAGGGGGGCACTCCGCATCGCGCAGGTTGGAGTCGGAACAAATTTAGCTAAATGGCACCAGCAAAGATGTGATGAGTGAAATCTAACAAGGAATTAATCTCTGTAAAGCTGTAAGTGAGATAGGTAAGATGGCCTGAAATGCGATTATGTGATTGCATTTCGGAAGGTAGATGCGGCATGTATTTTTCATGTTTAGTTTAACCACCTGAGCCCTCGCCGGTAATGTACACCTAGCAAAACAAATTACTGCTCTGTGTGCCAAGAGCTCATAAGCATACAACATTATTCTTCCCAGTATGAATGCAATAGCAATCAGCGTGTGCGTGGTGGTTGGGGGGCTGAGGATCGAGACTGCAGATAAATATCAGAAAGATTCAATAAAATCACATGATACTTCGTGACAGCTCATACAACATACACTATATTTTCCAAAGTATTGGGACACCTGCCTTTACACACACATGAACTTTAATGACATCCCAGTCTTAGTCTGTAGGGTTCAATATTGAGTTGGCCCACCCTTTGCAGCTATAACAGCTTCAACTCTTCAGGGAAGGCCATCCACAAGGTTTAGGAGTGTGTCTATGGGAATGGTTGACCATTCTTCCAGAAGTATGTTTGTGAGGTCAGGCAAGGATGTTAAGACGAGAAGGCCTGGCTTGCAGTCTCTGCTCTAAATCATCCCAAAGATGTTCTATCAGGTTGAGGTCAGGACTCTGTGCAGACCAGTCAAGTTTTTCCACTCCAAACTGGCTCATCCATGTCTTTATGGACCTTGTCCAAAGTCCTTTCCAAAGAATAGTAAATATATTGATACTTATCAACTTGTGATCAAGTCCACAGGCCCACATTGGCAACCAGCCTCTGACGCAGCCGACATTGATTGGCGAAACTGGTCAGGCTAGCACAGCCCATCTCTGGACTGCATGCTTTTAATTACATTGATTTGACACAGATCTCCACAGTCTCTCCTCTGATCCAGGAGTTCCCATCATTAGCCATGTAAATAATGGAGACTTTACTAATGACCGTGTAGAAGCAAAGTTCCCTCACAGACTTCCTCGCACATCCAGCCCTCCACTGTGGTAACACTCACCGACCTTTCTCTGTCCCGAGTCCTTGATGAGAAACTTGACTGGACCATATGTTCGGACAGCTTCACCTGCCCCTCTGCTCCAGGAGTTCTTTATCATCGACCCTGTGATGACAAAGACAATGCCAATGACCGCGTAGAGGCAAAGTTCCCTCACGGCTCTCCCTGAGCCTCCTGCTGCGATTGGTGCACCCCCCCCCAGATGGGGGTGCCCTTCTGCTGCTGCCTATTCCACTCCTCACTTCACTCAGCCGACATCTCCCCCTCAGTGGCATGTTACCTCAGTTTATATAGGAGGCCCGCCCCCTGCCATTACCAGTTGGGGATTGGTCAGGGCTCCCACTTGAGCTGCCTGCCACTCCAGTTCCAGGCCCTGCCCCTCTTCCAGAACATTCTCCCTGGAAGCAGGGGTGGCGCCTCAGAACCAGAGCACAGGTGGTCACACCCACTGCTACACTAACCACTCCCAGCCCCCAGATCAAAACACACAGGCCTAGCTTGCAGAAAAGGCCTGCCTAAATTTGCCTGTGATGACAGTACCTAGTAAAAAAAACTATTACTAGCACCTACCTATTGGTAGAGGGTGCTCCAGTACAGTGAGAGGGAGGTCAAGGAGGATCCTGTTCTTACGGTTCTAGTGAACCATACATCACTTTATTGGACACTTGTATTCACTACTACACCACTTGCACACCTCCTCTTGACCTATGTTACCTAGAAATGCTCCCCTATTTCTTCACAGCTACCTCTTACCATTAATACAATCTTCTACTTGTCCACAGTTTGCCAGTGCAGAACCATTGATATCATCTCATAGCTTCCACTTTGTGGTGTGACATCATTCATCCTGCCTTTTTGAATATCTGTTAAACCTTCATTTAACATTTGGGCCAATTTTCATAGGTCGTTTAGACCTGGGGATATTATCCCAGTTGTATTACAGCATTTTTACTGCCAACGTGGGTGTCCTGCAACTTGGGTGGATATGCACCACCTGTCCAGAGATGGTCCTTTTGTTTTTATTGCTTCAGTGCTAATGTATGCATGATATTTTTTTATGTCTTTTTCTTATTTTTGAAATCAATAAATCTTTTTTGCTAATCATGTTTATATAGTGAGTGAAGTTCTATAGATATGTGCTACCACAGGGTCGGTTGAGCTATTACAGGTTTTTATTTCAAGTTTGTCATTCAATCTCTATACTGTGAGCTCCCATCCTCTCCTTCTCCCACTTTTTTCATTTTGTCATTTTCACTCAAACGTTTTTGAGGGTCTCCAATCCCTATATGTTAGTATTGTTTCACCCTTTTTTTATATTAATTAGGTAGGCGCAGGGGCAGACTGACAACTCATGGGGCCCCCGGGCAATAGGAGAACATTATGGGGCCCCTGGGCAATAGGAGATTATGGGGGGGCCCCAGGCAATAGGAGATTATGGGGCCCCCAGGCAATAGATTATGGGGCCACACAGTATACACACACACACACATACAGTATACACACACACAGACACACAATATGCACACACAGTATACACATACAGAATACACATACACACACTGAAAAGTACTGGAGAGGCAGGGCAGCTATAATCTTGGGATTTTTTTTAAAAACACACATTTTTACATACTATCCCTGATTTTATTGAGGCTGGCAACCCTGATGGGGCCCCTTAGTGGCATGGGGCCCTCGGGCAGTGCCCGAGTGCCTGAATGGTCAGTCCACCCCTGGGTAGGCGGCACCTTGAGGGTCCAGGCATATATTTTAGTGTATCTGATGTCGGTGTGGTGTCAGCTAGTCAGTTCCCACCCAGTGTAAGGTAGTGTCAGATTGCCTTTGGTATGGTAATGCATGGTAATGCATTTCGAAGCTACAGCTTCTTCATCAGACCATGATTGGCTGGCAAACCTGGCAGTCTTATATTACAGAGGAAATAGAAACAGAGAGATCTGATGGGCTGGCCAGCCCGTCAATCAAATACACAGATTCAAAGAGGTAGATGGCTGCCATCTACCTCTTTGAATCTGTGTATTTTGCCAGCCCATCAGATCTCTCTGTTTCTATTTCCTCTGCAATATAAGACTGCCAGGTTTGCCAGCCAATCATGGTCTGATGAAGAAGCTGTAGCTTCTAAATGCATTACCATTCCTTGCCACTGTGAAATCACAACCAGCTGCTTCTTGTTTCCTGCCTCCTGGTTCCCAGCATTCTCTGGATCCCTGTAAGATCACACCAGTGCCCCAGGCTGCAAAGGGAAGACTTTTATGAGACTCCAGGACTGGTGATTTTCACCACATACTGAACTCATCTAATTTAACCTGTGAGTTACTACTTGTTTTTATTAAATATATGATTTATACTGCACTCAGTCTGGCGCCCCTCTGTTCCCATTTCTACACAGAGCTCATCGCTTCACTCTAAGGGAGCTGCCTCCAGGTGCTAATCATACAAGATCTCGGATCATTTATGGACATTATGTTTTAACAAATGTTTTAATATTATGTGTGCTTATTCACACACATTTTATGTATACCTATATTCCAGTTGCTATATAATTTTATGTTATCACCATATCTAGCGCCGCTGTTCACCCCTGGTTTCATCTGCAGCCTTGTCAGTCGTTTGCAGCCTTGTCAGTCGTTTGCAGCCTTGCATTTGCAGCCTTGTCAGTTATTTGCCGTTTAAAAATGGCGCCGGTAGTTCTCGGCCATTCTCGGCGGCTTTCAGGTATTTTCGCCCGTTCTCGGCTATTTTCGTCCACACTCGGCCGTTCTTGGCTATTTTCGGCCACACTCGGCCGTTCTCTGCGGCTTTCGGCTTTCCGAAAGCTGCCGAGAACGGCCGAGTGCGGCCCAAGATAGCCGAGAAGGGCCGAAGAGAGCCACGAACGGCCGAGTGCGGCCGAAAATACATGGAGGCCACAGATAGCGGCAGAAAGCCCTAGTAACAGCGGGGGATCGGCGTATAACATGCACCCCCGATTTGCCCCTGATTTTAGGGGAAAAAATCATGTGTTATACGCCGATAAATACGGTACCTATTTTTAATCTCCCCAATCATAAGATCCTGCAGCCCTGGTTCAGGGACCACTCGATAATGACTGTGAACTCCAAAGTTCCATCACCCATAGGATAGGCTCCCATGGCCCAGTAATTGTTGGTGCTCCTTCCTCTCCCCAGCAACAACCGCTCACTGACAGAGGGGAGCAGGCGCTGTGGGATCATGTGACCAGAGTAGATTAAAAATTGTTAAGTGCACACATCTTTTTTATATAGATTAGGTAGGGTAGGTAGAAGGAGGGGAGGGAACATTTTTAAAAATAGTAAGACTTAGGCTTTTCTTCCACTTTAAAGTTTAAACTTTAGGTTCTGAAATGAAAATGGGTGGGCAGGATGGATTTGTAATGCAGGAGAGACTTACTTACCAGTCCGCTGCTGTAGAGAAATTTGGCAACGGAGTGACATCATCACGGCCAAAGATGGCAATGGCCGGCGGTGAGTTCAGGTGCATCGCTGGAATCAAGGTGCACTCTTAGTCCCAGAGGACCCTTTTGCAGTTGCACAGTCTTTCCAAATGGTATGTCTGCCTCTGGTCCTCCCCGCCTCAATGCAGGGGCAAAGCAGAAATTCAGAAGAGACATTAGGGCTACTTACCTGCCAGTCTGTTCCTGTACAGTAAGCTGTGCATAAGCAGCTCACTACACAAATTTGGCAATGAAGAAGTGACGTAATCTCGGCCTGGCCAATGACAGTGGCCAGCAATTGAGAGATAGAAGCCGACCACCCAAAGATGTCAATGGCTGGCGGTGAGTTCTGAGGATGGCGCATCACTGGAATCAAGGTTAGTATAGTTCCACTTTAAGTCCCAGAGGACCCTTGTGCAGTTGCACAGTCTGTCCAAATGGTAGGCCTGCCTCTGGTCCTCCCTACCCCAAACTAGGAGCAAAGCACAAATGCAGAAAAGACATGCTATGTCTCTTCTGCATAAAATATACTTACCTGCCAGTCTACTGCTGTACAGTAAGCTGCGCAAAAGCAGCTCACTACACAATTTTGGCAATGAAGAAGTGACATCATCTCGGCCTGGCCAATGACAGTGGCCAGCAATTGAGACCCAGAAGCCGACCACCCAAAGATGTCAATGGCTGGCGGTGAGTTCTGGGGATGGCGCATCACTGGAATCAAGGTGAGTATAGTTCCACTTTAAGTCCCAGAGGACCCTTGTGCAGTTGCACAGTCTGTCCAAATGGTAGGCCTGCCTCTGGTCCTCCCTGCCCCAAAGCAGGGGTAAAGCACAAATGCTTCACCAAACCCTGGTGTATATTGAGCATTGCCACTTTCAATACTCTTTCTGCTTCGGGGGTCACAGAACACTTGGTAAACATCAGTGATACCCACTGAGCATCACGTTATGACACCTGCCTGTCCACAGTCTTAGACATAAATTACAGACATTTTGAAGAGTTCCGTCTTCTGCATTATTATTTTTTTTTCCCCCCGCACGTAACACAAAGATCCAAACATATTTTTAAAGGCTGTTTACACACATGATTATAAAATCCTACATTTGCTCAGCCCAGCTGGGGACGTGCTCTTTCTCTTGCCTCACGCGGTGCCCGCTGTTAATGATGCGATCTCCCACCTCACACTTCTGAAACGCACAACAGAAAGCGTTCCTCGCTGTAAGGAGTCAAGATTAAAAGTCTAAAACGCCCATAGGAAATAATCCATGCCAGGTTTAAATGAACCCTCACGCTAATTCTTTTTTATATTTCTTAAATCATTCATAAAAATGTTATCTATCAATTTCCCTGTGAATAATTCATAGTAAGCACAAGGGTATTACAATGAATTATACATGCATGAGATTGAGAGTCATTAGCACCCAGCTACTCTGTTCACAAATGGATCCTTCGCAGTTATCATGCCGAACGGGCTTTTTGGCCTGGGCGTAGAGTTATTGGGAGGAAAAGAAGCACCCCGAGAACAGAAAGGCAATAAATATAAAGTAAATGTAAAACAAACAAAAAAAGTTAGAACATACGCAAACATACACACCAGTGCCAAAAAGGAAATATTGATTATGAGCCATAAGCACTATTAAAAAAATGGATTGCTATGGCCAACTTAGACATGCTGTGACCTATTTTTGATAAACGTATTGATTTATATTCTATTGGTTTGAGACATTTTTTGGTACCAATGTGGTGTTTACTAATCGCGCCACGGATACCCTAAGACCTCCTTTACACTAGTGTCGCCCCTTGATGAGCGATCCACAGTGGGTGTTTGACAGGTGGCGATCTTATGGGGTTGATTTACTAAATGCAAATAGACTTTGCAAAGTGCAGTTTCTCCAGAGTTTAGTAAATGAGGCAAAGCTTCACTTTGCAAAGAATATCCAATCATATGCAAGACAAATAAAACATAACTTTTGCTTGCACATGATTAGATGATGGAAGTCAGCAGAGTTTCCCCTCATTTACTAAGCTCTGGAACAATTGCACTTGCAAAGTACACAGTTTATTTGTCTTTAGTAAATCAACCCCTATGCCCCCTCACTGTCTGTTTTAATCACCTAAAACTCTGATGCCCAACCTGTGGCCCAAGGTCACGTGGCTCTTTGGTATATGATGCACTGCCCTCGGACCTCAGCAGTTTGTAGTTGGGAAAATTGAATCGGGCAGGGGTGCTCAACCTTTTGAAGAGCGAGGGCCACTTAACCACTTCAGCTCCGGACCAATAAATACCTTAAGGACCAGAGGTCTTTTTGCAATTTCGCACTGCGCTGCTTTAACTGGTAATTGTGCGGTCATGCAATATTGCACCCAAACGAAATTTGCGTCCTTTTCTTCCCACAAATAGAGCTTTCTTTTGATGGTATTTGATTGCCTCTGTGATTTTTTTTTTTTTGCGATATAAATGGAAAAAGAGCGAAAATTTTGAAAAAAAAAGATATTTTCTTCTTTTTGTTATAAGAAAAATCGAATAAACTAAATTTTAGTCATACATTGAGGGCAAAATTTATTCAGCCACATGTCTTTAGTAAAAAAAATGTCAATAAGCGTATATTTTTTGGTTTGCGCAAAAGTTATAGCGTCTACAAACTAGAGTACATTTTCTGGAATTTACACAGCTTTTAATTTATGACTGCCGATCTCATTTCTTGAGGTGCTAAAATGGCAGGGCAGTACAAATCCCCCCCAAATGACCCCATTTTGGAAAGTAGGCACCCCAAGGAAATTGCTGATGGGTATGTTGAGCCCATTGAATATTTATTTTTTTTGTCCTAAGGGATTGAATAATGACAAAAAAAAAAAAAAAATTTTTTTTTACAAAAAGTTGTCACTAAATGATATATTGCTCACACATGCCATGGTTATATGTGGAATTGCACCCCAAAATATATTCCGCTACTTCTCCCGAGTATGGGGATACCACATGTGTGGGACTTTTTGGGAGTCTAGTCGCGCACGGCACCCCGAAAACCAATCACCACCTTCAGGATTTCTAAGGGTGCAAATTTTTGATTTAACTCCTCACTACCTATCACAGTTTCGAAGGCCATAAAATGCCAAAATAGCACAAAACCCCCCAAAATGACCCCATTTTGGAAAGTAGACACCCCAAGCTATTTACTGAGAGGCATGTTGAGTCCATGGAATATTTTATATTTTGCCACAAGTTGCGGGAATATTACAAACTTTTTTTTTTTTGCACCAAGTTGTCACTAAATGATATATTGCTCACACATGCTATGGGCATATGTGAAATGACACCCCAAAATACATTCTGCTGCTTCTCCTGAGTACGGGGATACCACATGTGTGGGACTTTTTGGGAGTCTAGTCGCGCACGGCACCCCGAAAACCAATCACCACCTTTAGGATTTCTAAGGGTGCAAATTTTTGATTTAACTCCTCACTACCTATCACAGTTTCGAAGTCCATAAAATGCCAAAATAGCACAAAACCCCCCCAAATGACCCCATTTTGGAAAGTAGACACCCCAAGCTATTTACTGAGAGGCATGTTGAGTCCATGGAATATTTTATATTTTGCCAAAAGTTGCGGGAATATTACAAACTTTTTTTTTTTTGCACAAAGTTGTCACTAAATGATATATTGCTCACACATGCTATGGGCAGAAGTCAAATTACACCCCAAAATAAATTCTGCTGCTTCTCCCGAGTACGGGGATACCACATGTGGGGGACTTTTTGGGAGCCTAGCCACGTACGGGACCCCGAAAACCAAGCACTGCCTTCCGGATTTGAATATAAAATGCTACCAAAAAACCTGTTAGCGATGGCAGGGATCAGGCCTGACTCTGCGATCGCTGCAGTTATGTGTTTAGTGTTTTGTAAGTGACAGTGATCGATCGATACTGCACTTGGGTGGGCTGGGCAGAGGGGCAAAACGCAGGTGCCAGCAGGTATTTGGGCTGATCCCGCTAACAATGCGTTTTTTTGGAACCCTAAACTGCTGGGGACGCTAGTATAGATCTGATCAGATCAGATATTGATCTGTTCAGATTCTATACCACTACGGGAGGTGTATGCTTTGTGTGTGGGTGTTAGCGGTACTGACACTAACCTAGCGCTGCCTGGGGCGACGCAGACCCTGACCCTAAAACCTAATTGATATCACCCGCCGGGTGATCAGGGGGTTAAACATTTATTGGGTAATAAATGGTGGGTGCCCTGATGCTATAAAAAACAAACTAACCAGAGTCACCCGTAACACTTATACGGTGATCAGTGGTGAAAGGGTTAACTAGGAGCAATCAGGGGGTTCAAATTTTTATTAGGTAGTATATGGGGGTCCCTGGTGCTATATAAAAACCTGACGGGGAACCTAAATAACTAACTGGCTAACCAGCGTCACCAGTGACACTTATACTGTGATCGCTGGTGAAAGGGGGTGAAAGGGTTAACTAGCAGCAATCAGGGGGTTAAAACCATTATTGGGTAGTATATCGGGGTACCTAGCGCTATAAAAACCTGGCAGTGAACCTACAAAAATAACTAGCTACCTAGCGACTGTAGCGACACTAATGCAGCGATCAGAAAAACGATCGCTTAGTGACACTGGCAAAAGGGGGTGAAAGGGTTAACTAGCGGCAATCAGGGGGTTAAAACCATTATTGGGTAGTATATTGGGGTACCTAGCGATATAAAAACCTGGCGGTGAACCTAAAAAAATAACTAGCTACCTAGCGACACATGCAGCGATCAGAAAAATGATCGCTTAGTGACACTGGCAAAAGGGGGTGAAAGGGTTAACTCTAGGGGCAATCAGGGGGTTAAATCTTTATTGGGGGGTGATAGGGGGCTACCCTGGACCTAACACTAACTGTCCTGACAGTTTTTACTGTCACAACTGACACTGAATGCATTGATCAGTAAAGAAATGATCAATGCAATCAGTGACACTGTGACTGGGGGGGGAGGGGGGGCGGGGGGGGATCGGGGGGGGGGTTTGTGTGCCTGTGTGTACCTACATGTCAGTGTAGTGTTGGTGCACACTTACTTTCTGTCTTCTCCTCGTAGTCCGGTCAAAAAGACCGCCCCGAGGAGAATGACATCACTTCCTCCTTCCTGTGTAAACAATACACAGGGGAGGAAGCTTCTCATTGGCCAGGAGCGATCCAGAGGGGGTGGCCGAAAACCAACGGCCATCCCCTCATCACGGAGCGCTCCTGGACCGAATCGGACCGCCGTAACCAGCGGGAGGGGGTCCGATCGGTCCCCCCACCCGCTGGAAGGCAATCACGTAGATGTACGTGATTGTGCCTGCCTGTGCCATTGTGCTGACGTACATTGGCAATACGGCGGTCCTGAAGTGGTTAAAGTGGTTGTAAAGTCAGAAGTTTTTTTTATCCTAATGCCTTTTATGCATTAAGATAAAAAGTCTTCTGTGTGCACCAGCCTCCCTCAGCCCCCCTAATACTTACCCAAGGTCCATTTCTGTCCAGCGATGTCCACTAGTGTCTGGTTGAGACACTGCAGAGGCGCCATTGGCTCCTGCTGCTGTCAAAGTCAGTTAGCCAATCAGGAGAGAGATGGGGCGCGTCCGAACCGAAGCTCCATGTCTGAATGGACACAAGAAGCTGCAGCTTGGCTTGAGTGTCCCCATAGCAAGCTGCATACTGTGGGGGCACTCGGGAGGGAGGGGCCAGAAGCACAGAGGAGGGATCTGAGAAGAGGAAGATCCAGGCAGCTATGTGCAAATCCACTGCACAGAGCAGTTAAGTATAAAATTTTTGTTATTTTTGTAGAAAAAAAAGGAGACTTTACAATCACTTAAAGTGATTTGGTAACTGGCAGCGGGCCCCAATCATCTATGGGGTTTCACTGCCAAACCACAAATGTTAACCTTATGCCGCATACACACGACTGGACTTTCTGGCAGACTAGGTCTTCCCGATGGACTTTTGGCAGACTTCCGATGGACTTTCTGAACGAATGGACTTGGCCACACACAATCACACCAAAGTCTGACGGATTCGAACACGATGATGTAGGACCGGACTAGAATAAGGAAGTTCATAGCCAGTAGCCAATAGCTGCCCTAGCGTTGGTTTTCGTCCCTCGGACTAGCATACAGACGAACAGATTTTTTGACCGGACTCAAGTCAGTCAGAAAGATTTGAAACATGTTCGAAATCTAAAGTCCATCTTATTTTTGGTCAGCAAAGATCCGATGAAGCCTACACATGATCGAATTCCGTTGGACCTTTGCTGTTGAAAAGTCGGCCGTGTGTACACGGCATTACTGTCCTGAGCCTCCTATATGGCTGCTTTCACACTGATATGCTGTAGATTAGCACTTATAAAAAAGGGTTATTATTCTGCTTTCAGACTGATCCCTGGGTACAGCTCAGTGCACCTGCGGCTTTCCTGCAGGTTAGCTGCTCTTTGTCATAGACTTCTATTACATCTTGGGGGTGTGGTGAAATTTCTAAAAATGTACCAACACCTCTGCATTTAGGAGTTTCGGTGTGCTTTCAGAAATCGCATCAAACATGCAGGATATAATAGATGTCTATGGCTCAGTGCAGCTAACCAGGCATGTACTGGCCATTGGGACTACAGGGAGTTTCCCGGTGGGCCGATGGCTCAGTGGGCCACTCTGATGCAAGGGGGCTGGTGATGGGACACTCTGATGTAAGGGGTCTGCTAATGAGACACTCTGATGTAAGGGGGCGCTGATGGGACACTCTGATGTAAGGGGGCGCTGATGGGACACTCTGATGTAAGGGGGCGCTGATGGGACACTCTGATGTAAGGGGGCGCTGATGGGACACTCTGATGTAAGGGGGCGCTGATGGGACACTCTGATGTAAGGGGGCGCTGATGGGACACTCTGATGTAAGGGGGCGCTGATGGGACACTCTGATGTAAGGGGGCTGCTGATGGGACACTCTGATGTAAGGGGGCTGCTGATGGGACACTCTGATGTAAGGGGGCTGCTGATGGGACACTCTGATGTAAGGGGGCTGCTGATGGGACACTCTGATGTAAGGGGGCTGCTGATGGGACACTCTGATGTAAGGGGGCTGCTGATGGGACACTCTGATGTAAGGGGGCTGCTGATGGGACACTCTGATGTAAGGGGGCTGCTGATGGGACACTCTGATGTAAGGGGGCTGCTGATGGGACACTCTGATGTAAGGGGGCTGCTGATGGGACACTCTGATGTAAGGGGGCTGCTGATGGGACACTCTGATGTAAGGGGGCTGCTGATGGGACACTCTGATGTAAGGGGGCTGCTGATGGGACACTCTGATGTAAGGGGGCTGCTGATGGGACACTCTGATGTAAGGGGGCTGCTGATGGGACACTCTGATGTAAGGGGGCTGCTGATGGGACACTCTGATGTAAGGGGGCTGCTGATGGGACACTCTGATGTAAGGGGGCTGCTGATGGGACACTCTGATGTAAGGGGGCTGCTGATGGGACACTCTGATGTAAGGGGGCTGCTGATGGGACACTCTGATGTAAGGGGGCTGCTGATGGGACACTCTGATGTAAGGGGGCTGCTGATGGGACACTCTGATGTAAGGGGGCTGCTGATGGGACACTCTGATGTAAGGGGGCTGCTGATGGGACACTCTGATGTAAGGGGGCTGCTGATGGGACACTCTGATGTAAGGGGGCTGCTGATGGGACACTCTGATGTAAGGGGGCTGCTGATGGGACACTCTGATGTAAGGGGGCTGCTGATGGGACACTCTGATGTAAGGGGGCTGCTGATGGGACACTCTGATGTAAGGGGGCTGCTGATGGGACACTCTGATGTAAGGGGGCTGCTGATGGGACACTCTGATGTAAGGGGGCTGCTGATGGGACACTCTGATGTAAGGGGGCTGCTGATGGGACACTCTGATGTAAGGGGGCTGCTGATGGGACACTCTGATGTAAGGGGGCTGCTGATGGGACACTGTGATGTAAGGGGGCTGCTGATGGGACACTCTGATGTAAGGGGGCTGCTGATGGGACACTGTGATGTAAGGGGGCTGCTGATGGGACACTGTGATGTAAGGGGGCTGCTGATGGGACACTGTGATGTAAGGGGGCTGCTGATGGGACACTGTGATGTAAGGGGGCGCTGATGAGACACTCTGATGTAAGGGGTGCTGATGGGACACTCTGATGTAAGGGGCGCTGATGGGACACTCAAAATGTAAGTGGGCCGGTCTGGATGAAGTCCAGGGCCAAATTTCTTTCCCAGTCCAGCCCTGCAGCTAACCCACAGGAAAGCCGCAGTGTACACTGCGCAGTACCCGTGGATGAGTGTTAAAGCTGCCTAATAACCCTTTTTTATAAGTGTTAATATGCCCATTGCAGAAGTGCAATGTATGTGATGTTTAATACACCAAGCTTTTCCTCTTGCAGCTTCTGCTGGCATCACTTTCCAGGCTACTAGAAGGGTCCTAGGTGCAGTGCACCTATTATCACTCCGCCTGGGACAGGAGCTAGCGCTACAGAGGAAACATCGGCTTATGCAGCTCCTGCTCCCTCTGTGGCCGCTTGCTTCCTTCTGCTGCTGGTGCCGACTGCATGCACTGTGATGCTCTGGAATGGTGTGTCGGCTACCCTTATATTGCAAACTGGGCTTGCTGACCCACCATCCCAGAGCACTCAGGGCCCCCGGATCATATAAAGCAAAGGCCCTCTGTCAGGCCCCACCCATGACCCACCCCTGACCCCCCCCCCCCCCCATGGCCCGCTCCTGACCTAGCTCCTACATTTTGCACAAAGTACAACTTCTGCCTTTTTTTTAAAAAAATTTAATGGGACCTGGAGGGGGGTCTCTTTCTAACAGTGTCCATTAGAGAGTCTCTTTTATAGAGAGAGAGGCCCCCTTCCAGGACCCATTAGAGACTACAAAGGAGTATAATGTGACCTGGAGAGGGGCCTCTTTCTAACAGAGTATACAGTGAACACCTTCATTCACTCTGGTCCTCACAGGACCCCCTCCTTGTGCCATGACTCTTACCCCTGCCCCAACCTCTCACAAAGTAGAAATAAAATTGGCACTGTGTAGAGTTCCTCTTACCTTAACTATGGATACTGTAGCTGTGGCTGGTTCCTGAGTCCTCTATGGCTAGCTGGCACCCACGTTCTCTGTGGCTGTCTGGCTCCCGTGTCCTCTGTGGCTGGCTCTTGTGGGTTGCTGGCTGGCACCTCGTTGTGACTGTCTGGCTCCCTGGTGTGGGCAGGTCACCGTAGGTGGCTGGCTGGCTGGCACCCTGGCGCTGCTGTGAGTGGGTCAACATGGGTGATTAGCTGGCACTCTGGCCCTGCAGTGGGTAGGTCACCGTGGGTGATTGGCTGGCACCCTTGGCCTGCTGTGGGTGGCTGGCTGGCACCCTGGCTGGCTGGTGTGTCCTCTCCTCTTCCGCTGTTTTGGGCACTGTTTGCCTAGGTGAGCGAGGGACTTGGAGGAAAGCGGTGGCCTTTGCCCTATCTAGGATGGTAGAACTAGAAGGTTTGCAGCAGGCCCTGTGTGCGGAGACGCACGGCGCAACACATAATGATGTCACGTGCGGGTCCTCTCTGTGTCCATTTGAGAGTCTATGTTAGAAAAAGCCCTCATCAGTGCCCATCAATGAAACCTCACCAATGCCCATCAATGCAGCCTCACCAGTGCCTCTTAATGCAGCCTGATCAATGCCCATCAGCGCAGCCTCACCAGTGCCCATTAGTGCAGCCTCACCAGTGGCCATTAATGAAGCTTCACCAGTGCCCATGAATGCAGCCTGATCATTGCCCATTAATGCAGCTTCACCAGTGCCTATGAATGCTGCCTCACCAGAGTGCCCCCTCCATGCTGCCTCACCAGAGTGCCCCCTCCATGCTGCCTCACCAGAGTGCCCCCTCCATGCTGCCTCACCAGAGTGCCCCCTCCATGCTACCTCACCAGGGTGCCCCCTCCATGTTGCGTCACCAAAGTGCCCCCTCCATGCAGCCTCACCAGGGTGCCCCCTTTATGCAGCCTGATCATTGCATGGGGGGGTTAGAGGAGAGCCGCTGGATCACACAGATATCTCCTGCTGTGACACCTGGCGACCACTGATATCGGATGTCCCACCTCCTTTTGTTAGACGTCACTCATCCCGGCATTGGACCAGTGAAACGTCTATCAAAAGAGTCGATCGCCCGGGGGAAAGTTCTTGTTCTCGAACCGGCACTGAAGGTTCCAGCAGGTGGCGCTGGCTTGTCCCCTTCAGCGGTCAGTCCACCCTTGGCTAACGATACCATGACATTGGGTTTAATTCTTGCCCTGAAGCAAAGCATTGTCACAAAACATGGCCACCCTTGTCTATTGGCACTGCAACTTGTCCACTTGTGGACCACCTGTCTGCATTGTACTGCCGACAGGTGGCCCACACAGGCAAATCGGCATACATCGACATTGTGTCTACTTTCAGATTTAGGTCATGCACATGTGTGCCCCCCCCCCACCCCCACAAAGCCTTCTGTGGGAGCAAGTCCAGGCAAGGATTCATGGCTGGGACCTGCTGATCGGCTGTGTGCAATCACAGCTCAGAACTCTGTACAGAAAGATCTCTCTGTTTTAATTTAGAGATCCATTAGTTAAAAAAGCAGCACACTGTACACATATTACACATACAGTAGAGCACAGCACAGATTTAACCCCTTGATCGCCCTAGATGTTAACCCCTTTCCAGCCAGTGTCATTAGCACATTGACAGTGTATAGTATTATCGCATCACTGGTGATGTCTGTGGCAGTTAGTCAGTTCCCCCCAGAATCAGTTAGTGTCAGATTGTCAGCCCTTTATAAGTCGCTGATCACCACCATTACTAGTATAAAAAAATAACATTAAAAAAAATTCCAATATATACCATCGTTTGTAGGCGCTAAAATACAAAAAACAATCAGTATATACACTTATTATTCTTTTTTTTTTTTTTTATCAAAGACATGTAGCAGAATACATTTTGGCCAAATTTTTTTGGGATATGTTTTGCAGCAGAAAGTAAAAGAAAAATTTTCAGTATTTTTAATTTATATTTCAAAAAATAAGAAACCCAGTGGTGATCAAATACCACCAAAAGAGCGCTCTATTTGGATGAAAATAATTATATATATATATATATATTTTTTTTGAGTACAGCATTGCATGACTGAGAAATTGCCAGTTAAAGTAGCGCAGTGCTAATTAGAAAAAATATGTGGTCATGAAGGGGGTAAAACCTTCCGGAGGCCAAGTGGTTAAGGGGGTTCAGGTAGGTTTTTCCTAGCATTGCACTGCCAGCCCATTCAAAATAAATGAGCCCTCTCAACGCAAAAAAACACGTGTGAATGGGCTGTTAGCATCCAAAACATACAGAGCCTGAACATTTTCTTAGACCTCATTTCTGGAATATTAGGGAACAGTGAATAATTTTTCATATTTATTGCCAAATATACGATTTTTCATGGCCATTTCTTTTTCATGTCCCTGAAAACATATTTTAAACTATAGAAGAAAACAAAAAAAAAAAACAAGAGAAAAACCAAATTGGCAGTATGAGACTTTGTGGGTGCTTGATATAATAAAATTAAAATGTATCAACAAAGTATGAAAAAATAAATTATTTTATTACAACAACATGAAAAAAGGACAAAGACAGTAGTCACATAGAAAGGAACAGACGTCACTTATTAAACGCAGTGTATCCACATGTCTGCTCAGTTTTCCACACATGAGTTCAACATGTTTCGTCATGCGGCTTCCTCAGGAACATGCGTGGACATTTTTCTCTAATAAGTAGATACAAATGTGTATATTAATTCATACAAATCTCAAATTTGAAAAAATACAAAAAATAATAATTTGAATCAAATGTATATATGTATTTGATTCAAAACATTTTTTGTATTTTTTCAAATTTGAGATTTGTATAAATGAATATACACATTTGTATATACTTTTTAGAGAAAAATGTCCACGCATGTTCCTGAGGAAGTCGTATGGTGAAACGTGTTGAACTCATGTGTGGAAAACTGAACAGAAATGTGGATACACTACATAAAATAAGTGGCGCCTGTTCCTTTCTATGTGACTATTGTCTTTGTCCTTTTTTCATGTTGTTGTAATAAAATAATTAATTTTTTCATACTTTGTTGTTACATTTTAATTGTATTATATCAAGCACCCGCAGAGTCTTTGTCCTTTTTTCATGTTGTTTTAATAAAATAATGAATTTTTTCATACTTTGTTGTTACATATTCATTTAATTATACAGGCATATCCCACTTTTAAGTACACAATTGACTTTATTTACTAAAGCTGGAAAGTGCAAAATCAGGCTCCCTTCTGCATAGAAACCAATGAGCTTCCAGGTTTTATTACCAAAGCTTAAAATGGAAGTAAACCCTTCCAAACAACTTTGACCTACAGGTAAGCCTAGATTAAGGCTTACCTGTAGGTCCAAGTAATATCTCCTAAACCTATATGGTTTAGGAGATATTTGCCCGAAAATGGGCACCGCTGTCTACGGCGCATGCGCCGTAGACAGCGGCGCGCAGGCGCACTAAATGCGGCAAGTCCAAGAATGGATTTGCCAAATTTGTCTACTCCCGTGCGCATGCGCGGGAGTGACGTCATCGCGGCTCCGGCGAATGGCAGCGTCGGAGCTCCGAGACGCGACTCCCGTGCGCATGCGCGGGAGTGACGTCATCGCGGCTTCTCCGCTGTCATTCGTCAGAGCTGCGAGAGACGCCACAACCAAGATGGATGCGGCGGACTACAGGTGACAGCGGCGACTTCGCTGGCTCCTGTGTCAGGTAAGTGACACATAATGAGCTACTATGCGATGCATAGTAGTCCATTATGCTTTACCTTTGCAGGGAAAAAAAGAGGAAGTAAACCCATCAGGGTTTACTTCCTCTTTAATTGAACAAGCTGGGGTTAGAAGCCTGTATAAAGCACCCACAAAGTCCCATACTGTCAATTAGTTTTTTCTCTTATTCTTTCTATAAAGGGATGATGGTGCCAAAATAATATATCAGCATTTTGACCACTCTAATCCATCATTATAGAAGAAAAAAAAAAGTTTTCGGTATCCTCAGATTTTCACCCCAAAATAAGCCACCATTGAGTCTTCTGCAGAGATTCTTCACCATCGCAAGTTATAAAAGAATTCAATTCCAGTTGATTTTGCTCTGTCACTATGGGAGGGCCGCTGACGGCTGCATACTTCTCCCAAATCAAGCCCCTGTTTGCTTTCCTAAGAAATGTTTAACCATACCGGCCTGACATTTAAGCTGCAGCGTCCAAGTCGCGGTAAAGTGCAAATAGCAAAGGCGCGCTCGAGTGTCGCCACGGCTTGCCAAGTAGAACCGCTGTTCGGAGTCACGGTAGAGTTAAATAAAAGGCAAAACAAACAGCAAAAGTTAAGCGGTTTGCTGCAACATCAAGGTTTATTTTTGTGGTTTTGACATAGGCCAAGAGAAAAATAAAACACGGCCCTCGCAGAGAAGGAAAAGTAGTTTCTAAGTGAGGGGCTTTCAGCAGCGTCGCTTTGTGAGGCTCCTTTTCAAAAACTTCATCTCTCTTTTTTTTTTTTTCCCCCTCTCTGTTTGTTTATTCATTTGGTTTATTATGCCATTCAAGGCCGGGATGTAATGTCTTATCCCAGTTGCTATTAAAGTTAGCTTACAAATCACTGCTAATAGGAATATGACACATACAGCCGCTGAATTATACTCAGTGCAGCTCAAGCTGATGTTTAGAAGTCCATGTGAAATAGCAAACTGAGAGATCACCGGGAGGGTACAGAGCTGTACGAGTCGGGGAATATTCATTAAAGCACAAGCTGCTCTTGGGATTCTGGAGGTTTGGTATCAGAAGATTAAAAGTATACTCCAGTCAAACATGAAAATTGTGTAATTGAAGGGGACCTGTCAGATGGCTGATGTCTACAACTCCAACCCAGCACCAGAGGCATTATATTTCTTACTGCCAGAAGGCATGCTAATTCCAGGGCAGAGCACACCTCTGAAGAATCGCATGTGGTGATGTCAGGATGTGAAGATGCTTTGAATTACTGTCCTGGTACACGATAATGACAGATAAGTACAGATCAGAATTTCTAAACTACGTTGATGCACTCACATGCTGTGATTCAGTGACTCAGAAAGTATTATTTTTTTATGAATTTATAGAATTGATAATACATATCACAGGAAAAATGAAATAAAATAAAATAATATTTTTTTGCTGTAATTCTAAAAATCCAGAGCTGTCCCTTGCAGTAATAATGTTTTCCCACTAGATGCCGCCAGTCTTTCAAATTGAAAAAAGGCCAGTATCATTTAACCCAGTGGTCATCAACCCTGTCCTCAGGGCCCACTAACAGGTCAGGTTTTATGCATTACCTTGGGGAGATGCAGACTAGAATACTGCAATCACTGAGAAGCAAATGATATCACCTGTGATGTATTTCAGTTAGCTTACAAACCTGGCCGGTTGGTGGGCCCTGAGGACAGGGTTGATGACCACTGATTTAACCCACTTCCTCTGAGCTCAGGCAGTTATAGACCCACCCCTTTGGAGTATGTAATTACACTTGTAGCGCCCTGGAGTTTAGTAAGGGAGCTCCTCACAAATTTACTTGCCAAGAGTAGTTATCTTGATCAATTGATAGGGATCTATTGATTTCTCCCTAAGCTTGGCGTTGTTGCACTTTTCCCTTCTACCACTAGGTGGCCGGGTATTTGGTGGAACTAGATACGAGAAGGGCAACCTAAAATCAGGTTATGGGTATTTGGGTGTCCCAGCCAATGGGCAGGGGTTTCTTGAATTCTTTGGCCTGCTGGGAGAGCCTATATATTTGGGTGAGGTCAGGTGATCTGTGTTCTGTGCCACCTGGACATGTGTCGTACGCCCCGGGCTGCTAGGCCAGAGATTGGGCCTATCCCGGAGGCATCTGGATGCTAGGCAGTGTGAGGGCCTATCCAGAAGTGAGAGAGCAGCGCAGAGTTGGGATTGCGGCTTGTAGTTCAACCAGAAGTGACGGTTCTGTCTGCTGGAGAACCTGTCAGTGGTCAGAGGTAGAAAGGAAGCTGTTGCCACAAAGGGACCAATCGCCTTTACCAGGGACCACAGAGAGTGACTGAAGAAAGTGGAGAATTGGGAAACTTCAGGGGGTGATCAAGTCAGGGGCCCAATCAGCGGAGGTGACGCTTGCAGAGAAGCCTTGTGTGTCAAGCTAGGGACCGAGCTGGTCAGCAGGGGTGAAGCTTGAAGGTATCCAAAGTGCCAAGCTAGGGTCCCAGCAGGGAAGCGTGGGTGATGCTTGGGGGGAGATTCCACCCCAAAAGCCTTGAGGAGCTCACAGGATTCAGTGTCAGTGAATCAGAAGGTCCAGCGAGAGACCAGGAGTTCAAGGGGCTGAAGAACTACAAGTAGAACTTGTAGTAAAACTGAAAGAACTGTTACGTTTGAGTTAGGAACTGTTAAAGGACTATTACTATAGGAGACAGCAATCCTGAACGTGTACTGTAGATGTGGCGCCTTGCTGTATGGCTGTCCTCCTATTGAAATCTCAGAGTCTGCCAATTGAGCTTGCAATTATCTAAGGGTGTCCTGGCCCTAACCTTCTTTCCCCCAAAATATATAAAAAGGACTGTCAAAGAAATAAAACCTCTTTTACATCTAAGAAGTGTCTGGCGTCCAATGACTTTCACCATCTTTGCACCCACTATGCCTCACAACCCACCAAATATTGAAGGATGTCAGCTATCTTTGGCCTTGGAGGTCCTTATTAGACCAAAAAGAGGTAAAAGACCTTGCTACACACTAGCTAGGTTTGGTTTGAAATTGTTATTGCTCTAGGGTATGTGTCACACACCTGGTTGAAGCAGAGTTAACAAGAGGGCTGCATTTCTTACATTTCTTGTCCTGTTTCCCCTGGGGAAGATAACAGGGTAAACAGGGCACAGAGTGGCATGGGTGCCTGAAGAAAATCCAGTTTGGGACATATTGGTAGTAGATGTGGAGCAAAGCAAGCAAGCTGGCAGCAGGAAGCAGGAAGGTAGCAGGAGTACAGGGTCAGGAACCAGGAGCTGAATCAGAGCCAGGCTAAGGTCAGTACCAAGTGAGCAAAAGCAGTCCCAGAACAGCAGGCAGGAAGCAATGTCATGTCACAAGCTGGAGTCAGTAACAGTGGTTGAGGAACGAGCAGGGTCAAAAAACAGGTCGGTATATGGATGTGGAAGGTCAGGGAAAGCACTGTGTCATTAATACGCCCAACCGTTGGATCATAAGCGATAAAACAGTTTTATGATCCAACGGTTGGGCATAATAATGACTTTATTCTGGCACAGCACTTTCTCCCACCTTCCATGTTTTATTGTAGTCTCATTGATTCTATGAGCTTGGGCTAATATAATTCTTCACAATTTTCATTTGGGCATTTGGGCATTTTTGCCTATGTGCCTGGTTACTTGCTTCCATGGGATACGGATGTACACAGGATGAGGTCACAAGCAGTAGGAGCTATTGACCAGTCAATAATGATTGTGAGTCCTATAGGAGTTTTTATGGGCCACTAGGAGCCAAATTCCATCAGACATGTACTCTTGTGCTCATAAGCAGTACTTGTCTAGATACACCCAGGGTACTAGTTCTGTGCACAGTTCTGTGGACCATTCTGCACGCATGAGCATATCTGTGAGCATGGCCTTGAGCTTGGTTTTCCTGACAGTATGTCATAAGCTAGTACTGCTGCACTTAAAAGCACCCACGTGCTATTATGTGAGCACCATTCAGTGTAAAAAAAGTAAAAACAGTCCACCGCAGCCACCAAAGGAGAGGAGGAATTAACCGTGACATTTGCAGACCAGCCAGAAGACCCTGGTTATAGTCTGGGTATTATAGTCCAGAGGCTTTGTATTGTTTAATGCGGGATAAAGTCCACATCTTACCTGGTAGCCAGACCTCAATAATTTGTCTCAGCTGTGCACAGGCCTGACCACTCATGCTGATGAGGACAAAGGCCTCTTCCCCACAACCTTGGCCCAGTGTTTGTGGGCGTCTACGGGTGGGAAGCTTATTGGATCTGGAAACCCTCTCTCAAAATAAAATGGCCTCCAGATGCTACCACTTCCCTATGTGTGTGAATAAGACTTCCATGCGCACTTAAAGGAGGACTTGGTGGGAATGCCTTTGCTAGAAGGACTTCGCAGTACCCAGTAGGGCTGAACAGCAAGGAAGAAAACAAGTATTTGTCCAGATGGGCAGCAATCAGGAGGGTGGGGGGATTGATTAAAGGACAATGGTAGAGCTTAGTGAAGGGGTAAAGCTTGCCATACATGTTACGATTTCTCTTGTTCAGCCTTGTGGGCTAAACGAGAGGAAACAATTCCCACCTTTATTCTGACAACGGCAACCCGCAACCAGAAACTGACATATGATTTGATGTAGTCTTCTTTGACAAAAAGTAAAAAATTAACCTTTGTCAAGCTGATTCTGTAAAAAATTAGCTTCAGAAAAATGTAGCACCCTCTAATGTTCTAGAAGTATAGTGTTTAGGGTTTTGTTAGTATAGGTAAATTTACAGGTTTGGCTGCTAGCCAAGGCTGACTAGTTGTTTTGAGCTGGGTTGGGAGTGACTCAGGCAGAGCTGGTGACTCACAGGCAGCATCACTGAGACCTCCCACTTCTTGCCTGAACTTTATAGAATCTTCTGGAAAGGAAGGAGGAGAGAGGAGTTTGAGCTGCCTGGGGTGTTCTAAGGAGCCCTGACCAATCCCCAACCTGGATTGGCAGAGGGCAAGCCTCCTTAAATACCCAAGGTAAGCCCAGCTGGGGAGGGGTTGTTCTGGAGGAAGCTGGAGATGGAGTGCTAGGCTGTTGTGGCCTTTGAGGGAGCTCCCCAGTCTGGGGGGTGACCTTGGGCTTGGGTGCGGACCTTCTAAGAAGACGTGGAAGTGTCCTGGACAGGAGGCACAGGAGCAAGTAGAGGACAGCAGGAGAGAGTACTGCTGGGCAAGTCTCCAAGGGGGAACAACAGGTCACAGCCAAGAGGGCTGGTGAGTGATAGACAGTCGGTACGACTGCAAGGCACACCTGAGTGGACTGGGAGATTGCAGTCTGGGATGGGTGCAGAGCCAGTGGAGTAGACTGTGGTGGCATGGGCAGTGGAGAAAGGCAGCTTCAGCCAGGAGGGCTGGCAGGGCCTGAAGATGTGCTACTAGGCTCAGTAGCCATATGGACAGCTAGCACTGGGACTACCTACTTTGTGCTACACCAAAGGGGCCCGCGGCCCCTGCCTGCAAAGGGCATTCACTTTAGGCCTGGCTGAGCTAGTGTCAGGCCTGCAAATCAGAGCTAGCTGGTCATGGAAGAGCAAGCAAGTGATGTGCTTGAGATGTTAAGAAGAGATAGTCTGCAAGCAAGTGTTGTGCTGGAGAGAAGAGAGGAGGTGTATATACTGACTGTGTATATAATCTCAAGTCCCTATGCTTGTTCTGCAATCACCTGGGAATCTCATAATTACCCTATCCCCAACCAAGTTGAATCCCCTCAATAAAAATACAAAAACAAGTGCAAGAAATGTTTTATTTCTCTGGATGCTTAAAAAATTGTGTGCCTGGCTGGGCAGGGTGACAGACAGACCACACCTACCAGCAGTGGGGGTATTACTACAAAAAAATATAATAAAATAAATGTCACTGTAAAAATATAGACATGCACAACCTTAAGGGTGGACTGTGTCAGTCAGTACAGCAGTGAACAGAGTCAGTAGGGCAGAGGTTGTTGTCAGTAGAGCAGATGATGGTATCAGTAGGGCAGTAGACAGTGTCAGTAGGTCAGTAAACGTTGTCAGTAGAGCAATGGGTGGTGTCAGTAGAGCCTTGGATGTGTCAGTAGAGCAGAGGTTAGTGTCAGTAGGACAGTGGGGGGTGTGGTGTCAGTCAGTAGAGCAGTGGACGGTGTCAGTAGGGCAGAGGTTGGTGCCCATAGCTCCCTCATGTTAGAAGGGTTGAGGATGGTGTCAATAGAGCAGTGGATAGTGTCAGGAGGGCAGAGGTTGGTGTTAGTAGGGCAGTGGATGGTGTCAGTTTTTTTTTAATTTAAATTTGTTATTTTTTATAATGATATTTTAAATTATTTTTACAAAGTTTTTTATTATTTTTTCTACTATTTTTTTTTACGAGTCCCATTGGAAGGCTTTGGTGAAATAACAGGGGTCTAAACAGACCCCTGATCTCTCACTTTTAAGACAGAGAAAAGGACTGAGGACAGTGATTCCAGTCCCTTTCTCTACAGCTGCAGCTGCACTGGACAGTGAATGAATGGGAATTGCTCTGTGCTGAGTGGCACCCTTTTCATTCACGAACTAAAGCATAGTAAATATAGTTTGCTATGCTTTAATTATGAATGAATTGGAAAAATGGACTCCTATGTACCACAACCCCCATTGGGGACTGCTTGGATTTACCTGCTTATCTGCATCACCATGACCCTGTAAACATTCCAACCCACCTGACACTCTGGGTTCAGACATCTTTGCACACCTTGAAGGAATAAATCAAACACCTCAGTGCTTTTATATTTTATTAATGTTTACTGCAGTACTTTAAAGAGGGTCTTGCTGCACATAGGAGTTAATAGATCAGCTGAGCTTTGGATAACAGCCCTAGCTCAGCAGAAGAATTCCTCCATAATAATACCAGTTAAAGCAGTTTGACAACAACAATATATTATATAAACATATGTACAATAGAATACCACTTGAACGGGCCCTGAAAGGATAAGCAAGAGTTAAGCATTAAATCTAGCAATACTTCTAAAGGGAAACCCAGGCCGGCCTATTTAACCTTTAATCCTAATGAGAGATCAAGCAATCAAGAATGATATGAGGGCCCTTTAAGAAGTAATGACAGTAATGTCCCTGTTGCAGGCCTGATGGTCTTCACCGGCAGTCGGAGCACATTAACTATATACAATAAGGTGCAATAACAAGGCGCTGGTATTTCTTGAACTTGTTGAGGCTAAAGGTGTTTATGTACAATGTTCAAATAGAATTACAGTAAAGTGTTCCCCAAAGTAAAGCTGTCGGTACACAGTGTCCCGGTGAAGCAACAAAGCAAGGTTTGCAAATGTGGGCAATTGCCCTCTCACCACCATGACCAGGTCGATTCAATGCCTCCCCAACAGCAGCTCCCGGAGAAACGTCCTTGTAGCGGATCCGCTTGTGACGATCACCTGGCGTGGAAACCTGAAGTGCGAGTTGTTGGGCTGCCAAGTTGATGCTGGTTAGATGTCTGACAAGTAGAAAGCAGTGCTAAGCCCTTCTCGGCCGGGTTGGAATGCTGTACACCGCGTGGTAGGCCATGGCCTCACTCTCCCTGCATGGAGAGGTCCGTCATACACGAGGCTCAGGAAGAAGAGAGCATTGCGTGGGTCTCTGGCCTCTTTTATAGCTCTTCCCAGGAATCTACCTAATGGTAGCAAAGATCCCTGGTATATGTAGTCCAGGTGTATATTCCTGCAGAGAGGTTTATATTCTGGGGAACTACTAATCCAATCCCTTTGGTTTGGCTCACAAATATGATGTCAGATAGTAATGCTGGGCACTAGAGGGATAATACGATACATTGAAATGAGAGGGAATAGCTGTACTTTGCAACTGTAGTCCACATTGCTACACTTATTTTTGACGCCTTTTGTTCTTTGCATCCACAGTATCACCCTGTGGGGATGCTCTTCTTTAAATTAGTTATGGTGAGTGATCAGTACCGAGAAGAGAAAGAAATTCAGCAGCGCTGCTGGGGGACCAGGGGAACACGGGTGATGCCACGCAGTCAACCAAAGAGGAACAGGAACAAGAGAGAGGGTTGGCATGGGTGGCATTTAATTGTATGATCCCTTTCTTCCTGCAGCTGAATGTTGGCAGAAGGGAGAGGAGGCATTCAGCGGCTACAGGAAGAAAATACAGTCAATTGACACCAGTGTGGGCAATTGCCCTCTCACCACCAACGGCCAGGTCGATTCAATGCCTTCCCAACAGCAGCTCCCAGAGAGATGTCCTTGCACCGGATCTACTTACGATGATCACCTGACGTAGAAACCCGAAGTGCGAGTTGTTGGGCTGCCGAGTTGATGCTGGTTAGATGTCTGATGAGCAGCAAGCAGTGCTAGGCCCTTCTCGACCGGGTTGGAATGTTGTACACAGCGTGGTAGGCTGTGGCCTCACTCTCCCTGCATGGAGAGGTCCGTCAGACACGACAGGAAATCACTGTACTTTGCAACTGTAGCCCACATTGCTACACTTATTTTTGGCACCTTTTGTTCTTTGCATCCACAGTACCACCCTGTGGGGATGCTCTTCTTTAAATTAGTTATGGTGAGTGATCTGTACCGAGAAGAGAAAGGAAGCCAGCAGTGCTGCTGGGCAACCAGGGGAACACGGGTGATGCCAAGCAGTCAACCGAAGAGGAACAAGAACAAGAGAGAGGGTTGGCGTGGGTGGCATTTAATTGTACGATTGCCTTTCTTCCTGCAGCTAAATGCTGGCAGAAGGGAGCGGAGGCTTTCAGCGGCTACAGGAAGAAAATACAGCCGATCGGCACCAGTAAATGCCACCCCAGCCGTTCCTCCTGTCCAGGTCCCAAGCAAGGAAGGATCGCGATCTACCTGTCACCTACCCGCGATCGACAGGTTGCCAGCCCCGCTGTAGAGTGACAGCTGGATTCTGCTTTATAAATACATAATGTTGATTCTTATAAGCTGCATTTCACATTTTCAGAGTTACGGTCTGATTACATTTCCTCCTTCTGTTACATAATCTCATATACAGGAATAACTTTTATTTTATATAGATATAAAGGTCTCACCTCCAGCAGTTTGTAAGCCCTGCAAGCTTGCTGTAAGTGCTTTTAATACATCATGCAATAAAACTATGTATACCTGTAAGGCACATCAATGTTATCATACATTTTCCTTCATTGAATTACACATGAAAGATGCATCTGTCATTCTATAATTGAAAAAAAAAAAAGAAAGTAGGTTTGTAGTCTACTGTGAAAATTTCCATACCTTAATATACATTTTATTCAGAAGCCCTGTGTGACTCGGAGATATGTATATTCATATTTATTACATGTAAAGTGTTCTCACCTGAGGCCGCCAGCTGATGAGACACAATAATAGCACAATTATAGCTTGGGTGACGTTACAAGATTGGGTGACCTCTAATGAAATTGATGTGTTCTACATATTCCTGTGTTTTGAATATACATGTGTGGCAATATAGTGATGGCGAGGTATACATAAATCTGAGCCAGCAGCAGAGCTGGATAAGCCACAAAGCAAACTAGGCAGGAGCCTAGGGACCAGGGGATGTCAAGGGGGTCCAGATGTAATCTTTATGTTACTATGTTAAATCAGGCAGATGCAGTTGGTGAAAGCCGTGACCCACCTGCAGGAGGATTGCCCTTGTAGGCAGTTGGTGTCTGATTGAGTAGAGCTATGCCTGTAGAGTCAGTGCACATGGGGTAGCTTCTCTGTGCCCATTGCAATCCTTGTCAGTGCCATTTGAAGTCCATACCTGCCTCGGGCCCAATTGTGCCTTAACCACTTGCCTACTGGGCACTTTTACTCCCTTTCAGCTCAGACCAATTTTCAGCATTCAGCGCTGTCACACTCATATGCCCTGTACACACGGTCGGCCTTTTCGCCAGAAAATGTGCGATCGTATCGTGTTGTTGGAAATTCCGTTCGTGTGTGGGCTCCATCTGACTTTTTCCGTCGGAATTTCCGACACACAAAGTTTGAGATCTGGATCAAAAATTTCCCGACAACAAAATCCAGTCATTTAAATTCTGATCGTGTGTAGACAATTCCGATGCACAAAGTGCCACGCATGCTCAGAATAAATTACGAGACGAAAGCTATTGGCTACTGGCCTCTTTATAGTCCCGTCATACGTGTTGTGTGTCACCTTGTTCTGAACGACCGGACAACTTTGTGCGAACATGTGTATGCAAGACAAGTTTGGGCCAAAATCCATCGGGAAAACTGAACTGTTTAAGGCCCATCATTCTATTATCTTACTCTTTTTGTTTTTTCTTTTTCTCTAATTTTATCTTTTTATGTATGCGACCCCCATGGCGATCGATATCTAAATTGCATAGTATTCGACTCCTGGAGCCACTTCACATTTCCTAACCGATTAGCCCAACTCTGCTATAACGCTATATTACACCGTTTCAAGCTAAATTCTAGGGCCTTTCACTGACACTTCTATTAATATCTGCATATTATCATACCCTCTAGAGGTAGAAATTTAGACTACTTAGATCCCCCTTTAAAGGGTATGATCGATCGCCATGTGGGCAAACTCCACAGATTTGTTATATATGCTGTAGACTTCTTGACTTTTATGTCCTGATTAGTGAATCGCCACTAGGAAATGGTAATATGACCATGATAAGTAAAGGGGGGTACGAGACTGACTCGAAGCATAACACTCTGACCTTGAGATGGGGTTATGAAACAGGTTGGAAATGGGAATCCTTTCTTAGTTATGTCTACTTGCTTGTTCTTTCGTTTTGTTACAGCTCTGTTAGCCTGTATTACTATTGACTGTTAAGACGCATAACACACCTGGTAGACTTCTGATATGCAAGATGAATAAACACGGATGAGCAGACAGATTTAATACACGTAATCAGTAATATGAGTCTGATTTAATTTATTGAAATCGACCTGCTCATTCTCTCTTATTGTCTACCCACCAAGTTTTTATACACTTACAAATACCCGCAAGATTAATCTTCACCATCTCGCTCCGTTCTGATTGAGCTATACTTATTTTTGACCACCATACAAAACTTACGCTAATCTTACCATACAATATCAGGCCCTCTCACCCATTTGTTACTTAGGGGCTGATGAAAACATACATTCTAACCAGATCTCCCCAACTGTAACCGATTATATCGAGGAATGTCTTATTCATGGGCTCCGAGACCTCATGGGACTGTGAGACTACACTAAAACTCACTTCGACTCCTTCCACCCTCACCCACAGAGATCTCCTTCGAGATTTACCTGATCTTTACTGGAACTACTTCAGTTGGGTGTAACTAGTTAATACACCCGACCCCAGTAATCACATAATCAACTCAGCTGTGTGTCCCCCCACACACACAGCTGTACACGCCCTAATTTCTATAGCACTATCTACCCTACCCCCCTCTTCCTTTTCCCCTTTTTCCTAACCATACCCTCACCTATTCCCCACCCCTCCCCTGCCCTACTGACGATTGGGTTCTCCTCCGTTGCTCTTTTAGCCCCAGAGATACAATGCATCACTCTGACTCTCCGCTAATGCCGAATAAGTTACCCACGATGAATACTTTAAACACCAAAACAAACCACCCTTCGCTCAAAATAGCTTCTCTGAACGCAAAAGGATTAAATATACCAGAAAAGCGTAAATCAATACTACTAAGCATGCAACACATGAAAGCAGACGTTGTTTTCCTGCAAGAGACACATTTCAACTCCCTGAAAATCCCCAAGTTATCATCAGATTATTACCCTCACCACTATCATGCAACATCCCCGAACACTAAAACCAAAGGTGTATCTATCCTGTTTTCTAAACATGCCCCTATACAGATTTCTGAGACATTACAGGATGAACAGGGTAGATACATCTTTCTCAAAGGCACGTGGTCCAACAAACCTATCACGTTAGCTAATATATACAGCCCCAATAAGTATCCTTCTTCCGTGATGTTTCCACCCGATTACAGGAATTCCAATCAGGTATTTTGATACTGGGTGGAGACTTCAATGTCCCTCTGGACCCACTGGTAGATACGTCCACGGGCTCTTCCTCTCTACCCTATAGAGCACTCCGACAAATTAAACTATCCCTCCAAAAACTCTCTCCACGACACCTGGCGCACAACACATCCTACGGTGAAAGACTTTACCTTCTATTCCTCCCCCCATAACAGATACTCGAGGATTGACTATTTATTCCTGACCCAACCTGACCTTACCTATCTGACAAGTGCGACAATAGAACAAATGACTCAATCAGACCACCACCCCATCACGGCCACACTGACACTCCCCGATCGACAGACACATACTCAAATCTGGAGATTGGACCCCACTATCCTTTCAGACATAGGGAACATTGCAGAGCTCAGAAATTGCCTAACTGATTATTTTAAAGAAAATGACACCCCAGACACACCCGTAATGACTCAATGGGCCGCCCATAAATGCGTAGTTAGAGGAAAGATGATTTCAATTTCTGCTAGAAAAGATAAAGAGAGACACCTCCGACAACTATTTGACAAGCTCAAAACACTAGAATCTGCACACAAACGCACCCTAGCCTCCCAAACACTCCAGGAACTCCAAGCCATTAGGACAACTATACAGGAAGAATTAGGCAAAAACATTAGGAAAAGGTACATGTTATCCCAAAGATACTTCTACGAATTCGGGAACAAGAGCAGTAGAATGTTAGCGAGGGCCCTCCAATCCAAAAAGACTAAATATACCGTCCACTACCTAAACTCCCCTACAGGAGATAAATACACCAAAAATAATGAGATTGCACGAGAATTTGAACAATTCTACACCAAATTGTATAATTTAAAAGGATCTGACAACCCCCCTTTCCCCTCTCAAATCAGACTAAAACAAATGAAAGAATTTTTAAACAAATACTGCCCTAAACTTCAAGCAACGGAACTCCTAGCTGACATGGAAGGTCCCATTACCCAACCTGAATGGGAGAAAGCCCTCAAACAAACAAAATCCGGTAAAAGCCCAGGTCCGGACAGACTGCCTGCAGTCTACTACAAAACTTTCTCAGATATTCTACAAAACCCATTCATGTCAGCCTTCAACTCCCTAACTAAAACGACCCCTATTCACAAAGAGATGCTTGAAGCCCATATAGTGGTCATCCCCAAAGAAGACAAGGACCCCACACAAACCGCTAACTACAGACCCATATCCTTACTCAATGTGGACATCAAAATCTTCGCCAAAATCTTGGCCAATAGGATACTCCCCCCTCCTACCCTCCCTCATTGCTAATGACCAAGTAGGATTTGTCCCCAATTGCGAAGCTAGAGACAATACTGTTAAAGCTATTAACTTGCACCACCTCATTACGACTTCCAAACGTAAGGGATTCTTCCTGTCTCTTGACGCGGAGAAGGCATTTGACAGGGTAGTATGGGACTACATGCAAGCAGTACTACAATCCATAGGCTTTGGACCACAATTTACTATACTTGTTCAATCTCTATACCACAATCCAACGGCCAAAGTACGAGTTAACAATACCCTGTCAGATGCCTTCTCCATAAGCAATGGAACTAGACAGGGATGCCCCCTGTCCCCTATCCTCTATATTCTTACCCTCGAGCCCTTCCTAAACAGTATTAGACAAAACCCCGACATATCAGGAATCAAGACGGACGCCGAAGAATACAAGATCGCTGCCTTCGCAGACGATATCCTGCTATTTCTTACGCGTCCACACACAACAATTCCGATCCTACTGAATGAATTTAAAACTTTCAATACGTTTTCCAACCTTAAAATTAACTTCTCCAAATCATATGCCCTCAACATCTCCCTTCCCCCCCGAAGATGTAACCCACTGTAAAACGAACTTTCCGTTTCATTGGAATGACCACTCCATCACTTACCTAGGTATACAACTTACGTCCCACCTAAAAGACCTATACACACGGAATTTCCAAACCATGCTACAAAAAATTGCTGCTGACCTGAACCAATGGGATAAACCAATCTTTTCGTGGTTCGGTAGGGCCGCCATATTAAAAATGAATATACTACCGAGATTCTTATACATTCTCCAGACAATCCCCATACAAATTCCACAATCATTCTTCAAATCTTACAGAAGCATATGCTCTAGATTTCTCTGGGGCTCCCATAGACCAAGGATTAAATATACTTCCCTGACCTGGCCAAAGCACCTAGGGGGCATAGGCCTCCCAGATCTGTTGAACTATTACAAAGCAGTTCAGCTTACTAGAATTGTAGACTGGAATACCCAGTCATCTAATAAAGATTGGGTATCCTTGGAAACTTCATGTACTAAATTACCACTCAGATCCCTCCCGTGGATTCAGACCTCGCTTTCCCAAAAAGAAATCAAGACCCACCCACTTATAGCACCGACTCTTCTGTGTTTTCGCAAACTCTGCACACAATCCTCCATCTCCACGATCACGAGCCCTCTAACACCGCTTAAACTGAACCCTGACTTCCCGCCAGGGATGCACCCTAACTTCCTCCAAGGCCACTGGTCACGGCCACAAGTTCTATTACGACATTTTTATGACACTGGACGTCCAAAATCATCCACCCAACTAGCCAGCGAGATGCAAACAACCCCTATACCCTTCTGGACATTCCAACAATTATCCCACTTCCTCAAAAAGTTAGGGAATAAGACAGACCACTCGAGACAACTGACACCCTTTGAACAACTTTGCGCCTCGGATACACCCCACACACATCTTATCTCCCAAACACATTCTCTTTTATTCGGGGACTGTAAACCTAATGCCCTTCGAATATGCACAGCATGGGAAAAAGACCTAAACCTTACACTTGCAGAAGATGACTGGAACAACATATTTCTCAATATCCATAAAGGCTCCACAAATGTATCCGTTCAAGAAACAGGATACAAAATCCTTTCCCGTTGGTATAGAACACCAGATAGGCTACACAAATGGGACCCCTCCATCTCAGAGATGTGCTGGAGATGCCAACAAACCCAAGGCACTCTGCTCCACGTCTGGTGGACATGCCCCTCTCTCCAACCCTTTTGGATAACAATACATCAACTGATAAAAACCATAACGACATACGACGTACCTTACAGTCCGGCTCAATTCCTACTACACCACACCACTCTATCGCAAACTTCATATCGCAGATCCATTATAATCCACTTGATTAATGCTGCCAAGCAATGCATCCCGATCCACTGGACATCCCAAACCATCCCTACCGTCCAAACATGGCTTCAGAAAATACAAAGGATAGCGGACATGGAAGAACTAATCCATATAGCTAGGGACACCCCAAGTAAATATGGGTCCAAATGGGCATGCTGAAAACACTTCTTAACTACTCCTGACTTCGATCGCATTAAAGCGCACAATAGCTAGACCATGATATAGATGAAGACTCACACTCAACACTCCAACCTGTGACTTAACTTCTCTGATCTTTCTATACCCCAAAATGACCAAGTTCCCCTTACTGGGTCCCCCCCCCCCAGAGAATATCTGACATCCCAAATCCTCGACCCTTATGCTTCTAATGACCAAAAATATAGATACACTGCCACATAACCCACCCACCTACCATCTCATTTTTCTCACCACACACTTATGATTGAGGGCAACGGAGGCTAACCCATCATCCCTCCCCTCTTATCCCCTGCCCCCCCTCCCCCTACTTTTTCCTCCCCCCCTCTTACCCTATCCCCCCCCCCCTTTTCTTTTATTTTTTTTTTGAAAGAAAATGATTATTTAATATTTACTGATGCAAAAAGAAATGCATCCAACGGACTTCCATACGGATGACTGTCTAGGCAACTTATACCGTCTGGTTGGACCAATACTAGTGTTTGGATCTTTAAAGTTGATGTTTGATTTTCGCTGTCATACGATTTACTACATGTGTAACAGGTTCTATGTGATTTACCACTTGCAACAGATGTTACTCATATGTTTCTACTTGCTGTATTGTCCTTTTATTCAATAAAATCTATTGGAAAAGAAAATCCAACGGGAAAAAATCTGATGGATTTTGTCATCGTAATGTCCGACCGCGTGTAACACTGGGGCAGTTTTCAGGCGTTTTAGCACTGGAAATAGCATCTGCTAAGGACCTGAAACCCACCTCCCATTCATTCCAGTGGGAATTTTCACACTGGGGGTGGTGCGCTTGCAGGATTTTATAAAAAGTCCTGCAAGCAGCATCTTTGGGGCGAGTTGGGAGCGCTGTATTTAGCACTCCTAAAATGCCCTGCCCATTGGAATGAATGGGCAGCGCTTTCAAATTGCCTGAAATGTGCGTTGAAAACACCACAAAACAGGATTTTTTAGGAGAGCACTCTGAATGACAATTGTGTGCCCATGCTACACTGTACTGAAATTTTTACAATTTTTATCACACAAAAGTTTTTTGCTAGTATTTAATCATCACTGGGTTGTTTTTTTTTTTTGCTAAACAATTGAATGAAGACTTAAAAAAAAAAAAACTTTTCATAGTTTATTATAACATTTTGCAAACAGGTCATTTTTCTCCTTCACTGATGTGTGATGAGGATGCACTGATAGGCACTAATGAGGCGGCACTAGTAAGCAGTGACAAGGAGGCAGGGCCATCTTTAATATTGATTGGACCCTGGGCAAAACTTTTCTTGGGCCCCCCCCCCCCCCCCCCCCATGCAGTTTTGCTCTCCACAGCTAAATAGCAGCTAGACTCAAAATCAGTTTAATGAATCAGATCAGGCAGCTATTGCAATTGGTTGCCAGAGGTTACAGTGTATTATTACCGCTTACTGACTGGTTGCTAGAGGTTACAACACACATTGCGGCTCACTGATTAGTTGCTAGAGGTTACAGCACATGATTTCTGCTTGTTGATTGGTTGCTAGAGATTACTGTGGATATGACCTTGATATACATATCAATGCTGTAGGCCGCCTCTATTTACGTATGAATGCCAGTAATTTAAATGTAAACACAGGGTCTGCAGGTGAGTCATCTGTACACAACAATAGGGCAGAGCTGGGCAGCATTAGCAGCAGCACTTCACACTGAGATATTGGGACACAGCACAGGACTAAAACCTTGAGAGAGGAGGGAATTTAAACCAGGATAGTTGGCAAGTATGAGGAAGCTGCTTTGGGCCCCACAATAATTACAGGGCCCAGGGCATCTGCCCCTTTTGCCCTACATTAAAGATGGCCCTGCGAGGAGGCACTGATGAGGCTGCGCTGATAGGTTGCACTAATGGGCACTGACAGGTGGTACTAAAGGGCACTGACAGGTGGCACTAATAGGCGGCACTGATAGATGGCACTAAAGGGCACTGACCGACAGCACTGACAGGCACAGGGGCATCACTGATGGGCACTGATAGGCACTGGTAGGCAGCACTGATGGGCACTGATAGGCAGCACTGACAGTTGATACTGATGAGGAGGCATTGATGGGCACTGATTGGCAGCACTAGTGGGCACTGATTGGCAGCACTGGTGAGCACTGTTGGGACTGCACTGGTAATCAGGACACTGATAATCAATGCCCTGATTATCAGTGTAGATGTCCCTTTAACACAAGCTGGTTATGGGCTCTCCTCTCCTCACACTGTCAACGTGAGGAAAGGAATGCCGATAACCGGCTTGTGTTTACATCGTGATCAGCTGTAATTGGACGTAGTGATCACAGATTTCTCTGGGCAGCGCGATCATGAGGCACAGATTTCTCTGGGCAGCGCGATCATGAGGCACATCCATAGATGACCCCCCAGTAATGTAAGCCCATGCTGTTTTTTCGGCTATAGCATGGGCAGAAACTGGTTAAAGGAGATATATAGGGTTATAAAAAAAACAAAAAAAATACATACCTGTATGGCCGCAGTATTTCTGTGATGCTACAGCTGTCCCCCGCTGATTCTAAGTCCGAGAATGTGACTGCTGATCGATCAGTTCTCGGTTCAATAAAAACAGAGAGCAGTGACTGTTAGTCACCGCTCCCTGTTCTGTCTCTCCAGTGCTCACTAGATCGTCGGTTTGTGGAGGGGGCAAGAATGGCTGGCTCAGGCGCATAGCGGCATGCTGAGAGGCTGAGCCAGCTGCCAATCAGACATCTGGGTGGATCCCGGCATTATTGATGGGATCCTTTCAGAGCCTGGAACAGTTCTTGATTTTAACCCCCTTCCTGACCAGGCCATTTTTTGCGATGCGGCACTGCGTTATTTTAACAGACAATTGCGTGGTCGTTCCACGCTGCACCAAAATAAAATGTATGTCCTTTTTTTCCAACAAATAAAGCTTCCTTTTGGTGGTATTTGATCACCTCTGCAGTTTTTATTTTTTGAGCTATAAACAAAAAAAGAGCGACAATTAAAAAAAAAACAATATTTTTTGCTTTCTGCTATAAATCCAATAAAAACATTTAAAGAATCAAATTTCTTCATCAATTTAGGCCAATATGTATTCTGCTACATGTTTTTGGTAAAAAAAAAATCACAATAGATGTATATTGATTGGTTTGTGCAAAAGTTATAGCGCCTACAATCTATGAGATATTTTTATGGAATTTCGTATTATTTTTTTTACTAGTAATGGCAGCAATCAGCGATTATTTTAGCAGGACTGCGACATTGCGGTGGACAAATCTGACACTATGTGACACTTTTTTTGCGATCGCGGGTGACCGGAGGACATCGCTTCCCCCCCGGACCCGCTGTTTGGCTCCCCCTCTGGCCACACGGTACGTTGTTTAGCGCAGCCGTGCCACCTTGCCACAGTAAATCTGCGGCAGGCGTTTCTTCAAGTAACTCCACTTTTATGGGAAAAAAATAGCAAAAAATGTTTTTATATATATATCCTGTTTCCTCGAAAATAAGACCTAGCATGATTGTCGGTGATGGCTGCAATATAAGCCTTAAGCCGCGTACACACGGGCGGACTGTCTGGCCAACTAAGTCCGTCAGACAATCCGACAGACAGTCCGTCCTACTTTTGAATGAACGGACTTGACCACACACGATGAACAGACAGTCCGTCGAAAGCTTGCGCGATGACGTGTACAGCACGTACGACGGGACTAGAAATAGGACGTCCAATGCTCAGCAATGCAACCTTACGCCGTGTAAATCCTTTCTGAGCATGCGCCATACTTAGTCCGTCCAACTAGCCTACTCACGAGCGGACTGTCCGCTGAAACCAAAGTTGGACGGACTGTATTACGGAAATTCCGAAAGACTTAGTCCGCCAGACTGTCCGCTGAAAAAGTCCACTGAAGCCCACACACGAGCGGACTGTCCGCTGAAATGTGTTTCAGCGGACTAAGTTGGACAGACAGTCCGCCCGTGTGTACGCGGCTTTACCCCCCAAATAAGCCCTACCCTGTTTCCCCGAAAATAAGCCCTAACCTGAAAATAAGACCTACAAGGACGTATTAACTTTAACTTTTGGCGTATTTGGGGGTAGGGCTTATATTGCAGCCATCACCGACAATCACGCTAGGTCTTATTTTCGGGGAAACAGGGTATATATATATATATATATATATATATATATATATACAGCATATACAATTGCAACACAAGTCATATTATAATTGAATGTTATTAAAAATTACTTTTCCTTTTCAATCTGCAGCTCTGTCATTTTCTGTAAAGTGCAATGCGATATGGCTACCTGGAGGTACTATACACTGAATGTGTACAGAATGCCCCCCAGAAACATAATTTCCTGCTTGTGTGATTGGCTCACCGATTTTCCCAGAAGTCTGCCTAAGATACAAGACAGATTTTTGGCATCCTCTGCAACAAAAATGTAATTTTTAGTGAGATACTCTCAATAGGAAATCATGTCTAAAGGGATGCAGGCCCTGCAATTTTCCTTATTAGAGCCCCGCAGCTGCAGCAGCAGGTTGATATTTATGAAACCACTCCCATTAGACTCACTCAGCCCAGGGGCACAGAGGAACACACAGGGGTTCCTTCAGAATAACAAAAGGTAGGAATCTGCAACAAATTTTGTTAAAATCCTTGCAATGTACATTGATCACCCCGAGGGGAATGTTTTTTTCTCGACAAAAGTGGAGTTACTCTTTAAGGTTAATCAAGAAAGCAGTAATGGCACATCCTGTGGCTAGTGAAGCATGCTGGGACTTCTAGTTCTTCCCAGCCATTGGCTATAAAACATTTCCTCCTATTTGTTGTTCATTTCACTTTAAGAAACAGTGACATTTTTGAAGCTTTAATTTGAGCGTATTATTAATTTATAGCCAATTCATAATTGATAACGTTATTACAACAAGCCAGTTAAAACAATACATCGGAGTAGTAAATATTTATGTCACACTAAATCACAGGTAGTAACGTGTGAGAGGACTTGAGACCAGTAATTGCTGCGCTCCGTCCCCCGGGATCCGTGTAATGGGAGAGTTGGACTGGATGCCGGGGCCGGCTGCGATTCCTCTGCTTGTCTGGGGGCCTTTTCTGTGCCCTAAAATATTTAACTGCGCTGTAAATTGAGCTGCTCGAGGAATAAGCATTGGGGCTTTGCAGGATCGATAGCCATTTCAAATAGCGTTCAATAATCAGGGCTTATAGATTGGGTCGTCCTGCAGACAGGCTGTCTCAGGTAACTTAGCAGGAGACAGCCGTACATGCACACTAAAACCTGGACCCAGCAAGACGGATCATTATTTTATTGTCATTACTTATTTATTATATTAAGGTCAGGCTAAGCAATTGTGTTTGGGAAAAGAAAAGCTGACAAGTGTTTTTCCCTTCAATCTGGCGTGTGTTAACCACTTAAGGACCGGAAGGATTTGCCACTTTAATGACCATTTTTTGCGTCGCTTTAACTGACAATTGCGTGGTCGTGCTACGCTGTACCCAGCCAAAATTTATGTCCTTTTTTTTTCCCACAAATAGAGCTTTCTTTTGGGGGGTATTTGATCACCTCTGCAGTTTTTATTTCTTGTGCTATAAACAAAAAAAGAGCGACAATTTATAAAAAAATATATATATATATTTTTGATATTTTGCTATAATAAATATCCCCCCCCCCCCCCCCCAACAAAAAAACAACTTCTTCATCAGTTTAGGTCAATATGTATTCTTCTAAATATTTTTGGTAAAAAAAAAATTTCAATAAGCGCATATTGATTGGTATATATATAGCATCTCCAAAATAAGTGATAGATTTATGGCATTATTATTATTATTTATTTATTTTTTTACTAGTAATGGCAACATCTATGTTTTTTTTTTAGCGGGACTGCGACATTCCGGCACACAGATCAGACACTTTTGACACTTTTTTTGGGACCTGTGACATTCATACAGTGATCAGAGCTAGAAAAAGCCACTGATTACTGTGTAAATGTCACTGGCAGGGAAGGGGTTAACACTAGGGGGCGATCAAGGGGTTAAGTGTTCCCTAGGGAGGTGTTTCTTTTGAATTAAATCATTCTTTATTATTCCTTTTTCATACAAAAACATCACAAATAACAAATAACATACACCTGACATACAACCCCGGCACGAAATAAGATTGGGGAAGAAAAAAAAACCCTCACAAAAGCACCCTCCCCCCTCTCTCCGCTCTCCTGTCACCCTGTATATCCAAAATGTCAGACCATCTTCTCAAAATTTAAAGGGAGGTGTTTCTAACTGTGGGGGAGATGACTGACTAGAGGAGAGAGATGACTGTTCCTAATCACTAGGAACAGCAGATCTCTCTCTACTCCCCTGTCAGAACGGGGATCTGTCTTTGTTTTTTGTTTTTTTGTGTTTACATTGACAGATGCCCATTCTGGCTCTCTGAGGAGTGATCTTGGGTGGCCGCCAGCCACACACATCGGCTCCGGTGTTGTTCCGCGGGCACGTGCGCGCCCCCTATAGCTTCTTAAAGCAGCCGACGTGCAATGACAGTGATTCGCTCACAGTCGTGCCAACCTGCTGTACTGTGGCGGCGGGTCGGCAAGTAGTTAAAGCAAACTTTTCTTAAGACAAATACAGGGGTTGCAGTCGCTGACCTCCTTCTGAAAATGCTAGTTACCTGGCTGCAGCTTCAACGATTTTGGAGTCACTGATCCAAAAACAACTCTGCAGATCAAGAAAGTCGAAACATATTCAGAAGTCTGTATTTGCATGCTTGTTATTTATTATTGGCTCAGAGTATTTAACCGTTTCCTGACTGTCTATAGCAGATTTTATGCTACAGGGCGAGATGAGGGCGCTCTGGTGAGGCTGGATATCTGGTCCTTAGCAGTGGAGAGATGGCACTGAAGGCAACGCTTTGTAGAGAAGAAGCAGCTCTGGAGGGTCATAAAGGAAAGAGAAAGACAACTCTAAGTGCAGTGGTTAAAAGGCTGCATTCAAATGGAAATCTCAGTATTAGATTGGCAGAAATATAAATCCTTGATAGGCAAAACAGCTCTAAAGACATGTAGAAGACCAAAGACTGCATTTTGACTAGAACCTACTGGTGTCCTATGAGCCTTACACCCTCCTTCCTATTTCTCCATACACCTGTGCAAGAAACATCATTCAGAACATAAATAGAAAAGGATCACTCTCTGAGAAGAAGGTGCCAATATAGGCCCCTTTCACACATGCGGACAGTATGTCCGTATTTCATCCATCCGTTTGTGGATGAAATACGGACATACATGCATTCCTATGGGATAGCGGGTGTCTGCGGATGAACATCCGCAGACACCCACTATTGTCCACCTCCGTAATTGTCAGATTCTGCAGACGGAGGAAAATCCTATTTTTCTATCCGTCTGCAGAGCGGATCAGATGAACATGGACAGACAGTCCGTGCTCATCCGATCCCCCCATAGAGGAAAGCGGAGAGCTGACAGGGCGGTCCCTGCAGTGTGCCGGGACCGCCCTGTCCGCCGCCGGCTCAGCCGGGACAACGGAGCGATCCCCGCTGAGTGAGCGGATCATCACGGGGCGGATCATTACTGATCCGTCCCGTGTGAAAGGGGCCTATGACATTAACGATGTGGCTACTATTGGCCTGGAGACTCAAGTCCTTCAAATTGTGTCTTCCTAACTACCAATAGAGTTCCATATGATTTTCATCTCTGTAGTTCGCTGTTGGTTTGAAGTTCAGTGTTGAATTCACTGATGATATTTGGGTTGACTGATATATTTTCCTGCTAATGTTAGTCTGCAAAACCAGGATAAGGAGTGAAGATAGCAGTCACACCTACCAATAAATCAAGAAAAGTTTAATCATACCTGCCATTTTAATCAGCTTCCTCTTTCAGGAATTGCTGTGCCTGAGCTCCCACCACACTCCCACTCTATTATCTTAGAAGGCCATCATATGGGCTTTGTTTGTATAACACCTATTCAGTGTGTGCAGGCACATTCCTTCCTTTCTTAAAGACCACAAACCAATATCAATGGCAGAGCACAGGAAGCGATGTACAGGTAGAGTGATATTAACCACTTCCGGCCTGGAAGGTTCACCCTCCCTTCATAACCAGGCTATTTTTTTTGCAATATGGCACTGCCTTACTGACAATTGCGGGGTTGTGCTACGTTGTACCTAAATAAAATTGATGTCTTTTTTTTTCCACACAAATAGAACTTTCTTTTGGTGGTATTTGATCACCTCTGCATTTTTAAAGTGGTTGTAAACCCTTACAACACACTTTGGCCTACAGGTAAGCCTAGATTAAGGCTTACCTGTAGGTCCAAGAAATATCTCCTAAACCTACATGGTTTAGGAGATATTTTCCGAAAGACAGGTGCCATAGACAGCGGCGCGCAGGCGCACTGAGCGCGCCGCGGTCAACGGCGATATGCCGTGAGTGGCGGCTCCCGTGCGCATGCGCGGGAGTGACGTCATCGCGGCTTCGCGGAATGACAGTGGCGGAGCAGCGAGGCCCACCGAGAAGATGGAGGCTCCAGACTACAGGGGACAGCGGTGACTTCGCTGGCTCCTGTGTCAGGTAAGTGACAAATAATGGACTAGTATGCGATGCATAGTAGTCCATTATGCTTTACCTTTGCAGGGAATGAAAGAGGAAATAAACTCATCAGGGTTTACTTCCTCTTTACTTTTTTTTGTACTATAAACAAAAAAGACTGACAATTTTGAAAAAAAAAAAACAATAGTTTTTAATTTCTGCTATAAAACATAACCAACAAAAAAATGTAAAAAATCAAATTTCTTCATAAAATATTCTGCTACATATTTCTGGTAAGAGAAATCCTAATAAGCGTATATTGTTTGGTTCACGCAAAAGTTATAGTGTCTACAACCTATGGAATATTTTTATGGAATTTTTATTTATTCCTTTTTTTAACTAGTTATGGCGGCAATCAGCAATTTTAGCAGGACTGTGACGTTGCAGCGGACAAATCAGACACCTGACACTTTTGACACTTTTTGGGGACCAGTGACATAATAACAGTGATCAGTGCTAAAAAATAAATAAAAAAAAATTCAGTATCACTGTACTAATGACACTAGCAGGGAAGAGGTTAACATCAGGGCGCGATCAAAGGGTTAAGTGTGTCCCTAAGGAGTGCTTTATAACTGGGGGGGAGATGCATTGACTGGGTGTTTTGCTTGCGTCTATCTAGGAAGGTTACTTTGTGGTATAAGCAAGAAGCTGAGACCTCTGTAGTGTGTAAATGTGCTTTTACTATACAAAAATGCTGTACATACAAAACTATTACAATATTAGGAATACAAATCAAGACTGACAGATATACAGTATATAACAAGCAACATGCCTAGCAAAAAAAAAACAGCCTATGGTCTGTAACAGTAGAAATACACTTATAAGTTACTTAACTCCGGTTACCGTGTAATCATGATCTCCGTTGCTCCTGGAAACCAGGCACCTTTTTCTTTGATTATTACAGATTCTTCCTCCTGCTCTGGTGTTAATCTATGATGAGTTGGCCGTGTTTAAGGCATCATAAGTCCTTTTATATGTCAGCTTGTTCACAATGGTTACAAACTCTATTACCTCAAAGCGGTTTTATACACCTGTAAGGCAAAAGGCATAATGAGCGAGTATGCACCTCATACTAGCTCATTATGAAATACATACCTTAGAACGAGGCGTCGGTAACTCACCTGGTCCACGCCAAGGGAGCTGACATGTTGCCTTAGCGTGTCTTCTGGGTATCGCGGCTCCAGCGCTGTGAGTGGCTGGAGCAGCGATGTTGTCACTCCCAGCGGCTCATTGCGAGGGGAATATTATTATTATTATTATTATAGGCTTACCTGTAGGTAAAAGTAATAAAATTTACTATACAACCACTTTAACAACCAACAAACCTACATCTCGGTAGCTTCAGTTTTGAAAGGCACTCTCTTACCTGTTTACTGTAGCTATAGAGACAATAGACTGTTCTCAAACTGCCAATGCAATACAACAATGGTATCTACATTCCCATTGTATCCAACAGCATTTGTTTGAGAAATTCTGTGTCTGTGAAACCAGAATGCTACGAGTTTTATAAAAAAAATTATATTTTATATCAAATGCAGTGCACTGGGGGGGAAACAGATCCGTGTTTCTGCTTAGCACAAACACAAGATTTCCATTTTCCCCTCTGGCAGAACAGCAATCTGCCATTCTTACATAGGCAGCCTGCTGTTCTGCCTCTTCTCAGATTGATCGTTGGGTCCCTGGGGACATTGGATCTGCCAGACCCACTGATTGGCTCCTGCTGTGTCCAATCACAGTGGGGAAGGTTAGCCGAAGGTGTGCGCATGCGCCCCTGACCCCACGCACACAGGTACGTGATTATGTGCAGGAGGGCTGCCCTGCCACATTTTATCTGCGTGGGGCGGTACAGAACTGGTTCAAGCCCATCTCTGCAAATCACAAAAAAAAATACTTGCAGCCCCCCCCCCCCCCCCCCCATGCATTGCACAGGTTAATGCTTGTTAATGGATAAAGAATAAAATGGAAGGCCCCATGCACATGGGCTTTTGGAAAAAGCAGCATTTTTTTGCCAGAATTTTGCAGAAAAATGCCTTTTATGTTACAATATGAATGCACCTTTATGTGTGTATGATGTTTGAGTGTGAATGCATTCTGCTGGCCAGATTATTAATTTAATTTGTCCATGGGTATACTTTTAGGCCCATACATGCACATTTATGCATGTACATGCATAATCACATTTTTTTTTTGCTTAAAAGATCCTCTTATGCCACACATGATCAGAATTATGGTCGAAAAAAGGTCTGATGGTTTTCCCAACATAATTCTGACTTAATTCCGCTCAAGCTGTCTTGCATACACACGGTCACACCTAATTCCGACCGCCAAGAACGTGGTGACGTACAACACGTACAACGGGACTAGAAAAAGGAAGTTCAATACCTAGAAGCCAATAGCTTCCATCCCATAGTTGAATCTGAGCATGTGTGAGTTTTTGCTCGTCGGAATTGCATACACACGATCGGAATTTTTTCCATCAGGAAAATTGAGAACATGCTCTCAAATTTTTCTGCTGGGAATTTGGCCAGCTAAATTCTGATGGAGCATACACATGGTCGCATTTTCCGATAAAAAGCTCTCATCTGTCTTTTCCGATCGTGTGTACGCGGCATTAGAACGCACCTTTGGTATTTATTTTCCTCCCTTTAACTGCTACTCTTCAAATATGTTTGTAAATACCTTTGTGTGCATGGCCACATAGGCTAACATAGAGGTACTTTTATAGGCATTAAAAGTAAAAAAAACACCTGGAGACCTGTATAATCAACATTTTTTTAACCTGTGTTCATGACGTCTTATACATAGGGCCTGTTCTCATCTCTACGTTTCCAATCACATGGCATATTGCACAGGAAATGTGCTGCAAATGTGTTGCCATTGTGTTGGCATTAAATGTTAATGGCACCCTAAGCATGAGTAACGGGCGTACATTTACCGTGTTTTGTTGCAGACAAACAAGCTGCAAGTGCCCCAAAAAGCATGGTAAAAGTGTGGATCTTCTTTGGGGTGTTTGATGCATGTAGGACAGCCCATTCAGGAGAATGGGCTGCCCATAGACGTATGCACAGGGTTTGCCAGGTGTGCCTGGGCACACCCTAATTACCCCGTTCTCATGAGCATTATTGCTCTGTGTGCCAGAGGGGACATGGGAAAGATCTCCACTGAGCGGCTATATATCTACAGTACACACACATGCATGAGTGTTTGAGCTTTGGTGCACACACCAATGGGGCTGCCCTATGTGAGACATGCGTTAATGCTAGTAAAACACGCAAAAAAAAAAAAAAAAAAATGATAGCTACATGCAGATGTGAATGGGGCCTTACTGACTCTGGCAGACTGTAGGGCTTTCCCCTGCTTTGGCCTGTAGATGGTCCCTGGCTACCATCCTGTACATTGCAGGGCTATTGGCAATTTTACATTGCGGGACCGCAACACAACTCAACACCCCCTGCCACGCCCCCTTAAAGGAGAATTGTACAAAAAAAATATATATTGTTTTTTTACCACTGCTATTCCTTTTATATTGACTTTTGGAATTTTCAAATGCAGCCATTTAGATATAAGGTTTAGCACTGGGAGACACCTTTTTTTTTTTATAGATAAGCAGTGCATTTTATATATATATAGATCAGACCTAAATAAGGGACAAATGAGGAGTAAAGAGGAGCTTGTTCCAAATGAGCGACAGTCCCTCAAAACCAGGGACAGTTGGAAGCTATGGGCTTGGGTTTGCAGAATGGCCTCATTGACCTCAATAAGTAAATTTTACTCTGCGGCCTGATTTTAAAATGCCACAACCACAATGCAAAGCATCGCAATCGCTGCATTTGAACAGCCCTGTCCAGCTGCATTGTTAGGATTCGGGTGGACAGCATGGGACCATTGCTCAGCTGCCGTGTAAAAGACCCTTCTCCTCTTCCCATAAACACATTCCTTATTAACGCAAGCAATGCAGCACACCTGACTGGCTCCTATTGCTGCTTCTCCCTTTCCCAGTCTAAACTCTGCTGTACAGAAATTTGAAAAAGGCTTATAGCTAGTCAACCTGCTGCTTGCATAAAAAAAAAAAATGCATTCAATTACATATTAATGATTACTGAGCTGCGTTACTTTGTGCTTTTTATATCAGCCTGGAGTTTCAGCTTCTTTAACTGAATTTTTTTACAAGGTATCGCACGGCAGCTGGGATATTTTTTCCAACACCCTCAGCTTGTTTACTGTAATAACGTCACTTTGTATCAGTAAGCTGCAACTGTTGCTATGGGACCCATGAGGCTCTCGTCTACGCTCTCCCAAACAGCAGATTGGCTTGAGATCCTCACTCGAGCGATAGAGCGGGCGGTCATTGGACGATCGCACTCCGTCCAGCTCCAAGACCAGGTGCGGCATACTTCAGCTCCCCTGGCGACTGCTAAGCATCTACAGTGACTAAAATCATCTAAAAACAATGTACTACCATTACCAACAGCACACAGTACACGGTCACCGAGGTCCGAAAAAGAAAAAAAAAAAACGGGAGTTGCGCAATCGCCCCATTAAAATAAACAGTTTTTATCCAGAGATAGCTGTACTGAAATTCCTGCTTTTTCAACAAGTAACATCTGGATAAATTTGGTATGCATCCTCTACCATAAAACCCCTGAGAAAAAAAAAATAGCGAGCAAGGAGAGAGACAAAGGAGTATTAAACATTTTATGACGGGGTGGGTGTGGTGCCATTATTGTAACGGAATTTAGAAAACAATTGCCAGACGTGAATTTAAACAGCATGTTGTTTGAAAAGAGGCTTTTTAAAGCTGGTGATGAACAAATCCGTTATCCTTTACTCAATGCATTGAGCGTAATTCAATGTGACTGGAACCTTTCCAGCTGTTTAAAGATAACCCCTTTAAATAGCTGCTGTATTAGAGAAATTACAGCGGAAAGGTAGTGAGGTCATAGATGTGATGTCATTGGGGGCCAGAAGGCAAAGTTGTAAAGAGGGCGTTCCTTCTCTAAAGTCTTCTTTCTCGTGCTTTCTATTCTATAGTGAAGGCTAAAGAAGGCTATATAGGGATCGAATCTCAGCCGATTCAGCAGGGACCGGCCGAGATTCGATTAATCTATGGGCAGTCAGGTTGTACTGAAGTTGTTCCATCAATCCACTTCAGTACAACCAGCCTGTCTGATTTTTTTCATGCGATCACTGACGGCTGCTATAGCCTCCAGCGGTGATCAAGGTTCCCCATCGCCAGAACACAATAGCCCTGTGCAGGGCCGAGGCAAGGGGTGAGCAGGAGGGGCAGCTGCCCTGGGCAAGGTGGGGATTTTGGGGGGTTGTGCTAGGAAGCAGTATTTGGAGGGGGGAATTGTACTAGGGAAGAGTACGTCTATTAGGAAGGGGGATTTGGAAGGGGGAGGATTTGTTATAGTAGGGATAATTGAAGGGGGGGGGGGGAATTAGCGCTAGGATAGTGGATGGGGTGGGGGGATTTTTGTTGGGATAGGGGGATTTGGAGGGGCAGGGAGGATTTAGGCTCAGAAACTAAATTTGAGGGAGAGTGAATTTCTATTAGGAAGGGGGATTTGGAAAGGGGAGGATTTGTTCTAGTAAGGATAATTGAAGGAGGGGGGAATTAGCGCTAGGTTAGGGGATGGGGAGGGGGATTTGTGTTGGAATAGGGAGATTTGGAGGGGCAGGGAGGATTTAGGCTCAGAAAGGACATTTGAGGGGAGTGGGTTTTTGTTAGGAAAGGGAATTTGTGAGGGAAGGATTTGTGTTAGTAGGGATGATTAGGAAGATTTGTGCTAGGAGGGGACATTTGGGGTGGGGTAAATGCTAGGAGAGGTGATGGGGGGGGGGGGGAAGCTAGGAGACGGGGGAATTTGTTCTGAAAGATGGGGAATCATTTTGGGGGAGAATTTTGGCTTGCAAAGGGAAGTCATGCTTAGGGTGTGAAGTGTGAATATTAGTGCTCTAATTTTTATTTTATTTTTTTGGGGGGAGCATCTTCGCCCTGGGTGGTAGATGACCTCATCCTGGCACTAGCTCTGAATGTATTGAAGGAGGAAGCAAGCACTTTTCTGTCCTTCAACCCTGGGCCATCTTTAACGCAGATCAAAGGGGGCAGCTGCCCCGCGCCCAGTCATTGTTGTGGAGCCCAATGCTGCTGCCTCTTGAACCTGCACTGCTCGAAAATAGTTAAGTGGATTCAGAAGGGCCCAAGAAAATGTTTGCCCAGGGTCCAATTAATATTAAAGATGGCCCTGCTTCAACCCATGGTTCAAAAGCAGGCGTTTCATGAGTGATTTTTACGCTCCATGAACATCTGTCAAAATTGTGTGCATTGCAGCACCCAGTGTTGTTCATGTGGTCACATTAATATTGCATCACATCATGTCAAAACTGGCCCAACATGCTTTGTTTGCTGGGCATAACAGTTCAACAAACGCTTCCATTGATGTCAGTGTAAACGGGCTGCAATTCAAGTTTACACCACATCTGGGATGCATTTAAAAAGTGTTACTAGCCGAGATGATACTTCAAAAATCCATGCAGTAGAAAGCCAACACAGAGGAGACATCACATAGCTGGTAGTAGAGCCTGATATGATGAGAAAGACCTCTCTTACACCTCTGAATCGGGGCCCCTGATAGTGTAGACAGGGGGCACAGGAGTTCAGAGTGGCATGAGTGCCTGTAAGTCTTGCTAGCAGCAGGGCAGGTGTCCACATTGGGCAGGTGAAGTCGTCAAGGGTATACAGTAAAGAAGGCAGACTGGTACGCAGCTGGGCAGAGAACTGAAGACGGGTACTGCCATGAGAGAGCAGACGAGAAGGTTGCAGAATCAGCAGGGTAGTAGACAGGTACCGGTGACAGCAGGCAAAGTAGCATAGTCAAGCGATCATACACTGGCAGGATGAATGAAGTACAGGGAACCCGCAGGGTACAAGATGGGTCTGGAACCGATCAGTGAAACAGAAGCCAATGGAACAGACAGAAGCGGAGGTCAGAGGACAAGCCGAGTCAGCAACTGGAATGAATATACAGGATCATGGGAACACCGGGTACACTGGAGACCAAAGCAGCACTGATCCAGAGCACTGCCACTGTTTAAATAGACCATCTGGCACCAGCATCTGTCACTAGTGCATGCCGATGTGCACATGTATGCACACGGGTACACGCATGCATATGCGCAAGCATGTCCCCAATTTTTGCATGTACAAGAAGGAACATGTATTAGCCTGTGAAGGTGCTCAGAAGAAACTCCACAGGAGCTATCTATTTTATTGGCATACCCTTCCTGGCAGGAGGTGGCTGGCAAGCACTTTTTAACACAACACAATTGCATCAAAAATGCTTTGAACCCAAATCAAACATGTAGTGCTGCTCCTAGCTCCATGAATTCAGTCTTCTGATAATTCAATCCCTGTCGGGTGCAGCTCCCACAGGGCTAGTCTTCCCTGATACTTTTCCTGAAGCATACAAGAAAGAGACAGAAGCGCACACTAAAAGTTGCTCAATTGCAAATATGATCTCAAGGCTCCAGCTCCGCCCCCTCCCAAACCGTGTGTCCCAACGCGTTTCACCCATCATGGGCTTAATTGAATCACAGAGGTGCTGAGAGAAGGAGTTTCAGGAGGCGGAGTCAGTACAGTAATCACTGCTTGCAGGCAGCAAGGTACCATGGGATATGTAGTCCATACAAATGGAAATAAACAGCTTAATCTCACCCACCCTGCCTCCCACGCTTGCTTGTCCAGCCGTCAGTTCGCACCCCACTTACCCCATCTAGGTCGTAGGCATCATCGAATCCTTCCTGCGTCTCCTCCTCCTCTGAGACTTCACGGCGGCTTCCCCTGCATCTCCTCCTCCTCAGCAGCTTCCTCTTCGGGTGGCCAGTATGGGTGATTCTCTTCTCGGCTCTCAGGACTCACTTCCTGATTGGCCAGGAGGAGAATCAGGAAGACAATAGCGAATATTAATTCGCCATTGTCACACAAGTAGGTGGGTTTGGGGTGCAGTGCTATACTCCTCGAGCCCACCCTTTTTGAAGCCAATTACAGCCATTGGAATCCATGTGTCTGGGGCCCTGCAATTAGATTAGGGGCCAGATGCATGGATTAGGGGGGTGATGCCCCTGCATCATGTATGGAAGCCTTGACACTGCTGGAAATCCAGGAAATTGTGAGAAGAAATGGCAAGCAGACAGGCAGCACACACAATCTGAAAGTAGATTTTTTCTAGTAAGCTTGTAATGGATTGTCATATATAACTTTTGTTTGTATTGTTATTAAAATGCTGATGTTATAAAATGAAAGTGTATGCTGTGACCATAGAACTCCTTTAAATACTCAATTAAAACATTTTCTCCGCAAAGCAATTGTTCATGTCTGAGCTCTTATTTTTTTTTTGCCTAGAAACTACCCTCCATGTTAGCGGATGGGGTTTATTTACTAAAGGCAAATCCACTTTACACTGCAAGTGCACTTGGAAGTGCAGTCTCTGCAGATCTGAGGTGGACATGCAAGGAAAATAAAAAATTGCATTTTTGCTTGTACATGATTGGTTGATGAAATCAGCAGAGCTTCCCCTCATTTCAGATCTTCCTCTCAGATCTAAAGCGACTGCACTTCCAAGTGCACTTGTAGTGCAAAGTGGATTTACCTTTAATATATCAACCCCTAAAGTGTCCATGCACACTAGAGCTTTTTCAGGCATTTTCAGGCATCTGCTCCTACAGGCAGAAAAAAATCCCCACCAAACTCAAGTTTTTGAGAGGAGCTAGTGCCCCAAAGACTTTAAAAGCACGTGAAATTGTGAAAAAACGTTTTTTTCCAGCTTTTTGTTTTGTTTATACAGTGGTTAAAAAAATACTAACTAGGAGGGTTTGTGAAAAAACACTTAGACCCCTTTCACACCGAGGGCGTTTTGCAGGCGCTATAGCGTTAGAAATAGCGCCTGTAATCCACCCTCAAACTGCTGCTCCTTTGATTGCAATGCATGAATCTATCCATTTTACATAGAGGATGAGGTTGGAGAGAGCGAGCGGTGCCCGTGCACCCTTAATGAACACACCGCCACTGGATAGCAGTTTATCCCTACTTGGTTCCTTCTTTAATCAGGCCCATTGCTTCTACTGACAACTGTTCAGGAAAGTTTAGTACCTGCAAGCTGTTTCATTGGCTAAATAGCATTTGCACCTTTTTACACACCTTCACTGATAGCCATAGGCTGCAGAGCAGCAGAGAAATGCGACAAGGGTTAATGGGAACACAGGAAATTAGCATGAGAAACATGTACTTTATCTGATACAATTTAAAGTTATGGAAGAATAGCCATACCTTTAATTATGCTAAGCCCTATCCTCTGCATAAGCCAAAGGGTCCTCTTATAAAATAACAAGATATACTTGACTGGTACCAACAGAGGAGCTGCTGCTGTGTAGAAAAACTTAGGAATTCTAAATAATAATGAAACCCAGAACAATTGATCCACTCCTTCTTCCTATAAACTAATAATTTAGTTTGAACGGTACTGTAACACTGTTAAGCAAAATCTATAAAAATATGGAAAGTTCGCCATTATATAAGAATGTACATCACAGAAGCAAAAATATAAAGAATTGCTAATCCAACCTCAACTGCAAGAGACAATGCAGTGATGGCACAGACAGACATCCATTTAAATAATATGCTCCCTGACCATAGATTAAGGTTAAGGTTTCTTGGTTTCCTTTCCCCAATATTTTGGTGAAAATCTGGGGGTTTTGCTCAAATTGTATTATTTCACAAAATCCATTGGAGTCAATGGAGAAGATAAAAATTATGGTAATGTTCCCCTTTATCAGAAATACTTCTGAGGGTGCCAAAATTTCGGACCCTAGGGGTATAGCTGATGCCTTCGCCACATACTACTCCTCTCTCTACAATATCGACAAAGACCCCAATACAGTTCAACCCCTGGAAGATGATATCCAGACCTTTTTACAAAATCTTAAACTCCCAACCCTATCCCATGCACAGCTGACATCTCTAAACGCCCCTATATCAGTGAAGGAAATTCAAACGGCTATCCATACATTGCCCCTAGGCAAATCTCCAGGACCCGACGGCCTCCCAAACGACTACTATAAAGTTTTCAAGACACTACTATCCCCGACTTTACAAGCTGTTTTCTCCAATGCGATTCTGAACGCTTCCTTCCCTCCAGAGATGCTTAAAGCATATGTGGTTACAATCCCTAAGCCTGGTAAAACTCCAGATACCCCCTCAAATTTTCGCCCTATTTCTCTCCTAAACACTGACGTCAAACTCTATGCAAAAATTTTAGCCCTGAGACTTTTAGACATTCTCCCTGCCTTAATCAACCCTGACCAATCAGGTTTTACAACAGGCAGACAACCCTCTGACGCTACGCGGAGAGTTATCGACTTGCTCCAACATGCCAAATCCTGTCGGACGCCTTCTCTGCTCCTCTCTTTGGATGCGGAGAAGGCGTTCGACAGGATACATTGGGGGTATATGGTCCATGTCCTTAAGAAATTTGGTTTTGCTGGACCCATATTATCGGCTATTCTAGCCCTTTATTCGTCACCTTCTGCCCAAGTATATACCTCCAACACATTATCCCAGGTTTTTAAAATCACGAATGGCACAAGACAGGGATGCCCTCTCTCGCCTTCCATCTTTAACTTACTTATTGAACCCCTTGCGGAAAAAATTAGATCACATCCAGATATAATAGGCTTTACCTTTCATAACACTTCCCACAAGATTAATTTATTTGCGGATGATGTCATCTTATTTTTAGACGCCCCCACACACTCTTTACCCTCCGCCCACTCTGTTCTACAGAACTTTAGCCAAATTTCATATTATAAAATAAATTATTCCAAATCCTTAATCCTACCGATCAATGTCCCTACGAACCTCAGGAACTCCTTACAAAACTCACTCCCATATACCTGGAGCGAGGATGGCATTACTTATTTAGGTCTCAGGATAGTTGCCGACCCAACGGAATTGGCTAATATAAATTACCGCCTGCTCTCCGACCAGTTGCTTAAGGAAACCACCCGAATCTCTAAAGTAGAACTCGGTTCGGGGAGATTGGCATCCTTTAAAATGCTCCTCCTGCCACAAATTCTATACGTTTTTCGTACACTACCTGTACCTCTTTCACCCACACACCTAAAAAAACTAGACGCCATCCTTACTAACTATGTCTGGCAATCTAAAAGGCCTAGGTGCTCGAAGACCCAATTGATGAAACATAGAAATGCAGGAGGTGTGGGTTACCCAGTACTTCTAGACTATTATAGGGCATCGATACTCGTTCAACTCAAAAAGTGGTTTCGGGATACAGAGATCTCTCCATGGGGAGCCATTGAACAATCGTTAAGCCCTACTAGAACTTTGAGATCTATGCTGGTGATAGATATGTGGAAACCATTTCCACTTAAAGGATTACCGTTGACTATACAGGCCTCCTTGCAGGCTTGGAGAGCTCTCTGTACTGCCCCCTCCCCAGGGGATAACTTAATTGATATCCCCATCCCTCTAGATATTTTGGCAGATATTATTCCCAATACACCCACTAGAAGATGGAGGGATAAGGGGATTGAGTTTATTGCTGACCTATTCCAAGACAATTCTATAAAATCTTTCGATGTTCTCGACAAACAATATGGGCTCCAAACTCGAGACAAATACCCCTATGGTCAAATCTCCCATTTTTTTGGGTCACTGCCTTCCCACAAATTGTATGTCCACGAACTAGCGTGGAAATATCTTACCTCAACACAGACCCAAAAGAAGGGAATATCCATATTCTACTTACTTTTTCAACAAAAAACAGTTTTTTCTAAAACATCATCCCACATTAAATGGGAGAGAGACCTGGCAACCTCTTATACCACTCAACAGTGGCAATCCGCATTTAGGACTTTGTATAATGCTACCAAATGTATTACTCACTGGGAACTCCACCAAAAAATTGTCCTGAGATGGTACTTGACACCTTATCGTCTGAGTAAATTCTCCCAGGTCCATTCACAGCTATGTTGGAGAGGATGTGGTGACATAGGTAACCTTCAACATATCTTATGGTCTTGTAGGAACCTAAACAGTTTCTGGAACTCAGTGTTTCGTTTGATTTCCTCCACCACAGGAATGCTCACCCCCCCTACTATAAGTCTAGCTCTTTTGAACATAGGTATAGAGCTTTTCCCGCCAGATCTCCGCACTGTGGTTATCCATATACTTTTGGCTGCTAAATCTCTTATAACAAAACATTGGAGGAGTGATATAGCGCCAAATATATCCGATTTATATCATGTTCTTCAGACCACCTCCACATATGAAATCCTCCTGGCCCGGAAACGAGGGTCGGAGGGAAAGGTTTCGCGGTCCTGGAAAGTCTGGCTGGAACAGCTCCCTGCGTGAGCCCCTTAGAATAACTATTCTGAAGACTATCTATTAGAATTTAATGATCTTCCTTCTTGGTGTAATATATATTACTGGTTGACTATTTTGGGATGTACCTGATCAAGAATAGAGGTCCACTCGATACTTATACAAACACCTATTCACCCATCTTCTCCATCCTTCCTTGCTTTTTCTTCACCCTTCCTTGTTTTCCTCTTTCTCTTTCCCTCCTATCCTGTCTCTTTTCGTCTTGCTTCTCTCCCCTTGTTGCATATGTTAGATCCTCTACGCCTCTGAGTGTAATTTGTTACCGTGTGACATGAAACGGATAATGTTATACTCCACCCTAAAACTGATGACACTAACGCTGATTTTGAGTTAATTGTCCAACTCCTCATTTGATTGTTACATGTTCTATGCCTTTTCTTAGCCATACTATTTTCTGATGTATGTATCCTTTTTGTTTTGTATAACCAAAAATCTTTTCAATAAAAACTATTGTGAAAAAAAAAATTATGGTAATGTGTTGGTGGCTTATAGGGGTGCAATGGGCATTAAATAACTCCTAAGGGTTACAAAACATCCTACAATTATCCTGGACCCAGACCTAGTCTGCCGGAAAGTCCGGTCGTGTGTGCGCGGCATTACAGGTTTTCTTCTAAGATTGCCAAGTATTTGGCTCCATCCATCTTCCCATCAACTGACCAACTTCCCTGTCCCACTGAAGAAAAACATCCCCACAACATGCTGCTGCCACCACCATGTTTCATGATGGGGATGGTGTGTTCAGGGTGATGTGCAATGTTAATTTTCTGCCACACATAGGGGTTGAGTTACTAAAGGCAAATCCACTTTGCACTTCAAGTGCACTTGGAAGTGCAGTCGCTTTAGATCTGAGAGGAACATCTAAAATGAAGGGAAGCTCTGCTAATTTTATCATCCAATCATGTACAAGCAAAAATGCTATTTTTCATTTTCCTTATATGTCCCCCTCAGATCTACAGCGACTGCACTTTCAAGTGCACTTGCAGTGAAAACTGGATTTGCCTTTAGTAAATCAACCTCATAGTGTTTTGTTTTTAGGTCAAAAAGTTCAACTTTGGTCTCATCTGACCAGAGCACCTTCTTTCACATGTTTTCTGTGTCCTTCGCATGGCTTCCTGCAAACTGCAAACAAGACTTCTTATAGCTTTCATTCAACAATAGCCTTCATCTTGTCACTCTTCCATAAAGGGCAGATTTGTGGAGTGCACGACTAATAGTTGTCCTGTGGATAGATTCTCCCACCTGATGAATTGAACAGTGTTCTCTGATATGATCAAAGCTTGGGATTTTTTTTATTACCTAACCCTGATTTAAACTTCTTCATGATGCTGTTTGTTCACTAAGGTTCTCTAACAAACCTCTGAGGGATTCACAAAACAGTTGTATTTATACTAAGTTTAAATTATACACAGGTTTACTAATTAGACTTCTGAAGGTAATTGGTTCCGCTAGATTTTAGTTAAGGTTATCAGAGTAAAAGGGGCTGAATACAAATGCACGACAGACACTTTTCAGATATTTATTTGTAAAAAAAAATTAAATCCATTTATAATTTTCCTTCCACTTCACAATTATGTGCCACTTTGTGTTGGTCTATCACATAAGATTCCAATAAAATACATTTTTGTTTTTGGTTGCAACATCACAAAATGTTGAGAAATTCAAGGGGTATGAATACTTTTTCAAGGCATAAAGTACCTTAATGCTGAACTCCGGCTTAATCCTCCATATAAACTCAACCAATCCCACTTCCTTCTAGTTAGTCTACCAGTTAAATGATCCTTGTTATTTTAACTAAATGAAATGCCATAATTCATTTCCTAAATCTGTGGTCATGTGACATGGTGGGCCCAGGTCTTCTTTCTTCTTCACTTAAGTGTGAAAGGGTCCTTCTTCAAGCGAACATGTCTTAAGAACTCCATTGGTGGTTCTCATTTGGTCTGCTAAACCTATGTTTTTGGGATTAGTTACCCCAAATTCTTTTAAACTATTTCCTAAAAAAATTGATTGTTTTTAACAATAATGTTGTTTGTATTACTCTAATACAGAGGTCTCAAACTGGTGGCCCTCCAGCTGTAGCAGAACTACAAGTCCCATCATTCCTTTGCCTATGGGACTCATTCTTGTAACTGTCAGCCTTGCAATGCCTCATGGGAATTGTAGTTCTGCAACAGCTGGAGGGCCACCAGTGTGAGACCCCTGCTCTAATAGAAGGTGTCAACACCTTTAAAAACTCTACTTGTTTTTTTTTTCTATATTTTAGGGGATGTGGTATTGACATTATCAACTGGACACGTTCACTATTATCTATTGGTTCCCATAGGTTCATTAAGACTCCACCAGTGACATGATGTTCTCATACTCACGAGTGGAACAAAGACCAGTCAACTGCCCAAAATGGCTTCAAATCTTGAAGATATGAAAACTTCCTCTAGGTAATCCTCCAATTAAATGTAATAAATAAATAAATATCCCAATTGCTTTCCCGAATCCAAAGTCACTTGACACAATAAGTCATCTTTCTTTCTTACCGAAGTATGAGAGGATCCTTCTTCAAACAGGCAAGTCCCTCTTCTTACTGGCTGTCCATGGGGTTTGGGTCTCACAGGGACTCCAGCAGTGACATGATAACATCGCAGTGAGGGGTTTCAGCAAGAATGCGTGGTCCCCCACAGTTCTAACAGGGTCCTTAAGATTCACGCAGTGGCATGATGACATAATGGTGAATGGTGGAAGCAAGACCAGTCAGTTATCCGCTGTCCAACTGTGGGATTGCCACAGGGTCCTTAAGACTCAAGCAGTGGCATGATGACATCATGGTGAAGGGTGGCAGTAAGTCTAGGCAGCCGTCCTCTGTGCAACTGCAGGGATCTCACAGGATTCTTAAGACTCAAGCAGTTTCATGATGGCATCATGGTGAAGGGTGGCAGCAAGTCTAGTCAGTCGTCCTCTGTGCAACTGCAGGGATCTCACAGGATTCTTAAGACTCAAGCAGTGGTATGATGACCTCACGATTAGAGGTGGTAGCAAGACCAGTCGGTCACCCGGAATTGTTTGAAAGGGTAACTGTTAATAAGCAGCCAATGAAAAAAAAAAATCAGGCAGGAACCTATTCTTTTTAATGCAGCATACTGCCATGTTTAGATATTTCTCATCTGTGTGTTGCGGTTAACGGAAACACATGTCTGTTGTGGTGTGCTGGCAAAGTGTGTTAAAATTCCATTTAAAACAACAATGCACTAATGTTGTCTCAACATGATGCCAGCCATATATGGACCAAAAAAAATCTAGCCAGTTTAATGGGGACTGGCCTTATTTTCATCCACTTATGGCTGTTCCCGCTCAACAGAAGTCAATATAACAATTGTTTTCTGTTAACGGGCTTGATGGCTTTCTGTCAATGGGCTACAGCCTCTGATCAGTGTATTCTGACAGTGGAGAGTCCCCGCTGTCAGAATGCAATGTCTTAGCTGGGAGGATTCCTCAACCCACCTTGATTGTGGGTGGGCTGAATGATAAAAAAAGATCCATCTATGGGTAGTTTAAGTGACAATAAAACATGCAACACATTAGTGTTTATGAGCTATAAGTGGGATAGACAATTTAAAGTGTTACTAGACCCAGCACCCTGTATTCACTATAGCTGGTCTCCTACAGTACACAGAACATGGAAATGCAATAACTTTAGTAAATATAAACCACTAAATACCTTTTCTCATCAGCAGCATATAGCAGTCTTGTGACTTCTATCAGTGCCTAGTTAAAGCTTGTAGGAGTTTTCATCCTACTCTGACTGCCCTATAAGATTGCAGGACACTGATCACATGCAATCTCCAAAGAAAAAAAAAAAAAAAAACTCTAATAATACACAACAAACTGAGCATGTGCAGCGTGCCCCCTATTCTCTGTTCAATCAGGAGATGGTTTGGGGACAGTGGAAAAAGGGGGAAGACAGGATCAAACAGCCTTTTTACACAATGCAGAGGATTAACCCCTTAGGTCCCACAGTGAGTAAAACAAGCATGTTTTATTGCATATACAGACTGATTTTACTTTTGTGGGTTTAGTAACAATTTAAGCCCAGGTTCACACTGATGCGGGTTAGTAATCGTGCGAGTTCAGCTGAACTCACATGATTTCAAACTGACAATGCAGTCCGACTTCAGGGGCGATTTGACAGACAGGTTCATGTACAGATGTCTATTCAAATCAGCCCCTGAAGTTGGCAAAAGTAGTACAAGAACTACTTTTGGTAACCCGCATGACGCCGCAAAGTGGGCGCTTTACCGATTCGGACGGTGCCATTGCCGGCAACGGCCGCTGATTTGGAATGCAATTTGACATGCCAAATTGCATGCCAAATGGGCCCAATGTGAATGCGGGCTCAGGACCCATTCACACCTGCTGATTTGAAATCACATGGCAATCACTGCAAAGCCTGTGACTCGCAATTGGGTGCTATTCATTGTAATGCAACAGAATCATGCTGCAGTTGCGACAAAACGCACCATTTAAAATCGCGTGAAGCTTGTCGGCAATAAAAGGAGCAGGAGCTTCTTTTGGGAAAACAAACGTGCATAGGGCAGCTCACTGAAGCGAATGGGCTGCCTTATGTGTGACATGCGGAATCGCGTGAAAATGGCCCACACAAAAAAACGTAAGCGGGAACGCAAGTTCTCACTACACAAAGTGTGAATGGGGCCTTAAATAGCTGATTTTCCAGCGTCTCCATCTTCTGAAACCTAATTGTTAATTAACTAATTGGAGACGTCAGGTGATTCCCAGATAATTCACTTTCAGCTGTCTCCGTTTAGCTGCGCTGTAATGCTGACTTGCCTACAAGGCCTGCGAGCATGTTAAGCTTACAGATTGCATTTGTATACACATAAGTGAAATTGCTTACAATTGGGTGTCATTACAGAGCCCAGACAAGTCATTTACATTTAAATAGCATCTCTAAAATGATCAAAATACAGCAAAAACAAACAGGCAGCATAACTTTACCTTAATTGTTATTTCTCGGCTGTTATTTCTTTTTTCTTTTTTTTTTTTTCTTTCTTTTTTTCTCTCTGCAATGTTCTAATACCTGTCAGGATGGTGCAGATACATTCTGCACATGATGAATTTGTTTCCTGTAATTTCACAAAAAAAGAGACATTTATTAAATGCGTTCAGCAGGAGATAGTTGTGAATTTTTTACACTGCTGTCATATGGCTTCCATAACACGCAAATACAAGATTTATTTATTTAAAAAATGGTTATTAAGTGCGTACTGCTTGAACGGTTTATCTGTACTGAAAAAAATAAATAAAATAGTTTACTAAGACACCCTTCAAGCTAAAGTCAAGGCAGATATAAAATACACAAATTAATGTAGCTCTGTAGTCATTAATGCATCCTTAGATTTTACTTTAATATGCAAACATTGTAGATACCTGAATGTGACCTGCTGTCAGCTTCTTGCAGACAATGTACAGAAGAGCTCAGACTTGCAGAGGGAGACACTGCACAAGGTGCCAATTGTTTGTGCTGCTGTACAAGGATCATGATAAAAGGAGGAGAGAGCAGAGTGACAGAGAGATGAGTTCATCAGTGTGTGGCTTCTCTGTTCACTGGACAGTCACAGACATAAAAGTGAATGTTAAACTGTTGCAGAGAAATACCAGGTCCAGCTTGCTGCTTCTCCTTACACTGGTTAGTCACAGGTTTGGAAAGGAACAAGACCTAGTAGAGCTCCTTCAAGCATGCGGTAGTGTCTACTGCCCTCTGAAAAGCGGTCTGCGGTAGATCACTTTTCAGAGGGTGACAGATCAGCGGCTTCCTGATTATAGCTTTTTTTTCTTTCTTTTTTTTATGCCAATAGGGTTTTTGTATTAACCACTTCAGCCTCATGAGGATTTACCCACTCCCTGACCAGGACATTTTCTGCGATACGGCACTGCGTCGCTTTAACTGACAATTGTGCGGTTGTGTGACGTTGTACTCAAACAAAATTGATGTCCCTTTTTTTCACAAATATAGCTTTCTTTTGGTGGTATTTGATCATCTCTGCGTTTTTTATTTTTTGCGATATAAACAAAAAAATCGACAATTTTGAAAAAAAACTATATTTTTTACTTTGGCGGCGCGCCTTGCCCACAGATCAATGTGTACACGCCCAACATACAATGAAAACAATTCACGCATCCAAGTCAACCTGCCACCACTGCAGCATCTGGTCGGCAATCGTTTAAAATTCTGCACCGAAATACCATGTGCTCCTACTGAGCAGTCCCACCTGTCATACTTCTATATCCAACCACAGCAATGTTAAAATTGTTGTGGTTGGATATAGAAGGATTAGATAAATAGGTGTGTCCTGTCATATAGTTTTGGTAAATCTAAAGGAAATTTTACAAAATGAACTAGTTGCCCTTTTCGGTCTGTGGCTTCATTTCAATGCATTATTATATCGCGGTGACTTATTAACACTTAAAGTGTTACTAAACCCAGGACCCTGCATTCACTATATCTGTTCTCCTACAGTATGCAGAAATGCAACAGTTTTAGTAAATATAAACTACTAAGTACCTTTTCTAATCAGCAGTAGGGATGAGCCGAACACCCCCCTGTGAAAGGACCGAACCTGTGAAAGGACCGAAAGTTAGTGCGAACTTTAGAACCCCGTTAAAGTCTATGGGGCTTGAATGTTCGAAATCAAAAGTGCTAATTTTAAAGGCTAATATGCAAGTTATTGTCCTAAAAAGGGTTTGGTCTTGCCCCAGGGGACATGTATCAATGCAAAAAAAGTTTTAAAAACTGTATTTTTTTCGGGAGCAGTGATTTTAATGATGCTTAAAGTGAAAAAAAAAGTGAAATATTCCTTTAAATATCGTGCCTGGGGGGTGTCCATAGTATGCCTGTAAAGTGGCGCACGTTTCCCGTGCTTAGAACAGTCCCTGCACAAAATTACATTGCTAACAGAATAAAAGTAATTTAAAACTGCTTGCGGCTTTAATGTAATGTCTGATCCCGGCAATATGGATGAAAATCAGTGAGACAAACGGCATGGGTACCCCCCCCCCCAGTCCATTACCAGGCCCTCTTGTATGGATATTAATGGAAACCCCATACCCAAATTAAAAAAAGGAAAGGCTTGGGGCCCCCAGGACTTATATACTCTGAACAGCAGTATACAGGCGGTGCAAAAAAGACAGGGACTGTAGGCTTGCTGTTAAGTAGAATCTGTTTGTAATATTTTGAAACATAGGGAAGGGTTATCACCCCTGTAACATTTGTTTTGCTGTCTGTGAACCTCTTCAGAAGATTTCACCTCACTTTCTGTCCCAATGACAAATGTTTTTTGAAAATTTGGGGTTTTTAGTGAAAAACACTTATCAACTCTTATGCCGCGTACACACGGGAGGACTGTATGGCGTACTTAGTCCGCCAAAACACATTTCAGCAGACAGTCCGCTCGTGTGTGGGCTTCAGCTGACTTTTTCAGCGTGCAGTTCGGCGTACTAAGAATTTTGTTTTTTTCAAAATTCTGTCCGTCGTACTCGCATTTCGGCGGACAATCCGGCCGTGTGTATGCCAGTCCGCCGTACTTTTGAAATGAGCGGACTTTTCCCGCCCGGAGAAAAGTCCACTCATTTCGAGCGGGTATCCAGGTAGGCGGGGCCCGGGAAGGAGACGTCACTGGCCCCGCCGCCTGGTATGGACTTAAAGGGGAACCCCAACGCTGAAAAAAATCGGCGTGGGGGTCCCCCCCAAGTCCACAACAGACCCTTGTCCGAGCACGCTACCCGGCCGGCCAGGAAAGGGGGGCGAGCGAGCGCCCCCCCTCCTGAGCCGTACCAGGCCGCGTGCCCTCAACATGGGGGGGTGCCTTGGGGAAGGGGGGGGCCGCGCGGCCCCCCCACCCCAAAGCACCTTGTCCCCATGTTGATGAGGACAAGGGCCTCTTCCCGACAACCCTGGCCGTTGGTTGTCGGGGTCTGCAGGCGGGGGGCTTATCGGAATCCGGGAGCCCCCTTTAATAAGGGGGCCCCTGGATACCGGCCCCCCCCCTATGTGAATGAGTATGGGGTACAATGTACCCCTACCCATTCACCTGTAAAATAAAAGTACAAAAAAAACCACAACACACGAGATAAAATACTTTTGCACAGCTCCGGGGGTCTTCCGTCTTCGGGGGTCTTCTCGCCGGACTCCTCCGCTATTTTCTTGTAGCTCTTTTGCTAGCGGAGGAGTCTTGCTTTCTTCCTCGCCGCCGGCCTCTTCTCCCGACTTCGGGGGTCTTGTCCCCCTCTTCGGTTCTTCTGCCGGGCCACCGCGCCTTCTTATAGCTCTTTTACAGGCGGTGGCCCGGTCTTCTGTCGCCGCCGCCGCCGCCTTCCGTTCTTCTTCTTCTTCTTCTTCTTCTTCTTCTTCTTCTCCTTCTTCTCCAGGAGATGTTGACTCGACGATCTCTCCGGCCACAATGCCAGGGCCGCGCTGCGCGGCCACTTATATAGGGACAAGGGGCGGTTTCACATGGCTTTATGTCACATGGATTTACGGATGAATTCACCAAAGCATGTAGTGCAAGGGCCTGCCTCAATACTTTCAAATGCTACTGTTTTAAGTTTTTTTTATCCTATTATTATCTTGATAGGTAATATCAGAATGTAAAAAAGTGCTTCCGTTTGTTCATTTTTTTTATTTATTTTTTTTGCATTGTGACACTTCTTATCTGTCCAGTGGGCTGCCAAAGGAGGGGCTGGCCAAAGTATCACACATTATTTATGCATTCAGCTCTCAATGAAGTGGAGAGGTTTACCTGTCCAAAACACCCCGCCCCCTAATTTTTTGCAATGGGCCATCAGATGGGGTGAGGAATCTGATAAGGGGGGACTATCAAAGCATAACATACAGAACTGAGGAAATTACAAAGTTCAACTTTGAAAAGTGAAGACAATATCAGACATTAGTATTTACAAACTGTGTTGATATTGCCTTCATCACATGTATGCGTTTTGTGGGTATCAATGTATCAATGTATGCGTGATGAAGGGGTTGCACCCCCAAAACACATACATTGATTCCCCCATGATGGAAGCTAGCACATGTTGACATTGGGCATGGTATCAGGAGGAAAATACCCAGTTTGAATCACAATTTGTGTGCATCTTCCAAATTTGTCTTTTACAGGGGTGACACCCCATGTGATGAAGGCAATATCAACACAGTTTGTAAATACTAATGTCTGATATTGTCTTCACTTTTCAAAGCTGAACTTTGTAAGTTCCTCAGTTCTGTATGTTATGCTTTGATACATGCCTGTTTCCTCAAAAACGGCAAGTTATATTAATGTTACCAAAAATGATGTCATATACACCAAATATGTTGGTTTGTTGTAAAACCCTTTTATAAACACACATGTGAATGTGCTTTGAGTAAAAAGTTTAATTATCAACAATGTGTGGCTTCCCTTTTCAATGCACAAAAGTAGTATTTGTAGTAAAGTTGTTGTTTTCTGTGACAATGGGTGTTAATTACTAGCACATGTTGATGCACTGTGTGCATCTTCCAAATTTGACTTTTGTCAAAATATAAAACTGTTTTTTAAAAGATAAAATTGATACTAGCTAGTTTTGGGTGTTTCAGATTCTCCCTAAAACATCAATGATTTTCTTCATTTTTTGTTGAACATCATTGATGTTTTTCTTGAGATTTTCTGAATCGCAATTGCACCCCATTATCTCCCCGATGAGGATCTGGGCACTTTCACTGGTAAAATGCGATACTTCTTCCACAACATCCACATCACCTAAAAATAAACTAAAAAACACACCATGTATTATAAAAATGCAGGCATACATCTATTACCTGAAGCTGTGGTCTCAGACACTCATCTGTTGTGATGTCAATTTCGCCAAATTTCAACAACCAACCTTCCGCCTCCTCCTCTGTTTCTGGTGTTGGGATTTCCCCTTCTTTGGGAGGTATGGGGTCCCTGGTGTCCTCAGACATCCCGAGTCTTCTCTCCCCTATGAGAATGTAAAAAAGGAATACTTTTAGCACACAGATATTTGAGGGCAGAAATAGGAATATGAAACATTGCTTGGAAGAGTCGTACAATTGTCTTTTTTGGCAGAGTTCAAAGCTGAAAACATTATTTTAGAGACTTTATAAAGCTGGAATACTTATCTGTTTTGTGCAAGTTTCACAGATGTAGACACCCCTATAGTATCCACGTGTGTTGGACACTCTAATAAAAAGAGTGTTCTGGTGAGTCCAGATGTGTAAATAGCTACTGAGTGTCTTCTCCTTTACACTGAATCAAGTTTGCATTTCATTCTATGACAAACCCCTCTAGACAACAAACTTCCCTAGACTAGAAAACACACCTGTGTGGTTTGGACCATAATCCTCCTCCTCCTCCTTCTGCCACACCTCCAACACCACAGCCACAGCCTGGAAGGAAGCGTGGAAGGAAGACCAGAGAGTGATGGCTTGGGTTCAGACAGAAGATGCAGGCTCTTGTATGACCACAGCCTGGGGACATAGATGTCATCCTGATCTCTTGGACTTCTGGACCAGACTGTTCTCCCTTAGATATGGACTCCTCGGGTCACCCATTTTTGCCTTTAAATAATTTAAGTACCCTGGGGGCCAAAAGCTTTGCCAATTTCACCAGTTTCTCCAGCGTTGCCTCCCTCTTTATTTGATTATGACACCTAATAAAGGTTTTATTTGGTTAAATAAATACTTGCCTATGTGTTTTACCTCATAAAGAATCAAAATGGTTTGCGAGATCTGACAAATAATAAATATTCTATTCATGAAATCAGGAAAAAAGAATAAAGAAACAAGTTTTGGAGAAGTCTGTGTGAATATGAACAGCAAAACAACTTCATTCTTCTAGCATTATAAAGAAAAAGAGAATGCCCTGCATTAAACAATTTTTAACATTGGAGCGTGACGAATGTGCTATATGCATTAGGAGCGATAGTTTTACCTGACCGAGCGCTTCCATCTCATAATTTATTCTGAGCATGCGTGGCACTTTGTGCGCCGGACTAGGCTGCACACGATCAGAATTTGATCATGTTGTCGGAAAATTTGAGATCAAGCTCTCAAACTTTGTGTGTCGGAAATTCTGACGGAAAAAGTCAGATGGAGCCCACACACGGTCGGATTTTTCAAAAACATTTTCCGTCAGAAATTCTGACCATGTGCACAGGGCATTACTCTTGGTGGGTGCTGAAACGGGCCCTGCTGTGCTGGTGCCACAACACTGCAACCCCTCACAAATATTCTAGTTGAGTGCAGGAATGAGCCCTGCTGCAAATTATTACAGCAAAAATTGTAATTATATGCCCCTGTTAAACAGGAGCAGAAAAATTGGGCTTTAGGCACTGGTGCCACAACACTGTAACCCTTCACAGTTTCTGTTGTTGAGCACAGGAACGAGCCCTGCTGTGAAATATTAGATTTAAAAATTGTAATTATGCTCCCCTGTTAAACAGGGGCAGACAAATTGGGCCTTAGGCACCGGTGCTGGTGCCACAACACTGTAACCCCCCACAGATTCTGTTGTTGAGTGCAGGAACGAGCCCTGCTGTGAAATATTAGATTTAAAAATTGTAATTATGCGCCCCTGTTAAACGGTGATAGAAAAATTGGGCCTTAGGCACTGGTGCTGATGCCACAACACTGCAACCCCTCACAGATATTGTAGTTGAGAGCAGCAATGAACCCTCCTGCAAAATATTGCATCAAATTTGTAATTACACACCCCTGTTAAACAGGGGCTGAAAAATTGGGCTTTAGGCACTGGTGTTGGTGCCACAACACTGCAACCCCTCACAGATATTGTAGTTGAGAGCAGCAATGAACCCTGCTGAAAAATATTGTATCAAAAATTGTAATTACACACCCCTGTTAAACATGGGGCTGAAAAATTGGGCCTTAGGCACTGGTGCTGGTGCCACAACACTGCAACCCCTCACAGATATTGTAGTTGAGAGCAGCAATGAACCCTGCTGGAAAATATTGTATCAAAAATTGTAATTACACTCCCCTGTTAAACATGGGGCTGAAAAATTGGGCCTTAGGCACTGGTGCTGGTGCCACAACACTGCAACCCCTCACAGATATTGTAGTTGAGAGCAGCAATGAACCCTGCTGAAAAATATTGCATCAAACATTGTAATTACAAAACCCTGTTAAACAGGGGCTGAAAAATTGGGCCCAGAACCAAAACTGTTCTTACAAGCTATCAGCATGATCATTGAGGAGGAAGAGGATAGTCGCTCAGCATAACAGGATAGTCACTCAGCATCAGCATAGGCAGTCTTGAAGGGATTTGACATTTAAAAAAAAAAAATATTACATCAGCATCAGGTGCTTGGTAGCTGGTGGTGATCCAAGACTGATTCATTTTTATGAAGGTCAGTCGATCAACCAAGTCGGTGGACAGGCGTACCCTGTGATCGGTTACAAAGACTCCAGCAGCACTGAATGTGCGTTCCAAAAGAACGCTGGATGCAGGATGGGCCAGTAGCTCAATTGCATACTGTGCAAGCTCTGGCCAGTGATCCATCCTCAAGACCCAGTAAGCCAGAGGTTTTCCGGTGGCAAAGCTGTCCAAGTCTGAACTTGCCCCTAGGTATTCCTGCACCGTGTAAATCAGACGCTGGCAATGGTTACTGAAACCGATCATACCTTGGGGCTGCGGACTAAATAATTGTCTAAACACATCGGTCAGATGGCCACCTTCTCCACCACTCCTTCTGTGATTGAGCGAAGCCTCAGCAACACGTTGTCCAGCACTAGGAATTTCTAACCACCCAGTCTCTGGGAACGCATTGCACAGACCTTTCTGCAAGGCCTCCTGAAGATGTTTCATCCTCTGGTCCTTCTGCGATGGCAAGATAAGGTCCGCAACCTTACCCTTGTAACGTGGATCAAGGAGGGTTGCCAGCCAGCAATGATCCCTCTCCTTGATCCGACGAATACGAGGATCCTTCTACAGGCTTTGCAGGATCAAGGAGGCCATGCAGCGTAGGTTAGCTTAGGCATTTGGTCCGGAGTCTTCTGGGTCACTAAGGACAACATGATCTGCAGCCACCTCCTCCCAGCCACGTACAAGTCCATGGGTTTCTTGGGACTGTAAAAGATCCCTTAAAGACTGATGCTGAGTGCTAGGCTCCACATCCATGCTGACACAATCCTCTTCCTCCTCCTCCTCCTCCTTTTCCTGTGTGATTGGCAGGCCAGCAGGAACACTGTCTGCATAAAGGGGGCCTTGAGAGGTGAGGAAGTCCTCCTCTTCCTGCCTCTGTTCTGCCTCAAGTGCCCTGTCCATTATTCCATGCAGCGTGTGCTCCAACAGGTGGACCAGAGGGACAGTGTCACTGATGCATGCACTGTCACTCCTCACCATCCTCGTGGCCTCCTCAAATGGTGACAGGACAGTGCATGCATCCCTGATCATGGCCCACTGGCGTGGGGAAAATAAACAAGCTCCCCTGACCCTGTCCTATTGCCATAGTCACACAGGTACTCATTGATGGCCCTCTACTGCGTGTGCAGCCACTGCAGCATGGCCCACGTTGAGTTCCACCTGGTGGGGATGTCACAAATTAGGCGGTTCTTGGGCAGGTTAAATTCCTTTTGGAGGTCAGCCAGCCGAGCACTAGCATTATATGGCTGGCGGAAATGCACACAGACTTTTTTGGCCTGCCTCAGGACATCCTGTAAGCCCGGGTACCTGCCCAAGGACTGCTTCACCACCAAGTTAAGGATGTGAGCCAAACAGGGCACATGGGTCAATTGTCCCTGTCAGAGGGTGGAGAGGAGGTTGGTGCCATTGTCGCAAACCTGCCTAAAGCTGGCATGGTGTCAACCACCTCTCAGCCTGCCCCTACAGAGCTGACAGAATCTATGCCCCAGTGTGGCTCCTGTCCCTCAAGCACACCAGCGCAAGCACCGCATGGCATCTTTTGCCTGCGTACTTGCGTTGCCCCTTGAATGCCTACGGAGCACTGCTGGTTCTGAGGATAGAAAGCACAGGAAGAGGCCATGGAGGAAGAAGAAGAGGAGGGGGTTGAGGAGAGAGGTGTGTCAGAATCACCAATAGTAGCATTTTTGGAGACATGGTGGCGGAACAACACTGCTGTACCTTGTTCTGCATTCTTCCCAGCTGCCAGCAGCGTCACCCAATGCTCCGTGAAAGATAGGTAACATCCCTGTCCATGCCTGCTGGACCATGAGTCAGCGGTAATATGCACCTTACCACTGACCGCCCTGTCCAGCGAGGCCAAGACATTTCCTTCCACATGCTGGTAGAGAGCCAGAATCGCCTTCTGTGAGAAAAAGTAGCGTTTGGGAACCTGGCATTGAGGAACCGCACATTCCACAAACTCAAGGAAGGGGGCAGAGTCTACCAACTGAAAAGGCAGCAGTTGAAGGGCTAGCAATTTAGCCAAGCTAGCATTCAACCACTGGGCATGTGGATGGCTGGGAGTGAACTACAATCTGACATTGGTATACCGATAGCAGATTGCCCGCAAGTACTTGGCTGTGACACACCTAATTCTAAACCTTAATTCCTCTCAGCGCAGGTTTTAGAGAGGACATAAGGTTTAGTGAGGTTGGAGATCCCAGCTGATGAGGAGAAAGGAGAGGTCCGCTATGTTTTTTGGGGTGGGTCTTGGCATGGCAGGTCGACATATGTCTGGTCAAGCATGTGGTGCCCAAGCAGCTGATGTTTGGGCCCACGCGAGATATGCTTGAGACTAGGGATGAGCCGAACACCCCCCGGTTCGGTTCGCACCAGAACTTTCGAACGGACCCCAAATTCGTACGAACGTTAGAACCCCATTGAAGTCTATGGGACTCGAACGTTCGAAATTAAAAGTGCTAATTTTAACGGCTAATATGCAAGATACTGTCCTAAAAAGGGTTTGGGGACCTGGCTCCTGCCCCAGGGGACATGGGTCACTGCAAAAAAAAGTTTTAAAAACGGCCGTTTTGGCGGGAGCACTGATTTTAATGACGATTAAAGTGGAAAAAAAAGTGAAATATTCCTTTAAATATGGTGCCTGGGGGGTGTCTGTAGTATGCCTGTGAAGTGCCACGTGTTTCCCGTGTTTAGAACAGTCCCTGCACAAAATGACATTTAACGGAAATAACGTCATTTAAAGCTGCTTGTGGTTTTAATGTTATGTCTGGTTCCTGCAATATGGTTGAAAATCATTGAGAAAAATGGCATGGGTAGCCCTCCCTGCCCATTACCAGCCCCTTTGGGTCTTGTACGCATATTAAGGGGAACCCCGTACCCATATTAAAAAAAGGAAATGCGTGTGGCCCCCAGGCCCTATATACTCAGAACAGCAGTATACAGGCGGTGCAAACAAGACAGGGACTGTGTAGGTTTGTTGTGTTAAGTTGAATCTGTTTGTAATTTTCAACTGGTACATTTTTAAATTGTAGCTCCAGTCAAAAAAAAAAATGTTAAGCTTTTTGGAAAACATAGGGAAGGGTTATCACCCCTGTATAATTTGTTTTGTCGTCCATCTTTTTTCATCTCACTTGCTGTTGTCTCCTTCCGTTTGCAAGTAGGAGATGTTTGTAAGTTGGATGTTTGAAAGTAGGGGCCTGCCCTATATGCTCTGCAGAAATGGCGGAACAAGGTGTTGGTTTTGCCACAACATTGTAAGCCCTCAAAGTGACTCTTGGTGGGCGCTGGAGCGCCATGCTGTGAACGATTATATCAAGAATTGTAATTACATGCCATTGTTGAACAGTGGTAGAAAAATTGACCTTTGGTGGTTGTGGTGCTGGTGCCACGACACTATAAGTCCTCACAGTTACTCTGGGTGGGCACAGGAACGGGCCCTCCTGTGAAATATTATATCAAGAATTGTAATTACATGTCCCTGTTAAACAGGGGCAGAAAAATTGGGCCTTAGGCACTGGTGCTGGTGCCACGACACTGCAACCTCTCCCATATACTCTAGTTTTATTGCAGGAATTAGCCCTGCTGCAAAGCATTGCATCAAAAATTGTAATTAAACGCCCCTGTTAAACAAGGGCAGAAAAATTGGGCTGATGGCACTGGTGCTGGTGCCACCACACTGCAACCTCTCCCATATACTCTAGTTTTATTGCAGGAATTAGCCCTGCTGCAAAGCATTGCATCAAAAATTGTACTTAAACGCCCCTGTTAAAGAGGGGCAGAAAAATTGGGCCTTAGGCACTGGTGCTGGTGCCACGACACTGCAACCTCTCCCATATACTGTAGTTTTATTGCAGGAATTAGTCCTGCTGCAAAGCATTGCATCAAAAATTGTACTTAAACGCCCCTGTTAAACAGGGGCAGAAAAATTGGGCTGATGGCATCACCCAGAAACAGAAATGTTCTTCTAACATATCATCGGAGGAGGAAGAGGATAGACAATCAACATAACAGGACAGTCACTCAGCATCAGCATAGGCAGTCTTGAAGGGATGTGATATTTCCAAAAAAATTATTCGGTTACATCAGCTTCAGGTGCTTGGTAGCTGTGGGTGATCCAAGACTGATTCATCTTGATGAAGGTCAGTCGATCAACTGATTCGGTAGACAGCCGCATCCTGTGATCGGTAACAAAGCCACCAGCAGCACTGAAGGTGCGTTCCGAAAGAACGCTGGATGCAGGACAGGCCAGTAGCTCAATTGCATACTGTGCAAGCTCTGGCCAGTGATCCATCCTCAAGACCCAGTAAGCCAGAGGATTTTCGGTGGGAAAGGTGTCCAAGTCTGACCTTGCCCCTAGGTATTCCTGCACCATGTAAATCAGACGTTGGTGATGGTTGCTGGAACCGATCATACCTTGGGGCTGCGGACTAAAAAATTGTCTGAAAGCATCAGTCAGACGGCCACCTTCTCCACCGCTCCTTCTGACCGATGCCTCAGCAACACGTTGTCCAGGACCAGGAGTTTGTAACCTCCCAGTCTCTGGGAACGCGTTGCACAGAGCTTTCTGCAAGGCCTCCCGGAGATGTCTCATCCTCTGCTCCCTCTGCGATGGCAAGATAAGGTCGGCAACCTTACCCTTGTACCGTGGATCAAGGAGAGTGGCCAGCCAGTAATGGTCCCTCTCCTTGATCCGAAGAATACGAGGATCCTTCCGCAGGCTTTGCAGGATCAGGGAGGCCATGCAGCGTAGGTTAGCTGAGGCATTCAGTCCGGAGTCCTCTGGGTCACTAAGGACAACATGATCCGCAGCTACCTCCTCCCAGCCACCTACAAGTCCACATGTTTCTTGGGACTATAAATCATCCCTACAAGACTGCTGCTGCTGCTGCTGCTGATGATGATGCTGAGTGCCAGCCTCCACCTCCATGCTGACACAATCATCCTCCTCCTCCTCTTCCTCCTCCTCATCCTCTTCCTGTGTGATGGGTGGCACAGCAGGAACACTGTCTGGATAAAGGGGGCCTTGAGAGGCAAGGAAGTCCTCCTCTTCCTGCCTCTGTTCTACCTCGAGTGCCCTGTCCATTATTCCACGCAGCGTATGCTCCAAGAGGTGGACAAGAGGTACAGTGTCACTGATGCATGCACTGTCACTGCTCACCATCCTTGTGGCCTCCTCAAACGGTGACAGGACAGTGCATGCATCCCTGATCATGCCCCACTGGCGTGGTGAGAAAAATCCGAGCTCCCCTGACCCTGTCCTAGTTCCGTAGTCGCACAGCTACTCATTGATGGCCCTCTGCTGCGTGTGCAGCCGCTGCAGCATGGCCAACGTTGAGTTCCACCTGGTGGGCATGTCACATATAAGGCGGATCTTGGGCAGGTTCAACTCCTTTTGGAGCTCAGCCAGCCGAGCACAGGCATTAAATGATCGGCAGAAATGCACACAGACTTTCCTGGCCTGCTTCAGGACATCCTGTAAGCTGGGGTACCTGCCCAAGAACCGCTGCACCACCAGGTTAAGGACGTGAGCTACACAGGGCACATGGGTCAGTTGTCCCTGTCGGAGGGCGGAGAGGAGGTTGGTGCCATTGTCGCAAACCACCATTCCTGGCTTAAGCTGGTGTGGCGTCAACCCCCTCTCGGCCTGCCCCTGCAGAGCTGACAAAACATCCGCCCCAGTGTGGCTCCTGTCCCCCAAACAAACAAGCGCAAGCACGGCATGGCATCGTTTTGCCTGCGTACTTGCGTAGCCCCTGGAACGCCTACGGAGCACCGCTGGTTCTGAGGACAGAGCACTGGAAGAGGCCATGGAGGAAGAAGAAGAGGAGGGGGTGGAGGAGAGAGGTGTGTCACAACCAATAGTAGCATTTTGGAGGCGTGGTGGCGGAACGACCTCCAAAACTACTGCACCTTGTCCTGCATCCTTCCCAGCTGCCAGAAGAGTGATCCAATGGGCCGTGATAGACAGGTAACGTCCCTGTCCATGCCTGCTGGACCATGAGTCAGCGGTAATATGCACCTTACCGCTGACCGCCCTGTCCAGCGAGGCAAGGACATTGCCTTCCACATGCCGGTAGAGAGCCGGAATTGCCTTCCGTGAGAAAAAGTGGCTTTGGGGACCTGCCACTCAGGGACCGCACATTGTACAAACTCACGGAAGGGGGCCGAGTCTACCAACTGAAAAGGCAGCAGTTGAAGTGCTAGCAATTTAGCCAAGCTAGCATTCAACCGCTGGGCATGTGGATGGCTGGGAGTGAACTTCTTTCGCCGGTCCAGCAGCTGGGGCAGGGACATTTGCCTGCTATAATCGGACGTGGGTGTACTGCTAGCAGAGTGCCCGGAAACACTTGGCTGTGGCACACCTAATTCTACACCTTCATTCCTCTCAGAGCAGGTTTCAGAGAGGACTGAAGGTCTAGTGGGGTTGGAGATGCCAGCTGATGAGGAGCAAGGAGAGGGCCGCTTTGTTCTTTGGTGTAGGTCTTTGAGGTACGCTTGCCAACGAGCTGCATGGCAGGTCAACATATGTCTGGTCAAGCATGTGGTGCCCAAGCGGCTGATGTTTTGGCCACGCGAGATACGCTTGAGACATATGTTGCAAATAGCAGCGGTGCGATCTGATGCACTCGTCTCAAAAAAGGCCCACACCAAAGAACTTTTAGCATAACGTGCAGAGGCAGCGCCCTGCACAGGCGGAGCTCTGCGGTGTGATTCAGTCAGTGTGCTGCCCCTAAGCTGGCCCCCGGAGGGCATCCTGCCTCGTTGGACATGTGCCTCCTCCTCCTCCTCCTCCTCCTCTCTCCTACCTGGCACCCATGTGGAGTCAGTGCCCCCATCATCCCCTCCCTCTTCATCGCTGTAGCAAACCTGGCAGTATGCTGCAGCTTGTGGAACATGACTGCCAGATTGCTGTCCTTCTTGAGCATCCCCTCTCTCTGCATTCACGCTACTGCCTTCCTCTAGCTGAGTGTCATCATCAGAGGCTACAAAACACTGGGCATCCTCCTGGAGCATGTACCCAACACTGTGCTCAAAGAGTTCAGGAGACTCCTCAGGAGGACGTGGTGGGTCTAGGGAAGGAGTCACTGATGATGACATTGAGAGGAGGGAAGACGATGCGTTGGCAGCTGCTTTGCTAGTACCCTGAGACTGGGTGAGAGAGGATGAGGAGGATGAAGAGGGCTTGGTCATCCACTCTACCAAGTCGTTGGCATGTTGCGGCTCAACATGTCCAGCTGCCGAAAAGAAGGACAAGCGTGTCCCATGGCCACGTGCTGATGACAATGCACCGCGTCCACGACCAGCACTGTTGTCTCTAGACACAGAGCCTGCTTGCCCTCTTTTATCGGCTTGCGCCTGTCTGCCTCTCCTTGCTGGCCTTCCAGACATGGTAATGGCCTGAAGGGAGTTGGGTAAAAAAGCAGTTGGGTAGTGTATATTGTGCTAGAGGCACACAACACCCACTAACTCCTGCAGATGCCTTTATTATAGAACACCAGAGATAAAAGATAGATCACTAGCTATATAGGTGAGGTGAATATAGCGGTGTATACTGCGGTCAGGGCACGCAGACAACAACCACTACACAACAGCAAGATCGAAAATCGTCCGAAAACGATCGGTGTGTACTGTGTTAAAGGTATACAGAACACCCACTAACTCCTGCAGATGCCTTTATTATAGAACACCAGAGATAAAGGGGTATATACAGATGTATACTGTGCTGTGCTGGAGGCACACACAACTTCCAATAACTCCTGCAGATGGCAAGTGGGCTCAAATAGAGAAGAGCTATGTAGGTGGATATAGCGGTATGTACTGGGTACAGAGCAAGCAGACAGCACGCACTATCTCCTAACACTACTGACTGCAAGCTCTATTATAAAAGATAGATCACTAGCTATATAGGTGAGGTGAATATAGCGGTGTATACTGCGGTCAGGGCACGCAGACAACAACCACTACACAACAGCAAGATCGAAAATCGGCCGAAAACGATTGGTGTGTACTGTGTTGAAGGTACACAGAACACTCACTGCTTCAGACGCCAACACACTACACAAGGCCGCCGCGCTGGCAGCCTTATATAGTGTGGGGCGTGCACTACACAGCCTGAGCTATGATTGGCCACAGGCATCCTGCCTGTGGCCAATCATGGCTCTCCTCGCTGCTGGCGCTGCGATTGGCCAAGCATGCGGGGTCACAGTGCATGCTTGGCCAATCATGAGCCAGCAATGCACTGCGCCATCGCAGTGCATTGTGGGCCGTGAGCGCCACACGAATTTGGCGCGAACGGACCAAAATGTTCGGACTTCGCCGAACGGACGAACAGCCGATGTTCGAGTCGAACGTATGTTCGACTCGAACACGAAGCTCATCCCTACTTGAGACATATGTTGCAAATAGCAGCGGTGCGATCTGATGCACTCGTCTCAAAAAAGCCCCCACCAAAGAACTTTTGGAATAATGGGCAGAGACCGCAGCGCTCTGCACATGCGGATCTCTGTGGCGTGATGCAGTCGGTGAGCTGCCCTTAAGCTGGCCCCTGGAGGGCATCCTACCTTGAAGGAGATATGCCTCCTTCTCCTCCTCTCTCCTATCAGGCACCCACGTGGAGTCAGTGACCTCATCATCCCCTCCCTCCTCATCACTGGAGCAAACCTGGCAGTATTCTGCAGCTGGGGGAACATGACTGCCAGATTGCTGTCCTTCTTGAGCATCCCCTCTCTCTGCGCTCACGTTACTGCCTTCCTCTAGCTGGGTACAATCATCAGAGCCTTCAAAATGCTGGGCATCCTCCTGGATCATGTACCCAACACTGTGGTCAATCAGTTCGGGGGACTGCTTAGGAGGTCATGGTGGGGCTAGGGAAGGAGTGACTGATGCCATTGAGCCAAGGGAAGAGGCCGCGTTGTCAGCTGCTTTGCCAGACAAAGTACCCTGAGCCTGGGTGACAGAGGATGAGGAGGATGAGGACGGCTTGGTCATCCACTCTACCAAGTCTTCGGCATGTTGCGGCTCAACACGGCCAGCTGCCAAAAAAAAAGACAAGTGTGTCCCATGGCCACGTGCTGATGAGGATGCACTGTGTCCAGGACCAGCACTGTTGCCTTTAGACACAGAGCCTGCTTGCCCTCTTTTATTGGCTCGGGACTGTCTGCCTCTTCTTGTTGGCCTTCCAGACATATTAATGGCCTGCAGGGAGATGTAGCTGCACAAAGCTGGGATGTGTATATATATATATATATATATATATATATATATATATATATATATATATATATATGATACTGCAGCTAGCAGAATCAACTGCCTGCCTGTAGTATTATTACTATGAGAACACTGGCTATTGTATTCAGGTAAAGCTTTAGGTGCTCACTGTGCAAAGGTGCAAAGGACACTAAAACAAAATACTGCAGCTCCCTGCCTGCATTTGTACGAGAACACCGGAAATTGTATTCAGGTAAAGCTTTAGGTGCACACTGTGCAAAGGATACTAAAACGAAATACTGCAGCTCCCTGCCTGCATTTGTGCGAGAATACCAGCAATTGTATTCAGGTAGAGCTTTAGGTGCACACTGTGCAAAGGACACTAAAACAAAATACTGCAGCTCCCTGCCTGTATTTGTATGAGAACACCGGCAATTGTATTCAGGTAAAGCTTTAGGTGCACACTGTGCCAAGGAAATCCTACGGACCAGGAAAAAGATTAGTGAAGGAACTGGAGAAGTACCCAATCTTCATTATTGAAGCCTTAAAAATCTATGGCACCTATCTTGGGAGAACAGCAGAAGTCCTTTTACATGTGCACCCATCCAGGAGGTGCCTGCGTGAAGGTTGTGTACACACGTGGATGTTAAAAATTCAGGATCAGTGGGCCATATCAGCTATGACATTGGTGAAAGTTTAAGGGATGTCCACCTTTCTGGTACAATCATTTTTTATTGAAAAAATATAACATCATGACAAACATTCACCCACTCAGGGGCGTAATTCAATGAGCATAACGATCATATAACATTGATAGGTGGGATGTTCTGCTGTCAATCTCTTCCAGTCAGCCAGGCTACCCGAGTTGATGGAAAAGTAAAAAATTCTGGTCCAGTTTGTAGCTGGATTAAATAAACAAGCAATCGTGAAAGCCCCTGCTACCCAGAGGAGATGAGGATTTGGTTCGCCTCTGTTACTAGCAAACAAAAAAAATCTAAATCAGGTAATCTGTGCCCCGTGCTAAATTTGAACAAAAAAACTCAACAAGCACAGGAAGTTGAAGTCGTGCAAGATAGAAAACCTCCAATCAATTATATTATTGTTAAATCTGGGAGACTGGATGCTCTGTAGGTTTATCAGACACCTACTTGTCCCAATTCATCCACCAGTTTCAGTGCCTCCCCTTCAGTCTGTACATCTCTCCGTGGGCATTCACAAAGGTCTTACTGTCTGCAATAGTGACTGGAAAAATTCTGTAGAACTTCCGCAAGGGCATATCCGTACTCCTGATAGAGAAAGTCAAAGGTGCTTCGGGAGTCAAGTCTCTTCCAGCAGAACAGTGCCGGAGTATCCTTGGTTCTTCGTAACTGACCAATTGTTTTCGAATGGAACATCATCACATCTGACCCCAGCTAGAAAGGTTTAGGGATGCATTTCAAAGAGCAGGCTGCTCAAGGTCATGGGATGTTCAGCTTTTGAGCCATAGTATTGAATGCTCTTGAACTGAGATTAGTGTTCAAAGCTCTCATGTCATTCACTCCTTTTAGAAGAAGAGCAAGATTTTCACTGCACCTAGACATCAGTGGAAGGTAGAATTCTTAGCCTGTCAGTGGAACTTCCTCTATCAATAATTGCAAATATACCATTTTGGCTTTGGAGGCTCTAGTGTCTGTCTCTCCTCCACTTAAGCATTGAGTCACCATTGCCTCTTCTAGTGATGACAGATTTGCTCTCTCATGGACAGTTTTGCCATCCAGCTCCAAGAGACTACTTTTGATGGCATCGAAGTTGAGAGGTGAGGCTTCCAAGTCAAGGGTGCTCAGTGCAGGTAATGGCTACCTTGTGTCAAGCCAGAGAGATCTTCATAAATAAGACTTACCAAACAATATGGGAAAATTATGCAGATCTCGCACAACGAAAGCCTGGAGTCCTTCATCACCTAAACCAGCCAAGGTTCTAAGTTCTTACAACTGAGGCTGAACAGGGGCCTAGGTTCAAATATGTTTAAAGTTCAAAGTTCAGGCTTGTCTGCACTTATCAGGGTTTAATGAGTCCTTAACCTTTTAGTGATGCAATTCTTAAAAGGCTTGCATGAAGTTATAGACCTCCCAGGAAGCCATTGTTCCCTATGTGGAACTTGCTTACGGTCCTTATTTTTATCAAGGCCTCATTTTCATCCTATAGAATTGGCTATGCTCTGCAATCTAACCCTGAAGACCATATTTCTGGTTGCTACAACCTCTGTGAAAAAAGGTGTCAGAACTGCAAGCTTTGTACTCAAGGAGTCTCACTTAACGTTCTACCCAGACAGAAGAGGGGTCTGTCTTTGATTTATATTTAACTAGTCCTATGAGGTTGTTGGGGTGGAGCCACAATCCATTGTATGCTGCCATGAAGATGCACCAGCAAAGGAAAATTACGGAAAGGTGAGTATACAATTTTCCATTTTTACTGTGATAATAAGGAATGTTATGATATTTTGAAGCTCTGCGTGTTACAAATCATAACATGCAAGAGTACAGGGCTATGAAAAAGGTGTGAGACTTCAATCAGGGTTCAGGCAGCTGTTCCGATTCTCTACAGGAAACATCCCAGTGGGGCTTTACAGCAGAATATGGTGTAACTAGCCATTCTTCACAGAGGGAACACACTAAAATAATTTCTCATACCGCTAAGGTTTTATGTCAAAGTCTCTTTTCAATTTGTCAGACTGAAGGTCGAAGTAAAATACACATCAAAGCCGAACAGATAAACGCTGCTTGACTCAATATTACAAGTCAAAGTTTTCCTATCCGCAGTTATTTGTATAATCACATTTTTCTGTCCCACCTGGTTTTGACAGAGTCAAAATTTGCATTTATATGAGGTAGTTTATTAAACAGAACATACAGGAGTCCACTTAGTATATACTGCAATTTTTTGAGAGAAATTTGTTTGTGTTTAATGTTTTTTTTTTTTTATTAACTTTAATGAAAATGACTGAAAATTGTTGCTCCAAGCTTTTGAAATATGCAACAAGGACCGCTTGGAACATACAGACATGTTTTCCATTATATATTATCAGATAGTCCAAAATAAAGTACAAAGGCGGACAAGGGACTATGCTAAATTAAAAAGATAAGAGAGCGTTTAGTTAAAAAGCAAAGGTCTTTAGAAGTGTAAGGCATGTGATATGGCTGCCTGAAAGAAAACTTCTTCAAATATTCACCTCAAACATCTGAAGGCAATATATTATTTTGGATCTTTTTTTTTTATTATTTATATGTTTGAAGGTTTAAGCTGTATTCCTGGCACCCTGGAAATTCTGGGCTGGTTTACAAAATCTGGAAAGGAGAAAAATGGGGCAAGCATAAAGAATTTAACATAGCAACCAATCAGGTGTCATTTTTTTTTTTTAAATTAAGCAAGCAGTCTGATTGGTTGTAGGAGTGACCTGCTTAGGAATTTAGAAAACAGTCTTGAAATATTTTATTTAGTGTTAGATTAAAGTTTATAAAACATATAAACATATATATATATATATATATTTATTAATATATAAATAATAATAATAATTATATATATATATATATATATATATATATATATATATATATATATACACACACACACACTGTAAAATTATAAATGCAACACTTTTGTGTTTGCCCCTATTTATCATGAGCCAAACGCAAAGATCTATGACTTTTTCTATGTACACAAAAGGCCTATTTCTCTCAAATATTATTCACAAGTCTGTCTAAATCTGTGTTAGTGAGCACTTCTCCTTTACCGAGATAATCCATCCACCTCACAGGTGTGGCAATCAAGATGCTGATTAGACAGCATGATTATTGCACAGGTGTGCCTTAGGCTGGCCACAATAAAAGGTCTCTCTAAAATGTCCAGTTTCTTATCGTACATTACAGGACACAGAGCCATAATAGTTACTATGTGGGTTATAGGCCACCTTCAGGTGATGGATGCTGGCACACCCTAAGACAGGAAGTCCACTCCCTATATAGCCCCTCCCACTACTGGCAGTACCTCAGTTTTTTCACCAGTGTCTAAGGTGTTGGTCACAAGTAAAGATGTGTTGTGCTGACCTCCACTGGAGCAATCCTTGCTGGAGCCAGCTATGCAGCTGGATCCATTCAAAGTGTCTTTTCAGGCCAAATGGAATTGTAACCGGGCCTCGTGGCGGAAGAAACAAGGTTTTGCCCGTAACGCTTCTCTTTTTAGAGAGCTGGACCCCGGGATACAGAGCTTTGGTTTTTTCAGTTTTTTCTGGCAGGGTGTTTTACAGGTCCAGGAGTGTGGGTTCCCCGAGGGTCCTGAAGGTTTTGTAACGGAGCCCATCATGAGAGGTGAAGATTGGGTCTGTTGGCTTTTACCACAGAACACCCTGCAGCGGGAAAGGTAAGTAGAGGTTTCTAAGGAATTTTTAAACCACTGTGGGCTGTATAGAGCATGTACCCTGTCTTGCTTTCCTCAAACATTACGCTTGTCACAGAAGCAGCAGGCTTCCCTCCGGCAAGCTTCTCAGACCTCCTGTAAGATTGGGGGGGATTTTCTTCCACAAAACACCCCCCACCTGGACAAAGCTCTCCCCCTCTTCCTGCAAGGGGGAAGCCAAAAACGATCAGCGATGCGGCTCCATTTTTTTCACTGCCCCTTGTTACAGGTCTCCTCCTCCCCCCCCCCCCCCCACACACGCAGATCGGAGGCCCATGCTCACGTGGGAAAACCCTCTTTTGAAGAGAGAGGGGGAGGGGCCGCAATTTGATGGAAGGGGCTTAGCGCTGCGTTAGCGTCCAGTGTGGGAGTATGTTTAAAAGCTCAATTTTTTGCTGGCTGCAGATGTCGGAGGGACACAATAGCAAAAAGGGGCATATAAGAGGTTGGAGACACAGGCATTCCCTGACACATTTACTAAAAGCATCAGTCTGAGTGTTAATAGCAGTAGCAGTGGCTTGACTATTGCTCAAGCAGTGTATGCATTTTCTTCTGATAGTACCTCTGCTTTCATGTATCGGGCTAAAAGGGGGTTAAAACACCCACAAAAAAGGGCTAAAAGGGTCTCCCTCAAGCTCTGGAAAGCCTACTCATCTCTACAATGGCATCCTCCCCTTAGAGGGGGTGGCTGGTCAGAGTGAGCATCAGGGCTATGAAATGTTTGCAACTGTTTTCAACACTGCAGCCCCTGTTTTTGTTACTAAAAAGGTATTTTTTTCCTCAGCCATGATAGGATTGGAAAAAAAAAAGGTTAGCAGCTTTAAACACATCCCAGTGTGGGACAAAATGCAACAGGTTCTCTTTCATTACCCAGGACCCTCAAACTGAGGAACTGTGGATGGGAGAAGATGAATTCCCTCAGGGGACTGTGGTGAGGCTGATGACTCCTCTTCTGAGGTGTTAAATGTGGGAGGATCAGCTTCACAATCTGTAAGATTGATGGTGTAATTTCTTGCTAAATAGTCCGCTCCACATTTATGTACCCTTAACTGAGTGTTTGGGTTCACTAAAGCCTCCTCAAGCTGTACATGCCTTTCCTGTCCATTCATTGCTGGAAAAGCTTTTTGTATCTGAGTGGATCACACAGATAAGCATTTTTCCCTCCTAAAAAGTTTTTTCACACTTTATCCTATGGAGGAAAAAATTCACTGAAAGTGGGATATACCAGGAATGAATGCTGCTATATCCTCTGTGAATAAAAGTTTGACTTGTCCAGCAGACAATACTCAAATGCTTAGGGATCCAATGGATAAAAAGTTGGAATTCCTATTAAAAAAATAACACATTTTTTTCTCAGGCAGATTTAATGTCTTAACTCTAAACGAAATCAATCAGCGCTGAACAAATAAACTAAGATACATAGAATACAGTGGTGTGAAAAAGTGTTTGCCCCCTTCCTCATTTCCTGTTCCTTTGCATGTTTGTCACACTTAAGTGTTTCGGAACATCAAACCAATTTAAACAATAGTCAAGGACAACACAAGTAAACACAAAATGCAATTTGTAAATGAAGGTGTTTATTATTAAAGGTGAAAAAAAATCCAAACCATCATGGCCCTGTGTGAAAAAGTGATTGCCCCCCTTGTTAAAACATACTATAACTGTGGTTGTCCACACCTGAGTTCAATTTCTCTAGCCACACCCAGGCCTGATTATTGCCACACCTGTTCACAATCAAGGCATCACTTAAATAGGAGCTGCTTGACACAGTAAGGTCCACCAGAAGATCCTTAAAAGCTACACATCATGCCGAGACCCAAAGAAATTCAGGAACAATTGAGAAAGAAAGTAATTGAGATCTATCAGTCTGGAAAGGGTTATAAAGCCATTTCCAAAGCTTTGGGAATCCAGCGAACCACAGTGAGAGCCATTATCCACAAATGGCGAAGACATGGAACAGTGGTGAACCTTCCCAGGAGTGGCCGGCCGCCCAAAATTACCCCAAGAGCGCAGCGACGACTCATCCAAGAGGTCACAAAAGACCCCACAACAACGTCCAAGGAACTGCAGGCCTCACTTGCCTCAGTTAAGGTCAGCGTTCATGCCTCCACCATCAGGAAAAGACTGGGCAAAAATGGCCTGCATGGCAGAGTTCCAAGGAGAAAACCACTGCTGAGCAAAAAGAACATCAAAGCTCGTCTCAATTTCTCCACAACACATCTTGATGATCCCCAAGACTTTTGGGACAACATTCTGTGGACCGATGAGACAAAAGTTTAACTCTTTGGAAGGTGTGTGTCCAAGTATATCTGGCGTAGAAGGAACACTGCATTTCATAAAAAGAACATTATACCAACAGTAAAATATGGTGGTGGTAGTGTGATGGTCTGGGGCTGTTTTGCTGCTTCAGGACCTGGAAGACTTGCCGTGATAAAAGGAACTATGAATTCTGCTGTCTACCAAGAGATCCTGAAGGAGAATGTCCGACCATCTGTTCGTGTACTCAAGCTGAAACGAACTTGGGTTCTGCAGCAGGACAATGATCCTAAACACACCAGCAAGTCCACCACCGAATGGCTGAAGAAAAACAAAATGAAGACTTTGGAGTGGCCTAGCCAAAGTCCTGACCTGAATCCTATTGAGATGTTGTGGTATGACCTTAAAAAGGCCGTTCATGCTCGAAAACCCTCTAATGTAACTGAATTAGGACAATTCTGCAAAGATGAGTGGGCCAAAATTCCTCCAGGACGCTGTAAAAGCCTCATTGCACGTTATCGCAAACGCTTGGTTGCAGTTGTTGCTGCTAAGGGTGGCCCAACCAGTTATTAGGTTTAGGGGGCAATCACTTTTTCACACAGGGCCATGATGGTTTGGATTTTTTTTCACCTTTAATAATAAACACCTTCATTTACAAATTGCATTTTGTGTTTACTTGTGTTGTCCTTGACTATTGTTTAAATTGGTTTGATGTTCCGAAACACTTAAGTGTGACAAACATGCAAAGGAACAGGAAATGAGGAAGGGGGCAAACACTTTTTCACACCACTGTATATACTAAAATACTGCGGCTAGAATACTATAGGTCAAAATACCAAATCCCACAATAAAAATTTAAAATAACAGTACAGCGCAGATAAAAACTAACGAAATTATACTAACAAAGTAATATATATATAGCATATATATATACATGTGGACTTTCTGAAGCTCATCTTACCTATCCTATATTTCGTTTATTTATAGATTTATCTATATATGTTATATATATATTACTTTGTTAGTATAATTTCGTTATTTTTAATTAAGATTTAATGTCTTAGCCTGCGCTGACAGTAATTGGGTAATCGTTGAGAGATCCGTTTAAACGGGTGCTCGAGGTTATCCTGTTCAGCAGGCCCAGGATCTGGTAAGCTACTAGCAGCTTTATGTTTGCAATTGTTACTATGAGAGATTCTATCCTTCAGGCCTTGCGCCATGCAAGAAGCTCCTGGCTAGTCTTCCTTTTTTCGGTGAAACGGCTGTTTGGGGATGATTTGGGTAATACATCCAAAGAAATCCTAGTGGAAAGTACCCCTTTCCTATTTAATAAAAGGAGTAAATGTATTTCATTTTTACAAACTCCTTCTCCTGTGCCAGGGGCATCAGCCTCCAGGCAGTCACGATGGCCTCCGCTATTAAGTTCAAATGTAATCCTCAGGGTCAAACCCAGGGATAAAGGAGGTCTTGGGGGAGGAAACCTACAAAATACTAAAGCCTCCTTATGAGGAGGCGCCCCCACTCGCTCAAGTAGAGGGAATACTTCTGTAATTCGCAAGGATCTGGCAGGAAGAGTGTCGAGACAGATGGGGGACTTCCTCAATAGCTCCAGGGTAGAAACTGGAGTTCCAAGAGTTCCCGTCACCTCGTTTTCTCAGATCAAACGTTCCTAAGGATCCAGAAAAAAAGAAGTCTTTCTTTCAAGCATTGGACCATCTTTTGGAATAAAAGTGATCATGGTGGTCCCCATGTAAGAGCAGGGGTTGGGGTTTAGTTCAAACCTTTTTTCATGGTGCCAAAACCGAATGGACATTCTGGATTTCAAAAATCGAAATAGATTCCTGAATATAACTGCTATTTTTTCATGTGAAGTCAATCCAATCAGTTGTCTCCATCCTACAAGAAGGAGAGCTTCGGGCATCAATCGATATCAAAGATGCATACCTCCATGTGCCTATTTCCTCGCTCACCAGTAATATCTACTTTTCAAGGTAGAAAATATTTATTTTCAGTGTGTAGCTCTGCTTTTCGGTCTAGCTACTGCACCTTGAGTGTTTATAAAAGTTCCGGCCGCTCCTCTAGCCAGATTAAGGGCCCAAGGTATAACGATTATGGTTTACCTAGACGATCTGTTCTTGATAGACCAGTCGGTAGCCCGCTTAGACCACAGTATGGCCACCACATTTAACTACCTGGAATACCTAGGTTGGATTCTCAACGAAAAGAAATCTTCCTTAAAAAGGAAGAAGGTTAAAATACTTGGGTCTGATCATAGATATACCCAGAAAATTGTATTCTTGCCCCAGGCAAGATCAGCACCATAAGGAACTGATTCAGGTGGTCGAAGCAAGATTAATTCTTCTATTAGGCTTTGCATGAGATTGTTGGGAAAGATGGTGGCTTCATTCAAAGCCATTCCTTATGCTCAGTTTCATTCAAGATTGCTGCAAAACAGTATCCTATCAGCTTGGAACAAAAGGGTTCAAGCTCTAGATTTCCAAATGCATCTGACTCCAAAGGCTCCAAAGCCTCAGTTTATGGTTAATAACCAAAAATCTGCAAAGGGAAGATCCTTCCTTCAGTTACCTGGGAAGTGGTAACAACTTATTGCCAACCTTTTTTTGGGTTGGGGAGCAGTCCTGGAAGAGCCAACTTTCCAAGAGAAGTGGCCCAGATCAGAAATGGCCTTGCCCATTCTAAAATTCAGGCAGAGCACTTGGTCCTAAGGACATGAACGTTCAGTTTATGGAATTATCCTGCCAGGATTCAATCTGGCAATGCCACAGCAATGGCCTATATCAATCCCGAAGGGGGCACAAGAAGTTGTTCCCAGGAGATTTCTTCACCGCAATATCTTCCTGTCAATATGTCAAAGATGGGGGATCCCAGATGTAGATCTGTTTGCGTCCAGGTTCAACAAAGAAATCAACAACTTTGTGTCAAGAACAAATGATCCACTAGCACACGGAACAGATGCCTTGCTATTTCCGTGGAATCGGTTCTCACCGATTTACGCATTCCTTCCTATTCTGCCTGCGTCCAAGACTTCTTTATAGGATCAAGCAGGAAGGGAAGTTGGTGATTCTTGTGGCCCCCAGCTTAACCCAGGAGATCTTGGTATGCAGAGATTATAAAGATGGTGGTAGGGGACCCATGGGCCCTACCGCCACGGCCAGACTTTCTCTTGCAAGGTCCGGTATTCCACCCTACTTTACAAAGGCTAAATTTAATGGTTTGGCTATTGAGACCCACATTCCGAAGAAGTGTGGGCTGTCAGGTTCAGTGGTGTCTACTCTGGTTAATGCAAGGAACCCAGCCTCCAGAGTCATATATTTTAGAGTTTGGAAGGCAGATGTCTCCTGGTATGAATCCAGGGGTTGGCACTCCAGGAGGTATGTCATAGCTACAATCCTTGACTTTCTACAGATGGGATTAGAAATAAAGCTGGTCTTGAGTACTATCAACGGCCAGGTTTCGGCCTTATCGGTATTATTTCAGCAACCACTTGCTTCACACTGTTTTGGTTTTGCAGCTTTATTCAGGGGGTAATGCGGCTTAATCCTCTGGTTAGGTCACCCCTGAACCCTTGGGACTTGAATTTAGTCCTGTCGCTATTACAGAAACAGCCTTTTGAGCCGATACGACATATTCCCTTGATCCATTTGACAAGGAAGCTAGTTTTTCTGGTAGCCATATCTTCTGCAAGCAGGGTATCAGAGTTGGCTGTTCTTTTTTGTAAAGAGCCATATTTAATTATTCACAAGGATAAGGTTGTATTGCATCCTCATCCTAATTTTCTACCGAAGGTAGTGTCAGGTTTTCATTTAAACCAGGGTATTGTTCTACCTTCATTTGTCCCAGAACCCTGTTCTGCGGAAGACAGTCGGATGTTTTGTTTGTGTTGCCTGAAGGTCCTAAAAGAGGACAGGTGGCATAGAAATCTACAATTTCTAAATGGATTTCGACAAGTGATTGTTAAAGCTTATGGTTTAAAGAGGAAAGTTCCACCTTTTCATATTAAAGCACACTCCACCAGGGCTTTTAGTACTTCCTGGGCAGTGCATCACTAAGCCTTCATGGCTCAAATATGCAAGGCTGCAACTTGGTCTTCGGTCCATACATTTACCAGATTCTATCAAGTAAATGTAAAAGGTCATGAGGATATTGCCTTTGGGCGCAGTGTGCTGCAGGCAGCAGTATAAGTCCTCTGGTCTCATTGTGCCCTACTTTTGTTGTGTCTCCCTTTCTTCAGTTGGCATTGCTATGGGACATCCCACATAGTAACTACTATGGCTCTGTGTCCCATGATGTACAATAAGAAAATAGGATTTTTATAACAGCTTATCTTTAAAATCCTTTTCTTTGAAGTACATCACGGGACACAGAGATCTCTCCCTTCTTTCTGGTATACACGTGTATTGCTTTGCTACAAAAACTCCAGTAGTGGGAGGGGTTATATAAGGAGTGGACTTCCTGTCTTAGGGTGTGCTAGTGTCCATCTCCTGAAGGTGGCCTATAACCCATATAGTAACTACTGTGGCTCTGTGTCCCGTGATGTACTTCAAAGAAAATGATTTTACAGGTAAGCTGTTATAAAAATCCTATTATCACACAGCACAGTGCCACAGATCTCGCAAGTTTTGAGGGAGAGTGCAATTGGAATGCTGACTGCAGGAATGTTCACCAGAGCTGTTGTCCTTAAATTAAATGCTAATTTCTCTACCATAAGCCGTCTCCTAAGGCGTTTCAGAGAATTTGGCAGTACATACAACCGGCCTCACAACCGCAGACCACGTATAACCACACCAGCCCAGGGCCTCCACATCCAGCATCTTCACCTCAAATATTGTCTGAGACCAGCCACCCGGACAGCTGCTGCAACAATCGGTTTGCATAACCAAAGAATTTCTGCACAAACTGTCAGAAACCATCTCAGGGAAGCTCATGTGCATGCTCGTCATCCTCATCGTGGGTCTTGACCTGACTGCAGTTAGTTGTCGTAACCGACTTGAGCGGGAAAATGCTCACATTTGATGGCATCTGGCACTTTGGAGAGTCGTTCTCTTCACGGATGAATCTCGGTTTTCACTGTACAGGGCAGATGGCAGACAGCGTGTATGACATTGTGTAGGTGAGGGGTTTGCTGATGCCAACATTGTGGAACGAGTGGCCTATGGTGGCGGTGGGGTTATGGTATGGGCAGGTGTATGCCATGGACAACGAACACAGGTGCATTTTATTGATGGCATTTTGAATGCACAGCGATACCGTGATGAGATCCTGAGGCCCATTGTTGTGCCATTCATCAACGACCATCACCTCATGTTGCAGCATGATAATGCACGGCCCCATGTTGCAAGGATCTGTACACAATTCCTGGAAGCTGAAAACATCCCATTTCTTGCATGGCCAGCATACTAACCAGACATGTAGCCCAATGTGTGTTCCAGTTCCTTCCAATATCCAGCAACTTCACACAGCCAATTGAAGAGGAATGGACCAACATTCCACAGGCCACAATCAACAACCTGATTGACTCTATGTGAAGGAGATGTGCTGCACTGCGTGAGGAAAATGGTGGTTACCCCCAATACAGTAAAACTGCTAATTTTAGAGTGGCCTTTTATTGTGGCCAGCCTAAGGCACACCTGCCAAATAATCATGCTATCTAATCAACATCTTGATATGCCATACCTGTGAGGTGGATGGATTATCTCTGCAATGGAGAAGTGCTCACTAACACAGATTTAGACAGATTTGTGAACATTATTTAAGAGAAATAGGCCTTTTGTGAACATTGTGTGTGTGTGTATCATATGTACATACATATTTACAGCCTTTGCTCAATACTTTGTTGGAGAACCTTTGGCACCAATTACAGCCTCAAGTCTTTTTGAGTATGATGCTGCTACAAGCTTGGCACACCTATTTTTGGGTAGTTGCTCCCATTCTTCTTTGTAGGACTTCTCAAGCTCCATCAGGTTGGATGGGGAGCGTTGGTGCACAGCCATTTTCAGATCTCTCCAGAGATGTTCAATTGGGTTCAAGTCTGGGTTTTAGCTGGGTCACCCAAGGACATTCACAGAGTTGTCCCAAAGCCTCTCTTTTGTTAGCTGTGGGCTTAGGGTCATTGTCCTATTGGAAGATGAACCTTTGCCCCAGGCTGAGGTCCAGAGCGTTCTGGAGCAGGTTTTCATGAAGGATGTCTCTGTACATTGCTGCATTTTTCTTTCCCTCAATCCTGCCCTTTGTCCTAGTTCCTGCTGCTGAAAGACATCCCCACTCCATGCTTCACTGTAGGCCAGATGATGAGCGGTGCCTGGCTCCTTCCAGACATGACGCTTGCCCTTCAGGCCAAAGAGTCCAATCTTTGTTTCATCAGACCAGAGAATTTTTTTTCTCATGGTCTGAGAGTCCTTCAGGTGCCCTTTGGCAAACTCCAGGCGATCTGTCATGTGCCTTTTACTGAGGTGTGGCTTACGTCTGGCCACTCTACCATACAGAACTGATTGGTAGAGTGCTGCAGAGATGGTTGTTCTTCTGGAAGGTTCTTCTCTATCCACATCGAAATGCCGATCTCTGTCAGAGTGACCTTCAGGTTATTGGTCACCTACCCAACTAAGGCCCTTTTCCCCACGAGCGCTCAGTTTGACCAGGTTGCCCACTGTAGGAAGAGTCCTGGTGGTTCCAAACTTCTTCCATTTATGGATGATGGAGGCCACTGTGCTCATTGGGGCCTTCAATGCTGCAGAAATGTTTCTGTATCCTTGCCCAGATCTGTGCCAACAGAAACTACCCAAATGACCCTGATCAAATGTTTACATACCCCAGTTCTTAAAGTGATTGTATATATATATAAAATCACACACACACAGTTGTGCTCATAAGTTTTACCCTGGCAGAATTTGTGATTTCTTGGCCATTTTTAAGGGAATATGAATGATAAAACAAAAACATATCTTTCACTCATGGTTAGTGTTTGGCTGAAGCCATTTATTATCAATCAACTGTGTTTACTCTTTTTAAATCATAATGGCAACAGAAACTACCCAATTGACCCTGATCAAAAGTTTACATACCCTTGATAATTTTAGCCTGATAACATGCACACAAGTTGACACAAAGGGGTTTGAATGGCTATTAAAGGTAACCATCATCACATGTGATCTGTTTGCTTGTAATTGGTGTGTGTGTATAAAAGGCCAATGCGTTTCTTGACTCCTGACAGACCCTTGCACCTTTCATCCAGTGCTGCACTGACGTTTCTGCATTCTAAGTCACGAGGAAAGCAAAAGAATTGCCAAAGGATCTGCGGGAAAAGATAGTTGAACTGTTTAAAACAGGAAATGGATATAAAAAGATGTCCAAGGAATTGAGAATGCTATATATATATATATATTTATATATATATATATATATATATATATATATATATATATATACAGGGCTCAAGTCCTGCGGGAATGCATGGGAACGGAGTTCCTGTACTTTTTCCACAACAGAAACTCAGTTCCCGTTAGCAGCCGCGTCCCGCAAGACTTTGAAGTATGCGAGCTGTGTGGCAGGCCAGTCCTTCCTGATTCTCTGTCTCCTCATCCTCCCCCCCCCCCCCCAGTCTCCTGCATACTTGCTCTGTGTGTCCCGCTGAATCCCCCCCTCCTCTATCTTCAGTGCCATATGATGAGAGAACCCAGAGGAGGAGCACAGCTATTCTGCTCACAGGACATGCAGGGAGAGAGGTGAGCTGAGGGAGGAACATCAGTTTGGGGTGGTAAGCTGAGCACAATACCTGGCAAAGTTTAATGCCAGGAGGGAAGTTTATGTGGAAATATGTGAAGGGTTGGAATAGCAGCGAGTGTGTGTTGGAGCCCCTGCAGAGTTTGCAGCCCCCCAAGCTAACATACATCTCCTAAGCAGGAACACATCACTATCTCCCCAAGCATTCTGTCCAGATAATGTGCAGTTCATTTATGACCTTTCCGTTTAACCCTGTGTTATCCAAACTCTGTTCAATGAAAAGTGTAAACTCACCACATAAACACTCTATATACGAAATAACATTCCCCAATAAAAATCAGAACATGATGTTCACATTTGCATGGAAGCACATTTGAATGAATGCTGATTATTCAGAGAATTACCATATTTATGTTTATTGAGGATTGTTTTTTTGTTATGTACTAACAGTTAAGCTTCATACACACAATGCGAAAATTGGATGAAAAATACCACTTTTGAAGTGTTCGTGCATATGAGTGTATCATTTTTTTAAATTTTTTTTTGGTTGGGGAGTGGATCTTGCGTGGGAGTTCCCACACTTTTTTCCCCAGGACTTGACCCCTGTATATATATATATATATTTATTTATTTATTTATTTATTTTGCGTACAGAGGTGCATGACCTCACAGTTTTCAGTTAAAATAGCACAGTGCTGAATAGCAAATAATGGTCTGGTCATGAAAGGGGTTGAAACCTTCTGGCGGTCAAGTGGGTAATGGAAAGATGTACATTAAACCCAATCCCTGTATATGTAACACCAGTTACCTATGTTAGACCTCCAGCCACAATACACCACCATAGGCAAGGCTTCAGTTGACCACAGACACATACTGATCCATAACTACCTGGTGACTACAAGTTGTCTGGGCATTTGAAATCCACGCTCTTCTTTCCCTTCTTTCGATAGGGCATCCAGGATTGATCACATTGATTCCTATTGGTGAGCACCAGAATATTCGACTGGTTTGATGAAACAGAATTGCTCTGATCCAACCTAAAAGCCCTACAGAAAGAGGGGGAAGAAAAGCAGAGATTTCAAATCCCCAGATGGCTACACCAACTTTATGGGCACTGATAGCTATTCATCATTCATCATTGAAGGTAAAATTATGTAACTTTTTTAATATATTTTTCTTTTATATATATATTTTTATATAGTCAGCTTTTATTTGTTTTGTTTTTTTACAATTTTTTTTAGGAACCCTTGTCTAAATATCAGCAGAGGGAATCTGTCACACAGGGTGATTAGGGCCTGCACACCGTTATGTTGAATGTAAGAGTCACTTATACTGTAAATATGAGTATATTATTTAAATATAAAATATTTACACATAAATGTAAGTGTTTTAGACCCATTTTTTCATTTTTTTTAACAGAGAAAACTGCTTTATGGACATGATGGAATGTAATCTCTATTGCTGGAATTTTTCTTATTTCTCGCCTTCAAGAACCTTAAATGAATGTAGTAAATTCAATGAGCAGACCTTATCTTTGTGACTTGGAGGTTCTCAGGGACAGGGTGCTTCCCCTGATCATTACAGAGGACAGTTTACACACATCTGCCCCATGAAGATTTGTAGAAGGTTTTTTTGGAGAAAAGAAACAAAATTCTGGGAGCACATATAAACAGTTCACTGTAAAATAATACCAAATGCTAAACTTTCCATATACAATCTGATTCCTCCAAATATTTTGTTTAATTTAGTTTAGCTTATGTTGTTAACCACAAGGTTAACGGAAAGGTGAATTTGGGGCCGTGTCCTCCTTGTCACACCCCACGGCTTGCAAAACATAACACATTAACGAGAATGTAAACTTGGCATTCGCCACCAGCACTTAGAGAATACATATTTGTTTCACGTTTGTTTACACTGCTAAAAAACGACACATATTTCATAGCAGGGATTATATGACAACCCTGTGGACTCCCCATGAATCTTGTTTATGTGGTTTGTTTGGGCATTTTATGTTTCAGATTCTATCCCTTGCCTATTTGCTGTGTAGACCACCATTTTTGGAGCTGGACCCATAAAAATTTTTTTTATAGTTTTAAAGGATTTCGACTTTCTCCTTCGGTTAAAAAATAAGCAAACATATAGCTTATGTTTAAGGTGTATGTGTAGCCAGTTTATTTATTTTTTTGGTCTTAGATAAGGTAGGAAAGATTTAGCACTCTTGTTAATGACTGAAGCCTAGTACACACGGCCAAATGTCGGCTGGCATCGGCCAGTTCAATAGAAAGCAGCCAACATTCTGCACGTGTGTACGACATTCGGCCAGCTTCTGTCAAAGGCTCTTGACCGAAAAAGGTCTGCCATCTGGCTCCTGATCAGTGCTTGGGCGCAGTCCCTCTGTCAGAACACAACAGCTCAGCAGGGGAGATCCATATACTAACATCAGAATGTTAGTACAGCGGCTCCAACCTGAGCCTGCTTGGTTGAATGGAAAAAAAATAGTGGCACATACAAGGCTTTAAAAAGTCTAAGCTGTTGTTTGAATTCACCAGGAAAGAGTCAACACTCTTCAGGACTTGCAAGAGATTCCCTTCTTCAGATCTAAATAAAGACAGATTGACAAAAATTGAGTGGGACTGAGATATCAAAGCACTTCTTTTTCCTACCTTATGAGAAAGAAAAACTTTGGATATGTCAGTCAGTCTCTGGGTTTTTCTTCTGGAGAGTTAGGGGGGCGGTATTCATTGTGATTGACAAGGATCATTTACTGGACAATGTGATTGGCAATAGAATTACATAGTGGGCTTTCAGATTCCAATGAGCTCTGCCTGCAGACCCCAACAACCACCACACAACCACTGGGCCAAGGTTGTTGGGAATTGTGCTCATCATCATGGGGGGGGGGGGGGGTGGGGGTGTTTGCCAGGGAGACAATGTAACTTCCCTTCAGTTATGGACATATGGTCTGCTATGGATTAGGGGAAAGGTACACACTTTCCTGGCCTGCCAGTCTGCATTCTCAAATAAGGGCCTGGTATGGAATTTTTTTTTTCTGCTTAGGGTTCCCACCTTTAAAAATCCATACCAAAATCAAGGGTCTGGTATAGAATTTAGGAAATTGTTTGTGTAGTCCCTCATTAACATCTATGCCAGACCCTCATCTAGGATAAGAGTTTGGTATAGATCAAGGGAATACCCAGTTCCATTGGTTATAAACAGTGAGCAACTTAAAGCATCATTAAAATCACTGTTCCTCACCAAATGGAATTTTTATTTTTTTGTTTTGGTGTATGATCCCCAGGGAAATATATAGCTGCCACATATCCCCCCATCCATTTGTTTGACAATCCATTCCTATTAGCTTAGACAATGGCCATTACTGTTTTTTAACTTTCAACTGTCATTAACTTAGGCTCTCGGCGGCTCGTTAAGAGCCTGGGCCAGGTGCAGGTCCAGAATTGTGGGCAGATCCCGACCATATTGTCACAATCTTTCCCTAGCCTGGAAAGGCTCTGTGATGTCAGCTGGCAGCGGGCTTCAGCCGGTAGTATCCTGAAAACTGGTCTCAGGAGTGCAGAACGAACTGCACTCCCGTGGTCCACAGGAGAAGTATAGAGAAACGAGCTTTGCCTGTACTTCTCCATTAAAGGAAAAAAAGCCTGAAATAAAAAGCTGAGTGCAGCCGCCACATTTAGGGCTGGTAAGCTACAATATCTTAAATATGCTTTAAGCAATCTTCAGCCGAAAAAACTAACTGGAAAACTGTGGCATTATTGTGTCATAAGGCAGCCATTGCCTTGTGTTACTGTGATTGTTATTTTGTCCTATTCATTTGACAAGCTGCACAGTCTGAAATATTGGTCAAGTGCACTAAAATGACTGATTACACCGTGCCTGACAAGTGTACTCAAGATCTGACACTGAATCTGATTTTATTGTATTTTAGCAGGCTTCTTCCTGAAGGGTGTGCAACACACATAACATGTCCCCAGAGCATCTTTGGTGTGTAGCCAATCATCACAGTTTTATTTCCCACTTTTACCGTTGGAAATAAACACATACAAACAATCTGCAATTTAGATTAGGTACATGTGACATTTTATATTAAAGGAAGATGGAAAAGAAATCAAGTTTACTAAGGGATTTGTAATATACATCACAATGCACAGTAGTCCTCATTTACAAAAGTCACGCTCACTCGAGAGTAATGAGGCAGGACTGTGTTCAGTATCCTGCTTGAGAAATGATGTTTGTTTTTTTCACAGTGGATGTGTGAAAGGAAGAGCTTTCACTCCCGAAATTCCAGTGAAATATAGGCATTTTTGGGAAATTTTCTACATTTTGGCTTAATGCATTGGAGAGTTTTATGTCCCCAAAATTCTAGTGAAATATGTGAGTTTTTGGCAAAGTGTCTACATTTTAGTAGAATGCCTCAGGAAGTTTTTGCTTTCCAAAAATTCCAGTAAAATATGAGAGTTTTGGGCAAAAAAGTCTCCATTTTGGCTGAATGCATTTAAGTCAATAGGAAAGGTGGAATTAAGGCAGTTTCTGGTGTTTTTTGTGCAATGAGCTTTGGATGGCTCATGCCAGTTACATAAGCTAATTTTAATTATCCTGGACCTGTTCTTTTTACAAAAAGTGATCTTCCATTCTTTCACAGAAATCAAATGAAATAAAAATGTTTAAAGTAGAAGTTCAGCCAAAAACTAACAATAAATCTACTGGCAGCCACATTCTAAGCACTTGCACACAAGGTCAGACATTCTGATGGACAATGTCTGACGGATTTGGTTGCCGGAATGTCCGACCGTGTGTACAAGGGCTAAGACTAATCTATCTAACGCTGTAAAACAAAAATCGCTATAATACCTTTTCTGCAGCCGATCTGTTCCCATGGCTTCTCTGTGTAACTGTTGTGCAGGAAGGGCAGCCAACAATGGAAGTCTCATAGTAAGTTTATGGGTGACGTCACTTCCCAGACATTTCCCAGCCATTGTCGGCTGTCTCTTCTACACAGCATCCACCACTGGAGACCAGAGTGGCTGCAGAAAAGGTATGTATAGGGATTTTTGCTTTACAGGGTTAGATTCTTAGAATGTGGCTGCAAGAAAATTTTGAGTTAGTTTGTTTTTTAGCTAAACTTCAACTTTAAGAGACAGTGACAGTTTTTAAAGTGATAGTATATGAATAATGATGAAATACATGAAGAAGGGGAAATAACATTAATGCAAAGAACACCACCTGTCACATGGCAATGTCCAGGCTTGGCAATTGGCCACACAGCAGTGCTGAATAGAGATGACCCAAACATTTTTTTCATTGACCAGCCTCTGAAATTTGGAATTTTGGAATACCCAATAAAGTTAAAATTGGAAAACTTATATTTGGAATTTCCGAATAGCCAATAAAGTTAAAATTGGAAAACTTATATTTGGAATTTCCAAGGTCCCAAAGAAGTCAGCGTGCACTAAAGAGCAGAAAATTATGCAATATTTACAGCATGGTTTGGTAAGTTCCTGGTAGGCCTGGCTGATGAGGCAAAAAAAGTCTTAGCTACTTCCATTAAAAGGTCCATCATGGATATTAAGATAGAAGAGTAGTACCTGGTGCCACTGCAATGAAGTGAAGGATACCTAGACAACCGCAGAAGCAGCTGCAAGCCATAATGAGCTGACTTGGTCCCGTCTTGAGATTTTGAACTAACAAAGTAAACACTGAAATTCGAATTCGCACATTCAAATTTGTTTCAAATTAAAATTTTATTCAGCTTTAGGGATCAGTTCTAGTGTTGTATTATAGGAGTTGAGGAGGAGTGTAAAGTGTTCCCCATACCCTGGCCTGAAGTACTGTGTTTCTCAGTCTGCTAACCATTGGATGTTTGAATTTGATACAATTCCATTTGTATGTTGCACACATTAGTAGTCACTGTAATTTAAAGCGGGGTTCCACCCTAAAGTAGCTGCTGGCTTTTAATATTTTTTTTGTAGGTAGAATCCCTCTTTAAATTGTCATAAAGATGAAAGTCTGTGAGTGCCGGTTCACACAAGGGCGGCTTGTGTGAACGGCACACTCTGTTCCGCACTATGGAATCGTTCTAATAGGAGCGAATCAAGTTGCTCCGACTTAGAAAAAGGTTCCTGTACTACTTTGGGACGACTTCAGGGTGACTTGCATTGACTCCTATACAGAAGTAATTTTGCAAGCCACTGCTGAAGTCATGTGTAGATCGTCTTGCAAAGTCGTGCTGCAAGCCGGGCTGTCCCTGTGTGAACTGGCACTGAAGGTGCCAAGAACTGTCCTCCAAAGAAAGTAAGTCCATATAATGCATTTAGGCTGAGGGTCTAAAATTCATCAGCCACAACAAGAAAAGTGAAAGATGCAGAATTCGTTCACTTTGGTCACTTGTAGTGGAACTCCCTTTACCTCATTTTAATTAATAAATCTTGTGCTCAGCTTCGATTACAGAACCTGTGATTGACACGCCTAAGAGACACAAACAATTCTGCAGCTGAAGAACAAGAGGTGAATTCAAGGTGTAAATTTCAGGGGTCACTGAGAGGGGACTCAATCATCTGGGTAATGCCTGTGTAACTTAGACAAGACTGATTGAATGTGTTTGTAAGAAAGCAAGCAGGGAAAAGACTAAAGCCAGCAAAAAGAGACTTGAAATTTAAATTGACTTTTATATATACAGAGAGAAAGACAAACACAATGGGGGGAACTTAATAAAGTTGGTCAGAATTTCATTTGAAAATTTTAATTGTAGAAATGTACATTTGATTTTTTAATTGTTGCGGGGGGCTAAAACCAACATTTACTTTCAACCATACTGATGAGAAATGAGAATATTTGCAGAAACAGGAAAAAATATTTAACACTGTATGTGTTTTTTGGTTGGTAAAATCTAATTTCAACAAATGTTAAAATCAAATAAAAATGTTAACTACATTAGAATGCCATTCATCAAGTCATCAAATATACTAAGAATTTTCAAACAACTGTTTTAAAAATGGCGGTAGGGACATTCATTGTACACTTCTTTTTTTTTTTATTCTGTATTTTATTTTATTTTTAGCAATTTTATAGAAACAAACATAATTCAATTGCGTGCATCATAAAGTACAGCATAAAACAGGTTGGTTCTTTTTAAGTAGGTATACAAAATCTTTAAAGTCACCATTCTTCTTTTATAAAAAAAAAAGAAAAACACACAAAAACGCAAAAGCCCCTATTCCCCCACTACTAGCGCACAGAGGGACCATCATGTTCATTTTTTATTACATTTCTCCTCTCTACCTTGCGCAATTGCAATACCTTTTTCCATAGCATATATGTTGGCTATTTTTTTTAGCCTCCACGAGATCGAGGGGGGTGATTCCTGCTTCCAAAGGGCTGGAACACATGCCTTAGCTGCATTTAGAAAATGAACAATCCTTGAATTCCTATATTTACGCTTTGAAAGATCTGATCGATGGAGAAGGTATCTGGCAGATCATGATCAGTAAGCTGACCTATGATATCTCGGACATTAGACCAGAATTCCTCCAGTTTCTGACAGGACCAAAAAATATATTACCCTCTGCCTTCCCACAGCGCCAGCAGGTATTTGTCCTTTCCGGATAGATTTTATGTAACAGTGATGGGACTCTGTACCACCATGTGAGTATTTTGTAGCATAGCTCTTGATACTTACTGGCTGTTGAGGAGTAGTGGGCAAAATAAAGAATATAGCCCCGCTGCTCTTCAGAGAGTATGATGTCCAAATCTCTTTCCCATTTCTTGAACACTCCTGGAACACTCAGGCGAGTGTATTAGCAGTTTGTATATCTTGGATACCCCATGAGCAGAGGGTCCTTCTACCAAGCATACATTTTCCAAGGACGTATTTGAACGGTCTGACCATTCTCCGTGAAGAAGAGAGCTAAGAAAGTGGGTAAATTATAGTAAATAGTTACTCCTGCGCTGCTCCTAGTAAAGGTTATTTATATGAATAGCTGCATACACCGTCTCCACTAGGGAAAGTATGTAAGGAAAGCATGACATCAACTTCCCTTACAAAGTGGGTAAATTGCTGCATCTGCCACGGATCCAGTGGCGGATTAAACATCGACTGTATTTCCGCCCTGGTCTTCAGCCTGGATTCTTCAAGGTAATCGCCTAGGCGGAATTTACCTTGTCTCAAATTTTGTTTAAAACAACTGTCTGTATGGCCTGGGGGGAATGCCGGATTTCCCAATATTGGGTAGAGCTGGGGCCACTTCTTGAGGCCAGGGCTTGATGTGAATATACAATATGTAAAGTGCTGCATAAAATTCTTGGTGCTATATAAATATGTGTAACGATAAGTAAACAATATAATTACAGTGCAATTTTCTAAAAACAAGAATCCTTTCTGGAAGATTTTTTTTTTTTTAAGTTGTTTTATGCCTTTACCAGACAGAAGCACTCGGGAAAGGTTTAAACAATAGACTTGTGCACAAGTCTTGTGCACAAGGCACAAGGGAAAATTTTGTTTAGTTTTGGTTTGTTGTCATTCCTAAAATACATAATTTCGTTCTGTTATATTCGTTATGTTACATTAATACGTTTTTGGATAATTCATTATCTCTGTAGAGTGTCAATATTCATTATACTGAATCTCGAATCATGTCGAATTCATTCGTTATATGTGCTATAGTTTCGTTCGTATTCATTGAAATTCGATATTTATGTATGTATATATATTTGTGATAATGATTTGTAGTTTGGAAAGTCATTTTTGTTTATTGAATCTTTTAACACACACAATAACAATATCTCTTCTCCTCGGCTCAAATACAATACAACACAATTCTCACTCAGTTCTCAAGAATGCATTTTACCAGTAATCCAACCTCGAGTACAAAATTAATCAGCTGATTGAACTGTAAGATTTACTTTAAGTTGACCTTTTGTTTCATTAGATCTTTAACGAATTACCGAATCATGTCGATTTCATTCGTTATATCTGCTATAATATCTTTCACATTCGTTGAAATTTTTTTTTCTTTTTTTATTCGGATGCAAAAGATGAAAAATGTGGCTGAATTTAGATTTTTTAAGAAAAAAATTGCACAAGCCCATTAAACAACTAGGCAGCCATTCTCAATCAGGGTCCTGAGTTCCTCCAGTGGTTGCTAGGGGCTCTGAGCAGTGGTTGGTTAACCTCCTTCTTGATAGCCAATGCTACTTGGAAGACCCAGCATCATGGCTTCAGTGATATATTTGGCTGTCTGCAAGAGGGACGCACTGACCACCAATGTAAGAAACATTCTTCTCACTGAGTAGCAATGTAAGGGGCATTCTTCCCACTGACTGCCAATGTAAAAAACATTCTTATTGAGCACCAGTGTATGGGCCATTTTTGCTACTGACCACTAGTGTAAAGGGCATTTCTCACTGACCACTGATGTAAGGAGAATTTTTCCAACTGACCACTAATGTAGGGAGCATTTTCCCACAGATCACCACCATTGTAAGGATTGTTTTTTTCCCAATGGAAACCAATGTAAGGGGCATTATTCCCAATAACCCTTGATAAATAAGCCTTTTTCCCACAAAAAAATAAGCTTTAGCAGGGGTTCTCTAGGGTAAAAAAAAGTTAAGAAAGACTGCACTAGGACATACAGAATAATATATGTGTAAACGTTCCTTATTATTCTATTGTGTTGTATGAAGGATGTATCATGAACTCAGTTGATGCAGTAAATCGGAGTGCCATGAACACAACATTTTCTGTGTCAAATCCTAGACTACAAATTATTTTTTCTCCTTTTGCAAGAAAATTGCAAAACATGTATTATCTGTTTTATCAAGTGATCTCAGACCCTCCTAATATTATGAGAATATTCTACTCTTTTATTGGCCAGAGTTTTCCTTTAGAAGCTTATGCTCTAAAATTCTCTTTGTTCTTTATTGATTCTAAACCATTTTCCCAAAACACTTTAATCAACCTTTGTACTTGTTTGAAGGTATATATCGTTTTCTTTATTGTGTTTTGGTGGCAATAATTATTCCTCCAACCGATAGCCCTGCATAATAGTCTACCTCATAAATATTTGAATCAAATAATTTATTCCCTTGGTAATCTAGCTGTGCTCCACTCCACGAGGTATAAAGAAGAATGGCAACATGATGGCATTAATATATGATGGTGGACATGTGAACTGTTTTTGTACCTTTTATGTTCACTTACATAGATTATGTACTGTCAAAGAGAAATGCAAATGGAACACAAACTAGGTAAAATAAAAAGCTGTTTATTTTTATTTGTATCTGCATTTTGATGCATTGTTTGAATATAATAAAGTCCTATACATTTTTCCATTTTGTCAGGAAGCAAAGCCTGTATTCTGCAACCTCCAAGTTCCAGTTACTAACTAGCCAATTCACACAAAGCAACATCTAGGATTGACCCCTCCATCCTTTACTTTCCTTCGGAAAGATTTACCTCTCCCCCTTCCTGACCAGGTAATTTTTTTTTTGTGATACAGCACTGCATTACTTTAAGACCCCTTTCACACTGGGGCGTTTTTCAGGCGCTTTAGCGTTAAAAAAAGCGACTGTAAAGCGCTTGAAAAAAGCCTCATCTGCAATCCCAATGTGAAAGCCCAAGTGCTTTAAGAGCACTTTCACACTGCCAGTGCCCGAAAAACACTCGTAAAGCGCCACTTAAACTAGCGGCGCTTTACCAGCATTTTTCGAGCACTAGTGGGGCGCATTTAACCCCTGCTAGTGGCCAAATAAAGAGTTAAAAGCACCTACAAAGCGCTGCTGCTAAAAGCGCTTTGTAGGCGCTTTTCAGGCATTTTTCAGGCGCTTCCCATTAATTTCAATGGGAAGGGGCGCTTTAGGAGCGTTGTATTCACTGCTCCAAAAGCGCTGCAAAGAAGCTGCTTGTAGGACTTTTTTTGACACCCTGCCAGCGCAGCACCTCAGTGTGAAAGCACTCGGGCTTTCACATTGGGATTGCAGTTGCAGCTTCTTTCAGGCACTTTTTTTTAAGCTAAAGCGCCTGAAAAACGCCCCAGTGTGAAAGTGATCTCAGTGTGAAAGCACTCGGGCTTTCACATTGGGATTGCAGATGAGGCTTCTTTCAAGCGCTTTACAGGTGTTTTTTTTTACGCTAAAGCGCCTGAAAAACGCCCCAATGTGAAAGGGGTCTAACTGACAATTGTGCAGTCATGCAACTCTGTACCCAAATAAAATGCATGTCCATTTTTTCCCACAAATAGAGATTTATTTTAGTAGTATTTCATCACCGCTGCGGTTTCCTCTTTTTGTGCTATAAACAAATAAAAAACGCCAATTTAAAAAAAAATATATATATATTTTATACTTTCTGCTTTAAAATATATCCAATACAAAAATTAGAAAATCAAATTTCTTCTTAAATTTAGGCCAATATGTATTCTGCTACATATTTTTGGTAAAAAAAAGAATAATCATATATTGATTTGGATGCATCTACAAACTATGGGATATATTTATTTATTTTTGCTAGTAATGGCGGCGATTAGTGACTTATAGCGGGACTGGGATATTGTGCGGGACCATCATGCACTAACTGACTCTTTTTGGGGACTGTTACTGTACTAATGACACTGGCTGGGGAGCGGTTAAACATCAAAGGGTTAACTGTGTGCCTAGGCAGTGTTTTAGTGTACAGTGTGGGAGGTGCTTTTACTAGGGGAAGAGATGGATCCTTGTCCCTGCTTTGCTTTCCCTCCTGTGTGAACGGCAATCTACCTTGTTTACATAGGCAGGATGCAAATCTGGCTCTCCGTCTAATGATCAGCGAGTGCGGGAGGATATTGAGTCTGCGGAACCGCAGATCAGCCCCCGCTTTGTACAATCACAACAGGAGTGGGGTGGTGGCGGTGCACACCCTCTACCTGGAAGTGTCAGATAACATACTTGTTACGTGATCCGGTGCAGCAAAGCTACCTTGCCGTCGCATATGTAAGTTATATGGTTAGCAAGAAAAACGCTGTCTTGAGGATTGTAGAACAGAGGTATACTTACCTGATCCTTAGATCCTACCCAAACAAGATAGGTCGCTGCGGCTGCTGCCCACCCCATGTTCTAGCGTTCTTGTGCGGTGGAGTGTTCCTGACGTCGTCAAGCTTATAACGCTCTGGATGTCAGGACGTCAGGAACAGTCCATCGCTAGAATGTGGGGGGAGCACTGTTCGCCGGTGGAATGGAGGACTGGGTAAGTATAGGCTTTCTACACTCCCCTGGACAAAACTTGTTACCCCTTTCAGTGTGGGCACAGCCCAACTGCAAGGGAAAACGTCTTTTTAGGCAGAGTTGGACTTTAATTAGAAACTTGCCTTCATCTGCTGGGTAGAGGTTTTGTAACCTTTACCAAACGTGTGGTTCAGCTCACAGAATAAGCACAAATGACCACATATTACATAAAGCTGAAGTTTAACTATGATTTTTATTTTATTTTTTGCAATGTAAGTATGCATATCTCATACCCGATCGATCTATGTGTGAGCCTCGAATTACTGTAGTTGCTGCTACAGTGATAGCAGTCTTCTGGGTCCAGCCTTCTACTTTAATTCAGCGAAAGCCTTGTATTTTTTTTCAGTACCTGAATGGATAAGGTGTAGAGGGGGGGGGGGGGGGGCAGCACCATTTCCACCTCTTCCAATCAGAGAACGCCTTGTATTCATTGAAAAAAATACAAGGATTTCTCTGAATGGTGTCAAATGATCCTCTGCAGTGACTATGTTGAATTGCAGCTGCTTGGCACTGGAGCCTTATAACTTCTGTTATCACTGTAGTAGAAGCAGCCACTTCAGTGATTTGCAGGTTATACAGGGATTGGCATGCATACTTATATTGGTGACATTTAAAGTGTAGGTAAATCTTTGTTAGGTGTTTCATAGTTTCTTAGGTTGAATAAAGACACCAGTCCATCCAGTTCAACCTGAGTGAGTGTCTACAATTGTCCCCATCCATGTACATTGCACACGCATGTTGGTCCCTACCCTCAAGGAGCCCACAATCCAAAGTCCCCATTCATATCCTAGGGCCAGTTTTGAACAGAAGCCAATCTACCTACCTGCATGTCTTTGGATTGTGGGAGGAAACCGGAGTACCCGGAGGAAACCCACACAGGCACAGGGAGAACATGCAAACTCCAGGCAGGTAGTGTCGTGGTTGGGATTTGAACCAGCGACCCTTCTTACTGCTAGGTGAGAGTGCTAACCACTACACCACTGTGCCCCCTACTGTTTTCAGGCAAGGAAGCTGCCATCTTTGCCTCCGTTTAATCTACAACTGCCATGATGCTGCACATGTTATCAGTTATGACATCAGCCATTGGATAATTTGACAGTTTGGTTGAGAGCACAACCAATGGGAGTTTTTAAAGTATTTGCCTTTTGTCCTCCTCCTGCTGCTACATAAAAGGTGGAGGATGGGTGGAGGAGCTGGGCCAGCACAGAGAGTAATTAGACACTAGACATCTAGAGAAAAGGGCTACAGTGTGCAAGGAGGGGGAAGGCTGTGTTAGGGAACTGATTCTGCTATAGTAGTCAACGTTTCTAGCAAGTTCAAAGGCACATTGAAAATTAAAAAAAAAATAATAATAATTTATGGAATGGAAAAACACAGCAAATAAGAATTTACAATACTTACATTTATCTGTACATTTACTTAGAATGTTTAAAGTTGGTGACAGAGTCTTTTTATCTGCTTCCCTATCGGCCACAGTATATAGATACGTCGCGGTAGAGAAGCGATTGTACTGGGATCATGGTTGAGGCTAAACCATGATACCAGTATTATTTTTTAGTGCTGGTAATTCTCTTTCAAGTAAAAGTAATTCACATGGCTAAGCAGCCACTGGATTACTTTTACAGGTGGCATAAGGGGGTCTAATAGACCCTCTATCTCACCATGAAGAGTACCTGTCACTGCTATTGCTGTCACAAAGGATGTTTACATTCCTTTTTTTTATTTAAATGATTTTTATTAGAATTTTGCAAGAAAATGAAGACAGGACATGAACATGTACATGCCCAATCCAGGCAAAAAATGCATAAAAACAGATCAATCATAATGACAATGTATATTCAAGTATCCATACTATATCATACATGTGTAAGGCACAATACAAAAGTTTCCACTTCAAATCTATCACATATGTGTATATTATGCCTCATACACTTAACTACTCTCCAGCCTGGACATGTACAAACAACTAATGATCATCTTAAACGAAGGTTAATCTGAAAGCAAAGAAGATAGAGGAAAGAATAGAATAAGAAGTGCAAAAGAAGAGAGTCGAGGGTACTGAGGGACGACCTAGCTTATATTTGTCCTTTACATAGCCCTATTCCTTGTGGAGGCATTCCATGCGGACCAATTATTTAAATATTTCTTAATGGACCCATCTCTATACGCTAAATTTTTCTCATATTCTGAGATGATGGTCACTTTCCTAATCAGTTCTGAGATACTAGCGGTGTCTTTTGTTTTCCATTTGTATACTATCAAGGTCCTGGCCACGAAGATAACATGCATTGCTATTGTTCTCTTGGGAACTGGGTATGTTGACATACCAATACTGAGTAGGGCTTTTTCTGGGGGAAGACTTAATTAGAACTCCTGTGATGCGGGCAATCAATCTAAATACCTCATTCCAGAAATTCCGCAGGTGCGGACATCTCCACCACATATGAAGTAATGTCCCCACTTGGCCACATCCCCTCCAACACTCGTTTGATCTGTCACCTGAAAATTTGGCTATGATATAAGGAGTAAGGTGCCATCTTGCCGTAATCTTCGCAGCCAATTCCTCATAATTTGCACATCTCGAAAAACTAACATTATTTCTAAAGGCCTGCAACCATTGTTGCTCAGTAAATTTCTGACCTATATCTGTTTCCCATTTCTCCAAATGTCCGAACCTAAAAAAGTAAGATTTAGCACCTAATAAATCGTACATTAATGTGATACCCTTAGTTTTTGAAGTAGGCGAGTTCAGGAAATCCCACACTTCCGTGATAAATTGAGTGCCTGAAATTTTCCTGTCCTGTAACCAGGATAAAATTTGGCAATGCGGCAGGAATGCATTCCGGGGTAAACGAAATTTGTTTTGAAGTGCCGGGAAACCCATGGGGCGGTTATTTTCCATAAGATCCTGAACCGTAGAGATTCCACTTTGGCGCCACCCGACCAGTGATAAGTTCGGGATCAGCCACAAAAGTGACTCTATGGGAATAGGAGCCTGTGTAAATGTGTTTGTGGCCTGGTACGATGCAAGTAGGGCCCTCCAAGCCCGGAGGGAAGCCTGCACAGTGGGAAGTTCACTATCAACATGAAATTGTTCAATGTTATATGCTATTAGAAGGGAGCGGAGCCTGTTCCAATTGGCACCAGGGCTTCAGTTCCCGGGAGGAAAACCAACCCCGGAGCTGATCTAGAACCGCCGCCGTAGCGTAGTCCTTTAATATGGGCACACCCAGGCCCCCAGCCCACTTCTTCTTACCCTGTACCGTGGCAGAAAATCTAGCTCTCTTCCCCGCCCAAATAAATGTTAACATTTGTTTTTGTAAAGCTTTAAAAAATTGATCAGGTATGAGGATTGGAAGGGCCCTAAATAGATACGTCAATTTGGGAAGAAGAAGCATTTTGTAAGCCGCTAATCGTCCATGCCACGAGATATAATGTTTCTTAATTCTATTCATGTCCGATTGCAGTGATTCAAATAATGGGGGGAAATTAGCTTGAAATAGCTGGGTGGTTGAAGGAGTAAGGTTTGTGCCCAAATACTTAATAGAATTGGAAGCCCATGGATATGGGAGAGCTTCCTGGATTTGAGATTTCACATGATCATCTACACCAATTCCTAAAATGCAGGACTTATTTTCGTTAATTTTATAATATGAGGCCTTCCCAAACTGTACGATAATGTTATGCGCTGCTAAGATAGAATTAAGGGGATCGGAGAGAGTCAAAATGACGTCATCCGCAAACAGTGAAAGTTTGTGATGTGTTGTCTGGGAATTTATGCCCTTCACTGCTATCTGTCTTCTAATGGTTTCTGCAAAGGGCTCCATTACTAACGCAAAAATAATGGGGGATAACGGGCAACCTTGTCTAGTACCGTTTGAGATAAGGAATTTTTTGGAAAACATTCCCTCAGTGTACACATAGGCAGACGGGGAGGAGTATAAGGCTAGTATAGCCTGATTAATTCATCCTATCAATCCAAATTTTTTCAGAACTTCAGTCAGATAACCCCAATGTATTCTATCGAAGGCCTTCTCTGCGTCCAAGGAAAGGAGCAGAGAAGGCCTTCCCGACTTTTCAGCTGAATAAATTAGATTTATTAATCTTCTAGTTGCATCATTAGCCTGCCTGCCTAGCACAAAGCCAACTTGATCATAGTTGATAAGACCCGGTAACAATCTGGCCAACCTACCAGCAATCAATTTCGCATATATCTTGATATCTACGTTCAATAAAGATATAGGTCTGTAACTTTGTGGAAGTGTGGGGTCCTTACCCTCTTTTGGTAATGTAATAATGGATGCTGTAAGCATCTCGCTCGGAAAGGAGGCAGTGGACATTGCGGCCCCAAAGATCTGTTGCATGTATGGAGATAATTCTACTTGGAATAGTTGATAGTACTCAGCGGAGTAACCATCCGGGCCCGGCGCTTTATTGTGGGGCATACTGCCAATGATTTTTCGAATTTCTGTGACCGTACAAGGTGCGTTCAACACCTCTAAATCACTTTGAGATATTTTAGGCAAATTTTGTTAATTCAAAAAATCCGAAATCGATCGCTCGGATGGTTGGAATGTATCCGGGTCAACCTTGAGATTATAAAGAGATTCATAATAGTCGCTAAAAGCGTCCGCGATTTCTTTAGGGTTGTGTACTGTACGTTTCGTAATGGGGTTAACCATGCAGCCGATTTTTTGTTGTACTAACCTTTCTCGAAGCTGGTCCGCTAGCAGTTTCCCCGCCTTGTTGCTATATCTATAGCTATGAGCTTTAAAAAAACGAAGGCGGTTCTCTTGCTGCGAAACCAGCATTGCACGTAATTCTTGTCGCACCGCGAACAGGTCTTCCCTAATTTTTTGTGTTGTATTTTTTTTTGTTTAAAGACTCCAAAGTCTCTATTTTCTCTAGTAGACCATTGAGCCGTTCCGTCCACTGCCTCCTAACCTTAGCACTTAACTGAATCAATAAGCCCCTCATATACACCTTGTGCGTATTCCAAAGGGAAAAGGGATCCGACACAGACGGAGCATTTATCTGGAAAAATTCTGCCAATGCCGTCTTTAAGTAATTTGTATTCTCAGGTTGGGAAATGACAGATACCTAATTTCGCCACCTGCTAGCTCTCGTCGTAGCGCCATGCTCCCCCACCCTAATTGAAATTGGCGCATGGTCTGACCATGTTATTGTGTGTATCTCAGATTTAACAATTTTTTGCAATAAAAATTTGTCAACATGGAACCTGTCAATGCGTGAATATGAATGGTGTACACTTGAAAAAAAGGTATAGTCCCTTTCGGACGCGTGTTGGCACCGCCACACGTCAAAGAGGTCACCAGAGGAAAATTTTTTTGACAGATTTGGCCTTCGTGATTTGCGGATGTGCGGGTTAGAAACATCTAAATCACTGTGCATAACAGCATTAAAATCCCCACATATAATCACATGACCCTTTTTCATAGTTGATACTTTTTTCAAAATTTTTTGTAGGAAGCCACACTGGTTGGAATTTGGGAGATAAACATTTACTAGAGTGTATGTCACCCGGGCAATCTCGCAAATAAGAATAATGTAGCGACCCGACCTGTCCAGGTGAGAGTCTATAAGACTAAAAGGAATAGTATTCTTGACTGCTATGACCACTCCAGCTTTCTTCTTAGGGCCATTAGCCAAGAACACCTGTGTAAACTTGCGATTAGAAAATGAAGGGTGGTTCCCCACCATGAAATTAGATTCCTGAAAACAAATTATGTCACAGTGCAGTCTGGTCGCCTCCTTCCATGCCATTTGGCGTTTAAACGGGCTATTTAGCCCTTTAACATTAAGCGATGAAATTGTAAAAGCCATATTGAATGGTATCAAGCTCAGACTCCAACACCTAGTAGGTCAGCGTGGCTACTACTATATGTAGGGTAGGCCCTAACTCCTCAAGGAAAGTACAAGAAACAAGCGAATTAATTTGAATCCGTTCCCTCGATGAAATGTGTAGAAAATACCTTCAGCAGTATTCTGTGAAAGGTTAGTCACTGGATAGAGAAATACAAAAAAGATAGAAAAGAAAGTAAATAAAAAGTAGCGATTCCCTAGGGAATCTGTGCTGGCGATAAACCGCTAGATCCTGGGGGTAAAGGTGGGTGTCTGTGAAGACAACAGATCGGAGGAGAGGTAACACTCTTCAAAAAAGAAAAAGAAAAATCAAACAGCAAAAAACAACGAAACAAAATTGAAACTTGTTGGACCATGTCCTGAGCATAAAGGCGAATGTAGTAGTACCATCAAGCTATACCCTCAGCCGTTCTTGTTGGGCCTGCGATTTGTGGTGAAAGAAGTTGCCACTCTTCCAGAAGGCGGATACCCTCTGCGACTTTGGCCACGACATGCGACTTCCCTTCGAACGTGAATAGCAGCTTAGCCGGATATATCCATCTATATGGGATTCGATGGTTATTTAGAGGTTTCGTTATGGTAGCCAGTTGTCTACGTTGTTGCATAGTGTACGCCGAAAAATCGGCGAAAAACGACAGTTCTTTAAACTCAGGAGGTAATTCCTCCCTTCTCCTTGTCACTCAAACAAAATTCTCTTTGATATGATAGAAATTAATCCTTACGATCGTATCTCTGGGCAGGTGCGAGGGAATGCTCTTAGGTCTGGGCAATCTATGAATGCGATCCACCACCAATTCTTCCACAGGAATGTCTGGAAGTGCAGCTTTCATTAAGTTGATAAAAAACTCCCGCAGCTCCTGATGTTGAACTGTTTCTGGTATCCCACGTATTCTGATATTATTGTGCCTTGAGCGGTCCTCGAGGTCCGCTAATTTCGCCTTAATGGCTGCCATGTCCTCTTCTCTGTCATTGTGGGCATCCACAAGCTCATTAAAGGTTTGGGCAAATTCCCCCATTTTTGTTTCAACATGGGACACTCTGCTAGTTACTGCATGCACTTCAGATTTAAACTGCTGGGTGATAGCCAGTATATCTGCATGCAAGGTTGACCTTAAGGAAACTAACATGTCCTTTAGAGTAGTGTCCAGTACAGGTTGATTTAATGTGGGAAATTCAGTAATAGAGTCCTGTAACTCTCTTGTATCATCCATGGAAGAATTAAGAGCACTCACCTCCCATGTGTCATTCAAACGCTCCTCTGTTCTTTGCTTACTTTTCGCTGGGCTGGTAGATGCAGAGGTGGAGGCAGAGTGTGATGCCTGTAGCGCTGCCTGTGGGACGCCATGATCTGTAAGCCGGGCCGTCCACTCCCGCTGTGACTGCTGGCCTCGTGCGCCGCCGCCATCTTGGATGGGCATCTATCGCTGCTGGACAAAGAAATCTAGCATTTTGCCCGGTTTTGTAAGCCCTTTTCTTTTCCGCGATGGCATCAGGGAGATTACCCGCAGGTACTGGGAAAAATTCCGTCCGAAAACGAGGGCTGGAGACGCTATTTTTCGCCTTGTTTGCTCAGGGTATTGCGGAGCTTCTCACTCACACGTCCATCCGCTCCGCTCGTCGGCCACGCCCCTTGTTTACATTCCTTTTAAAAGCAATAAAAGTGATCCAGTTTTTTTTTTTTTAAATAAACAATGTAAAATAAATAAATAAATAAAATAAAATAAAATATTCTTGAAGTACACCCGTCCCCCTGTGCTCACATGCAGTGGTGAATGCACACATCGATCCCACATATGTAAACAGTGATCGCACTACACATGTGAGGTATCACCGGGAACGTCAGAGCAAGAGCAATAATTCTAGCACCAGACCTCCTGTGTAAATCTAAACTGGTAACCTTCAAAGGCTTATAAAGCATCACCTGTGGTAGTTTGTCGCCATTCCATGAGTGTGCGCAACTTTAAAACATGACATCTTTGGTATCTATTTACTCAATGTAACATAATCTTTTATATTTTACCCAAAAAATTGGTATTATGTTGTGTTTACTAAAATTCATCAATGTGTATTTTTTTTCCAAAAACAATGTGCCTGGAAATAAAACTTTCTGACATAGAAATTGCAACATCGACCATTTTATTCTCTAGGGGTTTTGCTTAAAACTATATATAATGTTTGGGGGTTCTAAATAATTTTGTAGCAAAAAAACACAATCAAAGGTAACATTTTGTGTGTACATGTGCGTGAGGGCTGCAAAGAGTAGTCACAAAACTCTATGCAGCTCCGCTAGTTATCAGTCTTTTTCATTTTCTCTTCACAGACTTGTACCTTGTTCATGGTAGACTTGGAAACTACTTTAAACCAATGCCATTTATGCACTGCAACTTTATAGATAGCTAGATGGATAACATAATAAAATATCACATTGTAACTATAACATGACTTGATGTATATAGATTCAACTGAGCTTCTACTATGAGGAATACTCGGTAATCACACTAAAAGTAGAGGAAATGAAACAAGATGATTACATTGACTAGTATGTCTAACTTTGATGGATATGAAGTGTGCTAATTTCTAATTTAATCGAATAGAAATCTATGTGAAAGTGGGATAAATATATTTTTTTTAGCCTTCTTGATAACTGAACATCAACTATAGTATTTTTTCTAATGACTTGTTTCCATTTGTAAATTACATACATTTTTTTTACCATTATTAATATACATTTAAAAAGCTTTGGTGTATTCCACAGGTCTGTGTATAAATCACCAGCTTAGCTGCAATAAATCAAAAATGAATACACACACACATACCAAAGTAGGGTAACTGATAAATAACATAAATGTTTACAGAATTATTTTATATATATATATATATATATATATATATATATATATATATATTGATTAATACATATAAAACGAACACAAATAATTAATATTATTATTATATTAATACATATATAACATATTTAAACATTTAATATAATTAAGCTTGGTACAAAAAACAATGCATTTTCACTTGCCTGAGCTGGTGCATTTGGGGAAAATGTCATGTTTTTAAAAACTTTCCTTAACCTTTATAAAATGAACACATGCTAGTGGAAAATGCTATTTCATAAAACTGCATCAATGTCTGTATTTTTCTATATTACATTTTTTTAGCCTGGGATTTCATTTTAGATATATATTTAATAACTAATAAAATACAGGTAAACATCTTTTGTGTTAGGTAATTGACTTTTAATTTGATAAATTGTAATGGTTTCAAATGCCTAACAAACACATTTCACTGAAAGGCAAATCAAACGTGTTGTTAGGTTTTATGATTATTAAAAAATTATTAATAAAATATATTATTACTATTACTATAATTATTATTATAAAATGAATCATATTTTTAGTTGTAGGATTTGTTAAAAAAGATTCATTTTGATCATATATTCTTATTTTTTTTTCTTATTTTTTTTAAGGCTTATTTAGCTTTGGATAGAGAAGGAAGTGGTTAAAACCCCTTTAATTTTTTTTTCTGTCTGTGACCTATTGTGAAGCTTTAACTTCAATTCCTGCCTCCAGACAAGCCAGAAAGTGAAAGGATACCTCTCCAAAATAAGGGGAATCCCTTCTTAAACAGTTGTTACTGGTCTAAATGTTCCTATTTAAAGGTTTTGCCTCAATTCCGTTTCTAGTGACAACTTAAAAATGTGGAAATTATATCATCAGCACAAATAGAGAGTTTAAATCTCCCCACTGGGAACAGCAATTCAAGCATTAACAGGAATTGTAATCCTTCTCTATTCTGTCCAAAATGTAAATACATTGCTTTAAATACACTTTAAGGTAAAATTATAGAACCTTAACGTTTAATAAAACATTTTTTCTTCTCCACTGTTAACCTAACCGACCACAGCAAATATTGACTACAAAATGCAAAAATGTTCATAAGACACAAGACCTAATAAATGCCCATAGTGTGACACATGTACAGCAAAGTTAGTCAAAGAAAGACACATAAGGCTCATAAAGCTAACTAGTTGTTAAAATATTTGAATATAATTATGAGTTAGACTCAGTTGGTTTGTGATGCTTGTCATATTGAAAAAAGAAATCTGTTATCTACAAAAAAAGCCCCCTTAGTGTTGAGTGCACAACAGCTGATATCAGACGATAAAATAGATTTAACTGGCTATGTTCACAGATATTTAAGTATTATGGCTTGAAGGTCAACTTGGCTGTCTTACCACAAATGAAAGACTATGAAATGAGGAGTGAAATGGAAAGTTTTTGAAGATTTCTTTCTACAAATCAAAACCCTGCAGTTTCGCACGGAGAACAAAAGAAGCATATTAAACACCAAAGTTTATCAAGACAAATTAGGTCCTAGCTTCAAATTTTCTTTAATCTTTTGCATCTGAACATTTTTTGCCTCATGCTGTTTTCCCTAGTTAAATGCTAAAATGAATTCCAGCCAATACCATTGACTTCCTCTCGAAAAAAAATATGGAGAGACATAATAAAAAATTAATTACTTCCCCTAATTTCCATATGATTCTTTAAAAAGATGTAAAATTCATTTAAAGTAAGTGGCGACTTTGTCTTTGAAGATCACGACAATTAACATGGATCAAAGCCTAGGTTTTGGTAATGATGATAGCTCATTAGCATAATGAAATTAACTTCCAGACAAGAATCTTTAATAGGTACAACAAAAAGTCTTTAATAATACTCCAGGAAAATTATGTATTTGTTAGCAGTACAACAGATTCATACTTTCTATTTAATTAATAAGTTGGTAATTAACTCTTTTCCTAAACAATAATACATTTATAGTTAACATCTGCTGGTAGATAATGGTTTCCTACCAATATCGGCAAAGCTTTGAAACATCCACACGGCTTGCCCATTCAGACCAAGAAATACACCGTTTTCTATTTGCATCCATAATTTGACAGGCCCCGCAAATTAATCCAAGATTTTTTTTTTTTTTACAGCTCAGAATAGATCATGGATGTCAATGGATTGATGAAGTCAACCTAATTGTTTGATTTGCTAAAGGCTAATACTTTTTCTGGTCTTTTGTTTAATGCACAGAGATAAGAAGACATACTCGGTTTCATGTCCTTCTGAAGTCAACTTTTTTCACTTAAAAGTTTTGAATTGCTATATTGATGGAATGACGTAAGTCTCCTGCTCACAGGCATTTGAAATGTTGGAGCTGAAATCAGAGGAAACCATGGCTACAACCTAGTATATGCAATCCAATATCATATACACATTTGATGACTTTTTCTCAAGGTTTTAAATCTTTTTTTACCAACTGAAATGAATAATTAGCTCAAAAATTACGACTATGGCCGCGTACACACGGGCGGACTATCCGTCCAACTAAGTCCGTCAGACAATCCGACAGACAGTCCGTCCTACTTTTGAATGAACGGACTTGACCACACACGACGAACAGACAGTCCGCTGAAAGCTTGCGCGATGACGTGTACGGCACGTACGACGGGACTAGAAATTCGACGTCCAATACACTGCAATGCAACCTTCGGCCGTGTAAATCCTTTCTGAGCATGCGCCATACTTAGTCCGTCGAACTAGCCTACTCACGAGCGGACTGTCCGCTGAAACCAAGTTTGGACGGACAATATTACGGAAATTCCGAAAGACTTAGTCCGCCAGACTGTCCGCTGAAAAAGTCAGCTGAAGCCCACACACGAGCGGATTGTCCGCTGAAACACGTTTCAGCGGACTAAGTTGGACGGACAATCCTCTCGTGTGTACGCGGCCTTAGTGATCATGTGATTTTCACAACACTTACTTAAACTAAATTTCTCTCAAAACGAGCTGGTAATATCCATCCTCCCGCCGCCCATGCCTACCCTCCATGACATTTCCATCAAAATCAATATTGCAACCATCAATCCATCACCTCATGCCAGGGTACTAGGTGTAATCCCAGATTCTGACCTGTCCTTTCAGCCCCAAATCCAATCGTTGTCAAAAGCTTGTAGAATTCACCTCCATATCATCTCTAAAATACATCCCTTTTTAACAAATGAAACCATCAAGCCACTCATTCACTCCCTTATCTCTCGCCTTGACTATTGCAACCCCCTTCTCATTGGCCAACCTCTCCATAGGCTATTCCCTCTTCAGTCTATGATGAATGCTGCTGCCAGACTTATCCACCTTACCAACTACTCAGTGTCTGCCAACCCTCTCCGCCAATTCCTACACTGGCTCACGATTGCCCAGTGAATTATATTCCAAATACTAACCACAACAAAGCTATTCACAACTCTGCCCAGAGCTATATTACCAATCTTGTCTCCAAATATCACCCAACCCATCCTCTCCATTCCTCTAAAGACCTCCTACTCTAAAGCTACCTTGTTTCCTCCTCCCATACTTGTCTCCAGTATTTCTCCAGAGCCTCTCCCATCCTTTAGAACTCTCTATCTCAACCCATCTGGCTATCTCCTACTCTAGCTGCCTTCAGGCAATCCCTGAAAACTCACCTCTTCAGGAAAGCCTATCGTGCCTCCAACTAATCTTCTACCACTTCCATCATCTCATTCTCCACAGTTACAACCTTTTGTAACACCTGCCCCACCCTATTAGATTGTAAACGCTTCTGAGCAGGGCATTCTTAATCCTCTTGTAATTTATTGTATTGTAGCTGTATTTTCTCCCCTTTATATTGTAAAGCGCTGCATAAACTGTTGGTGTCATATAAATCCTGTATAATAATAATAAACAAAACGATCAATGAGTTGTAGAAACATGCAGGGAAATGAGAAAGTGAAGGCAAAGGGAGTTTGTCTAGTGCGGCTCCTGTAACTCCCCACCTTGCACTTGAAAATTCTTCTACTCTCCATAGGAGTCCAGGCAGATTGAGCTTTAGTATTTGGAACCTGTTCAGAGGTATGGGGTAGGGGCAACTGCTTCCTAGGATGTAATCACCCCTCTCTGATAAATACAGTGACACAATTACCCTGCACCACCTGTTTGGTCACTACAGATGCCTCACTTTTAGTAAAAAGTATTTGATGTGTGAGGCTTCCACAGTGTATGTAGAATTATTAATTTCTCTTTCCAGAAAGGATGTACAGTGCTATGCCAGATGGGCAGCAGTCAGAAGCAGGCCCAATATAGCACAGCTCACATACCATACAGGCAAAGAGCTGAATAGGGTTAAGGCAGTTCAAAGTCACACCTCACATAAGAAGCTTTGTCCAATGATTGGAACGACTCTGTAATCACAGATAGTCAAATGTGGCAAGCATAAATTAAAAGTAAAAACAAGTTGTACATATTATGTTGTGGGATTACTTATTCTGTTAACCCCTGGTCCAAAATGGAAAATAGCCTTTTCTGTAACCATGATACTGTTAAAACTACAACCTGGGTGTCTCTGTCCTTATGGAATTGTAGCAGATGTCCTGTTTCCTGATTGTAAAATGTCCTTTCCCAATCAGAAAAATTGTGTCGGTATGTAATCCAAGCAAGTAGAGGCAGGAATGGATAATTGCAACTGGAGAAAAATATATAGTATGCTGAAGCCAACTTTGAATCTGATTTTTTGTTTGTACTGTGATTGCTAAAGGGAACTGAGGCCTCTCCTTGTCATGAGCTTGGTCCAATCCCAAGTTTGGCCAAACTCAGAAGCCAGCTGTCACAAGGACATATTGGGGGATTTACTAAAAATGGAGCACTTAGAATCGGATGCATCTGTGCATGGTAGCCAATCAGCTTCTAACTTCAGCTTGTTCAATTAAGCTTTGACATTAAAACCTGGAAGCTTGAAATTGTATTGCCTCAATAAATGTTTATACACAAGGTAAAGGGGGGTACCATCACCTCATAATAGCATGGAAAGAACAGGAGAGAGCTCATGCAGGGGTTACTCCAGAAATTACCCTTGAGCACAAAAAATGAAGGGGACTGTTGCGGTACCCAAATGGAATAGTCATAAGTGATAAAATTTGAATTGACATTTATAAAATAATGTATGAAAGCAAAAAGCAAAAAAAATAATCAAAAAGACAATAAATTTTATAAGGTAATAGGGTTTACAATAAATGCGGAGGACCCCACATAGATGGGGACACAATCATGTAGAGTGAGTGTGTTCCTCGACCGGTTTCGCGGCCATATGCCGCTTCATCAGGAGGCGTCACCTACAATATCTGATATATAAAGAAACATTTCTTTAAACAATACATCAAAAAATCACATTGCATTGTCAAATTCTTTAACAAAACAATAGCATAGAGATTATTAACATCTGGAGTATTATGGTATGGTCTCAGTGACTCACCCGAAATGTTCAGCCCTTGGCAATAGAGACGGCAAAATCTGAGACACCCTTCATTGGGATGACCCCCTGGGGGCGGATATGGGGGGCAGAGCACGGTGAAGCAAAAACAACTAAAGACAGGATACAATAATGCTTATTTGTGCTCAAGGGTAATTTCTGGAGTAACCCTTGCATGAGCTCTCTCCTGTTCTTTCAAAACCTGGAAGCTGATTGGTTTCTGTGCAGAGCTGCACCAGATTTTGCAGACTCTGGCCTTACTAAATCAACCCCATTAGGTCAATATCAATGATCTCATATGGCCATGTGACCAAATAGTCTTTGATTTCACAAGTATCCCCATCCTTTTTGTGTATATGGAGCTGCAGGTTAATAAATGGATCTGTCACAGCATTTTTGTTATTTTGGCAAAATGCATTGAACTGGGAAAGGGTAAATAAAGTGTAAAGTGTAAATGTAAAGCCACATTTTTTAATTTTCTTTTGTATTTTTAGTCTTTGATACAGTAAAGTAGGGAACGTTTAGAACCCCTTTCTGGTTATTTATTTGCTGTCTGTTTCTCGTAGGGGAGACTTCCCTTCACTTTTTATCATGGGGAAAAAAAACAAGTAATTAGAATAAATTTCCCTTGAGGAAAGGGAATTCCCATTTTAATTGTCTCCCAAATATTTGTCCACATTAGAAGACTTCCCCTCACCCCTTGCTGATGTGACATCTCACTTTCTGTCTTGATGAAAATAGTCATCATGACTTATTAAGATGGTGCACCCCCCCCCCAGCCCCCCATCTGGGACACAGAAATAAAAACTTGACGGGGGTATAACTTTTGCCCACTCTATCCCCCCAAATAAAAAACGTTTGCATTTATATAAATTTTAAATGGGCTTTTAAGGATACAGTAAGACATGAATTGGCTCCTGAGGTTTATGGAAGCTGAGTAATTATTATTATCATCACATTTTCCTAATGGCATTATTTATTTATTTTTTTTAGGCCGTCGCTGACATGGCTATGCCTATAAACAAAATGATGTGTTTGCCATGTCAGAGGCTTTGATTGACCACTTCAATACCAGGCACTTATACACCTTCCTGCCCAGACCAATTTTTAGCTTTCAGCGCTGTCGCAATTTGAATGACAATTGCGCTGTCATGCTACACTGTACCCAGACTAATTTTTTTATCATTTTGTTTCCACACTTAGAGCTTTCTTTTGGTGGTATTTGATCACCTCTGGGATTTTTATTTTCTGCTAAACAAATAAAAAAAAGACAGAAAATTTTGAAAAAGAAATGTTTTTCAAAACATTGTAAATAAGTTTGTTTTCTCTTTCACTGATGGGCACTGATTGGGCTGCACTGACGGCCACTGATAAGGCAGCACTGATGGGCATCAATGAGGTTTCACTGATGAGGTAGCATTGATGGGCATTGATGGTGGGCACTAATATGCAGCACTGATGGGCACTGATAGGTGGCACTAATCGGCACTGATAGGTGGCACTGATATGCCGCACGGATGGGCACTGATCAGGGCCAGTTTTAAGGCAGGACAAAAGGGGCAGCTGCCCTGGGCCCTGTCATTGTTGTGGGGCCCAAAGCAACTGCCTCATACTTGCCAACTATCCCAGTTTAAATTTCCTTGTCTCTTGCTGTGTCCTGATATCTCAGTGTGAAGTGCTGCTACTAATGCTGCCCAGCTCTGCCCTATTGTTGTGCACAGATGACTCACCTGCAGACCCTGTGTTTACATATAAATAACCAGCATTCATATGTAAATAGCAGCAGCTTTCATATGTAAATAGCTGCATAGATATGTAAATAAAGGTGGCATCCATATGTATAGCATGACCCCTGGAGTGAGGAGATGATGTGCTGTAACCTCTAGCAACCAGTCTGTAAGCGGTAATAATACACTGTAACCTCTGGCAACCAATCGCAATAGCTGCCTGATCTGATTCAGTAAAATGATTTTGAGTCTAGCTGCTATTTATTGTATGTCTCAGAGCAGGTGGAAAGCAAAACTGCATTGGGAGGCCCAAGGGTCCAATCAATATTAAAGTCGGCCCTGGCACTGATAGGCGTCACAGATGGGCACTGATAGGCAGCACTGATGGGCACTGATAGGTGGCATGGATGAGCACTGATAGGCAGCACGGATGGGCACTGATAGGTGGCATGGATGGGCACTGATAGGTGGCACTGATGTACTGTGATGTATGTCACCTATGGATGCCAATGAGTGCCAAACAATAATGCCTGCCAATCATTGATGCCCACTGTGGGCACTGATTTGCATCCATTGTGGGCACTGATTGACATCCCTGGTGGTCCCAGCGGCATCCCTGGTGGTCCAGTGTGGGCATCCTCAGGGGCTGCGCTGATAATCGATCAGCACCGACCCACCCGTGTCAGAGGAGCAGCCAATCGGCTCTGTGAGGAAAAGCCGATCACTGGCTTTTCCTGTTTACACTGTGATCAGCCGTGATGAGATATGGCTGATCACGTGGTAAAGTGTCTCCGTCAGAGACCTTTTTACCTAGATCAGTGTTGCGGGGGGTGTCAGACTAACACCCCACAACAACGATCGCTGCTATGCGTGCCCCCTGCACAGAGTCCTGACTTCAACCCGATAGAACACCTTTGGGATGAATTAGAGTGGAGACTGATAGCCAGGTCTTCTCATCCAACATCAGTGCCTGACAAATGTGCTTCTGGAAGAATGGTCAAACATTCCCATAGACACACTCCTAAACCTCGTGGACAACCTTCCCTGAAGAGTTAAAGCCGTTATAGTTGCAAAGGAGGGGCCAACTCAATATTGAACCCTACGGACTAAGACTGGGATGCCATTAAAGTTCATGTGCGTGTAAAGACAGGCGTCCCAGTACTTTTAAAAATATAGTGTATTTGTGAATACCCCCCTCTCTTGGTTCTCTCTCAAGTGTTTAATTCTTGATCTGAACTGTAGCGGTACGCTGGACGGCTGCCGAGGTCAGACTACAGCTCAGAGTCAGAATACAAGTTCTCATTTGGAGATCTGCAAAATCTTAGTCTCTGTCATGAAGGAAAAACCCACACACTTTTTCTCAGGACTTTAGCGTGCGATAGGTATCCTGATAGAAGCGCTGTGATTGTCTTGCGGTAAGCCCAACGGTGCTTGCTTGTTTTAACACACGCCAAAAAATGCACTGGTGACCACCGTGACACTGAGATTCCCATGCCCCTAAACATTCCTTCTGGCAGATCCCAGGCATTCTTTTTGCTTTCAGTCCAGGATGTAGACAAACGAATTCCAAGGGACACATGTGGGGGAGGACATTTAGCAAACATACAAAAACAAAAAAGAACATGATACAGTATCTCCTGAGCTGGCTGTCTTCTATACATGGTATTCTTCAACAGGAAATGCTCCTGCAGAGGTTACTTAAAACAGATCTGGATAAAGCTAAGCTGCTATTGGAAGTGCACGCTTGTCATTGGACTTGGACAATAACCCTCCAGATGTGTAGCTGCATGACACTGCAAATACTAATATTAAATTCTGCTTGACAACTGTTTTTAAAGAGATGGTTCACTTAAAACATAACTACTATATGTATGAGTTCTGGCAGGCATTTGTTATCTGCTATGAGATGTTTCCAGACTCTTGACATTTTTTCATGTGTTTTCAAGATCAATATTTTAAAGAAATATGTGTTACCTTGATATACAACATCTCTATTCCACCACTTAATTATATCTGACTTTTCCCATCTCTTACACTGAATCCCCCTTACTCAATGTACGTTTTATACTAGCAGAAGTAGAGTACTATGTTTGCCATTGATCAATGAAGAAAATGTTGACTTTGGGCATACTACACATGCCCAAAAAACATCATCAAAATACTTTGGGTAAGGGTGAAACTTCATTGAGCCAGCCTGCTGATTGACTGCTGCCTGAAGGTTCTTTGGAGTTAGGCTGGGTGCACCTACATTGGGAGGAAAACAAACTGAGCACCCTGTAGACCCCTCTTGTAGTTGACCACTGGCCACATATGAGAGACGTTTTGCAAAGTTTCTTGGAGATAAAGAGGGAGCTTTGACAATGCTCAGATTGAATAGATGATGTTCAGCTTTTAGAGACAACTTAGTTTCATAGTTTCACAGTTAGTTAGGTTGAATAAAGACACCAGTCCATCAAGTTCAACCTGAGTGTCTACAGTTGTCCCTATCCCTGTACATTGCACACTCACATCAGTCCTTACCCTTAAAGAGCCAACAATCCAAGGTCCCCATTCATATACTATGGCCAATTTTTTTGACCAAAGCCAATTAACCTACCTGCATGTCTTTGGATTGTGGGAGGAACCCGGAGTACCCAGAGGAAACCCATGCAGGCACAGGGAGAACATGAAAACTCCAGGCAGGTAGTGTCATGGTTGGGATTCAAACCAGCACCCCTTCTTACTGCTAGGTGAGAGTGCTACCCACTACACCACTGTGCTGCCCGAACTTCACTGTGTGGCAGTTGCTCCATTCATTTAATGGCTGGTCCCTACTGGTGACAGCCCCCAGCCATGTAGAAAAGCACACTTCCAGCCTTAGGAATGAATGGGCCTAGCTGTGTGCATGCACAGTAGGAGCTGGATGTGGCTATGACTTTTTTCTGCAAAGACTGCAGCTCTGGGCCTAACATTACAGTGATCTCAGTAGATGAGGTAAATCCAAATAAGTATTTAGGTAGGTGGCTGCTACTTGATGGGGATAGAAGGACTCTTATGGCCCTAAATGTACTTCAAATAATTACTACAGATGTCACCCAGAGGCAGTGGGATACTGCACTGCAGTGCTTATGCTAATATTACTGAAGCGCTGCTTCTGTTCCTCCTTGGCTCTGGTCACTGCCAAGGCGAATACTTCCCTCAGTCTGAACCATTTTTCCTGGGAGATCTTCACTGAAAGCGGGCTTTAGGGATTGAACTGAGGGTCTTACTGAAGGTATGAACCTCAAGGTGTAGTCTGTGCTCGGGGGCTTAGAGTTTTTGGGGAGATGTGTACTGTGGGGGTTGGGGACTTGAGTGGGAGGGGGGATTGTAGTGGAAGAGGGGATAACTATTGGATGTATTCTGTACAGTGACCTAGATATTATACACTTCTGAGCCTTACATTCTCTGCATTACACACTCCTGGCATCTGCATTCTGTGCGTTACACACTCCTGACCTCTGCATTCTGTGCTTTGCACACTCCTGGCTACTGCATTCCATGCATTACCCACTCATGACCCCTGCACTATGCACTCCTGACCTCTGCATTCTGTGTGTTATGCACACCCGCATCTCTGCATTATGCATTCCTGGACCTGTATTCTGTCTATTACGCAGAATACAGGGGGGAAGGAGATCACCACTCCAGGTGGAAAGTGGATATAGAACTCTCCTCGGAACTGGAACACCAGGTGCTGGCTAAGCATATAGCAACATAAGCAAAAAGGAAGTTCTGGACAGCCACACTCTGAAATGTAGCCTTTATTTGTAAAAAGTCCAACAGATACAAGCCACAGCAAAAAATGGGACAAATGACTGACGCATTTCACACTTAACAGTGCTTAGTCATAGCCATGACTAAGCACTGTTAAGTGTGAAACGCGTCAGATCATTTGTCCCATTTTTGCTGTGGCTTGTATCTGTTGGACTTTTTACAAATAAAGGCTACATTTCGGAGTGTGGCTGTCCAGAACTTCCTTTTTGCTTATGTTGCTATATGCTTAGCCAGCACCTGGTGTTCCAGTTCCGAGGAGAGTTCTATATCCACTTTCCACCTGGAGCGGTGATCTCCTTCCCAACCAAAAAGGTTATGTTTTTGTAGTTGGTATTATTATTTACATAATTGTTAAATTTTAAATAAAGGGGCCAAAAGTGGCCAGCTTACTCCCAACCTTTGTGTCAGTATATTTTTGGGTAATTATAGTATTAAGATGGGGTTGTACAATAAGTTGGACACAAAGAGTCAGGATACATTTGGGTTAGCTTTTCATGGAAGATTTACAAAAACTAAAGCAAGAACGGAGCAATTACCTGTTGTAATCTATTAATTTCCTTTTTAAAAGATGAGTCCTCACTGGTTGCATTGGCCGCTGCTCCAGTTTTGTAAACCAGTCCTTGTCCCAGCAGGAAGGAGTTCTATCAGTTGTTAAACATGTCCCGCACATTACATTTGGATGAAATAGTGAACATTTTGTAAATTCTTCCTCTCCCCTCCTCTATCTCCATGTTTGTAGCAGACCAGCCTCATTTGTGAAGGTCATTTTCATTGTGTAGAATTAAATCACCATGGGATCTAATGATTGTTAAGGCTGTGCCAGGCGATATTGATTTAACATAAGTTATTTGAAGAGTGAGGCTTACACAGTATTTATATTTTAATTAGGCAGTGGGCCAACATATGCACTGTATACGTGACACCGAATCCCCAGCTATAAATCCAGGTAGAGAGCGTCAAGCGGAGAGCCCAGCATCCAGGCGCTGGGAATGTTTGTTTTGGCAAGTTTCGTACTATGCTTTTAATGACTTACAGTATATATTAAAAGCTACAATAACTTAACCCTTTCGCTGTATGGGTGGCCATAGTCCCCGTGAAATACAGCCTGCTGTCTATACTACAAAGCAAACAGGATATCAATTTAAAGCCTAGAAAGACTGAAGGGAAACTAGAACCTATGTAAAGTTTATAAATATGCCATGTATGTGAATGTGATCCACTTAACATGATATGAATTATCTTATCATTGTTGATATTAAAAACATAGTTTCTGTATTTAGTTTGCAATGATATGTGATGATCTATGTGCATGCTTATGCTTTCTCAATGGGACTGTATGGACAGCGCTCTCGTGATTCTCCTAGCACAACATAATCTCTGGGTGGCTTATCCTGTGATTGATTTTATTTCTACCTACCAATATACCTCATGTGGTTTTGCACCCAATTTAGCAGCTCACTCACATGACGTCCCGTGGAGCCCTGAGGGTTTGGTGGTTGGTTGCCCTTTGTCTTCTTTTTTGATTTTTCTAATTTTCTTACTTTTTTACTGTTTATCCTTTTTTGTTTTATATATATATATATATATATATATATATATATATATATATATATATATATATATATATATATATATATGTATGTACTGTACATGTATGTACTATACATATGATGTATAGTACTTAACATACATCTCACATTCTTTACACATATTATTCCTTTCTTGTCAACACCCAAGTGGTAGTTGTATATCATGTATACTAAGGCCGCGTACACACGCGCGGACTGTTGGCCCAACTTTGTCCGTCCAACAGTTTGAGCGAACAGTCCGCTCAAACTTAGCATGGACGGACATGGCCACACACGACGGACGAACAGTTTGCTGAAACCGTGCGCGATGACGTGAACGGCACGTACGACGGGACGAAAAATACGACGTCCTATACACTGCAATGCAACCTTCCGACGTGGAAATCCTTTCTGAGCATGCGCGAGACTTAGTTGGCCGAACAAGCCTACACACGAGCGAACAGTCCGCTGAAACCTTGTTTCAGCGGACAGTTTTTCGGAATTTCCGTAAGACCTTGTTCGGCCAACTGTCCGCTGAAACTGTCCGCTGAAGCCCCACACACGAGCGGACTGTCCGCCCAAACACTGTTCAGCGGACAAGGTTGGGCGAACAGTCCGCGCGTGTGTACGCGGCCTAACACATAATGCCGCATACACACGACCGGACTTTTCAAGGGACTAGGTCCGATGGTCTTTCCGACGGACTTTCGGCGGAGTTCCGACGGACTTTCCGAATCAACGGACTTGGCCACACACAATCACACCAAAGTCCGACGGATCCGAATGTGATGACGTACGACCGGACTAGAATAAGGAAATTCATAGCCAGTAGCCAATTGCTGCCCTAGCGTCCGCTTTTGTCCATCGGACTAGCATACACACTAATGGATTTCTTGGGCCGGCAGAGTTCCGGTGGAAAAATTTAAAACATGTTCTATTTCTAAAGTCCGCCGGATTTTTGGCAAGCAAAGGTCCGATGGAGCCCACACAAGATCTAATTGTCCGACGGACTCGTTCCATCTGACCTTTGCTGTCAAAAAGTCTGGTCGTGTGTACGCGGCATAAGACACATTTTTCACAGTTATCACAGTGGAGGAGTTGTTGGATTGCTCTCCACACCCACCATTCCATCTTGTCCTGTTTACACTGGGTCAGACACATCCAGGCGGCTACCATTAGGCCATGAGCTTGTGATGTCTTGCAGATTTGTAAGTATGGGTCCCCTTTTGGTTGATACTCAATGTTTGCAATAACAGAATACATTGTATTATGTGTGTCATATATTTCTAAACTATTTCTACTGTAAAGACAATCGTATGTGCATCAATCCCTGAGTAAGTGACGCTATGTCACAAAACACGTCGGGTTACATAGATGTAAGTTCACACCTATTATGGATTGATCTTTGAAACACTGTACCTGGCTACTGAATTTATATGTATATATTGACCGATCTGCTTGACTATTTGGCAATGATGTCACTGTTGATCTGTTGGAAATTGTATTTACCAATAAATCTTTACTTTACTTTATTGATTTTATTATTGAGTGTGTTAAAGTCCCACAAGCAATTCATGTATTTTTGTATATTGTATGGGGATGGAGGTGTCTTACAGGGCACATTCAACCATACTTTGTTAGTAAGTTCCAATTTAAGGCAACATTCACACCTCATGATTTGGAATAGCAAGTGAATTTGCCACGATTCTGATGCAATTTTTAAATAGTGCGGCAATTGTTGTATAAAAGGAAAGTGCGTTTAAATGGCACCCCAAACATGGTGCGATTCAGCTGCGATTGCTGCGCAACAGAATCACGTGGCAATCATGGCAAAAAGTGCTTTTAAAAATTGTATGAAGCTTGTCCCTTGAAAAGGAGCAGGAGCTTCTTTTGGGTGACAAACTCACACTGGGCTGCCCTATGCAAAACACTCAGAATTGTATGAGAAATGCACTTTGAAAATAGCAAGGAGGAAGGCTCATTCCCGCTATGCGAGGTCTGTAAGGGGGCCTAAAGAAAAAGAAGAGTTAAAAAACCTTCCATCCAAACTTTGCACCCACACATATTTACCTTCTAACGTCTGAAGGTGATGTTACAATCTCTCTTGTGAGATCCTGGGAAAGTTGAGTATCCCAAATTTCATATGTTGGTGCTCCTGCACTGTGTGAGATTTAGGATATAGCACCCGATGACCCCATACTTCCTTATTAGTATAGCACTTGATGTCCCCATACTTCCTTATTAGCATAGCACCCAATGACCACATACCATACTTCCTTATTAGTATAGCACCCAATGACCCCATACTTCCTTATTAATATAACACCTGATGACCCCACACTCCCTTATAGTATAGCACCCGGTGACCCCATACTTCCTTATTAAATAGCACCTGATGACCCCATATTCCCTTATAGTATAGCACCAAATGACCCCATACTTCCTTATTAATATAGCGCCTGATGACCCCATACTCCCTTATAGTAAAGCACCTGGTGACCCCATACTCCCTTATAGTATAGCACCTGATAACCCCATACTTCCTTATTAGTATAGCACCCAATGACCCCATACTCCCTTATTAGTATAACACCCGATGACCCATACTTCCTTATTAGTATAGCACCTGATGACCCCATATTCCCTTATAGTATAACACCCTATGACCCATACTTCCTTATTAGTATTTTTTTCATAGATTTTTCATCTATATTGCCGGGAACAATTTAAATTACATTTTTTCCTTTAGAGATGTCACTATTTCTGTGGCACTGTTCTACACATCACATAGATGCACCACTTTACATGCAGACTAAGGGGATCCCCCAGGCACAATATTTAAAGGAATATTTCATGTTCACTCTTTCACTTTAAGCATTATTAAAATCACTGCTACCGAAAAAAAATATAGTTTTAAAAAAAAGTACTCGGGTTCCCATACACTTTTTATGGCAATAACATGCATATAAGCCTTTAAAATTAGGAATTTCGATTTTTCATGTTTGTGTCCCATAGACTTTAATAGGGTTCGCATGACGGCTAGAACTTTTTGCCTGTTTGAGGTGTCCCGGTGCGAACCAAACTGGGGGGAGTTCGGCCCATCCTTATTTATAATCAATCACAGCAAATCATTTTTTCCATATACTGTATGTGTGTGTATATAATACTGTGTATATAGTATATCACACACTCTCTTATAAATAAATGTAAAAAAAATATGAAAATGTGGATGTGTTAGTAGGGCAGTGGATGGTGTTTATATATTTTTTTTTATTGTAGCACCCTGGTGTTTAGGCAGGGTTGCTCCTAAATTTACCTGCCAGGTATAGCTACCTTGGCTAATTGTTGAGCATCATTTAAGTTCACCCTAAGTCTAGGATTGCTGCACTTTTCTCTTCTGCCACTGGGTGGCCGGGTACCTGGGGGCATTAGATAAGACATGGGCAAAGCAAGGACAGATTAGGAGTATATGGGGTACCTCAGCCAATGGGCAAGGGTTTTCTTAAATCCCTTGGCCTGCAGGGAGAACCTATATATTTGTGTGTTATGTGCCACCTGGACGGCTGTCTGGGTAGATGTGTGTTGTATTGCCCGGACTGCTAGGCTGGAGTTTAGGCCTATCCCAGTCACATCTGGCTGCTAGGCTGTCTTAGGGCCTATCCAGAAGCAAGAGAGCAGTGCAGGGTTGGGATTGAGGCAGTTCAATCAGAAGTGAAGGTTCTGCTGGAGGAAGAATCTGTTGTGGTCAGAGGTAGAGGGGAAGCTGGGATGCCAGTGAGTAACTGAAGCAAGTACTGGAGCAGATTTCTCCCCAACTGGGGACGGTGAAGAATCGGGAAACTTCAGTGGGTATCAAGCCAGGGACCCAGCCAGTGAAGGTGACGCTTGCAGAGCAGACTTGTGTCTCAAGCCAGGGACTGAGAATACCAGTGGGGTGAAGTTTGAGGAAGATACTACAGTGAATATTGCTAGACCTCAAGGGTTTCAGTGGCAGTGAATCATCTGGTCTAGTGAGAGAGACTGGGAGCTCAGTGGGCTGGGCTCATGGGGCTGGAAAAAATTGATTGTAGTGGAAGTGAAGGGACTGTTACACTTTGTTTAGCAACTGTTCAAGACTGTTGCCATAGGAGACAGCATTCCTACACATGCAAATGTGGCGTCTTGCTGGATGCCTTTGCCTGCATGGCTGTCTACCTGTAGAAGTCTCAGAGTCTGCCAATTAACATCACAACTACCTAAGGGTGTCCTGGCCCTAACCCTCTCTCCCAAAGTTCTGTTAAGAGAAATAAAATCTCTTTGCATTCAAGAAGTGTCTGGCCCCCAATTAATATACCTTATACTACACCCACTATGCCTTGCAACCCGTCATATAGAGAAGGATGTCAGCAGTTCTTGTCTCTAAAGGTTCTCATTAGACTAGAGGAGAACCTGGACCTTGCTACATTATTATATTATCTATTTTTTACTTTTTTAATTTTGTAGGAGCCCCGTTGAGGGGCTTTGGTAGAAAATATCAGCAGGGGGAAATGTGCGACACATGATGGGGTGATTAGGGTGTGCCCAGGCACATCTCATGTGCACGCCTATGAAGGAAGCCCTAAAAAAAAACAAAAAAAACAAATACAGCCACCACATCTAAGCCCGGAGAATCCGTCAGAATGTGTCCTATCGGACCGTGTTGTCGGATAATCCGACTGTGTGTGGTATGCATCGGACTGTTTCCGTCGGAATATCCGTCGGACCAAATTTTCCAACTTGTTGGAAATATTTTCCGACAAACTGGTCCGATAGGACATACACCGATCATGTGTAGAGAATTCCGATCGGACAAAGTGCCACGCATGCTCAGATCAAATTCCTACATCAAAGCTATTGGCTACTAGCCTGAACGTAGTCCCATCGTAACGAAATTACGTCATCACGTTCTGAAAGATCGGATTTTTCGACAACTTTGTCCGACCGTGTGTATGCAACAGTTTCGGACACGATCCGACGGACAAAATCCGATGGATTTGGTTGGCAGAATGTCCGACCGTGTGTACGGGGGCTAAGAATTGGTCAGCTGCAATATAATAAATGTCTGCTTTTGGGTTTATTACTGATTTCAGTTTTACACAATGTATGCAGTAAAGGAGAAGGGGAGGAATGGGTGCTGTAGTTAGCCAATTGGCCAATAAGTTATGCCAATCGGAAAAAAAAAAAAAAACCCTGTGGGGTTTTGTATTGCAGCCAATAATTCAAATTTAAATCGAAAAAAAAATGTTTTTATTGAAAAAAATATTAACATATTGTATTGAAGCCAATAATTCAAATTTAAATAGAAAAAAAAATATTGAAAAAATATTAAAATACTAACATATGTTAATATTTTTTCCAATAAAAATATTTTTTTCGATTTAAATTTGAATTATTGGCTGCAATACAAAACCCCACTGGGATTTTTTAATTTTTTTTTCCAATTGGGTGCTGTAGTTAATTAGCGGGGGTGAAATTTGTAGTGGGACCCCTACAGGATTTTTCTAACCTCTTTAGCATACTTGAACTTGTATTTTCAGTTTTCAGGGCCTTTAACACTGTACAGAAACTTTAAGTCTATAACATAAATATATAACCATTTACGGCCTCCATTGTTACCCCCAGAAGAATGTGTAATTTTATCCTCCCTTAATGAACTCTAATTGAAGTTTCTGTTTCCTCGAATGTTTCATTCTGTCACTTTTGGCTGCAGCAATTAAATTTGGATTCCGTACCTGTGTAGGGGGCTATGGATTTCAGGAAATAAAGTCCTGTACATGTCGATGTGCTCAAAGGAAATTGGAACAGTCTGAATTTTATTATCCTACATTGGCCAGGAGCCCCAAGTGTAACAACCTATACTCCAGCCTTAATTTTCTTTTACATCATTGCAAATGTACACTGAACGGATCAGACCGGGCTGTCACTGCGCCGCTCAACACTTAACTAGCTTACTGTCTTGTCGCAGGAGTGTTACAGCGATCTATCCAGCACAAAACACACACAAAAAAAAAAACAAATGGATAGGTGACAATCTCTTAACTGTAGTCATTTACTTTAGTATTTCCCCTGCTGACAAAACAATAAATTCCAAATTCTGGTGATTGAAATTAATAGTGGAGCGTTATTTCCTACAGAGAAAGGGTCTTTTCTCTTTTTCTGGTTTTATTGAGAACTTTATTCTATTCTTATTCCATTTGGAACTAAAAGAATACGTACCTTTTTTTTTTTCATACTTTTGAAACTAGATGATAAGTCAACTGCATAAGGCACTCATGTTAATGAAAACCATTAACTACTCTGTTTCCCTGAAAATAAGACCTAGCGTGATTGTCGGTGATGGCTGCAATATAAGCCCTACCCTCCAAATAAGCCCTACCCTGTTTCCCCAAAAATAATCCCTACCCTGTAAATAAGACCTACAAGGACTTTAACTAGGGCTTATTTGGGGGGTAGGGCTTATATTGCAGCCATCACTGACAGTCACGCTAGATCTTATTTTCGGAGGATACAGGGTAGTAACAGTCCGGGCCAATTCTGACATTTCTCTCATACATGAAAAGAACTTCTTTTTTTTTCTTGCTAGAAAATTACTTTGAACCCCCCAAACATTATATATATATTTTTTTTTAAGCAGAGACCATGGAGAATAAAATGGTTGTTGTTGCTATTTTTTATATTGTACAATATTTGCGCAGTGGTTTCTCAAATGCAGATTCACAACATAATACTCAATGTTTTTGTAAAACGTAAAAGATGATGTTACACTGAGTGAATGAATGCCTAACATGGGGTTGTAAAGGTAAACGTTTTTGTCAGCTTAATGCAGTAAAATGCAGGGTCGCTTTAAATTTTTTTACATTTTATTATTTATTTTATGTACTTATTTTAACAGCTTAGCTTCTTAAAGTCGCGCCACGTGCCAGAGAGTGGCAATGCCACCTGCAGCTGTCATTGCCACCCTCTAATAAGCAATTTGTGGTAGCATGGCAGTTGTGGCACAGCCCTATTTACTTGAATGGGTCATGTTTGGCTATGGTATAACTTTTGCTGTGGCCTATGTACTACTGCCTCCAGCATCTACGTTAGGCCAGGGCGGGTGGCTAGAAGGTGGTAAAACTGTGTCTCGACCACATGTTCGTACCATTCCCCCTCCTGGCTATAAGTGTAAATGAGGCCTTTTAATGTGCTAGTTTCCTTCCATCCTTAGTTTCCTTCCTTCTTTCCTTCTATTCCTTCCTTCCTTCCAATCCTTCCTCCCCTTCCTTTCTTTTTTTTCTTTCCTTCCTTCCTTCCTTCATTCCCTTTCTCCCATCCAGAGACTATGCTGTATTCTCCATGGGAAGAAAGTGATGGAATGTTTTGCTTCATCAATAATTTACAATGTAATAAGGTTTAAACATGTTAAACCATATTAGGCCTATATTAAAGTGATACTAAAGTCTCTGTTTTTTTCCTTCTAAAATATCAAACATGTGATGCTTTCCTGCTCTGTGTAATGGTTTTGCACAGAGCAGCTTGGATCCTTCTCTTCTCAGGACCCTCATGGCCCTCCCGGCCCCTCCCGGCCCCACCCTCCTGCCCCCACAGCAGGCAGCTTGCTATGGGGGCACCTGAGCCGAGTCGCCACTCTACGTGTCCATTCAGACATGGAGCTGTGAGCCGCCCTCCTCGTTGGCTCACTGACTTTGATTGACAGCAGTGGGAGCCAATGGCACTACGCTGCTGTCTCAGCCAATATGGAAGCAGAGTCCTGGCCAGCCTCCAGGGAGTCTCCTGCAACATTGCTGGATAGAAATGGGGCTCAGGTAAGTGTTACAGGGGCTGAGGAAGGCTGCTGCACACAGAAGGCTTTTTATCTGAATGCATAGAATGCATTCAGATAAAAAACCTTCTCACTTTAATATTATTATGACAAAAGCAGGTAGAATTATCAATAACATTTGCTTGCAACTTGCTACCTCTCTGAAAAGTAATCCACAGTTGCAAGGCAGTTACAGTGCCATTTATTTAAATGGGCCACATTTGGGGGTAATAAAGTGCATTGATTGTGACCTGTAGATCTCTATGTTAGGTTAAGGTGTTATGGTGGGGAGTTGGAAAGCAGTAAAAGCATGGCTCCCTCCTTCCTTCCTTCCTTCTTCCCTCTCCCCCTCCCTTCCTTCCCTCCCTCTTTCCTTCATTCCTTCCTTCCTTCCTTCATTCCTCCCTCCCTCCCTCCCTCCCTTCCTTCCTTCCTTCATTCCTCCCTTCCTTCTCTCTCCCTCCTTCCTACCTCCCTCCCTCTCTCCCTCCCTTCCTTCCCTCCCTCCCTCCTTCCTTCCTTCCTCCCTTCCTTCCTTCCTTCCTTCCTTCCTTCCTTCCTTCCCTCCCTCTCTCTCTCTCTCCCCCTCCTACCTCCCTCACTCTCTCCCTCCCTTCCTTCCTTCCTTCCCTCCCTCCCTCCCTTCCTTCCTTCCTCCCTTCCTCCCTCCCTTCCTTTCCTTCCTTCCTTCCTCCCTCCCTTCCTTCCTTCCTCCCTCCGTTTCTTCCTTCCTTCCTCCCTTCTCTCTGCCTCTTCCTTCCTTCCTTCCTTTCTTCCTTCCATCCAGCCTATGCCGTATTCTTTATGGGAAGATAGTGGTGTAATGTTTTGCTTCATGTTTAATTGATAATGTAATCAGGTTTAAACACGTTAAACCCATTTATAGCGCTAATCTCTCTGACTCGCCCGCACAGTGTAATGATTCTGATTTAGTTTGTCACGTATGAAAAGAGATCATTTTTTTGTAACAAGATAAACTATTTCTGCCACCATTTCTGCTTATGATAATATAAATCCAAGCAGCGTTTCATCTTTGATTACTCACACGTTAAAGAACTCCTTCCTTTAACAGATAACCACCTTGTAAACACTGGAATCTCAGCAATTTATCAGTTTTTCTTTTAATTAAAACTGCAAGTAGAGTTTATGCTCTGTTTGATCCAGTCAACGTTTTATAAAATGGGTGGAAATACATTTCTTCCTCGATACATGCCATTTCTCAGGTTTGTTGATGAAGTTTGCTGGATTTTCAAAAGTACCACAGTTAGAAAATAAGAAGACTTTTAACAGTTTCATGGCGACTTTGCCTAGAACTCACTCTCAGTACAGGTTAATGTGCGCTGATCCACACTACAAACGATAACCCAAAATCAGAGACTGTGGGCCATGCTTTGTGAAAATAAAAAGTGATAAGTGATACAAATTATAAAATAATGAGTGCAGCTGCCCCTTTAAGAGGGCACAAACCACTCACAGTAAGTGTAGAAATAAGTGTAAAGAAAGGTTATGGCGATAACTCATATAAAATTAACAACATATAATCATAAATTCATATATAACATCCAATAATGAAAAAATATAAATATTTGCGAATAAAGTCCTAATCTATTCCTTCAATATAAATTCATAATAAAGTCCAATCACCGTGAGAAAAGAAAAAGAAAAAGTTCTTCAAATGGTACTCCATCACAAAAAGTGCATAAAAAAATGCAAACTCACCAGAGTTATAAAAGAATCAAGCCTTATAGAAGTGGCAAGTTTCTTCCAACCAACAGCATAAATGAGAACGATCCCTCTGTCTTGGGCGCTAATCAGACAATAGGGCTCAGGAAAAACATATGGGTGATCATAGCGCAATATGTTTAATTGCAAATGAACAAAGGCAAGTAGATAAAGTAAAGCACACTTACATTTAAATGTGCTATATGCTAGCACCAGCATTTACAGCTTCCTGATGACGTGTGTTATGCAAAATGTATAGAGGCTGCGCGTCCGCGCTCTACTGACGTCACATCCGGTCTGTTTGGTTTCTATTCCCTGGGCTTTGGAACGCTCACCGTGGCTAACAGAATAGAGTGCATATCAAATCTAAGCTGTACATGTTGGTGCTAGCATATAGCACATTTAAATGTAAGTGTGCATTACTTTACTAAGTTCAGAAGGCCAAAAGTTTCAATAGAAAAAGAAAAAGATTTCTGTTTATGGCATCAAAAATTTTAAAGCTTAAAGTGGTTGTAAACCCCAGTCATGGATTTTGAATAAAGGATATATATTTGTAGTGTTTACTTCTCTCTCTCCAAAGCTCTATGTGTCGTTTCTCCCTGGTGCTTCGTTCCTCTGTTATCAGCATGAGTCACTTCTGGGAAGTTTTCCAGACACATGAGATAAGTTTGTGTCGGGAGCAGTGGCGGCTGGTACTCAATATTTTAGGGGGGTGGAAAACCAACGCCGCACCCCCCTCGCAGGAGACAGCCAGGAAGGTGGCGATCTCAACCCCCCCGCAGGAGACAGATGGGAAAGCTGTGGGTCCTAAGACTCCCTGGCCAATCGAGTCTTCCTGATTGCCCGGGAGGAGAATCAGGACATCAATAGCAAATATTAATTCGCTATTCTCACACAGGTGGGATGGGCGTGGGGAGCAGTGCTCTGTGCCATGAGCCCACCCTTTTTTTGAAGCCAATAAGAACCTCAGACTCTAATCATGTGCTTAAAAAAAAAACCATTGAAATCCAATGCGTCCGGCACCCTGCATGTAGATTAGGAGTCGGATGCATTGGATTAGGAGGGGCAGCCACTGGTCGGGAGGGAGGAGGGGAGAGCTCAGAACAGAGCTTGTCTTTTTACAACACAGATCTTCTGCTGTGTGGAGGGGGGTGTGTTCCTTTCCTCCAATCAGCTCTCATACATTGTAACTGCAGTCTCTCCACCCCCTCCTCTGTGCTGCTGACAGATGAAGAAAGAGTTTTTCACTTCTGAAGGGGTATAGAGAGGGGGAGACTGCAGATAAACTAATAAAACCTATGTGGGGGGATTTGTTTAATCTCTTTGTATAATCCAATGCTCTTCACTTCACTTGGTATATGTGAGGGTTTATATCCACTTTACATGGGCACTCAGATCCTGTCACATGATCTCTCCAGCGGCAACTTCAGTGAAGAGGAGACATTGCTGACAACAGCTGCAGAGCCTGGGCGATGGTGTCACCCATAGACTTACTATGGGGCATCCATTGTCAGCTCTCTCCTCTACACAGAAGCAGGTTCACAAGGGAAGTATAGATGTCTTTCCTTTAGGCTGGGTTCACACTAGCTGCGGCCGCAGCTCAAAGCATGGGGTCCGGTGTGTGTTTTTTCACCGTTGCAGGTCCGAATCAGGTCCGAATTTTTGGCTGAATTTGCACTTGAAATAGACCAGAACACACACAGGAACCCTTTCCAGTGTGCCCCGCGGCCACCCCGGAGATGTGTGATTCTTCTCCTGTCATGCAAATTGGAAACCTGCATCAAATTCGCATCAGTGTGAACCCAGGCTGACTTTAGTTAGAATAGGCTTAGAATTGGGGTGGGAGTAGATATAGGTATAGTTACTGCACATTCTCGGCACACCTCGGTGCCAGAATGAGTGAGCTCCCATGCACTTTTGTGGAAGTTGCTTCACTCCGGCCCAAACAATCAAGATCTCTAACCCCCAGAAACATGACTAGAACCCCTAAAGGTTCCCCTGCCCCCCCTCCGACCCCGGGGGGCCTTCTCTCCAGGCCTGGGGCCCTTCACACTGATCCTGATCCTATTACTGTCCCACAGTGGGACCCTTTCACATGTTCTGCAGTAGGCCCCTTTTGGCAGCCTTGGGTAGCCTTATTTATTAAGCCAAATCCAAACACTTTAGTAGCGCCTGACAATTTTTTTTGTAGTATACACTGCACATATATTTTGTGATTAAATAAAATTTTTAATCATATGGATTTCATCACAAGAGTCCCCACTTACATCAAAGGCCACTGAGTTCCCCCTTTACATCTGAAACCACAGAGTTTCCCCTTACACTTTCACTCTCTTCCTGCCCAGGCCAATTTTCAGCTCTCAGCGCTGTCACACTTTGAATGCCAACTTTTATAATTTTCTTCCCACAAATAGAGCTTTCTTTTGGTGGTATTTGATCACCATTTGGTTTTTTATTTTTTACAAAACAAATTTAAAAAGACAAGAATTTTTTGAAAAAAAAAAAGTTTTTCTTTGTTTCTGTTATAAAATGTTTATTTCTCCTTCACTGATGGGCACTGATATGCAGTACTGATGGGCACTGATATGCAGCACTGATTGCCACTGATAGAGGGCACTGATGGGCACTGATATATGACATTGATGGGCATTAATAGGTAGCACTGATGAGCACTGGTAGGTGGCACTGATGGGAACTGATGGGTGGCACGATGGGCATTAATAGGTGGCACTGATAGACAGCACTGATGGGAACTGATGGGTGGCATGATGGGCACTGATAGGTGGTACTGATGGATGGAGGCACTGACAGTCATTACTGATGGGCACTGACATGCGTTACTGATGGGCACTGATTGGCATTTTGATAGACACTGATTGGCATCTGTAGTGGGCACCTCTGATGGGGACTATACTGCTAATCAATGCGCTGGTTTTAGGCGCAGACCCCCCCCCCCACCCCCCCGTCAGAGCAAACCGAGGAAAGCCACAGGCACTTCCTGGTTACCGCTGTGATCAGCTGTGGTTGGTCACATATGATCACGTGGTTAAGAGCCTACATCATAGGCTCTTTACCACAATCAGAGATGTGGTGTGTCTGAGCGACACACAACACTATCGATCACCCGGGGGCGCGCACAAGCGGCTTATCCTGCTGGACGTCATATGACAGCCAGTCAGGATAACAGAGCCCTATTGCGGACGTCAGTTCACTAAAGGCTGGTAGAGAAGTGGTTAATCTGGCTTCAATGCATTATTTAAAATTCAGATTCACGTTAAAATGGGTGGACTTCTGATTTTAGCCTATATAGCATTACCAGTTAACTTGTTGGTGTTACTTATTGCCTACAGTCGCACATTAAGCTGGAAAGGCATTTGAAAGTTTTACAAAAATTGTAAGAAAACAAATAAACAAATTATCCATGCTGAAGCTAGTTAATGTATGCAGTCTAGCTAGAATGACTTTCTAAACAAACTTCTTGCCTGTAAATCCAGGAAGCCAAGTAATGTTGGAAATTTAAATTATAGTAGGTGTTTAAAGACAGCTTAACGCTAATGACCAGTTTCCAGAAATTCCTCCAGAATACCATATTCTAATGAAGGGAATTACACAAGGGAATTCTTTGTGACATTTCCAGGGACCGAGCATGGCATCTCATTATTTGAATCGGGTCTGGCTAATGAGATATAGGCCCATCGTGATCTATTACAAAGATGCACAGTCTGTGGGTCATGACTCCAAATCATTGTCACTTTGAGCCCCCAATTTGCTAAATATGTTATACATTAAACTGAGGTCTAAAGCTATTTCCTTTAAAAACTGAAATTGGGGCTTACTCAAAAATGGCACCTGGCTAACATAGGCAAGTAAAAAAGTTAAATTGAAGTCACAAAAATGGATTTTAAAGTAATTATAAAGTCAGAAGGTTTTTTATCTTAATGCATTCTATGCATTAAGATAAAAAGCCTTCTGTGTGCAGCAGCCCCCCCTAATATTTACCTGAGCCCCTCTAGATCCAGAGATGTTGTAGGAATGTTTCAACTGCCCAGAACCCTCCTCCTCATTGGCTGAGACAGCGGCACGCTGCCATTGACTCCCACTGCTGTCAAAGTCAGTCAGCCAATGAAGAGAAAGGGGGCCGGGGCCACGGCTCTGTGTCTGAATAGGCAGAGGGAGATGTGACTCAGCTTGGGTGCCCCATAGCAAGCTGCTTGCTTTGGGGGCACTCAACAGGAGGGAGGGGCCAGGAGCACCGAATATATGTAAATCCCTCCCCGAAAATGTATAAATGCGTAATACTCCTGTGTAAAAGTATGTGGTTTCCAGATTTGAAGGACCACTTTATTTTTAGAGAGGCTGAGCCCTTTAGGAATTGACCATACATCCCTCTAGAAGCCTTATTGCTGCCTGAAGGCTTGACTGGGACTATTCTCACCTGCACCAACAGTACAACTAGGCCCAAATGCAAGAAGACGGAATATTTAGGACTATAGATTGTCCCTTTACAGCTGCTACACAGATACCTTCACCTATTGCTTATGCTAAGAGGTACCTCTCAGGGGACATAGCACCATATCCTAGCTATTCTCCTAGAATGCACTTCACATGGCAGTTTATGCTTTTATGAAACTGATTATACTGTCTACCAGACTGTATCTGAGCCTACCTTTTGTGAGTTCATTCATGCTCAGATCCACCATTTATTCTAACCCGTACCAATACATTGAGTTTATTTACCACTAAACAGTCTTGTGTCTAATTCCTGGTGCTAATTTACAGCTTAAGGTATCTATACTTATCTATAAATTTACATGTATATATACCTGTGTTCTTATAATTGCTTGCAGTAGCTTTTAATCAACTAGGTGTGCCAGAGGGGCTGAGGTTGTTCTTGGGCAAAACCCAAATTGCCAACCGGCTCCTGCGAGGTAGTGCTACACATATATATACATATTTGATTACTGTATTTATTGGCGTATAACACTCACTTTTTCACCATGAAAATCGGCTGCAAATAGCGTGTGCGTGTTACACGCCAATACTTATAGCTGCCTTGGAGGGGGCAGGACGAGCGCCATCAGATTACATACAGTTAGAATCTCCTGTTTTCTTGGCGGCCTCTGTAATAGAAAGTCCAATCTCCTGGGCCGCCATTGGACCAGTGTTCTGTCTATCATGGGAGATTTTCACTGAATGTAATCTGTCAGCGCTCGTCCTGCCCCCCTCACTGTCCCCTCTAGGTTGTAGATGGGCATCGATCAGGCTGCATTAATGGCAGTGGTGAGGCTGCTGTATTGATGGCAATGGTGAGGCTGCTGCATTGATGGCAATGGTGAGGCTGCTACATTGATGGCAATGGTGAGGCTGCAGATGGGCATTGATCAGGCTGCATTAATGGAAATGGTGAGGCTGCAGATGGGCACTGACCTTATTTTGCTTCAAAATTCCCTATTTAAAATGTATTTTTTTCCCTGAAACTTCCCTCTTAAAATGAATGTGTGTGTTATACGCCAATAAATACTGTACATTTTTGGGGGGAGTAGGGATAGGTTAGAACCCCTTTCAATTTTCAGTGATGTCCCTGCCCCAGCTAGGAAGCTTCATCTTTTCTATTTGTCCTGCTGGCCATCATCTCTGAGACAAAAAGGGATAAGAAACCTGAAATCTTAGCCCTTGTACACACGGTCGGACATTGGGCTACATCAGACTTTTTCCGTCAGAATGTCCAACCAACAAAGTTTGAGAGATGGATATAACATATTCCGACAACATGACTTTGTCCGATGGTTTGTAGAGAATTCCGATCAGACAAAGTGCCACGCATGCTCAGATCAAATTACGAGACCAAAGCTATTGGCTACTAGCCACATCGTAGTCCCATCGCAACGAACATCATCACGTTATGAACGCTCAGATTTTGGACAATTTTGTCCGACCGTGTGTATGCAACACCAGTTTCGGACAAAATCCGTCTGAAAAAATTTGATGGATTTTGTTGTCGGAATGTCCGACCGTGTGCACAGGGGCTTAGAGTTGTCACCAGAACAAGATTTAAGGATAATTCTCCCAATGGGAATATATGTTCCAATGAAGACTCTGTATGAGGAAAACTTCCCCAACTTCACAAACATTTTTTCTCATTTCCTGCTGCCTTTCTGGGAAAGGAGGTAAAGAAGAATCCCCCCAATGGGATAGAGAAAGCAAAATATAAATCGTAGATGTTTTAACCATTCCCTACTCTATAAAAAACAAAATAAAAAACAAAAAAACAAAAAAAATGAAATAAATAATAAGTACAGTAAATAAAATGAACTAATATATTTATACTTAAAAAAAAAAAAGATTGCTGGAGTGGAGTTCAAACCAACAAAAATGATCCACAAACATAATGCCACAATTTGACTTATTAATAAATGTTACGCTAAGCAATTTTTAAAAAAATAATTGAAAAGAATTGTGTCTGCTTGTAAGTCTTGGTAAGGAAAGGGTTAGTTTGATTTCCATTTATCCAAGCACCAGCAGTGTCCAGCCCTCCCTGCCTTGCTGGTCTGCCTGTAACAGGGTTAAATAAGTCTGGCTGATATAAAATAAACCTACCATGGATTGAATATCCACAGCATATTTTTCTTTAAAAAAAAAAAAAAAAAAAGATCTGACATCCCATAGAACGATGACGCAGTGCAGTTCACCCTCCTCTTCGACACGTCAAAATATTTACAATTTTTTATTTTTTTTGCTTTTATTTCTTTTTAAGTGAAACAGGATACAATAAACTAAGACAATTAAATCTGCAAATACATAAAGTGCTTCCTTTTTTTTTTCTTACAATATAAAGACATTGTTGTGCTATGCAAATATGTATCGTATAGATCTTTTACGACCATTACACTCTTATCCCATGGGATACAAAAATTACTACTCAAACATTTTTTCTTTTCTAGCTAAACAGCATTCTCCACATGTATCTGATCATTAAAAATTCTGAGAATAAAAAAAAAGAAAAAAAAAAGAAAAGGCTTTTGTTTTATGGGATAAAACAAGGTAGAATCTTGTCGTTATCCCTGTAGATATTGTAAGTCCTCTGTTGTGCCATTTGTAATTGTTTGCAGTAAATATTTCAACAATTATCCTACTGCCAAAAAGGATACTACTAATTTTGCTGATCTCCCTGTCAGCAAATATGTGTTTTTCTTGTGAATTATCCTTACTGCAGGCTCCCAAATCCGGAGGGAGCAGAAAAACACACAACCGCCTCAGTTTGGGAATTCTGTAAAAATCTGTAACCATGGCACTGTTGTCATTAGCAATCAAGTAATCTTGATAAAAAGAAACGTAATTAGCATTTGTAAAGAATATAATGCTAATTAAAAGTGACAAATTAGTCATCACAGCAAACAGTGCTGAAATACAATGAGATTCCTTGTATAAAAAGATAGGATAAGTCAGACTTAAAGTGAACCTGTGCTAGCCACAGCAACAGTTGACTGTCACCCCTCGGAGCTGCACATACTCACCTTACTTCAATCTTCCGCTATTTAACTACAGTGAGCAAGGATAAATATTCAGTACCTCTGGGTATGATGAGCATGTGATTCTCTCCCCTTCCTCCCATATGATAGCACTGGTGCTTGGTGATTGGCTACTTAGACACTCTGCGCTGTCACATAGAGGTAGTAGAAGAGTGCACGGCCTTGTGTAAGCTTCAAGTCTTTAACTAGAAAGTAAATCTTTCTAAACTTTACATGCCTGCATGGATAAATTCCTGATATGTCACATGTAGCACCCCCCTAAATGGGTTATAAGGTTTGACTAGGCCAATGATGGTGAACCTTGGCACTCCAGATGCAGGGTTGCCAACCGTCAGTAAATTTACTGCCAGTTTGTAAAAAATCTGTGATTTTTACAACTGTTTGTAAATATCAGGGGCTAATAATTTGTTGTGCTGTGTTGCCTTTTTAAGTATATAAACCAGGCAAATTTCTTGTTATGGGTATTGTCAGTGTTTCCATATTGTGTTTATACTGTTTAACCACTTCCTTACAGGGCACTTAAACCCCCTTCCTATCCAGACCAATTTTCAGCTTTCAGCGCTGTCGCTTACAACACTGTACCCAAATTTAATTTTTATAATTTTTTTCCCCCAAATAGAGCTTTCTTTTGGTGGTATTTGATCACCTGTGCGATTATTATAATTTTTTTTATGTAAAAAGACAGAATTAAAAAAAAAATTTTTTTTTTTATTTTGTTTTAAAATTTTATAAACGGGTAATTTTTGTCTGTCATTGATGTACGCTGATGAGGGGCCACAGATGGGCACCGATAGGTGGCAGTGATGGGCACTGATGGGTGGCAGTGATGGGCACTGATCGGTTACACTGATAGGCAGCACTTCTAGGTGACATTGATAGGTGGCACCGGTGGGCATTGATAGGTGGCACTTGTGGGCACTGTTACTGTTATAAATGAGGCATAATTGCCTCTTCCTTTTTTTTTTTTTTTTTTAACCAATAGTTTTTATTGAAAATTTTTCAAAGTTACAAGTATAAACAGACATAAACAAAAGGTACATCAACTCTCGTACAGGTGAGGCAAATAGTCCGTATAGATGTATAGATAAGAGACAATTTAGGCTTGTTCAGGTAACCTCATAACAACATCGATAAAGTAGTAGCATATACTTTCGATATAACATGTTTCCACAATAATGTCTACGTTATAGCCTGGGTCTATGCCGCACTTCCACCAGAGGCGCCCCTTCCGGGATCTAGCTGCACCTCCGGGGGAAGAAGCGCCCGGAACCTTTTGCAAGATCCCGCAATACACAGAAACCAGCCAAATGAGCCCCCATCAAATGGGATATGTCAGATGCCCCTTCGGTTACCATATTACCATTACATAGAATCACCTGTACATGGAAGAGAAATTCAGGAACAATAGGAAGAACAGAAACGTAAAACCATAACAGGGAGGGGAGAGGGAAGGGAAGGGAGGGAAGGGACCTTACACTAGGTCCCGTAGAAGGAGATTATCACTCAATTATCTGTATGCAGTTATGCTCTCAGTAAGAGGAAAGGATATAGTATATCAGTCAGTGTGAAATATTAGTTTTGTACCAATCGCACCAAGGCTGCCAGTTGTTTTGGAAGGCAGTACGCTTCCCTGATGACGATGCTAAGATAAGTTCATAGGCATAATGGGTAGCAAGGACTCTAACAACCTCTAGAACTTCTGGGGGATGAGGAGCCTTCCAGATCCTGAGGAGTACCAGCTTAGCTGCTAGAAATAGGTGGGTTACGAACTGCCTAAGTGAAGGGGGAATGTCCTCAATTCCTACGTTAAGCAGTGCCAAGGCGGGGGTGGGGGGGGTCGCTATGCCTGTCACTTGTCTAAATAGCACGAATATACCCTTCCAGTATTCAGCTAGCTTACTACATGACCGTAGGACATGAAATATGGTGCCAATTTGGGAGCAGTTCCTCCAACAGAATGGTGAGATCGAGGAATTAAATTTAGCAAGACGGTAGGGAGTCAGATACCACCTTTGTGTGGAGGGAGGTACTTTTAGTGGCAGCGTAGGTATGATGGATAGCTCGGCCCCACTGATCATCAGGGATCGAGATCCCAAGATCTCTCTCCCAGGCCATCATGGGTCCCGACTTTTCCAAGAGTGACTTATCGTTTAAAGCGTCATAAAACAAGGAGATACCGCCTTTCTTTGCACATCCAGCACTAAGATATTGTTTAACTCTCCAATAGACCACGAAAGGGGGGATAGGCTTTCTTGTGAGATAAGATTGTACACGATAATAGGTGAAATAGTCTGAATAAGGTAGACCGTATTCCGCCTGCAACTGAGCAAACGGCTTGAGTCGGGGTCCCTTAAAGAGATCCTGAATCCATTGTAATCTCGAACTATTCCATCTGTGCAGGGATAGCTCGGGGATTAGCCAGGTCAATATTGATATAGGCATTGGGATTGAAGAGGTTGGGCTGCTACGCGGGTGTGCGGAAACTAATAGTTTCCAGGAGTTCAGAGACGCCACTACAGGGAGTGGGAGGCCTGACGGGGCCCGCTCCAGGAGTGGGAATGCCAGTGCTAGATTGAGCAAATTGCGACCAGGAGTACAATGCCGCTCTATGTCGCCCCACAGCGAGGGCGGTTCGATAGCAAACCAGTCCCTCAGTTGTGCCAGAATAGCTGCTCTGTAGTAATCTACTAAGACAGGAAGGCCTAAGCCGCCAGCCCCCCTGTTTTTGCTCAATTTCTTAAAAGCACTCCTAGCTTTTTTACCTTCCCAGAGAAATCTTGAGAGCAAAGACAGTAGTTTATTAAAAAATGTATTAGAGACCGGAATGGGTACCGTACGAAAAATATATAGCAGCTGAGGTAATATTTGCATTTTTAACGCCGCCAGGCGCCCTGACCAGGAGAGAATATGTTTGCTGAGGGATAGAAGGCCCGTCTGCAATTTATCTATAAGAGGGACATAGTTAGCTTTAAAAAGTTGTTCAGGAAAGGGGGTTAAAGTGATGCCTAGATAAGATATCCCGGAGTCCTTCCAAATAAAAGGGTAGCTAGCTTGCAGCATTTTCTTTTCATGTGGGGCAATTCCTAGGTCGAGAACATATGATTTGGTTGTGTTCACCTTATAGTACGAGACTTTGCTGAAATGTTCCAAGGTTCTGGCGACGTGCATCAGTGAGGTTTTTGGTTTAGTAAGCATTAGGATCACATCATCAGCGAATAGGCCTATGACGTGTTTGCGATTATGCACCTCGAACCCACAAATCCTAGGGTCCTGTCTAATGCACGCCGCCAGAGGCTCGATTGTCAAATTAAAAATCAAAGGGGACAACGGGCACCCCTGACGGGTACCATTCGTGATCTGAAAGGGCTTTGACAACATTCCAGAGGAGTAAACTCTAGCCGAAGGCAAGGAATAGAGAGCCAATATAGCCGATAAAATATGACCCGTAAATCCAAATGACTTCAACACCTCCTCCAAATATCCCCAATGAACTCGGTCGAACGCCTTCTCCGCATCCAAAGCAAGGAGCAGAGAAGGCGTTCGCCGAGCCCGTGCTAAGTGGATAACATCAATAGAGCGCCTAGTGGCGTCCGAAGACTGCCTACCCATGGTAAAACCAGATTGGTCAGCATCAATAAGGTTAGGTAGCATCGGCATCAGGCGAAGTGCAATAATTTTAGCATATATCTTTAAGTCGTTATTTAGCAGAGATATAGGTCTAAAGTTCTGGGGTACCTCCGGGGCTTTGCCCGGCTTGGGTATCGTAACAATAACGGCTTCCAACATCTCCTGCGGGAAGAGAGCAGAGGCAGCAGCATTCTCATAGACCCTAAGAAGGTGAGGGCCCAGAATCATTTTAAAAGACTTATAGTAGTCCCCAGTTAGCCCGTCAGGCCTCAGTGATTTATTAATAGGAAGGGTGTCTATGGCCCTGTAGGTCTCATCGATCGAGAAGGGCAAATTTAGTTCATCTAATTGTTTAGCAGTAAGAGTAGGGAGTTTTGTTAGGGCAAGAAAGTTTGATATGTCTTCCTTAGTCGGTTGTGGAGTGGAGTCATCTTTGTTCAAATTGTATAGGGAATTGTAATAGTCACTAAAAGAGTCAGCGATCTGCTGGGGATCGCATTCTTTGACATTAGTCTTAGAATTAAGTAAATAAGGAATTTTTGATTTGTATCTCTGGCCCTGAAGTCTACGTGCCAAGGCCTTTCCAGCCTTGTTGCCCGAGGAGTAAAAAGATAATTTAAGCCTCCTCTCCACCTGTTCAAATTTGTGCAGTAGCACTAGCCTAAGTTCATGTCGTAGACGGCCCAAGGCAGAATGAAAGGCCGGGGTGGGATTAGATTTATGTAGGTTCTCTAAAGCAGCAATTTTGTTCAGGAGTTCATCTGTCTGCCTCTGCCTCTGCCTCTTCAACCGCGCCCCCTGCTGTATAAAGATACCTCGGATAAACGCCTTATGCGCATTCCATATTATATCAGGAGCGATCTCGGGGGTAGAGTTGAACCGAAAAAACTCGGACAGGTGGTCCTCGATTAATCGTTTGGTGGTGGGATCCTGGATTAATCGGGAATTAGATCGCCACAAATAAGCGGCGTTAGAGGGGCTATCATCGGCAATGGTGATCAGCACTGATGCATGATCCGACCAGGTGATTGTATTCATTTTAGTATGCGTGATTTTTTGGAGGAGCCACCTATCCGAGAGAAAGAGATCTATCCTGCTATAAGAGCGATGCCTATGAGAGTAAAATGAGTAGTCCCTCTCACCAGCATGTCTACAACGCCAAACATCAAAAATGTCATTCCTACGAAGAAAGTTGCCCAGAGACTGAGGTCTCCTAGTAGAAGTACAAGTTGAGTCCATTGCGGGGTCAGGTGCAACATTAAAGTCTCCGCACAGCAGCAAAGCTCCCTGCTTAATTTTGCAGATTTTGACCATAAGTCTGTTCAAAAAGCGGATCTGGCGTACGTTAGGTACATAAGTATTCACCAGCGTGTAGCGCACGTTATTAATATCACAAACTAAAATTATGAAACGACCGTTCGGGTCTGTGAGCTCCTGATGCAGTTGAAAAGCGACAGTATCTCTAATGGCTATCATAGTCCCGCTCTTCTTCTTGTGAGCGCTAGAGAAGAAATAATGTTGAAATCCCCTAGCTGTACATTTTGGAGGAGAGTCCTTGCGAAAATGTGTCTCTTGGACGCATAGTATATCACATTTCGAAGATTCGGCCTCCTTCCACAAGGAAAATCTTTTTGCCGGGTGATTTAAACCATGGGCATTAATAGACAAGATATTAAGAGGCATTAGTACTCAGAGGTTGGAAGCTAAACTTGGGGGGATACTGGTACTCACAGTACAATTCGACCTGTTGAAACCGTAGCAAGCTGAGAGGTAGGTACGATGGGTGGGACATCTTCTCCAAGTCACCATCATGAGAAAGGCATGTAAGTAGCTTAAGGATGACGGCATCTGGACCTTGGGAAGGCATTGAAATCTCCTGGGGAAAAAACAGAACAAGGGGAAAAGAACAAGAACGAAAACAGAAAATGAATAAAAGGAGGGTCGTCATGACCCGTGTGCAGATCTTATCTGCTCAAGTGAGTGGGGTCTGTATTGACCAACAAAGCACAGCTCCATCAGGCGGGCCCCATTAGGGACTAACTAAAGAAGTACAACGGCCGTCAGCTGGTGTCAAGAAAAGTAATGAAATAGTAACGGCAGGAAAAGTCAGTTATTCAGCAGATGATCGACTCTTAGGGCTGTGCACATCATGAGGCGAAGAGGAATCGTCAGGGAGTATCTTCCATTTAGTTGGAGGCCTTTATCAGGTGTAGAGATCACATAGTTGGACCCGTCTCTGTGCACAACTAGCTTGGTGGGGAATCCCCACTTGTAGTTAATGTCATGATTCCGCAGGACCTTAGTAATGTTATTCAAGTTCTTGCGTAGCTGCAAGGTGTGCTGCGAGAGATCAGCATAGAATTGCAGGCCAGAGAAGTCTGTATTGCGGTGTTCCCCTCGCCTGGTCACTTGCATCAGGCGATCCTTAGTTTGGAAAAAATGCATACGGAACAGTACATCCCTGGGAATATTTTCTGGGATAAAGGATGGTTTGGGGATCCGGTGGATTCTATCAATGGACATCTCGATTGGCGAGAGATCCGACATGAGGGTGGACAGCAGTTTGGTAACATAAGGACGCAGCTCTGCCGGGGTCACGGACTCAGGGATACCCCTTAGCTTCACATTGTTTCTCCTGGCCCGGTCCTCCAGGTCTGCCAATTTAGCTTTAATCCACTGTTGGTCCTCTTCGACCGAGTCGTGAGCATCGATCAGGTCGTTGATGGTAGTGGCGTATTCCCCCATTTTGTTTTCGACATGGCTCACCCTCTCGCCCACCTCCTTAAGTTCTGTGCCGAAACTCCGCATGCAGGACATCATGTCCGTGTGGATAGTGCTTCGCAAGGAGACGAGCATGTCCTTAAGGGTGGTGTCTAAAACCGGCTGATTAGTGGTGGGGAAGGAAGTAATGGAGTCATGAAACTCCCTAGTGTCTGCTTGAGAGTCAACAGGGGATCTCACCTCAGGTTGGTGCGGTGTGTCAGAGTAGTCTCTTCTGCTCCTGGCTTTAGCTGGGCTCCTACTCAGCGGGGTGGATGTCCGCGAGTCGTCAGGGGAGAGTTCGCCGCAGGTGTGGGTCGATTTCTCCTGTTGTTCCCAGGGATCATGAGGAAGGAGCGGAGTGGAGGACGCGCCGGCGCCATCTTTGGTATGCTGTCTAGGAGGCTGTACGAAGTAAGCCGTCAGTTTTCTGGGCTTCTTCTCCGCTCTTTTCCGTCTGGTCATGTTGTCGAGAGGTGCCCGAGTCAGATCACCACTACGGAACCAAAAATTAAGGCCGCTGTGTTCCGTGAGCCGCTTGATATGCCCGCTATGCGCCGGAGCTCTGGTGCTAAGCTGCCATCTTGGCTCCGGTCAAGCCACGCCCCCATTTCCTCTTCCTTTTTGGGACCGATGTCCCTTTAAGATAAGCCGGTGATCGGCTTTTTTTTTCTCCTCCTCTGTCAGTGTGAAAAAAAAAGAAAACGATCACCGAGCTTTTGTTTACATCATGTGATCAGCTGTCAATGGCTGACAGCTGATCACATGGTAAGGGGCCGGGACCGGCCCCTTACTCGGATCGGTGATCACCGGAGTCTCAGTGACTCCGTGATCACAGCACGCGCAGTGCGCGCGTGCGCATTGGAGGCCGTCATGTGACAGCCTCCCGGAAATTCACATCCATGATGTGGCCATAATTTGGCCATAGCGCGGATGCCAGGAGGTTAAATATTGATTGCCTTAGTTTTTAATAGGAGTTCTGTCATTTTTGAGGTTGTCAGTAAAAAAAGTGTTCCTTCAGTAAATTTGTCATGTTTGGTCAGTAAACAATGCTGTAGGAGGTTGGCAACACTAGCCCAGATGTTTTGGCACTACATTTCCCGTGTTGCCCATGCACTCTGCAGTGTAGTTGAGCATCATGGGATATGTAGTTCCAAAACATCTGGGGTCTCAAGGTTCGCCATCAATGGACTAGGCAAAATTTGTGCTGTGGTCTCCTGTAATCAGCAGTGTGTGATTACTTAGGCTGCTCTGGGCTCTGCAGGCTGCAAGTTTGACTACTTCCCCCTGTTTTTTTTGGAGATTTACAGAACATAGTGAGTGGGGGAGCTGTATAAGCAGCTTGAATATTTACTGTATGCAGCTACAGCCAATCCTTGGAAAGGTGTGCCCAGATGGTGATTGGGGAGTGCATAAATAGTATGGAGCCTGAAATAACAGGGTACTTCTAAATTTAACGAGCAGGGCCCTCTAATCCCTCCTGAATTGATTTGTATTGTAAGTGTACTGTCTGCCCTCATGTTGTAAAGCGCTGTGTAAACTGTTGGTGCTATATAAATCCTGTATAATAATAATAATAATTTTCCCTGGAGGAAAGGTTCCCAGCCAGAAGGGCTGCTAGGAGGGACTGGGATTACTAATTAGGCTCCATGAGACACACAGGATGTGTGACACAAGACAGCTTTAATGTTCTGGCTACAACAATAGGTATTTTTGTACTTAGCAAATGTATATAGGGTTGACTTGGTTCTAAAGGCAGAATGCATTTTACCTTAAAGCGGGGTTCCACCATAAAGTGGAACTTCCGCTCATCGGAACCCTCCCCCCTCCGGTGTCACAATTGGCACCTTTCTAAGACAGGTATTTGCACCCACTTCCGGGCATAGACTCCCACGGGAGTCTGTGCCTCTTCCTGTCCCTGCGCGCTGTCTGCTGGGACACACACGGGTCCCAGAGACAGCGTGGACAATTCCTATTGCGCTGCACGACTCGCGCATGCGCAGTAGGGAACCGGGAAGTGAAGTCGCAATGCTTCACTTCCTGATTCCCTCACCTAGAATGGCGGCGGCAGCAGCCGAGAGCCGAGCGATCGATTGGCCTCAGCTGCCGACATCGCTGGATCCTGGGACAGGTGAGTGTCCATTTATTAAAAGTCAGCAGCTGCAGTTTTTGTAGCTGCTGGCTTGTAATATTTTTTTTCACAGTGAAATCCCTCTTTAATACATTCTATGCATTAAGATAGAAAGCCCTTCTGTGTGCAGCAGCCCCTCTCAACCCCCCTAATACTTACCTGAGCCCCCTCTTGATCCAGCGATGTCCATGAGTGCTTTGGCCTCCCTTCTGATTGTGCCAGGGAATTCCTGTGAAATGCCTGGTGCATAGATATGCACATGTGCATGGTTATCCAGAAGAACGGCTAACAGTTGCGCGCATGCACGTGGCAACTGTTCCTCATGTCCTTCAGCACCTTCTGTCTCATCCTCAGTGGGACCAGGGTGGGATGAGGCCAACCTCATCAATTCAGTCTCCTATCAGGTACATGACATATTGGCTGAGACACAGTAGCAGTGCCCAGAGGCATAACTAGTACCTTCAGGGCAGTGCAAGAAACCATGAAGGGCCCCTCTGACCTCTGGTCAGGGCCGGCGCTACCACTAGGTGGACTAGGCAGCCGCCTAGGGCGCACTGCCACCTAGGGCGCAGCCATGGCCTGTCACCTCCTCATCCCCGCTGGATGTAACCTATGGAGCCATTGTCCCCGTGTGTCGGGTCTGCAGGAGTGTGTCTGGAGGTCCGGAGGAGGAGAGGGAATGTCTGTTGCCAGGGATGGTGCAGGGGCGTGGGGAGGGAACTATCACATGTATTACACTGACAGATTCCTCCCCCGGCTCCCCCAGCTGCAGAGCTGTTTGGCGGCTCAGGGCTCTGATTGATACCGAGGAGCTGGCCCACCTCCTTCATTGTCACTGGTCGGGACTCGTGAGGGGGTGTGGCCAGCCAAGGGATGATCCCACATGTCACTGGGGGATGGGGGACAGGGGGCGGAGCAGCCAGCCTCAGGGATGATTGCAGGTCCTTCTGGGCAGAGCATCATGGAGGTAAAAAAGGCTCTAAAAATTCTGTTTTTTTTTTGTTTTTTTTATGCAGCCACTGGACTGGGAGAAATTGGGTTGAAAACTGCTCTGCCCGATATCTCAGTCAAGACACTGCTACAGGAAAGAGCAGATATCATCTTGGTCTTTGTCAACTTTATTATTTCTATCTTTAGACTTTTAAACAAAAGTAAAAAAGTGACAAAGATCAAGATGATATCTGCTCTTTCCTTTAGCAGTGTCTTGACTGAGATATCGGGCAGAGCAGTTTTCAACCCAATTTCACCCAGTCCTCTGCCCCGCTGTCACCCAGCCCTCTGCTGTCATTCAGTGCCCTTTTGTTGCCCAGTCCTCTGCCCTGCTGTCACTCAGCCCTCTGCTGTCGCCCATTTCTCTAAAAAAAATAATTTTAAATGTTGCCAACTATGCTCACTGTGTACAGCAGTTCAATGAGGGGGAAACAAACATCACAGGGGGGTATAGATAGGGCCGGTGTTAGACTATTTTGCGCCCATTCTATACCGTATAGAGGTATATACATTATATTTTAGCGGTTCAGACGTTTTTTTTGGGGGGGGGGGGGCACAAGTAGCTGGTCTCGCCTAGGGTGCAAAATAGTCTAGCACCAGCCCTGCCTCTGGTCCTGGGGCCCTTTCCAATGATCCTGGTGTCTTTTTCTCCCATTGCGGGGCCCTTGATTATGGTCCTGCAGCAAGATCCCTTCTTGACATCTTGGGTAGGGTTGCCACCTTTTCTTCAAGCCAAACCAAAGACTTTAGCAGCACATAGCAAATTATCTTTTTTAGTATACACTATACATATATTTTGTGATTAAATAACAATTCTAATTGTATATATTTAATCACAAGAGTACCCTCTTACATCAGAGTCCACATAGTTCCGCTTTACATCTGAATACGCAGAGTTTCCATTTTACTTCTGAATCTATAGAGTTCCCCTTTACAACTGAACTTGCAGAGTCCCTTTACACTGTAAGGGGGTACTGTGCAGACACTGATATAAGGGAGAACTCTGGGGACTATGATTTAAGGAAGAAGAGTGAGAACTCTGTAGAAGAGAACACTGCAGACTCTGATATAAGGGGGTCCCTGATGACTGCAGCCCCCACTTACATCATCGTCCCCAGCATTCCTCTTTAAGCAGGGTTCCCAGAGCCCTTGTTACTTCAGAGTCTACAGAATTTTCACTTGCACTGTAAGGGCCCTTTTACACATGCGACCGATTGGACCACTGTTTAGGAGATATTTACCATATATGCTTGCGCCGATATCATCGACGCATGAGCACTTTAAAAAGGCACAATTGTGACGTTTCTATAGGGCCCGTGCCGTGACCGTCGGCTCTCACGCGAACTTCCTCTTTCAAGCAGAGTTCCACTGAAAAATGGAACTTCCGCTTTTCCGGTTCCTCTCCCCCTTCAGTGTCACATTTGGTACCTTTCAGGGGGGAGCAGGCACAGCCCCCCCGAGGATGCCCACACTGGACCACCAGGGACGCTACCAGACCACCAGGGAAAGGGTAATCCTCCCTAGACCACCAGGGATGCCAGTCAGCACAATGGATGCCAATCAGTGCCCATAATGGAGGCCAATCAGTGCCCACAATGGGCATCACTGATTGGCATGCATTATTGTTTGGCACTGATTGGCATCCATTACTACAGTATAACACCAATGCCGCCTATGAGTGCCCATCTGTGCCGCCTATGAGTGCCCACCTTTCCCGCCTATCAGTGCCCACCTGTGCCGCCTATCAGTGCCCACCTGTGCCGCCTATCAGTGCCCACCTGTGCCGCCTATCCATGCCCACCCATGCCCATCTGTGCCGCCTATCCATGCCCATCTGTGCCGCCTATCCATGCCCATCTGTGCCACCCATCTGTGCCGCCCATTCATGCCAATCCCTGCCAGCTATCAGTGCCAATTTGTGCCACCTATCAGTGTCCGTCCGTGTCGCCCATCCATGTCGCCCATCCGTGTCGCCCATCAGTGCCGCCTATCAGTGCCGCCTATCAGTGCCACATATCAGTGTCCATCAATGCCACCTCATCAGTGCCATTTCATTGGTGCCACATTGGTGCCCATCAGTGCCGCCTTATCAGTGCCCATCAGTGTAGCCCCATCAGTGCCCATCAGTGAAGGAGAAAACTTACTTATTTACAAAGTTTTGAAACTGAAACAAAAAAAAACATTTTTTTTTTTCAAAATTTTCGGTATTTTTTTATTTGTAGCGCAAAAAATAAAAACCGTAGAGGTGATCAAATACCACCAAAAGAAAGCTCTATTTGTAGGAAAAAAATGATAAAAATTTCATTTGGGTACAGTGTAGTATGACCGCGCAATTGTCATTCAAAGTGCGACAGCGCTGAAAGCTCAAAATTGGTCTGGGCAGGAAGGTGTTTAAGTGCCCTGTATTGAAGTGGTTAAACTAGGACCTGCTCGCCTATATGTGCTATCAAAATATGTCACTGGATTAGTAGGATTACTTTGATCTTGTAAGATATTTGGACTTGTGTGTTGCTATCACTGATTGTAATCATAGGATTATTTCAATTATTTGTATAATGACTAGGAAGTCCATAGTCATTAAAAAATAAGTGAAATAATCAGCCCCCCCAGCCCAGTCTGCCTCTAAGACTGGTGCTACACTAAAACTGTAGCATAAGCTGGACTTGTGAGGGAGCCAGGAGGAGGCTGTTTTTTGTGTGCGGGTGGTTCGCTTATTTGCTTCCCTCCTGCAAAGTGCCGCCCTAGGCCTGGGCCTTATTGGTCTAGGCCAAGATACAGCATTGGGTTCTATACTTAATTTCTATTCAACATGCAAACGCTTTTTAAATCCTTAGAATGCTGCCTTAGGTCTATTCCATCTCACACTTCCTCTGATGTCATGTCCAGGAAAGCTATTCAAACCTGCTTAGTGCACTTGGGAGTTGCCTGAATAAAGACCTCTCTGAATACCTGTTCTCAGGATCCCGTACCTGGGATCTCTGTTCCAGTTCTGATACCCATTTACAACCTGTCCCTGGCTGTCAACGCCCTATTTTATGTGCCAACCTCCACCCTTTTCCTGTTTCAGCCCGACCATAGCTTTCTGTACCATGCATAGTTTCTGCCTGCTGTAAGCATTTGTTGCATTAAGCGCCACTCAGAGGGTGCTCTGGTGAACAACAGGCACTTAATTGACTATCTTTAGGCTCTACATTTGCTTGGCTACACTACTTCTGTGACCCCAGGATCTGTTCTTCTGCCAAAAACGAGGCCCTCATAAACTGGGAACATGATGTTAGATATTAAAAAACATAGGAACCCTAACCCTTACTCTGACCCTAAGTCTAATACTAACTATTGTTTATAACCAAAGGGTTGATGTCAGGCCTAGGGTTAGCACTAGTGCCAGCATTAGATTAGGGTTGGCTTTGTTTAGTAACAAAGTCATTGATCACCATGTCTACATTAGTAGAAATTAAAGAACATTTGTCTAAAACGTCATGGCAAACATTGAGGCCAATTTCATTGCAAAATCAGCTTTGCCATAATAACGCTACTAATCTCTGTATGTAAGTGGATCAGGAAGGGGGTATGCCTTTACATTATCTGAAATAGGTGGATCATGGTTGGGCTGCAGCCAACTATTCAATATATTAATGGTTAGACTGTGGACTTCCAAAACATAAGGTTGGATCCTGATCTAGGTCCAGCACTCATGAGAAACCAGCTTAAAGAATCCAAGCAATTATTATAATTCAATAATTGTATGATTATCTGCAGATTGGACAAACCTGCATCCTTCAATTCATAGGAATTAAAAAAAAAAACACAGTTCCTATGGTTTTCAAACTGATTTGCTCAACACTATTAATGCTGCTCAATCAAACTTTTGACCCATGCATGAATAAAGGTGACCATTTACTGTGTAGGGTAACTCAATATTCATTTCTCAAAATAGCCATCTTCACGTAAATGACTTCATGTATGCATGATGTCTCCTTTCCTGAATGATATGAAAATCTGCAGGAAAACAGACAATGACATGGCTACCTATAATGTGACCAAGCACTGATGGGACAATTATGTGTTACATATTTAGATGTTATTACATTAACATATAGTGTAATGAAGAAGCCCAGCTTCTAAATCTTTACTATTTAATCCTTAAATCTTTTTAGGACAAACAGTGGTCAAATCTAGTTTACAACTGATAATGAGATCAGCCAACACGGGGTTAATTATGTCAAACACATCTCTCCAGCCTCCTAATAAACAAAGTGATTTAAGTAGGCTTTTTTCAACACCGGAGCTCTCAGAAAAGAGCATCTAAAATGATAAGCAGCAATTTTTTATTTTATTGTATTTAAGCAATTTTGTGAGAACATGTAGAACAAAAACAAGTATAGTGTTGGTTTTATCCCAATTTGGCTGCAAAAGTGGAATACACAATAAAGTGAACCTATGTTTTGCTCTTAGCAGGGCAGATCCATCACTTGCTTATTTTTACCTTTCTTTCACTCCCAAGCTACTTCAACTACCAGTAGCAAAGTCATATTCTTGGTACTTCTGGCTAAGGAAGTCAAGTGAATTATTGCCCTTCCTCTCATGTGAAAGTGTTGGTGTTTGGTGGGCTTCTTATGCCCGATACACACGCTCGGAAATTCCGACTGAAAAAGTCAGATCGGATTATGTTGTCATAAAATCCGATAGTGTGTGGGCTCTATCTGACTTTTTCAGTCTGAAGATCCGCTGGAAAAAGTCAGATAGAGCCCACACACTAACGGATTTTATGACAACATAATCTGATCTGACTTTTTCAGTCGGAATTTCCGAGCGTGTGTATGGGGCATAAGAAGTCCACCAAACACCAACACTTTCACATGAGAGGAAGGGCAATAATTCACTGGACTTCCTTAGCCAGAAGTACCAAGAATATGACTTTGCTACTGGTAGTTGAAGTAGCTTGGGAGTGAAAGAAAGGTAAAAATAATAGATCGGATTTTCTGACAACTTTGTGCAACCGTGTGTATGCAGCACAAGTTTTGGCCAAAATCCGTTGGAAAAAATCTGATGGATTTTGTGGTCGGAATGTCCGACCGCGTGCATGGGGCATTATGCCGCGTACACACGATCGGACATTCCGACAACAAAATCCATGGGATTTTTTTCCGGCGGATGTTGGCTCAAACTTGCCTTGCATACACACGGTCACACAACATTGTCGGAAATTCTGAACATCAAGAACGCGGTGATGTACGACAAGCCGAGAAAAGTGAAGTTCAATAGGCAGTGCGGCTCTTCTGCTTGATTCTGAGCATTTGTAGAACTTTGTGCTTCGGAATTGTGTACACACGATTGGAATTTCCGACAACGGATTTTGTTGTTGGAAAATTTGAGATCCAGATCTCACATTTTGTGTGTCGGAAATTCTGATGGAAACTGTCCGATGGAGCCTACACAGGGTCAGAATTTCAGACAAAAGGCTCCCATCGAACATTTTCTGTCAGAAAATCTGACCGTGTGTACGTGCCATTAGGCAAACAATTCAGAAACATGGGGGAGGACAAAGAGTCATGAACGGGAGCTTTCACCAGGCTTCTTCTAAGAAGAAGCAAAACACAAGTTCACTTTAAAGTGCCCATGCAGAGCTTAGAGTTGCCATCTTTTCTTCAAGTCAAACCCGAACACTTTAGCGGTGGACAGCAATTTTTTTTTATGGTATAAATTATACATATATTTTGCTATTAAATAACATTCCTAATCATATGAAGTTAATAACAAGAGTCACCCTTTACATCAGAGTCCACAGTGCTCCTCTTTTACGTCTGAACTTGCAGAATTCACTTTCACTGTAAGGGGGGACTCTGCAGGTGGAGTAGGGAGAGAGTAGGGACGACGTCTACCTTCTCAGGAAGCTCCCCTTTTGGGTTGGACTGGCCAAGCTGCCCTTCGCCCCTTGTGGCAGATGCTGATGGCATCCCTACTCTTTAATTTCAATAGTTTTTATTGAATTTTTAGAAAATAACACAAACCGCAAAGAAACAAAGTCATATAACCAATATCTGCCATACAAGGAACAGCTAGCATGAAATAGTTGCGTACAATGGCAAATCTGTACAATGAAAAAAAGAGTGTTGGAAAGGAATAACTCGCTCAGATATCAGGTAAGAGGTATCCCCCCATTCCCTCACTGGCACCCCAATGGGATCACACTGTGCCTGAGAGGGAAGGGGACCCCCACCCGTCAAATTCGGCATTATTAAGAACAAAAAAAAGGAAAGTAGACAGACACAGAAGTAAAGGGTACAAAAATAGGGGAGGCAAGCGGGGCATTATGAAGATACGAGAAATGCAGACCTCAAGAGGCACCAGGTAGCAAAGATGATAGAAAGTTCAATATAGTTAGTTCACAACATCCCCGTAGAGATCCTTTCACTTCCATCAGTTGATTATCTTGGAGAGATGGTGCTCTCGCAGATGAACAAGAGGGAGATAAAGGAATAACGGGAGAGAGGGAGGAGTCACCTTATGTAAGTATCAAGGACAAAGATAAATGATAGGTATGAGTACATGGGATGGCTTGAGGAATAGACATGTGCAGAGTAAAATATTTCGTTTCGGAATTTCGTTTTCGTCCGAAAACTTAATTTATTTAGTTACTCCCGAAATTCGTTTTTATTTATTTCGTTTTTCGTTCAAAAATTGCATTCGTCCGAAAATCCACATGAATTACGGTCGAATCTGTCTTGGAAGGCTTATGGTGTCTGTCGAATGTATAAAGAAGATTCGACAGAGCTAGTATATAGCATACTTTAGAACCCTATTAAAGTCTATGGGACTCCAACATTCAAAATCTAAAGTGCTAATTTTAAAGGCTAATTTGCAAGTTACTGTCCTAAAAAGTGTTTGGGGACCCGGGTCCTGCCCCAGGGGACATGTATCAATGCAAAAAAAAGTTTTAAAAACGGCCATTTTTTCGGGAGCAGTTATTTTAATAATGATTAAAGTGAAACAATAAAAGTGTAATATTCCTTTAAATTTCGTACGGGGGGGGGGTTGTCTATAGTGTGCCTGTGAAGGGGCGCATGTTTCCCGTGCTTAGAACTGTCCCTGCACAAAGTGTCATTTATGCAGGAAAAAAAGTCCTTTAAAATCACTCGCAGCTATTATGAATTGTCGGCTCCGTAATACAGAGAACACTCATTGAAAGTCATTGATAAAAAAATAAATAAAATAAAAAAAAAAGCGTGGGGGTCCCCCAAATTCAATTACCAGGCCCTTCAGGTCTGGTATGGATATTAAGGGGAACCCTGCCTCAAATTTAAGAAAAAATTGACGTGGGGTTCCCCCTAAAAATCCATACCAGACCCTTTATCCGAGCACGCAACCTGGCAGGCCGCAGGAAAAGAGGGGGGGACGAGAGAGCGGCCCCCCCTCCCTCCTGAACCATACCAGGCCACATGCCCTCAACAATGGGAGGATGCTTTGGGGGTCCGTGACCCCTCAAAGCACCTTGTCCCCATGTTGATGAAGACAAGGGCCTCATCCCCACAACCCTGGCCGGTGGTTGTGGAGGTCTGCGGGTGGGGGGCTTATCAGAATCTGGAAGCCCCCTTTAACAAGGGGACCCCCAGATCCCGGCCCCCCCCTGTTTGAAATGGTAAGGGGGGTACAAAAGTACCCCTACCATTTCACAAAGAAAGTGTAAAAAATGGTTAAATAAAACAAACACACTTTTGAAAAATTCCTTTATTAAAAATTAAAAAAAAAGATTCCAGCGGCGGTAATCCACTCTTGCTATCCAGCGACGGACGATCATCTCTCCAGCGATGTCTCATCTCATCCAGCGCAGCGATCCTCCATCCTTCTTCTGTCTCCTCCACGGAGACACTGCAGGCATTCCGGCGGCTGACGTTTCTTATATACGGAGGGCGGGGCCACCCGTCACCTGACCCCGTCCCCCTCTGACGCAAGGGGAAACCCGGGGTTCCCCGTGACGTATGGGTGACCCCGCCCCCTCTGATGTAACGGAAACCTGCCTGTGTTACATCAGAGGGGTGCGGGTCACCCCTACGTCACAGGGAACCCTGGGTTTCCCATTGCGTCAGAGGGGGGCGGGGTCAGGTGACGGGTGGCCCCGCCCTCCGTATATAAGAAACGTCAGCCGCCGGAATGCCTGCAGTGTCTCCGTGGAGGAGACAGAAGAAGGATGGATTCGCTGCGCTGGATGACATGAGACATCGCTGGAGAGATGACCGTCCATCGCTGGATAGCAAGAGTGGATTACCGCCGCTGGAATCTTTTTTTATTTTTAATAAAGGAATTTTTCAAAAGTGTGTTTGTTTTATTTAACCATTTTTTACACTTTCTTTGTGAAATGGTAGGGGTACTTTTGTACCCCCTTACCATTTCAAACAGGGGGGGGCGGGATCTGGGGGTCCCCTTGTTAAAGGGGGCTTCCAGATTCTGATAAGCCCCCCGCCCGCAGACCTCCACAACCACCGGCCAGGGTTGTGGGGATGAGGCCCTTGTCCTCATCAACATGGGGACAAGGTGCTTTGAGGGGTCACAGACCCCCAAAGCATCCTCCCAATGTTGAGGGCATGTGGCCTGGTACGGTTCAGGAGGGAGGGGGGGGCGCTCTCTCGTCCCCCCTCTTTTCCTGCGGCCTGCCAGGTTGCGTGCTCGGATAAAGGGTCTGGTATGGATTTTTAGGGGGAACCCCACGTCAATTTTTTTTTAAATTTGATGCGGGATTCCCCTTAATATCCATACCAGACCTGAAGGGTCTGGTTATGGATATTTAGGGGGAACCCCACGTCAAATTTTTTCTTAAATTTGAGGCAGGGTTCCCCTTAATATCCATACCAGACCTGAAGGGCCTGGTAATTGAATTTGGGGGACCCCCACGCTTTTATTTATTTATTTATTTATTTATTTATCAATGACTTTCAATGAGTGTTCTCTGTATTACGGAGCCGACAATTCATAATAGCTGCGAGTGATTTTAAAGGACTTTTTTTCCTGCATAAATGACACTTTGTGCAGGGACAATTCTAAGCACGGGAAACATGCGCCCCTTCACAGGCATACTATAGACAACCCCCCCCCTACGAAATTTAAAGGAATATTACACTTTTATTGTTTTACTTTAATCATTATTAAAATCACTGCTCCCGAAAAAACGGCCGTTTTTAAAACTTTTTTTTGCATTGATACATGTCCCCTGGGGCAGGACCCGGGTCCCCAAACACTTTTTAGGACAGTAACTTGCAGAATCTTTTCTCTCTGTCAAATCTTTTTTCTCTGTCGAATATTTTCTCTATATAATCTTGGACTAATAGAGGTAAGGTTAGGCACATTCGACCACAGGTTCTATAGACAGATTGTTGTCAGAGTCATGTCGAATCTCCTATTCTATATCGAACTGTTGTAACAATGAAAACGAAAATAAAGCATTTATTTATGTCGGATCTTTCGTTTTTCGGATTTTGTGCTTTCGTTATCGTTTGTCAAAACGAAAACGAAAATAGCTGAAATTCGGACGAAAATGCATTCGGACGAAAACGAATGCACATGTCTATTGAGGAATGAAAACACGTTATCAATCTTTAACCGTACTCCGTGGGTGCGAAAGCCAGAGTTTCCATTTGGTCCGAAATGACATAATCCTAAGATCAGTGATAGCTAATAATTTCTCCATCTCGCACTGATGATTGAAAGTAAGTACTGCATCTGTAGGAGATGGAGATTTATCAGAGTTCCACAGTCGGGTGATAGTCAGTTTAGCTGCTAGCAAAAGTTGAGTAAGCACTATTCTAGTGTTGGGTGAAAATTCATGTATTGTGAGGTGAAGCAGAGCGAGTTCAGGGGAGGGATCTACATGGGTAGCACATAATTCGGATATCAACATAAAATTTTTATTCCAGAAGGATCGCACCAATTTACAAGACCACAAGATGTGGTACAAAGTACCCACATCTCCGCAACCTCTCCAACAGAAGGCCGTGCGGTCATGACAAAATTTACTCAATCTATAGGGGGTGAGATACCAGGAATGAACAACTTTTTGAAAAAGTTCCCAATGATTAGCACATCTGGAAGAAGTATATGTAATAGAAAATGCTGACTTCCAGTAATTGTCAGGAAAGGATTTACCCACGACCTTTTCCCATTTAGAGATAGTAGTTGTTTTGGAAAAGGAGTCGTGGGAGTTATAAATACCATAGAGTAGGGAAATTCCTTTGATGGGGCTACTAGGGTCCTGGAGGAACTTATAGAGTGAGGAAGGTAACATCAGGTAAAAGGGTAAGGGGTGCTTCATTAGAAACGAGTAAATTTGTAGATAGGAGAAATAAGCTGAGGAGGGGAGAGAAAATCTGGAGACCAAATCACCAAATTTGTAAAGGGACGCGTCATGGTATAAATCTTTGATAAGAGTAATGCCTCTGGAGATCCAAGGTTTTAAATCAAGGTACAGAATGAAATCGTAAAGGACCGAAAGTGGGGTAGATAGTTTGCAGAGTGGCTGATGAGGTATGGAGGAAATAGAAAACTCCGACCATAAGGTGGTAGAAATCTGGATAGTGGGTATAGGGGAGGGAGGGACAAGAGCACCCAATTGAATAGCAATCAGGGTTGATTTAAGGTCTCTATTAGGATTACTGCCGACCTCCATGGATGTCCACGTTTTGTGTTCGGAGGGGGACCACCAATATTTAAGTTGATCTAGGACGCACGCTTTGTAGTACGCTGTTACATTAGGGGCACCCATACCCCCGATTTTCTTATGGCATCCCTACTCTTTAGACCACTGTCTCTCCGCTGCACAGTTGCAAGTGGCACAGAACGGGTGGGCCTCCCCGCCAGGCCTGTTTTGTGCTGTTAACCTGCTGTTTCAATACATTGTTCTTTGCAGATCAGGACTGCATTGATTCCTGTGTGTGATATACCTGGTGATCCTGCCTACTTTCTTGTTTCCAATTGACCAGGCAAGGCATACAAGACATCCATCACAGGGTGATCTTCTTCTCTGCATTCTCCTTGGGAGCACAACCTGCCTGTCCTCCAGTAGACATACTTGTGCTGACACCCCAAGTTTACCACTTTTCCTTTCCATTACAGGTTGGGGGGGGAGGGGAGGAGGTCCGTTAAAGTGAAACTGCCACAGAGACAGATAAGTACCCACTCACTGCTGGGCAGGGTTGTACTGTGTGACAGAGCTGCATACATCTCAGGACTGGATAGACAGGAATACAAATCTTCTACTGGAAAAGATAGCCCAAAATATCTATTGTATCTGTTTATTTAGCTGTTTGTCTGAACTTCAGTTTTAGGCTCTAGCTGCGATATTGTTTCCTTAGCAATATGTTACCAAAGTTTGTAATGTTTGGCTTCCAACATCCTTTGAACACCATAAAATTATACAACGCTATCTTTTTAGTCTAAGTTGGAATAGTCTTTAAGATCACATAATAGATTGAAATTTTACATTGTGGGCAAAAACTCAAAATAAATAAGTAAAACGTGTAGGATTTCTATCATGTGTATGAGAAGTATTAATAAAAAAGAATGCGGCTCTTTTCCAAAATAAAACTGTACATCTCTCTACAAATACTAAGACAGATACAGCAAAAATAAATTTTAAAATTGGACCCGAGTCTCAATTACAGCAGTAATCCCCAAACACTTGAAATGTAAAGTAGAGTTTATTAAACTTTAAAAATGTTATTACATCCATGACTATAGCTGTCTTTACATTCACCGGGAGAGTTGGCTATATGATATATGAGCTTTTGGTCACATTCCGTCCCGTTCCAAAGGCTACTGGATATCAACCTGGGAGGTAGAGGATGTACCCCTAGAAAATATCACCTCATTAGGACACATTGTAATACGTAAAAAGGATATTGAGGTTAAACAGATGGGTTGTAGAACCTCCGTACCTTAGCGGGTTAGATTTACAGCTGTATATAAGTAAAAGATAAACGTTCAGCCTATTAAATAAAGTAATTGACTTTTTTTTTTTCGAGATGATCTGCTATATACCAAATAGAGGAGACCTTAATGTTGCTGTAAAATAGGCTAAACGTTTTCTTTTATTGCGTTTTGGAACCATTTAATTGAAATATGGCAACAAAATATATTTATCTGTGAGACAACGGTTTACACAAAAAGAATATTATTTTCGCCCTATACTACCAGGTAGAGTAATAGAAATACAGCTCTGATACATTGTTTTATTGTTTTTGCTTTTTAATTTTGTTTTTTAACGTTGAGAATTTTGTACAGGTAAATTCTAACAGGATAAAATTGGATTGATTGACGATCGGCGGGAAAGAAATGTGAGTTTCACTAAACGTTCTACAACCATCCCCCCTTAGCCCTTGTACACACGGTTGGACATTCCGATGGACAATAGATAGACCAAAGCTATTGGCTACTAGCCTGAACGTAGTCCTGTCCTAACGAAATAATGTCATCACGGATTTTCTGACAACTTTGTCCGACTGTGTGTATGCAACAGTTTCGGACAAAATCCGATGGATTTGGTTGTCGGAATGTCCAACCGTGTGTACAAGGGCTTAAAGTGTTCCTGAACTCAGGAGCCTGCATGCACTATATCTGGTCTCCCACAGTACACAGAACATGGAAATGCAATAGTTTTAGTGAATAAAAACAGCTAAATACCTTTTCACATTAGCAGTATGTAGCAGTCTTATGACTTCTATCAGTGTCTGTTTAAAGCTTGTAGGAGGAGTTTTCATTCTCCCACTATTGTCCTATCAGGACTCCTGACCCTCTGTCTGAACAGTGCTGATTGGCCCTGTGCTGATCACATGCACTCCCAAGAAAAAAAAAAAACCTCTAGCATTACACACCAAACTGATCATGTGCAGCTTGTCCCCTGCCTCTGTAAATATCAGGATTTTTATTGGAGATAGTGGAAGAAGGAGATGATCAGAGAAGACAGGATCAAGCTGTTTTTTTTTTTTTACACATGTAGAGGATTAACCCCTTAGGTTCCACAGTGAGTATAACAAGCATGCTTAGCTTTACTGCATATACAGACTGATTTTACTGTTGTGGGTTTAGTAACACTTTAAAGCAGTGGCGGCTGGTGCTCAAATTTTTTTTTTGGCCGCAAACAAACGGAAAAAAAAAACACCAATTGCAGCCTCACTGTGCCCATCAAAAGCCGCCACTGTGCCCATCAAATGCTGCCACTGTGCCCATCAAACGCAGCCACTGTGCCCATCAAATGCAGCCACTGTGCCATCAAATGCAGCCACTGTGCCATCAAATGCTGCCACTATGCCCATCGAATGCTGCCACTGTGCCCATCGAATGCTGCCACTCTGCCCATCGAATGCAGCCACGCTTCTCATCAAACGCAGCCACTGTGCCATCAAATGATGCCACTCTGCCCATTGAATGCTGCCACTCTGTCCATTGAATGCTGCCGCTGTGCCATCAAATGTTGCCACTGTGCCCATCCAATGCTGCCACTCTGCCCATCAAACGCAGTCACTCTGCCCATCGAATGCTGCCACTATGCTCATCCAATGCTGCCACTGTGTCCATCCAATGCTGCCACTGTGACCCCCTCCCCCTGCCCTCTCGCCATCTGCACAGCACTTACCCTGTCTCGGTGGGGCAACGGGTGATGGCAGTGAGCGGCCATGGACAGGGGGTGGCAGTGGCAGCCGTGGATAGATTCATGCAATGCATGAATCTATCCATTGGTAATAGAGGGGGCGGCGCCCGCGCGCTCTTATGGACGCACCGCCACTGTTTAAAGAGGTTGTAAACCTCCCTTTGTGATATTTTAGTTGTAAGTCTAAGGCAGGCCATAGATAACTAGATTTTGCTTGATTCCACCTTCCACAGTGCTATTATGTTCTGCCGGCGGGGGGTCTGAGGAGTATTCCTGGCCAGCAGAATACAACGATTACTGCTAGTGGCTATAGCCCCTGTCAGTAATTGCATGCCAAAAATTTGAAAGGCTTGTTGGACAGTCGATCAATGGACCCCTGCTGAGCCGGCTGAAATTCGATTCATCTATGGATTGCTCAAACCTAGTCTTATGAATAAATTACTGTCATTTAAAACACATGCACCAGGAATGTTCACCCGCAGTGAATTGTTGGTATATGTCAGATCCACTACTTTATAAATTTAGCCCCAAAGACCTCGATTTCACTCCATGACCCCCTTGGCTGCATCCACAAGCGGACAGTGCCAGGCTTGTAATGCACTTCATACTCTCCTTATTTGTGTTTATGATTAAAGTGTATGCAAACCCTAAAAACAAACTTCTCTTTTTTGTTCCTTTTTGGTCTGTTAAATACATGATTGAAAACATTTTGGTATATCTGTTTGATAAGTGAAAATCAAGACCTGTTGATCCTCCCAGAAATCCTCCAAGAAGAGCTGATAAATTCCAGTGCCATCTGTTTTTGTTGATTCTTATCAGTTATCATTTTTTCTCTGTGGACTACAGAACACCCCCATGTTACTAAGAGGCATAGAGTTATGCCCTGTACACGCAGTCGGAAATTCCGACGGAAAAAGTCCGATCGGATTATGTTGTCGGAAAATCCGATCGTGTGTGGGCTCTATTCTGACTTTTTCCGTCGGAATTTCCGATAGAAAAAATCCGTTTTGACTTTTTCAGATCTTGTGTAGAGAATTCCGAAGCTCAAAGTGCCACGCATACTCAGGAAAAAAATTGGAGACTAAAGCTATTGGCTACTGGCCTCTACGTAGTCCCGTCGTACGTTTTTTACATCACCTCGTTCCGAACGATCAGATTTTCCGACAACTTTGTGCGACCGTGTGTATGGAACACAAGTTTCGTCCAAAAAAAATTTTGACGGATTTTGTGGTCGGAATGTCCGACCGTGTGTATGGGGCATAAGTGTTCTGTAGTCTTATTACAGTACAAAATTATGTGTGTTGTGCAATGTGCATGTAAGTGGGGTGCAGCATGGTGCCGGGCTCTGCAGGTTTGATTGCTTCCCCCTGTTTTCTGGAGTTTTCCAGAATGTAGTTGGTTGGGAGTCAAATAAGCAGCCTGAATGTTTATGTGGTTCCAGCCAATCCCTGGGGGAGGGTGTCCAGAATGTGACTGGGAAGGCACATAAATAGCGTGGAGACTAAGACAGCAGCATTCTTCAGTTCTCAGCCTGAAGGGATGCTACCCTTCTGGGCAGTACAGCTGAAGATTCTTCTTGTGCTCATCAAGGTTCCAGCTGTGCTAGAGCTGGGGGGGGGGGCTATTCTGCTACAATTCTAGAGTGAGGCATCCATGTATCTGGGGACACTGAGTATGAACCTGAGTGAAGGATCCTAGTGAATGTTGCTGCTGTTAACCCCTGGTACACTATATTAAGTCCTGCCTGGCCTGGAACATTGCTTTTAGTGTTCCAGTGCTGTCCATGCCCTGATCTATTGCTGAAGGGTAGACATGTGCAAATAATTTAGTTCCGAATTCGTTTTTTAACAAATTTTGACAATTTCGTTAATCCCAAATTTTCGAATTTTGGAAATTGGAATTTTGTAATATCTGAAATAACGAATGCCGTATCTAAATGAATGGAACGTAACAATCTAATAATAATAAATAACAATAATAATAATAATAAAACCTTTATTCAGATAATTCGTAACTTCAGATAAATTTGTATTCCTTACGTTCATCAACAGCCAAATTTGAAAGGAAATTCCAATATCTATAATTTAATAGTTAGTTATTATTAGTTATTATTTCAAATTTTACTGATGTTCTTTCCTTTTTTTTCAGATTTTTGGATTTTCAGATTTTAGAATTTCTGAATTTTCTAATTCCGAAAATTCGGAAATTCTAAATTCGGAAATGTGAACATTCGGAAATTTAGGAATTTGAAATTCAGAAAATTTGAAATTTGGAAATGTGAAAATTCGGAAATTGGAAAAAAAATTGGAATTTCCAAATTCCGGATTTTCGGATTTCCAAATTTTCTAAAAAAGCAAAAAAAACAAATGAAACGAAAATGAAGACATTTTTTGTCAGTGCACATGTCTACTGAAGGGACTGCTCTAGGAAGTAGCTGCAGAGAAAAGAGTGTCCTCACATTACTGTCTGGTGTTCTGGTGTATCTCCCCTGAGCCCCAGCCAAGTTAATCAGCAATAATGTTTAAAAAAGGCAACTCCTAGTTTACTGAGCCAGAAGAGTGAATGTTGCTGTTTGCCTGGCTGCCACTACACTAGTGGGAAGAGAACCTGGGACAAAAATAATCAGCGCTTTCGGAGGTGAGTAGAAAAGGAAGTGTTGTGTTGTCCTCTCCTAAGGTGACAACACTGCTCCTTCATAGCTATAGTGCGGTGGGTAAGTGTTATCACCCTAGGACAGGAGGTATACAGTAGACATGTGCAATTCGTTTCGTTCTGAATTTGTTTTTTTAACGAATTTCATCAAATGTGTTAATTCGGAATTATCTGAATTAATGAAAACCCATTTAGCGAATTTTTCGTAATTCATAAAATTCGAAAATTTGAAAATCTGAAATAGTAACTAACGAATAATAACTCAACTATTATTAACTAATAAATTATAGCTATTGGAATTTCCTTTCAAATTTGGCTGTTAGTGAACGTAACGAATACGAATTTATCTGAAGTTACGAATTATCCGAAATAATGAATGCCGTATCTAAACGAATAGAACGTAACAAATTAATAATAATAAATAATAATAATAACTTTTTATTATTATTATTTATTATTCATTTGTTCCATTCTATTTGCGTAAGTATTAATTTCCATTTCATTTAAGTACAGAACCTACAGGTGTGAAAGATTAGGTAAAGAAAGGTACCATTTACTGGTACCCTAGTCAAGAGGGGGCATTTAACCCTTGCAGTGGGGGGATGCCCGCTGCAAGGGTATTTTCTTTTACCCAGGAGTTCAGTTTAAGATCCCATGTATGCAGGATGAGAGGTCACACTTTTTAGTATTTATTTAGCTGTATGCCTGTACCAGGTCAGTAACTTAGAGTATAAAGAACTAAAGCCAGGGTCAGATGTCCCCTCACTTCCCGTCCCAAAGACACAGTTGGAATGAATAGGAAATCTCTGCAAAGTAAGTAGGAAGAGATCTAAGGGCCCGTTATCGCGGGTGAGAAACTTCCCATGCACACAGTATATATATATATATATATATATATATATATATATATATATATATATATATATATATATATATATATATATATAAGAGGGCCAGTATGGTGGCCTGTAATTATGGGAGGAGCCCGGAGGGTATATAACCAGACCTCCCACACCGCTCAGTGTGGATTCCAGTGCGCGGTACACTCCCACCCATTTCCCTTTCTCACAGCACTCTCAAAAAACAAGTTTCTCTACAGAAACATCCATTACTTTCTTCAGGTATGCGCCCTTCTCTTAGCATACCGCCCAGTAGCACAGGGCTCACTGCCCAGCTCACCTGGGTTTACCTTACCGCAGACCAGGGCACACTTCAGGTCTATTTTATGTTGTTCGTCATGTGGCGTGTTATGTTTTCCTTCCATATCTTTGAGGACGAAGGGTTTTGACCATAAAAATATATATATATATATATATATATATATATATATATATATATATGTGTATGTGTATATATATATATATATATATATATATATATATATATATATATATATATATATATATATATATATATATAAACAAATCAGTGGCCAGCAAAGGTGCTCTTCATATGCTAATCCAATTAGGAACTCTGATTAGCCCTGGACGTAGACAGGGGCCATGTTTCTGGATGCATACAAATTAGCTACAGCTGCTGCCACTAGATGACAACGTCCCACTGTGCAGGCCACAAGCATCTTTGGTTGCTAGGACACAAGCGGCTGCAGAGCATCATTGATTGCTAGGACTCCGGTGGGCCACTGTGTGGGCTGGCCTCCTAAATCTTTGTAACTGATGATGCTATTGTTTTCCAGGACTTCAGTTATTGGTTGTTATACTGCATTATAGGAAAAAAAAATATGTGGGGGCCCAAAACCAAAACCCATTTGCAGCCCTTATTATTGACGAAGATCTGGGATGAATTTTAAGGGGTTACCCCACGTAAAAAAAAAAAAAAGCGTGGGGTTTCCTCCAAAAGCAACATTAGACAATTTATTCAAGGTTATGACCATATTTAGTCAATGACATCACCTGGGATCCCCAACCCTCTCATTCCCATTCAGCTTCTGGGCCAGGAAATGTAATTTGTGGGGAAAATCAGCGGTCAGCACGTGTTGTTTTGGCAGGTCAGCAGATGTCGTTCAGGATCGACATTGCTTTTCAATAAAGGGCTTTGTCAAATGTGTCGTGAATTGATTTACTACTTATTTTTATTTATTTTTTAGGGAATGAGTATCCAGGGGTACGAAAATGCAAGGAAATGTCAAAATGTCATTTAGTGTAAATTTTCATCTGGGCCACGATGGCGCCGGTAACGGCACGCAGACTATTGCTGCGTACACACGGATCAGACTATCCAGCGGACTAAGTCTGGCAGACAAACTAAAGGCCGTAAGGCCGCCGGACTGTCCGAACGAGCGGACCTGCCCACACACAGGACTTTTCTGGCGGACTAGGTCCACTGGACTATCCTCCGTATAGTTCGCCGGACTATCCACCATACTTTTGAAATGAACGGACTTGCCCACACACGGAGGAAAGTCCGTTCATTATGAGCGCGGCTCCAGGTAGCCGGGACTATCGAAGGAAGTCAATGTCGCTGCCTTTGGCAGCAAGATTGACACGTCGCTGGCCCCGTCACCTGGTATGGACGAGTATCCTGGTATGGAAGCATCCTCTGTGACATCATAATGGGCGAGGACATCACCCGGGATTTCCCTATATAAGTCGGCGCATGCCACGTCCCTGTCATTGCGGCCAGAGACAGCGACGAGTCAACATCTCAAGAAGAACAAGAAGAAGAGAAGGCGGCGGCGATAGAAGACCGGGCCACCGCTTGTAAAAAAGCTGGAAGAAGGCGCGGAGGCCCGGCAAGAAGAACCGAAGAGGGAGAAAATACCCCCGAAGAGGGGGGCAAGACCCCTGAAGTTGGAAGAAGACCCCTGAGCGGCGGCGGCGGCGGCAAAGAAGAAAGCCGGGCTCCTCCGCTAGTAAAAGAACTAGCAGAAGATAGTGGAGGAGCAAGAAGATCCCTCAAGATGGAAGAAGACCCCCGGAGCTGTGCAATAAATTATTTTTAACCCTTGTGTGTTGTGTTTTATTTACATTTTTTTCACAGGTGAATGGGTAGGGGTACATTGTACCCCATACTCATTCATATAGGGTGGGGGTCAGTATCCTTTATTAAAGGGGGCTCCCAGATTCCGATAAGCCCTCCGCCCGCAGACCCTGACAACCAACGGCCAGGGTTGTCGGGAAGAGGCCCTTGTCCTCATCAACATGGGCACAAGGTGCTTTGGGGTGGGGGGGCGCGCGGCCTGGTATGGCTCAGAAGGGGGGGGGGCGCTCGCTCGTCCCCACCCCTTTCCTGACCGGCCGGGTTGCGTGTTTGGATAACGGTCTGATATGGACCTAGGAGGGGACCCCCACGCCGTTTCTTCGGTGTAGGGCTTCCCCTTTAAGTCCATACCAGGTGACGGGGCCAGCGACATGTCAATCTCGCCACCAAAGGCGGTGACATTGACTTCCCGGCTACCTGGAGTCGTGCGCAAAATGAACGGACTTTTCTCCGTGTGGGAAAAGTCTGTTCATTTCAAAAGTACGGCGGACTAGCACACACACGGCCATATTGTCCGCCGGACTGTCCGGCGGACACATTTTGAGTCAAAACGACTTTCTAAGTCCGCCGGACTTTACGATGAAAAAGTCCACTGGAGCCCACGCACGATTGAATTGTCTGGCGTAATGCGGTCCAGCGGACTAAGTCCGCCAGACAATTCAGTCGTGTGTACGCGGCATGATGCAGCAGCACATAGGTGCCATTGCGTCAGTTTGCTCTAGTGCGCATGTGCCGATGTCATTGGCACATGCAGTTGACAGGGGATATCTCCTAAACCGTGCAGTTTTAGGCGATATCCTGGTAAGCTATAGGTAAGCCTTAATATAGGCTTACCTGTAGCATAAAGTTTAAAAATAAGGTTTACAACCACTTTAATACTTGCTGATCAACCGCTGTCATTATACTGCGACAGGTCGGCTCTGTCCCGCAAATCGCCGTAGCTGTCGGCCCTTTAAACAGCTTTAACAGGCACCTGCTGCACGGCGGGGGAGCTGATGCACGTGGCCGGCGGCTGCGATGTCCGCCGGCCATGTGCGATCGCTCCACAGAGAGGCAGAATGGGGATCAATGTAAACAAACAGATCCTCGTTCTGTCAGAGAGAGAGATTGTCTGTTCCCAGTGATTAGGAACAGTGATCTCTCTCCTTCTGCAGTCAGTCCTATCCTCCCCACAGTTAGAATCACCTCTCAGGGAACACATTTAACCCCTTGATCGCCCCCTAGTGTTAACCCCTTCCCTGCCTGTGACATTTCTACAGTAATCAGTGCTTTTTTATAGCACTGATGTATATGTCAATGGTCCCAAAAGTGTCAAAAATTTCGCAGTCCCGCTAAAAATCGCTGATGAGTGCCATTATTAGTAAAAAAATAAAAATAAAAATTCCATAAATCTATTCCCTATTTTGTAGACGCTATAACTTTTGCACAAACCAAGCAATATATGCTTATTGCGATTTTTTTTTTTTTACCCAAAATATGTAGAAGAATACATATTGGCCTAAACTGATGAAGAAATTATTATTTTATTTTTTGGATATTTTTATTATAGAAAAAAGTAAAACATTTTTTTTTTTCAAAATTGTAGGCCTTCTTTTGTTTTATAGCGCACAAAATAAAAACCGCAGAGGTGATCAAATACCACCAAAAGAAAGCTCTATTTGAGGCACAGCATCGCCAAATCATGAAAAATGGCCTGGTCATTAACCTCTTGAGATCCGCGCTATAGCCGAATGACGGCTACAGCGCGGACCTCCTTTGCCAGGACTACGTCTATTGACGTCGTCCTGTGCACGAGCGGCCTGCGCGCCCCCTGAGTCAATGAGACTCGCCTGATCACGGATCCGAGCAAGGGGTCGATCCCGACCCCTTACCACGTGATCAGCTGTCAGCCAATGACAGCTGATCATGTGACAAAACAGAGGCAGACAAAGAAAAAGCGTATCAGTGCCCACCTGCCCCCTGCCAGTAACCCCCAGAGAATTAAAAAAGTGCCACCCAGCAGTGCCACCCAGCAGTGCCACCCATCAGTGCCCATAATGCCACCCAGCAGTGCCATACATCAGTGCCCACAGTGCCATACATCAGTGCCCACAGTGCCATACATCAGTACCCACAGTGCCACCTATCAGTGCCCACAATCTGCCTCAACAACATTGCTGCACCTCAGTGCCACATATCCGCGCCCATCAGTGTCATCTACCAGTGCCCATCAGTGCCCATCAGTGCCGCCCATCAGTGCCCATCAGTGCCACCTATCAGAGCCACCTATCAGTGCCCATCAGTCCCATCTATCAGTGGTACCTATCAGTGCCCCTTAGTGCCACCCATCCGTGCCACCCATCTGTGCCACCTATCAGTGCCACCTATCAGTGCCCATCAGTGCCGCCTTATCTGTGCCCATCAATACCGCCTTATCTGTGCCTATCGGTGCCACCTTATCTGTGCCTATTAGTGTCACCTTAACTGTGCCTATCAGTGCCCACCAGTGCCGCCTATCAGTGCCCACCAGTGCCGCCTATCAGTGCCCACAAGTGCCGCCTCATCAGCGCATTTCAATGAAGGAGAAAAATGACCTGTTTGCAAAATTTTATAACAAACTATTAAACATGATTTTTTTTTTTTTTTTTTGCATCTTTTTTTGTTTGTTTAGCAAAAAATAAAACTCCCAACTGTAATTAAATACCACCAAAAGAAAGCTCTATTTGTGGGGAAAAAATGATAAAAACTTCATTTGGGTACGGTGTTGTATGCCCGCGCAATTGTCATTCAAAGTGCATCAGCGCTGAAAGCTGAAAATTGGTCTGGGCAGGAGGGGGGTTTAAGTGCCCAGTAAGCAAGTGGTTAAGGGGGAAAATCGGTCCTTAAAGGGGTGTCCCGGCCAATAAACCAAACACTGTAGCTACTGACTTTTAATAAGGACACTTACCTGTCCAACAATCCCGCGATGTCGGTTGCCCCGAGGCCAATCCGTCCATCAAATCAGCTGCCAGTGCCTCCATCCTAACGAAGGGAAACAGGCAGTGGAGCATTGCGGCTTCACTGCCCGTTTCCTACTGCGCATGCGTGAGTAGCGCAGCGCTTTGTGAATGGCCCCATTGTTTTCTGGGACACAGACGTCCCAGAAGGCAACGGGGCTGCTCACCAAAGAGGAGGAAGCGCCACGGAATAGGAAGAGGCAGATTAGGAAGACTGCCTAGCAACAGCGTTTCAGTTAAGTGAAAAAAAGAATTACATTTTTTTTTTTTTTTTTATTAATGCATTTTATTTTATTTTTTTTGGGTGGCCCTCCACTTTAAGTGACTAAAGTTCCTAATTTGCAGTTTTTTTTGGCCGTGTTTGCTTGATTATCACCTTGCCAGTAGAGTCCTCATAAAAAGTAATTATCCAATCCACTGCACTCCACCTATAACTGAAAAATCACTTTTAGATATACTGTCATTTTAAGACACTTTAGAAGATGAATTGTGCTGATCCATGCCATATAGTAAATATTAGGAGATCACAATGACTGTAGAACAAGCGATGCATGATACAGCCTACACCGCCAGTCATAAAACACTTCCTGAGATCAGGCAAAACTCCGGAATAGCGAAGCCTAGCATAATGTTTATTGTGTTTTCTGGATGTAGTCACATCACTTCTCATACCCCTGTGTGCGAATCCACCAATCTGTTCACACACAACCACCCAGGTTTAAGATATATATAAATGTAGAATAGATTGCTTGCTTGCTCTTTCAGTTTTAAACAGATTCTGACACATTTTATGAAAAGAAACAGATATCATTGAACGCTTGCCAAATACTCCGCTCCGAGATCTCATACGGAGAAGACGTTCCTTTTTTAATGTTCGCAACAAAGCGCAGAATGAGAAAATCAAAGTTAAATACATTATTTGTGTTACTATTATTGTATTTATTTTTGTTGCACCATCATGCCTGAGATTGCACTAAGTATGTGTTAAAAAAAAATGTAAAGGAATGAAAAAAAGAACATAAAAGAGATATGGGACTTTCAAGGTGCAAAACAAACAAGCGACAAACTGTAATAAGAAAATATATACAAATATATATATATATATATATATACATATTTTTATTAAACAAACTACAGCAATAAAAACAATACATTCCGTATACTCATGGGCATGGATGAGTGCAAGGCATCCTATAAATGAGAATGGTTTACTGTAATCACGTTCAAGTTTTCTACATGTTTTGCCGTATGGCTTCTTCAGGAAAGAACGTGAAGGTTCTTTAAATATCGAGACCTATACTTCAACTGTAATGCTGCATACACACGACCAGACTTTTCGATGGACTAGGTCCGACGGTCTTCCCAACGGACTTTTGGCGGAGTTCTGACGGACGGTCTGAACGAACCACACAATCACACCAAAATTCGACGGATTCTAACGTGATGACGTATGACCGGACTAGAATAAGGAAGTTCATGGCCAGTGAATGAATGACTTGTATAGCGCTGCAAATGCGAACTGAATTGCCTCAAGGCGCTTGATCCGACCTGTGTTGATCCTTCTTAAAAGAGGTGGGTCTTGAGTTTTTTCCTGAAGGCCTGGTGGTTTCCTTCCAAGCGGATGTTCATGCGTAGCCGTGGTCCTTGGACTGCGAATCTTCGTTCTCCCCTGGATTTGTACCGGGACTTGGGGATGAGGAGGAGGTTTAGCCAATAGCTGCCCTAGAGTCGGTTTCCGTCTGTCGGACTAGCATACAGACAAATGGATTTTTCGACCGGACTCGGGTCCGTCGGAAAGATTTGAAACATGTTTTATTTATAGGTCCGTTGGACTTTTGGGGAAAAAAAAGTCCACTGGGGCCCACACACGATCGTAATATCCGAGGGATTCATTCCGTCGGACCTAGTCCGTTGAAAAGTCCGGTCGTGTGTATGTGACATTAGGCTACTTTCACACTGGGGCGGGCGGGCGCCGATGGTAAAGCGGCGCTATATTTCGCGACGCTTTACTGACGTTTTAGCAGCGCTATTTGGCCGCTAGAGGGGAGTTTTTCCGGCAGGTTTGCGACACTGCCCCATTGTTTTCAATGGGAAGGGGGCACTTTAGGAGCGGTGAATACACCTCGGGCTTTCACACTGGAGAAACAGGAGAGGGCGATTTACAGGCGCTATTTTTAGCGCTGTAGCACCTGTAAATCGTATCAGTGTGAAAGCAGCCTAAAGGAATACCACTGAAAAATAAAATAACGTTGGTGACAAAATAGAAACATTTCTGCTCCTGTATCTCATTAAATTAATCTCTGAAATATTTTAATTTGAAGTCTTGTTTAAAAAAATAAAATAAATAACAAACATGTTATACTTACCTCCTCTGTTGCACTGGTTTTGCACAGAGCAACCCGGATCCTCCTCTTCTCGGGTCCCTCTTTGCTGCTCCTAGCCCCTTCCTCCTATTGAGTTCTCCCTAAGCCAGCAGATTTCTATAGGGGCACCCAAGCCGAGTCCGAACACCATGTATCCATTCAGACATGGAGCCCTGACCTGGCCCCCCCTCTTCTCCCCTGATTGGCTGACTGACTTTGATTGACAGTCACGGGAGCCAATGGTGCCGCTGCTGTGTCTCAGCTAATTGGAAGGAGTGTCCCAGAGGGCTTAGACATTAGTGGACATTGTTGGAGAGAGATGGGGCTCAGGTAAGTACTTGGGGGGTGCTGTGGAGGCTGCTATACACAGAAAGTTTTTTATCTGTAGGCATAGAATCTTCTGCCTTTACAATTCCTTTAACCGGTTCCCGACCAGCGCACGACGATGTACGTCGACAGAATGGCACGGGCAGGCATATTGGCGTACAGGTACGTCCAATCTTCAATGCCGCCCTGCCATCGGGAGCGCGCCCCCGCGCTGGTCGGGACCCCCGTGAGTCCGTGAGTCCGGTCGCGGGACCCGCGGACTCGATCGCCGCGGGCATACCCGCGATCGTCTCACGGGACGGCTGAATGGAGGAAATGCAGCATTTCTCCATTCTGCCTAGCAATTAGTGACGCTGATCTCTGCTCCATGTGATTGGAGCAGAGATCAGTGTTCACTAAATTAAAGCCCAGCCCCCCCACAGTTAGTAACACACCCCTAGGAACACTTAACCCCTACACTGCCACCCCCTGGTTAACCCCTTCACTGCCAGTGTCATTTACACAGGAATCACTGCATTTATATAGCAGTGATTACTGTATAAATGACAATGGTCCCAAAAATTTGTCAAAAATGTCCGATGGGTCCCCCACAATGTCGCAGTCACAATAAAAATCGCTGATCGCCGCCATTACTAGTAAAAAAAAAAAAATATTAATAAATATGCTATAAAACTATCCCTATTTTGTAAACGCTATAACTTTTGCGCAAACCAATCAATAATCGCTTATTGCGATTTTTTTTTTACCAAAAATATGTAGAAGAATATGTATCGGCCTAAACTAAGGGAAAAAATGTTTTTTTATATATTTTTTGGGGGATATTTATTATAACAAAAAGTAAAAAATAATGCGTTTTTTTCAAAATTGTCGCTCTATTTTTGTTTATAGCACAAAAAATAAAAACCGCAGGGGTGATCAAATACCACCAAAAGAAAGCTCTATTTGTGGGGAAAAAAAGGACATCAATTTTGTTTGGGAGCCACGTCGCACGACCGCGCAATTGTCAGTTAAAGCGACACAGTGCCGAATCGCAAAAAGTGGTCTGGTCTTTGACCAGCAAAATGGTCCGGTCTGAAAGTGGTTAAAGGCAATAAAAAAAACAAAAACATGTCATACTTACCTGCTCTGTGCAGTGAGCAATTTTTCATGTAGCAGCCTGGATTCCCCTCTTCTCTGGTCCCCCGCTCGTGCTTCTGTCCCTTTTCACCTGCCGAGTGATTGACAGCCAATGGCTCCCACTGCTGGATTGCGATGGGGCTTAGGTAAGTATTGGGGAGGCTAAGGGGCTGCTTCACAGAGGAGGTGTTTGACCTTCATGCAGAAAATGCATGAAGGTAAAAAAAACCTTGAGCCTTTGGAACCACTTTATTATAATTATTAACCCTTACATATACCCAGTGAAGTGACTGAATTCGGGCGATACAGAGATGAAACAAATCCTCCTACATAACTTGTACCCGTTCATTTGCAGTATATCTTCTCTACATCTGTTCCAAGTCCAGAATTTATAAAGCTTGTTTGAGCTTTCAGAAAACATAGGACAGAGAGCTGAAATAACACCCTGGAGAGCTCAGTGAGCAGAGCTCTGAGAACTGATTGGAGGCAGAGGACACCCCACCCCCCCTTCACACAGCACACAGGAACAGAGCTGAGGCTTTCAATCAAAGTCTGGCGCTCCCTCCCCTGTCACCCTTTCTTTCTTGTCGGAGTCAGGAAAACACACTATATGCTTTGTTTATATTTCACCAATTTGTGGTTGTAAAGGCTCTACGCTTGAATGTAAAAAAACTTTCATTGTGCAGTTCCTTGCTCAGGCTACCCCTGATACTTACCTAAGCGCGATCCAGCGATGTGCACGAGAGCCCAGGCTCTCCCGGGTCTCTTCTTCCTGATTGGCTGAGCAGCAGCAGGAGCCATTGGCGACCACCACAGCATGAGGCGGTGCTCAGGAGCGATCACCCATGAGTTCAAGGGGGAGGGGCCAGGAGCACCAGCAGGGGACCCGAGAAGAGGAGGTTTGGGGCTGATCTGTGCAAAACCATTAAACACAGAGCAGGTAAGTATGACATGTTTGTTTTTTGTTTTTTTGTTAATTCCTTTACTTTAACTAACATAAATATGTTTATACTTAGCCAGGAACAATGACTCCAATGCATAGATCCCAACTGTCCCTGATTTTGAGGGACTGTCCCTGATTTGGAGCAATGTCCCTCTGTCCCTCTTTCCTCCTCATTTATCCCTCATTTTGGTCTGATCTATAAAGTTGTATACAAAATGCACTTTTTATCTTTCAAAAAGTGTTTCCCAGTGATAAACCTTTCATCCAAATTCTAAATGGCTGCATTTGTACATTTTAAAAGCCAATATAAAGGAAAAGTAGTGGCAAAAAAAAGCCCTTGTGGATTTAATTAACCCTTTTTTTGGTTAATTCTCCTTTAAGGGGGTGTGGCAGGGGGTGTGTCCTATGCCTACATACGTTTGTTAGTAGGTGTCCCTCATTCCCATCTCAAAATGTTGGGAGGTATGCCAATGGGTATCAGTGCCACACTGAGGTACCTACTCACCTCTCTGACGCTGTGATCTAAATACTACCTTTTTGCGGTGAAAAATAATGGCGTTGGACTCTACTGTTCCATGTTAGTTAGGAAGCCGCTAGCTCCTCTGCGTCCATAAGCCAGAAGGAACAATTTTACTTCTACTTGAAATTGTTCATTTAAAAAAAAAAAAAAAAGTAGGGCAAATTGTTATTTGCAAGGGCATACCATTACATGTCGAATGTACATTGGAAAGAAGGAGAAAAAAAAAATATGATGATTAATCCTGTTGTTCTTGGCCCCTGGAATACAAGGCCTATAAATGCTGTCATCACAGGGAGCTTAAGATAAAGGATAAAGAGTCGGAATGTAACTGCGAGCAACGTTCTCTGAGAACATTGCTGGGAAGAACCTGAAAGGAGAGCGAGCTGCCTGGGAGCATGAGGCACTGTGGGAAAAGGAACAGGACATAATGCCTGGTCACTGACCTCCTCAATGTACCTTCATCAAATAACACACTAAGAGATTCAGCTGTTAAGGACCAGGAACTCTCAGATTTAAAGATGATTTACCCATCCAGATTAAACAATCGTTGAGTAAACAAAAAGCAACTTGCAACCATCCAAGTGAAATGATTCGCAGAATACAGGAAGACGCGGACTGTAGATGGAAGATAAAGCCAAATTGACCATTTACTTTGCCCAGCTACAGATGTACTGAGAATGGCTCACATCCTATGGGGCCTGCTTTGGTTTTTATCCAGATCTCAGCAATGAATTGCTGTAAACACTTACCGGTTTTTCTAAGATGGGAAAAAAAGGAACACTTTTCTGCACAAAATAGGCAAAGGATAAACCACACCCCGGGTACAATGACCAGGAAGCGTAAATATCCAATTATGCTGATTTAAAGGTTACGTTTAGTTAACACTTCCTGACTGCGCTATAGCTGAATGACTGCTACATCGTGGTCAGCCACTTCTGGGAGCGTGTCATATGATATCCTCTTGTGTTCGCGTCTGCCTGCGACGTGCGGGTGGCGCGCTCTGTGATCGCTGTGTCCTTAGGACACAGGTAAATACAGATTGGGGTAAAAGGCCAATCACAGCAGCTCTTTACCACATGATCAGCTGTGTCCAATCATAGCTGATGAAGTTGTAAACGCCGGTCATCAGCATTCTTTTCCTCGCACTGACAGCGTGAGAATAGCTCCCAACTGTCCCTGATTTCGAGGGACTGTCCCTGATTTGGAGCAATGTCCCTCTTTCCCTCATTCCTCCTCATTTGTACCTCATTTTGGTCTGATCCATATAGTTGTTTATAAATTGCACTTTTTATCTTTCAAAAAGTGTTTCCCAGTGCTAAATCTTTCATCCAAATGCTAAATTGCTGTATTTTTCAGTTTTAACCGATTGACATCCGCGCTATGGCTGAAAGACAGGCGCAACACGGATCTGTTTTCCCGGGAGGCCGTCATATGATGGCCTCCCCTGTGCACAATCCCTGCACGATCCCTGCACGCGCCCTACTTACCGACCCCTTACCATGTGATCAGTTGTCAGCCAATGACAGCTGATCACATGCTCAAAACAAAAGCTTGGTGATCATTTTTTTTTCTCCTCAGGCTGACAGCGGAGGAGAAAAAAAAAGGGCCCTCGGTCCCAAAAAGGAAGAGGCAATTATGCCTCATTTATGCTATCTGACAGTGCTCACAAGTGCCACCTATCAATGCCCACAAGTGCCACCGATCAATGTCCACCAGTTATGGCAATCAGTGCTGCCTATCAGTAGCCCTGTGGTGTAGTGGTTAGCACTCTCGCCTAGCAGTAAAAAGGGTCTCTGGTTCGTATCCCAACCATGACACTACCTGCCTGGAGTTTGCATGTTTTCACTGTGCCTACGTGGGTTTCCTCTGGGTACTCCAGTTTCCTCCCACAATCCAAAGACATGCAGGTAGGTTAATTGGCTACTGTCCAAAACAAAATTGGCCCTAGTATATGAATGGGGACCTTGGATTGTGGGCTCCTTGAGGATAGGGACCAATGTGAGTGTGCAATGTACAGGGATAGGGACAATTGTAGACACTCACTTAGGTTGAACTGGATGGACTGGTGTCTTTATTCAACCTTACTAACTATGCAACTATGCAGTGTAACCGATCAGTGCCCATCACTGCCACCCATCAGTGCTGCCTCATCAGCGTGACTGCATGACTGCACAATTGTCATTCGAAGTGCGACAGCGCTGATTGCTGAAAATTGGCCTGGACAGGAAGGGGGTAAAAGAAGTCAGTAGGCAAGTGGTTTAAAGAGAAATAGGGCCAAACTTATTGTGGCTCTACTTTTCCTGTGGGTCACAGAAGTGCATTTAGTGCTGCACTCCTATCACTAAAGTCCACTGTTGGCTGACATCACTCTGCTGGTCCATACTCTGGAGGGATCCCGACTTTAATGCCAGGATTCACCCAGATGCCTGAACGGCAGCCTTTTGGTGTACCGCTGACAGCCTGAGCCTGCTGATCCCTCTCTTCCACAACTGGGCACTCTAGTGAGCACTGAAGGGGCAGAGCAGAGAGCAGTGACTGACAGTTACCACTCTCTGATCAGCAGTCTTTGATCGCTCAGTTCTTGGTCATTCACTGTTTGCTCCCAGTAGACTGACCGAGCTGTCACCTGCAGCTCCTGATGAAGGCCTCTGATTAGGAGCCACCGAGATGGGCTCCTGATCATCTGACCACTGTGACAGCCAATCACAGAGGTCATATGATAGAGAAGACATGTTGCCTCCCAGGCATTAAATCTCACTTAAAAAGCCACCAGGAGGCAGTGTGAAGGGGTTAAGCCCATACATGCTTTTTATACCTGTATGTTTCCATTATCCAGGCTCTTCAGAATAACAAATGCAATAATTTAGAAGTTGGATGAAAGGTTTAGACCCCTTTCACACTGGGGCGCTTTGCAGACGATACAGCGCTAAAAATTGTGTCTGCAAAGCATCCTGAAAGAGCCGCTCCTGTGTCTCCAATGTGAAAAAAAAAAGTCCTGCTAGCAGTATCTTTGGAGCGGTGTCCTCCTCCGCTCCTGCCCATTGAAATCAATGGGGAACGCGGCTGTACTGCCAGCAAAGCGTTGTTGCAGCAGCTCTTTGCAGATGGTTTTAACCCTTTCCCTTTCTCGGCCGCTAGCGGAGGAAAAAATCGCCCCGCTAGTGGCCGAATAGCGCCACAAAATTGGCGGTAAAAGCGCCGCTAAAAATAACGGTGCTTTACCGCCGATGCACCAACCACCCCAGTGTGAAAGGGACCTTATGCCCCATACACACAAAAGGATTTTCCGACAACAAAACCGTGTATTTTTTTCTGAAGGATGTTGGCTCAAACTTGTCTTGCATACACACAGTCAAACAAATGTTTTCAGAAATTTCGAACGTCAAGAACGCGGTGAAGTACATAACGTACGACGAGCCGAGAAAAATGAAGTTCGATAGCCAGTGCGGCTCTTCTGCTTGATTCCGAGCATGCATGGACTTTTGTGCATCGGAATTGTGTACACATGATCAGAATTTCCAGCAACAAGATTTGTTGTCAGAAAACTTGAGAACCTGCTCTCAAACATTTGTTGGTGGAAATTTCCGACAACAAATGTTCTATGGAGCATACACATGTTTGGAATTTCTGACAACAAGCTCACATCCAACATTTGTAGTCGGAAAATCCTATCGTGTGTACAGGGCATTAGTGTAATAAACCACCATTAAAAAACCTTGTCTCCATGTTGATGTATTCACCAGACCTGTGCTCCATCGTAGCTCCTTTGTCTTTCACATCACCTGTGACAGTCAATCAACCATTTTCAAGTCTAAGCTCTTTTACATGAACAGGGTTGTGATGTCACCACTGCTCCCCGGGGTGGCTGACACAACTGATCTCAGGGATGGCTCTGGAAGAGCAATGAACTGCAAGGGAGCACAGGTAAGGTGAGTAAATGGGTGTCAAGGGGTACCCCATGTGACAGGGACTCAATATATATATATATATATATATATATATATATATATATATATATATATATTTTTTTTTTTTTTTTTTTTTTAAATAGAGGTCTATGGTCATCAAGCCAAAAGGAGGGGCAACTGTGGAGAAAAAAAGAACAGCGGTATTTGGTTCCAGAAGAAGGTCAGTCCCTCACAATGAGAGACAGTTGGGAGCTATGGTGGGGCATGTTCTTTGATCAGCTTAAAGTCAAATGAAAGCCTCACATTTACATTGAGGACTTAACAAAGTGCAGAAAGACTTACAATCTGATGTGCTTAGTAGAACAGCCTTCACCTTGGTCGGACTCTGAACCTCCTGTTGGGAAATGCGCAATGACAGCACGGGAAAATCCTCCCTGGACCTACATGTCCCATGATTTCAAACACCACACGGTAGAGAGAGACAGTAGGGAAGATGGCTTACCAAAATGTACTATGTGCTGCTTTCAAATGTGACTGCTGTGGCTCATCCACCATATGTGATTGGCAAAATGCTGTCAAGTGACCCCAGAAGTATGTCTACCTGATGTGACTGTAATGCAATCCGAAAGTAACAAGTGCAGCAATCCTAACTTTCTATGTGGACATTCCTTCCACAGGGAATGTCGTGAGGAGACCCCTGACATGGAGATGGCCACAAGATTGGGGGTGGGATAAAACCTCAAGCAGGTGGGTTGCCATTCCAGTAAGAGAAGGAGCATGGCAGGGACTTGCACTCTTGGCATCTTTACTACCCATTCTCAAGCCCCTACTACATGTGATGTGACTGTAATGCAATCTGAAAGTAACATCAGTGCATATTGGCACAGACAGCACAGGCAGTGCATGTTGGCACAGACAGCACAGGCAGTGCATGTTGGCACAGGCAGCACAAGCAGTGCATTTTGGCACAAGCAGCATCTCTCTCCTGGGAGCAGGCATGTAAGGTTGGTTCCATAGGACCAGGCAAGGCAACGTGTAGGCAGGTGCAGTTAGCTAGTCTTCCACTAGGTGACTCTGTGCCAGATTAGTGTCTTACAGAAGATAGTGTCACCAAGTGCTAGGCCCATTTTAGTGAGAACCCTCCTGTAGTGATGTAATGGGTGAGTCAGTACCCACATATAAGCCAGGTTGGGAGAAACCCTGGTACAGTTGGCATGGGATCCAGAGATCACACCATCAAGCAGATGTAGAAAGCAAGAGGAGGCCCTGAACAAGACAGGAGAACAGGGAGAGGTAGACTTGCACCCAGAACAGCCAGCTGTAGTCTACCAGACCCTTATGGTATTGGAAGCATGGGCAAAATGTAAAGTGCCTTTTATGCCAAGTGCTCCCTGGAGAGAGGCTATTCCCCTGGAGGACCTGGTGAAGTGTATCTAAGTCAGAGGTTACTGCAGTGATCCTGCCTCAGAAAGACTACTTGCAAGGAGCAGTGAGCTGAACACAGACAGCCTAAGGCAAACCAGGACCCTCTGAGTGAGTAATGATGACCCCAGGAAGAGAGAGAAAGTAGGGAAGATGGCTTACCAAAGTGTACTATGTGCTGCTTTCAAATGTTGACTGCTGTGGCTCATCCACTATGTGTGATTGGCAAAATGCTGTCAAGTGACCCCAGAAGTATGTCTACGTGATGTGACTGTAATGCAATCTGAAAGTAACAAGTGCAGCAATCCTAACTTTCTATGTGGACATTCCTTCCACAGGGAATGTCGTGAGGAGGCCCCCGGCATAGAGATGGCCACAAGATGGGGGGTGGGATAAAACCTCAAGCAGGTGGTTTGCCATTCCAGTAAGAGAAGGAGCATGGCAGGGACTTGCACTCTTGGCATCTTTACAACCCATTCTCAAGCCCCTACTTACAAGCAGAGCCACTCCAGAAGAGGAATTCTGCAACAGAGTAAGTGCCTAGGTAAGCTGCTATAATTGCTCTTAAAATGTTAAGCTTTATTAAAGCTCAGCTCCAAACAAAAGGTTTTTGTTGTTCTTTTAAACCGGGGGTCTCCAAACTTTCTAAATAAAGGGCCAGTTTATTTTACTTCAGAATTTGGAGGGGCTGGACTGTGGCCAGTAGTAGTAGAACATTTCCCGGGGTTCGGTAACAATGATTATGGTTAACATCATTGGTGTCAGTGAGAGGAATAGAGCCCCATCATTGGTGTCAGTAGGAGTAATATTTGTCCCATCATTGTGTCAGTAGGAGGAATAGTGTACCATCGTTGGAGTCAGTGGGAGGAATAGTGTCCCATTGTTGGTGTCAGTGAGAGGAATAGTGCCCCATCAATGGTATCAGTGGGAGGAATGGTGTCCCATTGTTGGTGTCAGTGGGAGGAATAGTGCCCCATCATTGGTGTCAGTGGGAGGAATAGTGCCCCATCATTGGTGGCAGTGGAAGGAATAGTGCCCTATGATTGGTATCAGTGGAGGAATGTTGTCCCATCGTTGGTATCAGTGGGAGGAATAGTGCCCCATCATTGGTATTAGTGGGAGGAATGGTGTCCCATTGTTGGTGTCAGTGGGAGGAATAGTACTCCATCATTGGTTTCAATGGGAGGAATAGTGCCCCATCATTGGTATCAGTGGAGAAATGGTGTCCCATCATTGGTATCAGTGGGAAGAATAGTGCCCCATCATTGGTGTCAGTGGGAGGAATAGTGCCCCATAATTGGTATCAGTGGGAGGAAAGGAGTCCCATCGTGGGTATCAGTGGGAGGAATGGCATTCCATTGTTGGTATTAGTGGGAGGAATAGTGCCCCATCATTGGTGTCAGTGGGTGGAATAGTGTACCATTTTTGGTGTCAGTGGGAGAAATAATGACCATCATTGGAATCAGTGGGAGGAATGGTATTCCATTGTTGGTATCAGTGGGAGGAATATTGCCCCATCTTTGGTGTCAGTGGGAGGAATAGTGCCCCATCTTTGGTGTCAGTGGGAGGAATAGTGCCCCATTATTGGTGACAGTGGGAGGAATAGTGCCCCATCTTTGGTGTCAGTGGGAGGAATAGTGCCCCACTGTTGATGTTCATGGCAGGAATTGTGCCCCGTTTGTAATGTCAGTGAAAGGACCCTCAAGGGCCAGATAAAGGCAAGCAAACGGCCACATCTGGCACTCGGGCTGCAGTATGGAGACCACTGTTTTAAACAGCAAAGAACAGTGGCGGATGGATACGGTAGATCCTCTCTCAAATTTCTATTTGTGGTCTGATTTCTAGACTTTGTTAAATCACAAAGTACTGTAAATCTAGGCTCAAAGGAACACACAGAAGAGACTTTATTGGCAGGATTCTTATTTTTTACATTTTAAAATTATTTATGGGTTTACCTTCAGCTAAAAATGTTATTACATCTGCACTGAAAAAAACGAAAAAATTATAAAAAATTACACAATTTATAAATATTTCAAAACCCAGTAAATTTTGCAACTTCAGCACACCTTCCTCACGTGAATGGAGATTTACTTTTCACAGGTAGCTGAACCCATCACATTAGATGGCACAGTCATTGGTCCACATGCACACAGGAGACATTTAATGATTCTCCCAGATCAGAAAATGATTTCACTGCGGTATATCTGAGCAAACATTACAGTAGCGCTCTCTAACGATACTACCTGAGATAGAACAGCTGCCCTTTATATGGAAGGAAACCGTCAATGGCCCGCTGCCCACGTCATTGAAACCCATCTGAGACCCAGAGGAGGAGAAAAAAAAAATACAAAATTGGAAGATTTTCTCATGGCTCTACCTAAACACAGAACTTGGCAGCGTACGTCTACTCATAATCCTCAGCTAGGGAGATGGAGGGCGGATATTTTTTCCTACAAGCCCTTGTATAAACCTCACCAGTCTCCTGGTATTTATTTTGTGTAATGCTGAAAATCATAAACAGATTGGACAGTCAACGTTGACTTTTTTAACAGGAGGACCTCTCCCTGAATGAGGTGTAAGGGTTTCCTTATAAAAACAAACTTTATAGGTAACATTCTGGCAAATTACTTATCTCTTTTTTTAGTATTTTTTTTCCTTGCTTTTAACCTTTGTTTTTTGTTTTTTTTCCTTCCTTTAGCATTACAAAATGTTTTTTTGAATTTTGTTTGGTTTAAAGAAAAAACTCCAGCCAAGAATTGTGGGTGTAGTAACACAAGGAGGCATATTTAGCCAAGAACTCAAAGTATAGAGTAGCATTAAAGCAGAACGCTAGGCAAAAATAATTATTTTAGGATCTCAAATGTATGTCCCAACTTTGTTTTAGCTACAAATGTCTTCTTGTGTCCTGTTTAGCTCCTTTTCCCCCCCTAAAACTATCAAGTGGTAATGGTAAATGAAATATCACCAGCAAATGGAAATAGAATTCACGTTGCTAACCGATCCATGACTGCTGCTCCTCTGCCAATCTCTTCACTGGTTTTCGCTACTTCACCGTATAAGATTAAAGATACTAACCACAACATACAAGGTCATCCACAACATCGCCCCCAGCTACATCACCAAACTCAACTGCAGATATTGCCCACATCGTCCTCTTCGCTCCTCCCAAGACCCTTTGCTCTCTAGCTCCCTTGTTATCTCCTCACATGCTCACCTCCAGGATTTCTCCCATCCTCTGGAACTCCCTGCCCCAGTATGTCTGGTCGGCCCCCTACCCTGTCCGCCTTTAGGAAAAATAGCTTATTCAGGAAAGCCTACCCCACCCCCACCTTAGCCCTTGTACACATGGTCGGACATTCCGACAACAAAATCCGTCGGATTTTGTCCAACGGATTTTGTCCGAAACTTGTGTTGCATACACACGGTCGGACAAAGTTGTCGGAAAATCCAATCGTTCAGAACGTGATGACGTTATTTCGTTACGATGGGACTACGTTCAGCCTAGTAGCCAATAGCTTTGGTCTAGGAATTTGATCTGAGCATGCGTGGCACTTTGCCCAATCAGAATTCTCTACACACAATCGGACAAAATCCGATCGTATCATGTTATCTGAAAGTTTTATAGCCCAGCTCTAAAACTTTGTCCGTCGGATATTCCGACGGAAACAGTCCGATGGAGCCCACACACAGTCAGATTATCCGACAACACGGTCCAATCGGACATTTTCCGTCAGAATGTCCTACCATGTGTACTAGCGCTAAGAACTGTAGCCCAACCACCCCCATCAGTTCATCTACTGCAGCTATTACCTTTTGTACCACCTCCCCCTCCTTTTAGATTGTAAGCTCTAAAAACAGAGCCCTCCCATCCTTTCTGTATTTAACTGTATTGTAATTGTACTGTCCCCCCTCTACATTGTGCAAACTGTTAGCGCTATATAAATTCTGTATAATAAGGCTGACAAAGGTTTGCTTCTTCAGTCTTATCTCCTTTCCCAGCCTTCTCATTGCACATTAAAGCAGCATTATCCTGCTAAAGTCATATTAGAAAGAACAGCAGAGGGCACCAACTTAGTGCAATATTTTCATAAAACTTGTTAAGACCATAAGTAGCAACTCACTTTTACTGGCATATCTTATTCACCATTGGGGTATCCTTTATAGTGAAGCTCATGGTGTGTTGTTTATATGATAGAATGCTGATGCAGCCACAGGCCGGATGGATGGGATACTGGAAGCACAACTCTTGGCACAACAACCACCGTGGAATGCATCCAATGCACAGGATCAGACGTGACGTCACACCTAGGAGGACCTTAGTAATAGGGGGCTTGGCTACGCATTTCAGAGTGCTTCTACTCTATTCTCAAGCCTTGGACATGCCTTAGGAAAGAACTCATTTATATTACTAGATGGGGGTGGAGCTATATAACCAGTTATATAGTTCCACCTCTGTCTAGTAATATAAATAAGTTATTTTGTAAGACTTTCCCCGATGATTAACTCAGAGATATGGCAGTAATGTCTTTTACCAATTGAGTTGCTACTTATGTGTCTTAATAAATGTAACCACTTTAAGACCAGGCATTTTTCTGACATTTGTTGTTTACAAGTAAAAATCTGTATTTTTTGCTAAAAAATTACTTAGAACCCCAAACATTATATATTTTTTTTTTTAGCAGAGACCATAGAGAATAACATAGCGGTCTTTGCTATATGTTATGTCACATTTTTTGTGCAGTGGTCTTTCAAACACATTTTTTTTTGAAAATATATACTTTAATGAATAAAATAAAATAAAAAAACAATAAAGTTAGTCCAATTTTTTGCCATAATGTGAAAGATGATGTTATGCCAAGTGAATAGATACCTAACATGTCATGCTTTAACATTGCACACACTCGTGGAATGGCGACAAACCACGGTACTTAAAAATCTCCATAGATGATGTTTTAATTTTTTTTACAGGCTACCTATTTAGAGTTACACAGGAGGTCTTGCACTACAATTATTGCTTTCGCTCAAACGATCTCTCATGTGTGGTTTGAACACTGTTTACATATGTGGGTACAACTTACGTATACATTTGCTCGAAGGAATGGGGCCCTTTTCATTTTTTTTTCTTATTTATTTTACTTTTTATTTTTACACTGCCCCTTTAATTTTTTTTGGATCACTTTTAAACACTTTTCCCTCGTAATAGAAATAAACATGATAGGCCCTCTTTATTGAGAAGGTCAAAAGGACCCCAGATGTCTCATTTACCTTTTAAAAAGCAAAAAATAGACATTTTGCCTTTAAGAGAAAAAAAAATCCTTTCTGTCTGCCCAAGAACAGGAAGTGACATCAGACGTTGCTTTGGTCCTCCAAGGGCATAGAGCCAAGTGGGGTCTATCTTGCCCTCACTCTGTTTCCTGCTTAGCCATTGCCCGCACCGGAGGGGCACCTTACCACTTACAAAAGCAATCCTGTAACAAATCTGCCGCTGGGATCACTTTTATCTTAAAACTGCCAACCTGAAGAAAAAAAATTAATTATATTTTCAGTTAGGTGGTCGTCTAGGGGTTGAAAAAACTGCACTTAATTGGAACCCTCTGCTCTTCTTTATATTTTGCACAGAGATTGCTTCACTTTTTCTGAGGAGCTGCCACTACCTCCTAGCATATGTACACCAACAGATTTTTTTATGGACTTTTGAGTTGTTTTATATTTAGTCAACTTTTTCAGCATATTATGACATGCTTTTAACTATACTTCTACCTGCACCATTTTCTTATTTATTTCCTGATAAAGTCATCCCTGCTTTCACCACTTTTGTTAGCAAGTAATCTAGCACTAATCTAATTCTGCATCATCTTCACTGCTTGTAAAACAGATGGAGGTAGGTAATGCACCCTCCCATAGTTCTGGCCCATGAAAATTTTCATTGCCCCAAAATGGCAGCAAAAATCAGAAGATTTTGGTGAAATTTCATTGTTTTCATAAAATGATTTGGAGTCAGTAGGGAAGGTGAAACAAGGGTGGTTTTAAATGATTTTTTTTTTTTTACCACTTTAGCCCCGGAAGATTTGGCTGCTGAATAACCAGGCCATTTTTTTGCGATTCGGCACCGCGTTGCTTTAACTGACAATAGCGCGGTCATTCGACGCTGCACCCAAACAAAATCCTTTTTTTTTCCCACAAATAGAGCTTTCTTTTGCTGGTATTTGATCACTTCTGCAGTTTTTATTTTTTGCGCTATAAACAAAAAAAGAGCGTCAATTTTGAAAAAAACAATATTTTGTTCTTTTTGCTATAAATAAATATCCCCATTTAAAAAAAAAATAAAAAAAATAAAATAAAATCGCAATAAGCGTTTATTGATTGGTTTGCACAAAAGTTATAGTGTCTACAAACTAGGGGATAGATTTATAGCATTTTTATTATTATTATTTATTTTTACTAGTAATGGTGGCAATTTGGGATTTTTATTGGGACTGCAACATTATGGTGGACACATCGGACACTTTTGACACATTTTTGGGACCATTGTCATTTATACAGCAATCAGGGCTATACAAATGCACTGATTACTGTATAAATGCCACTGGCAGGAAAGGGGTTAACACTAGGGGGCGGTCAAGGGATTAACTGTGTTTCCTATGTGTGTTTCTAACTGTAGGGGGAGGGGACTGACTAGAGGAAATGACAGATGGTGATTCCTAGCTATTAGGAACTCACAATCTGTCACTCCTCACAGAGCAGAACAGGGATTTGTGTTTTACACACACACATGTCCCTTTTCTGCCTCTCGTGTCCGCGATCGTTCATCATAACGACCGGCGGCCATGAGCATCAGCACCCCCCTCCAGTGCTATACCAATTCCGTGTACAGTTATGACGATTCGCGGGATCGTGCCGACCTGCCACAGTATAATGAAGGCAGCTGGTCGGCAAGCAGTTAAAGCGGAGGGCCGCTTAAAAAAAAAAAAAGTCAGCAGCTGCAAACACTGCAGCTGCTGACTTAATCAGCCCACTTACCTGTCCAGGGCGCCCGTGATGTCGGCCGCCCGAGGCCGACCCGTCCCTCGGCTCTCGGGTCCCGGCGCCGCCATTCCTTGTAAGGGAAACAGGCAGTGGAGCCTTATGACTTCACTGCCCGTTTCCTACTGCGCATGCGCGAGTCACACAGTGCTTTGTGAATGGGACGCGCTGTGTTCTGGAACACACAGTTCCCAGAAAACAGCGCGACCCATTACCCAGAAGACGCCGCACGGAGGAGAGAAGAAAGAAGATCTCCGCGGAGGAGGAAGAGGAAGATTAGGATTATGTGCCTAGCAACAGGCACTTCTGGTAAGTAAAAAAAAAAAAAATTTTTCATTTTTTTTTTTTTAGATTTTTTTGTAATTTTTAATATTTTTTTTTTTCAGGGTGGCCTTCCACTTTAAAGAGTGCAATGAGCGTTAAAGGGCTTCTTAGGTTGCAGAAGCTCTTTTCAAATATCCTGGACTTGTTCTTGTGCCAAAAAATGATTACATATCACCCCTATAATTTACATTTTTACTTTTTACAGAAAGAAAATACAGACAATGAAACAAGTAAAACAAAAAAAATCTAAAAATGTAAAGCAACAGCACAAAAAATTATCAACTACACACACACACAAAATGGAATACAAAAATACAAAGTACACTAAAATAAATAAATGGAACTACTTAAAAAAAGAAAAAGAAATTGATTTTTTTTTTTTGTTTTAACAAACTTCACCAAAGCAGTTCAATAAGCAAAGCTGAGAGTTTCTGTTTCGGGATAATATTAAGGCAACTTATAATAATAAAGGCAACTTTGCAATGAAATAGATTTTTACCACACTTCTCCTTAGTATTTGTTAATGTAAGTGTCCATAAAAAAAATAAAAAATAATCTAAATAAATAAATAATATAATATTTTATATATATATATATATATATATATATATATATATATATATATATATATATATATATATATATATATATATAAAAAATACAAATACTGTATAAATAAAATCTATATAAATTCCTATTAAGCATTCAAAGTAGTTTAGAAGTTTAAAATAGATATACAGTGTGAACCGATGCTGTGCATCTCTTTAGTAACAAATCTTAAGAGTTCCCTGTTTGGTCTTAAAACTGCTGAGAGGATTGCAGCCCTGCCTGTTATAGAGAATTATAGTGATACCTTCCAGTATGTTCGTCATTAGGCACATAGACTATAAAGCCGTGTACAGCCTCTCTCTGTCAATCATGGCTGGGGAGCCCACCAGGAGCTTAAAGTTGCAGGTTAAAGGTTACATCTGTCTGCATGTCAATGTCTGAAGGTAGACGGCTTTCATTTACTGGTTTTGGTGTGTCCTCCTGAAGACATGCCAACTCTATTTTCTTCCTTCTGTGTTTTACAGCTCAGTACTGGTTACTTATCACTGCTTTGTGAATGTAACAGTATGAAATATATATGTTGTATAGTTGTACTGGGTCTAGGGAAGCCAATATACACATGGTCTGCAGATAAGGCTTGTTTTAGTTCTTCTTAGTCAGTGGACTTCCCCCCATTTTACCATTACAGTAAACCCCCCCTCCATCGCGGGGGTTACGTTCCGGACTCACCCGCGAAAAGTGAAAAACTGCGAAATAGAAGGACCCTATTTAAATACACCCTAGGCATGTTTTGTAAATTTTTTAATAGCATTTAAAGGTCTTTAACACACACTTTTACGCAATAGAAACACATAAAAGATAGAGAGATTTTTAAAACACAAAAATATTGTGTTAACAGTATACTGTACAGTAAAAAATAGAGTACAGTACAGTACTGCATGTACTGTACTCAGCAGAAAAGAAGATGACTACTGTATAAGCAGCAAATAAGCAAATAAGAGCAGCTACTGTTCAACAGGCACTTCTTCAGATGTAGGTGGGTCGTCTTCTTGCTGCTCCAGAACCTCCACTTCTACATCAGAGGTGGCCGTGGAGGTACTTGGGGTGGATGCGGCCTTCTTCTGTTTTGTGAAGAACATAGTTATAGGCAGTTGCTGGGCGTATTTCTTCTTTTGTTCGAGGAGGTTCTTGTACACCTGGATGGCTCCATCAATGCTGTTTTGGAACTGCAGTGAACGAACCATGTCAGGATCCAACTCAGATAACATCTGTTTCAGGTCATTGGCCGTACGCATGACCCTGCCAAGGCGCTCAATTGACAAGACTTCATCTTCTTCCTCCTCCTCCTCCTGTTCCTTCACTTCCTCCTCACTCACTGACTTGGTGAGTTCTGTCAGATCCTCATCGGTTAGTTGAGCTGAATGGGTTTCAATTAGGTCATTGACGTCGTCATGGGTCATATCCTGAAAACCTTCACCTCCTAGCAACTTCGCCAGCCTAATTGCCTTGTCCACAGCTGAATGATGAACGTCGTCAGGAGAGAACCCTTCATAATCGTGAATAATTTCTGGCCAAAGCTTCCTCCAACAGGCATGCACAGTCTCCTTCATCTCGTTGAGGGCCTTTTGTATGTTCTCCAGACAGGTTGCAATGGTGTACTTATGCCAGTAGTCCTTCAAATTGAAATTTTCATCATTGTTCATGGATTCAACAAGATGATTCAAGGAGTTGCAAGTGTACAGCGCCTTAAATGCTCGTATCACACCCTGGTCCATGGGCTTAATTAAAGACGTGGTGTTGGGTGGAAGGAACTCAACTTGCACTCCTTCATACATCAATAGATTCATGGTGTGGCCTCCTGCATTATCCATCAGCAGAAGCACCTTAAAATCAATTCCAAGTTGGGCAAGGTAGACCTTGATGGCTCGGATGAAACAATTATGGAACCACCAGTTGTGAGGATTTTAGTCATCCAAACCTTAGTGTTATGCATCCAATGGACTGGTAGCTGGTTCTTGTTTTTATGCTTCAGTGCTCTGGGGTTCTTGGCCTTGTAGATCAGGGCTGGCTTGATCATAAACTAGAGCTGCACGATTCTGGGAAAAATGAGAATCACAATTCTTTTGCTTAGAATGAAGATCACGATTCTCTCATGATTCTCAAAAATAGAGAATAAATAAGAAAAAATAAGGCCCACTACAGGGCCATGCTGAGAGTTGTAGTCTTTCCATAACACAGAATCAGCCATGATGGGAGTTACACTGCTCAGGACTATACACTGAGTGCTAGAGGGCCCAACTAAGGGTTGTAGTCCCCCCACAAAACGATTGTGCTGGGAGCTGCAGTCCTCCAGCATGACTGATTTTGGCTTATGGGGGACTACAACCCTTAGCATGCCCCTATGTGGGGGGGGGGGGGCATATAGCACTGAGGACTGCAACTCCCCAGCATGACTTATTCTCTATGGAGGACTACAATTTCCAGCAGGGACCTGTGTATAGTAGTGAGGACTGCTACCCATACATGAATAGACATTCATTCAGTCCATGCTGAATCAGATGAATTTCAATCCATGTATGGCCCCGCCATAAATCCAAGTCTCCTCTAAAGTGTGATCCTTGTTTAGACAGCTTTTCAGAAACAACTGACAGGCAGTGAGGAGGTGCGCGCTCACTGCGGTTTCCGCCCATGCCCAGGCAGCTGCGCGCCGCATCACGCGCTCTGATGACTGACGTCAGTTCCGGTGGCTGATGTCAGTTGCGATATCCGCCATTTGCGTTCCACGCTGGTTACATGGAACCGGCAGGGCTAAATGAAAATCGTGGGTCATCCACACTTTAGATCGCGTGGGGGGGTGAATCGTGATTGAGATCTTTTTGCGATTAATCGTGCACCTCTATCATAAACCCAGCAGCATTTCCACACATAACCAAGGTTACTCTGTCCTTATAAGCCTTGAATCCAGGGGCTCGGGCTTCCTCCTTCATGATGTAGGTCCATTTGGGCATTCTTTTCCAAAACAAGCCAGTCTCATCCATATTAAAGACTTGCACTGGTTGGTACCCACCCTCCTCAATGATACTCTTGAAGGTCTCATTGGTGTACCTTGCAGCAGCTTCTTTGTCGGCAGATGCAGCTTCACCTTGCAATGAAACGCTCTTCAACTGATAGCGTTTCTGGAAGCGGTCAAACCATCCCTTACTGGCAGAAAAACCTGATGAAGATGTACTAGAAGGCTGATCAGGATTGTCGCTGTCTGACTGTTTGGCTGCGGTAGCGCCTCCTTCAGAGCCTCCTTGATTGGCAAAAGTGTTGTACCTTTTTCTTTGCCTGAGTCCTGATGGTGTTACCATCCAATGTGATGCTTTTTTTCTGCAATCTTGGATCCAAATGGCCAACGCAGTTTCCATCCTAACAATGTTTTTATTGCGGGAAGAAACAACTCTTTTTGCAGCTTGGTTGATGGACAATGCAGCAGTTGCCCTGATATTCTTCTCATCCTTCTTGATGTAGCGAATCGTTACTCATTCATACCATAATGACAGGCTACAGCAGCATAACTCTGTCCTTCCTTTATCATATCAGGAAGTTTCACCTTCCTCTTCTTTTTTGGCTCACCAGAAGCCATAGCCTTAGATGATGGGCGTTTGGGTGGCATCCTTGCGACTATCCTTGTTGTGGTTGGCAAATTTACCGCCCCCTCTAACTTCACCATGCTCGGTGCGGTCCACGAGCGAGGCATGCGTTCCACCGCAGCCTCACTCTGATTCACCGTTACATAACTACGAAATGGCAAAATATTACCACAATATCAGAATAACAGGTCCTAATTAAAATAGCGCGATATACCGGGACCGACAAAAACTGAACCGCGATAGAGCGGGGGTTTACTGTATTCTTCTCATCCGTCTTGATGTAGCAAATCGTTGACTCTTTCATACCATAATGGCGGGCTACAGCAGCATAACTCTGTCCTTCCTTTATCATATCAAGAAGTTTCACCTTCTCCAGAATCGTAAGGAACTTCCTCTTCTTTTTTGGCTCACCAGAAGCTGTAGCCTTAGAGGATGGGCGTTTGGGTGGCATTCTTGCGGCTATCTTTGCTTGTGGTTGGCTAAGTTACCGCCCCCTCTAACGTCACCATGCTCGGTGCGGTCCACGAGCGAGGCATGCGTTCCACCGCAGCCTCGCTCTGATTCACCGATACATAACCACGAAATGGTGAAATATTACCGCGATATCAGAATAACAGGTCCTAATTAAACTAGCGCAATATACCGGGACTACAAAAACTGAACCGCAATAGAGCGGGGGTTTACTGTATTAACTTTTTGCGATTTGGCACTGCGTTGCTTTAACTGACAATTGCAAGGTGGTGCGACGCTGCAACCAAACAAAATTGATGTATTTTTTTCCTCACACATAGAGCTTTCTTTTGGTGCTATTTGAATGCCTCTGCGGTTTTTATTGTTTGCGCTATAAACAAAAAAAGAGCGTCAATTTTGAAAAAAACACAATATTTTGTGCTTTTTGCTGTAATAAATATCCCCCCCCTTTTTTTTTTCAAAAAGCAAATTTTTTCTCAGTTTAGGTTGATATGTATTCTGCATATTTTTGGTAAAAAAAAAAAATCTGAAATAAGTGTATATTGGTTTGCGCAAAAGTTATAGAATCTACACAATAGAGGATAGATTTATAGCATTTTTATTATTTGATTTTTTTTACTAGTAATGGCGGCGATCTGCCACCTTATGGCGGACACATAGGAGACTTTTGACACATTTTTGGGACATATTGACATTTATACAGCGATCAGTGCTATAAAAATGCATCGAATACAGTAAAAATGTCACTGGCAGGGAAGGGGTTAACACTAGGGGGGACAATCAAGGGGTTAACTGTGTAACGCAGAGCTGTATCGCAAAAAATGGCCTGCTCATTAAGGAGGCAAATCCTTTCCGGTACTTTCTAAATTAGGCCAAAGTGATGTCATACATCCCAACAGTCTTCATGGACATTTTTTTCGTTTCATCTGGAGGAGAGGAGAAGGGGCTTTCTCAGCTAAGCACCCCCCCCCCCCCATCTGCATGCCTGAGCTAAGGGCAGATGGATTCCAGGAAGTAAATACAGGAACTACCTGTCCTTACCAAAGATGGCCATAGCTAGAAATGCTAGGGGGGTGTGTCTTTCAAACTGATCTCTCAGCAATAGAAAGCATAGGCATGGATGGAAGGATGTGTTTGCTTTAAATATTAAAAATTAATTAAATAGCTTTTTCAGTTTGTGGTGTTCTGCGTTAATATGCCAATGACTCTAAATCTCAAGTAGCCCTCCCTGCACAGAGCAATGGACCTTTGCATAGACAACAGAGGCTTTGGCCTAGGATGGCCAGGCCTCCACGACTATCACTTGGGATGATGAAGGCATCTTGAGCCCCTATAGGGAAAGAGAGCCTTTACTGATGGGGGCATGGCCAGGTGACAGGCAAGGTGGCTGAGTGGTCACCGAGAATTGGTTGAACTATGGGGGATGGGCCTGAGATCAGAAAAGTATTGCCACAGGGAATTCTGGATCTTTTGAGGAACAGCTGCCCACCCTCCCGCCCCTTTTTTTCTTATGGTATGTCACAGCTTGGTGCGGTTTTTTGACCTTGCAAGCTGTAATGGGCTATGCCCTTGATGGAAACTGGAAGTAGGCGGCCTATCCAGCACTTATGGTAAGGATAGGCCCCCTTTTGGAATTGCGTGCTCACAGTACAACTGTGACTGGCTACGGTTTAAAAGTGTTCACATGTTATGTGTTGGATTTTAAATAAAGCTGTGGCCTTGCCCTTTCCAACCTAATGGTTGTAAATGTGTTTATTTAAGGGGATGAGGGGGCAAGGGTGAGGGTTTCTATCCATTTATGTTACATTTAAAGTGGTTGTAAACCCCTACAACCAACTTTGACCTACAGGTAAGCCTAGATTAAGGCTTACCTGTAGGTCCAAGAAATATCTCCTAAACCTACACGGTTTAGGAGATATTTGCCGAAAGACAGGCACCGCTGTCTACGGCGCATGCGCCGTAGACAGCGGCGCGCAGGCGCACTGAGCGCGCCGCGGTCAACGGCGATATGCCGTGAGTGGCGGCTCCCGTGCGCATGCGCGGGAGTGACGTCATCGTGGCTTTGCCAAATGACAGCGGTGGAGCAGCGAGACCCACCGAGAAGATGGAGGCTCCGTACTACAGGGGACAGCGGTGACTTCGCTGGCTCCTGTGTCAGGTAAGTGACACATAATGGACTACTATGCGATGCATAGTAGTCCATTATGCTTTACCTTTGCAGGGAATGAAAGAGGAAGTAAACCTATCAGGGTTTACTTCCTCTTCAATTTGTACCTGGGCCCATTGCGCCTCAACAGTCTTGTGCTTTCACTAAACTTGATAATAATAAGCCTCCAATTTCACAGTGCAGACTTCTTATGGGAAATTTGCTCAAATTACATTATTTTATTTTCTAATATCTTGTAAGTGCTTAGTGTACACCTAGAAATAAATGCCTAAAATTTGAAACTTCTATAACCTGAAATAGCAATTTCCAAGCCCTTTGGACCCTTAAAAGACACTTTAAATTCAACAGTTACAAATTCTATAGCATTCCTTTCTTTTGTCTGTCTTCAATGTACCTCAAGGTTTCAAACAGAATCCACGGCAGAGTTTCTGAAATAGGGTTCCATGGAACCCGAAGGCATACCTCCCAACTTTCTGAGATGGGAATGAGGGACACCTATTAGAAAAAGTATGTAGTCATAGGACACACCCCTGCCACGCCCCAATTACAAGAGAATTGTACAAAAGAAAAATAATTGGGTAAACCCACAAGTGCTTTTTTATCACTATTGTTCCTTTTATATTGGCTTTTGGAATTTACAAATGCAGCAATTTAGAAATTGGATGAAAGGTTTAGCACTGTAAAACACTTTTTGATAGATAATTAATGCATTTTATATACAATTATATACACCATATTACCAAAAGTATTGGGACACCTGCCTTTACACCCACATGAAATTTTATGGCATCCCAGTCTTAGTCTGTAGGGTTCAATATTGAGTTGGTCCATCCTTTAGAGCTATAACAGCTTCAACTCTTCTGGGAAGGCTGTCCACAAGGTTTAGGAGTGTGTCTATAGGAATGTTTGGCCATTCTTCTAGAAGTGCATTTGTACAGGCCAGGCACGTTGGACAAGAAGGCCTGGCTCGCTCTAATTCATCCCAAAGGTGTTCTATCAGGTGATTGAGGGCAGGGATAAAAAAATAGCTAACAGTGCTTACAAAATAAAAGACATAGGTCACTTTAAGAGAAAGAGGCACTGATGTTGGATCCATGTCTTTATGGACCTTGCTTTGTGCACTGGTCCAAATAATTTGGTGGAGGGGGGATTATGGTGTGGGGTTTGTTTTTCAGGGGTTTGTCTTGGCCCCTTAGTTCCAGTAAAGGGAGCTCTTAAGGCATCAGCATATCAAGATATTTTGTACAATTTCTTGTTTCCAACTTTGTGAGAACAGTTTGGGGGTGGCCCCTTTCTGTTCCAACATGACTGCACACCAGTGCACAAAGCAAGGTCCATAAAGACATGGATCCAACATCAGTGCTTCTTTCTCTTAAAGTGACCTATGTCTTTTATTTTGTAAGCACTGTTAGCTATCTTTTTAATAAAACAGAGAGCACTATTTTTTGGGCATTTGTTTATCTATTGCATGTATGCTGGGTTCTGTTAAAAAAAAAAAATCCCGTTAACCCTGGTGCTGGTTTACTACAATGCCTGCGTATGAAGATGAAACATTATTTGGGCCTTCATTAATGTGCTGTTTGACCTCCTATCAGTGGCAGCCCCTCCATTAGGGGCACACGGGCACCGCCCCCCTGTCCATGCACCAGCCCCCTAATCTACATGCGGGGTGCCAGGTGCATGTATTCCAATGGGAGGGGGGGTTTGAAGCATGTGATTAAAGCCAGAGCCTCTAATAGGGTCCAAAAATGGGTGGGCTCGGGGCATAGAGCACTGCGCTCCCAGCCCACGCAGTTGTGTGACAATAGTGAATGCATATTCACTATTTTCACACTGATACTCCTCCCAGCCAATCAGAAAGTGGGTTCTGAGACTGGTCCCCCGATTGACTGAAAGGACAGGGGAACCTATTGGACGACTAGGAGGGGGAAGGAGGAGATGCCCGGTGGAAGCTGCCGTGATCCAAAGGTGGAGGAGACGTGATGGAAGCCGCCATCACTCGTAGGACTGCCCGCCACTACCTAGATGGGGTAAGTGCAGGGCTTTAATATCCGACCAATCGTCCTCCCACGGGGGTGCCATCAGCCGTCCGACCAGGGGGGTGGTTGTTTGCACCCCCCCCCCAAAAAAAACACCAGCCACCACTGCCTTCTATGCTATTAAGGTCTACATAGGAGGTGAGTGACTGATCTGGCACCTAGTGGAGGAGTTTTCACATTCAGTTTGGGATCACAGTACACATTTTTGATTTGATAAGTGACACAGAATTATTCTAGCACCTGTTTGGACTTTGAAATTGCACTTATACATTTTTTGTAACTTTGATTTACAATTTTTGCGATAATGATTTATAATAATAATTTTTTTGTATATTTTCTATTATCTAGGTTATACCTAGGTCCACTTGACGACTGCAATACGTATCTATACATTGCAGTTTGCAAGCAGTTTACCGGGATTATGGCTGAAGATACAAGCCATAACTCAGTTACTGTTTTTATCAGCCGGCGGTCGACTTTCTCTTCAAAGCGTTCCGAGCGGCTCATGAGAAGCAGCGGTAGGGGACGGGAGTTTCTCGGGCTTACTGTTTCTTCCGGCTCCCCCTGAGAAATTATTCGATGGTGTTGCCGGCTGGTCACATAGGCAATCAAAAAGTGGATCCTCTTTCATCACCTCTACGGACTTGGAGAACCGGAGCGACGTCATGACGTCCCTTCCGGTCCAGAGTGGAGGTAAACAGTGCTTTTTTTTTTTTTTAAACAAAAGATTAAAAAAAAAAAATTATGTTTTTTGCTTTTAAAAGTAAAGAAAAGATTTGGGGTCTTTTAAGTGATGTTTACATTCCTTGTAATAGAAATAAAAGTGATCAAAAAAACAAAAATAAAATTAAAAGGAAATAGTAAAAATAAAAAATAAAAAGTAAAATAAATAAGGAAAAAAAAATGTCACGCACACATATGTAAACGGTGTTCGCGCCACACATGTGAGATATCGCAAACGTTAGAACAAGAGCAATAATTCTAGAACTAGAGCACCTCTGTAACTCTAAACAGGTAACCCGTAAAGGCATTTAAAACATTGCAATTTTAAAGCGTGGCTTGTTACGTATTTATTTACTCAGGGTGTAACATTGTCTTTTATATTATACAAAAAAAAATTAAGATATAATTGAGTTTTTTTGTTTTTTTTACCACTACTTACATGCTGTGTAACATAAAAAAAGTTGCATTTTATTCCCCAATGGTCTCTGCTAAAAACAAAAAAATGTATAATGTTTGGGGGTTATAAGTAAATTTATAGCAAAAAAATACTGATTTAAACTTGTAAACAAAAAATGCCAGAAAAAGCCTAGTCTTCAAGTGGCTAATAGCGCTGCACTTTTTTTATCTATTTTTTTTTTATCAAGAGTGTGAAACACTTTTTTGTGCTGGCAGCTTTATTAGTTGTTGTTGGTACTTATATTTGAGAAGTGTGTGTGAACAGTCTTTTTTGTATTTTTTTTGTATTAAATTATAACCCGTGAATAGGATCTTAAATAAGCTAAAAAAATATATATACCGTATATACTCGAGTATAGGCCGACCCGAATATAAGCCGAGGTCCCCAATTTACCCCCAAAAAACTGGAAAAAATTATTGACTCGTGTATAAGCCGAGGGTGAGACATGCCTGTCCATCCCTGTGTGTCGTCCATCCCTGTGTGTGTCCATGCATCCGTGTGTGTGTGTGTCCATGCATCCGTGTGTGTGTGTGTGTGTCCATGCATCCGTGTGTGTGTGTGTGTGTCCATGCATCCGTGTGTGTGTGTGTCCATCCATCCCTGTGTGTGTGCATGCATCCGTGTGTGTGTGTGTGTGTGTGTGTGTGTGTGTGTCCATGCATCCGTGTGTGTCCATCCATCCCTGTGTGTGCATGCATCCGTGTGTGTGTGTGTGTGTGTGTGTGTGTGTGTGTGTGTGTCCGTGCAGCCTACCTGTGTCCAGCCTGCCTGTGTCCGTCCAGCCTGTGTCCGTCCAGCCTGCGTCCCGTCCCGGCCTGCGTCCCGTCCCGGCCTGCGTCCCGTCCCGGCCTGCGTCCCGTCCCGGCCTGCGTCCCGGCCCGGCCTGCGTCCCGTCCCGGCCTGCGTCCCGGCCCGTCCCGCAGCTCTTCGTCGGTGGCCATTCTAGGATTCAAAAGCCGCGCCTCCGTCGGTGATAGGCGGAACACTCAATTTCCCACTGACTGCTGGGAAATTGAGTGTTCCGCCTATCGGATGTCCGTGATAGGCGGAACACTCAATTTCCCAGCAGTCAGTGGTCCGCCTATCATGGACGTCCGCTCATCCTCATACTACGGACGAGGATGAGAGGACGTCCGTGATAGGCGGAACACAGACTGCTGGGAAATTCAGTGTTCCGCCTATCACAGGCGAAGGCGGAGACGGAGGCGCGGCCTTTGAATCCTAGAATGGCCGCTGTCTGTCTGCTCGACACGCTGATCGGGCAGACAGACAGCGATGACTCGAGTATAAGCCGAGGGGGGCACTTTCAGCCTCAAAAAAGCGGCTGAAAATCTCGGCTTATACTCGAGTATATACGGTAATTATTTTAAAGAAAATAATCTAGTCTAGTTGGCCTTCTAATTTATGCCCTGTACACACAATGAGATTATCGGACAAATCATCGTCCGTTTTGTTTTGTTTTTTGCATGCTAATCTCACGTTGAATCTGATGAATTTACTAAAGTCATAAAAATTCTCGTACGACAGTATAAAAATTCGGAAGTGATGTCATGTGTTGTAATGCATTTATATTGCATTTTTGAACGACAGCTGTACTGATTAAATGAAAATTGTACGATCTGGCATCGTGTGAAAAAAATTTCCATGCATGTCCGATAGAATAATATCAGATGAACTGTCCTGATCAGCTCTCGAAAGCTCTGTACTAATGATTCGATTATCGTACGATCGATGCGAATGCTGCATTTTTCGCATACAATTTTTGGATCGTGTGTACGGGGCATTAGTTATCAATCAAGATATACCTATATCAACTTGTATAAAGAATCTGAGAAAAACAAACAATAATTTTAACTGTCTGCTCTTCTTCTTTTTATTTTTTGGGGAAAAAAATATGTTGTCTAACAGGTATCCTGAATATCTCCTGCTAAAAAAAAAAAAAAAAAAAAAAGACGAAAACATGATCTTCAGGTAGGAAGGCTTCTAATGGCCTTAATGCATTTTCAATCATGCATAGGGGTCATTATTAAGTAGCACTGTTGCTTTAAGTGGTCATTTAGAAAAGTCATTTCCCAGTAGGGCATGGTTCCCATTAGAACCTGGGCATATTAAGGAACATCTGCTGTCTACAGCAGGAGGCCCAGACAGGATCCCCGAGACAGCTTTAGCCATCGGCTGCCTGCGATTCTGATGTATTAAGACACAGATATCAGTCAACATGAAAGGAAAACACTAGACAACAAAATTGCAAAAAAAAAAAAAAAAAAATGGAATTATAAAGCTTTAGTTGAAAAAGAAATTAAAAAGGTTGCTGGTACTAGAGAATGTAATTCCATCACAGCTTTAAAGGGGAACTATAATGTGTTTTATATCTGGTAAGAGCATCTTTTGATTTATTTTATTTAATTTTTTTTGTATATTTAAAGGTTTTTTTTTTTTTTAGATTTGACTTTAATGCATGCTTTATTATAATGCTTATATCTGTAAAGGCTCCCTCTAGTGATCATCTGTATATCAGGGAATGGAAGTAGCATGCCTGCCTATTAAAGGAGGGTGAATCTTCCCAGCGGGGCGATTCCTTTTATCCCCAATCTACCCAAAAAAAAAAAAAAAAAAAATCACCTTTAGATATATATGTTATCCTCTTCTAATCCACCTTTATTTTATATTCACTGAAAATATCAGGAGCTGTTGATGAAAGCACTGCTGCATCCATACAAAGCACTGCCAACAATATGCCAACATCAAAAATCAGTGCTTCAGGGGTAAATATATATATATATATATATTTTATACATCAGGAAAAAAAAAGTCCAGGAAGAAAAAGTGGCAGCAGGATTTATTTTTTTCTCCAAAAGGCCTCTATATTTTTCCTAGCACAGGTTGTGGTTAGCCACAATGTGAATTAAAGTGACGTTTGATCTGCTTATATTTTGCCTTCCTTGGTTCCTCTCCCACCCTATTATAAACATGCTAATGACATTTATAAAATTTTAGACCCAGTGACATCATCAGTGGGTCTCTGTAGTTCTCTGCGCAATGCAATCAGATCATGGCTGGTGGGAGGGAGCAGGTCAGATCAATACAAAAGGTAAGCGTGATCCTTAACTGGTGAAGATCCTGGCCTCAATTCTGTAAGTCCTTCTGTATAGAATGGGGCACATAGAAAACTGTCCATTTCCATGTGCCCTCGCAGTACCTGGTGCTTGTCCAGTGTATAAAAAAGGCCAGTCAGCGCACATAATGTAAAAAGAGCCCTTAATAAAGCCCATTTATTGGTGCTGGTGTGTCGGTGTGATGTTGGATCTGGTTACGGGCGCATCATTGCTGGGAATGGTAAGAGAACCTAGTACCGGGGGGGGGTAGTGCTATGCAGTTAAAGCGGTGTTCCGCCCACAGCTGCAAAAATTGAAAGCCAGAAGCTACACATACTACAGCTGCTGACTTTTAACCACTTCAGCCCAGGAAAAATTTACCCTCCTCCTGACCAGAGCACTTTTTGCGATTCGGCACTGCCTCGCTTTAACTGACTACGCGTTTGCACCCAAACAAAATTCACGTCCTTTTTTCCCCACAAATAGAGCTTTCTTTTGGTGGTATTTGACCATCTCTGCGTTTTTATTTTTTGCGCTATAAACAAAAAAAGAGCGACAACTTTAAAAAAAAGCAATATTTCTTACTTTTTGCTATAATAAATATCCCCAAAAAATATATAAAAAAACAATTTTTTTCCTCAGTTTAGGCCAATATGTATTCTTCTACATATTTTTGGTAGATAAAATTGCCGATTTTGAAAAAAAAATATTTTGTAATTTTTGCTATAAATAAATATCCCCATTTTTTTTAAAAAAACTAAATTTTTTTTCTCAGTTTAGGCCGATATATATTCTTCGACATATTTTTGGTAAAAAAAATAAATAAGTGTATATTGATTGGTTTGCGCAAAAGTTATAGCATCTACAAAATAGGGGGTAGTTTTATGGCATTTTTATTATTATTATTTTTTTTATTAGTGATGGCTACGATCTGTGATTTTTATCATGACTGCGACATTATGGCAGACACATCGTACACTTTTGACACTATTTTGAGACCATTGGCATTTATACAGCGATCAGTGCTATAAAAATGCACTGATTACTGTATAAATGAGATTGGCAGGGAAGGGGTTAAACACTAGGGGGCAATCAAGGGGTTAAATGTGTCCTAGGGAGTGGTTCTAACTGTGGGGGGGGGGGGGGGCTACCTAGGACATGACAGCGATCATTGGAGCAGTAGATCTCTGTCATGTCACTAGGCAGAACGGGGAAAATGCCTTGTGTCCATAGGCATCTCCCCATTTTGCGGCTCCGTGACATGATCACGTGACAATCCCGCAGGCATGATCATGGAGCACGCGGCGGGCACGCACGCCCACAGTGCCGCTTCTTAAAGGGGACGTACCTGTACGTCCATCTGTGCAGCCGTGCCATTGTGACAATGTATATCGTCGTGCACTGGTCGGCAAGCGGTTAAAAATAGAACACTGTCCTGGATTCCAGCGTTGTCAGCGCTGCATCTGATGTTTCTATCAGCTGTCGCTTCACACCTGGAACTCTACTGCACATGTGCAAGGTTCAGCTCCTCTCTCCTACTGGCCCGGCGACATGGGGAGGAGGAGGGAGCCGAGCGGTGACGTCATGGGCCACAGCCCGGACTCCTGGAAGTGGGAACAGGATACCTGTCAAAGACAGGTATCCGCACGACCCCTCCCCCATCGAAAGGTACCAAATGTGGCACCTGAGGGGGGAGGAGACAAATCAGTGGAGGTTTCAGTTTTGGGTGGAACGCCGCTTTAAAGTTTACAGCAGCTTTAAAGTAATGTTAAACCCAAAAACAAACATTTATTTAATTGAGCCTTATCAATTCTTAGATGTGATGGCTGCATTCGTTTTCTTTTTTAGGCGCTCTTTCTTTTATTTTCTCCTGATGATCCTGACAGTAAGTCTGTTGCTTTTCAACAGAACAAGCTGTCCTGCAGATGTAGAACTTTAGACTAAGCTTGGCTAAAAGCCAGGGATTCCATTCCTGTGATCTGCTGGTGAAGGGGTGCAGGCTGTCAGTATGGACATCCAGAGAGCGATGTATGCAGTGAATTGAGAAAACACCTTATTCCCAACCAGCCAACATAAACTGTGTATAAGGATTAACTTCAGCCTACATGCCTCCACCAAGAAACCACACCATCGAATGCCTTCCGTCCTACCTGCTGGGGATTAGTCGTAGGGTGGGAGCCTGGAACAGGATATGGACGTTTTGTGCATTATCAGCTGCTTGGAGAATTATGCAGCAAAGGCAATACAGTTGAACACTATTATATGTAATGAGAGCACCACTCAATTTGGTTTTCACTGCCTTCACTCACAACATCACAGTGCTCTCCTTTTCTGCACACTCATTCTCCAAGCAGCTGATGATACATAAAATGTCCTTATCCTGTTCCAGGCTCCCATCCTATGGGTAAGCTTCGGTGGGCAGGACGAAATGCGTCAGTGCATGGTTCCTTGGTAGAGACATGTAGTCTGAGGCCGATTCTTATACACAGGTTACGTTGGATGGTTAGGAGAGGGGTGTTTTCTTTATTCACTGCAGATGTAGCAGTTAGAGGGATGAGACAATTTATTTACCACTGATAGGGATGCTAACAATCGTCAGCTTTTATTTATTCATGTAAAACCTTTACCCAAAAGGAAAAAAATGCTTGTTGTAACTGCAGTGTAAGCTGGAGTTTGGCTTAAATTTGTTAGTGTATCTAAATCTGCTAGTTCAACTAACATTCCCCTCCACCCAGATTAACTAACTAGTTCCCTTTCCAGGCCAATACTCGCATTTCTCTCTTACATGTAAAAATCATAATAAAAAAAAAAAAAAATACTAAGAGCCCCTAAACATATATATTTTTTTCTTTTTTTAGTATATATTTACTTTTCTTTTATTTTTATTTTTACCAGAGGCCCTAGAGAATATAATGCTAAATGTTGCAATTTTTTCTTTTCACATGGTATTTGTGCAGCGTTTTTTTTCAAACACAATTTTAAAAAAAATGCACTTCAATAAATTTTAATGCAAAAAAAATCCCACAATACATACTCCAATTTTTTTGTTAAAATATAAAATATTATGTTACATCGCATAAATAGATACCAAACATGCCATGCTTTAACCACTTGCTTACTGGGCACTTAAACCTCCCTCAGTCCCAGACCAATTTTCAGCTTTCAGCGCTGATGCACTTTGAATGACAATTGCGCGGGCATACAACACTGTACCCAAATGAAATTTTTATCATTTTTTTCCCAGAAATAGAGCTTTCTTTTGGTGGTATTAAGTTACAGCTCGGAGTTTTATTTTTTGCTAAACAAACAAAAAATCATGTTTAATAGTTTGTTATAAAATTTTGCAAACGGGTAATTTTTCTCCTTCATTGAAGTGCGCTTATGAGGCGGCACTGATAGGCTGCACTGGTGGGCACTGATGGGCTGCATTGGTGGGCACTGATAGGCTGCATTGGTGGGCACTGATAGGCTGCACTGGTGGGCACTGATAGGCATAGTTAAGGCGGCACAAATAGGCACAGATAAGGCAGCACCGATGGGCACAGATAAGGCGGCACTGATGGGCAAAGATGGGCACATAAGATGGCACGGATGGGTGGCACGGATGGGTGGCACAGATGGGTGGCACGGATGGGCACTGATAGGTACCACTGATAGATGGGACTGATGGGCACTGATAGGTGGCACTGATAGGTGGCTCTGATAGGTGGCACTGCTGGGCACTGATGGGCGGCACTGCTGGGCACTGGTAGATGACACTGATGGGCACGGATATGTGGCACTGGGGTGCAGCACCTTTGTTAAGGCAGATTGTGGGCACTGCTGGGTGGCACTGCTGGGTGGCACTGCTGGGTGGCACTGTGGGCACTGCTGGGTGGCACTGTGGGGGGCACTTACTTTTTTTAATGTGGCACTTGCAGGGGGCAGGTGGGCACTGGCAGGGGGCAGGTGGGCACTAGCAGGGCTGGCCGTGATCGGGACTGATGTCCCGATCACGGCCGCCGGTGATCGGCTTTTTTTTTTCTCCTCGCGCTGTGAGCGCGAGGAGGAATAATAGCCGATTACCGGCTCCGTTATATCACATGATCAGCTGTCATTGGCTGACAACTGATCAAGTGATAAGGAGTCGGGATCGACCCCTTGCACGGATCGGTGATCAGGCGAGTCTCGTAGACTTGCCGATCACAGAGCGCGCCGCGCGCGCCCCTCAGGGGGCGCGCAGGCCGCTCGTGCACGGGACGACGTCAATAGACGTAGTCCCGGAAAAGGAGATCCGCGCTGTAGCCGTCATTTGGCTATAGCGCGGATCTCAAGTGGTTAAAATTGCGAACACTTGTGGAATGGTGGCAAGCTATGGTACCTAAAAATCTCCATAGGTAATGCTTTAAAAAATGTTTTACAGGTTCCCAGTTTAGAGTTAGGCCCCTTTCACATGGGGCGGATCAGTAATGATCCGCCCCGTGATGATCCGCTCGCTCAGCAGGGATCGCTCCGTTGTCCCCGCTGAGCTGGCGGCAGACAGGGCGGTCTCTGCACAGTGTGCAGAGACCGCCCTGTCAGCTCTCCGCTCTCCTCTATGGGGATCGGATGAGCACGGACCGTCTGTCCGTGTTCATCCGATCCGCTCTGCAGACGGATAGAAAAATAGGATTTTCCTCTGTCTGCAGAATCGGACAATTGCGGAGGTGGACAATAGCGGGTGTCTGCGGATGTTCATCCGCAGACACCCGCTATCCCATAGGGATGCATGTATGTCCGTATTTCATCCACAAACAGATGGATGAAATACAGACATATGGTCCGCAGGTGTGATAGGGGCCTAAGAGAGGAAGTCTAGTGCTAGAATTATTGCTCTCCCTACAATATTTGTGGCGATACCTCACATGTGTGATTCAAACACCGTTTACATATGTGGAGGTGACCACGCATGCATTTGCTTCTGCACTTGAGCAAAAGGGCGCCTTACATTTTTTTTTTATTATTATTATTTCTATTTTTTTTTTTTTACACTGTCCCTTCAAATTTTCTTTTATTTAATCACTTTTATTCCTATCACAAGAAATGTAAACATCCCTTGTGATAGAAATAATGCCGCGTACACACGACCGGACTTTCCGGCAGACTAGGTCCAACGGTCTTCCCAACGGACTTTCGGCGGAGTTCCGAGTTCCGACAGACCTTCCAAACGAAAGGACTTGCCCACACACGTTTTGAATGTGATGACGTAAGACGGGACTAAAAAAGGAAGTTCAATAGCCAGTAGCCAATAGCTTCCCTTGCGTCGTATTTGGTCCTTTGGACCAGCACACAGACGAACGGTTTTCCCGATAGGAATTGAGTCCCTCGGACAGATTTGAAACATGTTCTATTTCTCGGTTCGTCGGATTTTTAAAATGAAAAACGATCGGATTAGCCCACACACGATCGGAATGTCCGACTGACTGATTCTGTCGGACCTAGTCTGCCGGAAAGTCCTGTCGTGTGTACGCGGCGTAAGGCATGACAGGTCCCCTTTATGGAGACATACAAGACCTCAAATTTCTGTTCTGACCCCAAATCTCTCTTCTACCCTGGAAAGTATGCAATAAAAAAAAAAATGGCAGTGTTTACATTTTTTTAAGTCATGACGTTACTTTCGGCCTCCCAAGAGCATAGAGATGGCCGGGGACCATCTGATTCAAGGCCGGCTGTGTGATAACCTAGCGTAAGTGCCGGATTGGATCCCGGGATCTCCTATTACCCGGTACAGCCCAGGGAGGTGCACTGGGAGACGGGAGGAGGGGGATGTCCCTTCCTGCTACCTGTAAAAGCAATCCAGTGGCTAATCAGCCACTAGGATGGCTTTTACAAAATAGGGAATGGCTGTTAAAAAAAAGATACCGGGATAATGCCTGTAGCTGCAGACATCCTGGTATAACCACCTCAACCTAAGGACGTCTATGAACATTATACGATCGGGAAGTGGTTAAAAATACGGTACTGCTTCATCCAGAGTGGGGGTGCTCTAATACAGGGGGGGTGTTAAGGCCAGATCACCAGGTGACAACCGAGGGGGAAAAAAAAGAAAACTAATGCAGCCACATCTAATGATCGGTAAGCTGCAATATGCTACATTTGTGGTTTTGGATTGTCATCCCAACATTTCATATTCCTGATATGTACCATGTGCTTGTATGAGAAAGTATCTTGTTCTCTTTATATTACTTCCTTTGTGTGAAATCCTTGGTGTTCCTGCCAGTCCCTCTGCTTTCCTGTTATAAACTGACCACAATAAGCAGAGAAGCACACCGTGGCCCGTTTTCTAGCTATGCAGGGAACTCAGTGTACTCTCTTCCAGTGCAAAAATTTTACAAAAAGGTCTGGATGGCAACACTTCAATGAAAACTATTTCTTTATTGTTATAATAAATCCATGCAGCAAGGATAAAACAACTGACGCGTTTCACACCGTTATAGCAGGTGATTATTCATAGCCATGAGCTATAACTAAGCACCTACTATAATGGTGCGAAACGAGTCTGTGTTTTTTTTCCTTGCTGCATGGATTTATTATAACAATAAAGAAATCGTTTTCATTGGAGTGCGGTCATCTAAACCTTTTGCTTATGGTTGCATATTGAGCCGCACCCACGCCTGGAGAGGGGAGAGATGATTAGCAAGCAGACACCTGGAGAGGTTCTTCTTTTTACTCTCCAATGTTCAGACTTGTACTGACACGCCCCCCCCCCCCCCCCCCCGCACAGCCGTTCACTGGCAAGCTCAGTGTGCTGCTGTTTCTCCTGCAGCTCTTATGCAGCTGAGAACCGAGGGAATGTGACCACTTATAAAAAAGGGAAAACATTTTATTTATAAAGTCTTTTTTTTTATAGCTTTTTTATATCTCTTGTCTTTCATTTTTATTTTAAACTGAATTGGTGGTCTTACAAGGTGATCGTTTACAATCACTTTAATACCGCTTTAAATATGTCCAAAGTGCAGGCAGAGCCCTCTGATGTGGACATTTGGAAATCCTAAAAGTCAGATTAAAACAGTAAAAAAAAAGACAATTTTCTCCAATCATTGAGCAGCTCTCACATAACCGGTGTATGCAGGGAAAAAAAATCGTTGGAGATGATTTCTTAGTAACTAAAATTTGCTTTTAAAAGCAGAGGGATAAATCAAATTAAGAGGTTTATGGCATTTTCCATGTTTCATACGGAGAGGAAATATTACACATCCGAACTATTAAGTCAACAGTTATGCATTAAATTGCTCTCAATGTACTGCTGATGTGCTCAGCCTCTGAAGTTTGTATTGCAGTATATATAATATATATGTTATGGATAATATTACCAATTGAAATAATGCCAGTATTATCTGGATAATTTTAGGTTTTCCATGTATTCATATAATTATTTTTTAAACCTGTAATTTTTCTGTGGTCACCGTTGGATTTTCACCTAAATAGTTTTGCAGAAGAGTGGAATATTGACCCCTTAAGGACATGATCCCAATTATTTGGTGGGTATTTGTCATCTTCTCAATTAAAAATATTCTTGGTTTCCCGGTTCTTCATGTTGCTGTATGCTGTTGCTGCTTGTTTGCCATGGATGGAAAAATAAAGATTTACGTATAGAGAGAGTAAAAAGGGTGCTGGGAACCCCCCTACTTAATTGTGTACTTTATACATTGTACAGCTCATACTACTCCCAGGAGAGTGGAGCAAGCCAGCAAATTTAAACATATTTATTGTGTTAAAGCAACCTTGTCCAAAAAAAATGCATATGTCAGCACACAGACAGACTTTTGCCAGTATCTGGCATGCACTGACATGTCGGAGCATCTGTGTGTACCAGTGCGCATTGGCACACACGTGCCTGTCCAATCTCGGGAATTGCACCAAGCTGCCTATTTAAAAGAGGCCTTGATGTGTATTAATCGCTGGATGTTCTTCAGCTACCCATGACCTGTGTTCATGTGTTCCCATGTTCTTGCTTTTGTTGCTCTCCCGTTCCCTCCCCAGCCTGCTCCTGACCTTGCTTTGTGGATTCTGGACCCTAACCTTGGCTTGCCTCTGACCATGCTCCTCTGTCTTCCTGGTATCAGCCTAGGCCTGTTGCTTGACTACTCTTACTCCTGCTCCTCGTGTATGACTCTTATTTGGCTATTGTCCTTGCTGTCCATCTCTGCTGAGCCTGGCTTGATCAAGCTTCTTGATCCCATGGGGTACCTACATCTACCTCTGACTGTTTGTCCTCACAGTCTCTGTACCAAGCTTCCAAGGTCCAGTTCTTGTGTGCCTTCCTGCGGCTGGCCAGAATTCATCCTTACATCAGAGTTCCCCCTTACATCAGAGTTCCCTTTACATCAGAGTCCCACCTTATGTATGTGTCCTCCTTACATCAGAGCCCCCCTTAAATCATAGTCCCCCTTTACATAGGAGTTCCCCCTTAGATCAAAGCCCCCTGTCACGTACCTGGTGGAGATGGAGCTGGAGAGAGGGCTTCTCTTGCACCTCCTGTCCGACACCCCTGATAGTGGTGACAGGGAGTGAAGGACACAGTGTGGCACAAGGGCCGATGTAGTGGATGGTGCTGGCTGGACCTTGAAAGGAACCAGATGGCTGTAGAGCGCTGGACAAGCTCTGAGGATCAGAGCTCCGTATCACTGGGTCAGCAGATGGAGGTGTAGCTGGGATGTAAGCCAGGAGGTCATCAACAGCCGAACAGAGCAGGTACCGAGACGAAAGGCAGAGACGGGACACGGGCCGGGTTCGGTACACAGACCGGGTTCGGTACACAGACGGGCAGCAAGGTACAAGTGCATCAGGCAATAGAAGAGTCAAACACAAGCTGGGATCAGGTAGGCAGGCGGAGGTCAAGGAGAAGGCTCAGGTGAAGCCGGGTCATGATACTGGAAACAGGAACAGACGGGTTAACAAGCACTAGCTGAAAGACCACTGAGGAAGGTTCATGTGTCAGTGCTCAGTTTAAATAACTACTTGGCGCAATAGCGCGCACCTGTGTGCGCATGCACGTGTGTATTGACGCGCGCCTGTGCGCATCTGAGCACTTGTGTATGCACACGCTAATGCAAGTCCTTCTTTACACTGATGTGCCCATACTTATGCGCATGCATGCATCTGGTAGCCGGACTTCTCTTAGGCCGCGTACACACGCGGGGACTGTTCGCCCAACTTTGTCCGTCAAACAGTTTCGGCAAACAGTCCGCTCAAAATTAGCATGGACGGACATGGCCACACACGACGGACGAACAGTTTGCTGAAACCGTGCGCGATGACGTGAACGGCACGTACGACGGGACGAAAAATACGACGTCCTATACACTGCATTATAACTTTCGGCGTGAAAATCCTTTCTGAGCATGCGCGGAACTTTGTTTGACGAACAAGCCTACACACGCGGGGACTGTCCGCTGAAACAAGGTTTCAGCGGACAGTTTTTCGGAATTTCCGAAAAACCTTGTTCAGCGGACTGTTCGCTGAAACTGTCCGCTGAAAGCCCACACACGAGCGGACTGTCCGCTGAAACTTGGTTTCAGCGGACAGTTTCAGCGAACAGTCCCCGCGTGTGTACGCGGCCTTACACCACCTCTTACATCAGAATCCCTCCTTACATCAGAGATTACCCTCACATTGGATCACAGTATTCCTGCTTAGATTAGTCTCCCTTATGTAGGAGTTCTCCCTAGATCAGCAGCCCCCTTATATTAGGGTCCTCCCTTACCTTACAGCATGACAACGGGGGCGGGTCCTAGCAACCAACAAAGTGTGAAAGCACAGTGGGTGGACCCCGTCCCCCCAGCCACTGCACACATTAAGGATTTACCACTGAAAAGGCATGCTAACATACTCTTTGACAGCCTGTGTTTTTTATATTCCCGCTGTTCCAGCCCTACAGCCACTGTCAGATCCTTAAAGCGGTTCTTCACCCTAAAGGGGAAGTTCCGCTAGTATTATCCCTCCCCCCCTCCGGTGCCACAATCGGCACCTTTCAGGGGGGAGGGGGGTGCAGTTACCTGAATAATCCAGGTAACTGCACCCACTTCCGGCCAGACCGCCGCAGACCCCCGCATAGCTCCGCCCCCCCCCCCCCGTTGTGTTCTGGGAAACACACAGTTCCCAGAGACACAGCGGGGGACCATAAGAGAAGCGCAGCGCGACTCGCGCATGCGCAGTAGGGAACCGGGCAGTGAAGCCCTAATGCTTCACTTCCCGATTCCCTGACAGAGGATGGCGGCGGTGGCTGCAGCGAGACGAGCGATCGCTCGTCATCTGCCGCCGACATCGCTGGAACCTGGGACAGGTAAGTGTGATATTATTAAAAGTCAGCAGCTGCAATATTAGTAGCTGCTGGCTTTTAATATTTTTTTTTTAGGTGCAGCTCCTCTTTAAGCATTTGGCACTTCTATTATCATTAGATGCCTTCGCCCCATGTCGTGTACTGCATTCCATTCTCTAACCACTACCTCACTAAAGGACAGAGCACTGCTGTAGGGGTCAGAATATGGAACCACTAGAGATCTGAAGTGATTAGGAGAATCCATTGCATTTACTTCTCTGCCAAGTAACTCCTCTTACCTGACTCTTCAGGGGCAGGGCTGGCAGACTGTCAGGAACCATGAAACAGACTGAGACAGAAGTACAATCAAATCACACTTGTTTATTAATAAAAAATAAAAAGGTAAATAGAAAAAAGTGTAGTCAAGCATAGCCAGAGTCCTGTAGCCAGATCAGGTAGTCAGCCAGTCCAAAGTTCATTAACCAGATCGGGTAATCATCCAGGCCAGAAGTCAGGGATCCAAGGAGAGCAACCACAAGCAGGATGAGAAGCCAGGTGGGATGTCAGCAAGCCAGTCTTGAAACAAACAGCAGGAGATGGTTTCCTGTGATGTGACCAACGCGAAGGCAAATGAAAAAGTGAGCAGGAAGGCTTTAAATAGGCAGGTCAGACGAGCATCATAGGGAACAGCTGGTAACTGTGGAAAGAGAAGAGAGCTGGCAATTAGCTGAGCGGCCAGCCCAGAGGAGGAAGGGCTAAGCCAGCCCTGACACAGAGGCACAAGAATTGTCTGTCTTGAGTACTGCGATGGGCTGCAAGCTTCATGCATAATTACACTGTAACAATATTGTTACAATGTATTTTGATTAGTACTCATTTGCAAATCAATGTTCCTTGATCTAAAAATCTGCCAATTGGAAAAAATAAATTAAATTATATATAGGTTGCGATTTAAAGCAAAGGGGGAGGGGGCATGGGACACCTGGTTTTGACAGGTACCCGCTCCCACTTCCGGGTGAGATCGCTGTGGCAGTCTCAGAGTATTTCCCCTCACCTTTCCCCCGCTGCTCTCTGGGACACAAAAAGCGCAGCGTGCCAGTTTCCCTTAGTGAAGATGCCGGTGCCTGCACCCAAAGCCAATTAATGAATGGGCTTGGGGTGCCGATATATCTGGATCCCTGGACAGGTAAGTGTCCATATATTAAAAGTCAGCAGCTAGCTGCTGAATTTTAGTCATTTTTTGCCCAGAATGGAGCTCCTCTTTAAGCCCCTATTAACCCTAAGTTGGCCAGGGTTAACTAACAGCTCCCAATCTTTCCTAAGATTTTCTTTTTTACCTTTTTCTTTTTTCATTTTTGATTATTTTTATGCCACAAATACCTATCCTTTATTGTACTTGTAAATACATTTACTATGAGACCAGCTTTCAGAATAGAATTTCTACTTTTGCAAGAGTCAAGTTCAAATGAACATTAGAGAGAGGTCAGAATTCCTTATCTTTAAAATTTATTTGGATTAGTGACCCAGACAATACAGAAGCTAAAAAACATCCACACAACAGCCAACAAATTTGTATTTTCAATAGGCAAGGCCAGTAATTAGTGCAAATGTATTCCTTATGATAGTTTATACAGACCTCCTCACTTTTAAGGTAATCACCTGTGCTGCTATTTTAAAGATTTTAAAACCATGTGCTGTTTAGAAGCTAAGATTCCCCTATTCATATGCCAGCAAACCTGTTGGACTGGTTCATGAACTCAGAGCCGGAAGTGATGCTACAGAAAATAGAGGGAGAGGAAAATGACTTGAACAAGCCATGTACCATGGAACTGGTAGTTCTGGAGGACTTTGGAGAATGAACAGTCCAGAGAATTCCTGATTAAAAGGAAGAAGACTCCATCACCAGGAAAAAGCTTCAGGGATTGTCAAATCAAAGGGGATTTTACATAGGGGCTTACCTCAAAACATGTTATTCTGGTAACTGACCTGATTCTCTGGTGTGTCCCAGTCTGAGTGTCCACCACCACAGACTTCCTGGTTCCGGCTACTTCCAGTGACTTGGAACCACCCGCCTCCTTGCCACGGCCGGCGAGAATGTTCCAACATGCATCCCACAGTCCTCATCGGTAACCCAGTTTCCCAGCATATCCTGCATGCCTGTGGTATGGGGTTGGTCATCAACTAGTAACCGCCGTTCATCTCATTTGTTTTTAACCGTGTGTGGAATAAACCTACACTGTTTCAATGGATACATTGTCCTTTGTGCTTCTGGGCTTTTGTTATCACTGCTAGTCAGCCCTTTGAGGTCTTATGGTATCTTGCATATATGACACGCACATGTAATTTCAGGAGTGCCTTGTCAGTGTTATGTCCTCATGTGTTTCTCACCACTATCCCAGTGGTCACTCTGAGGCAGCCCTTCTAAATTACTATTTATTTATTTAGTGTCCCAATGAGGAGAATCATCCTTAAAGTGGTATCCTACTTTTGCAAAAAGCATTGAATACAATGCATGATCAACCTGAAGATCAATGTGCATTTACTCATTTTTTGCAACAAAGCCCGCAGAGCATTGCGATAGATTATTGTGATGAACAGACTCTTGTAGTGTTTTTCCCAGCCTCAGATCCAAAAGGAGGTGAGGACCTACTTGAGGAAGTGTGGTTTAACTACAAAGTGGGGGGAGAAATGATTGCCAAGCTCTCTGCATAGTCAATTTGCGATTGTGGCAGATGGAACCTCAAGTGATTCAGAAAGCAGCATCGCAAACCTAGATGACACAGCCGTGAAGGCCATGCACAGCCCTGCTCAAAATAAATAAAAACCTAATGCTGCATTTATAAGCATTCCACAATTCAGGTAAGGGGGGTTTAGAGTATGTATTTGACCAAGCTTTATGTTACACCCTGGATATAGGTGTAACATGAAATAAAGGTCTAAATATTGGACTTAGCCTTTAATTTCTTGCCCAAGAAACTCATTTAACATGTTTTATTGAGTAAAATCAAATCAAACATAACAGCACAGTTTGCCATTCAGGTGATATTGCTATACAAAAAACATGGCAAATAGCAGGCATGCGTAAAAAAACAGCAGCACTGAAGTGCCATGAAATGCAGAGCTGCCACAAAGGAACATCATACAGAACTTGTGTCAGTTACCCTGACTCAGAGGGATAGCGTCGCTTAAGAGCTCCACAAAAGTAAAATGCAAAACTTTCCATTATGTTCATACAATACAATAGAGTAACAACAAAGGAAAGAGAAAACAGGGGAGGAGGGAAGAAAAGCAGGGGGTCCAATAGTGCCAGACCAGCTGGCATCGAAAGGAACCACTTGGTATAGACACAAGTGTGGGTCAAGATTTCAACAAAGACTGGTAGAAGTTCTGCGGCAAGTAGTTATCAACCCAAGACTGACAGACTTTATGATGTTTAGGGACTTTCGACATGGCTTATATTTTGCTGTGAATCATAAATTGCATTACCCTATGCTTCACCAAAGGAAAGAGAGGTTGGGGGGGTTTCCATGCCGTAGCTACTGTATAGTTTGTTTGGATGTGGTGGTAACATACAGCCATAGTTTAAACTGTGAGGTAGTTATTTCAGATGGTCGCTTATTAGAAAGTGCTGGATAACATACAAAATACCTCAGTCCAGAAAGCCATTACAAGTGAGCAGGACCACCATATGTTCCCATGTCCGTGCAACCTCTTAGGCCGCGTACACACGCGCGGACTGTTCGCCCAACTTTGTCCGTCCAACAGTTTCGGCAAACAGTCCGCTCAAAATTAGCATGGACGGACATGGCCACACACGACGAACGAACAGTTTTCTGAAACCGTGCACGATGACGTGAACGGCACGTACGACGGGACGAAAAATACGACGTCCTATACACTGCATTATAACTTTCGGCGTGTAAATCCTTTCTGAGCATGCGCGGAACTTTGTTTGACGAACAAGCCTACACACGCGGGGACTGTCCGCTGAAACAAGGTTTCAGCGGACAGTTTTTCGGAAATTCCGTAAAACCTTGTTCGTCAAACTGTCCGCTGAAACTGTCCGCTGAAAGCCCACACACGAGCGGACTGTCCGCCCAAACACTGTTCAGCGGACAAAGTTGGGCGAACAGTCCGCGCGTGTGTACGCGGCCTTAGACAACATGAGGGGTATGTTGGAGGGATTTTGGTGATATTCGCAGAGACAAGATACTATCTAGCAAGCGCCTTATAATTAGCCTCTAAGGTTAAAATATTTACTGTGGATGACATGGTAAAGCGCCATATTTTGGCCCAATCACTGGATTCCAGCAGCATGCCAAGGTCTGAGGCTCAGTGATGTGCATACAAAGGGAGTGTGGATATAGAAGTAAAGGACAGGTATGCATAAAGTTTGGATATTAAATCAGGGGCTCGAGGATCCAAACAACAAATCTGTTCAAAGAAGGTTCGCAACAGTAAATCTGATTGACTTTTAACATAGGCTGAGTAAATATGGCAAAATTCTGAGGAAATTCAGATCGCTTTTGCAAGGAAATAAATGTCTGGAAAGAAGAGGCTGTAATTATGAGACACTAGCATGTGATGCCAATAGGAGAACGAAGAAGTAGCTACACCAGCTAGTTAGAAGGAAGGGCCTCAAAAAGGACAGGAGAGGGTTGTGCAGGGATTGCAGTAAGAAGGGGACCTTCAGTCAATCCCATAACATCAAGTAATGTAGAGTAATGGGGTCATCTTTGATTTCCGCTCCTTGGAGGATAACCATAGTAGGCTATCCACAGCTAGGAGATCACAGTCGGCTGCCTCCAATCTTAGCCAGAGGGAAACTTCCTTTTGTTGTATGATACTGAGCAATTTGTGTGATCTGGGTGGTCTGATAATATTTTGTATAATATGGAGGACCTGGTCCCCCCTGCAGCTTTGAGCGCATTAAGATTGAGCTAGTTATGCGTGGCTTAGTGGAACCCCATATATATCCATTTACGCGACATTTCAGAATGTGTAAGAAGTAGGGTGGAACCATAACAGGATGAACACAAAACAGATATTGTATTTTAGGCAAAAGGGTCATCTTGACTGCGGTCATACGCCCCATCCCAGATATATGTAAAGAAGACCATCGGGACATACTGTAAATGACGTCAGATGAGTCAACATTGCAGGATAATTGGCCTGGAACAATGTAGTGTGATAAGAAGTCAACTTCATAACTTACAAGCATAATGTAGCTGGTTCAAAGTACAGGGATCAAGCATGATATTTACAGCCTGAGAAATTAATTGATTCATTTTAAGTTCAGAGACAGAGGTGAATTGATCTTAGATTTGGAAAAAGTTAGACCTAGAAGTAAGAGGGACAGTAAGAAACAACAGTATATCATCTGCAAATAAGCAGAGCTTGTGCTGATTTCCCAACCCATTGATACCTCATATGTCAGGGTTGGAGTAAATCAGAGAAAAATCTGCGCGAAAAGTAGAAAAGATAGGGGACAGCCCTGCCTTTTTCCTTGCGCTATAGCAAACTGATCTGAGCAATAACCCTTGTATTTAATGTAGGCATGAGGTCCCAAATAGAGAGAAAATGTTTATTATAGAAAGTTAGGGCCAAAGGCTCATTTTTCGAGGATATAATGCAAATATGACCACAAAAGCATATTGAATGCTTTACGCACATTAAGAGACCGAAAATACGTGGGTACTCAATGTCAGTATGCCATATGAGCTAGAAGGGAAGCTCTGCAGGCATTGTCTGCTGCCAGTTGATCGGCATAAACCTGACTTGGCCCAAAAACTCAATAGGAAGTTATAGACAATCTATCCAAGGCAAGGAGAAATACTTAGATAATTGTCGCCAGAACAGACATTCCCATTGGAAGTTTTCTCCTTACCTCCTGTTCAGTTGGAAACTGTAAAATTGTTGCCTGCTATCACTATATTTCCTGGAGAAAGCGGTAACTAGGACAAATAGAGAAGGCGATTCTCCCCAACAGAAACCCAGACAAGCAATAAAAATGATAAAGGTTCTAACTCTTCCACACTTTATCCAAAACTTAGAAAAAAAGTTTTGGCCATAGATTCATGTTAATTTTTAATCCTGACGGGACATTATATTTAATGTTATCTAAAATAGTTTGAATCCTGGGGTAGTAACATAAAATTGGCTTGCAGGTATCCTCCCATACACATTGTTCTAGTGTATTTATTGTAAATGTCTTGAAGAAGTTACATTGCATGGTGTTATAGAATGAATCCAGCATTATTATGCTCTCTGGAAGCTGGCGGCAGATGACATCATTGCTGGGCTCGCCAGAAAGCAATATCTCTGGGCTAAGCAAGGAAGACATACACTTTCTCAGGAATTGATTTAATGCACATTATGACTTTCCTTGGAGAAAAAGGTTTTCCCATGTACTTAACTTTCATTTGAGCCTGATATTCCTCTATTAGATCACACAGTCTTTCTTAACATATATTACGTTTGGAAGAAGTAGGTTATACAACGTAAAATCTAGTAACAGAGGAGCATTTTTGGAGAGAGGATGGATGATGACTGATGGGGCAACAAATATGGGCAAATAAAGTGAGAAGCCGATCTCACTTGGATGAACACAATTTTTAAAGTAAAATAATATATTTATTACAGACATTTATAAGGTGGCAACAATTTGCTTTGCTATTTACATACTCTATATATTGCACATTCCCATCAGTCCCTGCCAGGGCTGGCCCAAAACATTGTGCTGCCTGGGTCCAAGAATTAAATGCTGCCCACCCCCCAAAAAAATAAATAAATCAAGCCTAACAAAAGGCTGCCACATCCATTATTTAATATCATGATAATTATAACGAATATTACTTCCGGTTCTGGTGCCACATTTAGTATCTGTTCTCCTTAACAGCATAACAGTTTTCTGCTGGGAAAAGGATCCTGGCACCTTTTTAAAAACGCAGCCACATAGAAACTGCATGGTGCCTTGTGGGAAACTGCACCTCTTATTTCAGTGTGTTTAAGAGTCAATGGTACCCCTACAGGTTTTCTGTGCAGCACCTCATTTTGTGTGCAGCTGCTTGTCCCCTTCACATCTTCCCCAGCACAGCACTGCCCCCTTCACATATCATTCCCACAGCACTGCCCCTTTTACTTCCCCGCACAGCACTGTCCCCCTTTACATCACCACCCCCCCACACAGCACTGTCCCCTTCACATATCACCCCCAAAGCACTGCCCCTTTCTCATCCCCCCCACAGCACTGCCACTTTCACATCCCCCCACAGCACTGCCCACTTTATATATCCCCCCACAGCATTACCTCCTTCATATATGTTCCCACAGCCCTGCCCTTTTCATATATCCCCCACAGCACTGCCCCCTTCATATATTCCCCACAGCACTGCCCCCTTCGTATATGTTCCCACAGCCCTGCTCTTTTTATATATCCCCCACAGCACTGCCCCCTTCATATATCCCCCCACAGCACTCCCCCTTCAAATGTCACCCCCACACAGCACTCCCCCTTCATATATCACCCCCCCAGCACTCCCCCTTCCTATATCACCCCCACAGCAATCCCCCTTCCTATATCACCCCCACAGCAATCCCCCTTCATATATCACCCCCCCCCCAGCACTCCCCCTTCCTATATCACCCCCACAGCAATCCCCCTTCATATATCCCCCCACAGCACTCCCCCTTTCACAACCCGCACAGTATTGCTCCCCTTTATATGACCCCTCCCCCACACAGCAAGGCCCCCCCTGTACATGACCCCTGCTTCCCATCCTTCACAAGTTCACAGCCATTGCCTTTCCTCCCTTCACTCTCTTACCTTTCACAGAGCAGAGAGCAGCAGGCGGGAAAATCCTGAACTGAAGGCAGAGGCACAACCACCCTGGATAGGGTGTGGGGACTGCCAGGTAACTTTTCATATTAGCAAGCTGGTGATTGGTTGCTAGCAGTAGCTCAGGCCAGATGCATATCGCGGTCCACCATTTAGTGATGTCCTCGATCTGGGCCTCCAAATGCTCTGATGATAAGGATGATACCTCTGAAGAATAATCCCTTCCCAGTAGGCCCCAGAGGCCTGAACATGATAACAAACTGTTATCCCTCTTCTGTGCCAGAGACTTGGATGACAGGGTGGTTCTCATCCTGAAGAAGCAGATCATAATTAGAGTCCTCCATTACAGTTTTTGTTAGAATTTTTGTTGGGAGTATCCCTAGGCTCACGCTATCCCAGTTTTCTCAGCAAATAAACTGCAAACAAAGGCAGGCTGGTTTTCTGAATTGAGTGATTGTGACCTACTGTGGGAATGGTTGCTTTGTGCCTATCAGGGAATGGAACCTGGAACCAAGCAGCCAGACCAGTCCCGGGTCTGTGCTACAGGTCTATAACTTTTAGAAATGTATGTTTTTCCTGGAGTGTTGGGCATGCACTGAACTGGGAGAACAACTGATCAAGTCCCTGGAAGTTCAGGCAATGTCTGAGTTTTCCAGGTGACTTGACATCACCAATGATTAGAGATTACCAAATAATGGAAAGTTTGTCCATGATTTAGTGAGGCTGGCCAATTATTTTCTTCTTCAATATTTTTCTTTGGCTAGTATTAAAGAAAACTAGTAAAAAAATGGTAATTTGGATTATTTACCAGTTGACTATAATAAAGTGGCAGTAGTCCCCCAAACGCACCCCCCCCCCCCCAACATTAGCAACCTTGTGACATCATCACCCCAATAGAAAAGTGCTGTGCTTCCTTATTCATATGGCACCTAATAAAAAAGTGTACTTATTTCCTTATTAGATTGTGAGAAGGTGTGGGAGCCCTATAGATGGAAAAGCATTGATGTTAAACTTAAAAGCATCTAGTACTATAAGTTTTGTATAATATTTCATTCTAGATAAAAAGTTGTTTGGAAAAGGAAACCCCCTTGCTACATATGGAAGTAGACCGAACTGTGATTGTGGGTTGGTAACCACTTTCCACTTCATCTAGTATGCTGGTGGTATTGGACCCCCAGTTTGTAAGCCAGGAAGCTGACCTTTCCGTAATGCTTATTACTTTAAAAAAAAGCCCTGACATCATATGCAATTAATGGATCCCTGCGTACTGATTCATTTGCACTGTTATAACCCCATGTCATTCTTCATACTGACGATGGATTTTGCTGACATGCAGCACATTACAGAACAGAGACCCAGCCGTGCTTTACCAGGAAAAAAAAAAAGGTCTAACGTGTATTGTGTATATTAAGTTACAAAATTCATATGTGTTGAATGTTGCCTTTAATGTAAAATTATGTCTCTATCTCTGCACATATTCTCATTTCAAGAAAGCCATCATCTGCCCCCATCATTTTCTCTAATAGTCTGCCGTGGCCTCATTCTTATTAATTTCAGAAATAGTACATTACGGGCCTTAATTCTGCCCATGTATTTGAAAAATCATGTTCATTATTGAAGCAGTGCGGTGACAGGTACACCAAGCTAGCAGAAGACACTCCATCTTCTCTATTCAATAGAGAGCAGATGGGAACACTCTTTATTGCAAGAAATTCATCACTACTGAGAGGGAAAACTGTGCAGGACAGGTAAAACGTATATTGACCTGACATCTTCTTCAATTCCTCAGGATTTTTTTGTCTTATCTTTAGGCATCCCTAAGGCACAAACTAGGCTACTGATAACTATTTTAAAGTGAGTGTAACCCAATATTTTTAGTTTTTACTGCTCCATTGGTTTAGTAGAAATATTAAAGGCCAAGTAGGTATTTGTATTTCCCTTTCTTAGACTTTTAATTATTTATTTGGAGAAGTAAAAGTAAAATGATAGGGCACTGTCATTGCTGACCTCCTGAAAACGACCCGTTTCAAGCATTTAGGTATAAAATCTGTATCTGTATATACGTTATATTACCAAAAGTATTTACACACACATATGAACTTTAATGGCTGCCCAGTCTCCTGGGAACAGTTTGGGGATCAGTTTGGGGGTGACCCCTTCCTGTTCCAACATGACTGCGCACCAGTGCACAAAGCGTTGTGGCAGAGCGGGTTTGGGGTGGAGGAGCTTGACTGGCCTGATCTCACCCCAATAGAACACCTTTGGGATGAATTAGAGCAGAGACTGCAAGCCAGGCCTTCTTGTCCAACTTCTGGAAGAATGGTCAAACATTCCCATAGACACACTCCTAAAAAAGGACACTAGCAAAAAAATAAAAAATGGAGCCTGGCCTAATGGGGAGGGGTTATATCTTGGAGTTCCTGCCTTTGCTTTCTTGCCAGCATTTTTTTTTTTGCCAATCAACTGAAGGTGACAGCATAACCCTATCATTATGAATTTGAAGATTTTCTGTATCCTGGAATATACAAAAAATACATACCGTTACCAGCAAATGGAGCAGATGCCAGAATGAAAATTATTATTATTATACACTATTTATATAGCGCCACCAGTTTACGCAGCGTTTACAATGTATAGAAAATGAAATCAAAACTAACAAAACATTTTGAGGTGTGTCCAAAAAAAATTATTTCTTAGGCCTGAGCCCTTAAGCACTGTCCTGTGTTAAAACGGAATGTAAAGCATTTGTAAAATCTTAAAAACAAACATATTTTTATGTACAATATATAATGTACAAGGGGGGGGGGGGGGGGTGGAGACTGATCTACATATCTACATATCTACATATTAAGTACAATAACATACATGGAAGAGCAAACTTGTAAAATGTCTTTGGCCCCAACATTACACATCTATAACATTTTTACCTTGCTTTGATTTGTTCCCTTTGGCATTCCACGGTGCACTGGGGTGCAACTCTGTTAACTCTAATGCCCCGTACACACGATCGGACTTTCAGACTACAAAACCGTGGAATTTTGTTTGAAGGTTGTTGGCTCCAACTTGTCTTGCATAAACACAGTCGCACAAATGTTGACAATTACGAACGTGGGAACGTGGTGGCGTACAGGACGTACGACGAGCCGAGAAAAAGGAAGTTCAATAGCCAGTGCGCCTCCTTCTGCCTGATTCCGACTCTGAGCATGCGCGAACTTATGTGCATCGGACTTGTGTACACACGATGGGAAATTCCTACAACAAAATTTTGTTGGCGGAAAATTTGAGAACCTGACAGCCAACATTTTTTGGTGGAAAGTCCGACAATGTGTTCGATGGAGCATGCGAAAGATGACGTTCAGCCAACAAGCTCACATCCAACATTTGTTGTCGGAAAATCCGATCGTGTTTATGGGGCATAAGACTCCCACAATGTACAGTGGAATTCCAGGTTTTTCACTGTTTGCCATTCAAGCCTTGTTGGACTGCGATTAGTATTATATTTTTAGGGATAATACATGTTTAACTTAAAATAAACTTGTCTGGCGTATTTTAGCATACAAGATGATTTTTAATCAAACTTGAGCAGGACAAACTAGGGTTAACACCTCCCACTGTTTGCATGTTTTTCCTGTGCCTGTGTGGGTTTCCTCTGCGTGCACTGGTTTCTTCCCACACTCCAAAGACATGCTGGTAGGCAGGGTCGGGCCATCATAAGGAATCTAACTTCAGCCGCCCACTACCTCCAGGTTCCAATGACTTCCACGGCTGTAGCTGCTCTCCCAAGTCCTGGCCCGCCTGTTCCACTCCTCCTCTTCTCTGATAGATGCAGGACAGGGAGAGCAAGGTGGTGTTCACTCAAAGACCAGAGAGCCCTCAGTGATCACTATGGCAGCATAAAGACATTCCCTCCTCCCACCTGGGCGGTAGCAGAAGGACACAAACACCTCAAGTCCAGCAGCACACAGAGACAATCGCTGCTGAACTGGAGGCCATGTGAGATGAGGGGGGGGGGGGGCTGGGGAGGAGCTTAATGAGGCAAAGAGGAGGGGCCAGGGACCAACAGAAGTCACAGGCGCAGTGTGAGTGGAACAGCACAGATGAAAGGACCGGTTGTACCTGTAAGACTGTTAGCACTGTGGAAGGTAGGGTAAGCAATATCAATTCTGCTTTTAGCTTTATTAGTGTCTCTTGTATCATGTCCACAGTCTCTGATCATGCCATGTGTCATTCCTCAGTCTCTGTTCATGCCATGTGTCATTCCGCAGTCTCTGATCATGCCATGTGTCATTCTGCAGTCTCTGATCATACCATGTGTCATTCTGCAGTCTTTGATCATGCCATGTGTCTTTCTGCAGTCTCTGATCATGCCATGTGTCTTTCCACAGTCTCTGATCATGCATGTGCCATGTCCGCAGTCTCTGATCGTGCCATGTCTGCAGTCTCTGATCATGCCACCCCCATCAAATCATTCTCTGCAGCTATTACCTTTTCTACCACCACCCCCTCCTCCCTTTAGAATGTAAGCTCTATGAGCAGGGTCCTCCCGTCCCTTCTGTATTGAACTGTACTGTAATTGTGTTGTCCCCCATTTACAATGAACTGTTGGCGCTGCATGAACTGTTGGCGCTATATAGATCATGAATAATAATAATAATATTGCCATGTGCCACGTCCACCGTCCCTGACGTCCCATGTGCCATGTCTGCAGTCTCTGATCATCTCTTGTGTCATGTCCGCAGTCTCTGACCTCCCATGTGCCATGTCTGCAGTCTCTGATCGTTTCTTGTGCCATGCCCGCAGTCTCTAACCTCCCATGTTCCATGTCTGCAGTCTCTGATTATTTCTTATGCCATGTATGCAGGCTCTGCAGACTGTGATGTAAGGGGAAGCTCTATGGACTCTTGTGTAAGGAGGGGGCTGTGGTGACCAGAGACTCCCTTACATCACAGTTTCCCTTTACACCAGATACTGCAGCATCCCCCGTTACATCAGATTCCTCAGAGTTCTCCTTTACATCAGGGTCCACAATGTTCTCTTTTACATCAGGGTCCACAGAGTTCCCCTTTACACTGTAAAGGAGAACCCTGTGTTGGGCTATATTAACCTCACCTTCATGTAAATGGAGAATTTTTTTTTTCCTTTTGCTATACCTTATACACATTGCTGTTCACACTAATTATTTGTTTGTAGCTTAAATATTGATACTGAAAAAATATTGCACTGAAAACTGCTATTTGACTTTTTTGAATGGGGCTCTGTCAGTAAATGTAATAATTTTTGCCAGTAAAAAAAAAAATCGGTGTAAATTTTGAGCATCCTATCAGTAAATTTATTTTGGGGGTTGGCAACACTGCACCCCAATAACGTGCCCCCCTCCCCTTGCTATGTATCCCGGGCTCCGCTTGCCCCATATCAGGTGCCTCCAGGTAGAGGGGAGAGAGAAGAGCAGACACGGGTCCGCTCTTCTCCCCTTCTTGTTCCTGACCTTGAAGCGACTTTGACAGTTTCCCCAGCCATCAAAGCTGGGAAAGAATGTAATGCAATGTGATGTACGCTGCATTACATTCATGACTGAATGCATGGTAACATTGATGATTAGGCAAATAAAGTGTATGCCTTATGGGGGTGGGGGTTTGCATTGTGGAGGGGAGGGAGGTGGCAGGAGGACAGTTGTGGGGGCACCAAAAAGCACATCTGCCTAAGTAGACAAAAATCCTCTGCACCGGCCCTGCTGGTAGGTCAGTTAGATCCTGTCTAAATTCCCCCTAGCATGTGTATATATGAATGTGAGTTAGGGACTTTGGATTGTAAGCTTCTCGAGGGCAGGGACTGATGTGAATGTATAATATATGTATGGCGCTATATAAATACCTGTAATAAATAAAATATAACTAGTTCCTTGTGACTATCCTACCTAAGCTGTTAATGCAAAACTAGAAACTTTAGCTAAGATGCTGAAGCATTCTAAGTGATATAATCAGATTATAGAAAAGCCCAAACTATGCAGGATGAGGAGTATTGAAAAGTAAAAGACAAATGAAGCAGAGGAGGTGGTCAGACATAACTTGCTCAGTAATTTATCATTTTTATGTCAATGTATTTTATACTATAAAACTTTCTTTCTTTTACCTACAGGACAGCAAAAACCTATTAAATGCATTTACACTAATTACGTTATTATTAACAATTTACGTAACATATTACAATGTAAAACAATTACAATGATAAGTATTAACAGCTGTATAAAAAGCAAATACACTAATTATCAGACGTAATGCAAAAGAAAGCCTTTCATATCAACAGATATAACTACTATAGAACAGTGTGAGATTGTTTTGATCTAGGAATCCAATTTTTCTGGTGAGGAAGTCATTTTCTTCCAGGGATTTTGCCTTAAAGCGGTTGTATAGTCTTTTGTTTCACTTTTACATACAGGTAAGCATTATTATTGTAGGTAAAAAAAAATATCTCCTAAACATGTCAGCTCTCTCGGCATGTATAGGGCGAGATGTCGAGGCCTCGTTCTAAGGTAAGTATTTCATAATGAGCTAGTATGCGGTGCATACTAGCTCATTATGCCTTTTCCTTTGCAGGTATGAAAAAAAAAAATTTTCAGCCGGTTTACTACCGCTTTAATTTATTGGAATTTGTGAAATGTTGAATTTGGCGGCCATGCATTTTAAGTCTACTAACTTTGTATTTTGAAGTGACCAAAGATGGAAAGAAATTTTAACCCCCTCCTATGAGGAGTTGACTATAACTAAAAATCCTAATATTGCTTTAAGTGCAAAAAAATGCAATTTGAAAATTAAACAGTTCCTAAAATCTGTATGTCAGTTTGGCTAATTGCAGGCTCACCTAGGGGAGGGCGATATCATTGGGCTGAGTAATACAATACATACATTTCCCAGCTCTCCTACCAGCTCTCATACCAGCAAATAAAACAAATTCTGCACTGTTTCAACAACTTGTGTTAATGTTAAAGTTTAAATATGGCAATTTTAACATAGTTACATTGATCCAGCTTGGATACCTGTGATCACTGGACAAGGTGGAAATTGTGACATTACCACCTCACCTTGCTACTGCCTCCAATTAGAAAATGCTTTGCATTCATTGAGAATATGCAAAGTGTTCCATGAATGGCACCTATGACAATCAAGCGACCTTCTGTGTTCACAATGCACAAGACCCGCTTGTTAATTAGTGGCTTGTTAGTTAGTGGCAATCACTGCAGTAATGGTGCCGACTACAGTCGTTTCCAGCCTCCATGGGGATGGCACATACTTACCTTGGTCCAAGTTGGATGAATGTAACTATGTAATCTTTATGTCTAATGGGAATCCCCTATATCCCCGGTAAATTTCTATTAGAATGGATGGCTTCAGCCAAAGGCTCTAAGCCAGGGGCCTCAAACTGGTGGCCCTTCAGCTGTTGCAAAACTACAAGTCCCATCATGTCTCTGCCTTGCAATGTCATAGTCATGCTTGTAACTGTCAGCTTTGCAATGCCTCATGGGACTGCAGTCTCTGATCATCAGATGGAGGTCCACCTGCTCTAAACACAAGACAAATTGCTGGGGAGATACAGGGCCCCCTTGTCTTGTACCATTATACATTGAAAGGTAGATGACATACAGTACCATGAGTTAAGGGAGATGAGCAGGGCAAAACTTAGGGTGGTGGGGGCCCCTGGGCTTGATCCACTTTCGGGCCCTACCTTGTGTACATTACAGCATTTATCTGCGTATAACACCCACCCCAAGTTTGGGAGGGAATTTTAAGGAAATAAACTTTTAGGAGGGAAGTTTAAGGAAAAAACGTATATATTTAAATGCCCATCAATGCAGCCTTATCAGTGTTCATCTGCAGCCTTGCCCATCCATCTGCAGCCTTGTCCAGTGTCATTTGCAGCCTTGTCATTGCAGTCTTGAAGTTTAAAAATGGCGCAGCCGAGATACAGAGTCCTGTGTATCTCAGCGGCTCTTGGGTCCTCTCAGCGGCTCTCGGGTCCTCTTGCAGCCCCGAGCGGAGCTGAGAGTAGCCAAGTGTACTTGGCTTGGCTAACAGTCACGCCCAGTCCCTGTGTTATGTCCTTCATAGGGCAGGACTAGGCGTGACTGTGAGTGGAGCTGAGCCGAGTACACTCGGCTATGTATCTCGGCAGGGCCCACGGGGCCCCCTATTGGGTGGGGCCCATGGGCTTGAGCCCAGTCAAGCCCAATGGTAAGTCCAGCCCTGGAGATGAGTATAGGCCATAAGAAAGGGGCTTTTAGGACCAAAGTATTGAATGTAACCATGTAAAAATTGCAATATCTAAACTTTACCTTTAAAAACAGTTTTTTGTTGCATACATTTTCAAGTATATGTGGAAGCCACACAGACTTATCAAGGTCCCTCTCTGAAGCATGGTCCCTAATTCTACTCTAACATACTTCCATCTTGGGACATATATAGCAAAGAATATTTGGAGGGCAGGTATGCCTGTAAGTAGCCCATTTCAGCTTAAAACAGGGATCCTCAAACTACTGCCCTCCAGCTGTTGCGAAACAACGCATTCCCATGAGGCATTGTAAAACTCTTACAATCACAGACATGACTAGGCATGATGGGAATTGTAGTTCCTGAACTATTGGAGGGCCGTAGTTTGAAGACCCATGGCTTAAAAGATGCAGGAACACACCAGAAGACCAACAAAGCATAATGGCAGCTGAAGTCCACCAGTGTGAAATCAATGGGCCTTCTCATGGGATTCGGGGAAAGCTGAGGATCTTGCAGAAATGTCCTCCTGCAGAGTGGAGAAGCATCTTTCCTTGATATTTAGAATACTCATCTTTCCCAGGATTCTATGATGAGGCCTTAGAAAAGTTAATAGCCTTTATACCATTATTTGTTCTGTGTCAGTTACTCAAAGTACTGAAGCAAAAAAGTCAACCAGACAACTACCATTTTTTAGGAGAACTTAGGAATGCCAGCCTGCATATTTGAAAGGTTTATTTTATTGTGATCTGATTTTAATTCACATCTGCAGGAAACAAAAATTCTTCTCCTATAGCTTACATGAATTGTGGTTAGCTTGTTTTGCCACAATAATGGACACTAGTCCTGTAAGTAGGAATAGTGAGAGATTTCACTTTCAGTTGCTGCCTAAGAAATAAACCCAGCTTGATAATAAAATACTGCAACGTTGATATTTGTTATAATGAGTTGTTACTGAATGCCGATCTTCTGAAACCCAAGTCTCACAACTTTTGCTAATGTTTTACAAACCTTTATTAAATCCCTTGCGTGGTTCTAATATCGATATTGCTGTTGTCTTATTTTTCCTACATCCTTTTTTGTATTCTGAATGTGTCTATAGCTCTACAATAAAAATGCCAGTAGTCCAAGGGAAATATAATCGTCTGTATGGTTGTTTTAGCAGTTTACCAGGTTGCAACTTTAAGACATTAAGCTCACCCTGCTCTGGTTTCTCGGTAAAGCTTGCCTTGCAATCTCTTTCCATTCTTCGGACGTCACCTGAGAACTGTGATGAATTTTGGGTGGGTTGCTCTGCAAATGATGAGGATCAAACTGCGGTGACCTCACTCTCTGGAGTGTTTAGGCGTAACCTAGGCGGGTGACTTTCAAGTGAGGTAAATCTTCTTTTAAAAGGCTTAATTGTGAAATCTCTGCTCTACAATACTGTAGCCAAGAAATCTGAGGCTTTAATAGTCAGTCCTCGTTTTTTTTCTCTAAACAATGGTGAATGACAATATAAAAAATCTGTATCATGACAAGCTGTTAAGCCTGCTGAAAGCGCTAAGATGGGACATTAAAGATCGCTATATTAAAGTATAACTAAAGGCAAAACTTTTTTTTTAGTTTTGGATAGAGGGATTAGAACATCTATTATTATCATTATTATTGCTGTCTGTGCCCCTGTTATGGAGATTCACCCTCTCTATTTGTCCTGTGTGCCATTATCATTGAAAGTGAAAGTAAAAGAAAATCCCAAATTTTGGCTTGTCCCCAGAAAATTAGTAGACGGGAGATCTTCCACTGAGAACCTGTTTGGCTATGGGACAAGAAGTGAAGGTAAATCTCCCCAATGAGACACAGATAGTGAAAAAACAAATCTGACAGGGGTTATAACCCTCCCTTTGCCTATAGTTCTACTTTATGGGATAAGTAGTTAAAAAAATGCATAGCAAAAACAGGTAGTGAATAAGGGGCAAAAGTAGAAATATGTATATAAACCTGTGCCTGACCTGTGCAGGGCTTGTGCAGTATTTAAATCACACAGCTCTTGTTACAGGGCTCCATTTAAAAAGCAGTGGTATGGCCTTATCTGGGTGAAGTGCTTTATATGATTTATATGTGCTTAGCGCTATTTTTCTGAATGGAAGATCAGACTAAATAAAAGCTGTGAGAAGAGCCCAGTGACATGACCAGCCTCTCCTTCAATCAAGGAGGAGCTTTGAAGGGGACCACATGCTCTATACCAAAGCCTGCATTTTATGAACGTGCCACAAAATACCAGCCATGATATACTGTAGAATAACTGTCAGGTTCCTTGCGGGCCCAAGGACTAGGAACACCCCATGGAGGCTGTGGACCCAACGGCTGCCTGCTGAGGGTTGAGAGTTCTTGGACGCAGCCACACAGGGCCACAGCCATGGTCCTGGACAGGGAGTTAGCCCTTGTACACACGGTCGGAGATTCCGACAACCAAATCCATCGGATTTTGTCCGTTGGATTTTGTCCGACGGATTTTGTCCGACGGATTTTGTCCGAAACTGTTGTATACACACGGTAGGACAAAGTTGTCGGAAAATCCGACGTGATGACGTTATTTCGTTACGACGGGACTATGTTCACGCTAGTAGCCAATAGCTTTGGTGTAGGAATTTGATCTGAGCATGCGTGGCACTTTATCCAAACGGAATTCTCTACACATGATCGGAGTATGTCCGATCGGAGCATTTTGTCGGAAAATATTTCTGGAAAGTTGGAAAAGTTGGTCCGACGGATATTCTGACGGAAACAGTCAGATGCAGACCACACCCAGTCGGAATATCCAACAAAACGCTCCGATCGGACACATTCCGACGGAATCTCCGGCCGTGTGTACAAGGGCTAAGAGCGTAAGATTCCCCAGGGTGTGGGGTCTAAAAGCAAGCAGGTTTTCACCTCTGAAGGAGAGGATGGACTATGCTGCAGCTGACTCCGGGTCACGGCCCATAGGGTGTCCCAGCTCACACTCACAGCTGGCTCTGGAGGATGGAGTGGAAGCAGCAGCACAGGGCAACAAGGAATGGTAGTTAGGCAGGCCAAGGTCAGGGCAACATGCAGACAGGGATGGTCAAGACAAGCCGAAGGTCGGGATGGTCAGGAGAAAGCCAAGTCAATACATAGAACAAACAAAGAGAACACCACACGAATAACACAGGAACGCCTAACACATATGTTGATCAGCAAGGCTTGGCTTGCAGTGCGCAGCTTAATATAGTGTTTCCTGTTAGAGGCTGGGGTGGAGCCATGTTTGAGGGAAGATTACTTAAGCACACAGGTGAACAGTGATCAGTCTCTAAGCTGAACACAACAGAGAGGTAAGCAGACAGACAGACATGAACATTACTGATCAGGTCCGTCTGTCAGTTTTTCAGGCGGACCTGATCAGATGCTCCATTAACCCCTATGGAGCAGCGGATGTCAGCAGTGACATGTCCACTTACATTCGACGCTATCCAATCCGATTCGGCCCGCCAAATCCAGAAGGATGCTGACCCTATTTTCCACTTGTCTGGTGGATGGGATCGGATTAAAATGGACAGGCTGTTCGTTTTCATCTGCTCTCTCCATAGAGGAGAGCGGGGCTCTGACAGGTCCATCTCTGCACAGCGAGCACTTTATATGGCTCTTTAGGGATAGGGAAACTCCTTTATATTTTTTGCTTTACATTATAATTTATAGAAAAAGTTTAAACTTGTAATATTTTTTATTTTTGAGGAGTTTATAAAAAATATAAAAAAAAATCCTTAGTGCGTATCAAGTGGAATTTAAAAAAGTACAGTTAAAGCTGTCACTGGCATGGTTTTATGCATCAACAAAGCCAAATATAGCAAATTTTTCCTAAGCAGTCCATATGGCAAATCTTTTGGTTACTTTGACATTTTGCCGATGCTACTTGACACACACTCCGCTGCTCCCTCGAATACATATCCTCCCTCCCAGTTCCCACCCCAAAGGACACCGTAAGAAAAACTGAAGGATGTAAACATTGCACAGCTTTGGATAGGCTTGACAATTCAGATCAAATGTTTGCTGTGATGTATCAACTGAGCACTAGAACGTCTTAATTGCTATTGATCTCTGACAGTGAAGTGTACTGCTACTGCTGATGTGGCATGTCGCATAGCCACTTATACAAGCGCCTGAGCATGAAGATGTTAGTTTTTGCCCGTTACTTAGAGCTTAGGTGTTCTGAATGTTCTTCATTGTTTTTACAGTAATTTGGGCCACCATGTGTAGTTAAATATTCTCAATATCTGTCTGTTTTGAACTTCTTCCTGTTACTGTCAGCTATTAACAGTGGAGAAATCAACCTGAGAGCTACCACACTATATTACAACTTTAATATGGGGAATATGGTGAAGACTAAGCATTGGTTTGACATGAAGGTGAGACCTTTGGACTGCTGCTGGTTTTAAGCCAGTCCATTGTAAAGAGTCATGTTTTAGGAACACTTTACCATGACTTTGAAAAGTAAAAAAAAAATGTGGAATGAGTTATAGTGATGCCAAGTTTGGCACGTCCTGGTTGTCTTTGGTGTGCGATAATATTACTTCAGGTCTCAGTACCCATGTTTGTTTATGAATTTAGGCAAGTTTCCAAATACATAAACAATTTGATATTGCATCCAAAGTTATCTGGGATGGGCCAGATAGTGTGGTATATAGACTTGGACATTTCCACTCTCTTCTGTGTTTTTTTCCCACTCCAAACTTCCCTGATTCCAGAGTGAAGTCAACAATTCCAGAAAAAAACGAAAAAAAAATCTCTGCGCTTAGGACTCAGGGGTGTCCAAACTTTTTTCAAAGAGGACCAGATTTGATGAAGTGAACATGTGTGAGGGCCAATAAAACATTAAAATGAAATGCAAATTAACTATTTTATGCAAAGTTTATTGCAAACGACATTCTTTTTATTTCCACACATGGATGACAAATCTAAACAAGTGTTAAATCACTCTGTCTTTCATATCTGTCACCTCTCACCTGTCCTGGAAGCGGCAGCCCTCACTATCAACTTTTCTTCTCTTATTTACAGTTGCCATTTTAGAAATTGACCAGAAGGGAAGGGGTCATGTAAGCACAGTGCCAGATTCAGTCTAAGTGTGTTCATTTGAGCACTAATACACTGCCCTACAAGAATTCTATTGCCTTTGTGGCTGTGTGTGTGGTGAAGAGTCCAAGGATGAGCTTGGGCGTGTTATTTGGATATATATTTATCTTTTGTGGCCCCCAACAAATCCCTGAGCTCCATTTAGGACTAAGTATGAGCCCTGCGAGTTATTCGGATATATATCTTTTGAGGCCCTAATGAATCCCTGAGCGCTGCTCAGGACTAAGAATGAGCTTGGGCGTGTTCACAACTCCACGTGCCTGAGCCCACTGGGAAGCTGACAGCTCGCAGCGCCAATCAAATCACAGGCACTGAGACATTTTCGGATCTCTGCAGCTGCGGAATGAGAAATGTCTTAGTGCCTGTGATTAGGGCTGCGGGCTGTCAGCTTCCCGGCGGGCTTGGGCACATAGAGCTGTGAACACGCCCAAACTCATCCTTAGTCCTGAGTGCCGCTCAGAGATTTTTTGGGTCCACAAAAGATATATATCCAAATTACCAGTGGGGCCTTATTAAAAAGGAACACGGGTCGCATTTGGCCCACGGGCCAGACTTTGGACATACCCGGATTAGGTAAACCACAAAAAAATTAAAAATTAAAGCTGCCAGTGCAAAATTTGTGATACCAAATAAAAAAATAATAAAAGTATAGTGTAGCGCTAAATGTGTCAGATCAAAAACAAATGCAACACAACATTTTACATATATATGAAGGCAATCAAAAAAGTTAGCAATATGTGATGACAACCCACACACAAATCAATCTTTAAATTGTTTCTATCCCCACATAGTGTCCATACAAAGCCCATACATTTAAAAAAATGTGTTGCTTCAATCTTCTAAATACGAACACCAGAGTGGAAAATGAAAAAAGAGGGCTCTCAGCCTGACCCCTGAAGATCATCTTTTATTAAATGTATAGGACAGGGCTTATGAGAGTGACATCATCACACACGCTTGCTGACAGATGGATGGGATCGAACCTCTTAGCCCATGGGAATTACACTGAATGTTACATGCTCAGGTGATTTCATTCATGTGAGTGTGCACTAATAAAACAGTTTATATGAGATTATTCTATGAGGCAGTGTTGCCAACATACCAGATTGAAATTTACTGACACGGCACTCAAAATTTACTGGCACAGCCAAGTTTTTACTGGCATTTCCAAGAGTACCAAAAATTACAGTTTTAAGTGAAAATCTGAGTGTTTAGGATACAAACAAGTACAATACATAGTTGCATAGTTAGTCAGGTTGAAAAAAGACACAAGTCCATTTAGTTCAACCATAAAAATAAATAAATAAATAAAAAATAATATCAAGCAATCCCATATACCCAATCCTATATAGTACCCAGTTATTTTGTGTGCATTTAGGAAAGAAGCCAGGCCTTTCTTAAAACAATCTACTGAGCTGGCCAGAACCACCTCTGGTGGGAGTCTATTCCACATTTTCACAGCTCTTACTTTGAAGAAACCTTTCCGTATTTGGAGATGAAATCTCTTTTCCTCTAGACATAAAGAGTGCCCCCGTGTCCTCTGTGTTGACTGTAAAGTGAATAACTCAACTCCAAGTTCACTATATGGACCCCTTATATATTTGTACATGTTGATCATGTTAATCTACTCTTCTGAAAAGAGAATAGATTCAGTTCCTCTAATCTTTCCTCATAGCTGAGCTCCTCCATGCCACTTATCAGTTTGGTTGCCCTTCTCTGCACTTTCTCCAGTACGCAATGAGCAATGTGATGTAAGGTAGATATTAAGGCAAAAAAAATGTATTATTTTAGTTTTCGATATAGTAAGTAAGTAGCTCAAGGACAGGACTGAGGAGGGCAAGAAATTAGAATGGGCGGCACACACACTTGAAATTGGCTCTCACAGTGACACTGACAGCAGTGTGCAGCAGTACAGATGACGATGACACCTCACAAACACGACACGTCCCCTCCTCAGTCACAGTGACAGACCCTCTCTACGCCAGGTGGTCCCTTCAGTCCACTCCAGTCCAAATAGCACTGACAGTCCCGCTCCCAGCTTGCTTTGCTCTCGTTCCACGGAACGTCACACAGGGCTCTGCCCACTCTGCTTGGCTCCCTTGCACCATGACTTCACACAACACGCTCAGGCACAGCCTCAGTAAGACCCATTCCCCGCTGGCACTGCCCAAACACACTGTAGCAGGCACTCGGATGGTCTCAGCCGGCTCTGAGCTTCAGCCATGTTTTTTACTGGTAAGTGGTAACCTTTTCCTGTCACTGGCATTTACTGGAAGGAAACACGTACCCATTTTTTACTGGCTGCCAGTAAAAATACTGACTGTTGACAACACTGCAATGGGTTGCCCTGTATCTCCTTTCTCTGTTTTTAATGAGAGATGTTTCAGATGTATGCAGTAATATATTTAGGTTTTGTGTTGCCCTAGGCCTAACTAAACTTGTGCACCCCCTAATTTAAATATCACCCACCCCTTCCTATCAAGGCCACACCCCTTGTTGTTTAAGACCCGCCCTGAAATTTTCGAGTGGGGACACTAGTTCTGAGGGACTGTGGCAATGGATTCCCTTAATTTGCATAGATTTCCTCTCACTTCCTGTTTGGCTGTGGGGCAGAAAGTGAAGGGAAATCTCTGCAATGGGACAGTGATGATAAAAAATAAACTGACAGGGGCTATAACCCTTCCTTATTCTATCCAAAATGCCTATAGTACTACTTTAAGCCCAAATTTTTGATAATTTTATGGAGAGGACTAAGAAGATATAACCTTGCTAATTGTGCAGCAGAAAACCTAGCACAGTGAGGATGGTTTGTGGTCCAGGATAATAGGACATTCAAAATTAGAAGCTATGCCCCCCCCCCACAGTTGCGGAATGCCGGCCACCCGCATACCAGAAGCAGTGCGGATGCTTTATGGCGGCGGTGGACTAATTAGCCTCTCAGTCCAGTCCGCCCCATAAGACTGGAGCTACACTAACAGTATAGCGCAAGCCGGCGGGGACTCTTTCCGTGCTGCCCCCCTGCAAAGTGCTGCCCTAGGCCTGGGCCTTATCGGCCTAGGCCAGGATACAGAGTTGGATGTATGCTCTGATGATTGAACCTGGGAGGTGATATTCCATTGAAATACATCAACTCTTCATGCGCTGATTGACCATTAGTGTAACTAATGGTCAATTAGATTCAGTAAGAAGCTAGAGTGTGTTCTTTGGGTGCGAAGCTAGAGTGTGTTTCTTTGGTTGCACTAGTACTATTTAAATTTTCCACACTGGTGTTGACATTTGGGAGATTGTAGCAACACTTTTTTGTCGGTATAGACTTTGTATGGAATCTATATGGGGATTGGATCAATTGGCTAAAGATTGATCCGTGTGTGGGTTGTTATCACATATTGCTAAATGTATTTATTGCCTTCACATATATGTAATGTATTGTGGTAAATTTATTTTTGATCTGATGCATTTAGAGCTGCACTGTACTTATATTAGGCCAACAGATCCAACCTGCCTGGCTAACTCATAATCTGTATGCCTAGGAGAAATGTTGGAGGTTTTCTTTCAATTGGTGTAAGCTTCATTAGTTTGTGCCTTATTGGGCAGCCTTATTTTACAGAATTTGTGGCAGCACATACACATTAACATCCCCATTCTTTTTTCTTAAAAATAATTAATTATGTGCAAAACGTGGTAGAAACATACAATATAATATATTAGAACTGCTTTAAGGTTTCAAGTCTTAGAAGCCAAGATAAGTAAAGTGACCCAAAAAGCATTTTGCCCACTAAAACACTTGATAAAGGTTTGGTGGTCACCAAAACTTGTGCTCATTAAATACTGTTTTATAAGAAATAAATCATTCTTTGTGTTTTATCATGTAATATGAGATAAAAGGTACAACTGTATCCCGTATTCATACATGGCTGTACATTTAATGAGCTACCCTAACGAAAAGGCTGCAGTCAGATAAACTGCTTGCTTAGTCTACTCCCTGTACAGATAAGGGAATTCCCTGGATTCTGACTTTTCTTATACATATTAAGGAGATTTCACATCAAAAGGAATGGTGGCCGGGCAGACTAAATTTCTTTATAGTAATTAAGCACAACTTACCCCCTAGAGTATCATTCCCCATGCTATACTGGACGCTTTACAGAAATCTGCACTGTCACATGGGTGCTGCCATAATCGACTATTTTAAGAAGAGCTTTTAATCATGGTTTAAACAAAAAAAAAAAAAGGGAAAAAAACTTAGATTGCATTTGATATCATTGCTAAGAGAAGACATGATTTTTGCATACCAGTCTTCAAATATTATTATTATGTTTTATTTGCTCAACACATTCATTTGGAAAATGAAAACCATAGGCAAATATAATCAATCACTTTTTTTTTTTTTTATATATAAATGCAGTTTAACAAATAAAATTGATTTAACACGGGGCATTAAATCCTGCAATTTAGCCAAGGTCTACTGTTAAATAAAAAAATAAAAACTATTAATATTTTTTTAACATTCTTGCTGAAAATATTTTAGTAATTTTTATCACTGAAACATAATACATAAATTATGATTTAATTTACTTACATAATGGATTTATTAACATTAAGCACACAATTACCTTTTAGTTTACAGATGGGGCTGTTGATCCACAAACATTTTTTTTTTCTAAATAAGTAAAAAAAAATAAAAAAAATTAAGTGTTTTTTTTTTTTTTTAAAGCTAATATGCTAAAGCATTTTTTTTACACTGGGTTTTATTCATTTAAAATAGCCAATCAGGTTCACAGGAAATCCTGCCCCTTAGTGACCATGATTAGTTCTAGACCAGGGTGATTTAGGCTGCAGTGACACATTCCTCTGCTTCAGTTTAAGATGTGATATGTTTTTTCCACAATCTCAAATTTTATTACCAAAGTTCTCATTGAACCTCCGTGTCCTAAACGTATAAATACAATTAACATTATTTATTTTACTCTAGGAACCTTGCCATTACATTTCATTTTGTTTTTTAAATAGCTTGGTTAAATAAACCGTCTCAATTTGCAAAATATCTAGTTGACATCATTGAAATGGCAGCTTGGTTCATTTTGGGAAGTGTCACTTATATTCCCCAAAGGCCATTAAAGAGTGTGAAATGGAATGATGTATGTAATAAAGTTTTCAGAGATATTATACACCCTATTTAAGGTATGATGTCAGACAATTATGAAGAACATAAGTATGCCAGGTTTGAAAATTTAGCTGAAAATTATTGTTTACAGTTAGCATAATATTTCACCGTCGTGGCAGCATTTCTGGATGCTCTTGGATTTAATTAGAAAATCACTGTATTATTTTCTTGACAATTCTCTTTATTATCAACTTTCATAATCATTCCAAAATTAAATTGAAATTTGGAACCCTATCTGGGCAAGATTGTGTAAGTTGAAATACATAATGCAGTGTTCTTCAAAAGGGAATGTTCCATTCCTTTTTGAACATTCATTTTCCAAAATTTACTTTTATTTATTTTTTTTGTAGATAATGCTGTCCTGAGTCCGAATGGCAGTATAAGTTGGATAATAGAATTATTTTCTTTAATAAAAATAAAAAAAAAAACATAAAAAATGATCAAACCCAAAAACCTCAAAAAATTAAATAATAATAATGATAAAAATAAAAAAATAAATACATAAATATAGATATATCTATATACCTATAGATTTATATCTATAAATGTGTATATATATATATATATATATATATATATATATATATATATATATATATATGTATATATATATATATATATAGTTATAGATGTCTATATAGATATAGATATACATTATATATCTATATAGCTATATAGATATAGATATGTATATAGGTGTAGCTATAGATATATATATAGCTATCTCTCTCTCTCTCTCTCTCTCTCTCTCTCTCTCTCTATATATATATATATATATATATATATATATATATATATACAAACCATGTACCTTTCATTAACCACTTCACCCCCGGAAGGATTTACCCCCTTCCTGACCAGAGCACTTTTTGCGATTCGGCACTGCATCAATTTAACTGACAATTGCGCGGTCGTTTAATGCTGTACCCAAACAAAATTGACGTCCTTTTTTTCTCACCCATAGAGCGTTCTTTTGGTGGTATTTGTTCGCCTCTGCGTTTTTTTTTTTCTTGCGCTATAAACAAAAAAAGAGCAACAATTTTGAAAAAGACGCATTATTTTTTACTTTTTGCTATAATAAATATCCTCCAAAAATCTATATAAAAAAAAAATCCTCAGTTTAGGCCAATATGTATTCTTCTACATATTTGAATAAAAATCACAATAAGCGTATATTGATTGGTTTGTGCAAAATTTAAAGCGTCTACAAAATAGGGGGTAGTTTTATGGCATTTTTATGTTTATTTATTTTTTATTAGTAATGGCAGCGATCTGCGATTTTTATTGGGACTCCGACATTATGATGGACACATCGGACACATTTGACACTATTTTGGAACCATTGTCATTTATACAGCGATCAGTGCTATAAAAATGCATTGATTACTGTGTAAATGACCCTGGCAATGAAGTGGTTAACTACTAGGGGCGGTAAAGGGGTTAAGTGTGTCCTAGGGCATAATTCTAACTGGGGGGAGGGGCTACATCTCACATGACAGCGATCACTGCTCTCGATGACAGAGAGCAGTGATCTTTGTCCTGTCACTAGGCAGAACGGGGAAATGCTTTGTTTGCAAAAGCATCTCCCCATTCTACTTTACCGAGACGTGATCACGGGCACCCGGCGGAAATCGAGTCTGTGAGACCCGCGTTCACTGTCACGGAGTGCACGGTGGGCGCTCGCCCGCAACGCGGCGTCTTAAAAGGGACGTACCTGTACACCCTTTTGCCCACCAGTGCCATTCTGTGGACGTATATCGGCGTGCGCTGGTCGGCAAGCAGCTAAAATAATGCTTGGCTTTAATGCCTCCCAATTGTGCACCTTCATTGTCACCCTCTCATACACCCCTGGTGTAGACTACAAGCAGCTGTGCCAACATGTAAGGAATGTTTCTACATTGTCAATATGCCTAGAAGTGATCAGCAGCATTGAGATAAAAAATTTAATGAAATAAATAGGTAAAATAAACAAAACATTGGCAATAGTTTGTGGTACAATTTGCCTTATATGTTTTTGTTGGGAACCCAGTTTGAGGCATTATAATTAAATAAAAAATGATTCAGGTGAATATTTACTAAATTAATCTCTTTGCCTTTATACACTTTTTACGTTGTTTCTCTAACCTTGCATTGACCCAGGGTTCTTTGACTATAAAACCCATATAAATTACACCTCAGCTGTTGCTCATAAGTAAGTTACAGTACCTGGAATCTGTCTCAAAAACTCCAGTTGTGCAATAAAACTGGTCACAGTTGCAACGTCCCCACAACCTCTGTTTCGACTCACCAAGTCTGAAACATAAACCTAACAGCCCATTAAATAACTTGTCTATAAACACGTTCTAGATTTCTGAACTTTTTAAATACCTATCGTTTTAGGGGGAAACGTGGCTCATATGGAAAAGGGAGGGGGGTGCTGGCATTTGGAATGAGAACAACATGAAGCAAATAAGATTTTATGAGCTAATCTCATTAGATCGTTTATTGGAACTTCTGTTTACTAAAAGCCAAAGTTACAAATTGTTTTGGAGGGACAGAAACATATCAAACTACGGGGCAAAGATTTTAAGGTTATTTTTTTGCTATTCCAATTTTTATTAAAATAGCTGCTTGCCGTTACCAACAAAGACACAAAGAGAACTTTTTTTTAAACTACGGAGATGTGTGTGTTTTTTGTTGTTGTTATTAATAAAATATATAATAATTAATATAATAAATATTAATATTATAATAATATTATAATAATAATGTTTTTATAATGTAGCGGTTCCACACAATAATAATAATAATGCATAGAATCGCTTCTTAAATCGTGGTTCCTTCTTCTTTTGAACGGATATGTATATGAAAATCTGCCACATACTGTATATTATAATTTACTGTTCATTTTAAGCAGATAGAAATATAGAAGAGTGGTGGCAGAAAAAAGACCAAGCGGCCCATCATGTATTCGGCTCCATTCACACATAGGTGATTTCAACTACTTAATGGCACCCCAATCGCGGTGCGATTTTGCCACGGATGTCGCGCGATAAATTTCAATGCAATCGTGGCAAATCGCAACATGCGCCATTGTCGCCCGAAAGAACCCCCTACTCCTCTTTGAACGAGAAGTTTTGCCCATTGCGATTTTGCCGTGATTGTAATGTGACAATTGTGGCAAAATCGCAATTAGGGTGCCATTAAGAAATAATGGCATTGGAAAAGCGCCCGCCGTTTTGATGCATCGTGGGCAGAATCACTGCGATTTCATACTTAAATCAAATCGTCTAGGTGTGAATGGAGCCTTAAAGGGATTGTAAAGGCAGAAGGTTTTTCATCTTAATGCATTCTAATACATACCTGAGGTCCATCTAGATCCAGCGATGTCCATGAGTGTCTCAGCCATCCAGGACTCTCTCTCCTGACACACAGCAGCGATGCAATTGGCTCCCGCTGCTGTGCAGGAAGTACAGTAAAGCCACCCCCATCAAATAATTCCCCACATCTATTACCTTTTGTACCACCACCCCCTCCCTTTAGAATGTAAGCTCTATGATCAGGGCCCTCCTGTCCCTTCTGTATTGAACTGCACTGTAATTGTGCTGTCCCCCCTCTACATTGTAAAGTGCTGTGTAAACTGTTGGCACTATATAAATCGTGTATAATAATAATAATAATAAAACCTTGGTTTGAGGGTAACTTGGTTTGAGAGCATTTTGCAAGACAAGCAAAATTTTTTAATACAATTTGACTTGATATACAAGCGATGTCTTGATGTACAAGTAGCGTCATCTCACAACTGAGTATAAAAAGGGACGCCTCTAAGTGTAGCAATATGGTTACATTTAATGAAGGTCCAAAATTCAGCAAATCACATGGTTGATGATTAAAAGAGGCACATTTAAGTATGCAGACATCCGGGGTAAAGCTGTCCACATAGACCATCCCCCACACCACCATCAATGTCGTCCCTTTCCACTCTGCGCTCCACGAGCGGTTCAAGCCTCACTTCAGATCGCTCTACTGCAGGGTAGTCTTCCCGGTCATGATTGCAGACTGACAGAGGTGAGAGCCGGCAGTGTGGGGGAAGGTCTATGTGGACAGCTTTACCCCGGATGTCTGCATACTTAGATGTGCCTCTTTTAATCATCATCCATGTGACTTGCTAAACGTTGGACCTTCATTAAATGTAACCATATTGCTGCACTTAGAGGCGCCTCTCTTCTCTTTTACACTCTGTAGCTCCTGCTGGATTTTGCTTCTAATCCCCTTGTGGAGGATGCCATTTGTAGATGGACATTTTACGGTTACACAACCTGGTCACATTGCTATAATCTTTTTATATGGACTATAAACTGAAGGACTTATGAATAAATGGTTGTGGAATGAATCATCCGAATTTCCATTATTTCTTATGGGGAATTTGCTTTGATATAGAAGTGCTTTACAAGCATGTTCCCGGAACAAATTATGCTCGCAATCCAAGGTTCTACTGTACTAAAGTTCTTCTTAAAGAGAACACCATTAAGTCAGTGTAAGCTCTAGTTACTGGCCTTAATCTCTTTACCCATGAATGCTCTTCTCCAGTAGCAGTACCTGTTTTAGCATGCATAATATGTGTTGTTCAGAACTCATTTCAGGAGCGTAATGAGAGGTACTGTAACTCATAACCAACATAGAAAAACGAAATAAGACCTGTTGTGTGCTCATTCCCCTGAATGGGGTGATCCAGTTACTCAAACATTACTATGTAAACACTTGTGGGACAGACCACAAAAAAATAGAATCTTATGGGCCATTTTTCGTACGATATTTGGATTGTGTGTATGGGGCCATAAGTACAAAAAATACTGCTTTCAAATTGATTGCACGATAATCCGATCCTTGGTACACAGCTTTCGATAGCTGATAATGACACTTCATTTGATATTATCCGATAGGACAAGCAAAGAAAAAGTTTCACGTACGATACCAGAACATACAATTTTCGTTCAACCACTTGCCGAATAGCTGCCGTCATTATACTGGGGCAGGTTGGCTCTATTGCGTGAATCGCCGTAGCTGTACATCAGTTCATGCAAAAGATACAATGGTGGCACGTACGACGCCAAAGCTGATGTGTGCGACCGGCAGCCGCAATGTCTGGGGAGTAGAAAGAGATCATCTGTCTAGTGATCAGGAACAGCGATTTCTCTCCTCCTCATCAGCACACTCCCCCCCACAGTTAGAAACACCTCCCTAAGACAGACATTTAACCCCTGGATCACCACTAGTGTTAACCCCTTCCCTGCCAGTGTAATTTATACAGTAATCAGTGCATTTTTATAGGACTGATCACTGTATAAATGTCACTGGTCCCAAAAAAGCATCAAAAGTGTCCGATTTCTCCGTCGCAATGTTGCAGTCCCACTAAAAATCGCTGATCATTGGCATTAGTAGTAAAAAAAACAATAATAATAATAAAAATGGCATAAATCTATCCCTATTTTGTAGATGCTATAACTTTTGCGCAAACCAACCAATATACACTTATTGCAATTTTTTTTTACCAAAAATATGTAGAAAAATTGGCATAAACTGAGGAAGAAATTCGTTTTTTATATATTTTTTGGTTATATTTACCGTATATACTCGAGTATAAGCCGAGATTTTCAGCCTCTTTTTTGAGGCTGAAAGTGCCCCCCTCGGCTTATACTCGAGTCATCGCTGTCTGCCCGCTCGATCAGCGTGTCGAGCAGACAGACAGCGGCCATTCTACTATTCAAAAGCCGCGCCTCCGGCTCCGCCTTCGCCTGTGATAGGCGGAACACTGAATTTCCCAGCAGCCTGTGTTCCGCCTATCACGGACATCGTATCATCCTCGTACTACGGACGAGGATGATACGACGTCAGTGATAGGCGGAACACAGGCTGCTGGGAAATTCAGTGTTCCGCCTATCACAGGCGAAGGAGGAGGCGCGGCTTTTGAATTTTACAATGGCCGCCGAAGAGGGCACGGGACGGAGGCAAGGCAAGGCAAGGCAAGGCACGGCACGGGACGGGACGGAGGCAAGGCAAGGCAAGGCACGACACGACGGCAAGGCACGGCACGGCACGGGACGGCACGGGACGGAACGGAGGCAAGGAGGCAAGGCACGGGACGGAGGCTCGGGACAAAGGTAGGCTGGACACACACACACACACACACACACACACACACACACACACACACACACACACACACACACACACACACACACACACGGATGGATACACACACACACAGGGATGGGTGGATGGATGGAGACACACACAGGGATGGGTGGATGGATGGAGACACACACAGGGATGGATGGATGGATGGAGACACACACACACACACAGGGATGGATGGATGGATGGATGGAGACACACACACACAGGGATGGATGGATGGATGGACACACACACACACAGGGATGGATGGACGGACACACAGGGATGGACGGACACACAGGGATGGACGGACACACAGGGATGGACGGACACACACACAGGGATGGACAGGCATGTCTCACCCTCGGCTTATACACGAGTCAATAAGTTTGCCAGTTTTTTTGGGGGTAAATTGGGGGCCTCGGCTTATATTCGGGTCGGCATATACTCGAGTATATACGGTATTATAGCAAAAAGTAAAAAATATTGCTTTTTTTTTTCAAAATCGTTGCTCTTTTTTAGTTTATAGCACAAAAAATAAAACCCACAAAGGTGATCAAATTCTACCAAAAGAAAGCTCTATTTGTGGAAAAAAAAGGACATAAATTTTGTTTGGGCACAATGTCGCACGACCGTGCAATTGTCAGTTAAATCAAAACAGTGCCGTATTGCAAAAAATTGCCTGGTCATTAACCATTGACGGTAGCAGAATGCCACTTCTGCATTATTATTATTATACAGGATTTATATAGCGCCGACAGTTTACACAGCGTTTTACAACATTAGGGCAGTACAATTACAATACAATTCAATACAGGGGGGAATCAGAGGGCCCTGCTCATTCCAATCTATGAATCGTCGTAGCTGTACGGAAGGCGCTTTGAGGAGTATAGGGCGTGTGCCGCTGCGTGACAAAGGAGCCCGTGTGCATGTCCGGCACAGAGAAGGAGAGAACAGAGATCTGTCAATGAAAATAGACAGATCTCTGTTCTGTCGGGGGTGAGGAGAGCGATCTGTTGTTCCTACTGCTTAGGAACAACAATCGGTCTCCTCCCTCAGTCAGTCCCATCAAACCATAGTTAGAATCGCTCCTTAAGACACACAGTTAACCCCTTGATCGCCCCTTAGTGTTAACCCTTTCCCTGCCACTGAAATATACACAGTAATCAATGGCTATTTATAGTTCTGATCGCTGTATAAATGTCAACGGTCCCAAAATAGTGTGAATAGTGTCCGATCTGTCTGCTGCAACGTCACAGTCACGATAAAAATCACAGATCGCCGCCATTACTAGTAAAAAAAAATAATAATAATAAAATTGCCATAAATCTATCCCCTATTTTGTAGACGCTATAACTTTTGCACAAACCAATCAATATATAGGCTTATTGCGATTTTTTTTTTTACCAAAAATATGTTGAAGAATACATATCGGCTTAAACTGAGGAAGAAATGTGTTTTTTTAAAATATATTTTTGGGGGATATTTATTATAGCAAAAAGTAAAAAATATTGCTTTTTTTTTTCAAAATAGTCTGTGTTTCTTTGTTTTTCTAGCACAAAAAATAAAAACCACAGAGGTGATCAAATATCACCAAAAGAAAGCTTTATTTGTGGGGAAAAAAAGGACGTCAATTTTGTTTGGGTACAACATCGCATGACCGCGCAATTGTCAGTTAAAGTGACGCAGTGTCGTATTGCAAAAATGGCCCGGTCAGGAAAGGGGTACATCATTCCGGTTCTTAAGTGGTTAATCAGTACAGTTGTTGCCTGAAAAATACAAAAGAAATACACTACAACACAATACATCACTTCCAAATTCTTATTCTGTCATAGGAGAATTTTCATCACTTTAGTAAACTCTTCAATTTCAATCTGAGGTTAGCATGCAAAAAAAAAAGGACAATCATTTGTCCGATAATCTCATCATGTGTACGAACCATTAAACAAGGGTCACAGAGCTTGAAACAAAATAACAAAAATATATAATTTATTAACAATGTGAAAACATCAATTGTAGTAGATGACACACCTATTTACAGCAATGAAATCTTCAACTTTTCCCCTAATTAAAAACAAATGGTTTTCATTGTGAGGACGTCCCCATCCACACCTCAGTCATGCATACATGCAGAGTATCCTAGATCTGACTGCTGCTTACATATACTGTACACTCATATTATGAGTGTCCACACAACATATTGACACTTTGGGCCCAATTTGGACATTTTCACTTAGGGGTGTACTTACTTTTGCGGCCAGCGGTTTAGACATTAATGGCTGTGTGTTGAGTTATTTTGCGGGGACAGCAAATTTACACTGTTATACAAGCTGTACACTCACTAATTTACATTCTAGCAAAGTGTCATTTCTTCAGTGTTGTCACATGAAAATATATAATAAAATAACAAAAATGTGAGGGGTGTACTCACTTTTGTTAGATACTGTATATCTGAGTTTACTAACTGTAAATCTAGAAACTGTTCATCAACTGTTCATTTAAGCCAGATTCATGCACATTAGAAAAGGTAATCCTAGAACATCCAGAGCAGACAGAACATAAGGTCAATTTAAGATTTTAGGACAGAATTGCACTTACAAGTAAATACCACAACAAACAACCAGACTCAAAGTCTGAAACCCTATTAAAGAATGATAAACCAAACTGCATTCATGGGTGCCAATGCACAAAGGTGTGCCTGCAAGCTTTACCACACCTAATGCAATGAACAGAGCACAGATGCACACTCTGAAGCAGAGGCCTGGAGAGCAGGAGAAAGTTAAAGTGGCCACAGCAGGTGATAGTACATGACCCAGCAGCCACAGAATCAGGAAAAGTCAAAGAAAGTCTAGCAGCAGGTTTCCTTAAAAGGTTCTAATGTAATGGAATCACTTGACAGCCTACCGCCCAATGAATTATTACACCTCAGATAAGCAACAGTGCCAAGGACTCCTGGCTGGGTGAATCCTCAGCAGGTGAGTTCCTGCCTGTTGAATGCTGACTTTTTATACACTCATATCTGAGCTGGTGGTTGGGTGGAGATCTCCACTTCCCGCCTGAGTGGGGAAGACCAAATTGATAGCATAGGTCCTCCAGCAACAAATGAGCATGAGGAACCCAGAAGATACCACAGGATCAGGAGGAAGTCTAATGCCATGTACACACGATCGAATTGTCCGGCAGAATTGGTCCGGCAAACAATCCGGCAAACAATCCGCGAACGAACTTCGGCCACACACGGACGCTCCGAAAGTCTGGCGATTTCTAACGTGATGACATACAGCATGTACGACGGGACTAGAAAAAGGAAGTTCAATAGCCAGTAGCCAATAGCTTCCATCTCGTACTTGCTTCAGATCATGTGTTGTTCTTAGTCCACCGGACTAGCACACTGACGAACGGATTGTCCGCTGAAAGCCAAGTCTGGCGGACAAATTTTGAGTCAAAACTACTTTCTAAGTCCACCGGACTTTACGATGAAAAAGTCAGCTGGAGCCCACACACGATCGAATTGTCCGGCGTACTGTGGTCCGCACATTAGGAAGCCCAGCAGCAGGATTCACTAACATATTCTAATGCCATCACTTGGCATCCTACCAACCAACACATTATTGCACCTCAGATGAACAACAGTGTCAAGGTGACTGCTGGACATCTGTCTGGGTGAATCCTCAGTAGCCGAGTTCCTAACAATCTGCGGAAAGATGACTTTTTATACACTTTCCACCTGAGCGGTAGGTAAGAGCCTTCAGGAAGATCCATCTCAGCCCCATTTCATCCAAATTGCAAAAATATTTTCTGGATGGAGCTACTGTATACTTTGAAAATAGGGACATACAATTTAACAATAACTGGATACAAATACATCCATTGAGTTTGGTAAATAGTTTTTTTTTTTTTTTTTAATTTGTATTTAGTATTTTTAAATATCATCTAGATGTGTTTTTTTTTTTTTTTTAACATTTCGCCCAGTTGAAGACCTTACATAAACTTTGCTGTCTTGTTTTGAAACACAAACACATGCAAGTATGCCCCCGTGTTTGGCTTCACCAAGGGGTTACACACAGTTGACTATGTGTTGACTATGTGCTGTTTTTCTGATGAGTCATCTGACTGATAATTTATGTCGAACTCACAGTGGCAACAACTCAAAAAGCCCGGTGCCAAAGAGTGAGGTGGAGCATTGCAATCTTGGCTCTGATGCATACATACTTAATATTACAAATCTTGAAGTGGTGTCAAGAATAAGGTGAGGTACATTTTCATACATATTTAACAGGAATTACACAGTGTTCTGTTTTTCCATGGGAGGAATAAAAGCGTTTTATTTCTCATGTAGAATGTACATAACCGTTTTCCATTGTGTCAGTGCGAGATACAAGCCAAATTAATATTCAGGAAAAGTTAACAGGAACGTTTGGTTAGGTTGATTAGAACCATCTTAAAGGCTACATTCTCGTGTCTTCATATTTGTAGCTTAAAGTGGTTACATAGGTTGTGGGTGATCATCCACAATTTTCCCTATACTTGTGCATTGTGTCCCATTAAGATGCTCATCTATTATATTACTATTTATTTAAGGTACCCATTTATAGCGCTGTCAATTTACACAGAGCTCCACGCATACATTGCACACTCACATCAGTCCCTACCCTCAAGGATCCCACAATCCAAGGTCCCCAACTCACATTCTTATACTAAGGCCAATTTTGGACAGAAGCCAATTAACCAACCAGCATGTCTTTGGAGTGTGGGAGGAAACTCACGCAGGCACAGGGAGAACACGAAAACTCCAGGCAGGGATTGTCGTGGTTGGGATTTGAACCAGCGACCCTTTTTACTGCCAGGTGAGAGTGCTACCCACTACACCACTGTGCCACCTAATTGTGTCCCTCAGACATGAAAAATTAACAAAGCACATTCCCTTATAGTGTGTATTTGTCTTAACCTCCCTAGCGGTAATCCCGAGTCTGGCTCGGGCTGCAATTTCAGTACCACGAGCGGTAACCCCCGAGCCAGACTCGGGATCGCATCGCTGGATACAGGGAGAGGTTACTGACCTTGTCCTCTGGATCCAGATGTCCCCCCCGCTGTGCGTGCTCCTCCGCTCGATTCACACAGTGCCCGAGTACCGCTGAGCTCCGTTCCCTGCGACGTTACGACGCACGGGAGTGGTGATAGGCGCCAAATTCAAAAAAGTAAAAATACACAAAACACACACAGTACTGTAATCTGTATAAAAAAAAATACACATCCCCTTTGTCCCCAGTGGTCTGTCCAGTGCCCTGCATGCACTTTTATATTATAAATACTGTTTTTTTCTGCCTGGAATTTGGAGATTGTCCATAGCAACCAAAAAGTGTCCTTTTATGTCAAAAGTGATTTTAGACCAACTAGAAAACAGCGATAATAAATTAGAATCACTTGCAGAATTGAGCGATAGCGATTTGTGGGGAAATTCGTCATCAAACACTAAATCTAATGACAGTGACAATTCTGCAAATGAGCAAATTTCAGTGTTTTTGGATTTGACTACATTATTGAATAATTTTTATTATTATTTATTATCATTATTTATTATATTATAAACTTTATCATACCCGGGATGTCTACTAGACTCTTGTTTGAACAGATTTAAGAGTTATTCCTAAGAATTGCAGGCCTACAATATAAAACGCCAAATTTCCATGCAAAATAATTGTACCGCTTTCAACGCCTAAAATCAGAAATAATAATACCGCAAGGGAGGTTAATGAAGACCACTAAAGCCGCGCACACATGATCAGACTTTTTGATGGGAAATGTTCGATGACAGGTTGTTGGTGGTAAATCTGACCGTGTGTATGCTCCATTGGAAAATTGGTCTGAGAGCTTATTGGAGGGGAGGGACACCCCCCCCCCCCTTCACACAGGTACAGAGCTAAGGCTGTCAATCAGCTGGAGGTCCTTCCCCTGTCACCTTTTTTCTCTTGGTGTTAGGAAAAATGTCAGAAGTGATTCATGCTGATAGCAGAGGAGCGAAGCAGCAGACAGAAATTATTCTAAATCCTCTTACACACGATCGGATTGTTGGCCAACAAATCCGTAAAATTTTGTCTGAAGGGCGTTGGCCCAAACTTGTCTTGCATACAGACAGCCACACAATTGTTGGCCAACAATTACGAACGTAGTGACGTACTAGATGTGCTACATGTTTTTTCAGCTCTTTAGCGCCACCCTTTAGGCTCCTTCTGCTAATTTCGTGTTAGTAGAAGTTTGGTGAGTGTTGATTCGCGCTTTTCTTTTCATGATTTTCATTTAGCGCTTTTTAGTTCGCGCTTTTCATTTTGTGCTTTTCAGTTCATTTCTGAACGGCCGTTTGTCAACCAGACATGTTGAGGAATCAGAGGAGATAACGTGTTATTTATTATTGGCCTTGGAGTTATTGCTTTGACATTATTTTTTTGGTTGATTAATGATTTTATTTGTTATATTTTCTATATATTTGAATGCATAGAATGCACTTTTTGGTTAAGTTCTATTGGCAGATAGCATGTCTAATTTTATTTGTTTTCTTTTTTTAATGCACAATAAAAAAATGTGGAGAATAATACTTGGCTATGTGTTTTACTTCAAATGACAGTTTGGGAGTAGGCAGTTACATTTTAACAAATATAATGTAAAATTGACAAGGGACACCAACATAGTTGTATCTTTGATCCTAAAAACTACGGGATAATGGTGTTGTGGCAACTTCCCCAAATAAAAAAACAAAGCATAATAATATTATTTTTGATATCACTAGAAAAAAAAGCCTTTGAAAATTTGTTTGCAATAACTCCATCAGTATCACCAGCAAAGCAGCTTCATTATTATCCCATTAACCTCCCTGGTGGTATGATTATTTCAGATTTTAGGTGCTGAAAGCGGTACAATTATTTTGCATGAAAATTTGGCGTTTTATATGGTAGTCCTGTAATTCTTAGGAATAACTCACTTAAATCTGTCCAAACCACAGTCTAGTAGACATCCCGGGTATGATACATTTTGAAAAATGAAATCATAAATTATAATATAATAAATAATTATACCAAATAATAATATAACAATAATAAAACATATTCAATAATGTAATCAAATCAAAAACACAGAAATTTGCTCAGTTGCAGAATTGTCACTGTCATTACTTTTCAGTATTTGATGACGGATCTCCCCACAAATCGCTATCGCTCAATTCTGCGAGTGATTCCAATTTATTATCACTGTTTTCTAGCTGGTCTAAAACCATTCTTGATGTAAAGGGACAGTTTTGGTTGCTATGGACAATCTCCAGTTTCCAGGCATAAAGAACAGTTTTTATAATCTAAAACTGCATGCAGGGCACTGGGCAGACCACTAGGGACAAAGGGGATGTGAAATAATTACATACAGCAATGTAATCTGTAAGATTACATTATACTGTATGTAATATGTGTGTTTTACTTTTTGAATTTGGCGCCATTCTCCGTCCCTGTGCGTCGAAACTGAGCTTGGTGATGTGATAGATCGAGCGGAGGACGAGCCGCTCGTACAGAGGGGGGAAATCGCTGGATCCAAGGGACAAGGTAAATAAGCTCATCCCGGATCCTGTGATGCGATCCCGAGTCTGGCTCGGGGTTACCGCTAATGATACAAAATTTTCACCCCAAGCCAGACTTGGGAATACCGCCAGGGGGGTTAAAGAAGAAGAGAATTGTGCACTGCATTTCATAATTTTCCACATCAGGAATGTTAATTCTCCATTAAGACTGACCGCTTCTGGCTCATCCTTGCTTCTGAGCATGCGTGTTTGTACTTTGGACTTTTGTTTTGACAGACTTGTGTACACGCGATCGGAAAGTCCGACAACACACATTTGTCTGTGGAAAATTTGAAAACACGCTAGCCAACATTTTGTTGGCGGAAAGTCCAACAACAATTTTCCGATGGAGCATACACACGGTCGGATTTACCACCAACATCATCGAACATTTCCCGTCAGAAAGTCCGATCGTGTGTACAAGGCTTAAAAGTGAATCGAAATCTAAAAACAGCTGCCCTATGACAGGAAGAGAGTGAAAATACCCCCAATGGGACAACAAATATAAGAGGGCTTTAAATCAATCCTTTGTTTAAGGAACCATTCACAGCTGTGTGTTGCGGTAATGCATGCTAAAACGGATGTACCAATGCACAATGCCACAATACTTGGCAAATCACCCGTTCTGTGTGCAGTATGTCGTTCATTGTAAATAGAACACCAACTCACTCTCCAGTAGAGTGCAATACTCATTGGTCAGCAGCTTTTCACCACCAAACTGCTTAGTCCCCTTACTCTGAAATTATATTTGTTGGGGTCAGGTTAGCACTCTCTACAAATCATAAATAAAAATGATGTTAGTGGGAATCTATCAATGAACACAGTAATAGAAAAGCTTAATTTCAGCACGTCATAGCGTAACAAGCAATTTCCGCTATGGAATTGTTGGGTAAAGAGGTGACCACAGACGGACGATGTCCCTGGGAATAACCCAGCAGTGCTCAGAGACGTCCAGAATCGTAGGCGTTAGTCATCAATGAATTGTAGCACCTGTAGATATTAATCTGCTATATTGTTATGCAAAAGTCATATGGGGAAAAGGTACTATTCTTTTTTTTTTTTGTACATATTACCCAACCCAGGTCTGGTTCAGAAACAGAAATACTGGAAAGTTGTATTAAAAGATTCAAATGTGCAGGGAAAATATTGTGCATTATTATTAACACATTTTGGAGTTGATTTACTAAAACTGGCAAATCTGGGGCAGATTTTGCACTCTCCAGTTTTAGTAAATCAACCCCTTTGTGTTATCTTTGTAACCTCCACTTAAAAGTAATTCTTTCACTTGCTTGCTGTTTCATATTTAGATTTTTTAGATTTTTTTCTAATGCTTCTTCACTGGTTGTCTGAGTACTAGCGATTGGTATTGGCCTACCTGGTTAATATTTGTTAAAGAGGAAGTAAACTCTCCCACTCTGATGCTTCTTTTCATTTAGTCCATTATAATAAGTAACTATCAGACTATAGCCACTGTAATCTAGCTCAAATCGCATATTACTTACTGTTTAAAGAAACTTTAAAAAAATTGTTTCTAGGGGTTAGGCAGCGCCATCTTAAGTATTGTTTTCTGAGTCCACAGTGGCGTGTATTTCGGCCCTTACATTGAGCATGTCCTGTACTGTTAATCAAGCCTCCTTCTCAATCCAACGTTTCTATGGCAACCCTGCTTCCCTGTTCATAGCTGACTTATTTCATAGTATTTACTTGTGCCGATTGTCTAATGTTTGCCTGTGTCAGTCTTACCAGCTTCAGCTGATAAGACTGCAGTAATGGCGAGGTTTACACTGCATGTTATGTCACTTGGTCACATGGGGTGTAGGAGGAAGCTCCGATTGATTATGCAGCCTCCTGGGATTTCAGTGTTGTGTCGTAGGAAGTCCTGATAACAGATAGACAAGCACACAGAGTGTGCCATAAATCAGGGGAGATCTAGGCATGCTCAGTGACGTCATTCTAAAGAACAAAAAGGATTACAACAATACTAAGCAAGTAAGGAGATATCTACAAGCAGTGTTCATTAGGGTTTTTTTATGCTGATTTACATGGTACAAAGTTGTGGGGGAGAGTTTACAACCAGTTTAAGGACAGTTAAACAATATGTGTATATGTTTAGTATCTTACCCTTATTAGATACGTATACCCTACCTCAGCTCACATTTTCTGGTCTTGCCTCTGCCAAGAGCTTTGCTGTATGGCCACCTGGGCACTGCACAGCCTCCTTTTTCAAATTCTCATGTGGGCTTTGCTTTGCCCATGCATGAATGCTAAGACCTAAATGTGTTTCTATAGGAAGTCCATACACAGCCAGCATAAGTGAAATACAAGCTAGGGGAGGAAGCCATGAGGACGCAGATACCCCATCCTCCAAAAAATTGAGACTACCAAAGCCGGGGAAAGCTCACCTAGAGCCCAGGGTGCAGGTGCCAAACTGTGCCCCCCCCCAGACCAATGAACATTATGTGTCAGCAAAATTCACCCCCCCCCCCCAAAAAAAAAAAAAACTCTAGTCCACATGCTTGCCTTCAAGCATACATTCCCCAGCTCCCCAGGATAAACCTTTGCCCCCCCCCATAAATTAAATCACTCCATACGCAAGTCATCTAACCCCTCAAAATTTCCTCAAATGTCCCCTCCTAGAACAAATACTCCCAAATCATCCCTATTATCTCACCCCCCCCCCCACCAGCACAAGTCCTTCCTCCCTCTACCATGTCACCTCTTCTAGCACAAACCCCCAATCCCTCCCTCCTAGCTCAAATCAAACTCTCCCATTCCCCCTCCCAACACAAATCCCTCCAATAAACAAAATCACCTCTAGCACAAATCCTTGACCCCTCAAATTTCCCCTCTAGGTACATATGCTCTTCTCCCCACTCCAAATACCCCCCTCCCAGCACACATTTCCTCCCCCATCTCCTCTCCTAGCACTTATCCTGCCCCCCAAATTTTCCTTTCTAGCACAAATACTCTCAATTATTCCTACTAGCACAACCACCACCCCCCCCCCCCCCGCAAAAAAATCTCCTCCTAGCACAAATCCTTCCCCCCTCTACCATATCACCTCTTCAAGCACAATCCCCCTCAAATCCTGCCTCCCAACACAAATCAAACTCCCCCACCCCCCTTCCAACACAAATCCCACCAACAAACAAAATCACTCTTAGCACAAATCCTCTACCCCTCAAATTTCCCCTCTAGGTACACATCCCTTTCCCCCCACTCCAAATCCTCCCTCCCGCCACAAATTTCCTCCCCCATCTACCTTCCTAGCACTCACCCCTCCTATCCTAAATACCCCCCAATCATCCCTACTAGCTACACTACTTCAAATCCCCCCTCCAAAAAAGTCCCCTCCTAGCACAGATCCTTCCAAATCATCACTTCTAGCACCCACCCCCAAATTTGCATTTCTCGCACAAATACTCCCCAATCATCCCTATTAGCACAACCCCACCCCCATCCCCTGGGAAAAAAATCCCCTCCCAGCACAAATCCTTTCCACCATCTACCATATCACCTCAACTAGCATAAACCCCCCCAAATCCTCCCTCCCAGCACAAATCAAACTCCCCCATCCCCCTTATAACACAAATCCCCCAATAAACAAAATCACTCGTAGCACTATCCTCTACCCCTCAAAGGTCCCCACTGGGTACACATCCCATTCCCCCACTCCAAATCCTCCCTCCCAGCAAAAATCCCCCCTTCTCCCCTTCTAGCCCCAATACCCCCCAATCATCCCTATTAGCACAAATCCCCCCTTCCATATCACCTATTCTAGCAAACAGACCCCCACATTTACTTCACATTTACTCAAATTTCCCCTCCTAGCACAAATCATCCCTATTAGCTCAACCCCCCCCCCCCAAAAAAAACCTCTCCCATCACAAGTCCTTCCCCCCTCTACCATATCACCTCTTCTAACACAAATCCCTCAAATCCTCCCTCCTAGCACAAATCAATTTCCCCCATCCCCTCTCCCAACACAAATCCCTCCAAATCACTACTTCTAACACCCCCCCCCCCCCCAAATTTCCCCTCCTAGAACAATTCTTACCCCCACATGCCCCCAAATTTCCCCTGCCAACACAAATCCCCAATCTTCTTGTGGCACCCCCCAGTTCACATTATACCACAGTGCCCAGGGCAGCCGCTGCTCCTACCCACCCCTTGTCTCGGCCGTGGAGACTACAGTCTGCCCTGCAAATGATGCCCAGTGGGGACAGTGCTCCCTTTTGCTTTCTAAATCAAAACAGAGAAATATTTTTCTTGTAACACCATGTACAATTACTTGCCCTTCAGATGGTTAGAAGCACTCTTTACACATTGGACCATTTATGGTTACCCTTACCCAAGCTGGCCATGCATGTAGAGCGTTGGCTGTCAGAAAACCAAATAGTGTCTGCACCTAATTAGATCTAGGTGCTATTCGGCTCCTTCGACAAAACTGAGAACCTCTGGCTACAGCAGGAAGTCATATACACTATATAACCAAAAGTTTTGGCACACCTGGCTTTACATGAACTTTAATGGTATCCCAGTCTTATTATGTTGGGTTCAATATTGAGTTGGCCCACCCTTTACAACTATAACAGCTTCAACTCTGGGAAGGCTGTCCACAAGGTTTAGGACCGTGTCCATGGGAATTTTTGACCATTCTTCCAGAAGCACATTTGTGAGGTCTGGCACTGATGTTGGACAAGAAAGCCTGGATCGCAGTCTCCGCTCGAATTCATCCCAAAGGTATTCTATCAGGTTGAGGTCAGGACTCTATCGAGCTGAGGCCAGTCAAGTTCCTTCACTACAAACTCGCTCATCCATGTCTATATGGACCTTGCATTGTGCACTGGTGCACAGTCATGTTGGAACAGGAAGGGACCATCCTCAAAGTGTTCCCACAAAGCTGGGAGATGAAATCACCCAAAATGTCTTGGTATGCTGATACTTTAAGGGTTCCCTTCACTGGAACTAAGGGGCCAAGCCCAGCACCTGAAAAACAACCCCACACCATAATCCCCCCCCCCCAACCACCAAATGATTTGGATCAGTGCACAAAGCAAGGTCCATGAAGACATGAATGAGGGAGTTTAGGGTGGAGAAACTTTACTGGCCTGCACAGAGTCCTGATCTCAAATTGATAGAACACCTTTGGGATGAATTAACGCGGAGACTGCTAGCCAGACCTTTGCATTTACATCAGTCCCTGAGCTCACAAATGCACTTCTGGAAGGTCAAACATTCCCATAGACACACTCCTAAACCTTGTGGACGGCCTTACCAGAAGAGTTGAAGCTGTTATAGCTGCAAAGGTTGGGCCAACTCAATGTTGAACCCTACGGAGTAAGACTGGGATGCCATTAAAGTTCACATACGTGTAAAAGCAGGCTCCCCAATACTAATTTTGGTAATATAGTGTATTTAGCAGCTATATTAATACTACTGGTAATTGACACAGCTTCCTGCTTAGGGCTCCAGGAAACCAGTGGCCATCTGCATCATAGCAACCAGTGATGCATACTAAGTACCCCTTAGTGATTCACCTAGGGCAGGGGTTGGATCTCTGGAGCCTCTTTATCTTAAAGGGAGCTTCCAGACTATGATAACCCCCTCTCCCCACTGACTTCCAAAACCACCTGAACTAGGGACATGGGAAAGAGACCTTGGTCCCTGTCAACATGGGGACAAGGTGCTTTGACATGGGGCTTCCCTCTCTTGTAGTTGAAGTCATGTGGCCTGATATGGTTTAGGGAGAAAACTCACTCACTGCTCCACTTTCTCTCCTGACCCACCAGGATGCATGATCGGATAAGGGTTTGGTGTGAATTTTGGGGGACTCCACATATTTTTTACATTTTTTTGCATAGGGCTCTGTGAAGAGTAATGTCTTTTAAATTTGATAAGGTCTGGACAAGACCCTCATCTAGAATAAGGGTCTGCTATAGATGTCCCCAGCTGCTTTGCAATTGAATCCTGTCTATACAATATCTCTTACCCCCCCCCCCCCCATTTGGGTATTATTTTGAGAAAAAAAAAGTAACTCCTATGAGAAGAATGGGGTTGATTTACTGAAGGCAAATAGCCTGTGCACTTTGAAAAGTGCAGTTGATCTCAGCAAATGCAGTTGCTCCAGAGCTTAGTAAATGAGCAGAAGCTCTGCTGACTTCCATCATCCAATCATGTACAAGCATCAATCATTTTTTTAATATCTTTTTAATTTTACTTGCACGTGATTGGGTAATCTTTGCAAATTGAAGTGTTACCTCATTTACTAAGGTGTGGGTTTGTTTTTCAGGCGCTGGGCTTGGCCCCTTAGTTCCAGTGAAGGGAACCCATAAAGCATCAGCATACCAAGACATTTTGGGTGATTTCATCCCCCAGCTTTGTGGAAACATTTTGGGGATGGCCCCTTCCTGTTCCAACATGACTGTGCACCAGTGCACAATGCAAGGTCCATATAGACATGGATGAGTGAGTTTGTAGTGAAGGAACTTGACTGGCCTCAGCTCGATAGAGTCCTGACCTCAACCTGATAGAGCACCATTGGGATGAATTAGAGCCGAGACTGCGATCCAGCCTTTCCCGTCCAACATCAGTGCCTGACCTCTCAAATGTACTTCTGAAAGAATGATCAAAAATTCAAATTCTGGTTTTCTGGAGTAACTACACTTGCAAAGATTCTATTTTCCTTTAGTAAATCAACCCCAACCGTCAGAAAAGAAGTAGGTTGAAGTGTGCAAAAAAACTTGCTAACTTCCCCAATGGGGTTGATTTACTAAAATTGGCACACTCAGAATCTGGTGCAGCCATACATGGTAGCCAATCAGCTTGTTCAATTGAGCTTTGGCAGTAAAACCTGGAAGCTGATTGGTCTATGCAGAGTTGCACCAGATTTTGCACTCTTCAAGTTCAGTAAACAACCCCCAATGCATACTAAACACCATTTCTTTTTTTTTTTTTGTTTGTTATAACTTTTCTTTTAATTCTTGTACATTCAGTAGGATTATCTTTCCTCAGATCCATCATGGTTGAAAAGACATAAAAGTGGGCATTTCTGGTAGAATTAGTAAAATTCTCATTAAATGTGGATAGTTGCACTGTTGTTTTGTAAAACGCAAGAAAAGAACAGTAAATATTGATTTGGACTCAATGCAAACATTTGCCCAGGAGTGGATAATTACATCCTTTCTATGCAAAATACACATTTCAAGAAGCCCTTCAGTAACAACGCGATGTGGTGTACATTCTTTAGCACATTCAAAATTACATGTTGTCCTGGACAGTGTCTGCTCTATAATTTCTCATGTCTGTGCACTGCAGTCAGGGTGTAATTTTAAACTTTGAAAACTTTATGCCAATTAGGAGACGACACTTAACTCTTTCTTCAGGTGATAGGTCACGGACGGCTCCAGATAGCCACCTCTTTTCTTTTTTATTCCACATCCTAAGCACTGACGGACGTCTGGATGTCCTTGGCACATTCTGTAAATAGATTCATCACTTTAAAATGTATTTCTATGTTTGCAGCCAAATTGGGATAACCCCTTCCTTATATTTATTAGATGTTTTCATTCAAATAGCATAAATTAAAAAAAAAATTCTTACATTTTACTTTTTGGACAACTCCAAAACCCAAAAAGTTTTCCTCTGCTATGTATAAGGGGCTGGGGAGCAAATGATTACCAAAATTAACCCTGTCTTGGTGTGCTGGCAGATCTCATTATCAGTTGAAAACTAGATTTTAACACTGTTCTAAAACAAAAGGGTTAAAGATCTTGAAGCTGGGCTTCTCCAAAGTATGTTAAAATTATGGTTAACCCATCATTTTTTAACCTCATCAGCCCCTTCCTGACCAGAGCACTTTTTGAGATACGGCACTGCGTCGTTTTAACTGACAATTGCGCGGTCGTGCAACGTTGCACCCAAACAAATTTGACGTCCTTTTTTCCCCACAAATAGAGCTTTCTTTTGGTTGTATTTGATCACCTCTGCGACTTTTGCACTATAAACAAAAAAAGAGCGACAATTTTGAAAAAAACAGCAATATCTTTTACTTCTTGCTATAATACATACCCTCAAAAAATATATATTAAAAAAAAATGTTTTCCTCAGTTTAGGGCGATATGTATTCTTCTACATATTTTTGGGTAAAAAAAAAAATGAAATAAGCATAAATTGATTGGTTTGCACAAAAGTTATAGTGTCTACAAAATAGGGGTTCGTTTTATGGCATTTTTATTATAATTTTTTTTTATTAGTAATGGCGGCGATCTGCGGTTTTTATTATAACTGCAGCATTATGGCGGACACATCGGACACCTTTCACACTATTTTTGGACCATTGTCATTTATACAGCGATCAGTGCTATAAAAATGCACTGATTACTGTGTAAATGACACTGGCAGGGAAGGGAACACTAGGGGGCGATCAAAGGGGTTAAGTGTGTCCTAGGAAGTGATTCTAATTGTGGGGGGGTGGGCTACATGACAGCGATCACTGCTCCTGATGACCTTGTTTACATAGGCACTTCCCCGTTCTGCGCCAGGAGACCGGCGGACATTGAGTCTGTGGGTCCCGCGGACATGGTCGCGCTGTATGCAGCTCTGTGCCTGGGCCGTCTTACCCTGCAAATTAAAGGGGATGTACAGATACGCCCATTTGCCCACCACTGCCATTGTGCCAACGTATATTGGCGCGCCGCTGTCGGCAAGTGGTTAACCATACTTTTTTTGTTTTTTTCTTAAAATAACAAATATATCATACCTGCTCTGTGGTTTTGTACAGAGCAGCCCCTATCCTCTTTTTCTCAGGTTCCTCCTGGCTTTTCCTGGCCCCTCCCCCTGCCAAGTGCTCAACATAGCAAGCCACTTGCTATGGGGGCACTTGTGTGAGCTGGCTCCTGTTGCCTTATGAGTTTATGTGAAATCTCCATTAATATCTATAAAGTAATTGCAATTATAAATATATTTCATTTAGATTTGTATCTATGTAGGTGTGTATCATAGTTTCCCAGAAGGTCCTGTTATACAGATGATTAAGTGCCTAAGCTTGTGTATCTAAACAATGGGACCCAAACCTCTTTGTTCTACAAATATTCACTTCAAAGGATCCTTCGTTTAGATATGCAATGAAGGTGGCCAGCCCGTCATCAATACTTCACTTCCCTGAAACAGTCAATTTAAATGTCCCACTCCAAATACTCTGTTCCGAGGATTTGCATTAAAGGGGGCTGACTTATGCAAAGTAAAGGGATTGGAGATGTAGCTAATCCTTAACCAGGAATAGGGAGGCCCACCAATCAGAGCCATGCAGTGCCAAGCAATGGGGCATCAGCCTGTAATGATATACACAGACTAGATGGGGGAGCACCCACTCAATGGTAGAACAGCCACCAGAATTGAACATTTGTGGGGATGGTAACTATGGGACATTTCCCTTGTACTTGTATCTAAATGTTTGTCTCATTACTTTTTTGCCCTGTTGTAGATTAATATTTTGAGTATTATACTCTGTATTCTGTTATTTTAACCTAAGATTTTCTTCCTTTGTATAGGCTATAGATAGATTGCTGTCTATTAGTTTAGAATTCTTTACTATTTACCAATAATTTTTTGTTTATGTGTTAAAGCTTTCACTCATCGTCAAAGAAGTCTCTTTGACCCAAATCATATCTGAGAGATATTACAGCTCAAACAAAACAGGTAACACTCCAAATCCATTCTCGGTGTGTCCTTAGACAAACAGAGCGTGACTCCGCCCCACTCCAGCTCCCTCCTCACTGGCTGTGATTGACAGCAGCGGAAGCCAGTGGCTCCCACTGCTGTCTCTGATCCTATAAGGAGGGAGAGAGCAGAAATAGCTGCTGCTCTTGTGCGCAGTGCTGGATCAAGATTGGGCTTAGGTAAGTATAAGGGGGCTGGGGAGGGAGTTGTACCGGTCACTTACTGGGGTTGATTTAATAAAGGCAAATAGATTGTGCGCTTTGTAAAGTGCAGTTGCTCCAGGGCATAGTAAATGAGCAGAAGCTCTGCTGACTTCCATCATCCAATTATGTGCAAGCAAAATGCTGTTTTTTTTATTTTCCTTGCATGCAATTGGGTATTCTTTGCAAAGTGGACCTTTACCTCATTTACTAATCTCTGGAGCAACTGCACCTGCAAAGTGCACAGTCTATTTGCCTTTATTAAATCAACCCCATTTGAAGCATAGTGAAATGTGTTTACTATGCATCACTGAGCTGTACCAACGATCATCACTCACTGTGTTCATTCATAACTGAAGCATAGCGAAAGCATCACTCACTGCCCAGTGCAGCTGAGGCTGCAGAAAATGGGACTGGAAAATTTCTGTCGGGGTCGATCATGTGACCAATGTGACAGGGGTCACATAATCAATGATTTTTCTTGCCCCCTGGGCGTTCATTTTAATGGGCAGGTGGGAGGAGATGCTTGCCCCCCGCCCACCGTCAAATGACGGCAGGATGGTGCAGCTCTTGTTCTGGGATGCCTCATAAATCGTTCTCATAAATAGGCATGAGTCATGCCAGCAGGAGCAGTCGGGATAAGATGGAGAAGGGATGATGAGGAGGCTGTCGACGGCTGGGACTCGGGTGCTGGAAGGATCCCCCACAACACACAGAGGAACCCCTTCCTGAGGTCACAGGAGCAAGGAGAGGACAGCATGAGCAGGTCAGCACGTCCGGGAGATCTCCTGAGAAGTCCGCCGGGGGGGCTGGAGAGTCTTTAGTCTGGGAGGACTATGGGAAGTAGCCAGGAGGGCTAGTGAAAGAAGCAACTACATGCAGATGGGCTGGTAGTGCATGAATAAGTGGTGCTGGGATCAGTAGCCACAGGGATATAAGCTGAAAACTGACTTTTTTTGCTACACAACCAAGGGGCCTCGGGTTCTTGCCTATAACAGGCTTTTGCTCAAAAATCTGACTAAGTGCTGTGCCAGATTAGCCATCAGTGTGCCAGTAGAGTTTCCCTTAGTTAGGATGGTGGCGCCGGCACCCGATGGATGGATCAGCCTCGGAGGGGGCCAACATCACGGGCTCACTGGACAGGTAAGTGTCCTTATTAAAAGTCAGCAGCTACAGTGTTTGCAGTTGCTGCCTTTAAAAAAAAAAAAAAAAAATGGTGGACCTCATCTTTAAGCGGCTACATACAGGCATACCCCACTTTCAAGTACACAATGGGGGTTATTTACTAAAGAAAAATCTACTTTGCACTGAAAGTGCACTTGGAAGTAAAGTCGCTGAAGATCCGAGGGGGACCTGCAAGGAAAATAAAAAACAGCATTTTAGCTTGCATATGATTGAATGATAAAATCAGCAGAGCTTCCCCTCATTTCAGATCGACCCCTTAGATTTAGAGCGACTGCACTTCCAAGTGCACTTGCAGTGCAAAGTAGATTTGTCTTTCGTAAATAACCCCCAATGAGGTTTATTTGCTAAAGCTGGAAAGTGCAAAATCAGGCTCACTTCTGTATGGAAACCAATGAGCTTCCAGGTTTTATTAACAAAGCTTAATTGAACAAACTGAGGTTAGAAGCTCATTGGTTTCCATACAGAAGTGAGCCTGATTTTGCACTTTCCAGCTTTAGTAAATAAACCCCATTTTTTTTTTTTTAAGCCTACGGAGTGCAAAACACACCCAAAAACTTCCACCCGGTGCCAAAAAAAGTGCACACACATAAAGAGTGAAAACACAAAAACATGCAACGGGTGTCTACTGTCCTCCACAAGGAAGGACCTTACCCTGATCCCCTGGGGAGTTAGGCTCCAGATGGGGACTGAGGTACCAATACATGGCCCATCTAGCCGAAGCCAGATGACCGCCTTTCTCCGGAAGGTCTGCCGAAACAGACCCCCCCAGGTACTAGGATAGGGGCTCCCCTGAAGGGAGACCCCCCCAAAGAGAGGGCAAACCAAGCCAGAAGGCCTATGTCCACCCTCCCACAAGACTTTCAGGGTTGGCCCGAGGACTGACACCCTACTCATCAAACGTGCAGTGACAACATAAAACGTGACACACAACAATCAAAAAAATAAATAAATAAAGTGGGGAAGGGATAGAGAAGAAGGAGAGTGAAAAGGTGGCCATTGTGTAATACAATGACCAGGCCCTCCGGCCTTGTTAAATAAACCCCATTGTGTACTTAAAAGTGGGGCATGCCTGTACAGCTTGTCAGAGAAGCACGGAATAAGGACTGAAAGTACTAAGGAGTGCTGGGCATGACAGGGTGACTGAGGGACTCACAGGGTTAACATTTGTAGGTGGAGCTGAGGAAAAGTTAGAGTGAAGAAGTTTTTGGTAAAAGGGGAGGAGCCATATAAAAGGGAGGGGAGGAGCCCAAGGAATCATTCGGAGCAGTTTTTCTCTGCTCCTCTGCAATGGCCGACCTGGATAGGATTTTCGAGAGGCTGAGACGGGCGGCGGAGGTGCGTGGAGCGGAGTGGCTGCGGGACCGGGTCGAGGACGCCGCGGAGGATGTCGGTGATGCAGGTGAGGCGCCGCTGCCTGTCGGAGCCCGGGGGAGGACTGCTCGGTCCCCCCGGCGAAGAGGAAGGTGCCTGGCTCTCCCTGGTCTGGGCGGTCGTTGCGCCGCCGACCGGAGGGGGGCGGGGCCTCGTGGCAAAATGGCGCCGGCTCCGGGCCGGGCCGGCACCCAGAGAAGGGGGGGGGGAACGGGCGGGGGGCTCTGGGTCCAGCCACCATGGGGGGGCAGCGGAAGGGGGGATCCTCGGCCTGGGGGTCCCGGAATGGGGACACGCGCGGGGGGGTCACAGCTCCCGGGATGGGGCGGGTGGGATGAAGAGGGCCGCCAAGGTGCCTGGCAGGGCTGGTCTCGGACGCCAGCATGCCAGGGGTGGTCGGGGGCCACAGGCACTGCGGGCTACGCCTGAACGCGCTGACCAGGAGGTCTGCGATTCGCCAAGGTCGATGGCGGCATCCCCGGCGCGCACCGCGGAGGACAGGTCCGAGGGTGAGCTGTCGCAGGAGGAGGAATTTTCACACGCAGCGCAAGAAACCATGACTGTCAGCAAGGCCCCCGGTGCCGCCAGGTAAGTCACATGATCCTTTGGTTCTGACGGAAGCCTTGAGGGATTTGCTGGGGGTGGAAAAAGGGGGTTCGGGGCCCCGGTATCGCAAAACGGCAAGGGGATGGGGCAGAGGGCCAGTCGGCGGGGGTGGGGCATGTCGCCCCGGGGGGGCCCACGGGACAGCTGCAGGACCTTTTGGAGGGGCTGCGGGCCCTGGTGGGTAAGTTTGCCGGGGGTTCGGGGGAGCCACAAGTGGGTCCCTGGATGGCTGCGGGCCCAGGGTCGGGGGGGCGGGGGGTCCGGGGCCACACCGGTGGTGGACCCCCCGACTGCTGCGGCTTATGGGGGGGTGGTAGACATGGGGCCTGGGGGCACAGGGGTCCCCCCGGTGGTCGCGGAACCTGGGGCGCGGACCGATGTGGTCAGGATTGCGGATGCTGCCCGGTGCAAAGTATATGTTTGCTTTGAGGGCCCGCTGGGGGTGCACCTGCAGCAGGAGGTGCGAGATAAGATTGGCAAGGGTGAGTATGTGGAGATTCTCTCTTTGCTCCCCCTTGAGAAGTTCAACTTGGATAGGGTCCAGCCGGACAGTTCCAAAAAGGACGACGAGGAGAAGCGTAGGTACCGGCTGATTCCGCGCACTTTCTCAAATTGGCTTCGGGCGTTCGCTATCTTAGCTAGCGTGATAGGGGAGAAGAACCCCGAGCATTGCTCGGCGTTGTTCTGCTAGATGGACGCGATTGGAGAGGCTTATCGGGTGTATGGGGGGTGGCATGGCTGCGTTATGACGAACGGCTCAGGCAGCGGAAAGCGGTGCGGTCGGAACTATGCTGGGACCACAAGGACATCAGCCTCTGGATGAGGCTTATGTCTGCGGCTCGGACTCCTACTCCGTCTCGTCAGGGGGGGGGTAGGAGTGTGTTGTCCTCAGGGCTGCCGGCCGGTAAAAAGTGGGGGGTGTGCTGGCCCTTTAACGAGGGGGCTTGTAAATTCGGGGGAGCGTGCCGATTTAAGCACGAGTGCTGCGGCTACGGCGGCGCCCACGCACTGGCCTGCTGTTTCAAGAAAGGAAAGTGTTCCAGCGAGGTTGCTCACAAAAGGGATGACGCCGGTAACCCTGGAAAGGATATTTCCTTTCCTAAGTAAGTATCCGGATGGTGAGGCGGCGCGGGGGTTGATTTCGGGGTTTCGGGACGGTTTCAGGATTCCTTGTTCATTGGCGGAGGTGCCGCCAGTGGTTAGGAACTTGCGATCGGCTTTGGAACACCCGGGGGTGGTAGAGGAAGTGGCGTTGGGCCAGATGGGTGGGCCTTTCGAAGTGCAACCGTGTGGTGACCTGGTGGTGTCCCCGCTGGGTGTAGTTCCTACACCCAGAGCCAGGGAAATTTTGCTTGATTCATCACTTGTCCTTTCCTAAAGGGGGGTCGGTCAACGACTTCATCGACCCTGATGCGTGTACGGTCTCATACACGTCTTTTGATGCGGCGTTGAGGTGGGTCAGGCGTTATGGATGCGGGGCTCTTATGGCCAAGGCAGATGTGGAATCGGCGTTTTGACTGCTCCCGGTCCACCCGGACAGCTTCCGGCGGTTGGGATGCCATTGGCGGGGCAAGTTCTATGTGGATAAGCGCCTGCACATGGGTTGTTCCATTTCCTGCGCCTACTTTGAGGCGTTTAGCTCATTTTGGAGTGGGTGGTGAGAGACGTTTCCGGCCTGGAGTCGGTCATCCACTATTTGGACGACTGTTCTGTATGTGGGCCCGCCTGCCTCCAGTGTGTGTGCGATTCTTCTGTCTACGTTGCAGCGCATTGCAGGTAGATTCGGGGTACCGTTGGCGGGGGATAAGACAGAGGGACCAGTTAAGGAATTTAGTTTTTTGGGGATAGTGATCGACTCGAGGGCGATGGAGTGTCGATTGCCCGAGAATAAATTACTTGATCTGCAAAAGGAATTGGCGGAGATGCAGGGACAGCAGAAGGTCCAGTTGAGGGCCCTGCAGTCTCTGTTAGGCAAGCTAAATTTTGCTTGCCGGATCATCCCTATGGGGCGTGTGTTCTGCCGACGGCTGTCGGCAGCCACGGCCGGGGTGAGTGTGCCTAACCATTTTGTGCGTCTGCGGAAGGAACACAGGGAAGACTTGCGGGCGTGGCATGAATTCTTAGCCTCTTATAACGGGCGGGCCATGTGGATGTCGGGGCCAGTGAGCAATTTCGATGTGGATTTGGTCACTGACGCGGCTGGGTCTGCGGGTTATGGGGCGTATTTTCGGGGACGGTGGAGTGCTGAACCTTGGCCGCGATCTTGGGAGGTGGCGGGGTTGTTGGGCAACCTGGTTCTGCTCGAACTATTCCCGGTGGTGTTGGCATTGGAGCTGTGGGGGGAGAATTTCCGTAATATGAAGTTGCGCATTAATTGCGACAACATGGGGGTGGTTCAGGTCATCAACCATTCGGCTGCTACGGCAGCTGGTGTTTCGGTGCTTACGGCTCAATGTTTACGTTTATGCAGTGCACATACCTGGGGTGGGGAATTCTTTGGCTGACTCGCTCTCTCGTTTTCAGTGGGACAAGTTCCGGGAGCTGGCGCCGAGAGCGGAGGAGTCGGGGGCGCCTTGCCCTGGGTGGATGAGGGAGATGCTCTTGGAGTCGCCGCAGGTTGGATTCAGAGGTCTTTGAGTGAGTCGATGTGGGCGGCCTATTCTAGGGTGTGGTCAGAATGGTTGGCGTTGGAGCGGTTGGTCGGGGCTCTGACCAGCGCTGGTTGGTGCTGTATTGGGTGGCACGGAACATTGAAATGGGATGGGCACCTGCGTCGATTGATCGGAAATTGGCAGGGTTGGCATTTTTGTTTAAGCTGTGGGGAGAGCCGGACGGGACTAAAGATTTTTGGGTGCGGCAAACCTTGAAGGGGTATAGGAGGGAACAGAAAGGTCGGGATGCGCGCAGGCCGGTGACGTTTGATAACTTGGTGGCTATTTGTTCTCGGCTTGTGGAAGTTTGTTCTTCCGCTTACGAAGCAATCCTGTTCACAGCGGCTTTTTTGTTGGCGTTTTATGGGGCGTTTAGGATTGGGGAGTTGGTGTGTCAGTCTAAGCGGGTTGCTGGGGGGTTGTTGGATCAGGATGTACAGGTGGCTGCTGATCGGGTGAGTATACGGTTGCGGAGGTCCAAGACTGACCAGCTGGGCAGGGGACTGGTGATTACACTGTTTGCCTTGCCGGGCTCGGCAGTGTGCCCTGTGGAGGCGGTAAGGGCCTTTCGGGCGGTGCGGCCGGAGGGGACGGGGCCTTTTTTGCTGCATGCGGGGGGCTCTTTTCTCTCTAGGTTTCAATTCGTGTCGGTTTTCAACGGTGCCTGTGGACTGTGGGTTTGGACGGCCGGGAGTACACGTCGCACTCCTTCCGTATTGGGGCGGCCACTGAGGCTGCCCGATGTGGGCTGGATGAGGCGATTGTTCGCCGGATCGGTCATTGGGAATCTAAGAGGTTCCGTTCGTATGTCCGGCCGCAGTTGATCCTGGGGTGAGCTGGGGCGCGGCTGGGAGTGTTTGCAGTATGGGGTTGGGAGTTGCAGGTGTTATGGTATATTACGTTGGTTGGTTGTTATGTGTTCTGTGTTATGTTTTTTCATTCCATATGGAGGTTCCTCACGCCTCGTTTGGATCCTAGGGCACTCGTACGTGTGCTGGGAGGCCGGGAGAGGTGATGCTCGGCCGGCAGGCAGGCAATTGGGAATTCCCAGGCGGGAGGCTAGGTTGATGTGGTTGGGATTCCCGGGCATGCGGTGGGAGCGTGTGATGAAGGAAGTTGAGCGCTTTGCGATGAGGGACAGGCCGCCGGATGTGTTGGTCATTCACGCAGGGGGCAACGCCCTGGGCATACGGAAGGTAAAGGACATCTTAGCTGATATTAAGGCAGATGTTTTGCGCTTACGAGTCCGCTTCCCGGGTACAATCTTGGTTTGGTCGGACATTGTGGCCAGAACGGTGTGGAGGTGGGCTAGGTCCATGGTAAGCATCAACAAAAGCAGGATTGGGAGGTTGGGAGGTTTGTTGTGCAGAACGGTGGAATTGTGGTGAGGCATCGGGAGTTGGAGGTAAATGTTGGGCTTTATCTGCGGAAGGATGGCATTCACCTATCTGACGTGGGTATAGACCTCTGGTCTTTGGGCTTGCAGGAGGGCATACAGAAGGCTCTTCGGGTGTGGGGTTGCCCTCAAGGTTGAGGTAGTCAACCTTTTGGGCTGTGGCGGTGTGTTCTGGTGGTTTCTGACGGTAGACGGTTACTCAGAAGGGATCTGAGGGTGTGGGGGGCTCATCGAAAGATCGGCCCCTCTGGGTATTCCTGAACGGTGGATGGAATACGGTTATGTTCACTGGCGGAAGTTGTCTCCGACCGGTCACAGGTGGAGGCCTTTGAAAAAGTTGGTCAGGTGTACCGCAGTGAGTTGGTATTGGTTTAAGTGGGGTCACCGTCAGAGATCACCAGAATGGGCATTTAATGTTGTTTATTGTTAATAAAGTTATTTATATATATTTATATATTTATATATTTTCATATATACAAGTTATTGGAGTGAGTTTTAAGTTATGTTTAATAAAGGCTGTTGTGGCCAGTTTACTCCAACTTATGGTGTGGTCTAGTTTCTAATGGGGGGAAGGTATTGGTAAAAGGTAAAATAGAAGGGGAACATTCAGGCTACACTAGTCATGAGCTGTGAGAAAAAAGTGGGGGTGGAAAGCTAAAGTCACTCTCTGCAGAGCACGGTGGGGAGAGCTCTGAGAGCTGATTGGAGGGAAGGGAGGCTCCCCCCTTCACACAGCACACGGGAATAGAGCTGAGGCTGTCGATCATTTTTCTCTTGGGGGTTGATTTACTAAAGGCATATAGACTGTGCGCTCTGCGAGAGCAGTCGCTCCAGGGCTTAATAAATGAGCAGAAGCTCTGCCGACTTCCATCATCCAATCACATGCAAGCAAAAATGCTGTTCCACTTTAAGGACTTAAACTACTTGCATTTAAAAAAGTTCTATTTAATTAAGTATTAATGAATGTAATGAATGTAGAGCTGCACTAATGTGTGTCTTTTATATTTGTCTGGAGTTTAGCTTTAATGTGTCTATATTAGAAACTTTTATGTGGGCCATAGATCCCCTTTAACAGCGAATAATATTATAAATGTAAAAAAAATACTTTTGTTAAACAGAAAGCATATTGTGCTTTTTAAACTCTTTTGAGCGCTCTAAGTAATTTTTTTTTTTTTTTTTTAACGACGGTGCCAATACATTTAGGTCACTATTTCATTGGAGGACTTTGTAAGAAAGTTCTTTCCTCCATACCTGTAAGATTGCAAGCCATAAATCAGGATTTTATTGGAATTTGCATTTTTGCGGTCCTAAAAAACCATATAGCGCGGCGAGGGGTCACTAATCATGATGAACATTTTCGTTTTAATCCTTTCTTGGAATGCCAAGTTGAATCACTTGTGTGAGTAAAATTAAATGCATGATTTCGTTTCAAACCACAGATTTCCCCCCGGTGGGACGTGCGCGAGACTCAAGTGGGCCAGTTTGTAAGCAAGGCCAAAGTTACACCCAATCCTTCATCATTAAACTTGTGCGTCTATTAAAGATTGCACATCTCCCACTCACGGGCACCGCTGTCCAAAACTGGTGAGAAAATGGATGTTTTTTGTAACTTCAGCATTCCATCCCAGACGGCTGGATGTTCCCGGACTTTCTCCATCGCTCTCTGCGCGCTGAGTCACAAGATATTTTAAACTTGTGCCGCATAGGAATGCCACCTGTACTGATTTAACCACTTCAGCCCCGGAAGGATTTACCCCCTTCCTGATCACTTTTTGCGATTCAGCACTGCGTCTTTTTAACTGACAATCGCGCGGTCGTGCGACATTGTAGCCAAATAAAATTGACATCCTTTTTTCCCCACAAATAGAGCTTTCTTTTGGTGGTATTTGATCACCTCTGCGGTTTTTATTTTTTGTGCTATAAACAAAAAAGAGTGACAATTTTTGAAAAAAAAAAATGATTTTTTTTTTACTTTTTGCTATAATAAATACCAACCAAAAATATCAAAAAAAAATATTTTGTTCCTCAGTTTAGGCCGATATGTATTCTTCTACATATTCTTGGTAAAAAAAAATCGCAATAAGCGTATATTGATTAGTTTGCACAAAAATTATAGCATCTACAAAATAGGGGATAGTTTTATGGCATTTTTATTATTATTATTTTTTTTATTAGTAATGGCGGCGATCTGCGATTTTTATTGGGAATGCGACATTATGGCAGACACATCGGACACTTTTGACACTATTTTGGGACCATTGTCATTTATACAGCGATGCTCGCCTTTTTAAATCTTCTATGCAGTTCTATGCACAGCTGCACATTGTGGTACATTATGCTGCACCATACCGCGCTGTCCTGTGCACAAAACGCAACATTCCCTTTGTTTTCAGCACACCAACCCTGTGCGTTGGTGTGAACTGAAGCCATAGGACATAAGGCATTTTGCCTTGTTCTTGACTTGGGACAATGTTGGGTAGTTTACAAGGCAAGCAGCTTTTCTGTGGAGTCCAGGCAGCTGGTAATAATGAGAAATTGACTATGACTTGTTTTCTTTTTTGTATTTTTTTCACCTCAGCACAAAGCGGATTCTTTTCCGCTAATTAGAAACGTTATCTAGTCTAATGACAGCGCCGGCTTTCAGAGAATGTTTAAGGTGAACAATAAGCCCATTGAGTCCATTCACAGCTGGGTCTCATATTATCCTCCATGTTATAGATGTCTGCCCCCTCCGACACACCTGTGACTATACTGTACTTCACACCACAGCCACAGACTGTCTGTCATCATCCTCATCCACAGCGTGGAGGAGATCCCTTTAACCCCTTGGCTGCCAGCGCCATATTTGCATTTTTTTTTTCCGTGCAGGTTTAATAAAAATCATTTTAGGCCTTATTACATAAAGTCCCAAAAATGTTATATTATTTCTGAAAGCAGACACCCTGGAGAATAAAATAGTTGTAGTTCCAATATTTTATGTCATGTGATATTACCGCAAAGGTCTAGGAAATGCAACATTTCAGTAAAATCTACACTAAAGTTAATTTTAGGGCACATAACCACAATAAATTACCACATTTTTGGGTAGAATATAGAAGATGAGATTGCACTGAGTAAAGGACTGCCCAATATGTCAAACCTTAAAGTGGTTGAAAACTCTCCCCACTACTTTGTCCCATGTGAATCAGTATAAAAACCCCTAATGAACACTGCTTGTAGATATCTCCTTACTTGCTTAGTATTGTTGTAATCCTTTTTGTTCTTTAGAATGGCGTCACTGAGCATGCCCAGATCTCCCCTGATTTACGGCACACTCTGTGTGCTTGTCTATCTATTATTAGGACTTCCTACGGAAATCCCACGAGACTGCATAATCACTCAGAGCTTCCTCCTACACCCCATGTGACCAAGTGACATCACATGGAGTGGAAATAAGGCATCGGACAGCATTACTACAGTCTTATCAGCTGAAACTGATAAGACTGACATAGGCAAACACTAGATAATCGGCACAAGTAAATACTATGAAATAAAACAAGTCAGCTATGAGCAGGGAAGCAGGGTTGCCATAGAAATGTTGGATTGAAAGGAGGCTTGGTTAACAGTACAGGAAGTGCTCAATGTAAGGGCGGAATTACACTCCACTGTGGACTCAGAAAACGATACTTTAGATGGCACTGCCTTACCCCTTGAAACAAGTTTTTTAAAGTTTCTTTAAACAGTAAGTAATGTGCGATTTGGGCTGGATTACAGTGGCTATAGTTTGATAATTACTTATTATAATGGACTAAATGAAAAGAAGCATCAGATTGGGAGAGTTTACTTCCTCTTTAAATTTGTGTGCGCCCGTGAGATGGCAACAAACTTCAGTACTCACTTTAATCGCTTGCGGACCAACCACCGCAGCTTTACTGCGGCAGGTTGGCTCTGCTGCGCAAAATCACGTTAATGTGCGTGATCACGCGTGCCCGCCGTGGGCTCCGTGATTCCGCCCGTGGGTCCCGAGGACTCGATGTCCGTGGGGATACCCGCGATCGTCTAATGTAAACAAGCATTTCCCCGTTCTGCCTAGTGACAGTACACTGATCACAGCTCCCTGGAATCGGGAGCAGTGATCAATAATGTGTCACAGCTAGCCCACCCCCCGCAGTTAGGACACATCCCTAGAACCCACTTAACCACTGCAGCGCCCCCTCCTGGTTAATCCCTTCACTGCCAGATACATTTACACAGTAATCAATGCATTTTTAATCGCACGATTGCTGTATAAATGTGAATGGTCCCAAAATAGTGCCAAAAATGTCCGATCTGTCCGCCATAATGTCGCAGTCATGATAAAAATCGCAGATCGCCGCCATTACTAGTAAAAAAATAAATTATTAATAAAAAATCAATAAAACTATCCCCTATTTTGTAGCCGCTATAACTTTGGGCAAACTAATCAATAAGCACTTATTGCGATTCTTTTTACTAAAAATATGTAGAAGAATACATATCAGCCTAAACGGGGGAAAAAGAAAAAAATTATATATTTTTTTGGGGATATTTATTATAGCACAAAGCAAAAAATATTGTTTTTTATTCCAAAATTGTTGCTCTTTTTTGGTTTATAGCGCAAAAGGTGATCAAATACCACCAAAAGAAAGCTCTATTTTTGGGAAAAAAAGGATATCAATTTTGTTTGGGAGCCACGCTGCATGACTGCGCAATTGTCAGTTAAAACAACGCAAGGCCGAATCACAAAAAGTGCTCTGGTCAGGAAGGGGGTAAATTCTTCCAGGGCTGAAGTGGTTAAAATCCCCCTAAAGGTTATCAGATTAGCATCACATACAGTGCCTTCAAAAAAGTATTCACACCCCTGGAAATTTTCCCCATTTTGTCACGTTACAACCAAAAATGTAAATGTATTTTATTGCGATTTTACAGTGCCTTGCGAAAGTATTCGGCCCCCTTGAACTTTTCAACCTTTTGCCACATTTCAGGCTTCAAACATAAAGATATAAAATTTAAATTTTTTGTGAAGAATCACCAACAAGTGGGAAACAAATGTGAAGTGGAACGAAATCTATTGGATATTTTAAACTTTTTTAGCAAATAAAAAACTGAAAAGTGGTGCGTGCAAAATTATTCGGCTCCTTTACTTTCAGTGCAGCAAACTCACTCCAGAAGTTCAGCGAGGATCTCTGAATGATCCAATGTTGTCCTAAATGACTGATGGTGATAAATAGAATCCACCTGTGTGTAATCAAGTCTCTGTATAAATGCACCTGCTCTGTGATAGTCTCAGGGTTCTGTTGAAAGTGCAGAGAGCATCATGAAGACCAAGGAACACACCAGGCAGGTCCGTAATACTGTTGTGGAGAAGTTTAAAGTCGGATTTGGATACAAAAAGATTTCCCAAGCTTTAAACATCCCAAGGAGCACTGTGCAAGCGATCATTTTGAAATGGAAGGAGTATCAGACCACTGCAAATCTACCAAGACCTGGCCGTCCCTCTCTAAACTTTCAGCTCAGACAAGGAGAAGACTGATCAGAGATGCAGCCAAGAGGCCCATGATCACTCTGGATGAACTGCAGAGAACTACAGCTGAGGTGGGAGAGTCTGTCCATAGGACAACAATCAGTCGTACACTGCACAAATCTGGCCTTTATGGAAGAGTGGCAAGAAGAAAGCCATTTCTCAAAGATATCCATAAAAAGTCTCGTCTAAAGTTTGCCACAAGCCACCTGGGAGACACACCAAACATGTGGAAGAAGGTGCTCTGGTCAGATGAAACCAAAATCGAACTTTTTGCCCACAATGCAAAACGATATGTTTGGCGTAAAAGCAACACAGCTCATCACCCTCAACACACCATCCCCACTGTCAAACATGGTGGTGGCAGCATCATGGTTTGGGCATGCTTTTCTTCAGCAGGGACAGGGAAGATGGTTAAAATTGAGGGGAAGATGGATGCAGCCAAATACAGGACCATTCTGGATGAAAACCTGTTGGAGTCTGCAAAAGACCTGAAACTGGGACAGAGATTTATCTTCCAACAAGACAATGATCCCAAACATACAACAAAATCTACAAAGGAATGGTTCACAAATAAACGTATCCAGGTGTTAGAATGGGCAAGTCAAAGTCCAGACCTGAATCCAATCGAGAATCTGTGGAAAGAGCTGAAAACTGCTGTTCACAAACGCTCTCCATCCAACCTCACTGAGCTCGAGCTGTTTTGCAAGGAAGAATGGGCAAGAATTTCAGTCTCTCGATGTGCAAAACTGACGCAGAAAAAGGTGGCTCTACAAAGTATTAACGCAAGGGGGCCGAATAATTTTGCACGCCCCACTTTTCATTTTTTTATTAGTTAAAAAAGTTTCAAAAATCCAATAGATTTCGTTCCACTTCACAATTGTGTCCCACTTGTTGGTGATTCTTCACAAAAAAGAAAAATTTTATATCTTTATGTTTAAAGCCTGAAATGTGGCAAAAGGTTGAAAAGTTCAAGCGGGCCGAATACTTTCACAAGGCACTGTATGTGATAGACCAACACAAAGTGGCACATAATTGTGAACTGGAAGGAAAATGATAAACGGTTTTAATTTTTTTTTTTTTACAAATAAATATGTGAAAAGTGTGGGGTGTGTTTGTATTCAGCCCCCTTTACTCTGATACCTCTAACTAAAATCTAGTGGAACCAATTGCCTTCAGAAGTCACAGAGTTCTGACCTCAACCCGATAAAACACCTTTGGGATACATTAGAGTGGAGACTGTGAGCCAGGCCTTCTCGTCTACATCAGTGCCTGACCTCTCAAATGCGCTTCTGGAAGAATGGTCAAACATTACCATAGACACACTCCTAAACCTTGTGGACAGCCTTCCCAGAAAAGTTGAAGCTGTTATAGCTGCAAAAAGTGGGCCACCTCAATACTGAACCCTACAGACTAAGACCGGGATGCCATTAATGCTCATGTGCGTGTAAAGGCAGGTGTCCCAATACTTTTAGTAATATAGTGTGTCTGAGACATGAGCTACCCATTTATACATAAGGTAAGAAGCAAACCATCATTTTGGACATCATGTGTAGGACTTTCACTGAATATACCCAAGCCATGGTAATCATTACCAGGTTTCTGTTCTACTATGGACATGTGTAGACCTTGATCATGCTTTAGGTATGGCTAGATTTAGGGATCATTCCACCAAGAATTTAATTTATAGGTGCAGCACTGTAGATTGATTCAACCTTTGCAGTCTCACATGGGGAAAGATTCCAACTTTATTCCCATACATGTGGAGGTAGAGATGTTCCTAGGTTGCCCAGAGTGTTCCAACTTATTCTTTTACATTGTTTGTTGAAAGAAATGAATCTCAAAATCCATCAAAGAAAGAGATATGTATATATATATGGAGTCCATGGCAAGCACAGTGTCCATGACCATGATCATTTTGCACATGGACACAAACAGCTATTCAAACAGCTATGTTGTTACGCACTGCCACATGTTGCTTTCAGCAGGCAGCACCACTACCAAATTTCACCATTTCTAGTGAATAGGCCTGCACTACAACCGCACTGTGATAATGCACATGGTTGGTGCTGCAGGCTTCCAGTGGTTAATAGAAGATGCAAGTAGGCACCTTCAATCTGCCTGTCAAATGCCTCTGAAAAGCAGTACATTACAGAAGAGCAGAAAAGATGGCTGCACATATAAAAGAAGCTTTAAAAGTAACCAGCATGCCTGCTATTACCTTTAATGGCCATTAACCTACTTGGTGGTATTCCTGAGTGTGGCTTGGGGTTAAATTTCAGTAGCATTAGCGATAACCCCAAGCCACACTCAGGATTGCATCGCAGTATGCAGGAATATACTAACCTTGTCCCTAGGATCCCGCGATTTACTCCCGCTGTGTCCAGCGGCCAGATCCTCCGCTTGATGCTCTGTATGTTCCGGCTTCAGTTCCCTGCAAGCGTTGCGACACATGGGGGCGGAACCGGCAGCAATTTCAAAAGTATAAAACACAACATATACATAATACATTGTCATCTTATTGGATTACATTACTGTATCAAATTATTTGACCTTAGATTGGTCCCCAGTGCTTTGTCCAGTGCCCTGCCTGCAGTTTTACTGTTCTCTCTGCCATTCTCTCTGCCTGGAAACTTGAGAATATCCATGGCATCCAAAAAGCATGCCTCTACATCAAAAGTGGTTTATGACCAGCTTGAAACATCTATAGCAAATTAGAATCACTTGCAGAATTGTGAATAGTGATTTGTGGGGAAATTCGTCATCAGACACGGAAAGTGACTACAGCAACAATTCTGCAACTGAGCTCAGTGATGTGCGGACTTGGTGCTCTATTGACTGCGGTACGGATCACCCAGTGCCCCCAAGATTCCTATTTACTGGAGCACCTGGTATGAAAGTGGATGTTGAAGATGACAACCCTTTGGCATACTTACAACTATGTCTAAACGATGAGGTTATTAAAAAAAATAGTTACAGAGACAAACTGGTACCAAGAGCAACAAGCTACTATGCATCATGGGCCTAATAATACTTCAGGGAGTGGTGGGGAAACCCCTGCAGAAGTGGTATTGGACAACTAACAAATTACTTGCCACTCCATTCTTTGTCACGGTCATGTCAGAGTACAGATTTTCCCTGATCATGAAATATTTGCACTTCGAAAACAACAAAGGATTTTATGAAACTACTCATCCAGCACCAAAACTCAAGAAAATTTGGGAAGTATCTCAAATGATTGAAATGGCACAGAGCTATGTGCCAGAAAGAGACATCAGTATATATGAATGTCTAATGGCCTACAAGGGAAGACTCAGCTAGATATAATACATGAATCAAAGAGAGCATGATTTGGTGTAAAATCCTTCATGCTATGCGAATCGTCAACTGGCTACATTTGGAATTCAGTCCTATACACTGGCAAAGGAACAAAATCCAACCCAAAATACAGCAACTATGGGATGGCAACATCTTCCATTCTTTCACTGATTGAACTATTGCTAAATCATTGCTATTGTGTAACAAACGACAACTTTTACACATCTCCTGAACTTTATGAGTTTCTTCTGCAAAATGAAACAGCTACCTATGGAACTGTTAGGGTGAACTGGCACTGCATGCCACCAATGTTTGGCAATAAGAAGCTGAAGAATGGAGAAATGGTTACCTTGCAGAAAGGCAAAATGATGCCACTGCTATGGCATGACAAGAAAGATGTGTGCCTAATGAGTACAGTCCATAATACCTCCACTGTCTTGGTATGCACAAAAGGTGGGAAAGACATCATGAAGCCACAGGTAGTGATAGACTACAATAAAACCATGGGAGGTGTTGACAGAGCCGACCCAGCAATGAAATTCTATCCAGCAATGAGGAAACAGCAAAATAAGTACTATAAGAAGATCTTCAGGCATCTTCTTGAGCAGTGCTTGTGCAATGCTTACATTCTGCTAAAAAAAAAGAGTGACAAGCCCGTGATTCATTCTGACTTTATTTGGAAAGTTGCCAAACTGATCTTTGTGAACCACCAAACACCAATGGCTGTGAATAGAGCTGGACGTCGTACTGCTGGCGTTGTCAACCCGAAAAGCCTGGCTGGTCATCACTTCATGGACTACATCCCACCAACCAAGAAAAAATCAGCACCTACAGTGATGTGAGTGGTTTGTTGCTCGAAGCGAAATGACAGTGGAAAGAAAATCCAAAAGGAAAGCAGGTTCCATTGTCCAGATTGTGATGTCGGACTTTATGCAGCCCCATGTTTCAAATTTTTTTTATTACCAAGCCAATATGCACTGTCTAGTATTACAGTAACTAGTATTATTGCATGCTTGTTTGGACAATTTTCTGTGTTTTTGATTTGATTATATTATTGAATAAAATGTATTATTATTATATTATTATTTGTTAGAACTGTTTATAGTTTGTTTATTGTTTATAGTTATTTATTATATTATAATTTATGATTTCGTGTTTCAAACTTTATCATACTCGGGATATCTACTAGACTCTGGTTTGGACAGATTTAAGTGAGTTATTCCTAAGAATTATAGGCCTACAATATAAAACACCAAATTTCCATGCAAAACATTGTACCGCTTGTGGCATTCAAAAATCTGATATCATCATACCGCCAGGGAGGTTAAATTATCTCTGCACACCTCTCTGCTTACTGCAACCTGAATTTCTCAGATTTTATAGCTAGGCTTCAGCCACTACCACACCCCTGTCCATTGAGAGTGTGTTTGCAGGTTACAGAACCAATTAATGGTGGAATGGTAGTGGGTAGGGCAACAAAAGTAAAACAATATCAGATAGGGGCACAAAAGAAGCAATAAAGGTTATATAAAGGTTCTGGCTGCTAAAGGTAATACTAAGCTCCTAGTGATGGCCATTGGCCACTCAGCCAACATTTTTTTAAATTTTAAAATGGAATACCAGTTTACTACAAACTTCAAGGGTAGAGGGGGAGGAATTCCATAATGAGACCCTCAGAAGTCTAGTATTGACTACAGTTATGGCATCAGTGTTGCCCCTGGTAACATTTTGGAATAGCAGGCTTTATTAAAGGCTTTATGTAATAATATAAAATAAAGAAATATTTCAATACATACAACATATACAAAATAAAAAATAATATATTTATAGCAGTTATAAATAATAATGGCAAATCCTATATAAATGTCCTAAAAAAAATGGTAGAAATAATGGAGACACAAAGAACTCTGTAGATTCAAAGCTTCCTGTCCCTTTTTTGACCTGTTGTGTATAAGGACATTATCTATGAACTGGACCCCTTGACATGAAGGAAGAGCGTAACGTAATTGAAGGAGGAGGAGGAAGAGGATCTGGGAGGAGGTGAGACTCCTGACAGCTGTATTAATGACAGGAGATACTTTTCATTCTATCCCACACACCTTCAGAATGAATGCCCTTCCTGGTAATAGGTTTTCTTATCTGATTGCATTTGTCTGGAGAAATTCATTTTATATGTTGTGTGTACGTAGAAAAAAAAAAAAAAAAAAAAAATATATATATATATATACACAGTATATACAATGGGGAGAAAAGGAGAACGAGTTTGATACACTGCTGATTCTGCAGGTTTTCCTACTTACAAAGCATGTACAGGCATACCCCACTTTTAATTTCACAATGGGGTTTATTTACTAAAGCTGGAAAGTGCAAAATCAGGCTCACTTCTGCATGGAAACCAGTGAGCTTCCATGTTTTATTACCAAAGCTTAATTGAACAAGCTGGGGTTAGAAGCTAATTGGTTTCTATGCAGAAGTGAGCCTGATTTTGCACTTTCCAGCTTTAGTAAATAAACCCCATTGTGAAATTAAAAGGGGGGTATGCCTGTAGATGTCTGTAATTTTTATCATAGGTACACTTCAACTGCGAGAGACGTAATCTAAAACAGAAATCCAGAAAATCACATTGTATGATTCTTAAGTAATTAATTTGCATTTTATTGCATGACATAAGTATTTGATACATCAGAAAAGCAGAACTTAATATTTGGTACAGAAACCTTTGTTTGCAGTTAAAGAAATCATACGTTTCCTGTAGTTCACACACTGCAGCAGGTATTTTGGCCCACTCCTCCATACAGACCTTCTCAAGATCCTTCAGGTTTTGGGGCTGTCGCTGGGCAATACGGACTTTCAGCTCCCTCCAAAGATTTTCTATTGGGTTCAGGTCTGGAGACTGGCAAGGCCACTCCACAGACCTTCTTACGGAACCATTCCTTAGTTGCCCTGGCTGTGTGTTTCGGGGCGTTGCCATGCTGGAAGACCCAGCCATGACACATTTTCAATGCTCTTACTGAGGGAAGGAGGTTGTTGGCCAAGATCTCGCGATATATGGCCCCATCCATCCTCCCCTCAATGCGGTGCAGTCGTCCTGTCCCCTTTGCAGAAAAGCAGCCCCAAAGAATGATGTTTCCACCTCCATGCTTCACGGTTGGGATGGTGTTCTTGGGGTTGTACTCATCCTTCTTCTTTCTCCAAACACGGGGAGTGGAGTTTAGACCAAAAAGCTATATTTTTGTCTCATTGGACCACATGACCTTCTCCCATTCCTCCTCTGGATCATCCAGATGGTCATTGGCAAACTTCAGACAGGCCTGGACAGGCTTGAGCAGGGGGACCTTGCGTGTGCTGCAGGACTTTACGTAGTGTGTTACTAATGGTTTTCTTTGAGACTGTGGTCCCAGCTCTCTTCAGGTCATTGATCAGGTCGACCTTGTAGTTCTGAGCTGATCCCTCACCTTCCTCATGATCATTGATGCCCCATGAGATGAGATCTTGCATGGAGCTCCAGACCGAGAGAGATTGACCATCATCTTGAACTTCTTCCATTTTCTAATAATTGCGCCTTCTAACCAAGCTGCTTGCCTATTGTCCTGTAGCCCATCCCAGCCTTGTGCAGGTCTACAGTTTTATCCCTGATGTCCTTACACAGCTCTCTGGTCTTGGCCATTGTGGAGAGGTTGGAGTCTGTTTGAATGAGTGTGTGGACAGGTGTCATTTATACAGGTAAAGAGTTCAAACAGGTGCAGTTAATACAGGTAATTATTGGAGAACAGGAGGGCTTCTTAAACAAAAAATAAAAGGTCTGTGAGAGCCAGAGATTCTGTCTCTCACAGTTGAGTACCCATGATAAAAATTACAGACCTCTACATTCTTTGTAAGTAGGAAAACCTGCAAAATCGGCAGTGTATCAAATACTTGTTCTCCCCACTGTATATATATATATATTTTTTTTTTTCTTAAATTTAAATATATACAGTATATACACTATATTACCAATACTTTTGATATTGGGATGCCTGCCTTTACACGCACGTGAACTTTAATGGTATCTCAGTCTTACTCCATAGAGTTCAATATTGAGTTGGCCCACCCTTTGCAGCGATAACAGCTTTAACTCTTCTGGGAAGGTTGTCCACAAGGTTTAGGAGTGTGTCTATGGGAATCTTTGATCATTCTTCCAGAAGCACATTTGTGAGGTCAGACACTGATGTTGGACAAGAAGGCCTGGCTCTCAGTCTCCATCTAATGCATCCCAAAATCCCAAAGGTGTTCTATCAGGTTAAGGTCAGGACTCTGTGCAAGCCAGTCAAGTTCCTACACCCCAAACTCGCTCATCCATGTCTTTATGGACATTGTTTTGTGCACTGTGACATCAGTTGCCCACACAGGGGCTTCCAGCATCAACAGTCAATTGAAAATGCAGAGCCACCTGGCCATTTTACCAGTCTCTCTGACTGTATTGTCCACCTCTCCTGGCTCTCCCACCTCTCTCAGCCTTTAGTCTCAGCGTCCTACTGCAGGACCCACTCCTGACCTCTGAACAGGGGTTTTCCGAACACCCTGATAGGAGCCGACCTGACGCTTGGGATAAGACCTCCTGTTTTCTGGCTGGGACACCTCTGAGCTCTGGTTGAGACCTCCTATCTCTTGACTCATGACTGGAACACCACTGACCTCTGGGTGAGACCTCCTGCCTCCAGTATGGGAGCTGTGTGTCCAAATTGGGTGCTCTGACCTACCCTCATGCTTAAGTATATACCTGCCCTGCACACCTGTGTAATTACACAGGCTGCAGGCATCCAGTAAAATCCAGACACAAGTATAAAGGGTCCGTCCCACCCAAGACACATTAAAACCTTCAAGCTCCAGGCACCAAAACAAGTTTATGGAATCCTGAGAAAGCAAAAACACAACCTTTTCTCTTGAGAATCTATAATCTGGAAACCTTGCATTAAGCCTTAATGCAAATCCTGTGTATATGTTCACGGTGACAGGGCCTCAGACTGTCATAATGCCCAGAAATATCTGAGCAGGTGTGTACTGCACTGTTAACTAACTAAATGTATAACTAAACTCAGGTTAGTTCTGGAGTAACCCCCCAATGGTTCCCCAACATAAACAGACAGCACTTATTCCTTTTTAGTCTTCTGTCAGCACTCGGCCCTTTCACCCAGCAGCAGGCCTCCACAGAGAAGTGAGAGACAGAGAGTGCCCTGAGCATCATTAAGTCTGTCTCCTAACCTCGGGTATACCTTTTATGGGTGACACTTTAGGGTTGCTTTTTGTTGAAAGGGTCTCCTGATCCTTCTAGGGCTTTTTTTAATGTAAACATGGTCTAATTGGAGAAGCCTTCTCTTCCTGGGCTGGTATACTTGGTAGTAGAGAGACTAGTGCTTCCACACAGATAGTAAGGGTCTGGCTCTGCAACTTACTAACAGGGGACAAGCATTGTTACTCAGGCTTTGACTGCTTTCTGGCAAGAACACGCTGTGAGACTTAACCTCCCTGGCAGTACGATTATTTCGGATTTTAGGTGCTAAAAGCGGTACCATTATTTTGCATGAAAATTTGGCATTTTATATTGTAGTCCTGTAATTCTTAGGAATAACTCTCTTAAATCTGTCCAAACCAGAGTCTAGCAGACATCCCGGGTATGATAAAGTTTGAAAAATGAAATCATAAATTATAATATAATAAATAATTATAAATAATTGTACCAAATAATAATATAACAATAATAAAAATTATTCAATAATGTAATCAAATCAAAAACACAGAAATTTGCTCAGTTGCAGAATTGTCACTGTCATTACTTTTCAGTATTTGATGACGGATCTCCCCACAAATTGCTATCCCTCAATTCTGCGAGTGATTCTAATTTATTATCGCTGTTTCCTAGCTGGTCTAAAATCATTTTTAATGTAAAGGGACAGTTTTGGTTGCTATGGACAATCTCCAGTTTCCAGGCATAAAGAACAGTTTTTATAATATAAAACTGCATGCAGGGCACTGGGCAGACCACTAGGGACAAAGGGGATGTGAAATATTTACATACAGCAATCTATTCTGTAAGATTACATTATCCTGTATGTATACTGTGTTTTTCACTTTTTGAATTTGGCGCTGATCTCCGTCCCTGTGCGTCGCAACGCTCACAGGGAACGGAGATCGGCTCCGTGATGAATTGAGCGAGATACGGCTCACTCGTACAGCGGGGAGACAACGCTGGATCCGAGGGAGAAGGTAAGTAACCTCCTCCTGGATCCAGCGATGCAGTCCCGAGTCTGACTCGGGGTTACCACTTTTGGTATAAAAATTCCACCCCGAGCCAGACTTCGGGAAGACCGTCAGAGGGGTTAACCACTTGACCACTGGGCACTTAAACACCCTTAATAACCAGACCAATTTTCAGCTTTCGGTGCTCTCGCATTTTGAATGACAATTACTCAGTCATGCAACACTGGACCTATATGAAATTTTTGTCCTTTTTTTCACACAAATAGAGCTTTCTTTTGGTGGTATTTAATCACCGCTGGGTTTTTTATTTTTTGTGCTATAAAAGAAAAAATACCGAAAATTCTGTAAAAAAACGAATTTTTCTTTGTTTCTGTTAGAAAATTTAGCAGATTAGTAATTTTTTCTTCATAAATTTTGGCCAAAATTTATACTACTACATATCTTTGGTAAAAATAAGTACAAATTGGTGGATATTATTTGGTCTTTGTGAAAGTTATAGAGTCCACAAGCTATGGTGCCAATATCTGAAAATTGATCACACCTGAAGGACTGACGGCCTATTTCAATTCTTGAGACCCTAACATGCCAGAAAAGTACAAATACCCCCCAAATGACCCCTTTTTGGAAAGAAGACATTCCAAGGTATTTAGTAAGAGGCATGATGAGTTTTTTGAATTTGTCATTTTTTCCCACAATTCTTTGCAAAATCAAGATTCTTTTTACTTTTTTTTTTTTTTTCACAAAATTGTCATATTATCAGGGTATTTCTCACACACAGCATATGCATACCACAAATTACACCCCAAAACACATTCTGCTATTACTCCCGAGTATGGTGATACCACATGTGTGAGACTTTTACACAGCGTGGCCACATACAGAGGCCCAACATGCATGGAGCGCCATCAGGTGTTCTGGAGCACCCAGGACAATTCTGACATTTCTCTCCTACATGTAAAAATCATCATTTATTTGCTAGAAAATTACATAGAACTCCAAAACATTATATATGTTTTTTTAGCAAACACCCTGGAGAATACAATGGTGGTCTTTGCAACTTTTTATCTCGCACGGTATTTGCGCAGTAATTTTTCGAATGCTTTTTTTTGGAAAAAAAACTGTTTTGTGCTTAAAAAAAAAAAAACACAGTAAAGTTAGCCCAATTTTTGCATAATGTGAAAGATGAAGTTACGCTGAGTAAATAAATACCTAATATGTCACTCTTCAAAATTGCACACGCTCGTGGAATGACGGAAAACGTCGCTACTTAAAAATCCCCATAGGCGACGATTTACATTTTTTTTACTGGTTATATGTTTTGAGTTACAGAGGAGGTCTAGGGCTAGAATTATTTCTCTCGCTCTAACGTTCGCAGCGATACCTCACATGTGTGGTTTGAACACCGTTTTCATATGTGGGCGGGACTTACGCATGCGTTCGCTTCTGCATGCGAGCACATGGGGACAGGGGCGCTTTTAAAAAAACATTTTTTTTTATTGTTCATTTTACTTTATTTATTTTAGTTTGACATTTTTTTCCCCAAAAATAATTTTTTTGATCACTTTTATTCCTATTACAAGGAATGTAAACATCCCTTGTAATAGGAATATGGCATGACAGGTCCTCTTTACAGTGAGATGTGGGGTCAATAAGACCCACATCTCACCTCTAAGCTGGGAAGCCTGAAAAAAAAAAAAGATTCTGGCTTTGATCGTATTAGCGATTCGGTAGAAGCACCGGAGGGCGGAGGGCGGCGGGAGATGTCTATGGCTGGGTATTGCAGGGTATCACCGACTATGGCTGGGTATCTCAGAGCATGGTGTTGCAGAGTACTGCGTTGCAGAGCATTGCAGGGTATTGGCGGGTGTTGCAGAGCATTGCAGAGTGTTGCAGGGTATTGGCGGGTGTTGCAGAGCATTTCAGAGTGTTGCAGGGTATCGGCGGGGGTTGCAGAGCATTGCAGAGTGTTGCAGGGTATCGGCGGGGGTTGCAGAGCATTGCAGAGTGTTGCAGGGTATCGGCGGGGGTTGCAGAGCATTGCAGAGTGTTGCAGGGTATTGGCGGGTGTTGCAGAGTGTTGCAGAGTGTTGCAGAGTGTTGCAGAGTGTTGCAGGGTATTGCAGAGCGTTGCGGAGTGTTGCAGGGCATTGCAGAGTGTTGCAGGGCATTGCAGAGTGTTGCAGGGCAATGCAGAGTGTTGCAGGGCATTGCAGAGTATTTGCAGGGCATTGCAGAGTATTTGCAGGGCATTGCAGAGTATTTGCAGGGAATTGCAGAGTAATGCAGAGTATTTGCAGGGAATTGCAGAGTAATGCAGAGTATTTGCAGGGAATTGCAGAGTAATGCAGAGTATTTGAAGGGAATTGCAGAGTAATGCAGAGTATTTGCAGGGAATTGCAGAGTAATGCAGAGTATTTGCAGGGAATTGAGGGGTTAATTTTCGGTGAGCAGCGATGTGGGCACTGCAGATGCAGCCCACATCGCTGCTGACACCGATCTCTTCCCCCTCCGCTGTACCGATCGGTACAGAGAGGTGAGGGAGGAACCGGCGTCATAACATGACGCCGGCTTGTTTACAAGTGATCACTCCGTCATTTGACGGAGCGATCACGTGGTAAACGGCCGCGATGAGCGGCCGTTTACCGTGATTCGTGATGCGCCGGGTCCACTGGACCCAGCGGTCACGGATGCTCTCGTGTGCGCGCCCCAGGGGGCGCGCGAGAGCAGAATTCTGGGAGGCCGTTAATTAACGGCCTCTCAGAGTTAAACAACCGCCCTGAAGCCGTTAATCGGCAATGGGCGGTTGTTAAGTGGTTAACAAACCTTTTACTTTGCACCTGGAATGTATTTTTCAGCTTGAGGCTAGGTTCACACTATCCTGCACGATAAAAATCTGAGTTTACTGTGCAAGTTAGTGACAGTGCTGGCTCTGCCATGCACATTTGAATGGTGCTTGTCTTGCGAATGGGGCGATGACCTGCGTATCTCCAATGTGGAGAAATGTAGGCCACAGCTAATGGTGTGAGCGAGCTCATAAAGTGATACTAAAGAGACAGGGGTGGATTTACTAAAATTGGAGATTGCAAAATCTGGTGCGGCTGTGCATAGAAACCAATCAGCTATCCTTTTATTATTTGTCAAAGCTTAATTGAACAAACTGAAGTTAGAAGCTGATTGGCTACCATGCACAGATGCAACAGATTCTGAGTGCACCCGTTTTAGTAAATCAACCCCACAATGTTTAGTTTACATTGTCCCTTCTATTTCTGTATGTGGATGATGGCACTGTAATTATTTCAATTTAAAAAAAGTACCTTTTTCCTAATCGATATACAGCTGTTACATGACCCAGCTCTTTCCCAGCCTGTCTGTAGGGAAATATAAGCAAGAGGAGCTTCTAGTCCTCTCCTGCTGGCCACATCCTTATTAAAAAAAAAAAAAAAAAAAAAAAAAAACAGCCTTTGGGATACAGTGTAAAAATAAATAAATAATGATGATAAACTGTTTTACATTGTGTTTTACATTGTCATAAAAATATATATTTATCAGTCTTTATTATTTTGTGGAAATAACATGGTGTGGGCGGATTTCTGCCAGTCACAGGCTGTCCTGCCCCTCCAGCCTTTGTCTTAGAATAAGAGGGAGGTAAAGCCACCATTAATCTACATGTAATATCCCACCCCTATTGTGTTTATCTGGTCAGTGGGCATGGATGAGGAGGGAGGGAGTGGGCTGTCATTTACCACTGTGCATACACCCACATGTGTGACTCCATAGTCACATGGACCTCTCAGATCTGATAGGAAGGAAATGCTCAGCATAGAAACTCACTGAAAACTGAGCATGTTCAGAGTTGCCACCCCAGCTGCAAAATCCTTATAAACCAGGTATTTTGCAGAATACAGAAAACAAATCTCATAGTGACTGTGTGAGTGTGAGCAGCATTTAATACACCATTTAGACCCCTTTCACACTGGGGCGGTTTTCAGGCACTTTAGTGCTGGATATAACCTCTGCTAAGTGCCTGAAAACCACTTCCCATTCATTCAAGTGTGACTTTTGACACTCAGCCGGTGCGCTTGTGGGATGTTCTAAAAAGTCCTGCAAGCAGAATCTTTGGGGTGGGTTGGGAGCACTATATTTAGCGCTCCTGAAACGCCCTGCCCATTGAAATGAATGGGCAGCGCTTCCGATTACCGCAACACAGGAGTTTCTAACCCTTCTTTGGGGTTAAAAGCACTACGCTAGCATCCAAAAAGCGCCCTTAAACAGCGGTAAAGCGCCGCTATAGCTAGCAGCACTTTACCGCGGCTGCGGCCCCAGTGTGAAAGGGGTCTTGTTGATAGTTTTTATGATGTGGGCTTAGTGAAACTTTAAACTTCCAGTAAAAATAGGCTTTAACCACTTGAGGTCCAGGCCATAGCCGAAAGACGGCTACAGCGCGGACCTCAATTTCTGGGAGGCCGTCATAGGATGTCCTCCTCTGTGCACGCTCCCTGCTGGGTGCGCGGGGAGCACGTTGTGATCACCGAGTCACTGAAACTCGGGTGATCACCGCTCCGAGTAAGGGGCCGGTCCCGGCCCCTTACCATGTGATCAGCTGTCAGCCAATGACAGCTAATCACATGATGTAAACAAAAGCTCTGTAATCATTTTTTTTTCTCCTCGCGCTGTCAGCGTGAGGTGAAAGAAAAGCCGATGACCGGCTTATGTTAAAGTGGTGGTGAAGATATTTGCCAGCACACCATGGAACGACACAAGTTGTGTTCATGCAATAAATCACCCATTTGGACGCTACTTGTGTCGTTCCATGGTGTGCTGGCAAATATCTTCACCGTGACTTGAACCAGTATCCAGCTGGTTGTTACTTATGTTAAAGGGACATCCGTTCCGAAGATTAAGGAACACAGGCACCTCATCTAAGCCAATCAGTAGCCCCTTACAGTGCCACCTGTTATTGCCACCTGCTAGTGCCCAGAGTGCCCACCATTGCCACCTATCAATGCCCAAAAGTACCACCTATCAATGCCCACAAGTGCCACCTATCAATGCTCACCCATCAGTGCCCATCACTGCCACCCATCAGTGCCCATCAATGCCACCTATCGGTGCCTATCAATGCCGTCTCATCAGTGTATGTCAATAAAGGAGAAAAATTACCTGTTTGCAAAGTTATATGACAAAATATAAAAAATAAATAAAAAAATGTTAAATTCTTTTAACAAAGAATTTTAACAAAAAATAAAAACCGCAGAGGTGATCAAATACCACCAAAAGAAAGCTCTATTTGTGGGAAAAAAAATTATAAAAATGTAATTTGGGTACAGTGTTGTATGACCGCGCAATTGTCATTCAAAATCCATCAGAGCTGAAAGCTGAAAATTGGTCTGGACAAGAGGGGGCTTTAAGTGCCCAGTAAGCAAGTGGTTAATATGTAACAGATGAGTTATCACTCTTTTTTACTGAAAAGCAAAAATAAAATTTAATGGATCAGATTTTGTGACATATGGCTAATATATGCTATGATTTCCAATTCTAGATAGTTATGTTTGTGTTTGTGTCTTTATTTTTGCCTGATTTAGCATTTTGTAACACATCCTTATTTTCAGAGCTGCTCGATACTTACTATACAATATTGTAGGTCCCTCAAGTTTTTAAGGGCTCTACTTAAAAAAACGTTTGAAGGTAGTTTAGGAGGATTTACAATTTTATAGTCATAGAGTGTGTTCTATTTTAACAGAATGAAAAAAAGGCCATTGTTCACATTAAGGGGAAATTTATAAGAGTTATTACCATTATACCTATTTATAAACCTTCTCTTCAAAACCTTGGTTGTTGTGAAATGTTTAGATCAAAGGCTTGCGAATGAAAGAAGATTATGTATCAGAAGGGTATTTGGACTGACTTGAAAAGACACTGAATAGTCGGATATGTGTGTAGCTATCACACTGAAAAGAGCACATATAAAAACGTCATTTAAAAGCTTATTCGGTTCAGGTAAGAATGGATTTATATTTAGCAGTAATAAAAAAAAAAAAAAACTACTTAAAAAATTTAAAGGAATATTGGAAATCTGTGTCCAAAAAAAGAAAAAAAGGAAAAAGCAAGCAGAGGACAAAGGACTATTCACCAGTATTACCTGCAAACTCCTATCAGTTTCCATTCCACCTTACCATGCCTGGTTTCACACTGTGCCTCCTTGTCCACACAGTCATCTTGATAGAGGAGCAGATGATTTATTCCTGAATGCTGACCTAAGACTTGTCCCTTGCTGATTGCTGCGCTATGTGAATTGATAGAGTAATAATGCTGCAGCAGCAGGAGGGGTTAAGCAAGAAGAGATCCACAAAATGGATAAAGCAGGGTGATCCTTGTACTGCAAGTCTTCATATACAGCTTCCTCTCCAGCAAAGAGAATTGTGATCACCAATCTTACTTTAAATCCAGTGAGACCAGCAATCAAATGCCTTAAAGTGGTTGTAAACCTCAAACATGAAAAAATAGCAAAGCATATCCCTCTATAGTACGTCCTAATTAAAGTAGTAAACACTGTTATACCACTTATGCCTACAGATACGCCTATAATAAGGCTACCTTTAGGTACTGTGAATATCTGCTAAACTTGCAACGTTTAGCAGATATTCAGAGTGCATGCAGCCAGTGACATCACGGTGACTGTGACATCACAGAACATGCACTCTAAAGGGCATACAGTGCCGGACCTTCAGAGCTTGTGCCGTAAATGGTGACTCCTGCATGCATGTAGGGGAGTGATTTTATCATGCCCCCGGCCACTTATGTAACCAGAGGCCGCAAACCCAGAAAAAAAGCCAGAGGAAGATGAAAGCCCCCTCAGCGGTGACAGCATGGTACTGGGGGGCTTCAGTTTGAGATAAGCCTCTCATAATATGTTAGTATGCAATGCATACTAGCACACCATGACATTGCCCTGCAGAGGATTTTTTTTTGTTCCACTTGAGAACAATGTTATCCGTGGAAATCCACCATATCCCGATCCTCCCTAGCAGGGGACATGAATGTTGGTGATATACATGGATTGTTATGGTGCACCTTTTATGATGTTTACTACAAGTATTTGGATATCCTGTTTTTATGGCTTTTTGACTTAATATTTTTATCAATTATTTAATATTGTTTACTAAATCTTGAGTATACGCTGTATAAGTTGGTACCGAGTTAGTCCTCCAAAATTCCCTTTATGGGTGATTGGTTGGGCCAATCTCCCAGTCTTTTTCATTCCAAATTGGATGATGGTACACAATAATTAGGCTTTATGGAATTTATATCAATAGAGGCGTCGGTTTCTTTTGCTATCAGCATGAGTAATTTCTGACAAGATTTTCTGACACCAAGAGAAAAATGGTGACAGTGGAGGGACTTCCAGCAGATTGACAGCCTTAGCTCTGTCACTTCACTGGGTATATGGAAGAGTTTACAACCACTTTAAATGATCTCACACTGCAGCTATACAGCAATGTGGCTGTAATGCCAGGAGTGCCTAGGCACAGAATTTTTCAGGAGGAAGTCAAGACAAAAGTTCTATATTTGTTCTTTTTATATTACTGGAACCTACGCTAAAAACAAAATTGCACATAAAAGCTGTTGCCTGTAAAGGAGCAAATATTATTTACCTCTCCTGCCACCAGCTCCGGTGGAAGCCCCTCTGCTGAAAGCAACTCCAATCCAGAAAAATCCCCAGCTGAATTCTTACGCATTGTCCAATACAATGTTGATTTCCTAGTCCCAACAAGACTCAGGGATTCCATACACTGCCCCACATATCACTACTGTGTCATGTAAGCGCCATGATGCTAACATAGAGATCACATGACTTTGTCGATAAACAAAGCCGTATCAGTGACGTGACTTTGTTAATAAACATAGCTATGCCACACTGCAAAGGGGTGTGACGTAGCTTTGTTTTGCCAACAAAGCCATATTACACATTGACAGGGAGACATGTTTTTATGCATGCATGTCTCAACTAGGAAGACTGCCCATGCTTTTTAACCAATTGCCGACCAGCACACACCGATATACGTTGGCAGAATGACACTGGTGGGCAAAAGGGCATACAGGTACGTCCCTTTTAAGAAGCGGTGCTGCGGGCGCATGCGTGCCGCCGTGGTCTCCATGACCGTGGGTCCCACAGACTCGATGTTCGCCGGGTGCCCGCGATAATGTCACAGAGAGGTAGAATGGGGAGATGCTTTTGTAAAAAAACATTTCCCTGTTCTGCCTAGTGTCATCAGGAGCAGTGATCGCTATCATGTAAGTAGTAGCCCATCCCCCCCACAGTTAGAATCACTCCCTAGGACACACGTAGCCCCTTCATCGCCCCCTAGTGGTTAACCCCTCCCCTGCCAGTCACATTTACACAGTAATCAATGCATTTTTATAGCACTGATCGCTGTATAAATGACAATGGTACCAAAACAGTGTCAAAAGTATCCGGTTTGTCTGCCATAATGTCACATTCCCAATAAAAATCGAAGATCGCCGCCATTACTAATAAAAAAAATGTAAAATAAAAATGCCATAAAACTATCCCCTTATTTTGATTTTTTTTTTACCAAAAATATGTAGAAGAATAGATATCGGCCTAAACTGAGGAAAAAAAATGTTTTTTTTTATATATATATTTTTGGGGGATATTTATTATAGCAAAAAGTAAAAAAATATTGTGTTTTTCTTCAAAATTGTCGGTCTTTTTTTGTTTATAGTGCAAAAAATAAAAACCGCAGAGGTGATCAAATACCACCAAAAGAAAGCTCTATTTGTGGGAAAAAAAAGGACATCAATTTTGTTTGGGTACAACATCGCACGACCGCGCAATTGTCAGTTAAAGCGACGCAGTGCCAAATCACAAAAAGTGCTCTGGTCAGGAAGGGGGTAAAATCTTCCGGGGCTGAAGCTGTTGAAGGTCACCATACAGGAGTTAAAATCTGTGTAGGCAGACAGAAAAACAGTGATGGAGGCTTTCACTTTCTCCACACCATTCAAAAATGTAAAAGACATTTTTTTTAGAGGAGTTCAACTTTAAAGTGTTACTAAACTCACAACAGTAAAATCAGTCTGTAATTGCAGTAAAGTATGCTTGTTATACTCATTATGAAACCTAAGGGGTAAATCTTGTGAATTGTGTAAAAAAGGCTGTTTGATCCTGTCTTCGCTGTTCCTCCCCTTCTTCAGTTGTCCCCAATCCATCTCCTGATATTACATAGCCTTGGGGGCACTCTGCACATGCTCAGTTTGGTGTGTATTGCTAGAGAGTTTTTTTTTTTGGGAAGGTGCATGTGATCAGCACAGGGCCAATCAGCACTGTCCAGACAGAGGGTCAGGAGTCATGCAGCCTCATAGGACAATCAGAGGAGAATGAAAATTCCTCCTAAAAGCATTAACCGGTGCTCAATTGGACACTGATAGAAGTTGCAAGACTGCTATTTACTGCTGATTAGAAAAGGTATTTAGCAGTTTATATTTACAAAAATAATTGCATTCCCATGTTCTGTGTACTGTGGGAGACCAGATATAGTGAATGCAGGCTCCTGGGTTTAGTACCACTTTAAGTCTCTATTACAAATGCATGTGTCAGGATCTAGATGCAGGAGATAGGGCAATAAATACGCCCCGTGTTCTAAGTGTAGCAGAATCGGCGTGTGTGGCTCAGAGCTTGAAAATGAATGAGCCTCAGCACAATGCCTCTGTAATGGTCCTTGCTGTTAATTGGATCTGTATGTACATGCTTTAAAAGTTGTAGGAAGGAAAATATAACCCTTAAATGGTCATTAATGCGCTCGGAGTTACATTCATGGCTTTGTAGCAATGTGTTTTGTTTTTATAACAAAAAAGCACAAAAATATGCTTCATTGTTGAGCATGTCATGATCGCAAGCCACAAAAATTCACACATTGAAACCATTTGAAGCAAGTGGCTTTAAAACTTAATTTTCAAATGTTCTTTTTTTTTTTGCCTGTATTTAGTTGGACAGCAAAACCTTACAAGTACAAAAGGAAAGGGAAAAGGAGTGCTGCGTTAAAGTAAATTTCCAGCTTTTGTGCAACAAAGTGCTCCAATCCACAAGAATATTTTAGATATTCGTTGTTGTTTAGATATATACTGTATTTATGTATATATACACACCGATCAACCATAACATTAGGATTAGGGATGGTCCCGATGTTCAAATTGAACATAAGTTCGACTCCAACATCGGGTGTTCGTTTCTTCGCAAATAACCGAACATATGGGGTATTTGCGGAAAAATTTGAGCACTGCGAAGCGCCCCATAATGCACTGCGAGATGGCAGTGCATTGGCGGCTGCTGATTGGCACCTAACCTGCATGCTTTGGCCAATCACAGCATGATCTGCTGTGAGAGAGCCATGATTGGCCAAAGGCAGGGTGCCTTTGGCCAATCATGGCTCAGGGGGCTAAGTCCACGCCCCACACTATATAAGGCTCTTTACATGGTGGTCGCATGTAGTATGATAACGTGGAGGAGATTGAGAGAACTTGAGCTAGATTAGGATGGTTAGTTGCGTGGAGGCAGTTTAGCAGTTTAGTATATATATAGTTTCATAGTTTCATAGTTAGTAAGGTTGAATAAAGACACCAGTCCATCCAGTTCAACCTGAGTGAGTGTCTACAATAGACCCTATCCCTGTACATTGCACACTCACATTGGTGCCTACCCTCAAGGTGCCCACAATCCAAGGTCCCCATTCATATACTAGGGCCAATTTTGGACAGAAGCCAATTAACCTACCTGCATGTCTTTTGATTGTGGGAGGAAACCGGAGTACCCGGAGGAAACCCACGCAGGCACAGAGAGAACATGCAAACTCCAGGCAGGTAGTGTCGTGGTTGGGATTTGAACCAGCGACCCTTCTTATATATATATATATCTTCTATATATATATATCGATTATATAGATATATATAGGATATATATATATATATATATATATATATATATATATATATATATATATATATATATAGTGCAGTCAGTGTAGTATATATAATACGGTGCAGGGTATATAGTGCAGTGCAGATTATATAATACAGTGCATTGAAGTGGTTAAGGGGAACCCTTTGACAGAATTATGAATTTACATCAGGTGGATGGCCGGGTGCGTGTGCGTCACTTACCTGGGTTAGAGATGGCACCAGGATGCAGGTTCCCGGGGCAGTGCCCAGCCCCCTCATGCCACTTGTTTGACAATCCCTTGCTTATTAGCCTAGGAAATTACTAGAACTGTTTTTTAACATCTGGCTCCCATTGATTTCAAGGGGACTCAGATCCCGTGCCCAAACTTCTGTAATGTTTGCCCAACTTGCCTTGAACCAAACCCAAATTTAGCCTATCCCTAGTCAGGACCACATTTGGCCAATGATATTTCCCACTGGCTTAGGTACAATTTTAAACAAGCCGGCAGAAATCTGTCATTTAGAGGTGATGGTGACTTCTGGCTTCATCAGAGTGGTGTTCAGGCTTTCGATCTGAATCAAAGACTCGTCCCTAAAGAATCAAATATTTAAAAGAAGAGAATTGATACATCTATAAGTAAATTGCTAAACTCCTTTAAAGAAGGTTATTTAGGATTTGGCAGTGGGAGCTACTAGAGTGGATAGAACCTTATGGTGACATAGTCTGTAGCACAGGCCACGTGCACAAGATCATACAAGTGGAAAATCTGGGACAACTTAACATGACAGGCACCACTGGCGGAAAAAAAGAAGCATTGAACATCTGCAATTGTTTGATCCAATCATCACTCTCCTATTCCTTCTATTGTTTTATTCTTTTACAAGTCTGTACACTTCTGTCATGCAGGATTTTTCTTAGGTCTCCAAGAATAACCCTGTGAACCATGAAATGAGTAGAATATGCATATTCATTGCACTAATTAATTTAATTCATATGTACAGATTTGATTTTATATTTTATTCACACAAAATATAGAGCTGACACATATTGCAGCATTTTAAAGAGCACACACGTAACATTTATATCAGCCTTATCACATAAGAAGATACAAATCCTGCAAAAGTTAAAGTGGTGTTCCACACAAAAAAAGAAAAAGATTAAAATTCCTAAAAAAAATAAAAAAAAATATTTGGATTTTTTTTTTTTTTATCTCACCTCTAAATGCCTGTTGCTAGGGGGTCCCTTGTAGTTTGCCTCCTTCAGTGCCTAGGCTGGTGACATCACTTCTACTCAGCACAGGAAGGGCTCAGCTCTGCCCCCTCCCTCCTGTCAGTCATCTGGGACACCTGACAGGTCCCAGATGACTGCGGGGCCAATCATTGCGCGCGGCGCCGCTCGCTCATGCGCAGTGGTTGCCCGGCAGTGAAGCCACAGCCGGGTGCCCACAGTTGCAATGCTGAGTGCCCACTCATACCCCCGAGCAGAGGGGGGTATGAGTGGGGCTTCGTTCCCTCACATCGCTGGACCCTGGGACAGGTAAGGCCGCGTACACACGCGGGGACTGTTCGGCCAACTTTGTCCGTCAAACAGTTTCGGCAAACAGTCCGCTCAAAATTAGCATGGACGGACATGGCCACACACGACGTACGAACAGTTTGCTGAAACCGTGCGCGATGACGTGAACGGCACGTACGACGGGACGAAAAATACAACGTCCTATACACTGCATTATAACTTTCGGCGTGTAAATCCTTTCTGAGCATGCGCGGAACTTAGTTTGTCGAACAAGCCTACACACGAGGGAACTGTTCGCTGAAACAAGGTTTCAGCGGACAGTTTTTCGGAAATTCCGAAAAACCTTGTTCAGCGGACTGTTCGCTGAAACTGTCCGCTGAACGCCCACACACGGGCGGACTGTCCGCCGAAACACTGTTCAGCGGACAAAGTTGGCCGAACAGTCCCCGCGTGTGTACGCGGCCTTAGTGTCTGATTATTAAAAGTCAGCAGCTGCAGTATTTGCAGCTGCTGACTTTAAATTTTTTTTTTTTTTTTTTAAGGGGAACTCCTCTTTAAGTTCTAAGGCTGCAAATAGCAACACACTGAAATTTGTTGTGAAATTTATATCTTGCTACATCTTTTTTTAAAGTAAAAGTAAACCCTAACCAAATTACATTTCATTTGCTAAAGCACTGTACATAAACAATTGCTTTTTCCCAAAATAATTATTTTTGCTGTCCTCATGCACTCCTGGGATGGCTCCATATCATTTTTCAGAACAGGTTTCCTGATGGTGGCAAACAGGGCTGGACTGGGACATTAATTCGGCCCTGGACTTCATCCAGAATGGCCCACTTACATTTTGAGTGTCCCATCACCAGCCACTTACAACAAAGTGTCCCATCAGCACCCCCTTACATCAGAGTGTCCCATCAGCAGCCCTCTTACATCAGAGTGTCCCATGAGCAGCCCCCTTACATCAGAGTGTCCCATCAGCAGCCCCCTTACATCAGAGTGTCCCACCAGCAGCCCCTTTACATCAGAGTGTCCCATCAACAGCCCCCTTACATCAGAGTGTCCCATCAGCACCCCCTTACATCAGAGTGTCCCATCAGCACCCCCTTACATCAGAGTGTCCCATCAGCACCCCCTTACATCAGAGTGTCCCATCAGCAGCCCTCTTACATCAGAGTGCCCCATAAGCAGCCCCCTTACATCAGAGTGTCCCATGAGCAGCCCCCTTATATCAGAGTGTCCCATCAGCAGCCCCCTTACATCAGAGTGTCCCATCAGCAGCCCCCTTACATCATAGTGTCCCACCAGCAGCCCCCTTACATCAAAGTGTCCCATGAGCAGCCCCCTTACATCAGAGTGTCCCATCAGCAGCCCCCTTACATCAGAGTGTCCCATCACCAGCCCCCTTACATCAGAGTGTCCCATCAACAGCCCCCTTACATCAGACTGTCCCATCAGCACCCCCTTACATCAGAGTGTCCCATGAGCAGCCCCCTTACATCAGAGTGTCCCATCAGCACCCCCTTACATCAGAGTGTCCCATCAGCACCCCCTTACATCAGAGTTTCCCATCAGCACCCCCTTACATCAGAGTGTCCCATCAGCGCCCCCTTACATCAGAGTGTCCCATCAGCACCCCCTTACATCAGAGTGTCCCATCAGCACCCCCTTACATCAGAGTGTCCCATCAGCACCCCCTTACATCAGAGTGTCCCATCAGCACCCCCTTACATCAGAGTGTCCCATCAGCAGCCCTCTTACATCAGAGTGTCCCATGAGCAGCCCCCTTACATCAGAGTGTCCCATGAGCAGCCCCCTTATATCAGAGTGTCCCATCAGCAGCCCCCTTACATCAGAGTGTCCCATCAGCAGCCCCCTTACATCAGAGTGTCCCACCAGCAGCCCCCTTACATCAAAGTGTCCCATGAGCAGCCCCCTTACATCAGAGTGTCCCATCAGCAGCCCCCTTACATCAGAGTGTCCCATCACCAGCCCCCTTACATCAGAGTGTCCCATCAGCACCCCCTTACATCAGAGTGTCCCATCAGCGCCCCCTTACATCAGAGTGTCCCATCAGTGTCCCATCAGCACCCCCTTACATCAGAGTGTCCCACCAGCCCCTTTACATCAGAGTGTCCCATCACCAGCCCCCTTACATCAAAGTGTCCCATCACCAGCCCCCTTACATCAGAGTGGCCCACTGAGCCATCGGCCCACCGGTAGTCCCTATGGCCAGTACATGCCTGGTGGCAAAGGTGCCTCTGTAATTTGTGCTGCAGTATCTACTTACACTATATTGCCATAACTATTGGGGCGCCTGCCTTTACACGCACATGAACTTTAATGGGATCCCAGTCTTAGTCCGTAGGGTTCAATATTGAGTTGGCCCAACCTTTGCAGTTATAACAGCTTCAACTCTTCTGGGAAGGCTGTCCACAAGGATTAGGAGTGTGTCTATGGGAATGTTTGACCATTCTTCCAGAAGAGCATTTGTGAGGTCAGGCACTGATGTGGATAAGAAGACCTGATGATGTTCTACCAGAAAAGGTCCTGGCTCGCAGTCTCCGCTCTAATTCATCCCAAAGGTGTTCTATTGGGTTGAGGTCAAGACTGTGTGCAGGCCAGTCAAGTTCCTCCACCCCAAACTCCCTCATCCATGTCTTTATGCACTGGTCCAAATCATGTGGTGGAGGGGGGATTAAGGTGTGGGGTTGTTTTTCAGGGGTTGGGCTTGGCCTCCTAGTTCCAGTGAAGGGAACTCTTAAAGTAATTGTAAAGTTTCAATAAAAATAACAACCATGTTATACCTACCTCCTTAATGCAGTAGATTTGCACAGATCAGCCCAGCTCCTCCTCTTCTCGGGTTCCTCGTGGGTGTTTCTGGCCCCTCCCTCTTGTCGAGTGCCCCCACAGCAAGTAGCTTGCTATGGGGGCATCCAAGGAGAGTGGGCTGCGCTAAAAACTATAAAACATTCAATCAGTGAAAATTGAAGTGAAATTGTGTAAATCACAAAACATTGATTATTTCCCCAATATTGCATAGAAATATGTGCAAAAAAAATGCATATACATACACAGCAAAACAACATTGTCTAAACACATCCAGCAATAGACGTGTTTGTTAATAAAAACATATAGATGTGAAAAATAACCACAACCATAATCAATCTGTAACAGCTGTATTAAAAAGTTCATAAAGGGTCCCAACGTTTTTAATATAGCTGTTACAGATTGAGGAGGCGGAGGAGGCGGGGCTTTGTTACACTGGACGACCACCAGCTAGACTGCATGTCACAGCGGCGGTGTTCTGGAGATCAGGTACATGAGGCTGCAGATGGACACAGTGAGGCAGGGAGATGGGCACAGTGAGGCATGCAGATTGGCAGAGTGAGGCATGCAGATGGGCACAGTGAGGCATGCAGATGAGCACATTGAGGCTGCAAATGGGCACAGCGAAGCTGAAAATGGACACAGTGAGACTGCAGATGGGCATAGTGAGGCTGAAAATGGGCACAGTGAGGCACAGTGAGGCTGCAAATGGGCACAGTGAGGCTGCAAATGGGCATTGTTGACCCTCTTTTCCACGTACATTAGCTGCTGTATTTCTCACCCTAGGCTTATACTCGAGTCAATATGTTTTCCCAGTTCTTTATAATAAAATTAGGTGCCTCGGCTTACAGTATATTCAGGTCGGCTTATACTCGAGTATATACGGTACTACATTGTTGTTATTTCTGCTATGGGGTTTTGCATTGTAAGCCTACATGTTAGCTAGCATTTGTAGCGCTTTAAAGTCACATGTTTACTGCATAGTGGTATATTTTGAACCTACATGTAAAACCCTGGGAAAACCCAATGTATGCTGTATCTATGCTACATCTAGAACCATTTCTTAAAAAAATATATGATATTTGAAACAGTTGGAATTGTCACCAACTTCCAGCCAAAAGATCAATTTTGAGGTCAGGTATGATGTTGGATAAGAAGACATAGAGAGAGACAAAGAGATATCCGATAAGGATGACATCAAAGCTCTTTGCTGACCATTTGAGTTTCTCCACACCAAACTCATCAAAGCCATGTCTTTGTACACCAGAACACAATCATTTGGAGGGATGTCCACATGCTGTTGGTCATATAATGTACATTTAGGTCAATATTTATATTGTTTGCATGAATATAACATAACTATATTTCATAGGTATTTCATATCATGGGCCTAAAGTACCCTACAGACCAATCTCTTGCACCCTTTGAACATGTGTCAAACATTTTTTGCAGAACTGAACATTTTCTACAAATCAGAAACAACAAAATGCCGATACAGACAATGCCGTCTCCGACTATGGGTCACGACCTCAAAATGAAATAAAAGGATCCATGAGATGTTTTGGTTAGACCCTATAATCCCCTTTTTACAAAAATAATTTTGTACTGGCAGATACTAATGGTACTGTAATGTTATTTTTTGCAAGTGTCTAATTCCACTGCAATTATAGTTTAATAAAAATAATATTTAAACTCATAGCCAACAATAATACAAACTGGTCATGTTATTAATTCGGAACTGAGCTGCAGATTTCAAAGGCTTCATCTGGGATCTGGTCTTAAAACAGTTAAGTTATTACATTCGGCACACTGCTAGAATTTTTGTGAAATGAAACAGAACAAAGATTATAAATATAAAAGTATTGAAATAAAATATTGCCTTTCCGTCTTTAACAGTTTGTTTAGGAACAAATGCAGCACAATTAAAATATCACTTTCACCTAAAAAACATTTTTTTCTTAATATTTTTCCCATTTTCTGCCTATGCAAAAATATTTTTTTAAGAAAATTGTATATTTTTTATTTTTTTTAGATAGAATGGGTAAGGAATCTATACTGTGTCAGGTTTAGATTTGTGAATCTGGAATTGGAGCTCTGCATTGCAATATTCTATTTGTGGCACAGATTTACTCCATTTGCAAAATGTTTACAAAGACAACCCATTTTGTGGGCGGAAACTGCCACATTCATCAGGATTTAAAAAAAAATGAAACAAAATAACAATCTATTTGAACTCAATAATCGATGTATAGTTGTGTGTTATGGTTGTGAGTGAGTTTGCACACTAGACATGTGCACTGCCGAAAAATGTATTAGTTTTAATTCATTCATTTTTTTTTTTTGGGTCGCAATTCGTGAATTCGTAAACTCGAAAATTCACAAATTCATAAATTCGAAAATGAGAAAAATTTGAAAATTTGTAAATTCGTAAATATGAAAAATGAGTAAGAAAATCCAAAAATTAGAAAGAACGAAAAATCTGAAAATTCTAAATAATAACTAACTAATAATAACTAACTATTAAATGATAAGTATTGGAATTTCCTTTCAAATTTGTCTGTTAGTGAATGTAACAAATACGAATTTATCCAAAGTTACGAATGATCCAAAATAACGAATGCTGCATCTAAACAATTAGAATGGAGCAAATTATTAATAAATAATAATAAAAAAGTTTTTATTTTTATTATTGTTATTTATTATTATTAATTTGTTATGTTCCATTCGTTTAGATAAGGCATTCGTTATTTTGGATCATTCGTAACTTTAGGTAAATTCATATTTGTTACATTCACTAACAGACAAATTTGAAAAGAAATTCCAGTACCTATAATTTAATAGTTAGTAATAGTTAAGTTATTATTAGTTAGCTATTATTTCAGATTTTCAAATTTTCGGGTTTTCGGATTTTCTCATTTTGAATTTCCAAATTTTAGAATTTATGAATTTTCAAATTTACAAATGATTTAATATTCTAAAAAAATTGCTAAATGGGTTTTCATTCAATCAGATATTTCTGAATTAACTAATTTGTTGAAATTCGTTAAAAAACCTAATTTGCAACTAAACTAATTGCACAGTACCCACCAGCAGCTGGTTCCAACAGACTCAGGTAAACCCACCCCCTGTCATAACACCCAACCATACACTGATTCAGTGAGTCTGCATTATTCATTTTCTTAACCCCTTCAGATCCGTGCTATAGCCGAATGACGGCTACAGCATGGACCTACTGTGCCGGGAGGTCGTCAATAGACGTCCTACCCTTTGTACGCTCCCCACGCGCTCCGCGCTGTGATCACCAAGTCCTGATTCCAGCTCCTCACCACGCGATCAGCTGTCAGCCAATTAGAGCTGATCACGTCATATAAACAGAAGATCGGTAATCGTCTTTTCTTCTCCTCTTCTGATAGCATTAGGAGAAAAAAAAGCCAATCACCGGCTTCTGTGCAAGGGACATCAGTCCTGAAAAGGAAGATGCACAGCTATCACATCTGTTTCCACTAGTGCTGCCTGCCAGTGCCACCTGCCAGTGCCCACAGTGCCACAAATCAGTGCCCACCAGTGCATAATATTGCCAGCAATCAGTGCCACCTATCAATGCCCACGCGTGCCACCTGTCAATGCCCACCAGTGGTGCCAATCAGTGCCTCATCAGTGCCACCTACCAGTGCTGCTTATCAGTGTCACCTACCAGTCCCAATCAGTGACCATCACTGCCACCCATCAGTGCCCATCACTGCCACCTATCAGTGCTCATCAGTGCCACCTATTAGTGCCCTTTAGTGCCACCTATCAATGCCCTTCAGTGTCTCCCATCAGTGCCACCCATCAGTGCCACCTCATCAGTGCCCACCAGTTCCACCTATCAGTGCCCATCAGTACCGCCTTTTCAGTGCCCATCAATGCAGCCTATCGGTGCCCATCAGAACAGCCTCACCAACGTACATCAACGAAAGGAGAAAAATTACCAGTTTGCAAAATTTAATAACAAAATATAAAACGGTTTTGTATTTTTATTTTATTTTATTCTGTCTTTTTACATTAACAAAAAATAAAAAACCCAGAGGTGATCAAATACCACCAAAAAAAGCTCTATTTGTGGGGGAAAATTATAAAAATTTAATTTGGGTACAGTGTAGCATGACCACGCAATTGTCATTCAAAGAGTGTCAGCGCTGAAAGCTGAAAATTGGTCTAGGGGGGTTTAAGTGCCCAGTAAGCAAGTGGTTAAATCCTGATGAAGTGGGCTGGGTTAGAGTCCCTGATATGCGTTGGCTTTGTAAACATTTTAACACTGTTAAAAAATGTATCTGGACTTGAATGTTGTGATGTAAAGCTTCATGAAGTGAGAAAAAAAACTTTCTAATACACATACACACCCACCAGGCAGCAATCAAAAAAATAATTCTAAATAACATAAAGGGGTTGATTTACTAAAGGCAAATCCACTTTGCACTACAAGTGTGCTTGGAAGTGCAGTCGCTTTAGATCTGTGGGGAAAATCTGAAATGAGTGGAAGCTCTGCTGATTTTCTCATCCAATCATGTACAAGCAAAAATGCTGTTTTATTATTTTCCTCTCATGTCCCCCTCAGATCTATAGCGACTTTACTTCCAAGTGCACTTGTAGTGCAAAGTGGATTTTCCTTTAGTAAATAAACCCCCAACAGTCCAACGCCGGTGCTACCGGTATCTATAGATAAAACTCAAAATGTGTTCAGAAATACCTTGTACCAACAAGTGTGTTTGGCTTCTGTTAGCATCACCTCAACCAAGATAAAATGTTGAAAGTGTTTGATGCTGCGCTGCCCCACTCTATTATATATGTGAAATAATAAAATCACTAAATGTGAGAATGTGGATGTGTACCAGTTTCTTTCTCCACGTGTATTCAAAAGAAAATAAATGTCATAAAAAATAAAAATAAATCACATGAAAACACAGCATATGCAGTAAAGTGCCTCTATAATCAAAAGTCCAATCCTAGAACGGATAATGAAGTGCTGAGCGCATACAGCTTAAATTGTGGTATCAAAACAATGATGGCAAAAAGAATCCTGTTAGGCCGCGTACACACGCGGGGACTGTTCGCCCAACTTTGTCCGCTGAACAGTGTTTCGGCGGACAGTCTGCCCGTGTGTGGGCTTTCAGCGGACAGTTTCAGCGAACAGTCTGCTGAACAAAGTTTTTCGGAAATTCCGAAAAACTGTCCGCTGAAACTTGGTTTCAGCGAACAGTCCCCTCGTGTGTAGGCTTGTTCGTCAAACTAAGTTCCGCGCATGCTCAGAAAGGATTTACACGCCGAAAGTTGTAATGCAGTGTATAGGACGTCGTATTTTCCGTCCCGTCGTACGTGCCGTTCACGTCATCGCGCACGGTTTCAGCAAACTGTTCGTTCGTCGTGTGTGGGCAAGTCCGTCCATGCTAATTTTGAGTGGACTGTTTGCTGAAACTGTTTGACGGACAAAGTTGAGCGAACAGTCCCCGCGTGTGTACGCGGCCTTATGTGAAAATCCAGCAGCCAATGTCATAAATGCTGTGCCTCTAGAACTTCACATACTGGGGTTGGTTTACTAAAGGCAAATGGACTGTGCCAGTGATAAACCGGAAGTGATGTCACAGCTCTGTGGAACGCACGGCTCAAGTGGAGCACTCTGCACTGTCTGGAGAGGAGTGAGGTAGGTGATCTCTCTGCTCCCCCTGCACCTACACACATTCTCCTCCCTGCAAGCTCTCCTCTCAGTCCAGCTCACCTGCTTTTCTCCACCACTGACAACTCCAGCGGACTACTCCTTTCCCTGCAATCAGTGGTTTATTCCCCCAGCTCTCCCCCCCACCCCCCATGGCATCTGCATCCTAATGCACCTCCCCTCTTCCCTGTCATCAGTCACTTACCTCTCTAATCTGCCTGTCCATTCTATCTATCTATCTATCTATCTATCTATCTATCTATCTATCTATCTATCTATCTATCTATCTATTTATCTATTTATCTAGCTATCTAGCTGTCTAGCTATCTCTATCTATCTATCCGACCATCTCTCTCATCCCCCCGCCCCACTCCCACCCAGTGTCTATCTATCTACCTATCTATCTCTATCTATCTATCCCACCATCCCCCCCACCCAATATCTATCTGTCTCTCTCTCTATCTATCTATCTATCCGTCTGTCTGTCTCTCTATCTATCTATCTATCTATCTATCTATCTATCTATCTATCTATCTATCTATCTAGCTATTTCTATCTATCTACCCCACCATCTCTCTTTCTCCCCACCCTCCCCCCACCCAATATCTATCTATCTATCTATCTATCTATCTATCTATCTATCTATCTATCTATCTATCTATCTATCTATCTAATCTATCTATCTGTGTGTCCATTTATCTGTCTGTCTATCTATTTATCTATCTATCTGTAGGCCCTATTTCGGGTGAGTGACAATCTATCTATCTATCTATCTATCTATCTATCTATCTATCTATCTATCTATCTATCTATTTTTCTATCTATCTATCTATCTATCTCTAGCTATCTATCCCACCATCTCTCCCCCCCCCCCACCCAATATCTATCTATCTATCTATCTATCTATCTATCTATCTATCTATCTATCCCACCATCTCTCTCCCCCCCACCCAATAGCTATCTATCTATCTATCTATCTATCTATCTATCTATCTATCTATCTATCTATCTATCTATCTATCTATCTATCTATCTCTAGCTATCTATCACACCATCTCTCTCCCCCCCCACCCAATATCTATCTATCTATCTATCTATCTATCTATCTATCTATCTATCTATCTATCTATCTATCTAATCTATCTATCTGTGTGTCCATTTATCTGTCTGTCTATCTATTTATCTATCTACCTGTAGGCCCTATTGCGGGCGAGTGACGATCTATCTATCTATCTATCTATCTATCTATCTATCTATCTATCTATCTATCTATCTATCTATCTATCTATGTATGTGTCCATTTATATGTCTATCTATTTATCTATCTATCTGTAGGCCCTATTGCGGGTGAGTGACGATCTATCTATTTATCGATCTATCTATTTATCTATCTATCTATCTATCTAGCTATCTCTATCTAGCTATCCCACCATCTCTCTTTCTCCCCACCCTCCCCCACCCGGTATCTATCTATCTATCTATCTATCTATCTATCTATCTATCTATCTATGTGTCCATTTATCTGTCTGTCTATCTATTTATCTATCTACCTGTAGGCCCTATTGCGGGCGAGTGACGATCTATCTATCTATCTATCTATCTATCTATCTATCTATCTATCTATCTATCTATCTGTCTATCTATCTGTCTATCTATCTATCTATCTATCTATCTATCTATCTGTGTGTCCATTTATATGTCTATCTATCTATCTATCGATCTATCTATCTATCTATCTATCTATCTATCTATCTATCTATCTATCTATCTATCTATCTATGTATGTGTCCATTTATATGTCTATCTATTTATCTATCTATCTGTAGGCCCTATTGCGGGTGAGTGACGATCTATCTATTTATCTATCTATCTATCTATCTAGCTATCTCTATCTAGCTATCCCACCATCTCTCTTTCTCCCCACCCTCCCCCACCCGGTATCTATCTATCTATCTATCTATCTATCTATCTATCTATCTATCTATCTATCTATCTATCTATCTATGTGTCCATTTATCTGTCTGTCTATCTATTTATCTATCTATCTGTAGGCCCTATTGCGGGCGAGTGACGGGGGGGCATGGGGTAGGTTGGGGCTTTGTTTGCGCCACCCCCCCAAAAAAAAATTGAGCACCAGCCGCCACTGATGAGGGTAATACATCTAACAGAGAGCAATATTCCAGTGTCATGGCCTAATTTAGCATGTACTCCAGACATGAGCAAAATACTGTTTGAAAAGTGCAAACAGAGATTAGCGTGTCTATAGCTGTGGCGGTAAGAACACTAGATCTCACCATGGCAAAGCAAAACCCACTAAGCACAAGAGGCAAAAATTATGACAAAATCCACCCAGGGGGTCAGTATTTACAAAGTGTTAGCAGATTGTTAAGACTGCATTAACGTTTTATGGGCTTTTATTGAATTCCATAGAAAGTGTTAGCACTTCGATACTTCAGATCATTTTCTGTTTCTTTCCTGGAACTGTCATTCAGATGTCATCGAATAATGCTCCAGTGCTTTGTATTCATCCAAACTGATTCTGTATTGAAAAAATATGTGTGAAACTACTTCAGTCACAAAACATCTCCCCAGGCGACACCTGCGTGCCTTGTTCCCCTCCATCTCACGCTTGGATCTGCGAGCAACTTCCTGTCACAGCTCCGATCCTTTACTGGAGATTTCCTGAGCTGGCCGGCCTTGTGTCTTCAGATCAAAAAATTCTCTTCCTTTTGGCAGGAATAAAATAATGCAATGTGCACAGCAGAAAAGACATGTTATTGTTGCCTTTGTTCATCTTTTATCCTTATTGACACATCACCATTGTATTTTCCATTCCTGGCTGGAGCTCCAGATCTAGCGGACATGTAAGGATGGAGGAACTTTGTATGAGAAAGAGACAGAGGTGATGCTAGGATTGTAAAAGACCTACGGAACCCTTGGTCACCCTGTTGAGAATGATGACGTATTGTGTGCAAATGGTGGCTGTGGCCAAAATGTGGTGGGAGGTATTTAAAGGGGAATGCGTAAATAAAACCTGAACCTGTATGCAGAAAACAAATACACAACAGTCCGTGTACCAATCAGACATGTATAAACCTCAGCACATTTATTTAAAAAAATTAACCTCTTCCACTGCATATGCTTTTCTACACACTTTGTCTGAGTCTACCTTAAAGAAGAACGTCATTAAAATAGTCAAGGACTGCATGGTAACCAGCTACTCTTCAGACAATGAACACTTTTGTCAGGAGTATGGCATGTACAATATTGTGTATATAGTGAGGGAGTTTGTAATGCACAGAGTGCAGGGATCAGGAATGTGTTATATACAGAGTGCAGGGATCAGAAATGTGTTATAAACAGGGTGCAGGGATCAGGAATGTGTTATATACAGGGTGTAGGGATCAGGAATGTGTTATATACAGAGTGCAGGGATCAGGAATGTGTGATATACAGAGTGCAGGACTCAGGATTGCGCAACGTAAGAGTGCAAGTGTCAAGGATGTGTAAGGCAAGAGTTCAGGTATTAGAAGTGTATAACACAATAGTGCAGAGGACAAGGGTATATAATGCACAGAGTGCAGGGGTTAGCATATTTGTAACCCCTAAGTCCAAACCTTTATTCCTATGCCTAATGCACAAAGTCAGGAGTAACTAACACAGAGTCCAGAGATCAAGGGTACGTAAAACACAGAGTGCCAGACTCAGGGGCCACAGTGCAGGGATTAGGGGTAAGTAATACACAGAGTTCAGGGGTCAGGGGTCTGCAACCCAACCCCCAAGCACAAATGTATTCTCTAAGCCAATATTTTCCATAAGCATCAACTGTTCCTCCCAGTACAAACCAACCCCCTTCCCCCTAACCTCCTCCTAGCCCAAATATTTGTCCCTCAAGTCAAAGTTTCCCTCCCAAATCCCTCTTCCAGAAAAAATTCATAATCCTTCCCCAGCACATTCCCCTTTATGTACAAATTTACCCTCTCAAATCTAATAGCTTACCATTCTCTGTTGGAATCCGATTTCTGATTGTTCTAATATTCCTGGGATGGCAGAAAGAAGACGTGATTGCAGCTGATATCCATACCTCCCAACATTTTGAGATGGGAATGAGGAACACCTACTAACAAACGTATATAGGCATAGGACACGCCCCCTGTCACACCCCCTTAAAGCAGAATTAGCCAAAAAAATGGGTAGTTAAATCCAGAAGGGCTTTTTTTTTACCACTACTATTCCTTTATATTGGCTTTTAAAATGTACAAATACAGAAATTTAGAAATTGGATGAAAGGTTTAGCACTGGGAAACACTTTTTGAAAGATAAAAAGTGCATTTTAATTACAACTATATGGATCAGACCAAAATGAGCGGGGAAGAGGGACAGAGGGACATTGCTCCAAATGCGGGACAGTCCCTCAAAATCAGGGACAGTTTGGAGCTATGGCTATCTTTTAATAAATACAAATCCGTGTTGCGGAAACCAAAATAATGTGATACTTAAAACCAATAACCTCAAATAATCCGAGATATAAATAAATAATCAAAATCATCAGACAGATAAATTCACACAACAGTGAATACAAGTAATACAATTAAAGTAAGGTGCACATGTGTTAAAAAGTGCATAATAGTCCGTATCAGGTGAAAAATAAGGTTCCCAGTATTATTCCTTCACTGTAGGCAGCTTGTTTCCCAGTGGGATCATATATATTACAAATAACGGAGTAGTGAGTAAGTAAAGATATTTAATTTGGGAATAGCAAACCTGTTCAGTTTCAACTGGAACACGTTTATCCTGGGTGAGGTGGGTACAGGTCACAAATGAGGAGTTGTGTTTAAATCGAGCCCAAAAAATAGTTTTTATTATAATTTTTTTATTATTATATTATTTATTCACCACGTAATTTGTTTTCTCCTAGGAAAAGCAGCATAGGATTTGGGGTTCCTTTTGGTCCATTTGGGGCTTGGAAGGCGTGAGTGAGACTAATGCATATTTTGATTTGTACTGGGACCAAAGTTTAAAGGATTCAGCAACAATTCTAATATAGGGGGGCAAATCTGTTCAGGACATCAATTTGTACCAAAGTAATCCAGGTAAGTGGTAAGGGTGCATGGACTCATATTCAAATCTAAGCCAGGTCACTTTTGAATCTAGAATGTTCCATTGGGCTAGTTGTGAAAGGCGGGAGGCCAGAGAGTAGTACGACCAAATGTATGGAAGGCCAAGACACCCTTATGCTTGGATCTATACAATATTTTGTGTGAAAAACAAGGGAGAGCATCTGACCAAACAAAGCGATTAAGCACTGATTGAAAGGAATCAAGTGATGTTTTAGTGAGGCCGATAGGAAGGGCTCGAAATAAATAGAGAGGTTTAGGATGGATATTCATTTTCATAGCTGTGACTTCACCTAAAATTGAAATGGGATATGTGTTCCAAACATTGGGGGTGTTCTGAATTTTGATAAATATGGGAGAGTTATTTTTTGCTATATAACTTAAAAAAAAAAAAAAAAAAAACACACATAAAAAACTAGTGTGAAACTCAGCGCTAAAGTCGATTCGTTAAGGATAGTGGTGAATGCTGCACACACTCTTTGGAGCCTGGTTAAAATGATAAAAGCAACATCAAGATAATAGTGATTAATGATTGGAAGTTCTAAAAGTCAATATTCTGATATTAAAATTTTGGGGGGGCTGGGGTGGGGAATATGAGCCCCTAGAGAGAGTCTCTGATGCAAATGCTGTGAAAGGTGGTGAGGCTGCTTCAGGACCCAAGAACTGTATGTAGGAGAAGGAGAAAAAAGAGAGAGAATTGCCAGGCCGATCCTAGTGCAGCATCATTTATTATAAAAAAAAAAAGCATAAGCAATCCAGTATAAGGTGCACTTACATAGTGCTAGAGTAGGTGAGGCTTTCCAATGTCCAGCACGATGGTACAGGTTGAAGTGCTGCCGCTTGAATTCCTGGGATCAAAGATCAACATGCGCCGTCTAGCAGTGGGAACTGCAGCCTTGAGGTGACTTGATTGATTCAACACGGAGGTGTTCAGAGGCATCAGACAGGGGAGCCTCCTACAAGAGTGGTGGGTCAATCAAAATGTGTTTCGGGGGCAAGGCCATGCCTCCCTAGTCAGCAGTTGATTAAGGTGGCATGGCCTTGCCTCTGAAAATGTGTTCTGATTGGCCCACCACTCTTGTAGGCGGCTCCCTTCTCTGACGGGTCTGAACACCTTTGCGTTGAATCATCCAGTCGGCGTCCTCCCAAGTCACCTCAAGGCTGCATTCCCCACTGCTAGATGGCACCTGTTGATCTTTGATCTTACATCCCAGAAATTCAAGCGGCAGCACTTCACCCTGTACCATTGTGCTGGACATTGGAAAGTCTTACCTACTCAAGCACTATGTAAGTGCACCTTATACTGGATTGCTTATGCTTTTTTTATAATAAATGAAGCTGCACTAGGACCGGCCTGGCGCTTCTCTCTCTTTTTTCTCCTTTTGCTATATAACAACCGTAAAGAACGGGTGAGACTAATACCTAAATAAGACATGAAGCCAAAGATAAGATAATTGGAAGGGATTATCTGACGGAGTGATATTGGCACGGATTTGAAAATATTCTTGAATAAACCTGATAGAGTGGCAACATTTTTTAGAACATTGAGGAGTTCTGTCACAGTTAGCAGTTCTAGTCCAAATTAAAATCACTTCTTATCAACCTCGGATTTGAAGTCTGTAAAGTTGGGCCATTCGGGGTGGTCTATGGCCAGCACATTCATAATGCTAGGTAAGTTTTGAAGAAATGTTTTTTCATCACTTGGTTGCTGATAGATGAGTAAAATTTAAAGCAAATTTCTCTAGATATTTCTGCACTTACATTTTAATGAATGGGTTCGGAGGTGGTGGGGGGGGGGGGGGTATATGGCTCAGTTTAGGTTAAGGCAGTTTGCAGCATGCTTCCTTCCTTCCTACCACTGTGTCACTTTGCATGGCGTGGTCTCAGTAGGATAAAGGTTTTTCCATTTTTCTACAAAATCCTCTTTAATTAATTGAGTCCTAGCTGATACGCACATGAATCTCCTTCAATGTGTCACATAGCAGACTGTCTCCCAGCAGTAACAAAACTGTGAGCCCCATAGAAACATTCAGCACACAGAGTTTCTTATTTCCAGCCTGATGGCAGGGATTGGATGTAGCAGCATGATAAACTGATACAACAGAACATGAGTGATGGGTGCACGTGGCAAGAATTGACATGATACTGGTTTCTCTAATCCATCTTTCAGCAGGAAAGTCTTGTTTCATGAAGCTTGTTGGTGTTTGTCCAACGTACGCTTGAATAGGAAATAAAATCAGTTTGTTATCTATTACACACACCATCATGGATCATCAATTATTTGGGTAAGAACTGGATGGAGGCCAGAAGCTGATAGTTATGTAATTAGGTAGGTCTGTTCTACATTTGCCAAGTCTCAGCAGACAAGACACTGCTCTAACAACACATGCTCTTGGCACCTTCATAATAGGGGATTCATAGGAATGGACACACCAAAATAACTCATACGTCACGGTTCTAGCGAAGATCTTAGTTCACTGTATGGCTAGTGAAAATCCCCCAACAAAATTCCTTTGAACAGACAGTTCTGCTTTAAAGGAAGAAAATGTTTTCTCTTTTTTTTTTTTTTTAACAATTATAGGGAAAATGTTTAAATGAGTCCAGCTTTGCTTTGCTCGTGTAGGGCAAAGAATTAAGTTCTCCTTAAAATCCAATTCCATATGAACACCCCTCCCACATACCCATTTCTACCTTTCACCCTCCAACATTTATATTTTAAAAATATTTGCATGCATAAGTTTTTCCAAGAGGTCTTAATGGCTTTACAAGTCCTCTTGCTCTTGTGTGGTCAACAGGTTCTAAAAGCTACCAAAAACAGTGGCACATACTGTTTGTGTTCGGAACATCCCAAACAACGGCTTCTTCATCCTTCCTCAGACACTCAGCTCAACCTATGGATTCCAAGCTCTCTACCTTCAGACACACATACCATCAAGAAATGAGGCAGCACTCCATAATCTTTTGCAGTTCCTTAGACATTTCATTGCTAAAAGCAAGTAGAGAAGCCATTCCGCTTACAGATTCTACTGACGCATTTTGCCCCAGCTATGGTCATTGTAAGAATTCGGGTAAATATTTAAATATTATCATGAATTCTATTCCTATAATTTTCCTTAAAGTCATATAAAAACTGGATCATTAGAAGGTATCAACAGAACAAAATTTATATCCATATTACTACATGAAGTTTTTTGTGCAGTACTTCCACAAAGTCGTGGTGTCATTCCCTGCCATTCTCTGCAGAACTCTTTTGTGAGTGTAGGAAGGATGTTCCCACAGGGGGCAGAAGATTAGCACCCTGGGCTGAGCAGGAAGTGGGTTGAATAACTCTAGCAGGGCCGTCTTTAAGGCAGGGCAAAAGGGGCAGCTGCCCTGGGTCCTGTCATTGTTGTGGAGCCCAAAGCAGCTGTCTCATACTTGCCAACCATTCCAGTTTAAATTCCCTTGTCCCTTGAAGTTTTAGACCTGTGCTGTGTACTGATATCAGTGTGAAGTGCTGCTACTAATGCTGCCCAGCTTTGCCCTATTGTTGTGAAAAAGATGACTCACCTGCAGACCCTGTGTTTACATGTAAATAACCGCCATTCATATGTAAATAGCAGCAACATTTATATGTAAATATTGGAGGCCGACAGCATTGATAAGTAAATAAAGGTGGTATTCATATGTATATCATGCCCCCCTGCAGTGAGGAGAAGATGTGCTGCAACCTATAGCAACCAGAGAGCAGTATTACTGTACAGTAATCTCTAGCAAACAATCAACATGCATAAATCATGTGCTGTAACATTTAGTAACTAATCAGTGAGCCTTAATGTGTGCAGTAACCTCTAGTAACCAGTCAGTAAGCCGTAATGATATGCTGTAACCTCTGGCAACCAATCGCAATTGCTGCCTGATCTGATACAGTAAACTGATTTTAAGTCTAGCTGCTATTTACTGTATGTCTCAGAGAAGGTGGAGAGCGAAATTGCATGGGGGGGGGCACCAAGAAAATATTTGCCCCGGGTCCAATCAATATTAAAGACGGCCCTGAACTTTAGTTGTCATTTACCCCAGAAGAGGATTAGCAATAGATTAAAGAGTGGTGAGCCTGCAAGGTACTTTCCTTTGCTCCTCTGCTGCTCTGTTCAGCCACTAGAAGCAAAGGTAACAATCATTTCCCCGGGGCATGGCCCATTACTCTGAGTTGGGAACAGTGAGTTCTATGTAAGCGCCATCTGTAGAACACACTTAAACTTACACAACTTGATTCAAGTGTGTCTTTAAAGGACTATTACCATCACCCCTAAAATATCAAACATGAACATGGAACTGCATGTAAAACACATAAAGAGATCTTTGCATTATTTTCCACCAAGGGCCCTCTGTGAATGTAGTTTGTATTTTCTTGCAATGTCTGCAATGAGCAATTTTACACATAAGTCATTATTTCAGCAGCTCATTTCCTATTATCTTGTCCCAGCAGTGAATCAGCAGTTCAGCCCACCTGCTCCCCCCTCCCAGCAGTGATGGGACAGCCGTCCAACCTTGTAATCTCTAAGATAGAAACAGAGAAGGAGCTCCAGAAGGGTGGAGCTAGAGAGGAGAGTTGCTGGAAGAAAATTTTTGGCACTTCTGCTGTGAAATTTGAAGGTACGTTGGGGACCCACACCACACAAGGGTCCCTGTTGTTTTGTATGTGAATTGGTGCAAATACAGACAACACTCATGATATACAACAAACTAACCTAAACACACAAAAAAAAAAAAATCACTCGCTAATTAAAAGGAAAATAACTGATTTTATAATTAAGGCAAATTAATTAATTAAGTAGCTCAAAGAGCGAAATTGAAAGTTTCCACTTTACCGGCAGTGAAAATGGTAGTTTTACAGCAAAATCTATTTCACCGAAATCATTCTGCTCATCCCTAATGATTACATTGCTTTTAAACTCGAATTTAAAAACAAGCAACAAAATAAAAGGGTGAACTCCTACAGAACAATAGAAGCATTTTTGATTCTTAAATTTGCATCTGCAGCAAAATCCACATCACCCCAATACAGGCACAACTACGGCCAAAAGAAGAAAAGAGGGATTTGGATGCAGAAGAGGCAGCGACACAAGCTATGATGCACACCTATTACTTTGGCAGAGCCGTATGTAATCGCACACAAAATACTTACAGTGGCAGAATCTCCTTTGACTGACTTACAACCTTGAGTCTTGTACAACATTTTGTGGCGAGTAATGAAATGATCTTAAACACTCTGCAGACATGCTCTAATTCCCCACTATTTTATTTGTGCATGTACATGCATTTATGGAGGTTTTATTTGTGCATGAATCAGTCTAATGGGGTTGAATATGCTGATGGAAGCTTTATACGCGGGTGATCGGCGCACATCCCAAGCACGTAGCTGTGTGTCAATCAACTGCAGAGGTGCAAATTGATGTTTTAAAACTCCATATCCTCCGGTAAAGACAAAAGGAAATGCAAAATGCACAGTAAATCTGGAACACAAACTCCTGAAATCAGCAATGTGGTGCCCGACCCTAAACACGGGTTAATTTTTTCACGGACACCTTGCTTTTTGGCTCTGGTTTTATTAAGCTGCTTTTTTCCCTACTCTGCAAATCTGCTTTTCATTTGCTACGTGCCAATAGTTTTAACAGCTTTTTCAATTCAACAAAGAGAAAAATGTTTTTTTTTTTTGTTATTTTTTTTTAAGCTCCCATTAGCAGCAGTTTTTCTCACTTATTACTAGAGATGAGCGAACCAATTTGCGTGAATTTGGATTTTAGCTCAGATTGCCCCAATTTACTCTTTGCAGATATTTGCATACTGTTGGCAGCTAATGGCTTTGTGCCATTCTTGATGACCTTTGGCAGACTATCCAGTGAGTCGTGTGCCCCCAGCCCCCTTTTTCCTGCCCAAAATTTCCTGCAGCCAATCAGACAGGGTTGTTTCATATTATCAGACCCAACCCTTTTTAGAAGCGTGACAGTAGCACAGACTTCTCTATTTTCTGAAAGTAATTGTGCTCATGACTCCTCTTAGTAGAGTAACATATAGTAGAGAGCAGCCTTGTTGTCAGGGCTGGCTTAGCCCTTCCTCCTCTGGGCTGGCCGCTCAGCTGTCGGCTAATTGTCAGCTCTCTTCTCTCTCTACAATTACCAGCTGTTCCCGATGATGCTTGTCTGGCCTGCCTATTTAAAGTCTTCCAGCTCATTTCGCCATTGCCTTCATGTTTGGTCACATCACTAGGAACCATCTCCTGCTGTTGTTTCAAGACTGTCTTGAAACATTCCTGGCTTCCATCCTGCTTGCAGTTGCTCCCCTTGTATCCCTGACGTCTGGACTGGCTGATTACCCGATCTGGTTTATGAACTTTGGACTGGCTTACTACCCGATCTGGCTACTGGACTCTGGCTTGCTTGACTACGCTTTTTCCAGTTTACCTTTTTATTTTTATTAATAAACAAGTGTGATTTTATTGTACTTCTGTCTCTGTCTGTTTCATGGTTCCTGACACTTGTAAGGCAATAGATGGTTGCTAAAAGGCACCACATCCTAATAACCTAGGTATTATTTTGTTTAAAGACCACAAACATAAGTAAAAAATACACAATTTTATTCCAATTCTCAAGAAATTAAAAACAAGGTAAAATTTAGATACAAAATACACTGTTTAGTAGCGCCTCTCTTGATAAATTACCCACGAATACAACACTTCCCCAAATTTACAATTGTAAAATTATATTGTGGCATAAAGCTTCCAATATCTGTCTGTGGTGTCTTCAAAGTGGTTAGAGCACCTAAACGCATTTAGAAGGAAACCCTGCTTCTTCAGGAGGTATCGGGGAGTGCTAGAAAAAACAGACCGTCTGGAGGTCCACAAACCTGGTAGGAGAATGTAACGGCCTAAACATACAAAATCTCCCTCTCGGGCAGGTGTAGTAGCAAGAAACATGGCACCAAAAGCACTTACTTAACCTCGAAGCCAGCAGAGGCAAGTCTAATTGGACTTATCCAAATGGACACACATCTGTGGGACGGGAGGGTATGTTGGAAATAACATGGATTTACAGCACTAAGAGAGAGATAATCCAACTTAGTTTGCAATGCAACACTAGGGCCATCAAGATCATTAAGGCTTCCATGCAGTGTGGAGGCATCCTTAATCTATAATGGCAGCAACTGTGTGGCTTGGTTAAAGCTTGGGACTTCTAATGATTTCGAAGACCCTAGTGTGCTATTGCAATCTAAGTTGAATTATCTCTATCTCAGTGTCATAAGGAGAGTACATTTTTGAGACACATTTAAACCCACGCTATTTCTGATATACCCTCCTGCCTCATGGATGTGTGTCCATGTAGACAAGTCCAATTAGACTAGTCTCTGCTGGTTTCAAGGGTGCACTAAGTGCTTTTGGTCCATGATAAATGCTTAAGGGTCCCTGCTCAGGCTGTCAAGGTCCAATGAGTTGGATATCGCTGGCTAGTGAGGAAAGGTCTGTCCAGACCCAAAGCATACTTCAAAAACTGGAAGAGATAGACTGTCCGCCGCAAACCTCCCTCCAGTCAGGTGGTTAGCAGGTAAAAGTAGCCAGTTTGATTCATCCAGACCACAACTCCAACATGTCTCACCCCGCCCCAGGGCCTTATCATGGTTCTAGATGATTTTGGTGCTGCATTTCTCACTCCCACAGGTTTGTATGGCCAGGCTGCTGCATTCTCCCACCGGGTTTGTGGACCTATCTGCACCAATCCCCCTGCCAACGGATTGGTGCAGATACTTTCAGATACTTTCTGAAAAATTCAGCACCAGCCCTTTTGCTTCTGCAGCGCGCTTAATCTGTAATGGAGTCTGTTTTAACCCTAACACCACTGGCGGGAAGTGTCAAAAGACCCGGCTGATACTCTCCCATGAGTAATAAGACTTATTGGTTCTTCCCCACATTGTTAGGATGCATGATAACACAGTCTATAAGAAGCACAGATGTTACTTGCCACTTTCCCACAAAGCCAGACGAAATCCCAGTGGAGCTGTAGCTGCTACTGGCAACTGCTGTGAGAATAACGCCTTTGCCCCATGTTGGGCTCCAAATGTAGTCAAGTCCAAGGCCTCTCCAGGCCTAATGGTGACCTCCAGAGTTAGGGACAGCTGACATCCTTCTATGTAGAGTGGGTTAGGAGGCATGGTGGGTGTAATGCAAGGAGATTCATGGGTGCCAGACACTTCTTGAATGCAAAAGAGATTTATTTTCTCTTGAATAGAACTGGGGGAGAGAGGGTTAGGGCCAGGACACCCTTTAGTAGTTGCAATGTTAATTAGCAGACTCCGAGATTTCTATAGCCATGCAGGGAAAGGCACCCAGCTGCCACCACATCTGCATCTGTACACACGCTGTCTCCTATGGCAACAATCTTGAACAGTTTCTAACAAAGGTTGCAATGAACTCTTCCACTTCCTTCACAATCTCCTTTTTAGATCTTCACTCAACTGAGCTCCCAGTCTGTCACTTAGACCCGCTGATCCGCTGCCACTGGATCTTCTGAGCTCTTCCAATCATCTCACTGAGTATCTTCCTCAAGCATAACCCCGGTGTCCCTGCTGGGTCCCTAGCTTGGCACTGACAGATACTCCTCAAGCGTCACCTCACTGGCCTGCTTGGTCCCTGGCTTGGCACACAAGACTGCTCTGCAAGCGTCACCTCCACTGGCTGGGTGCCTGGCTTGACACCTGCTGAAATTTCCCAATTCTTCACTGTCCCCGGTTGGTGAGAATACTGCTCTGGTACTTGCTTCAGCTACTCACGGTGGTCCCTGGTAGTAAAGTGGATGGTCCCTTAGTGGTGACAGCTTCCCCTCTACCTCCCAACCCTGCACTGTTCTCTTTCACCTGGGTAGGCCCTCAGACAGCCTAGCAGCCAGAATTCCCCGGGATAGGCCTCAGGCTCTTGCCTAGCAGCCTGGAGCAATACAACATGTCCAACCAGACAGCTTTCCAAGTGGCACTTAACCTGACCTCACCCAAATAAATAGGCTCTCCCAGCACCCCAAGGGACCCAAGAAGATCCTTGCCCATTGGCTGAGATACACTATCTATTTCTAACTTGTCCTTGAAATGCCCTTGTCTTATCTAATGCCACCAGATACCCGGCCATCTAGTGACAGAAGAGAGAAGTGCAGCAATTTCAGAATTAGGGTGGAATCAATTGATCTCTTATCAAGCCACCAAGGCAACTATACCTGGCAAGTAAATTTATTAGCAACCCTGCCTAAACATCGGGGTGCTACATATTTTTTTAAACCAGTGTTTTGTGTCACTATAAGTAGATTTTTTTTAAATGTTTCATTTTAAGAACATTCATTTGATTTTCCAATTGTTATTCGGGATGGAAACATTTTCTCTACTAATTTTAACCAGTTCCTGACCAGCTGCTGCAGTTTTATTGCGGTAGGTTGGCTCCCCTGGGCGAACCACCGTACCTGTATGTCGGCCCTTTCAGACACTGTAGGAGGTGTGCGCGCAATGACCGCCGCAATCTATTGTGACAGAGCAAGAACTGGATCTGTGTGTGCAAACCCGGTTCTCTCAGGGGAGAAGAGAGAGATTGTGTGTTCATACTAAGTATGAACACCGATCTCTCTCCTCCCCTACTCAGTCCCAATCTCCCACAGTTAAAACACACACTAGGGAATACGATTAACCCCTTGATAGCCACCCCAGTGTTAACCCCTTCCCTGCCAGTGACATTTAAACAGTAATCAGTGGATTTTTATAGCACTGATCACTGTATAATTGTCAATGGTCTCAAAAATGTGTCAAAAGTGTCCAATTTGTCCACCGCAATATCGCAATCCTGATAAAGATCGCAGATCACCTCCATTACTAGTAAAAAAAAAAAAAAATAATAATAAAAATGCCATAAATCTATCCCCTATTTTGCAGTTGCTATTTCTTTAGCGCAAACCGATCAATATATACTTATTGCGATATCGATATTGCGATATCGGCCTAAACTGAGGACATTTTTTTTTATTTGAATATTTATTATAGCAAAAAGTAAAAGAAATTGGCGCTCTTCTTTTGTTGAATGGGGAAAAAAAAACGGAGAAGTGATCAAATTCTACCAAAAGAAATCTCTATTTGTGGGAAAAAAGGACATCAATTTTGTTTGGGTACAACATCGCATGACCACGCAATTGTCAGTTAAAGTGACGCAGTGTGGCATCGCAAAAAAGGGCCTGGTCATTGAGCAGCCAAATCTTCCGGGGCTGAAGTGGTTAACCAGTGTATGTGTAAATTTTAACCAGTGTATGTGTGTTTTGTTCAGTAAAGTTAATTGGTTCCAAAATCAAATGTTAAAAGCAAATAAAGTTTTGAAGTACTTGTGAATGACATTTGTCATGTCAGCAAATGTCCTGAGACCCTTTATATCAAATTTTCATACAAGTGTTTGTATGAATATTCCATTGAAAAACTGACAATGTATGGCCAGCTTTAGGACCATTTAATTGCTTGCTTTATGTAGGGTAACACAACTGGAAATTGAAGTGTTAAAACCACTGCTAAGCGGTCCAGATACAACTTTGTTCCAATAAAAGCCAGGGGGACAATTCAACAAGTAGCCAACGTGTTTCCGGGGTCCAAAGATGCCCCCTTCATCAGGGCTAAAAAATCAACAACAAAAAACGAAGGACATTTCTATTAGTACAATATCAATATAATATTCCCTATTCAGGGCCATAGTTAAAGCCAGATAGCCAATAGCACTGGATATATAAAAATGAATGGCAGGTAACATTGAATAGATAGTCAATATACAGGAATCTTGGACAATTGTGAGGGTATGAATAATAAAACATACCATTTCATAAATTAGGTAAAAAACAGTATTAATAAAAATAATAATTGTATTAGTAGTCCTATGTAAGGAAAAGCTCAATACACTTGTTTTTTTTTATTTTTATATATATTTATTTTTGTAGCTTAACATGAGCTGCTAATACTGACCATGTACGATGGTCCATTGGTTCTACATGGATTAAGCAGCCTACTTCATATTCATTGTCTGAATTTACCTAAAACATATATCTGTTAGTTTTGATTGTGCAGAAAGCTTTATTGTCTTAGTAAATCAGACAATAATTATGTGTATTACAATACTTTATATACTTTATATACTACTTTACAATAAATTGCCATCACCACCTGCAACAGCTGGGAACTGTAAATCTGACAAATTGTCTGCTAAGATTGGACAAAATGCAGAATGCGTAATGAGTATGTAAACCCTAACGATGAACTTGTGTTATTTACTCCCCTTTGGTCGGTGAAATTTAGCATTGAAAGCAATTTGAATTATCTGTTTGATAAGTGATTAAAAAAATACCTGTTGATTCTACCAGAGATCTTGTGAGTTTCTAATAATTCATTTCTTGTGCTCTCTACCTCTATGGCACTGTTATCAGTTAGCATCTTTCACTGTATTTTTTTGTAGACTACAGAACCCCTCCCTACTATGAGGACAGGGAAAGGTGTTCTGGAGTCCTAACACACTTCCTGTCCTAAGGTGACAACACTGCTCCTCCATAGATACAGTACAGTAAATGAACGTTGTCACCCTAGTATGGGAAAACAAAACAAAAAGAAAAACCTATAAAAAGAAAACAAACACAGCTAGGACTGGTACGTTGCAATATATCATATTTTGTTTTTGGGTTTCGATATTCCAGCTGTTGTAAACCGTTGGACTTTTTTTTTTCTTACCTGCAAGGTAGTATCATAATGTGCTAGTATGCATCGCTGCCACACCAGGTATATGATGACGTTGTACTGCTCTAGTGACAGTATGTAAAATAAAATATCTAAAATTGTGGAAAAGAAAAAAAAATATTTAATTTCTTAATTTTCCCAAAAAAGTGACAAAAATGTACATTTAAAAAAAAGTCACCATGCCTCTTGTTAACCACTATACCACAATACCTGGTGCTTTCTCCCCTTCCTGCCCAGGACAATTTTCAGCTTTCAGCAGTGTTGTACTTTGAATGACAATTACGCAGTCATGCAACACTGTACCCAAACTAAACTTTTATAATTTTCAAAAAATCACATAATGGATGCTGAGAGTGAGGCTTGGATTACTTATCTGAATAAGGACAATAAAGCTTATTTTCTGGAGTGGATGGAAAGGTGTAATACTAATCATGTATGGGTTCATGGTCAGAGACAATATGGTGGCCTTCCTGTAGACTGGGTTGGTGAGGCTCCTTCACTTGGGACAGAAATATTTATCAACAATATCCCTCAAGAGATCTATTAATTTTACCTTTAGGCCCCTTTCACACTGTCGAACCTTTCAGGTCCGCCTGTCACTGTCGGACCTGAACGGGAGCTCCATGCTAGTCTATGGAGAGACGGATGTCAGCGGTGACATGTTTGCTGACATCCGACCCAGTCCGATCCGCTACAATCAGACGGATGCCCCTATGTTCACATACGACCCTGGTGGATCGAGTGAGATCTGATGAAAACGGACATGCTGTCCGTTTTCATCCGATCGTAACTAAGTGAGCAGAGAGGGACCTGGCATCCGCCAGCTCAGGGGAGATCAACAGAGAGATCTCTGGCGGACAGAGGCGGACTCTGAGACAGCGGATCCGCCTCGTGAGAATGAAGCCTTACAGACTACCAGAACATTGTATGAGTTTGTCTCATAGACTTTTGTAGACTGTTGATGGCCAGTCCAAGGTAGGGTGGGATCACTGTTTATCTTATGTGTGTCTCTCCAATTGCTTGCCTCCTAGGTGGGAATCCCCATTGTTAATTGAGTTCAGTCACCTATTGTTTCTGTCCGTTGGCTATTTTGAATAACTCTTGAGGGTTCCTACATGATGGGATTAGCCTTTTGTCAACTCTACCTTGTTATCCAACCATTGTGTGATGTTCTGGGCAAATATTTGGTTTTATTGTGGTGACTGCACTACTTTTAAAAGGAATGACGGTTCAATAAACAGTCATTCCTTTGGATTTTACCTCAACATCTTTTCTGTGTACGATGCTTGGGGAAACGGGCTGGTATTAGCTCTCGGTCTGCTGGAAGATTTTGGAGGTCAGGAGGCACTGTTTAACAGAAACACCCAAGCGTTTCATCACAGGGGTTTTAACCTTTCCCTATTCTATCCAAAAATTTATTTTAAATTTTATATATACTTAACATTGGCATTCTAATATGGAGGACACTCAGATAATCCAAAGATGGTAGAGGGAACAACATGGGAACCAGGTAGGACTCTTTACAGTTGCTTTTTGTTTTTGTTTTTTTGTTTTTTTTATTACTGAAGTCAAAACTTAAAATATATTACTCCACAAAAAGCTTTTTTTTCTTACGTCTTTCAGGTATCGGCCATGGGTATTTTTCTTGACTTAAGGCTGTCATCAGCCCTAATCCATTTAACCTACATTTTACTTTCTGTATAGAATCTAACCTTTCATAATGCATACAGATATGATATCTCCTTTTCAATTAAAAGAAGAACAAAAAGCTTGTTTTAATATTCATACACCGATCTCACAAAGTAATGTCCACATTCATTGTAAAATACATGACACGATCTATAATTCATGGACTTTGTTCTGACAAGATTGAATGATCATACAGAAATGTTCTATAGCAGAATCACTTATAGCTCTGTAGAAAACGAAAAGTGGCTTAAATAAATTATAACGTGAGGGCACAGCTTGGGAAAATTTAAAGAAAATCACCATTTCGTACCAAAAAAACTCCAAAAAGGGCAAAAGTAAAAGGTAGAATTAAATTCCATCAGTTTTACTCATATGGCATGATTGCCTCTGGCTGTAAAATTTGAATTTATCAGAAAATGTACTCCTTAACGGGATGTCATAGAAGTAATTGGATGATCCTTGTGCATTACATTAAAGAAATACCCCAGGCAAAACACCATACTCACTAATAAAGGTTCCTTGGGGAATTCATGTGTGTCTGTTTTTATTTTTATTTTTTTTTTGGATGTACTGTTTGGGGGAACAATAGATGTTTCATAAAGTTGTGGTCCTTTCACAGGAAGGGACTAGTGATAATTTCATCCTTTTTTTTTTTTATACAAAGTTACAAAATGACATTCTCAGCAGTTCAGTAAAAGACAACATTGTGTAGCAAAGGGCTTTTTAGAGCTGAAACTTTCACAGCTTTCAAAAATATTCTTTAAAGCTACACACTTCTAAAAAAAATAAATAATAATAATAATAATAATAATAATAATAATAATAAATAAATAAATAGAATAGTGACCCATGGACTCATTGACTAATTTAGTCTTGTGTGTTTAAAGCTCAACTACACATTTCTAGAAAAACAAAATAAATTATAATAAAAATTATAAAAAAAAAAAAAAAAAATAGTCATCCATGGCCTCATGGACTATTGTAGTGTTGTGTATTTAAAGCACAACTGCACATTTCTAGAAAAACAAAAAAAATTATAATAAAAATTATTAAATAAAAAAATAGTCACCCATGGACTATTGTAGTCATGTGTGTGTGTGTGTATCTGTGTGTGTGTTTTTTGGTATAGATACAGGGGCATTGTGACTCCTCCTGCTGCACTTTGTGCAATTTTGTTATGTTCTGTACTAAGTTCTTGTAAATTTTGTAAACTTTCAATACAAATTTATTGAACCAGAAAAAAATTGTGACTCAACATGTTAAAGAAAGGCTCATGCTAAAAGAAAATACAAATAATAATAATAATAATAATAAATAGATAGAATAGTGACCCATGGACTCATCGACTATTGTAGTCTTGTGTGTTTATAGCTTAATTACACATTTCTAGAAAAACAAAAAAAGTTATAATAGAAATTATTCAATAAAAAAAATTGTCACCCATGGACTCATGGACTATTTTAGTCTTGTGTGTGTGTTTTTTTTTATTATTTGGTACAGATACAGGGGCATTGTTACCCCTCCTGCTGCACTTTATGCAATTTTGTTATGTTCTGTTCTAAGTTCTTGTAAATTTTGTAAACTTTCAATACTAATTTACTGAACCAGAAAAAAATTGTGACTTAACATGTTAAAAAAAGGCTCATGGTGCAATACCCACTTCCACTCCAGTGCTGTCCCCCTAAGGACAGCCATAGTCAGAACAAAATTTGGAAAGTTTATGGGCAGGCTGGGTATCATTGAGTGACTTCAGTACAACCAGCCTGTTGGGTTTTTTCTCATTCTGTCATTGCCGGTGTCTATAGCTGTCGGTAGTGATCTTGTACTCTGAGGGTTGGGAAACCTGCCACTGTCAGAATACAATATCTCCACGAGAGGGATTCTTCCTCAACACTGACTGTGTTGATGGGGGAATCGAGCAATTTTCTTTTCTTCAGCCTGTGGCTTGCGTAAGACTCACCACCTCACCTGGTGCTGCTTCTCTTCCATTGTTCAATAGTGCACAGCCTCATCCAACCACTTCCTGTGAGCTCAGGTTGTCATAGACACACCCCCTAACAGCATGGCATGGTGCCAGCCTGGTCTTTTAGTATTCCTGAACATCGCAGGGATCATATGCCATGACATGATCGTCATGCTGTCTAGAAGGAACACCCATCATCACCAGAGCAGAAAAGATAGGACTGATTATGTCAGTAAACTGGAAAAAGGAGTGCAGAATAAAAGATATGCATAATGAGATTTTAAAAAAAGAAAGTGATTGGGTAATGATTTAGGGTAAGAGGTGGGAAGGAGGGCAGAGCGTGGTAGTAAAAGTGAAGTTGGGCTTTAAATTCAGACTCCAGCCAGCATATTTTATTTAGGTTTGGATAGAGCGCGGAAGGGTAAGAGCCTCTTTTAGTTTTTTTTGCTGCCTTTGTCCCTGATGGGGAGGAGTCTTTTTAATAGGGACATAGATAAATACAAGTGTTTCGTAGAGTCGGGAAGGAATAGAACTTCTTGTTTTATTTCTGTCTGGGCCATCATGACCTATATAGACAACCATTTCTTGTATAGGTGTCAAAGGGATAGGCAGTGAGGACAAATTACCCAATGAGGTCATTAACAAAAAAAACAAAATAAAATGAACACTAGCTTTTCTTTGCTCTATCTGAAATGAAAAAATTAACATTTGGCTGGAGTTAACATTTTTAATGCACAAGGGATGGGTAGTTTAGCTTCAACCCTTGGCCTTTTGAGGAGCAGTGCTCGGACACCACCATGTATGAAGCAGCATATGACATCATGCAATACAAGTCATGCATTGGTGTGTGGTCCCTTTCTGATGAAACCATACAATTTCAAGTGTACCCAACTATTCTGAGTTTTGGAAACCCCAGCTCCAAAAAGTTATCAATGCCTTAAGTAAAAAATTGCTAGTTACATCTTCTATGGGGACTCGGGTACCTCCCTGTTTGTAATGTTAATTTCATCCCAAGTGCTCCCACCCGATTAGTCTGAGCTTCAAGTGTTCCTACTTAAAGTGAATTTTCACTACATCTGAGCACCACAAACCAAAACCAAAAACACAAATTAATTCATTTTTAACCACTTCTGGGCCCCCGCACGCCGATATACATCCTAACCATCAAGAGGAATATCATTGGTATTGTAGCAACTAGCTGCCATAACCCCCGGTATCCTCTTTTTCAGCCGGCAGACCGGTTTCCAATAATAGTGGTCTCAGTGGCAGATTCGCAGCAAGATCACTTTTATCGGTGGTGGGAGAGAGCTCCCCCCATCACAGCGCTCCGTTGCCCTCCGCCACTTACCGGAGCCATTGGCAGTGGCGGAGGCGATCAGATCCTTTCACGTCAGTGGCATGGAGGCGAGTGAGGGGAAGATGGCTCCACCAGTCTCCATACCATTGCAGGGCAGAAGCGATGTCAAAACGTTTAAACCACACATGTGAGGTATTGGCGCGATCGGTAGAGCAAGGGCAATAATTCTAGCTCTAGACCTCCTCTGTAACTCAAAACATTCAACCTGTAGAATTTTTTAAACAATGCCTTTGGAGATTTTTTTTTTTTTTTTTTTTTTTAAATTTGTTTTTATTAAAGATTTTCACATAACAGAAATAAAAAGACAAGAATACACAATTGCAAAATGACAGGAAGTTACATTGTAAACAATGACATACGGTGCAATCATATATTTATGCAAAACAAAAGAAATAAGAAGAGAGGTATAATAAAATAACCTCTGAGGTCTCAAGATAACACAGAAGTTTCAGCCAGTCATCATATAAATTGTAACTTGACCTCATTCAGTAACTACTATCTATCCATTCACAGCTCTATCAAGAGAGGAGTAGACTAGAATCTTCAAAAAGTATAAAGAAAAGGTGGAAGGGGAAGGGAAGGTTAAGGGATAAGGGGAAATGAGGGAGAGTGAGGAAAAATGAGGGAAGATGAGGGAAAATGAGGGAAAAAAGAGGGAAAAGGGAGATGGACCTAGTGGTGTCAGCATAGTAACAATGTATACCATTAATACAGGGGTATTTCAATGATATTTAAGTTTCCATAATTTCCAGTTATCCATGCGTTTCATACCATTTCCCACTCTTTGTAACAATAGGGTTTCATATACACAGTTGGTTTTAACTATGGTAAGTACTTCTGAAAGATTAGGGACCTGGTCTGACTTCCATTTTCGAGTTATAAGGGACCTGGCCGCCAAGAGAATGTGTGTTACAACCGTACGGTACTGAGGAGGATAAATTTCTATTCCCAAATTTAGTAGAGCCAGACCTGGCTCGGAGGAAGAGATAATTCCGGAAAATGAGGATATTAACCGGAACACACTATTCCAGAAACTGGTCAAGCTTTTACAGGACCAGAGAACATGTTTGAGAGTGCCCACTCCCCCACAGCCCCTCCAGCACAAATTAGAGTGATTAGAAGAAAATTTGGACAGTCGATACGGGGTAAGGTACCACCTTAAGGATATTTTTTGGTGTAGCTCCCAATAATTCACGCACCTAGTTGCTTTATAAATTGAGTTAATGGCATATTGCCATTGTTTCGGTGTGTACACCTTCTCCAAGTCTCCCTCCCACTTCAAATATGGGGGGGACTTGGTAAAAACATTTTTATGCTGGAAAAGGCCGTAAAAGAGGGAAACTCCTTTTACCGAATTACATTTGTGCATGTAAAATTTCGAGATCTCTCCAGGTAGGTTCAGCTGGTACGTTGGTAAAGAACGTAAAAAATGTGAAATTTGACCATATTTGTACACCTCCCCTGCCTCAAGACCAAATTCCGCCCTAAGAGTGTTAAAGCCTTTAATTTTCCCTTCAGACAGCAGATCAGAAATTTGAGTAATACCCTTTGTTTGCCAGCTCTGGAGGGAAAGATTGGGAATAGCTCTAGTGAGTATCTCAATGTCTAAAGGAATCTCGGTTTCACCCAATTTTGTGTTTTCGATCCGCTCGAGACTTCTCCACGCCCGAAGAGACGCCTGTATTGTTAGGGGTAAACCATGTAGAGGAAAGGGCCTCAAGCGGTCTAGCCACAACAGCGTAATAAGGTCTCCCGTCGGGGACATGAATTGTTCAATATCCCTCCATGGGACAGATGCTTGTTTGTTAAACCAAGTTTTAAGTTGTGTGAGTACGACCGCTTGGAAGTAATCCTGTATCTCGATATATCCCATGCCCCCTGCTCTTCTATGTTTTACCAATAAAGCCTTAGAACATCTAGGTTTCTTTTGTTGCCAGATATAGTTGTTGAGGAGCGAGTTAAGCGATTTAAGATGTGTGGTCTTAATGGGGATAGGTAATGTACGAAATATATAGAGAATCTGTGGGAGTAGTAGCATTTTAAAGGAGGCCAGACGCCCCGACCAGGTCAGTTCTGTTTTAGAGATACGTTTAACTTCAGCGGACAGTTTTTGGAGCAATCTAAGATAATTGGTATCTGCCAATCTATGTGGGTCTGCTGTAATTTGGATGCCCAGGTATGTTATGTTATCCTCTTTCCACGAATAAGGGAAAGATTTCTGTAGGTGAGGTTTAACTTCTTGTGGGATAGCTAGAGGAAGGACAAGGGACTTAGTGTCATTAACTTTATAATACGATATACGACTAAAATTATCTAGGACCATCTGGGCATATTTCAAGGACGTCTTTGGGGATGTAAGAAACAAAATAATGTCATCTGCGAAAAGGTTTATTTTGTGATCCTTGCCACGGAAGGTAAAACCGTGAATGTCCGGGTGTGACCTAATTTTTTCCGCTAGAGGTTCAATCAATAAATTGAAAATTGAGGGGGAAAGGGGGCACCCCTGTCTCGTGCCATTTGTAATGTTGAAGGATTCAGATAAGATACCCGAGGTATAAACTTTAGCTGAGGGGGTAGAGTAAAGGGCAAGTATTGCTGTAAGGATTGGGCCTTCAAATCCAAATTTGCGCAGAACATAACTCATATAGCCCCAATGTATCCTGTCGAACGCCTTCTCCGCATCCAAAGAAAGGAGCAGAGAAGGCGTCCGACAGGACCTCGCGTGGCACACCACATCAATCACCCTCCTAGTTGCGTCGGATGCCTGTCGCCCCATTGTAAACCCTGCCTGATCCGGGTTTACAAGTGAGGGTAAAACGTGAAGTAGTCTCTGGGCTAGGATTTTTGCATACAGCTTAACGTCCGTATTCAGAAGCGATATAGGGCGGAAATTAGGTGGAGTATCGGGGGTTTTTCCTGGTTTGGGTATGGTGACAACGTATGCACCTAACATTTCCGGAGGAAATGAAGAGGACATAGCCGCCTTGGAGTAAAGCGTTTGTAAAGTAGGGGTCAGTAGGTCACCGAATTGTACATAATATTCTCCTGGAAGGCCATCAGGACCAGGGGATTTGCCCAAAGGCAAGGACTTGATGACTCTCTGTATTTCCGCTTGGGATATGGGAGTATTAAGGGTTGAAAGTTGCTCCTCCGATAATTTGGGAAGAGAAATATCGGCCAGAAAAGATTGGATATCTGCTTCCACCGGTTGCAAAGTTTTAGGGTCAGAGTTGATATTGTAAAGGGAAGCATAATACTGGGCAAAGGAGTCTGCTATACCTTTGGGATTATATATTTTGCTTCTATCCGAAGGGTTGATTAAGTAGGGAATGGTGGTACGAATTCTATGATTTTTCAAACGTTGGGCTAGGAATTTGCCTGCCCTGTTTCCTGCCGAATAGTGTGTGAGTTTAAGATGATTAATATATTTATTATGATCCTCTAATAGGAGGAGTCTGAGCTCGGATCTAAGGGCACCCAGTTTATGTGCTATCGTAGGGGAAGGGGTTTGTTTATTTTGTTGGTCTAAAAGATCAATATCTTTCAATATACGGTCTACATTAGAAGTTCTCTGCTTTTTAAGTCTCACACTAGCTTGTATTAAGATACCTCTTACAAAGGCCTTATGTGCACACCAAAGAATCATAGGGTCATCTACGGAACCTGAGTTTAGCAAGAAAAATTCCTTGATATTATTGGTCACCTCTTTCATCTGAGCTTGTGATTTGAATAGTCCCATATTCGCTCTCCAGACACTAGACATGTTGTGAGTGTTCTCCTCCGCCACCACAGCTGAGACAGGGGCATGATCAGACCAGGTAATGCTGTGAATGGCGGAGGAGGAAACCGCCTGCAATAAATATTTGTCAACCAAGATCATATCAATTCTCGAATATGTATTATGTCTAGAAGAGTAAAAGGAATAATCTTTTTCAGTGGAGTGCTGACATCTCCAGACGTCGTATAACCCCTCCTCATGCAGCAAACGCCGCAATGAAGGAAGAGGTCTACGAGATCTGGTGGTGGTATCCATTTCGAAATCTACTGTGACATTGTAGTCCCCACACAACAACAAGGCCCCTTGTCTCACTTCATTGATTTTCGTAAGTAATCTTCTGAGAAACCTTGTCTGGTGGGAGTTAGGAGCATATAGACATACAATAGTATAAATTTTGTTGTTTAGAGAACCCACCAATATGATATACCTGCCTTCAGGGTCCGTCACTGTGAGACTATGTGTGAAAGCAACCGAGTCTCTGAGGGCAATTATGACCCCTTTGCGTTTTTGGGAGGCAGAAGCAAAGAAAAGGTGTGGGTAGTTTTTATGATGAAACGATGGAGGATCCGAAGCCTGGAAATGAGATTCTTGCAAGCAAAGTACATCAGCATGCAGTTTCTGTGCTTCTTTCCACACTGAAGCTCTTTTAGCAGGATGGTTCAAACCATGAACATTTAACGAAACAACGTTCAGCATTAATAGTTATTTAAAGAGAAAATGATGAAGGAGCAATCAATGAGGTGAAATATTGTGTACCTTCCTATATTGGAGAACCATTCAACGCTTGCGTAGAAGTCCAATCTAAGGCGAACCCTCATCTCTTGACGGGGAGATCCACCTGTAACATAGTCCATCACATGGGGGGAGGAGGTTAACTTGAGGAGGGGGGGATAAAACACAAAAAGAAAATTAAGAGAAAAAAGCACAAGTAAAAAAAGAGAAAAAGAATAGTTTCGAAATCCTGGCGTCCGCCAAGGAAATAAGAAGGTCGATTCAACGTGGAATCTGTGGGCATTGTTACTGCCCGCCATAAAACTGAGGGGGAAAAACGAGAACTAGCAAAGTCCCGCAGGTACCGAGAGCATCTCAAAGTGAAAGAAAAATCTCATACCGAGGTATGATATGATCCGGGGTTTCAATTATTGCAGCTCGCAACCTTCTTTTTGCGCGACACCACCTGCCAGTTGTCTTGCGATGGTACTTTAGACAATGAAGTGGAGGTGTTGTCTTCCTGGTAGGGGATTATTTTCCATTGCTTGAGCAGGTCTAGGCCCTCTTCTAGGTTATTAATCACTTTCGTTTGGCCTTCCCTGGATATGGTAAGCTTGCAAGGGAACCCCCACTTGTATAGTATGCTGTGGTTGCGTAAGGCCTTTGTAATGGGCAGCAGTGCTTTCCGTTTCTGCATAGTGTGTTGTGATAAATCAGCAAACACTTGTAGATTCGCGTAGCGCTCTGGTGGTTGATTGTTGGTCCGGAAGGCTAAGGTAAATTTTTCTTTAACCTGGAAAAAATGGACTCTTAGCAGAACATCTCTTGGGATGTTATCCGGAAGGTGTGACGGTTTAGGCAAGCGATGTATGCGATCGATTGCCAGGTCCGCAGCTGATACGTCCGGTAAGAAGGCACCTATCAGCTCTTGGGCATATTGCAGTAATTGCCCCGGCAACACTAACTCAGGAACGCCCCTGAGTTTGATGTTGTTGCGCCTAGATCTATCCTCTAAGTCTGCGATTTTCGCTTTTAACCATGCCACTTCCTCCGTTTGATCATTATGAGCATCCACTACAGAATTGATGGTGGTCGCAAATTCACCCATTTTGTTTTCCACGTGGTCAATTCTAGCGCCCATTTCGTTCATATCAGACTTAAATCCTCTCATGCAGTCCATTATATCAGAATGTAATGTACTGCGCAGGGAGACCAACATGTCCTTTAGTGTGGTGTCGGACACAGGCTGATTGGACGTGGGGAACATGTCAATAGAGTCAGTAATTTCCCTGGTGTCATCTAGTTGTTCCCCTTCTCCACTAACCTGCTCGGTGTGAAGGGTCTCTGCTATCCGCGGCTTTGATTTGACTGGGCTCAGGGAGAGTGGAGTAGACATCCCCGGAGATCTGGGCGATGAGCGTTTTTGTACTCCTGGGCTTGGTGTCTCCGATCCGGAGCCGCTGGAAGCCGAGGGTGAGGCGCTGCCGGCGCCATCTTGGATTAGGCCTCGAGGAGTCCGCGGGAAGAACTGCGGTAATTTCTTCAGTTGAGGCATGCCCTTGCGTTTACGGGTCATCCCGGCGAGGTGTAGAGGAAGTTCGCCGCCAAGTGCTGCCTTTAGGAGTCCGTACGATCCCCCGGTCTGTGCTATAAGGCTCTCGGTGGTACGGAGCTAGTGCTTCACGCGTCCATCCGACTGCGCGGTAGCCACGCCCCCTCCCTTTGGAGATTTTTAAGGGTGACATGTTGGGTATCAATTTACTCGGGGTAACATTATCTTTCACAATATAAAAAAATTGGGCTAACTTTACTGTTGTCTTATTTTTTTATTCAAAAAAGTCTATTTTTTCCCCAAAAAGTTCACTGTGCAAATACGATGCGACAGAAAGTATTGCAACAACTGCCATTTTATTCTCTAGGGTGTTAAGTTTGGGGGTTCTAAGTAATTGTCTAGCAAACAACAAATCTCAAAAAGAGGCTCGGTCCTTTTTGAGATTTGTGGTTAATATTCAAAGCAAACTCCCCCATCCACCCATGTCTCCATGCTTGATTCATGTAGCATTTACTTCCTGGAATCCATATGCCCTTAGCTTAAGCATGAATGCAGGAGGGTGTGCTTAGCTGCGAAATCCCCCTCCTCTTCTCCTCCCCTTCTGAAGACTGGGATGTATGACATCACTTGCCAAGGCAAGAAACCAGGAAGTATCTGAAGAAATGTGAAAAAAATGTTTAAAACAAGTAAATATGATATACTTTCCTATCTATTTACTATTGCTAGCAGTATAAGGATTAAAAATAATAAATGTTGATTGGGAGAGTGAAGTTATACTTTAACCACTTCACCTCCAGAAGGTTTTACCCACTTCCTGACCTGACCATTTTCTGCGATACGGCACCGTGTAGTTTTTAACTGACTGTTGTGCGGTCGTGCGACATTGTACCCAAATAAAATCAATGTCCTTTTTTATCCACAAATAGAGCTTTCTTTTGGTGGTATTTGATCACCCCTGCGGTTTTTATTTTTTGAGCTACAAACAATAAAAGACTGACAATTTTGAAAAAAAAAACGATATTCTTTACTTTTTGCTATAATACATAGCCAAAAAAACTAAAAAAAACGAATTTCTTCATCAATTTAGGCCAATATGTATTCTGCTACATATTTTTCATTAAAAAAATCCCAACGTATATGAATTGGTTTGTGCAAAAGTTATAACGTCTACAAAATAGGGACTTTGTTTTTACTGGTAATGGCGGCAATTTACGATTATTAACAGGACTGTAACATTGCGGTGGAAAATCTGACTCTAAGTGGCAGTTTTTAGATACCAGTAACCCCATACAGTGATCAGTGCTAAAAAAAATGCATTGATCCCTGTATAAATTACACTGGCCGGGAAGGGGTTAATTACAGGCGTGATCAAGGGGCTAAATGTGTTCCCTGGGAGATTTACTGGAGGAAAAGAGAGATCATGATTCAGCTTAGCTGAAACATGATCTCTCTTTTTTCCTCCATGACAGAGCAGCGGTGTGCCTTGTTTACATTGTCACAACAATGCTCCGTCTCTCCGGTGAACGCTCAGCGGGTCACGGTGGCCATAGCGGCTGCCACACTTGCTGATTGGCTCCCGCTGTGTCCAACTACAGCGGAGCAGCTCACGCTCATTCCCTAAACCACATGCACGAAATCACGTACAGGTATGTGATTTTGTGCACCCAGGCTGCTCAGCCACAGTAAATGTACATGGTGTGGTCCAGATGTGGTTAAAGGATATGTTCACCTTTAGGAACATGTTATATGTTCCACCCATTTATAGGGTGTAACATGTAACATGTTCCCACTACTGCATCCTCTCCCCAATCCCCCTTCTGATTGTGACAGCAGGCCAGGGATTGTATCCCATAAGGCTGTGTCATTCATTCACAGAGTTCTGTGAATGAATGAACTACCAATACCTTTGTGGGTATCGGCTTGTAGTTCTCATTGAGGTAGTTCATTGATTCTTTCTGTCATTCAATAACTGCCCGCATTTAAAAGGTATGTGCAGACAGCTACACAGACAATCCGCAGGAGCCTAATACACACAATTGGATTTTCCAACGGGAAATGTTGGATGTGAGCTTGTTGGCGGTAAGTCCGACCTTGCGTATGCTCCATCGGACTTTTGTTGGAGCAAGCAAATGCTGGCTAGCATGTTCTCAAATTTTGTGTTGGATTTTCCGATCGTGCAAACACGTACAACCACGCATGCTCGGAAGCAGAAGCGGTTGGTCTTGTAAACTGGTATTTGTAATGGATAATTAACATTTGTGACATAGCAAATTATGAAATCAGCGCACAATTCTCTTCTTCTTTAATGGGATAATAATGAAGCTGCTTTGCTGGTCATACTGATGGAGTTATTGCAAACAAATTTCAAAGGCTTTTTTTTTCTAGTGATATCAAGGACAATATTATTATGCTTTTTTTTATTTTTTTTATTTGTGCAAGTTACCACAACACCATTATCCCGTAGTTTTTAAGAACAAAGATACAACTATGTTGGTGTCTCTTGTCAATTTTACATTGTATTTTTTAAAATGTAACTGCCTACTCCCAAACTGTCATTTGAAGTAAAACACATAGCCAAGTATTATTCTACACACATTTTTATTGTGCATTAAAAAAAGAAAACAAATAAAATAAGACATGCTATCTGCCAATAGAACTTAAACAAAAAATGCATTTCTATATAGAAAATATACCAAATCAAATCATTATTCAACCAAAAAAAGAATGTCAAATCAATAACTCCAAGGCTAATAATAAATAACACGTTATCTCCTCCGATTCCGCAACATGTCTGGTTGACGAACGACCGTTCAGAAACGAACTGAAAAACACGAATCAACACGTACTAAACTTCTACTAACACAAAATTAGCAGAAGGAGCCCAAAGGGTGGCACTAAAGAGCTGAAAATACACATTGTACAGCTAGTATGTCACTACGTTCGTAATTGTTGGCCATCATTTGTGTGACTGTGTATATGTAAGACAAGTTGGAGCCAAAATCCTTCGAACAAAATTCCACGGTTTTGTTGACGGAAATTCCGATCGTGTGTACGAGGCATAAGACTGAACCCACAATCTGCTGACTGTGGTTGCAATACTTTACAGGCTCTTAATATAAAAATAATGAAATGTAAAAAAAAAAATGATCTGCAAATTTTTTTTTAGAAAGGTAAACTTATTCCCACAAGGCGGATCCGCTGCCTCGGAGTCCGCCTCTGTCTGCCAGCTCAGCGGGAGATCTCTGCGTTGATTTCCACTGAGCCGGCGGATGACAGGTCCCTCTCTGCTCACTGAGCGGGAAGGAGCTTGTCGAGTGCCGCTGGTTTCTATGGAGAGATTGGATGAAGACAGACAGCATGTCTGTTTTCATCAGATCTCACCCAATCCGATCCACCAGCGACGGATCCGGGTGTAGGGCCATCCATCTGCTTTTGGCGGATCAGACCAGGTCGGATGTCAGGGGACATGTCACCGCTGACATCCGTCGCTCCATAGACCAGCATGGAGTGCCCATTCAGGTCCGCCGTCTAAACTGACAGGCGGACCTGAACAGTCCAACAGTGTGAAAGGGGCCTTAAAAAAAGTTGTGACACACACCAGTCCCAAAGAATTGGGAGGTAGTTAAATATTGTATACGGTACCCCCATAAGCTTGCATATCTCCCTCCATGCCACCACAGTGTCTCGGATCAATCAGTCAGTTCTAGAGTGAGATGGCAAAACCTTGAGTGGAGAATGAAGCACTGCTGATAAATTGAGGTTAGAGACCATGGCTGCCTCTAAGGCATAGTTGGAGTATGTGGATCTATGCAATAAACAGTCCATGCCCTGTCTAAGTGATCTTTCATTTAAAACAAATATATTATTATCTTCTTCCAGTCTGGCCCTTAAGTGACATCGTGACGTCGCTCCGGTCCTCAAAGGCCATAGAGTCAATCAAAAAGTGTTAACTCTCTGATCGCCTCTAGGAGCAGCCAGACACACCGTTGGATTGTTCCTCAGGCGAACCGGTGGAAACGGTGAGCCAGAAAAACACCGGTAAGCAGCTGGGGAGGTGCCCCTTCTCGCCACTTCGGAAACCATTCCAGCGGCTCATGTGCCACTCTAACTGGTTTCATAAGAAAGCTGGCCACCTGCAGAAAAAAATGGTACCAGGGTTATGGCTGATAACTTTAGTCATAATCCCGGTAAACCACCTGCAAACCACAACGTATATATAAGTATTGCGGTTGGCAAGTGGTTTAAAGGAAGTTGAAAAAAAAGTAATAAAACAATTTACCAAGGAGAACTCAAAGACTGCTGTGTTAATCCTTCATCATATATGTCATTTTTTATTTTTTCCATACTACCATTTTTAAGTGAGGAATGCCTATGCCATAAATCAAGAATGGGGATTTTCACTTGGCGCATGTTTGGGCCACTTTGGTATTCTGATAAATATGTCACATCTGTAATAAATCTGCTGTAAGCAAATCTAGTATTACGCCAGAATAATTGGAACTTGGATGGTTGTAAGTGCAACCCATGGAATGCGTTTTCCTTCCTAATTAGTCAAGATATAAATTATAATAATTTATTAGGGATGTATCTGTGGCTTTATGTTTTCGGGAGATCTCAGTTTTAATAATACAACAACAATTATGGAGGAATTGCCTGTCATTTTGTATACATTAGGTTTCATTTGTGTGCAGGCTGCGGTAACAATGATACAATTGAAAAATGATGCTTTTCCCAGGAAAAGAAAACCATTACTATCTGCCCCATTATGGCGCTATGCTTTCATTTACATAAAGAAAGAATATAGAGACTAGTCACCTATTGCAAATCCATGAGACGCTACGCTGTTCCTCTTGTTCTATCAAATAATGCGGAGAGAGAGCATTTATCAAATGTAAACACACACACACAGCCCAAATCACTATACAAATGTCATTATGTAGCTACTTCGCCTTATGTAATTAGGGGAGATATTCACTTTCCAATGTTCGGCTGAGATACATAAAAGCCACAAAAAAAAAAAAGAACATGCAGAAAAATTAGATTATTGAGTATAGCCATTTGTATATAGATTAGGTGAAATTTGGGTAAGTATTTAGGCATAAAGCAGAAATACAGTTTATTTAAAATCTACTTCCCCCATGCCAAAAATTCCTTATATATATACTTTTAATGGAGTCACATAACGCCCTCACCTTTTATACCTCTTTTCTCTGCAACTGCAAGGGGCCATCTTCAATATTCTAGATCTGCCTTTTTCATCGTTTGGTAACACAGAGGAACACTTGATACAACTTTGTGGACTCAGGGAACCCCTGCTAATAATTACTAATTCTACAGTCTACTGTACAATATTGTGATGGTCAGTGGGAACAATGATCCTTACATTGATGGTCATTGGGAAGCATGTTCCTTTCATAGATGGTCAGTGGGAAGAATCTTCCTTTTACAGATAGCTAAAAAAAAAGAAGGGTGTCAGTGGGAACATATATGAGAGGCACAAACTGCTCCTTGCTCAAATAACCTCAAGCAACCTCTGTAGGAATATATATGGAAAATGTGCAGCTCTAAGCAAATAATGATCAATATCAAAAATAAAATTGACATATGAAAAAATGCAATATAAATAGTGACATGTGTTTCGTGAGAAATTAATGTCCAAGGTGTAAACAAAAAAAGGGATGCAGACAAGTCCCAAATGTATTCCAAAGGAGTGAAGTTCAAAACATAAATGGGTAACAGTCACAAAAATCCTGAGTGAACATCCAAAATGTGACATAGGTAAGGTAGAAGATCCGCCACCAAAAGCACCAGTCGCTTACCAGAAAGCATAGACTCATACAGGTGTACACCTGATGGGTCAAACAGGCTTTACAGGATAACCAGGGAATTCAGGCTCACTATATGGATACGGTCTTCAGGCAAATACTCCAAAACGATGGATAAGGCAGGTAAAACAAATGGGCAAATAAGCCCAACCATAAAGGGAAAAGAGAGGAAGAACAGGGCACATAGCGTAATTCCGTAAGGAATATTTATTGTTGTAAACATAAGAATTGCACTTACATTTTCCAGAGTAAAAACAAGTGCTTCAATTTAGTCAGTAACCAGGGGATCAGCGTAACAAACCAACGCGTTTCGCCTAAATAGGCATCATCTGGGGTTCTGTTTTACCTGCCTTATCCATCGTTTTGGAGTGATTGCCTGAGACCGTAACCACATAGTGAGCCTGGATTCCCTGGTCATCCTGTAAAGCCTGTTTGACCCATCAGGTATACACCTGTATGAGTCTATACTTTCTGGTAAGCGACTGGTGCTTTTGGTGGCAAATCTTCTATGTTACCTCTGTCACATTTTGGATGTTCACTCATGATTTGTGTGACTGTTACCCATTTATGTTTTGAACTTCACTCATTTGGAATACATTTGGAACTTGTCTGCTTACCTTTTGTTTGTTTACACCTTGGACATTAATTTCTCACGGAACACATGTCACTATTTATATTGCATTTTTTCATATGTCAATTTTATTTTTGATATTGGTCATTATTTGCTTAGCGCTGCCCATTTTCCATATATATCTCTGTTTATTTTACACTTTTGTGCTGGCTGCTATTATGTAGACAGCGCGGTATATTTTGTTATTAACCTCTGTAGGAACCCTAAGGTTCCATGGAACCCTGGTTGAAAAAAGGCGGCCCTTGAGAGCAATGCTGATTATGATGATGTATTAATTCCCCCCAGGGGGCATCTACATGGCCCCTTGGACATACAGGATGTGGGTTGAATGAATGAGCTTACCATTAAACCCGGAAAAGGGCCAGCAGTAGTGTGTAGTTTCTGCAATGGACAGTTCTGGAGAAAAGGTGTGCTTTGAATTTTTTATTATTAACACAGCTAAGCTATTAAAAAATACATAAATCTCAAACTGGAGTTCTTCCTTAAGGTTAGAGTTAGGTTTTAGAACAGCCATTCTCAACCAGAGTTCCACAAGGTTTCTTCAGAGGTCATTAAGGGTTTTCTTGCAATGGTCTACTGTTCTTCTGCCAGACTGTGCCCATATACTGCAGTTCTGGTGTGAGGAACCAACATTTTTACTGTCACCATTCCTTTGGGCAATATTATTCTTTTTAATTTTATTTTGTTCAAAATAAAACACAAAAACAGGTTTACATTAGAGAAAAATGTTTTGATTTTTAATGTATTAATATCTTAAATTTTACAATCTTAACAAACGAATGTATTGCAAACTGTACATATAATAGCAGGAGTTCCCTGATATCTCTGATAAGTGTGGTCAATACCTCTAAATCACATGTGTCAAACACAAGGTCCTTGGGCCGAATCCAGCCCTCTAGGCTATTCCTTGTGGCCCTCACACCTCTCCTGCAGCTGCGGCAACCCCCTTTTCTCTGCCCCCAGCTTATCTCAGCAGTGTGCAGCAGGCTCATCTTTGCCCCCTTCCCCTTGCTCAGCAGTCAACAGCTTAGAGGAGGACAGAACTCTTCATATGGACTCTGTATTTCTCTGTGCAGCCGCAGCACCCCCTAATCTCTGCCTCCCATGGTCTAAGTATTTAGCAAACTCCAGCCCTCCTCTGGGCCTCCACCAGACCCTGAACTTTCTGCTTCCCAGCTTAGCCAGCAGCTTCTTCCCAGCAGCAGCACAAGGTAAGGGGGTGCACTGTGATATAAGGGAGCGAGGTACACTCTTGAATTCTGATGGTGGGGGGGGGGCTCTTGACATCTGATGTAAGGGGTAAGGGGGAGTGGGGTGCTTTGGACATCTAATCTCACAGATACAACCGGCCCTTTGTGGGCAACAATAATGCTGATGCGGCCCACAATGAAATTGAGTTTGACATCCCTGCTCTAAACTATGAAACATATAGAGCACAAACAGAAAGTAGGCTTACCTAGGGGCAGCACTTTCCTCTCTTAGGCCTGGTTCACACCTATGCATTCTTTAGTGTGTTTTCAGTTTTGCAGAAACACACTACAGTCCATTTAACATGGTATCCTATGGGTCATGTTCACATCTGTGCATTTTATGAAAGGGCCAGGGACTTTTTTCAGGTTGTTGGTTCCATAGACTTCAATGAATCAAAAATTTGTATTAAAAAATGCAAACTGCACCCAAAATATGCAAACTGCAACCTGCATACAGTGGATATGCACTGTTAGGGGCAAGATTGACACCCACGAACCCCGCCAGCGGCGAGCTATGTTGCTCCTCCCGCTCGCCACCCCCAATAAATTCCTATGGATACGCCGCATCTCATGGGAAGCACGAAGCACAGCCTCACAGCGGTGATTTCCATGCGTGCTGAAAACACAATATCGACGGCAGGTACTATAGGTGTGAACCAGGCCTGATCGCACTGGAACATGCAGGTTCGAACCCACATGTTCCCATGTGATTCTTGTGCAGTGTTAATTTGAAGCCCATTCACGTATTGCAAGGCACTAAATTCAAATTAATTTTTCATTTTTATTGTTGCACTTGTTGCGTCATTAATATCATGGCTCCTGAGAAAAATTATAATAAAAAAAAAGTTTTTTGCATTGATACATGTCCCCTGAGGCAGTACCCCTTTTATGGCCAATTACTTGCATACAGTGCATCCGGAAAGTATTCACAGTGCTTCACTGTTTACACATTTTGTTATGTTACAGCCTTATTCCAAAATGGATTAAATGTATTATTTTCCTCAAAATCCTACAAACAATACCCCATAATGACAACGTGAAAGAAGTTTGTTCGAAATCTTTGCAAATTTATTAAAAATAAAAAAGGAAAAAAAAATCACATGTACATAAGTATTCATAGCCTTTGTCATGACACCCAAAATTGAGCTCAGGTGCATCCTGTTTCCACTGATCCTCCTTGAGATGTTTCTACAACTTTATTGGAGTCCACTTGTGGTAAATTCAGTTGATTGGACGTGATTTGGAAAGTCAAACACCTGCCCATTTAAGGTCTCACAGTTAACAGTGCATGTCAGAGCACAAACCATAAAGTCCAAGGAATTGTCTGTAGACCTTTGAGACAGAATTGTCCTCACGTCACCTAATGTATTTTGTGAGGACATTTATTCCTTTTTAAAGTTTTATATGAATTTGTACATGGAGCAACAACGGGAATGTTATCATATACTGCCTACCATTTTTGTTCAATGATTTTATTGCTTTTGAGTTTTTGTAAATATTATCTTTACTGCAATATCCATTTTTGACTGTATGATGTCATGTTTATGGTTGGTCAATAAATGATCTTTTCTACATCCGGTTCCTCTTTGTGCCTCTCTTAAAGTCCCAAACTGCCCCCTTCCTTAAACTTTACACAGTGTGCTTTGGCTGTACCTTTATTTTATATTGAATGTACAACTTATAGTCTGTACACTGATTTCCCTTATGCCTGTAAACACTCAATAAAAATGTTTGTATTTAAAAATAAAATAAAAAATGCAACATCAGGCTCTTAAACTTGGAGAAAGGATACTGTGAGCATGTCGGTTATCATTTTGGGAGTAAAGCCCCATACACACTATCAGATTTTCTGATGATTTTTGTCTTCAGATTTACCAAAACCATGTAGTGCAAAGGCCTGCCTGATTGCATACAAATTGAAACTCTTAAGGTTTGACCTCATATTATATGGTTTTGGTAAATCTAAAGGGAAAAAATCAGTAGAAAATCGAATAGTGTGTATGGGGCTTAAGAATTTTGGAAAGCTGTTAGTAAAGCTTACTGGGCAAGTTAAGTGAAACATACGCAGTTCATATTATGAGACTTCTTTGTAAATCCCTGAGCATTTTGGGGCCCCAGAATTTGCAGTAGTATTTCAGTTAATAATAATAATAATAATAATAAAAACAACAATAAAAGTAATAATATTTTAACAATAACAATTGTTATTATTATTATATATGTTTTTATTATTATTATTGTTATTATTATTATCATTACTCTTATTATTATCAAAAAAAATAAAAGCTAATGTGAAATGATCCCAAATTATAAAAGTGCAGAAATACCTATAGCAGCATGCACAAACATTGGTTACAGAAAAAAAATGAGTCGCTGCACTGTGAACTTTTTTTTTTTTTTTGCAACAGCAAAACTTTATGATCGCGAAAAGCATTTTATTATTTTGCTCTTTTGCTCACCTTTTATCATTAAAATAAAGGACATGAGTTGTAAAAAAGAAAATAAATATGCACATAATTTTAAGGCAAGAAGTGCATGTATAAATCTTGCCGCGAGCAGCTGTACTGTAGCCATAATTTGCGCACTACAGCTGCCACAACAATATCAAATTTTATAGGTGAAAAAACATTGAAAAGTTTAATGGAATAGCAGAGTTTGATATATATTTCGCTATAAATAAACATTATCTAATGAAGAAATGGCGTGATTATTTCCCCCACAGCATATCATTCGCCATAATATATCTTTTCTCTTGCAAGCAACTAAAATTGGCAATCAGACTTAAGCATCTATAACAATACAAATCTATATATGCTAATACCTTCGGTTCTCATTTCCATGTACGGCCACGGTTTAACAGTCAGCAGAGGAGTACAGTAAATCTTTCGCCTAATTGTATGACATCATAAAACAAACTACTTTCATTTCCATTTGACAATAATCTCTTCATATTTGTTGCTTTAATGACAGCTATAGCAATAGCTTTAAAATGGGAAAATTACAGTGGCTTCTGTTTCAAACTGGGATAAATGGGAGACGTTGGGTGGGTCCTGAAGTGCCATTGGCACGTCACTATGCCAGGTGATTTCCAATGATTTCTATTGTCCAAATATAGTGGTAGCCGTCCACTAGACACATCTAAAGACATTTAATGGGCTATCAGGGATAAGCAGGTTAAAGAGGAGGTCCAGCCCTTCCCCCACAAAAAATTTAAAGTCACCAGCTACAATTACTGCAGCTGCTGACTTTAAAAATGTGGACACTTACCTGTCCAGGGAGCCCGCAATGTCAGCACCCCAGCCAATCTTCGTGCTGTCAGGTGCAGCCATCATAATTCCTGGTAAGGGAACCCAGCAGTTGTTTCTTGGTTTCCTGCGCTACTGCACCATCTCCAGAAGTGGAGAACGGTACCTGTTAAAAAGAGGTACCCATTACCCCTCCCCCCCCTCCTGAAATGTGCCAAATATGGCACCAGAGGGGAGGAAGAGATGGGTAAGCGGAAGTTCCACTTTGGAGTGGAACTCCACTTTACGTCCTTCTAGTTTAGACTTGACTGCAATTTTGATAAAGACAAGCCTAGATTTTCCACATATTCTGTATAGAACATCAGTTGGTGGTGTTCCTTAAGGGTGTGCCTGAAACACGGCATTTTTATTCTCACTACCTGTTTTAATTCTTTTGCAAATGATTACTAACTTTGTAGGGGTAATATTTAAAGGTATTATGAACCTTCCCACCTGCACCTTGCGTTTTTCACCTGTACGATGTGCATTTGGTCATATAGTTTCATGGAGTCATTTGTTGCCCTCTACGCTCATTCTATATTACAGTAAATCTTTACAATCCTTTACCAGCAGTTTCTATTTGTGTTATAAATGAAGCATGCCACATAGCACTGTACAGGTTAATGCATGATATCTGTCTGTTGTCTGAGAACTGACACATCCAGTGAATCGATCACACATCCGATCCGCTGATATCCCTTTTAAAACCATTTTTTTCTCATTAAACACACCGTATATAGCTAAGGAGGGGGGAGGGAGCGAGAAGCCAGCCTTAACAACCAATGAGTCGTGAAAAAAAGCTGTTGACATACATCGTTGCAGCCCGGTCTCTAAAAAGTGGGGACAGAGCACCTGTAAAAGACAGGTACCCACCCACCCCAAAGGATTTGGGTGGAACTCGGCTTTAAATCTTCCCTATAAAAGGAAAAGCAAAGTTATATTTACAAATCTGCTTAAATTGTGAAGATGGTTCAAAGTATACGAATTGACTTTGCTTGCAAAAAAAGGTGCAACAGTTTGCCATTAGAGTCAGATAAATACAAGTAGTCAGTCGATTACTCAGTCCACAAACACATAACCCAAAACTGAAATCTGTTCACATGATGTACAGTCTTTAAAGTGATGCTAACGTCTCATTTTGTTTTGTTAAAAATAACAAACATGTCTAGACTTATCTGCTCTGTGCACTGTGCAGTTGGTTTTGCACAGAGCAGTCCACATCCTCCTCTTCTTGGGTCTCTCACTGGCGCTTCCGGCCCCTCCCTCCTGTTTTCAAAGCTTAGAGTCCATTCACACTTGTGCGACTTCAAAATTGGGCGATTTCCAGTGTGACTTTACAGTGCGTTTTGATGTGACTTTGGCTTTGACCAATGTGATTGTTTGTGTTCTACAAAGTTGCACACAATTAGCATACATACCGTATCATGAAAGTCAGAACAAAGTAATGCAGGAACTACTAGTAGCTGTGACTTTATAAGGGCTCATTTACACTTGCTTTGCCTTCAAGAAGGCTTTAACAAGGCTTTGGACAGGCTTTGTTAAAGCTCTCTGAATGCCAGTCAAAGCTCCTGTCACTAAATAAAATGGTTAGCTTACAGTACTGTTTACATCTTGCTTTTGCTTTGCTTTGCTTTGGCTTTGCTTCAAAAATTATACCCCATGTAGCTTCAGTGGTGCTTTAAAGTGTCTTTAAAACCTCCATAGAAGTCTATGGCAAAGCTCGAGTGAAGCCCCACGTCCAAATGAAGCCTCATTGAAGCCCCACAAAGCTTCACCGAAGCCCACCAAAGAATCATCGAAAGCCCCACCGAAGACTCATTGAAGCCCCACCGAAGTGCAACCGAAGCCTCATCGAAGCCCCACCGAAGACTCATTGAAAGCCCCACCAAATACTCATCGAAGCACCGAGCAAAAGCAAGGTGTAAACAGGACTGTAAGCTAACCCTTCTCTTTAGTGACAGGAGCTTTGATTGTCATTCAGAGAGCTTTAACAAAGCGTGTTGGAAGGCATGTTTTGAAGCAAGTGTAAACTGGCCCTAAGTCACACAGATATGAACGGTACTCATTGGAAAACACAGGGGTGCGAATTGTCATGCAAATTTGGGGTAGCAAGTCGCACAAGTGTGAATGGGGCCTAATTGAACACGCTGAGGTTAGAAGCTAATTGGCTACCATGTACAGCTACACCAGATTTTACACTCTGCAGTTTTAGTAAATCAAGCCCTGTATGTGGAATTGGACATGCTGTTCGATCAGGTTTTCAGGGGGACCTAATTGGACCATCCATTCACCCCTATGAAGTGGCGGATGTCAGCTGTGACATGTGCGCTGACATCCGCTGTTATCCGATGCGGTCCGTCAAATCCAAACAGATGGTGGTCCTATTTTCCATCCGTCTGGTGGTGGTTTCCGCCAATCTCCCCATAGAGGAGAGCGGGTCTCTGACAGGTCTGTCTCTGCACAGTGAGTGGAGATTGACCTGTCATCTGCGTGCTCAGCGGAGATCAACGGCTTAGCAAGCGGAGTCCATGATGGCTTATTAGACATCATTATGTCTTATTAGACGAAACGCGTTGGAACGGGCTCTGCTGATGCCACTCTGTCACTATCCAATTTTATTACACTTTTTATCTTCTTAAAATGTGGATGTTCCTTTTTTTTTACATACAATAAATGTCTTGCATTGAAATGGAATCACACTATATGACCTACTCGTTCTTCTCCTTATAAACGCATCATTGGGAGAAAGTTTTCTGATCCATTTTCTGGTCACCACTCCTCTGGTGGATATCCATTGGAAACAGCACTGTGACGGACCCTAGGAGTCTACATCTCCAACTGGATGCTGTGTGTGCCGATGTATGGTTCCCCTGGGTGTATTACACCGCAAGCCTTACTGACTTATTAGGCGTATGCCTATTTGGGTTCAAATTTTCTAGTAAGCCTTATACTTACTGGTGGTGGATTATCTACTGGCAAACTGTCTACACCAAACATTCATTTCAAGTCACTTTATTATTGTGATCACCTGTTTAGGGACTTCAATATATACTTATGAATGCACATTTATTTTATTTTTATCTTCATTTTTGTGTCACAATAATATCTGTTCACTAAATCTCAATCAGCTTTTTCACTATTCTTTATGCAATATACAGAGATTGTTTAATTATTTCATCATAAGGTATAGATACTCACTTTCTTTATATACTTATGAGGTCACTGCATTCACCTAGAGGCGATTCAGTTCGCATTGTGCGCTATATAAGTATTTCATTCATTCATTCATTCATTCATTCATTCAGTATAATGTTATTTGGTTGTGGTTTATTCCACTGATATCACATTAGTGCTGCACTTTATTATATACACATGAAAATGGACATGCCCCGTGTGAAAGGGGCCTAATACAAAAAAATAAAAATAAAAAACAACATTAAAAAAAATGGAGCATATTCAATGGACCACTTAGTCTTTTTTCTGCCACCATTCTTCTATATTTATATAGAGTATTTATAATTTTTTTTGGAAAATGTTTGCCCACGCTATACTTGAAAGAATAACACGCAATAAGCAATTATCATTCTTTGCTTTGCTTGCTTTCAAAAAAAAAAAAAAGTATATCTGGCTTATTGCACATTTTTATTGATATCTGCCTACAATGCCTAACTGAAAAATGACCATCAAAAGTCAGACTCTGACAGTTCCTAAGTGTAGGCATACAGCATCCATATTGCTGTGCCCAAGCAATACTTCTGCCCATGTGGACAGCACATGAGGGAGACTGAGAGCTATGTTTAAACAGAAATAAAAACAGGTTTTAGATTGGAAACAGCATCATGATAAACATTTATACCTCGCACCCACTAATGCATTTTTCTGTGACTCCAGAGAGGCTGCCAACCTTACTTCATCGCAGGTGGTCCGTTCCTTATTCCTGCAACCAAACAGCACATTAATCCCTAGTGCCAGATGCCATCATTGCTTTTACATCTGTCTGATCTTTCCTATTTATCTGAACATTATGCTCACCAGGAAAGCGTCCAAGCCCTTGAAATAAATCTGGGAATTTCACGAGTGTCTTGCCATGGGGGCTCAGTGGGATCATGTGATCCGAGTTCCCAATCTATGGTTCCATTAGTCACTCATTTCACCCTGGCGTAGGATACTATAATATGTGATAAGTGTGTTGCTGGGAACCTGTAGACTCTTCACACAGTATACAATGATATATTTTTATTAGTAACATGCAGGCATGCTAATAGAGAATGCAATCACTTAGTGCTTTACTATATCTATAGTTAGGTCGAAAAAAAAAAAAAATTCAACCAAAAGACAAAAATAAATAAACAAATCTGCATCCTTGGAACCCTAAACCTGTTGCTGATACAAAGGAAGGCTAAAGTCCTGTATAAAAACAATTTGCTATAACAGGGGCTACAATCCTTTCTGATTCTAAGGCAATGAGATACTCCCTGAATCAGGGGGGTCTCCACCACCATTCACTAAGCCTCTTACCGGATCACCGTGATCTCCAAATACATAGCTCCTAACTGTCCCTAATTTCGAGGGACTGTCCCTGATTTGGAACACATTCCCTCTGTTCTTCTTTTCTCATTTGTCCCTCATTTTTGTCTGATCTTTATTGCTGTATATAAAATGCAATATTTATATTTCAAAAAGTGTTTTACAGTGCCAAACCTTTCTTTCAATTTCTAATTGGATGAAATTTGTTAATTTGGAAAACCAGTATAAAGGAATAGAATAGTAGTGGTTAAAAAAAGGACTAACTACCGTATTTATCGGCATATAACATGCACTTTTTTCCCCCTAAAATCAGGGGGAAATCACGGGTATGTGTTATATGCTGATCCCCCGCTGTTGCTACCCGTTTCTGCCGTTCTCTGCGGCTTCCGGGTATTTTCGGCCGCACTCCACCATTTTCGGCTATCTTCAGCTGTTCTCAGCTATTTTTGGCCACACTCGACCGTTCTCGGCAGCTTTCGGAAAGCCGAAAGCCGCCGAGAACGGGCGAGTGTGGGCGAAAATAGCAGAGAATGGCTGAAAATAGCCGAGAACGGCCAAGTGCGGCCGAAAATACCCGAAAGCCGCCTAGAACTACCGAGCACCGCCGAGATACACAGGACATCCGCTCTGTATCTCGGCGGCCCCATTTATAAATGCCAAACACACTGACAAGGCTGCAATGGACTGACAAGGCTGCAAATGACTGACAAGGCTGCAATGCAAGGCTGCAAATGACACTGATAAGGCTGCATTGATGGGCATTTAAACGTACGTTTTTTTTCTTAAGCTTCCCTCCTAAAAGTTTTTTTCTTTTAAATTCCCTCCTAAACTTGGGGTGCGTGTTATACGCCAATAAATACGGTAATCGTTTTTTGGTATAATTCTCCTTTGAAAGGGTGTGGCAGGGGTGTGTCCTGTGCCTACATACTTTTGCTAATAGGTGTCCCTCATTCCCATCTCAAAAAGTTGGGAGGTATGCAAATATATAGAGGTCAAGGAACGCATGTGTCACAGCCAACAGGAAAGGCAGTCCGACTCAGCACATCCAACTCCCAGGTTAATAGACCAATTCAAGTAGGAGGCAACCACAGTGGCATATATGGAAATCATAATCCTCCAAAGGAAAAAAAAGGCAAGAGCCCATATAGTGTAAAACCACAAACTGATTGTTTTTTATTACATAAGAGAGGTACTGACAATTTGCAAAAGACATGAAGTTAAGCATACAACGCCACGGTTCCAACAGTCAGCGGGCATGATGGCGTCACAGATCAAGCCCCGCCCAACGTGTTTTGCTGAAACATATCATCAACAGGGAACTGGAGAAACATTTATCATTCACATTTGTATATTTATTTCTATACCATGCTTTGCAGTACAAGTTATATTTGTTACAAATTCCCATTAACATAGCATAAGTTAATAAAATATTTTAAATACTGACTATCTTTTTAAGTTGCTTAAAAATCCTTATATGCTCTCTCTGCTGTGTGATGTTTAAGAGGTGGCTGTGGAGTAATGTTTAATTAACCCTGTCTGTACTGTGTCCACAATTCTTCATTATCAGCTCCAAACTAGGTTTGAGCACTGTCTGTCCTAACAAAAGGTTAAAAATTAAAAAAAACAGACCTAGTCAAGGAGAGATTATAATATTAACATCTTTGTATCTATATCTACTGTATCCTACCATCTGCAGGCGTAGTCTGTTTCGAACAGGCAAAAGGATGGTAGGGTAACGCAGCATACACACGACCAGACTTTCCGGCAGAATAGGTCCGATGGAATTATTCCATCGGATAGTCTGATCGTGTGTGGGATAGTCCGATTGTTTTTCTTTAAAAAATTCAGCCAGACCTAGAAATAGAACATGTTTCAAATCTGTCGGATTCCTATAGGGAAAACCATTTGTCTGTATGCTGGTCCGACGGACTAAATAAGACGCAAGGGAAGCTATTGGCTACTGGCTATTGAACTTCCTTTTCTAGTCCCATCGTACATCATCACGTTAAAAAAAATTATTTGGAAGTCCGTCGTAACTCCGTCAAAAGTCCGTCGGGAAGATCCGTCTGACCTTTTCTGACGGAAAGTCCAGTCGTGTATACGCGGCATACAGTGGTGTGAAAAAGTGTTTGCCCCCTTCCTCATTTCCTGTTCCTTTGCATGTTTGTCACACTTAAGTGTTTCGGAACATCAAACCAATTTAAACAATAGTCAAGGACAACACAAGTAAACACAAAATGCAATTTGTAAATGAAGGTGTTTATTATTAAAGGTGAAAAAAAATCCAAACCATCATGGCCCTGTGTGAAAAAGTGATTGCCCCCTAAACCTAATAACTGGTTGGGCCACCCTTAGCAGCAACAACTGCAACCAAGCGTTTGCGATAACGTGCAATGAGGCTTTTACAGCGTCCTGGAGGAATTTTGGCCCACTCATCTTTGCAGAATTGTTCTAATTCAGTTACATTAGAGGGTTTTCGAGCATGAACGGCCTTTTTAAGGTCATACCACAACATCTCAATAGGATTCAGGTCAGGACTTTGGCTAGGCCACTCCAAAGTCTTCATTTTGTTTTTCTTCAGCCATTCGGTGGTGGACTTGCTGGTGTGTTTAGGATCATTGTCCTGCTGCAGAACCCAAGTTCGTTTCAGCTTGAGTACACGAACAGATGGTCGGACATTCTCCTTCAGGATCTCTTGGTAGACAGCAGAATTCATAGTTCCTTTTATCACGGCAAGTCTTCCAGGTCCTGAAGCAGCAAAACAGCCCCAGACCATCACACTACCACCACCATATTTTACTGTTGGTATAATGTTCTTTTTATGAAATGCAGTGTTCCTTCTACGCCAGATATACTTGGACACACACCTTCCAAAGAGTTCCACTTTTGTCTCATCAGTCCACAGAATGTTGTCCCAAAAGTCTTGGGGATCATCAAGATGTGTTGTGGAGAAATTGAGACGAGCTTTGATGTTCTTTTTGCTCAGCAGTGGTTTTCTCCTTGGAACTCTGCCATGCAGGCCATTTTTGCCCAGTCTTTTCCTGATGGTGGAGGCATGAACGCTGACCTTAACTGAGGCAAGTGAGGCCTGCAGTTCCTTGGACGTTGTTGTGGGGTCTTTTGTGACCTCTTGGATGAGTCGTCGCTGCGCTCTTGGGGTAATTTTGGGCGGCCGGCCACTCCTGGGAAGGTTCACCACTGTTCCATGTCTTCGCCATTTGTGGATAATGACTCTCACTGTGGTTCGCTGGATTCCCAAAGCTTTGGAAATGGCTTTATAACCCTTTCCAGACTGATAGATCTCAATTACTTTCTTTCTCAATTGTTCCTGAATTTCTTTGGGTCTCGGCATGATGTGTAGCTTTTAAGGATCTTCTGGTGGACCTTACTGTGTCAAGCAGCTCCTATTTAAGTGATGCCTTGATTGTGAACAGGTGTGGCAATAATCAGGCCTGGGTGTGGCTAGAGAAATTGAACTCAGGTGTGGACAACCACAGTTATAGTATGTTTTAACAAGGGGGGCAATCACTTTTTCACACAGGGCCATGATGGTTTGGATTTTTTTTCACCTTTAATAATAAACACCTTCATTTACAAATTGCATTTTGTGTTTACTTGTGTTGTCCTTGACTATTGTTTAAATTGGTTTGATGTTCCGAAACACTTAAGTGTGCCAAACATGCAAAGGAACAGGAAATGAGGAAGGGGGCAAACACTTTTTCACACCACTGTAATTCTCAGTGACTCTGCAGTAGGGCATGGATTCTATTACTTCCTTGGTATGCTGTTGGTCACTGTATCTTTGAAACCCCATTACAACAGTCTATGACTCTGAACATTCTGGACCATGCTGTTTTGTATATATGCAATTGTTTCACTAAAGTTCTTTGGTGCAGCTGTGCATAGTAGTCAATCAGCTTCTAACTTCAACTTGTTCACTTAAAGTAATTGTAAAGGCTTGTGTATTTTTTTCCCCTATTTTTCTACTTCTCGGGGTCCCTCTTCTGTGCTCTCCTGGCCCCTCACTCCTGTTGAGTGCCCCCACAGTGAGCAGCTGGCTATGGGTGCACCCAAGCCGAGTAACAGCTCCCTGTGTCTATTCAGACATGGTTCCCCCGACCCGGCCCCACCCCCTCCCCTTATTGGCTAACTGATTTTGATCAACAGGAGTGGGAGCCAATGGTGCCACTGCTGTGTCTCAGCCAATCAGGAGGGAGAATTTTTGGACGCCTGAGGCACTCGTGGACATCACATTCAGGTAAGTGTTAGGAGGGCAGACAGAAGGCTTGTTATCTTAATGCATAGAATGAACTGTGTTTGAAGCCTAGTGTAGGTGGACCCAGTTCTGGTCCTAGACTGATATTTTGCTGACAATGACACAGAAGCACTCACCAGATAGTAGATTCCTGAATGTGTATGGAGGAGCGCTTGGTACAAAAGTTCAAATGTTCATCTCAATTAAAGGAGTTTTTGAAACATCTATTTGGTTAAAAGCAACAGATATGGACAATAAGTTTCATGGGAAAAAACTCCTCCACATCTTTAGGGCTTGAGCAAAGGTGTTAAGAAAACACAACATAACTGATATCATGTTGAAGGAACAACCCCATCGTTGGTGTCATTGGTGTCATTGGCAGAAATTATGCCCCATTCTTGGTGCCCGTAGAAACAATGGTGCACCAAGAGCCAGATATAGGCTAGCAAAGGACCGCAGTTTTTGAACCATTGCTCTTAACCATTAAAGCGTAAGTAAACCCATCCATTTAGCAGTTTAAAAAACAGTTACATTTCCAGCACGTGCTGGAAATGTAACACTCCCATTGGTTGTGATCAGATTTCCGGATGAGCTGGCGTGACGTCACCATAGTGCATGAGCACATTGTAGGAGGCATTTTTTCAATGAGAGATACCATTTGATGGGCACAATTGAAAGCTATGCAAACAGTGGAGGGAAACCATAATTGTCAGATTGTGCCTCGCTGTTGCAGGGTGGGTTTTGTCTGTGTCTGTGTTACAACATGCCCTTACCCACTTAAGCCCCGGCCCAATTTGCAGCCAAAGGACCGGGCCCCTTTTTGCGATTCGGCACTGCGTCGCTTCAACTGACAATTGCGCGATCATACCATGTGGCTCCCAAACAAAATTGGCGTCCTTTTTTTTTACCACAAATAGAGCTTTCTTTTGGTGGTCTTTGATCACCTCTGCGTTTTTTAATTTTTGAGCTATAAACAAAAATAGAGTGACAATTTTGAAAAAAAAATGCAATATTTTTAACTTTTTGCTATAATAAATATCCCTAAAAAATATATAAAAAAACATGTTTTTCCTCAGTTTAGGCCGATACGTATTCTTCTACATATTTTTGGTTTGCGCAAACGTTATAGCGTTTACAAAATAGGGGATAGTTTTATAGCATTTTTATTAATATTTTTTACTAGTAATGGCGGCGATCAGCGATTTTTATGGTGACTGCAACATTATGGCGGACACATCGGACATTTTTGGCTAATTTTTGGGACCATTGTCATTTATACAGCAATCAGCGCTATTTAAATGCACTGATTCCTGTGTAAATGACACTGGCAGTGAAGAAGTTAACCTCTAGGGGGCGGGGAGGGATTAAGTGTGTGTGTGTGTTTTTTTTTTAACTATAGGGGGGCGTGGCTTGGTGTCTGACATCACTGATCGTCTTTCCCTATAACAGGGAACAGACGATCAGTGACAGCCTCAGTAGGAAGCACGGGGAGAGGTTTGTTTACACAGACCTCTCCTCGTTTCTTAGCTCTGTGACCCGCGGCCACGGTCACGGAGCTCAGGACCGGGTCGGGAGTGCGCTGCCGGCGGTGCGCTCCCGACCCACAGCTGGGCACTTAAAGAGCCACGTACAGGTACGTGATTGTGCCCAGCCGTGCCATTCTGCCAAAGTATATGTGCAGGAGGCAGTCCTTAAGCGGTTAAACACAGACAAACCCTGCCGTTCAACACACCAAACCCGCCGTGCAACACAGACAAAACCCAACCTTGATCAAGCTGTAAGCTTGCCCCGCAACAACGAGGCACACTCTGACAACTACGGTCTCCCGCTGCTGTTTGCATAGTCATGTGCTGGAAATGTAACACTCCCATTGGTTGTGCTTGCAACCAAACTGTGAAACCACCCAATAGCTGGTGTCATAACTGATTAACTTGTGCAGTATCATGGCAGTTGTAGATTAAACAGAGGCCAAGATGGCAGCTTTGGCTGAAAACGATAGGCGGGTTTACTTCCACTTTAAGCCTGTGTTCACACTGATGCAATTTTACAGTGGGTTTAATGCGTTTAGGAACACACTGATTCGCAGGTCATGTAAAAAGCATAATATTCCATGGCTTTGGTTGCAAATTTGGTGCGAGAAAAAAAAGGGTCCTGTGCATGTTGACTGGAGGTGCGATGCGAATTTCTATGGTGCAGTGTGAATTTTATCTTCATAGGCTTCATAGGCTTCAACACAGTTCACATCTCTAGGAATTGTTCACTATCTACCTCCTGAAATTCACGGTAAAATCACTGTAAATTTGCCATAAATTTGCACCTGTCCACCTAAAAATGCAAGGCAAATTTGTACCTCACACAGGACAAAAAAATGTATCAAATTTGCAGTACATCGCATCGCAGTAGTGTGAACCTAGGTTCAATGTTTTAAAAAGTCCTTCATGTGAGATAAACTTTTGTACCAGGCGCTTCTCCATACACAGTCAAGAATGGACTAAATTGCTCATCTTCTGATGGAGCTTCCCTTCTAGGAAAGTGATACTTTAGCCCCCCGAAACATGTTGGGTACTGCTTATCTATCTATTGTCAATTTTTTAGTCGACAATAAAGCTATATGGACATTTGATGTGATTGTCATAGAAATGAATGGGACCATTCTGTGCATGTACAATAAGAAGAGGACATTTTGAAGGAAAGGCTGCCCTGTCCAGAGCCTGATACATATGACAGATGCTTTACCACTGAGCGATGTCCTGGGCAGACCCAGCAGATAGAGATGATGTGATTTGGATCCGAAGTATGCAATTATATACCAATTACAGATGCAGTGTTTGGGGATGGGATATCATCCTTAAAAATGTAGTAAAAGAGTTATCCTCTAATCACATCTCACAGTTTTTAGAAGAAGCAAGAATACTGTTTCAGGCCAAAATACTGGAATTAAAATCATTCCACAACATCTTGGCAGATACAGGCATATGGACACCATAAAAAAAGTTCTGTTTTTATTATCTGAGAAAAGGTTACATTTTTTTCTAAAAACTGTAATGAGGTTATGGGCCATTTTAGATACAAATAGGGCTCACTGGAGTTCCTCTTGAATTTATATAGCCGCGTTGTTCTCAATATCATTTGTCTATACCTGAGGGCCTTTGCCAGACAGAGGGCTGTTTTATATACCCCTTAGTTTGTACTTGCCAGAAGCAACAGAGCCGTACTCATATGCGCTTTAAACAAACAGGAGAGCACAGTAACTCATATGGTGACCTTTTAATATTTCTGCCGCTCGTTGTCAGAGTCACTAACCACTTTCTTCCCCTAGGTGATGGATTATTTAATTAACGATTGACCTTTCCCAGTACTGTGTGTTGACCACGTACATTTTGCTCTGCGCCTTCAATATCGTTTAGTCGCTTGTGGTGTGTTTTGGAGGTTTAGCCGTCAGACAGGGTGCAGAAATGTTATGGGATGCAGAGTGTGAGAGACAGACCTTGCAGTTAATTTAGCTGGACAGTTAAAGCAAGCAGGAGGCCAGGGCTTTAAATCATTAAAGTGTATGTAGAGCCCAACTTTTTTTTTTCCAGTTTTGGATAAAGTGGGAAAAGATTAGAACCCCTGTCTGTGTTTAGTAGACCCCCTATTTATTACTAACCATGTCCCCACTGAGTAGATTTGCTCTCTCTATTTATCTTGCCTTGGTGACCGTTATTATTAAAGTAGAGTTCCACCCAATAATGGAACTTCCGCTTTAAGGGAAGGTGACCCCCATTTTTTTGGGAGGGGAGAGGAAACCCTCTTTTTAGAAGGTTCCAGCTCCCGCTTCCTCCCAGGGCACTGCGGCGCCCCGTGGCACCGGAAGGGAGATCAACTATCCCCCCTCCCTTGTCATCTGTATACGCGGCCAATTATACATATATATTAAATAAGGTCAAAGAATGTTTTAAAAGTATGAGATATAAACCCTTGTCACTAATAGGGAGAGTAAATGCGTTAAAAATGTTCATTTTACCAAAATTGACATATATGTTCCAAATGATCCCAATAAAAGTTCCGCAGGAGTTCTTCACGAAACTTAAAACTCTAACTTTAAAATATATATGGGGACGTAGGAATCCCAGGATCTCTTATGCGACTCTGGAAAGGGGGAAAGTAGGAGGAGGATTAGCAGCCCCAAACTTTAGAAGATACTATCAGGCAGCAGTAATCTCACGAGTGGTGGATTGGGTGTATGACAAAGGGGATAAAGGGTGGGTAAATATAGAGAAAACACAAAGCGGAGTTAATCTAGGAAAAAGGATCTGGATACCAAGGGATTTTCGCGATTTGGGGAGGAGCACTAATCCACTAACTACTAATTTGTTCAAAACATGGGATAAAGTGGGCGAATCAAATCACTTGCAGTACAACTCACCTTTAATTTCTTTATTAGACACAAGTTTTTTTAAACCAGGGAAGGAGGAATTTGTTTATTTCACTAGATGGGCAAAAAAAGATGATATTTTACTGAAAGATGTGATGAACGGGGATAGATTTTGCACTTTAGGAGAAATAAGACAAAGATGGGGAAGTAGGAACTTAGATAGCTGGAGATATGCACAAATTAAACATTTTGTTCAGACTTTGCCTAGGCCACTCCGAGGGACAGGAGATCTCAGACCAATGGAGAGAATGCTCTCGGATTCGAGCTGCAAGAAAAAAAGTATGTCCAAAATCTATAAAATCTTACAGGAGGAAGAGGACCCAGGGGAACCACTATTCCTGAAAAAATGGGAAGAAGAGTTGGGCACCGTGGGTGATAAGGAATGTAGAAAGAAGATCTTAAGAATAGCAGGTACAATATCTAGGGACAATATGTCATTAGAGATGTCATTTAAATTAATGGCAAGATGGTATGTTGTCCCACAAAGAGCGCATAAGAGGAGAGCAGGTATATCAGCACTATGTTGGCGGGGCTGCGATAAGGTGGGAACCTTTGCACACATATGGTGGGAGTGTGGAAAGATTGGCCCATACTGGGAGAAAATTATAGAAAATATTTTCCGAATAACAGGGGAAGAGGTAAAGAAGGAACCATGGACATGCCTGTTTCACGATACTGATAAAACACTGGGGGAATATAAAAACTCATTGACCCCTCACTTACTGATTGCAGCAAAAAGCCTGATCCCAAAGAAATGGGGCACCCCCGAACCCCCATCTATGAGGGAATGGTTAGGCAAAATAGAGTGGGTAAGATCAATGGAGGAATCAATATCTAGAAGAGGGGACCAAGTGGAATCCTACCTCAGTAAGTGGGGAAAATGGCTGGAGTTTAAGAAAACAAGGGAATATCTCAGAATGAGTGGATCCGAGGGGAAATGAGGGGGGGAGCGCGGGGGAGAGATGGAGAGAGAGAGAGGGGAGGGAGGGAGCGGGTCTGGGGGGGGGGTTGGGGATAGATACGAAAATGGAATGGGTAGCATACTTTTTGTAATACACTTCTTCTCTGAAACCTTAATAAAATAAACAAAGAATTAAACAGAGGAAAATGTTAAAAAAAAAGGTTTGCACGTGATGTGAAAATAGCACTGCCAATAGGCAAAATGGTGGCGATAAGAAGAAGGAACTAAGGTAACAAGGGCGCAAAGTTTGCCACAATTTGATGAAGAGAGACCATGGCGTGCTGTATACTGATGCAAAAAAAAAAAAAAAAAAAAAAAAAAAAAAACTATCCCCCCTCCCTCTCGGCAATCATCTGGGACACGTCACAGGTCCAAGAGGATTGGCCGGCCATTCACAGCTCGCAGCGCTGCTCATGCACAGTGACAATGCCGGTGCTGCAGAGAGGAGGGGGAGATGAGCGGGGCTTCGAACCCCCACATCGCTGGACCCTGGGACAGGTAAGTGTCTGATTATTAAAAATGAGCTGCAGTATTTGTAGCTGCTGACTTTTATTTATTGATTTATTTTTTTATTGGAACTCCGCTTTAGGACTAACAGTGATGTTAAATCCCAAATTTTACAGTTCTAATCAGAACAAGAGGTTAGGATCAACCTTTCAAAGGGGAAAGCTGTCTAAGCCCTTGTACACACGGTCGGAGATTCCGACGGAATGTTTCCTATCGGACCGTTTTGTCAGATACTCAGACTGTGTGTGGTCTGCATCGGACTGTTTCCGTCGGAATATCCGTCAGACCAAGTTTTCCAACTTGCCGGTAAAATTTTCAGACAAAATGCTCCTATTGGACATACTCTGATCATGTGTAGCCTACTCCGACGGACAAAGTGCCACGCATGCTCAGATCAAATTCCTAGACCAAAGCTATTGGCTACTAGCCTGAACATAGTCCCGTCGTAACGAAATAATGTCATCACGTTATGCACAATCGGATTTTCCGACAACTTAGTCCGACCGTGTATATGCAACATCACTTCCAGACCTCTTCCGGAATTAATCCATTGGAATTACTGGATTTGGTTGTCAGAATCTCCGACCGTGTGTACAAGGGCTAAGGGTGAAATTTCCCTCGCTGTGTAGAAATTTTCTTCACTTCCTGTTGCATCTCCAGGACAGGAAATGAAGGGAATAAGACATAGATAGAAAAAAAATAAGCTTATAAAGGGTTTTATTGTGGAATTAAAACCATTGATTTAACTGTGTTCCAAACCAGTTACTTTCAAGATATGTTATGAATGATAACTGTCTGTCACGGTTTCCGGTAGACATGTGCAGAATGAAAAAATGTGTTTTGTTTAGTTTTGGATAGATTTGTTATATCTCTAAATTTGTTTCATTGATTTGTTTTGGAATTTGTTTATTTAAATTTTGTTTAATTTTGTTTTGTTTATTAATTATCTAATGAATTCCAACTTTTCGTAATGATTCAAATTCTGATCAGTCGAAAAAAGATCGACCAATTGGAATTTAGTGTTAAGAATAGCTGGTTGTTTAGGAACAGGCCGGGAAGTCAGCTGTCGTGTCCTTAACCGATGACTCATGAGCTGTCAGCGGGCTTTCATTGCTGGTGTTCTATTGAATAGTGTCATCCGTCAAAAAGTGTCCACACATGCGCAGTACAGAAGGCCACTGCAGCTGATTTCCTGATCAGCTGGTGTGACGTCCCCATAGCGCATGCGCACATCGTAGGAGACATTTTTTCGACGGGAGATACAATTTGACGGGCACAATTAAAAGCTATGCAAACAGTGGATAGAGACCGTAATTGTCAGATTGTGCCTCACCCTTAGACACAGGCAACACCTGCCGTTCAAAACCCCAAACCCGTCATGCAACACAGACAAAACCCGACCTTAAGCACACTGTAAACTGGCCCGCAACAACGAGGTACAATCTGACAACTACATTCTCCCTCTGCTGTTTGCATAGGTTTAAATTCTGCCCGTCAAATGGTATCTCCCATGAAAAAATGCATCCTATGATGTGCGAATGCACTGTGGTTATGTCACGCCAGCTGATTGGGAAATCAGCTGGAATGGCCTTCCGTACTGCGCATGCACAGGCATTTTTTGACGGAGGGCAATATTTAATAAAACTCCGGCATTCATTTGTTTCTATTTCAGCTCTTAGCAGGGTAGTCCACTGAAAGCTGATGAGTCATCAGTTGTTAAGGATGCGGCGGCTGGCTGCCCACAGGTCCCATGGACTCGATGTCCGCTGGTGTCCCGTAATTGTGGCACGGAGAGACAGAATGGGGAGATGCTTATGTAAACAAGGCGTTTCTCTGTTCTGCCTAGCGACATGACTGGGATATACTGCTCCCAGTGATCTCTGTCATTTTCTAGTGAGCCCATCCCCCTTACAATTAGAACACCCTGAGGGAACACAGTTAACCCCTTGATCGCCCCCTTGTGTTTATTCCCTTCCCTACCAGTGACATTTACACAGTAATCAGTGCATTTTTATAGCACTGATCGCTGTATAAATGCCAATGATCCCAAAATAGTTTCAAAAGTGTCCAATCTGTCCGCCGCAATGTCGCAGTCACGATAAAAAGCAGATCTCCGCCATTGCTAATAAAAAGTAAATTATTAATAAAAATGCCATAAATGTATCCCCTATGTTGTAGTTGCTATAGCTTTTGTACAAACCAATCAACATATGCTTATTGCTATTTATGTTTACCAAAAATATGTAGAAGAATTCATATTGGCCTAAACTGTGGAAGAAACTTGTTTTTTATATATTTTTGGGGTATAAATATTGAATTTTTTTTGCTTATAGCGCAAAAAATTAAAACCGCAGAGGTGATCAAATACCACCAAAAGTAAACTGTATTTGTGGGAAAAAAGCATGTCAATTTTGTTTGGGTACAACGTCGCACGACCGCGCAATTGTCAGTTAAAGAGACGCAGTGCCGTAGCGCAAAAAAGGGCTTGGTCAGGAAGGGGGTAAATTCTTCCGGAGCTGAAGTGGTTAAAAAACGAATATACAAAATTAAATTCAATGAATTTCAATGAAATTTGTTATTTTTTAATTCTGAGATTTGGATACTTTTGAATCTGAATAACTGAAAATGTGTCCAAATTCACATTCGGACAGTAACGAATTGCACATATTTAGTTTGTGGTGCTCTCAACTGAACTGTCAAGCCATTAAATGACTAGCATAACTGATCAAATGTGCAGCACCATGGCACCTGCAGATCAAATAGAGGCTAACGGTCCTTTCACATGGGGCGGATCAGTGCTGATCCGCCCCGTAGATATCCGTTTGGTCAGCGGGGATCACTCCGTCGATCCCCGCTGAGCAGGGAGATGACAAGTCCGTCTCTGCACACTGCGCAGGGACGGACCTGTCACAGCGCTGCTCTCCCCTATGGGAGATTGGATGACGACGGACCGCAGTGCCCGTCGTCACCCGATCCGATCCGCAGACGGATGCAAAAATAGCTTTTTCCTCCGTCACACTTTTTCGGATCGGAGCAGGTCGGATGTTAGCGTACATGTCACCGCTGACATCCAACGCTCCATAGAGTTCTATGGAGCATCCGTTCAGGTCCGCCTGAAAAACTGACAGGCGGGCCTGAACGGATGGTCAGTGTGAAAGGGGCCTAAGAAGGCAAATTCATTGGCTGTTAAGGATAGGAGGGTTTAATTCCACACGCTCTAGAACTAGAAGGAAAACATTTTGGCTGTACATAATCGTTACCTTCAATTTTTAAAGTTTTCATACAATTAATTGTCTGACTTGGCTTCTCATAATTTTAAGGAAGGAGATTTCCCTAACAATCAACAGATGTGGTCCGGTGTATATATAAACATTTTGTATTTTTATTCATGATCAGTAAAATGGTTTGGCCCATTCCTAAGTAAATTACTCATCTCAAACCAGTACATCCAAAACTAATATTTCTTGCCTGAAAAGTTAAATAAATGATCCTTTTCCTATATAGCTCAAGTGATCAGATCCTTACACTTGAGTTTCCAGGCTCACACCCCTGAATATTACATTTTCTGATAAGAAATATACACCTTTTTTAAGTTACACCCGCTTAGGATTTTATTGCTATTTGTGTCCTCATGTTTTTCACGATCTGGTAAAGGGACAATGGTCACCAAAACAGAAAAGTGACAGGAATTCCAACATTTTAGGGTTGTCACTGCAAAAGAAGATAAGGAGAGATCTTCTGATGGGTTAGGGTATACCTGTTTTGGTGACAACTGTAAAAAAAATAGGTTTCTTCTCATTATGAAGAGATATTTCCTCACTTTCGGGCTGTGTTTCAAGGATTGGCAAGTCATGTGATATTATAACAATGGTCACCACAAAAGAACAATTACAATTTTGGTCAGGCACCAATTACCAATTATAAACAAGGCCATGGCACTAAGGTTACCAAAATTATTAACCTCTTATGCTCTTGCACCTGTTTACCCCTTTTTGGCAAGAGAAATTTTAACTTTTTAGCTAAGGGATTGTTTATTCATTTAGCGCCAACAATTTATGCAACACTTTACACATATATTATACATTCATGTCAGTCCCTGCCCTCTAATGCCGGCCATACACGGTTTGAATTTCGAAAGAGTTTTCTTTCGAAAATCGTATCTAAGAATTTTCGGATGAATTTCGCACCATTAGTGGGCTGCAGCAACAGCCGATTTTCGTGTGGAAATAAAATTTGAGGAATCGGACATGTTGGAAATTTTTAGAAAAACAAACGATTTTCTAATCAATGATGGGAGAATCGTGTGAGAAATGTAATAAGAAAAGAAAATTTACGGAGAGAAAAGAAGATTCCCGGCCAAGAAAATTATTTTCTGTAGCAATATGAGGTGAAATTGAAGGCCTGGTTGGCCGAATTTCAAAAATCAATGGTGGCATCATCGGATCACAAAAAAAAAGAATTTTCTGATTTTGAAAAGAAAATTTGTTCGAAATTTGACCATGTATGGCCTGCATAAGTTCCATAACTCCCACTCAAATGTAGTAGGGCCAATTTAGACAGGAGACTATAAACCTAAATTCCAGGCAGCTTGTGATTTGAACCAAGAACCCTAGTGCTGCCAGGTGGAAACACTAACCACTTAGCCACTGCACTGAAAACATTGTAATTGCTAAATTAATAAAGTAATACATTTACAGTATAGCTTTTTGTCGAAAGATAAGGCTTTCTAAAAAGCATTGAAATGTTTTTATTTTGATCACATTTTTAAGTGAATACAAAAAAAAATCCTAAAAGTTAAAAAAATAATGGTTAAAAACATGGAAATCACTTAACCACTTGCCGACCAGCGAACGACGATGTACGTCGACAGAATGGCACGGGCAGGCAAATGGGCGTACATGTACGTCCTTTAAATTTGCCGCCCTGCCATCGGGAGCGCGCCGCCGGCGGCGCGCTCCCGCACTGGTCGGGACCCCCGTGAGTCCGGTCGCGGGACCCGCGGACTCGATCGCCGCGGGCATCCCCGCGATCGTCTCACGGAGCGGCCGAATGGAGAAGTGCCGTTGTAAACAACATTTCTCCATTCTGCCTAGCAACTAGTGACGCTGATCTCTGCTCCATGTGATTGGAGCAGAGATCAGTGTTCACTAAATGAAAGCCCAACCCCCCCACAGTTAGTAACACGCCCCTAGGAACACTTAACCCCTACACTGCCACCCACCGGTTAACCCCTTCACTGCCAGTGTCATTTACACAGGAATCACTGCATTTATATAGCAGTAATTACTGTATAAATGACAATGGTCCCAAAAATGTGTCAAAAATGTCCGATGGGTCCCCCACAATGTCGCAGTCACAATAAAAATCGCTGATCGCCGCCATTACTAGTAAAAAAAAAATAATAAAAATTATTAATAAAAATGCTATAAAACTATCCCTATTTTGTAAACGCTATAACTTTTGCGCAAACCAATCAATAATCGCTTATTGCGATTTTTTTACCAAAAATATGTAGAAGAATACGTATCGGCCTAAACTGAGGGAAAAAAATGTTTTTTTATATATTTTTGGGGGATATTTATTATAACAAAAAGTAAAAAATAATGTGTTTTTTTCAAAATTGTCGCTCTATTTTTGTTTATAGCGCAAAAAATAAAAACCGCAGGGGTGATCAAATACCACCAAAAGAAAGCTCTATTTGTGGGAAAAAAAGAACGTCAATTTTGTTTGGGAGTCACATCGCATGACCGCGCAATTGTCAGTTAAAACGACGCAGTGCCGAATCGCAAAAAGTGGTCTGGTCTTTGACCAGCAAATTGGTCCGGTCTGAAAGTGGTTAACTAATGGGAGTGGTGGATTTGTTAGGGTTAATTAGAATTAACTACAGGCTAATTAGGGGTTCATTTTTTTTATTTTTTATTTTAAATACATTTTTTGACCACACGTGACTGGTCTGAAGATCACCTCAAAAAGGTATGTACATGGCTAATTTTTATAAAAGACTTATACAGTGTGCTATGCCTAGTTATTATAGAGGGGTTGGCACAGCTTTGCACAATTGGGTTAACAAACACTTTAAGATGGCACACACAAAAGGGGCTTATTCAGTAAAGCTGATGCACACAATGGATCTTTAAGAGAGCATACAAATATTTATTAACGTGACCACATCATAGTGGTAAGGGCCAGTTCACACCAGATGCAGTTCCATGCAGTTCCGTGCAGGTCCGTTTTTTCTGCACCAATAGAGTCAGTTCCGGTCAGTTTCCGGTCAGTTTCTGGTGCAGAAACTGACCAGAAACTGACCAGAAACTGACTGCATGGTGTGCACTAGAGCCATTGGAATACATGGGAAACACTGTGCATGCATTTTTAGTAAAGAAAGGAAAAGCACACGGAACTGAACGGAACTGCGTCTGGTGTGAACTGGCCTTCAGGGCCTGTTCACACCAGATGCAGTTCCATGCAATTCCGTACAGTTCCGTTTTTTCTCCACCAATACAGTCAGTTCCGGTCAGTTTCCGGTCAGTTTCTGCACGAGAAACTGACCAAAAACTGACCAGAAACTGGTGTGAACTAGAGCCATTGGAATACATTGGAAACACTGTGCATGCATTTTTAGTGCAGAAAAAAAGCACACGGAATTGAACGGAACTGCATCTGGTGTGAACTGGCCCTGAAGGTGTAAGTTTTCAGGGCCACACAGGACCTCAGACATGTAATAATTAAGTAAAAGGGAAATGGCCATGTTCATGTACAGACTCCCTTTAACTATGGATTACATTGATCCAATTCCTCCTAGGTTTCTTTTCACCTTGATTTTTACTTTCCAGTGTCGGGGCCTAGAGAGCTTCTAAAATTGCATGTTGATGCTGGCAGTACATGATGGGATTTGTAGTCCCTCAGCATAAAGACGGCATTGATGTATTATGGTCTATAAAACATTGGGACTTGCTACAGACTACATCAGCATCACAATACGGGGACACATATGCCATTCAATGATGTCTGACAGCACTTGTTCTTTTCCTGGTGTCATTCTGAGGAAAGATGACGGGGATGTAGATTGTGACAGGAAAGGGCTGAACCAATTATAGATGGAGGGACACTATCTACTCCCTCCGCTTGACGGAATTCAGCCGGCATCACTCCTGAATTTATACGACAGCAGATTGCTGCCGCTTATGAAGTGACAAACGGCCCTCCATGACACTGACTGACTTGTCTGATCAATTTCACTTGTCTGAGGAGAAGTTATGAATAGCTTGCTCTTGTTGACAGACAGTATAAAGCCCATATTCATCTGCTCAAACACCAAATCTCATCTGCTGGATTCATGTCAGCTCTGTATCCTATTCAAAGGCAAAAGGGAAAAAAAAACAATGTATTAAGAAATCAAGGAGCAATAAGCAAGGGCCTGTAACCCATAGCAACCATTCAATATACTGTATATCTTTCCCTGATCTGCTACAGTGAGCTATTGAAATGTGAGATTTCATTGGTTGCCATGGGTAACTACTACTAACTACTACTATCTACTATGAGTTATTCTAGTTGTACTTTACCAGCACCGGAGTGCTGTATTGTGTTAAACTATTAAAAAAAAAATATATATATATATATATATATATATATATATATATATATATATATATATATACACATACATATATATATATATATATATATATATATATATATATATATGAAAATCATTAAAATGACCAGAAACAGAGCAGAGTGGCGTAGCTACCCTTGGGAATATATATATATATATATATATATATATATATAACATAATATTTGTTTTAATATATTAAAAAAAAAGTATATATATATATACACACATATATATATATATATATATATATATATATATATATATATATATATATCTATATATATATATATATATATATATATATATATATATATTCCCAAGGGTAGCTATGCCACTCTGCTCTGTTTCTGGTCATTTTAATGATTTTTATTGCACACAAACAAGATATAATACCAATTTATTTTTTTGTAAAATATAAAAGATGATGTTACCCCGAGTAAATAGATACCAAACATGCCACGCTTTAAAATTGCGACCGCCCGTGGAATGGCGGTAAACTACTGTACTTAAAATTCTCCATAGGCAAGGCTTTAAATGCCTTTACAGGTTACCAGTTTAGAGATACACAAAAGGTCTGGTGCTAAAATTATTGGTCTCACTCTGACGTTTCGCAACACAATACCTCACATGGCTGGAGGGATCACTGTTTGCTTACGCGTGCGGGAGTAATAAATGCATTCACATTTGCTCATAAACATGGGGGCCCTTAACATTTTTATTATTATTATTATTATTTATTTTATCCAAAACTTTTTTTTTTTACACTGTATTCTTTTTGTTGTATTAACTTTATTGCTATCACAAGGGATGAACAACCATGGTTGCAAACATTGTAAAAAAAATTATAGGGACACTTTTTTGCCTGTGGGTAGAGTCTTATTATAGTTAAAAAAATTAAAATATAGCTGTGCTACCAGTATGTCAAAAATGAAAGATGTAGCAGCCAGCATCAACAGTGATGAATTGTGGAAAAAATAGAAAACAAAAAATGCAACGCTATATTAAATGGACCCACAGTGAACACAAAAAATTAATAAATATATAAAATATTCATAAAATAAACTCAGAAGTGATAAAAAATCTGCAGTATAATCTCACTAGTGACAGTGAACCAAAAATAAATGTGATAATAGTGAAAAATATTATAAAATATTCATAACATTAGATCAATAATAATACTGAATTCTGTGCAGTCCATACTAAATCACATAAATAGGATGGGATTTATAAATCCTGGACCTCTAATCAAGGAGGCCGGGCATCATCGCGTCATCAAGGTCTCCTCCCTCTCTCTGACGCTATCCAGGGATGGCGTTTTTTACTGCGATGTCATGGCCCCGCCTTGCCCACAGAGGCTTCCAGTGATTGGTGCCCTGTGAGGTATATTGGAATATGTATGATCGATATGTAATGATGTTACGTCGGTGGCGTGATGACGCGCGGATGCCCCCTCTTCACTGATTGGCTGGTTCCTTTCAGTGTCAGCATAGTATGTCAGTGTTTGAATTTGTGTGGTTTATATTGGACGGTTTTTGCTGCCACAACAGCTGATATGTGTTTTGGTCTAATTTTAATAAAAAGTATTATATATATTGCGTGGAGTCTCATAGCAGGTTTATGCCCCAGTTGATGCACTATCGTGCGAAACATGTCAGGTACATATACCACGCTTTTTATGAATTATTTTGCCTGTACACAATTTTTTTGATGGCTTGCACCTTCAAGAAATATGTTTTTTTATCTTTATATTTTAAATAAATACCTTTTTTACTGGAGTGACCTGCTCTATGTGGAGGCCTTTTTTCTATCTTTTTTTCCTGATATACTTATCTTTATGTCTGTAACCGCACTTTCCGTGGACCCCAAGACGCTGACACCTTACATTGGACATCTTGATTGAAAGCCGGGTGTTTGACCATCTTTATTGGAGGCTCAATCGCGGCGGATTTAATCTTATGCACGATCGACTCACCACCAAGGTGTGTGGGTCCACACCTTAGGGTAAGAGTGCCCATTATCTTCCTTATTGAGTGCACCTGATATCTCCTTATAAGAGGTTTGCTGTTGGATGTTGGATGACAAATATCTACATCTTTATACCACTGTATACATCTGAAGTTCCCTCTATTTCTACTACTAGTTGATTGTCTTCCATGAAGGATTGATTAATCAGTGTTGAAGGGACTTGATCACCCATGTGGTTTTTGATTCTGGGGCCAGGATTTATAAATTCCATCCTATTTATGTGATTTAGTATGGACTGCACAGAATTCAATATTATTATTGATCTAATGTTATGAATATTTTATAATATTTTTCACTATTATCACATTTATTTTTGGTTCACTGTCACTAGTGAGTTTATACTGCAGATTTTTTATCACTTCTGAGTTTATTTTATGAATATTTTATATATTTATAATTGTTTTGTGTTCACTGTCACTAGTGGGTCCATTTAATATAGCTTATTTAAAACACCTAGATATTTTCAAAAAACATGGATATTTGGTCACACCATATTGCTATATGGTGCTTAAGCCCACTTACTGCGACAAAGTACCCCATGATTAGTGGGTCTTACACTATCCATAGATTGGAAGATTATTATAGTTAGGGGGCAGGACATTTGTTAGTAGGTGTGGCATAGTGGGGAAAGAAAAATGCATGAAGCGTGTCAGGATTATTGAACCGCATTATTTCTATTATTTCATTGTAATATAAAACAAAATCATTCAACTCCCCATAATGCAGAATCAGTGTGAGCCCTGAGTGTGTCACCTACCATGTCGTCTGCCATCATGTGCCTCCAGGAGAGTCCCTCCTTACATCAGGCATTCTCAGCAGTGTCTCTCCCTATATCAGGTACACCCAGCAGAGTCTGTCCTTACATCAGGTGTCCCCAGCAGAGTCCATCCTTACATCATGTGCCCTCAGCAGAGTCCGTCCTTACATCAAGTGCCCCAGCAGAGTTCGTCCTTACATCAGGTGCCTCAGCAGAGTCTGTCTTTACATCAGGTGCCCTCAGTGGAGTCCCTCTTTACATCAGGCATTCTCAGAAGAGTCTGACCTTACATCAGGTGCCCCCAGCAGAGTCCCTCCTTACATCAGGCATTCCCAGCACAGCGGTGGTTATGACTAAGGACTTATAGGCTGAAACGCGTCAACCTTTCTTATTTGCGTTTGGTCACTGTAGCTTGTTAATAAATACTACATTTTTTAAGAGCAATCACCGGAGTGAGGATCATCTTTTCCTCATCTCCCTACTCAGCCAATGACTGTGGATCGAGCACCTGGGAGCTCTGCTATCGATGTGATGTATGGGTAGTAGCATCGACTTTTTTGTTTATTCCCAGCACAGACCCTCCTTACATCAGTGTCCCCAGCAGCATTGCCCCTCCTTACATCAGTGTCCCCAGCAGTGGAGCCCCTTATTACATCAGTGTCCCCAGTGAAGCCTGAGTCCTTACATCAGTGTCCCCAGCAGTGGAGCCCTTCCTTACATTAGTGTGCCCAGCAGCGAAGCCCCTCCTTACATTAGTGTCCCCAGCAACAAAGCCCCTCCTTACATCAGTGTCCTCATCAGTGGAGCCCCTCCTTACATAAGTGTTGTCCCCATCAGTGGAGCCTTTCCTTACATCAGTCCTGTTTCCCAATCAGCAGAGCCTAAGTCCTGTGCCCCCTCTCGTTGGGACACGGGGCAGAGGGTTGGCGGCAGCTGCATGAGTTCGCGGGTTGTTTCCCCCATATTCAGTGGAGAGGGGAGGGCCTCCGATCCCTGCAACCAATTGGCTTCAGTGTACAAGAGAATTGTCCACTTGTACACTGACAAGACAAGCTGACCCTCCCCTCTCCACTGAACACACGAGGAAAGACTCCTCACAGAGGTGGTCATCTTTTTGTAGCCGCTGCTGTTCTTGCCCAAAAAAAAAAAAAAACAGCATTGATTTCCTGAGACAAAAGCAAAATCCCGGGATTTTAATCGGGATGAGCTCTGATTGGGAGGGTCCAAATATCGGGACTGTCCCAGGAAAATACGGACTGTTGGCAAGTATGAACAACATGTCTTGTGACAGCATGGGCCATGACAGATCCTCTTTATGGACAGATATGGGGTCTATTAGATCCCCAATCTCTCCTGTGGCCTTCAGTGCAGCCGATCAGATACAGATTTGTCTGATCGGCTGCTTTGCTGGCTGCTAACGACCAGGTAAACAGAGAGGCAGAACCAGAAGTGATGACATGCTCACATAGAGGGAAGAACAATGTCAGTTCCTGTCTCTCTGCGCTGTGCAGCTATCGTGGACAGTCGCATCGCTCCCAGGCTCTTCTGTCTAATCCCAGAGCCCCGGGAACAATGCGACCGGTGGCAATGGCACCATAGCACAGAGAAAGAGAGGAACTGACGTTGATTCTCTCTGTGACCCCGGAAACTGGAAGCGACGAGTATTTCATCACTTCCAGTTCCGCCTATATGTTTACTTGGTCATTAGCAGCTAGGAAAGCAGCCGATCCAACAGATCTGTGTCTGGTCGGCTGCATTGGAGGTCAGAGGAGGCCACCCACAGAAGAGATCGAGTGGCTGTTCAGTGCAAGGGATTTTCACGTTTGAAGTGCAGGTAATCGCCGGCTAAAAATGTCTATACATTAATGATGCCTGCAGGTGTAACCACTATGGTTGGCAAGTGGTTAACTGGTAATTGCTCAGTCATGCAACACTGTACCCAAATTAATTTAATATAATTTTTTTCACACCCATAGAGCTTTCTTCTGTGGTTTTATTTGACCACCAATTGTTTTTTTTTTTTCCTTTTATAAGACCGAACATTTAAAAAAAAATCCCAATATTTTCTACTTTCTGTTATAAAACATATCCAATTACTATTACATTTCTTCATAAATTTAGGCCAAAATGTATTCTGCTACATGCCTTTGGTAAAAAAATAAAATAAAATCCCAATAAGTGTATATTGATTGATTTGTGTGAAAGTTATAGTGTGTGTCTACAAACTATGGCAAATTTACTGGAATTTACGCAGCTATAGAAGCTACACTAGTAATGGAGGTGATCAGCAATTTATAGTGAAACTGTTTTAGTGTGGTGGGAAAAACATCGCACTAACAGAGAATGGCTGGGGGGGTCACTAACTGACTAGATGACACTAATGTTGCTAGTGACAGTAACACAGTGGCTGTTGATATAATACTGTACACAGTCACTGTACTAATGACACTGGCTGGGAAGGGGTTAACATCATGGAGCAATCAACGGGTTAACTATGTGCCTAGCCAGTGTAACGTGTGTAATGTGTGCTGCTTTTAGGCTACTTTCACACTGGGGCGTTGCGGGCGCTGGCGGTAAAGCGACGCTATATTTAGCGGTAAATACACTGCTCCCCCAGCGATCCAAAGATGCGGCTTGCAGGACTTTTTTGACCACCCTGCAAGCGCACCGCTCCAGTGTGAAAGCCCTCACACTGGAGACACAGCAGCAGCTGCAAAGCGCATCAGTGTGAAAGCAGCCTTAGAGCCCTTTCACCCTGGGGCCTCCCGTGCATTAGCGGTAAAATTCTGCTCGTTTTATCGCTGTTTAAGCACCACTTTGGCCCACTTGCAGGGTGCTTTTAACCCCAAAGAAGGTTTTTTTTTTTAACGTCCCGCAGGCACACCATTTCAGTGTGAAAGCATACAGGCTTTCACATTCGGGTGACATGGGATGCAGTTTTCAACTGCTTTACAGATGCTATTTCTAGCGCTAAAATGCCTGAAAGCTGCCTCAGTGTGAAAGGGCTCTAACTCACAGATATGGCTGCTTTTTCTCCTTGAAGTCAGAGTTAAATTCAGGGAGAAGAAACAGCCGGATCACTGCCTTTTTCCCAATTTTCTGTGTGTAAACATAGAACTCTGTGCTGTCATTGGTCACAGCTGATCAGCAGGTAAAGACCCAAAATCATTGTCTGAAAACTGCTGACAAACTCGTGCTGTGTCCAATCACAGCACAGATAAGCAGGGGGCAGACGTATGCGCGCCTGAAAATCCGTAAACAGACAGCGACATATAGTTATGTTGCCTAGCCTGTAGCGGCAAGAGGTTAAAAACGCTGCTGTTTTAACCAGTTGCCGACCGCCGCACGCCGATGTACGTCGGTAGAATGGCACGGGCAGGCATAAGGACATACATGTACGTCCCTTGCCTCCCGCGGGTCGGGGGCCCGATCGGGCCCCCGCCCGGTGCCTGCGGCGGTCGGTTTTCGTCCGGGAGCGATCCGGGACGAGGGGGCGGCCATTCATTCATGGCCACCCCCTCGCGATCGCTCCCGACGAATAGAAATCCCCGGTGACATCACTTCCTCTCCTGTAATGTAAACACAGGAGAGGAAGTGATGTATTCTCTCCTCCGTGTCGGTATTTTTCGTTCCGACACGGAGGAGAGCGGATCGGTGAGTTGCACCAACACTCTACACACACAGTAGAACATGCCAGGCACACTCACACCCCCCCTTTACCCCCCGATCACCCCCCCAATTACCCCTGCCCCCCAGTCACAGTGACACCAATGTCATTTTTTTTTTTGCATTGGTGTCATTTGTTACTGTAATAACTGTTAGGGCAGTTAGAGTTAGCCCCCTTTAGTTCTAATGTACCCCCCTAACCCCCCCAATAAAGGTTTAACCCCGTGATCACCCCCCGTCGCCAGTGTCACTAAGGCTGGGTTCACATTGCAGCGGTTTATGAGAACGAATGTGATTCGCACCGCACTGCAGTGCAAATCACATCCGATCTCTGTGCGATTCGAGTTCAGCCATTCGCCGCACCCGCCGCACCCGCCACACCCGCCGCACCCGCCGCACCCGCCGCAAATTCGCACGGGACCCTTTTTTTGGCCCGCAGCAGAATCGGATCGCATGGGTGTTCACACCATGCGATCCGAGTTTGCAGATCGCACTGCGATATGCGAACTGATCTGGGGGTGTCAGTAACATTTCACTGACACTCCCAGCAGTTCGCATAGGGCAGTGTGAACTGCCGCCGGGAGGCATGCGATGCGGGAACCCGCCGCGGATTCGCGGCGTTTCCGCATCGCTCCAGTGTGAACCCAGCCTAATAAGCGATCATTTTTCTGATCGCCGTATTAGTGTCACAGGTGACGCTAGTTAGGCAGGTAGGTATTTAGGTTCGCCGCAGCTTTTTATAGCGCCAGGGACCCCCATATACTACCGCATAAAGCCCCCTGATTGCCCCCTAGTTAACCCTTTCACCAGTGATCACCATATAACTGTTACAGGTGACGCTGGTTGGTTAGTTATTTTTTTATAGTTTCAGGGCACCCGCCATTTATTACCTAATAAAGGTTTAACCCCCTGATCACCCGGCGGGTGTCATTTGTGACTAATAACTGTTAGGGCAGTTAGGGTTAGCCCCCTTTAGTTCTAAGGTACCCCCCTAACCCCCCCAATAAAGGTTTAACCCCGTGATCACCCCCCGTCGCCAGTGTCACTAAGGCTGGGTTCACATTGCAGCGGTTTATGAGAACGGATGTGATTCGCACCGCACTGCAGTGCAAATCACATCCGATCTCTGTGCGATTCGAGTTCAGCCATTCGCCGCACCCGCCGCACCCGCCGCAAATTCGCACGGGACCCTTTTTTTGGCCCGCAGCAGAATCGGATCGCATGGGTGTTCACACCATGCGATCCGAGTTTGCAGATCGCACTGCGATATGCGAACTGATCTGGGGGTGTCAGTAACATTTCGCTGACACTCCCAGCAGTTCGCATAGGGCAGTGTGAACTGCCGCCGGGAGGCATGCGATGCGGGAACCCGCCGCGCATTCGTGGCGTTCCCGCATCGCTCCAGTGTGAACCCAGCCTAATAAGCGATCGTTTTTCTGATCGCTGTATTAGTGTCACAGGTGACGCTAGTTAGGCAGGTAGGTATTTAGGTTCGCTGCAGCTTTTTATAGCGCCAGGGACCCCCATATACTACCGCATAAAGCCCCCTAATTGCCCCCTAGTTAACCCTTTCACCAGTGATCACCATATAACTGTTACAGGTGACGCTGGTTGGTTAGTTATTTTTTTTATAGTTTCAGGGCACCCGCCATTTATTACCTAGTCTCACTAGTGTACCCCTAAATTTAGGGGTGTCTACTTTCCAAAATGGGGTCATTTGGGGGGGTTTGTGCCATCTTGGCATTTTATGGCCTTCAAAACTGTAACGCCCTTAGAAAGCCTGAAGGCGGTGCTTGGTTTTCGGGGCCCCGTACGCGGCTAGGCTCCCAAAAAGTCCCACATATGTGGTATCCCCGTACTCAGGAGAAGCAGCAGAATTTATTTTGGGGTGTCATTTCACATATGCCCATGGCATGCGTGAGCAATATATCATTTAGTGACAACTTTGTGAAAAAAAAAAAAAAAAAAAAAAAGTTTGTATTTTCCCGCAACTTGTGGCAAAATATAAAATATTCCATGGACTCAACATGCCTCTCAGCAAATAGCTTGGGGTGTCTACTTTCTAAAATGGGGTCATTTGTGGGGGTTTTGTGCCATCTTGGCATTTTATGGCCTTCAAAACTGTAATAGGTAGTGAGAAGTGAACTCAAAAATTTACGCCCTTAGAAAGCCTGAAGGCGGTGCTTGGTTTTCGGGGCCCCGTACGCGGCTAGGCTCCCAAAAAGTCCCACATATGTGGTATCCCCGTACTCAGGAGAAGCAGCAGAATTTATTTTGGGGTGTCATTTCACATATGTCCATGGCATGCATGAGCAATATATCATTTAGTGACAACTTTGTTAAAAAAAAAAAAAAAAAAAAAAAAGTTTGTAATTTTCCCGCAACTTGTGGCAAAATATAAAATATTCCATGAACTCAACATGCCTCTCAGAAAATAGCTTGGGGTGTCTACTTTCTAAAATGGGGTCATTTGTGGGGGTTTTGTGCCATCTTGGCATTTTATGGCCTTCAAAACTGTAATAGGTAGTGAGAAGTGAACTCAAAAATTTACGCCCTTAGAAAGCCTGAAGGCGGTGCTTGGTTTTCGGGGCCCCGTACGCGGCTAGGCTCCCAAAAAGTCCCACATATGTGGTATCCCCATACTCAGGAGAAGCAGCAGAATTTATTTTGGGGTGTCATTTCACATACGCCCATAGCATGTGTGAGCAATATATCATTTAGTGACAACTTTGTGTAAAAAAAAAAAAAAATTTTTTTTTTGTCATTATTCAATCGCTTGAGGCAAAAAAATAAAATATTCAATGGGCTCAACATGCCTCTTATCAATTTCCTTAGGGGGTCTACTTTCCAAAATGGGGTCATTTGGGGGGGTTTTGTACTGTCCTGCCATTTTAGCACCTCAAGAAATGAGATAGGCAGTCGTAAACTAAAAGCTGCGTAAATTCCAGAAAACGTACCTTAGTTTGTAGATGTGACAACTTTTGCGCAAACCAATAAATATACAATTATTGACTTTTTTTTTACCAAAGACATGTGGCTGAATACATTTTGGCCTAAATGTATGACTAAAATTGAGTTTATTGGATTTTTCTAATAACAAAAAGTAGAAAATATCATTTTTTTTTTAAATTTGCGGTCTTTTTACGTTTATATCGCAAAAAATAAAAATCGCAGAGGCAATCAAATACCATCAAAAGAAAGCTCTATTTGTGGGAAGAAAAGGACGCAAATTTTGTTTGGGTACAACATTGCATGACCGCGCAATTACCAGTTAAAGCAGCTCAGTGCCAAAGTGTAAAAAGACCTCTGGTCATTTACCAGCAAAATGGTCCGGTCTGAAAGTGGTTAAACTATCTTGTCTGCAAGACCTGTGAGTGCCTCTATACCAGTTTTGCATATAAATATACTACATAGTACCAACTATCCACCTTAGATGTTGTTAATTAACCAAACCACACAACAAACCTTTCCTAGGATTATACTTCTTCTTAGGCCGCGTACACACGGTCGGATTGTCTGCCCAACTAAGTTTGTCAGACAATCCGACAGACAGTCCGTCCAAATTTTGAATGAACGGACTTGACCACACACGATGAACAGACAGTCCGCTGAAAGCGTGCGCGATGACGTGTACAGCACGTACGACGGGACTAGAAAAACGATGTCCAATACACTGCAATGCAACCTTCGGCCGTGTAAACCCTTTCTGAGCATGCGCCATACTTAGTCCGTCCAACTTGCCTACACACGAGCGGACTGTCCGCTGAAACCAAGTTTGGACGGACAAAACCAAGTTTGGACGGACAAAATTACGGAAATTCCGAAAGACAAAGTCCATCAGACTGTCCGCTGAAAAAGTCCGCTGAAGCCCACACACGAGCGGATTGTCCGCTGAAACACGGTTCAGCGGACTAAGTTGGGCAGACAATCCGCCCGTGTGTACGCGGCCTTACAGTGAGAGAAAAAAGTATTTGATCCCCTGCTGATTTTGTATGTTTGCTGACAAAGAAACGATCAGTCTATAATTTTAATGATAGGTTTATTTTAACAATGAGAGACAGAATAATAACAGAAAAAAAAACAGGCTACTCCAGGACCTTAATGTGCTTTTCTTCTTGAGCCACTCCTTTGTTGCCTTGGCTGTGTGTTTTGTGTCATTGTCATGCTGGAATACCCACCCACAACCCATTTTCATTGCCCTGGCTGAGGGAAGGAGATTCTCAGCCAAGATTTGATGGTACATGGACCAGTCCATCGTCTCTTTGATGCAGTGAAGTTGTCCTGTGACACCCCCAAAGTATAATGTTTCCACCTCCACGTTTCACGGTGGTGATGGTGTTCTTGAGGTCATAGGCAGAATTCTTCCTCCTCCAAACACTGCGAGTTGATGCCAAAGAGCTTGATTTTGGTCTCATCTGACCACAACACTTTCACCCAGATCTCCTCTGAATCATTCAGAAGTTCATTAGCAAACTTTAGATGGGCCATGTGCTTTCTTGAGCAGGGGGGCCTTGTGGGCCCTGCAGGATTTCAGTCCTTAATGACGTACAGTAGTGGGTTACCAATTGTATTCTTGGTGACTATTGTCTCAGTTGCCTTAAGATTATTGACAACATTCTCCCGCATAGTTCTGGGCTGATTTCTCACTGTTCTCATGATCATTGAAACTCCGCGAGGTGAGATCTTGCATGGAGCCCCAGAAAGAGGATATATTGACAGTTATTTTGTGTTTCTTCCATTTGCGAATAATCTCACCAACTGTTGTCAACTTCTCACCAAGCTGCTTGGTGATGGTCTTGTAGCCCATTCCAGCATTGTGCAGGTCTACAATCTTCCCTGAAATCCTTGGACAGTTCTTTGGTCTTAGCCATGGTGGTGAGATTGGAATCTGTTTGACTGCTTCTGTGAACCGGTGTCTTTTATACAACTGAGATTAGCAGGATTCCCTTTAAGAGAGTGCTCCTAATATCAGCTTGTTACCTGTGTAGAAGACACCTGAGAGCCAAAAATATTTCTGACTGATAAGGAATCAAATATTTATTTCACTCATTAAAATGCAAATCAATTTATAACTTTTTTAAATGTGTTTTTGTGGATATTTTTGTTGTTATTCTGTCTCTCCTACCTATATAAACTACCATTAAAATTATAGATTAATCATTTTATTGTCAGTGGGCAAACGTACAAACTCAGCAGGGGATCAAATACTTTTTTTCTTCACTGTACGCAAGTAGCCCCTCATCAAGTTTCTCCATGTCCTTTTTTTTTAATGAAAATTATGAAAATCAGATAAAGTGCAATGAAACAAACAAAAAAAAGCAGTTACTTTGCTTTTCTCTTACACTTTCTCGTCATCTTCTAGCTGTTCCGAATACTTAGAAACAGTTTCATAGCTATTGGTTGAAAAGAGATGGAATTTATGGGAAAAAATAAATGAACTGTCATGGATTTTCCACAAAATAAAGCAAGGCCTGAAGACATTATTATAAGTTAACACATGTAGTTTTTTTTTTTTTTTAATAGAAAGAAAAGGTGTACAAATTTAATCAACCTTTAGGAGTTTAACTTTTTCCAGAATTACAAAACACCAAAATGTATGGTGTGAAAATAAACAAATACTGCAATACCCCGATGAAAGAAGTGACTGGAGTATAACACAGTATTGAGAGGTTCAAAAATAAACTCTGTCTCGGTTGTTTCTTAATACGGTGATTTCCTGTTGGAGTCCTGTGATGTGACGGCTTCACCTCTAGACACCTGGGTCTGGGCTCTGCCCTCAGGCTGAAGTGTTGGTGGTCTTCCTCACATGGGCCTTGGTTCACGTTAATGCACAGTACATTGTAAGAGCTGCGAGGGGCTGATCTACGGGATGAACTGTACATTGTGGGAATTGTGTAGTGGATGATGTTTGACCCACAAGGGGGATTTGTTACTCTCTGTACAAAGGGTACACAGAGGGGTATATTTATTATAAGTATAATGTTAGAGAAAGGAATTTGCTGAGTATATGTGTGATATAGCGCTTTGTTGTTCCCTGGATGTTTATATGAGATTATTAGGGGAATACCATAAAGAGTCTGCAAGTCGTTGTTGAATTCTGAGTTTACTCAGCAAAGACACCTCCAGCAAGACATTTCATTCTTTGGTCCTTTATCACTTCAGTCGCTACAAACTGACAATTGGCAAAGATCCTGAAATTTTGGCAAAATTTATAATTTTTTCAAAATTCATTGGAGTCTGGAGAAGACAAATTAAAATGTTTATTTTTTAGTAGTTTAATGCAATGTTTTTTTTTTAAATGTATTTTGTATTTGTTTTTTTTTTTACTTTTCTTTTTACATTTGTTATATATAATTATTTTTCTTATAATTTTTTTTTCATAATAATATTTAAGAAAAGTATTTTTTCTAATATACTTTTTTTAAATTATTAAAAAAAAAAAAAAAAAATATATATATATATATATATAAATATATATATATATATGTGTGTGTGTGTGTGTGTGTGTGTGTACGTTTAAAAAATATAAAATATCGCAGTATCAGCTGTCACTGCTTACAATTATCACCACCACTGGCTTTGTTTATCAGCCTCACGATTTTGTTAGAAAACAAAGTCATGTGAGTTTTATTCAAACAAATTTCATCTAATTAATCCACTTTTTTAAATATTTGACCATAGCCCCTTATCTTTTTTTTTTCCTGCAAACACAGACATTAGAAAATTCTGTTTTCACCTCAATAAAGCATCATAGTTCTGTTCTTCAAAAAGATAATTAATGAGTAATGCCCCGTACACACGAGAGGGATTAAGTCTGACAGACCTCCAAAGGAGTTCCGCCGGAGTTCCGACGGAGTTCTGGCGGACTTTTCGACCGAACGGACTTGACCACACACCATCACACCAAACTCCGACGGAGTCGAACGTGATGACGTACGACTGGATTCGACGTAGGAAGTTCATAGCCAGTAGCCAATAGCTGCCCTAGCGTCGGTTTTAGTCCGTCGGAGTAGCACACACACGAGCGAATTTTTCGAAGGGGACCGGGTCCGGCGGAGTTCCGTCGGGAAAATTTGAAGCATGCTTCATTTCTAAAGTCCGTCAGACTTTTGCGAAGCTAAAGTCCGTTGCAGCCCACACACGATCGGATAGTCTGACGGACTCGGTCTGACGGACTTTGGATGTTGAAAAGTCCGCTCGTGTGTACGGGGCATTAGTCTACCCACAGCTGCTATTTTAGTTATAGGTGAAGAGTGATGGACTGAGTTAGTGTGTTTTTTTCATGTCATTTATAGTCCAAAAAAGAAGTAATTTGGCCTTTATTCTTAACTCTGTTATTGTCCACTTGAGATATTTGGATTTTCCCATCCACCTTTACATGTCCCAGCATCCCCTGTTGCATTCTCCATAATAATACTGCAAATAAACTAAAAATTTCAATATGGAGAGTTAAAGCCCCTCATAATAGCCACAGAAAGAGTGCAGAGGCATTGATTTTATAAATAGAACCCCAAAGGGATTATAATAAATAGGTAGTTTAACATGAACATGCAGGCAGGTACAGTCTGAACCACTCACTGTAGATGACGCTCTAACGGAGCGTCAATGCAGGAGGGGAAGGAAGTTGTGGGGAGCTCAGTTCCCCTTTGACTTCTGCGGTCAACAACTGTCCGATAGGACTCCGGACTCTTGACTTCTGTGGTCAACAACCCTTGCCCCCCCCGTGACCTCAGCGGCCATTTTGGATTAGGGTAGTGTATATTTAAGAAACTGGCCCTCGGGTTTGGCACACATTTAGCAAGTGGTCAAAGTAGGAACAGGTTCCTCATCTGTCAGGGAAAGCATGTAGTGGTAGGTATAGGTTCTGAGGTTCTGGAGGAGGAGGGATAGTGCAGGACTATGTCTACCTTGCTTCAGGAAGCCTCTACGTTGGGTGTTGACCAACCAGGCCACATTCCACTGCTCATTGTAGACCCTGTTGGCATCTTCCTCAGCACTTGTACACACGGTCGGAGAATCCTTCAGAATGTGTCCTATCGGACCGTGTTGTCGGATAATCCGACTGTGTGTGGTATGCATCGGACTGATTCCATCGGAATATCCGTCGGACCCAATTTTCCAACATGTTGGAAATATTTTCCGACCAACTGGGCCGATCGGACATACTCTGATCATGTGTAGAGAATTTTGATCGGATCAAGTGCCACGCATGCTCAGATCAAATTCCCACATCAAAGCTATTGGCTACTAGCCTGAATGTAGTCCCATCGTAACGAAATTACGTCATCACGTTCTGAAAGATCTGACTTTTTGCCAACTTTGTCCGACTGTGTGTATGCAACAGTTTCGGACAAGATCCGACGGGCAAAATCCGACGGATTTGGTTGTGGAAATCTCCGACCGTGTGTACAGGGGCTTAGACTACAGACCACTGTTACAGTTTGTTAGTGGCTTTGCATGGTTGTGTCTACCCATTGGGCCTAGTTTTACATTGTTGGAACTTTCTACAATATACTGCTCCTGCCTATCTTGGTCTCTGTGTATTTACTGTCCACGACACCACGCTGTACCCTGTTCTCAAACATCAACAAAAAAAATAGATTTTGGGTGGAATGGCAATTTTGTCTCACAGCTATATTCATATTTGAAACAAATACTGTATCTTTAGCAGTCAATTTTTAGCAGGCTAATTTTACACTCCTATATCCTCTGCATTTACTTAAAATAGAAATATGTTTTAGTTTTTTTTCCAGTTTCATACTTACCTAGGTGGAAGTAGCATCGGTCCAATGCAGCATCTGTCCCCCTGGTGCCTCTGCATTAAGAATCGAGCCATCGAACATCGCCAATGGCTCAGTTCTCTCAGCTCCCCAAGCAGAGAGCTGCAGACTGTCAGTCAGCAGCTCTCCGTTCTGTCCCACACCCTCCGCGCTCACTGGAGCACTGAGCTGTGGAGAAGCAGGGGCAGCCATCTCAGGCTCTCAGCAGCTCGCTGATAGGCTGAGACAGGCATCAGTTCAGGCACCTGGTGGATCCAGACTTTATTTTCATGATGATGCGGTGCCTGGACTGATTCCAGTGATATCAGCAGAGAGCAGACTTTAGCCCATAGGAGAAGCCCAGCCAATCGGGCTCAGGCTGGACTTCTCTTTTAAGTAGTAAAACCCTTGCATGTGTTTTTCGTCTCTAGTGCATTTGGGGCTAGTCCTGCACATCAACATTGTCCTGTTGCTGGCCAATTTTACACTGCTGTGTCATCTGCTTTCTCTTAATTTGTAGTAGGAGTTTGTTCGAAATTGGCAACTGGCAGGACATTTTTACAACAGCAACAGAATAGGAACAACCCCAATTAATTACTGGCCAACTTATAGCTGCTGTAAATTATAGGTTCCTCAGGTTGTAACTTTAAATGGACCACAAACAGTTATATATAATAAAAAAATATAATTTATTAAGCATTGATGCTACTCAACAACATAGACATGGGAATAAAAGCAGTAACAAGTAATATGGGGAACAGAAATGGGAACAGATGTGACGAAAGCTGAGAACTTGTCGGACAGACAGAACATCTAATCCGTTTTGAAAAAACAAAATATAGATCTTCTTCCGGGACAGAGGGCTTACGGGTTCCAAATCTGTAGCTTATATCCCAAATGTTAATGCTCCACCCATCCATATATGTTCAGGCTGATTGTACCCAAGTCAATCCATTTTTCACCTTGGGTACAACCAGCCTGTGGGATTTTTTACATACAATTAATGTTGGCGGCTATAGATGCCGGCAGTAATCATTGTGTTCCGCTGGTTGAGAAGGCTCCTTGCATCTCTCCATCGGCAGAATACAATAGCACTAAAGGGGGCATTCGCCTTTTAACACTGAATGTAATAATGGAGGAATCAAGAGACTTTCTTTTCTTCCACCCATGGTGGAAGGAAAGAGAATTTAATCATTTACAGGCTGTCTAAGAAACTGTATAGGAGGGGGGGGGGGGGGGGGGGGTCCATTCCCTTCACTCAGGTCTCAGATTACACTCAGCTCCCTGCTCTATCCTGTGCAATGTGTGACATCAGATCCTCACCCCTGGCTTTTTATGATCAAAACTGTACCCCAACTGTACACTTTGAACAGCTGTGGACACGAGATGCCTGCTGATCAACAAGTGCAACTTATGTAGGAGGATTTGTCTCATCTCTGTGTTTTGCTTGACGGCCAGTCACTTCACTGGGTACACGTATATATATATATATATAAGGGCTTACAACCACTTTAATGCATATTCTGACCTTAGACCGGTAATGTTTCAGCAAATATCATTCAATCTCTGTGGTATATCCTGTGATTGATTGATTTCAGCAGCTGTACAGCCAGCAAGCAAGTCATGACTATAGTATGGCTGATGCTGCGCTGTTATTCTCAATGCCCACCTACATACCATACCCGTTCCCATTAAAAGACCACACATGTTTTGGAGCAGTTAGTGGCCGTAGCAGCCCCTTTATTATCAAAATATAGTTAACATGTAAACCAAAACAACGATATAACAACATAATTTTAACTTAACACTGAGCACGTTGGTCTTCCACAGGACATTCCCCCTCCTCACCCATTATCATATTAATCAAACAGGCACTGCGGTGATATTACTGTAACTAGGCCTCAAGCTGACATGCTAGCTCAAAGACATCCCTACTCTTGACCGCAGTGCACCCCATTACCAGTTACCATATAGACCCTCGCTATATGGCATATCAGCAGCGAGCCCATATCTCCAATGGGTCCCGCATCAACAATTCTCTGTGGGGAGGGGTTATCTTCCTTTGCCTGCACCTACCAACATCCGCCACCGCTACGACATCCCGCACTAAGTCCTGAAAGGAAAATAAGTTAAAATCGGAACACCATATGAAAATACATCAAACCCAATGAAAACCACCGTGTATCCAAACATTGTGCACCCCTCCATGCCCCGCGATCACCACCTTGCGCTGACAACCCACCAACCAATAATTGCCTGAAAATATAAAACATAAAATGTAACTAAATAATGTAAGGGAGGGAGGGTGGGAATCTTCTCCTTTGCCGACTGGCGCTGGGGCGTGGAGCGCGCTCTCCTGCACGCTCAGGCTCCGCCCCCTAAAATGGAACTGGCCAATCCTTGCCCAGCCCTCTGTCATGCCTTTTCTCCGCCTACCCTTCGGTCTGCTCCGTGCAGTTCTGGATGCATTCTATTGCATAAAAATACAAAGGAAAGAGAACCTGCATTTCTTTTTGTGCAATGTCATCATGGAAATATGGCACAGCAAGCAAATACAAATGTAAATGCAATATCAAAAGTTGCTTCTAGGTAAACTTTACTGTAATAAATCAAATTGCATATCCACTAACACTGCTCTATAATTTCCTGTACAGTCGACTGCAGTAGACCACGCTTGCTCCTTGTCTAAAAATGCATTTACTTCGATCTATTTATATGTACACATATGTGTATGTTTGCCTTACTCGCTTACGACGTGAAAATACTGCCAAGAGCACATTTTTCACCAGGTCCAAATTATTCAAATTTATTAAACAATAATTCACATTTGTTTGACACCATGTCAGGCTCATAGCTCCTAAAGAACTGCTGCAGCTTTGGAACTATTATGTTTTCTTGGACTTTAATCATTCTGGCTAGGCTCCATTTCCTGTCAGAAAGTGAAACAGCTTAGGAATGTCATTTTCACGAAAGAAAACAGAGAGAATCCAAGAGGAAGTTCTCGGTCTCCTCCAGAGCCCCTCCGATACTCCAGCGTGCTAGCGGGAGGGCTGGAAAACATCAAACATTAGCCCAGGGAAAGGACACACTTTTCCCACATTAAAATACATGGATAAAGTTGAACTTTTTTGCTAAAAATAGTTCCCACGGTTAATTCTATTAGGATAAAAGTATGTCCTAGCTGTCTTCAGCTAAGTACAACAATTTGTACCCCCCACTAAATAAGCCAAAAAATACAGTACATTTCCAGGAAGATTCACTAAGTGACATCTTAAGTGGCTTTCAAAAACTGTTTACATTGATGGGCCATATTGTCCCAGGGAGAGTTACTGTATAAACTGTGTGCCTGTATTCCTAAGCGCATGATAGATAAAAAAATATATATATGTCCCATAAACCCCCCCGCACCCCCATCCTCCTTAAAGTGACACTGAAAGATAATCTTATTCTTCAAAAACAATCCACACACATCCCCTACTTAACCACTTCAGCCCGGAAGAATTTACCCCCCTTCCTGACCGAGCACTTTTTGTGATTCGGCACTGCGTCGCTTTAACTAACAATTGCGCAGTCATGCAACGTTGCACCCAAACAAAATTAACGTTCTTTTTTTTCCCACAAATAGAGCTTTCTTTTGGTGGTATTTGATCGCCTCTGCGGTTTTTATTTTTTGCGCTATAAACAAAAAAAGAGCGACAATTTTGAAAAAAAACACAATGGGGGTTATGTACGAAGGGCAAATCCACTTTGCACTACAAGTGCACTTGAAAGTGCAGTCGCTCTAAATCTAAAGGGTAGATCTGAAATGAGGGAAAGCTCTGCTGATTTTATCATCCAATCATGTGCAAGCTAAAATGTTGTTTTTTATTTTCCTTGCATGCCCCCCTCGGATCTACAGCGACTGCCCTTCCAAGTGTACTTGCAGTGCAAGGTGGATTTTTCTTTAGTAAATAACCCCCTATATTTTGCTATTTTTGCTATAATAAATATCCCCATTTTTTTTTTTTCAAAAAAGCACATTTTTTTCTCAGTTTAGGCTGATATGTATTCTTCTACATATTTTTGGTTAAAAAAAAAACACAATAAGCGTATATTTATTGGTTTGCGCAAAAGTTATAGCGTCTACAAAATAGGGCATAGATTTATAGCATTTTTATTATTATTTTATTTTTTTACTAGTAATGGTGGCGATCTGCAATTTTTATCATGACTGTGACATTATGGCTGACACATTGGACAATTTTGACACATTTTTGGGAGCATTGGCATTAATACAGCGATCAGTGCTATAAAAATGCATTGATTACTGTAAAAATGTCACTGGCAGTGAAGGGGTTATCACTAGGGGGCGATCTAGGGGTTAACTGTGTTCCCTGGGAGGCGATTCTAACTGAACGGGGAGGGGACTGACTACAGGAAGTGACGGATCGTGGTTCCTAGCTAATAGGAACACACGATCTGTCACTCCGGTCAGAACAGAACAGGAAAGTGTGTTTTACACACACTCATCTCTGTTCTATCTCTCCTGCTCGCAATCACTCATCGCTAGCGGTCATTGTGACCATCAGCCACGAGCATCAGCACCCCCGCTGTGCAGCGGGTGCACGTGCGCGTCTATTATCCCGACCCTGCAAGCCTATGTATAGCTACGACGGCTCGCGCAGGGGAGCCAACCTGCCACACTGTAACTGCAGCGGCTGGTCAGGAAGCAGTTATTGGTTTTGTAAACGACGGTATTTTCATGAAATTATTTCTTATTGTGTTTTTTTTGTTCTGCTTCTAACATTTTCTTTGAGCACCTAAACCTCTCTTTTCCCCAAAATGTCATATGTTTGGAATGAGCAGTGCACGTTAGTTGTGGTCATGAGTACTGCTCTATGCACAATACAAATCCCATAGTCCATCTCAGGAACAATCAAGAGGGGCTGCCTATGTTCCTACATACAGTGGGACAATGAGGAACAAACAGAGCCGCAGTCTAACAAGACGTCAGATAAAAAAAAAAAGGAATTAGGAGACCTGGAGGAGGCTGAGTACGGGTAGAAAGTACTTTGTTGAGTTAAAGCGGAGCTCCACCCTAAAGTAGAACTTCCACTCATTGGAACCCTCCCCCTCTCCGGTGCCACAATTGGCACCTTTCAGGGGGGTGCAGATACCTGTATAGTACAGATAGTTGCACCCACTTCCGGCATAGATAGCCGCAGATTCTGCAGGTATTTACGCCACTTCCTGTGGGTCCCCCACTGTCTGCTGGCAAACACATGGATCCCAGAGACAGCGGGGACCATCCTTATTGCGCAGCACAGTAGGGAACCGGGAAGTGAAGCCGCAAGGCCTCACTTCCTGATTCCCATACTGAAGATGGCGGCGGCAGCACCCGAGAGCCGATCGAGAGATCGGTTTCGGGTGCCGACAACGCGGGCGCGCTGGGCAGGTAAGTGTCCTTATTTTAATAGTCAGCAGCTGCAGTATTTGTAGCTGCTGACTTTTAAAAACAAAAAACGGTGGAACTCCCGCTTTAAGCACAGGGATTTTTTAAAAAAACGAGTTTAAAGAGGAAGTAAACCCTGATGGATTTTACTTCCTCTTTTTTTCCCCTGCAAAGTAAAAGCATAATGGGCAGTAGGTCCCCTTACTGAATGAGTAAGGGTACAATGTGGATGTATTTGAATAGTTTTTGGTCTTGAGAAGGCCCCCAGGCCATTTTTAATAAGAAATTTTGGTGTGGGGTTCCCTTTCAAGATCCTCAGAGCATAAATCGCAAGTCAGATCAGTTAAGATGATGATCCAACTTGGATGAGACTTATGCCCCGTACACACGAACGAAGCTGTCGTAAAATCCGATCGTTCGGAACGAGGTGGCGTTCGTTGCATACGACAGGACTACGTAGAGGCTAGTAGCCAATAGCTTTGGTCTCGTAATTTAATCTGAGCATGTGTGGCACTTTGTGTGTCAGAATTGTCTACAAACGATCGGAAAAAGTCTGATAGAGCTCACACGCGATCAGATTTTCCAACAACACAATCCGGTTTCCATCTGAATTTCCGACCACGTCTATAGGGCATTACATTCAAATCAATGGGATTAAATTGTGCCCAAGTCAGACCAAAGTAGTGGAGGAACCTTTTTCAAAGTCGGGCAAACACAAGCTGGACCAGTTAAGATATCATAGAGAACCATTGATTTTGACATGTCATGCGACTTGTGACTTGTGTGAACCGCACCTATTATAGACTTTTCATGAACTCTGTACACTGTCTTTAGAGGGTTGAGAGTACTTAAAATGGAACTATACCTCATGCTAACGATCCATGTCTCTAGTGCCATCCTCCTCCAGTCGTCTCTCTGCAAGTGATCTCTTTAGGTCAGTTTGTGGTTAAACCTGTGCCCGCACACATTTACATGTTTGTGCTTATAAGTTTACATACCCTGGGAGAATTTATGATTTCTTGGCCATTTTTCAGAGAATATGAATGATAACACAACAACTTTTCTTTCACTCATGGTTAGTGTTTGGCTGAAGACATTTATTATCAATCAACTGTGTTTACTCTTTATAAATCATAATGAAAACAGAAACTAGCCAAATGACCCTGATCAAAAGTTTACATACCCCAACTATTAATATCGTGCCCCCTTTAACATCAATGACAGCTTGAAGTCTTTTGTGGCATTTGTGAATGAGGCTCTTTATCTTCTCAGATGGTAAAGCTGCCCATTCCTCTTGGCAAAAAGCCTCCAGTTTTTGTAAATTCTTGGGCTGTCTTGCATGAACTGCACATTTGAGATCTCCCCAGAGTGGCTCAATGATATTGAGATCGGGAGACTGAGATGGCCACTCCAGAACCTTCACTTTATTCTGCTGTAGCAAGTAACAGGTCGACTTGGCCTTGTGTTTTGGATCATTGTCATGTTGGAATGTCTAAATATGTCCCATGTGCAGCTACCTGGCTGATAAATGTGCCTCCAGTATTTTTTGATAACATACTGCATTCATCTTACCATCGATGTTGACCAAATTTCCTGTGCCTTTGAAGCTCACACATCCCCAAAACATCAGCAATCCACCTCCGTGTTTCACAGTAGGACTGGTGTATCTTTCATCATAGGCCTTATTGAATCCTCTCCAAAGGCAGCATTTATGGTTGTGGCCAAAAAGCTAAATTTTGATCTCATCACTCCAAATGACGTTGTGCCAGAAGGTTGGATGCTTGTCTCTGTGCTGTTTGGCATATTGTAAGTAGGATACTTTGTGGCATTTGTGCAGTAATGGCTTTCTTCTGACTCGACCATGCAGCCCATCTTTCTTCAAGTGCCTCCTTATTGTGCATCTTGAAACAGCCAGACCACATGTTTTCAGAGAGTCCTGTATTTCCTCCGAAGTTATTTGGGGGTTTTTCTTTGCATTCCGAATATCTTCATGGCAGTTGTGGCTGAAATTTCAGTTGGTCTACCTGACCGTGGTTTGGTTTCAACAAAACCCCTGATTTTCCACTTCTTGATTAGAGTTTGAACACTGCTGATTGGCATTCTCAATTCCTTGGATATCTTTCTTCAACTACCTTTTTATGCAGATCCTTTGACAATTCTTTTGCTTTCCCCCATGAATACAGAAACGTCAGTGCAGAACTGGATGAAAGATGTAAGGGTCTGTCAGGAGTCCAAAAACTCATTGACCTTTTATACACACACACTAATTACAAGCAAACCGATCACAGGTGAGGATGGTTACCTTTAATAGCCATTCAAACCCCTTTATGTCAGCTTGTGTGCATGTTATCAGGCCAAAATCACCAAGGTAGGTAAATGTTTGATCAGGGTCATTTGGGTAGTTTACAAAATATACAAACTGTTGTAATTCCTACACCATTCACCTGATTTGGATGTAAATATCCTCAAATTAAAGCCGACAGTCTGCAGTTAAAGCACATCTTGTTTGTTTCATTTCAAATCCATTGTGGTGGTGAATAGAGTCAAAAAGATTAGAATTGTGTTGATGTCCCAATATTTATGGACCTGACTGTATATATATATATATATATCTATCTATATATATATATATATATATATATATATATATATATATATACATACAGTATTTCACAAAAGTGAGTACACCACTCACAGTGACAACACTGCAGAAATTACACTTTGCTACAAAGTAGTGAATGTACAGCTTGTTCAACAGTGTAAATTTGCTGTCCCCTCAAAATAACTCCACACACAACCATTAATGTCTTAATAACTGGCAACAAAAGTGAGCACACCCCTAAGGCCCCTTTCATACTAGGGTGGAGCAATGTCGGCGGTAAAACGGGGCTATTTTTAGCACCACTTTACCGCAATTTTAACGGCGGTATTCGGTCGGTAGCCGGGCGGTTTTACCCCCCTGCTAGCGGCTGAGAAAGGCAGCAGCTCTTTGCCAGCAGTATAGCCACGCTGCCCCATTGATTTCAATGGGCAGGAGTGGTGAATGAGTCGCTTTACTGTCCTGCTAGGCACAGCAGCGGCTGTTTCAGGATGCTTTGTAGGTGCTATTTTTAGCGCTGTATCGCCTGCAAAGCGCCCCAGCGTTAAAGGGGTCTAAGTGCAAATGTCAAAAATTGGGCCCAATTAGCCATTTTCCCTTCCCGGTGTCATGTGACTCGTTAGAGTTACAAGGTCTCAGGTATGAACTGGAAGCAGGTGTGCTAAATTTGGTGTTATTGCTCTTGCTCTCTCATACTGGACACAGGAAATTCAACATGGCACCTCACGGTGAAGAACTCTATGATGATCTGAAAAAAAATTATTTTTTCCCTACATAAATATGGCCTAGGGTATAAGAAGATTGCCAAGACCATGAAAAGGAGCTGTAGCAGGGTGGCCAAGACCATACAGCGTTTTAACAGGACAGGTTCCACTCATAACAGGCCTCGCCATGGTCTACCAAAGAAGTTGAGTGCACGAGATCAGCATTATATGCAGACGTATGAGTGCTGCCAGCATTGCTGCAGGAGGTTGAAGGGGTGGGGGGGTCAGCCTGTCAGTGCTCAGACCATACACTGCACACAGCATCAAATTGGTCTGCATGGCAGTCGTCCCAGAAGGATGCCTCTTCTAAAGATGATGCACAAGAAAGCCTGCAAACAGTTTGCTGAAGACAAGCAGATTAAGGACATGGGTTACTGGAACCATGTCCTGTGGTCTGATGAGACCAAGATAAGCTTATTTTGTTCAGATGGTGTCAAGTGTGTGGCAGCAACCAGATGAGGAGTACAAAGACAAGTGTGTCTTGCCTTCAGTTAAGCATGGTGGTTGGAGTGTCATGGTCTGGGGCTGCATGCGTGCTACTAGCACTGAGGAGCTATGGTTCCTTAAGGGAACCATGAATGCCAACATGTACTGTGACATAATAAAGCAGAGCATGATCCCCCCCCCCCCCTCGGAGACTGGAACGCAGGGCAGTATTCCAACATGATAATGACCCGAAACACTCCTCCAAACCAACCACTGCCTTGCTAAAGAAGATGAGGGTAAACCTGATGGAATGGCCAAGCATGTCTCCAGACCTAAACCCTATTGAACATCTGTGGAGCATCTTCAAATGGAAGGTGGAGGAGCGCAAGGTCTCTAACATCCACCAGCTCTGTGATGTCGTCATGGAGGAGTGGAAGAGGACTCCTATGGCAACCTGTGAAGCTCTGGTGAACTCCATGCCCAAGAGAGTTAAGGCAGTGCTGGGAAATAATGGCGGGCACACAAAATATTGACACTTTGGGACTCATTTGGCCATTTTCACTTAGGGGTGTACTCACTTTTGTTGCCAGCGGTTTAGATATTAGGCTGTGTGTTGAGTTACTTTAATGCCGCGTACACACGACCGGACTTTTCGAGGGACTAGGTCCGACGGTCTTTCCGACTGACTTTTCAGCGGAGTTCCGACGGACTTTTCGAATGAACGGACTTGGCCACACACAATCACACCAAAGTCCGACGGATTCAAACGTGATGACGTACGACTGGACTAGAATAAGGAAGTTCATAGCCAGTAGCCAATAGCTGCCCTAGCGTAGTTTTTTTGTCCGTCGGACTAGCATACAAACGAACGGATTTCTCGGTCCGGCAGAGTTTTGGTGGAAAAATTTAAAACATGTTCTATTTATAAAGTCCGCTGGATTTTTGGCAAGCAAAGGTCCGATGGAGCCCACACACAATCGAATTGTCTGACGGACTCGTTCCATCAGACCTTTGCTGTCAAAAAGTCTGGTCGTGTGTATGCGGCATAAGGGGACAGCAAATGTAAACTGTTATACAAGCTGTACAATCACTACTTTACATTGTAGAAACGTGTCATTTCTTCAGTGTTATCACATGAAAAGATATAATAAAATATTTACAAAAATATGAGGGGTGTACTCACTTTTGTGAGATACTGTTTATATATAGCCATAGCTATGAAATATTTTAGCACCACCAATGTTATTGCTATCTGATCACAGCGGGAAGGTAAACCTACACTCCTTTATGAGTTGGAAAGACAGAAGGCTTCTCCATAGATCTGACACTCATTGTGAAGCAAAGGAAAACCTGGAGCTGTTTTGCGTGCCCATCATGTGATACATCATGTGATCACATGGCCTGAACCCAAGGGAAAAAGGATGTCACACACTCAACATTTGAAGGATTCTTTCTTTGAAAACACAATACTGTAGCTTTTTACTTTCCATAACATGTTATTATTATTGTGCACGCAATTCCCCTTTAAAAGCCTTTCTAGCCTTTGTTCCCTTCTGTTACTAAGTATCGCTGCCTCTGCCTTAGGACAAGTCTTTTACCTGAGGAGCTCTGAATACAAATTGGATTACATCTCAGGTGGAATGGCTTTAAAGGTTCTTAGCTGATCCCGACTGAACAGATGTCTGGGAGCTGAATCCGTGGCAGAGTCTAATAATCTCTCGCCTTCCTCTCAGGAGATGCATATTTCTCCAATAGTGATGTTAAGACATTTATGGAGCGGCAGGTACAGTGTGGCGGAGGTTGTGAGAAATCTGGGGAGAGAAGTAGATTTGTGTCATTTTAATTCTTCATTTTAATTAGCAGTTCCAAACGAATGGAAATCTGTCACAAATGCAAGAAATCAACAGAAGCCTATAACCGTTGTATCATTAAATCTCACATGTTGAGGATGAAGTGTTAAGGATGTTCTGTTTATATATATATATATATATATATGTGTGTGTGTGTGTGTGTATGTGTGTAGGTGTGATCAGTTTGATGTAAAACAATGTATCAAGGTGCGCTAACGTTCAATGTATTTTATGTAAAGCTTGTATTAACCTGGCTTCTCTGTAAAGTTCTTATGAATTACCTTATAAATTGTATAATCAGTGTTAAAGAGGAAGTAAACCCTGATGGGTTTACTTCCTCTTTGTTTCCCTGCAAAGGTAAAGCATAATGGACTACTATGATTCACATAGTAGCCCATTATGTGTCACTTACCTGACACAGGAGCCAGCAAAGTCACCGCTGTCCCATGTAGTTCCGATCGTCCATCTTCTTGGTGGGTCTCGCTGCTCCGCCGCTGTGAGTGGCCAGAGCAGCGATGACATCACTCCGACGCATATACGCACGGGAGCCGTAAGCGACGGCATGCTTGCCTTCTCCCAGTGCGCCTGCGCCGTTGTCCACGGTGCACATGCCTATTTTTGTAAAATGTCTCCTTAACCGTGTAGGTTAAGGAGATACTTCTTGGACCTACAGGTAAGCCTTAATCTAGGCTTACCTGTAGGTCAAAGTGGTTTGAGGAAGGTAACTGATAAAGTGAAACTTAACCTCTGGTTTAAAATTCTACTCAAGTATCGTATTTATAAAATGCACCTTCAATTTAAGAGCAAAGTTTCAGGGGAAAAAAAAAATCGAATTTTAACCACTTCAATACCGGGCACTTAAACACCTTCCTGCCCAGACCAATTTTGAGCTTTCAGCGCTGTCGCATTTTGAATGACAATTGCGCGGTCATGCTACACTGTACCCAAATGAAATTTTTATCATTTTTTTCATACAAATAGAGCTTTCTTTTGGTGGTATTTGATCACCTTTGCGGTTTTTATTTTTTGCTAAACAAATAAAAAAATACCGAAAATTTTGAAAAAAAAATGTTTTTTTTGTTGTTTCAGTTTCAAAACTTTGCAAATAAGTAAGTTTTCTCCTTCACTGATGGGCACTGATGGGGTTACACTGATGGCCAATGATAAGGCGGCACTGATGGGCACCGATGAGGTGGCACCAATGAAGTGGCACTGATGAGGTGGCATTGATGGACACCGATATGTGGCACTGATAGGCGGCACTGATGGGCGACACGGATGGGCACTGATAGGTGGCACAAATTGGCATGGATTGGCATGGATGGGCATGGATAGGTGGCACAGGTGGGCATGGGTTAGGTGGCACAGGTGGGCATGGGTAGGCGGCACAGGTGGGCATGGGTAGGCGGCACAGGTGGGCATGGGTAGGCACTGATAGGCGGCACAGATGGGAACTGATAGGCAGCATTGTATTATAATATATTGTACTAATGGATGCCAATCAGTGCCAATCAATAATGCATGCCAATCAGTGATGCCCATTGTGGGCACTGATTGGCATCCATTATGGGCACTGATTGGCATCCATTGTGGCACTGACTGGAATCCCTGGTGGTCTAGGGTGGCATACCTTGTCCTTGGCATCCCTGGTGGTCTGGTGGCATCCCTGGTGGTCCAGTGTGGGCATCCTCGGGGGGGCTGTGCTGATAATCAATCAGCACAGACCCCCCCTGTCAGAGGAGCAGCCGATCGGCTCTCCTCTACTCGCGTCTGACAGACGCGAGTGAGGAAAAGCCGATCAACGGCTTTTCCTATTTACACTGTGATCAGCCGTGATTGGACACGGCTGATCACGTGGTAAAGAGTCTCCGTCGGAGACTCTTTACCGAGATCGTAGTTGCCGGGTGTCAGACTGACACCCCGCAACAACGATCACCGCGATGCGCGCCCCCAGGGGCGCGCAGCGGCTCATAATCCTGATCACGTCATATGACGTCCGGTCAGGATTATGCAACCACTTTGCCGCCGTCTATTTGCTATAGGGCGGGCGGCAAGTGGTTAAATAAAGAACTTTGAAGCAAAATAAGGGTCAGTGCCAATCTGCAGCCTCACCATTGTCCATTTGCAGCCTGATCAATGCCATCTGCAGCCTCACAATTGCCCATCAATGCAACTTGATCAATGCCCATCTGCAGCCTCACCTCAGATTACTGCTGCCTCAGAGGGGGGCGGGACGATCGTCGTCAGATTACATACAGCGAGAGTCTCCTGTTTACTCGGCAGCCTCTTTAATACAAAGTCCCGCCTCCTGAACCGGCTTCTATGATAGACAGAAGAGTGGTCCAATGCTGGCCCAGGAGACGGGACTTTCTATTACAGAGGCCGCTGAGTAAAGTGGAGATTCTTGCTATATGTAATCTGACGGCGCTGGTCCCACCCCCTCCCCGTTCCCTCCTAGACAGCCCAAATTGCAGCATTGGCTTATAACACGCACAGACTATTTGCACCTGGTTTTCAGGGTGAAAAGGTGAGTGTTATACGCCAATAAATGCAGTATGTTTTCTTAACTCAGAAAAGTACCTTCTAATGCTCTCAGCCTCCTCTAAATCTCCAGGAGGGTGGCTATGTTAATTCTTCAGACTATAGGATCTGTAGTGCACACTGATCGTTCCAAACAGACTGAAGTGAGGGTTAAAAGGAGAGGCTAGTATGTTACAGGAAGACAGAAAAACACAGTAAGAAACAATTTAATGGACAATAGATAACTGGACCACTAAGTGAGAGATGTGTGTAGCACCCTCCTAGTTAGCTGCTAGGTTGTCTGGTACATTTATAGTAGTTTTTTTCTTGTGTTTCTCTTTAATCAGTGGAGCAGTTGCTGATTGGACTAATCAGGGTCCCACAGGCTGCAGGCTAGATTGCTTCTCCCTGCTTTCTGTAAAGCTCAAGAACATAGGAGTGGAGCATGTCAAAGGAGCATCTTGAATATTTATGGGATCTCAGCCAATCCCTGGGTAGGCTTACTCAGTAGGGGGTTGCGGATCACATAAACAGTCTGGGGTTTGAGCAATCTGTGTCCTTGTCCAGTAGGAGAAGCACCCAGCCTGGAGGGCTGTTGCTCCCTTAGGCAACCCAGGATTGTGATGAGCCGTGATTGGATACAGCTGATCACTTGGTAAAGAGCCGCTGATTGGGTTTTTAATTCAATCTTTGATCAGCAGTGTCTGGAGCGGGCATGATCACAGAAGGACATCATATGACTCCCTCCCAGAGCTGGCCAACCACACTGTAGCCATCATTCGGCTATAGCGCAGTCGGCAAGTGGTTAAGGAATGCATGTGAAACAGCAGTTGGAGCAGATTATGAAGGTATCACTATGAGGATGATCTACTAAAGGCAAATATGCTTTTCACTTTGCCAGAAAAGTTGCACATTGCAAGGGAATTTTCAGAGCTAAGCGAATGTGGCGAAGTTTCATTTTGCAAAGATTATTTTTGCTTGCACATGATTGAATGATGGCAATCAGCATTCATTGACTGCTTGCCAACCAGCTGCCGCCATTTTACTGTGGCAGGTCAGCATAATCACACGAACTGTCGTAGCTATACGTCGACTCGCAGGATCAGGATAGCAGGCACGTGCACCCACTGCACAGCGGGGGTGCTGATGCTCGTGGCTGACGGTCACGATCACCCCCAGTCACGAGCGATTGTGAGTACGAGAGACAGAACAGGGACAAGTGTGTGTAAATACTTCCCTGTCCTGTACTGAGAGGAGTGATAAATCGTGTGTTCCTATTAGCTAGGTACCACGATCCGTCACTTCTACCACGATCTAGTCAGTCCCCTCCCCCCTCAGTTAGAACACACACTAGGGAACACAATTTGCCCCTTCACTGCTCCTAGTGTTAACCCCTTCTTGCCAGTGACATTTACACAGTAATCAATGTATTTTTATAGCACTGATCGCTGTATAAATGGCAATAGTCCTAAAAATGTGTCAAAAATGTCCGCTTTGAACAAGGCTTATCGCCGAAACTAGTCTGCTGGTGGCTGTAATCACTGTGAAGGCTTGAAAATAAATACGCTTGATGTTATGGAGTTGCTGGCTGCTTCTTTTACTCGACGATCATGTGACTGCCATAATGTCGCAGTTCCGATAAAAATCGCAGATCGCCACCATTACTAGTAAAAAAATATATAATAATAATAAAAATGCTATAAATCTATCCCTTATTTTGTAGACGCTATAACTTTTGCGCAAACCAATCTATATACACTTATTGCGATTTTTTTTTATACCAAAAATGTGTAGAAGAATATATATCAGCCTAAATTAAAAAAAAATTGCTTTTAAAAAAAAAGAAAAATGGGGATATTTATTATAGCAAAATTAGAAAATATTGTGTTTTACAGTGCAAAAAATAAAAACCATAGAGGAGACAAAATACCACCAAAACAAAGGATGTCAATTTTGTTTGGGTGCAACGTTGGACGATCGCGCAATTTTCAGTTAAAGAGACGATTTAACTGACAATTGCAAAAAATGGCCTGGTCGTTCAGCAGGAAAATCTTCCGGGGCTGAAGTGGTTAAGCTCTGGGGCAAATTCCCTTGCAAAACAAAACAGCCTGTTTGCTTTTAGTAAATCAACCCCTCTGTGCACATACAGTACTTCATGAATACAGGGTTCACGTCAACCTAGCAAAGCTCCTCGATAGCTAATGCAGGCCTTTACAGTGGCCCATACTAATCGGCTCCTGGATGTAAGAAGCTGAAAGTGAGTCATTAACGGCAATACGTCTTGTGTCTCTTTAGTGAATAAATATATTCCTAGAGCCACATTCATCCAGGGAGGTAACGGCAGCAGTTTATAACTCGTCAGAGTTTAATTGCATCTCATACCTTTAAATATCATCAAGCTGCCCTGATTAATATCAAACAGTGAGCACATCTGACATGCCGGATTACCAGTCCAACAAACTTGTTTAGATTATGAATGAAAAAGCGGTTTCAGTCCAAACTAATGTCTAATAATACAGCTCTGGTGTGTTCTTAAGTGTTCACGGGTCTCCCTGGCCGCCACCGTCACACCGAGAGGCGCAGCACTAAATATAGATGGGAAAACCTTACACAAATAACTTGGTCATTTAAAGAAAGAAAGAAAAAAAAAATAAAGCTAGGCAACGGCATTGTTGTGTACACCAAAGAATAAATAGATTGTGTTACGCCATGTTTTATTTTAAACTATTACAACTATGTGCATTTCTAAAAATGTCTGTGTAGTAAAAAGAATATATATAACCAGGTAATAAAACTTATATATACAACAAGAACGTTTTATATTTTGACATAACATATTTGGCTACACTTAATCCTTATAGATTAAAAAAAAAAAAAAAGACAAAGTCAAATAAGTTGTAGCATAATGGGGTTGATTGATGGCAAAAGTTGATTTTTTTTTTTAAATCATCAGCTCTCCTTAACCACTTGGCCTCTGGAAGATTTACCCCCCCCCCCCCCCATGGCCAGGTCATTTTTAGTGATACAGCACTGCTTTACTTTAATTGATAATTGCGCAGTTGTGCGATGCTGTACTCAAATAAAATGCATGCCCCCCCCCACAAATACAGCTTTCTTTTGGTGGTATTTATTCACCACTGGAGTTTTTATTTTTTGTGCTATAAACAAAAAAAAACCCGTACATTTTGAAAAAAATATATATATATTTTTTTTACTTTCTGCTATAAAACACATCCAATAAGAAAATGAAAACAAAAAATTTAATTTCTTAATAAATTTAGGCCAATATAAGTTCTGCTACATGTTTTTAGTAAAAAAAAAAAATATCCCAATAAATGTATATAAGTGTAAGTGTAATCAATATAAGTGTATATTGATTGGTTTATGCGAACTGTATATAGTCTACAATCTATGAGATATATTTATAGAATTTTTTTTTTTTATATACTGGTAATGGTGGCGATCAGTGACTTATAGCAGGACTGTGATATTGCATCGGATAATCGGACACTTTTGACACTTCGTGGGAACCAATGACACTAATACAGTGATCAGCGCTAAAAGTTTGTCATTGTACTGATGACACTGGCTGGGAAATGGTTAAACCTCTGGGGCGATCAAAGGGTTAACTGTGTTCCTAGCCAGTGTTTGTGTGTTAACTGTGTGCTGCTTTTACTAGGGTAAGTAATGGATTCTAGTCCCTGTGCAGAGCTGCCACCCAGTTGCAGTAAAATCTCTATAGGGCGGTCAGCAAGTGGCTAAAATAATGCTTGTTTATCTTGCCACGAAGGCCGTTGTTCAGGCACTTCCTGTTATGGGGTAACAAATGTGTCCCAGCTGTATTCCTTTGTTGTCATCCATTCACATGCACCTTTTATGGACTACAGGCAGCCATGCACATTGGGCAGGTATGGTCCTCTGTTGTCACTATCAGGAAGGTGGTTGTTCTGTTTCAAACTATCCTTTATGTAATGACTTCTATAGCTTTCAATCTGTTTAAATAGTGGAACCACTTGCTTACTTGTAAAATTCAAAGGCAGCTTAACTATCTGATCAGACATGTAACCCCCTCCTAGATAGGTTAATAGGAAAATTGTATTTTTGGCTCCAGTGTATTGAGTGAAGTGGTTGTTGATTTGTTTGATCTGATTAGGGTTCCTGAGCTCAGAGTTTGATTGCTTCCTCCTGCCTCTGGAAGAAGCCTCCAGAACATAGTGAAGGATATTCAAATGATTAGCCCAGCCCTCATAATTTCCTAATGGACTAGAATCCATTACTTACCCTGCTCGCATTTGGTGAGTATAAATATGCTGAGGGTGAGTGTGGAGCCGCATCAGAGCAACATCTATTCCCACAGCCTCCTTGACCCCTGAAGAGGTCAGCAGCCCTAAAGTCCCAAAGCCTAGATTCAGCATCAGCAGTGAGGCCTGGAAGATGGGCGGGATACACAGACCTACCTTTAGACACAGACTGGGATGGGGAGGCAGAGGGACTGCAAATTGGGACAGGGCTAGGGGTCTCCCTGTCCTCTTACCCCTGACCCCCCCTCTCTGTCAGCCCCCTCTCTCTCTCTCTCTCAGCCCCCTTCTCTGTCTCTCAGTCCCACTCTCTCTCAGCCACCCTCTATATGAGCCACCTCTCTCTCTCTCTCTCTCTCTCTCTCTCAGCCCTCCTCTCTGTCTTTCTCTCAGCCCCCTCTCTCTCTCTCAGCCACCCTCTACCTGAGCCCCCCTCTCTCACTCTCAGCCACCCTCTATCTGACCCCCCTCTCTCTCTCAGCCTCTATCTCTCTCTCTCAGCCCCCCTCTCTCTCACAGCCAATTTACAAGGGCGTGTTTAGGGGTGAGATTTGGGGTGGGGCAATTGGTGGAAAGTAACCCTTAAGGCTTGGCTAATAGCGCAGGACCTGATATTTTGAGCCCTGCCCTAGCCAATCCTTGGAGGGGGGCATTTAAAACATGGCTGGGGAGGTGACAAATAGATAGGGGGCATGAACAGATTGTTCTTTCCTCATCAGGGAGAGTTCCTGTACTCCTGGGGCTGCTGCCCCTAGGAGCAGAATCACTCAGACAAGAAAAGGCAGGTTGGGCCTCAGCAACTGCAGGGCTCAGAACATTAGGAGAATTTCTGGGGAGGCGTACCTCCTGGAGGACACTGCTTAAGAGTCCTGGTCTGGAGAAGGAATTTGTTATCTCCGTCACACAAGATCTACCTGTGGTGACGGAGTGGCAGACAGCTCAATGAACACTTTGAGTAAAGATCTTACTGGGGACTAATAGCTCAGCAAAACAGAAGGGATCAGTGGCCAGAGATCGTGTTGTAGTCTGCAGCTGTCGGGCTTTAGACATTACAACCACCTCCTGCTACTTCCAGAAAAGCTGCTTTGAGAGACAAGAGAAAACATTGTCCTCCTGCGCTGTTACTGAATGTTTTTGAGTATTCCGTGACCCCATCCTCCTCTTAAAGTTCTTCAGCAATAAATACTAACAAGACATCCCCAAATTACTTTCTAAGTCCCATGTCTGCTATGAAACAAAAAAATAACTAAGAAATAGATCAGGTAGTGTCTTGTGAAAAACTGTACTAACTAGCACAAAGCAAGAAGGAGAAACAAAAGAAACAAACCAAGGAAACAAACACATTTCTGTGGCACCACACTATTACCAGGTGTTAGTAGACACCACTCCATTAATGCAAGAAAATAAAACATACAATATATGGGACACAGCATAAAAGTGGCTGAAAGAGGCTGGAGGAGATTACCAGCACTGAGACTTAAAAAAGGATGATAAAAGGCGAAATTAAGAGTTTATTCAAAAAAAGGTACTGGTAATTATTAGTAAGTTGTACTAATTGGGACATATTTGGCCCAGACTGGAAGTGGTTAATGGGTTTCTCAGATGTAGGGCCCCTCTGTGTGCCTAGACTGTGAAAAAGTCTATGGGGTCTATAAGGGTTGGCCATATTTGGACAATGTCATTGACCAAATATGTCCATCTGGCCATAGTAGGTCAATGATATTACCAGTATCCCTGCCTCTTTGTTGCGTGCAATTGCGTGGTAGGGAATTCGATGGCAGCAGCTGAATGTCACAGCTGCTTGCTGTCATATTACAGTTGCCTGCAGGTTTGAGCCAAAAAAAGCTCATCCTTAGGGTTTACATCTAATTTGTGGGGGCTGAACAATGGACCATAGCTTCTTTGAACAAATTGTAACCTGAATTCATTCTCAGAATTGATTCTCTTCCACAATACTAAGTGGGAACCATGGCTAACTCATAGGCACCGCCTTTAGAATTGGGCCAAATCACTAAATTTCTGGTATTCAAGACTTATATTTAGCTTTAGTGGTAATTTAACACATATTAAGAGAGTCCTGCAGCCATACCCCCCCCTCTCTCTCTCCAAGGGGGGGGGTTCAGCGGAAGGACGGCATGACAGGTGCAGGACAGCCCTGTCGCCGTTTTAATTAGCTGCCCGGGGGAGGCCGCTTTAAGATGAGGGGTCAGGCGGAGGTAAGGGGCGGAGCTACGGTATGGTACGCGATAGCGGCGTACCATGCTTTCACTCGGAGAGCAGAGGAGGAAGCGATTCCCACCCACCCTCCCTGGTTTAGGTCAAGTGTGTTAGGTTGGGGGTTAGAGGGGTGGGGCCGCAGGCGGCGCTTGGGGATTTTTGGGTAGGAAAGGGGAGGTTTTTCCAGGTAGAAAAGACTGTTGTACCCATCCATGGGATGGGGGTGGTTAATGTACTTTCGGGTTAAGAGTTGTTAACCTGGAAGGGTTAAAAGGGGTAGGTCACTGCGATGGTTTGAGTATAGCCTCCGAGACAGGGGATACCGTCTGGAGGTCAAGAGGTCAAAAGTGGGAAGTCGTTCGCAGTGACCAGTGTGTTGTTATGCTGGTACCCATGACCCGTTTAAAGGCTGGGAATGTTTACATTTTTGAAAGTTATTTATGGTATTTTATTAAACTATATATATTTTTGTTAATAAATTAAGGCCAGTTGGCCATTTACTCCATACCTTGTCCGTGGTTTATTAAAGGTGGGGATCAGGTTTTGGAGGCGGGTGTCTGTCATGGGTGGGAGGTTACGGATACGCATCTAAGGGGGCTTAAGTCCTTACAAATGTCATGCAAATTCCATCCATTATAATTATGTACCATTCACTGTTTTACACATTTTTGCCTTGTTAAAAAAATGTACAGTAGATATGATATAAATGATATGATATAAATATTGCACCTATAAATGGGAAAATAATAAACTGTCTATTTAAGAACAAACATGACTTAATGCCAGGCATACACATTACTAGAAATTATAACTGGAAAAACACATGATAAAAATAAAAAAAACAACAACCACATACTAATAATATTGGTAACATTCATTTGACCTCTTTTACATGTTTATCTAAAAAAAAAAAACATATGTTCCCTTTAAAGAACAATGTAATTTAACACAGTAGTAATTTCAGAAAAAAAAGAACTATAACCTTTTACAGTAGAAGGCCTGGCACCCTTTAAAAAAATTATTAATGCTAGAGAACATCACCAACATCAACAAAATCAGTTCTCCCGGGAATTGATATTAAAATGAAATAAATATGCAATTCATTAATTGTATTATTATTTCAAATATAGTTGATTTTGGAACCAAAGAGATGAATAGCAAAAAAATATATTGCACCTCTTCCAACAATCCACCTATAAAACAACCGCTCAAGGTGCTACGACATAAAATTGTAAACAAGTAAAACACCAGAGCTAGCTAAAAGCTACTTAATATGTAAAACCCACTAAATATTGCTCCCTCCTCGATGCTCGATGGTATAAAGTAGAAACTGGTTTATAATTACTGAATACCAATCCTTTGTTTTACATAAACACATGTTTATTATCAAACACGAAAAATCATATTAAAACTGCAACATAATTGCTAAGGGGCCCCCGCTGTATTAATTTGTATCAAAAAAGTAAACATCAATAGCCCAAATATTACTGTATTGCTTCCACTTACATACAAGACTCCTAAATCACTGTTTTCCTAATGGAAACAAGTTCAGATCTAAAACATGCCTTACAGTATCTCAATGCTCACATTAAATAATAGAAAGTAGTACAACTTTCAAAGGGAACAAGACTTTCACTGACTCTGTTGGAAAATTTCTTATTATGTTATAACTAGGCAAGAGCTGCCAGTTCGGTCTGAACCCAGGTTTGGACTGAATTTTGCATGTTCGGAGGTTTGCCAAACAGCTAAACTAAATTGGTGCTCAGTCAAGTTGAACCTCTAGTGGCGGCGGGAAGTGAAATGTTTAGCAGCAGTACTACTACCTCTGCTAAATGTGATACCATCCCCTCAGGCTGGTTGATAGGAAGCCAGCGGCTGCCGGCATCCTAGCAACGATGAGTCATACCCACCAGGCCCATTCAGTAAAAAAGGAGGCAGGGTCTCCCGGGTGATGCCATTTACCAAATATGGAGATGTCCATACTTGTAATGGCTGGGCTTCAGGAGATGTCATTCAAGGGAGTAAGCAACAGGAGCGTATCATGTCAGCAGTCTATGAATTTTTTTATTTTGGCAGGAGTCAGGCGTCATGACTGACATGGATTTGTATTGCTGGTAAAACATGATTTACAGTGGATTTACATTGTGAAAATTTTTATTTTTTTATTATTAGACTTGTCAAAAAGTTTCAGTGCGTTTATTTACTGTTTACATTTTCACTTTTTTCTGGTTAATAAGCAGCCCCTACCCATTCACATGGATGAGCGCCAGTATCTGGGGGCCTCTTTCCTATGCCCCCCTATGGTACCCTCCTACAGGCATGTACTGGCCATCGGGACTACCGGGAGATTCCCGGTGGGCCGATGGCTCAGTGGGCCAGTTGGTTTCAGTGACAGACAGCCTGTCAAAATAATGGAAGCACGGCCCTCACAGTCATAATTTTGAGCACTGCTGTACTGCCCAGGGCTGGCCCAACCATAGGACCAAAGCGGCAATTCAGGGGTGGACTCAGTCGGGATGGTGCTTAAGTGTTTCACTGCTTCTGTTGCCGGCCCGCCCACCACCTGTAGCACAGAGCCGACAGGCTCTGCCGCTGCAATACGTGTCTGAAAGGTCACGCTGGTGGGCGGGGACAAACATCCCCCGGAACATCCTTGGTGCCAGTGTGTGGGTAACTGCTCGGTGCAGCCAGTTTGTGACACACACCGCTTCCCGCCCGTCTCTCCCTGCCTGTGCATTACATCGATGAAGAGCAAGAGGGAGGGGGTAAATTAAACACGTAGCCCAGACCCGGACCCCTCTCTCTGCCCCCTCACCTCTCTCTCTCCATGTCCCCCCCTCTCTCTCCATGTCCCCCCCTCTCTCTCCATGTCCCCCTCTCTCTCTCCATGTTCCTCTCTCTCCATGTCCCCCTCACCTCTTTCTCTCCATGTCCCCCTCTCTCTCTCCATGTCCCCCTCTCTCTCTCCATGTCCCTCTCTCTCCATGTCCCTCTCTCTCTCTCCATGTCCCCCTCTCTCTCTCCATGTCCCCCTCTCTCTCTCCATGTCCCTCTCTCTCTCTCCATGTCCCTCTCTCTCTCTCCATGTCCCCCTCTCTCCATGTCCCCCCCTCTCTCTCCATGTCCCCCTCTCTCTCTCCATGTCCCTCTCTCCATGTCCCTCTCTCTCCATTTCTCTCTCTCTCTCTCCATGTCCCCCTCTCTCTCTCCATGTCCCCCTCTCTCTCTCCATGTCCCTCTCTCTCTCCATGTCCCCCTCTCTCTCTCGCTCCATGTGCCCTCTCTCTCTCTCTCGCTCCATGTCCCCTCTCTCTCTCTCCATGTCCCCTCTCTCTCTCTCTCATGTCCCCCCTCTCTCTCTCCTGGCTCCCTCTCCCTGCCCCTCTCTCTGGCAGCAGATGACGTGGCATGTGACACACTGCATACGTTGGCAAACGATGGTGGCAAGTGACACGCGGCATCTGGTGGCAGGCGGCGGTGGCAAATGACATGCTGCATCTGGTAACAGGCAATGGTTCCTACTCATTCTGCATTCTGGTAAGTTGAACTATTTCTTTATACATTACAATGTAGCAATAGAAATAATGTGATTTGATCATCCTGACACCATATTAAGCATGATGTGGGGATATTTTACTTGCCAGCACCAGCCATTCACCCAACAAATCACCCCCGCCGCTGAATTCCCCGTCAACCCTGAGACTACATTCCCCCCAGTCTTTGGAAAAATTGTCCCTGAATGGCAGTCTAGAAATGTGATCACCCTACTGGGGGACAAGGTGTCAATTTTCCCCTGGGTTGCTCTGATGCCCCATACAAAGGCCCCACCCCCTCAGATCCATCTCAAACTCAATAAGTATCCATATTGCGCAATTGTGAATAGTTTTATATACTGTTTTTGTGCGTGTTTGCAAAATTAAAGTGGGCCACTCTGGGTGAAGACCAGGGCCAAATTTTTGTCCCAGTCCAGCCCTGTCCTCCTATGTTGAAGGCATGCAGCCTGGTATGGTTCAGAAGGGGATTCTCATGCCCCAAACACACACACCTTTACTGGGCAACCAGGATGCATGCTTAAATAAGGTCTGGTGGGGGAACGTCATGCTTTTTATGTTTGTATTTTTTTTTGCATGTGGTTCCCCTGGAAAATTAAAACTGTGCCAGAAGGGTCTTATATGAAATATAGGGAGAACTCATGTCTTTTTTTGTTGTTTGACATTCTTGACATCCATACCAAACTCTCATCAAGGCTAAAGCCTCATACACACTATCAGATTTTCTGCAGATTTTTGTCTTCAGATTTACCAAAACCATATAATATGAGGTCAAACCTTAGGAGTTGCAATTTGTATGCAATCAGACAGGCCCTTGCACTACATGGTTTTGTGTATGGGGCTTTAGGGGGTGTATTTTTAGGAGAAACCCATGCTGTTTTTTTTTGTTCTATTATTATTTATTTGTTTTTCATTTATTATTTATTTGTGTGGTTCCCCATTTATATATCAAACCATCATCTAGTATAGATGAATTGAATCCCTGAATATGAAGGGCGGGAAGACAGCAATTTAAGCAGCATTTTTCAAAATTTTCCAATATCAGGTTTGCTGTAGTAGGTTGTATACTTCATACAGATGGGGCACATTACAGACAGGTTCAGGGCATCCCCCAGAGCAGTGCTCAGTTCCCCCCATAATGCCATTTGTTTATTAATTCCTTGCCTATTAGCCTAGAAAATCGCAATTACTATTTTGTAATATTTAGCTCCCATTGAGTTCAGCGAGGTTCAGGTTTGACACCCAAACTTTAGTAATATTCACTGAACCTGCCTCAAACCAAACAGATGTCACACTATGAGATGGTGAAGATAACGCACCCCAAGGGGTGTGTGGGTGTGTCCATGATGATGTGCAGGAAGTGGTTTAAATGATGTTCACCATTATTCAACTTGAAAGAGCAGTGCCCTCTAATGGCAGAGAGGACTTTCTGCTCTGTATTGCACTGGCCTGTTAGTGAGAATTGGAATTTTTTTTAAATTTTTTTTAATAAATGCTGGCTTATTTTTTTAATTTTTGACATTTTTTTTAGTTATGCTTTAGAAATGTGCACCTTATTGTTCTGCTCTTTCTTTGCTGTGTAAGTCATTCAAAAACGTACCAATTTGTTACTTTGTAACTGACCTTTGTTGCCACTACTACAAAATCAGTACTATCAGCAGAGATCCAGATCAACCTTTGACTGATACCATATGGTTTTCCGGAAATTCAAACAATCATGCAAAGGTTCTACAGGGACATATCTACAGCAGATCAAACCGAGAAATGCTTCTTTCTAAATCTAACTAAATAGTTTTTCAATAACTTAATTTATTTTACATGTAAATATGCTTACGAACCTTTAGGGAGTCCCGCTCTACAGCCGAATAAGCAAAATAAAATTAACAGTAAACTGTATATCTTTTATTATTTGTGTATTATGATCTCAATTGCCTTGGTGGCAAAATTAATGTTTTTCCTGAATAACAGTGCAAAGTTAATGAAGAAAAATGACCTTAATAAATGAATAGTCTCTACAATTATGCAAAATAAACAAATATGTAATGTAATCATTAACTTTACCAAGAATATATTAGATCTTCTGATACATGCAATGAGATTTTACAGTACTACTTTACTATGGAGTTAAAGTGATAAGACAGATCTCCTTGTTAAGCGCCTCTTTTTTGCTAAATCAAACAATATATTTTATTTATAAAATATTTACAGTCGTGCATTTTGCATGCAGCAGCTTGCTTGCTCATTCTCTTTTTGCTGAAACAGTGTTCTTTTTTAAATTGGTGAAAATAATTGAAGAAGAACCTTATTCTATCTATCTATCTATCTATCTATCTATCTATCTATCTATCTATCTATCTATCTATCTTTCTTTCTTTCTTTTCATCCTGCCTTCTTCCTCCCCTCTTCCTGCCTTCTTCCTCCACTCTTCCTGCCTTCTTCCTCCCTTTTTTCCTTCCTTCTATCCTTCCTTTCTTTTTCCCTTCTTTCCTTCTTCCCTTCTTTCTCCCTTCTTCCTGCCTTCTTCCTCCCTTCTTTCTTCCTTCTTCCTGCCTTCTTCCTCCCTCCTTTCTCCCTTCTTCCTCCCTCCTTTCTCCCTTCTTCCTGCCTTCTTCCTCCCTCCTTTCTCCCTTCTTCCTGCCTTCATCCTTCCTTTCTTCCTCCCTTCCTTATTGTAGAGCAGGCTGGTAGAAAAGAAACATAAAGATACAATTGTGCAAAGAACCAACTCATAATCTTAATATACTGGAAAATCTGGTTCCTTCCTTATTTATACCTTACAAATAATGTATTAAAATTCCAATGAGTGTTTAATGAACCCAACAAATATTATAAAATTCTCAGTACAGAAATAGCTAATTTCTAATAAGAACTGCAGATATCACTTGAAAAGATTAATCTTAAGTAGCATTAGTGTAAGGCTTTTGTTAATTATCAAGGAAAGGTAAAATGATAAGGTTTACTTTTTAGGATTAAATTAAGGATTAAGTGTTCTTTGGCAGGAGATGAAATGTTAGAGAATAATTTTAGGGGTTAGGTTGCATTTTAGAGTTCATGATAGGAATAGTTAAGCGTGTGCATAGCCAAAACATTTTTTTTGAGTTGTCACTCTAACAAAGGGGAGATCTTCCAATAAAAACACCTGTTATGGTAAACACTTTTTCAAAGACAATTTCTCTTACTTTGGAGAGATTTCAACTTCCTGTTGTACATAGAAAATTGGGCAATAGATACACTTTAAAATAAATTGAGTAATTTTTGCAGCTTTGAATAAAGTGATTAAAATGTTGGTAAAACCAATAAGATAACCTTACAGGTTTAGGACTCATTTTCTACATTCCCTAATTACCCCAGTTGAAGTTAGACTCTGTCGCCAATCAAGCACAGGATATTTTTAGATTGGAAAACTGGAACCCATTCAGTACATCTCTGCGACAGTTTTCTGGCACTATGGCCTTTTAAAATGGCCTGCGCCAGATTCAAAAACCTCTACTGCCTATTTCAGTAACTTTATCGACACATGCGGTAGATTGATGTAGTTCTTAATAGTGCCACTTTTACAAAGTGCCAGTATTATTGCACCAACTTCATAAAGAATTACCTCTAGTTTATAGATAACAAAACTGGGGGTAATTAAGACCTACCCTAATTTGGTGTACAGAGACAGGCACAGTGCCTGTACCTGTACACAGTGTAGCAGAATGGCATATGTGCCGCTGCTACCCTTTCCATGTCACTAGTTGTTAACAATGCTGTCTGTCCACACCCTGTGATTCCCTACTGGATGGAGCCTTATGGGGATTCACAGACACTAGTTCCCCATCAGATTTGCTCTTACCTTGTAATGTACAGAAGACAGTGGGCAGATTCTATAGCAAATAGCAGGCTGTCTATTGGCTAAGGAACTACCAACTACCCGTTGTAAATCACAAGCGGATCAGACCTGATGAACTAGTGTCTGTGAATCTCCATTAGGCCCCCCCCCCACCCCCCCATCTGCCATTCCCAGGTAGAAAACTCCCAGCCAGTGTGCTGTCAACAGGGAGGAAGTGCAGTTGCACTGAAGGCACTGGAGGCACAGCAAGTGTGTAGGAAAAAGGTTCTTGGGAGATGTAGTTCTGGACGGTGTGCCTATATCAGTAGGGACTAAGTCTCCTACAGCTGTCCCAGCTAGAGTTTTCGGGTGGCACAGTGGTGTAGTGGGTGGTCACCTAGCAGTAAAAAGGGTCGCTGGTTCAAATCCCAACCACCACGACACTACCTGCCTGAAGTTTGCATGTTCTCCCTGTGCCTGTGTGGGTTTCCTCCCACACTCTAAAGACATGCTGGTGGGTTTATTGGCTTCTGTCTAAATTGACCCTAGTATATGGATGTGAATTAGGGACCTTAGACTGTAAACTCCTTAAGAGTAGGGACCGATGTGAATGTACAATGTATATGGAAAGTGCTGTGTAAATTGACAGCGCTATATAAGTACCTGAAATAAATAAATAATAAACATGGTGATGCTGCCATAGGGAGTAATGAAAGATGTTTCCCACTACAGAAACAATGTAAAATAAAACAATAGTGATGGGACACACTGTAAAGGGGAATAGGAAGGTTTGGATGTTGATGACTTGGGTAAAGGTTGAACAAACACTTTAACATTCTCTGGTACTGGAAAGTGTGTAAAATTTTATTTGGAGTATTCCTTTAAGGTTTTGCCCAGCAGTCATTTTAACAAAGATTTTGTATATAACTCTTTGTACAGTTTCCAGTGTTTTGAGAGATTAGGGATTCTAAGCCATGATATTCGTATTTTACAATCAATTAGTACATTTGCAAACTCTTTTCATATGGAGAGCAGTTTTATTGTTCTTTACAACCCATTTAATGGTCAACTTCCATACGTCCTTTTATTTTTTTTATTTTTTTCCTCATTGTATTTATTTATTTAATTTTTTAATTTTCACGTTCAAGAATTCCTGTTGAGGTTGGCCATGTCTTGTGAGCCAGGACTGTTTCTTTCACATGAGAAAATTGTTAGGAGCATTGAAAGCTGCTTGACTATGTTACATTCCATTGTTCGAGTGCGTTTTGGGAACACATCCCTTTCTCATTATATTTCCATAAAATACATTTGATCTGTTCTATTCTTAGAACACCTCTGATGTGGTCTGTGAATGGGACACAGTATAAAAATATTTCTTCTTTATACGAGGCTAAATGTTTCCATTTCTAAGACGCATTAGAAAAACGATATAATACTTTGGCAGGGAGTTAGATCAAGCAGATAAGATTTATTGCTATTTGTTATGATCTGGCCCGGCGGTAGCAGATAATATAAAATTGTTAAGTCGCTATTAATGGGGCAGTGTAACAAGTATCTTATTGGCTAATTGTCTGCATACATACAGTGACTTATACACAGAAACGACTCTAGTGAAAGTTACCAAATGAGATCAAACATCTGCTTACCAGGGGCAGTGTTTCTTAAAGCGTATGCCCAGGCATGACCCAAAATTAACCCCCCCCACCTTTCTTTCTTCCCTTAGAGCATGTCCCAACTTTAGTTGAATTCTTCTACCTTGTACTATTGGTATCAATCTACACAGAAAAAATCCCTCTGCTCAGCTTACGCGTTTCACTTAGTCTTAGTGTCTATATGGATAAGCTCTTCAGGGAGTGAAACATGTAAGTGGAGCAGGTGGATTTTCCTTCTGTTAGTTGATACCAATAAATACACTTTTGTCTTTTTGAAGTTGAGCAGCTCCGTCCTTGTTTGTTTTATACTAATGACAGAGGCACACCCCTAGAACTTTTTAAGCTAGTGTCAGACCATGCCTCCCTTACATGGATGGCCCAAAATAAGAATAAGAACTCCAGAATTACCCAGTGGTTTCTGACCCTACAAGACTTCAAGTTCGTGGTGGTGCCTAGACCAGGGAGAGTACATAAAAACGTGGATGCCCTTTCCCAGGTCTATTTCCAGTTGGCTTGTTGTGTCCAGACCCCTGGCTTGGAAGGGGGGGGGGATATGTAGAGAGTCAGCATGGGGCACGATTAAGAGGGGATTAATTGAAGAGGGCAGGCAGGGGTGGACTGACAACTCATGGGGCCCCCGGGCAATAGGAGATTATGGGGCCCCCAGGCAATCAGAGATTATGGGGCCACACAGTATACACAAACACACACACACACAGTATACAATCACACAGTATACACAGACATGTTTCTATTGGCTAAGAAGGTACTGGAGAGGTGGGGCAGCTATAATCTCTTTTTAGACCAAAAGGATGTCGGTAAGGGACATTTCAGAGACAGATGTAAAAAGAAAAACACACATTTTTACATACTGTCCCTGGTTTTACTGAGGCTGGCAACCCTGATGGGGCACCCTAGTGGCATGGAGCCCTCGGGCAGTGCCCTAGTGGCCCAATGGTCAGTCCGCCCCTGAGGGCAGGTACTTCCCCTTCAGACCTGCTTATTGCCAGCTAGGCTGAAAGTGTCAGGGGGAGATCTGTTTGAGTAGGAGTGAGAGATACAGCAGCACACTGTGTGGAAAGAATCCTTTGCTGGATTGTGTACCTGCTGGGGTGAGTAAAAACCCTTATGAGAGACTGTAGCTCTGGCTAGAGCATTGTACTTTATATATCAGCCGGCTGGCTGCAGAGACTGAACTTTATCCGTATGTGCATCTGTGTTACAAGACAAGCCTGTCGTTTTTCCTGTTTGTTTGTCATTTTGCTGAATAAAGCCATTTTTACTTTACTGGACTGCCTGAGATGGCTTTTCACCCCTCTGACCCCTTACAATATATATATTATAGAATTAGAAATAAATGAAAGAAAATTACTTATCTATGTACAACGGGACAAAGAGTGGTGCGGCGGCGGAGTTCTATAGTCCAGGAGACGTGACTGACAACGCTGCTTGGGGTTTCCATCAGCAAAGATACTGTGTTGTCAGCTCAAATAGGAATTTAGGAGCACCCTGGATGCCTAATAGCTCAAAAGGTTTTTTTTCTGTACTAGCAGCATTTTTAAAGAGATAAAACATGGGGAAATATAATTCAGATGTGTCTTGTCATTTTGCTTGAACAAACACTAGCTTTAAACTTTAACTTCTGCTATTTTCTACAATAATTTACCAACTGTTACCTTTTCTACCAAAATAATTCAGCGCTACCCCTGCAGGAATAGCTGATTTTGTCCCAGTGCCTTTTCCTAAAAATGTGTAGCAATAGCCAGGTACACGGCAACAATAGTTCATCCAGCTCATAGAACAGTCTAGGGCAGAGGTCTCAAACTAGTGAACCTCCAGCTGTTGAAAAACGACAACTCCCATGAGGCATTGCAAGGCAGACAGTTACAAGCATGACTCTCTCAGGCAGAGGCATGATGGGACTTGTAGTTCCGCAACAGCTGGAGGGCCACCAGTTTGAGACCCCTGGTCTAGGGGTTGCCTTTTTTTTTGGTTTATTGCTGAATAACTTGGATAAGGCACAGGGAATGGACAGCACCGCAAAACCATAAGCATTGTTCTAGGCAAGGTAAGCCTTGGTATTAGTAAGCCAGGGATAAACAGCAGCAACAGTCACCCAGATCCTGCACTTAGACCTGTACTCACAAGTCTTTGGGTACTTGGATGCTTCCTACACAGTCAGGCAGATGTTTCCTTAGTGGGCTGCAGCACATGATCCTAGATTAAATCTCCCTTCTTTAGCCTCAAAGTTTCTCAACAAACAGCCCCCCCCCCCCCAGCTCTAGCACATCTGGGATCTTGATAAAGGTGCTGGACTGTCTAGGAAGACAGCAGCCCTCCAAGCTGGGTACTTATTCTCCTGAACAAGACAGGGCTGCCTCAGGTCCCAGACTATTTATGCACTCTCCAGACACCTGCTGGGCACCCTTACCCATGGATTGGCTGGAATCACATAAATATTCAGACTGCCTATTTGACTTTCCCACCTACTACAGAGAAAAAACCTTCCTTGGCTTAGCACCTTGTCGCTATAATGATGAGGACAAGGGCAACATCTCTATATGCTTGGCCCAGTGGATATGGGCATCTGATGGATAGAACTTGTAATCTGGAAGGACCTTTTACTAAAAAATGTAAATAGTAATTAAAACAAACACTTAGAAAAAGTCCTTTATTAAATAAAATATAAATAAATCCAAAGTCAATCATATTGTCCATCGATGTAGTTTCAACATCATATTGAGGGCATGTGGCCTTGTATAGTTTGGCGGGGGCAGGGATTGGGTATGGAATGAATTTTGTGGGGGACCACATGCTTTTTTTTTATAATACTGCGTATATATATATATATATATATATATATATATATATATATATATATATATATATATATATAATGTGTAGCACTAACCCCTGAAGGAGCTGCTGGTTATTTTTGGGCTTACCGTTACCTTTCGTTCTCCTTGTGACACATCTAGGAGATGTCCCATGGTAGGTGGTAGATGGCCCAGTAACTTGAGACTGACAATAGATCCAGTTGAATGGATTTTTATTTGCAAACGTCAACCATTGAACAGTCTTTATAACTTGGGATCAGAGGGTTGGAAAGGAAAGTTCAGGTACTCTCAATGTCAAAGTCTATAAACATTATGGAACTTGCTTACTTTGACTGCATCCAGAGAATAGCCATTCGCAGCTGAATGAGCACTCAGGTTGGACAGTCCCTCTCTCACAAGGCCTAGCAGCCAACAAGGTGCTTACTCAAGAACAAAGTCTTTTGTCACAGACGTTGTTGCAGAACACGTAGGGAAACCAAGCTGTAGAACACTTGTAGGATACCTGGATCTTTCAGCCCACTTGGCGATATCCCCCAAGACCGGATTCTCTCAGTTACTTCAGCCCTTCCAGGCTCTTAAGAAAAACCAACCTCACGCATGGCATTCTTCTAAAGAGTCCTCCCCTGGAATGCTCGAAGTACACTGGGTTTCCCCCCAGACCGGAGACAACACCCATCCACCTCCGAATCCTTCCTTAGTTCCTCTGTCTTGGGCTAGCCAGCCCTGAGCCATCAAAATCAGGTGGAACCGCACCCCAGGCCATACACTCAGCACAGCATACTGGACCAGAACCCAGAACCCCGTGATGTCCGTGTCTTAAATACCCTCTCCCAGAGGGCACAGCGGGAGGGCCACTCCCACTGACCTGACTCCGAGAGGGAATAATTCAAGCGCCTCACCAGACCATAGTTCCACGCCTGCCACCAGAGACATTGCCCCCTGTGGCCAGGCTGAACAAAGCTTTTTTGGCCGTACTTCTATGGATTGCAGGAGTGCACTTAGTTCTCTACTCCTCTGACCAACATTCAGCTGACAACCAGCTAAGGTTTGCTGTCGGCTACAGGGTTGCTAACCTTCCTCTGCATTTTTTACTGACAAAACCTGGAAAATTTACTGAGGAGCACATTTTTTACGGACAACCTGAAAAATTACAGGACTCCTATTGAAAACAAACAAAATCAATATTTAAACAGTATAAACATGAAATGTAAACACTGTCAATACTCATAAGAAGTGACTTGCCTGATTTAGGCCCCTTTGCACATGTTGTCCAATCAGGTCCGCCTGTCAGTTTTAAGGGCAGACCTGATCGAACACTCCATTCACCACTATGAAGCGGCGGATGTCAGCAGAGACATGTCCGCTGACATCTGCCGATATGCAATCCAATCCAGTCCGCCAAATCCAGATGGATGGTGGTCCTGTTACCCATCCGTCTGGTGTATCGGATCAGATGAAAACGGACAGGCGGTCCATTTTCATCCAATCTGCCCATAGAGGAGAACGAGACTCTGACAGGTCTGTCTCTGCACAGTGAACGGAGACCGAGCTGTCATCTGCACGCTCAGCAAAGATCAATGGATCGATTCCCGCTGAGAAAGCGGAGTCTGTCAAAATGCACATTCCCTGTGTGAAAGGGGCCGTACACTTAAAAAGTCAAACAGCATGACAAATTATCAGCCCCTGATATTGACTGACAGTTGTAAAAAAAATCACTGATTTTTACAAACTCTCAGTAAATTTACTGACACTTGGCAACCCTGGTTGGCTGATGTCACTGAGACGGTCTAGGCTCTGCAGGGATCCTAACAATATTGTGGGGATCTGCCCAGGTGCCTGACCGGCAGCTAGCTCAGCCCAGGGTTGCCAACCGCCAGTAAATTTACTGACACTTTGATTTTTTTACAACTGCCAGCAAATATCAGAGGCTGATAGTTTCATGCTGTGTTGACTTTTTAAGTGTAAATCAAGCAAATTACTTTGTTATAGGTATTGTCAGTGTTTCCATATCATGTTTATACTGTTCAAATATTCACTGTGTTACTTTTCAATAGGAGTTCTGTAATTTCTCAAGTTGCCAGTAAAAAATGTGCTCCATCAGTAAATTTTTCCATGTTTTGTCAGTAAAATATGCTGCGGGAGTTTGGCAACTCAGCCTCTCAGCACAACGCACAGTCCAGCACTCCAGTATGGGGCAGAGCACAGAGCAATGACTGACAATCACCACCCTGTGCTCAGTGTGGACCTAAGAACTGAGCGATCACCAGTCTTTGATTGCTCAGTTCTTGGTGTAGAGGTGGCAGGGGACAGCTGCAGGATCGGAGAGATGCTGCAGCCATCTAGGTGAGTATGTGTGTTTGTATTTTTATTCCCATACTTCTCTTTTTAAAATGAATGATCCGGCGACAAAGTCTCTTGAATTAAGCCCAATATTATCGCTCAAGTAACCACCGGCCTCCATTCTAATAAAAAGCCACAACAGTAGCACGGAAGCATATTTAAAGATAAGGGGCTGTCAGTCTAAACGTGAGCGGAGTAATTAGCAGTGTCATAGCATGTGATGTGACGATATCGCTCAAATATGTTCCCAGTACAGAGCAATAAGTGTTAACATAGCTTCTGTCTGAGTAATTAATCAAAGGCCCTCACTGTCATCCTCAGAGGCACAAACAGAATCTCTACAAATTTGTGCCTCAGGCATTTGCCCTATTCAAATGAGTGCAAACTATATTTAAGAAAGGCTTGTGTGAGCCTAGTCATTTGATGTCTCGGGCCCAAGCAGAACGCACACACATCACATTCACTGCGAATTAACACAAGTCCCATTGTTCCCAAAATATGTAGATTAGGTCAGTGGTACCTCGGTTAACCCGATTCACGCAAATTGTCCTAAAGAGATGAGGGGAACGCATTTAAAGAGCCAGTCATCCAACCTTCCCAGTTCTAAAACACCAGCTTCAAATACGTTTTTTTTTTTCCTTTCTTTGCTGGTTTTAACTGATGAAATGTTTGATTTGATCTCAGACTGAAAAAATAATCATTTTTGGAGTGGAGGAAGCATGTAAAAGCAAGCATGGAAATGTAGAACATGTAATACACGTGGGGGTTTTAAAAATGTTAAATACCACAAACCTTTCTGCAGCCATATCTAACTGCACGGGGACGTCAGAATTCTAGAGTTTTTGACAGTCTGCACTGAATTAATATCTCGTGTACCAAAAAATCATATATAAATGTCTCACTCCCTATAATAAAACAACTAGATGGCCGGTGACGCATTAAAGTAGAACTCAAGACAAAAATAACAAGGATAAAGCTAATAGATAATTAAAAGAGAAGTATGGGATTTTTTTCTTAAATCACACTTACCTAGGTGGATGCAGAATCAGTCTGATGATGCATCTGTCCCCCGTTGGCTCTAACACTGAAAACCGAGCAGTCAAACACTGCCGATCACTCGGTTCTCAGAGCTCCCTGAGCAGAGAGCCGGTGACTGTCAGTCAGCGCTCTCTGCTCTGCCCCCTCCCCCAGCACTCACTGGAGCACTGGGCTGGGGAGGGGGTGGGAGTGGCTGGCTCAAGCTCTCGCTGAGAGGCTTAGCCGGGTGCCGGTCCAGGCATGTGGGCAGATCCCGACCATATGCTCGCAATCTTTCCTGAGCCTGGACCAGCTATGTGACGTCAGCTGACAGCGGGCTTCAGCTAAGCGTACATATTCGCCAGCACACCATGGATCGGCAATTTTTATCCCAAAAGTTTTAATGAAAAAAGATCACATCACAAAGGAAGGTTCAATGCTTCATAGACGCGCAGGACCCCTTCTTCAGGCATGTGATGTGGCCTGACGAAGGGGTCCTGTGCGGCTCCGAAACGTTGCACCTTCCTTTAATTTTTCATTAAAACTTTTTGGATGAAAATTGCTGATCCATGGTGTGCTGGCGAATATGTACGCCTGTTTGATGTTTTCAGGACTCAACTGGTAATCGCTGCAGCACCCACCATTTTATGATCTATATATATACCAGGAACGTGTGCGATAGGAATATTGATCAGCGGGCTTCAGCTGTCTGCTGAAAATGGGTCACAGGAGAGCAGAACGAATTGCATTCCTGTGATCCAGAGGAGAAGTACAGCCAAATGAGCTTGTGACTCGGATGGCCATCTTGTGTCAGGCAGAGTCTATTTAAGACCCTGGCTCCTGGGTTTGGCCCGCATTTACCATGTGGATAGTGAAGGGACAGATTACCCACCTGTCAGGGACAATATTACCAGTAGGCAAAGGTTAAAGACGAGTAGGGAAAGCATAGGGATTCATCACTCTTCCTGGAAAGCTCTGCACTTGGGCTCGGACTGGCCAGGCCGCATTCCACTCTTCAAGATAAATGCTGTCCTGGTTGGCCGCATTCCACCCTCCTGGTTGGGCTTCCTTCCACCGGGCTTGATGTAAACTGTTTTACATTGTCTTCAATACAAGTTCTTTCAATTGCATCTGGACTGAGTGTGTATTATTGCCGCGGCACCATGCTGCACCCACGCAGACGCAGCCTATGTGACCTAGTGACAAATCCATCCCTGGGTTTCATAGGGCATCAAGTGATGTAAAAACTCTCAAGCGAGGACAGGGACAACGAAAAATTTTAATAGCAGGTTATTGAAGTAGAACCTCTGTTACCCTCATTGTTGGTTCAGGTGTCAAGAAGTAGGTGAAATCTCCCTGGTGGGGCTACACAAAGAAATAAAACTTGAAAGAAGTTCTCCTTCTTTCCCATTATATCATAAATAAATAAAATAAAAAATCTAGATATAGGAGTTGCAACTGGTAAATGAAAATAGACGTTCATATTATTTCACACTTGTGAGTGGGGTGCAGGATTAAAATCTACAAAAGGAAATATGGTTCCATCTATAAATGAGGAATCCTGTTTGGTCACGGTACTAAGTTATGGCATTAACTTGCATGGCATTACATTCTGATTCTCTCTCTCTCTTTGAAACTCCCAGAAAGGCTACAGAAGTTCAGACCTGTGGAGAATGGTCACTTTTGTACAGACCAATCCTTGTAAATGTCCCTATTGTTTGGAACAGGCCAAAGGACACAGACCAGACATAAACCTTACTTTAGGTCACTTCACCAAGCACAATGAACAATGGCATTCTCTCCTTAAAGGACACATGCTATAACTCAGTAATGTGGATCCAAACCATTAGCTGCTTATTTATTAGTGTTGCTTTTAACCACTTAAGGACCGGAAGAATTTACCCACTTCCTGACCAGGCAATTTTTTGCTATACGGCACTGCGCCAGTTTAACTGACAATTGCGCGGTCGTGCGTCGTTGTACACAAACAAAATTGACGTCCTTTTTTTTCTCACAAATAGAGCTTTCTTTTGGTGGCATTTGATCACCTCTGCTTTTTATTTTTTTGCTATAAACAAGAAAATAGTGATAACTTGATAATTTTGAAAAAAAAAAACTATATTTTTTACTTTTTGCTATAATAAATATCCCCCCCAAAAATGTAAAAAAACTAATTTCTTCCTCAGTTTAGGCCAATATGTATTTTTCAACATATTTTTGGTAAAAAAAAAAAAATAATCCCAATTAGCGTATATTGATTGGTTTGCGCAAAAATTATTGCGTCTACAAAATGGGGAATAGATTTATGGTATTATTATTATTATTTTTTTTTACTAATAATGGGTGAGATTTTTAGCGAGACTGCGACATTGCGGCAGCCAGATCGACTCTTTTGAAGCTTTTTGGGGATCAGTGACATTTATACAGCAATCAGTGCTATTAAAATGCACTGTCAAGGAAAAGGATTAACACCAGGGGTCTGGCGGGGAGTAGAGACAGATCGCTGTTCCTAATCACTAGGAACAGACGATCTCTTACTACTCCCCTGACAGAACGGGATCTGTTTGTGTACATTGACAGATCCCCGTTCTGCCTCTCTGTGGAGCGATCATGGCTGGCCGGCAGACATCGAGTCTACAGGATCCGCTGAATGGCTCCCTCGCTAGCGAATGGGCATGTGCGCTCACACACATATTGTACAATGGCGCTGATTAGTGCAAGAAAGCCAACCTGCCGCAGTACTACTGCAGCGGCTGGTCGGGAAACACTCAAATGACTTTTCATTGCGCTGTATAGGAGTTAAAGGAGTAAAAAGTAAAAAGGGGGAACTGAATATATGGAAAGTGATTAGCAGTAGTTCAAAACTTTACTCCTGAAACATTTGATTGTAACATGCCCCCTTCTGCCCTATGAGTTTGTGCAAATATTTTGGGGCAGTTTAAAGCAGACCTTCACTCTCTCAATCAACATTTACTATTTCTAATCCTTATGCTGCTAGCATTAGTAAATAAAAAGGAAGTTATTTCATTTTTACATGTTTAAACTTATTTTTTTTGCATTTCTGCAGTTACTTCCTGGTTTCCAGGCCTAGGCAAATGATGTCATACATCCCAGGAGTCTTCAGGAGGGGAGGGAGGGTTCTCAGTTCAGCCCATGCCTAAGCTAAGGGCAAATGGAGTCCAGGAAAAAAATGCTACAGCAATCATCTGCCCTTACTCAAGATGGCCACTGCCAGAGATGCCAGGACATGTTTTTCAAAATGATTCCTCAGCAAAATAAATCATAGAGACATGGATGCATAGCTCCCAACTGTTCCTGATTACGAGGGACTGTCCCTGATTTGGAACAAAGTCCCTCTTTCCTCCTCATTTTGGTCTGATCCATATAGTTGTATATAAAATGCACGAGTTATCTTTCAAAAAGTGTTTCCCAGTGCCAAACCTTTCATCCAATTTCTAAATTGCTGCATTTCTAAGTTTCAAAGGCCAATATAAAGGACTAGTGATGGTAAAAAAGAGCACTTGTGGGTTTAACTAATCTTTTTTTGTATAAATCTCCTTTACCCACTTTAAGACCGCCCACCGCGCCTATATTGCGGCTCTATTGCGCAAAACGACATACGTATACGTTGTTTTATGTAATAGATACTGTGGGTGCGCGTGTGCCGATGTGTGCCACAGGAGCGTGCGTGCGGGGCCGGCGGACTCCGGCCTCCGCCGGCCACCCTGGTACAGAGGCAGGACGTGAATCTGTAAACAAGGTGGATCCCCATTCCGACAGGGGACAACATGGAGATCTGCTGTTCCTAGTGATCAGGAACAGCGATCTCTGTGTTTTCCCAGTAAGCCCACCCCCCACACAGTTATAACACACCCAGGGAACAGAGTTAACCCCTTGATCGCCCCCTATTGTTACCCCCCTTCCCTGCCAGTGTAATTTATATATTGATCAGTGCATTTTTTTTTTTTAGCAGTGATCACTGTATTAGTGTCACTGGTCCTCAAAAAGTGTCACTTGGGCTACTTTCACACAGTGACAGTGCTGCTCGTTTTAGGGGCGGTTTGTCCTCTTCAATGCCCATCAATGAAGGATAAAAATTACTTGGAAAAAAAATAAAAAGTTCTGATAGAAACTAAGAAAAACTTTTTTTTTTCAACATTTTCGGTTAGCAAACATAAAAATTCCAGCAGCGACTAAATGCCACCAAAAGAAAGCTCTATTTGTGTGAAAAAAAAGAATAATTTGAGTACAGCGTTGCATGACCGCGCAATTGTCATTCAAAGTGTGACAGTACTGAAAGCTGGAAGTTGGCCTGGGCAGGGGGTAAAAGTGGCCAGTATTGAAGTTGTTAACTTAGGGCTAAAAATTCAAAAAATATGGGTAACATGGGAAAATTTGGCCCTTTATTAATGTCACAAAACATTTGCCAATGAAACAAATGATTGGAATATGATCCAATCACCACTTTATAGGTATGTTGTGGTCAGTTATTTCATTTTTGCTATGCTTTGCAGGTAAACTGTAGCTGTAACCATCGTATATTGCCAATGGTTTGAGTAAATGCGGTGCATTCTCCTTAATAGGAGCTCATTCACAAGGGAATTTATTCTTGTATTTTAGGGATAAACATTTCTCACAGACAACAAACCACAAACTGAATGGCCTCTTCTAAACATGCTGTAATGCGAGAATTCCCATCAGCTACGGGGTGTTTTATTCCCTAAATTAGTAACCATTATTCCTTGAACTTGACTTCCATTGCATTATATGATCTCCCATTAAATAAAATCTGCTCTCAGTTTTAGAGTAAATTACAGATTTATTGGCAATGTTAAAAGATGGAGCCCCACAGCTCAGGCAGCATAGACCAGCTTTTATAAGAGTAATCGTTATATTTATTTCAGTATATGTACAGCTGGAAAAAGCTGGGGATTTCAAGAAAAAATATAGAGAAAATAACACTTAGGGAAGATTGTTTTGTGGCATTCCGTTTGGGAATTTGCGGTTTTTATTAGAGTTACTGAGACAGGTATGGAATATGAGATTAACTCAACCACTACACAAATGTTACAAAAACCTTAAAAAAAAACGATTTTCCCTTTATTTTCTTAATTTTCCTCTGCAAAAATCTTCTTTAAAAATACACCTTTGGCCAGATTTAGGTTTTTCATTTGTTGTCAATGAACAGCAAAGCACACTTATGCCGCGTACACATAACCGGACTTTCCAGCAGACTAGGTCCGATGGAATCAGTCCATCAGAAAATCCGATCGTGTGTGGGCTAATCCAATAGTTTTTCATGAAAAGCTAGAAATAGAACATGTTTCAAATCTGTCCGATGGACTCAATTCCTATTGGGAAAACCATTTGTCTGTATGCTGGTCCGATGGACCAAATACAACGCAAGGGAAGCTATTGGCTACTGGCTATCGAACTTCCTCTTTTAGTCCCGTTTACGTCATCACGTTCAAAACGAACGGAGTTATGAGCGGACTTAGTCCGTTCATGTGTGGGCAAGTCCGTTCGTTCAGAAAGTCCGTCGGAACTCCGTCGAAAGTCCGTCGGGAAGACCATCGGACCTAGTCTGCCGGAAAGTCCGGTTGCGTGTAAGCGGCATCAGATGCACTTTTTTTTAGATGCAGATGAGCCAAGTGCGAACATGCCAAACTGCACCGCCCCCCTGGCAAGATGCATGAGTATTAAGTCAGCAAAAACCCCCCCCCCACAAAAACACTCATCTGCATGCTTACCCCCTAAATATAAATTACACCTCCTCACAGGACAAATCTGCCCCCTGTTAAAATCCCCTTTCTCAGCACAAATATTTGCCCCCTCATCCTCCAAATCCCCCTAGCTGAAATGCCCTCCCCCAAAAAAAGTACCACTATTAGCACAAATCCTCTACCCCTAAAATATCCCCTCTTAGTACACATTGGGGGTTATTTACAAAAGGCAAATCCACTTTGCACTACAAGTGCACTTGGAAGTGCAGTCGCTGTAAATCTGAGGGGTAGATCTGAAATGAGGAGAAGCTCTGCTGATTTTATCATCCAATCATGTGCAAGCTAAAATGCATTTTTTTTTATTTTCCTTGCATGTCCCCCTCGGATTTACAGTGACTGCACTTCCAAGTGCACTTACAGTGCACTTGTAGTGCAAAGGGGATTTTCCTTTCGTAAATAACCCCCATGGTCTCCCCCCCCCGCTTTGAATGTCCCCTCCCAGCACAAATTCCCCTAAATCCCCACAGCCAAAAAAGGCCCAACCCGCCCAAAACATTTTTTACCCCTCCTAGCACAAATCCTCTACCCCTACAATATCCCCTCTTAGTACACATTGTCCCCCCCACTTTGAATCCCCCCTCCCAGCACAAATTCCCCTAAATCCCCCATCTCAAATGCCCCCCCCCCCCAAAAAAAATGTACCTCTCTTAGCACAAATCCTCTACCCCTAATATATCCCCTCTTAGTACACCTTATCTCCCCTCCCACTTTGAATCCCCTTCCACCACATATACCCCCAAAATCCCCCCAACACAAATCTTCTTCTCCCAAACCCCCTTCCCACCACAAATCTCCTTAAATGATCATTCTTAGCACTCCCTCCCCCCTCCCCAAGTTTCCCTTCCAAGATCAATACTGCCACCCTTCCATGCCAAATCTCCTTCCCTACAATCTCCTTGTGGTGCCCCACCCCCCACATCAAATGATAACACAGTGCCCAGGGCAGCAGCCCCTCCTGCCCACCCCTTGTCCTGGCCCAGTGGTAATGTTTGTTGAATGTTTGGCTTGCGGTTGCAGCATGGTATATTTTTAAAAAAATTCTATTTGGCTGTGTTACCTGTTAAATGCTTGGCAAACCATTCTCTACTAGTAGAGAGTACTGTCCATGTGAAGGAGGCCTAAGACACACCTGGGGGAATTCAATAAATCTACTGAGCCCATTTTCTGGTGTTAACTGCTCTTGGTAAAACGGAAGTTTGGGTTTCCCCCACAAAAAAATGATACTCACCTAGGTGGATGCAATATCAATCCAATGCTGCATCTATCCCTCGTGGCCTCTACACTGAGATCTGAGAAAGCAAACACAACAGCAGATCGCCCAGTTTTCTCCTCTGCTCTGAGCAGAGAGCTGTGGCTGTCAGTCTCCACCTCTCTGCTCTACCCTACCAGAGCTCACTGGAGCGTCAGGCTAGGGATGGAAGGGAGCGGCTGGCTTAATCTCTCAGTGGTTCACTGAGAGGCTGAGCCAACTGCCAGTCCAGGCTTCTGGGTGGATCCCAACTGTAAAGTCGGGATCAATTCAGCAGCTGGACCTGTGGAATAAGGGTAGACAGTACAACTACAATACCCTTTAATACAGTAGGATTTAGAGAGAGCCCTGCTCATTAGAGCTTACAATCTAAGAGGGAGGGTCAAGAGATACAAGAGGTAATATTTGTGGGGGATGTGCTGATGGAGAAAATAAATGCACAGTTGTTAGGTGGGGGCCTGATAGACTTCTCGGAAGAGATTTTTCAGGGATTGTCTGAAAGTGGTCTAAGTAGAAGATAGTCAGGCAGATTGGGTTGGAGCATTCCAGAGGATGGGAGAAGTATTGGAGGTGAGCATGGGAGGAGTTGACAAGGGAGTCAGAGAGCAGGAGGTCTTGGGAGGAACAAAGAGAACAATTTGGTTGGTATTTTGAGACTAGGTTAGTGATGTAGCTAGGGACCAAGTTGTGGATGGCTTTGTAAGGTAGTTCCTATTTACCCCACTTCTATATTGTTGCACAACACCTGCGTCAAATATAAAATAAAATACAGACAGTTCGTATATAATTAAGCTAATTAAGACCAACTGTATTTTGGCATACAGAGACAGATTTTGTGAAAGTGTCTTGCATGCGTTCTAACAGTGGCACAGCAAACGTCAAATGCAGTGCCTTGAAAAAGTGTTCCTACCCCTTGAAACCTACAAAGAGAGCATTAATCAGAGAAGCAGCCAAGAGGCCCATGATAACTCTGGAGGAGCTGCAGAGATCCACAGCTCAGGTGGGAGAATCTGTCTACAGGACAACTATTAGTTGTGCTCTCCACAAATCTGCCCTTTATGGAAGAGCCATAAAAGGCTCTGTAAAGTACAAATTTTAGGCATGCACATCAATTTGGTGCATGTTGTGCCACTTGTTGAACACATGCAAGACACATTTGCATAATCTCTTCCATTCATGCCAGTCTGTATGAATTTTAGGGACTGTTTTTAGCCATGTAAGTGTATTTTTTAAGTTTCCTTTGACTTGACTAAAAATACCTGTCGCATCTTTGAAAATAAGGATTCGTAATTAGCTTTGTGAATTAAGCCTATTATCTCTTGAGTGACAGTTGCCTGAAACTATCACAATCGTTCAGTCAAACAATATTCAACTTTTATGTGATCAACATAAATAGAAAATCAGTGATTACATTGAATTTTGGACAGAGTTCTCTCTGCAAAATTTCTTTGAACGATTAAACTACCCAAAATTAAAATTGTAGTTATCGATAAAGCTTTCTGGACTCAGTCAATTCCCTTGCACCTTGTGTGTCATTGAAAAAGTTAGATCTCTCTGCTATCGTCTTTATGAGTCTTTGCTCACTTTTTTGTGTTCCTGAATCTTCTACTGCATTCTCCAATAGTAATAGTAGGACCTTATGGACCTTTGTGGACCAATAATGTCCACAGCAGGTGGTCAAACCCATGAAAAGAAAGTTGTTGTCAGGACCCGGATCTGAACCTGTAACCTCTCATGTGTTAAGTGGTGTCTTTTCTTGAACCACCTGGGATGCTGGACAGCACTCTGGACAATTCCTTGAATGATCCTGCCTTCAATCTTGTTTCTCTTGATCTTGAACCCTTTGCTCCTTCCATGAACTTCCTATTTTAGCCATGACTTTGCACTTTCTGTTTGCCAGGTTATTGTGCTCTCTCCAGCCAGTATCTCACTCTTGTCCCCCCTGCTGCCATTTGTATCTTTACTACAACTTGTTACCGACCTTTGGCTTATTCTTTTGACTATGCTTCTGCTTGATCCCAACCTGCAAACACTTGTTACCGACTTTTGGTTTGTTTTGCAGACTACCCTTCTGCTTGATCCCTACCAGCTATAGCTGCTTACTCACATCCTGTTGGGAGGATTCTCAGGACCATGACTTGGTAATAACAGGCAGAAAACCCATCTACACCTTTAGGAGCTCTGGTTAACACCAGTTAGTGCTTAGACTGGGCACCTCAAGTGAGCTGCAAGTGTTATCTGCAAGGGCGATCTGCTTCTGTATTTCTGATGGTCTGTGGGAGCCTCTCTACTGCTATAGCTACTGGTCTCGGGGCCTGACCCCAAAATGTGACAGCTTAATTACACTTATCCTTAAAATGCATTCCCCATCCCTTAGCAAGTCCTTCACTTACCAGTCTACAATCCACAGAGACGCTTTAGGGCTGCTAGATGCCACAAAGTCTCTTCATAGAAAGTCATCAGGAATGCAAAGTAGATTTCTCAGTTAATTCTGTGGGAAGCCTTATGATTGTCAGACTTTATTTTGGTTGATTTTAATGCAGCAATAATTGAGCACACTATAACATTCTGGCAATATGGTCTTATTGAAATGCAACAAAGTCAAACAAAGCAAAGAGCTCAGTGGTGAGCATTTCTGCCCTTCTCTAAGCAGTGAGGTCCTTATTCTGAACTCCAGCCAAGACACTAATGCCGGTCATACAAATTTAAAATCTTGGCTGGTTCAGCAGGATGGGCAGGCTGAATGTACCAACTTGATTGTTCGATCAACCAGCCTCCCAGATTCTCTTGCAACTATCGCTAGCAGCAGCTATAGCCACTAGCAATAACCACTGTCTTCTCCCAGTGGTGACGACTTCCCCTGTCCACCCCCACCAGGAGCAGACAATGGCTCGGCAGGAGGGATTCCCTTGTCAGCACTCTTTGTGTTGATGGGGGAATCGTTCAAATTTCTTTCCTGCAATCCTTTAGTTGCAGGAAAGAAATCTGAACCATGTATGGCCGGCCTAAGCATAGGGTTGGCATGTTCTCCTTGTGCTTTCATGGGTTTCCTCCCACACTTCAAAAGACATGATGGTAGATGAATTGACTCCTGTCTAAATGGACCCTAGTATGTATGCAAGTGAGGTAGAGACCAAAGAGTGTAAGCTCCTTGAGGGCAGAACTGATGTTATTAAATAGTACGTAAAGCGCTGCATAAATTATATAACTGCATGCAATAAATACATTTAACAAATGGTGAAAGTGGATGGAGGTGCAGGAGATCAGGGTGACTAAATGTCAAGAAACGCAGAATAGGAAAATGCAATGGTCAAAATGCAGCAAGCTGGCCTCCCCAACCCCAGCTGCAGGATGGTGAGAAATAAAGGGAGTCTAAACTGCAGGGAGTCACCTGCTAATGGACAGCAGGGAGAAGATAAGCAGCCAAAGAACACAGTGCCACCAACAGGCATTACAAGAGAACTGTCACTGCCTTACACACACTTATATAAAGCAAGTCAATGGGAGAAGGACCTACAAATATGTGCAAGAAATGATCTTAAAATTGTGGCTTGTGAATAAAACTGTGAATATCACATGGATAAACACTTTCAGGTTGGGTTGACAATAATGACTGGAAATAAGTACTCTGGGATAATGCGCGATCATTTATCTTTTAAAAAAGGGGACTCTTCGTGAAATGATAGAGGTCCTTTGTCATATGTCTCCACATTCGGAGACAATCATAGGAGCAGACACCTGTCTAAAGCACCGTATTTATCATAGACTGTAAACACAGCCGTTACTTGCAGCTGCAGTCAAAATGAAAACTGTAAATTGTAACACAGAGGCTTGGATTTCACAAGTTTTATGTGGGTGTCTCTATGTCTGCCACCTAGGAGACTGTGACAATGACTCGACACTGAAATAGTCTCTATATTAAAATAAACCTTTTCCTGAATTACACTGGAGCTGAGTTTAAAATTCATGCTTTAGTCTGGATATGTTACTATATAATAATAGAACCATACAAACAATCCAGTACAATTAGACATAGACTGAACAATAAATTCATATTGAAATACATTTTCCATTAGAGTATATGTCTAAACAAAACTTTTTTCTTTTTTTTTTTGAGGAGGGATAGATTAGGACTCCTGTTAGGTTTTTAATGCTTTCCAGGGCTCCGGTAAACTCGCCATACATGTTACAATCTGACTGTGCAATCTTTGTCCAATCTTCTTTTAGATTTATCAAAACTAAGCAAAATGAGGATCTACCTTTACTATCCAATTCATCTATATCCAAGCAAGTAGGCACTTACACTACATAGTTGTTGGTAGATATACAAGAAAAACAGTCACTTCCAATGCTAAAAAGCTTCTGTGGTAAAAAAGCAACAAGGACCTCAGTATTCCACAACTAGGAGGATGTTCCCCTACTCAGATGAGGTATTACGATAGCATACCTCCCAACTTTTTGAGATGGGAATGAGGGACACCTATCAGCAAAAGTATGCAGGCATAGGACACACCCCAGCCATGCCCCCTTAAAGGAGAATTGTACCAAAAAACAAGATTGGTTAAATTTACAAGTGCTTTTTTACCGCTACTATTCCTTTATATTGGCTTTTGGAATTTATAAATGCAGCAATTTAGAAATCAGATGGAAGGTTTAGCACTGGAAAACACTTTTTGAGAGATAAAAAATGCATTTTATATACATCTATATAGATCAGACCAAAATGAGGGACAAATGAGGAGGAATGAGGGACAGAGGGACATTGCTCCAAATCATGGACAGTCCCTCAAAATCAGGGACAGTTGGGAGCTATGCGATAGATAGTATGAAAACAAAAACAAATGGAAGGCGCGCACAACCCAGTGCATTACCAAAAACTTTATTAAATGTTAAAATCAATAAAAAGTGGGTACTCACAAGATGGCAAGTCTCAATGAGCCTTACAACCACACAATGAATGGTGCGTACAAGGGGTAAGAACTGACACATTTTGGGGGCACACCCCCTTCCCCATAGCTGAGCTACCTGTTGTTGTTGTTGTTGTTGTTGTTGTTGTTGTTGTTGTTGTTGTTGTTGTTGTTGTTGTTGTTGTTGTTGTTGTTGTTGTTGTTGTTGTTGTTGTTGTTGTTGTTGTTGTTGTTGTTGTTGTTGTTGTTGTTGTTGTTGTTGTTGTTGTTGTTGTTGTTGTTGTTGTTGTTGTTGTTGTTGTTGTGGTGGTGGTGGTTGTTGTTATAGTTTTGGTTGTAGTTGTTCGTAGATCTAAGGCCCCATTCACACCTGGGCAATTTGAATTGTTGGCAAATTGTCGCAAAACGCAAGACATGTTTGCAATGCCACTATTTCTCAATGGCACTCTAAATGCGATGTGATACTGCTGCAATTAACACACGACAAATTGCGTCAAAATCCTGCAAACAAAACCGTGGTAACCATGTCATCCAAAAGAAGTTCCAGAACTTCTTTTGAGTTATGCGCGTCCCATGATTTTATTTGTGTGATTTTGATGCTTTTTCTTCTGTGACAACTACGACAAAACCGCACTGCATTTGGGGTGCCATTGAAAAATAATGGCATCACAAACCGTACTGTGTTTTGCTTTGATTCTGAATCGCCTGGCAGAGATACGGTGATTCTGCCCACAACTCAAATAGCCCATTTGATTTGTGTGGTTCAGGAGGGGAGCAGCCACATGCCTTTTCCCTGCTTTCCTAGCCTTCCAGGCTGCATGTTCAGATAAGGGCATGGTATGGGTTTTTGGACGGGACCTCGTGCTTTTGTCTCTTGAATTTTAAGTGTGCTTCCCTGTTAAAATCCATACCAGACTATAAGGCTCTAAGGGGGGAATCTAGTTTTACATAACCTGAAGGGGGAGCGAACACCCGAAGTTCAGTCCAAATTTGTGTTTGGACCAAACCTTAAAGAGGAAGTAAACCCTGATGGGTTTACTTCCTCTTTCATTCCCTGCAAAGGTAAAGCATAATGGACTACTATGCATCGCATAGTAGTCCATTATGTGTCACTTACCTGACACAGGAGCCAGCGAAGTCAACGCTGTCCCCTGTAGTCCGCCGCATCCATCTTCTCGGTGGGTCTCACTGCTCCGGCGCTGTCATTCGGCGAAGCCGCGATGACGTCACTCCCGCGCATGCGCACGGGAGCCGCCACTCGTGGCATATCGTTGTTGGCCGTGACGCGCTCAGTTCGCCTGCGCACCGCTTAATCTAGGCTTACCTGTAGGTCAAAGTGTGTTGTAAGGGTTTACAACCACTTTAAGCTCATTCCCAGTGCAATAGAGTTGCATGCACCTCCTGGGGGCGGGGGGGCACCTGGGGCCTAAAGTATGTGGACACAAATTACTTAGTTCAGGTACAAAGACATTTTAGACAATTGTGCACTTCCAACATTGTAACGACAGTTAGATGACGGTCCTTTTCTGTTCCAGCATGACTTAACTCCTCTACACAAAGCCAGCTTCATATTCTCCCTGAAAGCAGGGGAGGCATCTCAGAACTGGAGCCCAAGTGGTCACACCCACTGCTACTCTAACCACTCCCTGCCCCCCAGATCTAAACAGACAGGCCTAGCTTGCAGTATAGGCCTGCCTAAATTTCCCTGTGCTGAACAAACCTAGTAAAACAACCTTACTAGCACCTACCCTCTGGTAGAGGGAGCTACATTTCACTGTAAAGAGTGAGAGGGAGCAACTCCATATTATTTCCCATGGTTTTAAAATGGGTTGTCCAATAGAGCTATGATGGTCAGGTGATCACAAACGTTTGGACTTATCGTGTATAATTTATAAAGGCCTGTTAAATTTCAGTAAAGTCAGACTGTAAACAATTCACAGGGTGTCACCATCAGAGGAGGTAAATAAGAATGGGGGGGTGGGGGAGGATCCAGTGCAGGGTAGTCTAGAAGCTAGGGAAGGGGGCTGAAGGGTTTTATATAGTTATAGAACATATCCCTTAACCATTCAAAAATATGGAGGATTAGTATAAATTGAAATTGTGCATACATATAAATAAAGTGAATTGGCAAATTGGCAGTGACACCATTTTATTGAGCCTATGTGAACCTAGACATTAAAGAGAAAATTACACTGTGTTGACAAGCATATACCTAAGTATTTCAGAGTTCACCGGTACGATGGCTGGGAATAGTGTTGGAGGTCCACCGCTGGATGTAAGCAGTCTGTCACTCACACTTGCCCTCCCTTTTTTAATATTACTTTATTGTTAATAGAGAAATAATGTTCTGCACCACCTTTTATATAACACGGAAAGCCTGTACAAACTAATGACACAGTTTCATTGTAATAATACCATAATTAACCAGTGTTCAACTGGCTGGCCACCCTGGAGAACGATCTAAAAAATGGTCTTTTTCCAATAAGTGTAGATTAGAGTCCAACCTGCTTTGGAAAATGATCATTTGCATCTGGTTGGTTGTTTCCAGCCAATACAAACAGTTTTTACACTTCAGACGCTTGGAGAAAACTAATCCCTGGGTTTTCAGTTTAGCTAGAAGAGGCTTCCTACTCCTTTTACCCAGTGTGAGAAAAGAAAAGATAAGCAGTTAAAAAGCAATGATCATGATGTGGAAAATAATGTTCTGTAAACTAAGGCAAGTAACCAAAGTGAGTATTGTACCTTTTTTTCCAGAAGAATTTAAAGAATTTTGCATTATTTGGAAGGTTGTTATTAAAGTAGAACTAAACCCTCCTATCTTTTCAGTCCAGGAAGCTGCTGTCTTATGCCACGTACACACGATCGGAATTCCGGCCAGAAAAAGACTGATGAGAGCTTTTCCTCGGAAAATGCGACCGTGTGTATGCTCCATCTGAATTTAGCTGTCCGAATTTCCGCCAGCCAAAAATTAATAGCATGTTCTCAATTTTCCCGACGGAAAAACTTTGGAAATTCTGTGTATGCGTGTGTATGCAATTCCGACATGCCAAAAATCACACATGTTCAGATTCAACTACGAGACGGAAGCTATTGGCTACTGGCTATTGAACTTCCTTTTTCTAGTCCCGTCGTACGTGTTGTACGTCACTGAGTTATAAACAATCTGAATTTGGTGTGACCGTGTGTAGGCAAGACAGCTTGAGCCGAATTCCATTGGAATTCCATCGGGAAAACCAGCAGAGCTTTTTCCGACGAGAATTACGATCGTGTGTACGCGGGATTAGCCTCTGTTTGAGCTATGGTTGCCATAGTGCGGAACATGTGATCAGCTATGACACCAGCCATTTGATGGCTTCATGGTTCAGTTTGAGAGCACAAGCAAGTGAAAAAGCTTTCATTCACATGCCTTGAAAGGAGAAGTACAGTCAAAGCTCGTTTTGGTGTACTTCTCCTGTGGATCACAGGAGTGAAGTTTGTTCTGCATCCCTGCTACTCAGTTTCAGCAGACAGTGAGCTGAAGCCCGCTGTCAGCTGACCTCACAGAGCCAATCCACGCAGAGAAAAAATCTTCAAAATGAAGATGGGATCCGCCCATATGCCTGGGCGGTCACCTGGCTCAGCCTCTCAGTGAGCCATTGAGAGTCTGAGCCAGCAGCTTCCGCCCCCTCCACAGCCCAGTGCTCCAGTGAGAATGGGGGCAGAGCAGACAGCGTTGACTGGCAGTCACTAGCTCTCTATTTAGGGAGCTGTGAGAACCCAGCGATCAGTGGTGGTTGGTCTTAGTTCTTAGTGTAAGAGCCAGTGGGAGATTGATGCAGCATTGGACCAATGCTGCATCCACCTAGCTAAGTGTGATTCTGCAATAAAAAAAAGCCATACTTCTCTTTGAATATAACTATTTTGAGAAGCAGTTATCTTGATAGATTTAGTTCCACTTTAAAGGATAAGCTCACCTTTGTACAAAAATAAATGCACATCTTTTTGCAGATAAAAAAATTTGTATTTATTATATTTTATACTATGGGCATTGCCATTTATTCTATTTTTACTATGAGCCTGCAAAGCATTGAATATAATAGTCAGCGTAAGCTGTCTGCTCATACCTTGTATGAACAGGCAGTTATACACTAACAGGAAGACTCAATGAACTACCTAGAGCACTCAACAGCTACAAGTCAAACTATGTGCCGATAGCTGCAAAGGCTGTTGGTATTTGTAGTTTTTACATTCACAAAACTCTGTGAAAGAATTACACGGCTGGGTGGGCGGAACTCCACATGGCTGCATTTGTCTTTAATTGTGACAGCGAGTGGGGGGGGGGGGGGCAAAGATCCTCCACTTGCTGTCATAATGGGGGATCCTGGGGGTGCAGGGGCTGCTGCATCTGTAACATGTTGCATCCTGAATATGGGTGTAACATGTAACATGTTACAAGAGGTGAACTTATTCTTTAAGCCATGACTGCTAAGGTAGTTGATCACCCATATTGGTTAAACTTCATTGTGTATAAAATCAAACACACAGCTGAAATGAATACATGTGAACGGTCCTAACTGTCAAAAAGTTTAAAATGCTGTTTAGCCAGTCTTGTGATCCAAACATGAGGTACGTCACCAGCACACCAGAGTCGTTCCAAGTGGAAATATTTCCTTTTGAAGCTACTCTGGTGTGTTGATGACGTACATGTTTGACTGCTCATATTTGATGGCTCTGTTCATTTCTGTCACTGCAGCTACTATCTAACTTCAAGGTCCACTTACTATAAGGAATGAGCTGAAGTACAAATACTTTTGCTTGATTCTTGCTATCCAAAACATTACAAAACAGTTCACATTTCTCTTGTACAGTTACGAAATTAAGCTTGGTTTCCAAAGGAAAGAAAATGTAATGATGTATATGTAAGAGAAAAGGAGGCTGTTGTAAGTTAATTTCTTCATTTGAAAATACTAGTGACCAAGCTGTCATGTTGATCCAATGGTTTTAATACGTTCTGAGTGACTGACCTGAGACCAACTATGCAGATAAAGATATTTGACTGTTCTCTGAATTTCCAGTACAGTATATCATATTCATTGCAAGTCAGTTACTTGGATGGTAAGGAAGTCATTGAGCAAGAAAAGACAGGCAGCAATTAGGTCAAGAGGTTAGTGAGAAATGTCATTCCCCATATTATGATTGTGTTTCCTTTAAATGTTATCCATTTTGTAAATATCTGCTGTAAAGAAGTGTATTGTAGAAGAATTTGGTGCCATTTACCATAATGTTCTGAGGTTCTCAATGCCATCTGTACCTGGAACTAATGCTCCTGCAACTAATAGCTGCTGCACTGTCATGGCAACAACCAGGCAGCATGGTGGAACAAAGGGCTTGCAGACCTTAAAGCCCCCTATGCAAAGGCCCATAAGCAGTACAGAAGGTACAGCTGCCGGCTTTGTCACAGTAAGATCCAAGTGAAAGGTAACAATATAAATCTGCAGCTTCATCTGCCTTTCTTAATTTTGAGTCATAAACAGACTAAACTAATGATTAATGGTCCCTATACAGGATAATGGTACTGGGCAGATTGGACTACTCTGCATTTGAGTTGATTCTAAAATCCACAGGGGATGTTAAAGTGATTATAACTTCTCTTTTTTCAATAAAAATAACAAACATGTCATACTAACCTGCTTAGTGCAGTTGGTTTTGCACAGAGCAGCCCAGACCCTCCTCTTCTTGCATCCCTCTTTACTGCTCCTGCCCCCACCTCCTGTTGAGTGCCTCCACTGCAAGTAGCTTGTTATAGGGGCACCCGATCCGAGTCACAGCTCTCTGTGTCCATTCATCAAAGATTACTCAAATAAAGCTCCTGTGTCCATTCAGACACGGAACTGCGGCCCGCCCATCCCCCTCTCTCTCTTGATTGGCTGACTGTCTTTGATTGACAGCAACAGGAGCCTATAGGGCCACTGCTGTGTCTCAGCCAATCAGGAGGGAGAGACAGACATGTACGGAGCTGTATAGAAAAGGAAGCGCAGGACATACATGACAGGGTGCAAGGGAATTACTGGGCTAAAGTAAAAGCAGCGTGGGGGTGGTTTAAGATGCAGGCGTACTTACCCTATTGGTGGAAGGTCACAAGGGGGAGGAGTGTGGGTCTTTCGTCCATGTGCCAGGGTGGGACAAGCCAGCAGTTGGAGGTCAGCAAGCGAGGAGAGACGTTGTCCTGCAATCAGATAGAGAGAGGTTAGTTAGGATGAGCGGGTTGCAGGATCTTTGGGCGCAGCTTAGGGAAGCAGCAGAGGCGCATGGCACGGAGTGGCTTCAGGGCCAGATTGCTGCCACGCTGCAGGGGGTAGGACAGGGTCCTTCCACGGCCGGGCCTGTCCAGCTGCGTGCTCGGAGGTCTAGACCCCCGGAGCGCCTGAGCCCAGATAATACCCCCCGGACTCGACGCCGTTATGGGAGCCCCAGCCGGGACCCTTCAGCCACCCCCGCCGAGCGGACACTCCGGCCAGCCAGCGGGGGGCCTGGAAGGAATCCCCGTCCACGGCAAAGTCCCAGGGGGGGGGAAGTTCGGGGGGCCGGCGGGCCCCCACCCCCTCCTTCCACCTCAGTGGCTCGGATCCGTTCGGCCGCTGCCTCCGGCGAGGTTCCGGTCGGGGGGGCGGTCCGCCGTGGGAGACACAGCAGAGCGGGCACCAGTGCGGGAGTTGAGGCAGCTGGGGGCTTACCTCGTGGAGTCGCCATCTTGGATGCGGGCAGTGAGCAGGATCGCGCCATTGCCGCTCGTCGGTCGGGAGGCCCCGCCTCCAGGCTCAGTGTGGGTCCTGGGAGGGCTGGCCAGAGGAATACCTGCGCGCTGGACGTGCTTCCGGCGCGGCTTGATGACGTCACCGGCTCGGCGCCGAATTTGAATCCGGAAAGGCACACTGTGAGGAATCCCAGCTTTTCTCCTTTGCCCAGCGCTGCAGTGCCCAGGGATGGAGGAGGACCTGACGGACATCAGCGATATCCGATGTCGGTGGACCGGGCTGGCAGCAGCGGTGAGGAGGGAGAGTTGCGTGAAGATCCCCAGGAGGCTGCAGGAGTATCCGGTGGGGCGGCTGGAGGTTCTCATCGCCTGGGACAGCCTGGTGAGTGTTCACATTTTGCTTTGTCTGGCGGGGTGGGGGAGGGTTGTCGGGGGGGAGTGGGGGCGGGGGGGCCTCTGGGGGGGGGAGCGTGGCAGTGACAGGGGGGAGGGGGGTGGGGGAGAGTAGTGCTCTGTCCGGGCAGGGGGTGGGGGAGGGGTCGCAGGGGTTATTGGAGTCCCTCAGGGAGCTGCTACGGCGATTGGACGGGGGGGAGGTGAGACCCCCGACTCCGGTGACGCCGTGGGTTTGTCCGCCGGCGGTGATAGGGGGGCAGTCGGGTGGGGGGGGGGGGCGGCTCAGAAGACATCGGTGACGACGGAGACGCAGGCGGACAAGGACACCGGGGGTACTAAGCCTGGATCGGAGACGGGGGACAAGGATGTGGACAAGGTGCGTTTGGCGGATGCAGCGCGCTGTGAGGTATATGTATGTTTTGAGGGTCCATTGGGGGCACACTTGAAGAAGGAGGTGCGGGAAAAGATTTGGAAGGATGAGTTTGTGGAAATTTTTTCCCTGCTCCCCTTGGAGAAATTTAATTTAGATCGGGTGAAGCCGGATGAGAGTAAAAAGGATGAGGAGGAGAAGAGGAGGTATAGGTTAATCCCGCGCACATTTGCAAACTGGCTGCAGGCATTTGCGATTTTTGCAAGTGTGATCGGGGAGAAGGCCCCGGAAAATTGCTCCGCACTGTTCTGCTACTTGGAGGCGATCAGTGAGGCTCATAGGGTTTATGGGGGTTTGGCATGGCTTCGGTATGACGAGCAGTTTCGTCAGCGGAAGGCTGTTCGCCCCTCCATCAGATGGGATCACAAAGACATTAGTCTTTGGATGAAGTTGATGACATCGTCGAGGGGGTCGGGGCAGTTTTTTCCAGGGGGGGCCGGCGGCGCTTCCTCCGCAGGATCGCCGGCCCCTAAAAAGAAAGGGGTCTGCTGGCAGTTCAATGAAGGAACTTGCCGTTTCGGCTCGGCGTGCAGATACAAGCACGAGTGCGCAGGCTGCAGCGGGAGCCACCCCTTCCTGCGTTGCTTTAAGCAGGGCAAGGGTCGGCCAGGGGACAACGCTGGAAAAAGGGATGACGCCGGTGAGTCTGGTAAGGATGCTTCCTTTTCTAAGTAGGCATCCGGACAGGGCGGCGGCGCTGTTTTTGGAGGTTGGTTTTAGGGAGGGGTTTAGGATTCCGAGCATGGTGCGGGAAGTGCCACCGCTCTCGGAGAACTTGAGGTCGGCCCGTCTCCATCAGGAGGTGGTGTCGGCTAAATTGGCCAAGGAGGTGGCGTTGGGGCGGATGGCGGGCCTGTTCGTGGATCCCCCGCTGCCGGGTTTAGTGTTTCCCCGTTGGGAGTTGTTCCAAAAAAGGAACCGGGTCAGTACAGGATGATTCATCATCTGTCCTACCCTAAGGGCGGCTCGGTTAATGATGGTATCGACCCGCAGGCTTGTGCGGTTACCTATACATCATTTGATGCGGCGGTAACGTGGGTTCGAAGATATGGTAAGGGATCTCTGATGGCGAAAACCGATGTGGAATCGGCCTTTCGTTTGTTGCCTGTACACCCCGAGAGCATGTGTTTGTTGGGTTGTTGCTGGCTGGGGGAGTACTTCGTGGATAGGTGTCTCCCGATGGGGTGTTCCATTTCTTGTGCGTATTTTGAACAGTTCAGCTCATTTTTTGAATGGGCAGTTAGGGAGGTTGCGGGGGTGAGTTCTGTTATCCACTATTTGGATGATTTTTTATGCATAGGCCCCCCGGATTCTCGTTGTTGCGGCATTTTGCTCGGGACGGTTCAACATTTAGCGCACAGATTTGGGATCCCCCTGGCGGCGGATAAGACCGAAGGCCCCACATCGGCCTTGGTTTTCCTGGGCATCACGATTGATTCGATGGCCATGGGGTGTAGGTTGCCGGAGGACAAATTGGTGGCATTGCGGCAGGAGGTGTGTGCGGCCAGCGGCAAGCGTAAGCTTCGCTTGAAGGAAGTGCAGTCCTTGCTTGGCAAATTGAATTTTGCTTGCAGGATTATCCCTATGGGGCGTATTTTCTGTAGACGATTGGTGGCGGCGACTGCGGGGGTACGCATGCCGAATCATTTTGTGCGGTTGACGAGGGAGTTACAGGAGGACATGAAGATTTGGGATTCCTTTCTGGCGGAATTTAATGGGCGGGCCATTGGGCAGGTTGGACCGGTCGGCAATGCTGATCTGGTCCTGTTCACGGACGCGGCCGGTTCGGGTGGCTATGGCGCGTATTGCCAGGGTAGATGGAGCGCGGGTCCGTGGCCGGAGAGTTGGAGGGAAGCGGGTTTTCTCAAAAATTTAGTCTTGCTGGAGTTGTTCCCCATTGTTTTAGCTGTGGAGTTGTGGGGGGAGGTCTTTGAGAACAGGAAGGTGCGATTCAATTGCGACAACATGGGGGTGGTGATGGCCATTAACAACATCTCGGCCTCTTCCCCCCCGGTGATCAGGTTGTTGCGCCACTTGGTGCTTTGCTGTTTGCGAATAAATGCGTTTATATATGCTGTGCATATCCCTGGGGTCGACAATGGCTTAGCGGATGCTTTGTCTCGTTTCCAGTGGGACACGTTTCGCAATTTGGCACTGGAGGCGCGTCAGGAAGGGGAACTGTGCCCGCAGGAGCTGTGGACGGTTGCATTGGAGTCGCCGCAGGATTGATCAGACAGTCTCTCAGCGCAGGAACGTGGAAGGCTTATCAGAAAGTTTGGCAGGAATGGTTGGACTTGGTGAATGAGGTAGGAGGTATGGGGGGCCCGGATAGGCTGGAGATGCTGATGTTGATCTTTATATGTGCTAATCATGCAAAGGGAGTGTCCGGGGCAGCCATCGGACGGAAGATGGCTGCGTTGGCCTTCTGGTTTCAGATGGAAGGTAGGGTGGATGTCACAAAGACATTTTTGGTTCGCAGGGCTCTGCGGGGGTACAGAAGGGGTTCTCAAACACGCGATTCCAGGCGCCCTGTTTCTTTTGCGGTGCTGGGGTCAGTTCTGTCAGTGTTGGGGGAGGTGTGTTCCACGGGTTACGAGGTAGTACTGTTTACGGCGGCGTTTGTGCTGGCGTTCTTTGGGGCTTTTCGGATTGGGGAGCTGGTCTCGCCGTCCAGGAGGATGGCTGGTGGACTGCGGTGGAGTGATGTCCAATGCTCGGGAGACAAGGTGAGGATCTGGATTAGGAAGTCGAAGATGGATCAGGAAGGAAGGGGGGCCTGGGTGGTGTTGTTTCCGGGGGTGGAGAAGCAGCTTTGTCCGGTACTGGCTCTGCAGCGGTTTTTGGCACTCCGCCCGCCGGGGGAAGGGGCGCTGCTGGTGCATCGGGATGGATCCTGCCTGTCCAGGTTCCAATTTTCTGCGTTTTTTCGGAGGTGTCTGGCGGCAGCTGGTCTTCCTGCGGGTGAGTATGCTTCCCACTCGTTTCGGATAGGGGCGGCTACTGAGGCAGCTAGATGGGGACTTCCGTCGGAAGTCATTCAGAGGATTGGTCGGTGGGAATCGGCTAGGTACCGGTTATATGTTAGGCCACACCTGTTGTGCTGAATTGTTTTGTTGATTTTGTATGTTACTGCTGTTGATGGGTTTGCATGGTTTTTCCTTTCTTTTCAGATCCCCCACGATGTCTCGTTTGGATAATGGGACATTCTTTGGTTTTTTGGGGGGCCAGGAGGGCGGATGTCAGGCCTGAAGGTAGACAACTCAGGGTGGCCAGGGAGGAAGGCACGGTCAGGTGGATTGGGATCCCGGGTATGATGTGGCATAAGGTGGTCCCCGAGGTACATCGTTTTGCTGCCTTGGACCGGTCCCCGGATATTTTGGTGCTCCATGTTGGGGGCAATGATCTGGGGATCCGACCGATGCGACAAGTGATCAAAGATATACAGTGGGATTTCTTGAGGCTCCGTACCGCTTTCCCGGACATGACGGTGGTGTGGTCGGATATAGTGGCCCGCATGTCGTGGAGAGGGGCTCGATCCTGGGAAAAATTGAACAAAACCAGGATTAAGGTCAACAAGGAGGTGGGAAGGTTTGTGGCCCGGAATGGTGGGGTGGTCATTCGTCATTGGGAGCTAGAAGTGGACACCTGGAGGTATTTGAGGGGCGATGGGGTTCATTTGAACCCTGTGGGCATTGACCTGTGGGCCTTAGGGCTGGAAGATGGTGTGCACCGGGCTTTGCTGGCGTGGCGGCGGTCACAAGTGTAAGGTTTCACACTTGTTCCGCGGTGGCGTTGGGTCCTTGGCGACTTCTATATATATATATGAATATATATATGTAGAAATGCATGGGTCAATTGAAAAAGGTTGGGACCCATGCCAGAGATGGAGTCATTGTGTTTGGGCTGGTGTCAGTCCAGATTAATGGCTAACATATTTGGGGGTCTGTGGTCAGTTAGTGAGTCCTCGAGGCAAGTTTGGCGGCTGGGGACAGATGCTGACGAAGTGGGGATCACAGGCTCAAAATAATAAGGGGTCGTCAGGGACCAGCCAAAAAAGCACTTAGGGTTTTTTGGGTAACTGGAAGTTGTTACAAGTTTTTGTATTATTAAAATATTTAAAATAAAGTTTAAATTTTATTGTTATTTAAATAAAGGCCGTTGAGGCCATTTTCATCCAAGCAGGTGTCCGGGTATTTATTTTAAGAGTAACGGTTAAGGTTTACATGTATTGTTGGGGAAGTAAGTTATCTGGCTACCCTAGTCAAGACATGTACGGAGCTGTATAGAAAAGGAAGCGCAGGACATACATGACAGGGTGCAAGGGAATTACTGGGCTAAAGTAAAAGCAGCGTGGGGGTGGTTTAAGATGCAGGCTTACTTACCCTATTGGTGGAAGGTCACAAGGGGGGAGGAGTGTGGGTCTTTCGTCCATGTGCCAGGGTGGGACAAGCCAGCAGTTGGAGGTCAGCAAGCGAGGAGAGACGTTCCCGCCCGCCCTCCCTAATAATGGATAGTGTTTGGGTTTGAAGGGTTGTCATTCCGAAGGTGGCGTTGGGTCCTTGGCGACTTCTATATATATATATGAATATATATATGTAGAAATGCATGGGTCAATTGAAAAAGGTTGGGACCCATGCCAGAGATGGAGTCATTGTGTTTGGGCTGGTGTCAGTCCAGATTAATGGCTAACATATTTGGGGGTCTGTGGTCAGTTAGTGAGTCCTCGAGGCAAGTTTGGCGGCTGGGGACAGATGCTGACGAAGTGGGGATCACAGGCTCAAAATAATAAGGGGTCGTCAGGGACCAGCCAAAAAAGCACTTAGGGTTTTTTGGGTAACTGGAAGTTGTTACAAGTTTTTGTATTATTAAAATATTTAAAATAAAGTTTAAATTTTATTGTTATTTAAATAAAGGCCGTTGAGGCCATTTTCATCCAAGCAGGTTTCCGGGTATTTATTTTAAGAGTAACGGTTAAGGTTTACATGTATTGTTGGGGAAGTAAGTTATCTGGCTACCCTAGTCAAGACATGTACGGAGCTGTATAGAAAAGGAAGCGCAGGACATACATGACAGGGTGCAAGGGAATTACTGGGCTAAAGTAAAAGCAGCGTGGGGGTGGTTTAAGATGCAGGCGTACTTACCCTATTGGTGGAAGGTCACAAGGGGGGAGGAGTGTGGGTCTTTCGTCCATGTGCCAGGGTGGGACAAGCCAGCAGTTGGAGGTCAGCAAGCGAGGAGAGACGTTCCCGCCAGCCCTCCCTAATAATGGATAGTGTTTGGGTTTGAAGGGTTGTCATTCCGAAGGTGGCGTTGGGTCCTTGACGACTTCTATATATATATATGAATATATATATGTAGAAATGCATGGGTCAATTGAAAAAGGTTGGGACCCATGCCAGAGATGGAGTCATTGTGTTTGGGCTGGTGTCAGTCCAGATTAATGGCTAACATATTTGGGGGTCTGTGGTCAGTTAGTGAGTCCTCGAGGCAAGTTTGGCGGCTGGGGACAGATGCTGACGAAGTGGGGATCACAGGCTCAAAATAATAAGGGGTCGTCAGGGACCAGCCAAAAAAGCACTTAGGGTTTTTTGGGTAACTGGAAGTTGTTACAAGTTTTTGTATTATTAAAATATTTAAAATAAAGTTTAAATTTTATTGTTATTTAAATAAAGGCCGTTGAGGCCATTTTCATCCAAGCAGGTTTCCGGGTATTTATTTTAAGAGTAACGGTTAAGGTTTACATGTATTGTTGGGGAAGTAGGTTATCTGGCTACCCTAGTCATGTATTGAGATAAAAAAATCTTTTGCCTTTACAACTCCTTTAAATTCAGACTGAAATTCCAAAATGTGGATTGACAAATCTAACTTTCCATCTTATTTTTGGTGGTTCAGATTTACCGTATATACTCGAGTATAGGCCGACCCGAATATAAGCCGAGGCCCCCAATTTACCCCCAAAAAAACTGGCAAACTTATTGACTCGTGTATAAGCCGAGGGTGAGACATGCCTGTCCATCCCTGTGTGTGTGTCCGTCCATCCCTGTGTGTCCGTCCATCCCTGTGTGTCCGTCCATCCCTGTGTGTCCGTCCATCCATCCCTGTGTGTGTGTGTGTCCATCCATCCATCCATCCCTGTGTGTGTGTGTCTCCATCCATCCATCCATCCATCCCTGTGTGTGTGTGTCTCCATCCATCCATCCATCCATCCCTGTGTGTGTGTGTCTCCATCCATCCATCCATCCCTGTGTGTGTGTGTATCCATCCATCCCTGTGTGTGTGTGTGTCTCCATCCATCCATCCATCCATCCGTGTGTGTGTGTGTGTCTCCATCCGTGTGTGTGTGTGTGTGTGTGTGTGTGTGTGTGTGTGTGTGTGTGTCCAGCCTACCTGTGTCCCGAGCCTTTGTCCCGAGCCTCCGTCCCGTGTCGTGTCGTGCCTTGCCTTCGTCCCGTCCCGTCCCGTCCCGTGCCGTGCCTTGCCTTGCCTCCGTCCAGTGCCCTCTTCGTCGGCGGCCATTGTAAAATTCAAAAGCCGCGCCTCCTCCTTCGCCTGTGATAGGCGGAACACTGAATTTCCCAGCAGCCTGTGTTCCGCCTATCACGGACGTCGTATCATCCTCGTCCGTAGTACGAGGATGAGACGACGCCCGTGATAGGCGGAACACAGGCTGCTGGGAAAATCAGTGTTCCGCCTATCACAGGCGAAGGCGGAGCCGGAGGCGCGGCTTTTGAATCATAGAATGGCCGCTGTCTGTCTGCTCGACACGCTGATCGAGCGGGCAGACAGCGATGACTCGAGTATAAGCCGAGGGGGGCACTTTCAGCCTCAAAAAAGAGGCTGAAAATCTCGGCTTATACTCGAGTATATACGGTACAAAGGCTTCCGGGGAAAAAGGGACCAAAGGTTGCTGCAGAGGCTGTTCCTGCTTTACAGGTGATACTCGAAAAATTTTAATATCATGCAAAAGTTCATTTCACTAATGCAACTTAAAAGGTGAAACTAATATATGAGATAGACTCATTACATGCAAAGCAAGATAGTTCAAGCTGTGATTTGTCATAATTGTGATGATTATGGCTTACATCTCACGAAAACCCCAAATCCACAATCTCAGAAAATTTGAATAATACATGCAATCGAGAAAACAAGTATTGTGCATAGAACAATATCGGACCTCTGAAAAATATAAGCATGCATATGTACTCAGTACTTGGTTTGGGCCCCTTTTGCAGCATTTACTGCCTCAACGCGGCGTGACATGGAAGCTATCAGCCTGTGGCACTGCTGAGGTGTTATGGAAGACCAGGATGCTTCAATAGCGGCCTTCAGCTCTTCTGCATTGTTTGGTCTCATGTCTCTCATCTTCCTCTAGATTCTCTATGTGATTCAGGTCAGGCGAGTTTGCTGGCCAATCAAGCACAGTATTCCCACAGTAATTGAACCAGGTTTTGGTGCTTTTGGCAGTGTGGGCAAGGGCCAAGTCCTGCTGGAAAATGAAGTCAGTGTCCTCATAGAGCTCGTCTGCAGAAGGAAGCTTGAAGTGCTCCAAAATCTCCTGTTAGATGGCTGCATTGACCCTGGACGTAATGAAGCACAGTGGACCAACACCAGCAGATGACATGGCTCCCCAAATCAACACAGGCTGTGGAAACTTCACACTGGACTTCAAGCATCTTGCAATGTGTGCCTCTCCATTCTTCCTCCATACTCTGGATCCTTGGTTACCAAATGAGATGCAAAATTTGCTCTTATCAGAAAAGAGGGCTTTGGACCACTGAGCAACGGACCAGGTCTGTTTCTCTTTAGCCCAGGTAAGACGCTTCTGACGTTGTTTGTTCAGGAGTGGCTTGACAAGAGGAATATGACATTTGAAGCCCATGTCCAGGATCCGTCTGGGTGTGGTGGCTCTTGAATCACTGACTCCACCCTCAGTCCACTCCTTGTAAAAGGACCCAACACGTTTGAATGGCGTTTTCCTGACAATCCTCTCCAGACTGAGGTCATCCCTGCTTCTTGTGCACCTTTTTCTTCCACACTTTCCCTTCCACATAACTTTCTATTAATGTGCTTTGATACAGCACTTTGGGAACATCCAACTTCTTTTCCAATTACCTCTTGAGGCTTTTCCTCCTTATGGAGGGTGTCAATGATGGTTTTCTGCACAACTGTCAGGTCAGCAGTCTTTCCCATGATTGTGATTCCTACTGAACCAGATTGAGAGACCATTTAAAGGCTCAGGAACCCTTTGCAGGTGTTATGGCTTAATTAGCTGATTAGAGTGGGACACTTTGAGCCTAGAATATTGCACCTTTTCACAATATTCTAATTTTCTGAGATTGTGGATTTGGGGTTTTTCATGAGCTGTAAGCCATAATCATCACAATTATGACAAATCACAGCTTGAACTATCTTGCTTTGCATGTAATGAGTCTATCTCACATATTAGTTTCACCTTTTAAGTTGCATTAGGCTGCTTTCACACTGCAGCGGGAGCGGCGTCGGCGGTAAAGTGCCGCTATTTTGAGCGGCGCTTTACCGTCGTTTTAGCGGCGGTGTGCGGGCGCTAGCGGGGTGGTTTTAACCCCCGCTAGCGGCCGAAAAGGGGTTAAACCCGCCCGCAAAGCGCCGCTGTAGCGGCGCTTTGCCGGCGGTATTGCCGCGGTGTCCCATTGATATCAATGGGTAGGAGCGGTTTAGGAGCGGTGAATACACCGCTCCTTCACCGCTGCAAAGATGCAGCTAGCAGGACTTTTTTCACCGTCCTGCCAGCGCATCGCTCCAGTGTGAAAGCCCTCCGGCTTTCACACTGGAGTTAAAGGGGCCGGTTTTTTTCAGGCGTTACACAGGCGCTATTTTTAGCGCTGTAACGCCTGAATACCGCCCCAGTGTGAAAGCAGCCTTAGTGAAATAAATGAACTTTTGCACGATATTCTAATTTTTCAAGTATCACTTGTATATCTGCTTCTAATATTGCTTAATCACCCTTAGCTTGACTGTCAGTGCCACCATGTCCCACTCTTCTTTTTTATTACCCCTGGAAGACATTTTTAAAAGAAGTAGCTCAGGCTGGTTTTTGGTCCCTTCATCTTGTCAGGGAGAGCTGCCACGAGCTTCCACATCCTCCACAATTTTAGAAATTTGCTGCTCTGTAATACACATTTTTTGGGGCCCATCGATTGAATTAGATGGGGCTTGTGGTTTCAGAAATTCCAAATTTTGTAGGTTAAAGATTTTTTTAAAAATACAGCCAAAGCACAAATGATAGAACTTTATAAGTTTGCACATCTCTAGCAATTGCTAACTATGACCAACACAGCTGTTCCACCCTGCTTAACATTCATATTCTGAGAGACATTACTGAAGTGATTGAATGGGAATCAGCGTGGCCCTTTTATCATCCAATCATATTCAAGCAAAAATGTTTTTTTTTCCCACATTAACTAAACTCTGGTGAAAAATTCCATGCAAACTACAATTTCCCTTAAAGTGGATGTAAACCCTCACATATAACCAGTGAAGTGAATGGCCTCAGATGATATACAGAGATGAAATAAATCCTCCTACATAAGTTTTACATGCATATCTGCTGTCTTCAGGACAAGGACTGGCAGGGAGTAGATCACCTCATAAATAGGCATAAGTCATGCCAGCAGGGGAGTCAGGTGGAAGAAGGAGATGGAATGCTGAGGAGGCTGTCAATAGCCCTTGCGGGTACCCCCTAGTCTGGGGGAGGGGGTGACTTTGGGCCATGGCTCAGGTGCTCCCAAAACACATAAAGAAAGCCATTCTTGGAGGCACAGGAGCACAGGAGCAAAGGAGAAAAGACAACAGGAGCAGGTCAGCACTACTGGGAATCGTCTGGGTAGGCTAGTGAATGCCTGTATGGAGGACTGTGGGGAGAAGTTAGCCTGGGGAGCTAGTGAAAAGGGCAGCTGCATCCAGGTGGGTTGGTAGTGTCTATAGAGGTGGTGCTGGGATCAGTGGCCACAGGAATGATACAAGCTGGACACTATTCTCTTTGCTACACATACAAGGGGCCCCAGGTTCCTGCGTGTAATGGGCTAACACTTAAAATCTGACTGGGAGCCTGTCAAATCTTCATGCAGTTATCCAGCAGAACTCTGCAAGCAAGTGTGTGCTGGAGGAAAAAGTGGGACTGTATATAAAGACTGTATACAGGAAGAGTTGTCCCTGAAGTTTGTTGTTAAGTCAGTGGGCATCCCATAAACTCCCATCCCTATCCAAGTTATTACCCTCAATAAATAACAAAAAGAGAAGACTCCTGATTGGCTGCTGAGGAGAAGGGAGGAAACGGAAGCCACTGTGATGACCCGGAGAACGAGAAGCCGAAGAAGAACAGCAGGAGAATGGGAGGCCTCTGAGCAGGGGAAGGGGAAGCCGCCACCAAGCAGGGGAAGCCACCGGTGATGGGGTAAGTGTCGACCAACCGACCCGGGGCTGTTTGCCGCTGAGGTCAAAATCTTTCTGTTGACTCAAATCAGAGTCAGACTTTGTGTACCTACCTAGCAGACACCAGACTCTCTTGTGAATCAGTGGGAAGACTAGCGCACCAAGTCTGGGAGGAGGAGCTCTGGTTTTGCACTGACATACATGTCAAATGGGTTTTCTTTTATAAGATTTTGCAGCTTTATTTATGAAATAGCTAAATCTATATTTAATAAGAAAAAAAAAGAAAAAAAAAATCCTTAAGAAAAGTCTTTCAAATCTCTTTTCAATATATCAAATATATCTGCTCTTGTTTCTACATTTTTTCTTTCCAGCACTCCTTGACTGATTAACGATGTAACTAAAAGGCAGTTTAAATATTTTGTCATCCTGGGAAAGCTTTGAAACAGACATTGGCGGATAATGATTCTGCTAGTAAAGTAATAACACACCTTTTTCTTTTTCAGTAGAGTTTGAAATCTCATAACTTACGTTACTCAATAAAGTGAATTTTTATATATTCAGAATAATTCATTGGGGTCGTAATACTATATAACCAGCTTTATACTTTTATCTCTGTTATCAGTATTAACTTCCTCATTGGAGACTGAGCAATAACTCAGAGAGGATTGTGCTGTCTGATCATATTGCAGAGAGGAGAGATAAGGGCTGTATTAAAGCTCCAACACACTTAGCCAGCCAAAAAGTCAGCAGGAGATTGCAGACAGAGGAGGCCTAGAGGCACCCAAAACTTAGGGGTGGGGGGTAGTGATTGCATGTTTGGATAATCACACACATTAACAGTAAGGTATTAAAGAGGAATTTCAGTCCCATTTCATTTTAGCTCCACCCCCTCCAGCGCCACCTTATCTGTTATTCTGGCACATGTGCAGACATGCCAAAGGCCTTTGAGTCCTGGCAGAGACCAATGGTAAATCTGTGCATGCATGGGGAATTTTGTGCAGAGGCTCTGAGCTTTGGGATTTGCATACCAGCCCCGCCTTAGCGTGCCATAGGACTCCCCCAATACTGAAAGACAGGAAAACTAATTTAAAATGATGTATGTTTTTGTTTTTATAATCATACTTACCTAGGTGGATGCAGCATCAGTCCGATGCTGCCTCTGTCCCCCGGCACCACTAACACTGAGAACTGAGCGATGGAACACTGCTCTGCTCTGTCCCCCTCCCCCATGCTGTGGAGGGCTAGGAGCGGCTGGCTCAGGCTCTCAGCGACTCGCTTGTTGAGAGGCTGAGCCGACGGACCAGGCATGGTGGCACATCCCGACTCCATTTTCGTGATCTTGCCTGAGCCTGGACCAGCTCTGTGATGTCAGCCATCAGCGTCTGCCGTCACAGGAGTGCAGAACAAACTGCACTCCTGTGATCCTGGGAGAAATACAGTCAAACAAGCTTTGGCTGTACTTCTCCTTTAAATTAAAAAAAAATAATAGTATTCAAATGTGAGGAAGGAGGAAGAAGCATACCTTCCAACTTTTTAAAATTATAAAAAGGGACACTTTTTAACGCACAGTATAAGAACAAAGGACACATCCCTGCCATTGCCACGGGTGCATGGATCACAAAAATATAATATGCAAATAACGATTGGCTGATCCATGTAAGTGCATTTTTTACCTCTATTTTCCCCTATATTGGCTTGTTGAAAGAACCAATGCAGTAATATAGAGGTTGGATAATAAGTACATTTTGTATAGAGATGTGCACATCAGACTAAGAAGAAGGACAAGTGAGGCTGGAGAACAGACAGAGGGACAGTTGGGACCTATGGGGAAGGCAGAGGAAAATTAATGTTAATTTAGGGTGAAGGTCCATTTTAAAGTAAGCCAAACACAAATCTGAGCAACCAAACATATCATGAAAAAATAAATGTGCAAAGTCTACCATTAGTGAACACCACAAGCTTGATCTTTAACAAAAGAAAAAAACTGGAAGCCTTGGGTGACCAGGCCTACATTAGATTGTTAAGGTGTATGTCAAGCCAAAGCTCTCCTTACTTCCTGTCTGGTAAATCGTTTTCAGCAGCATATAAAGTGGGGACAAATTTCTCTAATAGAGCCCAGATAGAAGTTAAAACCTTACCCTTCCGTCCCTTCCCTACAAAACGTTTTGTCTTGGAAAAAAAACTTTAACTGATGTTTTTGTCCCAACAGAGGAAATCTCTTTTTCATTTTTGTTCAGTCTAATACCTGTAAAATATAGTGGAAGTGCAGTACATACTTATACCCCTTAAATAAACAGAAAGTGAGTAAAAAGCTCCTATATGAGGACAGAAGCAGCATTAAAAAGTTCATAGAAGGTCCATCCCTTCTACACTATCCAGAACTAAAAGTGACGTGGGGATAGGGGGGATCAAAACCATGGATCACATGTTGGCAGAGATTTACTTAAATTGGAGCATGCAAAATCCGGTGCAGCTCTGCATGAAAACGAATCAGCCTCCAGGTTTTAAGCCTCGTACACAGGGTTCGATTGTTTGCAGGGATTGTCTGTTGACAGACCGTTGTCCTAAAATCTTACCGTTAGTACGCTCCTTTTGACAAATGTTGTCCAATTTTCAGCCAACAAATGTTGGATGACAGGCTAGTAAATTTTCGGCGGTCAATGGCTTGATGTCTTGAGTACGACTTGAGTACACAAATCCGTCACACAAAAGTCGAAAGTACAAACACAAAATTAGCAGAAGGAGCCCAAAGGGTGGCACTCAAGAGCTGAAATTCCTCATAGAACGTCACTACGTTCATGTTTCTGTCACGACAATTGTGTAACATTAGTATGCAAGACAAGATCCTGGCACACGCCCTTTTGACAAAAATCAGATGCTCGGTTGGCCAACAATCGCACCGTGTGTACGAGGCTTTATTGTCAAACTTAAATAAACAAGCTGAAGTTAGAAGCTGCCATGCACAGCTGCACCAGATTCAGAGTGCTCAGAGTGCTCCAGTTTTTATACATTTTCCCTGTTGTGTCACCCAGTGGCCCACATCTATTATTAGGGCCACTAAGCTATCAAAGAAAAGACAATTCGATTTTTATGTAAGAAAGCATTTATATAGAATCTTTACTTATTTTATAGTACTGTACTTCCAAATTACAGGATAGAGCAGGCAGGAGTTAAAATCTGTTTTTTTTCCTGTCTGTGTCCTGCCCTGGAGATGCAAGAGGAAGCAAAAGGGAAATACTACTTAGAGAGCTGGCACAAGAACAAATGTTCTTGTTTTATCCTCACCTCTTGTCCCAGTGATAATGGTAACATTTTGAATTTCCCATTCCTTTTTGTTTGAGTGGCAGTGGTCACCAGGACAAATAAAGAGGGCAAATGTCTCCAACAGAACCCCCAGCAGCAATATCCTGTTTAGGATTGGTACAGTACAGGGACAGCTACCTGGGGGGATTGCTCAGGTGGGTTTGAACTAGGATCTGAACTCGCCTGAGCTTATCCCCACTGGCCATCATTCTGTCTGAAAGGATATCTAGAAAAGAAGTGAAGGATATCTTCATATTAAAGGTGGGTACTTTTTAGTTTAATTTTTTTTTAAATATCTTTGTTGATTGAAAGTTTGTACAATACAGTGATATATGAAAAAAAAAAGGAAATACACACATATCACACATTGGGAGAGAAAAAAAGCAGAGGAGAACAATACTAGACGTATTAGTCCAGGTAATATCTAGAGATGCAAATCAACAGAGTAGATTGCATATCAACAGTTTTTGCCCCTAGGCCAAACAAAGTACATCATAGGATATACTCATCAAAGTCTAACCTGAATGCTGAACTGAGCTACCCAGAGGAAGGACACTATGCATATCCTGGGTATCGTCTTTCCATTACAAACATAAGACCAATACTACCAATCGATAGATAACTAAAATTGAGGAAATAACGAAAGAAAAGAAAAAAGGAGGACAAACACCTTGAGGTGTAGAACCGAAGAGCTTAGCCAATTGTGACCAAGTAGTAACAGCTACACCTAAAACTTGCATAGGGGCCACTTGATCCCACAAGGATATAATTAAGTACTAGAGATCTCCTCTGTGTAGTACATCCATCCTGACCAAATATCATGGAAGCGTTCCAACCAGTCCATAACAGTAAACACCCATTGTTCGACCTCCATGATATTGTTTACTCCTTCCTACCAATCTGTTAAGGATTTCAGATGGTGAGTCTGACTTGGTGGAAGGAGACCTCTCTTACGACTCTGGTTCAAGTCTCTCTGGAGTGGGAACAGAGGGACAGGAGCACAGTGGGGTAGGAGCGTCCGGCCAGATGCAGCAGCAGGTGCTAGTAAGATGGAGATCTTCAGGTGCAGGAGCTCTCTGTAGCAAGAAGGCTGCCGGTGGAGATTGGCAACAGGCCGTGGTACCAGGACGGGTGGTGCACGGATCAGGGAAGCAGAGGCAGGCCCGGATGGATCTCTGGACGAGGGTGCAGCAGACACAGGAGCAAGCAGGAGCCAGCAGAAGAATCAGATAACAAGCAGGGGTTCGGCAACAGGTATCAGTCCAAGAAGGGTCAAACAAGCCGGGGTCGGAGCAGGAGAGGTCAGCAGAGTCAAACGGAGCCGGGTCAGGTATCAGGTAGGGTTTAGGCAGAATAACAGATAGCTTCAGGTACTAGCTGCAGACGAACAGCACAGAACATCCGCAGCTGTGCCTTTAAAAAGGGCCACTGGCGCCAATCGCGCTAACGCGCACCCGTGCGTGCGTGTGCCGCGCGCAGATACGAACGGCGTGCACCCGCGCGCGTCTGGAGACGCGCGTGCCCACGACGACCCGCGGCACGAACGCGCGTGCACGTACGGAGACCCGATCGCACAGAACGGACGGATTCCTGACACAATCAGTTAGTGTTGGACAGGCAACCTGTTTCCAGTACCTTGGGGTCAGGCATTTAGCAGCATTCAACACTCTTTTTGTATTGCTTAACTGAGGACCTAACATCATGAAAGAGAAACTGAAGAGGCGTACATTGAAAAGGACGTAGGGATGTTTTCTGGATCCATGGAATTATCGATTCCCAGAAAACCCTCATCTTTGGACAATCCCACCAGAGATGAAGGAATGTAGCAGCTACACCAACAACTGGGAACAGACCCTGGAAATATCTGTGCAGGATGAGAAGGTGTTTTGTACCACCTGGTCAAAAATATATATGAGGATTCCTAAATGTGGGTGCTGATGGAGGAAATGTGTGCCAGGTGCATAATTTCCTGGATCTGTGGAGGGAAAAACTCAGCCCCCAGCTCTCTCCCCCATTCTTTGATAAAGTAAGGAGTTGCCTGTGAGTATGTCCCAAGCAAAAGCTTAGACATGTGAGATAGCAGATGTCTAGAGTCTAAGGGCTGTACACAGCAAGATTCAAAGGGAGATAATGGGGGTTATTTACAAGGCAAATCCACTTTACACTGCAAGTGCACTTGAAAGTGCACTTGGAAGTGCAGTCACTCTAAATCTAAGGGGTAGATCTGAAATGAGTGGAAGCTCTGCAGATTTTATCATCCAATCATGTGCAAGCTAACATGCTGTTTTTTATTTTCCTTGTATGTCCCCCTCGGATCTACAGCGACCTTACTTCCAAGTGCACTTTCAGTGCACTTTCAAGTGCACTTGCAGTGCAAAGTGGATTTTCCTTTAGTAAATGACCCCCAATGTGTCTTGTGGGTGTAACTATGGCTGTAATTTAGAGAGGAAGTCCGTCAATTGTCTGTGCCTCCACGACGACATTGGAAAGTCCCCGTAGCAAGATTGCAGAGTGGACACCCGCAATAACTGCCCTTCAGGAGCAAACTTAGCACACTACGTATATCCATCCGCTTCCTAAGAACAGGAAAAACAAATGTCTTCTCCTGGGGAGGACCATGGAAAGCCTCCAAGAGGCATCAGAGGGGATGTCCTGTGAGGGTCACCCTGGTCAATGGGGATGTCCTGTCTGACAATCCTCTGTCACCAACCTGTATCCATGGTGCCCCAGTTAGGTTCCTACGTGCCAAGGTCTTTTCCAAGGGAACCCAAAGTTTTGTGGATGCGCCACATGTCCAATTTAAGATGCACACTAACGTTATAGCCTTATAATACAGGGACACATCTGGAAAACCCGTTCCTCTGTCCCGTTTGTGTCTACATAACATGTCACATGTGAGTCTGGCTTGTTTACCATGCCAGAAAATCTTCAGAAAGGATTGTTTTAAGTGTTTAAAAAAGACTTGAAGTAGTAAAATCAATATAGTGTACAACAAGTATATGATCCGAGAGAGAATGTTCATTTTATGCATGTTTGCCCAGCTCAAGTACACACAACACTTCCATCATATAAGTCCAGTCTCCCCTATCAAAGGCCTTTTCAGCATCCATCGATAGAACAATATAGGACTTATGATCAGGACCATTTCGGGCCCAATGCAGGACATGCAAAGCACTAATGGTGTTATCACGTGCCTCACGACCCACCATGAAACCAGCCTGGTCGGGATGATCCAAAGCCGTAATGTGGTCCTGAAAGCAGACCGTAAGGAGCTTGGCTAGTATCTTGGTATCTGAATTCAATAAAGATATAGCCTGGTAATTTACACAATATTGGGGGTCCTTCCCTGGTTTAGGCAAAACTGGGATATGGGCCATCAGGGCCTTATGTGGTAAGGGATTGTCTGTCTTAATGTGATTAAAATAAGTGCACATGGGATCTGCTAAGGTGGAGAAAAAACTTCTTATAATACTGGTTGGTAAAGCTGAGGCAATTTTGCAACAACCTTACCCACTTCCTCAGAAGTAATAGGTTGCTCTAGTTCTGCGAGCACGTCCTCTGTCAAAAAAAGGAACAGCAGACTTCTGCAGATAGGCCCAAACCTATTCAATAAAAGTTGAACTCGCCAATGGGAAAGTCTGTTGGATATTGTAAAGGGATTCGTAAAAATGTTGGAGTTCTCGAGCGATAGAGGCGGAGTCAAGGACTTGTTTACCCTGCACTGTTAAAGGATTTACCCTGTTTATCCTGCACTGCAGGATCTAAATGATGTTTATGTTTAATTTCCAAAATCTGGGTTTTGGTAAGTATCGTAAGTCTAAAATCTCATACTGTTTCTCTTTTTTAACCCTAGTCCCATGGGCTATCAGCTCCCCTCTGATCACTGCATTATATCCCTCTCATAGCACCTGTTGAGACACTTCTTCAGAGGAGTTTGATTCAAAATAAGATTGAAGGGAACGTGTCACAGATTCCAAAATAGCTAAATCATCTAAGAGGGTCTCATTAAGCCTCCGTGTTCTTTCTCTTTGCTACGCATTGGAAGGGAAGAAGGATAGTGTCACCAGGGAGTGATCAGATATAGTAATTGACCCACTGGAGGAGGAAATAATACTGCTCAAATAAAACTGGTCTACAAAAATTTGATCCAAACGGTAGGTATCATGAGTCTTGGAGTAATAACTGATGTCCTTAACACCCGCGTTCCTCAATCTCCAATGATCGACAAGATGTAGTTCCCGAAGCAGCTTCCTGATGTGTTTCAGATGCCAGTATGACAGAGGAGTTTTTCCAGATGAAGAGTCAAGGCTCAGGTCCAGAACTATATTAAAGTTGCCCCAAGCAACACCATTAGTAGAGTGGAAGAAGATGCCCCCATCTTTTTTTTTGCCTTAATATCTGTGGAGGCACAATGGTGTAGTGGTTAGCACTCTCACCTAGCAGTAAAAAGAGTTCAAATTCTTCAAATCCCAACCACAACACTACCTGCCTGCATGTTCTCCCTGTGCCAAAGACATGCTGGTAGGTTAATTGGCTTCTGTCCAGAATTGGCCCTAGTATATGAATGACCTTGGATTGTGGGCTCCTTGAGGGTAGGGACTGATGTGAGTGTGCAATGTACAGGGATAGGGGCAATTGTAGACACTCACTCAGGATGGACTGGTGTCTTTATTCATCCTTAGTAACTATGTAACTATCTACCTTAAATCACATTGCTAACTGCATATTGTACTTGTTTGTAGCCTAAATGCTGAAAATTGCGCTTAAAACTGTAATTTTGGAAACGCCAGTAAAAGCTTGGCTTTGCCAGTAAATTTCAATCTGGTAGGTTGAAAGCACTGGTATGTCCTCATGGCGTAGCTTGCTATGGGTGCACATAAAGAAGAGGAGGTGCCAAGTGCGCCAGCGGGGGATCCCAGAAGAGGAGGTTTGGGGATGCTCTAATAAGTATAAAATGTTTGTTATTAAAAAAAAAAACTTTATAATCACTTGCCTGGGATTAAACTACCCAACTTCTTTTTTTTTTTTTTGTTAAATTTATTTAAATGTCTGTTTGAAGCCTAAACAAATGGCATCAACAAATATTTTTTTTATTTTTTTAGAGGGTTAAAATATGTAATCAGTTCGACAAGAGCAATGTGTTGTGTTTGGCATTTAATCAAACAATGAAATCACATCCAGTTTTCTTGACATAAAAGATAAATGGTGTAATAATCCACAGGAGTTTCTTTATCTCGCTGGAACTTTGCATACTGGACTTGTTTTCCATATTTCGCCACTTTAAGTGGTGGGAAAATGATATTAAAATGCTTGTAGCATTTTCACTAAACTAGCATCCTTTTTTGTTTTATTGTATTTAATATAAAAGCGGCAATTATTTGATTTCAAAGCTATGAAAATATGTACCTTGTGAGAAAACAAGCCATTTAGGCATTAATTGGTGTCATTTTTCATAGAACTGGCAAGGTTTTTGCATCCCTGGCACGCCGTTCTCTATAAACTGCACCGTCGCGTTCAATGGAGGCTTCATGAATGTACGCTGAAAGGTGCTTCTGGAGGTATATATATACACAGATGTCTGCGTACCTCAGATAACTGGTTGGAGTTCTTCTGTACACATTGGTAATTGCTCTTTTAAGAACATTGCTAAATTCCTTCATTACTCTTTATGCTTCTCTCATAAACCTGTAACTTTGCAAATTAAAGAGAACTTAAATGGAACTTTAGCTTAGAAAGAAAAGCTAGCAGGAAGGCTTTCATTGAAGAAGAGACTCTATATGATTCTGGATGTCTCATCTGTAATAAAAGCTTCTCATCTGCCAGAAAGTATGTTTCTAAAGATTGTACACTGAGCCACATATGCACAAATCAGTGTACAATCTTAGCATAGGAGGGCAGCAAGGCCTGAGAAAGTATCCACTGAACTATTGGCGGCCGGTGGAAAAGTTTTGGGGGGGCAACAAACAGTATGTTAACCCCCCATCAGTCAGTTGGTAGGTAGGTAGCACTTATTCTATCACCGACGGCTTCCCCTGCTTGGCGGCCTCGCGTTCTCCTGGTCATCATGGCGATGGCAGCGCCAGCTTCTGCATCCTCCCTCCTCCTGCGCGGCCAATCGGGTGTCCTCTCTTTTTGGCCAATTGGAAAATGGGTCTCACATCCACTTCTGATTGCCCGGATTGAGGATCAGTGTTTCAACAGCGGCTCTTCATTAACTATTGTAACATCTGGGTAGGCTCTGGATGCATTCTCTGTGACCGGAGGCCACCCTATTTTGAAGCCTATTAGAGCCTCTGGCTCTAATCAGGTGCTTAAAAAAAATTGTCCGCTGTACTTCATGCGTTCGGAGCCCTGAAAGGGACGCGTGAATTGGGGGTGGCCGCGGTGGACATGGATAGATCCATGCTATCATGAATCTATTCATTATGCATATAGGGGGTGGTGAGGACAGAGGGGGGCTGCCACTAATGGACGGGCTGCCACTGCTCTTAACAATACATCACCCGGACATTACATTTGTGCCCAAGTATTTCGCTACAATCTTAGCCTGCCTTGGTTGGTGCCAGGAGGAATTATTACCTTAGCACATGCATCGTGCAAGTCATTGTGGTCCACCCAATTAAGATGGCCAAAGCTGCAGAACTTGGAAGAGGACTGGGTGACGATGGATGTGCTGGCAACCAATCACTGAAGTGGAGGCAAGTGAAGTAGACATTAGTTCCACTTTAATGCCTCATTTACAGGGGTGGTAAAAACTAAAATTTGATGCAGCCACCTAAAACCTAACATAGAGGTTGCTCGGGTCAATATACACATACTAGGGCCAATTGTGATATGAGTCAATTCACCTACCAGCCGTTGAAGTGATGAAAAAAATGAGAATTTCCAGAGGAAATCCATGCAAACTTCATGCAGATGGAGACTTTACATAATTCATAAAATTCTGCCAAATTACCGGAATGGTAATATAAACAAATAACTTGGCTCCAGGTGTCTGTCCATGCAAGTGCAAGGGGGTCGAGGTACAAGAACCAGGAAGAGACACCTGGCTCCCTATGATCATAAGTAACAAGGCAGCATGGGATGGGACCTATAATAGGAAAGTGGAACAAAAGAAGCTTGAAGGTATATTTATGCCATGTAACAAAGCACCTGAGATAAGGGGAAAAATACAGTTATTTCCAATGAGAGGTGGAAGTTCCACTTCAAAGAGACTTAGGCACTGTACCCATTGTGGTCACTCCCCCAAAACCATTAATACTTACTTTGCCAGCTTTTTAAGTACCTGGTGCTCAGGTGTATGGAGAAATGTGTGACTTCCTCTTATACGAGAATTGAAATTGAAGCAGCCCTCCACTACTAAGAGTCCAGATACAACTTTATTCCATTTTAAAGGTAGGGGTACAATCTAAAAGATAGACGCCGCGTTTCAGAGGTCCAAGTGTCCCCTTCATTAGGTGAAGGGGACACTACACTACAAGTCAACTGGACCTACAATGGTATTTTTTCCAGTGAGAAATATAAGCACAAGTATTATTAGCAGCTTGTTTGTACCCTTGTCTTTTAATGGAATAAAGTTGTATCTGGACCTCCTAGCAGTGGTGTGGCACTTCAATTTCAATTCTTGTTACATTACATTACATTACAAGCCAAAGAGACAGTGGAGAGTCTCTGGAGTGTAGAAGCTGCCTGTTCAGGAACCAGATTATTGACACCAGTATAAATACTTTATGACAATAATACCAGTAAGATAACCCTTCGGGTCCAGCTCTAACCATTCGGGTCCAGATCTTTCCACTTTTCTCAACAATTCCTCTGATATGACAGTGCTCAAATCTACCAGCCAGTGACTAGGTCTGAACACTGTCAGATTATTATGCTGCTCCAGCATCAGAAGTAAAGCCTGAAAACCTTATGTCTACCTTGCAAAAAGAAAAAAAGAAAACAAATCTTTTGTTTAGCTGCTAGAAAATATATTTTAAGTGGTAATAAACCGCTGTTGTTTTTTTGTTTTGTTTTTTGCAGCTTGCGAGGTAAAACAATAATGTGTTAGTATGCATTGCATCCTAGCACATTATGTCAAACTTACCTTAGAACGAAGCCTTGCAACGGCGTTCTGTCACTGCTGACAAGGCTTCCATCTTCACCCAGTCTTCCTTTGGGGTTTGCGGACTCCAGCTGTGTGACTGGCTTGAGCCACGATGATGTCACTCCCACACATGCACGCAGGAGCTGCTATTTACGACACAGTACTCTGATGGAATGGCCCGGGGTGCCTTTGGCCAATCATGGCTCAGGGTGACTAAGTCCATGCCCCACCCTATATAAGGCTGCCTGCATGGCACCCATAGTGCATTTGCTACTACTTTTCTGGTGGTGTACACAGTACACAATACTTACAGTGCACCCATAGTTGCTATTAGACTTCTGGTGGTGTACACAATACCGTGCACCCATAGTGCAGTTGCTACTACTTTTCTGGTGGTGTACACAGTATACAATACATACAGTGCACCCATAGTTGTTATTACACTTTTGTTGGTGTACACAGTACCGTGCACCCATAGTGCAGTTGCTACTACCTTTATGGTGGTACTACTACTTTTCTGGTGATGTACACAATACACAATACATACAGTGCACCCATAGTTGCTATTAGACTTCTGTTGGTGTACACAGTACCGTGCACCCCTAGTGCAGTTGCTACTACTTTTCTGGTGGTGTACACAGTACACAATACATACAGTGCACCCATAGTTGCTATCAGACTTCTGGTGTTGTACACAATACCGTGCACCGCTAGTAGAGTTGCTACTACTTTTATGGTGGTGTACACAATACAAACAGTGCACCCATAGTTGTTATTACACTTCTGTTGGTGTACACTGTACGCAATACCATGCACCCATAGTGCAGTTGCTAATACCTTTCTGGTGGTGTACACAGTACACAATACATACAGTGCACCCATAGTTGTTATTACACTTCTGTTGGTGTACACAGTACCGTGCACCCATAGTGCAGTTGCTACTACTTTTCTCGTGGTGTACACAGTACACAATACATACAGTGCACCTATAGTTGCTATTAGACTTCTGGTGGTATACACAATACCGTGGAACCCTAGTGCAGTTTCTACTACTTTCTGGTGGTGTACACAATACATACAGTGCACCTATACTTGTTATTACACTTCTGTTGGTGTACACAGTACCGTGCACCCATAGTGTAGTTGCTACTACTTTTCTGGTGGTGCACACAGTACACAATGCATACAGTGCACCCATAGTTTTATTACACTTCTGTTGGTGTACACAGTACCATGCACCCATAGTGCAGTTGCTACTACTTTTCTGGTGGTGTACACAATACATACAGTGCACCCATAGTTGCTATTAGACTTCTGGTGGTGTACACAATACCGTGCATCCCTAGTGCAGCTGCTACTACTTTTCTGGTGGTGTACACAGTACATAATACAATGCAACCATAGTTGTTATTACACTTCTGTTGGTGTACACAATACTGTGCACCCCTAGTGCAGTTGCTACTACTTTTCTGGTGGTGTACACAGTACACAATACAGTGCACTGTGGTGTGGTTTTGCTAAACAAAATTTACAGCATGTCCGGAAGGCAACCAAGGAGAAGCAGACGCTCACAGGCCACTAAAAGAGGGCAAGCAGGCTCTGTCCACAGTCAACAGTGCTGGTCATGGTTACGGTGCATCCTCAGCATGGGGCACATTTGTCATTTTCTTCTGCACCTGGCCATGTTATTGAGCCACAACATGCAGAAGAGTTGGTGGAATAGATAACAAAGCCATCCTCATCCTCCTCCACTCAGGCTCAGAGTAGTTTTCCTGCCAATGCAGCTGCCAAAGCGGCCTATTCCATCGGCTCCATGTCAACAGTCACTCCTTTCCTAGCCCCACCATCATGCACGGAGGAGTCCCCCGAACTATCCAACCACAGTGTCGAGTACATGCTACAGGAGGACGAGCAGCAATTTGAAGGCTCCGATGCTGGTACCCAGGTTGAGGAAGTGAGTAACGTGAGTCTAGAGAGAGGAGGTACACAAGAAGGACATGAAACTGGCAGTCATGTTCCCTCAGCTGCAGCATACTGCCAAGTTTGCTTCAGTGACGAGGAGGGAGGGGATGATGAGGTCACTGACTCTACTTGGGTGTCTGATAGAAGACAGGAGGCACATCTTCAATGAGGCAGGATGCCCTCTAGGGGGCAGCTTAAGGGCAGCCACCCTATTGCATTACACCGAAAAGCTAAGCAGGTGCAGGGCGCTGCTGACTCCCTGCATATTTTGAAAAGATCTTTGGTTTGGTTTTTTGACAGTGTGCAGCAGATCGCACTATTACTGCTTGCAACATATGTCTGAAGTGTATCAAGTGTGGCCAAAACAGCAGCCGCTTGCGCACCACATGCTTGGCCAGACATATGACGACCTCCCATGCAGTCCATTGGCAACAGCATTTAAAAGACCCACATCAAAGAACAAGGCAGACCTCTCCTTGCTCCTCATCAGCTGAGATCTCCAACCCTACTATACCTCCAGTCCTCTCAGACATCTGCACTGAGAGGAATGAAGATATAGAAATAGGTTTCCCAAATCTGCTAGTGGTACACCAACATCCAATTTTAGCAGGCAAATTTCCCTACCCCAGTTGCTAAACCGTTGAAAGAAATTCGGTCCCAGCCATCCACATGCTCAGTGTCTGAATGCTAGCTTGGCCAGATTGCTAGCACTGCAACTGCTGCCTTTTCAGCTGGTAGGCTCTGCCCCCTTTTGTGAATTTGTGGAATGTGTGGTACCTCAGTGGCAGGTTCCCAAATGCCATTTCTTTTCACGGAAGGCCATTCCGGCTCTCTATCAGACTGCGGAAGGCAATGTCTTGGCCCGTTGGACAGGGCGGTGAGCAGTAAGGTGCATATTACTGCTGATTCATGGTCCAGCAGGCATTGACAGGGACGTTACCTTTCTTTCACAGCGCACTGGGTAACTCTGCTGGCAGCTGGGAAGGATGCAGGACAGGGTTCAGTATTGTTGGAGCTTGTTCCGCCACCACACCTCCAAAATGCTAGTGGTGATTTTGCCACAGCTCTCTCCTCCACCCTCCTCTTCTTCTTCCTCTATGGCCTATTCCTCTGCATATTTGTCCTCTGAACCAGCGGTGCTCCATAGGCTTTCAAGGGGCTACGCAAGCACTCAGGCAAAAAGATGCCATGTGGTGCTTGATTTGGTCTGCTTAGGGGACAGGCTCAGAGGTGGTTGACGCAACAACAGCTTTAGCCAGGAATGGTTGTATGCGACAATGGCACCAACCTCCTCTCTGCCCTCCTACAGGAACACTTGACCCATGCTCCCTGTTTGGCTCACCTCCTGAATTTGGTGGTACAGTGGTTCTTGAGCAGGTACCCGGGCTTACAGGATCTCCTGCCCAATTCCTGCCTCATTTGTGACATGCCCACCAGGTGGAACTCAATGTTGGCAATGCTGCAGCGGCTGCACATGCAGCAGAGCACCTGTGTGAGTACACGCAGCAGAGTACCTGTGTGAGAATGGCACCAGGACAGGGTCAGGGGAGCTTGGCTTTTTTTTGCCACGCTAGTGGCCACTGATCAAGGATGCATGTATTGTCCTGTCACCATTTGAGGAGGCCACAAGAATGGTGAGCAGTGACAGTGCATGCATCAGTGATACTGTCCCTTTTGTCTTCCTGTTGGAGCAAACACTTTGTGGAATAATGGACAGGACACTTGAGGCAGAACAGCGGGTGGAAGAGGAGGACTTCCTTACCTTTTAAGGCCCCCTTTATCCAGATAGTATTTCTGTGGGCCTGCCGATCCCACAGGAAGAAGAAGAAGAGGAGGAGGATCCTCAATCTTCATGAAGATAGCTTCTAAGAATATTTTTAGTTCAGGGCACCACCACCCCTGCCTAAGGCCCAATTTTTCTGCCCCTGTTTAACAGGGACATGTAATTACAATTTTTGCTCTAATATTTTACAGCAGGGCCCATTCCTGTGCTCAACAAGATTATCTCTGAGGCTTTACAGTTTTATGCCACTACCAATACCACCACCACCGCCCGAGGTCCAATTTTACTGCCCCTGTTTAACAGGGGCATGTAATTACAATTCTTGATATAATATTTCACAGCAGGGCCTGTTCCAGCACCCACCAAGTGTAACTGTGAGGTCTTACAGTGTTCTGGTACCACCAACACCTAAGGCCCAATTTTCCGCAGAGCGTATAGGGCAGACCATATAGTATATACAGGCGGTCCCTTATTTTCACACATCCGACTTACAAACGACTCCTACTTACAAATGGAGGGAGACAACAGGAAGTGAGAGGAAATCTATCCCTAGGAAGGGAAATTCTCTCCTGTAAGAGTTAATATGGGGAAAAAAAGTGTTTCCACTGATGCTTTATCACCAAACCTTGTTTCCCTAATAACCCAACATTTTCTAAATCCAATTGTCATTGGGACAGAAAGTGAGGCAAAATCTTCTGAACAGGGGCACAGACAGAAAAACAAATGTTACAAAAAGCTTAAAAATAGATCTTTTGTCTGGAGCTACACTTAAAAAAATGTACCTGTTCCAAATTACAAACAGATTCAACTTAAGAACAAACCTACAGTCCCTATCTTGTTTGTATACTGCTGTTCAGAGTATATAGGGCCTGGGGGCCCCACGCTTTTTTTTTTATTTGGGTACGGGGTTCCCCATAATATCCATACCTGACCCAAAGGGCCTGGTAATGGGCTGGGGGTGGACCCATGACGTTTTCTCAATGATTTTCATCTATATTGCCGGGACCCAACAATACATTACAGCTTCAAGCAGTTTTAATTGACTTTTATTCCTTTAGAAATGTCATGTTGTGCAGGGAGTGTTCTAAACATGGGAAAAATGCACCACTTTACAGACATACTATAGTCACGCCCTGGGCACAATATTTATAGGAATATTTCACTTTTATTGTTTCACTTTAAGCATTATTAAAATCACTGCTCCCAAAAAAAGTCTGTTTTTAAAACTTTTTTGCATTGATACATGTCCCCTGGGGCAGGATCCAGGCCCCCAAACACTTTTTATGACAATAACTTGCATATTAGCCTTTAAAATTAGCACTTTTGATTTTTCACGTCCGTATCCTATAGAATTTAACGTTGTTCGCACAAATTTTTTGCCTGTTTGCATGTTCTGCCGCAAACCGAACCGGGGGGGGGGGTATTTGGCTCATCCCTAATAATAAAGGGTCTGGAGAATACTAGTTATGAGGAAAGGTTGTGAGCACTGAACTTATTCTCTCTGGAGAAGAGAAGCTTGAGAGGGGATATGATTTAAATTTACAAATATCATACTGGGGACCCCACAATAAGGATAAAACTTTTTTGCGGAAGAGAGTTTACCAAGACACGTTGGCACTCATTAAAATTAGAAGAAAACGGGTTTACCCTTAAACTACATTGAGGGTTCTTTACTGTAAGAGTGGCAAGGATGTGGAATTCCCTTCCACAGGTGGTGGTTTCAGCGGGGGGCATAGATATTTTCAAAAAACTACTAGATAAGCACCTGAACGACCACAACATACAGGGATTTATAATGTAATACTGACATATAATCACACACATAGGTTGGACTTGATGGACTTGTCTTTTTTCAACCTCACCTACTAGGTAACTATAGGTAAAAATGATGCATGGGAGTTTACTTCCACTTTATTCTGTACACTGATAGAAGTGTAATGCTGGGGGCCAAGATAACGCATCTCCAACACACATGTGCAGTAGTTGCTTCATCAATGTCTGCCCAACAGGGGAAGCAAGAAGATGGTAGACTTGGAAGAAGAGGGGACAAGCATAGTACTGACAAACCTCACATTGATGGAGGAGAGCAGATCCAGAGGTGAACGGTCATTATAGCAAATGTTAACCAACCCACCACCATTAATTCCACTTTAATGCAAAATATTGCCCTTTAATTCCTGCTATTGGCTAAATCTGTTTAAAGAAATAGACTATGTTGTCTACCAATGAACTTACTAAAAAGACATTAGTTGTAGTATACTAAATCCCTCATTTTCTAAACTTTAACATCAACTTCCTTCTGAAACATTTCCATGTCTTTGTTTTGAAGGTTATTAGTAGCTCTGAGTTGTTATTTAGGTTCACTTGCATTTTTACCCGAAGTATTTATGAACAGTCTATACAAGCAAATTCTGTCTGATGTATGTTTTAGAATGAAGAAAAGGTTTTGACTTTTTTCCACCCTTTTCTGAATATTAATGCTGATTTGATACATTGTGAGAGTAATTCATGTTTTTTAGGAACGTTTGTCTCGGCACAGAGAAATAATATGCAAACTTCTTATGAATAATACGTGCCGTAGATTTTACCACTATGGATTTACTACTAAAACAATCACTGCATGTCTTAGTTTATCATTTTAGCTCATCACTTTCAAAGTTCAGAAACAGAGAAATGAATGGTGCTTAAAGAAAAAAAAAAAAACATCCAACCCACGGTATTCCTCAATCGGAATTGTTCCGATACTTACAAATAAAAAAATTCTTCACACCTAATACCATTTCTGATGTACCTTTGACCCACTTAAAGGGATTGTAAAGTGATTTTTTTTTTTTAAATAACAAACATGTTATACTTACCTCCACTGTGCAGCTTGTTTTGCACAGAGTGGCCCCGAACCTGCTCTTCTGGGGTCCCTCGGCGGCTGTCTCGGCTTCCTCCCGTAGGTGCTTCTCACGTTCATGCGAGCTCCCTCGCATGGTAAAAAGCATCTGCGGGCGCACTCCCGTGATACAGCCGGCAGCTATAGCAGCTCGCTGTATCACGCGGCCCCGCCCCCCAGCGCTCCGCGTCAGTGGATGTGATTGACAGCAGTGCGAGCCAATGGCTGTGCTGCTTTCCATCCATCCACTCCAGCCAATCAGCGGCCAGGCTGAATGGTGGAAAGGACATCGGGGACGAGCGTGGGACTTTTGAGGGGTGAGGTAAGTAAAACGGGGGGGCTGGGGGCGCCGGGACTGTCAGATGTTTTTTCACCTTAATGCATAGAATGCATTAAGGTGAAAAAACATTTACCTTTACAACCCCTTTAACCAGTTTTGAATCCACATGCAAGAACGACCCACATGCTAGAGGATGAATTTCCTCCCTCTACTCTCAATTACTAATAAACTCTGATAAAGATATACCTACTTATGTGCGAAAATCGGAGGAGGACTTGGAATACACTCTAGACGAGGCTGAGTGGATTAAAATTTGGTCCACAATTAAATCTTCCTCCCCTAATGTACTAGCCATGGAAACCAACTATAAGGTACTAACTCGGTGGTACTTAGTACCTGCTAAAATCACAAAATTTACCCCTGGATACTGTTCACTGTTTTCGGGACTGTTTGGAAAAAGGTACATATAAACACATTTGGTGGTCCTGTCCAATAGTACAGACATTTTGGAAAGAAATATTTACATATGCCTCTAAAATGTTTAATAGTATCCTTCATCCTAACCTTACAACGACACTACTATGCCTAAAACCAGAGTGTCTAACTCATGCCCAATTTAAACTATTTGTATTTTTTCTCACAGTAAAACAAACTGTGGCAAAAGCTTGGAAAACCCCCTCTATAGAGTTGGCCGAAACCAAACAAAGAATGAATAATTTTATGATACACGCTAAAATGGCTGCTATTGAACAACACCAAATACCTAAATTTCGTAAACTATGGCAGCCTTGGTTAGAACATTTCTTACCATTATCATTCAATGATATTGTTTTATGGCTTTGGTAGATGATTTAAACTCATACTAACAATACTGGTTGGACTGCGACTTCTGGATCGACCCGGTGGACCCCTCTTTTCATTTATTTGACCTTTTTCACTCTTCACTCTTTACCTTATTCTTCCTCTCTCTACTCTGTCTCTCTTTACACCTTATGATTTAGCTATCCCTTCGGTTACAAAGAAATCATTTGTAATGTAACATATTTCATTATATCAAGATTATTCAGGAAATCTTTATTTAGTTTTTTCATCCTCTTAAATATTACATACTATTTGAATGTCTTCATCAATACTGGTTTAGTTCATAATTGTTAACTAATTACTTCAATTTTTCACAATGCTTTACCTCGTGATCAATTCTATAATTGTAAGCACATATGATTACTACATAAGTATTCTAAATTGTACAATACTCAATATTAATTTATTGTACTCAATTTCATTGAACGTAATAAAGTATTTTTGACAAGGAAAAAAAACATCCAATGGGGTGTTGGTTTGTAAAAAATGGGAACAAAGAAAAAGCGGACAGACGTAAAGTACAGTTTACTAACTGACCCTAATTTCTTGTGGTTTGTCATCATCTCTCCTTGTTGTTGCAGCTTCGTATATAATGATACTATATTATTTATAAAGCAGAGAATCTGACATTGACCAAACATTCACTGCAGGCGAACCTTCCTGGTGCATGTGTTTTAAAGGACTTTGGCTCATCACCAGTGAATGTTTGGTGAAAGTCACATTCACTGCTTTATAAATATACCATTTTGGCCCCCGCTATAGTGAGGGGGGCCAGTGTATCCATAAATCCAGCCCTTATTGGTTCTTCCATACCTGCTGACCATAGTTCAAAGACCATGCAAAGCATTCTGCTTTTAAAAAACTATTTTCCTGGCAAAGTTGGAAAAAAAGTTGTCAGAACCACATATTTCGCACAGGGTTTGCCTTGTAATTAACATTGAATCTGAGCTTCATTCCTACTAAAGAGGCTAATGACGGGAAAATTTCTGGTATAAAAACAAATCCAGGATTTGAGAGTTGAAAGCAATTTCCCTAACCCTCAAGAGACATTTAAAACCCACTGCACCAAAAGCATCAAACCAACCTAAAGAGCAACTGAACTGTTAAGGTTGCTCCCAGAAAATGTCAGGCAGAGGGCCATTATTGCCTGTGGTCTCCCTCCAGCTGATCTCTCCCCAATAGTCAGCTGACGAAACAAGTCAAGGAAGTGACATCAGGCACATGAACCAGAACTGGAAATGCAGAATGCAACATCTTTGATACTCTGTCGATGTGGTTTTAGTTAATTTGCTGCACTATGAGCCTTGCCTTCTTTTAGCTTATATATTGGGGTATTGTTAGCCATCTTATGGAGAATGCCCAGCCTTGAGGTGACGTGTGGATGTGGTGTGTGTATTATCTGGCCCATAGATTAAAGGGCAGTAATTTTTGGTAGGAGTATACCTGCATGCGGTAGAAGAAAGATGGAGGAAGAAAGTAGTGAACAGAAGCATTTTTGCTTTGGACTTTTATTGAAATGTTATGCTATTGCTATTGCACATATGTATAAGAATAATTTTATGGACACTGATATTTAAGCATTGTTATATGTATAATGTATGATACTTGCCCAGAGGACAGAGATTTCCAGCTGCTGTGGTAATTATAGGGAATTGTATAATTTTACCTGAGTGCTGAATAATTTTTACTAGTGGGAATTGTGCATTTAGTGGTTAATTGAGCTTTAACAATTATATAACTTTGCCTCTTTATGTACTTTTTTACTTCGTTTTGGCAACATACTTATAGATGCGATTTTGTGTGTACAGTGCAGCTCACAGCAGTGGCAAGAAAGCAACAGTACACAAAAGAAAGTCTGAAGACCATTTCTTTATAAAAAGCCCCATCTTTATATGAAGCCCCATCAGAACAAAATAAAATGATAGCTAAATGAATGATATAGGTAAATACAATACTTGTGATAATAATTAAAATGTGAAGCTAAGGTGTATATCTAAATAATATGAGTAAGAGAGGATTTTTTTTTCTCTTAAAATACACCCTATTATTTCATGTAGGGTTCTCTATATAATAATGTAGTCTTTTATAATCCTGCTTAGTCTCTGACACGCTCAGCACAATTACTCCGGCTAATGAAGACACTTTCACTTTTAACACCCAAGGGGTAATTATTGGGTTAGAAGGAGTGCTCTCCCTGCGGGGCCCCATTGTTGATATTCCAAGTGACATATTATGGCTCTGTTAAAGAAAATGATGATTGTGCTCTATAATGTGATTATCATGTTAAGTTTGTAGCTGCCAGCAATGTAACGTTCCTACCAAGTTACATTAATTCATTTATTACTTTAATAACAGGAAATGATGTGAAATGCAAACACAGCTTATTATGAGCAAAAAATGACAACATGACTGTCACTCCAAGTACAGGCAGATGAAAACTTCTATCTTTCAGATCTGCACATGAATAGACGGCGGGTTATATGGTATGCATTTGCATTAAAAGGTACAACCCAAACGTGAAAATTAAAGTTACCCAATTAAAGTAAACATGTAATGCATGCATTATCAATAAAAACTTAGGACTTTGTTAAATTGAAGGCGTAAGTAGTGTTGGGCTCAATGTTCCTGGGTTTGGTTTGAGGAATTTTTGCTGAATAAAAAAAAGGAAAACATCGGAAATTGCAAATAATAATCTGACCCCTATTGAAATCTATGGAGGAAGGGGGCAAATCCTGCAAACTACTTAGTATTACCATCAATACAGGGAATTTTCATACAAAGGCTATGAGAAGCAGGGCATCTCCATCAACCATCCATTGTTTATGCCTCCCTTCAAAAAGAGCTTCTGAAGCCACCTTGAATTCCTCCCACAATGTGTTCCATGGTGGCTGGGCAGCCAATGACCAGGCTTGGTCATTGTCACATGGAGGTGTGCAAATTACAAATGACTGAAAGTCAGAGTTTGCAAGGAATGTTGGAGGCTCCATTGCTCCGTAAGAAAATTACAGAAATTAAAAGTCATGGCAAGGCATCCTATGATGCCTTGGGCCCAATACTATGTTATGTCTTAATTAGCGTAGACCTTGCAATGTCACAAACAGCTAGAGTTGGGGGTGAATCCTGGATCGCCCCACGCTTGAACTTCAGCTGTACATTAGCACAGCTGTTATTTTCTATGCCCCCCCATCTCCCAAAAAGTTTTTTTTAAACAAAAACACTGTGCTATTCATATATATATATATATATATATATATATATATATATATATATATATAATATAATATATAATATAATCAATATATATATAAAAAAAAGATATGTAAACAGCTGCTAACACACCACCAAGGTATAAAGTGTGACGTGATAAATGTTATATAAAAGTGTAGCGCTTCAAAAATGTGGCGTATTTTCTGCCAACCTTATAAAGATATATGTGTATTCAGTAAATATTTCCAGTGTGAAATAGTGCACACACCATACAAAATCTCATGTAGATATTGCTTGCTATATACAACTATATAGTTGAAAATTAATTCTATAAAGATAAGAACACAATGAAAAAAATAAATCAAGAAATGAAAAAATCCAAACGTGGAAATAGCAAAGTCTCTTATATATAGTGTCCGTGTATAATCCACAAATGTGTAGAAAAGATCCTACACCTCCTTCATAGAGAATCGTGCAATCACCACGTGATGTTCCCTCCACCAAGCGAAATGGACGCTTACCGGATTTAGTGGATCCACTCATACTTATATTTGGAGGATCACATAGGCTCATATATATATGCAGACTCCTTCAACAGTGCGTTTTCCAGAGGGATTTCAAATATGGTTACTCCATTCATATAAAAGGTAACTTATCTCCAGCCATACAGGTCCACAGGGATAATAGAGCACATATAAAGAAAAGCAGGGACCACAATAGTGTAATTCCGTTTAATATTTTTTTATAAATATTTTTATATGAAACGGAATTACACTATTGTGGTACCTATCCACCTTCCTTAAATGAGACTAACATGCAGACACCATGTGGTATTCCCGTCACCTTTCAAGATAAAGGCTTACCAGATGTAATGGACCCACACGAATCTACATTCGGAGGGTCACACAGGCTTGTGTACTCGTATACGAGATTTTAGACGTAATTTTTCCAGGAAAGTAGTGAATCAGACTGGATGTCTCGGCTAGTTGACAAATCCTTCAGCAGTAAAATCCAACTCAAATAGTATTGAACCAATCATTAGATGTGATGGCTGTATTAGTTTTCTTTTTTTAGGCTTTTTTTCATCTGTTTTCACCTCTTGATTCAGCCAGTAATACACCTTCTGTATTAGAGTGCCTCCAATCTGGATGAGGGAGCAACAGAAAAACCTCTGGACAGCAGCATTGTCAGTCTGCAATGACACAAACACACGACCTTCAGTCTGATGGACCAGGTAGCAACTGCTATTCCATTCAGTTCCCACCAGAAACAAAGGTCAGTCTGACCTCATTTTTGGGGGGCTTTGGTGAAAAATCAAGGGTCTTAACAGACCTCTGATGTTTCACCTTTGAGACAGAGAAAGGAAATTGAAGACACAGCCCTCAATCTCCATCTCTCCAGTCTTAGCTGCACAGAATGAATCAATCTAGATAGCTCTGTACAGAGATTCCTGTTTATTCACAAACTGAAGCATAATAAACACAGTTTACTATGCCTCAATTGTTAATGAACACAGTGAGTGATCGGTACTGTTCACTGACTCTGTCCATTCAGAAAAATGTCCCCTTTATTTTCATTCAGAAAAAGGAAGGGCCTGGTAAATTACACATTTACTGGCCCCTTTCCTGCTCGACTTCCTGACACATCCCCTGCAGAAACTGGAGGGAGAGGGCAGGGGGAGGAAGCCAGAAGAGCTGCCGGGAATGAGGGGGCCCAGGGGCAGCAGGACCTGAATAGGAGGAGTGGTGTCACGATCAGGGGTCAGGCTCGAAGACCAATTGCTATAGCAGTTGCAGGATTACCACTAACCAGCAGGATAGGAACACAGGCTGTCACCCTGGCAGAAGACACAGGCTCACCTGAGGTGCGGAGTCTAAGTACTAACCGGTTTTCACCAGAGCTCCAGATGGTAGAGATGGATTTAGCTGCGTGTTAGTACCAGGTCGCGGTCCTCAGGATCGTCCCACCAGGAGGTGAGCAAGCCGGGGTTCAGTAGCAGATGAGCAGGTAAGGATCAAACAGAAGCGTGGTCAGAAAGCAAGCCAAAATGTCGGTAACGAGTAGTTGCAGGTTGGGATCAGGCAGAAGCGTAGTCGTGGAACAAGCCAAGGGTCGATAAGGAGCAGTAGCAAATATAAATGGCAGCAGAGAAGACGGGAGCGAGATACAGGCTGGAGATAGCACAATATTCTGGCAAGGAGGAAGTGCAGAGACATGGCTTATATCAGGAAGTTCATGGGAGGAGCAAAGAGTTCAAGGTTCAGCTGAAATCAAGGTACAAGGCAGGGTTGTCAAAAGGATCTGTCAAGGAACTGTCCAGCATCTCAGATAGCTCAGAGAGAAGATTCATTGCCAGACACAGCTGAGGTCCCAGGTTCAAGTCCAGGTCCTGACAGTACTCCCCTCCTCCCAGGATGTCCACTGGACGTCTTAGGGCCCGGTTTGGACTTCCTATTTATAGTCCCGTCGTACGCGCTGTACACGTCATCGCGCAAACTTTCGACGGACTGTTTGTGCATCGTGTGTGGTCAAGTCCGTTCATTCGAAAGTAGGACGGACTGTCCGTCGGATTGTCTGACGGACTAAGTTGGCCAGACAGTCCGCCCGTGTGTACGCGGCTTTAGAAACTCCAAAATGTCCAGCAAGTTTGGAGTCATGAACCAACTTGAGGACTTCAACCCGAGCAACTTCAGGTACATAGAGGCGATGTGCTTGAGTCCAGAAGCCATTTTTGTACTGAAGGATGATGTCCATAGGAGGATTTTTGAGGAGTGGGTCATTCTCATACCCTTCCTTGAGGAGACTCAAGAGTGCTTTAGAACTTGTAGCACCTAGAAAGCTCTTTTGAGGCAGGACTGTGTATTCAGAGTTGTTTTCCTGGAGAGGTCCAGACAACATTCGTGATAAGGCATCAGCCTTACCATTCCTTGACCCAGGTCGATATGAGATAATAAAATTGAACCTGGAAAAGAACAATGACCAACGTGCTTGTCTAGAAGACAATCTCTTGGCAGAACGAATGAATTCCAGATCCTTATGATCTGTGAGAACGGTCACAGGATGCTTAGCGCCTTCCAGCAAATGCCTCCATTCAGAAAATGCTTCCTTAATTGCCAGTAACTCCTTATTCCCAATATCATAATTTCTTTCGGCTGTAGACATTAAACGAGAGAAGTAAGCGCAAGGATGAAGCTGCATCTTTTTACCATGTCGTTGAGAGAGGATAGCTCCCACGGCAGAGTCCGAAGCATCCACTTCCACTATAAACGGTAATTCAGGATTGGGATGTACCAAAACTGGTGAAGAAGTAAAAAGAGTTTTTAACTTTACAAAAGCAGCCTGTGCCTCAGATGACCACACAAAGGGCACCCCTTTCTTTGTTAGTTGGGTAATTGGAGCTATCACCTTAGAGAAGTTCCTTATGAATTTTCTGTAAAAGTTGGCAAACCCGACAAATCTTTGGATTTCCTTAATGTTTCCAGGGGCAGGCCAATCTACCACTGCTTTAATCTTCTCGGGGTCCATGCTCACTCCATCTGGAGAAATAATATACCCTAAGAACTGGATCTGGGCTTGTTCAAACTCACACTTCTCCAGTTTGATGTAAAGTCGATTCTGCCTTAATCTTTCAAAGACAGTGCAAACATGCCTGCGGTGCTCTTCCAGGTTATTGGAAAAGATAAGGATGTCATTCAGATAAGCAATGACAAATTGGTCCAACAGATCTTGAAAAACATCATTTATGAAGTGTTGAAAGGTCGCAGGGGCATTGCAGAGACCAAAAGGCATGACCAAGGACTCGAAATGTCCATATCTGGTTCTAAAGGCGGTTTTCCATTCATCTCCTGGACGAATACGGACCAGGTTATATGCCCCCCGTAGGTCAAGTTTTGTAAACACATTGGCAGAACTAAGTCTTTCCAACATTTCCGAGATCAAGGGGAGTGGATAACGGTTTTTAATAGTGACCTTATTTATGTGCCTGTAATCAATGCATGGACGCAAAGTGGAGTCTTTCTTTTCAACAAAGAATAGGGCTGCTCCTGCAGGAGATGTTGAGTGTCTAATAAAACCCTTCTCTAAATTTTCATCAAGCCACTCCCTGAGAACTTTTAATTCAGGTTCTGACAGATTAAAAAGGCGGCCGAAAGGTATTTCAGCCCCTGGGAGCAGCTCAATGGGGCAATCGTATGGGCGGTGAGGAGGTAATTTATCTGCATTTTTCTTATCACAGACATCCCGGAACGCATGGTATTGTGGAGGCAAGTTGTGATATGACTGGGTAGTTACCACACCAACTTGCAATTCCTTGACCAGCGGAGAACTTGTTTGGTAAGATTCCATACAGTGTTCCTTGCAGTGGGAATATGTGAAATCTATGGTCCGTGCTCCCCAGTTGATAGAGGGATTGTAAGTGGAGAACCAAGGAATTCCCAAAATGATGGGAAATTTGGGTGATGTAATCAACTGAAAGCTGGTGGTCTCACGATGATCAGCCTCAAACTGGGTTACCAGAGGAACTGTCTTATGGGTAACAGGTCCTGAGGATAATGGTGAACCATCAACCGTCTCCATCTCAATAGGAGCAGATGTATTTCTGGCTGGAATGTTATTGCGGTGGGCAAACTCTATGTCCATAAATTTTCCTCCAGCCCCAGAGTCCAGCATAGCAGAGCAGGGGATTTCACGGCCCTCAGAAATAAGCTTAATAGGGATGACAAAATGAGACAGTGGAGAATTTACTTTATTTTCTTCAAGAATCAATGGGGAGATAGACTGGGTAATAGAGTTGATTTGTTCAGACAGGATCACATCAGTCACCGCAATTGTTCTTCTAACCTTGTTAGGACAGTTAACTGCGTAATGCCCAGAGTCTCCACAATATAGACAGAGATTCCCTGAACGTCTTCTTTCTTTCTCCTGAAAAGAAATGGATCTCTTAATTGCATCAACCTGCATAGGTTCAGCTTTGTCAGAATCTGGAGAAACTCTTGGATCCTTCTGAAAAAATTGACTAGCAGGGAAACGCATGCCACCATTACTTCCAAACATTCCCATCCTCTCCTTCCTCCTTTCTGTAAGCCTCTGATCAACTCGGATACATAGTTGGATGAAGGCTTCAAGATCATTAGGAGTCCCTACTCTGGCAAGCTCATCTTTTACCTATTCAGAAAGGCCTTGGCGGAACTGACTTTTTTGCGCTGTTGGGTTCCAAGTGGTATCTGCCATCCAGCGTCTGAATTCAGCTGTGTATTCAGCAACAGAGTGTTTACCCTGTCGTAAACTATGCAACTTTGCTTCAGCCGTAGCGCAGCGGTTGGGTTCATCAAAAACTTGATTCATTGCATCCTCGAAAGTCTGGGAATTTTTCAGCATGGCACTGTCTTGTTCGATATAGGGGGAAGCCCAGGCTAGAGCTTCCCCAGTCAGGAGGTTGATAACAAACATTACCTTCTGTCTTTCAGAAATGAATGCAGTGGGTCGCATTTGGAAATAGATGTGACACTGGTTAAGAAAACCTCTGTAATGGTGGCGGTCGCCATTAAACTTGGGTGGGTGAGGCATATGTGCGTTAGTATCATCTCGGGAACGTAGATCCAGCAATTGTTTTGTCAGAGCACGGATCTCTTCATGCTGCTCCTTCACCACACCTTCCAGTACGGAGAATTTTTCTTGGTAAGTGACACCGAACTCCTGCAGCTCTGCAATTTGCTGCCTGAACGGAGCCACGGCATTTGCTATAGCGGCCTCCATGTTTTGGGCCAGAATATTCTGTCACGATCAGGGGTCAGGCTCGAAGACCAATTGCTATAGCAGTTGCAGGATTACCACTAACCAGCAGGATAGGAACACAGGCTGTCACCCTGGCAGAAGACACAGGCTCACCTGAGGTGCGGAGTCTAAGTACTAACCGGTTTTCACCAGAGCTCCAGATGGTAGAGATGGATTTAGCTGCATGTTAGTACCAGGTCGCGATCCTCAGGATCGCCCCACCAGGAGGTGAGCAAGCCGGGGTTCAGTAGCGGATGAGCAGGTAAGGATCAAACAGAAGCGTGGTCAGAAAGCAAGCCAAAAGGTCGGTAACGAGTAGTTGCAGGTTGGGATCAGGCAGAAGCGTAGTCGTGGAACAAGCCAAGGGTCGATAAGGAGCAGTAGCAAATATAAATGGCAGCAGAGAAGACGGGAGCGAGATACAGGCTGGAGATAGCACAATATTCTGGCAAGGAGGAAGTGCAGAGACATGGCTTATATCAGGAAGTTCATGGGAGGAGCAAAGAGTTCAAGGTTCAGCTGAAATCAAGGTACAAGGCAGGGTTGTCAAAAGGATCTGACAAGGAACTGTCCAGCATCTCAGATAGCTCAGAGAGAATATTCATTGCCAGACACAGCTGAGGTTCCAGGTTCAAATCCAGGTCCTGACAAGTGGTAAGGGCAGCATATAGAGGAACGCATCATTTACCTTCTGCAGCCGGTGAATGTCTGCGGGAGGGAGAGCAGGAGAAGCTGGCTTTCAGCAGCTGTAGGAGGAAGATGGAGGGGATCAGTTCCTCTATATGCCACTCCTCCTATCTAGGTGTGCAGGGGTCCATCCTCAGGAGCATGGGGCCATGTTGCAATTGCGACCTCTGTAGTTATTCCCCTGATCCAGTTTCAGCAAATAATTCCTGGACTTGTAAGGGCCAGGTCACACCTGTGCGTTCCTGTGCCATTCAAATGCAGTTCTGTTGCGGGGAGATTTCAGCCCATTCATTTGATAAGTCTAAAATCAAACCGCACCAAAAGTACCAAAATACAAAATGCAGTCGAATGTTCTGAGAATTTTCATACACATTTTTCTAAAAAAATTTTTTAGAAATTCTGCAGGTGTATACCCAGCTTTACTTTGAGAGCCTGTGTGTTCCTTTGGCTGTATTCACCAATGTCTGATACAGATCAACTCCTGGGGCAACCTCTCACCTTCCAACTTGCTACAAAGTTAAGCCCACTATAGAAGGGTTGAACTTCAGCCAGTTCAGCAGGAACAAGCCTAATTGGGGTCCATCTATGAGCAGACTGGTTGTGCAGAAGTCAATCCACCAAATAATGTATTGTTCTTTCTATAACTATAAATTTTTAATGGACAGAATGATAACACAGGTTAATTAGATTCAAATGTGTTTTATTTTTTTTAAAACTGGTTGTAATAACACTTTTCTAAGCCTATCTTACTTACGATAATGAGAAAAAAACAACATTAAAATTGCATGATATCTTAGTAAAAATAACTTTAATTAGCTTTGTCTGCTTTTGTGAGGCAAGGTGATGAGTGTTTGAAATTAAATGGGATTCTTTTTATTTTTAACCCCTCTTACCTGTTGTGTAGCGTTGTCGTCTATTCACATTTTCACCTCCCCAGCAGATTCAGTGTTATCCTGCTGTGATCCACTGCTCAGGTGTCACTAGTGTTGCCACTTTTTCTTCTAGCCAAACCCAAACATTTTAGCAGCGCACAGTCAAATTCTTTTTGTTAGTATACACTAGAGTAGTGATGGCAAACCTTGGCACTCTAGATGTTTTGGAAATACATTTCCCATGCTGCTTTTGTACTCTACAGTGTTGTTGAGCATCATGGGAAATGTAGTTCCAAAACATCTGGGGTGCCAAGGTTTGCATCACTGCACTATTGGGTAAACTGGGACACCTTCAATCGCTCCTAAGACAATAGTAATTCGGAATGAATATTGCCCCCTCACCCCCCTGTTAAGCCCTATTCTGAGCCACATTTCTGTCAGAATAATGTGTCTGAGTTTCAGGTAGACTGAAATCCGGACACATAATTCAAAACCCGTACTGTTCGGGTGAATCCCTGGCCTGTGTCACCATCTTGCTACTCCTCAGTAATTGTGAGCTGGCTGTCACTTCTAGGTTCAGGCAGCCGGCCCATGGTGATGGGGTCCAGTCTACTCCTGCAGCCTCCTGGGATATGTGATGGGCTTAAATTGCGAGGTTGGGGATTGGCATGTTGCAGGGACCTTAAAAGGACGCTACTCAGACTTAACATATATTCAAGTATGTATTTTTAACTTAAAAGGTCTCTAATATTCAGCCTTCTCCAAATCTCAAATTCCTTCTTCTTTTTTTTGCTGCTGTGATCTGACTTCCTGTTATAAGTTGGCTACATTTGTTCTCCATGGTCCCACTGTATGTGTGAATGTAGCCACCCTCTCTTGTTTGCTTGCAAAATGGACTCTGGAATATGGGGTACATAATCTGCATAAAACTGTGCACATGGCCGCAACTAACATGCACTACTCGTTCCAAAGAAATGGAAATCAGGTTGGAAAAGGAGAGTTTCAGGATGATACAAGGAGGCAAAACTCAGTAAGAAAAAAACATCATGAAAACTAGATTACAGCACCATTACGTAGTGGATATGTATAGTATATGTATTGTTTGAATTGTTTTTTCAGACTTATGATATAATTTAGTGTCACTTTAAGTGACTCAAGGGAGTGAAGGTCTGCTTTAGGCTGCTATGATGTTTGAGATGTGTGCTTGACTCGAACTGCCAACTGCAGACAGAGTATGTTGAGCATATGTGCATATATTGGCAGGTTAAACTCCTAGTTTGCTCTCCTTCAGTGCTGGCAGATCAATGCTCATTGTCACCACTCCATCTGCTGCCACCACAATCTCCACCACTTCTTCTGGGCCCAGTGTCTTCACTTTTTCCCCCATTGGGTGGCCCCTATTGATGTAACTCCTTTACGTGAGCACTGGAGTTACATTGTTCTGACACTGTCTCCATTCATATACCAAAAAAAGAAATTCTAGCAGAAATATTTTTTATGGCAGAAGAGACTTACAAAATCTTTTCTACCAAAAAACTTTGCCTCAAATCATTTTTTTTTTCTTAAGGTAAAATTCCAACTTAAAGCCCAAATGAACTTTCAGTTCAAATTAGCTAAATATATTCCAGATGCATCCGAATAAAGATGTTTACAATTTTTACAATTTGTTTTCTTTAGAAAGCAATCACAGCTTGAGTAGAAAAGTCCATCCTCTACTAGCAACTGTCGAGTGGGACCCTTGTACTCTGTAGGGAAGCAGTAATCTCTCTGCAGTGTTCCTACATGCCCTCTGTTGAGTCAGATCCAGATCTCTCTAATCAGCAGGATGCATGAGATTTCCTGATTACAGAGGTATTGGTTTAACTTAAAATGGTTGTAAACCCTTACAACCAACTTTGACCTACAGGTAAGCCTCTGCTGTCAATGGCGATATGCCGTGAGTGGCGGCTCCCGTGCACATGCGAGTGACATCATCGCGGCTTCGCCGAATGACAGCTGCGGAGCAACGAGACCCACCGAGAAGATGGATGCTCCGGACTACAGGGGACAGCGGTGACTTCGCTGGCTCCTGTGTCAGGTAAGTGACACATAATGGACTACTATGCGATGCATAGTAGTCCATTATGCTTTACCTTTGCAGGAAATCAAAGAGGAAGTAAACCCATCAGGGTTTACTTCCTCTTTAACAGGGTGTGTGTTGAATCACTACAGAGAGTCTACGGCTTCCCCACAGACAGCAAGGGTTACACTTGGCAGTTCCTGGCAGGGGACAGGCTTTTCTACTCAATATAGTTTTGAGTAGTGATGGGCTGAACACCCCCGGAATCTGGAAGCTCCCTTTAACATGGGGCCCCCGGATTCTGCCCCCCCCCCCCCTCCATGTACCCCTAACTCATTCACAAAAAAAGTGTCAAAAAGAAATAAAAGCACACACACGGTTTTTGACAATTCCTTTATTAAAAATATAAAAACAATGTCCCCCATGTAGATCCATCATCAATCATGATGATGTTCCACTGCAGCACCTCCAGACCTGGAATAGGCAAAAAGCTCTGCCTGCAACGAAGGCTCCTCACTGACTGCCTGCTCCACCATCTGACAGTTCTTAAATAGCTTAGGGGAGGGGCCACCTGGCAACGTAACCTGGTGGCACCACCCCTTGTGAAGTCACCGACCCAACATGCACTGGTCGGTGAGGCCACATGTGCTTCAGCTAATCAGAGCCCTAGAAAGCACTGTGCAGAGTGGAGTGCATTGTGGGAAGCTCAGCAAGCAAACATCCCACTGATCAACCCACAAATTTGAGTGTTCAGCGTACACCCGAATGGGTGCTGTTTTGGGCCAAACCGATGCTTGGCCCAAACAGTTCACCCCTCCGTAGTACTGAGTACAAAAGCATTTCCCCTGCCAGCATGCTGTAGAGAAGGATCCTTGCTCTCAAGTGGATCCCTTGCTCACAGCTTCTCTGGAAGTTGTGGTCTCCCTGCAGTGATCAAACACGCCTCCTGCTAAGTCATATCTAAAACCAGGGCTTTTTTTTCAGCAGGAACTAGGGGGAACTCAGTTCTACAACCAATGGCTCAGGTCTTCTGCTCCCTGCTCACCACTATCACTTGGTAACACTGAAGTCCAGCTTCTGCATTTACAAGTTATAGCCTATCTCCCAGTAGCTCCCACAGGTCAGATCTCCTGTGCAGATCCCACTGAGTGCTGGACAGGGGCAAGGGAGATACAGAACAGCTGCTCAGGATTCAGTGCAGTCATTGGCAGGAGAGGGAGCGTGGTAGGCTGCACCCTCTGTGATCTCCATTTTTTGTCTGGTGACCAGTTGTTGATGCTCCTACTGCATGATCTCCCTTGCAAGTGACTGTAGTATAGTATGCTGGGAAGTACTACAGCCGGATAGGTGTTTCAGCTTAATATTGCAACAAAGGTAAGACATATGATAGATGGTGGAGCTTTTAAGGAGGGGGGAGAAGATGAGGGCAGTGGAGGGAGGTGGTTTTATGCATTGGAAAGAGCTACTATTTGATGTGGCAGGTATGTGTGTGTGGAGGACATGGTTGAGTTCCTGTACCTATTCTCTGAGAAAAAAAGCCCTGCCTAAAACCCTGCAATCAGCAAAGCTTATGCTCACTGCAGATTGAAGAGTAGCCCTGCAGAGAGATTGCTGCTTCTACATTTGGCATTATGGTCCTTCTCTGCAGCATACTGGCAACGGGCACGCTTTCTTAAAACAAAAACAAATTTGTAAGACCTTAAAAAAAATGTTTTTATGACCCTGCAATGTATATAATACATTAACTAAAATTTCAGTTGGAGTTGTTTAATTGAATCAGCCCTATATGAGGTGAGCAGTCCATTGTAAAAATCTTGCACTTACTGTAAATAATCATAACCCAAAAAACAAGTGCGTAGCAAGCAAGCTTACAGTTTTAATACATTAGATCCAACAATGCAGCCCATTTTTGTGACAAGCCTGATAAATATGTCTTCAAGAGTGTATAGTAAACACAGATTAAGGTAAATCGAGCAGACTTTCTGATTTAAGTACAGTTGCAATTCTTCCAGGGTAGCTAGCATTTCATTGATTTCACTGCCCTGGAGCTGCTCTTTAATCATTAATAAACCTCAGTTTTATTTTTTTTTTGTTGTTTTTTTTTTTTTTGGATTGAAGTGAATATACCTCCTTAGAAGAAAACCAGAGTTTTGCAATCGCCAATGTTGTATATGAACATGAAGTTAAAAGGCCATTTTCCAAATTACTCGCTGAGACCAACCAGGCCAACAAGCAATGCAATCCAACAGTAGAAGAAAATGGTCAATGCATTGTAGGGGATTCAATCCTTTCCAGGGCAAACGCTTACAGGCTATAAAACTGTGGAAAAAATGAAGCAGTTCAAGTTTCCTTGGATAAGAATCTAACAAAAGCAAAAAAAAAAAAAAAAAAAGAGAGAATAAAAATAAAGCCAATAGAGCGTATGAGAATGTAAAAGAAGCATGTATATCTTTTACAGAGGCGTTTTCTTTAAAAAAAAATAAAAAATGATAAAAAGTTGGGAAATCATCAGTACAAAGATAAAGGTGAAAGAAATAACATTACTTCGACTGTGGGAATAAAACACCTCCCCTGTTTTCAGTTGTCTCATTATTCTTTCTCTGCGCTAAAAAAGGATAACAACTTTAAAGTTGGGCCCTTCTCCAGGCTTGGGCAAGGGTTCAGGTGATTTTTTGATCCAGGCTAAACAGCAGAACATAGCCAAAAGCATGTAAGAACGATTGAGAAATATCCCCTTCTGAATCCAACTTGGCAATTTAAAGGTTGACCCATAACAGCTTAGCGCTGAACAAAAAAAAAAAAAAAAAAAAAGAGCAACGTTCAATTTTAAAAATAGCTGCCTGAGCTGCTCTGACCATCAAAAAAAAAACAAAAAAAAAAAACTGACGGTCGTAGTAGCCTTCGCCTCTTCACAAACCTTTATTGCCGGCAACGATGACTACAGACTCCGAGAATTTAAACTGCCATCTTCTAACAATCCTTATCTGCCGCAGCAAAACCTTTCTCACTTATTCCCAGTGCTCAGCTGTTAAATTATTTATCTCGATTCACTTTTATTGTTATATTACTTTTTTATTTTTTATTTTTTTGCCCGTGCCATGCTAATTTGCATCCCTGTTTTTTTTTTTATTTTTTTTTATTTTTTTAGTTCTTTATTATGCAACACCTTATTGTGCCTGACAAAGAAAAGGGGTTATTTTAATTTTAGGTAGTGTTTAACAGCATGCGGTAACGGCATACAAACTAATAAAAGAAAAAAAAAAAAGAAGAAATAAAGACAAGAAAACTAAGCGTAGCTCAGTGAAGCTCTTGCAGAGCACAGCAGTGGCAATAAGAGTTGAGGCAAAGGAGTTTGATTTGTTCTGTTTAATATAAGCCCCAAGGCCCATGGTTAGCATAAAGTGAGAGAGATTTGGAAGTTACCTTTCGTAGATCCGTCCGATATTTTCCAACAACTGGCTGATCTGGAATTAACTTCGGGGACGTCTGTGTACAGCGGTCTGTTTCGTGCAATTGTTGCTTTTATTATGATATTTTGCCCATTTGCACTCTGGAGAACTGTGTACGATTTGCAAATAAAGGAAAGGATCTGCAGATATGGAAATAACCTGAACTGACTTCCTGTTTCTTCATTCACCAAAAGTGTCAATTAAAGTAAATATAAACCTGTTCATTAAAATCACATATAATTGTTAACTGAAATGTCGATATAAATGATATTTTTATTTTATTTATTTTTAGTTATTTTACAATTGTATTTTTAATTGAAATAATACATAGTGATCCTGCCAAGAAGGACCTTGTCCCAGGACTTTTTGGTATTGAGTGACAGTGGTTTGTCCCTGTCTCTTCTGCTGTTACATTTCCAGTAGAGACTGTAGACAGCTACACTATATTAAAAGTATTGCGACACCTGCCTTTACACGCACATGAACTATAATGGCATCCCAGTCTTAGCCCGTAGGGTTCAATATTGAGTTGGCCCACCCTTTTCAGCTATAACAGCTTCAACTCTTCTAGGAAGGCTGTTCACAAGGTTTAGGAGTGTCTATGGGAATGTTTGACCATTCTTCCAGAAGCGAGGACGAGAAAGCCTGGCTCGCAGTCTCCGCTCTAATTAATCCGAAAGGTGTTTTATCGGGTTGAAGTCAAGACTCTGTGCAGGTCAGGCAAGCTTCTCCACCCCAAACTCACTCATCCATCTTTTTATGGACCTTGCTTTGTGCACTGTTGGTTTGCTACAGTACATTGGGTGAACTTACTAGAACTGCAGAATGCAAAATTTGCTGCAGCTGTGCATGGTAAAAAATATATATATATATATAAAGGGCGCAAAGGAAACAATACAAACATCAAATATAAAATTAATAATATACAATGTGTATCTGATTATACAGTGCACAATAAAATAAACCATCAAAATTGTCGATAATAATTATATGTGAGCAAATCTTCTTGTGTATGCTCCAATACCGTGAAAAATAAAGCCCCGGACCATTTGGCTGGCCAAAGAGCAGAGCACTTTTTGCGATTTGGCACTGCGTCGCTTTAACTGACAATTGTGCAGTCATGAGACATGGCTCCCAAACAAAATGGCCGTCTTTTTTCCCACAAATAGAGCTTTCTTTTGGTGGTATTTGATCACCTCTGCGGTTTTTATTTTTGCGCTATAAACAAAAAATGCATTATTTTTTACAATTTACTATAATAAATATCCCCCAAAAGATATATTAAAAAACATTTGTTTTCCTCAGTTTAGGTCGATATGTATTCGTCTACATATTTGGGTAAAAAAAATCACAATAAGCATATATTGATTGGTTTGCACAAAAGTTATAGTGTCTACAAAATAGGGGATAGTTTTATGGCATTTTAATAAATTATTAATTTTTTTACCAGTAATGGTGGCGATCTGCGATTTTTATCGGGACTGCGACATTATGGTGGACACGTCGGACAATTGTTACTCATTTTTGGGACCATTGGCATAAATACAGGGATCAGTGCGATTAAAAATGCACTGATTACTGTAAAAATGTTACTGGCAGTAAAGGGGTTAACAGTAGGGGTCAGTGAAGGGGTTAATGTGTGTCCTAGTATGTGTTCTAACTGAAGGGGGGAGAGGACTATGCAGGGAAGATAATAGATTGTCTGTTCATCTCTGTATGAACAGACAATCTGTCAATTCTCCCCTCAGGGAACTCAGGGAACCAGAAACTGTGTGTTTAAACACACAGTTCCGGGTTCTCAGTGTGCCCTGAGCGATTGCGGGAGCCCGGCGGTGATCGAGACCACTGGGCACTGGCATCGGCTCGGGGGCGTGTGGCCACATGGCGAAGTGACGTTACATAATGTCGTTTCGCCCAGCCGAGCCATGTGGTCAGCATGTGGTTAAAGTCGGCATGTGGTTAAAGTACTTCACCTGAAGTGATAACAAAATGCGCTCACCAGATCGCCCTGGGCCACAAAGTGACCTGAAAGCATGACTAATGGGAAGGACTCCTTAAATCAATGCTGTGCATGGTAACCAATCAGCTTCTAACTTCAGCTTGTTGTAAGCTTTGACAAAAAGCCTGGAAGCTGATTGGTTTCTATGCACAGGTGCACCAGATTGCACATTTTAGTAAAACAATCTCATTGTGTAAATGAAGGACATCTCAACAGACCTATGCAATGACCGCAGTTAAAATGCATCACTCATTACCACCCTAAAGACGACCTCAATCTTTTAGATTTCATTAAGGCGGTGTGTATAACTGTAATGAATATGGGGTGAAAAGCTCATTCTCATTCCTCTGTAGGAAAGTGAAAATCACTTTAAATAATATATAATGAAATTCCTGTACTGATACAAATATTGTTATTTTTTATTTTTCAGAAAACACCTGGATCAATATTCATCCAGGCAGGTCAGTTGTGGAATATCTGGTAGCAATCAGCTTGAGTTGTATGATATGTTGCTGTTGTAATCGATCAGGAAACACAGGATATGCGATTCTCTCCCCTCAATTTTCTTATTGAATTATCCTGTATAAAGGTTAAATCAAAACAAAATACCCTGGGATTTCTAAGCCGTCTAAGCTGGAGACCTTCGGGATGTTCTTCTGTGTCACGTAAGCTCATGCCTAGTTTACCGTGTCTTATTCAATAAAGTTGTTTCCAGATAATACCTGTCACACCTTACTATACTGTGAAATATAAATAAATATTTTAAATAACAATGTTTTTAAAGGGAAGAACCCCAAAAGGTCATAGTTTAGTTGTAAGTGAAGCCTTTTGTACAGTCATAACCTGGCTTCCTTTATGTCTTGGGTACTCTAAAGCCCCGTACACACGAGAGGACTTATGTCCGACAGACTTCCGAAGGAGTTCTGTCGGAGTTCTGCTGGAATTCCGACGGAGTTCTGACAGACTTTTCGGCCAAGCGGACTTGGCCACACACGATCACACTAAACTCCGACGGATTCGAAAGTGATGACGTACGACTCGGCTCGAATAAGGAAGTTCATAGCCAGTAGCCAATAGCTGCCCTAGCGTCGGTTTTAGTCCGTCGGAGTAGCATACACACGAGTGGATTTTTCGAAGGGGACCGGGTCCGGCGGAGTTCCTTCGAAAAAATTTGAAGCATGTTCCATATTCTAAAGTCCTTTGGACTTTGGCGAGTCAAAAGTCCGTTGCAGCCCACACACGATCGGATAGTCTGACGGACTCAGTCCTTCGGACTTTGGATGTTGAAAAGTCCGCTCGTGTGTACGCGGCATAAGCCCTTGTACACACGGTCGGACATTCCGACAGAAAATGTCCGATCGGACCGTGTTGTCGGATAATCCGACTGTGTGTGGGCTCCATCTGACTTTTTCCGTCGGAATGTCTGACCAACAAAGTTTGAGAGCTGAATATAAAAAATTTCCGACGACATGATCCGATCGGACTTTGTCTGATCGTTTGTAGAGAATTCCGATCGGACAAAGTGCCACGCATGCTCAGATCAAATTCCTAGACCAAAGCTATTGACTACTAGCCTGAACGTAGTCCCGTCATAACCAAATAACGTCATCACGTTCTGAACGATCTGATTTTTCAACAACTTTGTCTGACCGTGTGTATGCAACACAAGTTTTGGGCAAAATCCGTCAGAAAAAATCATACGGATTTTGTTGTCGGAATGCCCAACCGTGTGTACAAGGGCTTACAATTAGATCTCCATAACATAATTCCAAACATTATACGTGTCCAACGGTTTTTAGTGTTCTCACCCACCTTTGTGTGTTTTAGCAACTGCTGTTGCATTTTCCTTGGCAAATTTAAAAAAAAGACATCAAGAGGAGTGTGAGCCCCTCATAATGACCACAACAGGTATGCAAACTCAGAAGCTCAAGGTCAGAATCTCATCAATCGAGACTCCAAAAGAAATTGTTAGAGGATTTAACTATGCAGTTGCTGGCAAAAATGGAAATGTCAGTTTTGGGCTGTCCCTTTAAGTAATTGAGGATAAATTAAAAATGTGATTGAGTCCTTTTAGGCTAAGGTGACCAGAATTTTGTAATGAAATCCGGGGACATATTTTTTTTTACTAGTAATGGCGGCAATTAGCGACTCTCTGCCCTTCTCCACCGCCGCTCCACTCACAGCTTTTCAAGTCTTACTCTCCAGGCCCCGGCTACTACTGGATGAGGAGTGTAGGAAGATCACTCCGCCAGGGAAGGCAAGGAGATGGGCAGGTGGCTGGCCGGGACTTGAGCAAAGGCAGGAGAACATACGAGCAGGAGCAGAACGAACATGCACCTGAAACAGAAGAAATATTCTCTCCGCTCCGACCAGCACATGATCATCAGAATGGGGTACAAAATAACTACAATAATTCTAGTAGTACTAAAGCTAGTAGGAGTGGCAGACCGGGGGGGGGGGGGGTGTAATTCCGATTTTTTTTTATTCTGCACTGGCTGTCTTTGAAATTGCCCCAGCCTCTGTCCAAATCCAATTCGGGGACAAAAGCGGGGACAGACTTGGTTCGGGGACAGTGTCCTCAATCCGTGGACTGTGGATGTCTGATCACCCTATTTTGGGCATCAGTAAAGCACATTACAGAATGATATAGATCAAATAAAATTTTAGTGTCAGGTTAACTACCTGAAGTTTAGCGGCCCTCAGGAGTTCATACCTCTCCACAGAGACAGCCACGTTAGCTTTTCTTCTAGCTTTTTTCCATGGTAAGTTATCTCTCCTTTCTACCTTCCACCATCCCCTCCTCTCTTGCAATCAGTTTTTTGTTGCTTTCCCTGTAACCCCTTCATTCCATGATCAGCTGTCATTCCGCCTCCTTCTCCCTTATTGTAAAATTATGAATGTACAGAATGGCCCTTTTATGAGTATAGGGCTCAAGTTTGTGGCTACACAGGGTTGGAAACTCCTACTGTTGGTAAGCCATTCAGTCAGAGGTAATGCTACCACCACTAAATGTGATGGCTTACCGCTCAGGATTTGTTGGTTTGATGATGGCTGACATCATTGACCAAATATGGCCATAGCCCCAAGTGGGGCTATGGCCATTGATTTTCATTTGATTGATTTGAATTAACAGTTAAAATTTGCTAAATTTTCACATACTTTTGAACCCACATATAGTCTCGCATCATGACTTTTGTACAAATTGTATACGTATGTTGAGTCAATGTTTTATAAAAATTGGAGCTGCCTTCCAGAACTTTGCTTCAGTTGCCCACAAATTAAGGAAAGTGAAGGTGGATTCACCTGCTTTGATTCTGGACACCAGTAATAAAGTTCATTATCCTTTGTGGGAATTTATGTTAAATTAAAGTAAACTTCTTATGGGAGAAATACTGGGTTTATATTGCTGACCTCCTTCTTGAAAATGTTTTGCCTGGATTTTCTTCTAATCCATTGCCTATAATACCTTCAGGTTTACCAATCTGGAAAAAATATGCAGATCAGGCAAAACTGAGAAAATTCAGAACACCTTACCTGTTCTTTGGTGGGCTGTAGTTATCTCAGACTTAATGTATCATTTTCCCATCTTGTTTCTCCCTAAGCTTAAAGATGATCTTCAGCCTGTACACAAAACTTTAAAAGTCAGCAGCTACAAATACTGTAGACACATTTATCTGTCCTGGGATCCATCAATATCCGGACCCAACCCAGCTCATTGCTGGTCTTCAGGGTGCAGGTACCGGCATCTCAATTGTGGGCAGCCGCCTGTGAATCCATGCGGCTTCACAGCCGGCCACCCACTGCGCATGCATGAGCCTAGCTGCACCATGTGAATGGTCCTGCAGTCTCCTGGGACCTGTGATGTGTCCCAAGAGGCTATGGGGGAAGGAGGGGTGGGGGGCAGACCTGAAGTGGGAGTGGGTACCTGTCAAAATCAGGTACCCGCTCACTAAAAAAAAATCTGAATGTGATAGAGCAGGGGGAGGAGAAGGACATTTTTGGGGGAAGTTCCATTTTATGTTGGCTTGTGATTTCTCACTGTCACCAGTTGATGTCAATGGTATCATCAGTCATAGTATGAGATTTCACAAACAAAACTAAGTTATGAATATTTATATTTTCTTCTGCCAATTCAGTAGGAAGTTTAAGCCACTGGTGGATCCTGGGGGAAGATATAAATATTGGGGACAGGCCATATACCTTCTCTCTTCCCCTGGTCTGAGTCTTAGGGAGGTGTTACTGCATGGAGCATCCGCTGTTAAGCTCAATAGCCTGTTTTAGGGCCTAACGTGTGCTCAAGTGGTCCTGAAGCTGCCCTGCCTGGTCTGGAGAAAGCTGTGCCAAGGAGGAGACCCAGGGTGGACAGACATAAAATAGACTGGTCTCTCAGAAAGGCCTGGTGGCTCACTTGGAGGATGCACTGAAATTTGAGGACATGCTTACAGTGCTGAAGGGTCAGCTTGAAGGTTCTGACACTATGAAGCTGGACATTGATCTGGATCTCAAGAGTCTGTAAGTCATCTGCTATGGTATCTAGGACCCTTAAACCTAAATTCCTTTACCTTTCTGCAATAAACCTCAGCCTTGGGGTGAAATGTTAGCCTGCCCCAGGCCTTTGGAGGTGCTATCCTGCCTTGGGGGTATCTGAGGGATGCTACAATACCAATAATAAAGTGCTTTAGTGACTGCATGCTAAAAAGTTGTCTTGTCTGTTTATGTTAGTTATGCCTATTGACTAGGGGCTTTGGAATATTATATAATTTTTGGTTGTCTTCTTGGTTCCGGCTATAATTCAATGTTTTTTTTTTTTTTTCATTATGGGTTCCTCAAGACGTGTTCAGTATTAATCGGCTGTTGTAAGGTACGGGGGCTTTGTGCACCATCGTTGTCCTCTGGAGTATTCTAGACATGTGGATGAAAGTCATACAAGCATACACAGTCACCAGGCTCTTAAACTCAGCAACTGAGCTATGCAGAACATCTTGGAGTCAGCAGGGACCATGCTACTAAATGTGTAATGTTGTTTGGTCGTTGTGTACAAGGTACCACAGTAATTAAGTGAAATATTTATGATGAATATAAAACAATGCAAATTCACGTGTTCCCCTGAAAGCCGCAGTAGCTTGTTACTTATTTAAATTTGCCTGGAGTGCAGTTTGGGCTGCAGTGCAGGAGGGGAGGCTGGCATCCATTGTCTTGCTCTGTCTGTCGTGCATTAAGTAATAGTAATTACTGGGCATCTAATAGCTGTTTGTCCTGTAAATAACTAAAATCGTCTTCAATGCAATGACAGGTGTCAGCTGCTGTCTAACAAAACATCTGGGGATTTATGTAAAGCCAGACATTCCCAGAAGGGTATAATTGTTCAGAACCGGACAATCTGACTTTTAGACTATGTTTTATTCATACAATATGCACACACACCATTCCATGCAAGTTGGTTGCTGTGCCTGTTAACTGATTGTGATTTAGTTATGGGAGCTGCATGTGATCTTTAATCATGGCTACCATGTTCTGGGTGTATGGTTGCACTCAAGAGTATATAGGAATTATTTTCTTTTCAATAAAACCAATTTTTGATGGGTTTGATGACATATACAAATTTCTTCTGCTAAGGAAAGCATCAGTTTTTTTTTTTAAAGCGGGAGTAAACCTGCTGAAGTTTTTTTTTGACCTGCAAAGGAAAAGGCATAATGAGCTAGTATGCACCGCATACTAGCTCATTATGAAATACTTACCTTCGAACGAGGCCCCCGACATCTGGCCCAGTCCGCAGCGAGGGAGCTGACATGTTCCCTCGGCGTGTCTTCCGGGTATCGTCACTCCCGCGCATGCGCTCAGGAGATTTCTTTCCGGCAGCCGAGAATCCCCTGTGCAGTCAGTGGCGCATTGCGAGGGGAATATCTCCTAAACCGTACAGGTTTAGGAGATATTTTTTTTACCTACAGGTAAGCCTTACTATAGGCTTACCTGTAGGTAAAAGTTTAAAAAATGACTATACAACCACTTTAACTACTTGACCTCCGGAAGATTTACCCCCTTTATGACCAGGGCATTTCTTGTGATATGGCACAGCGTTACTAACTGACAATTTTCCAATCATGCAACACTGTTCCTCCCCCCCCCCCCCCAAATAGAGCTTTCTTTTAGTGGTATTTGATCACCAGTGCTTTATTTATTTTTTCTTTTTTTGCGCTATCAACAAAAATTAAATGAAAATAGTCACGCTAATAAAAAAGTGCACAAAAAATTTAGTTTGAATCAAAAAGCCAACAAAATAGATTGAAGTAATAGTATTTTGTTGGCTTTTTGATAAAAAAAAAAAAAAAATGTATGCACTTTTTTATTAGCACAACTATTTCCATTTACCAAGCTTTGTACACGATTCTATTGCATGTTGGTGTCACTGCTTTTTTCATTCTACAGGTTTGTTCTCACCCAATAATATCAATAGCGCAGTATATACACTTTGGACATCTTATAAGCAAAAAAAGGCTGTCAAGTTTGAAAATATATATATATTTTTTTACTTTCTGCTATAAAACACATCCAATAAAAAAAAATAAAAAAATATAATTGCTTCTAAAGTTTAGGCCAATATGCATTCTTCTACATGTTAAAAAAAAATCCCAATAAACGTAGTTTGTGCAAAAGTTATAGTGTCTACAATCTCTGGGATATTTACTGGAATTCTTAAATATTTTTTTTTTTTTACTTGTGTAATGGTGGCGATTAGCGACTTATAGTGGGACTGCAATATTGCGGTGGACATTCAGACATTAACTGACACATTTGACACTTTTTGGGAACCAGCGACTGTACTAATGACACTGGCTGGGAAGGGGTTAAATATCTAGGGCAATCAAATGGTTAAATGTGTGCCTAGCGAGTGTTTTGGTGTACTATGTTATGTGCTTTTACTACGGTAAGTAGTAGATTTAATTATGCATCTATTACTTCCCCACTGACAGGACAGGGCTCTGCCTTGTTTACATAGGTAGGGCTCTGTGCTGTGTAAATTAATGACGATTGCCGGATGCCGGTGGTAATCTATTGGCTGGCACCTGCTGATCGACATCTGCTGTATTTAATCACAGCATGGCCATCGGCGCGCACGCACGTGCCCCCTACCCGTAAATGTCAGCTCACGTAGTAGGTACTTGCCGTGGTATATCTGTGTTATAATGAAGTACCTAGTATTTTTTAGGATCTTTTAGGATCTTTTTTTAATTGTGGATTGCTGTGTGAACGCCTCAAGCATTTGCACATCTATCATGAATAATCCCAGTAACTTGTAAAATACACATTACACACATTAAATTATGTGTAAACCCTCACTTTGTAAAACAACCCATTCAGTGTAACCTCTTGACGCTGACCTCACACAAAAATGCGGCCCCCACTAGACTGGACTTTTTTCCGTGGGACTGCATAGTTGCGTATCTCCCTTTGTGCTAGGAGGGCAGCGCATTGCACGACCAGCACAGGGAACGGGGTCTCATCAAGTGTCCCAGGCCCTGTACTAACGATCAGGACCTGGATTCCGGGGTCACATGATCGCTGTGATAGCCTCTGATTGGCTCATCCCCATGTTTTCTCTCTCTGTGAATGGAGGAGAGAGATACATTGTATCTCTCTCTTTCCTTGCAGAGAGAAAAAAAAAAAGTGTATGTGTAAAAAAAAAAAAAAAAAGAATAATAATAAAAAAAAAAGAAAATACGAATAAATACCAAGCTCAAGGCTCTAGGTCAGTGCCAGGGTTATGCCTTGTACACACGGTCGGACATTCCGACAACAAAATCCGTCAATTTTTTTCAGACAGATTTTGTCCTAAACTGGTGTTGCATACACACGGTCGGACAAAGCTGTCAGAAAATCCAATCGTTCGGGAACGTGATTTGTTCGTTATGACGGGACTACGTTGAGGCTAGTAGCCAATAGCTTTGGTCTTGAAATTTGATCTGCGCATGCGTGGCACTTTTTCCGATCGGAATTCTCTACAAAAGACTGGAAAAAGTCCAATTAGATTTTTTTGTCAGAAAATTTGAGATCCTGCTCTCAAATTTTTTTCCGTCCTGCTCTTAGAGCCCACACATGATCGGATTTTCTGACAATATAATCCGATCTGTCCTTTTCCGTCGGAATTTCCAACCGTGTGTATTAGTGTATTAGGTATTAGTGTTTAGGTCAAAGGTCAGGGTCTGTATTTTTTTTGGACAGGATTTTTTTTTTTCAATTAGTATCAGTGTGTTTTAGGTGTAATAAAAAAAGATAAATTTGCACTATTATTCTGGGCTGTACTATGGGTTCAAACAACAACTAACATACACATATATGGTATCACTGCAATCGCCAGGAGCAGGAGAATTTATTTTGGGTTGTTCTTTGGTGGTAGGTTATGGTAGCAGAAAAAAAAATATACAGCTAAATTTTAAAAACATATATATTTTTTTTTACTATTTTGGGCCAGTTTTCCTTTGATAATAAAAAATAAAATCAGGAGATATCCATTATTATTTACCACCACATGAAAGCCCAATTTGTCCTGAAAAAAACAAGGCAAAAGCCACAAAGTAGTTGTGGCGATAGGAACGGTTTTACTAACACGTCAAATTTGCAAAATTGTGCTTAGGAATTAAGATTTATTTTACCCTTAGGCGTGAAGGGGTTAACGTAGAAAAGGCAAAACATTTGTGTATACATATAAAAAACTTTTTAAATACCTTTTTTTTCCTTTTTTGTTCAAAGTGATCAAATATAATCTGTTGTTAGCTGCGTAAGGAGCTCAGAGAGCTGGGGTAGGAGAAATAGCAGCATATTGATCTTCCCAGTCAGTGGCTGTGCAGGGGGGTAATGTCAACACAAATCTAATCATTGGAGGAGAGCAGGCTGAGTTCCCAGCACAACCAAAAACTGACCATGCTTTGCTCTCATGCTTATTGTGCCTTATTGTGGTCAGGAAAAGCAGGGGGACTGGCAGGATAACCAGGAATTGTACGCAAAGGAAGCAATACAGGATACTTTTTCATACACATACATGGTACAGCAGGCACATATTAGGAATATAAAATGTTGAGGTAACATATTCTTTAAGGTTAGTCATGAGGGCTGTGTGAATTCTGAAGCATTTAAACAATATTTATAAAAAAAAAAAAAAAATATATATATATATATATATATATATATATATATAGACCCCTGAGTTAAAGGGGAATTTCTCAAATGGCCACATAGACAGCAATAAAAACCCTTCTTCAGACTTCTAAAACTAAGGCCGCGTACACACGCGCGGACTGTTCGCCCAACTTTGTCCGTCCAACAGTTTCGGCAAACAGTCCGCTCAAAATCAGCATGGACGGACATGGCCACACACGACGAACGAACAGTTTGCTGAAACCGTGCGCGATGACGTGAACGGCACGTACGACGGGACGAAAAATACGACGTCCTATACACTGCATTATAACTTTCGGCGTGAAAATCCTTTCTGAGCATGCGTGCAACTTTGTTTGACGAACAAGCCTACACACGAGCGGACTGTTCGCTGAAACAAGGTTTCAGCGGACAGTTTTACGGAATTTCCGAAAAACCTTGTTCGTCCAACTGTCCGCTGAAACTGTCCGCTGAAAGCCCACACACGAGCGGACTGTCCGCCCAAACACTGTTCAGCGGACAAAGTTGGGCGAACAGTCCGCCCGTGTGTATGCGGCCTTATATATACTGCTTGAAAGAGATTTTCCCTTACATCCTATCGCAGAAGAAATCTTACTAGCGAGAATAGAGATACCAATAAAAAACTGTAATGCCCCATACACACGGTCGGAAATTCCAATGGAAAAGTTCCGATCGGATTATGTTGTCGGAAAATCCGATCGTGTGTGGGCTCTATCTGACTTTTTCCATTGGAATTCCGGGCGCACAAAGTTTGAGAGCAGGATCTAAAATTTTCCGACAACAAAATTCGATCGCATAAATTCCGATCGTGTGTAGACAATTCCAATGGACAAAGTGCCACGCATGCTCAGAATAAACTAAGAGACGAAAGCTATTGGTTACTGGCCTCTTTATAGTCCTGACGTATGTGTTCTACGTCACCGCGTTCTGAACAATCTTTGGGCGACCGTGTGTACGCAACACAAGCTTTGGACAAAATCCATTGGAAAAAATCTGACGGATTTTGTGGTTGGACTGTCCGACCGCGTGTACAGAGCATTAGAGGTAATAACCCCTACACAGTCTATACAAATAAAAAGAAGACGTTTTATTGAAAGTTGACCTCCAAGTTATTATTATTTTTTTTTACTTTTTGTTTTCCCCCTCCTGTATTAACAAAAAAATGTAACCAAGCTACCAAGCTATACTTACCTTGTCCATTCTCCAGCTTACTTTTTATGCCTTCAGTTCCCTACTGGCAGCATTGTCTGCCCATTTCCTGTACGTCCAGACTGTCATTCACATACCCCTTGGGGTGCATTATCATGCACGCTGGGCTCACAGGACATCATTTTGAAAGCGCCGCTCAGTCCAGCATTTATACCCACCCCCACGAAGACAGAAGAAACTACCGCAATATCACCAGACTGACTAGAAGACGAGAGGAAAAACGTAGGTATAGGGTTTACAAAAAAGAATAAAAAATACCTGGGGGCCTCAGAGAGTGGGACAAGTGGCAGGCAGAGCAGTAAAGTAGGAGTTCAGCTTTATTTGCTGTATTGGGTCGTTGCTCTGCAAGCCATGGCTTCCATCGCTAATGAAAACGAATTGTAACTGTTATATGCAAGTTGAATAAAATGGCTTCATAGTTTACGTTATAGCTTAAATTGGCTTTATAAACACAGCTGTCCAAATGGGTTAAAAGGGGCATGGACGTTGCCTATAAAAGAGAAACACACTCCTTACTTACTCCTTTCTTTTCATTGAAGTCCAGGGTAAATCTGGTGACACAGGTAAACAGCTGAAAGGATCCAAGGCCAAAAGGGCCACCTCACTGGAACTGGGGTACTCTAGTAGCAAAGGATTTCCCACAGTAGCTGGTTCTTCTCACAAAGCTGTGTTCTATTAGGCTCCTGCTCCTACACCTAAAAGTGATGCATAAGCCCTTGTACACAAGGTCGGAGATTCCGACGAAATGTGTCCTATCAGACCGTTTTGTCGGATATTCCGACTGTGTGTGGTCTGCATCGGACTGTTTCCGTCGGAATATCCGACGGATCAAGTTTTCCAACTTGCCGGTAAAATTTTCCGACAAAATGCTCCTATCGGACATACTCCGATCATGTGTAGCCTACTCCGACGGACAAAGTGCCATGCATGCTCAGATCAAATTCCTAGACCAAAGCTATTGGCTACTAGCCTAAACGTAGTCCCGTCTAACGAAATACGTTAGGTACAATCGGATTTTCCGACAACTTAGTCCGACCGTGTGTATGCAACATCACTTCCAGACCTCTTCCGGAATTAATCCATCGGAATTACTCAGACGGATTTGGTAGTCGGAATCTCCGTCCGTGTGTACAAGGGCTAAGAGGCGAACAGCAAAGCAGGTCAAACTGTTGCAATACTCTTCTTCCAGTTTGGTACAAATTGCACTAGGACAGCAACCACGAGGACCTAACTGCACTGAAAGGCATGCAAATGTAAGTTTAAAACAAATTACTATACACTAAAATGTGCTCCTGAGAGTCAACATGATGCATGGATGTGGGAATGCACAAAGATCCAACCCTATTGGGAGGGAATCTTGGCAGCAACCTACCAAATCACAGGAGAACAGAAGAATCCTTGGGATTGTCTATTTCATGATACAAGAAAAACGACCCCTTAATATAAGAATACCCTAGTTCCATTTCTTTTAAATGTGGCCAAAAGCATAATCCCGAGTCCCTGGAGGTCCCAGAAAGTTCAGAGTATGAAGGACTGGGTTGTAAAGTTTGAAACTATAAGAATTATAGAAGAAACTATCCATATAGAAGAAGATTAATTGGAGAGATTCTGGAATTTATGGGGGAAATGGCGAAAGTTCAGGGAGTCGGGAACCTGGAGGAATTGATAAAGGTGTAGGGAATTGAGGAGGGAAGGAGGGAGGGGTGGTATGGTATGGGTTTTTTTTTTCCGCTGGGAAGGTTTTTAGGGGTAGGGAGAATAAGTGGATATAGCATAGATAAAGGAACAGGATTTTTTTTTATATTTGACTGTGTTTATTTATGTCTATACAATTAAATAAAAAGCGAATATTTAAACATGATGCATGGGTAGCTGCGTCCTGCGTGCCACCCTTAGCAGTCCTGCCATCTTAGGTCATACATCATAGTCTACGTTAGCTGTGCAAAAATCCTCCTCTGACTGAGGTATGGTTCTACTAGGTTCACCACTCAGTTGTATTTAAGAAAGAAAGATTTGTAGTTTTGGATCTCATGCCATGATCAATCACATAACTGGCAGGAGTCAAGGATCCTTACTCCAGTATTGGCTGTATAAGTCCTCCAGTGCTAACCCCTATCATCACCATACTACCATTCTGCTGCCTTTTCATTGCAATTTTGGTTAACAGGCAGGCAAGGTTATTGTTCACACTATTCAATTAGCACACATTGGTTAAAAATGGGTTCATTGATTGCCTACAGGATTATGGACCACTCTAATTTAAATACCCCTTACTTTCACATCCTGCTGATTCTATAGAATAAACTAAAGCTAAAGTGCTAAAGCCAAATCCACCCAAAGCAACGTCCTGTTAGCTAAAGAACATACTAATTTCTTACATCTAAGACGACCAAGTGGAAAGATATTGCTGCTCAACTATTTTGGCCATCACAAAGACAATTGATGGCATCCTAGTCCCCTGAATATTCTAAAATGGCAAAACTCATACAGTTGGGCAACCTAGCTGTAATAAAGTAGCCTGGAAGGGTCGTCTGGCTTTAAAGACTTTTAGCTATTGAAAATTTCAGGAGGAGATTGGATACATTTGCAAGTTAAGCAGAAAGGACCTCTAATGCCACGTACACACAATCAAATTGTCCGGCGGAATTGGTCCAGCAAACAACCCGCCGGACTTTATAACGAACGGACTTGGCCACACACGGAAAGTCCGGCGATTTCTAACGCGATGACGTACAGCACATACGACGGAACTAGAAAAAGGAAGTTCAATAGCCAGTAGCCAATAGCTTCCTTCTCGTACTTGCTTCAGAGCATGCGTCATCCTTAGTCCGCCGGACTAGCACACCGATGAACGGATTGTCCGCTGAAAGCCAAGTCCGGTGGATAAATTTTGAGTCAAAACTACTTTCTAAGTCCGCCGGACTTTACGATGTAAAAGTCCGCTGGAGCCCACACACGATCGAATTGTCCGGCGTACTGTTTGATCGTGTGTACGCGGCATTAGTTTATTTGGATCAGATCTATTTTCTGTTTTTTTTGTTTTTTTTAATAAACTCATTCCTGTTGTCTAGATATCCTGAAACAGAGCCACTGCTATTGTGGCATCCAGACAAAATCTTTATTTAAGCATCTTTCTTAAGACTTGGTACTTTATTGCAATATCTGCATCGGTGATTTAAAGGTTTAGTGATCTGTAGACAGGCTTAATCATGGAGGAAATATGCACATATTTTTTATGATTTTAAACATAAAGATGAAATAATACATGGCTCTGATTCCTCTTTATGCACAGGCTATGCCATTTTAATTTACTAAGACATAAATTCTCCTGACTTTGGATAGGAGGCATAAAACTGTCATGGGTAAAATGGACCCATTTCAGCACCTGTATCATGAGTGTAAGTCTACACAATGCACACTAAAGTCACCACATGTAGACTTTAGATTGTGAACTTAAAAAAAAATCAGTTCCACCAGCAATTACATTAGTCGGGTTTGCTCTCCTTTATTTTGTGTGGTTATAACTCTACAGCACTTTTACACTAGCCTTTTTTTTTTTTTTTTTTTATTCAGCACTTCCTAATAGTATTTTTAAAAATGTTCCCCTCTGAATGATGTGGGGCATGTACAATATGTTACTGCCCTGCTGTTGGTAATTTAGTAATGTGGCCTTTTAAACCGTATACTTTTTCATCTCAAAGATATATCCAGCCAAAACACTTTTTCTTTCTTGGCAAACAAGCTGCTGACAAGGCCTGTGCTTGTAATTCACACTGGGAAAAATAACGCAAAAGGTCCAGTTCACTTCCCATCTGTTTGCATTGTTGTCAATCAAGATGTCCTCAATTTGATGGACATTGGGTAGCATCATTCATCCCACTTCCTCTAAGCCCGGGTTGTACTGGACCTGCTCCAGAAGAGCTATGGAGAAGAAAACCCTCTGCCCTGAAGCTGTCAACCTCCCCCATCTACCCTCCCTCCAACTTTGTGAGGTGCAGGGCAGCCGCAGAGGGTACTGTTTAGCCAAATAGATCCCCCTCTGCTCCTCCGACCCCTCCTTCAGTGCCTCCCACCTCCCTGATTGTCAGGCACCCCCTCAATGAATCTGCTGGCTTGCTTTTTCTCCTCCCCACCCGCCGGCTGCAGTCGCTGCTAGCACGGGAGATCACTGTAAACAGTAAACATGTGTTTTCCAGCCCCCCTTCTTTCCTGAAAGAATATAGACAGAGATAACAGTACTGATCGCGTGTGTATTTATTAGGCTCCGTTCACACCAGTGCGCTGTGCGACCTCGCATGTGATTTCGCACTACGCTGCAGTGCAAATCACATGTGATGTCAATGCGATGCAAATTCAGCCATACAGATTGTATGGCTGAATTCGCATTGCATTTGGACAAAAGTCCTGCAGGACCCTTTTTTTGGTCCGCACCAGAATCGGTTAAAATGGGTGTTCACACCATTCGATTCATGTCCAAACTGACAGTTTGCACTGCGATATGCAAACTGATCTGGGGGGGGTCATCAATTTTGTATTGACACCCGCAGCGGTTCGCATATGGCAGTGGGAACTTCCTGCGTGTCGGGAGGATGCGGGAATCTGTGCTGGATTCAACACACAACTGCTAATGTCTAAACCACTGGCAACAAAAGTGAGTACACCTCTAAGTGAAAATGTCCAAATTGGGCCCAAAGTGTCAATATTTTGTGTGGCCACCATTATTTTCCAGCACTGCCTTAACCCTCTTGGGCATGGAGTTCACCAGAGCATCACAGGTTTCCACTGGAGTCCTCTTCCACTCCTCCATGATGACATAAGTGAGCTGGTGGATGTTAGAGATGTTGTGCTTCTCCACCTTCCATTTGAGGATGCCCCACAGATGCTCCATAGGGTTTAGGTCTGGAGACATGCTTGGCCAGTCCATCGCCTTTACCATCAGCTTCTTTAGCAAGGCAGGGGTCACCTTGGAAGTGTATTTGGGGTCGTTATCATGTTGGAATACTGGCCTCCCGCCCATCCTCCAAAGGGAGGGGATCATGCTCTGCTTCAGGATGTCACAGTACATGTTGACATTCATGGTTCTCTCAATGAACTGTAGCTCCCCAGTTCCAGCAGCACCCATACAGCCTCAGACCATGACACTCCCACTACCCTGCTTGACTGTAGGCAAGACACACTTGTCTTTGTACTCCTCACCTGGTTGTTGCCACAAACACTTGACACCATCTGAACCAAATAAGTTTATCTTGGTCTCATCAGACCACAGGACCTGGTTCCAATAATCCTTGTCTGCTTGTCCTCAGCAAACTGTTTGTGGACTTTCTTGTGCATTATCTTCCTTCTGGGATGACAGCCATGCAGACCAATATGATGCAGTGTGAGGCGTATGGTCTGAGCACTGACAGGCTGACCACCCCACCCCATCAACCTCTACAGCAATGCTGGCAGCACTCATATGTCTATTTCCCAAAGACATCCTCTGGATATGACTCTGAGCAAGTGTACTCAACTTCTTTGGTCGACCACGACGAGGCCTGTTCTGAGTGGAACCTGTCCTGTTAAACCACTGTATGGTCTTGGCTACTGTGCTGCAGCTCAGTTTCAGGATCTTGGCAATCTTCTTATAGCCTAGGCCATCTTTATGCGAGAGAGAGATCTTTGCCATGAGGTGCCATGTTGAACTTCCAGTGACCAGTATGAGAAAGTGAGAGTGATAAAACCAAATTTAACACACCTGTTCCCCATTCATACCTGAGACATTGTAATACTAACAAGTCACTTGACACCGGGGAGGGAAAATGGCTAATTGGGCCCAATTTGGACATTTTGACTTAGGGGTGTACTCACTTTTGTTGCCAGGGGTTTAGACATTAGTAGCTGTGTGTTGAATTATTTTGAGGGGACAGCAAATTCACACTGTTATACAAGCTGTACACTCACTACTTTACATTGTAGCAAAGTGTCATTTCTTCAGTGTTGAAGTCACATGAAAAGATATAATAAAATATTTACAAAAATGTGAGGGGTGTACTCACTTTTGTAAGATACTGCATGTGAGCACAATAATTATTGATCCATAATTTTGTGTTGACTTAAGCATACTACAATATATGGTTTTTCATTGTTTTGGTTTTAACTCTCTGGGATAAGGAGAATCACATCAAAAAAACAAAAGATACCACAATCGTTTTGGAGTATAAGCTTTGCTTGACCCACAGTTCTTTGGGAGTCAGACAAACTGAGAGAGTTTAATATAATAAACTATAAATATATATTTTTTTTACATCGGAGGATACAATTTTGGGACTGTGCCAATTACTTTTTCGTAAGAGAGTGCTGATCTTTGTTAATGCATGTTTTCTTAGTTTTTGATTGATTGGGATAGGATCCAGGACATTGGAAGGATTTATCCTTGCTTCCTGTCCTGCCGATGGCATTTTACCAGACAGGAAGAAAGAAAGGGGAACTTTCCAACAGCAACACAGACAGAGATAAAAAATAGGTAATTGGTGGAATGATCAGCCAAAAAGTAAAACTGGTCACACACTGATTAAAATTTGGCTGGTCCAGCATGGACAGGCTGGATTTCTATCAGTGTGCAGGATTCTTTGCTCAACAAAGATCAATTATATATCGTATTTATTGGCATATAACACACACTTTTTTTCCCCTTAAAATCAGGGGAAAATTGTGATTTTAAGGGTTTATACGCTGATCCCTACTCTCTCTGAGGGAAGAGGAGCAAGAGCCACTGAATTACATAGAGCCGTGATCTCCTGTGTATCCAGCGCTCCGACACGCACAGACATGCCTCCTGGCATTGGGCCACTGTTCTGTCTATCATGTGAGCAGGGCCAGGAGGCGTGGTTGTGAGTGACGGAGTACCGGGTACACAGGAGATTGCGGCTCTGTGTAATTCAGCGGCGCTCACTCCTCCTCTTCCCTCGGAGACAGCAGGGATAGTCCAACACTAGCTAGGCTGCAATGATGGGAAAGGTGAAGCTGCAGATGGGCACTGAACAGGCTGCATTGTTGGTCAATTTATAGGCTGCAGATGGGCACTGAGCAGGGTGTATTGATGGGCAATTTAGAGGCTGCAGATGGGCACTGAGCAGGGTGCATTGATGGGCAATTTAGAGGCTGCAGATGGGCACTGAGCAGGGTGCATTTATGGGCAATTTAGAGGCTGCAGATGGGCACTGAGCAGGGTGCATTGATGGGCAATTTAGAGGCTGCAGATGGGCACTGAGCAGGTGCATTGATGAGCTGTGACCCTAATGTTGATCTTAATTTTGCTTCAAAGTTCTTTATTTAAAATGTCATTTTTTTTCCTTAAACTTCCGCCCTAAAATTGGGGCGCGTGTCATACACCTGTGCGTGTTATACGCTGATAAATATGGTAATTACGTTTTAGCTTTGTATCAGAATACAATGTCCTGGTAAGGGGGAATTCCTCCATCCACCTCGTTTGTGGTAAGCCCGCTGGCTGAATGAAAAAAAAAACGAACAGTGTATGACCAGCTTAAAATGGTTCTAAAGGAAGACGGTTTTTTACCTACATGCATTCTCTGTATTAAGGTCAAAAACCTTCAGCATGCAGTCCCCCCCTCCCCCGTACCCCATTAGCGGAGCCCAATCTCAATCCAGCTATATGATCTCTTAGCTCCCTCTCTTCCTTGGCTCTGACAAATCAGTGGGAGCCATTGGCCCCTGCTGCTGTCAATTGGAACCAGTGGAGAGGGAGAAGGGGGCGGGAACAAGCTGCACACTGTGTGTCTTATGGACACACAAAATTGGATTGGGAACGAATATGCACCAATCACTCAGAGGGAGGGTGAAGCCGGCAGCATTAGCGGGGGGTGGGGGGAGCCTGAGAAGAGGAGGGTTGCTCTGTGTAAAACCATTATAAGTATATTATAAGTATAAGTTAAAAGTATAACATGCTCAGGGTTTAAATAAGTAAAAATAAAGAGCCTTTAGAATCACTCTAACTTTAGCGTGTAGGTTATTAAACAGGTGAAAAGTAGAATCAATAATGCAAAGGGCATGCATACACTGCAAAATAATACAAAACAGATTATATAGATTATGAAAGCTGCACAGATATGGACTCATCAGAGCAATGCCTGATATTCAATCAGGGTAATGTGACTGCTTAATATAGTCTCTGTAAAACTCAAAAAACAAAACAAAACAAAAAACAAGAATCTAGTTAAAAATCTCTACTTCAGTAAAACAATTCAGAACACAAACAGCTACTTGTGATTATCCTCATAAAAATCATTTCTCTCAATGAAGAATAGTGGTGAATATGTAGCGCTAAACCAAACATATAAACAGTGCAAACTTGTGAGATTAATCAAACAAAAAATAAGTGAGAAAAAGTCCACATAGAGGTAAATGAAACACCAAATGTCCATCTAGACACAAAGGTAAATACACAGGATGTCACACAGCCCCGAGAGTCATCAAACTGTAGGCGTCTTCAAAATAAACATCAAGGTTCATATACCCTTACCAGAGATGTTGGACTCGACTATCGTAAGACAACAAGTCAATCGAGCATGAATGCACCCATGGGACAGGTCCACGATGACTGTATATCCGATGTAAGGAAATTCCCGGATTGGCCTTACTCCAACTTCACACAGTATCGACCATGGATATAATGGATACTGCAGATGGTACCAGGACAGGAACTCCAGTGATGGCAAATGAATGGCCAAACCCAACCCTAATAAGGGTGCTGGAACCAAATGGGGAAGCTCAGCAGCACTTGCATTGGTACACATAAAAAAGAAAAAAGGGGGGCTCCGATAGTGCAGTCAAAAGACAGCTTTTAATAGGTAAAAACCAATGTACAAAAAAAGTATTAAAAAAATCACATGTGATAAAAGCAATATAGTACCTCGCCTGATGCGTTTCGTCCAATACGGACTTCTACTGGGGCCTGTCATCTAGGAATCCCCAGCTGGCAGCTGAATAGGCTGGGTTGGGATATGTCACTGGTTGTTAGGATGCTGGTTAATGCCAGCTCCATAACAACAAGAAGCAGGAGCCCTGAACGGGGTATTAATACTATTGCCTAATATTTCACTTCCCACTGCAGCCAGAGGTTGAGCTCAGCCAAACACCCATTTAGTTTGGCTGTTCACTGAACCTCTGAGCAGCAGAAGTTCAGTGTGACCTGGAAGCCCATCCCTACCTGTGAGGGATTTAAAAAAAGGTGGTGCATGGGCAGGAGTAGATAGTATACCAGTTTTATGACTGGATATAATGCAATAGGGTATTCTAATAGTGAATTAGAAGTGGACAGAATATCTTAAAAGGCGATGAGGAACATAGTAAGAGGGATCAGGGAGATTGGGATTCAGAAGGAGGGGAGGGATAGGAGAGGATAGATGTGGAGTCCTGTCTGGGTCTTCCTTTGGATCTTACCATGACCGCACAAAATCAGGACCAGGGGTGACCCTATGGAACATTGCACAAGTCCTCACTCAAAAGAACAGAGACATCATAAAGTTAGGGCATGGACAATGAGTGCATGATATATTTGTGCGTGTCAATAAATTTGAACAATTGGTAATGTCCTATTGGACAAAGTACATTGGGGTGGAGTCTCACTGGTGATGTCATTCCCTTGCATTGTGAGCTCTTTGGTGAGCTATGGTTATTATAGTGGAAGTTGAAGTTTGCCTTATCTAAAAGGGAGTGACTCTGGAATTGGTACACACTTATCCTGGGAAGATTGATTTCCATGCCCTGAGAATATCTGTTGGATTGGTGGAAGATCTCTTCATTTGAAAGTCTTTGCACTTTTATTTATCATCGATTTTATTTTTGGCACATTTCACTGAACATAATTTAACCACTTCCGGACCATCCTCTGTCATTATACGTCGGTACTTTGATGTTGAATACTGTTGTTATGGCAGCAGATAGGTCTCCGTGGCAGATTTGACACAAGATCACTTTTATCGGCGGTGGCAGAGGGGCCCACCTCCTTCGTCCCTACTGCTTACCATTAGCGGCAGAGACGATCCGATCCTTTCCCCTCAGAGGCACTGTCGAGTGAGGGAATGATGGCCCCCAGTCGACTCAATGACGTTGGATGAAGGAAGCAATGTCAAACGTCACTTCCATCCAACAGCCTTAAAGAAACATTTTTTTATTGCATTTAAGTGTAAATGCATTTAAGCGCCCCATCCGTCTGTGCTCGTACACAGAAGTGAACGTATATGTAAGTCATGCCCGAATATGTAAACTGTGTTCAAACCACACATGTGAGGTATCGCCGCAATCTTTAGAGTTAGAACAACAATTCTAGCAAAACACCTCCTATGTACTTCAAAACTGGTAAAAAAATGTAAACGTCGCCTATGGAGATTTTTAAGGTTCAAAGTTTGTTGCCATTCCACAAGTGGGCGCAATTTTGAAGCATGACATGTTGGGTATCAATTTACTTGGCGTAACATTATCTTTCACAATATAAAAAAAAATTGGCTAACTTTACTGTTTTTAGTAAAAAAGTGTATTTTTCCCCCAAAAATTTGGTTTGTAAGACCGCTGCGCAAATACGGTGTGACATAAAGTATTGCAACGACCGCCCTTTTATTCTCTAGGGTGTCAGAAAAAAATATATAATGTTTGTGGCTTCTAAGTAATTTTCTTAATTATTTGTAAACAGCAAGTAATAATTTTAACTTGTAAACAGCAAGTTTGAAAACTAGGCCTGGTCCTTAAGTAGTTAATTTATATATTTATGCTGCATTTGTTTGGGATTATTTGAATTCTTTGGCTCTACATTATTTGATTTTATTAACTTGACCATTTGTAGATGTAGGGTGTCAAGTTGTCTCTGCTGATGTGAATCAGTTCTACCATCTCAGCAAGTTTACGAGAAGGAACCGTTTCCTCACATCGGGTGCAGAGGTGGATTTCCAGTATTTTGGGATCATCATTTAAACTGTATTCAAAAGATGAGTAAGAGAGTGCTATGTGTAGTATGTTCTATCTGATTTTATCTCAGACTTTGCGTCGGCAGAGATAGTGACCAGATATTAAGCGAGAAGGAAAATATGCAAATTATCTTATACAATGGCTATGGAAATGACTGAAACCACAAAACCTGTGAAAATGTTCTACAAAAATGACTTTCAGGTAAAGTATAGTGTCCAAAAATGTACTGTCTTCCAAAACGCAGTGCGGTTTTCCTTCAATTCAAGTGACACTCTAAGCGGCGTCCACTTTTAAAAACAAGGAATCTGAGCACTCATATACACGTCTACATCATATGCGTTCCATGCTCCAAACACTCCGTCAACGGTTGGTCCATGGGTGACCCGAAGAAAGGGAAAGGGTCAGGGATATATACATGAAAGTCCCGATATATTTATATACACATATATATGTGTTTAGATTTCTTTCCCTTCTGCATTGTAAATATGCAGAAAGAAAGGAAACATGAAAGAAAGCGAGAAGAAGGGGAAAAAAAAAAAAAAGAAAGCTAAGAAGAAAGGAATAGAAGACCTACAAAAGGCAAAAGGAGAGTCTAGCATAGAAGTGAGCCCCTTGTACAGACAGGCTGACGCCAGATGGCTTCTCTTAATAAATATTCAACCTTAACTCTGTTCCCACGTAACTTTGTTGTACGCTTGCCAGCACACCCACACAGAGCCAGCCCAGCGCAATGATTACAGTAGTACAAACAAAAATCGTGCTATAGAGGAAACAGGCAGACAAGGTCCAGTATAGAGAGAGACAAGCAGCAAAAAAGATGTGAGATTGCAATGCTTAGATTTAATGCTGACAACCTGAAATGATGAGTCGCCAAGCGCCTTAAAAAGAAAAATAATGACAGGCTGTTATTTTTTCGCTAACGATAAGAACCTTTCCTTATTATTTATTTTATTCAGAGGGAGACAGGATTTATCTACAAAGGCTTCTGCTTTATAGCTGGACATTCAGCTTTCAAAGGTAGCTATTGAGTGGAATTTTTGTCATTTGTATGTCGGCGAGGCACAAGCTACAAGAAAGTTCCTCGCCGCGCCGGACTGAAAGGCAACCGTAATAAGTTTATCATAAATTGTCCGTTTTTTTTTTCTCCTGATAATTTCCACCAATGTTTTATCAAGCTGTATTGCATGGACGTGGAGGATTCGTGGTAAAGGAGAGCTACAGGATGATTGCAAAATTTGGTCATATTTAAAGTGGAACTCAACTGTATCTGAGCGACACAAACAAAAAACACTATTTAATTTTTTTTTAATTATTATTCAAAGCAAATTCATCCATCCATCCATGTCTCTATGCTTTATTTAATTGAGAAATCACTTTGAAAAACACGTCCCTAGGTCAGTGATGGTGAAAAATGGCACCCCAGATGTTTTAGAACTACATTTCCCATGATGCTCATGCACTCTGCAGTGTAACTGAGCATCATGGGAAATATAGTTCCAAAACATCTGGGGTGCCAAGGTTCACCATCACTGCCCTAGGATTTCTAGCCGTGGCCATCTTGTGTATGGGCAGATGATTCATGTAGCATTGATTCCCCAGACTCCAGGAATTAAATGCTTCAGGAAGTAAGCACTCCTCCAGATGAAAGAAAAACATGCCTCCTGGGATGTATGACATCATTTTGGCCTAGGCCAGAAACCAGGAAGCAACTGAAGAAATGTAAAAAAAAAGTTTAAAAAAGTAAATATAATATACCTTCCTATCTAGTTACTAATACTGGGAGCAAAAGGATTAAAAATAGTTAAAGCGGACCTCCACCCTAAAGTGGAAGTTCCGCTCATCGGAACCCTCCCCCCCTCAGGTGCCACAATTGGCACCTTTCAGGGGGTATAGGGGTGCAGCTACCTGTATAATCCAGGTATCTGCACCCACTTCTGGGAATAGCTAGCCGCAGCTGGCCGCAGATGCCCCCCCCCCCCCCCCCCCACATTGTGTTCTGCAAAACACACAGTTCCCAGGACACAACGGGGACCAGTAAAGACTCGCGCATGCACAGTAGGGAACCGGGCAGTGAAGCCGTAACACTTCACTTCCTGACTCCCTGACAACAGGATGGCACTGGGGCAGCCGAGAGACGAGCGATTGCTTGTCATCTGCTGCCGACATCGCTGGACCCAGGGACAGGTAAGCATCTATTTATCAAAAGTCAGCAGCTGTAGTATTTGTAGCTGCTGACTTTTAATATTTTTTGTTTAAGGTGCAGCTCCTCTTTAAAGCTGATTTCCAGGAATTTAGCCCCTTTGTAAAAAGTCAGGACATGATATAAATTAAAGTAAAACTAAAGGCAGTCTAGCTATTTTTAGTGTACTGTGAATAAAGCTCATAAAAGTTTCACATTTTAATGAGTACCATAAATAAAATCATAATTACCTCAGCATACACCTATATGCTTGCTCTAACCGCTGCTGGATCCTGATAGTGATGGTGGGAGGAGTTTTGCCGAGCTAGCACTTTGTTGCCTTCCACTATCTTAGCATCTCCATCTCCATCTCCAGCAATAAACGACATTAACTCATGGTTCGTTGGACAGTTGGTCAGTGGCATTGGCGGGGCATAGGCGGGCCAGATGTTCGAAGTGGATGGAGCCTGGGCGTGTCTTCAAAGAGGACTGACACAATAGGGCTTTGGGCTAACCCAATGACTTCACAGTGGTAGTTCCTTGAGCAACCGCATAATGCAAGAGGGGACAACGGAACAATGTAACCATTTGATAAGAGAGGAAGCTCCATTGTCCCCAGATTAAAGGAAGCTGACAACCTGCAGGGGGAGCAGGTACATTTCTCTATATCCTTGTATTTATATTACAAAGACAGACAATTCTATTGCATATTACATTTTAGTTTTTGAGCTTCTTCTTTAAGTCCAAGAAGCTGTATGACATCTCCTGGGCCTATCTTTATTATTTACATTTGATATTGCTCTGATGGAGATGCATTCCAAGGATCTGAGAGGAGGGAAACACACAAAGCAGCTTTACCCACCCCTCCCCTCTGCTGCCCATTTACATGATCAGGTGCATTGGAGCCGAGAGTCCCAGGTCCGAATTGTTAGTACGAGACCCGGGAACACTCTGTGAGATCCCAAACTCTGTGCTGGGAGTGTGCTGTGTGGTGCAGTCCCAGCACAAAGAAACATATATGCGGCCCTATGGAAAAAGTCCCTCTTCCATGCACAGTTGGTAGGAAGAGGTTAAACGGCAGTACTTGAGCTTCAGTCCCTTGGCTTTGCCTAAGCTGAAATGATCTCATCAACCTGCTGCAGACAGGAGGGGGCACTTCCTCAGTCTTGTCTTCCCAAGCAATCAGACTGCAAAATCATAACTTTGTAGAAAGTTGCAAGGCGAGAGGCTGCAGCAGGGGCTCACCCATGTCAGACATTTTAGAACGCAAGCAATAACTGTGCAGGCACCAGGATTTACATGATTTTGTCGTGTAGCATCTCAATCCAGGCAGCAGATATTGACCCTAGATGATGCCTTAACACAAATGACTCATTCTTTCTGGCAAATAAATAAGATGAAGACATTGTGAGAGGAGTACTGTGACGTACTGTAAGTGTTATTCTTGCATATTACTTAGAATGCAGGCATCTAACATGAAAATATATCATATCCCACTTCTATTTTAACCGCTTGTGGACCATCCACAGTAGCTATACTGTGGCAGGGCAGCTGCTCTGCACCGGATCAGGTGCCTAATACGTGATCCGCATCCCGGGGTAGGACCCACCGCTGTCCCAGCTGTGCTGCGATTGGCTGCAGCACCAACCAATCAGCAGCTACTGGTCGCTGGCATCCGATGATCAGCCCTGGACATTACTGAAGTGGGCCCTGTGTAGGTAAACAAACACAAGGCTCTCTTATGACAACAGCAATGTGCTGTTTTTTTCTTCCTGCAAAGCACATTTTTCAAATTGGCTGACATACAACTTTCCGAGGAGTGACTTCTTCTTCTCAAGGAAGGTCTTAAAGTGGGAGTGCACCTAAAAAAAAGCTACAAATACTGTAGCTTCTGACTTTTAATAAATGGACACTTCTATTGCTCGGCTCTCGTCTGCTGCCACCACCATTCTCGGTGAAGGGATCAGAAAGTGAAGTGCTACGGCGGGGGGGGGGGGGGGAATCAGATGAGCGAAAGTTCCACTTTTGGGTGGAACTCCGCTTTAAGTGTGCTCCAGCCAAGTTTTTAGGCAAATTTGAGGTATTCATTGACATTGAAAATTTTTTCAGGGAAGCTTAATATAAAAAAATTTTTTTAGCAATAAGACGGGACAACCTACAAATGAGGAACCCTCGGTTTATTTACATAGTATTTACATAGTAGGTTGAAAAACAAATCCATCTTTAACCCCCAAGTCGAGTGCAAGCAAATACATTGAAGTATTTAAGTATTTATGATACAAGAAGACATTAGGAATATCAAAATCATGAAGAATAGAAGCAATAAAGTTAAATGGAAAGGCATCAGGGAATTAGAGAAGGAAAGGGGAATTGTAATTAGGCCTGCAGATAACGGAGGGGGGTTAGTGATTTTGAGGAAAGGTGACTATGAAGCGGAAATGCAAAGAATATTGGATGATAGAGCCACCTATAAAAGAATATCAGGGGACCCAACATCTAAACTTAAAAAGAAATTCCATGAATGGGTGAAGATAGGAAAAGACAAGCAGATATTAAATAAGAAAGAGGCAAAATACCTCTACCCGAAGGCACCAAGGATTCCCATAACATGTCATCTTCCCAGGATGCATAAGAATAAGGAAAAAACCCTTGGAAGACCTATACTAAATGGAATCAACTCTTTGTACTCACGCTTGGTAGAATATTGAGATACATTCTTGCTGCCATTGGCAACTAAAGGGAAGGCATTTATTAAGGATAGCCGAGATATTTTATCTATATTACAGGAACACGCAGTTAGTGAATTGTTAATGGCAACAATAGGCGTAGAGTCTTTATACACCAATATCAAACAAAAAGATGCTCTTAATGCTGCAAATTGGGCTCTATATAAATATACTGATATGAGATAAGCACAGATTGACTTGATACTGGAGGGATTGAACATGGCTATGTCGAATAATTACTTTTAGCATCATGGACAATTCTTCAATCAAATAAAAGGTGTAGCTATGGGGGCAAGATTTGCCCCTAGCATAGCTAACATTTTTCTTAACAAATAGGAAGAGGAGGAGGTTTCCTTAATTGAGTGGACAGAATTAAGGACTTACCGCAGTTTTATTGACGATATTTTTATTATATGAGAGATACTATGGGAGATTAAAATGAATGATACACCAAGTTATCAAAGGCATATATATATTATATTGTTGGTAAGAGTCCATCTTATTCACACAGTGGTGGAGCACGAATTGAAGCAAGCTTTTGAGCACTTTTCCATTAAGAAACACGGTGGTTGCAATCTTATAAGGACCGTTTTATATGGACTTTTCTTTTTATATTTTTACTTTTATTTAAGGATTTTTTGCATTATGTGGATTGTGTTTGTTCAGATTGAGTTGTATTATTCATGTTTTTTGTTTCCAAAGTTGTGTGAGAGTGTCTTACTTTTACTTCACTTTCTTTCTCTGCAAAGCACATTGCTTAGTAAAAACAGCACACGGCACACACAGTATACAGTAACACGTTAGGCACACATTTAACTCCTTGATCATCCATGATGTTAACCCCTTCCTTGCCAGTGTCATTAGTACAGTAACAGTGCATATCTTTAGCACTGATCACTCTATTGGTGTCACTGGTTTCCAAAAAAGTGTCAAAAGTGTCAGTTAGGTGTCTGATTTGTTTGCCGCCATATCGTAGTCCCGTTATATATCGCTGATCACTGCCATTACAAATAAAAAATTTATAAAAATTCCATAAATCCATCCCATAGTTTGTAGACGTTATAATTTTTGTGAAAACCGATCAATATATGTGTATTGGGATTTTTTTTTACAAAAAACATATTGGCCTAACTTGATGAAGAAATTTGATTTTGTTTTACAGTTTACTATTGGATGTGTTTTATAGCAGAAAGTAAAAAACGTGACCGTGCTATTGTCAGTTAAAGTTACGCAGTGCCGTATCGCAAAAAAATGGCCTGGACATGAAGGGGAACAAACCTTCCAGAGCTAAAGTGGTTAAATTGAACATTTACAGAAGAATTTTAAGACTACCAGTGCTAAATGCTTATTCTAAGAAATGCTAATTGCCTGGCTGTCTTGCTGAATCCGAATAGTGCATTAAGGTAAAAAACATTTTGACTTTATGCACTTAATTAAAAAATGTATTAAAGATGTGCTCATCTCTGCCTACCCCTCTACCTTAGTAGTCGGCAGCAGAGAGGAGGACAGAACTCTCCCTACAGATCTTGCGCCTCTCTGTGCAGCCACAGCACCCCCTCGTCTCTGGCTCCCCTGGTTTTAGCATCCCTCAGATTCTGGCAGCTCATTCCAGTTCTTCCTCTAGATTCTGCACTTTCTGCTTCCCAGCTCTGCCCCCAGCTTCTTTCTGACAATAGCACAAGGTAAGGGGGGTTCACTGTGATGTAATGGAGGGTGGGGGACTCTTGACTTCTGATGGTGGGGAGAGGACCCTTGAAATTCTTGCCTTACAGATACAATTGGCCCTTTGAGGGCAACCGTAATGCTGATGCGGTCCGCAAAGAAATAGATTTTGACACCCCTGCCCTAGAGTATCAAATAGACATGTCTCATCGTTGGCCTTTGCTGGACAGATGAGCATCACTGAGACAAACAGTCATGGGAGATTGCTGGACTGACCTCAAATGTTTTATAAAACCTCCTATTTGGCTTTCATCCAGAATGGTGTTTATAATATTACCATAACAGAAGAAGGCAGGGGCATTACAAAAATTACCATAATTCTTGCAATGTATGCAGACATTGAAAATAGAAGTCACAAGCCTAGAGGCGATTCAGTTCGCATTGTGTGCTATACAAGTATTTCATTCATTCACTCATTCAAGAGAAGTATGAGGTTTGGGGCTTTTGCATATTTATACTTACCTATCTGTATGCAGCATCAGTCCAATGCTGCATCTGTCCCCAGGTGCCTCCAACACTGAGAACCAAGCGATCAAACACCACTGATTACTCAGTCCTCACAGCTCCCTGAGCAGAGAGCCAGTGACTGTCGGTCACTGGCTCTCTGCTCTGCCCACCTCCAGCCTGCCTTCAAGCTCAACTTCAGCCTGCTGTCTGCTAAAAATGGGTCACAAGAGGGCAAAACAAACTGCACTCCTGTGATCCACAGCTTTGGCTGTACTTCTCCTTTAGGTTTAAGCCCAACTCCAGTTCCAGGGACCACGCCTATGTAGTGACGCATCCCCAAAGTATATGCTTGGGGTCATAGGAAGTGGGTTGGGTAACACTGGGAACCATTTAGCCAAAGGAGGAGCAGCACCTATCTAGATCATAGATAGGTAAGTCTGTAGGAGGCGGCGTAGAGAGCAGATAAGTATTACTTTCTTTAAAAACCTGTGAGGGAAATTATTTATGATTACAGGATAAGGGTTGGGCTTTAACTTTTTTTTTAAGGAAGCTTACATTTTTTAAATCAGTATTTAGCACTGAAAACAACTCAAGCTGTTGCTATTTGGTTAGCAAAACCTAACAATGAAACAAATATTTTATGAATTTGACTTCTCAGCAAAGCTGGGTTGATTCATCAAGGTCTACACAATCCATTGTGGGTAGAGAAAACCATAACCAGCTCAGATTCATCTCTATAATCGTAACCACCTACGCTAAGGTCAACCAACCTAATATAGTCACCTTTACTGAAAACAACCGGGGGAAGAAAAAAAGGTTTTGCTGTACTGTCACATTGTTCCAAACTTCTGTGACAGTAAAAAGAACAAAAAGTTTCCCTTCCAAAGAGAACAAAAAAAAAAAAAACCCTTTGATCATTTTTTATCAGAACCAGCTGTTAATCTGCTTTTACAGTACTTGGTAGTCTTCAAGTGCGTTCTATTAAATGAAAGCAAAACCATGGCTTTTTTCAATTCAAGATACACTGTAAAATTTTCCTGGGTCACAACACTTAACATTACAGTGTTAAACTTTACAAATTCATAATAAAGCATAAACAGCAGCTTAAAAAAAAATTATGAAGACTTCTAGTTTATTTCCAGTAATTTAGGGATTATTTGCAAAGCATTTAGTTTGCAAGGAGTCTTTTACGCTTTTAGCTATAGACTTGTGAATTGATAAAGATAGATTTGTTCATTTATATGACCAAATGCATTTTCTTTAAGGTTTAATATTACACAAAATCATTAGCATATTTACAAATTAATTTCCCCCCCGGGTTAAAAAAGAAGTTCAAAGATATACAACAAGAAAAAAGCTTTATTACTTTTAAAGTGGAGAGAATATGAAATATTACATTGAATGATAAATGCCTTTATTGCAACAGCCTCTCAGTATGGAATTACACAATAACGTGCGTAATGAATACATTCTGGAGAAGAGGGTTGATATTATCTGTGAATAAATAAATCAATATATCACTTTGATTTTTTCTCTTCTAGCCAGAGAATTGGTGCTCAAACATCTTATTATTTTTTTTTCAGAATTATTCTATTATTGTTTAAATAGATAACTTGAAAAAATCAAAATGATAAATTTCCTTGCATGACTACAATGCAGGAGAACCATTAGACAAATAAGGAAAACATATGCAAAATACATACTAGTGTTTTTTCTATTTCTATAGTTATATTGCACAATGGCATACCTGTATTAAAGCCATAGGTAGCAACTCAAGCAAACAAGATCTAACCATTTCTTGTTCTACTATCGAATTTCGTTTTTTTCTGCACCTCCATTGGAGAAATTTCTAAGCAATTCCTTTCCTAACAGCAATACAAATTTAGGGAGGCATTCTCTGTAAGGGAAAGGGAGGCTCAAACTTTTCTTTTCTATCCAAATGTGTTTTTTTACTGAAATGTTAATGGCAGCTCCCTGTGTATTTTACCCTCTTTCTGCTTCAACACTCTGGTCAGCCTCCATCAGATACTTTAGCGTTCAACATTTCTGGGAGTGCCAGATGCCCATGTCCTTAATCGATAATTGTGGTTTCATCCTCCAATTGCTACATCACTTTAAAATTAATTTCCACTTTTGCAATCAAATTTGAAATTACCCACTATATGTTTGTTATGTGCTCCCATTCACACAGCACATCAAATTTTTTTTGTCTAATATTTCTAGTATTTATTTATTTCAGGGACTTACATAGCACCGTCAGTTTACACAGTGCTTTACATATACATTGAACATTCACATTAGTCCCTGCCCTCAAGGAGCTTACAACCTAAGATCCCTAACAAAATAATATGTACTAGGTCCAATTCAGACAGGATCCGATTAACTTACCAGCATGTCTTTAGTTTATGGGAGGAAACTCATGCAGGCACAGGGAGAACATGCAAACTCCAGGCAGATGGTATAATGGTTGAGATTTGAACAAGCAACGCTTTTTGATTCTAGGTGAAAGTGCTAACCACTACACCACTGTTCTTCCCTTGTTATACATAGGACGCTATACGCAGCTTTTATAGTTCAGAGTATTTGGCAATGTGCAATTAAGGGACAGATTTACACACAGTTTTTTTTTAAGTGCGTAAACATACTCTTTGTAAAGACACACAGTGAGCCTGTTTGGTTTACAACTGGAAATTAGATCTGCCTATAGGAATGGGTCAAGCTTCCCCACATGTGGCCACCGTGGGTAGCAGATTTTCCCTCCATAATCTTCCCGGTGTCAGGGTCTTTATCCTATCCTGGCCCCCTACCAGTAACTTTGGTGCAGAGGTGGTGGCCAAGGACTGAACAACTCCACCTGTCTGGCTGAGATAGCTACCCCTCACTCCCAGGGGGTGACTACTCAATGGGTCCCACTCTCACTTCAGGCCTGCTGCCATATCTGCACCCATCATAGCTTCCTTTCACACTTCTCCAGGTATTGGCTGAGAGCCATTTCAACAAACAGATACACACAGAGGTCAGACTCCATATCAGAACTTCTTTACTGGAACATTGACTTGATGTAGTCAATTTCAATAGACAATGGTTGTGCAACAATTACAGTCAACAACCAGGTAGTTGATGCTTTGTTGGCATGGGGATGACGGCTGAATCTCTCTCTATCCCTTGGGGCACCCAGCAATGCACAGAACCATCCTGTGTAACAGATAAGCCTAACATGGTCTCTCTCCAGCTTCGCCCCCCCCTCTTTTGGCGAGGGGGTGGGGGTGTGGAGGGTCAAGACCTGTGTTGAGCCTCTCTTCTCTTCCTTTTCCAGGCAGGCCAAGACTGAAAGCCCCCAGCCTCCCTACTACTCTCCTACTGAGGACTACCACTCCACCTCTCTAGAGAAGGAGTATTCCTAGTGTTCCTAAAGAGGAACCCTTCTCAACTCCACCTGCTTACATACCAACATAGTACCTCTTTAACATTGCATAGATGGGGAAAGCTAAATAGGATTTGTAAGCAAGCAAAGACCAAGTAAAAAAGTAAGTAGCAATTTTTTAATATTTTTTTTTTAGTTATGCTATGGGAATATGGACATGTAATAAATATAAAGTAGGTGGTATCCTAATTTGGCTGTAAAAGAAGAAATATACTTTAATGGAAATCTGTACTAAGAGAAATGCACATAGTGCATATGCTTACAGCCTTCCAAAAAGGCTCTGCTGCTTTGCATAAAGAACAAATGAACATGCTTACAGAATGAGAAAGCAAAGGGATGCTGATACTCATTCAATGTCCAGTCACCAACTTGGGAAAGTGCTAAATCAGGCTATATGGCTTAAAGCGATTGTAAATTATAAATTTTAAAAATAATAAACATGTTATGCTTACCTCCTCAGTGCAATAGTATTGCACAGAGCAACCCTGAGCCTCCGAACCTTCTGTTCTGGGGTCCTCCACCACACTCCCGGCTCCTCCTCTTTTATGTGTCCCACCACAGCAAGCTATTTGCTAAAGGGGCACATCTGTGGGCTCATTTCCAAGCTGGGCTTTGTGCATCCATAGACATACAGAGCATACTGTGCTTTATCTCATCTCCACCCCTCACATGATTTCATTGACATTGGCTCCTGCTGCGGCCTCTGTATCCTGTAAGATGGTCACAGCGCTGGATGCTACAGCACCCCCCCGACCCCCCCCCCTTTTTTCTTGCCTAAACCCGATCATTCCAGCATCGAGGATGAGCAGAGTAGCTTCAGCTGCTGTCCTGGGTCCCCATTGAATAGATTGATTGCAGAAAGAGCCATTGGCTTCCGCTGCTGTCAATCAAATCCAGTGATATGGGAGCAGGGGCCGGGGCCGAGTCATGCTGTCTGTGTCAATAGACAGAGCGGCAGGACTCGGGAGCATGCCTGCACTAGTGTCCCCATGGAATGTGGCTGTCCGTGGGGGAATTTGAGAAGAGTAGGGGCCAAGAATGCCATGGGGGGACCCCAGGAAAGGAGGACCAGGGCCACATTGTGTAAAACCCTTGCACAGAGGAGGTAAGTATAACATGTTTGTTACTTTAAAACAAAAAAACAAGGCTTTTTCAATCACTTTAATGCAGGGACCGCATTAAGGAAAAAAATGTCCTGACTTTTAGAACCCCTTTAAAGGAAAGTTTTCTATAAAGAAACATGGAAGTCTTTGTTGCTGACCTTTCATGCAAAGGCTAGTTGTAGGGCTGTCATGCTTGCTGGTGTCAATACTTTAAAGAGTTTGTTATCCCATACATAACAAACACTGCCAACCCCTCTATTATAGCCTGGCATAGCACATTTTTGGAAATCTTTGTCAAAAAATATCAAACCGCACTTATTTGAACAGTATTAAAACTGAGTACCATGTTTAAATAACACATTTAAATATTCAATCAAAATAAAAGAGATGACTATGTTCCTTCAAGAATATAAAAGTGGATATCTATTGTAGGTTAGATATATGTAAAGAATAGGAGTGAAAAGATAAATCACAAATCTAAGAATTTAGAAATATTATACTTTAGGGAAGGATTTAATTTAAAAGATATTGATGCTGAAAGCACTCCAATTTCTTACAGGGTTTGATCAAAGCTTTATCCTTTTATGCTAGATACTGTCAAAATATCCTGAAATTATACATCGATTAGTAAAAAATTATACAGCTAAGGCATGGGGAAGTAAACGCTGTTTTAACCTGCCCAACGGATACATGTCCTAGATCTGCTGAGTTAATAAGAAATAGCTCATGGTCAAATCTCCAGCTCCTAGTGGGGGGTCAACAGTCCTACCTCCAAATGGGTTTAAATTTGGAGTGGGTCAATAAGTTGTGATCTACTTAAAGTGATTGTAAAGGATTTTATTCTTTAAATAACAAACATGTTATATTTTAAAATGGGCCCCTATGGGATAGCATAATGCAGGTGATGGGTTCACTTCTCCTAAAGCTAAACAAGCACAGCTTGATTAGATTCTTCACTGGCCACAGAGGTAGGGAAAGGCAGTGCTGGACCTGGAAGTGATCCGAGCTTATCACTTCCAGGTTCGTTCTAGCTAAAGAGGGTCCGTGAATGGATGTTCATTGGGCTCCCGCTGCTCTCCCTGCTGACACCTGACATAGTAGTTCTAAGCCCACAGGAGGGAAGGGATACATAGAGATGCAGCATGTTACTTCACCATACATATGTTTTCCATCATGATATCGTGTTTCGATCCTTTTTTTGTCTGGCAGCAGTAGGTGGTCCTTTATAACATAGAGAACCATGTTGATAGGTGAGCACCATTCTATGCAACAGTACTGTGAGTCTGGGATGGGGAAAATAACACATTCCTAGAGTCCATGATAGCCTGGGCTAACAGGGAGTGGGCTGAATGAAGCTAGGTGTGAAACCAAGGTGTGGCCCAGCACTGCACCAAAGAACAGGAAATCTATGAGACAGCGTTCAAGAGGAGGGAAATTTTGCAGAAGATTATACATTTCTGTACTTTAAGACTTGGGTATTTGCTTTTTTACTTTTATTAAAAAGGTCACGTTTGGCTTCATCTGATAGTTGAGTGAAACCTAATTTTGCCTTAATTTATAGTAGAGAAGAGGGAAAGTTTTGGTCGGCGGGACTTTGAATGAGGCCAATCACTATATAAAGTAAACATGTGGAATATAAAACAAAGTGTTGCTTTTATGGGTTCCAACGAAAAAGGGGAGAGTTTTTTGAGGGACTATGAATGAGAGATGTATACCAAAGAGCACTCTTGGCAAAGAACATATTATACCTTGTGAAATCATATACAGCATACTAAATGACACAAAAAAGGCATACACAGAATCGCATACACGCAGGGCATGCTAAAAACCGCATATAAATATTGACGCCATGGTACTTGGCATATCCTAAGGTAAAAAGAAGTCCTGCACAACATGGGCCACTGGAAGGGCTGAATGGTGTTGGAAAATCTAGAGTAAAACAATATGAGAGACATAAAATCATCTGTATGGATGTTATGCATCTATGTAAGCCTGATGCCTTTTGTTGGGGTATACCAACTCTTCAGGGGAGAATGCAATGGTGATCTATAATGAAACATAATTGTATGGTATAATATTGTAACTGAATAATAGGAATAAGTAATGAGTTGAAGGGACAGGATAGACATCCCTATAAATACTCACGTCAACTGCATAGATGTGAACAGAGGATCAGAGCTGTAAGGCTGGATTCACACCTATGCAGTTTTAGTGCTTTTTGCATTTTTCAGATTTGCACTACAGTCCAATGGAACACTTTCTGTAGTGCAAATCTGCAAAATGCAAAAAGCACTAAAAATGCATAGGTGTGAATCCAGCCTTAGCCCTTGTACACACGGTCGGAGATTCTGTCGGAATGTGTCGGAATCTCCGACCGTGTGTACAAGGGCTTAGACAGGTCTGGCATGGGAGCTGAGGTAGAGACACGTGGACAAGCATGGAGCACTGTGGATTCACCAAGGTCAATGTGCAAATGTGGGTGACGGTGAGCCAAACTTCTGTGGATTGAGGTCAGTAGTATATATTGAATGCAGGGCCGGTGCTACCACTAGGCAAACTAGGCAGCCGCCTAGGGTGCACTGCTGCCTAGGGGCGCCCAGCCACAGTAACCCTCCGCATCTGCATGCTTTGCAGGCTGCAGTATGTAACTAACTCAGTCTCAGGCAGCTGATCCATCCGACCGGTAGTATAATTAGAGGCACAGCACTGGAGCCAGCGCTAGAGGAAGAAGAGCCAATGCTTCCTGTATAGCGGCACCTTCAGTCACATGGGCAGAGCAAAAGGGGTGGAATCAGGGGTGGAGCCAATGGGGGCGGCAAAATTAGGTTTCGCCTAGGGTGTCAAAAATCCCTGCACCAGCCCTGATTGAATGTATAATATTTTTAATGAGGGGTGTGAAAAGCCCATACACCAGGTCAAATGAAGGGTAAAACTGAGCATAGATGAAAAAGCAGATACTCAGAGACCACCAAAGATGAAAGAGAAAGAAAAAAAGGAAGATAAAGAAAGGAAAGAAAAGAAAATTATGTCCTGGGTGAGATAGTAAAAGAACCAAAGACAATGATGAACAAGTGTGCTAAAGGTATAGGTATAGAAAACTATAGTGATGTACCTTGTTGGTTCACAAGGAAATTGGGAACCAAAATCACAGGCGAATACTTGCATGTGAGGTGTTGCCAGAGAGACAAACACCAAGCTTCATTATAGTAGGAAATTATCTGAGAAGGCTACTTCAGCAACTATAGTTAACTTAACTCAGTGCTATATTCTTTTGTAAATAATGCATTAAACAAACATTTTAGATTCTGGGAAAGTCAAAATTGAAATTTTTGAGAGCAGGGGTGGCTCATTGGGGTGGCAGGTAAAGCTAAGTGTTAAACTAAACCTAGGACTCTGCATTTACTATATCTGGTCTCCCACAGTACACAGAACATGGAAATGCAATTATTTTAGTAAATATAAACTCCTAAATATCTTTTCCCATCAGCAGTATATAGCAGTCTTGTTATTTCTATCAGTGTCTGGTTAAAGCTTGTAGGAGGAGTTTTCATTCTCCCATGATTGTCCTATCAGGATGCAGGACCCCTGACTTTCTGTCTGGACAATGCTGACTGGCCCTGTGCTGATCACATGCACTCTCCCAAGAAAATAAAAACAAACTCTCTCAATACACACCGAACTGAGCATGTGCAGCATGCCCCCCTATCCTTTGTACTATCAGGAGATATACTGGGGACAGTGGAAGAAGAGGAGGATCAGAGGAGACAGGATCAAGCAGCCTTTTTACACAACCCCTTAGGTTCCACAGTGAGTATAACGAGCATGCCTTACTGCATATACAGGCTGATTTTACTGTTGTGGGTTTAGTAACACTTTAAAGCATATCTAAACCCTAGCAATAAACTTCTATTGTTTGGCCTATTTTGGTCTAGTTGAAAATATTTTGTTTGATAAATTAAAAGAACTTTCCAGAAATCTTGGGAGGTAGTAACTTTCTGTGCCCTTTGCCTGTGCTATCAGTTTGTAGATAGGGCCAAGTCAATGTACACGCTATAGTAACCTTCGCAGGTACCGATAACGGTACAAGCCCAACTTCACCACCTTTGAGCCCCAGTCCCGGAGGGATTTGATGCGTCTCATGTCCTCATAAGACATACATTTGTATAGGCACCATCATCTTCTGTACCTCCTACTTTATTTACAGTTCCACAGGTATAGGCCTGGAAAAAAAAACAGTTTCTGAGAATCCTACATCTTGCCCAAAAATATTTTTCCATTATGGCCAACTCTCCTCTTCCTACTCCAGTGCTTAGACCTCACCCACATCCACTCCACAGCTCTTTATATATCCTCTCTTTAGGGAACAAGAAGCCCTCTATTGGTCACAAGAGACTCTGCAAAAGGGCCAATTAAAGTAGAACTAAAGACAAAACTTAATTTCATTTTTGGAGTAATGGATGATTGCAATACTTTCTGTCCAATAACTAAAACAGGAGGTGGGAGGAAGTCTCTTCCGAATGAGGGAATTCCTAGTCCACCACCAGAGTCCCCACCAGAGTCACCAGATCTAGTGACCTCATTAGAACATTTCCATCTCTTACTTTGTTGGGGCAACCCAAAATGTGGGATTTTTTTTTTTACTTTCACTTTCAATGATAACTGTAAAAATGACAAATAGATAGGGTAAATCTTTCTAATGGGGTCACAGATAGCAATAAATACCTGAAAGATGTTCTAATCCATCTCTATCCAAAAAAAAAAAAAGGTTTTGCCATTAGTTATACTTATTACAAGTTGGCATTGTTCCCTGCTATATTTTAGGAATATAGAACCACTACTTTCTATGTTTTGTGGTTTTATCTTATTTCTGTTGCTTTTTTAACCAGTTGCTTACTGGGCACCTAAACCCCCCTCCTGCCCAGACCAATTCTCAGCTTTTAGCGCTGTCACACATTGGATGACAATTGCGCAGTCATACAACACTGTATCCAAATGAAATTTTTATAATTTTTTCCTACAAATAGGGCTTTATTTTGGTGGTGTTTGGTCACCTCTGGGTATTTTATTGTTTGTTAAAAAAAAAGAAAAAAGACCGAAATTAAAAAAACAAAAAAAATACAAAACCATTTTATATTTTGTTAATAAATTTTGCAAACAGGTAATTTTTCTCCTTCATTGATATACGCTGATGAGGCTACAATGATGGGTACTGATAGGCTGCACTGATGGGCACTGATAGGCTGCACTGATGGGCACCGATAGGCTGCATTGATGGGCACTGATAAGGCGACACTGATGGGCACTAATTAGTGGCACTGGTGGGCACTGATGAGGTGGCACTGATGGGTGGCACCGATTGGCAGCACTGAAGGGCACTGATAAGTGGCACTGAAGGGCACTAATAGGTGGCACTTATAGCTGGCACTGTTGGGCACAGATTGGTGGCAGTGATGGGCACTCTTGGGTGGCAGTGATGAGCACTGATCAGCACTGGTAGGTGACACTGAAAGGCAGCACTGCTAGGTGGCACTGATGAGGCACCGATTGGCACCACTGGTGGGCATTGATAGTTGGCACTTGTGGGCATTGATAGGTGGCACTGATTGCTGGCACTTATGTACTGGTGGGCACATATGAGGCAGCTTGGTACTGGTGGGCACATATGAGGCGGCTTTGTCTCTTCCTCTTCGGGACTGATGTTCGTTCAACAGAAGCTGGTTCTGTTTACATCACATGATCAGCTGTCTTTGGCTGACCGCTGATCACGTGGTAAGGGGCCGGGATCGACCCCTTACTCCGATCTGTGATCACCCAAGTCTCATTGACTCAGGTGATCACAGAGCACGCCGCACGTGCCCTTTGGGGGGCGTGGCGAGGGTGCAAAGGGGAGGACATCTATTGACGCCCTCCCGGCAAAGCAGATGCACACTGTAACCTTCATTCGGCTATAGCACGGAACTGAAGGGATTAAAGAAAGTTTTGAAAAAAAAACATACATACATACATGCATAACAACATACATACACCATATCTCCTTAAGCTCCAATATATACATTTTTATTCGTTTGTTTAGATACACTTCAAGTCCTTGGGGTGCCTGCTATAAAGTGAACCTGTTTTTTTGTATTTTCCAGGCAACCAACAGGCTCACTTTATAGCAGAAAAGCCTGGGTGTAAGTCATCATTTTTTGCTTCTTTTTAATCCACCTTTCCTTTCCTTACCGAACTCACAAAGAAAATGTATTGCTTGCAGTAATGCAACAATAATATAGGAATATCTAGACCTTCTCTGTATCTACACGAGTAGGGTACCCTGTGGATTAGGTTGCATATATTTTCTCAATATTTTGCATCATTAATGGGATAAAGGAAGGTCTAGTAAATATTCTCTTGAGCATTCTGGGATTTCCAGTTTGAATACATATACATTTCTTACACCATGCAAGGAGTGAATATATCACATGCCCTGGGAGAATTGGAACAAAATATGCAGGTCGGTAATAAGCTTGCCCACACCTGATACATACATTACACACTCCCTGATTGTACAAGGGAGCCATCTGCAGCTCACGCAGCTTTTATAGCTAATACCTTTAATGTTTAAAGGGAAACTATCCCTTTTTTTTTTTTTTTTTGCTTTTAAAAATATGAGGCCAATTCACACTTATGCGTTGGGTTAGCACACTTCTGTTAATGCACATATTTTGTGCCCTGAGGGGCATTGCATTAAAGCGGCTTGTTTGTTCATTTAAATGGACTCTCAAAGAACCTTAACTAAAAGAAAAAAAAATAATTCTGAGAAAAGGTCTTTTTTTTAGAAAGAGAATTTTGGGAATGAAAAAAAAAAAAAAAGAAAATACATACTCACCTAGATGGCTACAGCATCTATTCCCTGCCGCCTCTGAGACCAAGAACTGAGCGATCAAACACCGCTGATCTCTTAGTTCTTGGTCTTTGGTGAGCAGAGGGCTGGTGACTGTCGGTTACCTCCACCTCCACAGCCTGGCATTCCAGTGAGCGCTGGAGGGGCAGAGCAGTCACTAGCCCTCTGCTCTGCCCCTCCAGCGCTCACTGGAATGCCAGGCTGTGGAGGTGGAGGTAGCGGCTGGTTCAGGCGCTCAGCAATGCACTGAGAGGCTAAGCCAGCTGCCGTTCCAGGCATTTGTGTGCATCCCAACTGTAAAGTCAAGCTCGATCAGGAGCCTGGATCAGCTGATTGACGTCAGCCAACAGCAGACTTTAGCCTGCTGTCAGCTGAAAACAGGTCACAGGAGTACATAACAAACTGTACTCCCGTGATCCATAGGAGGAGTAGGGCCAAAAGAGCATTTTATCCCAAAAGAGCATTAGACCTACTTCTCCTTTCAGGCTAGCCAAACATGCATAGGTTTTCCTTGTTCAGCCGTGTAATGAGTAAAAATCGAATAGTTCCTCTGTCCACATAAAACAGCATAGATGGATGAATCTCTGCTCGTTATTGTATTCAGATAGGCCCCTTTCACACTGGGGCGGGAGCGGCGTCGGCGGTAAAGCGGCGCTATTTTTAGCGCCGCTTTACCGTTGTTTTAGTGCCGGTATGTGGCTGCTAACGGAAGGGTTTTAACCCCCAGTAGCGGCCGAAAAAGGGTTTAAACTGCCCGCAAAGTGCCGCTACAGCGGCGCTTTGCCGGCGGTATAGCCACGCTGCCCCATTGATTTCAATGGGTAGGAGCGGAATAGGAGCGCTGAATACACCGCTCCTTCACCGCTCCATAGATGCGGCTAGCAGGACTTTTTTCACTGTCCTGCTAGCGCACCACTACGGTGTGAAAGCCCTCCGGCTTGCACACTGGAGGGAAAGGGGAGGAGTAGCGACTGAAAAACGTCCCAGTGTGAAAGGGGCCTTAGTCACAGCGTCCATGGCTGTCAGAATATCTGAACAGTAGCTGCATCTTTGTGGCTGTGGTTACTATTCAGCCGACAAACAAAACCAAAGTTTGTTAATTGAGTGATGCCATCTTTGCCACCTACAGCTTGAGTCTCACGTAATTCAGCAGGCAATGGACACATTTGAGCTGTGTATGGCCAGCTTAAAGTGGACCTAATCTCAACAATATTCACCTTTAGTTCAACGGTTTGATGCCTGTGAGGTCCTCGCTGACATTCTCTCCCAGGCTTCTTCTAGATACTTGCCTTCAACCATCTTGATTGGCTGGCGCAGGATGACATCACTCCCACATATACAGTAGGTGTCTACTCTATCTACCCTGTAAGCTGATTGGTTTCTATGCAGAGCTGCACCAGATTTTGCACTTGCCAGTTTTAGTAAATCAACCCCTATATGTATGCATTTGCTTTATGGCTAATAGAATAAATGACTAGGATGAGCTAATGATAGTGAGTCACTCCCATCTTCTTATATTCTTGTATTGGAGTGGAGACAGACTACAGGAGGCAGAATATGGATGGTCTGTGCATGTTAAGGGGTAGAGGTTTGGAGCGGTGCCATAGATCTGGTTATGCCACAGGTAGCCATTTGCTCCATCTCTAATATCGCTGCGCTATAAAAGATCTCCCATGTAGCTCTAGCATAACTATTCTTTTATGGTGGCCTTGTTTCCTAGATTGCACTGGCAGTTTTATTTGTTGACTAGAGTTAAAACCCAGCAAAGAGCTAAATTTAATTTAATGAAACAATTGGCTGGTGCATGGAATGGGGAATGCCTGTAATTAAGCCCTTACAAAAGGAGTTTGCAGCACTGAATGGCAGCAGCAAAACGGTTTAATGAAATTATTTCTAATAGGAGAACAGAGACATGTGAGTGTGCATGTGAAGCTGCGCAGATCACAAGGCTTTCTGTTCATGGAAAAGTATGTTGACTGGGGCCTGGTTTTAGAACTTAAGTAAATAAGCTTAGTTGCTTGTTCATCTTCCCAACAGTACTGAAAAGTCTTCAAAATAATCCTAAAATACAAACAACAAAGAAAACAAAAGCCTCAGCGCTAGGTTTTGCTAGTTAATAAAAGGGACCACATTTAAAACGATTTGGCTTAGAAGATTTTCGACAAGCGTCTGTTTTTCCTTGGATCGGGAAAGCTCCAAGATTGCCGGGAGCCGGAGAAGCGACAATATAAATTTAACTGCAGCAAAGGTGCATTTACAATTTAGAACCAGAGAAAATATTTAATTCTTGCACACTCTATACCAGGGTTTCTGAACTAGGGTTTCTCAGGAGGTTTCTAGGGAATCCTTGAGCAATGAGAAATATCTGCCTCTTACATATATTCCAACTGACACCATTGAGCCTTTTAACCATCTGCAAGGGGGGTAGTCCTTCCCAATTATCACAAGTTTAAGGATCATTCTTCCCATTGACCATCACACTAATGCAGGGGTAGGCAACCTCGGCCCTCCAGCTGTGATGAAACTACAAGTCCCATGAGACATTGTTATATAGTTACATAGTAGGTGAGGTTGAAAAAAGTCCATCAAGTCCAACCTATGGGTGTGATTATATGTCAGTAGTACATTGTATATCCCTGTATGTGCAGTCGTTCAGGTGCTTATCTAATAGTTTCTTGAAACTATCACTGCCCCCCGCTGAGACCACTGCCTGTGGAAGGGAATTTCAGAGTAGAGACTGCGAACCTGGCCTTCTCATTCAAAATCAGTGTCTGACCTCACAAATGTGATTCTGGAAGAATAATCAAACATTCCCATAGACACACTCCTAAACCTTGTGGACAGCCTTCCCAGAAGAGTTGAAGCTGCTAAAGCTGCAAAGGGTGGGCCAACTCAATATTGAACCCTATGGACTAAGATTGGGATGTCATTAAATTTCTTGTGCATGTAGCAGACTAGGCAGGCATCCCGATACTTTTGGTAATAAAATGTGTGTGTATTAATGCTCCTTGCAATTTTCCATATTTTGTCATGTTACAGCCAAAAACGTAAATGTATTTTAATGGTATTTCATGTGGTAGACCAACACAAAGTGGCACATAATTGTAAAGTGGAAGGAAAATTATAAATGGTTTTCAATTTTTTTTTTAAATAAATATCTGAAAAGTGTGGCGTGCATTTGTATTCAGCCCCCTTTATTCTGATGCACCTAACTAAAATCTAATGGAACCAATTGCCTTCGAAAGTCACAAAATTTGTAAATAGAGTCCACCTGTGTGTAATTCTATCTCAGTATAAATACATCTGTTCTGTGAAGCCCTCAGAGGTTTTATAGAGAACCTTATACACAATAAAAAAAATTTTTGGAACAATATCAGAGGGAGCTGGCCCATAGTGGACCACTTTACTAACTTTCAAAGTGTTAAACAGCTTTTCATTTGTGTAGAGGGCAGTTGACATCATCACCACTCTTATATTCTATTTTCACATGTCTGTTTATACCATCAAGTAATAAGACCTATACTTGAACCCATTGGAGGAGGCTCCATTGGGCCACCCACACTTTTCTTTTATTGTTCTTCCAGTCTAGTGGGTTGTTTTAAATGATACTATCCCCCCCCCCCCCACCCCATCCCTTCAATTGAATGTGGCACTACACGCACATGTATATATGATTTGTTCCCCTGATGAAGCATTAAATGTGAAACGTGTTGGGACCTAGGAACACTGTCCTGCTTTATTGCTCTTCTATGCATCTGTATTGGATAATACATTTGTTTCCTTTTTTGAAAATGTATAATATGTTATATATATTAATGTATAATAAATAGCGCAAAGCAGGGTTGAGCGCCATCTTCAGGGATAGTATAGATTTACTCTAAATGCTATCAAGCTTTTTCTTTAATCCATGTGTTTATCAATTGAGGTTTTCTGCCCTAATTTCTTAATTTCTTGAGGTTATGTATGGCACTTAAAAACCCCATCTTTTCTTTTTTTGTTAAGATTAGTCAGAGCTAAAAAAAAAAAGAAAGAAAAAAAAAGTCTTTCAAAATCTGACTGCAATAATGAGTGATGTTCAAATATGAATAAAAATAAATACTAGATTCAAATAGAAGCACAATAGGCGTAGTTATTCCATGCTCTTTTTCCCTTTTTTTTTTTTCATGCATTTCATACATACACATTTTAAGAGCTTTATATATTTTTTTTATGAACACTATTTCTTTCAAGTTATTTGGAGAACATAATGACACCCCACCGAGCCAACGAGAACAACATATTCTCAGTTTTCTTGTCAATAAAGAAAAGCTGCAATAAAAACCCCTTTATTTCAAAATACGTATTACATATTTGCTCCAACACATGTGCCTTAATAGATTGCATTCTATTCCTTCCAATAAAGCACAGCTACAATTATTATTGGTTATTTAATTGAATAAAGGAAATTAAATTCATTTACCGCGTGAGTACAACCTAAAAATAAGCCTGTAAAAGAATTTGTGGGACCACCTATGTTATATGTTGGCTCGCGACGCGCGCCTGAAATTTTTCTATTTTTTTTTTTTTTTGTTTAAGGAAAACGAAATGTAAAAAAAAAAAAAAAAAAGGACAAATGTATTTCTTCCAGGGAGCCGGTTTTACAGAAACATGTTTGTCTTAATTAAGAAAGTCAACAGACTTCTAATGGAAGGGAATGGGTATTTTACTCTGTGGTATCTGCAGCATCAAAGCTTTGCTTCTCTTGCCAAACCAATCTTCCTTCCTTCCTGTCTACGTCCCAAGCCCAGGTGATTGCACACAGCTGAGCAGACGTATTTCCTCAAATCTTTTACTCATAAGGCTCCAGACTTACTTTTTTTTCGCCCCCTTTGTCCTATTTTTTTTTTTTTTATGTGTACGTGCGGTCTTCCTTTTTTTTTTGTTTTTTTTGTTTCTTTTTTGTTTTCTTTCTGTGTATTTTGCCTTAGGAATTTCAGGGATATTCATGATGCTGAAACAAATAATCTGGAATTAAATAAAAAAAAAAAAAAAAAAAAAAACCTACATTCTTGGAGTCTAATCCTAGCAACAGGACCATCACCATCTGTTCAGGAGACAGAAATGCTATTCTGTGCAACATTTCAATCCACTTCTTCACCTGGGAAAGCAAGCCCTGTCCTTCCACATAAAAGAACCAGGGGGCTTATCTAGTGAAATATAGCTTTAAATTATGGCATATAAAAGTTTTTTTTTACAGTGCATCCGAGGGCTGTTTTTTATTTATTCTTTTTTTTTTTTTTTATAAGGTAGTTAGTGTGTGTGATTTGTTTAACATATGATCAGTTCGGGTTAATTGTATTAAAGAACATATGACCTCGTTTACACGGGTGTAAAAATTGCTGCATACAGATGCATGCGGTGTCTAGTCATCTGTATGCAGCATAAAACAAATGAATAGTGTCATTTAGAAAGGTGCGTTGGGGCCAGTTGCAAAAAAAAATAAAAAAAAAGAGCAGAGATGCATCCGTGGCTGTAGAGATCCTGCACTTTTACCACCTGTATGTATGCAAATGTGGTTAAGTGCAAGTAAATGCGCTGGAACACACTTATGCCCCATACACACGGTCGGACATTATGACCACAAAATCCGTCGGATTTTTTACGACGGATTTTGGCCGAAATTAGTCTTGCATACACGCGGTCGCACAAAGTTGTCGGAAAATCCGATCGTTCGGAATGAGGTGCCGTACAAATCGTATGACGGGACTACATAGAGGCCAGTAGCCAAGCTTTTGTCTCCAATTTTTTTTCTGTGTGGCACTTTGTGCGTCGGAATTTTCTACACACGATCGGAAAAAGTACGATAGAGCCCACACACAATCGGACTTTTTCCGTCTGAATTTCCGACCATGTGTATGGGGGATTAGGCACATGTAATGCCAGGCACGTACATACGACCGGGCTTTCCGGGAGAATAGGTCTGACGGAATCATTCTGTCGGATAGTCCGATCGTGTGTGGGATAGTCCGATCATTTTTCTTAAAAAAATTCAGACGGACCTAGAAATAGAACATGTTTCAAATCTGTCCAATGGACTCAATTCCTATCAGGAAAACCATTTCTTTGTATGCTAGTCCGACGGACCAAATACGATGCAAGGGAAGCTATTGGCTACTGGCTATTGAACTTCCTTTTCTAGTCCCATCATACATCATCACCTTCAAAACTAACGGACTTTAGTCCATGCGTGTGTGGGCAAGTCCGTTCATTCCGGCAGAAAAGACAGTCGGACCCTTTCTGCCGGAAAGTCCGGTTGTGTTTACGCAGCATAAGTGTGTCTACACATGTTTAAATGCAACAAATCTAAAGACATGTAAACCATAGGTGTGCACAGCCTATTGGATTAGGGTGTGCACCCCAAAACTCAAACACATTTGCATGTGTGTATATATACTGACGGTGTCAAGCAGAGCAATGGACGGTGTCAGTAGGGAAGAGATTGCTTGCAAAAGTTTTTTTTTTTTTTTTACTTCTATCTTAAAACATTTTTGAAGCCTTTAGGAGTCTTTGGTGAAATATTAGGGGTCTTAGCAGGGGAAATCTGCACAACACTGGGTGAATAGGGTGTGCCCATACACACCTGGCACACCCCGTGCGCACGCCTATGAAAACATAGAAACATAGAAAAGTGATGGTGGAAAAAGACAGAGTAGTCGATCAAGTCTGCCCTTTTTTTTGTCTTCTTTTTATTTTTTTAATTAACTTTGGGGTCTGCCTATATCTATGTTTATGGATGCCGGGTTTTCCCACGCATCCAATTCGCACAGCAGGAGATTGTGACCGTCTCTCTATGGAGCCGGTTCACATATGTCCACAGTGGCCCAGGTGCGATTTGCACAGGAGCCCTGTGTGTCTTTTGGTCTGTTTCAGGTACAAATTCAGCCTAAAAATCGGGCTGAAATCGGATGTGAAGCAGTGAACAAGAACACGCCGGACTCCTACTGTGAGCTGCTGCATGCTCATATGTGACCCCAGCCTAAAGGAATGGCTTCCTTAGCACAATGCATGTTAAAGAGCAGCATAACATGTGCAACATGCATGCGCTAATGTGCTGAAATAGTCCTAATGACACTCAAAAACATCAAATGTTTATTTTTAGGGCTGTGGAAATTAAAGATTAATTCCTCGATTGATCGTTCATTTTTTTGATCAATCAAAAAAAATAATTTTTTTGATCAATCGGTACTCACCTCTCCGCCGGCTTACGGGTCTTCAGGAGTTCCATCGGAGATCCGGTAACTTCACGGACATCGACGTCACTGGACTTCTCCCCCCTTCCCCAAGTTCCTCCATCTGCTAACGAAGGGAGGGGGAGGAGTCTGGTGACGTCGAAAGCTCTAAGTGAACGTAACGTGTACGGGGAGGAGCTACGCATGATGTCACTGCTGCTGCCCTATGGAACTAACACGATTGTCGGCTTTACATGCTGTGTTTTTATCATCGTTATGTGAGTAGTTTGTGTTTGAACACAAAAATTAAATCGTATACTTAAGCGGTGATCTTTTCTTTCTACCCATGACCTGGCGTCCTTGCTGAGATCTAAGGAGACGTGAGAGAAGTTTATGGTCCGTGTTAACTCTTTAGACAACTGTTTGCACAGGGGTCCATGCCATAAGATGAGAGTGATTAGTTAGACCGGAGGTGGAGGGATTGTCACACTACTGTGGAAAAAAAAATTACTTACATCAGTTCTACAGTTTGAACGTATTTGTGTGAACTGTGAAGTTAAGTCATGGATTGTAGAAACAAACTAGTGTCAGGTGATTGTATATAGTGTATACCACATTTACCACTGACTAATGCAGAGTTGCAATGCAAGGAGATCAGCTAAAAGTAGTTTTATCTGTAGGTGCGTTATAATTAGTCGAAATTAGTCGATTAATCGATTTAAAAAAACAAAACGATTAATTGAACACAAAAATTTTAATCAGTAACAGCCCTATTTATTTTAGGTATGCCACTAGCATTAGTACTTTTAGTGAATCAGACAGGCCCACTATGCCATGAACTATCCACACTGCTGTGTCTGTTCACATATAGGTATAAAGTGCTGTGTGTAGAGGATAAATCTGCTCACGGGGACTCGGTGCTCTGCCCTCGGGTTCCTATGTGTATTGCGGTAACATCAGGACATATGATGTTCCATTATGGGAGATTATAGCATACAGCACGGTTTGATTACCATCGCTATAAACTCTGCTATTTATGGATTGCTTTACACCTTTGCAGCTTCCATCCTGCTTTCCTGTGTCATGAGATGTGGATGATGTCTGGAAAGCGGTAATGACATATGGTGTGCTTCACCGTTCTGCATCCCGCTGCATTTTTCCAGCTTTTTTTTTTTTTTGGGTAAATGAAGAATACTGCTCGCTTCCTATGCTTTGTGTAACATGTACATTCAACCAGGCTGAGATGGCTGGAAAAGGAAAATTAGGATAGTTGCAACTTTGGAAAGATTGAGAAATTGTGAGAATATTCAGATGGAAGTTGGGACTCCATGGCTCTTAGATAGTATCATAGCTCTGGACTGTCCCTGATTTTGAGGGACTGTCCCTGATTTTGAGGGACTGTCCCTGATTTGGAGCAATGTCCCTCTGTCCCTCTTTCCTCTTCATTTGTCCCTCATTTTGGTCTGATCTACAGAGTTGTATATAAAATGCATAATGTATATAATAAAAAGTGTCTCCCAGTGCTAAACCTCATTCAGTTTCTAAATTGCGGCATTTGTACATTTTAAAAGCCAATATAAAAGGAATAATAGTGGTTAAAAAAAAAAAAGAAAAAAACACTTGGGGGGGTTAACCACTTCAGCTCCGAAAGGTTTACCCCCCTTCATTACCAGGACATTTTTTTGCGATATGGCACTTGTTACTTTAACCACTTAAGCCCCGGAAGGATTTACCCCCTTCCTGACCAGAGCACTTTTTGCGATTCGGCACTGCGTCGCTTTAACTGACAATTGCGCGGCCGTGAGACATGGCTCCCAAGCAAAATTGGCGTCCTTTTTTCCCCACAAATAGAAGTTTCTTTTGGGGGTATTTGATCACCCCTGCGGTTTTTATTTTTTTGCGTTATAAACAAACAAATAGCGACAATTTTGAAAAAAGCGCATTATTTTTTACTTTTTGCTATAATAAACATCCCCCAAAAATATATAAAAATTTTTTTTTTTCCTCAGTTTAGGCCGATACGTATTCTTTTACGTATTTTTAGTAAAAAAAAATATCGCAATAAGCGTTTATTGATTGGTTCGTGCAAAAGTTTTAGCGTCTACAAAATAGGGGATAGTTTTATAGCATTTTTATTGATATTTTTTTTTTTTTTACTGGTAATGGCGGCGATCAGTGATTTTTATCGTTACTGTGACATTATGGCGGACACGTCGGATAATTTTGACACATTTTTGGAACCATTGGCATTAATACAGTGATCGATGCTAAAAAATTGCATTGATTACTGTAAAAAATGTGACTGGCAGTGAAGGGGTTAACCATTAGGGGGCGCTGTAGGGGTTAAGTGTGTCCTAGGGAGTGATTGTAACTGTGGGGGGGGGGGCTACGCGTGACACGTCACTGATCACCACTCCCGATTACAGGGAGAGCTGATCAGTGACAGTGTCATTAGGCAGAACGGGGAGATGCTTGTTTACATTCGTTCCCGTTCTTCCTCTCCGTGAGACGATCGCGGGTATCCCCACAGAATCGCGATCACAGTCACGGAGCTCCAGGCATGCTCACGCACGCAAGCCGCCTCTTAAAGGGCAATGTACAGGTACGTGATTCTGCCTGTATGTGCCCTTCTGCCGCAGTATAGTGTGAGGCGGTCGGAAAGCGGTTAACAGACAATTGCGCGGTCGTGCGACACTGTACCTAAATAAAATTGATGTCCATTTTTTCCCACACATAGAGCTTTCTTTGGGTGGTATTTGACCACCTCTGCGGTTTTTTTTGGGGGTTTTTTTTGTGCTACAAACAAAATAAGAGCGACGATTTTGAAGAAAAAAACTATATTTTTTACTTTCTGCTATAATACATATCCAATAAAAACTCGACTTTCTTCATAAATTTAGGCCAATATGAATTCTGCTACATATTTTTGTTAAAAAAAAAAAATGGAGCAGCTGTCAGTGTTGACTGTCAGATCGGTAAGTGTGTAAGTCAATGGCCAGCGCCACCGCTGCATGTAAGCGCTCATCTGATCCTGTGTGCAACCTGTAGAGTTTTGGCCGCAGCTAATCAAACAGTTTGTAATCAACCATTGCAAAGGGCTTTCCTGTATCCAGAGGTGAGGCATACCTCCCAACATTTTGAGGTGGGAATGAGGGACACCTATTAGCAAATGTATGTAGGCATAAGACACGCCCCCTGCCACATCCCCTTAAAGCAGAATTAACTAAAAAAAAATGGTTAATTAAATCCACAAGAGCTTTCTTTTTTACTCCTTTATATTTTAACCACTTCAATACCGGGCACTTAAACACCTTCCTGCCCAGACCAATTTTGAACTTTCAGCGCTGTCGCACTTTGAATGACAATTGCGCGGTCATGCTACACTTTACCCAAATGAAATTTTTATAATTTTTTTCCCACAAATAGAGCTTTATTTTGGTGGTATTTGATCATCTCTACAGTTTTTATTTTTTTCTAAACAAATAAAAAAACACCGAAAATTTTGAAAAAATATGTTTTTTTTGTTTCAGTTTCAAAACTTTGTAAATAAGTACGTTTTCTCCTTCACTGATGGGGCTGCACTGACGGTACTGATAAGGTGGCACTGATGGGCACTGATGAGGTGGCACTAATGAAATGGCACTGATAAGGTGGCATTTATGGGCACTGTTATGTGGCACTGATAGGTGGCACTGATGGGCACTGATAGGTGGCACTGATGGGCGGCACTAATAGGTGGCACAAATTGGCACTGATAGCTGGCACGGATTGGCATGGATAGGCGGCATGGATGGGCATGGATAGGCGGCACACATGGGCATGGATAGGCAGCACGGATGAGCATGGATGGGCACTGATAGGTGGCACAGATGGGCACTGATAGGTGGCACGGATGGGCACTGATAGGCGGCATTGTATTGTATTATATTGTACTGATGGATGCCAATCAGTGCCAAACAATAATGCATGCCAATCAGTGATGCCCATTGTGGGCACTGATTGGCATCCATTGTGGGCACTGACTGGCATCCCTGGTGGTCTAGGGTGGCATTCCTGGTGCTGGGCATCTGTGGTGGTCTGGTGGCGTCCCTGGTGGTCCAGTGTGGGCATCCTCGGGGGGCTGCGCTGATAATTGATCAGCACAGACCCCCCCGTCAGAGGAGCAGCCGATCGACTCTCTTCTACTCGCGTCTGACAGACGCGAGTGAGGAAAAGTCAATCATCGGCTCTTCCTATTTACACTGTGATCGCCATGATTGGACACGGCTGATCACGTGGTAAAGAGTCTCCATCGGTGGGATGTTCCTGGCATCCGCCTGTGGAGGGATGTGGGATGTTCCAGCGCCTGCTTGTGGAGGGATGTGGGATGTTCCAGCATCTCCCTGTGGAGGGATGAAGGACGTTCCGGCGTCCGCCAGTGGAAGGATGTGGGATGTTCCGGCATCCGCCTGTGGAGGGATGTGGGATGTTCCGGTGTCCGCCTGTGGAGGGATGTTCCGGTGTCCGCCTGTGGAGAGATGTGGAATGTCCCGGCTTCCGCCTGTGGAAGGATGTGGGATGTTGCGGTGTCCGCTTGTGGAGAGATGTGGGATGTCCCGGCGTCCGCCTGTGGAGAGATGTGGGATGTCCCGGCGTCCGCCTGTGAATGGATGTGGGATCTTCCGGCGTCCGCCTGTGCAGGGATGTGGGATATTCCGGCATCCGCCTGTGGAGGGATGTGGGATGTTCCAGCATCTGCCTGTGGAGGGATGTGGGATGTTCCGGCCTTCCGCTTGTGGAGGGATGTGGGATGTTCCAGTGTCTGCCTGTGGAGGGATGAGGGATGTTCTGGCGTCTGCCTGTGGAAGGATGGGGGATGCTCTGGCATCCGCCTGTGGAGGGATGTGGGATGTTCCGGCGTCCGCCTGTGGAGAGATGTGGGATGTTCCGGCATCCGCCTGCTTGTGGAGGGATGTGGGATGTTCCGGCATCTGCCTGTGGAGGGATGTGGGATGTTCCGTCGTCCGCCTGTGGAGGGATGTGGGATGTTCCGGCGTCCGCCTGTGCAGGGATGTGGGATGTTCCGGCGTCCGCCTGTGCAGGTATGTAGGATGTTCCGGGGTCCGCCTGTGCAGGGATGTGGGATGCTCCAGCGTCCGCCTGTGGAGGGATGTGGGATGTTCCGGCGTCCGCCTGTGCAGGGATGTGGGATGTTCCGGCGTCCGCCTGTGGAGGGATGTCGGATGTTCCGGCATCCGCCTGTGCAGGGATGTGGGATGTTACGGCGTCTGTCTGTGGGGGGATGTGGGATGTTCCGGGCGCTTCTGGGGCTCTTCTGGCATTGCAGTACACGAAGTACTGAAGTGTGGAATGTCGCAAGGATGATAGCTGCTTGAAGATATCCAGGACCAGCTTGGACCACATGTAGCCGGGCGTTCATAAGTCGGGGACTGCCTGTAATAGAATCCAAGGTATGGTGGGTATCACAAATACCCAAAATGTAAACATTTAACAAGAAATAAAATGCTGTAACATAGATGTATAGCTATAAACAGGTATATGAAATATGGCAATGAATATTATAAATTTTCTTTTTATACAAAATCAGTGTGACTATAGATAAACAAATATTATTCAAGTAGGTATAGTGAAATTAAGTAAAATTCTTTACTGCGTAGTAAAATGCTGTAAAATGTCCTATTTGGTGGCAGAACATTCCATTAAACAATGGCCTATACTTAACTGCAGTATTGCTGTTCCAAAGAAGAGATCTGAAAGAGCCTCAGTGGCACATTGTCACAGCTAAGGCCCAGAGGTCAGAGGGGTATTTGCCCATAATCACAAGGCCTGTTTATATATGCAAATATGCAGTGAACTATTCTCTATGTACAATACGTCATTCTATTGCCTTCACTGTCAACCCATCTTGGGGCCCAAGTGAGATTTTTTTTTTTTAGTTTTCGACACAATTAAAATAAAGAGCTGGCAGATTATTTTGGTATATTTAAAACAAACCTGTAAAGAGACCTAAACCTACAGGCTGATGTTTTAACAGAACAGGTAGAGTAAGGGGCCAGGAATATCTTTTTTTACCGATTGGATCATCTTAGAGCTTTTATATAAATACAGACAAAAGAGAAGGTTCCAGCAACAGGGCTTTCTGCATCTTTCAATGAAAGTGGGGTTAGTCTTTAGTGCAGTAAATCCAAGCGCTTGACATATATGCCAACACATGGTTATATTTACAGTGGTGTGAAAAAGTGTTTGCCCCCTTCCTCATTTCCTGTTCCTTTGCATGTTTGTCACACTTAAGTGTTTCGGAACATCAAACCAATTTAAACAATAGTCAAGGACAACACAAGTAAACACAAAATGCAATTTGTAAATGAAGGTGTTTATTATTAAAGGTGAAAAAAAATCCAAACCATCATGGCCCTGTGTGAAAAAGTGATTGCCCCCTAAACCTAATAACTGGTTGGGCCACCCTTAGCAGCAACAACTGCAACCAAGCGTTTGCGATAACGTGCAATGAGGCTTTTACAGCGTCCTGGAGGAATTTTGGCCCACTCATCTTTGCAGAATTGTCCTAATTCAGTTACATTAGAGGGTTTTCGAGCATGAACGGCCTTTTTAAGGTCATATCACAACATCTCAATAGGATTCAGGTCAGGACTTTGGCTAGGCCACTCCAAAGTCTTCATTTTGTTTTTCTTCAGCCTCTCGGTGGTGGACTTGCTGGTGTGTTTAGGATCATTGTCCTGCTGCAGAACCCAAGTTCGTTTCAGCTTGAGTACACGAACAGATGGTCGGACATTCTCCTTCAGGATCTCTTGGTAGACAGCAGAATTCATAGTTCCTTTTATCACGGCAAGTCTTCCAGGTCCTGAAGCAGCAAAACAGCCCCAGACCATCACACTACCACCACCATATTTTACTGTTGGTATAATGTTCTTTTTATGAAATGCAGTGTTCCTTCTACGCCAGATATACTTGGACACACACCTTCCAAAGAGTTCCACTTTTGTCTCATCGGTCCACAGAATGTTGTCCCAAAAGTCTTGGGGATCATCAAGATGTGTTGTGGAGAAACTGAGACGAGCTTTGATGTTCTTTTTGCTCAGCAGTGGTTTTCTCCTTGGAACTCTGCCATGCAGGCCATTTTTGCCCAGTCTTTTCCTGATGGTGGAGGCATGAACGCTGACCTTAACTGAGGCAAGTGAGGCCTGCAGTTCCTTGGACGTTGTTGTGGGGTCTTTTGTGACCTCTTGGATGAGTCGTCGCTGCGCTCTTGGGGTAATTTTGGGCGGCCGGCCACTCCTGGGAAGGTTCACCACTGTTCCATGTCTTCGCCATTTGTGGATAATGGCTCTCACTGTGGTTCGCTGGATTCCCAAAGCTTTGGAAATGGCTTTATAACCCTTTCCAGACTGATAGATCTCAATTACTTTCTTTCTCAATTGTTCCTGAATTTCTTTGGGTCTCGGCATGATGTGTAGCTTTTAAGGATCTTCTGGTGGACCTTACTGTGTCAAGCAGCTCCTATTTAAGTGATGCCTTGATTGTGAACAGGTGTGGCAATAATCAGGCCTGGGTGTGGCTAGAGAAATTGAACTCAGGTGTGGACAACCACAGTTATAGTATGTTTTAACAAGGGGGGCAATCACTTTTTCACACAGGGCCATGATGGTTTGGATTTTTTTTCACCTTTAATAATAAACACCTTCATTTACAAATTGCATTTTGTGTTTACTTGTGTTGTCCTTGACTATTGTTTAAATTGGTTTGATGTTCCGAAACACTTAAGTGTGACAAACATGCAAAGGAACAGGAAATGAGGAAGGGGGCAAACACTTTTTCACACCACTGTACATAACACAAAATTAGAGCTAGGGTTACAAGGTTGTGTTACAGGGAGTATTGAGTATAAAAAGAAGGATAGTGTTATAGGGAGGGTTAGTGTTGGGGTTAAATAAAAGGTTGGTGGTAGAAGGAGGGTTAGTATTGGGTTTAGAAGGATGTTTATTGTTACAGGGAGGGTTAGTGTTGGGGTTAAATAAAAGGTTGGTGTTAGAAGGAGGGTTAGTGTTGGGGTTAGAAGGATGTTTATTGTTACAGGGAGGGTTAATGTTGGGTTTAAAAAAGATAGTGTTACAGGGAGGGTTAGTGCTGGTTTTAAGGGGAAGGTTGTGTTACAGGGAAGGTTAATGTTGGGCTCAAAGGGAAGGTTGTGTTGCAGGGGGGGTTGGTGTTGAGGTTTAACAGATGTTTAATGTTTCGAAGAGTTTAATGTTGAGGGGTAATGTTACAGGGATTATTAGTGCTGGTGTTAAGAGGGAGGTTGTGTTGCAGGGAGATTTAGTGTTGGACTCAAAATAACGTTTGTGTTGCAGGAATAGTTATGCTGCGAAAACACGACCAGACTTTCCGGCAGAATAAACTCTGACAGTCTTTCCGACGGAGTTCCGCTGAAATGGACTTGCCTACACATGATCACACCAAAGTACGTTAGTTTAGAACGTGATAACATAAAACACGTACAGCGGGATTAGCTGCCCTCGCGTCGTTTTTGGACCGCCGGAACAGCATACAGACAAACGGTTTTCCCAATAGAAATTGATTCCGTCGGAAAGCTTTAAAACATGTTCTATTTCTAGGTCCATCAGAATTATTGAAAAAAAAGTCAGATGAAGCCCACACACAATCGGAATATCCGATTAAATGATTCCGTCTGACCTTTTCTGCCGGAAAGTCTGGTGACGTGTACGCGGCATAAGTTTTGTAGTGAAATGGAATGTTGTGTTACAGGTAGGGTGAGTGTTGGGGTTAAAGAGAAGGGAAACGTTGCAGGGAGGGTTAGTGTTGGGGCTTAAAGGGTAGGCTGAGTTACAGGTAGAGTGACTGTTGTGGTTAAAAAGAAGGACAATGTTGCAGGGAGGGTTAGTGTTGGGGTTAAAAGAAAATTGTGCTAAAGGGAGCGTTGGTGTTGCAGTTAAATGGAAGGCTGCGTTAGAGGTAGGGTGAGAGTTGGAGTTAAAAAGAAGGACGGTGTTACAGGGCGGGTTAGTGTTGACTAGAAATGGTAGTTGTACTACAGGGTGAGTTAGTGTTGGGGGTTAAATGGTAGCCTGAGTTACTTGTAGAGAGACTGTTGGGGTTAAAAAGAAAGACAATGTTAGAGGGAAGGTTAGTATTGGGGTTAATTGGAAGGTTGTGTTACAGGGAGGGTGAGTGTTGGGGTTAAAGAGAAGGACAGTATTGTAGGGAGGGTTAGTGTTGGGGTTAAAAGGAAGGTTGTGTTGCAGGGAAGGTTAGTGTTGGGGTTAAAGGGAAGGTTGTGTTACAGGAAGGGTTAATGTTCAAATCTGTGTTGAAGGGACTGTTAGTGTGAGTAACTGAGTATATATGTTCGCTTTAGGGTTAGCGAGACGGTTAGGATTAGTTAGTACTGTATATAGTGGAGCCAGAAAGCGTGGAAAACAAACCTTTTGAGAATCCTAAAGTATTTTACTGATTTAGCAATTGACAACATCAAAAAAGAAGGCTGACAATTTGTTTTTGGGGGTCACACAAACACCCCCCTCATTTATTATGGTTTTAGCAATTATCAAAGTGTCTACTGGATAATGAGTCAGAGCCAGAAGTTCAGAGAGTTAGATTTAGTGTAAAGCCCCATACACACTATCAGATTTTCTGCTGATTTTTGTCTTCAGATTTACCAAAACCATATAATATGAGGTCAAACCTTAGGAGTTTCAATTTGTATGCAATCAGGCAGGCCCTTCTACTACATGGTTTTGGTAAATCTGAAGGAAAAACTCAGCAGAAAATCTGATAGTGTGTATGGGGCTTAAGAGTAAAGGCCCGTACACACTTTTTGACAACAAACATGCAAATTAGCTGTTTTGGAGCAACATCCGACTGTGTGTACGCTCCATCGGACAAACTTTTTCTGTTTTCATCGGACTTTTGTTGGCTGTGCGAACGGACAAACTTTCTGGCAACAAAAGTCCGATGGAGCAAAGTCCGACCGTGTGTACGCAAAAGCATCGGACTTTTGTACAAGGTACTACAATACAATACAATACAGAAGTTGACCAAAGGTGGCGCTGGAGTCATTGAACGTCCTCTTTTGAAGCGGTGTCAGTACGTTGTGACGTCATTACGCTCGTGTTTGTTGTCAAAAAGTCTGACCGTGTGTATGCAATACAAACTTGTGGACCACGCCCTTTGTACAAAAGTCCACGGAAAAGTTTGTACAAAGTCCAACCGTGTGTATGAGGCTTTACAGTGAGCACTACAGAGAGGGTTAGTATTAGGGTTAAAGAGAAGGCTAGTGTTATGCCGCGTACACACGGGCGGACTGTCTGGCCTACTTAGTCCGCCGAAACACATTTCAGCGGACAGTCCGCTCGTGTGTGGGCTTCAGCGGACTTTTTCAGCGTGCAGTCCGGCGTACTAAGTATTTCGGATTTTTCAAAATACTGTCCGTCGTACTCGCATTTCGGCGGACAATCCGCCCGTGTGTATGCCAGTCCGCCGTACTTTTGAAATGAGCGGACTTTTCCCGCCCGGAGAAAAGTCCGCTCATTTCGAGCGGGTATCCAGGTAGGCGGGGCCCGCGAAGGAGACGTCGCTGGCCCCGCTGCCTGGTATGGACTTAAAGGGGAACCCCAACGCCGAAAAAAATCGGCGTGGGGGTCCCCCCCAAGTCCACAACAGACCCTTGTCCAAGCACCCTACCCGGCCGGCCAGGAAAGGGGGGCGAGTGAGCGCCCCCCCTCCTAAACCGTACCAGGCTGCGTGCCCTCAACATGGGGGGTGCCTTGGGGAAGGGGAGGGCCCCGCGGCCCGCCCACCCCAAAGCACCTTGTCCCCATGTTGATGAGGACAAGGGCCTCTTCCCGACAACCCTGGTCGGGGTCTGCGGGCGGGGGGCTTATCGGAATCCGGGAGCCCCCTTTAATAAGGGGGCCCCCGGATACCGGCCCCCCACCCTATGTGAATGAGTATGGGGTACAATGTACCCTTACCCATTCACCTGTAAAATAAAAGTACAAAAAAAAACACAACACACGAGATAAAATACTTTATTGCACAGCTCCGGGGGTCTTCCGTCTTCGGGGGTCTTCTCGCCGGACTCCTCCACTATCTTCTTGTAGCTCTTTTGCTAGCGGAGGAGTCCGGCTTTCTTCCTCCCCGCCGGCCTCTTCTCCCGACTTCGCCTGTAAAAGAGCTATAAGAAGGCACGGTGGCCCGGCAGAAGAACCGAAGAGGGGGACAAGACCCCCGAAGTCGGGGGAAGAGGCCGGCGACCCCCTTTCCTGGCCGGCCGGGTAGCGTGCTCGGACAAGGGTCTGTTGTGGACTTGGGAGGGACCCCCACGCCGATTTTTTTCGGCGTTGGGGTTCCCCTTTAAGTCCATATCAGGCGGCGGGGTCAGCGACGTCTCCTTCGCGGGCCCCGCCTACCTGGAGACGCGCTCGAAATGAGCGGACTTTCCTCCGCGTGTGTGGGCGAGTCCGTTCATTTCAAAAGTAAGGCGGATAGTATGGCGGACTTAGTACGCCGTATTAGTCCGCTCAAAAAGTGGTGTGTGTGGTCAAGTCCGTTCATTCGAAAGTATGACGGACTGTCCGTCGGATTGTATGATGGACTAAGTAGGCCATACAGTCCGCCCGTGTGTACGCGGCTTTAGGGTTACAGAGAAGGCTAGTGTTAGGGTTACAAAGAAGGCTAGTGTTAGGGTTACAAAGAAGGCTAGTGTTAGGGTTACAAAGAAGGCTAGTGTTAGGGTTACAAAGAAGGCTAGTGTTAGGGTTACAGAGAAGGCTAGTGTTAGGGTTACAGTGAGAGTTAGTTGCAGTTTATAGGAAGGGTAAGTAAGTGTTATGCCGCGCACACACGAGCAGTTTTTCTGTCAGAATAAACTTGGTTTTTCTGACTGAGTTCCGCTGAAACGGACTTGCCTACACACGATCACACCAAAGTCCAATAGTTTAGAACGCGATGACGTACAACACGTATGACGGGACTAGAAAAAGGAAGTTCAATAGCCAGTAGCCAATAGCTGCCTATGCGTTGCATACGGACGAACGGTTTTCTATTTCTAGGTCTGTCAGAAGTTTCGGAAAAAAAAGTCAGCTGAAGCCCACACACGATCGGAATATCTGATGAAATGATTCCGTCTGATTTTTTTTTCCGGGAAGTTCGACTGTGTGTACACGGCATTAGAAGTAGTGTTTCAGGAAAGGTTGGTGCTAGAGTTGAAGGAGGGTTTGGATAAAGGTTAGTGTTAGAAGGATGGTTAGTGGAGGGTTATAAAGAGGGTCACTGTCATGATCAGTGTAACAGGGAGTGTTAGTATCAGGGTTACTGGGAGGTTTTATGTGTTGTGAGTTAGTGTTAGGGTTACAGAGTGGGTAACTGTAAGGTTTGGGGTTACTCTGAAGGTTTGAGTTATGCCGCGTACACACGACCAGACTTTTTGACAGCAAAGGTCCAACGGAACGAGTCCATCAGACAATTCGATCATGTGTGGGCTCCATCGGACCTTTGCTTGCCAAAAATCCGGTGGACTTTGAAAATAGAACATGTTTTAAATTTTCCCTCTGGAACTCCGCCGGACCTAGTTCCTATCGAAAAATCCGTTCCTGTGTATGCTGGTCCGACAGACAAAAACCGATGCTAGGGCAGCTATTGGCTACTGGCTATGAACTTCCTTATTCTAGTCCGGTCGTACGCCATCACGTTCAAATCCCTTGGACTTTGGTGTGATTGTGTGTGTCCAAATCCATTCATTCGGAAAGTCCACCGGAACTCTGCCAAAAGTCAATCGGGAAGACCGTCGGATCTAATCCGTCGAAAAATCCGGTCATGTGTACGCGGCATAAGTGTTAAAGCTACAAGGATAGCTAGTGTGAGGGTTACAGGGAGTGTTACTAAGAGGTAGGCATTAGGATCATTGCTTTCTGTATCAAGAGATATAAAGAATCTCTGGTTGGGTTTTTTTTTTCTGTCTCTGTCCCCATTTTGGAGAATTTGCCTTACTTCCTGTTCTCTTGAAAGATGTTTTTAGGGCCAAGGAGTGATGGGAAATCTATCCAATCCAAACACACCTTTTAGTCTTTCCAGGTCTTTTGTGTTCTTTGAAAATGTGTTAAATAAGCTGAACTATTACATTTATTATTGAAGTAAATGACCTAGCCATTTGTAGGGACACAGAAGGTAATAGCAGAGAAGAGGAGCACTCGTTACAAGAAAGGTTTATTTTGACATTTATAAGGCCGCTTAGTAAAATAAAGATTTCGTGTCTAGAAAAAAAAAAATCTTCTTTTCCTTTCTTATAGTTTCCAGTGCAAGGTATCCCCCCGCGGGAGATAGTTTAATCTGCTGTACACATATGCCCATATTACAAACCTGCAGCTCAGGGAACTCTGCACAAAAGAGACATAAAGGCCATAGGCAACAAAGTATAGCGCTTAACAGCAAAAACTAAGTTGTGATGCCGTACAGTCATCCCCGCTCTCCTTCTTGTTGGGTAATGCGGAGTAATTACTGTGCCACTTCTAATCTATTTTATCAAATGCTTAATGACGTATAAACCCAGGGACTGTGACTGCGAGCCCGACAGGCCAAGCACATAATGCTTTGTGTCACATTCAGCTTACAGAGAGGAGAGGAATCTCCATGTTGTTCTTGGTTGTTTAATGTGTCACATTTAGGGGCAAAGTATTGCATTATTCGGAAATGGATTGCAATAACTGTGTGTATTTTCTGAATTATACTTACCGTCGCTCTCCATGCGTGACAGCTCGGAGGATTCACTGCGATCCTATCCCAGCGAGGCGGATAGGGGTCTGTTGTTTGTGGATATTACCCCGGATGCTATGTATCGCTGGCAGCAAATTCATATGTCTGCTTTCCCCAAGAGGCTTTGTATACACTGTATGCTTTTATACATATTAAAGGACAGTGCCAGTCATCCAATCATATGCACAGCTAAAACACACACACACACATATATATATATATATATATATATATATATATATATATATATATATATACATACATCATACATCATATATATATATATATATATATATATATATATATATATATATATATCATCACCAGCCACTTTATTAGGTACACCTTGCTAGTACCGGATTGGACCCCCTTTTGCCTTCAGAACTGCCTTAATTCTTTGTGGCATCCATTCCACAAGGTGTTTGAAACATTCCTCAGAGATTTTAGTCCATAGTGACATGATAGCATCATGCAGTTGCTGCAGATTTGTCAGCTGCACATCCATGATGCCAATCTACTGTTCCTAGACATCCCGAAGGTGCTCTATTGGATGAGATCTGGTGACTGTGGAGGCCATTGGAGTACAGGGACCTCATTGTCATGTTCAGGAAACCAGTGGTGAGATGATTGGAGCTTTGTGATATGGTGCATTATCCTGCTGAAATGAGCCATCAGAAGATGGTGACACTGTAGTGATAAAGGTATGGACATTGTCAGCAACAATACTCCACCACAGGGACATTTTGGTGACACTGCTGATCAGCTTTGATCTCCAATGGGCCTTCACTGTTAAGCGATTGTATGCATTTCATCTCCCCAAATTAACTTTTTCTATATGCCAGCATTAATGATTGGTGCTTAATATGTAAATCGTATCATCCTCTCTTTAGACTTTATTTTGTGTTCCTCCTGAACAAGCGGTTCATAGCCACGAAACATGCAGAGGATGATCAGGCTCTGAGGAAAGTTGAAACTCCTACTTTCCATCATGGAGTGTATTTGAGTACCAGTGTAATGCCCAATATGTACAATTTTTTATAGTTGCTATCTAAGTATCTGGATACTTTACTGTATTTTAACTATGTACCAATTGCATGTTTTATTTGATGTTTAATCTGTTCAGGGTACCGAGGTATTTCATTTTTTTCCCATTCCCCTTCCTGTTTTGGAGCCTCTTTGGGGAAATGTCTCCTTAGCCTAAAATAAGCAATATTCAGGTAGGCCGCAGTGAATAATTCACCTGCACCCAGCCTGTGGACACGAGCTGGATGGGGACGGGAATTGCTGAAGTTAACTTTTTACATTAAACAGCAGCTGATTGGTTGCTTGGCGATCCTAGAAACCAATCACCAGCCTATTAATGTAAAAAGTTAACTTCAGCAGTTCCCACCCCCATCCAGACTGTGATACCAGCCGCTCTGCTCTACACCTGTGTGAGGTAGGAGAGTTCTATCTGTGCTTGTGTGTCTGTGGGGTAGGGTGTAGGGGACACTATGGGGGCAGAGGACTGATCACAATATGGGGACAGAGGACACTATGGGGGAAGAGGACAGAGGACTCTATGGGGGCAGGGGACATTATGGGGGCAGAGGACAGAGGACACTATGGGCATAGAGGACACTATTGGGGCAGAGGACACTATGGGAGCAGAGGACAGAGGGCACTATGGGGGAAGATTACACTATGGGGGTAGCGGACAGAGGACATTATGGGGGCAGAGGACACTATAGGGGCAGAGGACAATATGGGGGCAGAGGACATTATGGGGGCAGAGGACAGAGGACACTATGGGGGCAGAGGACAAAGGACACTATGGGGACAGAGGACACTACAGTGGGGTGCAGGGGAGAGAGGACACTGTAGGCACAGAGGATACTACCATGGGGGAAGCAGGGGACAGAGGACACCGCTTTGGGGAGCACAGGAAACTTGCTATGGGGGGAGGGGGAAGAGGACACTATGGGAGTGATGTGAAGGGGGACAGAGGACACTGCAAGCGGAGGGGACCCTATTAGGGACCCCATCATCCCCGAGGACAGGGACCTCTTCTCACTTGGGGACAGAGACCCCTTCTAATTTGGGGACAGGGACCCCTTCTCACACAAGGACAGGGACCTCTTCTCTCCTGGGGACAGGAACCTTTTCTCCCCTGGGGACAGAGACTTCTTCTCCCCTGTGGACAGGGATCCCTTCTCCCTAGGGACCCCATTTTCCCTAGGAACGAGAACCCCATCTTCAGACCATGCTGGCTTGCAAGGCTGGCGTCATCCACCCTTGGGTGTCAGGATGGGGAAGGGGGCAGTAAAATCCGAATCCCCAGCCAGATGTTTCCTCAGAGTGAACTGGATTTGTATTAGTGAAGCACCTTAAAGTGAGGTAACCCTGTACTGTTATTATTACTAAGTTAGGATTATTATTATCTATAATTATTAGCAGGTGAATTCTGGCCCTGCATGTATTCGCATGTATGGCCCTTAGGTGGAAAAAGGTGTCTGGCTGCTGATGTAGATGGTGCAAGTATTCCTTGGCCCATAAAGTCAAAGGACCCAAGTTATGCACCTCCTACCCCCCTACTTAACAGCTGACTGAATCTCTAAGAAGGCAAAATGTTTCCTAGTGTTATTATAAAACTAGCACCCTAAGGGCTGAACAGAACAGACTAGGGTTTTTATGTGAGATAAGAACTTGGCCCAGTATAAGTTTCGTTCCATCACATATCTGGCTGATTTGTACTTTATAGCACTAAAGAACTGTCTGTTTTTTTTTCTCCTGTTTGTCTAAGAAGCGTTAATACCATAGGTAAATATTCATCCAGAATTGTAATTAACTTTCTTCTACTGTTAACAGTTTCAATAAACCTGCTCTTTACTGATTACGCGTGCCAAAGAAGCAATCACAATTCCATCCCGAGTTCACTAGACAAATAAGATAATTTTAAATATCACTAAATTATTCTATCCTTCCTCCTCTTAAAGTCCTAAAATATTTATTTTTCACTTAAAAAAAACACTTATTGACTGTTCAAAATGGAATGCTGCCAGTAGGCTAATATTGCCAAACATAGTAGATTCTAATGGGCTTCAAACCTGCTCCAGAGAAAACACATTTAAATCTACTTTCAAGTTATTTATTTGCTTAATTACACTTAGGGCTTATGATGAAATGTCAGACTTAATTGTATACAAATTACGTGACTGTGCAGTTATCCAAAAGGTATCGAAGCCCAGATGGCTTCTTCTTAAACTCTTTATATATATATATATATATATATATATATATATATATATATATATATATATATATATATATATATATAATATATATCTGCAGTATATATCAGAAGTGGGTGGACAGTGGGCATGCAGCCATCTATGTTAAATAGATACCGTACATAGAACTTTATGAAACACTTCCGGAATAATATCATAGAATTTGAAACAAAGTGTGGACATGAGTTGTAGACTTCATAACTTAATTGTTTCAAAGTGTAATTTGAACTTCAAAGCCAATATCTTATACATTGGACTTGTCTTATCCGTGTATACAATTCGGAGTCAATGCTTAATAATCTTTACAAACAGATTATACTGTTGGGAGTAAATGGTTACAAAATGGATTCCTCTCTCTATAACAGGACTGTTTACCATTCTTAGAGGCAGAGGAATCCCCAACCAATCATGATCTCTTCCCAAGGTCCTACCCCTGTCTATCAGATGTTTGTCATACCCCCCCCCCCCCCCCCAATTTTAACCTGTTGGGAACAGTGTTGCAATCTTCTATAAAGTCATTGTGTGAATTCCCCCACTGGCAACACCCGCACGGTATGTGCAGGATGACAGCTCGAAGCCGGAATCAGTTGCCAGCACATTGTTTCCTATAAGTTTTTGTACAAACTATACCACTTTCCACACATCCTGTCAAGGTGACATCATAATAATCAATCCTAGCTGGATCAGAGTTGTATGTGATCTCTAGGTTCAAATGATTGGAATTGAGATAAACTACAAAAAGCCTAGGTGTGTCCAGCCAAAGTTCAATAACTCCAGTGGTGACTGGCGGTATTGCAGACAGCGCTAACTGTTTCACAGCCTTATATCACCTTCCCAAGGCAAGCTCTCTCCTTATTCCTTCTGCACCAAACAAGGCTGTCATCTCAGGTAGCAAGTCATTGTAGGTGCGATCCTAGATAGCAATGTATACATAAAAAAATTACATGCAAGGGGTGGGGTCAGGGTCTAGGCTTCAAGCATCATGGACCATAACACACCCTAGCCTGTGACTGGTCGGTGACGATGAGGTCATCCCTGTGTTTTCGCCTTTTGTAACCTTATTACATAGTGCTGCCACTATTTCTTCCAGTGCAAGCACTGCTGCCACAGGAAGCAAGTACCAAGACAGATTGTGGTACTTAAGCCACTTCTAAGTAAAATATTTGTATAGCACCCTCCTAGATAGGTGATAGGATTAGGTACATTTAGTGATGGCTCACTGTACCCAGTAGTGCCGCTGTTCATTGTTAGCTGAATCTAGTTTTGGCTCACTGTAACCAGTGTGGCTTTGTTGATTGTTTTGGTCTGTTCTATGTTTCAGTAGTTGCAGGACTGACTGCCTCCCGATGATTAGTCCAGAAAGCTCTGGAAATTAGTTGGCAGGAAGAGTCAATCAGCAACTAAATATTCATACAGCCCTGGCCAATTCCTAAGGAGGGCCAACCAGATGGTAGCTGTGAGCCTGTATAAATACTCTGAGACAGAGAGCAGTCTGGTCTTATTCCTTAGAAGAAGATCACGGTCTAAGGGGAGCTGCTTGCCTCTTACGATATCCTGCTAGGTGCCTGTGGAGTGCCGGATCCTTAGGTTGCTTACCTGGATGCCTGCTTTGCTGGAAGCTGCAGAAAGCTGACTGAGGGACTTCATCTGAGGATTTAGTCTGGTATCATAGGGCTAAAGTGTCCCTGTGATAGGAGGCAACCAGTTTTCCAAGGACATTTGTGAGTACAAACTGGAGAGAGATCCTACAAACTGTGGTTCGAGGCCATTCCTCGTGTGTTAGAGTCAGCTGTGTGTGTAAAGGGGGTCATAGTATCCACCCCATGTCCTGAAGAGCTTAGTCTAATTAATTCCCAGTGAAAGGACTTTTCTTGGACTTTCCACCAGAGGAAGATTAAAGCGATTATAAAAAAAACAAAAAAACATACATGTCTAATCTTACCTGGTATGGAATTTCACAGAGCGGTCACAACCCTCCTCTTCTCGGGTCCCCTGCTGATGCTCCTGGCCTCTCCTCTCTTTCCAGTGCCGCCATGCGAAGCTGCTCCTCTTGGGGGCACTTGTGCGAGCTCACACCTGAGCCCCGCTGTCTGTGTCAATGGACTCAGCCCCACCCCCCACTCCCTCATCACTGGCTTTGATTGGCAGTACTGGGAGCCAATGGCCCCGGTGCCCCAGCAAAGCCAGCAAGACCGGAAGTGAGGGGAGAGAAGAGCTGCCGACATGCATAGCACTGGATTGAATGAGCGCTCAAGTAAGTAAAAAGGGGGAGGGGTGATGGGGGATGCTGATGCTTAAACATTGTTTACTTTTATGCAAGGAAAGTATTAAGGTAAAAATGTATAGGCTTTAGAGCAGGGGTCTCAAACTGGTGGCCCTCCAGATGTTGCTTAGCTACAAGTCCCATGAGGCATTCCAAGGCTGACAGTTACAAGCATGGCTCCCACAGGCAGAGGCATGATGGAACTTGTAGTTTTGCAACAGCTGGAGGGCCGCCAGTTTGAGACCCCTGCTTTAGAGCCTCCTCAATCTTCTCAAGTTTGCTATGGGCTCATAGTTTTATAGAAGATAAGTGTACTACCAATTGTACATCGTTTTGAAGTATCCCACTCAATTCCCTAACCGCATCCAAGTTACCCAAAAAGAAATAAACACCAAAAAGAAAACCCCTGGACTTTTCATTGAGCTGAAGAGTGACTGTGACCATGTGCCTGACTGTGTGGCAACTATTGGGTAAAAGAACCCTGGGCAATCTACTAAGCGGCTCCATTTGGGGTAGTGGTACGCTTCTAATAATAAGGAATATAGACTGAATTTAAACAAAATCCTACATAGGGCTCAGCTTTAAAAATATATATGGTATCTATATAAAATTCACTACCTGCCACCACTGTGAATAAAGCATAAAAGTATATTTCCTGCATAAAAACCTAATGAAATCAGTTGGTTGCATCAAGATGTTCTAAAACATCTGCAGCATTTGATCCCAGTGTTGAATTAAATCTCCTTAGAAAAGGGTGCAGAATTCATGTCTTTTTGTTTGCAACTCAGCAGAAAGCCCTTCTTCCTATTAAGCACAATCAGTATGAACTTTGGGCATTCAAACATGACCCAAATATGTCATTATATTGCACTTCTCTGTAACCTGGTGAAAATCTTCTCAGAAAGGTATATAATGGCATAAACATGTTAGAGGCATTTCTGAAGTGCTTCATTTGAGATGTGATCTGCGTACAGGACCCGAGGCCACAACGCAAAGCAGCATCTATTCTATCCCCTGTCTCGCTTGTCATCTTTATGTAATTCCCCCGAACCAGCAGATCTAGCCGGGGCTGGAGTAAGGAGCACACAACGTATACTGCCAGTTTGTCTTTTCTATGCGACAGGGCAGAATACTATCCACGGGGGCTAAATAAATGTTTCGCGAGGATCAGCAAAATTCAAATTGTTGTTTTGAATATTGAGACTTTTATAACTAGTGCACCTTTATTTCCAGTCTCTTATTATTATTTGTTGTGTTCATTTTCTCAGTTGTATTTTATTAGCTTTCTTTCTGTCTTTTCCCAAGTTTGCACTTTGATGTGTACTCCAGGGTCTGCCTGCTTTTCTTAAATGTTGCTGGTTGTCATGTCTAACCTATCTAAGCATGGAGTCACTAGGTTTGTGAATAAAGGGATCAGGTCATTAATGCTGGCTATACAGTCATTGATGTTTCCTGAGATCAACTATTTCATGTGATCGATTTCAACTGATATGATCGCATAAAGTGGTATTAAATGTAAAAGCAAACATTTATTATATTGCAGTTCACCATTTCTAACTTTCTGACTTTCCATCAGAATAAACTCTGACGGTCTTTCTGATGGAGTTTCCGACAAAGTTCCGACCGAACGGACTTGCCTACACACGATCACACCAAAGTCTGTTTGTGTCGAACACGATGACGTACAATGGGACTAGAAAAGGAAGATCATTAGCCAGTAGCCAATAGCTGCCCTTGTGTCGTATTTGGTCCGGCGGACCAGCATGCAGACAAACGGTTTTCCCGATAGGAATTGATTCCGTTGGAAAGATTTAAAACATGTTCTATTTCTAGGTCCATCAGATTTTTTGAAAAAAAAAAGTCAGCTGAAGCCCACACATGATCGGAAGAAATGATTCCGTCTGACCTTTTCTGCCGGAAAGTCCAGTCCTGTGTTAGCCCTTGTACACACAGTCAGAGATTCCGACGGAATGTGTCCTATTGGACTGTTTTGTCGGATATTCTGACTGTGTGTGGTCTGCTTCGGACTGTTTCCTTCGGAGTATCCGACGGACCAACTTTTCCAACTTGCCGGTAAAATTTTCCAACAAAATGCTCCGATCGGACATACTCAGATCATGTGTAGCCTACTCCGAGTGCCACGCATGCTCAGATCAAATTCCTAGACCAAAACTATTGGCTACTAGCCTGAACGTAGTCCCGTCGTAACGAAATAACGTCATCACGTTATGTACAATCGGATTTTCCGACAACTTAGTCCGACCGTGTGTATGCAACATCACTTCCGGACCTCTTCCGGAATTAATCCGTCGGAATTACTCCGACGGATTTTGTTGTCGGAATCTCCGACCGTGTGTACAAGGGCTAAGCGGCATAAGAGGTGATGACTGCATTTGTTTTAATTTTTAAACAATGTGAGAATACCAACACGCAAACCACTATAAAGAAATATGTAAGAACTAACGAATAGCCGCCAACATCACAAGGTGCTCTCACACTGCATAAATGGATAAAGAAAAAATAATGTGGCGCATATTCAGTGTAAACAGTAAAAAATATAAAGTGCAATGTTCAAAAGTGTAAAAATCAGAAAAACTTCATATAATATGATCTTGCATATAAAAAAAATTCCAAAAGCGCAAAGGTGCATCAAAGTATTAATAAGTACATAAAAATGAATGTCCAATCAAAAAGTGACAAAAAAATAATATATAAAGTGCTTGTGCAAATAAACAGGAAACATCCAATTCATCCAAAGTGTTGTCACCATCCGCTCAGTAATGTCCAATCATGGATAACAAATAGGTTTTTTGTTTTTTATTTATCGTTTTTTTATAAAAAATTTCAAAAATTATACATTACAATACAAAGAGATAGCATTTCAACTTTTGATAGCCAAGAGGGTTGTATATATAAACTTGTGGAACTGAATATGGATACAGGTATGTTCACATCCAAGGGTCTTTCAACAATGGATCATTCAAACATAGTTATCATATCTTATCATATGGTAAACAAAACTAGAAAAGAATGTATAGTTCTGAGTCATAGCAATACAAAAGAGAAAGGGAAGCAAAGTACAACATAACCAGGATATGGCACCAGGAGGTTCAGGGGGCTTGAAGGTTATCAGATTCAAGGGGGTACACAGAGTTGTCCCATGTTTTCCATATTTTATACAAGAAGGGTAGTGTGTCCTCGATTTTAGCAGTCAAGTGTTCCATCCTACATATATCCATTATTGTGGAAAGAAAGTGATGGAATGTGGGGGGAGAGGTGAAAAGCCAATGTCTAGGGATAGCTTGTTTTGCGGCCAAAAGGACAAAGGACATCAGTTTCCTTGACGCTTTAGATATTCCCGGGAGATGGAGGCCTAGAAGGAGATGTATGGGGTTCAAAGGTATGGGTGTAGATAATAACGTTTGTAGAAGATCCTGAATCTTAGTCCAAAAAGGGCCAATGAGAGGGCATTCCCAAAACATATGAAAATGAGAACCTATGGACTCGTTGCATCTCCAGCAAACATTGGAGGTGCATTCTATGCATCAAGATAAAATACCTTCTGTGTGCAGTAACCCCCCTCAGACCCCCTAATACTCACCCGAGGTCCATCTAGATCCAGCGATGTTGTATGAGAGACTCGGCTGTCTGGGACGCTCCCTCCTGATTGGCTGAGACACTGCAGTGGGCGCCATTGGCTCCCACTGCTGTCAATCAAAGTCAGTGAGCCAATGAGGAGAGAGAGTAGCGGCTCTGTGTCTGAATGGACACCACGGAGCTGCATCTCGGCTTGGGTGCCCCCATAGCAAACTCCTTGGTGTGTGGGTACTCAACAAGAGGGAGGGGCCAGGAGTACCAAAGGGGGCCAGAGAAGAGGATGATCTGGGCTACTCTGTGCAAAACCATTACACAGAGCAGGCAAGTATAACATGTTTGTTATTTTAATATAAAAAAACTGCGGGCACGAGACAGAATGGGCATTTGTGTGTGTAAACACACAAATCCCGGTTCTCTCTGGAGAGGAGAAACATATAGTCTGTTCCTACTAGCTAGGAACAACAATCTGGCTTCTCCTCCAGTCAGTCAGATACCACCACAGTAAGACACACATTTAACCCCTTGATTACCCCTAGTGTGATCCCCTTCCCTGCCAGTAACATTTACGCAATAATCAGTGCATTTTTATAGCACCGATCACTGTATAAATGTCAATGGTCCCAAAAATGTGTCAAAAGTGTCCGATCTGTCGGCCGCAATGTCGCAGTCCTGATAAAAATCACTGATCGCCGCCATTACTATTAAAAAAAATAAAAAATAAAAATGCCATAAATCTATTCCTTATTTTGCAGATGCTATAACTTTTGCGCAAACCAATCAATATACGCTTATTGGATTTTTGTTTTACCAAAAATATGTAGAAGAATATACATCGGCCTAAACTGATGAAGAAATTTGTTTATTTTTTTGGGATATTTATTATAGCAAAGACTAAAAAATATAGTTTTTTTTTTTCAAAATTGGCGCTCTTTTTTTCTTTATAGTGCAAAAAATAAAAACCGCAGAGGTGATCAAATACCACCAAAAGAAATCTCTATTTGTGGGAAAAAAAGGACATCAATTTTATTTGAGTACCACGTTGCAGGACCGCGCACTTGTCAGTTAAAGCGTCTCAGTGCCATATTGCAAAAAATGGCCTGGTCATTAAGGAGACAAATCCTTCCGGGGCTGAAGTGGTTAAGCTTTGACAAAAAAACCTGGAAGCTGATTGGTTTCTATGCAGAACTGCACCAGGTTTTGCACTCTCCAGTTTTAGTAAACCAACCCCAATGCTGCTGTAAATGATTAAATCTGCTAATACATTTAACACTACCCCCCCAGATCAACAAAGCTGCTGTCCAAGGGTGTCTCTGTGCTCCTTCACTCCTTCATCCAGAGTGAGGGCACTCTAATACCGTAGGTGTATTACTGGTGAGATCGCCAGGTGGAAATAGAGGGGAAAAAAACTACAAAAAGAAAACAAATGCAGCCACCACGTCTAATGATTGGTTAGCTGCAATAGAATACATTTTGGGTTTTGGGTTTATTACTGCTTTAGGGCAACGTAAATAGTAAATTCTCCTGCATCAATCAATTTCAATGTCAAACAATTTTTTTAAAGTAAAAAAAAAAAAAAAAAAAGTGAAAATGATTGTTTTGTACACGAATAATCAGTTTGAAACAGAATTTTCCAGACAATCCAATTACTGTGATGTTCAGTCTGATCCTGTGGGTAGAAGAAAACAAAACAGTAATGATATCAAGTGATAGCTGCTAGAGTAGACAGAATAGTCAAAGAATAATCATCTGGACTATTGCTAAAAAATACATGCACTGGCTTAAAAAACGCATTTACAGAAGTTTTGTATTTTGCCTGTAGAAGCCAATCAATGTTATCCCATGTGTCCATGTACATTAGGACGTTTAGCGCCATATTTTTAGCTCAGCATTAACAGGAAGACTCTCCTAATGCCCCATACACACGAACGGATTTTTCGTCAGAAAAATCTTGGATGGTTTTTCTGACGGAAATCCACTCAAGCTTGACTTGCATACACACGGTCACACAAAGGTTCTCTGAACTTTCGCTGAACTTTCGACCCTCAAGAACGCGGTGACGTACAACACTACGACGAGCCGAGAAAATGAAGTTCAATGCTTCCGAGCATGCGTCAAATTGTTTCTGAGGATGCGCGTCGGAATTGCTACGGAATTTCCAATCGGAACTTTTTCCGACCGAAGAATTAAGAACATGCTCTCAATCTTTTGCTGGCTGGAATTCAGCCAGCAAAAGTCTGATGGAGCATACACACAGTCGCATTTTCCAACCAAAAGCTCTCATCGGTCTTTTACTGTGCCAAACTCCTGTACAACTATATATGAGCATTTTTTTCTGCCAAGGGAACTGGCTTTTTTTAAGTCCAGAGTGCATGGACCCTTAAAGTGTATGTTAAACCCAAAACTTCTTTTTTTTTTTCTTTTTGATAGTATTGAGTTGGATTTGAATTTCTGTTGATTTTTAAAGAGGAAGTAAACTTCCCTGGTTTGTTTGTACCTATAGGTAAGCCTATAATAAGGCCTACCTATAGGTACTGTAAATATTTCCTAAACTTGCGTAATTTAGGAGATATTTACCATATGACATCATCAGCGCATGCACTCTGAAGGAACAGCCGCCAGTGCCGTTTCTTCAGAGCCCTATGTCGTGACTGGTGGCTCGCACGAACCCAGACGAAACATATCGGGGAAGATGTCAGCCGTCTCAGTGGTGTGCGGGCTCCGCTGGGGGGCTTCGTTCTAAGGTAAATATTTCATAATTAGCAAGTATGCGATGCATACTAGCTCATTATGCCTTTGTCTTAAAGGTTTTTTGTTTTTGTTTATGTTTCCCCCGGGTTTACATCCTTTTTAACTGCTACATAAAGCTCCATTAGATTCACCATAATTTCCTGTCTTGCGAACAATGTTTTACAAGATGTAAGGGAAAATCTACTGAAGGGACATGGATATAAATACAAAATCAGAGAAGTATTCTACCCTTCCCCTACTCTACTGAAGAAAACAGTTTTTATTTCTCTTGTTGTTGGAAAGTTGCCCTCGCTTCCTGTCTGGTAAAACATCAACAGGAGCGGGAATTATGGTAAACCTAATGGAGCTTTATGTAGCAGTTAAAGAGGCTTTATCTGGCAGTTGAAACTTGACAGGAATTCAAACCCAACCAAACTCTATGCAAAAATAAAGCAAGTTTTTAGTTTGACATACACTTTAAGTCTTTAGCAATAGCCCAGATGATCATTCTTTGACAAGGCTAATAAGAGGGTAAACCACTCTAAAACTGGTCTTAGGTGAGTCAGTTCTTTTTGTTCAACCAGCGGGTGGAAAGAGAAAAACTGTCTTGATTCCCCCATCCACATATTCAAAGTGAATGGGGAAATCTTCCCTACTGTGTCTTTGTATTCTGACAATGACAAGACTTCCCCCTGCCGTCAGAAGACAGATCAGCTCTGTAGTCTATAGCCGTCAGCACTGATCAGGAAAGAATTTTCCAACAGGGTGGTTGAAGAGAAGTAGATTGGTAGATCCGCTTCTCTTCACCCATAGTGACCATGCATGGATTGAATTTCGTCCAGTCCCTGCTGATTTGGCTGAGTTTTGATCAATGTATGGCTGCCTTTAGGGATTAGAGAATAGCTCTAAACCTCCCTCACCCTATCCAAAAATAAGTCAAAAATTCTTTGAGCTTGACATTCACTTTAACCACTTGACGACCACGTTTTGGGAGGGTGTCTATTGACGTCCTTCCAGAATCCTGCTGCCATGGGGGGCTAATAATTGAGGTAAAGGACCAAACACAGCAGCCCTTTACCATGTAATCAGCTATGTCCAATCACAGCAGATTGTATGTAAACAAATATCGGTTATCAGCGACAACAGAAACAAAGAAAGATTTTTTTTTTCCCACATTTGTGGTCTTTTTTTGTTTGTTTAGCAATAAAATAATATACAGTGTTGATTAAATACTTATTTTTATTTATTTATTTCAGTTACTTATATAGCGCCATCAATTTATGCAGTGCTTTACATATACATTGTACATCCACATCAGTCCCTACCCTCAAGGAGCTTGCAATTTAAGGTCCCTAACTCACATTCATACATACTAGGGACAATTTAGACAGGATCCAATTAACCTACCAGCATGTCTTTGGAGTGTGGGAGGAAGCTGGAGTGCCTGGAGGAGGCCCATGCGGGCACTGGGAGAACATGCAAATTCCAGGTGGGTAGTGTCGTGGTTGGGATTTGAGCCAGCGACCTTTCTTACTGCTAGTTGAAGGTGCTACCCACTACACCTCTGTGCCGCCCCACTACACCACTGTGCTGCCAAAAGAAGCTCTATCTGTCTTTCATATGGGTGCAGTGTTGCATGACTGTGCAATTGTCATTCAACGTGCTATAGTACTGAAAGCTGAAAATTGGCCTGGTCAGGAAGGGGTTGAAATTGCCCAGTAGGCAAGTGGTTAAAATTCTCAATTAGTCCTCTGGGCACTGTTATATGCATTACATTCGTCATTACATTCTTTAAGCAAATTAACACAAAATAAGGATTCTTGGTTCACATATAATGCAAAGCACGTTAAAGACGACCAACCAACATGACCCCTCTCTGGCCAGTTCTTACTTTTCTCTGCTAAATGCCAGCTTTTGCTTGTTCATTGCATACTTTAATGAGCATGTAGTTCCAATGTAGGTTAAATTGACAGAAAATTTAGGAAAGACTACCTACCAATGCCAAATGATTGTTTGGAGTTGTGGAATTGGACTTTAAAGCCAACTGCATGTCTTCATTGGCTCCAAAAAACACAAAAAAAACCTTTTTGAAGGTGGCTTGTTCTGTAATTAGATTTACACACAGGCAACACTGGTCTGACATATAGCCAATATATGGAGCTTCTATTACTTTCCACCCCATATAAGAAACATCTGCAAGAAAGTATAGAGCATAAGCAAATATAAATGTACCGTGTTTTTCACTGCATAAGACACAGCTAACCATAAGACGCACCTAGGTTTTAGAGGAGGAAAACAAGAAAAAAAAATATTCTGAACCAAATGGCTGTGGGTCCTGCTGGAAGCTGGCTTGTAGGTCTAGCTGGGAACTGGCCATGACCAGCTCCCAGCAGAACCTACAGGCCAGTGGCCAGTAGGACACACAGGCCAGCAGGACCCACAGAGCATGACCAGCTCCAAGCAGAACCCACAGAGCATGACCAGCTCCAAGCAGAACCCACAGTGTTGAGAGCTATTTTGAGGTTACTGGGTGGGCACTGGAGCAGAGTAAATGGGGTATAAGGGGGGGGTGGAAGATAAATGGGATGTTGGGGTCAGCTGGCCCTGGGGGGGTCAGGGGTCAGGGTCTCTCACCTCAATAATCATAGCTGCTAGTGCCAGCTCAGCAGGTCCTTGCAAGGCCTCCTCCAGTCCTGGGTTGGAGGGGGGTAATCTTGTCGTGGGGTCAAGCATAGTTGCAGCCCGAGCCAGTCAAGTTGGTCCCAAGTCCCCGACTCCCTGGAGCACCCTGCCTCCAAGATCCTGGTTGTTTCCCCAGTGAGCCCTTCCCCCATACAGTTAGTAAACACAGTGGGGGAACACATTTATCCCCTTGATCGCCCCTGATGTTAACCTCTTCCCTGCCAGTGTCGTTAACAGTGCATATTTTTAGCACTGATTACTGTGATAATGTCACTGGTTCCCAAAAAAGCATCAAAAATATCAGTTAGGTGTCCAATCTGTCTGCTGCATTGTCGCAGTCCCGCTAAAAATTGCAGATCACCACCATAGTAAAAAAATAAAAACGCCATAAATCTATTTCCTATTTCAGGGATATGCAACTAGCGGATCTCCAGCTGTTGCAAAACTACAAGTCCCATCATGCCTCTGCCTCTGGGTGTCATTCTTGTGGCTGTCAGAGTCTTGCTATGCCTCATGGGACTTGTAGTTCTCCAACATCTGGGGGGTCCATTAATTACATATCCCTGCCCTATTTTGTAGACGCTATAAATTTTGCGCAAACCAATCAAAATACGCTTATTGCAATTTCTTTACCAAAAATATGTAGAAGAATGCATATTGGCCTAAACTGAGGAAGAAATTCGTTTTTTATATATATATATATTTTTGGGGGTTATTTAGCAAAAAGTAAAAAAAAAAAAATTGTTTTTTTTTAGAAAATTGTCGCTCTTTTTTTGTTTATAACGCAAAAAATAAAAACCGCAGAGGTGGTCAAATGCCACCAAAAGAAAGTTCCATTTGTGGGAAAAAAAGGACATAAATTGTGTTTGGGTACGTCGCACGTCCACGCAGTTGTGAGTTGAAGTGACGCAGTGCCGTATTGCAAAAAATGGCCTGGTCATTAAGGGGTAAATCCTTCCGGTCCCTAAGTGGTTAAATAACACAGGGATATATTGCAATCAATAGATATGAAAGTCAAGCGCCCTGGTATGGCCGTCTGGCAATGATAAAGAGAATAGGTGAATATGTTCAGAGTAAACAGATTGGAACTTGCCACACAATACCACATGTGAGCTGCTTAATATTCTAACTTTTATCATTGGCATCAAATACACAAAAACAAAACTTGTATTTCATGTAAGTCGGGCAGGTTTCTTTTCAGGTTAGATAAAGGAATATTCTATAATACATTACTGGTATGGAAGTCTTTGTACTAGAATCTTCAACATTTCTACAGACTTGCTTTTTTTCTCCCTTATGTGGCAAGTTACCCAACCTGCATCCTTACCCGTTCACAACTGGTAATATCACAGGAACTGTTTAGGGATTAAACCATTTACAACACGATAATGACTGGGGATATCTTATACTCTACTAATAGTGATAATCAATGAGCGAATTGGTAGAGCTGAACTCTATGCAGATAAAAGAGAGAATATAATGTAGCTTATTAACCCCTTAGGGTAAAACAAATTTAAATGCCTAAAGCCCAATTTTGCAATTTTTGACACGTGCTAGTAAAACCGTACATATCATCACAACTACTTTGTGCATCCAGGTGGAATATAGCCTTTTTAAGGACAAATTGGGCTTTCATTTGATGGTAAATTGTAATGGATAGCTCCTGATTTTTTTTTTTTATTATTATTATTATTAATAACAGGAAAAACTGGCTCAAAAAAGTAAAAAAAAAATATATATTTTTTTTAAAATGTAACTATATCTCTTGCTACTACCATAACCTACAACCAAAAGAATAATCCAAAATAAATTCTCCTGCTCCTGACGATGGCAGCGATACCACATACTGTATGCGTTAGTGTGTTAGTTGTTGTTTTTACCTGTAGTACAGCCCAGAAACAATAGTGCGCATTTTGATTTTTTTTTTATTCCTACCTAAAACACACTAACACTGCCACTAACTAACACAGATACTAATTAAAAAAAAAAAAACCTTGTCCAAAAAATACTGACCTTGACCTTTGATTGACCCTGCCCTTGACTCAAACACTAACCCTGGCACTGACCTAGATCAAACCTTGATCTAGTCTTTTTTTTTTCTACACACACTTTTTTTTCTCTATCTCTGCAAGGACAGAGAGTAATACAAGGTATCTCTCTCGCCCAATCACAGAGGCAGAAAACACGGGGGGGGGGGGGGGTTCACAGTGACTGATCACTTTGATAGCCAATCAGAGGCTATAACAGCGATCAGGTGACGTAGAATCGGAGGCTCCAGGTCCCGATCGTTAGAATGGGGCCCAGTGATCTTGGTGAGACCCCACACAAATATGCAACCCCACGGAAAAAAGCCCAGTCCAATGGGGCCACATATTTGCGTAAAGTCGGCATGAAGGGGTTAATGCATCATTAAAGGTATTTTGCACTTCCGGTTCCGGCGCCGCATGGAGTGACTGCTCCTTCACTCAGCTCCCGCAGCGCGACCCTATATTCGGCTTATAAAACCGGCCGAGCGGTTGGGAAACCACCAATCCACCCTTCTCATAGCCTTCTAAGCCATGGACAAGTACCTGGAGAAGTCCGGCCCGCGAACGAACGCGGCGCCGCCCGCGACCGCGGCGCGGCCGCAAATTGAGGCCCCGGCTTCGGCCTACTCGGCTACCTTCTCCTCACAGCGCTCTACAGACATGGAGGTGAGCAGTGACCCATCCTCCCCTCGCCCTGCACAATCCCCACTGACCTCTCAAGCTCCTCCATCCCAGGGCACTCTCCCCACGACCCCTGCTGGTGATTCAACTACGGAACGCATTGCCCAGGCCGTGGCTGCTCTATTATCCCCCATGATCTCTGCATCGGTGAAAAAGGCCGTAAATGCAGGCATGCAACAGTTGAAGGCCCAAATAGGCGAACACCACACCAGACTAAATGACCTGGAACACCGCGTGTCAGACATGGAGGAGGAATTGTACCAGGCCCAAGCCACTGAACGCTCCCAGGACAGGACGAACCAGTACATCTTACAGAAGCTCGATGATTTGGAGAATAGGGCCAGACGGAGTAATCTGCGATTCGTTGGCATCCCTGAGTCGCTTCAGACCTCCGAATTATCTGACTTTTGTGCGATCCGCATCCCAGAAGCCCTGGGCCTCCCGGGCCCCTGCACGGTAGAGAGGGCCCACCGTATGGGTCCCGCCGCACCTGAACGCAAATCCCCCAGACCCATAATTGCAAAGTACCTCAATTACTCTGACAAGGCCCTGATCCTGCAGAAGTTCAGACAAACCCGTTCTCTTCAATTGGATGGTATCAAGGTCCTGATTTTCGCCGATTATTCCATCGAGGTCTCCAAGAAGAGGAAAGCATTCCAGCAGGTGTGCTCGGAACTTTTCAAAATGCAACTCAAATTCTCCCTGGCCTTTCCGGCTGTCCTGCGCCTCAAAGCTCCAAACGGCGACCAGCTGTCTTTTCAGGATCCCTCCGAAGCGGAGGCATTTCTACGCTCTCTTCACTCGGATTCGCACCCCCACACCCCATCCAAGCCATCATCGCTTAACCGCTCCCTGGACCAACGGAGCCCGCGGAAAGACTCGCCCAAACGGTTCAGGCCCTCTGCCCCGGACCGCCATCCCGGTGATACCCCTCGGTGAGGACATGGCAGTCTCCCTGATTCCTCCTCTGCTCGCCTTTCCGGCGACCCTTTTGCCGGGTCCATCAGACTTGTAAGTTGTCTTGCTGGGTTTTCATTCATCCGACCAGGCAAGGTCGATTGCTCTGCCTGATGCTTACCGGGTCTTCTATTATTTGTAGGCCCCGTGCCAAGTTATGCTCCTATGTAGCAATCAAACCACCGTTGCTCTGTCTTCCTGGCCACCTCTACATCGACTGACTCTTTGTCCTCGCTTAGACGTGGCCCTGCCGCTATTGCGGCCATTATATATGTTGTAATTTTTGGTTACACTAGTATCTTTGTATGTTTCTTTGTTTTTTATATGCTCTTTTGTTACGTATATTTCTACGGTCCACATTTTCTTTTTCTTTTATATATATGCTCCCCCCGTAAACTACCCTGTTTTCTTGTTTTGGGTCTTTTTCCTAAAATGTTTAAGTTTCATATCTATATGAAGCTCCCTCCTTACATGACTTATGACGATATTGTGCTCCCTCTGGACTCACTGTGCAAGACTAGCGCCGTACCATGGCACGTATTCTTTCTTTTTTTTTTTTGGCTCTCCCCTAGCACCTTTCACCGTGCTCATACTCCCACCCGAGTGCTTTTACTCTATGCCTTGGGTCGTGCACTGGGGGCTGGCCTACACAGTGACTCCATGCGGAAAAAAGCGAAGTTCGCTCCAATGTTTTTGTTTATGTATGTGTTTCAGTTTATTCCCCATCCCCCCTGCCCCCCCCCCCTATCTTTCTATTGGAGACTACGTCCCCCCTCTCTACGTCACACTTTACGGGTTCCACTGCTACACTGGATTCCTGCTATCCATTCCACAATCTAGCCTACTCGGTCCACCGGCTAGCGTTAAATATACAATATCGGCCCATCTCCCCTTCTCGCCCCCCCTGACATGAACATAATATCCTGGAATGTGAAAGGCCTAAGATCGCCCAATAAGAGAATGAAGATCCTACGGCACCTAAAAAGATTGAAAACAGACATTGCCCTCCTACAGGAGACCCACCTATCCGCTCCAGACTTTCATCGCATGCAGAAACTCTGGGTTGGAAAGGTCCTCGGCTCAGATGCCGTTAACCGTAAGGCGGGTGTTCTCCTACTGATACACAAAAACCTCCCCTGCGAAGTATTGTCCACACACTCAGATTCTCAGGGCAGGCTCCTCTCAGTGCATATTCGCCTGGGAACCAAAGACCTAGTGATCACTAACGTTTACGCTCCCAATAGCCCCGGTAAATCCTTTTACAGCAGTCTGACCTCCTGGCTCCTTCGTTTCACCCAAACCCCCCATTTGGTCGGCGGTGACTTCAATGACATCCTCCACCACGTAGACGACAGATCCCCTCCCCCACGACGTAGATTAAAAAGTGCTCCCTCTGACACCTCCGTTTTTGCCTCCACCATGGAGTCCCTGCATCTCCGTGATTTGTGGCGCCTGTCTCACCCGGCAGACAGGGAATACACCTTTTACTCCCACCCCCATAACATGTTCTCGAGAATCGACTATTTTTTCGGATCCGATGACCTCATCCCCAATCTGTCTGAAGCAGAAATTCTCGACATTGCTATTTCTGATCATGCCCCGATTTTAACTCGACTTGACAACTTAGATCTCCCACCACATCCTAGACTGTGGCGCTTCCCCTCTTATCTCCACAATAATCCTGACTTCCAACACTTTATGGCGGTATCATGGCGCGAATACTCGGAAGCGAATTCCCCCCACTCCGATTCCCCCAACCTCTTCTGGGACGCTGGTAAAGCGTTTCTCAGGGGCCGAATCATCTCCTATGCGTCTTCCTTCAAAAGAAACGCCCTATCCCATTATAAACGGGCCAGCGCGAGACTACATCTAGCCCAAAGATCCCTCTCCACTACTGACTCCCCCAACAATAGAGCCGAATGGCAGACAGCCAAGCAAGATTTTGACACTTGGGCGGACACACTCGAACGCGCGAAAAGATCTCAACTTGACGCAACGCTCCACAAGTTTGGCAATAAGGCGGGTAAACTCCTAGCGAGGCTATGCAAAGGCGCCTTTCATCCGACGCACATCACCTCTCTCAAAGATACAAAGGGTGTCCTTCACTCCACCCCGCAAGCAATCAATAAGGTGATGCTAAACTAATACACGGCCCTTTATGCTCCAGACCCTATCGATAATGCCTCCGCCCGCTCCTTCCTAGATAGTGTGCACCTAACTAAAGTCACTTTTGAACAATTAGAAGCCCTTAATGCCCCCATCTCACTCGCCGAAATCTCCTCCACGATCCGCACACTAACCCCATCCAAAGCTCCCGGTCCCGATGGTTTCACTAGTGAATTCTATAAAACCCTCTCCTCCATCACAGAACCCACACTACACAAGGTATATAATGGCATCTGGTCCGGTGGTCCATATCTCCCCTCTGGGAACCAGGCTGTTATTAAACTCCTCTACAAAAAGGGGAAGGACCCTCTTGAACCAGGCTCGTATAGGCCGATTTCCCTCCTCAACCTGGATGTCAAGATACTATCCAAAATAATAGCCACCAGACTAGCTGCCATTATCCCCTCCCTAATCCATCCTGCCCAATCTGGCTTTGTGAAGGGCAGAACTGCCACCTTGAACATCCGTAAGGTTATGCTCGCCTTGGAACATGCAAAAAACAACCCTGATGGGGACTTTGCCATTATAACATTAGATGCGGAAAAGGCCTTCGACAATGTCAGTTTTGATTGGCTCTCTATGTCCCTATCCGAAATGGGCTTCAAAGGCCACTTCTGCCACCTTATCAAAGCCATGTATTCCTCCCCTGTAGCTAAATTAGTTGCGGCTGGTGTTCTTTCAGATGAATTTCGCCTGCACAAGGGCACTCGTCAGGGGTGCCCACTCTCCCCGCTCCTCTTTAACATCGCCCTAGAACCCCTGTCCAGATATCTAACACACAAGGCCCCCCTTCACGGTATCCGCATAGGTCAACACGATCTGCGTACCTCCCTCTTTGCAGATGATGTGCTCATTTTTTCGTCTGACCCTGCCTCCGACATGCTCACCATTAAAGAGGTCTTTGACGTATTCAGATCCTGCTCAGGGCTTCGAATAAATTACGGCAAAAGCGAAATTCTCCCGATAGGCTCCCATCGTACACCCCCCTGGACGCAACATTCTATCTTCACAACCGCTAGCTCCCACATCACCTATCTTGGTATTAAAATTGGTAAATTGCCTTCCTCCCTTTACCACCTTAACTACCCCCCTCTGATCACAAAAATTTCTCAGGAAACGGTGAACTGGATGGATCTGCCTCTCTCGCTTCTGGGAAGATGCCACCTTCTAAAAATGGTTAGTTTTGCCAGGCTACTGTACCCACTCCAAACCATCCCTCTGCTCCTTCTCCACAAGGATGTCAAGACTCTAGAGTCAGCTTTTTCTTCCTTTCTGTGGCAGGGCAAACGCCCACGTATAGCCCTAAAAAAGTTGCATCTTCCCAGACACGAGGGGGGTATTAGCTTGCCTAACTTAAGATTGTATAATTTGTCATGTTTGTTACGCACTGGCTTGGATTGGATATCCCAATCCTCCAAATACTCCAACTACTCTATGGAAGCCGCCATGGTCTCTCCACTTTCGTTGACAGCTCTCCTCCACTGGCGGTGGAAATCGGTACCACCTCTGCTCCAACACAATCTCCTACTCCGGGACACTGCCATAGCCTGGAGAGAAACCAGGAAGTGCCTCAAGCTCCCCCCTTTTGTTTCCAGGCACCTCCCGATACAGGGGAACCCTACTTTCTCCCCTGGCCTTCTCCACAAGACATTCCACCTCTGGAAAGAGAAGGGCATCACAAGCTTTGCTACACTTTGTGACCTGGACTCTGGCCGCCCTATGCCATTTGCTCTCCTAGCAGAAACGTTTTCCCTCCCTCCAGCCCATGCCTTTCATTATAGGCAATGTACCAGCTATTTAAACGGCATCTGCAGAGAGGAACATAAACGCTTCACCCTAACTTTCTTGGACCGTCTGCTCAAAGATGATACCTACAAAATATCAGACGTCTACAAACCTTTGCTCCAGCGATGTTCCTCCCCCCTGACTTCCTCATCTGTCGCCAATTGGAAGAAAGACTTTCCTGACCCGGATCTAGTAGACAAAATTCTGCACGGTCTCAACAAAGTCTACCGACTGACTCCCAACGAACTTTGGAGAGAATCGCAATTGAAAATTGCCCACCGGGCATACCTTCCCTTCCTTCCATCTGCCACTGACCAGGACACCACCAAGTGTCCCCACTGTCTTCTTAACAGGCCCTCGCTGGCTCACCGCTTCTGGTCCTGCTCCTACATCTCATCATTCTGGGATCGGATACTCGCCTACATCTTCAAAGTTACCTTATTGAAACTACCAAAGGACCCCCTCCTCCTCATTTTTGGCTATTGGGACCCCCTCTTGCTTCCGTGGTCTCCCAACGGTGGCCTCGTGCCCCCTAACTGCACACCTTGCAAACCTTCCCACAAAGACTGGGCTCTCCTCTGCTTGCTACTAGCCAGGAAATCTGTTCTGAAAAACTGGACTTCTTCTCTTCCCCCCTCCGTTGATCAGACGCAGAAAGACCTCCTTTCACTCCTTTACAAGGACCGATGCAACGCAAATTTTCGGGACGAAAAAGCAAAGTCTCGCTTCTATGCGCTGTGGCTTCCCTTCATACAATTCACTCTCTCCCCTGTGGACATTACCAATTTGGATCACTACACTTTTTTCTATTATGGCGCTTCTCCATCTGCTCTGGGGGCCAGCCCCCTCCCCCCCTCCTAATGGCTAATCTGATCCCAACAACTCACTACCCCCCAGGATCCACCCTACGGAACCCTACGCCTCTGGGAGTAGACACGAGGACCCATGGCTCCTTCCCCCCTCCCCCTCCTTCACCCCCCCCCCCCCCCCCCGTTTGCCCTTTCCTGTTTGCGTCCCTTCCTCCCTTCCACCCCCCCCCCCCCCTTTTTTTTTTTTTTTTTACTAAATCTTGGGAAATGTCACTTTATTGATTAACTCTATATTGCTATCGCAACAACCTTTTGCCTCAAGATCCATCCAGTTATTGTTGGCTTAGCCGCTCTGTTTTACTTGAGTTATTACTTGATATTTGGTTCCTGTGTTACAGTATGTGATGTACGATTAATATGTTGCAGCCTTACTCTGTTCTCCTTCTATTCGCGTACCTCATCTGTGATGATGGTCCTACTGTACTGCACTTACTTTTGTTGCATATGTACTATTATGTCTGTTTCATTTCTCAATAAATACTCTTTAAAAAAAAAAAAAAAAAAAGGTATTTTGCAAACAGTGTTCCAGAATGTGACCTGGTATCAGCTTCTTGCAGTCTCTGTACAGCAGAGCTGAAGTGTGGGAAGAAGAAGCAGCACAAGGAGTTGAGCAGTTCATTTGCTGACAAGAATCATGCTGTTATGCGTACACACGATCGGAATTCTCGTCGGAAAAAGCTCTGATGGTTTTCCTGATGGAATTCCGACGGAATTCGGCTCAAGCTGTCTTGCCTACACACGGTCTCATCAAATTCCGATCGTTTATAACGCGGTGACGTACAACACGGACTAGAAAAAGGAAGTTCAATAGCCAGTAGCCAATAGCTTCTGTCTCGTGGTTGAATCTGAGCATGCGTGATTTTTGGCGTGTCGGAATTGCATACACACGATCGGAATTACCGGCAGAAACCGACACCGACAACCATTCCCGACACCGACAATTTTTTCTGTCGGGAAAATTGAGAACATGCTATCAATGTTTGGCTGGCGGAAATTCGGACAGCTAAATTCCGATGGAGCATACACACGGTCACATTTTCCGCTGAAAAGCTCTCATCTGTCTTTTTCTAGACAGAATTATGATCGTGTGTACGCGGCATTAGACAGAGAAAGCATTTTTGTTTTCTTTTTCCTTGAAATAAATCAGGTTGATTATTATTGGATATCACTTTAAAAAATATTCTAACTGTGAATGCATTTTTTTTATTTTTTGGGAACCACTCATCATTACCGTAACATGTTTTCCTGTGTTTAGGCGTACTGCATTAAATTGGTACTAAAGGCTCAAGGGTTTTTACCTTCATGTATTCTATAGTGTGGATGCTGTAACACGTAGTAACCCATCACTATATACTGTATTTTCCCCAGTAGACACAAAGGATATAAATACACTTTGTATGCACCAAATGTCTTTACAAACTCAGCCTGATAGATACTCTAATGCCGCTTACACGCGACCGGACTTTTAGACGGACTAGGCCCGACTGTCTTCCCGACGGACTTTCGGCGGAGGTCCGACAGACTTTCTCAACGAACGGACTTGGCCACACATGACCTGACTAAGTCTGTTCGAAAGTCCGTTCATTTTGAATGTGATGACGTAAATGGGACTAAACAAGGAAGTTCAAAAGCCAGTAGCCAATAGCTGTCCTTGTGTCGTATTTGGTCCATTGGAATAGCACACAGACGAACGGTTTTCCCGATTTTTAGTCCATCGGACTTGAGTCCGTATAGATTTCAAACATGTTTTATTTCTAGGTCCGTTGGACTTTTGGGAAAAAAAGTCAGCTGGAGCCCACACACGATCGAATTATCTGACCAAATCTGCCAGAAAGTCCGATCATGTGTATGCGGCATTAGGGGTTTATATAGTTAAAGCTATAGAAGCTAATATAAAGATCAATTCAAGTATCTATACTAGATATATTTCAGAAAGTCAATAACTTGTAAGGAATAGGTAACTGGACCAGAGTATTTGCCCAGACTCTGGTTTAAGCTTCTATAACAGCGGCATCCTAGAAAGGACGAGGTAATATTACCTCGGAGGGACCAAACTTTTCACTTTAATTTTCTACCAGAATATATCTAACTGAAACTAGCTCACTTGAGGAGCAAACACATTCTAAATAAGGGCACCTGAAACTTTGCAGTCTACAGGAACTTACTCTATTAGGTAACCGTTCGTAACAGAAGCTCTTTCGCAGTACCTGATGGTCAACCATTGATCAACTGTACAGGAAGGCAACTCTCAACCATGGCTTCCTCTAAGGTGCAATGCTTACTTCAGTACCTCTCCTAGGAAACAAAACTTGTTTTTTCATTAGTTTAGAATAATTTTAGCTTTTACAGCTCACCTACCTGTTTTTAAAAGATATAAATGGCACAATAAAAAATGCTTTAACTCTGGGCTATAGAACTTTATTTCAGTCATGTGACTGCCATTTTCAAATCTCATTGCTGAAAATAATTGTATTTTTATTTTTTTTTAAAGTGAAGGCCACTGGAAAATATTATGCATGTGGATGTGTACTATGTGGAGTAAATCGGTATCAAGAGGTTATTACAAAGGCAAGTAATTACAGGCATACCCCACTTTTAAGTACACAATGGGGTTTATTTACTAAAGCTGGAAAGTGCAAAATCAGGCTCACTTCTGCATAGAAACCAATGAGCTTCCAGGTTTTATTACCAAAGCTTAATTGAACAATCTGGGGTCGGAAGCTCATTGGTTTCTATGTAGAAGTGAGCCTGATTTTGCACATTCCAGCTTTAGTAAATAAACCCCATTGCATACTTAAAAGTGGGGTATGCCTGTAGTAGAGAAGTATGGGAATGGGGTTTATGTTTTTAGAATCCTACTTGCCTAGGTGGATGCAGCATCAGTCTGATGCTGCATCTGTGCCCTGCTGGCTCTAACACTGAGAACCAATCGATTGAACCTGAGCAGAGAGCATTGACTATCAGTCATCGCTCTCTGCTCTGGTCCCCCTCCCCCTCCTGCTCACTGGAGCGCTGGTCTGTGGAGGGGGGGGGGCGGCCTGCTCAGGCTCTCAATGGCTGGCTGAGAGGCTGAGCCAGGTGTCGGCCCATGCATGTGGGTGGATCCTGACAATATGGTCGTGATCTTTCCCAAGCCTGGACCGGCTCTGTGATGTCAGCTGAAAAGGCTCACAAGGGCACAAAACGAGCTGCACTCCTGTGATCCACGGAAGTACAACCAAACAAGCTTTGGCTGTATTTCTACTTTAAGCTGTTTGCTTGTAAAATAAAATTTGGTTATTTACATTTTTTTAATGAATTAAATAGAGGCTTTAAAATATGGAGTTCAGCGTTAAAACAAACAAAAAAAAACTCAGCTTCTTATCCAGCCTATAGTAAATCAGCTCGGCAAGCAGACAGTAGACTCACCACTGGCAGGGGGTCCTTCTTGCAGGTCCCAACCCAATGTTAATGGTTCTAGAGAATTCCCATGACATCATCCAACAGTAGCGGTAACACCTACGCATTTCAGGGGTACAACCCCTTTCTCCTGCTTGTTTGCTGAGTTGATCAAGGCTGGATGAGAATCTCAGAGGCACTCGCACATGGGAATACTTTTATGAGCTTTGCCTTACATTTCACAAGTGAGTGCCCATTTTTTAAACATTTTCAGATTAAAGATTCGAATAATTATGCACACTCTCTTTGTTTATTTTTTTATTTTTTTGGAGACATCCCTATGTATAGAGAAGCAACAGCTAGCAGCAGACTTTAGCCTGAGAGCCTGTCTTGCATGCACCTGACTGGTGATTATCCTCCACAAGAGATATCCCATGATTTAGGACTTGTGGGACCTGTTGTTTTGTGCACTGATGCTGGTTGTGTGTGGTTTCATACACAAATCTGTTTTTCTTACCACTGTGCATACGCTCACATGTGTCAGAAACCATGAATCAGACTGAAAAAAAAATTAAAGTCAGCAGCTGCAAATACTGTAGCTGCTGATTTTTAATAAAAGGACACTTACCTGTCCAAGGATCCAGCGCTGTCCTCACCCAGGCTGGTTCTTTGCTGGTCTTCTGGTCCCTGGCATCGGCAGGTTTACTAAGAAAATCCAGCTTTGACTCCTTGCAGCTCCACAGCCGACTTCCCACTGTGCGTGTCCAAATCATGCTGTGCTTTGTGAATTGTCCTGCAGCCTCCTGGGATCTGTGATATGTCCCAGAAGGCTGCGGGCACAGAGAGGGGGAGCTAAACTTCTGCTCGGAACTGGGAGCGATTACCTATAAAAACAAAGTACTTGCTCCCCACAAAAATTTTATTGTGCCAAATGTGGGGGGGGGGGCAATAAGTGAAACTTCACCCTAAATTCAATACATATAGTACATATTTGACCATTTAAAAGTACTATGGGCACAGTAAAATACCCAAATATAAAGATGTTGGCAGTAAAAACATCAAGGTGAATAATACAAATTGGGTGTGAACAATATTATGAACAAGTAAGTGGTGATTGAAAAAAACAAATAAATATATAAAGTCCAAAGTGACAATCCCAACACCATAAATAAACAAATGTGAATCTTCTGGTTTAATGTTCCTTCAAAAAGCTTCACCACGAGTGCTTATGAGGTAGATGGCAACTCACCAAAGGTGTCTGACCACTTTTTACAGTAGGTCAACATGCACTTAGATTGAATGAACCGGACGAATCCTAAGTAGGTATCAATGTGCTGTGTAAACCCCCCCCCCCCCCCCCCAGACTGCGGCTGAGGATAAGGGAACTGACTCCACCAAGAACACTCAAAAATAACTATTATGGTGTTTTAATAAAAAAAAAAAATATATAATAAAAGATTTTGCACACACATGTGACTGTGCTAGGCCGAGCACTAAGATGTCTACAGCATGTGCGGGTGGATATATTGGAATTGCGGCAGCGTGCGATCTGCGTCTTGTTCTGGATATGCGAAAAGGATGTCATATGGAGGACCCGGAAGTGATGAGTCTGCATCACTTATAGGTTTTATATCTACCCGCACGTGCTGTAGTGATACAGCATGTGCGGGTAGATATATATGTACTTTTGACCCCCAGACTGAAAAGCTGAGAATTCCTTCTCTCTGGTGAGTGGGGATACAAGAGCGGAGTGTGGCACATCACACGGTACTTGAAGCACTTTGTTTATGGAATTTGGAGCACTGAGCCCTTTATATGTGATTTTTGAAAGACTTTGGACCTTTGCCTATGTTTGTTTGTTTTTTTCTGTTTATCACTGTTATACACATACAGGCATACCCAACTTTTAAGTACACAATGGGGTTTATTTACTAAAGCTGGAAAGTGCAAAATCAGGTTCACTTCTGCATAGAAAAAAAACAGCTTCCATGTTTTATTACCAAAGCTTAATAGAAAAAACTGAGGTTAGAAGCTGATTGGTTTCTATGCAGAAGTGATGCCTGATGTTGCCCTTTCCAGCTTTAGTAAATAAACCCCATTGTGTACATAAAAGCGGGGTATGCCTGTATATAGATTTTTGACTGTAAGCGCTGTCTTATTGATATTTGATTTGGACTACAAAACATGTCCCATGTTACAAAGATGAGAAGAGAGGGGATTGTTCTGTACATTTGGGGATTTCAGTGTAGCAGAGGCAAATGTTTTCAGCTCAGGCAGGAATTTACCCAGATAGCAAGGATAACTTTCCACAAATTCGTGGCAGTGTTGAATTGCAAGTCTGTTAACTTGCTGCACATTTTCACTGGCAAGTTGTACACTTGCAGAGGACTTTAAGCTCAAGTTCTAGATGACACTTTTTCCAATTTGTAGCAAATTTACATGGTAAGTCTCTAGCAAGAGAAAAGGTGCAGTGGTGAGTAGTGATGGACGAACGTTTCGCCCGGCGGTCGTTTCGCGGCGAATTTCCGGCATTCGCGGTCCGCACGTTCGAACGCCTTTTTCCGTCGTTCGCCGCGGCGGACTTACGTGTTTAATGTATACAAGAACTTTAACCTTTGGTGACACGTTTATCATGTGATACAGGACAGCCAATTGAGACATGACAGCACATGGACACTTGGACATTCCCCCTAACCTATAAATACACCCGATCCGGTGGCCATTTTACATTCTTTCTTCTGTTACGATAGGGACAGGTTCCTGTGTGGAGTAGGGAGAGATAAACCACTAGCTATTTGGTACACAAAAGTTCTTTTCAGGACTGGTATAGGTGTTAGGTGTTGATAGGTTTGCTGTGCTGCTGATTCTTGCAGCAGCCTGAGTGTCTTTTGTTAGTTTAGAGAAAGGGAAAGGACGGTGTATGCTACAGGGACAGCCAGATTAGTCTTTCATCATCATCATCATCATCATCATCATTAGCTGTTACTATCAAGGTCCACAAAAGAGCTGTTCCAGTAACCACTAATCGTTCTCTTTTTTTGCCAATTTGTATAGGGACAGGAAGGAAGCAGTGTTGTCAGGCAGTGAGGGTAATTTTAAAGACTTGCTGTTATTATTAGTTCCACAAAGGTTCTTTTCAGGACTGGTATCAGTGGTACAGTAATAGGCTTGTACATGTATAATATTCTTTCTTCCAAATATAGAAAGGATATTATACTTGACTGCTGCCCTTCTGCTGCAGTCTGCTAAACATTCACAACTCACTTGTTCCACAAAAGTTCTTATAAGGACTGGTAACTTGGTATAGGGTGCTACGGTACATAGGCTTGAGTGCGGTACAGTCTGCTGTTCTGTAAGGACCGCTATCGGTCCACAATAGATAGGGTTGACGTGCACCACTGCTGACCGCTGCCCTATACTGCAGCAGTCCTTCAGCGGTATAGGGACTGACGTACAGTCTGCTCACTTCCTTGACCCAAAAAAGCACACCGTACTATATGCCCCTACCCTCCTCTTTGAAGAGGTTGAGCGGTGTCATATTTCTACTGGGGCTGCTTATGATATCCCTGTGCTGTGCTGACTTCCTCCTGGGGGTTCTTATTATGAAGGGATCACACTATCCCTGTGCTGTGCTGACTTCCTCCTGGGGGTTCTTATTATGAGGGGATCACACCATCCCTGTGCTGTGCTGACTTCCTCCTGGGGCTGCTTACGGTGCTGCTGTCAGTGCTGTATGTCACGGTGCTGCTGTCAGCGCTGTATGTCACGGTGCTGCTGTCAGCGCTGTATGTCACGGTGCTGCTGTCAGCGCTGTATGTCACGGTGCTGCTGTCAGCGCTGTATGTCACGGTGCTGCTGTCAGCGCTGTATGTCACGGTGCTGCTGTCAGCGCTGTATGTCACGGTGCTGCTGTCAGCGCTGTATGTCACGGTGCTGCTGTCAGTGCTCTGTATTACGGTGCTGCTGTCAGATGCCTCTATCACGGTGCATGTGTCATTCCGGTATGTCACGCTGCTGGTGATCATCTCCTGCACCCTCTTCTTTGCCTACCCTGGTCCCTGACCTTCCCTCTCCTCCATTGCCTTCATTAGCTCCATAGTCCTGAATTGTTAGAACAATTTCCCAAATAAAATAAAAATGCTTGTAGTTATCGATCCCAAATTCACCTCATACATGTATTATGTCATTGTCCAGATGGTGGGACTACGTTTTACCCCCTAATAATTACCACGTGGCCGCAAATTCGACATGAAGGTTTGCAAAGTTCGCCTCCCATTGAAGTCAATGGGGCCCGCGGCGAACGTTCGGTTTCGCGAACGTTTGGGTCCGTTCGCATTTCGCTTTCGCGAAACGTCCCGTCGGAAGTTCGTCCATCACTAGTGGTGAGTCTACAGCAAGAGCTCTGCAAGTCTACAGCATGAAAATTCTTCCACAGTGACCCCTGTGGTGGGATGACTATTGCACAACATAAATGAACCAGAACTTGCAGCAGACTTGCAGAATGTTTGCAAAGAAAGTTGATCTGGAGACATGCAATGCAGACAAACTTGTTGCATTTATGCAACAAACTTGTGAAGCCTGGCAAGTCTAGGGCCTCTTGGAAGAAATCTGTTAAGACGAAACATACATCAGGCAAGGCTCAGGAAATAGTGGTGACGTCAGCACACTCGTGGAGGATGTAGGACGGGTTTTGTCTATTTCAATGCTTCTTTTTATCTTTGCTGCTATAAGTAGATTTCAAATAAACCCTCTGATTTTAGTCGATCTTGCGCAATCAGCTTCTTTTCTCATTGGTATGTGGAATCATCTGGTCTGAGACTATCCTGGATGAGCCTGTGAGGTGCTTTCCAGCATTGCTTTCTTAAAGGACGATTGGAGAAGGGAAAGCTAGCCCAAACCTAAAGTGAGAGTGAGAGGTGAAGCTCACTAAAGCGGTTCATTTTATTTACTAAAACTGAAGAGTGGAAAATCTGGTGCAGCTCTGCATAGAAATCTGCATAGAGATCAGCTTCCAAGTTTTATTGTCAAAGCTTTATTGAACAAGCTGAAGTTAGAAGCAGATTGGCTACCATGCAGAACTGCACCAGATTTTGCCCTCTCCAGTTTTAGTAAACCAGCCCCTATGTGTGTTTGAACTAGAAGGGGAGCGCTGGGTGTTAATTCACTGAAGTTGGAATAAGAGCCACCTGGCATTGTTAAGGCCCGTACACACCATCAGACTTTTTGACAACAAACATGCAAATTAGCGGTTTTAAGGCAACATCCGTCCGTGTATACGCTCCATCAAACAAACTTTTTCGGTTTTCATCTGACTTTTGTTGGCTGTGCGAACGAACAAACTTTCCGGCAACAAATGTCCGATGGAGCAAAGTCCGATCGTGTGTACAGAAAACCATAGGACTTTTGTACAAAGTACAAACACGCATTCCCAGAACCAATGCAAGGAGATCAGACAACAATACAAAAGTTGACCAAAGGTGGCGGTAAAGAGCAGAAAAACCATGTGATTTGGTGAAAGTTGGCTGAAAAATTCCTGCTGTGTGTATGCAATACAAGTTCACGAATGACGCCCTTTGTACAAAAATCCGCGGGAAAGTTTATACAAAGTCCGATCGTGTGTATGAGGCTTTTGGATTACTACCTAATGGACTTTTTGTGGACTAAATTTTTTTCTGAATAACACTTTTTCTTATCTTGTGCACTATATTTTTGCATTCACACTGCATGATTAAATTTGTTTTGTGGCATCTGATTAATGTTATAATTATATACATTTTTTTTATAAATTTATAATGTAGTATAAAATGTATAAAAATTATAAATTAAATTACATTTATACACCTTTGAGTTGTGTATTATACACTTGTGGCAGCTCAACATTTAAATTTCTATTTGCTATTATTGGTGTGTACAATATTGTGAATGGAGCTGCTTCACCTCACTAATTATCAATCATTATTTTTATTTTTTTAATAAGTGCAAGTATTTTTATTTTTCAAGTCTAGCAATAGCTTAGCAAGTCATTTTCAGACTGCAGCTCAATTGCTTGCTATCTGGGTAGGAGTTCACTGGACTTCTGCCAGGATCAACAGGTATTCATTGTGCTTGCAGCAGTTTTAAAAAGGCAACAAATGAGGAAATGCGCATGTATTTTTTTGGGGGGTTTTTTTGCCGTGACATCTACTCCAAGGTCCACTGATTTCAATTAAGTAAATGTTTAAAATGAGATAAAAACGATAAAAAAAAACATCATAATCCTGTCCTATTGATTTGACATTCGTTGAAAAAACTGCCCAGCTCCATTGAATTTTCGTTTGGAGATCAGTTTCAATAAAAATAAACACTGATCTGTGCTTTGTGAAGACTCAATCCTAGAGCGCAGGGAGACAGAATAGTTCTGATTTTGCGCACGTAACTTATTGACAAATTATACTAATCTCCCGAGCAGCCGTGGTCTTAAGATGTGTGAAATATTCATTACATCGAAGATATTACCTACTGTCTGCAATCCGGAGATTCTGCAGCGCTCTTAAAAACAACCATTAAAGGAGAGGTAAAAATTACACGAAGCAGATGTTAAAAAGGAGCTTTAACTTCTTCCATGTAGTTATATGTAAAGTAATGTGTGCAATCTCCGAACAGACGAAAGCAAAAAAAAAAAAAAAAGAAAACAACTATAATTGCTTTGTCATTTTGTGCAGAGAATTCTTCTCATTTTAAGAATTAATAGGAACTGCAAGAGGCTTCAGGTGCTAAGTTGCAGACCCTTCCAAGCCCGAAGGCTCGCTCCTCCATCTTATCAGCTAATAATTCTCCTTCATTGAGGCAAATTAGGAACTTGACTGTGTTAGAGGAGGCCAGACCTCTGCTAGAGGCAAGGAGGGCTTTAATAGCAGAAATTCCTCTCTGAGCCAGATACATGAAGCCAAACATTGTGTCCACCACAAAAGACACTCTGTGTTTAGGATCCTTTCTAATTTAATTAGCCCAAGAGGTAGCGCATTAATTTGCCAAGAATTCTTCTGATGCGAAAGGCCGCATTTACTGGAATAAAAGGGGAGAAAATAACCTGCGTGTTAAAGTGGCACGCTAATAATGAAGGGGGCTATTTTTATGTTACAAATGACATGGCATGGACACAAGAGGCCTTTTAAGCTTTGCAGGATCTGTGGTTAAGTGTCCTAGAATTCTGGCCAGGACAGAAAAGTCTAATGTGGGAGATACCACAGATAGACTCTTGGGTTAAAAAAATAAATAAATTATTTGATAAAAAAAAATAAAAAAAAATAAAAAGCAAGAATAAAACGAAGAGCATTTGTATATATTGATATAGAGATTCAATTTTCCTTTTTTCTTTTATTATGATTATAAAAAAGGAATTTAAATAAATAATAATAAGTATAATAAATAAATAAGTATAATACGTAAAGTAAAGTAAATAAGTATAATAAATAAATAAGTAAGTGAACCTGGAAGGTTAATTTAGTGGGACTTTCGGAGTGCCAAGTCCAAAAAAACGAAGTAATACAACAACAGTTGTAAAAAAAAAAATATCAAAATGTATTAAACAATGGACAAACGTTTTTAACTAAATAACAAAATAAATAAAAGGAAGCTGAGATTTGTTTTTTATTCCCCATTAATTTCAGGGAAAAAAAATCTGAGTTCAGTGAAAGTTGGCCATTTTGGCAAAAGGCATTTCAGTCAAAGGGGAAGGCGATATTACAATGGATGTCAAGGCAAAAAAAGAGAAAATATTTTGTACATTTCTGCAAACTTGGGCAGAAGTTGGGGTCGGGGGGGTGCTTTCCTTTTTGGAATAACAGTGGGGATTATTTACTAAAGGCAAATCCACTTTGCACTGAAAGTGCACTTGGAAGTGCAGTCGCTGCAGATCCGAGGGGGACATGCAAGGAAAATAAAACAAATGGATTTTAGCTTGCATAGGATTGGATGATAAAATCAGCAGAGCTTCCCCCTCATTTCAGATCTACCCCTTAGATTTAGAGCGACTGCACTTCCAAGTGCACTTTTAGTACAAAGTCGATTTTCCTTTCGTAAATAACCTCCAGTGAGTGATTGGTATCAATTACTCACTGGGGGAGATTTACCAAAGCTGGAGCATTCAGAATCTGGTGCAGCTGTGCATGGTAGCAAATCAGGTTCTAACGTCAGCTTGTTCAGTTAAGCTTTGACAATAAAACCTGGAAGCTGATTGGTTTCTATGCAGAGCTGCACCAGATTCTGCACGCTCCAGTTTTAGTAAATCTCCCCCACTGTGTTCATTTATAACTGAAGCATAGTAAACTGTATTTACGATGTTTCAGTTTGTGAATGAACAGGAAGCCGCTCAGTACAGAGCACTTCCCAGTCATTCACTGTCCAGTGCAGCTGAGGTTACAGAGAAAGGGACTGGAGAATCTTGGTTTTCAGTCCCTTACTCTCAAAAGTAGACCCCTGATATTTCACCAAAACCCCAACAGGACTCCTAAAAAATGTAAAAAATAATAAAATATATTGTAAAAATCATTAAAAAATAAAATTGTAAAAAGTTTTAATGAAAAAAAAAAAAAAAGCTATTAAATGCAGGTCCATCAAAGATATGGATGAGCGAGTTTGGGGTGGAGGAACTTGACTGGCCTGTACAGAGTCCTGACTTCAACCCGATGAAAAACCTTTGGGATGAATTAGAGCGGAGACTGCGAGTCAGGCCTTCTCGTCCACATCAGTGCCTGAACTCACAAATGCTCTTCTGGAAGAATGGCCAAACATTCCCATAGACACACTCCTAAACCTTGTGAACAGCCTTCTCAGAAGAGTTGAAGCTGTTATAGCTGCAAAGGGTGGGCCAACCCAATATTGAGCCCTACAGACTAAGACTGGGATGCCAATAAAGTTCATGTGTGTGTGTTTTTTTTTTTTAATTGTGAAGCAAACAACAAATAGGACAAAATAACAGAAAAAGGCAATGTGCATAACTATTCACCCCCCTAGAGCCACCTTTTGTTAGACCTACAGTTAGAACACACTGAGGGAACACATTTAACCCCTTAATCGCCCCCTAGTGTTTAACCCCTTCCCTGCCTGTGCCATTTACACAGTATTTTTTTATTATTAGTAATGGCGGCGATCTTTTATCATGACTGCGACATTGCGTTGGACACATCGGACACTTTTGACACTATTTTGGGACCATTGTCATTTATACAGCGATCAGGGCTATATAAATGACAATGGTCCCAAAATAGTGTCAAAAGTGTCCGATATGTCCAACGCAATGTCGCAGTCATGATAAAAGATCGCCGCCATTACTAATAATAATAAAAAAAAAGTCATACATCTATTCCCTATTTTGTAGACGCTATAACTTTTGTGCAAATCAATCAATATAGGCTTATTGCATTTTTATTTTACCAAAAATATTTAGAAGAATACATATCAGCCTAAACTGAGGAAGAAATATTTTTTTTTTATATATATATATTTTGGGGATATTTATTATAGCAAAAAGTAAAAAATACTGCATTTTTTTTTCAAATCTTTTTTTGTTAATAGCACAAAAAATAAAAATCACAGAGGTGATCAAATACCATCAAAATAAAGTTTTATTTGTGGGGAAAAAAGGACGTCAATTTTGTTTGGCTACAGCATCGCACGAGCGCACAATTTTCAGTTAAAGCCTCGCAGCGCCTTATCACAAAAAATGCTCTGGTCAAGAAGGGGGTAAATCCTTCCGGGGCTGAAGAGGTTAAAAAATTGTCCTACATAAGTTGTATCTGCTTATCTGCAGTCTTCAAAGTCTAGAATTTATACAGCTTGTCTGAGCTGCCAGAAATAGGGGGTGGAGAGCTGAAGTTCTACTATGCAGGGCTCACTGAAGAGAGCTCTGAGAGCTGATTGGAAGTCAGGGACACACCCTCCTTCACACAGCACACAGAAACAAAACTGGGACTGTTAATCAGCTGGAGGTCCCTCCCCTGTCACCTTTTTCTCTCTCGGTGTCAGGAAAACTTGTCAAAAGTGATTCATGATGATTGCAGAGGAACGAGGCAGTAGACAGAAATAACCCTAATGCCGCATACACAAAGGCAGAAAAGGTCAGACGGTATTCCCAACGGACTTTCGATGGAGTTACGACGGAATTCCGAACGAACGGACTTGCCCGCACACGAATGGACTAAAGTCAGTTCGAAAGTCCATTCGCTTTGAACGTGATGACGTACGACGGGACTAGAAAAGGAAGTTCAATAGACAGTAGCCAATAGCTGCCCTTGCGTCGTATTTGGTCCGTCGAACCAGCACACAGACGAAAGGTTTTCTCAATAGGAATTGAGTCCGTCGGACAGATTTGAAACATGTTGTATTTCTAGGTCCATCTGAATTTTTAAAAGAAACGATTGGATTATCCCACACACGATCAGACTATCCGATGGATCTATTCTGCCGGAAAGTTTGCGGCATTAGGGGTTGGTTTTCTAATGGTAAATAGACTGGGCACTTTTCAAAGTCCAGTTGCACTCTGCAAGAACAGTTGACCAGAGCTTAGTAAATGAGAGAAAGCTCTGCTGACTTCCATCATCCAATCATGGGCAAGCAAAAATGCCTTTTCTAAATTTTCTTGTATGTGATTGGGTATTCTTTGCAAAGTGAAGCTTTACCTCATTTTCTAAGCTCTGGAGCAACTGCACTTTGCAAAGCGCACAGTCTTTGTCATTTGCCTTTAGTAAATCTGCACCTTAGTGCTCTTAATTGAGACAAGTACACATCATAGAGGGATATGCTTTGTTCATATTTTATGACTGAGGTTCACAACCACTTTAATGGCAATGCAAGTTGCAGCGCGTTGCCTAAACGCACGTTTTCTGTGACGTTTGCCGCAAGAAACGCAGAGATGTAAACGGGGCCTAAAACCTAAAACTCTGAAACACGTCTTTGTATGAAACAAAGTTTATTTGTGTTTTTCACACTTTTATCAGGCTGTTATATTATAACAAGCAATTAAGGGGAACAAGTCCGATCTGGCACCATTATAAAGGATTAAAACACTGCAAAAGTAGTAAATACAAGAGATAATGGCATGTATAGAGTCCAAATAAATTCCCTTTATCTCATCATTTGTGTAAGAATCTAACCAACTGAAAAATGTCCTCTATAAATAATGAAAGAGGCGGAAGAGGATACAAAAACATTTTAGGGATTATAAATGTTGTCTAATTGAGCATGGAGAGGTATTTTATTAGACGCAGCCTGCAAAGCTAAAATTTTAGATGGCATGTTGCAAAAAAAAAACAGAGAGTGAAAAACAAAATTAGCTACAGCCCGGGGTGCAACTCTGACATTAAATGTAAACCGGGGCATCGTCCTTTTCCACTGAATACCAACCTTTGGGCAAAGTTATGTTTATAATCACAATGGGTACAGGCATACCCCACTTTTAAGTACACAATGAGGGTTATTTACTAAAGCTGGAAAGTGCAAAATCAGGCTCACTTCTACATAGAAACCAATGAGCTTCCAGGTTTTATTACCAAAGCTTAATTGAACAATCTGGGGTTAGAAGCTCATTGGTTTCTATGCAGAAGTGAGTCTGATTTTGCATTTTCCAGCTTTAGTAAATAACCCCCATTGTGTACTTAAAAGTGGGGTATGCCTGTATATGAATAAATCAAGGTGTTGGATATGTTCTTTTGGGGAATCCTCCTTTCATTTCGAGTCCTTTCATTTTCTCACTCTTGTCAACCTCATTACAAACAACTCTTTGTATATCTACTTGTAGACCGCCCTATAGCAGTGTAGCCAAGTCCCGGGCCTCTCCAGGCCTAATGGTGACCTCCAGAGTCAGGGACAGCTGACATCCTTCTGTGTAGGTTGGGTTATGCGGCATGATGGGTGCAATGCAAGGTAGATTAATGGGCGCCAGACACTTCTTGAATAGGCTTTTCTTCAAGCCAAACCCAAACACTTTAGCGGCCTGGGACACCTTTGGATGCCCCAAGGTGAGTAGTAATGCTGTGCGCATAGTGTGCCGCATCGAACAGTGATTTTTGCCAAATTGCTTTCGTTGACGTCATCGCCCTGTTCTCCGGTAAAGTGGAACCTGCCCCCAGACAGATGACGCAGCTCCTGGACAGCAATAGATTTGTGTGTGACTATCTTGGTTACTTGGGGAGCCACAGTCCGGTCTGACTGAACCGGCCGAGATTCGAGCCATGTATGGCCAGCCTTAGGGACCTTAGATTGTAAGCTCCTTGAGGGCACTGAAGGACTGATGTGAATGTACAATATATATATTTATAAGCACTGAAGCATTGTGTTAATTGATGGCTCTATATAAGAACCTCTAAGCCCTTGTACACACGGTCGGAGATTCAGACGGAATGTGTCCTATCGGACCGCTTTGTCGGATATTCCGACTGTGTGTGGTCTGCATCGGACTGTTTCCGTCGGAATATCCGACGGACCAAGTTTTCCAATTTGCCGGTAAAATTTTCCAACAAAATGCTCCTATCGGACATACTCCTATCACGTGTAGCCTACTCCGACGGACAAAGTGCCACGCATGCTCAGATCAAATTCCTAGACCAAAGCTATTGGCTACTAGCCTGAATGTAGTCCCGTCGTAACGAAATAACGTCATCACGTTATGTACAATCGAACTTAGTCCGACCGTGTGTATGCAACATCACTTCCGGACCTCTTCCAGAATTAATCCGTCGGAATTACTCCAACGGATTTGGTTGTCGGAATCTCCGACCGTGTGTACAAGGGCTAATAATAATATATAATTATACACATATTCAAAAAAAACTTATAAAAATCTAAATGTTCTTTTTTGTGTTTTAAAACATTATCACTAGCTTATGAACTGAATTACATTGTTTATCACTTTTAACCACTTGAGGTCCGGGCCATAGCTGAATGACAGCTACAGCGCAGACCTCAATTTCCAAGAGGCCATCATAGGACGTCCTCCCCTGTTCCTGCACCCCGCGCGCCGCCGCAGGGGGTGCGGGGAGCGTGCTGTGATCACTGAGTCACTGAGACTCCGCTGATCACCGATCCTAGTAAGGGGCCGGTCCCGACCCCTTACCATGTGATCAGCTGTCAGGCAATGACAGCTGATCACATGATGTAAACAAAAGCTCGGTGACCAGCTTATGTTAAAGGGACATCAGTCCCGAAGAGAAAGGAGGCACATCTGCCTCCTCAGTGCCATTCAGTACCCCCTGCCAGTGCCACCTGTCATTGTCATCTGCCAGTGCCCACAGTGCCCACCAGTGCCACCTATCAATGCCCATAAGTGTCAGCTATCAATGCCCACAAGTGCCACCTATCAATGCCCACCAGTATTGCCAATCAGTGCCATCTAGCAGTGCTGCCTATCAGTGTAAACAATCAGTGCCTATCACTGCCACCCATTAGTGCCCATTACTGCAACCCATTGGTGCCCATCACTGCCGCCTCATCAGCGTACATCAATGAAGGAGAAAAATGACCTGTTTGTAGAATTGTATAACAAAATATTAAAAAAAAAATTTAAAATTAAAAAAAATTTGGTCTTTTTACATTTTTTAACAAAAAAATAAAAACCGCAGAGGTGATCAAATACCACCAAAAGAAAGCTCTATTTGTGTAAAAAAAATGATAAAAATTAAATTTGGGTACAGTGTTGTATGACCGCGCAATTGTCATTCAAATTGCAACAGCGCTGAAAGCTGAAAATTGGTTTGGACAGGAGGGGGGTTTAAGTGCCCAGTAAGCAAGTGGTTAAATGTACATCTAAAACAAATAAAAATTGCAGATGACTATTTCCCTTTAAGGGCAATGACAGTAAAAGGATGGGATTGTCATGTAGTAACTGACAGAACAATTAAAAGAAAACCAGTTTGTGAAATATGCCCGCTGTGCCTCCTGTGGTCTCCAGACCTTCTCTATCTGCAGACCTGGCAGGTGAGAGATTTTTAATATGTCCTACATTGGTATTTTACCAGGAAACGTTATACCTCTTCCCTATCTGGAGGCTTTCAATCTGTTAAAACCTGCTTCATCACCTACATTGGGAAGATGATGCTACAATCCCTCTTTTTGGGCATTGTTTTGATATTGATGTAAGGTAACTAATAGTGATGGACGAACTTCCGACGGGACGTTTCGCGAACGCGAAACGCGAACGGGCACAAACGTTCGCGAAAACGACCGTTCGCCGCGGGCTCCATTGACTTCAATGGGAGGCGAATTTCGCAAACCTTTAGGTCGAATTTGCGGCCACGGGGTAATTATTAGGGGGTAGCACGTAGTCCCACCACCTGGACAATAGCATAATACATGTATGAGGTGAATTTGGGATCGATAACTACAAGCATTTTTTTTTTATTTGGGAAATTGTTCTGACAATTCAGGACTATGGAGCTAATGAAGGCAATGGAGGAGAGGGAAGGTCAGGGACCAGGGTAGGCAAACAAGAGGGTGCAGGAGATACAGAGCACTGACAGCAGCACCGTAATACAGAGCACTGACATCAGCACCGTGACATACAGCGCTGACAGCAGCTCCGTGACATACAGCGCTGACAGCAGCTCCGTGACATACAGCGCTGACAGCAGCTCCGTGACATACAGCGCTGACAGCAGCTCCGTGACATACAGCGCTGACAGCAGCTCCGTGACATACAGCGCTGACAGCAGCACCGTGACATACAGCGCTGACAGCAGCTCCGTGACATACAGCGCTGACAGCAGCTCCGTGACATACAGCGCTGACAGCAGCTCCGTGACATACAGCACTGACAGCAGCTCCGTGACATACAGCGCTGACAGCAGCTCCGTGACATACAGCGCTGACAGCAGCACCGTGACATACAGCGCTGACAGCAGCTCCGTGACATACAGCGCTGACAGCAGCTCCGTGACATACAGCGCTGACAGCAGCTCCGTGACATACAGCACTGACAGCAGCTCCGTGACATACAGCGCTGACAGCAGCTCCGTGACATACAGCGCTGACAGCAGCACCGTGACATACAGCGCTGACAGCAGCTCCGTGACATACAGCGCTGACAGCAGCACCGTGACATACAGCGCTGACAGCAGCTCCGTGACATACAGCGCTGACAGCAGCTCCGTGACATACAGCGCTGACAGCAGCACCGTGACATACAGCGCTGACAGCAGCTCCGTGACATACAGCGCTGACAGCAGCTCCGTGACATACAGCGCTGACAGCAGCTCCGTGACATACAGCGCTGACAGCAGCTCCGTGACATACAGCGCTGACAGCAGCTCCGTGACATACAGCGCTGACAGCAGCACCGTGACATACAGCGCTGACAGCAGCTCCGTGACATACAGCGCTGACAGCAGCTCCGTGACATACAGCGCTGACAGCAGCTCCGTGACATACAGCGCTGACAGCAGCTCCGTGACATACAGCGCTGACAGCAGCTCCGTGACATACAGCGCTGACAGCAGCTCCGTGACATACAGCGCTGACAGCAGCTCCGTGACATACAGCGCTGACAGCAGCACCGTAAGCAGCCCCAGGAGGAAGTCAGCACAGCACAGGGATGGTGTGATCCCCTCATAATAAGAACCCCCAGGAGGAAGTCAGCACAGCACAGGGATGGTGTGATCCCCTCATAATAAGAACCCCCAGGAGGAAGTCAGCACAGCACAGGGATGGTGTGATCCCCTCATAATAAGAACCCCCAGGAGGAAGTCAGCACAGCACAGGGATGGTGGGAGCCCCTCATAATAAGAACACCCAGGAGGAAGTCAGCACAGCACAGGGATGGTGGGAACCCCTCATAATAAGCAGCCCCAGTAGAAATATGACACCGCTCAACCTCTTCAAAGAGGAGGGTAGGGGCATATAGTACGGTGTGCTTTTTTGGGTCAGGGAAGTGAGCCAAATGAATTAAGAAGGTCTGTGTGCTTGATTCCAAAAATTGTTTATAGACATATACATGGTCTACTGATCACATGTGTTGAATTCCTCCGAGATCCATGCCTCATTCATTTTTAGAAATGTGAGGTAGTTAACACTGTGGTGAGCTAGGCGAGTACGCTTATCGGTCACAATCCCCCCTGCTGCGCTGAACGTCCTTTCGGACAGGACACTGGATGAGGGGCAAGCCAACAGTTCGATTGCAAATTGGGCAAGCTCTGGCCAGAGGTCAAGCCTGCCCACCCAGTAGTCTAGGGGTTCATCACTCCTCAGAGCGTCCACATCGGCCGTTAACCCAATGTAGTCGGACACCTGACGGTCTAGGCGTTCCCTGATGCTGGATCCGGATGACACCTGTCGATGGGTCGGCTGAAAGAATGACCTCATATCCGAAGTCACCAACACATCTTCAAACCGGCCTCTTCTTGCAGGCGCTGTTGGATTGGTACCCGCAAATCCTTCTCTGGGAGTGGGAATTGCTACTCTGCCAGCGCACGCAAAAGCAGAATGCAGCATTTCTCGAAGCAAGGCCTGGAAGTGCTGCATTCTGACAGCCCTCTGCGACGGCGGTAACATTTCCGCCATTTTGTGTTTGTACCGGGGGTCTAAGTACGTTGCCACCCAGTACTGGTCCTTGACCCTCATGCTTTTTATACGGGGGTCCCTATTAAAACACTGGAGCATGAAGGCCCCCATTTGCACTAAAGTGGAAGCGGTGTGGTGGCCTGGCTCCTGCTCATCATCCAGGATAATGTCGTCCTCTTCATTCTCCTCTCCCCATCCTCGCACAACAGGGATCCCAGAAAGGTTTAAAGCATGCTCTTCTTGCTCCTGCTCATCCGCCCCGGCACCATCCTCCTCTGACTCCTCATCAGACTCCTGTTGTTGACTTGTCTCAGATAGAGTAGCCCCCCCTGGGAATTCATCCAGCATTGCGACTTCCTCATCTTCCCGCTCCTGCTCCTCCACAGCCTGATCAATGACACGACGCAATGCACGCTCCAGAAAGAAGGCATAAGGTACCATGTCACTGATGGCGCCATGGCTGCGACTGACCAGTTTGGTGATCTCCTCAAATGGCCGCAGAAGTCTGCATGTGTCGCGCATGAGCAGCCACTGGCGCGGTGAAAAAAAACCCAGCTCCCCAGAACCGTTTCTTTCGCAGAGTTCATACAGGTAGACGTTAACTGCACGTTTCTGCTGGAGCAGCCTATCAAGCATATAGAAGGTTGAGTTCCATCGCGTCGGGCAATCGCAAATAAGACGTCTGACCGGCAGATGGTGTCGCCGCTGAATGTCAGCAAGGCGAGCCATGGCCGTGTAAGATCTTCTGAAATGGGCCGAGATTTTCCTTGCCTGCCGCAAGATGTCCTGGACCCCAGGGTATTTGACAAGGAATCGCTGCACGACCAAGTTTAAGACGTGTGCCATGCACGGCACGTGCGTGATTTTGCCCTGTTTCAATGCGCTAAGCAGATTGGCACCGTTGTCACACACCACTTTACCAACTGTCAAATTGAGCGGTGTTAGCCACTCATCTGCCTGTGAACGCAAAGCTGAAAGGAGTGCCGGGCCAGTGTGGCTCTTTGCTTCCAGGCACAACAGACGCAGCACGGCATGGCAACGTCTCACCTGGCATGTGGAATAGGTTCTGGGGAGCTTGGGCGGTGCAGTGGAAGAGACGCTAGCAGCGGAAAAGGAGGAGGCAGCTGAGGAGGAGAGGGAGGAGGATGGAGTAGGAGGAGGAGAAGAAGAGTCAGGCCTGCATGCAATCCGTGGCGGTAAAACCAAATCTACACGGGTGCCACGGGTTACATGCTTGACGGCCGTCAGAAGGTTCACCCAGTGGGCAGTAAAACTGATATACCTTCCCTGCCCGTGTTTGCTAGACCACGTGTCTGTGGTCAGATGTATCTTGGCACCGACACTGTGTGCCAGAGATACATTCACTTGCCGCTGAACATGGCCATATAGCTCTGGGATGCCCTTCTCTGAGAAATACTTCCTTCCTGGGACCTTCCATTGTGGTGTTCCAATGGCCACAAATTTGCGAAAGGCCTCCGAGTCCACCAGTTTATATGGCAGTAGTTGGCGGGCTATGAGTTCTGACAAGCCAGCCGCCAACCGTTGGGCAAGAGGGTTATCCGGCGTCATCATTTTTTTACGCTCAAACATTAGGCCCACGGAAGCCTGCCTTTTTGCAGAAAAATGTGAGCTTGGCGTGATGGAAGGTGGAGTGGAGGACAATTGTGAGGAGAGAGGAGAAGGAGAAGTAGAAGACGAGGCTGGACGGTGAGAGCCTGCAGTGTGGCTTTGTGTGTTCCGTTGCTCCCACTGGGCTCGGTGATGGCTGCTCATGTGCCTTCTTAAGGCGGTCGTCCCTAGGTGAGTATTGGGCTTACCGCGACTAACGCGTTGACTGCAAAGATTGCAGATGGCAACGCTATTGTCAGCAGCGGACACGTTAAAAAAAGCCCACACTGCGGAGCCATGTGCCGGTGTCCTGGGAGCGCCAGATGTGACCGTACATGGTCGATGACTCGCTCCTGATACATTTGCAGTCTGCTTTGTCCCTGCTGTGCAATGTAAGTCATTGCTGCTTCTCCTCCCTATCTGCTGGTCCATATCTCCCTCTGAACTCCCCTCCTCTTCCTCTCTTGTGGGCACCCACGTGACATCACTAGACACGTCATCATCAACGTCACCTTCCCCACCGCTATAAGTAGAGTAGGCAGCAACACCGGGGACCAACCTCCTCCTTGGGCTGATCTGGGTACTGGCGTCAGACTGCTGAGTAGCGCTTGTTGCTACCTCCTCTTCCTGATCCAATACCAAGAGTGGCTGCGCATCAGAAATGTCCTCTTGATATGGATCGGAAAATAATTCCAGTGACTCAAGCGGAAGGTATGTGGTGGTGGTGGTGGTGGTCGTGTTGTTGGTGGTAGTGTCTTTGGGGGTGCACATAGCAGAGAGTGAAGAAGAGGGTGCAGATCGAGAGGATGAGGAGGGTGCAGAAGAATAAGGCTGAGTGAGCCACTCAACCAAGTCTGGTGCGTCCTTTAAAGTAATTGAACGCACCTTCTGCAACTTCCCACTTTGGCTCAAGGCTGTTGCTCCTGCCCTACCCCTACCACCCCTGCGGAAGGGCCTGCCTCTTCCTCTGCCTGTCATTTTTTAAATCACCCTGTGACAAAACTCTTAGTCCCTATACCGCTGAAGGACTGCTGCAGTATAGGGCAGCGGTCAGCAGTAGTGCACGTCAACCCTATGTATTGTGGACCGATAGCGGTCCTTACAGAACAGCAGACTGTACTGCACTCAGGCCTATGTACCGTAGCACCCTATACCAAGTTACCAGTCCTTATAAAAACTTTTGTGGACCAAGCAGGTTGTGTGTTAGTGATTAGCAGACTGTACGTCAGTCCCTATACCAATGAAGGACTGCTGCAGTATAGGGCAGCGGTCAGCAGTAGTGCACGGCAACCCTATGTATTGTGGACCGATAGCGGTCCTTACAGAACAGCAGACTGTACTGCACTCAGGCCTATGTACCGTAGCACCCTATACCAAGTTACCAGTCCTTATAAAAACTTTTGTGGACCAAGCAGGTTGTGTGTTAGTGATTAGCAGACTGTACGTCAGTCCCTATACCAATGAAGGACTGCTGCAGTATAGGGCAGCGGTCAGCAGTAGTGCACGGCAACCCTATGTATTGTGGACCGATAGCGGTCCTTACAGAACAGCAGACTGTACTGCACTCAGGCCTATGTACCGTAGCACCCTATACCAAGTTACCAGTCCTTATAAAAACTTTTGTGGACCAAGCAGGTTGTGTGTTAGTGATTAGCAGACTGTACGTCAGTCCCTATACCAATGAAGGACTGCTGCAGTATAGGGCAGCGGTCAGCAGTAGTGCACGGCAACCCTATGTATTGTGGACCGATAGCGGTCCTTACAGAACAGCAGACTGTACTGCACTCAGGCCTATGTACCGTAGCACCCTATACCAAGTTACCAGTCCTTATAAAAACTTTTGTGGACCAAGCAGGTTGTGTGTTAGTGATTAGCAGACTGTACGTCAGTCCCTATACCAATGAAGGACTGCTGCAGTATAGGGCAGCGGTCAGCAGTAGTGCACGGCAACCCTATGTATTGTGGACTGATAGCGGTCCTTACAGAACAGCAGACTGTAACGCACTCAGGCCTATGTACCGTAGCACCCTATACCAAGTTACCAGTCCTTATAAGAACTTTTGTGGACCAAGCAGGTTGTGTGTTAGTGATTAGCAGACTGTACGTCAGTCCCTATACCAATGAAGGACTGCTGCAGTATAGGGCAGCGGTCAGCAGTAGTGCACGGCAACCCTATGTATTGTGGACCGATAGCGGTCCTTACAGAACAGCAGACTGTACTGCACTCAGGCCTATGTACCGTAGCACCCTATACCAAGTTACCAGTCCTTATAAGAACTTTTGTGGACCAAGCAGGTTGTGTGTTAGTGTTTAGCAGACTGTGCGTCAGTCCCTATACCGCTGAAGGACTGCTGCAGTATAGGGCAGCGGTCAGCAGTAGTGCACGGCAACCCTATGTATTGTGGACCGATAGCGGTCCTTACAGAACAGCAGACTGTACTGCACTCAGGCCTATGTACCGTAGCACCCTATACCAAGTTACCAGTCCTTATAAGAACTTTTGTGGACCAAGCAGGTTGTGTGTTAGTGTTTAGCAGACTGTGCGTCAGTCCCTATACCGCTGAAGGACTGCTGCAGTATAGGGCAGCGGTCAGCAGTAGTGCACGGCAACCCTATGTATTGTGGACCGATAGCGGTCCTTACAGAACAGCAGACTGTACTGCACTCAGGCCTATGTACCGTAGCACCCTATACCAAGTTACCAGTCCTTATAAAAACTTTTGTGGACCAAGCAGGTTGTGTGTTAGTGATTAGCAGACTGTACGTCAGTCCCTATACCAATGAAGGACTGCTGCAGTATAGGGCAGCGGTCAGCAGTAGTGCACGGCAACCCTATGTATTGTGGACCGATAGCGGTCCTTACAGAACAGCAGACTGTAACGCACTCAGGCCTATGTACCGTAGCACCCTATACCAAGTTACCAGTCCTTATAAGAACTTTTGTGGACCAAGCAGGTTGTGTGTTAGTGATTAGCAGACTGTACGTCAGTCCCTATACCAATGAAGGACTGCTGCAGTATAGGGCAGCGGTCAGCAGTAGTGCACGGCAACCCTATGTATTGTGGACCGATAGCGGTCCTTACAGAACAGCAGACTGTACTGCACTCAGGCCTATGTACCGTAGCACCCTATACCAAGTTACCAGTCCTTATAAGAACTTTTGTGGACCAAGCAGGTTGTGTGTTAGTGTTTAGCAGACTGTGCGTCAGTCCCTATACCGCTGAAGGACTGCTGCAGTATAGGGCAGCGGTCAGCAGTAGTGCACGGCAACCCTATGTATTGTGGACCGATAGCGGTCCTTACAGAACAGCAGACTGTACTGCACTCAGGCCTATGTACCGTAGCACCCTATACCAAGTTACCAGTCCTTATAAGAACTTTTGTGGACCAAGCAGGTTGTGTGTTAGTGTTTAGCAGACTGTGCGTCAGTCCCTATACCGCTGAAGGACTGCTGCAGTATAGGGCAGCGGTCAGCAGTAGTGCACGGCAACCCTATGTATTGTGGACCGATAGCGGTCCTTACAGAACAGCAGACTGTACTGCACTCAGGCCTATGTACCGTAGCACCCTATACCAAGTTACCAGTCCTTATAAGAACTTTTGTGGACCAAGCAGGTTGTGTGTTAGTGATTAGCAGACTGTACGTCAGTCCCTATACCAATGAAGGACTGCTGCAGTATAGGGCAGCGGTCAGCAGTAGTGCACGGCAACCCTATGTATTGTGGACCGATAGCGGTCCTTACAGAACAGCAGACTGTAACGCACTCAGGCCTATGTACCGTAGCACCCTATACCAAGTTACCAGTCCTTATAAGAACTTTTGTGGACCAAGCAGGTTGTGTGTTAGTGATTAGCAGACTGTACGTCAGTCCCTATACCAATGAAGGACTGCTGCAGTATAGGGCAGCGGTCAGCAGTAGTGCACGGCAACCCTATGTATTGTGGACCGATAGCGGTCCTTACAGAACAGCAGACTGTACTGCACTCAGGCCTATGTACCGTAGCACCCTATACCAAGTTACCAGTCCTTATAAGAACTTTTGTGGACCAAGCAGGTTGTGTGTTAGTGTTTAGCAGACTGTGCGTCAGTCCCTATACCGCTGAAGGACTGCTGCAGTATAGGGCAGCGGTCAGCAGTAGTGCACGGCAACCCTATGTATTGTGGACCGATAGCGGTCCTTACAGAACAGCAGACTGTACTGCACTCAGGCCTATGTACCGTAGCACCCTATACCAAGTTACCAGTCCTTATAAGAACTTTTGTGGACCAAGCAGGTTGTGTGTTAGTGATTAGCAGACTGTACGTCAGTCCCTATACCAATGAAGGACTGCTGCAGTATAGGGCAGCGGTCAGCAGTAGTGCACGGCAACCCTATGTATTGTGGACCGATAGCGGTCCTTACAGAACAGCAGACTGTACTGCACTCAGGCCTATGTACCGTAGCACCCTATACCAAGTTACCAGTCCTTATAAGAACTTTTGTGGACCAAGCAGGTTGTGTGTTAGTGTTTAGCAGACTGTGCGTCAGTCCCTATACCGCTGAAGGACTGCTGCAGTATAGGGCAGCGGTCAGCAGTAGTGCACGTCAACCCTATGTATTGTGGACCGATAGCGGTCCTTACAGAACAGCAGACTGTACTGCACTCAGGCCTATGTACCGTAGCACCCTATACCAAGTTACCAGTCCTTATAAGAACTTTTGTGGACCAAGCAGGTTGTGTGTTAGTGTTTAGCAGACTGTGCGTCAGTCCCTATACCGCTGAAGGACTGCTGCAGTATAGGGCAGCGGTCAGCAGTAGTGCACGGCAACCCTATGTATTGTGGACCGATAGCGGTCCTTACAGAACAGCAGACTGTACTGCACTCAGGCCTATGTACCGTAGCACCCTATACCAAGTTACCAGTCCTTATAAGAACTTTTGTGGACCAAGCAGGTTGTGTGTTAGTGATTAGCAGACTGTACGTCAGTCCCTATACCAATGAAGGACTGCTGCAGTATAGGGCAGCGGTCAGCAGTAGTGCACGGCAACCCTATGTATTGTGGACCGATAGCGGTCCTTACAGAACAGCAGACTGTAACGCACTCAGGCCTATGTACCGTAGCACCCTATACCAAGTTACCAGTCCTTATAAGAACTTTTGTGGACCAAGCAGGTTGTGTGTTAGTGATTAGCAGACTGTACGTCAGTCCCTATACCAATGAAGGACTGCTGCAGTATAGGGCAGCGGTCAGCAGTAGTGCACGGCAACCCTATGTATTGTGGACCGATAGCGGTCCTTACAGAACAGCAGACTGTAACGCACTCAGGCCTATGTACCGTAGCACCCTATACCAAGTTACCAGTCCTTATAAGAACTTTTGTGGACCAAGCAGGTTGTGTGTTAGTGATTAGCAGACTGTACGTCAGTCCCTATACCAATGAAGGACTGCTGCAGTATAGGGCAGCGGTCAGCAGTAGTGCACGGCAACCCTATGTATTGTGGACCGATAGCGGTCCTTACAGAACAGCAGACTGTACTGCACTCAGGCCTATGTACCGTAGCACCCTATACCAAGTTACCAGTCCTTATAAGAACTTTTGTGGACCAAGCAGGTTGTGTGTTAGTGTTTAGCAGACTGTGCGTCAGTCCCTATACCGCTGAAGGACTGCTGCAGTATAGGGCAGCGGTCAGCAGTAGTGCACGTCAACCCTATGTATTGTGGACCGATAGCGGTCCTTACAGAACAGCAGACTGTACTGCACTCAGGCCTATGTACCGTAGCACCCTATACCAAGTTACCAGTCCTTATAAGAACTTTTGTGGACCAAGCAGGTTGTGTGTTAGTGTTTAGCAGACTGTGCGTCAGTCCCTATACCGCTGAAGGACTGCTGCAGTATAGGGCAGCGGTCAGCAGTAGTGCACGGCAACCCTATGTATTGTGGACCGATAGCGGTCCTTACAGAACAGCAGACTGTACTGCACTCAGGCCTATGTACCGTAGCACCCTATACCAAGTTACCAGTCCTTATAAGAACTTTTGTGGACCAAGCAGGTTGTGTGTTAGTGATTAGCAGACTGTACGTCAGTCCCTATACCAATGAAGGACTGCTGCAGTATAGGGCAGCGGTCAGCAGTAGTGCACGGCAACCCTATGTATTGTGGACCGATAGCGGTCCTTACAGAACAGCAGACTGTAACGCACTCAGGCCTATGTACCGTAGCACCCTATACCAAGTTACCAGTCCTTATAAGAACTTTTGTGGACCAAGCAGGTTGTGTGTTAGTGATTAGCAGACTGTACGTCAGTCCCTATACCAATGAAGGACTGCTGCAGTATAGGGCAGCGGTCAGCAGTAGTGCACGGCAACCCTATGTATTGTGGACCGATAGCGGTCCTTACAGAACAGCAGACTGTAACGCACTCAGGCCTATGTACCGTAGCACCCTATACCAAGTTACCAGTCCTTATAAGAACTTTTGTGGACCAAGCAGGTTGTGTGTTAGTGATTAGCAGACTGTACGTCAGTCCCTATACCAATGAAGGACTGCTGCAGTATAGGGCAGCGGTCAGCAGTAGTGCACGGCAACCCTATGTATTGTGGACCGATAGCGGTCCTTACAGAACAGCAGACTGTACTGCACTCAGGCCTATGTACCGTAGCACCCTATACCAAGTTACCAGTCCTTATAAGAACTTTTGTGGACCAAGCAGGTTGTGTGTTAGTGTTTAGCAGACTGTGCGTCAGTCCCTATACCGCTGAAGGACTGCTGCAGTATAGGGCAGCGGTCAGCAGTAGTGCACGTCAACCCTATGTATTGTGGACCGATAGCGGTCCTTACAGAACAGCAGACTGTACTGCACTCAGGCCTATGTACCGTAGCACCCTATACCAAGTTACCAGTCCTTATAAGAACTTTTGTGGACCAAGCAGGTTGTGTGTTAGTGATTAGCAGACTGTACGTCAGTCCCTATACCAATGAAGGACTGCTGCAGTATAGGGCAGCGGTCAGCAGTAGTGCACGGCAACCCTATGTATTGTGGACCGATAGCGGTCCTTACAGAACAGCAGACTGTACCGCACCCAAGCCTATGTACCGTAGCACCCTAGACAGACCAAGTTACCAGTCCTGATAAAGAGCTTTGTGGAACAAGTGAGTTGTGAATGATTAGCAGACTGCAGCAGAAGGGCAGCAGTCAAGTATAATATTCTTTCTATATTTGGAAGAAAGAATATTATACGTGTACAAGCCTATTACCGTACCACTGATACCAGTCCTGAAAAGAACCTTTGTGGAACTAATAGTAACAGCAAGTCTTTAAAATTATCCTCACTGCCTGACAACACTGCTTCCTGCCTGTCCCTATACAAATTGGCAAAAAAGAGTAGGCTGGAACGATTAGCTGGAACAGCTCTTTTGTGGACCTGATAGTAACAGCTAATGATGATGATGATGATGATGATGAAGAAAGACTAATCTGGCTGAGCTGTCCCTAAAATAGCAGCATACAGCGCTCTGTCCCTTTATCTAAACTGACAAAAGAAACTCAGGCTGCTGACCTAACACCTATACCAGTCCTGAAAAGAACTTTTGTGTACCAAATAGCTAGCGTTTTCTCTGTCCCTACTCCACACAGGATCCTTTCCCTACAGTGACAGAAGAAAGAATGTAAAATGGCCACCGGATCGGGTGTATTTATAGGTTAGGGGGAATGTCCAAGTGTCCATGAGCTGTCATGTCTCAATTGGTTGTCCTGTAACACATGATAAACGTGTCACGAAAGGTTAAAGTTCTTGTATACATTAAACACGTAAGTCCGCCGGGGCGAACGACGGAAAAAGGCGTTCGAACCCGCGGACGGCGAAAGTCGGAAATTCGCCGCGAAACGACCGCCGGGCGAACCGTTCGGCCATCACTAGTAACTAAGACCCACGCATGTTGCTCCCTTTGTTGGATTGACCTCATTGCTGCATTGTTATACCCTATTTAGGAGGGATTTCATTTTTTCTTGGTGCCCACCCTGCGATCCTCATTGTTGGACTTGATGCTCCCCTTTCTGCTTCCTTTCTTTGAACAAACAGGATTTCGATCAGTTCATTTATCATATACATGACAGGTGAGTTTCACCACAATTGCACATTACTACATGTGAGCTCCATTACCGCCATGGCCCACTAACTAGGAGGCTACATGTCCTATGCATTATGTATTGTGTTAGTGTTTTTCTCTCTTCGTCCAAAATTATTTGAATATTCTAAAATGTAGAAGCAATTAGCGAAACATGTTGAGCCAACAGGCATTTATATAGCTTTATCAGCTCTATATGTATTATTGTTTGTCATCATATTGTGATATATTTATATATATGTGTGTCTGCACATGAGAGTCAATGTTTGTTTACTCTCTTTTATATTTTAATTTTCTTTGGCTTGTTGTTCTATTTGTGGCACCATAAAAATATCCTATTTGCCAATTTTTCCGACACATTTCTCTTTATCTATTTCTTTTTTTACATATTTCAATTAGCGATGAGGGTTCCTTTGAATTAGTGTGATCATTGCAATACAGTGGCGGCTGGTGTTCAAAATTTTTGAGGGGGTGCAGACAACAATTCTGAAAAAAAGCCTTACTGTGCCCATCAAACGCAGCCACATTGCTCATCAAATGCTGACACTGTGCCCATCAAATGCTGCTACTGTGCCCCATCAACGTTGCCACTGTACCCATTAAATAGTACCACTGTGCCCATCAAATGCTGACACTGTGCCCATCAAATGCTGACACTGTGCTCATCAAATGCTGCTACTGTGCCCCATCAAATGTTGCCACTGTGCCCATTAAATAGTGCCAATGTGCCCCATAAAATAGTGCCACTGTGCCCATCAAGTGCTGCTACTGTGTCCATCAAATGCTGCCACTGTGACCCCCCCGCCTGTTCGCCATCTGCCTGGTACTTACCCTGTCTTGGTGGCGGGTCAGGCAGTGGGTGACAGCGGTGAGTGTTGGGACCTTGCAGCGGGTCAGACAGTGGCTCCTGTGTCCTCAATGCCTCTCCTCCCCTCTTCCTGGTAGGTGTCCAATCGCAGAGACTGTCCTTTCAGCTAACGGGTAACAGACCCGCGCACCTGATTGGCGGAGAGGCGGTTCAGTGTTAGGAAAGGGAATATTCATTTGCTTTTCTTACACACCTGGGTGCACTCTGAGCGCAATGCTTTGCACTGTCAGCCTTTTTTGAAGCCAGGTGCTTCAAAAACACCCCCCCCCCCCACACTGTACTTCAGGCGCCCCCGGCATCCGAAAAGGAGCCTGGATGTCTGAATAGGGGATGGCAGTGGTGCCGTGGATACGTTCATGCAATCTATGAATCTATCCATCTATATAGAGGGAGTGGCTGGAGAGAGGGGTCGGCGTCCTTGCGCTCTTAGGTTTCATGTACACTGCTGCTGGTAAACAGATGTTCAGAGAGGCAGTTGGCTGCTTTTTTCAGCTGCCCCGGAACTTATCCAATGTTATCTAATGTACACAGATTTGACGCTGAGCTTAGAAGCATTTCAAGCGCCAAACACTTCTAAATGCGTCTAAACGCAGTAATGCCGGGTTTACACCTATGCAAATTAGATGTGAGTTCCCCGCATCCAATTCACATAGCAGGAGAATATGACTGGCTCCCTATGGAGCCGGTTCCCATTCTCCTTTGCGGCTCCTTTGCGGCTGCGGAGTGCACTGCACAAAAATTCAGTGTGTCTTTGGTTACGTTTCAAGGCTGAATTCAAGGGCTAGAAACGGGGAACAGCGACGCACACCACTCCCGTGCAATCCGCAGCGGGTTATAGTGTGAACCCGGCCTAACTCGTGGTTTAGCTGCGTTTTGTTTACAGGCGTTTTTCATTTTTGGCTATTTTGAAAAAATAAAATAATAATTTTTCAAACTCTTCTAAACGCAAACACGGCTAAATGCAGCTAAACGCAACATGTAAACGTGGCAAAACGGACGTTTTAAACGTGGGTTACTATCTGTCAAGTTAAATCGTTCAAGAGAGGTTGTAAAAACGTCCCGTGTACATTAAGCCTTAATAGACGCACTGCCAGTGTTGCAATGTATAAATAATAAAAATCGAAAATTGTTCTTTTTTGGGGTTTTAAAACATTACCACTAGCTTATGAATTGATTTACATTGTTTATCACTTTTAAATATACATCTAAAACAAATAAAAATTGCAGGTGACTATTTCCCTTTAAGGGCAATGACAGTAAAAGGATGGAATTGTCACGTAGTAACTGACAGAACAATTAAAAGAAAACCAGTTTGTGAAATATGCCCGCTGTGCCTCCCGTGGTCTCCAGACCTTCTCTATCTGCAGCCAGCAGACCTGGCAGGTGAGAGATTTGTAATATGTCCTACGTTGGTATTTCCTGCCGCTTATGCAATGTGTTTCCTATAGGTGCCGTGTTAAGCTAACGTGTCTGTCCTCAAGGTCTAGAGCAAGATTGGCTAGAATGACCTTAAGAAACAAAAGATTACAAATGAAGAGGCAGGATGTGAACGCAAGCCTTTGTTTTATCAGAGAAGGCCTGTAAGCCTCAGCAAATTTCTGTATAACTGAAAGAATGAAAATAATAATAACATCGAATAATGTATCACCCACCTTTAGCTGAGTCTAGATCTACTTTAACAAAGCATTATGGATATTCTGTTCCAATAAACAGAAAACAAACCCAGCTGGTATACTGTATTCATCGATTCATATTCATTCTGCATATGGAGGCATTCCCCAAAAAATCCCCAAAGTTCAATTGGACAACTCATAGTGAAAACATTTTAAGAATGTGTCCCAAGGAATTCACAGTTGGCTATCACTGGCAATGTCTCTTATCAGCTGTGAATATCCCGGAGAAAGTATCCTCCTACTCGTCCATGGAATACTCTAATCAGACCGGCAATGGCTCATCACTGTCTGGGGATGCAGTGGGATTCTAAACCAAACCCAACAACAGCTCTGTTTAGTCTCTGAATAATAAAATTCTGGAAGTCATGCAAAAAAAACTCTGACGAAAAATAAGGTACCAGCAAATAAAATTTACGTCAAGTCAAAACTTAAAGTAGAGAAGAATTAGAACTCTTGCTAAGTTTTTATTGGTGCCTACTAAGTAGATTCACCCTCTCTATCGGTCCTGTTGACCAAAGTGAGTGAGCCACAAAGTGATGAGAGATCTAAAATTATCACCGGAATGGGAAAAGAGAGGAGATATTTTAACCACTTGACCTCTGGAAGGTTTACCCCCTTCCTGGCCAGGCCATTGTTTGCAATACGGCACAGCGTTACTTTAACTGACAATTGTACGGTGATGCAATGCTGTACTCAAATAAAATTGATGTCCTTTTTTCAAACAAATAGTGTTTTCTTTTGGTGGTATTTGATCACCCCTGCGGTTTTTATTTTTTGCACTATAAATGAAAAAAGACATGTTGAAAAAGAAAAAAAAAACAATAGTTTTTACTCTCTGCTATAAAACATATCCAATAAAAAAATTGTAAAAAAAAAAAAATCTAATTTCTTCTTCAGTTTATGTCAATATGTATTCTGCTAAATATTTTTGGTTAAAAAAATCCTAATAAACTGATAAAACCTAATAAAAATTGATTGATTTGTGCAAAAGTTATAGCTTCTACAAACTATTTTTTGTAGTAATGACTGCAATTAGGGACTTATCGTGGGATTGTGATATTGCGGTGCAAAAATTGTACTCTAACTGACACTTTTTTGGTAACCAGTGACAATAATACAGTCTAAAATACTGCTACAATTATGCACTGTCACTGTACTAATGACACTGGCTGGGAAGGGGTTAACATCAGAGGCGATCAAAGGGTTAACTGCCTACCCAGTGTTTTTGTACAGTGTGGGAGGTGCTTTTACTACACACCCGCAGCACATAATAGAAGTCTATGGCAAAGTGCAGTTAACCCACAGGAAAGCCACAGGTGCACTGCGCTGCGCCCACAATGTGGATAAACTGCAGAGCATCAGTGTGAAAGCAGCCTTAGGCCCCTTTCACATAATCGGTCTAATTGGGTCTGCCTGGTCACCTCATAATTCTCTATTGGGTGCCAAAGAGGGGGCCCAGCGAGATAGGCTGTATGGAGCCCCATGATCTCAAACAGCGGCCCTGCCTGTAGGATCCCTCTAGAAGCTGGAAATCAGTGTAGTATACACCACAACACTATTTTCTAAATAAATGCAAAGCATTCTCTGATTGGAAGAGGTGAAGAGGCAGGGTGCCATTCAGAGGATGCTTTGTATTTTCTGAATAAATGCAAAGATTTCTATCATTGGACAAGGTGGAGAGTGTGACTCTGCCACCCTGCCTCTCCACCTTGTCAACTCAGAGAACACTTTGCATTCATTGAGAAGATGCAAAGCATTCTCCAAATCGCAGCCGACCTCCTGTGTGCAAAATGTAGCAGGACAGGCACTGGGCACGGAACCTGGATGCAAGTAGAGATTACTGGATAAAAGCATATTCAATAGTGATTTCCAACTTCTAGGGGGATCCCACAGGTATGGTATATACAGTACATATTTACATTGGTCTAAGATGGATTAATGTAACAATGTATAAAATTCTATACCTGGAATTCTTCTCTGAGCGACCCAAAGGAAGTAAATAAGAGTCATTTGTTCGGGTTTACTGTTAAAGTCATTGAAGTGAAATTAAAGCTCAGTTTTTCTTTCTTTTTTTTAATTAAAATAACAAACATGGTATACTTACTTTTCTGTGCAATGGTTTGGCACAAAGCAGCCCTGATCCTCTTCTTCTGGGGCCCCCGTCGGCTTCCCATGGGGGCACCCGTGCATACTTGCTTCCGAGCCCCGGGACTGCAGCACAGAAGGTTTCTCACCTTAATGCATAGAATGCATTAATCCAGAACAAATATGCTGCAAAACAAGAGTTACTATTTCAGAACTAACGATTTTCTGAAGCCAGAATCCACATAGTCAGGCAACTAGCATTTTCAAAAGGAGGTCAGCAATGAATTGTCTGTATATTGCTCATGTCAGGTTTCCTTTAATGAAGTACTCCTTACAAAATATTAGCCAACGCATAAAAACGACGCCATATTTATGTACATGATTACTGTATATAAAGAGTTTTATGTGGCCTGAATTTATGACGTTCTTATGCTCTGGGTGTCATTTGAACATGACAAGGAGAAAAGGCAAACTATTACATGAATACATATTTTTTTCCTTATGACCCCTTGAGGAAAATCTTCCTGTAAAATCTTTTTTTTTTTTTTCTTCTTGATATTTTACCGTAGAATTCCTGGAACAGCATTGCTGCTGGGTAACAGTAATACCTAGACTCATCTCAGCTAATGCCAAAGACACAGTCACTGAAGAATGTATTCCCTTCCAGTAAACTGTGAAGATAATTTACAAATTAATACCTTTGTGTTAGTAGAGTAAAAGACAGACAGGAAAGTAGGAGTCTGCAACATGAGGACTAAAACATAAATATTTCTCTGTGGTTTACCAATCCAGCCCCAAATGCAATTACTGTAACGTCGTATTTTACATTTATTTTGTGTCGCATTGGATGCTCAGATTAATCTTTGGTGCAGTTACTCAAAGGGAAAGAAGGAAAACTCGGATGCGTGTATTCTATACAAAAATGTAAAGAGGAATCTGCATAGCTTCATTGACCCATATCAACCATTCAAAGCTCATCTCAAATGGGGCTTTGTATAAAAAGTGAATATGGGACTTTCTTGACCAAGGCAACCAACCTGTTTCCAGCTCTCACTTCCACAGGGCAGAGTTAAAGATGAAACAAGGATTCTGATTTGTCTGTGAAGGCATCCAGATCATGGCACAGCTAGTAGTAGTTAGATTCAGTTGGACTTGTTCGTTAAAGTTGAAGACTTTTCACCGCTCATCCAAGTAGGTCCCTCAGTTCAAAAAGAACATACTTTAATATTCATATCTACATCGATAACTTTCACCATAATATAGTCACCATTGAATGTACCAAGACAGATTTTGATTGGCAAAGACCATGATGGCATAGGTTCTTGACACTCATTAGAACTGAGGAAGCTGTTTGGATAAATGGAAACGCTTCTTCAATATTACAGATTATTACTAGTATCTAGTTAGATTTAGTTGAACTTGTTCTGTAACGCTGAAGATCTTTCACCACTCATCAAAGTAGCTACTTCAGCTAAAATGGCTGTCAGCACATACCTCAACATTTATAGCCACGTGGTCACCATGATCAAGTCACCATCAAATATGTCAAGACAGATCTTTATTGTCCAAGGCTATGATAGGATAGATATCTGACACGTATTAGAACTGAGGAAGCTACTCAAATAAGTGGTAAAGCTTCTTTAACATTAGGGAATGCGTCTATTTAAATTTGACTAATTACTACTAGTTAAGAATATTCTTGTTAACACAATTTTCATACAGAAAATCCTTTAATAAAGTAGAGCTAAAGGCATTTTTTTCATATAGGATAGAGTATGGGAGGGTGATATACCCCATCAGGTTTTTTATTTATTTTTTCTGGGCATCTGTGTCTAATTGGGGAGCTTGCCCTTCACTTCCTGTCCCATAGCCAAAACAGGAAGTGAGGGAAAATCCCTCCAAAGAGAGGGAACCAATGTTTACCAGAACTAGTGTAACTTCTAAAGTTGTATTTTAGATCTTTTTCTGTTGCGTGGGATGCTTATATTAATCTTTGATGCATTGATTCATAGTAAACCAAAGATAACTCTATTGAGTGTAGTCTATACAAACATGAAAAAGGGGAAAAAGCACAGCTTCAGGGACCCATATGAACCATTCAAAGCTCAACTCCCATCATGCTTTGTATGAAAAGTGTACAAAGAAGGAACTTTCTTGCCCACAGCAACCAACCAGTTACCATCTGTTTTTTTTTCCACAGTGCAGAGCACAAAATAATTTCGATTTCTGGGTAACCTCTCTATCACGCCTGGACACTTTCCCTTACCAGAAAACAGCCTTCGAGCACACCTGCCTACATTCTCCTGGAGCGACTGGTACCATATCCTTAATTTATTCTTCCCTCAATTCTAGCAGTACCCTAGCCTCCTTATCCTACGTCCGTAAGTGGGAACAAGACTTATCCCCCATTGACTTATCAGATTGGAGCAAAGCCTGGACCAGTATTGCAAAGTGCTCCTTCAATACGATTACTCTGAAAGCAGCCTATAAAGTACTACTATGCTGGTATTGGGTCCTAGCCCATGTTGCAAGATCCAATTCAGCTCACACTGATAGGTGCTTCCAGATATGTGGTCAGCAGGGAGATGAACTTCATATTATCTGGTGGTCATTCACCAGCCTCGTGGGATTCTGGTTGAGAGTATTTGGCATTCTGGTTACTCTCTTCCACGTGCCCACCCACAAAGACGCCAAATTGGCATTGTCAAATCCCAGGCTTTTTCTCCTATCAACAAAAATTGGCCACCTATTTATTCATGCAGGCACATGGACGATAGCTAGGGCCTGGAGGAAGCCGGCGGTCTCATTCATGGAAGTGAAGAGCATCTTAACAACTCTCATGATTAATGAGAAGATGACTAGTATCCTCTATGATTCCCATGCTAAATTTCTTAAGGTATGGGGCCCGTGGTGGTCTTAACGCTCTTCCGACCTTGCACTCGACCAGCCTGGGCCTTCCAATTTGATCTCTTCTGCCCTCTGGCCTGGGGGAACCCTCTCCTCATCTTCTCTGCGCTTCTTTTCTCTCTCTGTTTTTTTTCAGAGATATCCTCTCATTTACCGTTTCCCCCTCTGCCATCTAATCCTTTCCCCCTTTCTCTTGATTTTATTTTCTTTGTTTGTGAGTTTGGTTTAAGATTTATTTCTCCCGATTTTTGTGCACTGTCCACACCCAAATCCCTAAAAAATGCTGTTTAGACACCTTGTGTTGACCCCTGGCTTCAACCAGAGGGTCATTACGATTCGATAGTTCCTCTTATAAAACTTGTTTATATGTGTATCCTATATTGCTCTATTTTATGTTCACTGCTTCTATCCCCTGCACGGGATTATTACAGCTGTATATGATTTTCGTCTATTTCAATAGAAATACTGTACCAGAAAATAATTCTGATTTGTATGTGAAGGCGTTCATTTTTCCAGGTCCTGGTACAGCTAATAGTAATTAGTTAGATTCTTCATATTCAGTCATATGTTGAAAGACCACTCATCCAAGTAGCTCCCTATACGCAAATAGGTGTTGGGTACATAATTCAACATTTATAGTCATGTGGGTAATTCATTCAACATAATCGAGTCACCATCGAATGTGTCAAGACACATTTTGATTGCACAAGGCATTTCTGACTCTCATTATAAATGAAGAAGCTGTTTTAATAAGTGGTGAAACTTTTTCAACATTACACAATTCCAGTTAAATTTGACTAAGCACTATTACCGTGTTTCCCCAAAAATAAGCCCTACCCCGAAGGTAAGACCTATCGTGATTATAAGGGTGGGCTGCTATATAAGCCCTACCCCAAAAATAAGCCCTAGCAAATCTCATTAAAAGTCCTGTAATTCGTTTTGTAAATATGGGCCAGTGTCTCCGTTTGCTTCTGTGTTAAAAAAAAAATGTTTACATCCACTGCTGACCCACCGAGGTCCTCTTCTCTACTCCCGGCTGACGTCTGTTGTCCCTTCCTCTTCTGTGCACAGAGCAGGCTGGGGTCAGCCAGGATCTCGGCTCTTCTCTTTCCTTCCCTACTCCCACCTGATGTCTGCGGACCCTCCCCCTTTAGTGCACGGAGTGGACTGACGTCACGACAATCTCGGCTCTGCTCTTTTCTCATCTCCTCCGAGATCTCAGAGAAGAAGCCGGAGCTTATAAAGGTGTTAAAAAGGTACTTTTATATAAAACTGTGGACACACTGAACTTCATATCAGTAAAACAGATTACCGTACATAATTTCATAATGATGTAAAAATATGATGTAAAAAAACTGACTCCTGACCTGACAATGGGGGGAAGACAGAGGACACAGATTTTTTAGATTTTAACAGTTTTTTTTAGAAAATAGAGATGAATAAATGACACAGCACAAACACTGTGTTGTCTATCATGCTTTAAAGGAACAGGATTTGTTCTTTAAAGTAGTTTAATGTACATGCCGTAAATAAATAAGACATCCCCAGAAAACAAGCCCTAGTGTGTTTTTTGTAACCAAAATTGTTATAAGACCCGGTCTTATTTTCAGGGAAACACGGTAGTTGAGAATGTTGTTGTTGGCACAGTTTTCATACATAAAAACCTTTGTTAACATTCCTATGGTGACCTGAAAAATGACCGTGATTTAAAAAGACACTGATAGTTTGCCCATGCAAGGCAAGGGTACATTATCTCTAGAAAGGGCACCCCCAATACTCACCCTACCTGGATACCCTCCCTGCTTTTTGCTCTTCAGCAGGTGACACCAAAACTGGCTGTGTCAGGGACCTGGATCTATGACACAGCAGACAGAAAGCAGCAGCCCAATAGAGGGGAGGCTACGGTCTACTGGTTGCCCACCACTGATCTGGAGTGTGCACACAATGTACTGCTCACTATTTGACAATCTCTCTGCCATATATGAGGGCACTGTACCTAGACCAGATGCCCCTCCTGCCTCCCACCCTTGTCATGGCCCTGCATGGAAATGCTGGTTATTCCGGCTCGCCGCAAAAGCAAAGAGCATGAAGCTCTAAAGGAGCACAGGTAGGGTAAATATATGGTGTTAGGGTTTTCCTTTCCGGCAGACTAGGTCCGAAGGGATTAGCCCGTCGGACAATCCGATCGTGTGTGGGCTAGTCCGATTATTTTTCGAAAAAAAATCAGACGGACCTAGAAATAGAACATGTTTCAAATCTATCCGATGGACTCAAGTCCGATGGACTAAAAATCAGGAAACCGTTTGTCTGTGTGCTAGTCCGACAGACCAAATACAACGCAAGGGCAGCTATTGGCTAGTGGCCATTGAACTTCCTAGTTTAGTCTCGTTTACGTCATCACGTTCAAAACAAATGGACTTAGTCCGTTCATGTGTGGCCAAGTCCATTCGTTCGGAAAGTCCGTCAGAACTCCACCAAAAGTCCGTCAGGAAGACCGTCGGACCTACTCTGCCGGAAAGTTCGGTCATGTGTACGCTGCATAACACTTTGCTAACATGGGAAATGTAAAATGTTTCAATAAAATCTAATGCCAGGCTATATTTTATATTATATTTATTGTGAGACTGGTCACACAAGCAAATAGGGGACAGAAATAAAAGTAAGTATTCTAAAGCCTGCCATACATTGATCAAAATTTGGCTGGTTAAGCAGGGACTGGCCAAGATTTGATCCATGTATGGGCAGGCTGACTGTCCACAAGTCTAACCCTTGATTGACTTGGGTCAACCAATCTGTTAGATATTTTACATTTGATTACTGCCAGCAGCTATATTAGTAACCGATGTGTTCTGCCGGCTGGGAACGCTCCCCTTGCCCACCCCACCTCTTCCCCTCTCCAGCAGAACTCATCAGAGCTGCGGGAGGCATTCTCCCATCAGCATTGACTGTGTAGATATGGGGGAATCAAGCAATTTTCTCTCCTTCCATCCATCGTGGAAGGAAAGAAAATCGAGTCATCTATGGTCTGCTTAACTCTTCCCCACTGTATGCAAAATTAAAAAAATAAATCTTTGGATGGATTCGTAGGAGGTTAGAACTCCTGATAAAATTTATATAGCTGTTGGTTTCCAATCTAGGAAGGTTAACCCTCTCCATTTTTCCTAGTAACCAATGTCCTTGAGGTGAAGTCTTCAAATGGGTCCAAAAGCAAAGTTATCTCACTTTGAAGAGATTTTCTCTTACTTCCTGTTGTGTCTATAGAACAAAAAGTGAAGGTAGGTCTCTCAAATAGTACACAGATGGCAAAAACTTGACAGGGGTTATGGGTTGGTGATTTAGAAAGAGCTGATTTCAGAGGATCGGTGCGACAGTAAGCTAACTACGGTATAATTTTAAGAAGGCGCTCAGCAATGACAGTCCCCATATTTAGTTTATGACAGGTTTACTCTACCTCTGTATTAAATACATATACCTCACTATAAGGTAATATGCTAAAAAGAAGGCAGACAAATTGAACCAATGTAGTGAGCATTGAGCCGTGAACAGTGAGCAAACCTTATAAAGATACATCTTGTTATCTATTAATAAATGGCACAAAAGTCCCTACCTAAGAAAAAAAAAAACACTACAATGCAAATATATTTCATGACTTCTAAAGTTGCTTAATTAGATCTGGGTCATATTTTTAGAAAATTGCATTTGTGCACACACGCACGGAGCTCTTTGGCAGTAAAATAACTTCAGAAGAGTTATAGAGACAGCTGTGACAAATTTTGCCAAAGTCTTCCTCTCATGTTGTGACACTTTTTATATAAAAATAAATCTGCATATGTTGTTCATCACTTGGCTGAATGAAAGTGCAGCCCCGTTCCGTGATCTGTATTTGCACATCTTGAGCCATAAGAATCCCAGCTAGAAGTGTAGAACGGCTGATGGGATGGTGTCTGATGCATTCTGGATATTACTAGAGATCCAGAAGGTTGAGCAAAGCAAATGTTGTGCTATTTAGCTAAAGATGCTTTCAGGGACCAATGAAGAGGACCTGAACTGTGGAAGCTGCGCCCAAAAAATACATGTAGAGGGTGCAGGATTAGTCACCAGTATTACTGGTGTAGCACCCTCTAGAGCAGGGGTGCTCAACCTGTGGCTCTCCAGCTGTTGCGGAACTACAAGTCCCATGAGGCATAGCACGAATCCGACAGCCACAAGCATGACACCCAGAGGCAGAGGCATGATGGGACTTGTAGTTTTTCAACAGCTGGAGAGCCACAGGTTGAGCACCCCTGCTCTAGTGTCTGCTACTAGTGTTGAGAGTAGGAAAAAAAAGCATATTCTGCCCAGGAATAACCCAAGTCATTGAATTGGGTCAGGGTTATTAGAGGCCAGGGCTGGATGAATCATCTTGGCAGCTCTCTAGTGCCTGCCCCTGGTGCCTCAAAAGTTGAAGAACCTTCTAGAACTAGAGGGCGGAGGTTAGGAGGAGCTGCCATGAATATTTATGGGGCCTTAGCCAATCCCCAGAGGTGGGCTGGCAGGGGGCTCTGACAACCCCATAAATTTAAATGGCCTATTTCAGCAGGGGGGTGGGGTGGAAGATGTAGAAGCAGTACTGAGGAGAGGCTGTTGGTGGCCTTTATAGGACCCCTTACCGGGAGGAGGTTCTACCTTGGGCTGGGTGCTCAAGAAAGCTGGCCTGCAAGGATCCTAACACAGGAGGCAGTACAAGGATTCACATCGGAGAGGCAGTGGGAAGGAGCAAGGAGAGACAATAAGTAGATCAGCATGGCGCAGGGACAGACAAGGGAAGAGCAGGTCTCTCTTGAAGACTGTGTAGTGCCAAGTCTTCATCTGCGAGGTTTCCATGTGTGTGAGCCAGTCGGGCAGGCTCGGGGCAGAAAAGTCAGTCAGAAGGACTGTGAGAGAGAAGCAGCCAGGTGCGGCTGGTGGCAGCCAGGCGAGCTAGCATTTTCTGCAAGCAAGTGGAGCTGGGATCAGTTGCTAAAGGGAAGCAGAAGGAAGAATGTCATGGTGTTCATGCACATTGCACTACTTTGTCAAGAGACAAAGCGTTCCTGCCAATAATTGGTCTTTGCTGAACTAGTAACATCCTGCTAGTTCTCACAGGAGTGAGAAGCAGGTGCTGTGCATAGGAAACCAAGGAGGAAGGAAGATGAGGACTTTTTGTAAATAGGGGGGAAGTGTTCCTTTGTTCATAGTTCTGGACATTTTTCAAATTGGGCACCCCATAATTCCCTACCCTATCCAAGTTATCAACCCATAATAAAACATCAGAAACAAGCCAAGGAATGTTTTCTGCAGTGGAATGTATGAAGAAAATGTTGTGACTGCCTGTGTGGCAGTGGGGACCCGGAACACGAGCAACTCCTGTGGGGGGTAGTGCTACACCTATATGCTCCTGCTGCTGATTTTATATCCCATTAGTGTCCTACTATGCCTTGTTCTGCACTATGTCTCTGTGTGTGTACAGGTAGCCATCTTGGTAAAGGAGCAGGGCTTTGCTTCCTCCCTAACGATAGAACTGTCTCCTATTCCCTGTGACTGGTGGGGTACTGAAAATGCAGCAGGAAATATAGCCACAAAACTTGCACATAAAAACCTGGCTTGGATTCTATACCCCACCGACAATTTTATTTAATCAAAAAATGAAATATTATGCACTGTTGTTTAATCAAATGGTAACCCTACAAGGTATTACAACTGATTTTGTCAAAAATGTATTGTTTATTGAAATTATAATTAAAAAAAACAAAAAAGATTAAAAAATTCTGGCCAAAAAACATTAAAACACTTCACCTCACCCTCTTAAAACTAATGCCCATGTATGTATTTTCAAGTCCCAATGCTGGTTTAGATCCACAGCAAGGTATTGGAAATGTGTACAGCCTTCTGCAGAAAGCAATTATTCCTTAAAGCATGTGTCAAAGCTCGATTTATCCACCCACAGATGTGGCCAACCTAACAAGGAGTGCATTATGTATAGCATGGATCACAATATATGATTATCTTATACAGAGCATGTATGTATATGTCCTACCAAATGATGGATGAACACACTAAATTTCTCATTGGTTAAAAGGGGCATTCTTTTTAAGCATATCTTTTGCTAACATAGGCACACTCAAGCTACCTTGAATAATACAGGTAATTGGTCTCTCAGCAGGGGACTAAATGAACCATACTGATAAAACAGTGCTGTGAGTATTTACTGCACATAGCCCATCCACAATGCATGAGTATATGAGACTTGTAGTCCACAAGGGCATCCATCAGTACTCCAAGGTGTAGTCCACTCATAATGCATACATATGTCACTGAGTATGTGGCTTGGGCAGAAATGGGCAAATCATAAATTCTCTGATACAACCAGCTCCAGCAAAACCAGTCAAACAGCTTGTTGATCCCAGCACTCTCCTCCTTGCCTGAAACCCTTGTAGAACCATGCACTGGGAGTGCTAAGTATACTGCTTTATGACTTTTGGTAAGAACTTGATTGATTGATTTCATCAAGCGATTATGATTTGCCCATTTCTGCTCAAGCTCGGATCTGTTGGATTTGTATCAAAATCCAGAGAAGTCCTACAGAATCTGGGATACAGAGAATGATTTCTGGCTAATAAATGTAAAGCCTAGCTCTGAGGAAAGTAAAAATCATCCTAAAATGCTTGTTTATGTCTAGCGGACCAGGAACGGCAGTTTTACTTACCTAAACTCTGGTGCCCTGGCAGTCGGTGCTCCTGTAAACTCTGGCAGTGGACTGACCCTGACCCTTGTCATCTCCAAGTCCAATGCCGGGATATGAGCTTTGCATTGAATTTTATGAAGTGAGAAGACCTCAGACTGCTGAAATGCAGGGTAGTAGAGGTTGTGTGGAGGGAGCCTAGAGGAGCAGAGGATCGGCTTTTCTTGTTCCCCTATAAAATAGACATAAAATAGAACAGAAATGGAGGTGTAGCCAAGTCCCGGGGGCCCCTGAAGCCCAATGGTGATCTCCAGAGTTAAGGACAGCTGACATCCTTCTGTCACGTACCTAGTAGGCGAGCCCGGAATGCAGGAAGCGGCCCCTCGTAGCCCCTGGCTAAAGAACCCCTGGAGATGGTAACAGAAGCTCAACAGTTCAGGGGGCACAAGTGCCTGGCGGGTAGATGCTGGTCCGGATGGGCAGCAGGACACCAACAGCGAGCAGATGAAGCTGAAGACAAGAGACTGGTGTAGGCAGGCACAAGTGGTAGACTGGCTGGCAGACGGACGTCAGCGGGTACAGCAGTCACAGGATATCCAACCAGGTAGGTAGGAACAGCAGAGTCGGGTACAGGCCGGGTCAGCAGGTAGCGGTCAACGTGGTACAAGAGGGATGAGGCAGAGGCGTAGTCAGACAAGCAGGAGGTCGTAGGCAGGCAGCAACGGATCAGGGTCAAGGTCAAGCTGGGTAACAGGAACTAAGGTAGCAGATACAGGTATAGGGTAGTAGGATCTCCGAACGCGCTGTAGACTGGTCAGCACGAGTGGAAGGGAGCAAGTGCCTTAAGAAGACTGTAGGGCGCCAAACGGTCGCACGACGAGTCAGCGTGCGCGAGTGGACGTGCGCCCGTTCATGCCCCCACGTGTACGCGTGCGTTCGTTCAAGGCGACGCGAGTGCGTCCGATCGCTCTAGCGCGCGTTAACGGAGCACGACGGGTCCTTGACAACAAACTTCTGTGGGTAAGTCTCTCGTGCGCAAACGAGACGCCAGGACGATCGTGACACCTTCAGTGTAAAGTGGGTTACTGGGCATGGTGGGTGTAATGCAAGATGAACAGGTGGGCGCCATCCCTTTTGAATGCAAAGAGATTTATTGTCTCTTAAACAGAACTGTGGGAGAGAGGACACCCTTAGGTTAATGCAATGTTAATTGGCAGTCTTCGAGACTTCTATAGGTAGACAGCTATACTGGTGAAGGTCTTCAGCTGGACACCACTTCTGTATGGGTAGGACCACTGTCTCCTCTGGCAACAATCGTGTAGCTGTCACTAACAGTAAAGGTATTCAACTTTCTGCAACAAAAACAGTTCTCTTTACCCCACACTCACTCTTCGCTCAACAAGCTCCCAGTCTCTCTCTCTAGACTTCAGATCCCCTAGCCCCTGGATCCCCTGAGCTCTTTCACAGTAGTACTCAGTATCTTCCTCAAGTGTCACCCCTGCTTTTCTGCTGGGTCCCTGGCATGGAACTCACAGATACTCCTTAAGCTTCACCCCTGCTGACACGTTAGGTCCCTGGGTTGGCACTCCACAAGTGTCACCTCTGCCGTCCCGGCGGATCCCTGGCTTGGCACTTGCTGATGCTTTCCCACTTCTTCACCGTCCCCGTATGGCAAGAAGTCTGCTCTGGTACTGGCTCCGCTCACTAACTGTGGTCTTGGGTAGCAAGGTGGATGGTCCCTTTGTGACAACAGCTTCCTCTCTACTTCCGACCACGACTGGTTCCCCGTCCTGGCGGAACCATTACTCCTGGTAGGACTACAAGCCCGCAGACCCAAGCATGCACTACTTCTGTATAGGCACTCAGATGGCTTAGCAGCCAGATGTCCCTTAGGTTTCTGGCCTAGCAGCCCGGGGCAATATGACACACGTCCACCCAGACTGCCATCCAGGTGGAAAAGAACCCTGATCACCTGACTCCACCCAAATAAATAGGCTCTTCCAGCAGGCCAAGGGACCCAAGAAAATCCCTGCCCATTGGCTGAGACACCCCATTCATTTATAATCTGTCCTTGCTGTGCCCTTGTCTTATCTAATGCCACCAAATACCCAGCCATCTAGTGACAGCAGAGAGAAGTGCAGCAATTGCAGAATTAGGGCGAAATCAATCGACCTTCTAACAACTGGCCAAGACAACTATCACTTAAATTTAAGTGATGGCAAATAAATTTAATAGCAACCCTGTCTAAACGTCAGGGTGCTTTCCCCAGAATTCAGCTTTACGGCTCTTGTGAAACCTAGAATAAGGCAGGATTTTTGCCAATAAAAGGGTGTGTATCACTTGTATGGTAAACCTCAGAGGCAAAAAGAACAAAGAACCATGCACTGATGTTATTGATGGCTGCTAGTGCCTTTATACTCCTTTAAATTATCCATATACAAAAAAGGAATTATTTTCAGTTAGTGGTATAATTTGGTTGAGTCCTCCACCCCCAATTTCTTTTATTTCTTAAGACTCCAAAGGCTGTCTTTCTTACTGCTTATTTTAGAGTTTTAGGTGATCCTGCCTGGGAGTATTCTCACTTTTTATGCTGTATTCTCAATAATGTATATCAAACTAAAAATCCAACAGGGAGGGAATGAGATCTCCTCAATGGCCACAGCAGGCGTGCTAGAAAGGGATCTCAAGCTCAGGAAGAAATGATCTCTTTAACATCTAGATCCCTTTTCTCACAAAATGTAGTGTGACTCCATCCCGATGCCCACAAAACCAAGTCCTGGACCATTTTGCTGGCCAAAGACCAGAGCACTTTTTGCAATTCTGCACTGCGTCGCTTTAACTGACAATTGCGCGGTCGTATGACGTGGCTACCAAACAAAATTGACGTCCATTTTTCCCCACAAACAGAGCTGTCTTTTGGTGGTATTTGATCACCCCTGCGCTATAAACAAAAAAAGAGCGTCAATTTTGAGGAAAAAAAACGCATTATTTTTTACTTTTTGCTATAATAAATATCCCCCAAAAATATATAAAAAAACATTTGTTTTCCTCAATTTAGGCTGATACGTATTCTTCTACATATTTTTGGTAGAAAAAATCTGCAATAAGCGTTTATTGATTGGTTTACACAAAAGTTATAGCGTTTACAAAAAAAGTTATAGTTTTTTATTATTAATAATTTTTTTTTACTAGTAATGGCGGCGATCAGCAATTTTTATTGTGACTGCGACATTATGGCAGACACTTCAGACATTTTTGACACATTTTTGGGACCATTGTCATTTATACAGCAATCAGTGCTATACAAATGCACTGATTCCTGTGTAAATGACACTGGCAGTGAAGGGGTTAACCACTAGGTGGTAGTGTAGGGGTTAAGTGTGTCCTGGGGCGTGTTTCTAACTGTGGGGGGCATGGCCGGTTGTGACACGTCACTGATCTCTGCTCCCCGTGACAAGGAGAAGAGATCAGTGACACTGTCACTAAGCAGAATGGGTAGATGCTTGTTTACATTAGCATCTCCCCGTTCTTTCTCCCCGTGAGACGATCGCGGGTATCTCCACAGCGATCGAGTCCACGGGACCCGCGATCGCACTCATGGAGGTCCCAACCGGCGCTCGCACGCGATGGTACAGCCTCAAATTTAAAGGGACGTACAGGCCCATTTGCCTGTCCGTGCCATTCTGCCGACGTACATCGGAGTGTGCCTGTGGTTAAAGGACCAATGTGATAACAAAGATTGTCTTCTGGTAACTGTTTGTGATTTATATCTGTTATTAAAGTACTCAAAATCCTTTTATTTGAAATGCCTGTATTTACTTGTTTCTCCACCTTTATATGCAAACCTAGCTCTCACAAATACATGGCTAACCCTTTACCTTTTAATAAAAAATAACACAAAGTTAATTAACAGAAATGTACTAATTAACCCACATTTTATAAAATATAAAAGATGAGGTTGTGTCAAGTAAATAGATGCCAAATATGTCAAGCCTTAAAATTGCACGTACCCGTAAAACACTAAAAAACAATGATACCCAAAATTGTCCATAGGTGATGCATTAAAAGCCTTTACAGGTCACCAATTTAGCATTAACTGTGAAGAAGAGGTCCTAGAATTATTGTTCTCACTAATGTGCAATGCAATCATCATTTCCAAATGTGTGTGTTTTTGTTCATGTAGCTAGGTGCTGGCTAACTTTGCCTGTGTCATCATGAGACATTCTGTAGCACCAGCTGCAGTGAGCCTGTTTCTGCACCATCATCTCCTGAATGCACAGCATGCAGAGACCATAGCTGAGAGCAGGGGACCATGGGATATGTGGTCCGAGGAGCCAGGATTTGCATCGAAGTCAGACTGCTGCGGACTACAAGTTCCAGCTGGCTGGGACAGAGAAAAGAATGTTGGGTCATAAATAGCCTGGTCCGAGGAGGAGTCTTTCTCTCGGAATCCTGGACTTCCGCTGAGAGCAGAGACCTGGCCACTCTGGGGAATGTGAGCAGGCACCACGGCCTAGATGGTGTGAAGAACCTCCGGCGAGTGAGCGAGCAGATCTACCTTTTCCAGCAGCCTGTCCATCGACTGACTGTCACTCTAATCATCGCCAGTACAGTTACGGCAGAATTCTGGCGTCGCTAGGTGCAAGGCCAGGCACTCTTCCCTGGTTGTAGTTTCTACAGGAGCTTGTTTTGGGACATCCTATTCCCTTGAGCCTCGGTATCATTAGGATTGGTGAGCAGGCAGAAGCCTACCCTGTGTACACCCCACAAAGATATTGCATGCAGACACCTATAAGCCATCTCTTTACATTAAAGCCTCAAAACGGAAACACTTTCTATTTTCTGTTGCTTGTCGCCATTGCACACCAATCCTTCTGGGCCCTTGCTGAGCTAGCTGAAGACACTGAATATCTACACTAGAAGGACTCCTCCACTCTCCCCTCCCCCCCCCCCCCCCACCACCTAAAGAAATGTGTGCGCAATATCTGCACACTTTAAGGGGAACTCTACTCAGAGATTAATTACTGCATTTCTTGCAACTTGTTGTGTTATAATTGTGCCATAAACTTGTTAGGCCCGTGGCATCAAAATTTGAAGCGAGCAGTCTAAAATGAAAGGTCATTCTCTTCCCTTTTATACCTGTGGTCATAGGTTCTTTCAGGACCCACTAGTTACTACTGTTTGACTTATTGTGACTTTCTTTGCAGTACATGCATTTTTTTTTTTTACCAGCTAGCTGGAAACTGTCTGTCTGCCCTTCCATGTGCACCTTACTGCAAAAGCTAGTTATAAATTGTGGTGGTTGTCATTTTTTATACCTTAAAAGCCATTGCTTTCATGCTCCCCAGCCAAGCAAGCATTTCATTCTGCTAGTTGTGTACAATATGTGTTCCCCTGCTACATGCTGGGGTTTCTTGCGCCAGCTAGTATACCACTACCGGTTGTACAAGCTGGCAGGAAGGGCCACAGCATGTAGCAGGTGGAACAAATATTCAACCCATTCAATCTTTTTAACCACTTCAGCCCCAAAATATTTCCCCCCTTAATGACCGGGCTATTTTTTGTTATACAGCACTTCGTCGCTTTAACTGACAATTGCGCGGTCGTGCGATGCTGTACCCAAATAAAACGTCCTTTTTTTCCCATAAATAGATCTTTATTTTGGTGGTATTTGATCACCTCTGCAGTTTTTATTTTTTGAGCTATAAACAAAAAAAGAGCGACAAATTTGAAAAAAAATCTATATTTTTTACTTTTTGCTATAATAAATATCTTCAATTAAAGGAAAAAAATAAATAAAACATTCTTCATCAGTTTAGGCCAATATGTATTCTTCTACATATTTTTGGTAAAAAAATTGCAATAAGCGTATATTGAATAGTTTGCACAAAAGTTATAGCTTCTAAAAAATAGGGAATAGATTTATGGCATTTTTATTATTTATTTATTTTTTACTAGTAATGGCGGTGATCTGCGATTTTTAGCGGGACTGGACATTGCGGTGCACAGAACGGACACTTTTGGTCCAATTATTTTTATTAAATTATTATACAGACATAAAACCTTACATATCATTCCAAAAACCTATATACAACTCAATTAAAAACACAAGAATGGATCACTCCTAGAATATATATTCTTCAAAGCTTTTAAAGTTCCTCGTATAAAAAGAAAAAGAAAAACGTCCCATATTCCCATAACTCTTATCCTTCCCTTTTATTTTTTAAGAGGATGGGACTCTACCCCCACTACCCCTTATTCCCTCCCAGGTTACTGTGTACCCCTACTGAATAATTCTGTTCCCTTTCTCCCTTACTAAACCGTGAAATACTATGTGTGTCGAAAAGTTTAAATAAAATGATTTATTTTATTTTATTTCAACCACTTCAGCGCCGGAAGGATTTACCCCCTTCCTGACCAGAGCACTTTTTGCGATTCGGCACTGCTGCGCGGTCATGCGAAGTTGCGCCCAAACAAAATTTAGGTCCTTTTTTCCCCATAAATAGTGCTTTCTTTTGGTGGTATTTGATCACCTCTGTGGATTTTAGTTTTTGCGCTATAAACAAAAAAATTGGCAATTAAAAAAAAAAAGCAATATTTTTTATTTATTGCTATAATAAATATCCCCCAAAATACATAAAAAACTTTTTTTTCCCCTCAATTTAGGCCAATATGTATTTTTTTACATATTTTTGGTAAAAAAAAGCATAAAAACCGTATATTGATCGGTTTGCGCAAAAGTTATAACATCTAGAAAATAGGGGATAGTTTTATGGCATTTTTATTATTAATTTTTTTTAATAGTATTGGCGGCGATCTGCGATTTTTATCGGGACTGTGACATTATGGCGGACACATCGGACACTTTTGACACTATTTTGGGACCATAGTCATTTATACAGCGATCAGTGCTATAAAAATGCACTGATTACTGTGTAAATTACACTGGCAGGGAATGGGTTAAACACCAGGGGGCGATCAAGGGTTTAAGTGTGTCCTAGGGAGTGATTCTAACTGTGAGGGGGATGGGCTACCACTGACATGACAGCAATCACTGCTCCTGATGAAAGAGAGCAGTGATCTCTGTCATGTCACTAGGAAGAACGGGGGAAATGCCTTGTTTAGCATCTCCCCATTCTTCTGCTCCGTGGCACGATTGTGGGCACCCGGCAGACATCGAGTCCGTGAGATCCGTGGTCATGTTTACGGGCACGCGCTCGTGCCCACAATGCCGCATCTTAAAGGGAACGTACCTGTACGCCCATTGTGCTGATGTATATTGTCATGCGCTTTTCGGCATGTGGTTAAGAGGGTGGATCTAGGGTAGGACAGCTCGGACACTTTTGGAACTTTTTTGGGACAATTGACATTTATACAGCAATCAGAGCTATAAATAGCCACTGATTACTGTATAAATGTCACTAATAGGGAAGGGGTTATCACCAGGGGGTTAAATGTGTTGCCTCATGAGTGTTTCTAACTGCGGGGGGATGGGACTGACTGGAGGAGGAGACATATCGCTGTTTCTAATTACTAGGAACAGCAGATCTGTCTCTCCTCCCCTGTCAGAATGGGGATTTGTGTGTTTACATACACAGATCTCAGTTCTGGCTCTCGTGACCGGAATTGCGGGTGGCCAGAACATCGGGCCTCTCGCATCGGGTCCCACGTGTGCCTGCTATGGCTCTTAAAGGAGCCAGCGTACACCTACGGCGATTTGCGGGAACGAGCCAACCTGCTGCAGTAAATGTGCGTGAGCTGGTCGGCGAGTGGTTAATGCAGCAGCCAGGTATCAGCAGAGTTCCAAGACACGGGCCACCAGAAAAGTGCATTTGTTTGTTCCCTCTTCTTTTGTCAAATGATTGTCGATACAAGTGACCTTGTGCTCACAGGGTCAATTTAAGAGGCAAACGCCAGAGATTTGTGACCCGAATGTCAATATGGACCCATCATGAATTTTATTGGAAGAGTACATGCTAGGACTTTGATTGCGGTGTTATCAATTGTAAAGGCAGATTAGGTAAATGTCCAGTCGGATAAATATATTTAGGGAGATTGGATTTTGACTGCGTTGGAGCGAATGTCTTCTTACCTATTCATGACGTGAATCACTTAGTTCATCTCCGTGTTAGAACGGCACGCTCCGGTAAGCCTGCACGATATTTTTCAGCTGGGAATCGATAGCGACTGTCTCTTTATTACCTGTGTCATATAAATAGCCGCTGGCTGTAGATTCCGTCAGGTGTACTAATCGCAGTTTAAATCAATGTCACCGGGATGAGCCGATGTTAAATAACTTGTGCGGAGAAAGCCAAGAGTCATTTCTCAAATCTTCCGAGCATTTGTTTAGCATATATTATTTAACGTAAGTGCTTCTGCTGCCAAGACCGTTCTCACAAGTGTAACCTGCTGCACAGAAAGACTATATTTAGCCCGCCTGACAAAATTACAACCTGATTTAAAGAGAAACTTCAGGCAGAAAAAGAAAAAAAAATGTTTTTCAAGCTGTTATAACAGCAGTTGCTTACCCATAACATCTTTTATATGTCTGTGTGGCTTGTCCTTGGTGTATGCTACATTAAATGGTGTTTCTATGAAATCTGAAACTTATACTGCAATCAAATTTATAGGAGCCTTAGTTCGGCCTCCTGGAACATACCTGAACTCTGCCTGATCTTTGTGTGCTGTGTAAGAACCTGGTCATTACAAGCCTAGTGTAAATTGACTTGAGTGTCAATGTTACAGATAGCAAATCGTTCAGATACGATTATGTAAAGTACAATCACCCTTCTCTCAGGGTCAGTGCTATCACTAGGCAAACTAGGCAGCTGCCTAGGGCGCACTGCTGTCTAGGGCACCCTACCACTGGTGAATGAATGAATGAATGAAATACTTATATAGCGCACAATGCGAACTGAATCGCCTCTAGGCGCTGTGGCGAGCTTTGATCATCTGCTAAAAGAGGAAGGTCTTGAGTTTTTTCCTAAAAGCCAGGTGATTTTCTTCCAGGCGGATGTTGATTGGTAGAGCATTCCATAGCCGAGGCCCTTGGACAGCGAATCTCCGATCACCCTTGGATTTATACCGGGCTTTGGGCACGAGGAGGAGGTTTTTGTTGGCTGATCGAAGACTGCGGTTTGGTGTGTAATGATTTATTTTCTCCATTAGGTATTGCGGAGCTTCTCTATGCACGCATTTGTGGGTGAGGCAAAGGGTCTTGAACGTGATCCGATTTTTTACGGTTAGCCAATGTAAGCTCCTCAGTGAAGGAGAAATGGATTCCCAGGGTTTTTTTCCTGTTATCAGCCTTGCCGCCGTGTTTTGGATCAGTTGTAATCGCGCAAGTTGATATTGTGGTAATCCTATGTAAAGCGAGTTTGCGTAGTCCAGTCCTGAATTAATGATTGTTCCAACTACAACTGCTTTGTCATTCTTTGGGATAAAAGGGATGAGTCTGCGAAGCATTCGCAGCAGATGGTGAGATCGACTGACTACAGATCCTATTTGCGCATCCATTGACATTTGTGCGTCTAAAATAACCCCGAGACTCTTCGCTTTGGTCTTTGGGGAGATAGTCTGCCCAAAGATGGTTGGTGGAGACCAGGAGGTTTTGGTTGCGGGCTTATGATTTGGGTGTAAGATAAGAAGCTCTGTCTTTGATTGGTTCAGCTGGAGGGAGTTGGTGGTCATCCAGTCCTCTATTGATTTGAGGCAGTTTTCAAGTTGTTGTTGGTGATCTTTTTTTCCATTGATCCGGAAATAAAGTTGTGTGTCGTCAGCGTAAGAGTGGAAGCAGAGATCTGAGCATCTGATGATTTGAAGGAGTGGGCGAATGTTGAAGAGAACGGGTGACAACGGAGAGCCTTGAGGGACTCCCCAGGTGACTGCCCGAGTTTTGGAGAGGAATTTTCCTAGTTTCACTGTCTGTGACCGATTTCCTAGGAAGGACGCGAACCATTGGAGATCTATGTCTTGGACTCCGGCTACTTCTGTGAGGCGGACGAGTAGAGTATTGTGATCTACTGTATCAAACGCTGCACTTAGGTCTAGCAGTACGAGGAGACACGGCTCTCCGTCATCTGCTGCTTCGAGGGCGTCATCCCAAATCTTGAGGAGAGCCGTTTCTGTTCCATGACCCGGGCGGAAGCCTGATTGCAGCGGGTCCAGGAGTTTGTGAGTATCCAGGTGAAGTTGTAGCTGATGTACTACAGCTTTCTCCATGATCTTAGAAATGGTGTTGAGGCTTGTAATCGGCCTACGGTTGTTTGGATCCTGAGGGTCCAGGTTTGGTTTCTTGAGTAGAGGTTTGACGATGCCTTGTTTGAGGATGCTGGGAACAATCCCTTCGTGGAATGATCGGTTTATGAGGTGGGTTATGGTTGGAGCCACGATGTCAGAGCATTCTTTCAGTAGTTTTGTGGGGATGATGTCAATAGGTGAGGTACTGTCACGCAGTTTATTAATGATGTTTTTTGCGGTGTCTACGGTAATTGGGGATAGTGAAAATTTTGGCGGTTGCGGTATGTTGGTGCGGACATCCTCTTTATGTATTTGCTGGCTGAGGTTGGATGTTTTCTTCTGACAAATTGTTTCCCTGATGGTTTTGACTTTATCGATGAAAAAATCCGACAGTTTGTCACAGTAATCCTGGGATTCGCTTTCTGGGGGTTCTAGGCACACCGGATTCATTGATTGATTAACCAGTTTAAACAGTTCCTGTGGTTGGTTTGCGGCCGTTGAGATTATGTATGAGAAGTGGTCCTTTTTGGCTTTGAAGATTGCTTTCCGATAATTCTCTGTCAGACCTTTGTAGTTAAATAGGTTTTCCTCGGTGGGATTTCTTCTCCATGTTCTTTCCGCTCTTCTGCGTTCTTGCTTTAGTATGGAGAGGGAGCTATTAAACCATCCAGCATTTTTCTTCCTGATGAGTGCCCTGCGTTTTGGTGCTACCGAGTCTGCTGATTGCAGTAATGCCTTGTTCAGGGAGTTGAGTGTTTCCTCCGTAGAGTGGTTTAAGGTTATTGTAGATATTTTTTTGGACAGAGTGGTTTTGAAGGCTTCGGAGTACAGTTTTTTATGCGATCTGGTCCAGTGCGTTGTTACAGGTTTCCGTTTTGCGTTGGTCATGTTGGTAGTGATTTTGAATTTGATGGCGTGGTGATCCGTCCATGGCAGAGTTATGTTGTCGAGTATGTTGACGTCGATGTTCTGTTTGAAAATGAGGTCCAGGGTGTGTCCTGACCCAGTTGCTGTAGACCCAGTTCTTCTTCTGGTGTTCCTACTGTCTTCTCTCTGCAGCAAGCAACTAAGTCTCAACATCAGCAGGCAGGACTGTGTCTGTGTCCCGACACCCAGATGAATGGAAGCAAGGAAACATTCATTGATGTGCACTGGTAGGCTGCATTTGATGGATGCTGGTGGGCTACATTTGATAACCTCATCATTAAAAAGGTGGGGCATACATGGGCAGGGCAAAGGGGGTGGAGTTCCGGTGTGGAGCCAATGGGGGGGAGCCTAGGGTGTCAAAAATCCTTGCAGCAGCCCTGCCTTCTCTTTTTTAGGTTATTTAACCACTTAAACCCCGGACCAATTTGCAGCCAAAGGACCAGGCCCCTTTTTGCGATTTGGCACTGCGTCGCTTTAAATGATAATTGTGCAGTCATGCAACGTGGCTCCCAAACAAACTTGATGTCCTTTTTTTCCTACAAATAGAGCTTTTTTTTTGGTGGTATTTGATCACCTCTGAGTTTTTTATTTTTTGCGCTATAAACAAAAATAGAGCGACAATTTTGAAAAAAATTCAATTTTTTTAACTTTTTGCTATAATAAATATCCCCAAAAAAATATTTATAAAAAAATAAATCTTTTCCTCAGTTTAGGCTGATACGTATTCTTCTACATATTTTTGGTAAAAAAAAAATGGTAATTAGCGATTGGTTTGCACAAAAGTTATAGCGTTTACAAAATAGGGGATAGTTTTATAGCATTTTTAATATTTTTTTTTTTTACCAGTAATGGCTGCGATCAGCGATTTTTATTGTGACTGCTACATTATGGTCGACACATCGGACATTTTTGACACATTTTTGGGACCATTGTCATTTATACAGCAATCAGTGCTATTTAAATGCACTGATTCCTGTGTAAATGACACTGGCAGTGAAGGAGTTAACCACAAGGGGGCGAGGAGGGGATAAGTGTGACGTGTGTGTTTTTTACTGCTGGGGGGCGTGGCTTGGCATGTGACGGCAGTGACAGCCACTCTAGGAAGCACAGGAAGTGGTTTGTTTACACAGACCTCTCCTCATTCTTCAGCTCTGTGACCCGATCGCGGGATACCAGCGGCGATCCTGCGGCCACTGTCACGGAGCTCAGGACCGGGTCGCGCACGCGCCGCCGGCAGTGCATGCGTGACCCACGGCTGGGCACTTAAAGAGCAACGTACCTGTACGTTGATGTGCCCAGCCGTGCCATTCTGCCAACCTAAATGTGCAGGAGGTGGTCCTTAAGCGGTTAAACCTCCCAACTGGACATGTGCAATTCATTTTCGGATGAAATTTGTCATATTTGTTCATTCAGAAGCAACCGAATGAACGAAAGACTCTTTTGACGACTGCACACGAAAACAAATAGTCAGAAACAATGAAAATCTGAAAGAACGAAAATCTGAAAGACTGAAAATCCAGAAATACAACCAATACGAAAGGAAAACAATTCAACCTATGAGTTTAACAAATTGATTTGATTCTGATAATTTAATTTTTCGTATTTTCTATTATAATTGAATTATTAACTATTATTATAGTTTTTATTATCATTATTATTTATTATTTTTTATTTATTATTTATTATTATACACTATTAACTTATAGGTAAAATAGCTGACGTCAGTAATTCTTCTATTCGGGTCTCTCTGCCATAGCGGCTAATTTGGGATAGATTTGATTTACATTTTTATTGGAATTTCCTTTCAAATTTGGCTAAAGTAACTGTTGGTGAACATAACGAATACTAATGCATCCGAAGTTACGAATTATCCAAAGTAATGAATGCTGTTTCTAAACGAATGGAATGGAATGAATATAAATGCATCTGAATTTACAAATTATCCGAAGTAACGAATGCCGATCATAACAAATGATCCGATAAACGAAAAAAACACACGAACAAATGAAACGAAAACAAAACACATTTTTCGGTAGGGCACATGTCTACTCCCTGAGATGGGAATGAGGGGCATCAATTAGCAAAAGTATGCCGGCATAAGACACACCTCCTTCCACTGCCCTTAAAGGAGACTTAAAGGAGCTTTTTTTTACCACTACTATTCCTATAATAATGGCATTTAAAATTTACAAATGCAGCAATTTAGAAATCGGATGAAAGGTTTAGCGCTGGGAAACACTTGAAGGATAAAAAGTGCATTTTATATACAAGTATATGGATCAGACCAAAATAAGGGACAACTGAGGAGGAAAGAGGGACAGAGGGACAAAATCAGGAACGGTTGGGAGCTATGACATTAATGCCCCAATAGACTTACCTTAAACAGAAGCAGTTAGGCGGGGGGGGGGGCACAGCACAGAATGCAAGGGCACAGCACACCCGCTGCTTTGCCTCTCTCACACACATCAGCATGGCCGGCGGGTCGTATTGGCACCAATCTAGAGATCTGGGGCACATATCCAAGGTGCAGGTCCTAGCAGCTCCCCTTCCCCGTATCTGAGGAGAGCTCTACAGTAATTGAAGCGGTCAATCACACTACTGAGGACCTACCAGGTGAGTGCTGATATTCTAGTTATGGAGCCAGGTTGGAGCCACTGTCTGAACAGAGATGCACCTGCCAAGGGGAACCAGAGAGCCTCTTCAAGGAGGATGCTAATCTTGCGGCTCGGGACAAATTTCTGTGATCCAGCCACCTCCACGCCACGCCTACAAAACACGTCATTGGTTGCTAAGATGCCAGCGGTCCTAGAAACCAATGACTCCTCACTGGGTGCAGTGTGTGAGAGTACACATTGCATTCATTGAGGATACCTCACTGAGTGGAGCCCACTACTCCATTGTTCTGGCAGTGGGCTCCGGGACTTCAGCTCAGATCTGCGGGAGCCAGTGACTTACTTGAAATCTCCGGACGTTCCTGCAAATCCAGGATGAATGGGAGGTATGGTTTATTGCCTAAAGCAGGAATACTTGCTTAAAGGGGCCTCAGACCCATACAACAAAAATCTATTATTTTGCAACTTACAAATTGTTAGATGTGGGGGCTGCATTTCTTTTCTTTTTGGGGCTTTTTCCCTTTATTTTTATCTGGCGATCCAGTCTATAAATCTTTTTTTTTTTCAAATTCCTTTTACAGACCAAGCTGTCCAGTAAATGTCAATTAAAGGGTAGAGTCAAACCATTTAACACTAACAAGGGTGCTTATGGTCAGCTTTTAATCATTTGTGTAAAACCATTATTCCAAAGGGAAAAACTAAAAAAACTGTTATCCCTGCTGCTCCTCCATCCATAGTAGAGACACCCTACGACAGGAAATGTGTTACTGGCTAGATCACCAGGTAAAAATAAAGGCTAAAAAAATAAAACAAATGCAGACAGAACATTTAAGGATCGGTAAGCTGCAATATATAACACTTTTGTGGTTGGGTTTAGATACGCTTTAAAGTGATACTAAATTATTATTTTAAATAACAAACATCATACTTACTTTCTCTGTGCAATGGTTTTGCACAGAGCAGCCCCAAACCACCTCTTCTTAAGTCCCCCGCCGGTGCTCCTGGCTCCTCCCCTCTGCTGAGTGACCCCACAGCAAGCTGATCCCTCCTCACTGGCTGTGATTAACAGCAATGGGTGCCAATGACTTGCATTGCTGTCTCTGAGGAGTGATCGAGATTAGGCTCAGGCAATTATTAACGGTAGCTGGGGGGGGGGGGGGGGGGGGAGGGGGAGCTGCACACAGAGGGTTCTTTTTATTTATTGCATAGAATTTAAAAAAACCTTCAGTCTTTAGAACTACTTTAAGGTTTACCAAACCTTGGGGTTTAGGACAAAGTCCAGGTAAGCTTGACAGCTAAAGGAATTACTATATGCAAGAACAAAGTGAAATGAATATCTAGCATATTGATATCACCTTACTGAAATTATCTGCTAATGGTTGCTGACGGAGAGCCTCATCACAGTTCTTCTCCATCAGTGATGGTCTGTAAGGACATTACTTTACGCATGCGTAATAATAGCATGGTGACAGGGTGACTTACACATACACTACAAGTCATCAGTCAGGAGTATGAGAACATAGTGGTACTACTGGCAAACACACCTCACCCTCACCCTCACCCTTGCTATAGGTGCCCGCTTAGTGCTCAATGCTTACCGTGACATCTGTCATCTTCATGCCTTTGCCACTAACAGATAACAGGACTCTACCTCCCTGTCCCTTTACTAGCAACCAGGGACACTTCTCTACTGGTATTTGTACTCTGGTGACACAGTTTCATCTCTCTTATCCTATGCCAGCAAGAAATCATCCATCCATACTCAATCCAAAGAACTTTGACTGTGAAGGCATAACCAGCTTACTTTTAGCTTGTGGGGTTGGCTGGCTTCCAAATCCCAGAACAACTTCAGGTCACCAAAGCCCACATCTGTCCTTCAGGAGCCTCCCAATAACCACAGGTTCTTTTATGAATGCAAAACAACTGACACACAGGATCTGCTGGGAACCTGAACTTTCGCAAGGCGACAAGAGGAAAATGTCATATGTTAAGCATGGAAATGCATCAACAAGGTCTGTATTTGCTGTAGTTGCATTTATCTCTTTCTTCTGAAGCAGCATCGGCTCTCATAAAATATCCAGGGGAACACCTAAAATTCTTATGATGCTCCTCAGCTTTTATTCATCTTCAGATGATCCTCTATAGGAGACTCACCTGGTTTTTGTGGTGTCAATAGGGCTTTTTTTCTCAGAGAATAGGTGCAGAAACTCAACCATGCCCACCACACTCACAAATGGCATCAAATAGTAGCTCATCCCTCTGCATATAACACCCTCCCTGCACTGCCCTCATTTTCTCCCCCCTCCATAAAAGCTCCACCATCTGTCATATATCTTACCTTTGTTGCAATATTAAGCTGAAACACCTATCCGGCTGTAGTACCTCCCAGCATACTATACTATACTAGTCACTTGCAAGGGAGATTATGCAGTAGGAGCATCAACAACTGCTCACCAGGGAAAAAATGGAGACCACAGAAGGTGCAGCCTACCACGCACCCTCTCCTGCACTGAACCCTGGGTACCTGTTCTGTATCTCTCTTGTCCCTGTTCGGCACTCAGTGGGATCTGCCTAGGAGATCTGACCTGTGGGAGCTACTGGGAAATAAGCTATCACTTGTAAACGCAGAAGCTTCAGTGTTACCAAGTGATAGTGGTGAGCATGGAGCAAAAGACCTGAGCCAGAGGTGGTCGAACTGAGTTCCCCCTAGTTCCTGCTGAAAAAAAGCCCTGGGTATCAAACAGAAAAGGTAACTGCTCACTGAACATTGCCATCATACTGCTCTACAAGTCTTTCCTGCAAACTCACGAATACCCACAAGAATCCTGCTGCTCTAGAACCTTCTAGTCCTAGAAGAGAAAAACAAAGTACTGTGCTATATATAACCTTGCATGGTACCAACAGAAGCATTTCTGTTTTAACCTCTACAAAGCCTGCTACCTGTTAGTATCAACTCTCCCACCACTTCAACACATGGCTAAATTTCTTCATGGTTAGCATAGGCCAGGGCTAGAGGGGCAGGGCTGCCAGGGACAGACACACCCACCTACACACAATGCTACTTTCTATGTTTAGTTAAAATTCCGATTAACAGCCTGCCTTCCAGAGAAACCCTGCTAGGTCCCTACTGTTATTTCCTTGTACAGTGATCAAGTATATCAGTCACTGAAGTGCAAGTGAACTCAATACACTACTTCTGGGTGGTCACCCCACCATGTTGGGTGACTTTCTATTAAATCTTCTATTTTTTCAATTTTCGCTTCATCGCCCTGTAGACGGGTTCTTATATAGCATTACTAGAGACAAGAAACACCACTTGATCAGTGGTACAGGCATTAGCCTAAACTTTGAATAAAAGAGTAACTTGAAGCCCTAATAACCTTTTTATCTATAGACTAGCAGAAGGCTTCAATTGGTGCTATATAGCACCTCCCAAAAACAAAAGAGTCTAATCATCTTCTTATCTCATGTTTCAATTACCAGTCCATGTTACACCAGGGAATGGGGACTTACCTCTCACTCTCAGTCACATGGCAAGGCCTAATTATCACAGAGCTTCTCAAAATAGGTCTTCTTTTTTTGACTGCTTCTGCAGAGCATCTCCATCACCCAAGATTCAGGGTTGTTTCTCCAGATTTGAGGAAACATCCCCTCCAATCACAACATGACTTCAGTTATACACTTTTGTTAGAGGAAAGGGGCCAAATAATGTAAACACAATCTGTGCTTACAATTTATCCCTTCTGGGTTTATACAATTGCAGCCAACCGGCTAGTAGACTAACCTTCTAATTGTTTCTAGGTGTGCAGGGGCAAAATGGCCAAACTAGTTACTTCACTTTTATACTCTTAGCCTCACCTTGTCTGATATCGTGGCTTGCCTTGTATGACATCTGATTGTGTAAGCATCATATTAAGGTTAGGCAATTGATTTGGGTAGGAGGGGGTATCGCATTTAGCCTAGGGAGATGTATAAGCAAGGGGTAGTACCCCTTTTAGTGAGACCCCTCCTTTGGGTGGACTAGTCTGTTGTTTCATAATCTTGAGTCAGAGAGAGCCTGGGCAGAGGTTGATGCGAAAAGGCTACCCTTAGTACACTAATATGTAAGTTTGTAGCCTTAGGAAGTGAACCCTTCCGGGTAGGTCTGTACAGGTTCTGGTAGAGAACTTACTTATGGGGGACCTATGGTGGGGACCATGGAAAAGTTGAGCAGTTATCCTATGTTATATTGTTGGACTAACAATGTGCGGAACTACGATTAGGCAACTGAAAGTTGGGTACTGCATTACTCTCTTGCTACAGTGAAAGGTGAAAAGGCTGAACGTGTGGACATTCATTATTTCTGGAGGTAGACCTCAGGCCTGGAGAATGTGAGTGAACAAAGATGGTGGAATTTCTCCATGTTACATGTGTGTGCGTACCCTATATTGTTCCTAAGCAGAAAGATGGTGGGAGGAGCCCTTGGACAGCATGGTCATTGCTGGCTGCAAATTGGGACCCCACTAACAAACGGGGGTAAAGAAAAATAGCTCTGCTTCCACAGCAACTTTCTGATGGTCATCACCTGGTCACAGAGAAAGCCTCTTATGGCAAAAAGTTGGAAAAGTAACGGAGGCCGTGGCCAGCAACACAATAGTAATAACAGGTAAGCATAAATACTTCTACATATTAATGCAATAAGTATGCAGAATGTTTATAATTCAAAGAGCGTATCTGGATTAGCTCAAGAGAACCATGGCTGAAATAGAATTTTAAAAGGTTTGCACCTCTTAGGTTCCAACACTCTATTGTTCTTTATTATCAAATTATCCCACTATTGCATTTTTGCATCGCACTCATTTCACTCACATCAAAGGAAAGAATCTTCTCAAGATCTGAAAATCGATTCATTGTAAACATGTCTGGGCAGGTAATACCACAGTATGTGCGTGCATTGACTGAACAGCTTGCATTTTCATTCCTGAAAGGATGTTATCAGTGACAAGTAATCCCAGCTATGCACAAACTGCTAACATTGCACATTGTAGCCGGCCAACTGCACAGTGCACACGAGGTGAACTCAACTGGAAGAGCCACCAGGAGGCGCTACCACTTGTTTACATTTTACAGAATGTTAAATTAGTTTGATTCACTAAACAGCAAGTTTACACAACAAAGAAAAACAATCAGTAACCTGGTCCAATCTGATAAAGCCCAATCCAATTTATATGTCTTCATCCTTACTATCATCAGTCTTGCATAGTTGTACAGGTTCCTCTCCTGTGCTGAAATTGCTTTCTCTATATTTACTGTGAGCTTCTCTTGGAAAAAGCCAGATAAAGTCCACCGCATTTCCTGGCTGGAGAACAATCAGCATCATCTAGCCCTTTCCCCCCTAGTTTGTCCTTGGCCCACTCCTTTCAGTCATTGAATTTCACTTAATTGAATCATAGAGGCTGGTCATCACATAGTGGTGCTAAATAGGGTGGTCTGCATGTAAATAAGCTTACCTTGGAGTGCCCACTACTCCAGACTGACACCCACCCATTAATGGTTGCATTACTCCTTCCAGGAGCCAACCCAAGATTGCAGCAGGTCTAAGGTCTCCGGATAGGAGCAATAAGGCAAGGGGCTGTGATGTTTTCAAGAAGCTACGTGCAGCACCCTGCCAGCCCCCCCACCAGCCACAATCTCCCTGCATTGCTTAGAGAATCACAAAGACCTAGCGAGGACATCACTGACCCTAAAATAAGGTGTGTAATAATAATGTGAAGGTTTATGTACAAACGTTTTTTGTTTTTTTTCAAATTACAGTTACATTTTCTTGGCTATCCAAAGAAACAGAAAGAATATCTACATGCTACAGGGATTTTCAAAACATTCTATGAGGAGCTAGCTTAGATTGCACTGTGATTGTATGCTATGTATATTATTGTAACTTTATTGATACTTGATGCACATTTTCCTTATTTCCTTGGGAAATAAATGAGATTTAATTGACCTTAAACGTGTATTGATTTCATAGCCAAGGGTGATAGCATTGTGATAGTAACAATAACATGTGCTTGGCATATTGATTGATAGCTAAACTATAGGGACTAAACAAAGGAATACATAACTGATAATAATAAGAATAGAGTGTATTGATCAGTTACTTCATTTGGCACCCCAGAAGGCGTGTAAAACGTATTTTTACACAGAATCCACAAAAATCTAAGGTATTTTTGTTTGAGTCCCTGTAAGCACAGATGCTCAAAGCCACCCAGAACTGGAAGTCATCATTAGTGTGGACAAGATTAGCGCTGGCTCGCGAATTCTGAAACCACGCTTGGATGAGCAGGAGGATTCTGGGAGATATTCCACTGGTAGAACGGACGCGTAAAACCTGGTGAGAATTGTGACTGATATATATATGTACATTATTGTTGTGTTTGCTGCAGAAACTGTAACCAGAGGGCAAATTGGCGCACTGGCGAGATAAGGGACTGATCATCCCTGGTTATGTGATATAACCGCAGATTGACAGGATAAATCATACAATTTTGAGGGAAAAGTGGAAATATCCACGTGATTGTGAAAAAGCGGTCTGTCCCAATAGAAATTCCCTATGACCTGCTATCGGGTAGAAGAGCATTGAATAAGAGTGTGTTCTCCTACAGAAATTCGTGGGTAAACGGATTTGTATTTGTTGCTGTTGTTTTTTTTTTTTTGGAGTGGGACTACAGGTCAAAGCTAGCTTCTAAACAGCTTCCTCTATGTCGTTGTGTGCTTGGTATCTGACTGTTTAGTGTATTGCTAATGCACAGTGTTGGTTAGAGAGTGGCAGGAATTACCATACATCTTTGAGGAAAAAGTGGGAGAAGTATAGGTTTTTATTTCTACACACGTGAGAGTGAAATAGCTCTGGTCCAATAGAAGACCAAGGCATTGATTAAGAGTGTGCCTTGTGTCTTGTATGCTGTAGAACCACAAGTCACTGGAAATTTAAACGGTTCGTATTTTTTTTTTTTTTTTGTTGTCCATTTGTTATCTGTTTTCTTTTGTCTAAGCAAGATTGCTCAACCAGTTGGTGTGGATAGGCTAATTAGCATATCAATGGAAGCCATTGAAGGTTTCGTTAGCAAGCATGGTGGGATTAGATTTCAAATTACTCACAAAGGTAAATTAACATATCAGTTTAATGAACTTTTAAAACAATGTAATGCACATAACAGTCGCATATTTAATACATCAAAAAAAGGCAGGAAACAGAGAATGGCCAATGCCTTATGCATGTTAATGAGAATGAAAGAAATTGCGGAACAAAAAGAATTAGAATGGTTTGCTGATAGAGAAAAAGTGATGGAACAGGTAAGTGATATATCAATCAGGATTGAAAAGGCTGATGCGGATGCTTGTAGTCGGATTAAACAATTAGTGGCTGAGAAATGTGTATTGCAACAGAGATTAGATGAATTAGAACAAACGTGTAAATTGAGAGAAAGTTGCATTGCCTCTTTGAATCAAAGGGAGGCTGAGAATTTGCAGGTTATCACAAGGCTTAAGGCACAAGCAGCCATAATGGAATTATCCTCCAAGTGTGCAATAGTGGAGGTACCCTCCACACATGCTCAGGGTAGAGAAAAGCTAGAAGTGAAACATGAAGAAAACCCGTATGCTATTATCACTGCAGATGATAGTAATGTGATGGGAATCGATGTGGAAGAAGCAAATAAAGGTGGGATAACTGCACTTGAAATTGACTCAGGAGTTGACACTTCGGATGACTCCTCAGACAACGAAAGTGTAAAGTCTGTGCATTCCAATCGCAGTAATATTATCCAGCAATGTGGATTTCCAGCGCCATATGCTAAAAAAATGGCCTATGCAGGGAAACCAGAACTAAAATGTTTTTTGTGTAAAAGGGGGGGTCACACTTCAAAATATTGTCGGGCGGCGAATAATGATATCGAAAGGAAATTATACCCGAAAACGACCCCAAGGCTTCGTGTGTGTTATTCAGCCAGGTGGGGTAGCCATCCACAGCACGGAACCAATAGTAATCAAACCCATTTCCTGTGTAAAACGCAAATGCGGGGTCTAGAAACTAAAAAGCAATATGTAGGACAGTTGTGTAGAGTCAAAATGGAGATAGACGCATGGTTACTCAAATATAGCACTGGGGGAAACAATGTTAGCAGAACTTAGTGAGCTGCAAGCATGGTAAGAATATTCTGGTCAATGTTTCCCGGCTATGAAAAAGGTTTGATGTAAGTTTCAAGTTCAGAATATGATAGAGGACCTGCATATAGATATACATTTTTTTTTTTGTACTTTTAGGGATAAACCCCTGAATTGGTATTATGGTTTTCCTTTTGTGTGGTTAAAAGATGTTTCTGTTATGAGTTTTTTTTTAATCTTATGTTTCTTTATTCTTCTCTTATTGTCAGTCTTTGTAAACTTTTCCTGAGTATCCAATACTGCTGATTAACATAAGAATTGGGTGTAATCACTTGTGTGTTCCTTTTTCCAGAGACCAGGAAGGAGTTAAACTGGTTCGTATACAGATATTTGCATTTGTTTGCAGGTCTCTCAAAGTGAGAACAATGGGAAAATATAGCAGAACATGGGTTAGGTTATTGTAAATGCATAATCGATTATCACATGGTACCATGAGCTCATTAGTTAGTAATTGTTTGCAAACAATGAAAAATAAATAGTACTAAAAAGAGTTACAAATGAAGCTAAAATGTTGTGATGATACATATGCTTTGTCTTGTTTTTGTTTTCCCCATTAACTAATTGTATTTCAGATTGGAATAAGCACTCTTTGCAGGAGAAAAGTCCATGGATGGTGTTAACTAAAAGTTGAGTGTTTGTCATTGTTTTATGATGGTTGTCTTGTCATGTTGTTTGTGTGATCATGGCCAGATTTTTATTTTTTTTTTTAAATTTATTTTTATTTTCATTTTTATTTTTTATTTTTTTTTTATTTTTTATTTTTTTATTTTATTTTTTTTTTCTTCTAAAAAAATTTCTTGTTGATATTGGTTTAGTCCTCTATGTTAGTTATATTTTTATTCAGGTGGAAAAGTAGTAGGTCTAATCCACCTGAAAGGGGGGGAATGGACAATGCCCTCAGTTAGAACCAGTCACCTGAAAGGGGGTAGTGCATACATCGTAAAGATACAGATAGATGCATTGTTTTTTTTTAGTTTGTAAAATTTGAAGTTTTTGAGAAGCAACACTGACGTTCAGTTTTAAACGGTTTTTGATCATACCATGGGGATCCATTTTACAGCGGGTGTAGCCTAAAGAGGTCATGGTTGTTTGGATAGTTTGGTCAGAGTTGCAGAAGCCAGGAATACTGAGGTCCTGGGCTCCAAGGAGGGAACTATAAGTAAACATGGTAAGCGATCAGATATTGTGGATAAAAATTTGATACTGCTCTTGTTTTCACTTCCAGAATCCAAGTGGAGCGAGAATTGGAGAGGCTTCTGGAAGATGGATGACAGATGATCATCTGGTTGGCAGTTTGTCTGTGCCACACCATACCACAAATTTGTTCTGATAAACATCAGGAGAGGAAAAAAGGAAAAACTTGAAAGATTCAGAATATACTTGTTTTTTTTGGTATGGACAATTTGGTGCTAATGCTGAATCTGAAAGACTGTGCCTAGCAAGAGAACTTGTGAAATATTTTGCTGAAGTCTCTCCTGATGAATGCAAACATGTTATTTATACATGTGCAATGGGTTGGAGGTTGCGGAAGAGTTATGACACATCCAATCCGTCAAAACATGAAAATGTAAAATATGTGGTTTTTTGTTGGAAGGAGGAATTGAAAGAAGAAAGGTTTTAATGTATTACATGTATTGGTGTAAGGGAGTTAATATGGTGCAGGTACCCAGGAGGCATACTGGCGCTTATGCATAATAAGGTAGCTGTGGATCAGACTAAAGGGTGCCAGGTGACACATCAATGGGGGAAAACTTCCTCGTAGGGGTGGTGTCTCAATCCTAGCGGTCCTAGAGAGAAGCTTTCGGTTACAGGACATGCGGGACACCAGAACTAGAGACGAGGAAGATACGCCCGGTTGGTGTCTCACCTGAGAGGTTGAAACCCTGCACAGATAATGCCAGTGAATACACACAGGAGCATGCTCCGTTAAAATAAAGGGAACAAACGCTGGCTACCAGGGTACCGTAGGACGTCACCACATGGTGCTGCAACATCTCATGGTGGTTGACAAAACCTATCACCCTATATGTGCTGAGTATACACTGAATCAGGTGCGGTTATTGTACCAGTGACTTACTCCCAGAGATGAGAATGAGGTCCATGCAGGATGCTTATTTCTGAGGAGTAACCCGAAAGAGGAGGGATGTATTCAGCACTATATTGGGGGGGAACAATAGCTGGGATGGGTGTTGTTAATGGAGGGGACATCAGCCTCCTGAGGAACAAACTCACAGCCATAGCTTCAGAGAAGGAGCGTGACTTTGTTACCCCGGGAGATTGGTGGTATCCTTGATAACATTCAATGAAATCACAGAAGCACTCAGGTTAGAGTGGCTCCGGATTTTGTCAACCATGTTGAGAGGTTGGTAGGGAAGACAGAAACCTGTCATTGGCTCTGGCGCGCACTCTGTGGCAGGTGGAAATATCAGCCAACATCAAGCTGACTATACCGTCTCTGTATGAGGGGCAGTGGCCTGATGAGTTAGCGTCACCGCTCAGTAAGATTTTGCCAAAACACGTTGCTTACACTAATCCAAAATAGTGGTCGAATGCCTGTATGGGTGGTACTAAGTTGGATTGTGAAAGGAGTTATGCTGTATGTTCTCATATACAGAAGTGCAGACTTGGTCTGTATATTTGGTGGCAGCAATGGGCTTACTGACTGGGGACTCTATCTTGTTGCATTTGAGGCTATATCACACATGTGATCAGAGAAGATGAACGCTGGAGGCAGGTTGATATTTCCCTTTGTCGGAAGCATGACCATGATGTCCTTGGTAGGCCAGGTCAATACATGGGGATGAACGAATAATGTTGGGAAGTTATTTCTCTCTGTATTCTGGATGGAGAGGTCATTGCTGGGAAGAAGGCACCCAGGTATTATTTAGGACATAGGCGAGTTTTTGTTTCTTTGTCCTAAAGAATACCGGTGTAGTGTTAGTCATGGGACTCGAGGGTTCCTTGAACCTAACCGTAGGTAGAGGTGCATGGTACACAATGGGCGTGATCTCTGAAATCCAGGTACAGGGGTGGAATTGTGTGGGTTTGGTAATTGTTGTAAACTTATATGTGTAGTTAAGCGATATTTATCTAGAAGGGTCTCCCAGTTGTCTATGCAAGTTGAGGGACGATTTGACAGTGAGCTCTCTGTGTACAAATTGGAGACGTTGCTGCCAAGTCAGAGCCCTGCAACGCCGCTGCGAGCAAGCCTGCCTAATCCCGACCCGTATTTACAGTAAAAGGTTATAGGAGGTTGGGAGCGGGGTGCGTAATACATATATAAGTATATATTATGGTAATAAGTTGATTTATGTTTGTGGTAGAGTATGACCTATGGGTATTGTAGGCTAGTAATATGGGCAAGAAGGCCCTCCTCAAGACTCTGGGTCTGAAAGCTGGGTGATATGTTGCTCTGAATGGGTGCTGGTGAATGGTGAATGAATGGGCACCCCTTGCCTGTACTGCCATCCTGAAGATACCCAAGATGCAGAATGGTGACATGGAAGCTGGCGCTGAAGAATGGTGGAGATGTGTCACTCAGTGGCAAAGCGGCACGTGTTGGGAAACATCACGTGGTAAAACAATTATGGACTGCTCCATAGGACCTGTTTCTGCACACGTTGAAAACACAACGTGGTAAGACACTTGTGTACTGTTCCATAAGAGATGTCTCTGGAGCGCTCGTTGGAGACAACCACGCGTTACACAAGCTAAGGCCACAGGTACTGGTTCGGAAGCACATGTTGGGGAACCACACACGTTAAGACAGTTATGGACTGTTCAAAAGGAGCCGTGTCTGAAGAAGGGTGGTATGCGCCGTGTTTAGGCGCAAAGCGGCATATGTTGGAATCAGACAGGAATTATTATTATACATCTACACCGCTGTTTGTACAGCCGAACTCAGCCATGTTGATGTTTGCATGACACATGTTTAGAATGTGTAGAGGAATGTGGCAGAATCTGCATATCAAAGGAGTTACCTTCAGCCCAAATGGTGCACACAAGCTTCAAAGAGATTGATGACAAAGACGGCCCAGGGCACATCAGATGGGACTGGCCACAAAGCCAAATATGGCAGAACAGTCAGTAATATTAGGAGGGCTGTCATGTGAACACTGATTGGTCCAAACCAAATGGGACTGGCAGTAGGGTGTGGTATGGCTGAGGTATGTTTGACAAAAAAGGTTGTGACCTGAGCTCTCTCTCTGTCCCTCTGTATTCCATCAGGAGATCCAGTCATGAGGTGTGGCTGCGAAGGTCGGATAAGTATGGCTTAGATTGCACTGTGATTGTATGCTATGTATATTATTGTAACTTTATTGATACTTGATGCACATTTTCCTTATTTCCTTGGGAAATAAATGAGATTTAATTGACCTTAAACGTGTATTGATTTCATAGCCAAGGGTGATAGCATTGTGATAGTAACAATAACATGTGCTTGGCATATTGATTGATAGCTAAACTATAGGGACTAAACAAAGGAATACATAACTGATAATAATAAGAATAGAGTGAATTGATCAGTTACTTCAATGCAGTACGGTATATAATATCACAAAGTTGTCAAAAGGGAGTTATTTCTTTGAAGAAGATCAAAACTCAATCACTAATATCTCATATACATACTAATGTCATTTTAAAGGTCATTTTCAACATTTTTGTAGATTTTTTTTTTTCAATTAAAATAAAAACTGGTGACTGGTGAATGGAGGTCCTTGTTCATATATGTCTTGCTATAGGGTGTAATCTCTCCATTATAGGGTGTAATCTTCCCACTATAGGTGTAATCTCCCTGCTATAGGGTGTAGTCTCCCCACTATAGGGGGTAATCTCCCATCTATAGGTGTAATCTCCCCACTATAGGGTGTAATCTCCCCACTATAGGGGGTAATCTCCCAACTATAGGTGTAATCTCCCCACTATAGGGTGTAGTCTCCTCACTATAGGGTGTAGTCTTCTCACTATAGGGTGTAGTCTCCCCACTATAGGGTGTAGTCTCCTCACTATAGGGTGTAGTCTCCTCACTATAGGGTGTAGTCTCCCCACTATAGGGTGTAATCTCCCCACTATAGGGTGTAGTCTCCCCACTATAGGGTGTAGTCTCCTCCCTATAGGGTGTAGTCTCCTCACTATAGGGTGTAATCTCCCCACTATATGGTGTAATCTCCCCACTATAGGGTGTAGTCTCCCCACTATAGGGTGTAATCTCCCCACTATAGGGTGTAGTCTCCCCACTATAGGGTGTAGTCTCCCGACTAAAACTACAAATGTGCTGTGCTGACACACGTTGCACAAGCATGGTCCACCATTGTCACTATGAGGAAGATCCTGAACAATAATGTGCACCTGACATTGGAGCAAGTACATGTAGAAAGGAAGTCACTGAAAAAGGCTGGAAGAGATCAGCTGTTCTGAGATGCAGAGAACAAGTAAAAAAAGTGATAGGTAGTTTATGAAAAAAAATTCTCTGTTACTTTAGCAAAAAATATATCATCCAATTAGGGTCTGGATGTTTTTTTAATCACAGGTTATGAATTTTTTTTTGCTAAATATATATAAATATATATATATATAAATATAAATATATATATATATTCATATGCTGTATAAAGTATATACTGTGTATATAGTCTGATCAGGCAGCCTGGTGTGCCCCCTAAGGCCTCTGAGAGTGTACCTACTGATACATGAGCACTCTGATGGGGACAATTAATATAAGGGGTACTCTGATGGAGACACCAGATGTATGGGGTACTCCGATAGTGAACCTGATGTAAGGGATACTCTGATTGGGAAATCTGATGTAAGGGGTACTCTGATGGGGACTCTAATGTAAGGGGAACTACAATGGGGATCCTGAGGTAAGGTATACTCTCATGGGGACACTGATGTAAGGGGTACTCGGATAGGATACTGATGTAAGAGATACTCTTATGGGGAAACCAGAAGTAAGAGGTACTCCGATGGAGGAACCAGAAGTAAGAGGTACTGCGATGGGGACAACTGACGTAAGGGGCATTCTGATCGGGATCCTAATGTAAGGGGAACTACAATGAGGATCCTGATGTAAGGGAAACTCTGATGGGGAAATCAGAAGTAAGAGTTACTGCGATGGGGACAACTGATGTAAGGGGCATTCTGATTGGGATCCTAATGTAACGGGTACTACAATGAGCATCCTGTTGTAAGGGGTACTCAGATGTAAGGGGTACTCTGATGGGGAAACCAGATGCAAGGGGTACTCCGATGGGGACCCCTGATGTAAGGGATACTCCGATGGGGACCCCTGATGTAAGGGGTACTCTGATAGGGACACTGATGTAAGGGGTACTCTGATGAGGACATCAGATGTAAAGGGTACTCTGATAGGGATATCTGATGTAAGGGGTACTCTGATAGGGACCCTGTTGTAAGGAGTACTCTGATGAGGACATTAGATGTAAAGGGTACTCTGATAGGGATATCTGATGTAAGGGGTACTCTGTTAGGGACCCTGATGTAAGGGGTACTCTGATGAAGACCCTGGTGTAAAGGGTTTATCCGAAGAGGAAAAAATAGAAACATAGAAAATCCTTAAAGCAAGAAAAAGTAGGGCGTGCCTAAGAAATATTTTCTATTTTTTAATTACACAAAAGAGTGTGGCCATTATTCCATGATATATCCAGTATATCATTTTCCATAATAAAAAATAAAATCTTAATCCTATAAAAAGGCCATACATAGTTTGACAAATTACAAATCACAGCATACAGTATATTCAAGTAGCAAAGTGGATCACAAGGGCTGAAATTATCAGCAGAGCTCCTCCTGGTCATAAAGTTTTAAATGCTTATCTACTGACCAAACCCTACCCCATGGAAGCCATGGTATCCATAACCTGCCCCGATGAGGGCTAACAAGCCTGAAACAGCTGCATGCAACTCAGATAAACGTCTCTAGATTTTTGGCTGCATCTGCGGTATAAACCGGCGGCTCTGGATTCACACTTGGCCACCGGAGAATAAAAGAATGATTTTCAGGGCTCTGCCCACTATCTTTCAGTGAGGAATAAACGCCTTGTCTTTTACTTTTTGTAACATAAAGGGAGACAGACTTAACACTCGGATCTTCCAGAAAGTAAAGCACATCTGAAGCCACTGTAAAATATATGAAATACTTTAATCTTTATTTTAAATCATGTCAGATGCCAAAATCCAAAGTACTCATCAGTTTCCTCGCAGAAAGATGAGCAATGAAACATTTGTTGAGCTTCAATAATTTGGAATGTCTTCACATGCTCTGAACCATGATCATTTGTAAATTCAAGGACACATAAAAATCTGAACAGCTTCAATTATTTTAAATCACCAAGAGTGGTATATAGAGTGATTTAAAATTGTTGTAGTGATTTACATTTTTTAAGTACTTTCAAGTTGGAATCGAGTCAAGCAGCGTTGCAGAGTGGCTGCTTGAGACATTTTCATTGAATTCAGAAATGTAACGCTTGTTTAGTAAGACTGTATTTGATAAAAAAAAAAAAAAAATAATAGTTTCGGCCCGTTCAATGAAGCAGCGCAAAAAAACAATGATGCAAAGTACCGGTAACTCGCAACAGGCAACAAAATGTTACCTTTGTTCAGTTTAGAGTGCAACAAACTGCGAAAGATGATTTGTGATTGGTTGCTATTGGTTATTGTACTTTGCAATCCCATCTTTGTATTATAAAAGCGTCTGTTACCCCAACACCTTATATTCCTGATATGTGCATGCTGTACCATGTACTTGTAGGAGAAAGTATCCTGTTCTCTTTGTATTGCTTCCTTTATGCAAAATGCCTAGTTTTTCTGCCAGTCCCATTGCGTTCCTGTTAAAAACTGACCACACTAGGCAGGAGAAGACACTGTGGTCAGTTCTCTAGCTATGTTGGGAACTCAGTGTACCCTCTTCCAATGATCAAACTTGTCCTGACAACCCCCTCCGCTGCACAGCCATTCACTGGGAAGCTCCATGTGCTGCTGCTTCTCCTCCCCCAGTAGCTGAGAACAGAGGGAATGTGATCACTTATGAAAAAAAAAGTCAAAAAGGTATTTATAATGTATTTTTATATCTATACAAAAATGTTTTGCCTTTCATTTCTATTTTAAACTGAATGGGTTGTTTTACAAGGTGATCGTATTGCTTCCTTTATGCAAAATCCCTGGTGTTCCCTCCAGTCCCATTGCTTTCCTGTTAAAAACTGACCACACCAGGCAGGAGAACACACTGTGGTCAGTTCTCTAGCTATGCTGGGAACTTAGTGTACTCTCTAATGCCCCTTACACACAGTCGGAAATTCAGACGGAAAAGTCTGATCGGATTATGTTGTTGGAAAATCCAATCATGTGTGGGCTCTATCAGACTTTTTCCGTCGGGAATTTCCAACGGAAAAAGTTTGAGAGCTGGATCTAACATTTTCCGACAACAAATTCCGAGCTGACTTTTTCCGATCGTGTGTAAAGAATTCCCATGCACAAAGTGCCATGCATGCTCACAAAAAATTTGAAGACGAAAGCTATTGGCTAGTGGCCTCTACGTAGTCCCGTCATACGTTTTGTATGTCACCTCGTTCCAAACGATCGGATTTTCCGACAACTTTGTGCGACCGTGTGTACCTACCACACGTTTCGGGCAAAATCCGTCTGAAAAAATTAGATTTTGTGGTCGGAATGTCCGACTGTGTGTATGGGGCATAACACCTGATATTCCTGATATGTGCATGCTGTAGTATGTACTTGTATGAGAAAGTATCCTGTTCTCTTTGTATTGCTTCCTTTGTGCAAAATCCCTGGTTGTCCTGCCAGTCCCATTGCTTTTCTGTTAAAAACTGACCACACTAGGCAGGAGAACACACTGTGGTCAGTTCTCTAGCTATGCTGGGAACTCAGTGTACTCTCTTACAATGATCAAACCTGTCCTGACACCCCTCCACTGCACAGCCATTCACTGGGAAGCTCCGTGTGCTGCTGCTTCTCCTCCCCCAGTAGCTGAGAACAGAGGTTATGTGATCACTTATAAAAAAAAAAGAAAAAAATGGATTTATAATGTATTTTTATATCTATACAAAAATGTTTTGCCTTTCATTTCTATTTTAAACTGTTTTACAAGGTGATCATTTACAATCACTTTAAATAAGCCATAAACTTTTTATAATTTAATAACTGTCACAGCTATTACTAAGAAGAAGGATACTTCTGTCATCAAGTGTCTATGGTCAAAATATAAAATTCTATATTTATTTCCACATTGTATTTCAATTATTTCTAGCCTACTCCTATTAATCTGAACAATACGGAAGTTTGTAAACTTACTTTGTGAAGATCCCACACATTTACTTCCTTGAATTCTGTTTTATGTAGTCACTATGTCCTGTGAGTAGGCACTGCTGTGTCACACATTTCACAGAGCCTGCCTTATGTACTACAGAGGTGCTGAGAGGTAGAGTTTCAGGAGGTGGAGTCATCATAGGAAATTCTGCTTGCAGGCAGCAAGGTACCATGGGATATGTAGTCCTTAGAAATGGAAAGTAGAATGAAGAGGAGAAGCTGCAAAGCATGTGTGGGATCCAGGAAGTTTTTGAAAGTAATGGCCAGCAGACAAACAGAACTCACTACATGAAAAGAGATTTTTTATATAAGCTTATATTGGATTGTAAATAATAATGATTGTCTGTATTCTATTGCAATGGTGTTTTAAAATAAAAGTGTAAGCTGGACCAGAAAACTCTTTTAAGATGATTATAGTTGTATCAATTCACTTGTACAAACAAATGGCCATTGCCCCCACCTATAACTGGCCATTGCAGCAAGGAGCTAAACAAAACCAGAGAAATTCCCAGCTCAAATTACTGACTAGCCTGCAAACAACTGAATTATCCTGTCTAACAAATGATCCTGCATTAAAATCAGGGGTTACACAGGTTTAGACTAATTTGGTTGTTTGCAGACTGGTTGGTAAGTTGAGCAAGGAATTTTTTTGGTTTTGTTTTGCATGTGTTGCCCTTCCATGGGCTCCTTGCTGCAAAGGCCAGTTATAGGTGGTGGCAGTGGCCATTTGTTTGTACTGTTGATATATTAGTGAGGGGATGCCCTGGACGCCTGTGCTGTCATAGTGCTATATGCTGCATATCCAGTGCACCCCTGTGCCATTAAGGAGGGGTGGGCTCCCTCCAGGCTCACCTGCCCTTTGCCTATCCATTGTAATGCATGTGTTTCCACTATTGAGGTTCTCAAAATGTAGAGTTAGGACTGTAGATAATACTGGGGTACCTTGACGGGGCTCTGTAGCTTATGCATGTTTTTGCCAAATGTGTGCAGACCAAACCCTTGTTTTTAATGCATACTGTGAGCCCTTGTACACACGGTCGGAGATTCCGACAACCAAATCCGTCATGAGTAATTCCGACGGATTAATTCCGGAAGAGGTCCGGAAGTGATGTTGCATACACACGGTCGGACTAAGTTGTCGGAAAATCCGATTGTACATAATGTGATGACGTTATTTCGTTACGATGGGACTACGTTCAGGCTAGTAGCCAATAGCTTTGGTCTAGGAATTTGATCTGAGCATGCATGGCACTTTGTCCATCGGAGTATGCTACACATGATCAGAGTATGTCCGATCAGAGCATTTTGTCGGAAAATTTTACCGGCAAGTTGGAAAACTTGGTCCGTCGGATATTCCGACGGAAACAGTCCGATGGAGACCACACACAGTCGGAATATCCGACAAAACGGTCCGATAGGACACATTCCGTCGGAATCTCCGACCTTGTGTACAAGGGCTTAGACAGGATAATTTGGTTGTTTGCAGGGGTTAGTTGCTAGCTAAGTTTAGCCAGTAATTTCTCTGGTTTTGGTTTACGTTAATTCACTTGCAGCAACAGCTGAGTACTGTCCGAGATACTTTTTTATTTGCACTAACAGTTACATTTTGGGTCTATACCTCTTTTTTAAGGTGCAAGTGGTAGGAAATGAGTACTACTTGGACCTTAGAAGAAGAAAATATACATTCAGAAAGCTTGTCCTGCAAGCTTTCTGAGTTAAGAGTGGCCCTGAGTTAAGAGTGGCCCTTAACTTTTGAACTATTGTTAGCACTGAGTGTTACTAATTAAAAGTGAACCCATCAGGGTCTAAAAAACATCTAAATTGCAACTACCTGTGTCAATAGTCATATAGACTTTTGATACTCCCTTCTTGTCAAGGTTGGGCTCTTAGCAGTTCTCTTCTCTGTGCTCAGGCTTCTCAGCTGTTGGATAATTGTCAGCACTCATTGTTTCCACAGTGGCTCCCCTGGTCATCATTACCCGCCGGTCAGTCCTGCCTAGAGCCAGCCCCTTCTGGCTATTTAAACTGCCTTGTTCATTCCTTTTGTGCCTTTGCCTGGTCAACATATCTGGAGATTATCTGCTGTGTTCCTGTGAAAGACTTTGCCTGGCTGGCGTCCCTTCTGGTTCCTGATCCTGTTCTTCTGCCTCCGACTACACTGATCTCTGGTTTCCTGATCACTGGCTTGTCTGATTACCTATCTTGGCTTCCAATGTCTGTCTTGTGATTTGATCTGTTTACTGATCTGTACCATTTTTACCATTACATTATGATGTATAGTGTGATTTTTACTGCATTTCTGATTCATGGTTCCTGGCACTTCTGTATAGAGAGCATTGACATTTTTGTAATTTGGTACCAAGCCCTGCCCATACCAGTCATCCAATTCTGGATTGGACTGCTTAACAGTGGGGTTTAAATTTGGTGGGAACAGGGTTTCAACAGAAGTCTAGTTTCTGCCTACAGTAGGTTCCAACAATGTAGATTCACTCATGTGCACAGAAATTTACTTGAAGGCTAAAAAAAAATTACTTTGCATTTATTAAAAGTGTGATGAGCAAAAATAAAAATTTGTATTTTGTTGAAATAGTGGCAAAATGAAGAAGCCTGAAAATGTGTGAAAATGCTTTGGAGAGAATAGGGAAGGTAAAATAAAGGTTGTATATAAGGTAATGCACATTAAATCGCTTCTGGAGGTTACAGAAGCTTCTTTCAACTATTCTGAACCTGTTCTTGAGTGGAAAAAAAAGCCCCTCATTAGGTTCATTATTTTATTTTCAGAGAAAGGAAACATATATAGTGAGAAAGAACATAAAACATGTAATGCAATAGTATACAAATAAAAATCAAACACATACAGAGGAAATGAAAAATAGACAAATAATAAGGACATTAAATGAAATACATTAAACTAACGTATTTACCCCCCCCCCCCCCTCCCCCTGAAAAAAAAAAAAAAACAGGCTCTGAAAAATAAAGGATTTTTCAGTGGAAAAAATGTAAGATAATAAATTTGAAAGCAACACAAAAATCAAGGTAAAATACACAATCCCCCCCCCCCCCCCCCACACACACACACAAAAGTAGACTAAATGAAGTAAATAAATAAAGTACAAAAAATACATATTTTCTTTCTTTTCTTTCTTTTATTTGTGGTGAAATCAGTTTTGCCAGAATGACTCCACTCATCTCTACTGTCTTTCCATCTATATTTCCAGCCTGGAAATATATTAAACATAATATGAATATATGAATAAAAATTTTAATCAAGATTACTATCATATTTAAAAAAGAAAAAAGTAACTACTCAGATATATTTAATGCTTTCAGTTTTATTTGCATATTTTTGTTTTGAATTTATATCTGGCTTAAAAATGCTTTTAGACATTAACGCAGGTTAGGTATGGGGACAATTAATGTACTGGCACTGGTGTTTTCAGTAGCTGTTGGGAAGGGAACCACAGAAATAAGAAAAAATAAATAAATAAAAATAAATTTAAAAAAACACAGCTGGAGCATAAAGTAGTACAGGGAATCTTTTTTTTCCAATTTTAGCTGTGGTCTTTATCTCCATTTTCCGTCTTTATCAGCTGTTGGCCATTGGCAACTTTTTCTCCTATAGGGCCTCTCAAATAGAAAAGTGTTTTAATAGCACTATATGTCCTCCCTCTGTTTATTTGAGTTTGTGCATGTATATAATATGTTTTTCTCCTTTGAAGGGTCAACTACAGCCAGAGGAGAGACTTAGAGCAGTTAAGTAATTAAATAAGAGTCGGTGGCAGCTACTTCTCATGCTGGCCCGTGACTGGCTTCACTGAGCTGGATTAATGACAGCACCAGTCCAGTTACATCATTTACTTCTGATTATTAATTATAATCCACTGTCAGTAAGATCTGTGAGTCCATGGAATATTTTATATTTTGCCACAAGTTGCGGGAAAATTACAAACTTTTTTTTTTTTTTTTTCACAAAGTTGTCACTAAATGATATATTGCTCATGCATGCCATGGGCATATGTGAAATGACACCCCAAAATAAATTCTGCTGCTTCTCCTGAGTACGGGGATACCACATATGTGGGACTTTTTGGGAGCCTAGCCGCGTACGGGGCCCCGAAAACCAAGCACCGCCTTCAGGCTTTCTAAGGGCGTAATTTTTTGAGTTCACTTCTCACTACCTATTACAGTTTTGAAGGCCATAAAATGCCAAGATGGCACAAAACCCCCACAAATGACCCCATTTTAGAAAGTAGACACCCCAAGCTATTTGCTGAGAGGCATGTTGAGTCCATGGAATATTTTATATTTTGCCACAAGTTGCGGGAAAATTACAAACTTTTTTTTTTTTTCACAAAGTTGTCACTAAATGATATATTGCTCACTGATCCGCTCTCCTCCGTGTCGGAACGAAAAATACCGACACGGAGGAGAGAATACATCACTTCCTCTCCTGTGTTTACATTACAGGAGAGGAAGTGATGTCACCGGGGATTTCCATTCGTCGGGAGCGATCGCGAGGGGGTGGCCATGAATGAATGGCCGTCCCCTCGCCTAGCCGCGTACGGGGCCCCAAAAACCAAGCACCGCCTTCAGGCTTTCTAAGGGCGTTACAGTTTTGAAGGCCATAAAATGCCAAGATGGCACAACCCCCCCCCCCCCCAAATGACCCCATTTTAGAAAGTAGACACCCCTAAATTTAGGGGTACACTAGTGAGACTAGGTAATAAATGGCGGGTGCCCTGAAACTATAAAAAAATAACTAACCAACCAGCGTCACCTGTAACAGTTATATGGTGATCACTGGTGAAAGGGTTAACTAGGGGGCAATCAGGGGGCTTTATGCGGTAGTATATGGGGGTCCCTGGCGCTATAAAAAGCTGCGGCGAACCTAAATACCTACCTGCCTAACTAGCGTCACCTGTGACACTAATACAGCGATCAGAAAAACGATCGCTTATTAGGCTGGGTTCACACTGGAGCGATGCGGGAACGCCACGAATGCGCGGCGGGTTCCCGCATCGCATGCCTCCCGGCGGCAGTTCACACTGCCCTATGCGAACTGCTGGGAGTGTCAGTGAAATGTTAATGACACCCCCAGATCAGTTCGCATATCGCAGTGCGATCTGCAAACTTGGATCGCATGGTGTGAACACCCATGCGATCCGATTCTGCTGCGGACCAAAAAAAGGGTCCCGTGCGAGTTTGCGGCGGGTGCGGCGGGTGCGACACGAATTCAGCCATACTATCTGTATAGCTGAACTCGAATCGCACAGAGATCGGATGTGATTTGCACTGCAGTGCGGTGCGAATCACATCCGTTCTCATAAACCGCTGCAATGTGAACCCAGCCTTAGTGACACTGGCGACGGGGGGTGATCACGGGGTTAAACCTTTATTGGGGGGGTTAGGGGGGTACCTTAGAACTAAAGGGGGCTAACCCTAACTGCCCTAACAGTTATTAGTCACAAATGACACCTGCCGGGTGATCAGGGGGTTAAACCTTTATTAGGTAATAAATGGCGGGTGCCCTGAAACTATAAAAAAATAACTAACCAACCAGCGTCACCTGTAACAGTTATATGGTGATCACTGGTGAAAGGGTTAACTAGGGGGCAATCAGGGGGCTTTATGCGGTAGTATATGGGGGTCCCTAGCGCTATAAAAAGCTGCGGCGAACCTAAATACCTACCTGCCTAACTAGCGTCACCTGTGACACTAATACGGCGATCAGAAAAATGATCGCTTATTAGGCTGGGTTCACACTGGAGCGATGCGGAAACGCCGCGAATCCGCGGCGGGTTCCCGCATCGCATGCCTCCCGGCGGCAGTTCACACTGCCCTATGCGAACTGCTGGGAGTGTCAGTGAAATGTTACTGACACCCCCAGATCAGTTCGCATATCGCAGTGCGATCTGCAAACTCGGATCGCATGGTGTGAACACCCATGCGATCCGATTCTGCTGCGGGCCAAAAAAAGGGTCCCGTGCGAATTTGCGGCGGGTGCGGCGGGTGTGGCGGGTGCGGCGGGTGCGGCGAATGGCTGAACTCGAATCGCACAGAGATCGGATGTGATTTGCACTGCAGTGCGGTGCGAATCACATTCGTTCTCATAAACCGCTGCAATGTGAACCCAGCCTTAGTGACACTGGCGACGGGGGGTGATCACGGGGTTAAACCTTTATTGGGGGGGTTAGGGGGGTACATTAGAACTAAAGGGGGCTAACCCTAACTGCCCTAACAGTTATTACAGTCACAAATGACACCAATGCAAAAAAAAAAAAAAAAAATGACATTGGTGTCACTGTGACTGGGGGGCAGGGGTAATTGGGGGGGTGATCGGGGGGTAAAGGGGGGGTGTGAGTGTGCCTGGCATGTTCTACTGTGTGTGGGATGTGTTGGTGCAACTCACTGATCCGCTCTCCTCCGTGTCGGAACGAAAAATACCGACACGGAGGAGAGAATACATCACTTCCTCTCCTGTGTTTACATTACAGGAGAGGAAGTGATGTCACCGGGGATTTCCATTCGTCGGGAGCGATCGCGAGGGGGTGGCCATGAATGAATGGCCGTCCCCTCGTCCGGGATCGCTCCCGAACGAAAACCGACCGCCGCAGGCACCGGGCGGGGGCCCGATCGGGCCCCCGACCCGCGGGAGGCAAAGGACGTACATGTATGTGCTTATGCCTGCCCGTGCCATTCTGCCGACGTACATCGGCGTGCGGCGGTCGGCAAGTGGTTAAATACTCTTAACTGAGATTAAAGAGGAACTGCAGTCTGCTCACATAACTTGTAGCAAAAACATCTTTGCCATTCTTAAGCTTCCCTCCAACCACTTTGCATATTATTTTATATATAATGTGATTCTGTGCTTGCCAAATATAATCTCCCTCCACTAAGTCTGGCTGCAGCCATTTTAACTGTGGGCAGCTGAAGCGGCTGCCTGTTGGCTTCCTGCATTTACACAGACACACACACATATACACATAGTCAGACAGACACACTTACACCTCTGTTTACCTGCTCATTTCTCCTCTGTATACATGGGCATCTGTAGAATTTTTTTTTTTGGGGGGGCATCATTTTAGAGTCATCCATGCACCACCCCTTTTCGACAATGTCATTATCACATTATCATGTTCAGAGACTGCAGACATAGTACAATCCCTAGGATAAGTAATGGATAATGCCCAACAGGCCCTCTTACCAGACTCAGCGAAACTACAGCAGTCATCCCTCCGGCTGGACGATCGCTCACTCTGGGTTTCCCGGGGGTGACTCTGGTCAGTAGTGTAGCATGTCTGTACCCTGGTAGTGGCTCAGTCTTTCTCTCACTGGTGATGCTGGGCAGCATGGCTCTCTCTGGTGGCACTGGGCAGCGTGTCTCTCTCTCTGGTGGCACTGGAAAGCATGTCTCTATCTCTTGTGGTGCTGGGCAGCGTGTCTCTCTCTGTTGTGGCACTGGGCAGCGTGTCCCTCTCTCTGGTGGCACTGGGCAGCGTGTCTCTATCTCTGGTGGCACCGGACAGCGTGTCTCTATCTCTTATGGTGCTGGGCAGCGTGTCTCTCTCTCTTGTGGTGCTGGGCAGCATGTCTCTCTCTCTCTCTGGTGGCACTGGGCAGCGTGTCTCTTTCGCCTTTGGTGCTGGGAAGTGTGTTTCTGTCTTGTGGTGCTGGGCAGTGTGTCTCTCTCTCTGGTGGCACTGGGCAGCGTGTCTCTCTCTCTGGTGGCACTGGGCAGCGTGTCTCTCTCTCTCTGGTGGCGCTGGGTAGCGTGTCTCTCTCTCTTGTGGTGCTGGGCAGCGTGTCTCTCTCTCTGGTGGCTCTGGACAGCGTGTCTCTCTCTCTGGTGGCTCTGGACAGCATGTCTCTCTCTCTGGTGGCGCTGGGCAGCATGGATCTCTGGTGGCACTGGGCAGAGTGGCTCTCTCTCTGACTTCCGCCCAGCACACTCCTCATTCTTTGTCCTGTAGGACTCTCTCCCTCAGCTTTTTTCCAGGCTGCAGTCTCTCAATCTCTCTCTTGATTGAGCTGTAGTCTCCTCCCTATGGAAAATGTGGCTGTCAATCTTTGCGACTACATGTCCCATGATGCTCTCCTACACTCCTTTGATTGGCTCTCAGTTATGGCCAATAGGGAAGGAATGGAGGGGGCAGGAAGCTGGGCGGGGAAACCTTGTGAGAGCAAGGAGAAAGGAGGGGTGGGGGCGAGTGGGGGAAACCTCTGATAGCCCGCAGCTCGCCTTTCTCCTGTCACAGCGTCGCTGAGTTTTCTGCTGGACTGAGCAGGGAAAAGAGCCCAAAGTCACACTACACTGATTGGGGGGGGGGGGCGTGACAGCGCCTTGACAAAAAATCAAGATTGGTTAAACCCACAAGTGCTTTTTTTTACCACTACTATTCCTTTATATTGGCTATTGGAATTTACAAATGCAGCAATTTAGAAATCAGATGAAAGGTTTAGCGCTGAAAAACACTTTTTGATAGATAAAAAGTGAATTTTATATACATCTTTATAGATCAGACCAAAATGAGGGACAAATGAGGAGGAATGAGGGACAGAGGGACATTACTCCAAATCAGGGACAGTCTCTCCAAATCAGGGACAGTTGGGATGCCTGAACCCTCTCTTGTTTCAAGCTTCATAAATTATAAAATGACACCCCCTAGACTGAGCCAGTGTTGTTGGTGTGCATGGAACCGTGCTTGTGATTGGCGCAGCATCCTTACTAGCAAGGGAGACCCGGGCACATTCTCAGCAACCCCTCCGGGGTGAGTTATTTGTCAGCTTTCTGTTAACTTCACTAAAGTTAGACCTAAACTCAGTCACTAAAATCTCATATAAACTTTTCCATTCAACGTCCTTTTAAAAGTGAATTGACAATCCTTTTAAATCAGAAGGATACCTAGTGATTCTACCATTAACATGAAGGTCCTTGTTGAGGAAATCACTGTTATGGAGTGGCAACTGTCTCATAATTGTGCTCCAGATAGGCCCAAGTAAAAGAACAACCAACAAGCACAGGGCCCACATAGGTAGGTTAGGATAGGAATCAGGTAGCCAAGAGGTTAAATAGTAAATAAGCAAGTTAAAGTTATTGTAAAGTCTCATAAAAAAATAAAAATAACAAACATCAAGTAGCCAAGAGGTTCAATAGTAAATAAGCAAGTTAAAGAGGAGGGCCGGTTAAAATAAAAAAAAAAAAAAAAGTCAGCAGCTGCAAACACTGCAGTTGCTGACTTAATAAACACACTCACCTGTCCAGGGCGCCCGCGATGTCGGCCGCCCGAGGCCGACCCGTCCCTCGGCTCTCGGGTCCCGGCGCCGCCATTCCCTGTAAGGGAAACAGGCAGTGGAGCCTTATGGCTTCACTGCCCGTTTCCTACTGCGCATGCGCGAGTCCCGCAGCTACTGCGCATGCGCGAGTCCCGCAGCGCTTTCCGAATGGGACGCGCTGTGTTCTGGAACACACAGTTCCCAGAACACAGCGCGACTCATTACCCAGAAGACGCCGCGACGAAGACAGAAGACAGAAGATCTCCGCGGAGGAGGAAGAGGAAGATTAGGATAAAGTGCCTAGCAACAGGCATTTCTGGTAAGTCAAAAAAAAAATTTTTCATTTTTGTTTTTTTAGATTTTTTTCTAATTTTTAAAATGTTTTTGTTTTTCAGGGTGGCCCTCCACTTTAAAGCGATTGTAACGTCTCATTAAAAAAATAAGAATAACAAACATTTTATACTTACCTCCTCTGTGCAGTAGGTTTTGCACAGATCAGTCTGGATCCTCCTCTTCTCAGGTCCCTCTTTGTTGCTCCTGGCCCCTCCCTCCTACTGAGTGCCCCCACAGCAAGCAGCTTCCATTGGGGGCACCTGAGCCGAGTCACAGCTCTTTGTGTCCATTCAGACATGGAGCCCTGACCTGGCCCTGCCCCCTATCTCCCCTGATTGGCTGACTGACTTTGATTGACAGCTGCAGGAGCCAGTGGCGCCGTTGCTGTGTCTCATCCAATCAGGAGGACTTTCCCGGATGGCTTAGACATTTGTGGACATCGCTGGAGACAGATGGGGCTCAGGTAAGTATTGGGGGTGCTGGGGAGGCTGCTACACACAGAAGGATTTTTATCTTAATGCATAGAAGATAAAAAAAAACCTTCTGCCTTTACAACTCATTTACCTGCTTGGCTGGCTTTGAGGTTCTAAGGGTGATCCATAGTAAGGAGTTAGGTGAGTCCAGTGGGCAATCTACATATGACAAGAGAGCTTCCCACTTATCCCTATGCTTTGGTATTTGTTTTATTGATTAAAAAGCTGCAGCAGTGGACATGCATTTTCGGGGCAAGTTGGGCATGATGTCAAAGGGTCAGGAACTCATCTTCGATGGGGTATCCTCAATTCAGTATGATCATATTTATAACGACTGTGTAGATCAGTTTGACATTGTCCCTGCCGGCTGCCGCAGTGTGAGGTTGCTGGGAGTCTAATATATATAGCTTGTCCTACAGATACAGGTATTGTGTTCGCTTGCCATAGTGCCTTCAAAGAACTGCAACCTTATCCAATTTGACTTTTGTATGTTTATGTAAATGTGTTTATATATTGCTTATAAGTGGTTTATAATAAAAGGCCGCTATGGTCAATTATGCCCATTTAAGTGGGGTCTCTTTTATTTTGGAAGGGTTTAAGGTAGAGTTGGGGAGGGTAAGGCAGTGCAGTTTTAATAATTGGTTATTATTAATATTATTATTATACAGGATTTATATAGTAACAATAGTTTACAAAGCGATTCACAGCATAACTGGTTACATCTTAACTACCTGACTAACCTTCTCCTACTCTACTGTTAGCATTTTTATTACAGTCTGTGTTGCTGTTTCTGATTTTCCCTCACTTTGTGTCTGGTGAAACTATTGTCAATGAGACGGGATGTGAGGATAGAAGTAAATCCACAACAGAGTTTCTAATCCTGCCCCACTCTATCTATAACTACTGGACACACAATTTATTCTTCAACACCAGGTGATGATTGACAAATTTCGTTTTGTAAAAAAACAAACATCAGAAAGACAATACAGGCATACCCAGGGCTGGACTGGGACAGAAATTTGGCCCTGGACTTCATCCAGACCGGTCCACTTACATTTTGAGTGTCCCATCACCAGCCACTTACAACAGAGTGTCCCATCAGCACCACCTTACATCAGAGTGTCCCATTACCAGCCCCCTTACATCAGTGTCCCATCAGCAGCCCCCTTACATCAGAGTGTCCCATTACCAGCCCCCTTACATCAGAGTGTCCCATCAGCAGCCCCCTTACATCAGAGTGGCCCATCACCAGCCCCCTTACATCAGAGTGGCCCACTGAGCCATCGGCCCACCGGGAAACTCCCGGTAGTCCCGATGGCCAGTACATGCCTGGGCATACCCCACTTTTAAGTACACAATGAGGTTTATTTAGTAAAAGCTGGAAATTGCAAAATCAGGCTCATTTCTGCATAGAAACCAATGAGCTTCTAACCCCAGCTTGTTCAATTAAGCTTTGGTCATAAAACCTGGAAGCTTATTGGTTTCTATGCAGAAGTGAGCCTGATTTTGCACTTTCCAGCTTTAGTAAATAAACCCCATTGTGTACTTAAAGCATTCACTGGCTCCCTCTGAAAAAGTTACTCCAGAACCTCAGGAACAATGACCATGAGTTCCATGGGGTTCCATTGAACCTTAGTGTCCTGGCTATGGTCTCGCAAATCCATACTCACAAAAGTTTTACTGCTAATCAATATTTTTGTTCTATTTTTTATAATGGTCACCAAACTAGTCCTTTACTTATTCTGCTCTAACTTTAGGGGCTTGTGTTCTTGGGAATTTACTTGTTTCAGGACTGCATTTACTTACAAGGCAATAAGATTACAAAGGAATGTTGAAGCAACTTAAAATGAGGTCAAAACTAGAACACAGACATCCCCTAAGTCTGGAACCCAGAAGCATCTCAAACTGATTTGAAATGCTAGCTGCATGCACCTGAAAAACATGCTGCATTTTCTTAAGCCCTAAACCACTGCATTGACCATTGGGTTCTTCAATTATAAATTGATATGACATCTGGGGAATGCATATTTTTAAATACTGTAATAGTGAAAATAGGGACCCCCCTTCCTCCTCACACACAGATTAGTGTCCCCTAAAATTGAAACAGAGTTAAATGAACTTCAACAAAAGGAAAACTACTCCTAAAACACAATCTAACTTCATATAAAAGATATACTAATACTATGCAGCACTCCCTTTGGGTTATAAATATAGTCTCATTGATGCTCCTGAATTCATCCGGCTTGAGTAGCACTGTGGCCATTTCCAAACATCCAGAGGGTTGGGAAGGATCTGTCAAATTCCAGAGATTTAAGGAGGCACGTAGGAGGATCTAAATGAGGAAATGTGCAGAAATATGGAAGAGCCGGTAATTAACCCAGGTCCTCAACTATTCTTATCATCAGTTTGTTCAGCCTATATAAAGGAAAGAAGAAGAGGCAAACTTACTATTAATACAACTGCGGGCTCCAACATAAAACAACAATTTTATCTGTGACCTCTGAATTATCATACTGACATTTGTTAACAGATTACAAATTCACAGGTGCATTCTTTTCTGAATTATAATTAATCTTTTTTCCGAATGCCCTTCTTGGAACCAGCTTAGGTGGGTACTTTATATATTTGAGAGGTTTTGTGGTTATAGTTATGTCACATTAAACACATAATATGGTTCTCTTTTCTAGAACTCTTTAAACTGATATAATATGTTGTTACTAGTGGTAGACCTGCCCTTAAGTTTGAGTGCTAAAACTTTGCTAAGAACCCCTTATTTTTTTGGGTTTAGTTATCCTTTAAGGTTTAGCTATCTGTAGCTACCCAGGTCATAATGATTGGACTTGGCATTGAAAAGAGCTGTAGAGTTGAAGAAACGGTAGCAGTGTGTACTGCCCCCTAGCATCCGTTGATAAGCCAGGTCCTGCACCAGGGGGCCTACTGTAAACCATGAGCATGAGGGATCTGGGCTACCTTCTTTGCAGCCAGGATACTTATCACCACTATGCAACCTTGGGGCCTTCCAGGTTGTGTATCAATGCAAAGCCTGAGAACACAAGCAACCTCACAGCCCATGGGTGATTTATCAGGTTCACAATACAGTCCCTTTCTCTTATTTTAAAATTCAAGACAGCAATGTAATTCTTAAAGCTCTGCCTGACACCCGGAGGGCCATAGGTAAGTTACCAGTACACCTGCCCTCTCTATACATAGACTCGTATAAGGGTAGATAAATCCTTCATGCCACACATTCACCCAGCTTGCTCAGTAATGGAATGTCTAGTCAGATAACTTGCTTTTTGACTTTTTACTGAATTACAAAAAGAAAAATAGATAAAGCTGAGAAGCAGGATTTTATCAGTACCATCATAGGACATTACAACAAATAAAAAATTAAATAAAAAAACAATCAATGTTCAGGTTATAGCATTGTATCCAGTCAATGCAACAACAGCCCTTCGGAAAGGTATATAAACCACCAGTGGTCAATGTCTCTCCAATAGGCTCAGATAACCTTCATTCTTCTGACTTGGTTAGGCCTAAGCCCTTGTACACACGGTCGGAGATTTCGACAACCAAATCCGTTGGATTAATTCTGACGGATTAATTCCGGAAGAGATCCGGAAGTGATGTTGCATACACACGGTCGGACAAAGTTGTCGGAAAATCCGATTGTACATAACGTGATGACGTTATTTCGTTACGACGGGACTACATTCAGTCTAGTAGCCAATAGCTTTGGTCTAGGAATTTGATCTGAGCATGCGTGGCACTTTGTCCGTCGGAGTAGGCTACACACGATCAGAGTATGTCCAATCGGAGCATTTTGTCGGAAAATTTTACCAGCAAGTTGGAAAAGTTGGTCCGTCGGATATTCCGACGGAAACAGTCCGATGGAGACCACACACAGTCGGAATATCCGACAAAATGGTCCGATAGGACACATTCCGTCGGAATCTCCGACCGTGTGTACAAGGGCTAAAGCAGGGGGCCAGTTGAAGGAATCACATGGCCTGCTTACCACTACCCATTGGGGCTCTCCATGGTCCTCACCGCTCCCATCCACCAACGCTTCTAACATCTACCCCCTAATTTATATTTCCTAGCAAAGGAAAGGGAAGACCAGCCCAGACCAGCAGAGTGCAATAAAAGTTGAAAGGTCTAGGCATGTAGCAGGCAGTCAGACAACAGGGGTCAAAGACATACTGAATCTAACAAGATTATCAAAACAGGCTGTGAATGCTCACAAGCAACTATTTTGCCCTGGCACTGTTCCTACATAGGTTGGAACATATAAAACAAAAGTATATAAAGCTTGGCTCCCGCTATGTCCAATCACAGTGGGAGAGCGGCTCCGTGCGTCCCCTAGAGCCGATGGAAGAGATCATGTACAGGTATGTGATTTTGCGCTAAAAGGGCAGCCCTGCTGCAGTATCTGTACATGGAGCGGTCCTTAAGTTTTTAAAGAGTAACTCCACTTTTGTTGGCAAAAAAAAAATCCCCTCTGGGTGATCTATGAACATTCCAGGGATTTTAACAAATTTTGTTGCAGATTCCTACCTTTTGTTATTCTGAAGCTGTTTGATTGTCTGTGTCCATGTGGAAAGTAAATGTGAATGGGAGTGATTTTATAATTATCAATCAACTGCTGCACTTGCAGGGATCTAATGAGGAATGTGTCAGGGTCTGAATCCCTTTATGACAAGATTTCCATTTGGGAGTATCTCACCAAAAATTACATTTTTGTTGCAGGGGATGCCAGAATGTGACTTGTATCTTAGTGCAGATTTCTGGGAAAATCAGTGAGCCAATCACACAAGCAGGAAATGATAGACATGTGCAGAGTAAAATATTTCGTTTCGGAATTTCGTTTTCGTCCGAAAAATTAATTTATTTAGTTACTCCCGAAATTCGTTTTTATTTATTTCGTTTTTCGTTCAAAAATTGCATTCGTCCGAAAATCCACTTGAATTACGGTCGAATCTGTCTTTGAAGGCTTATGGTGTCTGTCGAATGTATAAAGAAGATTCGACAGAGCTAACTATATAGCATACTTTAGAACCCTATTAAAGTCTATGGGACTCCAACATTCAAAATCTAAAGTGCTAATTTTAAAGACTAATTTGCAAGTTACTGTCCTAAAAAGTGTTTGGGGACCTGGGTCCTGCCCCAGAGGACATGTATCAATGCAAAAAAAAGTTTTAAAAACGGCCGTTTTTTCAGGAGCAGTGATTTTAATAATGATTAAAGTGAAACAATAAAAGTGTAATATTCCTTTAAATTTCGTGGGGGGGGGGGGGGTTGTCTATAGTATGCCTGTGAAGGGGCTCATGTTTCTGGTGCTTAGAACTGTCCCTGCACAAAGTGTCATTTATGCAGGAAAAAAAGTCCTTTAAAATCACTCGCAGCTATTATGAATTGTCGGCTCCGTAATACAGAGAACACTCATTGAAAGTCATTGATAAAAAAAAAAAAAAAAAAAAAAAAAAAAAAGCGTGGGGGTCCCCTAAATTCAATTACCAGGCCCTTCAGGTCTGGTATGGATATTAAGGGGAACCCTGCCTCAAATTAAAAAAAAAAAATTGATGCGGGGTTCCCCCTAAATATCCATAACCAGACCCTTCAGGTCTGGTATGGATATTAAGGGGAACCCCGCGTCAATTTTTTTTTAAATTTGAGGCAGGGTTCCCCTTAATATCCATACCAGACCTGAAGGGCCTGGTAATTGAATTTGGGGGACCCCCACGCTTTTTTTTTTTATTATCAATGACTTTCAATGAGTGTTCTCTGTATTACGGAGCCGACAATTCATAATAGCTGCCAGTGATTTTAAAGGACTTTTTTTCCTGCATAAATGACACTTTGTGCAGGGACAGTTCTAAGCACCAGAAACATGAGCCCCTTCACAGGCATACTATAGACAACCCCCCCCCCCCCCTACGAAATATAAAGGAATATTACACTTTTATTGTTTCACTTTAATCATTATTAAAATCAGTGCTCCCGAAAAAACGGCAGTTTTTTAAACTTTTTTGCATTGATACATGTCCCCTGGGGCAGGACCCGGGTCCCCAAACACTTTTTAGGACAGTAACTTGCAGAATCTTTTCTCTCTGTCAAATCTTTTTTCTCTGTCGGATATTTTCTCTATATAATCTTGTAATTAATAGAGGTAAGGTTAGGCACATTCGACCACAGGTTCTATAGACACATTATTGTCAGAGTCATGTCGAATCTCCTATTCTATATCGAACTGTTGTAACAATGAAAACGAAAATAAAGCATTTATTTATGTCGGATCTTTCGTTTTTCGGATTTTGTGCTTTCGTTATCGTTTGTCAAAATGAAAACGAAAATAGCTGAAATTCGGACGAAAATGCATTCGGACGAAAACGAATGCACATGTCTAGAAATGACATTTCTGTGGGGAGTTCTGTACACCATCTGTGTGCATAACACCTCCAGGTAGGCATATTGCATTGCATTTTGCAGAAAACTACAGTGCTGGCTGCAGACTGAAAACAAAAGGTAATTTTTAATAACATTCAATTACAATATGATTTATGTAGCAATTGTATTGTATATACTAATTTTTTTTTTTTTTTATTTGGTTAATTTTTCCCACGAAAGTGGAATTACCCTTTAGGCAGTGCCATGAACCTTCTACAAGTTATTTTCCGATTTTCCAATGATGAAAATTTGAATTAAAATAAAATCAGTGAATGATTCCAATTTACCAGTAAACAGAATGCCTAGTCAGCAAGTATATCATATTTACTTGTTTTAAACTTTTTTTTTTTTTCAGTTACTTCCTCGTTTCTTGCCTAGGCAAATTATTATGTCATACATGTCAGGAATCTTCAGGATGGGAGGAGAGGATTTCTCAGCTAAGCACACTCTCCTGCATGCATGCTTGAGCTGAGGGCAGATAGATTCCAAGAAGTAAATGCTACATGAATCATCCGCCCTTACTCAAGATTCGGGGGGGGGGGGGGGGGGTGCATGTGCATAGTTGCCAACAGTCCAGATTTTCCCAGGATAATCCCGATTTTGGGACCCTCGTTCCCGATTTAAGCTTGTTCTGATATTTTTCCCGGGATTTTGGTTTTGTCCCGAGAAAATCGGGAATGTTTTTGGCAAAAAACGTCAACGGCTACCCAAAAACAGCCACCATCGCCTCCACGGGTGTTGTTTCCCCTTGTGTTCAGTGCAGAGGAGAGGGGCAGCCAATCGGCTTCTCTCTTCAGTGTACAAATAGAAAATGTTATTGTACACTGAAGCCTATTGCAGGGATTGGTGGCCGTACGCTCTCCACTGAACACAAGGAAATGTTCAGTCTCCACCCACCGCCGCTGCCAACCCTCCGCTCTGCCCTGTGTGTCTGACGAGCGCTGTCACACTGATCACACTGATGGAAGGACCGGGGCTCTGCTGGCTGGGGACAGTGTACTGACGGTCTTGGCTCCCCCTTGCACCTGTCCCCCCATGTCACCATCATACCTGTCTCCCCCCTCCCCCCATGTCGCCACCATACCTGCCCCCCCCCCTCCCCGTGGCACCACCATACCTGCACTCCCCTCCCCCCATGTCACCACCATACCTGCACTCCCCTCCCCCATGTCACCACCATACCTGCCCCCCCATCCTCCTCGTGTCACCACCATACCTGCATCCCCTCCCCCCGTGTCACCACCATACCTGTTCCCCACCTCCCCGTGTCACCACCATACCTGCACCCCCCTCCCCCGTGTCACCACCATACCTGTTCCCCACCTCCCCATGTCACCACCTTACCTGCAGCCCCTTCCCCTGTGTCACCACCATACCTGTTCCCCACTTCCCCATGTCACCACCATATCTGTTTCCCCCCTCCTAGTGTCACCACCACACCTTCACCCCCCCTCCCCCGATGTCACCACCATACCTGCTTTCCCCCTCCTTCCGTGTCACCACCATACCTGTTCCCCCCTCCCCCGTATCACCACCATACCTGTTCCCCCCTCCCCCGTATCACCACCATACCTGTTCCCCCACTCCCCGTGTCACCACCATACCTGTTCCCCCACTCCCCATGTCACCACCATACCTTCACCCCCCTGTGTCAACACCATACCTGCACCCACCTCCTCCGTGTCATCACCATACCTGCTTCCCCCCGTGTCACCACCATACCTGCATCCCCCTCCCCCCAATGTCACCACCATAACCTACAACCCCCTCCCCCCTCATATCACCACCATACCCGCAGCCCCCTCCCCCGCATTTTTTCCTTTCCCTATGCCACACCTACAAACGCATGCCTCGCCCTCTAGTTATAGTGTGACTCCGCCGACAGTGTCCTGAATTTTTTTTTTTATAATGTTGCCAACTATGCATGTGTTCAGCCCAGAACCAATCAGCACAGAGGGTCAGGGGTCATGCAGGCTCATAGGACAGTCAGCTTTAACCAGCGCTCGGCCGAACACTGACAGAAATCACAAGTCTGCTATATATTGCTGATGAGAAAAGGTATTTAGAAGTTTATATTTACTAAAATAATTGCATTTCCACGTTCTGTGTACTGTGGGAGACCAGATATAGTGAATGCAGGGTCCTGGGTTTAGTAACACTTTAAGTAATACCCACTACCCAGGGTAAAGTCATCACTTTGCTCTCCTCCCCTTTCATCTGCACAGTACAGCAAAACTTTAGTTCTGTCCCTTCCTCCCCACCTTGATGTAGATTACAAGAAGTTAAAGTGTTACTAAACCCACAGCAGTGAAATCAGTTTGTATATGCAGTAAAGCATGCTTGTTATACTCACTGTGGACACTAAAGGGTTAAACCTCTGCACTGTGTAAAAAGACTGTTTGAACCTGTCTTCTCTCATCCTCCCCTTTTTCCACTGTCCCAAATCAATCTCTTGATAGAACAGAGCCTTGAGGGCACTTTGCACATGCTTAGTTTGGTGTGTATTGCTAGAGAGTTTTTTTTCCTTGGGAGGGTGCATGTGATCAGCACAGGGCCAATCAGCACTGTCCAGACACAGGGTCAGGGGTCATGCAGCCTCATAGGACAGTCAGAGGAGAATGAAAACTCCTCCTACAAGCTTTAACCAGATCCTCATAGAAGTCACAAGACTGCTATATACTGCTGATGAGAAAAGATATTTAGCGGTTGGTATTTACTAAAATAAATGCATTTCCGTGTTCTGTGTACTATGAGAGATTAGATATAGTGAAAGCAGGGTCCTGGGCATTGGCTTCAGAGCACAAACACACATGCATGTATATCAGCAGAGCAGTGGACGGATTCAGTAAAGCAAACATTGGCGTCGGTAGGGCAGTGGACAGTGTCAGATGTTTTTTTTTTATTTTTATTATTTCTTTAATACAATTATTATTCTTAGGAGCCCCGTTATGAAGCTTTGTTGAAATATAAGAGGTCTAAACAGACCCCTGATGTCTAATTTTTGAGACAGAGAATGAAACTGAGGACAGAGATTCCCCAGTCCCTTTCTCTGCGGCCTGCAGTAAATATATGACAAATGTGGGCTCATAGATGAGTGAACATATACTAAATCAAAGCTGTTACTTCAAATAAAAATAACCAAACAAAATAAGTGAAATACAATGCATACAAAAACGTACATTTCACTGTAGTGCACTTATTGTGAATAAACAAATCCAAATCTAATGAAGAGGAAAAAGATGAATAAAACTTCAAAAAGTGTCCAAAATCTAAAAATGATAAATGAAAAAAAAAGAAAGAAAAATGTTTCCCGGTATTGTGGACACTTTAGAAGTTTTATTTATTTTTTTCATTTTCATTAGATTTTGATTTTTTTATTCACAATAAGTGTGCTACTGTGAAATGTACGTTTTTGCATGCATTGTATTTCACTTATTTTGTCTGCAGTAAACTCAGTTAATAATGAAGACAGGAGCGATCAGTACAGATCACTCAGTGTGTTCATTCTTTCAAGGAAAATGTTCAGTCTGCCAACCTTCCGCTCCACCCCGTGTGTCTGACGAGCGCTGTCACACTGATCACACAGTCACACTGATGGAAGGACCGGGGCTCCGCTGGCTGGGGACAGTGTACTGACGGTCTTGGCTCCCCCTTGCACCTGTCCCCCCATGTCACCACCATACCTGTCTCCCCCCTCCCCCATGTCGCCACCATACCTGTCCCCCCCCCTTGGCACCACCATACCTGCAATCCCCTCCCCCCATGTCGCCACCATACCTGCACTCCCGTCCCTCCACTTATTTTGTCTGCAGTAAACACAGTTTACTATGCTTCAGTTAATAATGAAGACAGGAGTGATTGGTACTGATTTGGTACAGATCACTCAGTGTGTTCATTCAGAAAAGGAAGGGGCCAGTTAATGAAATATTTACCAGCCCCTTCCATGCTCCAGAGAGCAGAGGAGGGAAGCTTACTGCACTGCAGGAGGGAAGTAAGGAAGCAGGGGGAATGGGCACTGCATGGGGTGATTAGAGTGTGCCCAGGCACACCCGGCATTCCCTGTGTGCACACTTATGTTCCTGGGTTTGCTAACACTTTAAGCAAAACAGATTGGCAACCCACTCCCCATGGTCAAGTCAATACTCTGCTCTCTTCCCCTGTCAGCTGCACAGTACAGCAAAACCTTAGTTCTGTCCCTTTCTCCCCCTTTGATGTAGATTACAAGTATGCGCCTGCCCCTAATCTTCATGCGGGTTGCCGCATGCATAGATTTCTACCAGTTTTTTTTCTTGTTTTTTTTTGTTTTTTAAGCACATGATTAGAGCCCGAGGCTCTAATTGGCTTAACCGCTTCAGCCCTGGAAGATTTTACCCCCTTTCTGACCAGAGCACTTTTTGGGATTCGGCACTGTGTCGATTTAACTGACAATTGCACGGTCGTGCGACGTTGCACCCAAACAAAATTTACATCCTTTTTTTTCAAAAAATAGAGCTTTCTTTTGGTGGTATTTGATCACCTCTGCTATTTTTATTTTTTGCGCTATAAACAAAAAAAGAGCGACAATTTTGAAAAAAAACGCAATATTTTGTAGTTTTTTGCTATAATAAATATCCCTATATTTTATTTTTAAATCAAATAATTTCTCAGTTTAGGCCGATATGTATTCTGCTACATATTTTTGGTAATAAAAATCACAATAAGCGTATATTGATTGGTTTGCGCAAAAGTTATAGCATCTACAAAAGGTGATAGATTTATAGCATTTTTATTATTATTATTTTTTTTTACTAGTAATGGCGGCGATCTGCAATTTTTATTGGGACTGCGACATTATGGCGGACACATCAGACAATTTTGACACATATTTGGGACCATTGGCATTAATACAGCGATCAGTGGTATAAAAATGCATTGATTACTGTAAAGATGTCCCTGGCAGTGAAGGGGTTAACACTAGGGGCGATCAAGGGGTTAATGTGTTCCCTAGAGTGTGTTCTAACTAAAGGGGGAGGGGACTGACTAGGGGAGATGACAGATCGCTGTTCATACTCTGTATGAACAGACGATCTGTCACTTCTCCCCTCAGAGAACATAGAGATCCCGGTTCTCGCCATGTTGCGAGCGATTGTGGGAGCCCGGCGGTCATCGAGACCACCAGGCACTCGCATTGGCTCCGGGGGCGAGCTGCGGGCGCCTTGGTGAGCGACGTAACATGGCGGCGATTTGCCTGCCTGTGCCATTCTGCCGCAGTATAAGACCCCTTTCACACTGAGGTGCTTTGCAGGCGCTACAGCTCTAAAAATAGCCCCTGCAAAGTGCCCTGAAAGAGCCGCTCCATTTCCTTCCAGTGTGAAAGCCCAGAGGGCTCTCACACTGGAGCGGTGCGCTGGCAGGATGGTAAAAAAAGTCCTTCTAGCGGCATCTTTGGAGCAATAAAGGAGCGGTGTGTATACCACTCCTCCACTGCTCCTGCCTATTGAAATCAACGGGGTAGCGTGGATATACCGCCGGCAAATCGCTTTGAGGGTAGTTTGAACTCTTTTTCGTCCGCTAGTGGGCGTTAAAAGTGCCCTGCTATCGGCCAAATACCTCTACAAATACGATGGTAAAGCACTGCTAAAAATAGCGGCGGGTGCTTTACCACTGATGCCCCCCCCTGCCCCAGTGTGAAAGGGGCCTAACTGCGGCGGCTGGTCGGCAAGCGGTTAAAAAAGGTTGGGCTTGGGGTGCAGAGCACTGCGCCCCAATCCCCACCCACTTGTGACATCAGCAAATCAACATTTCCGAATCAACATTTGCTATTATCTTCCTGCTTCTTCTCCTTCCAGCCAAACAGGACAGGAAGCGGGTCTGAAGCCCGGATTGGTTGAGAGAAGAAGCCGTGGATGGGGTAAGTGCCGACCTGGCCGAGGGGGGTTATTTGCTGCCCCCCTACCCCAAAAATGGAGCACCAGCTGCCACTGATTACAAGAAGCTAAGCTATACATATTCCTTTACCTACAGTATATTAGCTATATTTAAATTGACATTTGATTTTTTTTTCTAATATATACACAGCTGCATTAAATAGTAATCATCTATTATCTGTCTGGAGTTCAGCTTCAAACCGTGTGCAGAGAACAGTAAAAATATCTCATTATACCTAAAAAAATAAATAAAAAAAAACGGGTAGCAAAAAAAAAAATCCTCCTGATATTTATGCCAGCAACACCTTTTGACAAATGTTACATTCATTATAAAGAATTTTGGCGAGCTCACATTTAATTCCTACTCGGCATGTGTACCGAAATCTACGCGACACAGAGAGTCAGGTAAACATGCTTTAATTACTCGTTTCAGATCTTGTAAGATAGAGAAGAGAGGGGGGGGGAAAAAAAATAATATATTATTGCGCCGCTCTCCTCTGCCAGACTTCCTAATTAGTAATTATCTTACACAATGCTTGGAGTTCTGCTAATTACACAAATGCAGTTCATGACCATCCATACAGTATGGCAGTACACAGTATGTTAATTCTGTCTTACCTACAGTTTAATGGCAGGAGGTCAATCCTACCCACGTTTTTCAAAAACGTTGCGTTCAATTATGTAATCGGGAAAGGTTATAGATAGCTGTTAACTGTTAGAACGAAATGTGGTTTCTTGTTTTTAGCGCACAGGAGCCGCCATCAGCTTCCCTTTTTCTCTCTTGCAAAATCTCTGTTCTGAACAGGTGTGTGCAATCGTAAAAAAAACCGCAATGATGTGCCCAAACTGCTGTCTAAAAATTCCACCCGGCCCACCGTATATCAGGCTATGCATTGCACAAGCGTTTCGTTTTTTTGTTTTTTTTTCCACTGGTTCGTGGCCGATGACTCACTACCTCGTGTTACTGTAGGTGATTTTTATGATGTTGACATTGCTTGCAACGTTTCCTGTAAAGCCGTGACCTGTAACCATCGTAACAAAGCCCACAATACCTGTCCGTAAGGTCTGCATTTCGACTGCCGTGGAACAAGATGCTGAAATCTCTTCCTTTGCTGTTTATTAGGAAAGGAAACTCTTTGTCATAACAAACATTTATGTATCATTATAGCATTTATATACAGTACTCTTAGGGGTCGCTGCAGTTTTTCAACATTTGAACTCGGAGATCTTTGCACTGAAGGTTAACGCTGAGCTCAGATGTAACACAAACACCATTCAACGTGTTAATGTATTTATTAAAAAAATTAAATAAAAAAATGTAATGTATTTTTAAATGCAATTATTGTACGTATATGAATCTATCTTGTGTCCGATCAAGCCTCTTGTAATACTTTGCACAATGATCATTAGGATGAAAGAGGGCAGGTCAGTACTGAGAACTAATGAGGCTCTTCTGCCTATACATGTGATAACGAGAAATATGCTGATGGGAGGAAAGAGGAGGGAGATGGGCCTAGCAGTCTGCTTCTGCTCCTTCATTGTCCAGTCAAAGACTTGGGACAGGAAGTAGCAGATTGAGCATACCTCCCAACATTTTCAGATGGGAATGAGGGACACCTACTGGCAAATGTATGTAGGCATAGGACACGCCCCCTGCCACACCCCTTCAACCACTACCCACCGGCCATCAAATGCGGCGTGGTTCTTCTTCTGGATGGATGTCATATGACGGCCCTCCAAAAACGACTGCTCTCGTGTGCCTGTGGGGGCCACGTATCGCATCAAACGGTGGTGCGGTGTGTCAGTCTGACACACCGCTACACTGATCTCGGTAAAGAGCCAATCACGGCTGATCACAAAGCAAACAGGAAGAGCCATTGATCAGCTTTTCCTCACGTCTGTCAGACGCGAGTAGAAGAGAACCAATCGGCTGCTCTCCTGACAGGGGGGGGTCTGTGCTGATTGTTTATCAGTGCAGCCCCCCCTCGGATGCCCACCCAGGACCACCAGGTATGCCACCCTAGACCCCCAGGGAAATGCCAATCAGTGCTCAGTCTGCTGCCAATCAGTGCCCATCCCCAATGTCTGCCAGTGCCAGTGCCATCAGTGCTGCATATCAGTGCCCATCAGCGCCACTTATCAGTGCCACGTATCAGTGCCCATCATTGCCCAGCAGTGCTGCCTATCAGTGCCACCCATAAGTACCCATTAGTGCAGCCTTTCAGTGCCCATCAGTGTCGCCTATCAGTGCCCACCAGTGCCACTCATGAGTGCCCATCAGTGCCGCCTATCAATGCCCATAAAAAGCTTTTTTGATAGAGGAGTATGGACAAACATGTTTAGGCCGTACATCTCTTGTGGGTCTTAGGAGTGCACTTACTTTTACTTTCCAGTGACCCAGAGTCAGCTGATAGTGGGCTATCCCTCACTATCAGCTGACGTAGCAGAGCGGCTCCAGCCTTTGGAAGAATCCTGACAATATTGTCAGAATCCACCCAGCTGCTTGATTGACAGCTATCCCCAGCTACTCCCTCTCATGTCCAGCACTACAATGAGCACTGGTGGAGTAAAGTGAAGAACAGTGACTGGCAATCACTGAGAACTGAGTAATCAGCGGTCATGTGATTACTGAGTTCTGAAGCTTAAAGAGGAAGTAAACCCTGGTGGGTTTTACTTCCTCTTTTTTCCTCTGCAAAGTAAAAGCATAATGGGCTAGTATGCATCGCATACTAGCCAATTATGTGGCACTTACCTGCAAATGAAGCTTGCGATGTCCCCGTGATGTCCCCGCTGGTGGATGAATCCATCTTCGCCTCTCTTACTTTCAACTCCAGCTCTGTGTTTGGCCGGAGCCGCGTGACGTCACTCCCATGCATGCGCGCAGGAGCCACCAGTCACGGCACACACTGGGAAAGAAATGGCAGGGAGGGCCAGTTCTTCACTGTGTCTGTGTCAATGACATCACCGGCACACTACAAGGCAAATATCTCCTAAACGACACAGGTTTAGGAGATATTTTCAGTACATTAGGTACGCCTTATTATATATGTAAAAACAGGTCAGGGGGGTTTACAACCACTTTAAAGCCGAATTGGGACAGCTGCAGAATCACACCAATGCCTCAGCATAGAGGTGTGTTTTATTTATTTATTTATTTTTTCCAAAAACCCTTACTTCCCATTTTAAAAGTAAACACCTGCTATAAGATGCTATATATACATATTTATTCTCAGAGTTACTTTAGTGGCGAAAAAAATAAAAATAAAAAAGTAATAATGCTGCATATACAATTGGGACTCATATTGTAATTTAATGTTATTAAAAATTACCTTTCCTTTTCAATCTGCAGCTCTGTCATTTACTGTAAAATGCAATGCAATATGGCTACCTGGAGGTTTTCCGTACACAGAATGTATACAGAGAAACCCCTAAAACATAATTTCCTGCTTGTGTGATTGGCTCACGGATTTTCCCAGAGGTCTGCACTAAGATACAAGACAGATTTCAGGCATTCCCTGCAACAAAAACTGAATTTTTGGTGACATACTCCCAATAGGAAATCATATCTAAAGGGATGCAGGCCCTGCCACTTTCCTCATTAGAGCCCTGCGGGTGCAGCCGCTGATTGAAATTATGAAACCACTCCCATTAGATTCCCTTTCCACATGGACACAGAGAAACACAAATTAATTCCTTCAGAATAACAAAAGGTAGGAATCTGCAACAAAGTTTGTTAAAATCCTTGTAAAGTATATAGATCACCCAGAGGGGAAGATGTTTTTTTCAACAAAAGTGGAGTTACTCTTTAAATTGATTGTAAACCCTCAATTTTTTCTAAAATAACATGATATACTTACCTGCTCTGCTCAATGGTTTTACACAGAGCAGACTCGATCTTCCTCTTTTGGGGTCCCCTGTCAATGCTCCTGACTCCTACCCCTTGCTGAGTGCCCACCATAAAATGTGACTTGCTATGGGCCTCATGCGTTCTCCCTCCTGAGCCAGGTCTGTGTGTCCATTGAGCGTGGCTCAGCAGCCAATGAGAAGTGTTGGAGCTAAGAGAGTCGCTGCTCTCATGCACATTGCTGGATCTAGATCGGGCTCAGGTAAGTATAAGGGGGTAGGGGGAACAGCACTCATAAGATTTTTTTACCTTAATGCAGAGAATGGATTAAAGAGGAAGTAAACCCTGGTGGGTTTTACTTCCTCTTCATTTCACTGCAAAGGTAAAGCATAATGGGCTACTATGCATCGCACAGTAGCCCATTAAGTGTCACTTACCTGAAACCGAAGCCCGCAATGTCTCCATTGTTCCCACTAGCAGGGAGCGTCCATCTTCGCCTCTCTTCCTTCCAGAGCCGTGAGCTCGGGCTCTGTGACTGGCAGGAGTCCTGTGACATCACTCCGCCAGTCACGGCATGACCTCTATTAGAAACGGCACAATGTGCCCTTTCTAAAGTGTGCATACGCTGTAGTCATCGGTGCATGTGCCATAGCCAACGGCGCACGAGCCGTTGTCATCGGGGCCCGGCTTTTTAGTAAAAAATCTCCTAAACCGTGGAGATTTAGGAGATATTTCAAGCACCTACAGGTAAGCCGTAATATAGGCTTACCTGTAGGTAAAAGTGGTTGTACAACCACTTTAAGATAAAAAAAAAGCCTTTGGCCTTTAGAAACTCTTTATTTATACTTTACCCATTCTGACAGCCAGGCCGCTACCATTTTCAGGAGGAAGAGATATCAGCTTCCACGTTTCTTTCAGTGCAGGTCTCCTTTAAATTCTCTCCTATGTATCACTAAAAGCTCACATTTACCTTCAGAAACACAACATTGTCCTCTTGGCTTCCATGAAGCCATTTAAGGTTCAGCCTCTTTACAACGCAATTATTCTACTTGGAGAGAATCGCAAATTATACAACTAGTAAACGGCTTCTAATGCACAAACAGCCTGAATTCAGTTTACTTAGCTGCGGAATGAGGACGAAACGAGAGTATTTAGTGGCCATCTTGGGTGCTGTAGTTTAATTTCTTCATCAGGTGTTAATTGTCACAGCTGAGCCAAACAATTTGGCTTGCGACTTTGATATCATAGTTAAACGTGCGTTTCATAGCCGGTGACCAGCTGTTTTATTAAAGATTGTACAATTTGGGGTGTTGAGAGTTGTTCTATAAAGAGGCGCACACGGCAGAGAAAGAGAGCTCTAAAATGTACACACGTGAAAATGTATGTCACAATCATCTGTGCATCATAGCAGCATTGCCCAATTCCATTTACAATTAAAAACAAAACAAAAAAACAACTGAATTCTGTTATAATGGGTGCCGCTTGAAATCTAAAGCAGGACCCAGTTTAGATTTCAAGAAAGACTGGAAATTCTGTGTGGATCCCCAATATACTTGGAGGAACACAGGTCCCAGGATTTCCAGAAATCTATAATTATAGGTAGCTTTACAAAGGGGTAGGGCAGCACAGTGGTGTAGTGGCTAGCACTCTCACCTAGCAGTAAAAAGGGTCGCTGGTTCAAATCACAACCACAACACTACCTGCCTGGAGTTTGCATGTTCTCCCTGTGCCTGCGTGGGTTTCCTCCAGGTACTCCAGTTTCCTCCCATACTCTAAAGAAATCCTGGTAGGTTAATTGGTTTCTGTCCAAAATTGGCCCTAGTATAAGAATGGGGACCTTGGATTGTGGGCTCCTTGGGGGTAGGGACTGATGTGACTGTGCAATGTACAGGGATAGGGACAATTGTAGACACTCACTCAGGTTGAACTGGATGGACTGGTGTCTTTATTCAACCTTACTAACTATGTAATCAGAGTTCCTTCAAAGGTTGCTAGGGTTTTCTTGAGGAATTTCTGCATCTCGGATAAATAACCACTGACACCAATGAGCTTTTTAGCAATCTGTAATGCCTCATACACACGATCAAGTTTTCAGACAACAAAACCGTGGAATTTTGTTCAAAGGTTGTAGGCTCCAACTTGTCTTGCATACACAAGGCCACACAAATGTTGGCCAACAGTTACGAACGTAGTGACATACAAGACGTACGGCGAGCCGATAAAAAGGAAGTTCAATAGTCATGCGCCACCCTTTGGGCTCCCTCTGCTAATGTTGTGTTTGGTGAGCATTGATTCTGAGCATGCGTGTTTGTACTTTGGACTTTTGTCCGACAGACTTGTGTAGACAGGATCGGAAAGTCCAACAACACACAATTGTTGGCGGAAAATTTGAGAACATGCTAGCCAACATTTGTTGGCAGAAATTCCGACAACAAATGTTCGATGGAGCATACACATGGTCGGACTTTCCACCAACAAGCTCACATACAACATTTGTTGTTGTAAAATCCGATCGTGTGTACACGGCATAAGGATGGAATTTTTTTTGCACTGACCACAAATAAAAGGATAACTCTTCTCTCTGATCATAATGTTCCATGAGCTTTAGTAATTATTTGCAAGAGTTAAGGAAAGTTATTTCAAGGGTTCCTTCATGTTAAGAAGGTTGAGAAAGGCTTATTCCGCTTACACACTATTGGACTTTCCGAACGAGCGGACTTAAGCACACACGAACGGACTTTCCGGCCGACTAGGTCCGACGGACTTCCAGTCGGAATTTTGGCAGAGGTCCGATGGCCAAAATTCCCCCCCCCCCGAACCGTACCAGGCCGCATGCCCGCAACATGGGGGGTGGGTCAGGGTTGTCGGGAAGAGGCCTTGGTCCTCATCTACATGGGGACAAGGTTCTTTGGGGTGGGGGGGGCCGCAGGGTGCCCCCCATCCCCAAAGCACCCACCCCCCCATGTTGAGGGCATGCGGCCTGGCACGGTTCAGGAGGGGGGGGTCGCTCGCTCGCCCCCACCCCCTTTCCTGACCGGCCAGGCTGCATGCCCGGATAAGGGTCTGGTATGATGGATTTTGGGGGGACCCCCATGCCGTTTTTTTCAGTGTAGGGGGTTACCCATAAAATCCATACCAGGCGACGGGGCTCGCAAGGTGTCAATCTCGCCAGTTTCATTGTCCCGTCATAGGGCCTGGCGTATAGCACCCTGTAGTCAAGAACCAGCGCAATAAGATCACGCTGGAAACATTCTCACAGGCAGGTGCTGTAGTTGCCATTGCATCGTAGTTGGTCCATTGGATCAGCATACAGAGTTGGACTTCCTGACAGGAACTAGGTCCGGCGGACTTTTTAAATCTAAGACTTTTTAAAACGTTTTAAATCTAGGTACGCCAGACTTTGGGGAAGAAAAAGTCCGCTGGAGCGCACACGATATCGAATTGTCTGACGGACTCTGGTCCGCCGGAAAATGTGATCGTGTGTACGTGGCCTGAGGCTTCATGTACACTTGGCTGTGATGTTCTGCGGCCGCGGGAAAACACAAAATGCAGTAAAAACACACAGCGATTTTGAAGCAGTTTTGCCACATTTTGAGGTGTCCCCAGCCAGCGGTCTAAAGGTTCCTATCCTGGATGCGGTTCTTCCGCGCCCAGGAGAGGGAGGTTGAGGGAGGTTATGCCTAAATGCTGCTAAAAGCCTATGTGTACATGGTCACATAGGGGTTGATTTACTAAAGGCAAATAGACTGTGCACCTTGCAAAGTGCAATTGCACTCTGCAAGGGCAATTGCTCCAGAGCTTAATAAATGATATGAAGGTTTTCTTTGCAAAGAATACCCAAGCACATGCAAGGAAAATTTAAAGAAAATGCATTTTTGCTTGCACGTGATTGGATGATGGAAAGTCAGCAGAGCTTCTGCTCATTTACTAAGCTCTGGAGCAATTGCTCTTGTAGAGGGCAACTGCACTTTGCAAAGTGCATAGTCTATTTGCCTTTAGTAAATCAACCCCATAGGCTTTTATGGATTGAGTTTAGGAGCGTTGGCAAAAAAACACCAGCGCCTAAACCCAATTTTAAGAGCTGTAGGCTACATGAAGCTTTACACTGATAGGTGCATGTCTGAATAAAAGTCTAAACCCAAGAACAAAAATATATCACAGCCTACTAGTCCATAACTGTGGTCGCTGGTGGCCTCTTTACCAGGTGATACTACCGGCAGTGGCGTTGCTAGGGGGCGTGGGGGGGTGCGGACTGCACCTGGGTGACACCCACCAGAAGAGTGCGGACCATCGAGTAGAAAGTGATATCCAACCGCAATGGCGTCACCCACGACTGTGACAGGCAGCACATGGATTGGCTAGCACAGACCATATTATTTACAGTTGCCCAAAACTAATTTGCCCAGCGCCCAGCAGGGCACTGTGGCAGGCTAGACAGGATAGAGCCCAATGGGGGGAGTGGTGACACCATGTTTTACCACACCAGGGTGACACCAACCCTAGTGACGCCACTGAATACCAGGAACACACTTCCAATCATAGGATGACACTGCTCAGTAACCATATTGTATCTATGAAGGCGCAGCAATGTTACCCTAGCAGAGGACTACAGAACAACCCCAGCTACTCTTCTGATTTAGACTACAGACACCTCCTCCTCTCCATTCCTTCTCCATAGGGGAAATGGGTAGTGCAGCTCACAGAAGATGGCTGATATCATCAGTTCGGAGTGCGCACTGGAATTCTGGTCAAAATAAACAGGTATTTTCCTATGCTTGCAGAAAATGTGCTTACACTGAAAAAGAAAGCTACTGCAGCCAATCATTTTGCTGTTTATATACCATTTAAAGATAAAATGCCCTCTGTAACTCCGTCCCCCCCCCCCCCCCCCACACACACACACACACACACTCTCCACATAAAGTTAGTAGGTCCTCCATAGAATAATATGTAACCTTGCAAGGTCAGGCAAAGGGGGACTTAGGGGCAAAGAAGGGGGGGAATGATCACACACAACTGCCTCACATTTTCTACTGACTTATAATATGCTATTACAGTTCACACATTCTATGGCATTCTATGGCATTTTATGGTGGCACTGGCAATCTAGCAATGCAATTCTGATTCACTTTTATTCTTCCAACTCCACTCACTTCACATTCCACCTACATAGGTACTTTTATAGCACTGTAGTGTGGTAATACCGCTGCTTTTTAAATGAGTCCCTTGGACAACATTTCTCTTCTCACTGCAAAGCTTTACTGGAGCTCCTCAACCAGAGAACCAGAGCTTCTCAAACACGTCCTTATCAATGGATCAGAAACAAGAACAATGCTGCCCATCTTTGATTGGTGCAATCCTTCTCATTGAATCACTTTTTTTTTAAAAGATAGTCTTAGCCCTTGTACACACGGTCGGAGATTCCGACAACCAAATCCGTCATGAGTAATTCCGATGGATTAATTCCGGAAGAGGTCCGGAAGTGATGTTGCATACACACGGTCGGACTAAGTTGTCGGAAAATCCTGTACACACAGTCAGAGATTTCGACAACCAAATCCGTCGGATTTTGTCCATCGGATTTTGTCCGTCGGATCTTGTCCGAAACTGTTGCATACACACGGTCGGACTAAGTTGTCGAAAAATCCGATCATTCAGAACGTGATGACGTTATTTCTTTACGACGGGACTACTTCCAGGCTAGTAGCCAATAGCTTTGGTCTAGGAATTTGATCTGAGCATGCGTGGCACTTTGTCTGTCGGAGTAGGCTACACATGATCGGAGTATGTCCGATAGGAGCATTTTGTTGGAAAATTTTACCGGCAAGTTGGAAAACTTGGTTTGTCGGATACTCCGACAGAAACAGTCTGATGCAGACCACACACAGTCGGAATATCCAACAAAACGGTCCGATAGGACACATTCCGACGGAATCTCCGACCGTGTGTACAAGGGCTTACACTATTTTTTACAATGCCTGGATCTCCACAGATCCGATTTCCCTTTGTCCCGTCTACTAACCAATGTCCTTTCTTTTGACTGGCGGAAAATGATCCCATATTTTGGTAAAAATGGCCCTGGAATAGAGAGAACCTGAAACCAAACAGAGCCCGAATACATTTCTTGAACTTTAATCCTATGTAAGTCCTCATTGTCTAGTCAGATACCATCAGAATTCCAAGATTGATTAATTTTTAACAGGCACATATTTGGCCACCAAGGGTTTATGTTGTCTACAGCATTAGATATGTTTAGATATGTTTTTCTGATCCCTGTTCTAAATCATTTTAATGTGTGTAATATTTGTAAAATAACGTAATGTAAAAGAATACAGGTTACAGAGACAAATCCATGTGTCTACAAAGACTTTCTAGTTTAATATTTTTTTTTTTTGCTGAGATAGCGACCACCACATGTGCCTGTAGCAGCCAAGGATAAATCGATTTGGCACTCAACTAAAGAAATCCCTACAACAAACAACTGATGCTTATTTAGGAAAAAAATAAATAAATAAAAATAAAACACAAGTTGGTCGGTGTTCAAAGAGCTGAAAAGGTGTTTACTTTAGTCCCAAGCATTGAAACGCATTAATTGATGCTGCTACACTCACACTCATTTGCATTAGCGGTTATGATATACGACAGCGAAAACATGAAATTAAATTGAAATTGCATAATCAGACATTCCTTCATACTAGGCCAAACATAATTACCTTTATAGATTCTGTCACCAGAACACTCCCTGTAATAGAGGCTGTGATTGAGGGACGTAATTTACAATCACGGAATAAAGACAAGTGACTGATACCGTTGATGTCAATGAGGAAGCATGGCGCAGTCACATATTCTGTGCAATAGTATACAATGTGATTGGATAGTGATGTCAAAAAATGCGCAGCCTTTGTGGCAAGTTAGATAGCAATTGGATGAAGATGTCAAAGCATGAGAACATCTTAGGAACACCGTTATTAGAAGATTAGATTGCAACTGGATGATGCTGGCAAATACTGACTTCCATACAAGTCATACAAGATCATTCCACCAAAAAACATCTACTTCTGTATAAACGTCTTGGATGCCCTAACCCCAAGAGCTTTCTGCCATAATGCCTGGGCAACATATGACGTTTGGGTTAGGGTCAAAATAAATTTGCAGCCAAATTCTGGGGGTACATTGACTCTTTTGCCCCGTACACACGATCGGACTTTCCGACAACAAAGCCGTGGATTTTTGTTTGAAGGATGTTGGCTCCAACTTGTCTTGCATACACACAGTCACACAAATGTTGGTCAACAATTCCGAAAGTGGGAACATGGTAACGAACAAGACATACGACGAGCCGAGAAAAAGGAAGTTCAATAGCCAGTGCGGCTCCTTCTGCTTGATTCTGAGCATGCGTGAACTTTTGTGCGCTCCAACTTGTTTACACACGATTGGAATTTCCGACAACAAAGTTTTGTTGGCGGAAAATTTGAGAACCTGCTAGCCAACATTTGTTGCCGGAAAGTGAGACAACAAATGTTTGATGGAGCATACACACGGTCGGACTTTCAGTCAAATAAAATGGCGGTCATTGCAATATTTGATGTCATACTGTATTTGCGCAGCGATATTTCAAATGCAATTTTTTGGGGGAAAAAATACACTTAAATTAGTTTAAAAAACAAAACAAAAACAATTAGTTAGCCCAATTTTTTGTATAATGTGGAAGATGATGTTATGTTGAGTAAATAGATACCTAATGCGCCATGCTTTAAAATTGTGGATGCTGGGGGAATGGCGACAAACTACGGTACTTAAAAATCTCCATAGGCGATGTGAATGGTTCCTGTTCCAACGTGACTGCGCACGAGTGCGCAAGTCAAGGTCCATAAAGGCATGGGTGAGCCAGTTTGGGGTGGAGAAACTTGACTGGCCTGATCATTGTATTGCACAATGGCCACCTTTTCACTCTCCTCTTCACTATCCCTTTCCTCACTTTTTATTTATTTTATTTGTGTGTGTTTTGTCACGTTTGTCACTTCACGTTTTGATGAGTAGGGTGTCGGTCCTCGGACCAATCCTGAAAGTCTTGTGGGAGAGTGGACATAGGCCTTCTGGCTTGGTCCAATCTCCATTGGGGGGCCTACCTTCAGGGAAGCCCCATAGTACCAAGTACCTAGGAGGCTTTGTTTCGGCAGTCCTCCCGGGGAAAGGAGGTCGTCTGGCTTCAGCTAGACGGCCACCGATGAGTCTGGTACCTCAGTCCCTGTCAGGAGCCTAACGCCCCGGGGGATCAGGGTATGGTCCTTCTTTATGGAGGACATCAGACACCCCTCTGCACTTTTTAGTGTTGCACTCTTTATGTGTGTGCACTTTTTTTATGCGCCGGGTGGAAGTTTTTTGGGTGTGTTTGCACGCCATGGGCTTTTTCAATCGAAAAAACTTGACTGGCCTGCACCGCAACTTGATAGAACACCTTTGGAATGAATTAGCCCTTGTACACACGGTCGGAGAATCCGACGGAATGTGTCCTATCGGACCGTGTTGTCGGATAATCCGACTGTGTGTGGTATGCATCGGACTGATTCCGTCGGAATATCCGTCGGACCAAATTTTCCAACATGTGTGTATGCAACAGTTTCGGACACAATCCGTCGGGAAAAAAACCGTCGGACAAAATCCAACGGTTTTGGTTGGCAGAATGTCCGACCGTGTGTACAAGGGCTTAGAATGGAGACTGCGAGGCAGGCTTTCTTGTCCACATCAATGCCTAACCTCACAAATGCACTTTTGTAAGACACACTCCTAAACCTTGTGGACAGCCTTTCCAGAAGAGTTGAAGCTGTTATAGCTGCAAAGGTTGGGCCAACTCAATATTGAACCCTACGGACTAAGACTGGAATGCTAATAAAGTTCATGTACGTCTAAAGGCAGGTGTCCCAATAATTTTGGTAATATAGTGTATCCTGTGCAATAGTATACAACATAATTGCATAGTGATGTCAAAAGATACATAGCCTGTGGGGCAGGTTAGATGCAAAAATGCACAAATAAGCCTTGAAATCACCTGAATAGGCTATGCTCTTACGGGTTGACATTCTTTGTTTTCTACAACTGATCATGACTTCTGCCCATCCGGCATACCTCCCAACTTTTTGAGGTGAGAATGAGGGACACCTATCAGCAAAAGTATGCAAGCATAGGACACACCCCTTGCCACGCCCCCTTAAATGAGAACTGTACAAAAAATAAAAGATTGGTTCAACCCACAAGTGCCTTTTTTACCATTACTATTCTATTTATATTGACTTTTGGAATTTACAAATGCAGCAATTTAGAAATCAGATGAAAGGTTTAGCGCTGGAAAACACTTTTTGATAGGTAAAAAGGGCATTTTATATACATCTATATGAGTCAGACCAAAATAAGGGACAAATGAGGAGGAATGAGGGACAGAGGGACATTGCTCCAAATTAGGGACAGTCCCTCAACATCAGGGACAGTTGGGAGCTATGCCATCCGGGAGTTTTAAGTGGATAGAACCAACCTATAAACAGTATGTTCAAGTTCTGCCCCTTGAAGGCTTCATAATATAAAATACTTTTAATATCCTTCATAATGGGCACAGGTATGAATTTGCAATTGGCACACTGACAAAAATATCAGGTAATAAAAGCTCTAGGGCATATATACAAAGCTTTAAATTATTGGAAAGACAAAACCTGTGCCAAATCCTATGCACCAAGTGAAATGATCCAATGATCTGTGTACAAATATCACCTAGAATAGCAATAGAGGTACATCTGTGCTTTCCATCATAAAGCTGTTACAATCAGCCTTTGACCAATATACCATAATACACTATTATTGACACATGTTCCCCACTTCCATAAACTTGATGATGGGAGACGGAAAAGCCAAAAAACCTGCATTTAGTACATTTTTAATGAGTACATTTGGAAGAATCTAACCCGTGCTGAATATGCGTTTTGCGAGCAAAAAAATATATTAAAATAAAATAACAAGTTGGCTTTAGCCACGTGATAAATATATTGGTTTGTCTCCTTCCTACTTGGAGGAAAAATTGGACCTTTCTATGTCAAATGCGTTACTCAATGCAACACAATTGCGCTCGTTTTTCATGTTTTGTCAGCCGTTTTAATATGACACTTTCCGGAAACATTAAATGATTATCCCGGGCCAAGTTTCCTGTAGATCTCAAAGTTATACCTCTTGTCACAATAAATTCTATCAAATCAAATAAAATGTGTCTGTTCTGAGGACAGCTAAATATATAGCGTAGTTTATGTCTGTGCTTCCCGAGGTTTAAGAAGCAAAAAAAATGGCTGCGGTTATAAGTGGTTTTTAAAACAACTCTCAGTAGCTCGGCTACGGAAAAAGTATACTGTATTTCATCAAGGATAAAAGTTTTGATGAAATACAAAATGGATGTGAGTGTGTAGAATTTGTGGTTAACATTCCAGATGATAGTTGTTAAAGGAGCAGTAACTGCAAAACCTGAATTACCTTTTATGTTGAAGAGCTACAAACTCCAATGAGAAATTTGTGTCAGCTTCACCCAAAACTGACATTTCTATATAGGGTTGAATAGCTCTCCACATCATTTGGTAAAGCTATACTTAGGGGAAAGGCCCCCATCTCCATTGCAAAGGTTTACTATTCATTTTGCCTAGGGAATAAATATACTACTTACCTTATTCTTTGCTACATTTTCCCTAAATCGCCACTTTTTCTGCCTGTCTGGTTCTCATGTCATCCCATACAGTGAAGGACCAAGAGTCCTGCATTATATGGAAAGATGACAAGGGCCCACCCACATTACAGACTACGAAAAGTTGAGGATACCATATTCATCATCCCCTAGGCCAGTGATGGCGAACCTTGGCAACCCAGATGTTTTGGAACTACATTTCCCATGATGCTCATGCACTCTGCAGTGTAGTTGAGTATCATGGGAATTGCAGTTCCAAAACCTCTGGGGTGCCAAGGTTCGCCATCACTGCACTAGGCAAAACAAGCAGATACCCCTCAAAGTGGGGAGGGGAACCGAATGCAAGGGTAAATTATTATTTTTTTTCCCCAGAGTTCAGCCTTGACCTTTTTTCGTTTTTTCTTTTAAGTTTTGGATAGAGTAGGAAAGGGTTACATTTATTATTGCTATCTGTGTCCCGTCCCCACTGGAAATACACACCTTGTTTTTTCTGCATGAACCATTGTAACTAAGCAATAAAGTGCAAGTAAATCCAAAATGTGTCACTAGAGCAAGAGGTGAATGAAAATCTTTCAATCCTCTCAAGTGCCTGAACCTGTGCCCATTCAACCCCTTCTTCAGTGGGAGCTGATCATCATTATATTCAAAATGGCCAGCGGCCGCTGCCCGCTGACACTTTTTTTTGTGGAGGAAGTCAGGGGCACAGCTGCGGCGGCCGCCAACTATATGCATTGCATTCCGGGAGTTGTAGACCATGCTTAAGCTCCTGGTGGGGGGAGAGGACTGAGAGCAGCACAGCCAGGAAAACTATAACTCCCAGGCATAGGCAGGGCACCTCAGGACTGCAACAAACTTGCAATTGTCATCACCCCTCTGGAGGCCGTGCAAGGACCTGCTGAGCTAAGCTGCCATCGCTGAGGTGGGAGGCCCTGACACCCCCAGCTGAACCCCACATCCCATCTTTCCCCCCCATACACCCCATTTACCCTGCCCTTGTGCCCACCCAGTAACCTCAAAATAGCCCTCAACACTGTCTGGCTGTCAGGTCCTACTGACCATGGCCTGTGGGTCCTGCTGGGAGCTGGCCATGGCCTGTTGGTCCGACTGGCCATGGCCTGTTTGTCCTGCTGGCCATGGTCTGCGGATCCTGCTGGGAGCCGGCCATGGCCTATGGGTCCTGCTGGCTTGTGGGTCCTGCTAGCCTCTAGGTCCTGCTGGGAGCTGGCCACGAAGCTGTGGGTCTTGCTGGATGCTGGCCATGGCCTGTGGGTCATGCTGGCCACGGGCCTGTGGGTCCTGCTGGGAGCTGACCATGGCCTGTGGGTCCTGCTGGCCTGTTGGGTCTGTTGGCCATGGCCTTTGGGGCCTGCTGGCCACTAGCCTAAGGTGACCAGATGTTCTTGGTTTCCAGGGACAGTCTCGGGACTGTGAACACTGTCCCCAGACCAAGTCTGTCCCCGGTTTTGTCCCCGCTTTGCAGGGCCGATTCTGGGTGGGTGCACCTTGTGCTGGGGCAGAGGGGGGGGAGTGCCCAGGGCTGGCCCTACCATGGGTCCCCCTGGTCTCATTTGGCCTTCTCGAGGGGGGAGGGGTTAGGTGCCGGATAACACATAGCGGGGATCACACAGCACACTGGTGACATCCATCATGCAAAACAATATATTGTGTTGTTTTAATTCACATTTGTTATATAGCTTGCAGGTTTTTTTTGTTTTTTTTGTTTTTTTTGTGAACATCTGCAGTTTACAACCACTTTAAAGTGGTTCTAAAGACTGGAGGTCTTCTACCCTAATGCATTCTCTGCATTAAGGTAAAAAAAATCTTCTGAATGCAGCTACCCCATCACTTCCAGAACCCCCTTATACTATACTATTATAATATTGAGCCTGATCTCAATCCAGCACTCTGCATAAGACCAGCAGCTCTCTTCGCTCTCTCTCCCCCCTCACTAACTCAGAGACAGCGGTGTGAGCCATTGGCTCCCATTGTTGTCAATAACAGCCAGTGATGAGGGATAGGGGGGAACCGAGCCACGCTATGTGTGTCTATGGACACACAGAGCCGCCTCATGAGCAAGCCTGCAGGAGTGCCCACTCGGCGGGGGGGGGGGGGGGGGGAGCCAGCAGCGCCAACAAACAGTATAACATGTTTGTTATTAAAAAAAAAATCATCCCTTACAATCCCTATAAATTCACTATTAGTTAATGAGGATATCCATCCCTTGAGGGGGTGGTGATAAGGTTTATGATGCTGGAAGGGCTGGAGCCATCTACATAACAGAGTCTTCGGTTTTACAGGGTTGCTAGAAACTCTACAGAAGATTAGGTCTGAAAATAGTTGTCACCTAGAGGTGCCTGCTATGTAGGAACCATTTTTCAAGCATACAGATACAATTTAAATTGTTTGTTGGCTCCTATAGCAGACCAACTGCATCTTGATCTGATAAATGTGCTTTAAATAGAAGTAGGTACTGAATTTAAAAACAATCAATCTTTACATTAGAGATGACATATTCACTTAATTGAAATATAGAAGTTAGTCAGGTGCCAACCCCTCACCTACAAGAATTTGCCAAAGGTTTACTGTTTCCTAAAGAGACACCATCACGTTGCCTATTTGAGGCAGAGTGACAATGTCCCCTGATAGCCCTCCGCCACCCTCCAGCAAATTTTACTCACCAACCCACGCTCCTTCACCACCTTCACCCTGTGACAATGCTCCTTGGTCTGAATGGCCAATAACCAGGCCTAAAGTTTCTTAAGAGATGGGGGCAGTGATGTCATCAGCCTAGGAAAACTTAGACATCATCAGGGGCTTATTCAGGTAGAAAACTTTCAGGTGGGAAATTTTCAGGTGAATAATTCAGGAAAATTTCCCTCAATCTTCATTCTCTGGGCCAGAAACTTATGGCCCATACACACAATACAAAAATTGGAAATAAATTTCATCAGAGGAATGATCTGCCAATTTTCAGATGGTTAGTATGGTGCTTTTGACAGCCAATTCAGTCTTTTCCTCGTAAAAAAGATGGATGTGCAGACTATAACATTTTTGTCGTACGTGAACTCAACATCCGATTTTCATTTAATTTGTATGGTTTTCGTCTGAAAAAATAATCATAAGAGCAAGACTTTGCATGCTCAGAAACATGAAAAATACATACAAAACTATTCAACACATTACTTCACTTCTGAAGTTGAATTCTGTCGTACGAGAATTTTCACATGGTTAGTAACTTTTTCACTTTCGACATGAGACTAGCATGCAACAAAAAAACAGATGAACGGTCATCGAAAATTTGATCTTGTGTACGAGGCTTTAGGGGCACTCTATCCAGCATGGACAGAAAGGAAAATTAAAAAAGATGGAGCTCTAGAAATGCAGCCAGTGCGATATGGAAATAGTTCCAAGGTCCAGGTGTGCCAGTAGGCAAAGTTCATTTACTGCTGAGACCAGACAAGGGTTTAGGGGTCCTGGTCTGTATCAGTGTGGACAGCCAGCTGTAGAGAGCAGAAGCGACTCTGTGGATATGGGTGAGAGAGGAGCGGCACCACTCTGAGTGCATTATGTCAGTTAAAATTCAATGTTTAATAAAAGTCAGCGGTGATGGACGGGAGGCGTCGTTGCGCTTGCGCTCAGAGCATGCATTCCCCTTCATCAGACATATACCTAACAAAGGAGCACGCATGTTTGAACGCGAGCTCGACCACGCCTCCCGTCCATCAATGCTGACGTACTTGTGTGACCGTCTGCAGCCTCTGCCTCGGGAACCACCGGACCTGCCATGAACTGCTGACCACCACTGCTTCCCAGCTGGACTACAGGAGCCCAAGCTACTTATGCCATGGACATTATATCTCACCAAAATGTGATTTGATCTTACTTTTATTAAACACTGAATTTTAACCGACATATCGCACTCAGAGTGGCACCGCTCCTCTCTCTCTCTCTCACCCATGGACAGAAAGGAAAATCTGACAAAGTGCATAACTTCCACCTTTATGTCCAAAATGAAAAAAGCCGGAATTCCCCTTAAAGCAGGCTTTCCCTCTGTCTCCCTTGATGTCCATACATTTATTTAGTTTTGTGGCTTGCCGGCTGGCTGGCTCGCCATCTGACTGCATTCAACATCTCCCGAATGGGCATCAGACTAATTCCTGACACAGCGGAATCAAACATCTGCATTCTACCTTTGAACACATCACAGCAAATGAGAAAATCAAGGTCGTATTAGCTTCACTTTCAAGCAATTCCAATGTTTAGAAAACGTCTGGATCAAGACCCGAAATGATGTGTGTTTGCAATTTACTGGGTTTTAGTGACACTATGTGCTGGAAGCGTCAAGCTTTTAAACTGACCCTATTGCTTTGCTAAAAAAAAAATACAGCCAGCTGCTGCCTGCAATACAAGAAGCTGAATACTTACCTCTTGTGGAGGGCGGGTTTAATTGTCAGTCACTGTCTTTATCAGCTACAGGTACTGCTGCTATCTGACACTTAGGTGTATGTTAAATAGTGTATCCCCATTGGGTGTTGTGGCTGGTAGGAGGAACCACAGCACCAAACTCAAAAGTGTTGAGATAGCAGTGATGCCTGGAGCTGATGAAGACAGCATACATTTCACTGGTCACCTGCCAGAGAGGTAAGTATTTAGTTTCTTGTATTAGGTGCAGCTGTTTGGGAAGCAACATAACGCTCTAATTCAGTTTTTTCAGTACAGTAACTCACTTTCTCCCCTGTTAGGTAAAATTAAGACAAGTTCTATCTAAACTGTTGCTGTTGCCCATAGCAACTAGTTTCTCCCTTTCATTGTTCTACACATCTTAGAAAATGAAAATTGAAAAGCTGATTGGCTACACTCCAGTTGAGACAAAGTTGAGATTATTATTATTATTATTCAGGATTTATATAGCGCCAACAGTTTGCTCAGCGCTTTACAATATGAGAGCAGACAGTACACTTACAATACAAATCAATACAGGAGGGATCAGAAGGCCCTGCTCGTTAGAGCTTACAATCTGGAAGGGAGAAGTTGAAGTTGAAACAAAAGGTAATAACTATGGGGGATGAGCTGATGGAGAAAATGAAAATACAGTTAGGTGTGGGTGGGGTAGGCTTCTCTGAAGAGAAGGGTTTTCAGGGATTGTCTAAAAGCTAATAAAGTAGGAGATATGCGGACAGATTGGGGTAGGGCATTCCATAGGATTGGAGAGGCTTTGGAAAACTCCTGGAGGCGAGTATGGGAGGAGGTAATGAGGGAGCTAGAGAACAGGAGGTCTTGAGAGGAACGAAGAGGACGAGTAGGTTGGTATTTAGAGACTAAGCTAGTGATGTAGCTGGGGGCAGAGTTGTGGATGGCTTTGTATGTAGTTGTTAGTATTTTGAATTTATTTCTTTGGCTAAGTGGAAGCCAGTGGAGGGATTGACAGAGAGGAGTAGCAGACACAAAGCGATTGGTAAGGTGGATAAGTCTGGCAGCAGCATTCATAATAGATTGAAGAGGTGATAGACTATGTAGAGGTAAGCCAATGAGAAGGGGGTTTTTAGTAGTCGAGGCAAGAGATGACCAGCGAGTGAATTAAGAGCTTTGTTGTGTCATTGGTTAGAAAGGGGCGTATTTTGGAGATGTTGCGGAGGTTGAGGTGGCAGGATTTGGACAGTGATTGGATGTTTTGCTTGAAGGAGAGGTCAGAGTCCAGGACTACACCTAGAACCTTGGCGTGTGAGGATGGGTTTATGGTTGTGCCATTGATTTTGACAGTGAGATCAGGGAAAGGGGCATATGGGGGAGGAAAAATTATAAGTTCGGTTTTGGATAGATTGAGTTTGAGGAAGTGATGGGACATCCAGACTGATATATCTGATAGTAAATTAGTGATACGTGAGGAGACAGAGGGAGTGAGCTGAGGAGTAGAGAAATAGATTTGGGTGTCACCAGCATAGAGGTGGTGTTGGAAGCCATGGGAGGCTATCAGTTGACCCAGGGAGGAGGTATAGATTGAAAATAGGAGTGGTCCAAGAAGAGAACCTTGGGGGACCCCAACAGAGAAAGGAAGAGGAGAAGAGGAAGTAGAGTTGTAAGAAACGCTAAAGGTGCGGTTGGATAAGTAGGAAGTGAACCATCGTAGAGTAAGGTCACGGAGACCAAAGGTGTGGAGTTTTTTGAGGAGGAGGGGGTGGTCAACCGTATCAAAGGCAGCAGAGAGGTCCAGGAGGAGGAGTACAGAATAATGTTGATTGTTTTTGGCCGTTAGTAGATTGTTTGTTAGTTTTAAGAGAGCAGTTTCTGTGGAGTGTTGAGGACGAAATCCAGGCTGAAGAGGATCAAGAAGACTATTATCAGCAAGGTGGACGCTTAGTCGGTTGTAGACCAGACGGTCGAGGAGTTTGGATAAGAAGGGGAGCAAGGAGATGGGGCGTAGGTTGTTAGGACTGGATGGGTCCAGTGAGGGTTTTTTAAGTATGGGTCTGACAAGTGCATGTTTTAGAAAGTTGGGGAAGAACGTAGCATTTGTGAGGGAACAGGATCCAGAGGGCAGGTGGTAAGGTGGACATTACCAAGTAGTTTAGCAACTTTGTCTATAGTGGTGGGGTTGAAAGAGGGAAGTAATGATTGTGCCTGTGGACATGATGTGTAAAGCGTGGAGGATACCAGAACAGTAGAGAACAAATTGTATCAATCTTCTGTTTGAAGTGATTGGCAATCTCCTGGGCAGTGAGTGAGTTGGCAGGTGGAGGCGGTGGAGGACGAAGTAGAGAGTTGAATGTAGAAAAGAGTTGACGGGGATGGGATGATAGGTTGCTGATGAGAGTGATAAAATAGTTCTGCTTGGCAGAGAGGAGGCTGGAATTGTATTTTTGGAGGGCAGATTTATATTGGTTGAAATCTCTCTGAGACTTGGTCTTGCGCCACAGGTGCTCATGAGCACGACTATGTTTTTTCAGACTTCTAGTGAGATCTGTTTGCCAAGGTTGAAGGCTTGAGTCTGTGTGTAGTGAGGGGGGCCAGTGAGTCCAGTGAGGCTAGAAGTGACTAGGTGGCTAGGTTGGTGCAGGATAGGGGTGAGATTTTGTCGTAGAGGTTGTCTATAGCAGAGTAGAGAAGAGAAGGGTTGAGATGACGTAGGTTTCTGTGGGTAAATTTAAGGCGGTTGGAGGGAGAGGGGGTGAAGGAGAGGGAGAGAGTGAAACTAATAAGGTGGTGATCAGAGAGAGGGAATGGATAGTTAGAGAGGTTGCATGGAGTGCAAAGGTGAGAGAAAACGAGGTCAAGGATATTGCCTTTGGAGTGAGTAGGATCATTTATCCACTGCTTCAGGTCAAAGGAGGAGGTTAGGTTGAGAAGTTTGGAAGGGGCAGAAGTGTTAGTATTAATAGGGATGCTGAAGTCCCCGAGAATGATTTTGGGGATTTCAGAAGAAAGAAAGTAGGGTAACCTACTTGAGATAAAGTTTGTCTCAGATACTTCTTACTTACAACCCCCCCTCCCTGCCAACCATTTGATTTACTAAAGGCAAATAGACTGTGCATATTGCAAGTAAAGTTGCACTCATTTTCCTTTGTAAATGTAATGTGGTAAAGCTTCGCATTGTAAAGAATACTGAATCAGATGCAAGAAAAATTAAAAAAAAACATTTATCCTTGCACATGATTGGATGATGGATGGCATCCCAGTCTTAGTCCGTAGGGTTCAATATTGAGTTGGTCCACCCTTAGCAGCTATAACAGCTTCAACTCTTCTGGGAAGGCTGTCCACAAGGTTTAGGAAGGTGTCTATGGGAATGTTTGACCATTCTTCCAGAAGAGCATTTGTGAGGTCAGGCACTGATGTTGGACGAGCAGGTCTGGCTCATGGTCTTCGTTCAAATTCATCCCAAAATTTTTCTATCAGGTTGAGGTCAAGACTCTGTTCAGGCCAGTCAAGTTCCTTCATCCCAATCGCGTTCATCCATGTCTTTATGGACCTTGCTTGGTGTACTGGTCCAAACCATTTGGTGGAGGAGGGATTATGGTGTGGGGTTGTTTCTCAGGGGTTGGGTTTGACCCCCCAGTTCCAGTGAAGGGAACTCTTAAAGTGAAAGTAAACCCAGTGACGTGAACTGCCTCAGATAATACACAGAGATGAAACAAATTTCCCTACATAAGTTTTACTTGCATATATGCTGTCTTCAACTTTCTATACTGTTTAAAAAGTGCAGATCATGTTAGAATTTTTACTTCCTCATTCTACACTGTGAGGTAAATCTTGGATTACACTGGGAGACAGCTGATTGGAGGAAAGGCTCACGCACCCCCCTCCAGATAGGCAGAGACTTTCAGAGCTGCCCTGGGAGTAAAGCAGCTTTTTGCAAATCTATTTATAGAACCCACCCTGACAGATCTCAGGTTCGTTGTATCTCCTGTGTTGGAGAACTTGTCAGATGTTATGCTGATAACAGAAGAACATAGCAGGAGAAAGTAACTTAACTTATGCTGCGTACACACGACCAGACTTTTCGACAGACTAGGTTCGACGGTCTTCCCGGCGGACTTTCGCAGAGGTCCGACAGACTTTCTGAACGAACGGATTTGGCCACACACGATCTAACTAAATCCGTTGGAAAGTCCTGAACGTGATGACGTAAGATGGGATTAAACAAGGAAGTTCAATAGCCAGTAGCCAATAGCTGCCCTTGTGTCATATTTGGTCGGTCGGACTAGCACACAGATGAACGGTTTTCCCAATTTTTAGTCCGTCGGATAGATTTGAAACATGTTTTATTTCTAGGTACATCTGACTTTTGGGGAAAAAAAGTCTGCTGGAGCCCACACGCGATCAAATTTTTAGACGGATTCAGGTCCGCCGGACCAAGTCTGTCGGAAAGTCCCATCGTGTGTATGCGGCATTAGAGCTTAGAAGAGAGATAAATAAACACTGCAGATATATGTGCCCAGCTCAAATTTCATGAACTGGGTTTACATCCACTTTAAGGCGTCAGCATACCAAGACATTTTGGATCATTTCATGCTCTCAACTTTGTGGGAACAGTTTGCAGATGGGCCCTTCCTGTTCCAACATGACTACACACCAGTGCACAAAGCAAGGTCCATAAAGACATGGGTGAGGGAGTTTGGGATGGAGGAGCCTGCACAGAATCCTGACCTCAACCCGATGGAACACCTTTGGGATGAAAAAGAGTGGAGACTGCGAGCCAGGCCTTCTCATCCAACATCAGTGCTGGACCTCACAAATTTGCTTCTGGAAGAATAGTCAAACACCCCCATAGACACACTCCTAAACCTTGTGGACAGCCTTGTCAGAAGAGTTGAAGCTGTAATAGCTGCAGAGGGTGGGCCAACTCAATACTGAACCCTATGGACCTTAGACTGGGATGCCATTAAAGTGGTTGTAAACCCTTACAACACACTTTGACCTACAGGTAAGCCTAGATTAAGGCTTACCTGTAGGTCCAAGAAATTTCTCCTAAACCTACACGGTTTAGGAGATATTTGCCGAAACACAGGCATCGCTGTCTATGGCGCATGCGCTGTAGAGAGCGGCGCGCAGGCGCACTGAGCGCGCCGCAGTCAACGGCGATATGCCCACGAGTGGCGGCTCTCGTGCGCATGCGCTGGAGTGACGTAATCGCGGCTTCACCGAATGACAGCGGCGGAGCAGCAAGACCCACAGAGAAGGTGGATGCTCCGGACTACAGGGGACAGCGGTGACATCGTTGGCTCCTGTGTCAGGTAAGTGACACATAATGGACTACTTTGCGATGCATAGTAGTCCATTATGCTTTACCTTTGCAGGGAATGAAAGAGGAAGTAAACACATCAGGGTTTACTTCCTCTTTAAAGTTCATGTGCGTGTGAAGGCAGGCGTTCCAATAGACAGTAGACAATATAGTGTACCTTTCCTACACTTCACTGCTGCTCTGATGCTTCTGGAGTGAACAAACATGTAAGATCCTTGTGAGATGGTTGACAGGTGACAGTGGTCGGGCCTGGAGATTGTCTACTGCATCCTGGGAGTAGCTAGCCTGGTCTAAATGGCCAAAGTGACGGATTCTCTTTAAGTGCCAGAGCTACCACATGCAATAGACACAAAAAGCACTAAAATGGAAGTCTTTTGTTATCTTAATCAACTAAGGACATTGAGTGGCAACCTTGGATGTATCAATTTCTTTCTTATGAAGAATTATATCTTCTAAAGCTTTAAGGTCACTCTCAGGGAGAAATACAGGCCTTTGAGGGATTACAGACCTGTAACCAGCAGAGACAATTATCTTTGTAACCTTGAACTCAAACTCTCTACCCACCACTATTCTGGGGAAGAGTAAACAAATAGATGGCATCTCAGTCAGCCTAAGTTATAACAGGAAAGCATTTCATCCCGTGAACAAGCGTACAGTATGCTTTAACTACAGAGAGGCCTAGAGACCAACTCCTTCCAAAACATATATAGCCATTATGTATGGGTTATAACAAATTGCCCTCCCCAAACAGGATATTGCGCTAAACCTGTAGGTAAATAAGAGAACCAGAACCTTCGCTAAGTGGAAGAGTGGGTTTGATTATAAAGTTGGCAGTGCCTCTATCCAAGACACGGCCTCCGTAAACAGAATGAATTTCCTTCCTGGGAAATGAATCCATAAATGAAATAAAGTGTTTGGGAGCAGAAGAACTACTGCAACCAGCTTATAACATTAACCATAAGTATATACAGTAGATGTACATCAGTATAGAAATAATATGTGATTTATATAATAAAATATAAATAACAGTAGATACATCCAATGCACAAACAGGTAAGCAAAGAGCCCAACAGGAGTCCTGGTGGAATTGTGAACATATACTGAGGTATATGTACAGTAGGTAATAATAAAGATACCGCTAGGTGGATGTTGCAGCAAAGTTCAGTTGCAGGGACCTTTGAAAATGATTGTGATGTGGTGTCCATCTCGGTGTCTGAGACCCGATGACAAGATTGATGAGGAGATCCTCCAGCTGTCCAACCAGCCTGGAATGCAGCATATCATCAGCAGGAACCATGATGTGGCACTGGAACTCAGAGTCAGTCTATGTACTATATGTCTTAGTCCCCAGTAGGTTCTAATCTAGTGGCGGGCCACAATGAGCAGAGCGGGCGGATCTGACGCTCTGTAGAGGTGAATTGAGGGTCCGATTGGGTAGGGCCGATCGTGTGAAAAGGCCTAAACTGCTTTCATACTGATGATTACCCACACCGCGTGTGCAAGCTAGTGCTGAGGGTTAACTGAACTTTGCCATAGACTCTGCCTGTGGCAAAAGCCGGCGCTGTACAGGAAGCATCGGCTTATGGGCTCTGCTCTGCAGTCGTTTTCTTCCTCTACAACCAGCTTCATTCACAACACTGATGCTGTGGTATGACGGGTTGGGAACCTGCGATCTGGGCTTGCTAACCCGCCATTCCACAGCAGGAGGTCGCGGGCCACATCAAAGGGCTCCACAGGCCACATATGGCCCCCGGGCCACTGGTTGGCCACCCCTGCTCTAATCTCTAAGTGGCCAATGCTATCAGATGCCTAACCTGGTTCTAGCTTATGTTATTGAACCCTGATCTAAAACTATCTATAGAATCCCAGACTAGAAGAGACTAACTATAATCCACCTCCTAGCACCGCTCCTTTAAGAGAATATGTGTTTTTTTTTTCAAAATTGTCCCTATTTATTTATTTATAGCTAAAAAAACAAACAAAAAATTAAATAAAACGCAGAACTGATCAAATACAACCAAAAGAAAGCTCTATTTGTGGAGGAAAAAAGACACCAATTTTGTTTGGGAGCCACGTTGCAGTTAAAGTGGCACAGTGCCGAATCGCATAAAGTGCTCAGGTCTTTGGGCAGCCAAATGGTCCGGGGCTTAAAGTTACTGTCCAATCCCAGACAGTGGTAATGTCCGTATTCCAAACAGACAGAACAGTAGCATAACAAAAATGGCAGCAAAAATAGGAGTATGGTATAGACCCCCACCAAAAAATAAAAAATCCGAAACAAGTCTCAGGGATGTATAGTTATTCCCAAACCTAAAGTATATCGAATTCCCCACAAATTCTGTTTAACCCCTTTTTTTTTTAAATTAGCTGTCTATTTCTTGCTACTACCATAACCTTCCACCAAAGAACAACCCAAAATAAATTCTCCTGCACCTGATGATTGCAGCAATACCACATATATGTATGTTAGTTGTATCCATAGTACAGCCCAGAAACAATAGTGCTCATTTTGCTTTTTTTTATCCTACCTAAAACATACTGGCACTAACTGACATTGATACTAATTTTAAAAAATAAAAAACATATTTTATTATTATTATTATTAATTTTATTATTACTTTTTACACACAGTTTTTTTTTCTCTCTCTGCAAGAAGAGAGAGATACAATATCTCTCTCCTCCACTCAAATAGAGTAAACATGTGGATGGGCTTCACAGTGACTGATCACTATAATAGCCAATCACAGCAATCAGGTAACCCAGAATCAGGAGTTTCCAATCTTTAGTATGTGCGGCGCCCTCCCAGCACAAAGCACAAAGACAGATGTGCAAATATGTGGCCTGAAGGAAAAAAGCCCAGTCCAATGGAGCCACATATTTGCATATGCTCGGCACCAAGGGTTAAAATAGAAATGAAATGCTAAACATTTGCCTATACATATAAAACCATTAGCAATACCTTTTTTTCCTACTAAATGATCCAATTGCCTCTGCTCTCAGCTGCATAAGAGCTGTGGGAAGAGAAGCAGCAGCACTATGATCCTCCCAGTGAATGGCAGTGTGTGTATGTGGGGGGAGGGGAGTGTCAGGAGTTGGCTCAGTGAGCTGATGAGCTGAGCTGATCATTGGAGTTGGCTCAGTTTTCCCAGCAAAGCTTTAGAACTGACCACACTGTGCTATCAGATTCAGATTTTTATAGGAAAACAAAAGGACTGGCAGGAACACCAGGGATTTCACACAAAGAGAACAAGATACTTTTTCATACATGTACATGGCACAGCAGGCACATATCAGGAATATGAAATGTTGAGGTAACATATTCTTTAACCACTTCCTGCCCGGCCTATAGCAGAATGATGGCTGGGCGGTGGTTCTGTTATCCTGACTGGGCGGCATATGACGTTCAGTCAGGATAACATGCTGGCGTGTGCCTGCAGGGGTGTGACCGCGAGTGCAGTGCGAGTGTGGTGTGACAGTCTGATATGCCAGCATAAATTTCAGACTCCACAAATTTCTGCCTCACTCATAATTACTTTTCCTTCAACAAAAAATTCTACTTACAAACCCAAGGGACAGCTATGGGCGCAAATTTTGCACCTAGCTATGCAAATCTGGCAATGGGCCTTTGGGAACATCTATACATCTGGAACAACAATCCCTATACAGAACACATAATCTACATAGGTCGTTACATAGACGATATTATCATCATATGGGATAGTACCGGACCACCCATAGATGACTTCGTATCCCATTGTAACGCCAATGATCTGGGTCTATCTTTTACTTTTGAATCCAGTCCGGACAGTTTACCCTTTCTAGATCTTGAACTTTGCCATATTAACAAAACCATTTTCGCAAGAAACCACATCAAACCCACTGCAGGAAATTCGTATCTACATTTCCAAAGTTGCCACCACCCGAGGTGGATCACTAATATCCCAAAAAGCCAATTTAATCGTCTGAAATGAAATTGCACTCACAATTCAGACTACATTGAGCAAGGTACCCTGTTTAAAAGAAAATTCGAAGACAAAGGCTATCCCTCCACCCTAGTGGAGGAAGCCTTTGCCAAATTCCTGGTCACCCAGTTAGAAACATACCAAGACACACTCCAACAACACAAAACCATACCGAACAAACAGACTGCCCATTCCCAAACTCATATCACCAGATTCATCACCCAATATCACTCTCAACACAAAAAAATGGAAAAGATTTTCCAAAACCATTGGGGTATCCTTCTGGAAGACCCCCTATTAAAAACCTCCATTACAAATACCCCCAGGATCACATATCGCAGAGCCCGCAATGTAAAAAGTTTCATCGCCCCGAGTAAATTGAAAACAACCAATAACAAGTCAAAACCACCCAGGACATTTCTCACCCTGAAGGGCATGTATCAATGCAAAAAACTGAAGTGCCTGACCTGTAAATTCATCCACCATCGCCAAAAATCTTTTACCACTAAGGGCAATACATATCAATTTAAAGAATTTTACAACTGCTCCTCTGAATTCGTAATATATGCGATCCGCTGCCCCTGCAACCTACTCTATATTGGGCGTACCATTCGTACCCTAAGAAAGAGGTTCGGTGAGCATCGCCGATCAGTGGAAGGAGATCCCAATCTCACTATCCCACGACATTTCAAAGAACACCACCAAGGGTCCACAGAGGGCATGCAAGTATGGGCCATTGAACAGATACCTGGATCTTTCTCCCTCGCAGAGCGTTTTAAACGTCTCTGCGAGAGAGAAACCTTCTGGATATACACGTTAGACACTCTCACGCCTGGAGGCCTCAACGAAGAAATAGAAATAAACTCAGTTGTGTAATCTTCATCCACTATGCCTTCCTAACGAGACCCCATTTACCCCCCCCCCCCCCAACACAAATCAAAATTGACGCGCCTTTTCAGATCCCCCTGTCCATATTGTATATTTGATTCTATATAGGAGTGCACACGTGTATGTAGTAGCGCACGGAAGCACTCCTCATATTATCTTCATATTGTCTTTGTTCTTATGTGTGTGTGTGTGTGTGTGTGTGTGTATGTATGTGTATATATATGTATATATGTATGTGTGTGTATGGATGTATGTGTGTATATGTGTGTATATGTGTATACCTCCTGGTCCCACTCACATGTTTATATGTTTATATATGTACATGAGTGTGTATATACATAGTGTGTATATGTATATACCATCTGAACCCAACCTACCTACCTATTCTACCTATTCTACACTATTCGGTTATCATCCAAAGTGCTCCCCCCTCCTTTCCCTTATGTACACATATATGTGTTTATCAACTCTCCACCATCATCAACAAAAAAAGCTCGTACCATCACTAATTAAATTAATTCTATCTTGCATATATCTATATTCCCATATATTTTCTCTTATTTCATATTTCTCACATGTGTGTGTGTATATGTATATATATATATGTGTATGTGTATATATATGTATATAATTTTAAAACAAAATTTCTTTCTTTATTATTGATTCTTATATTATCGAATTCTTTATATATATATATTTTTTTATACTATTAACGTCTGAATATCCCTCAAAGAAATACATCCTTGGTGACTTTTTTGCCCTTTTTTATATAATAAGATGTATACTTATTTTTATTTTTATTTTCATTTTTATTTTTATACTCATATAATTTTCATTTGTTTATTTTTATTTTTATTTTTATTTTATTTTTCTTTGCAAAAATCCTCTTGCTTTTAATAATAAAAACTCCATCTTTTATCATTTTTAATATTATTATTATTATTTTTTACCCATATCAATCCTTCTGTTGACATTTCTTCTCTTTTTTCTCATGACACTAAAATCCAAATTCACTTTGTTTAAACCATATTTTTTTTTTTATTATTTTACCTTAATAACATCTTTTTACCTTAATAATAAAAAATGTTTTTTACCCTAATAATTTCTATCATATATTTTCCTTTTTATATAGATTCATAAATAAAACTTTTTTATATATTTCACAAATATACCACTCCTAAAAAGGTTTTTCCACAATGACCAAGTCCTCTACATAGGTACAGGTATCAGCACTGCCTTCTCCCTATTTGACCACTTCCAACATGGTGGTCGATATGCCTGAGGAAGGAGCACGCATGCTCCGAACGCGTGCAACGAACGTCATCACAGCGCGACACCGCACGACCAACGAACGGACCTCCCTGACGCTGCGACACCGGGCCGTGAGATGCTGGGAACCACCGGCGACACCGGACAAAAAAAACAGCTAAAAGAGGAACCGCTTCTCCCCGGGAGCCCTGTGATGTCCCCCAGAACCTTCTCTTACACGTAAAACGTGATGTGCCTGAAACATTCCGATAGAGAGTGAGTGTACTACTTTACAAATAAATACCTGTGATCTAAAATACTGCACTTAGGTTGGGGCTGTTTTTCTTCTGTTTGTACAGTCTGATATGCCACATCTCTGATAATGGTAAGGAGCTTCTGGTGGATGCTCCTTACCACGTGATCAGCTGTGACCAATCAGAGCTCATCATAGCGTGAACCAGGAAGTGCTGGTAAGCCACAGTACTCGGTTTGCGCTGACAGGGAGAGCTGATCGGCGGCTCTCCCTGTGGGGGGGGGGGGGGGGTTCGGGGGCTGTGCTGATAATCGGCACATTGATTATCAGCACAGCCCCCATCAAATGTACACATCAGCTGCCAATCTGTGCCCAGCAGCTGCCAGTCAGCTCTCCACCATTAACTCCTGTCAGTGCCCAATAAAGTGGCAATCAGTGCCCACTACTATGCAAATCAGTGCCCACCATAGTGCCAATCAGTGTCCATCACAGTGCCAATCAGTGCCCAGCATTAACACCTGTTAGTACCTTCCCAATCAGTGCTGCCCATCAGTGCCATCTATTAGTGTCCACCAATGTCACCTGTCCATGCCAATCAGTGCCACCTATCAGTGCCCATCAGTGCCGCCCATCAGTGCCCATCGGTGCCGCCTGTCAGTACCCATCAATACCACCTGTCAGTGTCCATCAAGGCCGCTTGTCAGTGTCCATCAGTGCTGCCTATCAGTGCCCATCAGTGCTGCATATCAGTCCCACCTGTTGATGCCCAGCAGTGCTGCATGTCAGTGCTGCCTATCAATGCCCATCAATTCTACATATCAGTGCCTCCTCATCAGTGTCCATCAGTGCCAATGCATCAGTGCCTATCAGTGCTGCCTCATCAGTGCCTGTCAGTAAAGGAGAAAACAACATTTTATAACAGAGACCAAAAAAAAAAATGATCATTGAAAGTGAAAGTAAAAGAAAATCCCACATTTTTGGGTTGTCCCCAGAACAGTAATAGAGGGGAAATCTTCTGATGGGGACACTAGTTCTGGAGACGCGGGGTGGCCCCAAGGTATTCCCTTAATTTGCATGGATTTCCTCTGACTTCCTGTCTTGGCTTTGGGACAGGAAGTGAAAGGAAAGCTCTCCAATAGCGCACAGATGGAAAAAAAAACATGACATGGGTTATAACCCTCCCTTACTCTATGAAAAACGGGGGAGGGGGGACAGAAAATTGTAACACACTTACCGTAATTTTCTTTTCCTGGTACCTATCCATGGTGGCGTTTGTTACCCCAAGACTTCATATTCCTGATCTGTGCCTGCTGTACCATGTATTTCTGTTCTCATTGTATTGCTTCCTTTGTGTTAAATCTCTGGTGTTCCTGCCTTCCCTGGTACTCCTATTAAAAACTGACCACACTAAGCAGGAAATCACACCGTGGTCAGTTCTCTAGCTATGCAGGGAACTCAGTGTGCTCTCTTCCAAAGATCAGACTTGTCCTGCCACGCCTTCGCTGCACAGACATTCATTGGGAAGCTCAGTGTGCTGTTGCTTCTTCTCCCCCACCTCTTATGTAGCTGAGAACAGAGGGAATGTGATCGCTTATAAGAGGGGGAAAGGGGTATTCATGTTTTTTGTTTTTTTTTTATCTCTACAAAAATGTATGCCTTTCATTTCTATTTTAAACTGAATTAGTTGATTCACAAGGCGATCATTTACAAACACGTTAAGCTCTCACATGTATGCTGCCACGGTGGGGCACCAGGAAAACAATTTTTGCCTTTGGTTCTAATTTTAAAGTGAACATTTTTTACAGAAAAGACAGATACATTTTTAGCAAGCAGAAGAAAGATTCCATTTATGAATATACATCCAATAAGCATATTCCATAACTCTTTACAATGCAGTACACACACCTTGTTAACAATGCAGTAACAGGATACAAAAGGTGTGAAGGTCCTGCTCATTAGAGCTTTCCATCTAATAGGCTGGAAAAAGAAAAAAAAATGGCGTTGGTGAAAATCGTGATGTGTTTATACTGAGCTTATCACTGACATCTCAAAGACCGGGTTATACTTTCAGTTAAAGAAGACCATCTGAATGGAAATGGCTCGACTCCAGTCCTGATAAAGCGGTAATCAGGATGGACGAGACCCCGCCAGTCGGGGGAAATGTTAAACATGGTACCTGTACTGTGTGTTTTCACATCTTCTTCTGATTTAACTATGTATAATTTGTCACTGAAAACAAACAAGAAGGAGAATTACTGGAGGTCTCAGCGCCTTCTGTCTCTCATGTTTTTCAGCTGTCATGAAGACGGAGAGAAGAGTTTATGAGACATGTGTGTTGTATTAGAGCAGGTTACATCAGGTCATAGCGGATGATAAAATACATTTCAATGCACTGCAGCTTGTTTAGAACTGACCGACAGATTTCACCTTTAATAGATCAACATGTGTGAAGAAAGTATGTTAATGTGAAAGACAATATGAATGAATTCTTTATAAATGACAACATGGTTTAATTTTAATATAAATACATTTATAGTAATACATTTTATATAAATACATTTACAAATATATATATATATATATATATATATATATATATATATATATATATATATATATAAATAGAGCGTAGGCTTATATCAACTTATATAAATACATTTTAAACATTTTAAGGAATGCTTCCTTTCTTGTATGAATAAGACACATAGTGGCATTCAACGGGCCCCAGGACGACGTCAGGTGTGACGAAATTCGTGGGGAGGAGCGACGTGCTGACGTCACCACGTTCACACAGGTCCCGGAGTGATGGGCTGCTTATTGAGAGCTGGTCGGCTTGTTTATACTGCAATCTCTCAAAAGGCCTGGGCTGGGTATTAAGCCACGAGCGAGTGTGATCTCCTGTAATAGGAGATCACTTGGAGTCGGTATGTGGCAGTGAGCGCAGAGGTAGAAGTCTTTATCTATTTTAACCAGGACTCTTGGGTGTATCTTGTTTTAATTTCACGTTTTAAAATCAATACATTTTTTTAAATGTACGGAGTCACTTTATATATATAATTTAGCATTATTAAGGTTCATTGCTAGTATTCACTCACATGAGAGCATAGCGCAACTTAATATAGAAAACATTTTATATCAATACATTTCTAAGTATACTTATGTACAGTGATGTAAGTAACTCAGTTAAAATAAACAGAGTTACTTAACGCAGTTAGTTTAGAGGGTAACAAGTAATCTAACTGATTACTCTTCCCCTCATGGTAACTCAGTTCCCATTACTTGGGAAGCGTTACCGTAATTATATCTACCACCCGGGAGGCCCGCCGTGGTCACGTTGCCTGGCCGTTCGTTCCACCACAGGGAGGGGGGCTTTCTCCCACTGAGCTTAGAAGAGGCTGAGACTCAGAGAGACTGTCTGGACCGCCCCATCCCACCCAGCCTATCCAGAGAGACACTGGACACTGAAAAATGAAGTCAGCTGACCAGATGACACCAATAGAGTGAAGAGGAGGGTCTCTCTCTCCTCATGAGGAAAGGCATCCCTGGAGGCATTTAACTAAGTGACTGTCTGACGATTCGAATTACAGTGCAATCGATCCATCCCAAGTCCTCCACCACCTCTGCTTCTTACTGATCCCATCCCTACCCACCCTTTATCACTTCTACAACAGAGGTGATGGGGAGGATAGGGTAGGGATGAGATCAGTGGTGGTGGGGGATGGGATCAGTAAGAGGCAGAGGTGGTGGTGGAAGAAGATGGCACCACCACTGCTGCCACCCCCCCAAGTACCACCGCTGCCTGCCACCCCCCCCAAGTACACCACCGCTGCCACCCCCCCAAGTACTGTACACCACCACCACTGCCACCCCCCCAAGTACACCACCACCACTGCCACCCCCCCAAGTACCACCGCTGCCACCCCTCAAGTACCACCGCTGCCACCCCCTCAAGTACCACCGCTGCCACCCCCTCAAGTACCACTGCTGCCACCCCTGTCACAGTTACTTTGCTGAGTAACTAATTACTTTTCCAATGTAGTAACCGAGTTACTAATGCAATCACTTTTTGGGAGAAGTAATTGGTAACTTAACTAATTACTTTTTTAAAGTAAGATGACCAACACTGCTTATGTAGCAAGGTCCGAGGCCTCCTCTAGTCTAATGAGAACCTTTAGAGCCAAGGACTGCTGGCATCCTTCCATATAGAGTGGGCATAGTGGATGTAATGCAAGTTAGATTCATGGAAGTCAGACACTTATTCAATGCAAAGAGATTTTATTTCTCTTAATCAGAACTTTGGGAGAGAGGGTAAGGGCCAGGACACCCTTAGGTATTTGCAATGTTAATTGGCAGTCTCCGAGACTTCTACAGGTATACAGCCATGCAGGGAAAGGCATCCGGCAAGACACCAAATCTGCATGTGTAGGAATTCTGTCTCCTATGGCAAAAGTCTTTAACAGTTTCTAGAGGAGTAACAGTTCCCTCACTTCCACTACAATCACTTCTTGTAGTTCTTTAACCCACTGAGCTCCCAATCTCTTTCTCACTAGACTAGATGATTAGATGATTCACTGCCATTGAATCCCTCAAGCTCTTCCAATGTAATATCTTCCTCAAGTGTCACCCACCATTCTCTGCTGGGTCCCTAGCTTGGCATTCCAGATAGCTTCACCCCACTGGCCTGCTCTGTCCCTGGCTTAACATGCGCTGAAGTTTCTCGATTCTTCACCACCCCCAGTTGGTGAGAAATCTGCTGCAGTACTTGCTTAAGCTACTCAGTTTGGTCCCTGGTAATACAATGGATGGTCCCTAAGTGGTGACAGCTCCCCCCTATCTCTGACCACGACAGGCTCTCCGGCCGGCAGAACCGTCACTTCTGGCTGGACTGCAAGCTGCAATCCCAACCCTGCACTGCTCTCTTGCTTCTGGATAGACAGCCTAGCAGCCAGATGTGCCCATGTTAGGCCCAAATTCTGGCCTAGCAGCCCAACACATGTTCACCCAGACAGTCATCCAGGTGGCACAGAACCCCGATCGCCTGCCTCCCCTCAAATATATTGGTTCTTCCAGCAAGCCAAGGGATTCATGATCCACTGCCCATTTACAGAGATAACCCATATACTCATAATCTGTCCGTGCTTTGCCCTTGTCTTATCTAATGCCACCAGGTACCCAGCCACCTAGCAGCAGAAGAGAGAAGTGCAGCAATTCTAGACTTAGGGTGAAATCAATTAATCCCTAACAATGAGCCAAGGTAACTACACCTAGCAGGTAAATTTAGGAGCAACCCTGCCTAAATATCAGGGTGGTGCATCTAAAAATGCAGGAACTTATACTTATACCAACTTATAGAGCCTTGAAAAAGTATGGTATAAATGGTAAAATCCCTGCAATGTCCATAGATCATCTAGAGAGGAATGTTTTGTTTGTTTTTTCTCAAAAAAGCGGAGTTACCCTTTAATGTTTTCTTTGTGCATTATTGTAATATAACAAAAATGGCGCCAGAGACCCAAGGAAAATGCATTTTAGTAAAAGTCATGAAAGTCAAAGACTTTCAGGAAGTGGAGAAAGAGAAAGAGGAAAAAAAAGAAAAGGGTGAAAGAAAGAGGAGAGAGAAGGAAGAGATAGATGGATGACAGAAAGATTTAATTTATCAATAGACAGACAGACAGACAGATAGATACAGCACCTTGAAAAAGTATTCACCACTTGACATTTTCCACATTTTGTCATGTTACAACCAAAAATGTAAATGTATTTTATTGAGATTTTATGTGATAGACCAACACAAAGTGCCACATAATTGTGAAGTGGAAGGAAAATGATAAATTATTTTCAAACTTATTAACAAATAAATATGTGAAATTGTGGCATGTATTTGTATTCAGCCCCCCTAAGTCAATGCTTTGTAGAACCACCTTTCACTGCAATTACAGCTGCAAGTGTTTTTGGGGATGTCTCTACCAGCTTTGCACATCTTTGCTGTGTCCCCCACATGGCTTCTCGTAAACTGCAAATGGGACTTCTTATGGCTTTCTTTCAACAATGGCTTTCTCCTTGCCACTCTTCCATAAAGACCAGATTTGTGGAGAGGACGACTAATAGTTGTCCTGTGGACAGATTCTCCCACCTGAGCTGTGGATCTCTGCAGCTCCTCCAGAGTTACCATGGACCTCTTGGCTGCTTCTCTGATTAATGCTCTCCTTGCCCGGCCTGTCAGTTTAGGTGGACGGCCATGTCTTGGTAGGTTTTCAGTTGTGCCATACTCTTTCCATTTTCAGAAGATGGATTGAACAGTGCTCCATGAGATGTTCAAAGCTTGGGATACTGCTTTATAACCTAACCCTGCTTTAAACTTCTCCACAACTAGGTGGCTTCTGAAAACATTTTGAAAACCATTTATCATTTTCCTTTCACTTCACAATTATGTGTCCCTTTGTGTTAGTCTATCACATAAAACACCAATAAAATAAATGTATGTTTTTAGTTGTAACATGACAAAATGTGGAAGTAAATTTAATTTAAAGTAAATATATCAATACAGGAACTTCTACTTATATCTACTTATATAAATACATTTTAAGTAATACGTTTTATATAAATACATTTACAAGTATATACTATATATAAATACAGGAACTTCTACTTATATCAACCTATATATACTTGTATATACTATACTTATATCAACTTATATAAATACATTTTAAGTAATACATACAGGTATTATATATATATATATATATATATATATATATATATATATATATATACATTAAGGCCACTTTCACACTGAGGCGTTTTAAAGGCCCTAAAAATAGCGCCCGAAAAGCATTGGTAAACTGCCTCTTCTTCAGCCCCAGTGTGAAAAGCTTGAGTATTTTCACACTGGGGGGTTGCGCTTGCAGGACAGGTAAAAAAAGTCCTGCAGGCAGCATCTTTTGGGCGGTCCGGGAGTGGTGTACGCACCGCTCCTAAAACTCCCCTGAAATTGAAATCAATGGCCAGCGCCGCCGAAGTGCCTGCAAAGCGCTTTGGCAGCGGCGCCTTGCGAGCGCTTTTAACTCTTTTTTGGCTGCTAGTGGGGGTTAAAAGCACTCTGCTAGCGGCCAAAAAGCGCTGCTAAAACTAGCGACACTTTACCATCAAGGCAGTCAGCGCCTCAGTGTGAAAGTGGCCTTAAAGTGGTTCTAAAGTCTCAAGGTTTTATTACCTTCATACATTCTATGCATGAAATTAAAAAAAACCTTCTCTGTGCGGCAGCCCTTCCAGTCGCTCCCCCTATTACGTATCTAAACTCCATGCACGAGAGCCCCGGCTCCCTGGGGACTCTACCTCCTCATTGGCTGAGATGATGTATGGGTGTATATATTGAATAAAGAAGACAAAAAGCACTCACATTGCCTCATCCGCAAATATCGGGAACAAAAAGAAAACAAAAAAAGGAATTCAAAGAAAACCTGTGGTCAGACTTTAAAGGCACAACAAACACTGGAAGTACAAAAAATATTTAACTTTTATTGAAAAATATATATAGTATTAAGACCAGAGACATGAAAGAAATAATGATAAAAATCACATATGGAGATAGAAATCAATATATGATGTGAACCCTAATGTAGTGTATATATCGGTCTTTTGTTTACATCATCTTATTTTTCAATATGAAGGTCCATGGATTTGCCCTGAGGAAGAGCAACTCTAGAAATTAGTCTGGCATATGAGCAAGAGAAATTTTATATACATTTCATTTGACATACCAGTATGAGTATGGCCAATTATATGTCCAGAGATAGTCATATCTTCTGGTTATTACCAATAACATGGATGATGAGATAATCCTAGGCCTGTGTTTGTCGATTTTAACTTTGTTCTAATAAAGTTTTGTCAATGTTTTTATAAAATAAGAGTTGTTTTTTGGTGCCTTAAAAATTCCTGCTATATTTTGTTTGTACATTTTCCTGTTTGACTGGAGTATACATTTGAAAATAAAATATTATATAGACTGTAAAGTGTGAAAGTTGGTTTTGGTTCAGCCATTTTGGTTCTGGCAGTTTTACATTTTGTTCCCTTTGGATCCATCTCATTGCAGGGCTTACTCTATGGTTTACCTATTTTAATCACATTGGAGATGAAAGGATAATACCTGTAAGGGGGAGGTCAAATCTGGCTAAATTCTGATATTTTCAGCACTCTCTGGAAAACAAAGATTAAAGGTGAACTCAAGGGAATACAAAAATCATTCCTTGAAGTGAAGCTGCCCCTGCACTGCAAGGCTTGGGGTGCTCACATATGTCTATGGTACTGGATAAAACACATTGGGGGTTATTTACTAAAGGAAAATCCACTTTGCACTGAAAGTGCACTTGGAAGTAAAGTAGATGTAGATCTGAGGGGGACATGCAAGGAAAATAAAAAAACAGCATTTTAGCTTGCACATGATTGGATGATAAAGTCAGCAGAGCTTCTCCTCATTTCAGATCTACCCCTTAGATTTAGAGAAAGTGCACTTCCAAGTGCAATTGCAGTACAAAGTGGATTTGCCTTTCGTAAATAACCCCCATTGCATTACCTGATCCCTCACTTGCACAGGTTCCCTCCTGGGTGTAAACACCCCCACAGCCTTTTCATCCCCTCTACTCTGGGGGTCGCAGGTCTTCTAATGTCTTTAAATGCAATGCAGGGCCCCTAGTTTTGTAAATGAGCACAGATGAGAAGAGAAGAACGTATATATATACACACACGTATATACACACACATATATATATATATACAGTATATACACACATACATATATATATATATATATACAGGAGGATAGGAATGACCCCATTAGCTTGCTTCTGTTCCTTCTTTGTCCAATCACATGCTATGGCTAGGAAGGTGACTAAGCTGTGTTGCTCACCTGTAGTAGAGAAAAGTTAGGATGACTGTGCAGTCTAGGTGGGCTGTGCAAATCTCAAATCTGGCTGGACAGAAATACAAATCCTTTGATAGGTAGAAAATCTCCTCTGTAGATTGTATTTAGCTGTGTGTCTGTAATTCAGTTTTAAAAAATACCAATGACATACAGTTCTTCATGATTGATGAAATCATCTGCCAGCAGCTAGCCTGGTGGCTGCTCCTAACATGTATGTACGCAATGCTATTTCATCACTGAAGGCTTCCAAGAACATAATGTGCGCATTTCATTGTTTTCATCTGTAATGGATATTGATGGAGTCTATTAGGCTACTGGTTCTGTACTGGGTCCAATGCAGTTAGGGGCCATACTTGTTCATGTAAGTAAAGTATTGATGGTGACTTTCTAAGCGTTTTAACTCTTCTTGAATCGGTTGGTTGAACCTTAAAGAAATACTTCAGGCAATAAACACAACCAATCAGTGAACTACAATGTCAGAAGGTCCAATATCATTGTTGTATATAATTTCCCAAACAGTTGCTTGGGGGGACTTCAGTATTTTGAGTCTCTGTTGCTCTCTGAATATGGGAAGAGCAGTGGACAGTAGGAAGGAGGTTGAGTCTCACCAACAATGTTAGGGTTGTTTTACTAAAGGGCTAGAGACTGTTCCGTCAGCAAAGTGAATGATCTTATAGCTTTGGTGTTGTGCATTGTGTTGCACTGCTACAAAATTTGGTTGAGGTGCCATTCAGAATAAATGGCAGCATACCGGCAAGGACATTACTGCAAAGCAACTGTTTGAATCTGGCCTAAAGCCCAGCTGAAATCACATATTCTGTTAGATAAATATCGTACAATTTTTTATTGGTTGAAAACCACGCTAATATACAAATAATATCCAGTGAATGAAAACTGCAAACACTCTATGGGATATTTTCCATATATAGCGCTACCCCCGCAGGAGCCACTGGATCTTGTTTTCTGCACAGTCAGGCAACACTCATTTCAAACTTGCATCAAGACACAAGAAATCAGTCCATGGGCTTGTTTTTGTTGTTTTACATCTGGCAGTCTCTCCCCTTGTATGCCCCTGGGTGTGCCGAGATAATCACACTGTCCCTTGCTTTCTGCTACACTGGGCAAGACTTCTTTTTAGGCCTTCAACTGTCCAGATCCTCCCATGCCAGCCAGGATGTCTTCTGCAAAAGTCCTAAAGGTAATTGAGACCACTTTCTTAGTCTTCCTCTCCTTTCTTTCCTCAGCTCCTGCCTGGAGGCAGAGCCCCTAGGGGAGGAACCCCCTCCCAGGTCTTAGGACAGCAACCTCAGCACTCCATCTTCCAACGACTCCCCTACTGGCTAGGCTCCATGATATTTAGGGCTGACCTAGCCACTCTGCCAGAGCTTTCTCAAGTATACAGATCAGGCCCTCCTACCCTCTGCTCACTAACTTTCAGAAGCTTCTCCAAGTTTCTAGAACCAAGGGGGGGTACCAGGGTCCTATCCTGCAGAGCCCTCCAGCCTGACCTGGAGTAGCCTGATCAATTACAGACTCACACAGCTACCTTGAGTTAATAAAATGTATTTACCTACACCAACTATATGAACAAACTGTGATGGGTAAACAATAAGTACAAATTAATAAACATTGTTAAAATAAAAAGTTAAAAAAAAATGTGCCAAAAGTAACAATGTGAAAGTCCACACAAATGTGCAAATATAATGGAAAGTTCCAACAAAAATTCTTGAAAAGGGTGCCACAACACATCAGAAATCTCCACCGGCTGACCCAAAGTATTTGACCCCTTTCTGATTTAATTTTTTTTTTTTGCATATTTGTCACACTTAAATGACTCAGATCATCAAACAAATTTTATTATTACACAAAGATAACCCGAGTAAATACAAAAAGCAGTTTTTAAATCATGGTTTCATTTATTAAGGCTAAAAAGCTGTCCAAACCTGCCTGGCTTTATGTGAAAAAGTAATTGCCCCCTAAACCTAATAACTGGTTGTGCCACCCTTGGCGGCAGCAACTGCAATCAAGCATTTGCGATAACTGGCAATGAGTCTTTCATATTGCTGTGACGACATTTTGGCCCACTCTTCTTTGCAGAATTGTTTTAATTCAGCCACATTGGAGGATTTTCCAGCATGAAAGGCCTGTGTAAGGTCATCATGATACAGCATCTCAATTGGATTTAGGTCCAGGCTTTGATTAGGTCACTCCAAAACCTCAATTTTGCTTTGTTTGAACAATTTGGAGGTGGACTTGCTGTTGTGTTTCTGATCATTGTCCTGCTGCATAATCAAAGTGCACTTGAGTTTAAGGTCACAAACTGATGGCCGGATATTCTCCTTTGTGATTTTTTAGTAGAGCTCAGAATTCATGGTCCCAGCAATTATGGTAAGTTGTCCAGGTCCTGAAGCTGCAAAGCAGCCCCAGACCATCACGCTACCATCACCATGTTTGACTGTTGGTCTGATGTTCTTATTATGAAACGCTGTATTAATTTTATGCCAGATGTAACAGGATGCATATCTTCCAAAAAGTTAAAATTTTGTCTTATCAGTCCACAGAATAATTGCCTAAAAGTCCTGGGGATAATCAAGATGTTTTTTGGTAAATGTGAGATGAGCCTTTGTGTTCTTTTTGGTCAGCAGTGGCTTTGGCCTTGGATCTCTCCCATGGATGCCATTTTTTGCCCAGTCTCTTTCTTATTGTTGAATCATGAACACTGATCTTACCTGAGGCAAGTGAGGACTGCAGTTCTTTAAATGTTGTTCTGGGTTATTTTATGACCTCCTGGATGAGTTGTCGTCATGCTCTTGGAGTAATTTTTGTAGGCCGGCCACTCCTGGGAAGGTTCACCACTGTTTCAAGTTATTTCCATTTGTTGATAATGGCTCTCCTCATGGTTCACTTGAGTTCCAAAGCCTTAGCCCTTGTACACACGGTCGGACTTTCCGACAACAAAATCCGTCAGATTTTTTCTGACGGATTTTGTCCGAAAATGGTGTTGCATACACACGGTTGGACAAAGTTGTCGGAAAATCCGATCGTTTGGAACGTCATGACGTTCGTTCATTGCGATGGGACTACGTTGCGGCTAGTAGCCAATAGCTTTGGTCTTGTAATTTGATCTGAGCATGGGTGGCACTTTGTCTGTTCGGAATTCTCTACAAACAATCAGACAAAGTCCAATCGGATCATGTTGTTGGAAAATGTTATATCCAGCTCTCAAACTTTGTTGGTCATACATTCCGATGGAAAAAGTCCGATGTAGCCCACACATGGTCGGATTATCCGACAACATGGTCCGATCGGACATTTTCCGTCGGAATTTCCGACCGTATGTACAAGGGCATAGACATGGCTTTGAAATTCTTCCTAGATCAATACATGTACATTACTGAGGTTTCTAATCTGTCCTTGAATTTTTTTTTAGATTGTGGCATAATGTGTGGCTCTTTTTGATCTGCTAACATGCTTCACTTTGTCAGACAGCTTCTATTTTTGTGATTTCTTGAATCAACAGGTCTGACAGTAACCAGGCCTTGGTGTGGCAAGTGAAATTTAACTCAGCTTTCCAAAAAATTGTGGTTAATCACAGTTCATTAATGATTCAGCATTGGAGGGGGCAATTACTTTTTCACATAGGGCCAGGCAGGTTTGTTTCAAATTTCTCTTTATTTGTATTTTTTTATTTATTTTTTAAATATACATTACAATAATATTTATCCACTCATAAATCTCACAGCATATTTTCATTTAATAAAAAATAAAAAAATATATAGCATTGGAAATTTTAAACGCCCCCCCTTCCTCCCTCTACTCCACCCCTTTTCTTACATATATTCTTTCCATTTCCCTGAGGTACAGAACTCCTCCCATTTTTTCCAATATTTTGAAATTGGATTTTCTATATATCCTTCTTCTCTTATTTATTGTTCCATATAATATATTTCGTTCATCTCACATTACTGTTGGACCATTTATTTTTTTCCATTTTCGAGCTATTACTACCTTTGCTGCTGTTGTCATATAATGCAAGAACTCTATCTCCCTTTGTTTTAATATCTTTGGTGTATGGGAAAATAACACAATATATATGTCTGGTTCTAAGCCTATTCTTATCGCCTTCTGGTAAATTTCCATTATCCTTTCCCAGAATATTCTTATCTTCCAGCAGCTGTACCATATATGTTCTAAAGTTTCCTTTTATACCTTACATCTCCAACACTTTTCAGAGTTCCCTTTATTTATTATATTCATTATTACCGGACTCCTATACCATCTTATTGCGATCTTGTAGTTCTTTTCTTGCAATCTAGTTGCTATCGATAGTTTATGTATTCTCCCAAATATTTCTTCCCTGGGCCAGGCAGGTTTGAACAGCTTTTTTCCCTTAATAAATAAAATAATAATTTAAAAACTACATCTTGGATTTACTCGGGTTATCTTTGTGTAATATTAAAATTTGTTTGATGATCTGAATCATGTAAGTGTGAGAAATATGCAAAAAAAAAAAAATTTAAATCAGAAAGGGGGCAAATACTTTGGGTCAGCCGGTGGAGATTTCTGATGTGTTGTGGCGCCCTTTTCAAGAAAATCAGGAAGGGGGCAAATACTTTTTCACAGCACTGTAGATATGACCCCCTAATATTAGGAAAGTCATTAATGGCATGTATGGAACTCCACATCTGCCACATCTCCCCCGCTCCTTCTCTCAGTCAACAGATATACATTGTACACACAACCTCCACTTTCTTGCTATAACAGAGGCACAGTGCATCTAAATATGACTGTGCAATCCAATAAGTTCCAGACAGTGGTGGCTTCAACCATTTTTTTTTTGCAGGTGACTGATGGTACTAAGAGTATAAGTGGGAGTGCTAAGCCCCCCATCCTGAAACGCAAGATGTATTAAAAGCAGAAATGTCACATTAGTCAGAAAATGAATAGTACATATACCTAAGAATACGGTTAATAGAATTTACTAAGGAAAAAGCATTGAGTGGCCAGATTTTTGTTTATTTGTATACCTGCAGTTAACGTTTGCAGCCAGAGCACCGATACTCAGCTCATACATGGGAGATACGGCAGTAAAGCTTAGGTGAGTGTTTCTTGTAAAAATAAAGCATACCTATAAACTTTCCATATTTGATAAGACCGGTATTGTGATAGGAAGTATGGAAAGGAAAAGGGAAAATAGTGGAACACGGAGCAGGCTGCACCATCAGTTGGGCAGAGACAAGCAGGTCCAGGAAGGTTTGAATGGGTTTAACTATGCCCAAGTAAAAGAATCTCAATGGGCCAGTCCAAGCCTGAACATGGTGGCTGCTGATGGAATTACTATAGGGGTACTAGCAGCATTTTTGGGGTTGTTGTAGCATACCTGTGGGTAGGTGCAGCGTAGCAGCAGAAAACACTCCAGAGTCCAGGTGCAGAGAACAGAGATGTATATTGTAATTGAATTCCAGCAAAATACAACAATCCCAATAACAAGGCAGCCCTACCAGAAGTACTCACTGGATGTAACAGCGATGAGTAGTAGCAGGAGGTCCCAAGTGTGCTGACGGCATCTGTCTTGAGGGGCGGAATGTGGCCTGGCCGATCCATACCCAAGTGGGGAGTCTTCCAGTTCCAGGAAGGATGTCATGTCTCTGAACTTACCTTACACCTCAGAAACCTCTCCCTGATGCTAAGCATTGTTTGTAACAGATGGCTGACCCATCCCAACTCTAGCCACATGCAAAATATGCGTCCAGCCCAAGAGCCAGGCTCTTAAATAGACTCTGCCTGACCCAAGATGGCCACTAGAGTCACATGGGTTTCCAGAATCCAATCAGATAGCTGTCCCCTCATGAACCAGAAAACCATAGCGGAACCAGGTTCCTCTTGACTTTCTCTTCCTCTGCAATGCTGCTGCAGTCGAGTGCCACCTGCAGTGGAGAATATAGACTGCACCTGCCTAAACACCCATGACCCCCCTGGTACCACCAGAGTTTGACCATAGTGTCCATTGCAGTTTGTAATCCAACAGACCAGGTCAGGCTTGCTACCCCCTCCCCTTCTTCTGCAATACAAGACTTTGTGAGGACAATTGTGCAGAGGATTGTGAACGTTACTCATATGTCAAAGGACACTGGTGTGGGAGGCAGGAAGCATCGTTTGCAATTAGAGAAAAAGGTGGCCCAAGGCATATCCAAGCAACAATCAGATAAAAATCATATGGGGTACAGAACTATAAAGAGTAATAAAAAATAGTGTAAGACTTCAGTTGAGCTTTAATAACGGCTAGATATGATATCAATATACACTCCCTTGAAGTCAACTCATGTGTGGTTTTTGGATATTTTCCTGAACTTTCTCTGTAAACATTAAATAGGTCATCTATAATAGGAGGTCAGCGGTGTGTGTTCTAACCAGAATTTAGCTTCAGAATTAGTACAAAGCTTAATTTATGTCCTAAATGTTAGAAAGTCTCAGAAAGGAGGGTGAAACAACTAGCTGAGGCTGACATACAGATTATAGAAATCAGACTGGGTACAAGGTCGGTGTAGGAAAAAAAATGGTTTCAAGGTCACATAAATTTCCAAAGAACATGATGTATTGCCAGAAGTTGAACAAGAGGTTAAATAGTTTGGAAAGTGACTGAAACCGGAGAACTGGAAGTCATTTACCTTGAACACACAGAGAAAAAATTTAAAATAAAATAAATACAATTTGCACACGATTGTAAGGTCATTGCTTCAGAGGAATAAAGTGATGTCTACATTAAGACAGTCTCATTATGGTTTTAGTGGAAATAAGCTGTGAATATATGTAGAGATTAGCAAATAATGAAAAATCCACTCCACCAGCAATTTGTCCAATCCACTCCCCCCCATGTAATCATGGAGTTTTAATCCACCGGATTGACACTAATCAATACCATCGGTTTTATTTATTTATTTATTTATTTTTTAGAAAGGGAGCATCTGCCTAAATGATTCAAGTTCAACACGTAAGACACATGCATAAGTATGACTGGAGGAAGTGAGCATGCAGGCCTCTATTCCATTCAGGATTGATAGAGCACCTGTTCACTAGGTAAAATTCAATAAAAATACAAATTTGCTGTCAATAGCATAAAAAACAAAAAAATAAACAAACAACAAAAAAAAAATATTGATCATTAACCACTTGCTTACTGGGCACTTAAACACCCTTCCTGCCCAGACCAATTTTCAGCTTTCAGCACTCTCACACTTTGAATGACAATTACTCAGTCATGCGACACTGTACCCAAATTCATTTTTTGTCCTTTTTTTCCCACAAATAGAGCTTTCTTTTTGTGGTATTTGATCACCTCTGGGGTTTTTATTTTTTGCGCTATAAATGAAAAAAGACCGAAAATTTTGAAAAAAAGCACATATGTCCTTGTTTCTGTGACAAAATTATGCAAATTATAAATTTTCCTTCATAAATTTTGGCCACAATTTATACTGCTACATATCTTTGTTAAAACATAACCCAAATTAGTGGATATTATTTGGTCTTTGTGAAAGTTAGAGAGTCTACAAGCTGTGGTGCGAATCGCACAAAATTGATCACATCTGATGTACTGGTGGCCTATCTCACTTCTTGTGACCCGAACAAGTCAGGAAAGTACAAATACCCCCCAAATGACCCCTTTTTGGAAAGTAGACATTCCAAGGTATTTAGTAAGAGGCATGGTGAGCTTTTTGATGTTGTCATTTTTTCCCACAATTCTTTGCAAAATTAAGATTTTTCATTTTTTTTATTTTTTTTCCACAAAATTGTCATTGTAATAGGTTATGTCTCTCACATGGCATGTGTATACCACAAATGACACCCCCAAAAAAATTCTGCTACTCCTCCTGAGTATTACAATACCACATGTGTGGGACTTTTTCACAGCCTGGCCACATAGAGAGGCCCAACATGCAGGGAGCGCCATCAGGTGTTCTAGGAGCATAAATTACGCATCTAACTTGTTGACTACCTATTACACTTTTGAAGGCCCTGGAGCACCAGGACAATGACACATGGCACTGATGACAGATGGCACTGATACGTGGCAATGATGACACTTATACGTGGCACTGATGACACGTGGCACTGATGACAGATGGCACTAATATGTGGCACTGATGACAGATGGCACTTATACGTGGCACTGATGACACGTGGCACTAATACGTGGCACTGATGACAGATGACACTAATACGTGGCACTGATGACAGGTGGCACTAATACGTGGCACTAATACATGGCACCGATGACAGATGGCACTAATACGTGGCACCGATGATGCGTGACACTGATGACAGATGGCACTGATAAGTGGCATTGATGACACGTGACACTGACAACAGATGGCACGTGACACTGACAGGTGGCACTGATGACAAATGGCACTGATACGTGGCACTGATGACAGATGGCACTAATATGTGGCACTGATGACAGATGACACTATGTGGCACTGATGACACGTGGCACTGATGACAGATGGCACTTATACGTGGCACTGATGACAGATGGCACTGGGGACAAATGGCACTGACAACAGGTGGCACTGGGGACAGATAGCACTAACAGGTGGCACTGGGGGCAGGTAGCACTGGGGTGGATGGCACTGGGGCGGATGGCACTGGGACGGATGGCACTGGGGCAGGATGGCACTGGGGTGGATGGCATTGGGGCGGATGGCACTGGGGGAGCATGGCACTGGGGGAGCATGGCACTGGGGGAGCATGGCACTGGGGCGGATGGCACTTTTTTAAATGTTTTAAATTTTTTTCACACTTACGGCCGCTGCAGCCGTTCATCTCTCCCTCCTCACACGCTGTCTGTGTGAGGAGGGAGAGCGGCGCTGCGAGATGATCTTATATGTTTACATATGAGATCATCTCACATTGGACACGCCGATCACGCTGTAAACGGCCGCTGTGATTGGCCGTTTACAGCGATCTGTGTTTGCCTGTCTCCGGGGGACACGGCAAGCACAGAACTTCCCCGATGCGAGCCTGCGGCGGCGCGCATTGCGAAAGTAAACATCAGGACGTACAGGGACGGCTACCCGGATGAAAGCGCCTGCTCTATGGCTGTCATTCGGCTATAGGGCGGGCGGGAGGAGGTTAAAGTGGTGTTGCACAGAAAAAAAATCATCAAAATTGCTAAAAAAAAATGTAAAAAGAAATTTGGAATTTTTTTTTCTAAATGCCTGTTGCTAGGGGGTCCCCCGTAGTCTGCCTCCTTCAGTGCCTAGGCTGGTGACATCACTTCCCCTCTGTGCAGGAAGGTCTCAGCTCTGCCCCCTCCCTCCTGTCAGTCATCTGGGACAGGTCCCAGATGACTGCGCGACCAATCACGGCGTGGCGCCGCTTGCGCATGCGCAGTGGGTGCCCGGCTGTGAAGCCACAGCCGGGTGCCCACAGTTAGAATGCCGACACCGGAGGGGGGAACGAACGGGGCTTTGTTTCCCCCGCATCGCTGGACCCTGGGACAGGTAAGTGTCCGATTATTACAAGTCAGCAGCTGCTATATTTGTAGCTGCTGACTTTTCTTCTTTTTTTTTTTTAAGGGGAACTCCTCTTTAAAGTATGTGTGAATCATTGCGAACCAAGGATATGTGTGTGAGCTGCTCAGGCTGTATGGGAATGAAGTCCTGTGCCCAGTGCTGTGAGTGCTGGCCAAGAAGGGAGCTTGTCTATGCTCCAGGCGATGGTAGAGAGTGATAGGTCCTGGAGCCGCACATCAAGTCAAAGTCTGCTGTCTGATAGTGAATGGCAGTCTCAGCCTGGACCCCCGCCAGGCCATGCCCTCAACGCATTTCACTCTGCCCACGAGGGACGAGTAAGCTGAGGTGGGCGGAGTGCAATGTGTTGGGGTGTGTAGCCTGGTGGGGGAACAAAAAAAGAAGGGATACTTATTAAGTATCCCTAAGCCCTTGTACACACGGTCGGAGAATCCGTCTGAGTGTGTCCTATCGGACCGTGTCGTTGGATAATCCGACTGTGTGTGGTATGCATCGGACTGATTCCGTCGGAATATCCGTCAGATCCAATTTTCCAACATGTTGGAAATATTTCCCGACCAACTGGTTTGATTGGACATACTCTGATCATGTGTAGAGAATTTTGATCGGACAAAGTGCCACGCATGCTCAGATCAAATTCCTACATCAAAGCTATTGGCTACTAGCCTGAACGTAGTCCCATCGTAACGAAATTACGTCATCTCGTTCTGAATGATCGGATTTTTCGACAACTTAGTCTGACCGTGTGTATGCAACAGTTTCGGACAAGATCCGACGGACAAAATCCGATGGACAAAATCCGACGGATTTGGTTGTCGAAATCTCCGACTGTGTGTACAGGGGATAAGTCAGACTTTAAAGGCATATGAAACATATAGCAAGGTGTAGAAAAAGAATGTTTATTATGAAAATACAATACATGGATAGAGCATTCAAAGGTTAAAATCATGTATATGATACGGAGTATACAGTGAGCCCTTGTGTATTGACGCGTTTCACCGTTAGGCTTCTTCGGGACACAATCAAGGTATTCAAAGATACTAAAGGAAAGAACGAATCTCATTGTCTAGAATAGAACATACTTGTTTTAAAAAGAAATTCAGGTGACCATAACATACATATTGCAATTAAAAAAACGCTTGTCTGTTCAAAAGGAAAAAGTCGAGGCACAAATGAACACCAAAAAACACAGAAAAAAAAAATATATATATATATATATATATATATATATATATATATATATATATATATATATATAAGCAAAACCAAGTCATACCCGTGGTAAAAGTTATTCATAGTGTCAAGTTAAGTCCTCCAAACAGGCAGCGATAATTTAAATAAAATGAACGCTCATATAGTACAGTCAAAAAGGCAACAATGAGTAATTACACTAAATGATTCAGAGATATATAATTCATCAATACTAAATAACATTTATTGAGTTATAATCAAAAGATAATGACATACATTACGCATGTTCATGAAACGTCTTATTAACCCTATAAGCCCTGGTACACACGGTCGGACATTCCGACAACCAAATCCGTTGGATTTTGTCCGACGGCTTTTGTCCGACGGATTTTGTCCGACGGACTTTGTCCGAAACTGTTGCATACACACAGTCGGACAAAGTTGTCAGAAAATCCGATCTGATGACATTATTTCGTTAGGACGGGACCACGTTCAGGCTAGTAGCCAATAGCTTTGGTCTAGGAATTTGATCTTAGCATGCGTGGCACTTTGTCCGATCGGAATTCTCTACACACTATCGGACAAAGTCCGATCGGATCATGTTGTTGGAAAATTTTATAGCCCAGCTGGAAAACTTGGTCAGTCGGATACTCCGACGAAAACAGTCTGATGGAGCCCACACACTGTCGGATTATCGGACAACACGGTCCTATCGGACATTGTCCATAGGAATGTCCGACCGTGTGTACAAGGGCTAAGGGATTTGTACCAAACAATAGCACTGTAAGGGAAACAAACAATAAAGTTATACCATAACAAACAAAAAAAAGGCGGTAAACGGGTGCTGATGTGGCAATGTGAGTGCTTTCTTTCCTATTTGTGGCCTGGTGGGGGTCCAGGATCAGACTTCTATTCACTATCAGACAGCAGGCTTTGACTTGATGTGTGGCTCCCAGGACACCTATCACTCTCTATATGTGAATCATTGAAAATGAAAGGCAAAATATTTGTGTATAATTATAAAAAAAATTATAAATGCCTTTTTTTTGTTTAATGAGTGATCAGGAGACCTCTGTTCTCAGCCACACAAGAGGCTTGGAGAGGTGGAGAAACAGCAGTACACTGATCTTCCCAGTAAATGGATGTGCAGGGAGATTAGATCAGCTCAAGTCTTGGACTTTGGAGGACAGGCGGGCTGTACTCTCAGCACAACCAAAAAACTAACCACGCTGGGAAGGATGTGCTCTCATGCCTCAGGCAGGATCAGGGGTATTTTACACAAAGGAAGCAATACAAAGAGAACAGGATACTTTTCCATACAAGTTTATAGTACAGTAGCCACATATCAGAAATATGACGTTTATTTTTTTTTTCATTTTGTCTCTTTGCTATATGGGGATGTCTCTTTGAGGGATTGGACTGTCTCTTTGCTATATGGGGATTTCTCTTTGAGGGATTGGACTGTCTCTTTGCTATTTGGTGCTGTCTCTCGACTGGATTTGGCTGTCTCTTCGATTGGTGCTCAAACCAGTATCCGGTCTGCAGGGAGAGGCGGAGTACAGATGATATCACTCTGACTTTCCCTTTCTCAGGCTGCAGCCTGAACTAAGTGAGCTGCATTGGCTCACTCCGTGGAAACCCTGCTAAAGCAATAGTATCCAGAGAGAGAGCTTCTCCTTCACTGTTTCTGCCGGAGGTGCCCGAAAGCCGTTTTGCCAGAAAAAAAAAAGCCCTGGCTAATACTATACAGTAAGTTAACAATTCATTGGTTTGGGGGCCTGAGCGCATACCAACGAGTTGTACTTGCTACTAAACAGCCGCAACAACTTGTTCATAGGGGCCTGGGCCCCTCGGGACACCCGGGCCCCCTACATGTGTATGGGCTGTCCCCTCCCTGATGGCAGCACTTTTGTCCAACGGACTTGTGTACACATGATCGGAAAGTCCGACAAAAAACATTTGTTGGCGGAAAATTTGAGAACCTGCTAGCCAACATTTGTTGGAGGAAAGTCCGACAACAAATGTCCGATGGAGCGTACACACGGTTGGACTTTCCACCAACAAGCTCACATCCAACCTCGTGTATGCGGCATTAGTAGAAGTGGGTTGAATGAGGGGTTTGAATGATGCTGGTCAACAGACTGAGGACATCTAGTGGCAGAAAATAAATCATTTTTGGGCACTCTCTGGACTGGAGGTGAATGTTGAAGCAAAAGTTTTTTTTTTCTTCTATTTAATCTTTTAATGAGCTATTTATTTTTATTTTATCAAAATGAGAGTATTTCTGTTAAAATGCAGCAAAAAACTAAATATTTGTATAAATATTATTATGGGACATCGGCCTAAAACATTCTGGAAGGGACAAATATGATGAAACTTGAATCGCTCTGGGTGGAAAGAGATTTTGAAGTGAATGGTTAAGACAAAGGTACTCTTTCGAAGAGAATCCTCATACGGTCAAAACATCCATGGAAATGGCTCATGTTAGCCTTCACAGGAATATGTAAAATTGATGAATAAATCAGCCAGCACACGATTCCTCGGCAAGGAACCTGCTCAGGCAAACAGTTTACTAATTTGTGACACGCTACACCCTCCACTGCTCCGAGCACCTTGAGGTTAGAGCAAGCTCTAATCATTATTTGATAACACAAGGCGCGCGGCCTCACCGCCATAGAAACGGGAACACTGTAACTTAGCAACAATGCGTTATAGTCAAACAATTTCATTTAAGCATGGCACCTCTTAGCAGGTGGGTGAGTGTGACACTGGTGATAAGCATTACAACCTGAGCAGCCATTGTGTTTGCCAACACCCCAATGAGCCGAACCCATCTATGAACGTCTTTATGTGCGCTCAATATTCATGTATTACCGGAGAACAAAATCACTTCTATGGAAAAATTCAAGAATAAAGTCAACGGTTTTTCTCTTAGTTGTCTTCCTTTTTCATTTTTAGATGAGTTGTTATATTATTGAGGCTTTTAATATTGCAGTTTTATTTTTTTATACTTTTTTAATAAATACAACTTTATTTTAGCATGCTGTTTTGTACAAACACGCTTTAATAAATATTAAAATTAACAAAAGATTCTCTCTCTCTATTGGTCCTGGTGATCGAAGACAGAAAATAAGAGAAAATTCTAATATTTTGAGTGGGACACAACAAAACAAAAATAACCTGATAGCAATTTTAAAACTTCATGTAATTCCTTTCTACAGCTAAAACTAAAAAAAAAAAAAAAAAAAAAAGAGAAAAAAAATAATAATAATAATAATACAACTTTTTTTTAGCATAAAGTTTTGTACAAATACTTTTTTTTAATATTATGTAACAGATTTTTTTTTTTTTTTTTGGATAGAGTAAGGAAGGATTAGACTCATGGGCGTCCGCAGGTAGGGGCAAGGGGGGTCAAGTGCCCCCCCTGGAATCAGGGATCGGATCTGAAATTCAGTACAGTTGCGTTGCTATCGCCGCCAGTGGGGGGACACCATCAAGGTGCTGTCAAGCCCCCCAATCAGTGTAGTCTGACTTTGGGCTTTTTTTCCCTGCTCAGTCCAGAAGAGAACTCGGCTGTCAGGGAGAAGAGATGGAGGCTCTCACCAGATTCCCCACCCAGCTTCCTGCCAGCTCCGTTCCTTCCCTATTGGCCATAACTCAGGGCCAATCAAAGGAGACTAGGAGAGGAGAGCATCATGGGACATGTAGTCCCAAAGATTGGCGGCCCCATTTTCCACAGGGAGGAGGCTACAGCTCGATCAAGAGAGAGATTGAGAGACTGCAGCCTGGAAAAAAGCTGAGGGAGAGAGTGCTACAGGACAAAGAGTGTGCTGGGTGGAAGTTAGAGAGAGAGCCATGCTGCCCAGCACCACCAGAGAGAGAAAGACTGAGCCACTACCAGGGTACAGACATGCTACACTACAGACAAGAGTCGCCCCCGGGGGAACCCAGAGTGAGCGATCGCCCAGCTGGAGGAATCACTGCTGTCGTTTCGCTGGGTCTGGTAAAAGGGCCTGTTGGCCATTATCCATTACTTATCCTAGGGACTGTACTAGGTCTGCAGACTCTGACCATGATAATGTGATAATGACATTGTTGAAAAGAGGCGGTGCATGGGTGACCCTAAAATGATGCCCCCCCCCCCCCCCCCCCCCCGAAAAAAGTTCACCAAGACAGAAAGTAAGAGAAAATTCCAATATTTTGAGTTGTTGCCGGAGAAAGAGGTGAGGGAGTATATTCCAATGAAGACTTTCTAAGATAGGAATTTGGTTCACTTGAAGGGATTTCTTCTCATTTTCTTTTTGGTCTCCAGGGTAGGAGGTAAGATGACATTTTCTTTTTAGGACAAAGGCAACAAAAAATAACCTGATAACAATTTTAAACCTTCATATAATTCCTATCTAAAGCTAAAACTAAAAAAATAGGATAAATAATAATAATAAAACTTTTTTTAGCATGCAGTTTTGTACAAACACTTTAAAAAAAAAAATATTAAAGTTATGTAATAGAAGTATTTTTTTTTTTTAGGAAGGGTTAGACTCCATCAAGTTTGTATTGCTGTCTGTGAGATTCTCTCTCTCTATTGGTCCTGCTGATTGTTGTCACCAAGACAGAAAGCGAGAAAAAAATTCTAATATTTTGAGTTGTTGCCAGAGCAAGAGGTGAGGGAAAATCCTCCAATGATGAAGACTCTCTAAGCTGAGAATTTGTCTCACTTTGAAGGGATTTCCTCTCATTTTCTGTTATGTCTCCAGAGCAGGTGGTAAAGGGAAAGTTCCCTTGTGGGACACAGGCAACAAAAAATAACCTGCAATTTTAAACCTTCATATAATCCCTATCAAAAGCTAAAACTAAAAAAAAAAAAATAGGATAAATAATAATAATAATAAAACTTTTTTAGCATGCAGTTTTGTACAAACACTTAAAAAAAAAATATATTAAAGTTATGTAATAGAAGTATATATATATTTTTTTAATTTTGGATAGAGTAAGGAAGGGTTAGACTCCGTTACGTTTGTATTGCTGTCTGTGAGATTCTCTCTCTCTATTGCTGATTGTTGTCACCAAGACAGAAAGTAAGAGAAAATTCAAATATTTTGAGTTGTGGCCAGAGCAAGAGGTGAGGGAAAATCCTCCAATGATGAAGATTCTCTAGAATTTGGCTCACTTTGAAGGGATTTCCTCTCATTTTCTGTTATGTCTCCAGTCAGGTGGTAAGGGGAATGTTTCCTTATGGGACACAGGCAACAAAAAATAACCTGCAATTTTAAACCTTCATATAATCCCTATCTAAAGCGAAAACTAAAATAATAATAATAATAATAATAATAATAATAATTGTACAATTAAAAAAAAAAAAAAAACCTGAACGGACCTTAAAAAAACCAAACATAAATTATTATAAAACTAAATGAAAACATAAGCATAATAATGATTAATAATAATCAACTTTTTGGAGTGTGATTTTAAACCTTTATATAATCCTTATCTAAAGCTACAATTAAATAAATAAATAAGTAAATAAAAAATTGTAAAACTAAATAAAAATACATAAATATAACTAGATAACCCTAAAAAAAAAAAAAAAAAATTATAATCATTATAAAGGGTATTACAAAATAAATAAACTTTTTTTTTGTTTCGGATAGTGTAAGGAAGGGTTAGACTCCATCAAGTTTATATTGCTGTCTGTGAGATGCTCTCTCTATTGGTCCTGGACTGGTGATCATTTTCACCAAGACCGAAAGAAAGAGAAAATTCCAACATTTTGAGTTGTTGCCAGAGCAAGAGGTGAGAAGAATTTCTCCAATAAAGACTCTGTAAGATGGGAATTTAGTTCACTTTGAAGGGATTTCCTCTCATTTCCTGTTATGTCTCCAGGGCAGAAGGTAAGAGGAAATCTTCCTTGTGGGACACCGGCAACACAAATAATCTGATAGCAATTTTAAACCTTCAAATAATCCCTAGATAAAGCTTAATCGCTTTTGGACTGGCCACTGCATATTTACTGCGGCAGGGCCTCCCGGCTGTGCGAAACAACGTACCTGTACGTTGTTTCGTCTTCCGGGTCTGGGGCGCGCACACCTGCTGCTGGAGACCCGCTCACGTTGTGATTTGACACAGTGGGAGCCAATCAGTGGGTCTGGCAGCCATAACGGCTGCCAGGACCCACTGATCCTTCACAGGAGAGGCAGAACCGTGGTCTTCCTATGTAAAAAAGGCAGACTGCCATTCTGTCAGAGAGCTCCTTCACTGCTCCAAGGATGCTGCTAGCAGGACTTTTTTTACCGTCCAGCCAGCGCACCGCTCCAGTGTGAAAGCCCCTGGGGCTTTCACACTGAAGATACAGAAGCGGTTCTTTCAGGGCACTTTGCAGGCGGTATTTTTAGCGATGTAGCGCTGTAAAGCCTAGTACACATGGGCTGAATGCATAGCAGCCAGTCTGACAGCCGGTTTGATAGGAGTTCAGCCGTTCGGCCAGCTTCTGACAAATGCTCATAACCGAAAATGTTCTGGTGGCTCCCAATCAGCACTCTTAGCCAATGGCTGACAGAACAGAACATTATAACACAGCAAGGTAGATCGCTGCACTAACATCGGATTGTTAGTATAGCGGCTCTGATCTGAGTTAAAAAAAACTAGTGATGTGTACTAAGCTTTAGTTACCTCCTTTCGGTGTGTTTTTTTTTTTATGTTCTATGTGTCTGTTCTCATCATAAGTAGTGAGAGACGTGGGTGCACTGTCCATACATATGTAGTGGTGCCCCCGTGGGGTCACTGAGTGTAGTAATTCCACCTGCCACCCTCCTCAGCTAGGCATTAATTTCCAGTCACACATTGCCAGACAATGAACAGTCCATCAGCTTGTTTTTGTTTTTTGAGGGGATTGGGAAAAGGGACAAGGGATTCCCAGATAATTGATCTTGTTAGTTTGAACAAAAGATTATTGAATCTATATTGATAGTCCCTAATGCTCCATATGCCTCCAGCACATTACTTGAGTCAACTCCACTTTCTCTACTGCGCAATCCTAGATTCCTGTCACAGTTAGCACATAGTTAGGCCTCACTCTGAATAAGTCCCTACTGTTCAATATCCACCATTTGCTGGCAGGGGTCTGCAGTCCCTTTTGGTGTAGCAACCAATAGCAACGAAAAGAGTACTTTTTGTGATAACTGAATCTTGGTGGTCTACTGATCGCAGAAAGTCCTGTCAACCCTCCTGACTGCAGCTACTTGACTCAAACACCAGCGGCATCACAGTCTCTCCCTCTGGCTCTACATTCACTCCTAGCATGTATCTTTCAGATCTTCTCACTGTGCCTGTCACTCACCGACCCCAGAATGGATCCCTCCTAGTGACTTGTCCAGCAATGCTCCCCGCTGTCCTCTTCCTGCTCCTGTTCAGGACACAACAAGATAGCGTTGTATGAAGAGGTTCCTTCCCAGCTCCCACGCTCCAGGTTTCAAGGTCACAGAAAGGGGGCTTCCTCCAAGGCCACAACAGCCTAACACTGCATCACTAGTTCTTCCAGCCAAACAACTCCTCCCACAGCATGAGTTGGGGATTGGTCAGGGCTCCCAGATACACTCCATGTCACGCCAATTCTCTGCCCTGCCTCTTTTCCAGAACCTTCTAAAAACAGAGTAGGCGCCAGAGAGATGAAGTACATGTCAGTCATCTGCTCCTACTCTAAACCACTCCCAGCCCCAGATCAAAACAACAGGCCTAGATCACTGCTAGGCCTGCCTAAATTTACCTGTACTGGCTGTAAAAACAAAACAACTACCTCTAGCACATCCTACCTGAGGTAGAGGGTGCTAGACTTATGGATATTGAAAAATGTGCAAAAGTTTGCTAAAAAACTAAATTAGTGATGCCAATTACCTTATATAGTTGAGTATAAATCAAGTTTTTCAGCCCATTTTTTAGGCTGAAAAACCCTGTCTCGGCTTATACTCCTGTGAACGTCAATTTAAAATGTAAAATGTCCCACAATGGAGGCAAAAAAGGGGTGATGTCGCTCATAAATCTGCCCAGCGCCCCTCCAGCCGCATAACGATGTCCTGCCTCCTAGACCGCATCTTGTGATAGTCGGCACAGTGATCCAATGCTAGTACTCATTGTGCCGTGTGTCATAGGAGGCAGGACATCGTTACAGCGACTGTACGGTGATACGGATCTGACACAGCGGGACATCATGACATCTACCAGGAACTGGTAAGGCTGTATATGATGGGCACTGGCAGGCTGTATTTCATGGACACTGATGTGCACTGGCAGGCTGTATTTCATGGGTACTGATGGGCACTGGCAGGCTGTATTTCATGGGCACTGGCAGGCTGTATTTCATGGTCACTGATGGGCACTGGCAGGCTGTATTTCATGGGCACTGATGGGCACTGGCAGGCTGTATTTCATGGGCACTGGCAGGCTGTATTTCATGGTCACTGATGGGCACTGCCAGGCTGTATTTCATGGGCACTGATGGGCACTGGCAGGCTGTATTTCATGGGCACTGGCAGGCAGTATTTCATGGTCACTGATGGGCACTGGCAGGCTGTATTTCATGGGCACTAATGGGCACTGGCAGGCTGTATTTCATGGGCACTGATGGACATGGGCAGGCTGTATTTCATGGGCACTGGCAGGCTATATTTCATGGTCACTGATGGGCACTGGCAGTCTGTATTTCATGGGCACTGACAGGCTGTATATGATTGGCACTGGCAGGCTGCATTTCAAGGGGAATTAAGGGCACTGGCAGGCCGTATTTCATGGGCACTGATGTGCTGTATATGATGGGCCCTGGCCGGCTGCATTTCATTGGCACTGATGGGCACTGGCAGGCTGTATTTAATGGGCACTGGCAGGCTGTATATGATGGGCACTGGCAGGCTGTATTTCATGGGCACTGATAGGCTGCATATGATGGGCAATTTACCGGTAGCTGCAGCATTTCCCACCCTAGGCTTATACTTATATTAGGTGCCTCGGCTTATATTTGGGTCAGCCTATACTCGAGTATATACGGTATATATTAAAATAGAGGGAAAGAGAACCTAAACAAGTAAAATATTTTATAGTTAAACAAATAAAAGAAGATGTAGCTAAAATGTTGAATAATTTTCAGTAGAAGTATACTACAGAGGAATATTAAAGCCTAACTCCAGGTTTCATTTTACTTTAAATGGGTTGTTTGGACCAAACTATTTAAAGTGAAATGTATCCTTAAGTTAAGGTTTTACACAATAAGAAGTAAGAAAAAAGAAATCGCTCCAAAGTGATGGGAAATATTTGTTTAGACGGTTATCACCAGATCAGGTATTCCCATTGGAGAATTTCCTATACCTGTTCTGGTCAACATTTCCCATCACTTTTTGTCAATGGCCAGAAGACAAGCAGAGAGAGTGAGTCTACCCGGCGGGGTCAGCAATAAAAACTTGATAGAGTGTTAACATTTTCTCACTCTAAAAAGTTTTGGCTTTAGATACACTTAAAGGAATGCTTAACTGTATTATACATTGATCTTTTATGTCCGCATGGAGTTCAGCTCTAAGCAATCAAACTTCAAATGTGAAGAGTGCAAGCTTCCATCTTGTCATCTGTGCCCAATCTCCATGGAAGTGGAAATGAGGTTGTAATTGTAACAAATTAACCAGTAATGAATGACATCATCAAGGGCAGATGGAGGACAAAGGAACTCCGCATTGACTCAAAAACAATAATCCCCTGTATAGGAGGCAAGTGGCGAGTTACAATTTTACACTTAATCTCTTATGAGGACTGAGAGGTATTGTTAAAGCTCCAGGAAGTCCCGTGCTGTAAAGACGAGGTATATAACATAGCACAATGATCCCTCGCTGCCTATACCCCCTGATCTATGACTCCGCCGCAGTGTGCAATTAGGAGGGATCAAGTGAAATTTGCCATCTCATGTGGCACAGGACAGCCTGTAAAGCTGGCATGTATTTTGCGTGTGATCTCAGTAAAGTATTATAATGTATCGTGAAACAAAATAAAATCATTTTATTCCCCCCTTTTTATATTCTTTTATATCCCTTTAAATCTGTTTTGTTTTACCAACAGCTGTGAGAGCCGGAGAACGTATGAAAAACACGAGCTATTAAAACCAGATCGAATTTCACTTTTTCAAAAGACCGCAGAGAACATTTACCAGATACTCGTATGGAGAAATTGTTGCTCCTTTTTTTTTCCCCTGCTTAAGAAAGTGGTTACTTCCACTAGTCTGTGTCTTAAACGGGAACTCCAGCCAAAAAGGGTTTTCTAGCGTTGGTCAAAGTATGAGAAAGGGTCAAAAGCCCCTGCGATGTTCCTATTGCTTTCTGCACATAGGTACATAGTAGGTGAGGTTGAAAAAAGACGCAAGTTTATCAAGTCCAACCTATATGTGTGATTATATGTCAGTATTACATTGTATATCCCTGTAAGTGCAGTCGTTCAGGTGCTTATCTAATAGTTTCTTGAAAATATTGATGCCCCCCGCTGAGACCACCACCTGTGGAAGGAAATTCCACATCCTTGCCGCTCTTAGCCCTTGTACACACGGTCGGAGATTCCGACAACCAAATCCGTCTGATTTTATCCGTCGGATTTTGCTCGACGGATTTTGTTCGACGGATTTTGTCCGAAACTGTTGCATACACACGGTCGGACAAAGTTGTCGGAAAATCCGACGTGATGACGTTATTTTGTTACGACGGGACTACGTTCACGCTAGTAGCCAATAGCTTTGGTGTAGGAATTTGATCTGAGCATGCGTGGCACTTTGTCCGATCGGAATTCTCTACACATGATCGGAGTATGTCCGATCGGAGCATTTTGTCTGAAAATTTTACCGACATGTTGGAAAACTTGGTCCGTCGGATATTCCGACAGAAACAGTCTGATGTAGACCACACACAGTCGGAATATCCGACAAAACGGTCCGATCAGACACATTCCATCAGAATCTCCGACCGTGTGTACAAGGGCTTACAGTAAAGAACCCTCTACGTGGTTTAAGGTTAAACCTCTTTTCTTCTAATTTTAATGATTGGCCACGAGTCTTGAGATTCGTGTAGCCCCATCAGAGAGAAATTCCCTAATTCCTGTTCTGGTGGCTTAACAGGAAGTGTGGAGTAATCTTCCTAGTAACAATATAGACAGTAATAACATATCTACACTTTTTTTCAATACTCTCTAGGGTCCATCCGTATGTTTGTGTAGAGGTGGGTTTTTTGCAGCATTAAGCAGGTGCATTTTCAGGTACCAACGTGCGTTTCCTTTGTGTTGACATTTTTTTTGATGCATGTTGATGCACGTTTTAAATGAGTTTTTGAATTTAGAATTTGGTGTGGCTGGGGTCTGTTAAAACTTGTAACCAACATACAGGGTGATAACATGGAGGAAAACAGTTCCGGTATCTCCAGCAATTAATTTATTTAATGGCAAGGGGTGCTTGGGTGTGGTGGAGGGTCTATTGATGCTGGCTTCTGGGGAATCTTTGTAGCTGGCTGAGATCTGTTGTTGCTTGGTGAGTCTATTTTTGCAGGAGGGGGTTCTATTGTTGCTGGGAGGGGTCAAGTGTTGCTGGGAGGGATCAACTTTTGAAGGAGGGGTCTATTGTTGATGGCCGCTGGGAGATCTATTGTTTCTGGTGGGGTCTGTTGGTGCTGGGGTGAATCTGTTGTTGCTGGGGGACCTATTGTTGCTGAGGCGGATCTATTTAGCTGTGGGAACTATTGTTACTGGAGGGGATATATTGTTGCTGGAGAAGGTCTATTGTTGCTGAAGGGGGTCTAATGTTGCTGGAGGGGGGTCTATTGTTGCTGGCTGCAGGGTGCCATGGATCTATTTTTACAGTTTTTTTTAAATAACAAACATGTCATTCTTACCTGCTCTATGCAGTGGTTTTGTACATAGCAGCCTCCATAGCATATCCTCCTCTTTTCAGGTCCCCAGTTGGCACTCCTAGTCCCTCCCTCCTGCCGAGTGCCCCCACAGCAAGCAGCATGCTATGAGGGCACCCGACCAGAGCCGCTGCTTTGTGTGTCCATTCAGACACTCAGCCCCACCCCCTCTCTCTCCTTATTGGTGCACTGAATTTTACAGCAGCAGGAGTCAATGACAGCCGAGACTCTCATGCAACATTTCTGGATCGAGATGGAGCTCAGGTAAGTATTAGGGGAGCTGCTGCACACTGAATGTTTTTTCATCTTAATGCATAGAATGCATTAAGATAAAAAAAACTTCTGTCTTTGGAACCACTTTAACAAATTCCATACAAATTACTTAGCACCACAAAATGATACTTGGCTCAGTATTCCCTAAAATGGATGTACTAGGAGGTGGGTAGGGGGTGGAACCAACAGACGATGCTTGGAGGTGGGTAGGAGGTAGAACCAACGGATGATGCTCAGGGGTGGAGAGGGGGTGGAACCAATGGACAATGCTCAGAGGTGGGTAAGGTCTGAGACAAGGGGTGACTCAAATGGAGGGATTACCTGGACCTATTTTCTGGAAAAAGAGCCCTGCCAACACATCAAAATAATTTAATATTGCAACACAGTGGCTTGGTGTTAACACTTTAGCATAGCAGCATAAAGGTCATTGGTTTGAATCCCAACCCTGACACTGCCTGCATGGACTTTGTATGTTCTTCCCGCGCTTGTGTAGGTTTTCACACTCTTACACCCCGTACACGGGGTCGGATTTTCAGACAGACAAAGGTTCGATGGTTGCTTTTTGTCGGAAACTCCGACCATGTGTAGGCTCCATCGGACATTTTCCATTGGAATTTCCGTCACACAAAATTTGAGAAATTTTCGGACAACAAAATCTGTCGTAAATTCCGATCGCGTGTACACAATTCCGACGCACAAAGTTCCACGCATGCACAAAATCAAGCATAAGAGCACTGGCTATTGAACTTAATTTTTCTCGGCTCGTCGTACGTGTTGTACGTCACCGAGCTCTTGACGTTCGGCATTTCTGACAAGATTTGTGTGACCATGTGTATGCAAGACAAGTTTGAGCCAACATCCGTTGGAATATCCGATCAAAGTCGTGTGTATGGGGCATAAGGATATGCTAATAGGTTAATTGGCTCCTGTCTAAATTGGCTATAGCAGGTGTATGAATGTGAGGGTCCTTAGATTATAAGCTCCATGACAGCAGGGAATGATGTGAATGTGTAAATATATAGGGTATGTAAACTGTCGGCTCTATATAAATACTTATTATAAATAAATTGCACACTAAAATGCAGAACAAATGCAGTGCTGTATTTATTAATACATCATAACATTTAGTTATTTTGTCTAAGGTAAGCAATGTAATTACCTGAATCTCAACCTCTCGCACTCTCTGTAGAGCAGAGCTCTGACAGAGGGAGGGGGAAGCAGCTCAAAAAGCCAATCAGTTGTGTTGCATGGCAGGGAACATGCTGGTAATAGGAGACGGCAGAGTGAAGGAGTGATGAACTGCTTCTAGAAATTCACTTTAAACTTTAAAGCTATTCAGAATACAACTACTCATCTGCTTAAAAGTAGGCCTCTGTTTGACAAAATTAGGGCCTGAGTAAAAATTAAAGTGGACCTTCATAAGTTGTATCGTTGAGGGAGGCCTGGGAATATTTGGCTTGGTGAAAAAAACACAACCAACTGACCCTTTTATGGTAAAGAATGTTCATCACAAAGACTGCTGCAGTGAATGGAGGCCATTGTGAAAGGTGGATGTTGTCTTAGAGAACATGGTTTATTGTGACCCACCATTACTTTACAGGTCTGAACAGGAAGCAGATAGCTACAGAACACAGAACAGCTGTCACTGATTGAAGTCTGAATGGGGGAGTATCTCCACCCAGGGTGATCTTCTAAAAATATATTACATACCATATCATCCCAACATATATCATATATAATAGTACATTTCCGGAAGGGGGAGGCAAATGCTGGTCTTTCTCCAGCCCCGTCCTCCTCTGATTGTAGCAGTCATGTATCATTTTGTTAGAAAACTGCTAAAAAATGTTTAACTGGCTATGTATTCTACCAAAAATAGAAAGCTTTAATTTTACCAAAGCCACAGTGATTACAAAGGCCTGGATCATGCTATGTTACAAAAATCATATTAGGGCCAAGTTATAATGATGCCATCCTACTACTAGAATAATGCAAACATGTCATGTAGCCAAGGTGACAGTAAGTCACTTGATTCTCAATGGCTCAGTGACATTGTTGCCAACACTTGACTTATGATATTTTGGTACTCTGATCACTTATCATCCTATCTTTTGTTGCCAGTTGAGCTAATCGGAAGATCATGACCTGGATGAGAAACAGTAAAACTGAAATATTCTTGCAATGGCAATGTTCAAAACCAAGTTTTTTTTATTTTTTATTTCCATAGCTAACCTCCACATCTACATGCTAACCTGAGACAGCTTTTTAAAAATTAAAGTTCCAACATGCACAATTCAGGAAAGTTATGGAGGCACACAGCCAATCTACATGGTAAAATTAACTTTATTGTTCAGCACAAGCACAAACATCATTTGCAGGATCCTACTATCAACACATTTCACCTCCAACTGGGGCTTAATTTTAGAGCTCTATGATTAAATTCCAGTGGGGGGCGAAACTCATTAGGAAGAGGGCCCTGGATGAAGTGTCTGTGCTTGTGCTGGAAAATAAAGTTGATTACACCCTTTGGAAATGGACTATGCTGAATTGTTTGTTGGAGAAGTAGAAACCAGAGGAGTGAACACCTGCAAGCTGGAATTGAGGGTTGCAGTAATTCTAGGAATGGCTTCATCTTTTGTGTGTCCAACACAGAGCTAGGAAAAGAGGAAGGGGTGAAGAAGAAGAATGTTCCCCAGCTGCAGTGTTGATATGTAGAGGCACTCCATTCTCCTGCTCCTCACTGATAGAAGTGACTCCAAAGGTATCTTGATAACTGCAAGAAGGAGGATTCTGCTCTCTCCTCCCTCCAATAGCAGCTGCTCTGGGCTGAAGTTAGTGGGTGCACATTCAGAACACACCTCTATCTTGAACGGGGCGTCTCTCGGAAGTAAAGGCAGACTCCCCTTCTTCCTGTCTCCCATTGTCAAATGACATACCACCAGAGAAGGGAAGGAGAGGCCTTAACGTCCAGTGAAGGAGGTCTGAACTGGGCGCCCAACAGTAGTCCAGGGGCACGCCAGGGGTCAGTGCAGGCAGGGCTGGCACCAGCATAAGGCACCCAAGGCGGCCATCTGAGGGCGCCAGGAGAGGGGGGCACCAAAGCCAGGGGTTCCCCACTTGATCCTTAGCCTAGCGCCGGCGGCCGGCCCTGCTCGCACCTGTACACAGTTTAGCAGATACTGACACTCAGGCGGTGCAGCATAGCCCTGGCTGGGCTCCGTTAACTTTAGCCGCTTGCCTTTCCTGACTCTAGTCCCTGCGCTACTACTGTACTCCTCCTCCTCTGCAGAGAGAGACACTCTCGGCTCGAAGACACCGCCAACACAAGGATTACTTCTCCTCTGACATCAAATAGTCCCGGCGGAGTAATCCTTGTGCCGTGGTTCCACCAATTAAACAAAAGTTCTGGCCCCCTCTTCTATACCACTCCACCGGACTTTGAAATTGCCAGGAGCCGCAGCACAAAGATTACTTCGCCAGGACTATTTGATCATTTTCGGGCAGAGGAGTAATCCTTGTGCTGCAGCTCCTGGCAATTTCAAAGCCCCGGCGGAGTGGTATGAAGGAGATCAATACTCTAATTTATTTGTCTTAACCACTGCACAAGGATCCTGCTGGTGCCCTAAATAGTGAACAGAATTACAAGAGGTAAGGGCTTCAGTTCAGGGGCTGAATAGACCAGTTTCTTCCCCCTGGCCCACAACTGAACAGAATTATTTTTTTCAATTGCTGCAGACAGGAGGTTAGCAGTGATCGTTTCTTGAGCCATGTCTGCAGTCTCTTACAGTCTCTTGAGCCGTGTTTGCAGTCCTTTACAGTCTCTTGAGCTATGTCCACAGTCTCTTACAGTCTCTTGTGTCATGTCCACAGTCTCTTGTGCCATGTCCTAGTCTCTGACTGTCTCTTGTGCCATGTCCGCAGTCTCTTACAGTCTCTTTTGCCATGTCTGCCATCTCTGATAGTCTCTTGTGCCATTTCCACTGTCTCTGATAGTCTCTTGTGTCATGTCCGCAGTCTCTGATAGTCTCTTGTGCCATGTCCACAGTCTCTGATAGTCTCTTGTGCCATGTCTGCAGTCTCTGATAGTCTCTTGTGCCATGTCCGCAGTCTCTGATAGTCTCTTGTTCCATGTCCACAGTCTCTTATAGTCTCTTGTGCCATGTATGCAGGCTCTGATGGTTGGGGGGGCACCAAAATGCACCTTCGCCTAAATAGACAAAAATTATTGTACAGGGCCTGGGTGCAGGCAGAGTTCAGGCAAAGTCAGGAGCTGATCAGGCCAGCAATTGGTGAACGATACAGGAACAGATGCACAGATGCTTCAGAGATGTAATAGACCAAACGGCACTGACACAAGGCACTAATACAGTTTAAATAGCCCGCCTGGCACTAATGCATGCTCACATGTGCAAGATCATGCATGCGACTGCACACCCGCTAAATGGCCACAAATAGGGCTAACAGGAACCATGCACCTGTACACATGAATGCGTCTTCCCTGACCGTAGCACTGCTATTGGTACTATTTTAGCGCACGCTACAAACATTACATATAATTCCACACAGAGCACTGTGCATGCACCTCTATTAGCCACACCCCCTCCTCCAACCTTCAACTTGAATATTAAACATTTGACTTTAAAGTAGAAGTCCAGGCTAGAACTAACTAAGCTGAAAAAAAATGCCTCCCACCCACCTTCTATATCCTATACTACTATACTAACCACCCTGTGAATGGAAGATGCATATACTTACCTATTTTCTGGGTTCTCCAGTCTGGTCATATCTCCAAGCAGCAGGCTTCTGGGAAGAGAACGCTGACCACGGGTGGATGGCCTGAACAGTGACATCACTCATAGGCTAATTTGTGGGATGCCCGTTGTCAGCGGTCCGTTCTCTCCCTGAAGCTGGCTGCTGGGAGCCAATCACATGACTGGAGCTCCCTGAGAATAGGTAGGTACAGTATATGCATCTTTCTTCTACAGCAGGGGTGCCCAATCTTTTGAAGAGCGAGGGCCACTTAAGCGACTTGGTAACTGGTCATGGGCCACAATAAGTGGAGCGGACAGAAGACAGATCCGTGTCCGTTCTGTATATGCAGACCGGACATGGACACAGCCCACTCTAATCTTTGGGCCACCCTATCTGATTGAACCAGATGTAAGGGGACGGATCCCCTTCTGTTTTTTTTTTTTTTTTAGTGGATCAGATTGGAGGTAGGTGGGTGCAAATGGACATAAGTCCATTTACATCTACCACTCTATAGAGGTGAATGGAGGGTCCGCGTGGGTTGAACCGATCATGTGAAAGGGGCCTAAGGCTGCTTTCACACTGATGTGCGGCAGTTTACCTGTACTGCGGGTGCAGTACAGTGCAGCTGTGGCTTTCCTGCAGGTTAGCTGCACTTTTCCATTGATGTCTATTATATCCTGCAGGTGTGGTGCACTGAATAGAAGTCTATGACGGGTAACCAGAAGGTGCAATGCGCTGCGCCTGCGGATCAGTTTGAAAGCAGCCCAGTAACCACTGCAGAACAGATATGCCCATGTATACATTGTTTTAGTAATAAACTTACCTTTATTAACAGTCTTCCATTCAGGTATTCCCGGATGTTGCTGTCCCAGGCAGAATGCATTTGGTATCGCTCTGCTTGGGACAGGAGCCAGCGCTATCCAGGAAGCATCTGCAAAGGTGGCTCTGCTCCCTCCGCAGCCGCTTGCTTCCTCTACCCCTGGCTTAATTTAAAACATTGATGCTTTGGGATGGCGGGTCGGCAGCCCATGATCTGGGCTTGAGAACCTGCTATCCCAAAGCAGGAGGTTGCGGGCCACATCAGAAGGCTCCACGGGCCACTGGTTGGGCACCCCTGTCCTACAGGGTAGTTATTGTAGGAGTTAAAAAGTGGGTGGGAGCTGTTTAGTTAGTTCTAGCCTGGACTTCTATATTAGGTATCAAAATTGAAGGGCAAAAGCAAAAGTGCTGGCCAAATCAACCAACCAGACTCTGCTACAGGATATCATTGATTTCCAGCATTTAACTGAATGCTATTGGTAACACCCCCACATTTCCTTCTGTTTTCAAACACAAGCCTCAGGGGTATTCAGAGGTGATGAAGCTGACAGAACAAAATATATCTTGTTCTTTACCGTGAATTTTCTCCCACTTAAATTACACTTATTTCTGCAATTAAAGAGCAGGATTTAATTTTCGCTCACTTTCATTTTCCTACCTTTTAGTGAGCCTTAATTGCACAGATAAGAAGTAAAAAACGGAGTAAATCATTTCAATTCAGACACACTACGAGACGCCTGCATTTTTTTTCTTTATTATTAGTGCACTTGATGTCAATTGTACATTGGCAATTATTGGCTAATGAAGAAAAAAAGCTTACGGCAAACAGCTTAACTATAGACCCAGCTCCGTCTACCTTTGTAGATAAGTCTGTTACTTAATTCCCTTCCTCTTTGAAGTGTGCAGAAGTGACTTTCTACCTGCCAAACTCAAACTAAGGCATTGCTATTATTCTTCAGCAGTTAGAGGACTATCGACACTCGCAATTCATGTTACTGGTAATTAATTATCTCTCCTCAGAGTTGATAACTACAAAGGTACGCCTAAGCATTTAATGATCCTTACTCAGATTCCATCAGGTTTGGACAGCTATTGTGAAGTCTTTTTATGAACTTGGATTGCACTTTGCAATTTTTCATTAGTTGCACTTGTGGGGAATTGCCACTCTTATACACACCTCCCATACCAATTTGAAAACGTGTGCAAACCCGAGAACAAAAATATTATATATTGTATTAAATACTAGATGCTAAATCCCAACCTATGTCACACCTGTACCTCATCCCTATTGAAATGTAGAATATTAAAAGTGGGAACAGAGTAGGACTTTAGCGGTACCATGAAGACGAATTATATGACCATATAAAAATAATTAAAAAAAAGTCACTTTAATAATGAAGGTTAAAATGTATGATACATCAAAAATATACCAGTATAACAACCAATGCATCAATGATAATCTGTCAGATGGTAACTTGAAAACGCGTTTCAACTCATGGAGGGTCTTCATCAGGCAGAAAACAGTATATTCTAGAATGTAAATACACACAAGTATCCATACCTAACAAAATCAACAATTATACAAAAAGCAACCAAACATTTGTATATAAAGAATTACTTCATACTTTAAGATGCATTAGTAAAAATAAATAGAAGGATGCACTGGTTCAGTGTGCCATACTGATTATTTTATTGTTATTGATTTAACTCTTGGTTATCGCCACTTATGCCTACTGAGGAGGTAATCTCTTCCTGGTTCTATATCTGGGATCTCTTATCTGGACCTGCATCCTTCTATTTATTTGTATTAATACATCTTGGATTATGTGCAAGTAATTCTTTATTGATAAACAGGTTTGGATGTTTTTTTTGGTATAATTATTGATTTTTCTAGGTATGGATACTGATGTGTATTTACATTCTAGAACAGTGATGGCGAACCTTGGCACCCCAGATGTTTTGGAACTACATTTTCTATGATGCACAACTACACTGCAGAGTGCATGAGCATCATGGGAAATGTAGTTCCAAAACATCTGGGGTGCCAAGGTTCGCCATCACTGTTCTAGAATATACCTTTTTCCTCCCGATGAAGCCTCTCTATGAGTTGAAACGCTTTCAGGTTTTCAAGTTGCCATCTGAAAGACATCTTGATGGATGGAACATGCATGATGAAGATTATCATTGTTGCACTGGTTGTTATATATTCTTGATATATGGTAAATTTTAAACTTTGTTAATAAAATTAAAACATTTTTTATGAATGCATTATTTTTCTTCAAGGTCATTTCTTGCCGCTAATGTGTGTTTTCACCCTCCTGTGTGTTTTTTACTGCTAAAGTCCTACCCCGTTGCCCTCTTTTTATTCTACATGATATATTGCAGTTTACTAGTCATTAGAAGTGGTGGCTGCATTCATTTTCTATTTCTCAGGCTGCGTTGTTTTATTTTGACCTGGTGATGCTGCCCCTAACAAACTGATCGCACTCACTCAGTACAAAATGTAGAAGCAGAATTTTTATCCTAGGCTGCTCCCTCTCATTTTGGACTCAAGCACACCTTCCTCCTTTTTATATTCATAAAATAGTAATGAGGTTTTCTGTAGTCATAATTCAGAGCAAGCGGGCTTGGGTGAAAATTGTGCATTTCCATAGCTACAGTACAGTAAACAAGCATTGTTACACTAGTGTAGTACCCTCATAAATAGATGCTAGTTAGGTTAGGTAAATGTAGTTATTTAGCTTCTCTGCAATCAGTTTTGCAGCTTGTGATTGCTTTAGGCTGCTTTAAGTTTCACTGTTTGCAGATTTGACGGCTTTCCCCTGTCTTCTGGAGAGTTCTGGAATGTAGAGGGCTGGGGGAGTCAAATAAGCAAACTAAAAGTCTTCTGGAGAGTTCGGAAATGTAGAGGGCTGGGAGAGTCAAATAATCAACCTGAATATTTATGTGGTTCCAGCCAATCCCTGAGGGAGTGTGCTGAGTAGATTGCTGCGGAGTGCATTAATAGTCTGAGGCTTGGAACAGCAGGGTTCTTGTCAAGGAGAAGTTCCCAACCTGAAATGCTGCTGCCCAGTCCAGCTGTGATTTTTTTTATTCATGCTCTCAATGAAGTCCCAGCTGTGTTAGCTGGGGGCCTATTCTACAGAACTTTGCTGGGGCTGATTGAGGGATTCATCTGGGGATCTGGTTGGAAGAGTCCACAGGACACATGTCTGGCGGATATTGGAAGGAGGCATCCAAATATCCAGGAACATTTGTGAGTACAGACCAGTGTGTGCAATCCCAGTAACTGCGTGCTTTCACTATCGCTCTTACAGCAAAGTCCTATTGTTTGCTGCTACTACCCTGTTCCCCAGAAAATAAGACCTAGCATGATTGTCGTGATGGCTGCAATATAAGCCCTAACCCCCAAATAAGCCCAAGTTAAAGTCCTTAGGCCTTATTTTTAGGACAGGGCTTGTTTGGGGGGTAGGGCTTATATTGCAGCCATCACCGACAATCATGCTAGGTCTTATTTCTGGGGAAACAGGGTAGGACTGGAGAGAGGAAAATGTCCTCAAGTTGCTATTTTTCATTGCTGGAATATCCCAGAGTTATCCTACACCCCATCCAAGTTCAAGTTTTAATAACGCATCCAAAAAAGAACGGATACCCCTAGACTATTTACTGAGCCTAAAGAATGACTGCAACCGAGTGCCTGGTTGCAGATACATTAGCTCAGGAGAGAACCTTGGGACCATTCATCAGACTTTTTCAGGGGTGAGAACTACACTAGGAAGGAAGTGTAGAACGAAAAAAAAATGCTCCCCCTCTCCTTTTCTCCATAATATAGAGGGGAGGTATTTTGTAGTTTACAGAGAGACCTGCAAACAATAATTACTGATAACAGTCGGCACAAGAGAGCGCAGGAAGTTATTCGTTTCCTAAATTTCAAGCAGAATCAACAATTATAACAGGCATAAAAATAACAAAACACTTTTAATTGAATATTTACCAGACCAAGAGGGAGCAAATATGATGAGTTTATTGCTGTGTTTACACACACTTTAAATTAATGAGGTACATTCCAATTAATTATTTTTTGCATGTATTGATGCTTGCATTGGTTGATTATTGTATTGCTCAGATCAGTTCCTTTGCTATCAGGTTAAGATTGCTAATATGTTAAAGAGGTATTTCGCCCAAAACTAAAAGTGAGCAGCTACAGATACTTCCCAGCTCCCCACTGTGCATGTGCGAGGTCCCGTGGTGCAGTGGGACTGGTCTTGCAACCTCCTGGGATATATGATGTGTCCCAGGGAGCTGAAGGCAGGAAGAGGGGCAATGTCATTCTCGCCTAGACGAAATTGAAGACATGGGTACCCGTCAAACAATTTACCCAAACCTCCCAAAAAGAAGAAAAACTTACTGACTACATTTTAAGTGAAGGTCTGATCTAAGGTTGGTTGCTTATTGACCGTTTTAAAAGCCACCACCCACATATCAAGTTTGTTGTAGAAAATGAGTGATTCTACCCCATGCTTACCCCCATCCCTTAAACTGTCCCCTTTCTTCCTTCAATCCTCTGATAGCTCTTACCTCCTAGGTTTTTTCCTATGGTCTGCTTATTCATGTTAGTTTGATTGAAATTTGGGCTGAGGTTGTTGTATTATGAACTAGATAACTTTGATTGCACCACCAGATGAACCTTTGTACCTACCGACTCTAGAAATGGTACTGTGCATTTCTATACCATTTTCTAATATTGCACAAGAAATAGAGCGCACACCAGCCCTAGTGCATTAACGTTTATTTAACTCAGTAAAAGATTAAAAAAGCCAGGTATATCACTCACAAACATCCGTTGAGTAGTAGCATTGACATTTACAGCCTCCACTGTTGCCTCCTTCCCCGATTTTAGGCTCCCTGCAGTAGCTGACACTGCGGATGGTTAAGTACTTAGTTCGCTTGCTGGCTGCAGGTATAATTTCTCTCCACGCCTCACAAGCACGGACCTGCCGGCTATGGATGACGTCACTCACAACGGGGGGCGGATCTATCAACGTGTGTGCTGGCTCTGACTAACTGTTCCCAAGACAACATGTTTCGGAGGCGTGGCCTCCTTCTTCAGGTCCTTCTTCTAATATTGCATGATACAGCTCCTTTTGATATCAATACAACTTTGGAGGGACGGAAAATGTAATCTGATGTTCTATTCAACCTTGCTGAGTAGTCAGATATAAACTGAGATATATAGGCAGTAGTGGACGAATCTACCAATGGAACGGAAGCTTTGATAAAGACTCTTTATCCATGCCAAATAAAGAAATTTCCACCAAGTATGGCCATCTTAAAGTGAATTTGTTCTTTGTCCATGCAAAGCAAAGCAACAAATTCACTTTAATTCTTTCCCAAGCAACATTTATTTTCTTTTGCGCCACATAGGATCCATCAGATGCTTTAATTCTTTCCTATGCAACATTTATTTTCTTTTGCTCCACAGATGATCCATCAGATGCTGATAAAGATGAAAGACGATCTTGAGATGGTTAACTGAGGCTGAGCAGTCAACTGGGGCTGCCAATAGCTCCCACTGCTGTGTCTCAGCCAATGAGGAGTTAGAGACCCAGGAGAGCCACTGCTCTCATGCATATCGCTAGATTGAGGATCAGGTAAGTATAAGCCCTTGTACACACGGTCAGAGATTCCGACGGAATGTTTCCTATCGGACCGTTTTGTCGGATATTCCGACTGTGTGTGGTCTGCATCTGACTGTTTCCGTCGGAATATCCGACGGACCAAGTTTTCCAACTTGCCGGTAAAATTTTCCGACAAAATGCTCCTATCGGACATACTCCGATCATGTGTAGCCTACTCCGTCGGACAAAGTGCTACGCATGCTCAGATCAAATTCCTAAACCAAAGCTATTGGCTACTAGCCTGAATGTAGTCCCGTCGTAACGAAATAACGTCATCACGTTATGTACAATCGGACTTTCCGACAACTGAGCCCGACCGTGTGTATGCAACATCACTTCTGGACCTCTTCCGGGATTAACCCATCGGAATTACTCCGACGGATTTGGTTGTCGGAATCTCTGACCGTGTGTACAACGGCTAAGGGGGGCTGGAGGGAGCTGCACACAGGTTTTCTACCTTCGTGCATAAAATGCATGAAAGTAAAAAGCCTTCACCACTTACAACCACTTTAAGACGTCTGCCTACCCTCTATGATTGTTTTACAGGGAAGTTAATCTCCCTGTTGGAACAAGGCTTGGAGAACCTTATGATGGAGTCTTCAAAAGTCATAATGGGAAGGTGAATAAATCATTCTGCTGTCACCTACACAATATCAATTTTAGAAGAACTGACCCTTTAAAGGTAGACGAGGTGTGCACATGAGAATGTAGGTGAAAGAAGAGTAAACATCTAGAAAGGTGAAGTTTGTACCTTGTGCACTCAGCATCCAAGGTAACCCAGACACAGCCAGTGACCCAGCACATAACAGATAATATTAATCTACCTGAAATACCTGTGCTCGGCCAAATGGATAACTTGTAACCAAATGAAATAAGTAACCAAGCATTCATAGATCATCAGACAACCGTATACAATTCTGCAACAGAACAATTGCTATATTCTTGTTTTTATTATACTTTAGTTTTTAAAGGGTAACTCCACTTTCGTAGAAAAATATTAAATAAAAAGAAAAAATATTATAGCATGTTCCATTGCTACACAAGTCATATTGTAATTGAATGTTAATACAATTTTGTTTTCAATCTGCAGTGCTGTAATTTTCTGTAAAATGCTATGCAATATGGCAACCTGGAGGCCTTCTGTACACAGATGGTGTACAGAATGCCCCCCAGAAATTAAATTTCCCGCTTGTGTGATTGGCTTACTAATTTTCCCAAAAGTCTACACTAAAATGCAAGTCGAGTTTTAGGCATCCCCTGCAACAAAAATGTTATTTTAGGTGAGATGCTCTCAAAGGGAAATCAGCTCTAAAGGGAAGGAAACCCTGTCATATTCCTAATTGGAGCCCTGCAAGTGCAACAGCTGATTGATAATTATAAAATATTTCTTATTTACATGGACACAAACAGCAAATTCTTCAGAATAACAAAAGGTAGGAATCTGCAACAAAGCATGTTAAAATCCCTGCAATGTACATAGATCATCTAGAGAGGAATGTTTGTTTTTGTTTTCTCAAAAAAGCAGACCCTTTAATGTTTTCATTGTGCATTACTGTAATATAACAGCAATGGCAATAGAGACCCCTGGAAAATGCATTTACTAAATGTCATGAAAGGCAAAGACTTTCAGGAAAATGGAGAAAGAGAAAGAGGTAAAAAAAGAAAGGGGGTGAAAGAAAGAGGGGAGAGAAGGAACATGGATGATAGATAGATTTAACTGATAGATAGACAGACAGACAGATAGATAGACATCTCTGCTGCCTCCTCAAAAAACTCTATACCTCCTCAAAATCCTCCTCAAAAAACTCTATACCTTCGGTCTCCATGACTATACCAAGGTCTACCTGTCCGCTAGGGGTGCCCGGGCGCTGCCCCCCCTATCCTCGCCACCCCCCATATGCAGTGGATAAATTCATGCATAGCATGAATCTATCCACGGCCGCTGCAACCGCCCCCTATTCATGTGTCTGGCCCCTTTCGGGTCATTGGGCATATGAATTAGAGTGGCCAGGTTTGTTTTTGAAGAACCTGATTAGAGCCATAGGCTCTAATAGGCTTCAAAATAGGGTGGACTCAGGACACAGAGCATTGCGTCTGGAGTCCTCCCAGGTGTGTTGCAACAGCGAATGAAAATTTGCTGTTGCAACACTGATCCTTCTCACTGCCAATTTGGAAGCAGGTATGAAACCTGTTTCCCTTATTGGCCAAAACGTCAGGCAATCCTATTGGATGCCTAGCATAGGGAGGAGGGGAGAGGAGATACTGCGGAAGCTGCTCCAGGAGAGGACCCCGGAGCATCTTTCCCCAGGGTGAGGACAGCGGGTGGTGGTGGGGGGCTGTGTTAGTATTGTACTGTGTTAGTACTGCAGGGGGTGGTAGTGTCGCTCCATCAGTGGCCCAGGGGGGGTTGTTTGCCGCCCTCCCCAAAAAAATCCCCCACCATCCGCCACTGGACTATACTCTTCACTCATTCTCATCCTACCTATCCCACCATACCTTCAGGGTCATTTACAATACTACTTCTTCTTCTCCTCTTCCTTTCTCTGTCAGGGTTCCCGAAGGTTCTGTTATTGGACCTCTCCTATTCTCTATCTACACTTCCTTCTTGGGTGACTTAATAGCTTCCCATGACTTTCAATACCATCTCTTCACTGATGACACCCAAATCTATCTATTTACTGATAGACATATCAGCCTGGACATTACACCACTTTTCTCAAACTCAATCTATCCAAAACCAAGCTCATAATATTTCCCCCATGTGCCCCATCCCCTGGCTTCTCTGTCAAGATCAATGGCTCAACTATCAACCTGTCCCCACATGCCAAGATGGTAGGTATAATCTTGGACTTTGAACTCTCCTTCCACATCCAATTATGGTCCGAAGCTTGCCGCCTCAACCCCAACATCTCCATAATACGCTACTTCCTAACCAATGTCATCACAAAACTCCTAATTCACTCCCTGGTCATCTCTCTGCAACTCCATCCATATTGGCTTATCTTTACATAGGCTATCCCCCCTTCAGTCCATCGTGAACGCTGCTTCTTCTCCATTAGCTCATCCCCCACAGTTATTACTGTTTGTATCTCCTGACCTCCCTCTTAAATTGTAAGCTCTAATAAGCAGGGCCCTCTGATTCCTATTGTGTTAAATTGTATTGCAATTGTGCTGTCTACCCTTATGTTGTAAAGAGCTGCGTAAACTGTTGGTGCTATATAAATCCTGTATTATAATAATAATATTAATAATAATAATTATAATAATAATAGACATTAGTCTTGATGTTTTGCTTTTGTACTTGTGTATGTTGTATTATGTGCTTGTGTAATGACACCCAGGGCAGGAAGCAAAAGAGGAAGAAAAGGGGAGGGGTAGGGAAGGAAGGAAGAAAGGGATGAGGGTAAAAAGGGAGACGAGAGGAAGAAAAGAGATGGAGAGAAAGGGAAGAAAAAAAAGGAAGAAAAAAGTATAGGGAAGGAAGAAAGGAAGTAGATAGATGATAGATAAATAGAAAGACACACAAATAGACAAGATATGGGGTTGCAGAGGTCCTACTAGGTGCAGAATCAGACCTTTCAGGTGAGTTTAGTTATGTATCAAAACACGTAGATTAGGTTAATAATTTGAAGATGTAAACTTGTGCGTCTGACCTCTCCATCCCCCCCGCCTATGTCAGGTGACAGGCCATCAATAAATAAGTTCTATAGTAGGTTGTTAGAGATCACAGGGACATCAATATGTTACAGATAAACCCACATCCCGGCTTTCATGTATTATCTCCTCCTGGTAATTGGGAGAGATTTATTCTGACTTTTTAAACTTCCACCTTGTTGTTTCTAGACCAGAAATCAGAATCACGCATTTCTTATTCACGGTGAAGATAAAAGGGCTTTTACCAGAGAAGAGAAAAGACAGATATCTTATTATTTTCTTGCTTTATGAAGATGTTTCTCTTTTATAGAACAATGACACAGCTTTAACAAAACGTACAAAATATCTTTCTCATTTGGAATGTAGAGATTACTTCTGATTACCTCTAAAGCCTTTTAGCAGTAGTGAATGAATTGTACAGTTTTGATGGTTCTTGGGGCATCAATAAAAGTCCAACCTGGGGGTCTGGCTCTTAACCCTGTCTGCACACAGTAAACCCAATGCACTCTTAATACTGGTTATTCATACCTCTATGCATGCTAAGGAAACAGCTTGGAATTGCAAAGTAAGCCATGGTCCACTGATTCCCTAGCATTCATAGTACCAGAAAGCAACTAAGAAGAAATGGAGCAAGAGCAGAAGCTTCATGCCATCTATTTAGGATGCCAACTGGGACAAAACCCCCACCTTACCTTACAATAGGATTTTCTTAAATGGACCGCTGGGGTCATAAAGGTATACAGACATGCTCAGGCTCCATTTTGGATGGAGATGTCATCCAGACTGACCACCACTGAAGAGGGTCTGGGTCTCAAGCCCAGCATCAGTCAACCTCCTACTTGTAAGCTTAGACTGGCTGTATACACAAAGATTTTACTCATTCAGCTTGCTTACTCATAGAGAGAAAACGAATGCTGCGTACACACTAGCGACTTTTCGAGGGACTAGGTCCGACTGTCTTTCCGACGGACTTCTGGCGGAGTTCCGACGGACTTTCTGAACGAACGGACTTGACGACACACAATCACACCAAAGTCCGACGGATTCGAACGTGATGACGTATGTCTGAACTAGAATAAGGAAGTTCATAGCCAGTAGCCAATAGCTGCGTCGTTGTAGCCTTAGTGCATTAGTGAAATTTTTTTTGAAAATGGCGCCGCTGAGATGTCCTGTGTATCTCAGCGGCACCCGGAAGTTCTTGCCAGCTTTCAGCCCTCCCTTCTCTGAGCTGGCCAATCAGCTGTTGGACAATTGCCAGCTCCTATCTCTCCACAGTGACTCACCTGTTGATGATATCCTGCTTGTCAGTCCTGCCTATTTCAGCCATCCAGTCCAGATGATCTCTGCCTTCGCCCTGGTCACATCTCTAGAGATGCTCTCCTGTTTTCCTGTTAAAGACTTGCTTGGCTGACATTCCTTCTGACTCCAGATCCTGCTTGCTGTTCTAATATGCTGTTATCTGGCTCCCCAACATTTTAGTTTGTCTGACTATCCATTCCGGTTCCTGAACTCTGGCTATGTTTTGACTATATTTTCCCTGTTTACTTTTTTTATTATTATTAAACAAGAGTGATTTGACTGTACTTTTGTCTCAGTCTGATTCATGGTTTCTGACAATAATGTTTCCACCTCTGTGCTTGACTGTAGGGATGGTGTCTTTAGGGTCATGCCCAGTTTTTTTTTACTCCTCCTCCTCAAGAAGGCACATGTACAGTCATGCCAATCAACATTTGAATGATTCAGAGAAGGACTGGGAGAAAGTACTGTGGTCAGATGAAACCAAAATTGAGCTCTTTGGCATTAACTTGACTCGCTTTGTTTGGAGGAAGAAAAATGCTGACTATGACCCTAAGAACACCATTCAAATTACTGTTGTTATAGGAGCACCTTATTAAACTTTTGGATGCGACAAGTCCTTCTGCAGCAGTGGTAAATGCGATTTGTAGTTTTTGTCATTCACAGTTTTCTTTAACTGAATGACATGGCTGTGTGGACCGAACCATGCAAAGCCACGCCGAAATGAAAAAATTACGGGAGCCAGCCAACAGAAGAACTTCCGTATTCTGTAAGGGGGGAGGGGGGTATGAGAGTGATGCCCCATACACACTATCAGTTTTTCTGCTGAGTTTTTCCATCAGGTTTACCAAAACCATGTAGTACAAGGGCCTGCCTGATTGCATACAAATGGAAACTCCTAAGCTTTGACCTCATATTATATGGTTTTGGTAAATCTGAAGGAAAAACTCAGCAGAAAAACTGATAGTGTGTATGGGGCTTGAGATGTACCAAATATGGGTGTAACATGAGACATGGCCAAAGGTGGACTTTTTTGATAACTTTTTTTTTTTTAAGGGTATCATTGACATACACCAGAGGGGTGCACTCCCACATAACCCTGGGCTCATAGAACAGTAACGCAGAGAGTAGCACTAATATCATAATGCAAATTAATATTTGTAATATAGGTTATATATTATAGAGGGTCTAAAACATTTCTCTGCACAGGGATCCTCCTGTAGCTTAGTCATTCCAAATTACTTACTATGAGAAGTAATATTAACAAGCATAGAACTGCACTAATAATGTAGCAATAACATATCTGAAGAAGGTATTTATGAACAGTGGGGTACCTAATATGCTGTTATTTTTCTTCTTCTTCTTGTCTCCTGACAAAAACAGACAAAAGACTTTGCACCTGGGAAGACAGTTAAAACGTGTATAATGAGACCCAGTTTAATTTGCCTGTTCCAGTAATGTACATGTGAACACAGGATCACCTTTTAGCTGCTGCCTTTGTACTGGTGTCTTGCATAGGGAGGTGTTTTCAACATAAACACATCTCTCTTTTTCTTATTGAACTTTGACGCATGCTGTGTCGTTTGGGGATTTTGGCTTTTTCATCTCTGAACTCCGCGGCTTCTAATAAAGTGAACTGAAAGATGCTAAATTCAGATTTGCATTATAAATATTATACAAATATATATTTTTAAACCTTTTGTTGATCTTTCATATCAAAGCTCCTTCTCACAGGCAGTCTCGGTGACATAAATGAAAAGAACTCAAAGAACTGAACTTGAAAAAAAAAAAAAAAGTCACAAAGAATGAAATGAATATTTTTTAATGTTTTAACTCCTGATGGTTCATACTCCAATTTAGGTGATTTCATGGCCATTTGGTGTTTTATGGTATAGTTTATTCCAGAGATGTCCAACATAGATCAAGCATTATACAGTATTTTTAATTTCCCATATTGATTGGATTTTTTTTTTTTTAATCTCGGATGTTCAGTGAAGCTGATCAAGACTGTTGTGTACGAAACAGCAAAGTGAATACCTATGAAAATTCAGGTGGGTGATCCTTCGAAGAGAGAAGCTACCATCATCCCTGAAGGCTCCCAACGGTTCCCTGGACTGTTGTGCACAAAAAAGTGAAGTGAACAAAAAAAATAAAAAATTCAGGAGGATGATGTGGTCTTCCTCTGAAGAGAGAGGACCTTATTGTCCCTGTATTTCCACGGCACAAGAGTTCTCTGGTACTCTGATCTCCCTGGCCAAAACCAGATAGACCTCATTCCTTGGGACCAATCTACTAAATACTTGGCGAGGGCTCTTCCAAAAAAAAGACTCCAGGTAGGGGGAAGGAAAAGAACCAAAAGCCACAGATTGCCCCTTTCCCCAGGATAAGGTAAGCCCCTGAAAAGCCTGCACCTTCTGTGGCCTGTAGGGTACCAAGTGCTAAGATATTAGGGGTCTATAAAATAAAAAAAAATAAAAACTTGCTTTAAGCTGGCCCAAATGCCTGCCCAAGGAAGCACAATGCAGAAGAAACCTTGTGTGCTGTGACCTTGTGCCTGTGTTTCACAGTGGGCTCCCAAAGCTATAGTGGTCCTCAGGCACATCAAAATGCCTTACAAGCACACAAGGAGCAAGATTTTCTTTACCTGATACCTCAGTTTAAATGTCAAAAAAGGCACATGGTGAGAACTCTTAGCCCTTGTACACACGGTCGGACATTCCAACGGAAAATGTCCGATCGGACCATGTTGTCGGATAATCCGACTGTGTGTGGGCTCCATCGGACTGTTTCCGTCAGAATATCCGACGGACAAAGTTTTAGAGCTGGGCTATAAAACTTTCCGACAACATGATCCGATCGTACTTTATCCGATTGTGTGTAGAGAATTCCGATCGGACAAAGTGCCACGCATGCTCAGATTAAATTCCTAGACCAAAGCTATTGGCTACTAGCCTGAACGTAGTCCCGTCGTAACGAAATAACGTCATCACGTTACGAACGATCGGATTTTCCGACAACTTTGTCGGACCGTGTGTATGCAACACAAGTTTCGGACAAAATCCGTCTGACAAAATCCAAAGGATTTTGTTGTCGGAATGTCCGACCGTGTGTACAAGGGCTTACACTAACTCCTGAAACAGGAGTAAGTTACTTCTTTTTTTTCTCCGACTGATCTGCTTCCCGGTAAAGGATAAGTTCACCTTTTGTAACACGTTTCATGTTACACCCATATCCAGGGTGTAAGATGTTACAAATGTACCAGCCCCGCACCATCCAATCCCCCGTTTTGGCAGCGAGCATGGAATCTTCTCCACCTGTTCACTGCCACAATCTAAAGAAAATGCAGCCACACAGGGCTCCATCTGCCTGATCATGTCATTCATTTACAGTGTTCTATGCATTAATGGACTACAACTCCAGACAGCCTTTGCAGCTGTCGGCTTGTAGTTCTTAATGAACTACTATGTTTAAAGGTAAAGGTACCCTTTAAAGTAAAAAAACTTTTAGACTTGTCAGTCTTAAATTTCAAGCACGAGGTAGAATGGGTGTGGTTAAATTAACAAATCAATTGCATACATCTGCCAAGCAGCTTGGCAGAAACCAAATGGAGAGACAACTTCAGGCTAAAAGCATGGTGTGCGTCAAAACTCACACACTGCAATGTTTTTACCATTAGCAACAGTGCCTGAACTCTGCTATAGCTTTAAACAGACTATACATAACAAAAAGGTCCTCAAACATAAAAATATGTAGACATAACAGGTTTTATCTTTTACAGTGCCTTGAAAAAGTATTCATACCCCTTGACATTTTTCACCTTTTGTCATGTTACAACCAAAAATGTAAATGTATTTTTGGGGATTTTTTTGTGATAGACCAACACAAAGTGGCACACAATTGTGAAGTGGAAGGAAAACGATAAATGGTATACAAACTTTTTTACAAATAAAATATATGAAAGTGTGGTGTGCATTTGTATTCAGCCCCACTGAGTTAATACTTTCTAGAACCACTTTTCGTTGTAATTACAGCTGCATGTCTTTTTGGGGATGTCTCCCAGCTTTGCACATCTAGAGAGGGACATTTTTGCCCATTCTCCTTTTCAAAATAGCTCAAGCTCTATCAGATTGGGTGGGTAGTGTCTGTGAACAGCAATTTTCAAGTTTTGCCACAGATTCTCAAATGGATTTAGGTCTAGACTTTGACTGGGCCATTCTAACAAATGAATATGCTTTGATCTAAACCATTCCATTGTAGCTCTGGCTGTATGTTTAGGGTCGTTGTCCTGCTGGAAGGTGAACCTCCACCCCAGTCTCAAGTCTTTTGCAGACTCTAACAGGTTTTCTTATAAGATTGCCCTGTATTTGGCTCCATCCAACTTTCCATCAATGCTGGCCAGCTTCCCTGTTCCTGCTGAAGAAAAGCATCCCCACAACATGATGTTTCATGGTGGGGATGGTGTGTTCAGGGTGATGTGCAGTGCTACTTTTCCACCACACATAGTGTTTTGCTTTTAGGCCAAAAAGTTCAATTTTGGTCTCATCTGACCAGAGCACCTTCTTTCATGTTTGCTGTGTCCCCCTCATGGCTTTATTGCAAACTGCAAACGGGACTTCTTATGGTTTTCTTTCAACAATGGCTTTCTTCTTGCCACTCTTCCATAAAGACCAGGTTTGTGGAGTGCACGACTAATTAAGGGGTTGTAAAGTTTTTTTTTTTTTAAATAACAAACATGTTATACTTACCTCCACTGTGCAGCTCGTTTTGCACAGAGTAGCCCCGAACCTGCTCTTATGGGGTCCCTCGGAGGCTGTCTCTGCTTCCCCCCCGCAAGTACTTCTCACGTTCATGCGAGCTCCCTCACATGGTGAGAAGCACTTGCGGGCGCACTCCCGTGATACAGCTGGAGGCTATAGCAACTCGCTGTATCACACAGCCCCGCCCCCCCGGCACGCCACATCATTGGATGTGATTGACAGCAGCGTGAGCCAATGGCTGCACTACTTTCAATACATCCACTCCAGCCAATCAGCGGCCAGGCTGAGCGGCGAAGAGGACGTCGGGGGGCGTGGGACTTTTGAGGGGTCAGGTAAGTAAAACTGGGGGACTGGGGGCACCAGCACTGTGAGATGTTTTTTCACCTTAATGCATAGAATACATTAAGGTGAAAAAATATTTACCTTTACAACCCCTTTAGTTATCCTGTGGATCTCTGCAGCTCCTCCAGAGTCACCATGGGCCTCTTGGCTACTTCTCTGATTAATGCTCTCCTTAATGCTCTCCTTGCCCGGCCTGTCAGTTTAGGTGGACAGCCATGTCTTGGTAGGTTTGCAGTTGTGCCATACTCTTTCCATTTCCGGATGATGGATTGAACAGTGCTCCGTGAGATCTTCAGCTTGAGATATTTTTTTTATAACCTATTACTGCTTTAAACTTCTCTGCAACTTTATCCCTGATCTGTCTAGTGTGTTTCTTGGCCTTCATGATGCTGTTTGTTCACTAAGGTTCTCTAACAAACCTCTGAGGGCTTTACAGAACAGCTGCATTTATACTGACATTATATTTCTCACAGGTGGACTCTATTTATGAATTAGGTGACTTCTGAAGGCAATTGGTTCCACTAGATTTTAGTTAGGGGTATCAGAGTAAAGGAGGCTGAATACAAATGCACGCCACAATTTTCACATATTTATTTGTAAAAAAAAATTGAGAACCATTTATCACTTTCCTTCCACTTCACAATTATGTGCCCATTTGTGTTGGTCTATCACATAAAATCCCAATGAAATACATTTACGTTTTTGGTTGTAACATGACAATATGTGGATAATTTCAAAGGGTATGAATAATTTTTCAAGGCACTGTATATGTGGAAATTATGGCTTTAAGTGGCTCAAATTAAATATGATGTCTTTTAGCCGGTCTACACAGTAGAAGAACTGTCTTCCAGACAACAACAGTGGTCTTATATAGAAAGGTTACATCATGCAAACAGTACAGCAAGTCACCATAGATAAACATTAAAGAGGAAGTAAACTCTCCCACTCTGATGCTTCTTTTCATTTAGTCCATTATAATAAGTCATTATCAAACTATAGCCACTGTAATCCAGCCCAAATTACATATTACTTACTGTTTAAAGAAACTTTAAAAAACTTGTTTCCAGGGGTTAGGCAGCGCCATCTTAAGTATTGTCAGTGGAGTGTATTTCTGCCCTTACATTGAGCACTTCCGGACTGTTAACCAAGCCTCCTTCTCAATCCAGCGTTTCTATGGCAACCCTGCTTCCCTGTTCATAGCTTACTTGTTTATTTCATAGTATTTACTTGTGCCGATGTCTTAACCTTGTTTAACTTTGTCAGACTTATCAGCTTCAGCTGATAAGACTGCAGTAAGGGCCAAGTTTAGACTGTATATGAGGTCACATGGTGTGTAGGAGGAAGCTCTGAGTGATTAGCAGAGTTCGGTGTTGTGCCGTATGAAGTCCTGATAACAGATAGATAAGACATAGAGACTGTGCCTTAAATCAGGGGAGATCTGGGCATGCTCAGTGACTTCATTCTACAGAACAACAATGATTACAACAATACTGAGCAAGTAAAGAGATATCTACAAGCAGTGTTCATTAGGGTTTTTTATGCTGATTTACATGGGACAAAGTTGTGGGGGAGGGTTTACAACCACTCTAAAAGTATTAAGAAGTGTGCCACTTCAGGAGGCAACTACCTGAAGCAAGACCACCGTGCACAGGTAAACTAAAGAGAGGTAACTGGTTACGTTTGAAAAAATGATGCCACTGATGGAGGGAAACAGGGCAGTCTGCGAAGTATTTTCCAGGGAGTACTAAAAAAAAAAAATAAGGTAGAAGAAAAGGCAAAGAGAGAATGAAGTAAAAGAAAAGGGGGGGGGGGGGTAGAAAAAAAAGAGGGGGGAGGGATGGAAGAAAAGTGGGAGGTTGGGGGGTCGCCCTCTTGGTCTAATATGGTCTTAATTAGCAGTGCCACTCTCAAGGAGCTCTTTGAACTTGTCAATCTTTACCGGGACTTGGAACTGGGAGTGGGCCTAGGACACCTATTATGATGCATGTACCTCAATATCCTTCCCAATGGTAATAGGCAATGGGAATGAAACGGACCCTATAGAGCTGAAGACTCTATAGTTACCTTCAGCCTCTCTATGCTATAAAGCTATACAGCACAGCAGGGATGGGTGGAACCCAGTGTAGCTTATCAGAGTTGAGTGGACACAGAGTAAATTTGTACTTTAAATTGCTTTTTTGCCATGTAAAAATTGTTACTATCTATTTATTTTGACTGTGTATTTATGGCTGGAGTTTCCCTTCAATACTTCCATACTACAGTTTCTGTCTTCTCCACTAATAATCTTTTGGATTGTTTTGCTTTCACAGTGATCCAATATAACTGTAAATTGTAACAACATAACTCATCCATGTTCTCTGAGCTTCCACTCTTTGAATTGTATTTTTAAGCCTTGTACTCTTGTTTCCCTTCTCTTCCCTTCAAGAAATGAACCCTTTAAACAAACCACAATACTGTGGACGTCAGCCAGACCACCTGGGAATCAAACTAGGTTAAGTGTCTATCCCATAATTTAAAGGGAATAAATGTGAAATTGCTATCACATGCATTTTTTCTCTCCTTTGGCCTTTTTGCGCAATATGTGGCAATGCAAAAGCGAGCGATCGCTGCCAGGGCCCATAAAATGTAAAGCAAAGTTCTCACTCATGTTCTTGTCAGACACACTCTGAAATGTAGGAAAGGTCGGCGTCCTATATAATTTATTTTTTTTGCTCAGAGTCTGCCTTGTCCATATGAATAATGCCTAACAACTTTGCACTGGCATTTTGCCGCAACTTACCTTTCGCATACAATCAGACATAAGAGCAACAAAGCCTCTCTTTTAGTGCTGGTTTAAATCAAGAGAATTCATTGCCCTGAAACGTCATAAAAATTCAGGAGAATTTCAGGAACATTTTGCCATTTTGGCAAAATACAATGGAGTCAACAGTATGGAAATGATGGTGATTTTTTGGTGGTTGTTGGTGGTGCAATAATCACCTAAGTATAACTGAAGACAAAACCTTTTCTTTCATTTTGGGTAGAATAGAGAGGAATTAAAACAGTTGTAAGGTTTTAATTGCTGTCTGTGTCCCCTTTAGGGAGATTCACCATCGCTAGGTGTCCTGGTTCCCGATATCACTGAAACTAAAAAATAAAATACCAACTTTTTATAGTCACCAGAATAGGATTACAGGGGAAGTTTTTTAATGGGGAAACTTGCTCTGGTGACTCTAGTGACTACCAGGGATTTCCCTCTCTTTTGAGGGATTTCTTCTCATTTTCTGTTTTGGCTATAGGACAGGGAATTTTCCAAATTGATTTCTTTTTTTTTATATACTGTCACCAGTGCAGTACATCATCATATGACTGGTGTAGCAGTGATCAGGGATACTGACTGCTGTCTCTTGTATCTTGAGCTGCTGTATCTCCCCCGATCTCTTCTGGTAGCTGCAGGATCCTCTGGTTTGCCTTGCCCTGTACTATACATCCCTATCCTGCTGGTGCAATGGATTTTGACATTGAAAACTGGGACTAGTAGTACACTGGACTGGTTTGTGGATTTTCTGCATACGGGTAGAGTATGGGTGCCCAACCGGTGGCCTGTGGAGCCCTCTGCTCTGGGATAGCGGGTTGGCAAGTCCAGATCGTGGGTTGCCAACCCACCATTTTTAATTTAAACAATAACTATCACAGAGTTCAGGGTGTGCTGTGTACAGAGGGCAGGGTTTGGGAGCTGCACTACATACACAATGCAGGGTTCAAGAGTGCACTACATAGAGAGTGCAGGGTTCAGGGATGTGCTGTGTATAGAGTGCAGGGTTCAGGGATGTGCTGTGCATAGAGTGCAGGGTTCAGGGATGTTCTGTGTACAGCATGCAGGGTTGCACTACATACAGAGTGCAGGTTTCAGGGTTGCGCTATGTACAGAGTGCAGGATTAAGGGTTGCGCTACGTACAGAGTGCAGGGTTCAGGATTGTGCTATGTACAGAGTACCATGTTCATGGGTGCGCTATGCACAGGGTGTCGTGTTCAGGGATGCGATGTGCACAGAGTGTTGTGTTCAGGGATGCGCTACACACAGAGTGCCATGTTCAGGGGTGTGCACTACACACAGAGTGCCCTGTTTAGGGGTGAGCTACGCACAGTGTCGTGTTCAGGAGTGCGCTACATACAGAGTGCCGTGTTCAGGGTTGCTCTACGCACAGCTTGCCATGTTCAGGGGTGCCCTATGCATAGAGTGCCACGTTCAGGGGTGAGCTATATAGAGAGTGCAGGGTTCAGGGGTGCAGTATGCACAGTGTGCAACATCTCATTTCTACCTCTCCTACTGTTTCAACTTCTGAGCCTGCACCCACCACTTTCCCCCCATCCCCCCAACTCTGCACAAATCTGCCCCCACACCTCCACAGCCCACATTCCCCCCAACCCCCCTTCCCAAAGCTTCCTCCTGTCTCTACTAGGCAGTCACCTCCCTGTCTATTGAGCTTTAATACCTGTTTTGTTGGACCTGTGCATTTGGCATTTAGCTCCATAAGAGTTCTGTTCAGTGGCGGTGCATCCATTACAGGCGCATGGACACTGCCCCCTCTGTAGTGGGAAAACCCACCATACTCTTTTGCGTTAATAAGCGCCCATTTAGTCTAATGGTATAATCCATCTTACAGTACCTACGCTAATATGCGCCCTTTCAGTATAATGCATCTGGTATCCTAATCCATGTCTCCCGCATTTCCCCAGTAAACAGACATAATCACCATCTTAGCTGAATTGCTCCTTCATCTGCCCTTCCTGGGCAGAGGCTCTTGGCTTTTATTCACACACACAAAGGAGGCCACAAACAGGAAGTCCTGGCCCCAACAGCCAATCGCCTCCTCCACAGGATATTACCTCACAGGATATGAATGTCAACACAGGAAATCTTTCCAACAGGATGGGTTATACAATAACCAATGAATAATGACTAAGGAGGTCTTAGCCCCTGTACACACGGTCTGAGATTTTCGACAACCAAATCCGTTGGATTTTGTCCGTCGGATTTTGTCCGTCGGATCTTGTCCGAAACTGTTGCATACACACGGTCGGACTAAGTTGTCGAAAAATCCGATCATTCAGAACGTGATGACGTAATTTCGTTACGATGGGACTACGTTCAGGCTAGTAGCCAATAACTTTGATGTAGGAATTTGATCTGAGCATGCGTGGCACTTGGTCCGATCAAAATTCTCTACACATGATCGGAGTATGTCCGATCGAACCAGTTGGTCGGAAAATATTTCCAACAAGTTGGAAAATTGGGTCCGACGGATATTCAGACGGAATCAGTCCGATGCATACCACACACAGTGGGATTATCCGACAACACGGTCCGATAGGACACATTCCGACGGATTCTCCGACCGTGTGTAAAAGGGCTTATGGGCATGTCTATACTACTGTTCCTGCTGATAGGAGATTATCTTCAGGTGTACGCCATGGCACCCCAAATATATTGATCGGGCATACAGGGGTGACACGAGCATACATCCGCTAAACCGATAATGTCATTGCAGAGCGAACACATCCCCCCTAGACGAACGTCTGTGCATCGCACAGGGGCTCTTTTGCTGGCGGACATATCCCCACTCTGCAAACACCTCTCTCCAACCACAGGAAGTTTTCCACTACCAAACAGATCTCAACCAGCGTCAGTCCGCCCCAGTCAGGTCTTAAGCGCGGGCTGCGGGAGTACTAACACTGGGAGATACTATGACAATACATATTAAATACATCTTCATAAAATGTCCACAACACCTCTCTCCAGCCACCCCCTCTATGTAAAATGGATAGATTCATGCATTGCATTGTGGACACAGGAGCCATTGACAGACGCGCGTTACCCATCCCACAGCTCGCCACCATCACCCACTGCCTGACCCACCACCACAATGGGGTAAGTGCCGGGCAGACAGTGGGCGGGCAAGCAGGGCGGCATAATGGCTGCATAATACGGGCACAGAGGCTGTATATGATGGGCACAGTTGGCTGCATGTGATAGGCACGGTTAGCTGTATATGATGGGCACAGTTGCTGTATATGATGGGCACAGTTGGCTGCATATGATGGGCACAGTTGGTTACATTTGCTGGTCACAGTTGGCTGCATTCGCTGGGCACAGTGGCTGCAGATGATGGGCACAGTTGTCTGCATATGATGGGCACAGAGGCTGCATATTATGGGCACAGTTGGCTGCATATGATGGGCACATTTGGCTGCATTCTCTGGGCACAGTGGCTGTATATGATGGGCACAGTTGGCCGCATTTGCTGGGCATAGTTGGCTGCATTTGCTGGGCACAGAGGCTGCAGATGATGGGCACAGTTGTCTGCATATGATGGGCACAGAGGCTGCATATTATGGGCACAGTTGGCTGCATATGATGGGCACATTTGGCTGCATATGATGGGCACATTTGGCTGCATTCTCTGGGCACAGTGGCTGCATATGATGGGCACAGATGCTTCATATGATTGGCACTGTTGGCTGCATATGATTGGCACAGTTGGCTTTATATGGTTGGCACAGTTGGCCGCATATTATGGGCACAGTTGGCTACATATGATGGGAATAGTTGGCTGCATGTGCTGAGCACAGTTGGCTGCATATGATGGGCACAGTGGCTGCATATGATGGGCACAATGGCTGCATATTATGGGCACAGTTGGCTGCATTTGCTGGGCACAGTTGGCTGCAAATGATGGCCACAGTGGCTGCATATGAGGGGCACAGTGGCTGCATATGATGGGCACATATGGCTGCATATGATGGGCACAGTTGGCTACATTTGCTGGGCACAGTGGCTGCATATGATGGGCACAGATGGCTGCATATGATGGGCACAGTTGGTTACATTTGCTGGGCACAGTTGGCTGCATATGATGGGCACAGTTGGCTGCATTTTGTGGCACAGTGGCTGCAATTAATGTTTTGTTTCAGTGTTTTTCAGAATTTTTCACTTAGTTTGCACTCCCCCCCAAAAAAATTTGAGCACCAGCCACCACTGCTTCTGTTGCCTTGCAGGGAGATCCTCTGTCAGATCTGGCCGCGCCCTGCCCCCTGGGCCCCACTGTGAGTGACGCCGTCAGTACATGCAGGGACCTAGGAGTCGTCGAGACCATAGCTGTCACTATAAACACAGAAGTTCCTGTGTTTACAAGTGATGGCAGGAAGAGCGTGTGATGGTGCCCGGGGGCCACTGTGGACCACATAACAAGGTCTGGCGGGCCATATTCGGCCCACGGGCCTTGTGTTTGCACCTGTGCTCTAAAGGTATAAATTAAAAGTCAATGTATATGTCAATCACAGTTTAGCAATGTGCATAATATCAATGTTATTAATTCTGCAATGATTATTAACCTGCTTTCAAACTGATCTATTCTACACGTACAGCGCAGTGCACCTGTGGGTTACCTGCACTGAGCCATAGACTTAATTTTTATATCCTGCAGGTTTGACAAGCTTTCAGAAAGTGCACCACACCTGCAAGATATAATAGAAGTCTATGGCAAGGTGCAGTTAATGCCACATATACACGACCGGACTTTTCAACAAGACTAGGTCCGATGGTCTTCCGACGGACTTTCGGCGGAGGTCCGACTGACTTTCTGAACGAGCGGACTTGGCCACACACAACTGAACTAAGTTTGTTAGTTTTGAACATGATGATGTAAACTGGACTAAACAAGGAAGTTCAATAGCCAGTAGCCAATAGCTGCCCTTGCGTCGTATATGGTCCGTCAGACTAGCACACAGACGAACGTTTTTTCCTGATTTTTAGTCCGTCGGACTTGAGTCCGTCGGATAGATTTGAAACATGTTCTATTTCTAGGTCCGTTGGATTTTTTTTATAAAAAGTGGTCAGACTAGCCCACACACGATCGGATTGTCTGACGGACTGAACCCGTTGGACCTAGTCTGCCGGAAAGTCCGGTCATGTGTACGCGGCATTACCAATACGAAAGCCGCAGGTACTCTAAGCTTCACCTGTGGTGCGGATAAATCGCAGAGCATCAGTGGGAAAGCAGCCTTATAGGGGGCACAATGACATTTGCAATTTGGGGAGGCAGTAAAACTCCATAGTCCATTGTGGCCCGCGACCAGTTACCATATCACTTAAGTGGCCCTCTCTCTTCAAAAGGTAGAGGAATGAATGAAATCTTTTTGAGACTTTGAAGCATTACATATGAGAACTATAAAGTGTTTCCAATGTTATATATGTACCTGGAATTGTTCTTTATTCTCTGAACACATTACATTCCAAAATGACAAAAATAGTATGGGGTCCGATTTTTCCCAATAACAGACGTTTTTACCCCGACCTGTTTTAGTAATTGTATTATTAAATTAACATCCATGCCGTTGATATCCTCTACACTGACGGCTGGCAAGGCATTCTGACCTGTTACAGCATTTTGTCTATCTTACAGTGTTCAATTGAAGCGTAAATTGCCTCTGCTGGAACAGGATGGAGTGGCCAAGTAGCGGTGGGACACGAAGCAGCCTGAGAGACGGCCCAGCAGATGTCAACAGCACAGCCCGGGGACACAGAAGCAGATGGTGTCAGAGGCGATGGAGAAATAAGATAAATGAGAGCTTGCATGTTAAGATAAAATGTAGATTTCTATGTACAAATATTAAGAATTAACCTGCATTAGACATATGCATCCTAATATTCTAAAGTCTGAGCAATACCTCTACAGGAAAATGCATGTTTAGTTTGGTGACATGTTCCTTTGTTAAAACAAAATGCAAAATGTGTCTTCCCCCCACAAATTTAAATAATATTTTTTTTTTACTTATTTAATGTGTATTTCACCCCTCCCCCCTTTAAAAAAATGTAATAAAAAAAAAGTTACATTTTGCAGCTTATCAGTCATTAGATGTGGTAGCTGCATTCGTTTTCTTGATTCAGTCTTTAAAACCCCTTATTTTTAACTTCAAGTAACACTCCCTGTCCTCACAATGAATGCACATAGTGGTTGATTTGCTAAAGGCAACTAGAAGGTGCATTTTGCAAAGTACAGTTGCCTTCTGCAAGAGCAATTGCTCCAGAGCTTAGTAAATGAGGTAAACCTTCACTTTGCAATGACTACCCAATCATACGCAAGGTAAATAAAAAAAACAGCAATTTTGCTTGCACATGATTGGATGATGGGAGTCAGCTGAGCTTTTGCTCGTTTACTAAGCTCTGGAGCAGGGGTGGCCAACCCGCGGCTCTTTGCCCGGTTCCATGCGGCTCTTACGTTCAACAACACAAACAAAAAACAATCTTCGTTTCAACAATCTTCGTTTCTCTTCCTTACTCTTTTCCAGTCGTTCGCCATCCGCTCTCACACACACCTCCGCTCTCCCCTCACTCTCACTCCCCCGCCCCCTCGCTCTGTGTTTTTGTCAAATGCGCATGTGGGCAGTTTTTCAGTAAGAGCAAAATCATTTCAGTAAACCTTTCGCGCTCAAAATGGCAGGGAAAAAATGCACAGCAAAACGAAAATATGAAGAAGAACACAGGACGTTTTTAACAGAGTGGGAGAGTTTATATTTTTTTGTTGAACGTAATGGAAAGCCATTCTGCCTTATATGTCAGGTGTCCTTGTCGCATTTCAAAGCTTCAAACCTTCAGCGCCACTTCAGCTCACTCCATGCTAACATCGACCAGGAATTTCCAAAAGGGACTGAACTTTCGCAAGCACAAGTTGGTTACTTTGAAAAGTCAGACAGAAAAGCAGGCAAAGTTTTTCCAAAAACGTACAAAGCACACAGAGACTGTAACGCTTGCATCATATCAACTGGCTTGGAACATTGCACGGGCCAAAAAGCCATACAATGAAGGGGCGTTCATTAAAAAATGCCTCTGTGACGTTGTTGAAATCTTGTCTCCTGAAAACGACAAACTAAAACGAATGGTATCAGACCTCCAACTTTCCCGCCACACTGTTGAGCACAGAATATCAGACATTAACACGTCTATTCAGTCAAAGTTGCACTCTGATCTTCAAGCTTGTGAGTATTTTAGAGTCGCATTGGATGAGAGTTGTGACATACAAGACAAGGCTCAATTGGCAATATTTGTACGGTCTGTGTCAAACGATTGTTTGTTTGTGTGAGAGTGCACACAGTGTTCATTGTTGAAAATGACTGGCCTGTGGTCTTTGTAGTGTTAAAACAGTGTGTGATATTTACAATAAATCCAGCTGAGCAAAAGTATGTGTGTATGAGATGTTCATGTGTGCCCATGCGTATGATGTGGCTCTTTGCGGTAACTTGGTAAAAAATGTGGCTCTTGGTCTTTGTCTGGTTGGCCACCCCTGCTCTGGAGCAACTGCACAGTCTATTTGCCTTTAGTAAATCAACCCCATTGTATTTTATCAATGGAGGAGCAGCGTTGTCACTATAGCAGGGGTCCCCAACCACCGGGCCACAGCCCACTACCAGCATGAGAGAGCAAGGCAGGCAAGCAGGCCGGCGGATGAGATAGCCAGGTGGATCAGAGAGGTGAGCAGGCAGATGAGAGAAGCGGGCTGGCGAGCAGAGATGACATGTCCACTTTTCCACCCTCATCTTCAATTACTGAGCTGCGGCAGGGGAGCAGAGAGATGACATGATTTCTCACCGCCCACACCGCATCACTGCTCTCCTGCCCTCACTTAGAACTGACCACTATACAGAGGCATGCCTCTGTGCTAAATGGACCAGTGCTGCCACCAATGCTGTGACAATCCACATCTGGTGGCACTGGCAGGCGACATGGCAAGTGACATCCTCATCTGGTGGCAAGTGACATCCTCATCTGGTGGCAGGCAGCGTGGCAAGTGACAAACCGCATCTGGTGGTAGGCAGCATGGCAAGTGACCTCCTCATCTGGTGACAAGTGACATCCTCATCTGGTGGCAGGCAGCGTGGCAAGTGACAAACCGAATCTGGTGGTAGGCAGCGTGGCAAGTGACATCCTCATCTGGTGTCAGGCAGCATGGCAAGTGACATCCTCATCTGGTGTCAGGCAACGTGACATTCTGCATCTGGTGGCAGGCAGGGTGGCAAGTGACAAACCACATCTGGTGGCAAGTGACAAACCACATCTGGTGGCAGACAGCATGGCAAGTGACATCCTCATCTGGTGGCAGGCAGCATGGCAAGTGACATCCTCATCTGGTGTCAGGCAACGTGACATTCTGCATTTGGTGGCAGGCAGCGTGGCAAGGGACAAGCTACATCTGGTGGCAGGTGACAGTGGCAAGTGACATGTTCAGGACTCCAACTGATTCTGCATTATGGTGAATTGACTATTTCATTTTACATAACAATGTAATAATAGAAATAAAGCGCTTCAATCATCCTGACACCATACCAACCCTGGTACCGGGATGATTGAAGCGCCAACACCAGCTTTTGTTTGTATATTTGACAGACCAAAAGGAATCACCAAAAGGAATCAAAGAGGTTCATTGCTAGCATTTACATACACTTTAGGGTCTGTTTCCAGCTTGATGTACAGAAGATCTCAGCTGTGAAAGACATGAACACTAATGCCATGTACACACGATCAGACTTTCCGGCAGACTAGGTCAGACGGGATCAGTCTGTCAGACAATCCGATCGTGTGTGGGCTAGTCCAACCGCTTTTTATAAAAAAAATTGACGGACCTAGAAATAGAACATGTTCTATCCGACGGACTCAAGGCCGAAAGACTAAAAATCATCAAAACCGCTCGTCTGTGTGGTGGTCCGAAGGACCAAATATGACGCAAGGGCAGCTATTGGCTACTGGCTATTGAACTTCTTTGTTTAGTCCCGTTTACGTTATCACATTCAAAAGAAACGGACTTTCAAACGGATTGTGTGTGGCCAAGTCCGCTTGTTCAGAAAGTCTGTCGGACCTCCGCCGAAAGTCCCTTGGGAAGACCGTCGGACCTAGTCCGTTGAAAAGCCTGGTCGAAAAGCCCGGTCGTGTGTACACGGCATAAGTCTTCTATATTGTAAGGTATGCAGAACAATAAACTAGGCAAACCTAGTAGGTTATAGTAGGATAGACCAGAAGGAGCTCATCAGATCTCTACGAAAACTGATGTGAAATGCAGTATTGATTTCTTAAAACAGATGCTATTTACATGTCATCACTACTATCGCATATCCAAAAACAAAGAGTGTATTCTACGTGTAAGGTTAGTGGACATAGCCACTTAGGGTATTCCTTTATACCCATATGGCCACCTGAGCATACAGAACATTGTTATATAATACAGATTAGTGATGGACGAACTTCCGACGGGACGTTTCGCGAACGCGAAACGCGAACGGGCACAAACGTTCGCGAAAACGACCGTTCGCCGCGGGCTCCATTGACTTCAATGGGAGGCGAATTTCGCAAACCTTTAGGTCGAATTTGCGGCCACGGGGTAATTATTAGGGGGTAGCACGTAGTCCCACCACCTGGACAATAGCATAATACATGTATGAGGTGAATTTGGGATCGATAACTACAAGCATTTTTTTTTTATTTGGGAAATTGTTCTGACAATTCAGGACTATGGAGCTAATGAAGGCAATGGAGGAGAGGGAAGGTCAGGGACCAGGGTAGGCAAACAAGAGGGTGCAGGAGATACAGAGCACTGACAGCAGCACCGTAATACAGAGCACTGACATCAGCACCGTGACATACAGCGCTGACAGCAGCTCCGTGACATACAGCGCTGACAGCAGCTCCGTGACATACAGCGCTGACAGCAGCTCCGTGACATACAGCGCTGACAGCAGCACCGTGACATACAGCGCTGACAGCAGCTCCGTGACATACAGCGCTGACAGCAGCTCCGTGACATACAGCGCTGACAGCAGCTCCGTGACATACAGCGCTGACAGCAGCTCCGTGACATACAGCGCTGACAGCAGCTCCGTGACATACAGCGCTGACAGCAGCTCCGTGACATACAGCGCTGACAGCAGCTCCGTGACATACAGCGCTGACAGCAGCTCCGTGACATACAGCGCTGACAGCAGCTCCGTGACATACAGCGCTGACAGCAGCTCCGTGACATACAGCGCTGACAGCAGCTCCGTGACATACAGCGCTGACAGCAGCTCCGTGACATACAGCGCTGACAGCAGCACCGTAAGCAGCCCCAGGAGGAAGTCAGCACAGCACAGGGATGGTGTGATCCCCTCATAATAAGAACCCCCAGGAGGAAGTCAGCACAGCACAGGGATGGTGTGATCCCCTCATAATAAGAACACCCAGGAGGAAGTCAGCACAGCACAGGGATGGTGGGAACCCCTCATAATAAGCAGCCCCAGTAGAAATATGACACCGCTCAACCTCTTCAAAGAGGAGGGTAGGGGCATATAGTACGGTGTGCTTTTTTGGGTCAGGGAAGTGAGCCAAATGAATTAAGAAGGTCTGTGTGCTTGATTCCAAAAATTGTTTATAGACATATACATGGTCTACTGATCACATGTGTTGAATTCCTCCGAGATCCATGCCTCATTCATTTTTAGAAATGTGAGGTAGTTAACACTGTGGTGAGCTAGGCGAGTACGCTTATCGGTCACAATCCCCCCTGCTGCGCTGAACGTCCTTTCGGACAGGACACTGGATGAGGGGCAAGCCAACAGTTCGATTGCAAATTGGGCAAGCTCTGGCCAGAGGTCAAGCCTGCCCACCCAGTAGTCTAGGGGTTCATCACTCCTCAGAGCGTCCACATCGGCCGTTAACCCAATGTAGTCGGACACCTGACGGTCTAGGCGTTCCCTGATGCTGGATCCGGATGACACCTGTCGATGGGTCGGCTGAAAGAATGACCTCATATCCGAAGTCACCAACACATCTTCAAACCGGCCTCTTCTTGCAGGCGCTGTTGGATTGGTACCCGCAAATCCTTCTCTGGGAGTGGGAATTGCTCCTCTGCCAGCGCACGCAAAAGCAGAATGCAGCATTTCTCGAAGCAAGGCCTGGAAGTGCTGCATTCTGACAGCCCTCTGCGACGGCGGTAACATTTCCGCCATTTTGTGTTTGTACCGGGGGTCTAAGTACGTTGCCACCCAGTACTGGTCCTTGACCCTCATGCTTTTTATACGGGGGTCCCTATTAAAACACTGGAGCATGAAGGCCCCCATTTGCACTAAAGTGGAAGCGGTGTGGTGGCCTGGCTCCTGCTCATCATCCAGGATAATGTCGTCCTCTTCATTCTCCTCTCCCCATCCTCGCACAACAGGGATCCCAGAAAGGTTTAAAGCATGCTCTTCTTGCTCCTGCTCATCCGCCCCGGCACCATCCTCCTCTGACTCCTCATCAGACTCCTGTTGTTGACTTGTCTCAGATAGAGTAGCCCCCCCTGGGAATTCATCCAGCATTGCGACTTCCTCATCTTCCCGCTCCTGCTCCTCCACAGCCTGATCAATGACACGACGCAATGCACGCTCCAGAAAGAAGGCATAAGGTACCATGTCACTGATGGCGCCATGGCTGCGACTGACCAGTTTGGTGATCTCCTCAAATGGCCGCAGAAGTCTGCATGTGTCGCGCATGAGCAGCCACTGGCGCGGTGAAAAAAAACCCAGCTCCCCAGAACCGTTTCTTTCGCAGAGTTCATACAGGTAGACGTTAACTGCACGTTTCTGCTGGAGCAGCCTATCAAGCATATAGAAGGTTGAGTTCCATCGCGTCGGGCAATCGCAAATAAGACGTCTGACCGGCAGATGGTGTCGCCGCTGAATGTCAGCAAGGCGAGCCATGGCCGTGTAAGATCTTCTGAAATGGGCCGAGATTTTCCTTGCCTGCCGCAAGATGTCCTGGACCCCAGGGTATTTGACAAGGAATCGCTGCACGACCAAGTTTAAGACGTGTGCCATGCACGGCACGTGCGTGATTTTGCCCTGTTTCAATGCGCTAAGCAGATTGGCACCGTTGTCACACACCACTTTACCAACTGTCAAATTGAGCGGTGTTAGCCACTCATCTGCCTGTGAACGCAAAGCTGAAAGGAGTGCCGGGCCAGTGTGGCTCTTTGCTTCCAGGCACAACAGACGCAGCACGGCATGGCAACGTCTCACCTGGCATGTGGAATAGGTTCTGGGGAGCTTGGGCGGTGCAGTGGAAGAGACGCTAGCAGCGGAAAAGGAGGAGGCAGCTGAGGAGGAGAGGGAGGAGGATGGAGTAGGAGGAGGAGAAGAAGAGTCAGGCCTGCATGCAATCCGTGGCGGTAAAACCAAATCTACACGGGTGCCACGGGTTACATGCTTGACGGCCGTCAGAAGGTTCACCCAGTGGGCAGTAAAACTGATATACCTTCCCTGCCCGTGTTTGCTAGACCACGTGTCTGTGGTCAGATGTATCTTGGCACCGACACTGTGTGCCAGAGATACATTCACTTGCCGCTGAACATGGCCATATAGCTCTGGGATGCCCTTCTCTGAGAAATACTTCCTTCCTGGGACCTTCCATTGTGGTGTTCCAATGGCCACAAATTTGCGAAAGGCCTCCGAGTCCACCAGTTTATATGGCAGTAGTTGGCGGGCTATGAGTTCTGACAAGCCAGCCGCCAACCGTTGGGCAAGAGGGTTATCCGGCGTCATCATTTTTTTACGCTCAAACATTAGGCCCACGGAAGCCTGCCTTTTTGCAGAAAAATGTGAGCTTGGCGTGATGGAAGGTGGAGTGGAGGACAATTGTGAGGAGAGAGGAGAAGGAGAAGTAGAAGACGAGGCTGGACGGTGAGAGCCTGCAGTGTGGCTTTGTGTGTTCCGTTGCTCCCACTGGGCTCGGTGATGGCTGCTCATGTGCCTTCTTAAGGCGGTCGTCCCTAGGTGAGTATTGGGCTTACCGCGACTAACGCGTTGACTGCAAAGATTGCAGATGGCAACGCTATTGTCAGCAGCGGACACGTTAAAAAAAGCCCACACTGCGGAGCCATGTGCCGGTGTCCTGGGAGCGCCAGATGTGACCGTACATGGTCGATGACTCGCTCCTGATACATTTGCAGTCTGCTTTGTCCCTGCTGTGCAATGTAAGTCATTGCTGCTTCTCCTCCCTATCTGCTGGTCCATATCTCCCTCTGAACTCCCCTCCTCTTCCTCTCTTGTGGGCACCCACGTGACATCACTAGACACGTCATCATCAACGTCACCTTCCCCACCGCTATAAGTAGAGTAGGCAGCAACACCGGGGACCAACCTCCTCCTTGGGCTGATCTGGGTACTGGCGTCAGACTGCTGAGTAGCGCTTGTTGCTACCTCCTCTTCCTGATCCAATACCAAGAGTGGCTGCGCATCAGAAATGTCCTCTTGATATGGATCGGAAAATAATTCCAGTGACTCAAGCGGAAGGTATGTGGTGGTGGTGGTGGTGGTCGTGTTGTTGGTGGTAGTGTCTTTGGGGGTGCACATAGCAGAGAGTGAAGAAGAGGGTGCAGATCGAGAGGATGAGGAGGGTGCAGAAGAGTAAGGCTGAGCGAGCCACTCAACCAAGTCTGGTGCATCCTTTAAAGTAATTGAACGCACCTTCTGCAACTTCCCACTTTGGCTCAAGCCTGTTGCTCCTGCCCTACCCCTACCACCCCTGCGGAAGGGCCTGCCTCTTCCTCTGCATGTCATTTTTTAAATGACCCTGTGACAAAACTCTTAGTCCCTATACCGCTGAAGGACTGCTGCAGTATAGGTGAGCGGTCAGCAGTGGTGCACGTCAACCCTATCTATTGTGGACCTATAGCGGTCCTTACAGAACAGCAGACTGTACCGCACTCAAGCCTATGTACCGTAGCACCCTATACCAAGTTACCAGTCCTTATAAGAACTTTTGTGGACCAAGCAGGTTGTGTGTTAGTGATTAGCAGACTGTACGTCAGTCCCTATACCAATGAAGGACTGCTGCAGTATAGGGCAGCGGTCAGCAGTAGTGCACGGCAACCCTATGTATTGTGGACCGATAGCGGTCCTTACAGAACAGCAGACTGTAACGCACTCAGGCCTATGTACCGTAGCACCCTATACCAAGTTACCAGTCCTTATAAGAACTTTTGTGGACCAAGCAGGTTGTGTGTTAGTGATTAGCAGACTGTACGTCAGTCCCTATACCAATGAAGGACTGCTGCAGTATAGGGCAGCGGTCAGCAGTAGTGCACGGCAACCCTATGTATTGTGGACCGATAGCGGTCCTTACAGAACAGCAGACTGTACTGCACTCAGGCCTATGTACCGTAGCACCCTATACCAAGTTACCAGTCCTTATAAGAACTTTTGTGGAACAAGCAGGTTGTGTGTTAGTGATTAGCAGACTGTACGTCAGTCCCTATACCGCTGAAGGACTGCTGCAGTATAGGTGAGCGGTCAGCAGTGGTGCACGTCAACCCTATCTATTGTGGACCGATAGCGGTCCTTACAGAACAGCAGACTGTAACGCACTCAGGCCTATGTACCGTAGCACCCTATACCAAGTTACCAGTCCTTATAAGAACTTTTGTGGACCAAGCAGGTTGTGTGTTAGTGATTAGCAGACTGTACGTCAGTCCCTATACCAATGAAGGACTGCTGCAGTATAGGGCAGCGGTCAGCAGTAGTGCACGGCAACCCTATGTATTGTGGACCGATAGCGGTCCTTACAGAACAGCAGACTGTACTGCACTCAGGCCTATGTACCGTAGCACCCTATACCAAGTTACCAGTCCTTATAAGAACTTTTGTGGAACAAGCAGGTTGTGTGTTAGTGATTAGCAGACTGTACGTCAGTCCCTATACCGCTGAAGGACTGCTGCAGTATAGGTGAGCGGTCAGCAGTGGTGCACGTCAACCCTATCTATTGTGGACCGATAGCGGTCCTTACAGAACAGCAGACTGTAACGCACTCAGGCCTATGTACCGTAGCACCCTATACCAAGTTACCAGTCCTTATAAGAACTTTTGTGGACCAAGCAGGTTGTGTGTTAGTGATTAGCAGACTGTACGTCAGTCCCTATACCAATGAAGGACTGCTGCAGTATAGGGCAGCGGTCAGCAGTAGTGCACGGCAACCCTATGTATTGTGGACCGATAGCGGTCCTTACAGAACAGCAGACTGTAACGCACTCAGGCCTATGTACCGTAGCACCCTATACCAAGTTACCAGTCCTTATAAGAACTTTTGTGGACCAAGCAGGTTGTGTGTTAGTGATTAGCAGACTGTACGTCAGTCCCTATACCAATGAAGGACTGCTGCAGTATAGGGCAGCGGTCAGCAGTAGTGCACGGCAACCCTATGTATTGTGGACCGATAGCGGTCCTTACAGAACAGCAGACTGTAACGCACTCAGGCCTATGTACCGTAGCACCCTATACCAAGTTACCAGTCCTTATAAGAACTTTTGTGGACCAAGCAGGTTGTGTATTAGTGTTTAGCAGACTGTACGTCAGTCCCTATACCGCTGAAGGACTGCTGCAGTATAGGGCAGCGGTCAGCAGTAGTGCACGGCAACCCTATGTATTGTGGACCGATAGCGGTCCTTACAGAACAGCAGACTGTACTGCACTCAGGCCTATGTACCGTAGCACCCTATACCAAGTTACCAGTCCTTATAAGAACTTTTGTGGAACAAGCAGGTTGTGTGTTAGTGATTAGCAGACTGTACGTCAGTCCCTATACCGCTGAAGGACTGCTGCAGTATAGGTGAGCGGTCAGCAGTGGTGCACGTCAACCCTATCTATTGTGGACCGATAGCGGTCCTTACAGAACAGCAGACTGTAACGCACTCAGGCCTATGTACCGTAGCACCCTATACCAAGTTACCAGTCCTTATAAGAACTTTTGTGGACCAAGCAGGTTGTGTGTTAGTGATTAGCAGACTGTACGTCAGTCCCTATACCAATGAAGGACTGCTGCAGTATAGGGCAGCGGTCAGCAGTAGTGCACGGCAACCCTATGTATTGTGGACCGATAGCGGTCCTTACAGAACAGCAGACTGTAACGCACTCAGGCCTATGTACCGTAGCACCCTATACCAAGTTACCAGTCCTTATAAGAACTTTTGTGGACCAAGCAGGTTGTGTGTTAGTGATTAGCAGACTGTACGTCAGTCCCTATACCAATGAAGGACTGCTGCAGTATAGGGCAGCGGTCAGCAGTAGTGCACGGCAACCCTATGTATTGTGGACCGATAGCGGTCCTTACAGAACAGCAGACTGTAACGCACTCAGGCCTATGTACCGTAGCACCCTATACCAAGTTACCAGTCCTTATAAGAACTTTTGTGGACCAAGCAGGTTGTGTGTTAGTGATTAGCAGACTGTACGTCAGTCCCTATACCAATGAAGGACTGCTGCAGTATAGGGCAGCGGTCAGCAGTAGTGCACGGCAACCCTATGTATTGTGGACCGATAGCGGTCCTTACAGAACAGCAGACTGTACTGCACTCAGGCCTATGTACCGTAGCACCCTATACCAAGTTACCAGTCCTTATAAGAACTTTTGTGGACCAAGCAGGTTGTGTGTTAGTGATTAGCAGACTGTACGTCAGTCCCTATACCAATGAAGGACTGCTGCAGTATAGGGCAGCGGTCAGCAGTAGTGCACGGCAACCCTATGTATTGTGGACCGATAGCGGTCCTTACAGAACAGCAGACTGTACTGCACTCAGGCCTATGTACCGTAGCACCCTATACCAAGTTACCAGTCCTTATAAGAACTTTTGTGGACCAAGCAGGTTGTGTGTTAGTGATTAGCAGACTGTACGTCAGTCCCTATACCAATGAAGGACTGCTGCAGTATAGGGCAGCGGTCAGCAGTAGTGCACGGCAACCCTATGTATTGTGGACCGATAGCGGTCCTTACAGAACAGCAGACTGTAACGCACTCAGGCCTATGTACCGTAGCACCCTATACCAAGTTACCAGTCCTTATAAGAACTTTTGTGGAACAAGCAGGTTGTGTGTTAGTGATTAGCAGACTGTACGTCAGTCCCTATACCGCTGAAGGACTGCTGCAGTATAGGTGAGCGGTCAGCAGTGGTGCACGTCAACCCTATCTATTGTGGACCGATAGTGGTCCTTACAGAACAGCAGACTGTACCGCACTCAAGCCTATGTACCGTAGCACCCTATACCAAGTTACCAGTCCTTATAAGAACTTTTGTGGACCAAGCAGGTTGTGTGTTAGTGATTAGCAGACTGTACGTCAGTCCCTATACCAATGAAGGACTGCTGCAGTATAGGGCAGCGGTCAGCAGTAGTGCACGGCAACCCTATGTATTGTGGACCGATAGCGGTCCTTACAGAACAGCAGACTGTACTGCACTCAGGCCTATGTACCGTAGCACCCTATACCAAGTTACCAGTCCTTATAAGAACTTTTGTGGAACAAGCAGGTTGTGTGTTAGTGATTAGCAGACTGTACGTCAGTCCCTATACCGCTGAAGGACTGCTGCAGTATAGGTGAGCGGTCAGCAGTGGTGCACGTCAACCCTATCTATTGTGGACCGATAGCGGTCCTTACAGAACAGCAGACTGTAACGCACTCAGGCCTATGTACCGTAGCACCCTATACCAAGTTACCAGTCCTTATAAGAACTTTTGTGGACCAAGCAGGTTGTGTGTTAGTGATTAGCAGACTGTACGTCAGTCCCTATACCAATGAAGGACTGCTGCAGTATAGGGCAGCGGTCAGCAGTAGTGCACGGCAACCCTATGTATTGTGGACCGATAGCGGTCCTTACAGAACAGCAGACTGTAACGCACTCAGGCCTATGTACCGTAGCACCCTATACCAAGTTACCAGTCCTTATAAGAACTTTTGTGGACCAAGCAGGTTGTGTGTTAGTGATTAGCAGACTGTACGTCAGTCCCTATACCAATGAAGGACTGCTGCAGTATAGGGCAGCGGTCAGCAGTAGTGCACGGCAACCCTATGTATTGTGGACCGATAGCGGTCCTTACAGAACAGCAGACTGTACTGCACTCAGGCCTATGTACCGTAGCACCCTATACCAAGTTACCAGTCCTTATAAGAACTTTTGTGGACCAAGCAGGTTGTGTATTAGTGTTTAGCAGACTGTGCGTCAGTCCCTATACCGCTGAAGGACTGCTGCAGTATAGGGCAGCGGTCAGCAGTAGTGCACGGCAACCCTATGTATTGTGGACCGATAGCGGTCCTTACAGAACAGCAGACTGTACCGCACCCAAGCCTATGTACCGTAGCACCCTAGACAGACCAAGTTACCAGTCCTGATAAAGAGCTTTGTGGAACAAGTGAGTTGTGAATGATTAGCAGACTGCAGCAGAAGGGCAGCAGTCAAGTATAATATTCTTTCTATATTTGGAAGAAAGAATATTATACGTGTACAAGCCTATTACCGTACCACTGATACCAGTCCTGAAAAGAACCTTTGTGGAACTAATAGTAACAGCAAGTCTTTAAAATTATCCTCACTGCCTGACACACTGCTTCCTGCCTGTCCCTATACAAATTGGCAAAAAAGAGTAGGCTGGAACGATTAGCTGGAACAGCTCTTTTGTGGACCTGATAGTAACAGCTAATGATGATGATGATGATGATGATGAAGAAAGACTAATCTGGCTGAGCTGTCCCTAAAATAGCAGCATACAGCGCTCTGTCCCTTTATCTAAACTGACAAAAGAAACTCAGGCTGCTGACCTAACACCTATACCAGTCCTGAAAAGAACTTTTGTGTACCAAATAGCTAGCGTTTTCTCTGTCCCTACTCCACACAGGATCCTTTCCCTACAGTGACAGAAGAAAGAATGTAAAATGGCCACCGGATCGGGTGTATTTATAGGTTAGGGGGAATGTCCAAGTGTCCATGAGCTGTCATGTCTCAATTGGTTGTCCTGTAACACATGATAAACGTGTCACGAAAGGTTAAAGTTCTTGTATACATTAAACACGTAAGTCCGCCGGGGCGAACGACGGAAAAAGGCGTTCGAACCCGCGGACGGCGAAAGTCGGAAATTCGCCGCGAAACGACCGCCGGGCGAACCGTTCGGCCATCACTAATACAGATGCATCCTGAAACTGAACTCCAAACTAACGGCTACAACCAAATCACAGATGAAATCTAATATACCATATACAATATAGTTCTATCTATTTATCTATCTATCTATCTATCTATCTATCTATCTATCTATCTATCTATCTATCTATCTATCTATCTATCTATCTATCTATCTATCTATCTGTCTATCTGTCTATCTGTCTATCTGTCTATCTGTCTGCCTGTCTGTCTATCTATCTATCTATCTATCTATCTATCTATCTATCTATCTATCTATCTATCTATCTATCTATCTATCTATCTATCTATCTATCTGCCAGAGGATTTGTATTTTGGTCCTTTGAGTTCTGAGATTTACATTATTCCCTTATTATTCCCTTATTCCCTTATACAGCACAGCCTAGTGAATGCCACCACTTACAGTTAAAGTGGTTCTAGATGCAGAAGGTTTTTTACCTTAATGCATTCCCTACATTAAGATTAAAAACCTTCCCCCCCCCCCCCCCCCCCATACTTATCTGAGCCCCATCTCGATGCAGTGATGTGCACAAGAGCAGCTACTCTCTCGGCTCTCTCCCTCCTCTCTCCTCATAGGTTCCCACTGCTGTCAATCAAAGCGAGGGAGACCGCGGGTATGCCCTTATAGCAAGCAGCTTGCTACGGTGGGTACTAGTTGGGGGGAGGAGCCCGGAAATCCAACAGGGCAGCTAAGAAGAAAAGGATACACGCACCCACACACACCCACACTCACTCAGGTTGAACTGGATGGACTGGTGTCTTTATTCAACATTACTAACTTACTTACTTACTTACTAATGTAACTGTGTAACTATGATAGGGGCTGCTCTGTGCAAAATCAGTAAGTGTAACATGTTTGTTATTAAAAAAAAAAATATATATATATATATATATATATATATATATATATATATATATATATATATATATATATGGGTTTACAATCACATTAAAGTGGAGTTCTGCTTAAAAAGAAAAGTCAGCAGCTACAAATACTGCAGCTGCTGACTTTTAATAATCAGACACTTACCTGTCCAGGGTCCAGTGATGTGAGGGAACGAAGCCACTCCAGTCTCCCCCTCCTCTCTGCGGCGCCAGCATTGTCACTGTGGGCGCCCGCCTGTGCCTTCACAGCCGGGCACGCACTGCGCATGCGTTAGCCGCACGGTGCGCTGTGACTAGCCAGGCAATCATCTGGGACCTGTGACGTGTCCCAGATGATTGCCGAGAGGGAGGGGGAAGAGGTGAACTAGTTTCCGGCTCTACTGAGCCCTGGGAAAAAGTGGGAGCTGGAACCTTCTTTTTAGAGGGTTTCCGCTCCCCCCCCCCCAAAAAAAAATGTCATGCCAACCAGGGGGTCGCCTTCCATTAAAGCGGAAGTTCCATTTTTGGGTGGAACTCTGCTTTAAGGAATAAAGTGGTGTTCTCTCTCTGTCCCCAACTTGCTGATTGGAAAGCGAAAGAGCAACAGTAAACTGAAGATTTATTCCCACTACTTACTCTGCTTTCTGCTCCTATCAGTGCCAGGGGAAGGTCATCCAGCGCCCAGGACAAAGATGCCAAACTACTCCCCCCTTCCTTTCCCTTAGGGTTAGCAGTGATGTCGCTGTCACTGTTCCCGTAAGCCTTGTAACAGAAGAACCTGGCATAGAATGCTCCCATCCCTGCTATAAACCATTGCGCCCAGGGCAGCCGTCCCTCCTGCCCATCCCTTGTCCAGGCCCTGGCTCCTATCAACATGTTCCTTGTCAACACATTTGCATGCAGTGCACCTATTGTCTCCTAGTCGTGCCCATCACTTACCCAATCTGTGTGCTGCTGTACACAGGAGTGCCAGGGGCTGAAATCAAATACTTTTTTTAAACTAAGGACTCTGGCAAATGAACAGAACAGCACAGGGAAGTACAGGGAAGGTATTATTATCAGAGGAGGGTGACTATCAACCTGCTGCTTTATTCTGAATGTTCAAAATGACAATATTTGAGCCTGCCTAGAAAGAATAATGCCCTGTACACACGGTCGGACTTTCCGACGTAAAATGTGCGATCGGATTGTGTTGTTGGAAAATCCGATCGTGTGTGGGCTCCATCAGACTTTTTCCGTCTGAATTTCTGACACACAAAGTTTGAGAGCAGGATCTAAAATTTTCCGACAACAAAATCCGATCATTTAAATTCTGATCATATGTAGACAATTCCGACAGACAAAGTGCCACACATGCTCAGAATAAATTACGAGACGAAACCTATTGGCTACTGGCCCATTTATAGTCCTGTCGTACGTGTTCTACGTCACTGCATACAGAACAATCAGATTTTCCGACAACTTTGTGCGACCGTGTGTATGCAAGACAATTTTGGGCCGAAATCCATCTGAAAAAATCCGGATTTTGTCGTCGGAATGTCCCTGTGTGTACAGGGCATAATAATTCCATCAACGGTGACTGCAGGCTGAAATAAATGTGGGAATTTCAGCTTTCCTTCTGAATTAGTGTGGAAGAGAAAAGAGCGTGCCCCTACACTAATGCTGTAACCTTCAGGCTGAGACCCTACAAGCAACATTCAGACCCCAGGCATCTGCTTAGGTTGTTCTGTAGCTACTTTAGCTCTATATCAGTATCAACACAACGATTGTATGTTCTCTATGGCTGCATTTACACCTGAGCATTTTGTAGCTTGAGGCTCAGAAATGCTGGAGGAGAAAAAAATCTATGATTTTCTATGGAGATGGTTCACATGTCCACTCCATGCCGTCTGAATTCAAATGCCTGAAGTTCAAATTTCGAGCAGATTTGGACATTTTTTGGCACATTTCTATTCTCATAGAAATTAATGGAAATGTGCCATTCGTATGTTTTTGTGCGTATTCGCGTGATTTTCTGCTCAAATGAAAAATTTTAAAAATTTAATAATAATAATATATGAATAAATAAATATAAAATAAATACACAAATAACTAAAAATCATCATAAATAAGTAAAATAAATGAATAATATGTAATAACATATTAATAAATAATAATTAACCTCTAACCTTAAAAAAAATTCAATACATTATTATTATTATTAGTATTATTATTATTAATAATAATAATAATAATAATAATAATAATAATAATTATAATAATAAAAATAAAAATAATAATTAGAAAAAATCAATAAACACCCAAACTCGAACAAAAATATATATTAAGAGTAATAATCATAATATTAAAAATAATAATAATAATAATAATAATAATCTTTTATTTTGTGTTAGGGTGTGTAGTTATTTATTATTATTTTATTTATTTAAGGAGTAAGGGTCAAAGTTAAGGGTTTTCAAGTTCATTGATCCTAGAAATGGCTATATCTATATCCTGTCTTGAAGTGTCTGGATATGGTCTGAGTTCTGATTGGTGGCTGCCACCGTCATGTCCTGTTTGTTCTTAATGGCTTCCATCCTGGAACCCAGGTTTTGGAAGTCTGCTTTAATTTCTCCAGTTATTTTCACTGCTGTGGTGGCTAGGCCCTTCTTTACTAATTCAGATTGTTTCAGGAGCAGGTCTCCTGGCTGGGAGTACATGTCCTGTGGAAGTAACTGTAGCTCCCTGTTGTGGATGGAGTGGAGGCTCGGTCAGGGAAAAGGCACTGTCTCCAAAGTCGCGGCCTAGTAGTGATTCTGTGGAGGCCTAGGGAAGGTGTAATCCCCTGCTGGATGCCTTGTAGGCCTGCATGTGTGTATGTGAGGGATGCTGGAGCGATCACTTGCCTGTGCTCTGTCTGTCCCTCTGTGCCTGGAGCATGCTGCTGGGCCGCGGCGGCCATCTTACTACACCCCGTTGGCTCTGCCAAGTCAAATTGTGGCCCGAGGTCTCTGCAGACCAGGATTCCAGACATGCGGGGGGGACTCCCTGGCTGGTTGGGGTCCAGGGCACCACAGGTTGCTCGTTTCTAGGGGCTCTGAGTGCTGCTGAGGGCACCATCAGGACTGGGTGGGACTGAGCTCCCGGCTCAAGTGCCCATCTTGGATACTCCACACATGCTCACTCTTTATGATTTTTATTTATTTTACATTTATTTATTTATTTATTATTATTCATATAATAAAAAATAAAATAAAAATAAATAAAATAATAAATAACCCTAACCCCAACTCCTAATCCTAACCCTAACCTAAACTGAACTGGAACCCCTTACCCTAACAAAAAAACAGTATAATAAATGAATAATAATAATAATAATAATAATAATAATAATAATAATAAAAGAAGAAATAAAAGCTAATGGTAAAGCTAAAAAAGCTGAAATACCAACAAATGATGCAACAGATAATCGTTTTCTCTATTGGCTAATAAAAAAACCCCACCAAATCCCAAAAACGCTGCATACATACTCAAGTCACGCAAAAAAGCACACAAAAAGACTCCAGAAAAGCGCTCAAAGATGCTATGCTCAGGTGTGAATGCAGAGCACAAGTCTGTGTAGCCTTGTTTAGGGTGCTCAGTTCTCCTTTCACAAAACCAAAAACCTTATATGAGGGTAGCAAACTTTCATCCAAATGGGACCTAGTATGGTTGATTTGTAAAATTGTAAGCTCCTTCTGCAGGAGTTCTTCTTCGAAGAGTATAATGTTTGTGTAATGCAATAACCTTCTGCAATGTCACATAATAAAGTTTAATTTGAATAAGTTCTTCAATGTTTGGAAAGCTTCCTTGGCAATGGTATTCAGTTAGCCATAAAAGTAAAAATGCTTTTGCCTTTTTCGACATTCATCTCTTAATTGTTCCTGGCTACAACATTACAACATTCTTTTTTGCATCTTTGCAAATCCTAGTTATGGCCACAGATAATTGACCTGTAATTGAGAACATTTGTCATTCTTGGTATTTATGTCAGGAACTGTTGATCCAGGGGTCTACACTGACAGTATCAATCAATGACGAATTTTAAGCTTTCAAGAGTTCATCAATAATTAACAGGAATCATCTTGATGCCACCTGGATATTTCAGGGGCCAGAACTCTTTTCCTTGTCCCTAGGGGCTTCCAGATTTCTGGTTACAAGGTGAAATTCCATACTGGTTCTTTAATGGAAAACACGATTAAAGATTAGACTTAGGTTACAACTATTTAATATTGACAATGCCGCATCGCCTGCCCCTGCCTTATTTTATAGGTGGTAGTTTGGTGGCCTGCCCTTCAAGCCGTTAATTTCATCTGCCTGTTAATAAAGGCAGATGTAAATTAATAAGTAAAATGACAAACAAACTTAAAACATTTTGCCTTGTGTAAAATTAAATATAAGTATGAAAATGGTATGTATGAAGATAAGTACATTCTTGGAAATCAATATAAGCTTTGACACATTTCACGATCATTGGATTAGGGTACCCAAGTTAGATGTGTAGCTATAAATACTTGGGTATATTCCTAACATTCATTAGAATTTGAAAGCCACTTGGATGAGATGTGAAGCTTTTTCAACATTACAGAACAAGCCCAGCTGAATATGGTCAACTTCTACTAGTTATGCCATGACCCTGAAACATGAAAACCTTCACAGACATAAGGTAGGGGCGAGCAGGCTGCTTTGGACAGACTTATCCTGGAATAGACCATTTCTTGAAAGGCAGATATCCATCTATATTGGCAGATAAGCCAGTTAGCTCAACCTAGATCAAGTCCACCCCCCCAGATGTCAGCCTAAAGTTCCAAGCATAGATCTATTGATGCCAATATAAGGAGGCCTACAAAAGTTTGAATCCCCTGACAACAGTCAATATATCTAAAAACACCAGACTTTATTTTACTCATAAAGCTGGGACAGACAACTGAGTGGCCCTCCTGTCATAAAAGAACTTGCCAAGTGCTGAGGTTTACTGGACACTTCCACTTCTCTGGAGTTGGGATCCTGGTGGTAAGGAATTTATGAGAAATTTACCTGCACCATCAAGCTTTCTTCTCTCTGACCCTCATGAACTGTTAATGGCTTCACTGAGCCAGCATTTAATTGTAAAGACTAAATCTAAAAAAAAAACTAAAAAAAAACCCAAAATCTCTGGCAGTAAAAACCTTAAAAACACTTGTAGCACTAACCCCCGAAGGAGCTGCTGGTTAGATTTGGGCTTACCGTTACCTTCTTTTCTCCTCATTTCACGTCTAGGGGTGTCCCGTGGTAAATAGCCCAGTAACTCGAGAGAATGACAACAGATCCACTTGAATGGATTTTATTTGCAAAAACGTGGACAATGAACAGTCTCTTAAATTGGGATGAGAGGGTTGGAAAGGAAGTTCAGGTACTCTTAGTGTCAAAGTCAAATGTTGAAGAACTTGCTTACTTTGACTGCAGCCAGAGAATAGCCATTCACAACTGGATGTTCACTCAAGTTGGACAATCCTTCTCTCACAAGGCCTAGCAGCCAACAATGTGCTTACTCAGGAACAAGTCTCTGCCACGGATGTTGTTTTAGAACATGCAAGATATGTCTCTTCCACAGACATTGTTGTAGAACACGTAGGGAAACTTGAAGAACACTGGTAGGTACCTGGATCTTTCAGCCAGCTTGGCGATATACACAAGGCCGGATTCTCTTGGGTGCTTCAGCTCCTCCAGGCTCTTGCTAAGAAACCAACCCGTACGTGGCCTTCTTCTGAAGAGTCCTCCCCTGGATAGCATGAAGTCACTGAGTCACTCCCAAACCGGAGACGCCACCCAAACACCTCAGAATCCTCCTTTAGTTTCCTTGCCTCGGGCTAGCCAGCCCGAGACATCAAGATCGGGTGGATCCACACCCCAAGCCATAGCCTTCCTGGGGGCTGGTCAGGAGGACCAGGATCATGAAGTCAGTACATCATTTTGGACCGCAACCCCGAAACTCGTGACGTCCGCATCTTAAATACGTTCTCCCAGGAAGCACAGCAAGAGCGCCACTCCCACTGGGCGGGCTCAGAGAGAGAGTAACTTAAGCACCCAACCAGACAATAGCTCCATACCTGCCAGAAGAGACAGTGCCCCCTGTGGTCAGGCGGAACATCTCCTGGTCCAGTGAGACTGATGCTGAAGTCCAGATTTAGACAATTGTATGTTAGGACAACAGGTGCGTAAGCGCTTCAACCTTCCCACATAACAGCTCCGCCCAGTGATCAGACCTTGAGGCTGCAAACAGCTTCAACCTACCAGAATAAGGAAAGGGATGGTCATTATTCAGAATGACATCCAAAAAAATGTATTTCTTTATTGAAAAGAGATGTGCAATGCTGTAAAAACAGCCTACTCATTTTGGACATAGTCATGGCCACGACTAAGAACTGACATCTAAAATGCATAGGCTGTTTTTACAGCATTGTACATGTCTTTTCAATAAAGGAATCCTTTTTTTGGATGTGTTGACCATCCCTTTCGTTTTTCCAAAATTTATGTTACTGGTCATTGCACTAGTTAAAGCTGAACTAAACATGGCAGGTCATGTGCACAGTAATTCATTCACTCCAGCACCAAAGCACACAGCTCAGTGTACAATGTAAACCAATTTGCTAGCAAGCAGGTAAGAAACATTTATTGCATAAGAGACATAGGGGTTGATCATCAGCGAACTACATTCCCTTGGCATCTGTGATTCTGCTTCATCACTTTCAGTCTCCCTTACAACTCCATCTCATCCGCTCCTCTTCCTCTCTCTGTTGCGGTACCCCAAGGCTCCTTCCTTGGGCCTCTCCTATTGTTGCTCTATACCGCTTCCCTGGGCCAGTTAATAACCTCCCATTGCTTCCAATACCACCTCTATGTTTATGACACCCAGATCTATCTCTCCACTCCTCAACTCACCCCCTCGATCTGCTCACGGAGCTCAAAATTACTGAATGACATATCAGTATGGATGTCACACCACTTTCTCAAACTGAATCTTTCTAAAACTGAGCTTGTTATATTTCCCCTTTCCCTATCCCCCCCCCCTCCCCCATGACTTTACCATTAAGATCAACAGCACAACCATTGATCCCTCCACACATGCCAGGGTGCTGGGTGTAATCCTTGACTCTGACCTCTCCTTCAGCCCTCATATCCAAACACTGCCTAAATCCTGCCTCCTTAACCTCCACAACATCTCCAGAATTCGACCCTTGCTGACTAATGACACCACAAAGAAACGTATTCCTAACTCCTTGATTATTTCCCACCTTGACTACTGTCACTCTCTCCTTAATGGCCTACCCTTCAGTCTATTATGAATGCTGCTGCTAGACTAATACACCTCATTAACTGATCCATGACTGCTGCCCCTTTCTGCCAATCCCTTCACTGGCTTCCTCTAGGGTTGTAACGGTCGGGGCCTGATTCTGTGTGTGGTTAGAGGAGCAAGTGCATCTTGTGATGATGAGAGTGAACTGTTTTAGACAGAGGTGGCCAGGTCAGGACAGGGCAGAGATTATGTCATGTAGGTGGTCAGTAGCAGAATAGAGAAGAGAAGGGTTAAAGTGGCGAAGTTTCCTACAACTAATTGTTTGCTGCTTGGAGGGATGGGTGGTTGGAGGCAAGGATACAGTGAAACTAATGAGGTTGTGATCAGAGAGAGGAAAGGGGGTGTTGGTGAGGTTGTCAGGGTTGCATAGATGGGAGAATACAGGGTCAAGGGTATTACCATTGGAGTGAGTGGCAGTACGTGTCCATTGGGTTAGGTCAAAAGATGAGGTTGAGTCGAGAAGTTGAGCTGTAGTTGGGCTGTTAACTTTGACAGGAATGTTGAAGTCACCAAGAATGATAGTGGGTATTTCAGAGGAGAGAAAGTAGGGTAGCCAGGCAGCAAAGTCATCAAGAAAACTCGATACCGGTCCAGGAGGCCGATAAATTGTTGAATCCTTAGAGAAATGGGAGAAACCAACAAATGGGAGAATACAGTGCATCTCGAAAGAAGAGAGGGATAGAAAGGACTTGGAAGGTGCTTTGTGGGGATAGAAGGAATCCAACTCCACCTCCTTTCTGTATGTTGGGTCTGGAGGAGTGAGTCCAATGGAGGCCACCATGGGACAGGGTAGAAATCAAAATTTGGAAGCCATGTTTCAGTTATGGCAAGTAGGTTAAAGCCATGAGAGGTGAATAGAGTCATGCACAGATGGTAGCTTGTTACAGATGGCGCGGGTGTTCCAAGGGGCACATGAGATTGGTGGGCTGCTTTGAGGAAGCAGGGGGATAGAAATTAAACTGAGTGGATTGCGGTGGTTGCCAGAGGAGGAGGGGTATTGGATATGTGGCTTGCAGTTGGAAAATGGTGGACCAGGATTAGGAGAAATGTCACCTGAGACTAGGAGAAGGAGGAGGACGAGGAAGGCAAGATGGGAGTGGGATGTGCATGAGTTCACGTGTCTAGTGGCTGGCCCCAATGTTTATGTCAGCATGTGGGTGCAGAAAATGCAGGAGATGATGGGTGCAGTAGTAGGGAGAGAGTAAGAGTGAGGGTGATATGTGCATGCTGTAGGGTAGAGAGGAGCGGTAGAGTAAGCATAATTTGAGGATAGAATACAGCAATGTGAGAAAAAAGAGAAGAAGGAGCATTTTAGTGGATAGAGAGTGGGAATCTGACTTCATATAAAATAAATGTCAACTGCTGGTTTGCTTGTCGTCTTTCAGAGTAGAGCAGAGTTCTTGTTGTATCTTCATCCAGCTTTAGTTATCCTGCTTTTGTTAAACCGTGGCGGTGAAACTGCGCATTACTCGTGACAGAGACACTCAGGAAAGAGCCATGGTGTCTGCGCCACCCCATAGGCTGCTTTAAATTTATAGAGAGACTGAGCAGGCATGCATTTCTCAATTAGTCATAGTTCACACAGGTCTGTAAACTCCCCCTATATGATAGAGCTGGTGTCTGGTAATTGGCCCACAGTTGTCATAGGGAAGGAATGATATACTCTTCTATATCCATAAATACTATATATTTTAATTATTCCTGGAAGCTGAAAGGGGTAAAGGGGAACAAATGTAAATGACTATATGCTGTGGGGTGTGGGGGTGGGGGATTTGAAGCAAATCTGTTGCTTTGCCCATGTATACCCTACAATTTTCTTTGTATTTACCAGCCACTGTGTAGTTTTAAAGCCTAAACACTAAATCTTGTTGGTAAATGTAAACAGGTTTGTGCAATCAAATTCTATTGTCTATAACTACATTTAGGAAGATAATCATAAAACATGCTCAGGTCTCAGGACTTCTAAGCAACAGTCTAATAAGCAAATATAGATGCCCCATGTACATACATTACATGGCAAAAGTTTGTGCACACCTGACCATCATCCTATAAAACCTATTTGGGTATCCCATTCCAAAACCATTGGCATTAAGATAAAGGTGCCCCCCCCCCCCCACACACACACACACACACACCCTTGCAGATATAACAGCCCCTACTCTTTTGGAAGGCTTTCCGCAAGATTTTAGAGTGTGTCAAAAAAGCATGGTACTGATGCGCTTGGGTTTGGTCCAGACCATGGTTGCTTGAATCTGGAAGCTGTCAGTGTCACCAAAATCAGCTGCAGGCCAGAGCATGCCCCATCCCACAGCTGCAAGTACACAAAGGGGCAGGGTTGTTCATTATATCACTGACCTAATATGACCATTTGGCCATGTTAGGTCAATGTTGACCACTGGCCAGCACTACAACACTTATGCCGCGTACACATGACCGGACTTTTCAAGGGACTAGGTCCGACAGACTTTCGACTGAGTTTTGATGGAGTTCTGACAGAGTTCTGACGGACTTTCCGAATGAACGGACTTGGCCACACACAATCACACCAAAGTCCGACAGATTCGAACGTGATGACGTACGACTGGACTAGAATAAGGAAGTTCATAGCCAGTAGCCAATAGCTGCCCTCGCGTCGGTTTTTGTCCGTCGGACTAGCATACACACGAGCGGATTTCTCGGTAGGAACTGGGTCCGGCGGAGTTCTGTCGGAAAAATTCCATTTCTAAAGTCTGTCAGACTTTTGCAAATCAAAAGTCCGCTGCAGCCCACACACGATCGAATGGTCTGCCGGAATCATTCCGTCTGACTTTTGATGTTGAAAAGTCCGGTCGTGTGTACGCAGCATTACAGCTTCCTTTCTGGTTTGGTTGAATATGGTCTCATGTCAAACCCAAGCTCATCCTTGATGCTGGATGAGGCCGGGTCTACAAAGATGCGGTTTGATAAGTTTGGTGAGGAGTAATGCGAAGATGGACAAAAGAATTTGATTCACAGTCAGTAATGAAACTCATCTCCAATGGTGCTCAGTTTTGGTCAGGGCTCTGTGCAGGCCTATAGACCTGACCTTGTGCACATTAACTCAATCTACTGAAGCAATGTCCATTTAATTTTAGCCATATAGTGTATACAATCACAAACTGTTCATTAAAACAACTTTTTAAAAACTTTAACACGCAGTGGTGAGACTATTCACATAAAGCTGATGACATCAACATTGAGGAAAAATTGCATGTCATTATCTCTTCGTTTCTGAAACGCTACTCCTTTATATAAAACTTAAAACCGAATATATGTTTTTTTTTATCAAATCTATTCACAATTTTCTACCTGAACGGAAATGAAAAAAACAAAAAAAAAAACAAAGGTTGAGTTTCATGTTTGAAGTGTTGTACAAATCCCGTATAAGTTGTCATCTGTGTTCCTGTACAAATGCTTGTACACAAGTTACTCCCTTTCTAGACTAATTAGCTGTGTAATGTCAGGTACCTCTATGAAACCAGACCGAAATACACATCCTGAGCGTCTGCAAACAGGAAGATCGCAGACCAAACCTGTCATCTACCCAGAGAGACAGAATTATGCACAGAAGTAAGTGATCTTTGCATTTGATATTTTAATGGCCTGACATCAAAGCCGTTTCTTTACAGTTTTCGTGTCCATAAGCGCATTCATCTTTCTCCCAAAGTTCATAATCTAACTTCTGTTCAGGTTATACATCGCAATAAACTCCCGTCGTTTTTAGATGGCATTTTAACAACACCAGTTGCCTTCGTAGGTAAACATTAATAAGTGTGAATGTCAAGAAGTAGGTTTTTTAGATTGGTACATAATTAAAATGATACATAGTAAACTGTAAGCATTTATACACCAGCAAAAAAAAAAGTTGCATAATGAAGCCGATAGAGTACCTTATGAAAAATGTATGCATATTCAAAGGAAAATGGCAGATTTTTGAGAAATTTGATGTAAAGCAAGACGGGGGGAGATAATACACTTTTTAAAGTAGATGCAAACCCTAAATTGATGACTTGAAACCTGAACTTCAAGCTGGTCATACATAGATTGGAGTTTGGCTGGTTCAGCAGGGCCGAATTTCGATCCATGTATGGGTATCCTGGTTATAAACAAGTTGATCTATCTCTTGACTTGTGTACAACCAGCCTGTCGGGTTATTTCCGAATGATTAGTGAGCCGGCTTTAGTCGGTAACACATGTAGCAATATGGACTGCAATTGCAACAAACAGCTATTCCCTGCCCTGTCTGCATATCATATTGTCCCTCTAGTGCCCACCGTTACTAAATTGACATCATATTTGTGAGCCCAACCAAAGGGATTGTGGGACCAGTAGCTTCATCAGATGGCTGTTCGCCTGCATGACTAAACACCCAGACTACATATCCCAGGGATCTTTGCTATCACCAGAGAGATTACTAGGAAGAGCTATAAAAAGAGACCAGAGATCTGCCCCACGCTCTATTCCTCCCAGGTCTTGTGCGTGAAGGATCTCTCTGTGCAAGGGGAGTGAGGTCGCTGCCTACCATGCAGTCTACAATCATCTGACCTGACTGAGAAGGGGTCCAGTGTTGCCTGCGGCTCATCAGACATCTGATCGGCACTACCTCTACAGTGCAGCAACCCACGCTTCCTGCTCTGCAGCTTGTGATCATCATAAGCGGGTCTGCAGCCAGGACGTCCATCCTGGATTCGCTAGCTGAAGGCATTGATTCGGTATGGTCATTGGTGAGAGGGCCACTGCCCATCTTTGAAAACCTTTTCTTTGTTGTTTCGCTGGGACACTGTGTAGACAGCTTTATTTTGGGAACACTTCATTGCACCTTTATTTGAACACCTTACATAAGCATCTTTAGCTACAGTCATCACCAGATATACTACCACTCTGTTACTATACCTTATTGGATACAATTAATGAACTCCGCCTGCCGGTGAAGACCATCAGATCTGCAACGGGGACATTCTGTCATTGCTACTTAAATACCATCATACCATCCATATTTAGCTTAATCTCTCATTAGGATCAAAGGTTAAGCAGGCCGGCCTGGGTTTCTCTTTCTAGAACTATTGTCAGAATTGATACTTAACCTCTGCTTATTCTTTCAGGTTATGTTCAAGTGGTATTCCATTGTACATTTGTGTGTATAATAATCTGTTTGGCCAACTGTCTTAACTGCCATTTTATTGAGGAGTCACTCAACTGGGTTTGTGCTGTTATCCCAAGCTCAGTGCAACCATTACCTCCTTTGTGCAACCATATATTAACTGAAGTATTCCAGTAAACTTTAATAGAATATAAAAGTATTGAGTGTTGTCTTATTACTTAAAGGTGTTGCAATGATGTCTGAACCCAGAGTGTCCAAAATGAAAAAAGGTTTTGCCTATCTTTTTACTTCAAGTCTAGGCTATAGGCAGGGATGATGAAGTGTCCCGGTGACTGGGACAAATATGTTGTAATTTCAATATCCATCTGTTGACAGATTACCCAAAGCAACCAGCAAAGTTTAACCGCTTTCCGACCACCGTGCACAGATGAACGTCAGCACAATGGCACAGGCAGGCAAATAGGCGTACAGGTACGTCCCTTTAAATTTGCCGCCTTCCGCTGCGGGAGCATGCCCGCAGTTCTGGGGAACTCGATGTTCTCTGGACGGCCCGCGTTTGCTGACTGGAGAGGTAGAACAGAGAAGTGCCTATGTATCATGACAGAGATCAACTGCTCCCTGTCATCGAGAGCAGTGATCGCTGTCATGTCCTAGGTAGCCCCCCCCCCCCCCCACAGTTAGAATCAATCCCTAGGACAGACTTAACCCCTTCATCCCCCCCTAGTGATTAACCCCTTTCCTGCCAGTGTCATTTACACAGTGCATGTTTATAGCACTGATCGCTGTATAAATGACAGTGGTCCCAAAATAGTGTCAAAAGTGTCCAATGTGTCCACCATAATGTCGTAGTCATGATAAAAATTGCAGATCGCCACCATTACTAATAAAAAATAAAAAAAAATAATAATGCCATAAAACTATCCAATATTTTGTAAACGCTATAACTTTTGGGCAAACCAATCAATATACACTTATTGTGATTTTTCTTTTACCAAAAATATGTGGAAGAATACATATCAGCCTAAACTGGCGAAAAAAAATTTCTTTATATATATTTTTGGTATTTTTGATATTTATTATAGAAAAAGGTAAAAAATAATGTGCTTTTTTCAAAATTATCACTGTTTTTTTTTGTTTATAGCGCAAAAAAGAAAAAACGCAGAGGTGATCAATTACCGCCAAAAGAAAGCTCTATTTGTGGGAAAAAAAGGATGTCAATTTTGTTTGGGTGCAACGTCACACGCTACTGCGCAATTGTCAGTTAAAGGGATGCAGTGCCGAATCAAAAAAAGTGCTCTGGTCAGGAAGAGGGTAAAATCTTCTGGGGCTGAAGTGGTTAAAAAAGCAAGAATGCTTACAATAATCACAGCAAAGTACATAATGGAAAAGAAACACATTCAGGATACAAGCCGGGGTCAGCTCACAGCCGGGCAGCAGGGTACCAGACTGTAAGGCAGAAGCTGAGTCAGGGTACAACCTATAAGGTGGTTCAGTTATGGAACATAGCAGGAATCCTATGATGTTGTTTTCCTTGCTCTCTCTGTACTATGTATATTGCATTGGCATACGCAAAAATATATACTCCCCCCTCCCCGTACTGCTCACCACACTGAATAGACTGTTTTGACTGTATGTAAACAATTATGTTGCGTTCCTAGGTTAAAAATAGGCATTAAATATTAATATAATAATTGAGGCATTTAGGCTGGAAAATTAATTAAAACATTAAATCATATTACTAGCTAATGCAAACAAGAGACTTGGACAGAGAAACAACAGTTCTAAAATAATATAAGCTTATAACTCACGGCCTGACGGGGCAAGATGAGCTGAGGTATACTGCACTATGACTACGCAGGCAGGTTTCTGCAAGTATAGTTAATAAAGTTAAACTCCATCCAAAACTTTTTTTCTATTTTGGATTTGGAGAGTGATGGGAAAGTTTAGAATTTCTGTAGTTTTCTATTATGGTCTGTGCCCCTCGCCCCGAGAATATTCCTCCTCACTTCCTGTCTTGGAGACTCCTGGGGCATCGCTGCAAAATAAACTTCCTGATATATATATATATCAGGAATATATATATATATATACAGGGTTGCTGTTAGAAATCACAGGGGCCCTTACAGCCTACTTGACAGGACCCCCTTCCCCCTGTCTGAAAGCGGCTGGGAACATAGGTTTATCAGTCCCTTTCTCTGTAGCCTCAGCTGCACAGAGGAATAAATCGAAAGTGCTCCAAGGCTTCCTGCTCATTCACAAACTGAAGCATAGTGAACATAGTTTGATGAACAGACACAGGAGTTATTGGTACCAATCCCTCACTGTGTTCATTCAAGAAAGGAAGGGGCCAGTAAATAGCATATTTACCAGCCCCTTTACCCGCTCTCCCTCTTAAAATATCCCCCTGGGTGCCCGCAGCAGCTTCCGGCAGGAGAGGAGAGGAGGGAAGCTGGCAGTGCTGTGGGGGAAAGGGGCACACTGGGGGGCCTGGAGAGCAGATGGAATGGGCACATGTGCTAGAACCAATCCCTCTGCAGTGCAGCTGAAGGGAGACAGAGGAAGAGAGGCTGGAAGCACTGCAAGGGGAGGCAGAAGAGGATCGGTGTTTGCAATAAGACAGTACAGAGGTATTTTCCCTCCCCGGTGTCATGTGACTCAGTGTTACAAGGTCTCAGGTGTGTGTGTTAAATTTAATGTTATCGCTCTGTTATGGCAAAGAACTCTCTAAAGTTCTGAAAAAAATAATTTTTGCTCAAGATAAAAATAGCCTAGGCTATAAGAAGATTGCCAAGACCCTGAAACTGAGCTGCAGCACAGTGGCCAAGACCATACAGCGGTTTAACAGGACAGGTTCCACTCAGAACAGGCCTCATCATGCTTTCTAATTTTCTTTACATGGCCACCATGGCAATCGATTTAAAGTGGTTGTAAACCCTTACAACACACTTTGACCTACAGGTAAGCCTAGATTAAGGCTTACCTGTAAGTCCAAGAAATATCTCCTAAACCTACACGGTTTAGGAGATATTTGGCGAAAGACAGGCACCTCTGTCTACGGCACGGCACCCGTCAACGGCGATATGCCGCACGTGGCGGCTCCGGTGCGCATGCGCGGGAGTGATGACACGCGGCTTCGCCGAATGACAGCGGCGGAGCGGCGAGACCCACCGAGAAGATGGATGCGCCGGACTACAGGGGACATCGGTGACTTCGCTGGCTCCTGTGTCAGGTAAGTGACACATAATGGGCTACTATGCAATGCATAGTAGTCCATTATGCTTTACCTTTGCAGGGAATGAAAGAGGAAGTAAACTCATCAGGGTTTACTTCCACTTTAAGCATCTTACAGGCTCCATTCTCTGCCTTTACAGTCTCCATTCTCCTCATTTTCCAGGCTCCATTCTCATTAATAATGAGAATGAAGCCTGGAAGATGATGAGAATGGAGCCTAAAAGATGATGAGAATAGAGCCTGAAAGATGATGAGAATGGAGCTTGAAAGATGATGAGAATGGAGCCTGGAAGATGATGAGAATGGATCCTGGAAGATGATGAGAATGGAGCCTGGAACATGATAAGAATGGAGCCTGGAAGATAATGAGTCATTATCTTCCAAGCTCCATTCTCATGATCTTCCAGGCTCCATTCTCATCTTCCAGGCTCCATTATCATCATCTTCCAGGATCCATCATCATCATCTTCCAGGCTCCATTCTAATCATCTTACAGGCTCCATTCTCATTAATTTACAGCCTCCATTCTCATCATCTTCTAGGCTCCAGTCTCATCATCTTACAGGCTCCATTCTAATCATCTTACAGGCTCCATTCTCATTAATTTACAGTCTCCATTCTCATCATCTTCTAGGCTCCAGTCTCATCATCTTACAGGCTCAATTCTGATCATCTTACAGGCTCCATTTCCATCTTCCACGCTCCATTCTCATTATCTTCCAGGCTCCATTCTCATCACCTTCCAGCTCCATTCTCATCATCTTCCAAGTTCCATTCTTATCATCTTACAGGCTCCAGTCTCATGATCTTCCAGGCTCCATTCTCATCTTCCAGGCTCCATTATCATCATCTTCCAGGATCCATCATCATCATCTTCCAGGCTCCATTCTTATCATCTTACAGGCTCCATCCTCAGCATCTTACAGATTCCATCCTCACCATCTTAGCCCTTGTACACACGGTCGGACATTCCGACAACAAAATCCGTTGGATTTTCTCAGACGGATTTTGTCCGAAACTGGTGTTGCATACACACGGTCGGACAAAGTTGTCAGAAAATCCGATCGTTCGTAACGTGATGACGTTATTTCGTTACGACGGGACTACGTTCAGGCTAGTAGCCAATAGCTTTGGTCTAGGAATTTGATCTGAGCATGCGTGGCACTTTGGCCGATCGGAATTCTCTACAAACGATCAGACAAAGTCCGATCAGATCATGTTGTCGGAAAATTTTATAGCCCAGCTCTAAAACTTTTTCGGTCGGATATTCCGACGGAAACAGTCCGATGGAGCCCACACACGGTTGGATTATCCGACAACACGGTCCGATTGGACATTTTCCGCCGAAATATCCGACCGTGTGTACAAGGGCTTACATATTCCATCCTCGGCATCTGACAAGCTTCATTCTCATCATCTTCCAGGCTTCATCCTCATCTTCCAGCATCTTACAAGCTCTATTTTCAGCATCTTACAGGCTCCATTATCCAGCATTTACAGGCTTTATTGTTGGCATCTTGTGGGTTTCATTCACGGCATCTTACAGGTTACCTTCTTGGCATCCTATAGGCTCCATTATTATCATTTTACAGGTGGCACCATTCATAGCTTTCTACAGAGTCCATTCTCTGTATTTTACATGCTCCATTCTCAGTATTTTACAGGCTCTATTGTTAGAATCTTACAGGCTGTATCTCAAAGGCTCCATTTTTGGTAGGCATCATAGACAGTGTATACCACAAAACAAAATGGGGGAAAGTAGCATGAGTATTATTTTCAAGGAAAGGGAGAAGAGTGCAGTTTTTATTGCTAAGTCCCCTTTGGAGAGATTAATCCTAATTTCCTGTCAGGAAGTAAGGAGAAATCTCTTCAGTGGAGTCTAAGCCCCTGTACACACGGTCGGAGATTTCCACAACCAAATCCGTCGGATTTTGCCCGTCGGATTTTGTCCGTCGGATCTTGTCTGAAACTGTTGCATCCACACGGTCGGACAAAGTTGGCGAAAAATCTGATCTTTCGGAACGTGATGACGTAATTTCATTACGATGGGACTACATTCAGGCTAGTAGCCAATAGCTTTGATGTAGGAATTTGATCTGAGCATGCGTGGCACTTGGTCCGATCAAAATTCTCTACACATGATCGGAGTATGTCCGACCAGCCCAGTTGGTCTGGAAATATTTCCAACATGTTGGAAAATTGGGTCCGACGGATATTCCGACGGAATCAGTCCGATGCATACCACACACAGTCGGATTATCCGACGACACGGTCCGATAGGACACATTCCGACGGATTCTCCGACCGTGTGTACAAGGGCTAAGACATCAAATAGTTAAGGCCCAGGTGCCACAGATAATGCAACATGACCATAACAAATAATAGTTCTGTTTGGAAGCCATTGCATTTCTCTAGTTAGGTTATGTTAACTCAGCTGGGAATCCAACACTTCCAATCTTTTGGTTCCCAACAGCTCTCATTGGTTTCTCTTGCTGAACTTTTCATTACTATTCTATCCTGTAATGATTGGAGGTCAACAAGAACCAGTGAGGGCTGCAGAGAGGACCCAAGATCTACACTGCCAGAGGTGTCAGATTTTCAGCAGGCTTCACATAAAGATTTTTTCAGGATCAGAGAAGGGCAGGCAGCAGGAAGGTAAGTATTTCCACTGTTCTTTTACAAGCATGGCTGTATTTTAACCACTTGGCTACCAGGCCAAGTCTGACATTTCTCTCCTACATGTAAAAATCATGATTTTTTTGTAGAGAAAATTACATAGAACCACCAAACATTATATATGTTTTTTAGCAGAGATCCTAGAGAATAAAAGGGCGGTCCTTGCACCTTTTTATCTCACATGGTATTTTCACAGCAATGTTTCAAATTTTTTTTTGCATAATGTGAAATATGACGTTACGCCGAGTAAATAGATACCTAACATGTCATGCTTCAAAATTGCACACGCTCGTGGAATGGCGCCAAACTTCAGTACTTAAAAATCCCCATAGGCGACGCTTTAAATTTTTTTACTGATTACAGAGTTACAGAGAAGGTCTAGGGCTAGAATTATTGCGCTCGCTCTAACATTTGCAGTGAGATCTCACATGTGTGGTTTGAAAACCGTTTACATATGTGGGTGCGATTTACATATGCGTTTGCTTCTGCGTGACACTTTCTTATAAAAAAAATTTTTTGTAAACATCTCTTGTAATAGGAATAAGCATGACAGGTCCTCCTTACAGTAAGATTTGGTGTCAATAAGTCCCCACATCTCAGCTCTAGGCTGGGTAGCCTGAAATAAAAAATAAAAAACATCTCAGCTTCCCAGCCAAGGCAGCACCATTTTTTCAATTACAGAGACCGGGCGTGATGTCCGACCTCTGAGCAATCATAGAGACCATCTGGTCCACTGGAAATCTCTATGGTCAGCATCCAGCGCCAATAGTTCCCTTTTCCAACTCACCAATCGCAGGTGTGCATTGGTAGAAGCAACAGAGGGCAACAGGAGGGGGTGATGTTCCCTCTTGCCGCCTGTAATAACAATCAAGCGGCTGAACGGCCGCTATGATCATTCTTTTGGTGTAGGGAATCGCCTGCACTAAAAGAAGATATCTTAATGATGTCAATCAAGGTCGGGTCACAAGCAAGGGACAGCAACGAGGGTTCAGGAACAAGTGGGGTCATGATACGGATATACACATGGGATCAGGTCACAGGCGAAAGGAGCTGACGACCACTCAGAAATCATCTTAAGTCCTGCAGGGCTTTAACAGCTTGCCAACTGTACAACATGGATATTCAGTGGCAAGGCAGCTCTCCTGCACCAGATCCCATACCTAGTACGTGATCTGGCACTTCCGGGTAGGGGATGAGTGCACGTGCCACCGGCGTCCCGGCTCTGCTGTGATTTTACACAGCAGATGTCAATCAACAGGTGCCAGAAGATAGGTTACCGCAGGCAACCGCTGATTGTCCAAAACACACACAGAACAGGGCTCTGCCTATGTAAACAAGGCAGAGCCCTGTCCTGTCAGCGAGAAAGTAATAGATTATCTTTCCTCGCAAAGCAGAGAATGAAATAGATTACTTCCCCTAGTAAAAGCACAGTACTCATAAACACTGGTAGGCACACATTTAACTATTTGATCAACCTAAATGTTTAACCCCTTCCCAGCCAGTGTCAAAAGTGTCACAAGTGTCAGAATGTCTGCAGTCTCGTTTATTGGGACTTTTTTTAAACAAAAATATGTATCAGAATACATATTGACCAAAATTATGAAGAAATTAGATTTTTCCAATTTTTTTTTATTGGCTATGTTTTATAGCAGAAAGTAAAAAATATTGTTTTGCTTTTTATTTATTTTTTTCAAAATTGTCTGTCTTTTTTTGTTTATAGCGTAAAAACAGAGGTGTTCAAAGACCATCAAAAGAAATCTCTATTTGTGGGAAAAAAAAGGATACACATTTTATTTGGGCACAGTGTCACAGGACCGTGCAATTGTCAAGTTACGCAGTGCTGTATCACAAAAAATAGCCTGGTCATTAAGGGTGTTTTGTTGCCTCACAACCTGGAATTAACATGGATTGTTTGAGGATTTGCATCATTTAATTTACAGATTGTGCACACAACTTCGAAGATTTTTTTTTAATTTTTTTTTATTGTGACGCAAACAACCTATAGGACAAAATAACAGAAAAAGTCAATGTGCATAACTATTCACCCCCCTGAAGTCAATACTTTATAGAGCCATCTTTTGCGGCTATCACAGCTCCAAGTCGCTTTGGATAAGTCTTTAAGAGCTGGCCACATCTTAGCACTGGGATTTTTGCCCATTCCTCCTTGCAAAACTGCTCCAGCTCCTTCAAGTTGGATGGTTTGTGCTTGTGAACAGCAATCTTTAAGTCTGACCACAGATTTTCTATTGGATTGAGGTCTGGGCTTTGACTAGGCCATTCCAACACATTTACATGTTTCCCCTTAAACCACTCAAGTGTTGCTTTAGCAGTGTTTTAGGGGTCATTGTCCTGCTGGAAGATGAACTTCCGCCCTAGCCTCAAATCACACACAGAGTGGTACAGGTTTTTGCTCAAGAATATCCCTGTATTTAGTACCATCCATCTTTCTCTCAACTCTGACCAGTTTCCCAGTCCCGACTGCTGAAAAACATCCCTACAGAACAATGCTGCCACCACCATGTTTCACTGTGGGATGGTGTTCTTTGGGTGATGTGTTGCGTTTGCACCAGACATAGCGTTTTCTTTGATGGCAAAAAAGTTAAATTTTAGTCTCATCAGACCAGTGCACCTTCCTCCATACATTTTGGGAGTCTCCCACGTGCCTTTTTGCAAACTCAAAATGCGTTATTTTATTTTTTGCTGAAAGTAATGGCTTTCTTCTGGACACTCTGCCATAAAGCGCTACTCTATGGAGCGTACGGCTTATTGTCGTCCTATGTATACTCCAATCTCTGCTGTGGAACTCTGCAGCTCCTCCAGGGTTACCTTAGGTCTCTGTGCTGCCTCTCTGATTAATGCCCTCCTTGCCCGGTCCATGAGTTTTGGTGTGCGGCCGTCTCTTGGCAGGTTTGAAGTTGTGCCATGTTCTTTCCATTTGGTTATGATAGATTTGATGGTGCTCCTAGGGATCATCAAAGATTTGGATATTTTTTTTATAATCTAACCCTGACTTGTACTTCTCAACAACATTGTCCCTTGCTTGTTTGGAGAGTTCTTTGGTCTTCATGGCAGTGTTTGGTTAGTGGTGCCTCTTGCTTAGGTGTTGCAGCCAATGTGGCCTTTCAAAATGGTTTGTATATGTAATGACAGATGTGACACTTAGATTGCACACAGGTGGACATCATTTCACAAATGATGTGACTTCTGAAGGTAATTGGTTGCACCAGAGCTTTTTATAGGCTTCATAACAAAGGGGGTGAATACATACGCACATGCCATATATCATTTTTTTATTTCTGAAAAATTGTTTTATGTATATATTTTTCTAATTTTACTTCACCAACTTAGACTATTGTGTTCTGATCAATCGAATATAATTCAGATTAAAAAAAAAATTAACTAAAGTCTGCAATGTCACATAATAGGTAAAAAGCAAAGGGGGTGAATACTTTTGCAAGGCACTGTATGTATCTCACCTGTGTATTTAGTGATTTGCCTGGCATTCAGCTTTATATATTGAAACTTCACTTTAAAAGTATTTACCCTTAAATAAATCTTCCTAATGCCTCTGCGGCAAAACAATTAATGCATCCTAGTGTGTGAAAGTATTTCAGAATAAACAAGAAAGCTGGTCAGACTTAAGAAGTGATGATGGAACAGTATTTTGAATTTGATTTGGAAAATATTGAACATTCTTTACACGTATGCATTATTTTTCCAAGACAACAGTTTCTTTCCTATTCAGCAACTTCACCATCAACGCGAACCTCTCTTCAAACTGCAAATATAGCAATTATACCAAGTTATGCTTTTCTCCCTGTTACCACAGGCAAGTAGCCACGGTGCATCAGCAGTCAAAATAACCCAGCAAGTTAACAAGTATCCTGTTCATTCTGCAGAGCCATAAAGACAAAAGAATCAAACCTCCTCGGAGAAACTAAAATAAAATAAAATTAGAAAAATTGTTAGAAGGACTTTTGTTTTCAACAGAGAAGTAGTGAACCACAGGGCACTGCATTCAGAATACACTGATTAGTATAAGGTGAGTGTGGTTGTTAAAGTTTATGTAAACCAATTATTAAAATCTCATATGAATGTAACTTAAAAAATAATTTAAGATATTTTTAAACCTGCAGTTTTAATACCAGCCATGAAGGTATCTGTTCGTGTACTTCATCTTGAACACTAGCTTCTCAGCTCCTATAGTATCAGCAGTCATACTCCTAGTGACTTTGAGGCTCTTTCAATTTTAAAGTGGTCAGAAACCAAAACTCATAGCTCATCAAATTCTCTATCAACAAAAGTACAGTTATTGGGAAGCTCCTTCCCCTAGGGCAAGCCATCACAGACCATAGGCTGGCTTCTTCCAAAACATGTGCTTTAGTGGCACAACAGGGTTCATACATATGAGGCAAACATTTCCTTTTTATGGGGTAACTCATGTGTTCGTCAAATTAAACCAAAGAATTTCCAAGCTCAACTTACCAACCAGCCTTGGAAATTCTTTTATTGTATTTGATATGCGTTTGCCCTTCCAGTGCTCCTTGCTGTGAAGACCAGTTATAGGTGGGTGCAGTGACCTTTTTTGTATAACTCATGTGTTCTATTAGGTTTTCTGGTAGAGGAAACAATTAATCTGCCTGACTCTCCCAAGCAACTCCCCCATAAGAAGGACATCTTCTCCTAAGAGAGTACTCACATGTAGGAGGCCCTCTAGCAGTTGTTAAGTGTATCACTGAAAATTCCAGGGGCAGGGGGCCTAAATCCAACACCAATTCCATCAGTGCCAAAGTACATATACTATACATGTTCCATTTCTCATACCCTAGGCCTGGATAAGAGTATCAGTACTTGTCATCACAAGGGCCTCTTAATATTGTGGTTACATGTACAGTTTCCGTGAGGTCCCTACTCATATCTGTGGCCAGTGTAACGTGGATGCCCAGCTACAGTATCACGGCCAGTGCACAAAATGAAACCTTTCCTGCCACCACCATTAACGAGCCACCACGATCAACCACAAACACTCCTATTCTGAACTGGCTGTTACCACCAAATATTGGCTGAACTAAGTGTCCAATCAGTTCTCTTGTAGTGCACCATATTGCACCATATTGCATGGCTTAACTGCGATATCTGACTGCCTGCTGTCTCTAGGCAATTGCCAAAACTTACACTAAACATTAAAAGATGGTGAGGGTTGTTTTCTTCAACTGCTTTTCAAAACAGTTTTTAGCAAACATACTACAAAAAGAACATGGTGCAACACTCCATATTACAATCCATATAAATGTTACATTCCAAATGATTGCTGTTATACAGTTTTAAAAAATGATGATTCTTCAACCCCAACTTTAGAACTCAACAGTTTGTTTGCACTCCGTTCCTAGTGACAGGGCTCAGAAGAGGGTGCTGCAGTGTAATGGCTCATGACTACAACAGTGTATATTGGAGCGCTCTGAGGATTCCTCTGAGGAGGTGTGCTCCTTCTGCCACACCTCTTCATTTTTCTTTACTTCCCCGTCCTCTCTCCCCAAGCTCTCTGTATAGGCTCCAGAAGATTCTCCCACCAACTGAGCATTAAAATCTCAAATGTAGAGTAACCCCCTTGCTAAACATGGAGCATTTCGCAGTCCCTTTTTCTAACCCGTTTTAACTGAGAACACTTCTCCGCTCACTCTGCAGGTCAAACTCTCCTGCCTTAGTTTCACGCACATGAATATATTTATATCATATGCTCAAGGACCTAAAGTTAGAAAGCATGTTATCCGGTAAGAAAAAAAGGTGGGACCTCCCGTAAAAGGGTTCTACACTTACAAAGCTCTGTCCATGTCTACCAATTGTGCTCGTGGTCGTTTCAACATGTATAGTCCACTGTTGTCACCTTCCAGACACACCCCCGAAAAATATTATACGGTCATCACTGGAATGTAAGTAGATGGGATGTCACTGCAAAAAGGCTGCAGGTGATCAGATACAACGAAAGAGAAAAAGGTTAAAACAAGTAGTTTATTTGAAACAAAATGCCTATCCAAACTAAAAACTAAAGTAAGAAATATCAGGTGAAAAACATGCAAAAATTGTTATTACTTTTTATTGTTAGAGTTTTGGAAACAATGGGAGAATACCTTGTGCCTATCTCCAAATTGTGTTGTGGCCTTCTCACACAGCCTCCAGTAGGGACTACAAGTGTCCCTTTCAACACACATTACACAGGCATGGTCTACTGTTGTCATCATCAGCAAACCCGTACTTAAAATTGCTATAGGCCCATCAATTGAGTGCATGTAGACTGGAAGTTGCATCAAAGAAGTACTTATACCTACTGCTAAATGTTTCATGTCTGGTCTGTGATAAAATTGGGTGTCAAATTCTGACCAATCTGGTTGGGTTGTCTTCTCCTTAGTTATTTCCTAGATAACCCAAGATGGTAGTTTTAAATCACTAGTCCTTTTGGTTTCTCATTATCAGAATCGAAGTATCTATAAAAAAAATTTGATGTGTACTTTCTATGGTTATTGGAAGACCTGAACCATACTACCCATGTACTTAATTTATACTCTGTATTTGAATCTTCTTTTATAAAAACCTCAATAAAAAAGGTAAAGTAAGGTGTCAAATTTAAACAAATTTATGTGTTAAATACTGCAAAGAAAAGGCAACACATGCATTATTTAAAGCATGTTTTTAGTGAATTGACTACTTCTACATTATTGGGATGAATGAGTTATTTTGCCGCAAAACTTCATGCAACATTTATCTCTGAGTGAATTCACCCCAAAGTGCATTTGAAATTAAATATCATTCAATTATCATTTACATCTATTTTAACAGACTTTTTTGTGGTCCCTTTCCACTGATTAGACAATTTAAAGGACTGGTCTAAATAGTGAGTAATTTCCAGGAAAAATTGCACTACTGTACTGACTATGTACAAAATATAGCATTGTAATGCAATAAGAACTCCTGGTGTTGTTTTCTTGCTGACGTTACCCCAGAAGAATTGTAGATAATAAACAGTTGGAGATAATGAAGAAATCCCATCTCTCCACTCTACAATCAGTAAAGTAATATCATAAACTGTAGGTTCTAAAAAGCATAACTGTATATTCTAAACAAATTAGCTTTTTAATATATCTAGAGCACCAAACAAGTTTGAAAATGTCTTCCCTTACCCCTTTCCCTTTGTATTGTTTTTTGTTGTGTTTAAGAACTACTATGAGATGACCAGAGTGAGCATTGTTGTTATTTACATTTAGCCTGTCTTCTATCTGCACTGATCAGATGTACAGTGTAGAGGGCAACATGTCTGCAGAACAATATGTTAGGAATCTGCCCCACATATATGTGGGAGGGGGCTGTGTGTGAAGCTGCTCAACGGAAATATTGCTGGGGCAGGTGAAAGCACAGAAAGCAAGGCAGCGATTTGCATATCACCCATTTAATTCCTGGTTAACTGCCAGAATAAATACAGCAATCACATGATTGCTGCTTACCTCTGGAGCTAGAAGAACCGTGCAGAGGTCTGACTTGTTCTTTGTTCTCCTGATGGTCTTCTTAAGTCCTCCCAAGATTGGGGTAGCCATCATAAACTCAGAGAGGCTACAGTGGTGTGAAAAAGTGTTTGCCCCCTTCCTCATTTCCTGTTCCTTTGCATGTTTGTCACACTTAAGTGTTTCGGAACATCAAACCAATTTAAACAATAGTCAAGGACAACACAAGTAAACACAAAATGCAATTTGTAAATGAAGGTGTTTATTATTAAAGGTGAAAAAAAATCCAAACCATCATTGCCCTGTGTGAAAAAGTGGTTGCCCCCCTTGTTAAAACATACTATAACTGTGGTTGTCCACACCTGAGTTCAATTTCTATAGCCACACCCAGGCCTGATTATTGCCACACCTGTTCACAATCAAGGCATCACTTAAATAGGAGCTGCTTGACACAGTAAGGTCCACCAGAAGATCCTTAAAAGCTACACATCATGCCGAGACCCAAAGAAATTCAGGAACAATTGAGAAAGAAAGTAATTGAGATCTATCAGTCTGGAAAGGGTTATAAAGCCATTTCCAAAGCTTTGGGAATCCAGCGAACCACAGTGAGAGCCATTATCCACAAATGGCAAAGACATGGAACAGTGGTGAACCTTCCCAGGAGTGGCCGGCCGCCCAAAATTACCCCAAGAGCGCAGCGACGACTCATCCAAGAGGTCACAAAAGACCCCGCAACAACGTCCAAGGAACTGCAGGCCTCACTTGCCTCAGTTAAGGTCAGCATGCATGCCTCCACCATCAGGAAAAGACTGGGCAAAAATGGCCTGCATGGCAGAGTTCCAAGGAGAAAACCACTGCTGAGCAAAAAGAACATCAAAGCTCGTCTCAATTTCTCCACAACACATCTTGATGATCCCCAAGACTTTTGGGACAACATTCTGTGGACCGATGAGACAAAAGTGGATCTCTTTGGAAGGTGTGTGTCCAAGTATATCTGGCGTAGAAGGAACACTGCATTTCATAAAAAGAACATTATACCAACAGTAAAATATGGTGGTGGTAGTGTGATGGTCTGGGGCTGTTTTGCTGCTTCAGGACCTGGAAGACTTGCCGTGATAAAAGGAACTATGAATTCTGTTGTCTACCAAGAGATCCTGAAGGAGAATGTCCGACCATCTGTTCGTGTACTCAAGCTGAAACCAACTTGGGTTCTGCAGCAGGACAATGATCCTAAACACACCAGCAAGTCCACCACCGAATGGCTGAAGAAAAACAAAATGAAGACTTTGGAGTGGCCTAGCCAAAGTCCTGACCTGAATCCTATTGAGATGTTGTGGTATGACCTTAAAAAGGCCGTTCATGCTCGAAAACCCTCTAATGTAACTGAATTAGGACAATTCTGCAAAGATGAGTGGGCCAAAATTCCTCCAGGACGCTGTAAAAGCCTCATTGCACGTTATCGCAAACGCTTGGTTGCAGTTGTTGCTGCTAAGGGTGGCCCAACCAGTTATTAGGTTTAGGGGGCAATCACTTTTTCACACAGGGCCATGATGGTTTGGATTTTTTTTCACCTTTAATAATAAACACCTTCATTTACAAATTGCATTTTGTGTTTACTTGTGTTGTCCTTGACTATTGTTTAAATTGGTTTGATGTTCCGAAACACTTAAGTGTGACAAACATGCAAAGGAACAGGAAATGAGGAAGGGGGCAAACACTTTTTCACACCACTGTATATAGCCCCTGCTGGGTCATTCTGGCTTGACCTGCAGTTTGGGGAGTACACAGGCAGGACAAGGATTACACACCAGCCAGAGAGAGCTAGGCCTAGTGCATGGAAAGGTTCATAAGGAGTAGGGACAAAATAGGGATGGTCCTAAGAACCCCTAGAGATTTATTTAGTGTGGGGAAAGAACTTGTTGCCCAACCTGTCATCTTGATTGGCACCTCCTTGTGCTGTATACTGGCAAAATAGCACCCAACCTGAGAGGCCTGCTGTAAAGGCTAGGAAAACTGTTTAATGGAGTAATTCTCAATAACACTACTGCATATAAGTTCTGCATACTTCAACTGCCTTGTCGTGGAACTTTCAAAGCGCTTTGCTGTCAATAATTCTACTTTGGGACACATTGTTTAACTATGTAATATTCATTACAAATAGAAGAATCATCTAAAAGATGTCTTGCCTGATCCCTTTAAAATTACCACCACACAGTTGCCTGGCCAGCATACCTAAATGATTCAATGAGGTTAATTAGATGCACATTATCCACATAGCCAGCCAAATCCATGTTTTCCTTGAGCGCCTAATCATGGGCAAAGGTGTTTAATTAATATATATATATACATTTGGATTCAGTTTCAATGAGGTAAGAAGAAAAAAATGGTAAATGAGCCTCAATATCTTCATTACCAGGAACATGTATAGGGTGCTTCTGTATGAATGGAACCCCTGGAATTCCTGATTCTTTGGGCTACCATCCAAAGGGACTAAGAACAACTGGAGGATGCACAGAGGGCACTTGAGCAGCACTCAAGGAGGTAGAAGCAAACTTAAGATGAATATAAATAGAAAGAGAGGCACTTCTAAGTGCAGTAACACCAGTATTTATAAAACAGATGTGGTGAGAAACATTCACAGAAAAGTATTGTAAAACAAGCTTATCATCCCACACAGACGTGGCAGTAGCTCTCTTGTCATGGCTCTCCTGGATTCTTACTAGCTGACCAGCAGGAGAGGGAAAGACAAATGCCAGAAGCAAGATAGCCTCTGGCAAAGGAGCTTCTGCACATGCTCCTAAACATGTAATTGCCCCCTTCTGATGTTACTTCCAGTGCATGTGTTTCAAGCTGGTCCTGGAACTCGTTCAGCCATCTTGCGTCTGACATCTGTCTTTCCCTCTGCTGCTAGTCAGCTAGTGAGGATCCAGGAGAGCCATGACAGGAGACCTACCGCCACGTCGGTGTGGGATGATGAGCTTGTTTTATTCTACTTTGCTGTGAGTGTTTTTAACCAGATTTGAGTTAAGGTAAGCCCTGCCTATTCCAAAATTATTTATATGTACATCAAGACTTTCTTTTCTGGTGGCTGGTGCTTAGTTTTTATACCAGTTATTGTGATTACCCATTGTTGACCCAGATCATCTGATTCTGGTCTTGTTTCGAGCCCCTGTTGCTGACTCTGCCTTTTCCAGTTTTTCACCTTGCTCGCTGCTTACCTCGACCTCTGCTTAAATCCCAACTATTCTCTTGCCTTCCACCTGTTGCCTGCCTTGACCACTGCTTTGACATTGATTACTCTTGTTCCTGCTACCTGCCCTGACCTCTGTCGGGATACTGGCCTGCTGCCTCATACCATTCTGTCTCCTCAACGTAGCCATCCTGCTCCTGTGACTCCTTCATTTTAGCTTGCTTCAATATGGTGCAGGGACCATGAGGATCATTGGCCCATCACTCCTTGCTGGGTTCTTTGGTGAAGACCAAGATGTCACTTATATTTTGAGCTCACATGCCAGGGATGTCACCTGTAACAAAAACCTTAATATTCAAGGTACATGGCAACTCCTTTACAGGACATTAGTAACAATCATATGTGAGCCAACATTCTCCAGGAAGGTAACAACACTGTAAGGCCTGTAGGGAATTTACCTTCAGGGCTGTGTTGATATGAACTCTGTGAAGAAAGATTATCAGTGTTGTCACCGCTAATATAACCTCCTCACTTCAAATTGTTGCTGGCCATGAACTTGGGGAAATGATGGTGGATGCTGTCTTCAATCCCTCCATGCTGTGGCAGACTGTAGACCTCAGTGGCTCATGTGATGAACGCACATGGGCAAAGAAGAAGAATTCTTTACATATGGAACAAGTAGATAAAAAACAGGATATCATATACAGAAAAGGGGGACCTGTCAATGATATAAAAAGGTTTGCCAAGAGAGGGACTTGCCTGCCCAATACATGCCCTTGTTGACTTTAAGCACACTCAAGTAACCTGGCTCACATAAGCCAAATGCATCCATATGGCTTGAGTAATGTACAATTTGGCCATATTCTTTGCCTAAGTTGGTTCACTTCAAACCTAGGATTGGGAGGGGGGGGGGGGCGGGGCTGTAAACCAAAAATGTGGGGCTTTAAACAAAAACGTGTTCCCATTACAATTTTAGCACAGGTATGGAGCCAGAGGGGATTGTTTACTAAAGTCATATAGGCTGTTCACTCTGCAAAGGAGTTTTCTTTTTTCAAGGGATTTTTTCCTTAGCTTAGTAAATGAGATGAAGGTCTGCTGACTTCCCTTATCCAATCATGCGCAAGCAAAAATATATATATATATTTTTTTACCTTGCACGCGATTGAATCTTCTTTGCAAAGTGAATCTTTACCATTCATTTAGGAAATTCCCATACAAAATGAAAATTTCCTTGCAAAAAGAACAACCTATTTGCCTTTGGTAAATCAACCACTGTGAATTCACCTGCGCTTGGAGGCCAACATCAGCTATTTAAAAAAAAAGTCCTAATATATTCGAATATTTGTTAAAAAGGCACACGGAATTGAATTATCATTTTATTATTTATGAATTATTTGAATTCAACTTACATTCTAAAAAAACCCTCTTTAAATAATAATAAAAAAATTTCCCCAGTGTTGCATAGGCCTTTAGACAAAATCTGTAACTCATCTGGTAATTCCAAGGGAGGAAAGACAACACTAATCAAGCAGACAAAAGACATAGAAACTCATTAGGTGAAATCTAAAAAAGAATTTGAAGCAAATCATTTTTCCCCCGACTAGATGTATCAGACTTAATTAGGTGAGTGGTGTTGATGGGGTGCAAAAGCAAAAACAAAAAAAAAAAAATCTCTTCAGTAGAAAAGGTTTAGGTCCCATATAGGCTGCATTCTTTCTCTCTGTGGCATGGCCAGTAATTGAGCATTTTAAGGGCATGAAAATAGAAGAATAGAAACTGAGCCTTAGACAAAAGCTTTCAACTAAAATTTATTTTCCTCTCTCACCAGGTGCTTTTTTTTTTTTTTTTTTTCTAAAATCATACGAGATATAAAGAAAGGAAAAAAAGAATCAGAGCGATACAGAATATAAAGCAAGCCTAACAGGCTGCATCATTGCATGACACTAATCAGATGTATTTAGACAAGATAAAAAAAAAAAAGATAATCAATAGCTACACTTAAAACAATAATTCCTCTGCAATGAAAATAGTTTTGCACAGCATGACTCCTTAACCGCACAGTTTAAAACAAGATAATACTTTAATGCTTTCATTTTTTCTATGTTCAGTTCCTTCTTACTGTTGAGTATTTATTTGTTTAATAAAAAAGTGCATCCATTTTGATTAATTCTCACTAATTGCAGTTAACACCTGGACCGCCTCTGTAACGGAAGGCTTTCGCTGTTTGGATGGAAGTAACATTTAACTTAAAAAAAAAAAAAAAAAAATCCCATTTACAAATGAATGCAATACATTTTCATGCAATGAGGGTGCTATGGGTACAATAAGAGCACCATTTGCATTTCAACTGTTTTATGCTACAATAGAGCCCCCGCCCACACACCCACATCCTTTTTTAGGATAATCCTTCTGCCCAGGGGAGGTTAAGCTCACTTGTAATAAATTTGTAAAGTTGAGTGGTTGGTTGCAAAGTTTCTTTTTTTTTTTAAGTACTAGTCTTCATATCTATAAGAATAATTATAAAAAAAATGAAAGCTTAGTCTGCATCAATTAATTATCGATTGTTATGGTATTATTATTATTATTTTTATTATTATTATTAATGTTTATTATTACTTCTAGAACCCTATAATAGGACAGATATTTGGAGCCCATGGTAAATTGCTAGAGTCAATACCTAAAAAAAAAAATCTACACATGGTTAAATTTCCTTTCCTTTTTTTTTGAATATTAAATTAATAATGGATGTTAGATGCCAAAGTGTATATGAACTTTTGGTGTCTGACTGCAATCGGTAAAGTCTCGTACACACGATCAGATTTTCGCAAGACCGTTCATCCATTTTTTGTTGCATGCTAGTCTCATGTCGAAAGTGAAGTTGTTACTCACAATATGAAAATTCTCGTACGAAAGAATTCAACTTCAGAAGTGATGTCATGTGTTGAATAGCTTTGTATGTACGCTTTCACTTCTGAGCATGCAAAGTTTTGCTCTTATGATTTTTTTTCGGCCGAAAACCATAGTAGTTAAATGAAAATCGGACGTTGCCTTCACAGCCAACAAAAATGTTATGATCTGCACATCCTGCTTTTGTCGTACGAAAAATCAGAATCAGTTGTCGAAAGCACCATACTAACGATCCGAAAATCTGCAGATCGTCCGTCGAACAAGAATTTTATTTATGATTTTCGTATTGTGCGCTTACGGTCCTTTATGTTTACAATTGGTTTGTGTTCACAGAATGGCTATAAATGGTCCAGCCTTTCAATCAATAGCCAATTCAACACCTTGACTATTCTGGGCTATCCTAGGGGGTGATGAAGATCTGTAAAGTTGAGTGATTAGTTGCAAAGTTTCTTTTCTTTTTTTAAAGCGGAGGTCCACCCTAAAGTGGACCTTCCGCTCATCGGAACCCTCCCCCCCTCCGGCGCCACAATTGGCACCTTTCAGGGGGGAGGGGGGTGCAGATACCTGTACAGTACAGGTATCTGCACCCACTTCCCGGATAGCTCTCTGCGGAAAGGGGCGTAGATTACGCCCCTTTCCGAAAGTCCCCTGCTGCCTGCTGGGAAACACACAGATCCCAGAGGCAGCGGGTCCATCCTTATTGCGCAGCGCGACTCGCGCATGCTCAGTAGGGAACCGGGAAATGAAGCCGAAAGGCTCCACTTCCTGATTCCCATACCCAAGATGGCGGCGGCAGCACCCGAGAGACGATCGAGAGATCGGCTTTGGGTGCTGACATCGCGGGCGCGCTGGACAGGTAAGTGTCACTATTTTAAAAGTCAGCAGCTGCAGTATTTGTAGCTGCAGGCTTTTAAAAAAAAAAGAGTACCGGCGGACTCCCGCTTTAAGTGCTAGTCTTCGTATCTATAAGAATAATTATAAAGAATTAAAGATTAGTCTGTGTCAATTAATTATAGATTATTATGGTAATACTATGGTATTACTATTATTATTGATGTTTATTATTACTTCTAGAACCCTATAATCTGACACATACTTGGAGCCCATGGTAAATTGCTAAAGTCAATACCTGAAAAAAAAGAAAAGAAAAATCCTACACAGGGTTTATTTTTTTTAAATATTAAATTAATAATGGATGTTAGATGCCAAAGTGTATATGAACTTTTGGTGTTTGACTGCAATCAGTTATGTTCAGCATTGGTTTGTATTCATAGGTTGGCTATAATTTGGTCCTGCCCTTCATCCAATAGCCAATTCAACACCTGGACTTTTCTGGGCTATTCTAGAGGGTGATGAAGACAGATTTTGGCAGTCGCCAGCACTCATAATCACTTAAAGAGAGTTCTCAATCTGTTTTATCATTTCTGCCAAAGTCTGTCCCTTCTCCGGTGTTAGCCACACATGTGCTGCCTAAAGTGACACAAATCCGTTGGCCACCATTGCTGAGCTCTCCTTTTGGAAATGTAGGTTCCCCGGCTGTCAGTTTGACACTTTTTTTCTTCAGCGACTTGGAACGAATATAAAGATAAAGAAATTCAACACTCCTATAAAGCAAGCTTGTTCCAGGTTTGTGGCTCAGAAGTTCTGAAGCCCTACACAACCAGGGAACCTTCATTTTCAGAAAGAAGTCAAAAATTGTGCCCCCCCCCCATGTTTTTCTCAAGACAGGCACATGTGATGGGAAACATTGCAAGTTGGTTCAAAATAAAAAATAAAAATAAAAATCATTTGCATAAGGCATATTGTTTAATGGTTGTGTGGCAGGAGCTTTGAATAAAGCTGGCTTTTCATTTAATGGAAAGGCTTTAACCTCCCTGGCGGTATGATTATTTCTGATTTTAGGTGCTGAAAGCGGTACAATTATTTTGCATGGAAATTTGGCGTTTTATATTGTAGGCCTGTAATTCTTAGGAATAACTCTATTAAATCTGTTCAAACCAGAGTCTAGTAGACATCCCGGGTATGATAAAGTTTATAATATAATAAATAACTATAAATAATGATAACAAATAATAATAAAAATTATTCAATAATGTAATCAAATCCAAAAACACTGAAATTTGCTCATTTGCAGAATTGTCGCTGTCATTATATTTAGTGTTTGATGATGGATCTCCCCACAAATCACTATCGCTCAGTTATGCAAGTGATTCCAATTTATTATCTCTGTTTTCTAGTTGGTCTAAAATCACTTTTGACATAAAGGGACACTTTTTGGTTGCTATGGACTGCATCCTGCAATGTGATCCCGAGTCTGGCTCGGGGTTACCGCTCGTGGTACTGAAATTCCACCCCGAGCCAGACTCGGGAATACCGCCAGGCAGGTTAAAGCCGACCATAGACGTTTCAAATATCAGCTGGTTCAGCAAGACTGGCCAAGATTTTGAACTATGTATGGGCAGGCTGATTGTCCCCAACTTTATCAATCGATCAATTAGCATGTCAGATTTCTCATACAATTATTGCCATCAGCTACAGGTGCTAGCAATAATCATTGTGTGTACTCCCAGCCCCCCCCCCCCTCTGCAAGGGGAACACAATAGCTTCACTAGAGGCATTCTCTCTGTGTTGATGGGAGAAATTAGCAATTTTCGTTTGCAGGAAAAAAAATCGCACCATCTATGGCCAGCTTAAGAGAAAAGCTACTGCAAACAGAGAGGTTCTATTTAGGGCAGAAGCAAGCTAGCCCAAAACAAATGTGGGGTCTCATAAAGGGTGTTGTGAATACCCTTTAGAATTCCGTTCAGAAGCAGCACCGAAAGTGTTGGTGCTTGCATCTGATTTATGTACCTATCAGAGACAGATACATGAATCTGTACCACTGAGGTCAGATTGTCCACACTAGACACTCCTTTCTCAATGGAGTGCTCCCTCTCCAGCCACTGCGCCCATCATACTTACAGAACCTTGGTTGAGGAGCTTTGTTCTAGGGGTGAGCAGAGCCTGATGGGGAACTGAGAGACTCATTCTCATTCAGGTCCACTTAAGCTTTGATTGACAGCACATGGCAGTCGTTGGATTGCCCCTATTCAGTCCAATATCGGCTTTTGAATCTGTCAACTGCTTTTTGCTGTCAATGCTGTCAATCAAAGTAAATCACATCTAATGGGGAACTAGTCTCAATTCCCTATCAGACTCCACCCACCCAGTGGCAAATCATTTTCCAAATATGGGCATTGCCATAGGTGGGTAATGTCTCTTTGGCCTCTATGTTTACAATTAGCTTTCAGCTGGGTAACTTCTGATTAAGTGCCTCAAATTTGAGCTGTAGGTGTCCATGAATGTAACACATTTGGTTTGACAAAAGTCAATTTAAAAATTAACTTATCAGTTTAACAGCGACTGCATCCTATTAGGCAGCCATGAGTCCCACAAGCTGCTTTGTATACTTGTCTTCATCTCATTCCTCCACTGTTACCTTCAGAGTGAGAGTTATCCTTATGCAGGGGCGGACTGACCATTGGGCCAATCAGGCACAGCCCGAGGGCCCAGAGCCACTAGAGGGCCCCATCAGGGTTGCCAGCCTTAGTAAAACCAGGGACAGTATATAAAAATCTGTGTTGTTTTTTTACATCTGTCTCTGAAATGTCCCTTACCGAGATCCTTTTGGTCTAAAAATCCCAAGATTATAGCTGCCCCACCTCTCCAGTACCTTCTCAGCCAATAGAAACATGTCTATGTATACTGTGTGTACATGTATGTGTATACTGTGTGATTGTATACTGTGTGAGTGTGTATGTGTATACTGTGTGGCCCCATAATCTCGGATTGCCTGGAGGCCCCATAATCTCCTATTGCCCGGGGGCCCCATGAGTTGTCAGTCCACCCCTGTCCTTATGTAAGCTCTAAGCTCCATGTGGCTAGGTACCAGAATGGGAAATAACTGAGCATAAGCACTGCCATATGAGAGTGAGGGGAGGAATGTTCCCTCATACCTGGAAGTACTGAGTACCTTATTTGCTCCTGGTGTCTGGACAGATCAGCAGAGGAGCTTAAAAAGCAGAGTATTTGCAGGTGGGGCTGCCATCAATATAAACTTGACATTGCTTGTCCTGCTTTAGCAAAGCAGAGGTGTGCTGTCAGTTATTGAATGCTCCTCTTTATGTGTATTTCTATTACTTAAAACCTAGCTTTTACAATATCTAGCACTTTAGCTTGTGTATTTTGCAAATGTATGGTCTTCTTTTTAGAGAAATTTACACGTTATAAAAAGACCACCAATGCAAACTCTTTAAACGGTAGTCAAAAAAGTCCTTATAATCAGAGATGGATATATACAAAACGAGCAGTCCTTATGATATGGCTGATATTGCACAGTATTTTGTGGCTAGATAAAGGTTGCATAGGTTTGAAAAACTTTTTGCAATCAAAAAATCCAACTTTTTCAAACAGCGGCCTCTTTATGAGTATGGAAAACCCAACTTATGGTTTGATAATTAGATGAAGGGTCATTTGGTCTACATGAAAAGTAGAGGTAACTAATACTTCTGTCTCATGACCCCTGGAGTGACCCCTCTGATCTTGATTCAAGAATGCTTTCTGTTTCCCCCTCATTGCACCAATGAGATCATAATGCTTTTATCAGCTGGAAAAGGCTTTCCTGCTCTAAAGATTGAGGTTAAAAACGAATTTCTTAGTAAATGCCAGGGAGATAAACCTCATGCTTTCTTATATGTTTTTTGGACTCCATTTCTAATATTTCTACACGTTTTTCCAAGGTCTACCTGCCATAACTTCTAAGAAATGGTCTTCTCAGTTTCTTAGATTTTCAGTTTGTTTTTTAATATTTTGAAATTAGGAGTGAATGGGAAAACACGAAGATGGGGGAAACAGAACCAGGATTCTCATAAAAAATCATACAGTTGGAGTCCCCAATAGATATAAGAATTCACCAGATAGCCTAAAACACCTATAACTGAGACACAAGTGAACACCCAGTGTGCCCCTGTACCTTTAAGGAAGGGTGGGCTCCTTCCAGACTTACCTGCCCTTTGCCTATCCACTAAAATGCATGTGATTCCATTGTGAAGACTTTCAGAAGTTAGAGTTAAGCCCTGTACACACAATCCGAAAATTGTACGAAAAATTCCGCATTCAAATTGATGGTACGATAATCGGATCGTTAGTACAGAGCCAATTAGGACAGTTCATACGATATTGCGACATGCACGGAATTTTTTTTCGTACGATGCCAGATCGTACGATTTTCATTTAATCAGTACAGCTGTTGTTCGAAAATGCAATAAAAATGCATTACAACACATGACATCACTTCCGAATTTTTATTCTGTCATACAAGAATTTTCGTGACTTTAGTAAATTCATCAGATTCAACGTGAGATTAGCATGCAAAAAAAATACGGACGATGATTCGTCCGATAAACTCATCCTGTGTACGGGGCATTAGGACTACAGTAAACAGGGTGCCTTGACGGGGCCTGTAGCTTATGCGTGTATTTGCAAATGTGCAAATGTGTGCAAGCTAAACCCTTGTTTTTGATGCATATTGTAAGCCCTTGTACACACGGTCAGACATTCCGATGGAAAATGTACCGTGTTGTCGCATAATCCGACTGTGTGTGGGCTGCATCGGACTGTTTCCATTGGAATATCCGACGGAGAAAGTTTTAGAGCTGGGCTCTAAAACTTTCAACATGATCCGATCGGACTTTGTCCGATTGTGTGTAGAGAATTCTGATCGGACAAAGTGCTACGCATGCTCAGATCAAATTCCTAGACCAAAGCTATCGGCTACTAACCTGAACGTAGTCCCGTCGTAACGAAATAACTTCATCACGTTACATACGATCGGCTTTTCCGACAACTTTGTCCGACCGTGTGTATGCAACATCAGTTTCGGACAAAATCTGTCAGACAAAATCCGACCGATTTTGTTGTCAGAATGTCCGACCGTGTGTATAAGGGCTTAGACAGGTCAATTTGGTTGGTTGCAGGCTTGTCAGTAAGTTAAGCTTGGAAATCCCTTTGTATTTGTTTGACATACGTCGCCTTTCCAGTGCTCCTTGCTGCAAAGGCCAGTTATAGGTGGGGGCAGTGGAAACTTGTTTGTTTCCTGCTCTGTAGATTGTGGTTTGTCCTTTCTGGGAATTAGCGAAGTCCTTGGATGCATTATGTAACTGGCTAGAAATATGTATTCTGCAGCTTAGTCATTTTATATAATCGCTATTATTTAATTATTTATTTTTGTAGTTTGTGGTCTCCTACTAACATATACCTGAATTCTTCCTTAACTCACCCACCCTGCCAAACCTCAATGCCAAATACAAGAGTCTGTCATACCTGATATAGGGCAAACCTTTTAAAATTGACAGAGGACAAATGATTATCTCTTGCTTGAGCTTTCTGCCTCCTCTTCAGTCTCTGGTGCAGGCACTCCCTTTGGTTTGTCTTTTAAGAAGGTATATGTGGGATCATGGGAATTAGCGTCAAGGAAGCAGAACAGTTACATATTTAAACACAACACTAGCTAACAAAATAATAGTAATAATTATATTTTATTGCATTTATAACATATTTCCACCCATAACATATTTTGCATTTTGTTTTCTTTGTGATAGGAATTTTGTTCTGCCTTTTTGTGAGTCTTCATTTTGCAGCATCCTTTTGACCTCATCCAGGTTTGAACATTTGATGGCTGTCACACTGATCTGTAGACATGCTGCTCAAAGTGTCAATAAACCCACATCATAAAAATCTAGCAATAAATGGTGTATTACATGCTCTTCATACTCACTCAGTCACTATGAGATTCATTTTCTGCATCTGCAAAAAACCTGGTAGATCTTGCTGTTCTCTATCGCCCCCTTCTGTCCATGCCCCCAATTCAACTGGGGATTTTGCAGAGCAGTGTTGGCAGCTCTGCACATGCTCAGTTTTCAAAGAGTTTCTATGCTGAGCATTTCCTCCCTATCACATTTGAGTGGCCCATGTGACTATGGAACATTTGGGCATACACACAGTGTTAAATGACAACCCATGCCCTTCCTCCTCCTCCTCCTCCATGCCCACTAACCAGCTAAACACAATGGGGCAGGAAATTACATGTAGATTGTTGGAGGCTTCACCTCCCTCTTATTCTAAGACATAGGCTGGAGAGTAGTGACGCAGCCTGTGACTGCCAGAAATCTGGCCACACCACGTTATTACCAAAAGATTTGATTTCAAATATATGTTTGTGTTACGATTTAAAACAGTTTATTGATATTAATTATTTATTTTTACTTTATATTCCCAAGGCTATTTTTTATTTTTATTTTGGACATATGACCAGCAGCAGAGAACTAGAAGCTCCTCCTGCTTATGTTTCCCTGCAGACAGGCTGGGAATGATCTGGGTCATGTGACAGCTGAATATCGATTGGGAAAAAGGGTACTTTTTTTAATCAGGCAATTTTTTAGTAAACATTTTTCGTCAGTACAAAGAAAAATATAAATAAGAATATCAGGAAAAAGGTACTTCAATGTTTTTTTTTTTATTAAAATAATTACAGTGCTTTCATCCACACACAGAAAGAAAATGGATAATGTAAACTGAACTGTGTGTGTTTAGTATCATTTTAAAGTGTTACTAAACCCACAACAGTAAATACTCACTGTGGAGCCTAAGGGGCTAATCCTCCACATTGTGTAAAAAGGCTTTTTGATCTTTTCGTCTCTGATCCTCCCCCTTTTTCACAGTCCCCAAATAATTCCATAATGGTACAGAGCATTGGAGGCATTCTGCACATGCTCAGTTGGTGTGTATTGAGATTTTTTTTTTTTTTTAGGAGGGTGCATGTGATCAGCACAGGGCCAATCAGCACTGCCCAGACAAAAAGTCAGGGGTCATGCGGCCTCATAGGAAGGTCAGAAGTGAATGAAAACTTGTCCTGCAAGTTTTAACCAGACACTGATAAAAGTCACAAGACTGCTATATAATGCTGATGAGAAAAGGTATTTAGCAGTTTATATTTACTCAAATAATTGCATTTCCATGTTTTGTGTACTGTGGGAGACCAGATATTGTGAATACAGGGTCCTGAGCTTAGTAACATTTTAAGGCGTTTGTTAACCCCCCCAAAAAAACAAAAAAACTGATCATGTTCCCTTAAAGCATGCTATACAGCACAGTACTTGTGCTATGTCATTTGGCCCCCTGTAACACCTAAAAACCTGGCTGATCCTCCCTGGCTATACCCTCCCCCCTGTAAGCTGATCACAGTGTATCATGGCTGCTGAGCCCTGACACCATGGTCATTTTACATGCCTCCACCATCTGCAGTCCTGCTCTGTTCTCCTCTGTCCTCTCCTCCCTGCCTGTCTGTTTGTGTCAGCGCCCACCCCTCCCCTCCTGCTGCTCTCATAGTTAATATAGGAACCTCCCATCCCCTCTGTAATATAACAATAAGTGCCCCTGTGCCTGTGTTATATAGAAAATATCTGTACCTATAACACAACGGCTACCGGTGATCACGTGACTCCTCAACTCTTTCTCTCCTCTCTTCTCTGCAGCAGTGCTCGGCCCCGCCCGCTGGAGCTGTCAGCCGGGCAGGGGAGAGAGCCGAGGAGTCACATGCGCGCCAGGAGCTCTTATGTTAAGCATATTTTTATATAACACAGGCACAGGAACACTTATTGTTATATTACAGAGGGGATGGGAGCTTTTTATAGAAGTGGGTTAACAACCACTTTAAGGTTTAATGCATGCAAAAAAAAATGCAGCAATTCATCAATACATTTTTTTTTTTTTTTTACAGATCTGAGTGCAAGTGTATTGTTTTTTTATGGGTACACAGGTGCATAAAGATCAGGAAACTCATGCTGTGTCCAGTTCGGTAAAATCAATACAGAACAGTCTGTCCTGAGGGTTCTGTGTCTGACCATATTTTATGCTATATGTATGCAAATGTTTGTGCTAACATTTACATATGTACAGCTCAAATGTACTCTACTGGTCTAAGATAAGGAAGCACCGCTCAAGCTGAGTAATGAGCAAACCCTGTCTGTCATGGCTTACATCTATGAGTGACTTCCCAGCTCACCCCGCAATAGTCCAGGAAACAAAGAAGGGATGTCCGCACACCAAAGCGGAATACTATACAATAATTTTATTGCAAGGATGATGCTTCATGCAGCACAAAATATAAAGGATGTTGACATGTTTCACACAACAAAGTGCCTAATCCTAACAATACCCTACTGGCCTGATCAGGGCTGACATGTAAATATCAACAATTTGTAATCAGCTTGATGGCTACACACTATTTAGTTGGCACATTGGCCCTGAATGGCTTGCTTCCTAGCAACCAAAGATGCTAAGAGGCAAGAGCTGCCTGCGTCCTAGCAACAAAGGATGCTAGACAGTAAGAACTGCCTGTGTCCTAGCAAATAAAGGCTCTAGGCAGCAGGAGACCCCTGTGTCCTAACAAAGAAAGATGCTAGGTGGCAGGAGCTACCTGTGTCCTAAAAAAGAAGGACACTAGGTGGCAAGAACTGCCTGGATTCTAGCAATGAAGGATGCAGGCAGGACCCACCCAACATCCTAGCAACCAATAGGCAAGGTACATTTATGCTGCCATTTATAAATACTGTATATAGTAAAGGGGACAAACTCAACTAGTGGTGGCAATGGTAACAGTCCAAGCAGATTTGACCTTCACTTTTTTCAGCAAGACAGTTAACAAACACTTCAAAGCAAAAGGGCTTTGTACAGCAATTCCATAGCATAAAACCAGCAAAACATCTGTTCACCCAAGCCACTAACTAAACTCAGGTCAGTACTTCAGTAACAGGGTGCCCCCTAACGGGTTCCCCCAAAATAAACAGGCAGTTTTTGCACCTTTTTAGTGTTCTGTCAGCACTCAGCCTTTTCACCTAATAGCAGGCTCCCACAGCAGAAAGAGTGAGAAAGAGAGCCCTGATCAACAGTCAACTCACATACATATAGGCATGTGCACAAGCTGAGATATGGACTTAGGAATGGAGGCTTTTTCCACAGCTCTACAACTCTACAAAGCTTCCAGGCTCCAGGACCCAGGACAGGACATATTAAAGATTATCTCCACTTATGTTGAGAAAAAACAAACCCCTGTGGGTGATCTATGTATATTGCAAAGACTTTAACAAACATTGTAGCATAGTCCTTCCTGATTCTGTTCCTAAAAAAAGTGTATGTTCAATTATGTCCTTGGAAGTCTGGCTCCTGAATGGGATTGTCTGTGTTCAAGGATCAGCCGATGTACTTGCAGGGTCCTAGTGTGAAAAGTTGCAGTGTCTGCATATCTTTAGATGTACTCAATTTGAGAGTATCTCACCAAAAATATACAGTAATTCCTTTTGCAGAGGATGCCTAAAATTCTTTACTTATAAGGCAAACTTCTGGGAAAATCAGCGAGCCAATTATACAAGCAGGAAATTACATTTCTGGAGAAATTCTGTACACCAACTATGTATAGAAGGCCTCTGGGTTGCCAGATTTCATTGCTTTCTACAGAAAATTAGAGTGGCTGTAGATTTAAAAGGAAAGGTAATTGTTAATGACATTCAATTATAATATGGCTCGTGTAGCAATTGTATATGCTATTTTTATTTCTTATTTTTAATTTTTTTGCTTTATCATTTCTATTGCTTACTAACACCTAAAACTTTTCCGAATGTATCAACATTCTCAGCTGATACTATATATACTGTACAATTGCTTGGTGTTCAGTTCTAATAAATCATTCCCTGAAGGTTCAGAATAGCCCTGAGCCGCCCATTCCGGTGTGCTGTTCCCTCGGCCTGCGCACGTTGCGTCCTATTTCAGGCCGCGGTTAGAAAGTTGGTAAAGTGAGACATGGCTGGACATCGGTATTTACCGAGTAAACCTGTTATTGCCAGCGCGCCTGTAATGAAATGATCAGGTTTCTGCCTGTCTTCTGCAAGAATGCAGTTATGTAAACCACACTTACACATCCTCCGTATTTAAGGTTTTTCCAAATTTGGTTTAGCCACCGCAAGGGAAACATGCATTTTTCTAGATGTGAGAGAAGGCGAGATAATGTAAGACGGCTCTTGACACTTTTTTATCTGAATCCCTGACAGTTTGGTTTGTTAAACATGGTTACATTAACCTGGGGAATAGATGTCAGGACACAGTTAAAACAAACAGGCGGAAAAAAAACCTCCTGTTTTAAATTCCAATTTTAAGATAAAGGAAGAAAACAATGTTCTACCTAGTACCAATTTCTGGTTTACAATATATCAGCCACAGACGTGTGCCTAGCTAAAAAAAAAGAAGAAAATAAGTGCCTTTCAATCAAAATAAAAATCAAGACTTGATAAACCGTACATCCTTCATTTCATTATCCAGGTTCCTGAGACTGCCCCAATGCTTAAAGTAGTCATATTTATGTACTTTTGAACAGAGTATGGAAAGTGTTGGAATCCTTGCCAGGCATATATCCCCGATTCACTCTCATTATATTTCCACTTTTAATTCCCAGTGTTGTCACTCTGACCCGAAAGTAAGAAGATAAGTCCCAATAAGAATTACATATCTTCTATCCTCCCTTCCCTCTTTCCTCCCTCCTTCCTTCCGTAGCACAGATCCTATGGCAGGTCCCGTTATCTTGTCCTAGGTTCCCTTTCCCACCAGTGTAATGACAGCCATGCACAGATTTGTATATACACTTTTGGCCCAATGAATAGTCTGGGGGTTGCCTTTTTTTAGTTTAATGCTGGAAAACATGGATAACAAACAGAGAGTTGTGGGATACTCCAGAATGTTGAACAGTAATAAAAGGATGCCCTTTCTTCTGCAGATACTCCTTTGGTTGGGTGCTTCACCTACTAGACAAGAACACAGAATGATCCAGCCCCCAACTATGTATGTACTCTACGATCACTTCTCTTCTGGAGATTTCCAGAAAGCAAGGAGAAGCAATCAATTCTACAGCCTGTGGAACCCTAATCAGTCCAAAGCAATCAGCAACAACTCCACTGATTACAGAGGAGCTGAAAGAAAAGCTACATTTTCCTGACAGCCTAGCACATAACTAGGAGGGTACTGCAGCTCCTTCATTCATTCATTCTTTCCTTCCTTCCTTCCTTCCTTGTCTTGGGAGTAGGGATGAGCCTCGAGTTCGAGTCAAACTCATGTTCAACTTGAACATTGCCTGTTCGCCGAACAGCGAACAATTTGGGGTGTTCGCGCCAAATTCGAAAAGCCGCGGAACACCCTATAAAAGTCTATGGGAGAAATCTAAAGTGCTAATTTTAAAGCATTATATGCAAGTTATTGTCATAAAAAGTGTTTGGGGACCCGGGTCCTGCCCCTGGGGGCAGTTTTAAAAACTGACGCTTTTTTGGGAGCAGTGATTTTAGTAATGCTTTAAGTGAAACAATAAAAGTGTAATATTCCTTTAAATTTCGTACCTAGGGGGTGTGGATAGTAGGCCTGTAAAGGGGCGCATGTTTCCCGTGCTTAGAACTGTCCCTGCACAAAGTGTCATTTCTGCAGGAAAAAAAGTCATTTAAAAGCACTCGCAGCTATAATGAATTATCGGCTCCCCGTAATACAGAGAACAGTCATTGATTAAAAAAAAAAAGGGGGGGTTCCCCCCAAATTCAATTACCAGGCCCTTCAGGTCTGGTATGGATATTAAGGGGAACCCCACACCAAATTTTTTTTTTTAAATGACGTTGGGTTCCCCCCAAATATCCATACCAGACCCTTCAGGTCTGGTATGGATTTTAAGGGGAACTCCACGCCAATTTTTCTTTAAAAAATGGCGTGGAGTTCCCCCCAAAAATCCATACCAGACACTTTATCCGAGCACACAACCTGCCAGGCCACAGGAAAAGAGGGGGGATGAGAGAGCGCCCCCCCGAACCGTACAAGGTCACATGCCCTCAACATTGGGAGGATGCTTTGGGGGTCTGTGACCCCTCAAAGCACCATGTCCCCATGTTGATGACCCCCCCCTGACGCAAGGGGAAACCCAGGCTTCCCCAGTGACGTGCGTTACATCAGAGGGGGCGGGGTCACCCGAAAATCCCCAAACCCTTTTTAGGACAATAACTTGCATATTAGCCTTTAAAATTAGCACTTTTGATTTCAAACGTTTGAGTCACATAGACTTTAATAGGGTTCTAAAGTTCACACAAATTTTAGGTCTGTTCGCAGGTTCTGGTGCGAACCGAACCAGGGGGTGATCGGCTCATCCCTACTTGGGAGCAAGAAGTGAGAGGAATCTCACCACTGAGCATACAGACAACAAGGTCATGAAGGTCATAAAGTTCATAAAGCTGAACTCCAGCCTTACCTTCAGTCTTGCACAGTTGCAAAGGCTCCTAAACTGTACAAAAAGTGCTTACTCTGATTTCATTGTACAGTGTAAGTTTCCCACAGTTTACATTAGAAGGGGCACCTCATTTCCTGATATGAGGGCTTCCAACATCATCTAACCCAACCATTCTCAATAAGGGTTCCATTGAACCCTTGAGATCCTTCAGAGTTTGCTGAGGGTTCCTTGAGCTATGGCTGATCATCAAGCTCCTATCTTATGTGCCTGCATAGTTCTGGGGCCAACACCACTTAGCACAGTCAGTGGCATGACACCACTGATCTCTTTAGCTATCTGGCATCAGTGGCACTCTTTCCATCATGGCATTCTGACCACCACTGTAAGGTGGGCTTTCTTTCCACAGGCCACCAATCTAAGAAGTACTTTTCTCACTGATGACCTATAAATTGGATTTAGCGGGGGTTCTCCTGCAAAGCAAAGAGAAGCACATAGACCAAGCGATGACATAATTGTGTATAAACTAAAGTTAGTTGTGAAAATGGAAAGGTTTTGTTAAAAAAATGATCCTGTTAATCAGAGCAACCCAGGAAGGCATAAGCATATTAAACTTAAGCTTTAACCTTCCCTCACTCTATTAAAAAATAGAACAATAAACATTTTGGCTGAAGTTCCAATTTAAATGTCCTTGTTGTCAATGATCTGGGAACATCATTTGCCCCATCATGTAAATATGCAGGTCAGGTATTTGCAACAACATTCATTGTAACCCCCTCTGAAGAATCCATAAAAAAGGAAGTAATTATTAACTTCAGTCCTTAGTGGATTCCCCAAAGGAAAATGCAAAAAGTGCTCTAGAGAAAGGAAAGTTCAGTTCACAGCAAAGTCTTGAGCATTACTGGGACAGGGAGTAAAACAATATCTCCCCAGAGAGAACACATATTACAAATTAAAAACTTCACAATGACTCTAGCCCTTCCTCATTAGCACGCTGTTTAACCACTTCAGCCCCAGAAGAATTTACCCCCTTCCTGACCAGAGCACTTTTTGCGATTCGGCACTGCCTCACTTTAACTGACAATTGCGCGGTCATGCGACATTGTACCCAAACAAAATTTACGTCCTTTTTTTCCCACAAATAGAGCTTTCTTTTGGTGATATTTGATCACCTCTACAGTTTTTATTTCTTGCGCTATAAACCAAAAAAGAGCGACAACTTTGAAAAAAAATGCATTACTTTTTACTTTTTGCTATAATAAATATCCCCCAAAATTATATAAAAAAAAATTTTTTTCCTTAGTTTAGGCCGATACGTATTCTTCTATATATTTTTGGTAAAAAAATTCACAATAAGCGATTATTAATTGGTTTGCGCAAAAGATATTGCAATTACAAAATAGGGGATAGATTTATGCCATTTTTATTAATATATATATATATATATATATATATATATATATATATATATATATTTTAAATGGCGGTGGTCAGCGATTTTTATCATGACTGCGACATTATGGTGGACACATCGGACATTTTTGACACATTTTTGGGACCATTGTCATTTATACAGCAATCAGTGCTATACAAATGCACTGATTCCTGTGTTAACCACTAGGTGGCAGTGTAGGGGTCAAGTGTGTCCTAGGGGCGTGTTGCTAACTGTGGGGGGGCGTGGATATGTTTTACAGATCACTAATCTCTGCTCCAATCACAGGGAGCAGAGATCAGTGTCACTTGTTGCTAGGCAGAACGGGGAGATGCTCTTTTACAACGGCATCTCCCCATTCTTCTTCTCCGTGAGGTGATCGCAGGTATCCCCGCGGCAACCGAGTCCACAGGACCCGTGACCGGACTCATGGAGCTTCCCGCAGGCACGTGAGCGCGCCCCCGCCGCCTCTTAAAGGGCAACGTACAGGTACGTGATTTTGCCTGTACGTGCCCTTCTGCCGACGTATATCGGCGTGAGGCGGTCGGGAAGCGGTTAATTCTTGCTTGTCTATCTGTGACAGGTAGACATGTGCATTAATTTTCGTCCGAATGCATTTTCGCCCCAATTTCAGGTATTTTCGTTATCAAGATTATTCTACACAGAGAGAAAAGATTTGACATAGAAAAGATTCGACATAGAGAGAAAAGATCGCTGCTGGATGAATGTTATTGGCTGATTGTAACCAAAGAGGAGGAGCAGTAAAATAGCTAGAACTAAGTACACACGTACAGCCAACTTACTTTAAGGCCGCGTACACACGCGGGGACTGTTCGCTCAACTTTGTCCGTCAAACAGTTTCAGCGGACAGTCCGCTCAAAATTAGCATGGACGGACTTGCCCACACACGACGAACGAACAGTCCGCTGAAACCGTGCGCGATGACGTGAACGGCACGTACGACGGGACTAGAAAACGACGTCCTATACACTGCAATGCAACCTTCGGAGTGTAAATTCTTTCTGAGCATGCGCGAGACTTAGTTGGACGAACAAGCCTACACACGGGCGGACTGTCCGCTCAAACCAAGTTTCAGCGGACAGTTTTTCGGAATTTCCGAAAAACTTTGTTCAGCAGACTGTTCGCTGAAACTGTCCGCTGAAAGCCCACACACGAGCGGACTGTCCGCCGAAACACTGTTCAGCAGACAAAGTTCAGCGAACAGTCCCCGTGTGTGTACGCGGCCTCACTTACAATTGCTAGCAGAGAGAGACACACATCAGGACTGAATCATTTCAGAAGACAGTCAATCTTATCTGCTCCGTTTGTCAGAGAACCTACATTTTTTGGCATCCTCCTAAGGCCGCGTACACACGGGCGGACTGTTCGCCCAACTTTGTTCGTCAAACAGTTTCGGCAAACAGTCCGCTCAAAATTAGCATGGACGGACATGGCCACACACGGCACTTTTTGAGCGGACTGTTTCAGCGAACTGTTTGCCAAACAGTTCGCTCAACTTTTGAAATGAACGGACTCGCCCACGTAAGGCGGAGGCAAATCCGCCCATTTCGAGCGCGTGTACAGGTAGGCGGGGCCCGCGAAGGAGACGTCGCGGGCTCCGCCGCCTGGAATGGACTTAAAGGGGAACCCCAACGCCGAAAAAAATCGGCGTGGGGTCCCCCCAAAGTCCACAACAGACCCTTGTCCGAGCACGCTACCCGGCCGGCCAGGAAAGGGGGGCGAGCGAGCGCGCCCCCCCTCCTGAGCCGTACCAGGCCGCATGCCCTCAACATGGGGGGGTGCCTTGGGGAAGGGGGGGCCGCGCGGCCCCCCCACCCCAAAGCACCTTGTCCCCATGTTGATGAGGACAAGGGCCTCTTCCCGACAACCCTGGCCGTTGGTTGTCGGGGTCTGCGGGCGGGGGGCTTATCGGAATCCGGGAGCCCCCTTTAAGAAGGGGGCCCCCGGATACCGGCCCCCCACCCTATGTGAATGAGTATGGGGTACAATGTACCCCTACCCATTCACCTGTAAAATAAAAGTACCCAAAAAAAAAAACACAACACACGAGAAAAAATATTTTATTGCACAGCTCCGGGGGTCTTCCGTCTTCGGGGGTCTTCTCGCCGGACTCCTCCGCTATCTTCGTGTAGCTCTTTTGCTAGTGGAGGAGTCCGGCTTTCTTCCTCCCCGCCGCCGGCCTCTTCTCCCGACTTCGGGGGTCTTGTCCCCCTCTTCGGTTCTTCTGCCGGGCCACCGCGCCTTCTTGTAGCTCTTTTGCAGGCGGTGGCCCGGTCTTCTGTCGCCGCTGCCTTCCGTTCTTCTGTCGCCGCCTTCGGTTCTTCTGCCGGGCCACCGCGCCTTCTTGTAGCTCTTTTACAGGCGGTGGCCCGGTCTTCTGTCGCCGCTGTCGCTGTCGCCGTCGCCGCCTTCCGTTCTTCTTCTTCTTCTTGTTCTTCTTCTTCTTCTCCAGGAGATGTTGACACGTCGCTCTCTCCGGCCGGAATGCCAGAGCCGCGCTGTGCGGTCACTTATATAGTGACAATGGGGCGGTGTCACATGGTATATGTCACATGGGTTGGTCACATGGGTTGATGTCACATGGGGACTATGACATCGTAAGGGGGCGGGGTCACCATGTGACCAACCCATGTGGCATATACCATGTGACCCCGCCCCATTGTCCCTATATAAGTGACCGCACAGCGCGGCTCTGGCATTCCGGCCGGAGAGAGCGACGTGTCAACATCTCCTGGAGAAGAAGAACAAGAAGAAGAAGAAGAACGGAAGGCGGCGACGGCGACAGCGACAGCGGCGACAGAAGACCGGGCCACCGCCTGTAAAAGAGCTACAAGAAGGCGCTGTGGCCCGGCAGAAGAACCGAAGGCGGCGACAGAAGAACGGAAGGCAGCGGCGACAGAAGACCGGGCCACCGCCTGCAAAAGAGCTACAAGAAGGCGCGGTGGCCCGGCAGAAGAACCGAAGAGGGGGACAAGACCCCCGAAGTCGGGAGAAGAGGCCGGCGGCGGGGAGGAAGAAAGCCGGACTCCTCCGCTAGCAAAAGAGCTACACGAAGATAGCGGAGGAGTCCGGCGAGAAGACCCCCGAAGACGGAAGACCCCCGGAGCTGTGCAATAAAATATTTTTTCCCTGTGTTGTGTTTTTTTTTGTACTTTATTTCACAGGTGAATGGGTAGGGGTACATTGTACCCCATACTCATTCACATAGGGTGGGGGGCCGGTATCCGGGGGCCCCCTTCTTAAAGGGGGCTCCCGGATTCCGATAAGCCCCCCGCCCGCAGACCCCGACAACCAACGGCCAGGGTTGTCGGGAAGAGGCCCTTGTCCTCATCAACATGGGGACAAGGTGCTTTGGTGTGGGGGGGCCGCGCGGCCCCCCCTTCCCCAAGGCACCCCCCATGTTGAGGGCACGCGGCCTGGTACGGCTCAGGAGGGGGGGCGCGCTCGCTCGCCCCCCTTTCCTGGCCGGCCGGGTAGCGTGCTCGGACAAGGGTCTGTTGTGGACTTTGGGGGAACCCCCACGCCGATTTTTTTCGGCGTTGGGGTTCCCCTTTAAGCCCATTCCAGGCGGCGGAGCCCGCGACGTCTCCGTCGCGGGCCCCGCCTACCTTCACACGCGCTCGAAATGAGCAGACTTTCCTCCGAGCGGGAACAGTTTGCTCATTTCGAAAGTAGCCTACACACGGGCGGACTGTTCGCTCAAACACAGTTTCAGCGGACAGTTTTTCGGAATTTCCGAAAGACTTTGTCCGTCAAACTGTCCGCTGAAACTGTCCGCTGAAAGCCCACACATGAGCGGACTGTCCCCCCAAACACTGTTCAGCGGACAAGGTTGGGCGAACAGTCCGCCCGTGTGTACGCGGCCTAAGAGAAAAAAACCTCTTTAGCAATACACACCATGGCGGCCTGTCCATATAAAGTGCAGGGGTGCTGCCCCCCAATCCATGCGCCCAACCCCTAGTCTACATGGAGGGTGCTGGTTGCACGAATTTCAATGATTTTTGTTTTTGTTTTTTTAAGCACATGATTAGAGCCTGAGACTCTAATTGGTTTAAAAAGGGTGAGCTAAGGGTGCAGAGCACTGCGCCCTGAGCCCACCCAGTTGTGTGACAATAGCAAATTAATATTTATTATTGAGTTCCTGACTCCCCTCCCAGCCAATCAGAAAGCGGGTCCTGAGACCCAGTTGGCCGGGGGAGTCCTAAGACATCATTGGCCTGATTCCAGGACTCTTGATTGACTGGGAGGAGACCGCCAGGACTAGAAGCAACATCTGTTTGGGCAAGAGGAGAAGCCCCGTTCATGCCTCAGCTGGAGCAAGGAGCAGCCGCTCTACCCCTTGCCCTTGATCCTCGTCATCTACTAAGATAAGGCCGCTTTCCTGTCTGTCTCCTGGGGGGGCTGGGTGGCGTTGGTGCAAGAGGGAGGGGAGGTTTATTGCCTCCTTCCAAAATATTTAGCATCAGCCGCCACTAAATGCACACCAAACTGAGCTTGTGCAGCTTATCCCTTGGCTCTGTATGATCAGAAAATATATTGGGGACAGTGAAAGAAGAGGAGGATCAGAGGCGACAGGATCAAACAGCCTTTTTACACAATGTGGGGGATTACCCCTTAGGTTCCACGGTAAGTATAACAAGCATGATTTACTGTATATACAGACTGATTTTACTGTTGTTGGTTTAGGAACACTTTAATTAACCACTTTAATACCAGGCACTTATACACCTTCCTGCCCAAGCCAATTTTTGTCTTTCTGCACTGTCGCTGTTTAAATGACAATTGCGCGGTCATGCTTCACTGTACACAAACAGAATTTTTATCATTTTGTTCCCACAAATAGAACTTTCTTTTGGTGGTATTTTATCACCTCTGCAGTTTTTATTGTTTGCTAAACAAATAAAAAAAATACAGAAAATTTGGAAAAAAATAAAAGTTTTGCTTTTGTTTCTGTTATAAAATTTTGGAAATAAGTACTTTTTCTCCTTCACTGATGGGCACTGATGGGCACTGATGGGCACTGATAAGGCGGCACCGATGAGGTGGCACCAATGGGCGAGCACTCACAGGCACTGACGATGGGCACTGATATGCAGCACTGATGGGCACTGCTAGGCGGCACTCATGGGTGGCACTGATGTGCAGCACTGATGGGCATTGGTAGGCGCCACTGATGGGCACTCATAGGTGGCACTGGTGGGCACTGATAGGTGACACTGATGGGCACTGATAGGTGACACTGATGGGCACTGAAAGGCTGCAAAGATGGGGGGCACTGATATGCGGCACTGATAGGCATCCCTGGTGGTACTGGCAGTGGTAGGCATTGTGAGTGGGCACTGATTGGCATTGATTGGCATTTCCCTCGTGGTCTGGGGGACATGCCTGGTGGTCCAGTGTGGATGGCCATCCTGGTGGTCCCGGGTGGCATGATAGTGGTCCTGGACGGGATCCGAGGGGGGGCTGCACTGATAAACAATCAGCACAGACCCCCCTGTCAGGAAAGCTGCCGATCGTCTCTCCTCTACTCGCATCTGTCAGACGCAAGTGAGGAAAAGCTGATCACCATCTCTTCCTGTTAACATCGTGATCAGCAGTGATTGGACACGGCTGATCACGTGGTAAAGAGCCTCCATCAGAGGTTCTTTACCGAGATTGGTGTAGAGGTGTGTCAGACTACCCCTTGTCCTTGATCCTCGTCATATATGAACGCTGTGATGCGCGTCCCCACAGGTGTGCAGCAGCTGTTATCCTGCAGGACATCATGATGCCCAGTCAGAACAACTGAACCACTGCCCGCCCATCATTCTGCTATAGGCCGGGTGGGAAATGGTTAAACAAGCTGAAGCTAGAAGCTGATTGGCTACCATGCACAGCCGCATCAGATTTTGCTCTCCAGTTTTAGTAAATCAACTCCTATAATGTCATTCCATCCAATATCGACAGCTTCTCCTTTTTATGATATGATAACTATTGCTATGAGGACCTGTTTAGGAAAACTGTGGTGCAAATACTGGTGAAGAATAATAAAAGAGACGAATCACAGAGCAGTAATAATTTGATGTCATAATGGTTTTTATCCAGAGTTCTCCTTTAACAGCGGTAGGGCTGCAGGTTGCCATTCTTGATGTCTCCGGTCCCCAGCGCTGAGCGGTCTTGCAGGGAACAATGCAGCGCCTGGCCGCTACAGTCATTTAAAACTTTCTTCTTTGTAACACGCTAAACCGTCATAACCTGTCTCTTCCCATTTAGTTTAACCTACAACCACCACATACTGATTTGGCTGTGTGTGGCTTTCTCCGTTGCCATTTATTACTCCGCTCGACTCCTGAAATTCTGTTTGCAATTTAAGGCCACAAATTAGAAGCGTAAGTCATCTGTTTCATATAATCCCTTGTCAGGAATGAAAACACATTTTAAAGTTGTTCACCAAGCAGCCCTGTGCAGCCTCGCAGATAGATTAACCAGTTCTTCTCTATGCGCTCTCCAGCTAGAACACGCGTCCTGAGCGTCATTCTACACAAATAAAAGCATTGCTAAGCCCTTTCATGCTAAATAAACATTTGAACTCAGATAAATTACATGTTACCATTTTATTTTATCATTTTATTATTTTAAACTACATATGAAGGGCAGGGGGATGATTTAGGGCTTCTTTTTCTGTGGTCATCTTACAGTGGAATTAAACTCAAAAGTAAATGTATTATATTGTAGCTTACCGATTCTTAGATGTGATGGCTGCTTTAGTTTTTCTTTTTTTAGGCATTCTGTCTTTTATTTTCATCTGGTGATCCAGCCAGTATTTCTGTTTAATTTCAAAGGAACAAGCTATTCTGTTGATGGTTATAGGGATGAGACAAACCATTCAACACTGGCAGGCGTACTTGCAATGATTAGTTTTAGGTATTTATGGAAAATATTTATCCCAAAAAAAAAAAAGATTTTGCTAATTATAAAGTATTAGCTGGAGCTTGGCTTTAGTTTGCTAGTGTATTTAAATCTGTCAGTACATTTAACACTCCAGACTGACAATGCTGCTGTCCAAAGGGGCCCCCTGTGCTCGTTCATCCAGAGTGGGGGCACTCTAAAGCAGGAGGTGTGTTACTGGTGGGATCACCAGGGGAAAACAGAGGGGGGGGGGAAGGCTTTTAAAAAAAAAAAAAACGAATGCAGCTGCCACATCTAATGATTGGTAAGCTGCAGTACATTACCTTTGTGGGTTCGGGTCTATTACCGTTTCAAAGCAAACATTCCCTTCTTCAGCCCCCACCCCTTTGTCTAACAAATTTTTTGTGATTTTTCTTTTTTTCCTTTTTGGGACAGGTACTCACTCCCTCTTCCACAATGTAGTGTATTTGAATCTGCTAGTACATCTAACACTCCCCTCCCACAGACTGACAATGCTGCTGTTCAAATCTGCCCCCTATGCTCCTTCATCCAGAGTGCTGTCTGTATAATACAGGACGTGTGTTACTGGCCAGATCACCAGATGAAAACAGGGGGGGGGTTTGAATAAAGAAAGAAAACAAATGCAGCCACCAAATCTAATGATTGGTAAGGTGCAATATGTTAAATATTTTGTTTTGGGTTTACTTCCTCTTTGATTCCCTGCAAAGGTAAAGCATAATGGACTACTATGCATCGAATAGTAGTCCATTATGTGTCACTTACCTGACACAGGAGCCAGCGAAGTCACCACTGTCCCCTGTAGTCTGGAGCCTCCATCTTCTCGGTGGGTCTCGCTGCTCCGGTGCTGTCATCCGGCGAAGCCGTGCTGACATCACTCCCGCGCATGCGCATATCGCCGTTGACAGCAGCGCGCTCAGTGCGCCTGCGCGCCGCTGTCTACAGCGCATGCGCCGTAGACAGCAGTGCCTGTGTTTTGGCAAAGATATTTCTTAGACCTACAGGTAAGCCTTAATCCAGGCTTACCTGTAGGTCAAAGTGGTTTGTAAGGGTTTACAACCACGTTAACCGCTTGCTGACCAGCCGCCATTATTTTACTGCAGCAGGTCGGCATGATCCCGCGAACCATCGCAGCTATACTTCGGGATAGCAGTTGCATGCTGCACAGTGGGGGTGTCGATGCTCGTGGCCGATGACTGACGGCCACAAGCGATTGCAAGCATGAGAAACAGAACAGGGACAATTGTATAAACACACACTTCCCTGTTCTGTTCTGAGAGTAGTGACATGTCATGAGTTCCTAACAGCTAGGAACCGCGATCCGTCACTTCCCCTAGTCAGTCCCCTCCCCCTTCAGTTAGAAACACGTAGCAGGGAACGCAGTTGACCCCTTGATCACCCCCTAGTGTTAACCCTTTCCCTGCCAGTGACATTTACAAAGTAATCAGTGCATTTTAAAGCACTGATTGCTGTATAAATGTCAATGGTCCCAAAATAGTGTCAAAAGTGTCCCATGTGTCTACCATAATGTCACGGTCCTGATAAAAAAATCACAGATCGCCGCCATTAAAGAAAAAAAAAAATAATAATAATAAAATGCTATAAATCTTCCCCCTATTTTGTAGACACAATAACTTTTGTGCAAACCAATCAATATACGCTTATTGAGTGTTTTTTTTTACCAAAAATATGTAGAAGAAGACATATCGGCCTAAACTGAGGAAAAAATTTGCTTTTTTTTTTTTTTTTTAAATGGGGATATTTACTATAGCAAAAAGTACAAAATGTGTTTTTTTTCAAAATTGTTGCTTTTTTTTTGTTTATAGTGCAAAAAATAAAAACCACAGAGGCGATGAAATACCACCAAAAGAAAGCTCTATTTGTGGGAATAAAAAGACGTAAATTTTGTTTGGGTGCAACGTCGCACGACCGCGCAATTGTCATTAAAAGCGACGCAGTGCCGAATAGCAAAAAAATGGCCCGGTCAATCAGCAGCCAAATCTTCTGGGGCTGAAGTGGTTAAGCCCCGCCTCTCACTTGTGACATAAGGAAAAAAATGAAAATTATACAAAGAATGTAGTGGGATAGCTTAGACAGCCATTGACTTGGAACATCTTGATGAATCCCCAGGCATGGGACTAATAGAATATTCTATGTTGCCTAGGTAGAAGAGCCGGCTACATAATGGCAGAGAGGGGCAGAAGTGACACAGGCTGGCATATTCAAACTCTTCCCCGAATCTGCAATGGCTCACTTTTCTGGGGGAGGTAGAGTAGTAGCTGCCAGGCATTCAGGAGGCAGGAGTGCTGCCAAGTGCCAACTGAATGTCCATTTTTTGTTATTTTATATAAATACTTCATTGCTAACACAAGTCGAGTGTTTGATTTGCATTTTTTAGCACAGCCCCATTTACTTATGTTGATCGCATTTGGCTGTCCTACTGCAAACTGTTTGCAATGGGGGTATCATTTTTGCCACAGATGTGTACAATCCTGACTGAGTGGCTGCATTCTAGATTTTAGGTGGGTGGTCAGGGGGCAGTAAATCTGCATCTCAACTTCCTGTTTTTTCTGGCCACCAGCAACCCATGTGAATGAGGCCTTTGGGAAAAATCATACTTGTTGTAATACGTAAGTGCTAGGTAAAGTTTGATCCGAAGTAGAACTTTCGTTGTCTATCAAAAACATGCGTTCTTTTTTTATATATGGTTCATGGTAGGGTCACAGGCATAAACATGACATCACTTCCATACATCCCGAGTTTGAACATTACCATTCAAATCATTAACGTAATAACGGAACAAAATTTTGAAGGTCTTTCTAGTGAAATTCATTACTGAGGGTACAAGTCTTTGAACGAAATTCTACCCCTGTATGGATAATATTAAACCTCATACACACGATTGGATTTTCCAATAGAAAATGCGTGATGACAGGCTGAAAATCCGACCGTGTGTACGCTTCATCGGACAATTGTTGTCGGATTTTCCACAGACAAATGTTGGATAGCAGGTTTAAAAATTTTCTGTGGATAAATGACTGTTGTCGGATTTTCCGAGCGTGTGTACATACAGTGCCTTGCGAAAGTATTCGGCCCCCTTGAACTTTTCAACCTTTTGCCACATTTCAGGCTTCAAACATAAAGATATACAATTTTAATTTTTTGTGAAGAATCACCAACAAGTGGGACACAATTGTGAAGTGGAACGAAATCTATTGGATAATTTAAACTTTTTTAGCAACTAAAAAACTGAAAAGTGGTGCGTGCAAAATTATTCGGCCCTTTTACTTTCAGTGCAGCAAACTCACTCCGAAGTTCAGCGAGGATCTCTGAATGATCCAATGTTGTCCTAAATGACTGATGGTGATAAATAGAATCCACCTGTGTGTAATCAAGTCTCTGTATAAATGCACCTGCTCTGTGATAGTCTCATGGTTCTGTTGAAAGCGCAGAGAGCATCATGAAGACCAAGGAACACACCAGGCAGGTCCGTAATACTGTTATGGAGAAGTTTAAAGCCGGATTTGGATACAAAAAGATTTCCCAAGCTTTAAACATCCCAAGGAGCACTGTGCAAGCGATCATTTTGAAATGGAAGGAGTATCAGACCACTGCAAATCTACCAAGACCTGGCCATCCCTCTAAACTTTCAGCTCAGACAAGGAGAAGACTGATCAGAGATGCAGCCAAGAGGCCCATGATCACTCTGGATGAACTGCAGAGAACTACAGCTGAGGTGGGAGAGTCTGTCCATAGGACAACAATCAGTCGTACACTGCACAAATCTGCCCTTTATGGAAGAGTGGCAAGAAGAAAGCCATTTCTCAAAGATATCCATAAAAAGACTTGTCTAAAGTTTGCCACAAGCCACCTGGGAGACACACCAAACATGTGGAAGAAGGTGCTCTGGTCAGATGAAACCAAAATCCAACTTTTTGCCCACAATGCAAAATTATATGTTTGGCGTAAAAGCAACACAGCTCATCACCCTCAACACACCATCCCCACTGTCAAACATGGTGGTGGCAGCATCATGGTTTGGGCCTGCTTTTCTTCAGCAGAGACAGGGAAGATGGTTAAAATTGAGGGGAAGATGGATGCAGCCAAATACAGGACCATCCCGGATGAAAACCTGTTGGAGTCTGCAAAAGACCTGAAACTGGGACGGAGATTTATCTTCCAACAAGACAATGATCCCAAACATACAGCAAAATCTACAAAGGAATGGTTCACAAATAAACGTATCCAGGTGTTAGAATGGCCAAGTCAAAGTCCAGACCTGAATCCAATCGAGAATCTGTGGAAAGAGCTGAAAACTGCTGTTCACAAACGCTCTCCATCCAACCTCACTGAGCTCGAGCTGTTTTGCAAGGAAGAATGGGCAAGAATTTCAGTCTCTCCATGTGAAAAACTGATAGAGACATACTCCAAGCGACTTGCAGCTGTAATCGCAGAAAAAGGTGGCTCTACAAAGTATTAACGCAAGGGGGCCGAATAATTTTGCACGCCCCACTTTTCATTTTTTTCTTAGTTAAAAAAGTTTCAAAAATCCAATAGATTTCGTTCCACTTCACAATTGTGTCCCACTTGTTGGTGATTCTTCACAAAAAATAAAAATGTTATATCTTTATGTTTGAAGCCTGAAATGTGGCAAAAGGTTGAAAAGTTCAAGGGGGCCGAATACTTTCGCAAGGCACTGTATGTCTGTCGGACAAAAGTCCAAAGTACAAACACGCATGCTCGGAAGTAAGGATCAGCTGGAAGTGGTCGGTCCTGTAAACTAGCATTCATAATGGAGAATTAACATTCGTGACGTAGCAAATTATGAAATCTCCAAATGCAGCACACAATTCTCTTCTTCTTTAATGGGATAATAATGAAGATGCTTTGCTGGTGATACTGATGGAGTTATTGCAAACTCATTTTCAAAGGCTTTTTTTTTCTAGTGATATCAAGAATAATATTATTATGCTTTTTTTTTTCTTGCTTCTTTTGGGCAAGTTAGCACAACACCATTATCCCGTAGTTTTTAAAGCGGAGTTCCAGGCTTTTTGTGTTTATCAACCACTTGCCGACCGCGCCATAGCCGAAAGACGGCTACAGCGTGGTCGTGTTTTCCTGGGTGGACGTCCATGGACGTCCTCCCAGAATGTTGCTCCCACAAACATCCCTGGCCATCACGGATCGCGGTAAACGGCCGCTGGTAGCGGCCATTTACCATGTGTTCGCTCCATCAAATGACGGAGAGATCACATGTAAACAAACCGATCGGTACAGTGAGAGGGGAGATGGGGAGAGATGGCAGCAGCGCTGTGGGCTGGATGTGTAGTGCCCATAGCGCTGCTCAGTGCCAATACTCTCCCCATACTGTGCAATACTCTGCCAATACTGTGCAATACTCTGCAACACTGTGCAATACTCAGCAATACTCTGCAACACTGTGCAAGACTCTGAAATACTCTGCCAATACTCGCCAATACTCTGCAATAAATTTTAACAGAAACAGATTTTTTTTTTTTACCGAATTTTAAGTCTTTTTTGATTTATAGCGCAAAAAAAAAAAACAGCGGTGATTAAATACCACCAAAAGAAAGCTCTATTTGTGTGAAAAAAATGACAAACATGTACATAGGTACAGTGTTGCATGACTGTGTAATTGTCATTCAAAGTGTGAGAGCACTGAAAGCTGAAAATTGGTCTGGTTAGGAAGGGGGTTTAAGTGCCCAGTGGTCAAGTGGTTAAAAATCAGCAGCTACAAAAAGTGTAGTTGCTGACTTTTAATAAACAGACACTTACCTGTTCCACGGTCCAGCGATGCGCCAAACGGAGCGTCGTTCCTCTCCCCCTCCTCTCCGCCGGCATACGTGTCACTTCCGGTTTCTGCGGAAACCGGAAGTGATGTTTATTTTATACTGCACTATCAATGAGTGTAGTGGGAGGTATAGGGTGTAATGGGAGGGCTTTTCAATTTATAAGGCAGCCAATCACAGACTCTATAAGCTTCTGATGATGCCCAGAGGGAGGGGCATAACTAGTCAAGCTAGAGAGCATCTGTGAAGACGTTTGGATGCCAAGGCGGCACTTTTTGCATGTTTTTTAAGAATTGATGTAAGTGTAATGATTTTAAACCTTTTATAATAAAACCCTACAGTATTACACTATATATCCCTTTCCTCCGTTTTGTCCAAACTCTGCTGTTACGGTCTGTGACTGTGTAAAGTGTGTAGGACCTGCATTTTAGTGGAGAAGGATGGGGGGAAACCTTTCTGTGAAAGAAGGACACACCAACTACCCAGTGGATGGAAGCCATTTGTGCCGTACAGGCGTTTTTGTCTGCTTTATCTGGTGAGTGGGGAACCAGGAGGGGAATCACAAGAAGCCATCTGAGTCACATCTGATACCTTCGTTTTTAACACACTGCATGTTTGATGAACTGTTTCAAGCACAATACTGATGCATGCTTGTATTTAAACTACATGTGTATAGGACTTATTTAGATGAATTTCTTTTGATTGCACAGGATATATATACATGGTCTTTATTTGTATATTTGATTACAATTTATATTGATTGCACTATGTTATAGTTTGGCACTTAGCACTTTATTTGGTCATAGTAGTATTTTGCTTGCACAGCACTTTTGATTGGTTATATTTCAATATGTATACTATTGTATGAAGATTGTTAGCACATATTTGCATAATAGTACGTGCAGCACTGATTTTTTTATTTTTTACATCACTATTTTGCTGAATCAACACTCACCAAACTCCTACTAACACAAAATTAGCAGAAGACGCCCACAGGGTGGTGCTAAAGAGTTGAAAACCAGGTAGTACGTCACTACGTTCGCGTTTGTTGGCCGACAATTCCTTGGCGTTTGTATGCAAGACAAAATCCAGGCACGCACCTGTAAAAAAGTCAGAGGTTTTGTCTGCAGAAAATCTGATCGCGTGTACGAGGCTATAGGCTATAATCTTTTTTTTTTTTTTTTTTATTTGCAATAACAGTTCCATTTTTCAGAACAAGCATTCAGGGTGCACGCCCTTCCTCTAAAATCCAATTTGTACTCAACTGTGTTGTTGCAGATGTTATAATATGGCTAAAAAACAATAATAACTGGAAAATAATTGCTGTAGAGATATAAATTGAAACCATGGGTACTCATCCTTTCGCTATAGAATAATAAGTTGGGCTCTGTGCAAAACATCAACATATAATAATAGAATTAAAATAAGAACAAGGGAAGGGAGTAAGGTTCAAAGCACCACAATAATAGAGCCTCAGGATTATAGTACGAAGCAAGAAAGGGGGCAATCAAAGAATTATAAAAATTACAAAAATGTATTGCAAAATTGAGTAAAACTAAGCTAATACAAAAAAGCAGACACTTCCACCAAACACCATCTAAAAAGACAACATTGTCTGATCAAAGTGAAGCATCTAGACACCATCCACATATACTGCACACCTGCACATCATATTGGCAAAATTCTGGTATAAAATGAGCTGCCAGGCTGTGTGAGGGCCTATCCAGGAGTAAGAGGGTGGCGCAGGGTTGGGAATGGGGCTTGCAGTCCAACCAAAGTGACGGTCCCCACCGGCCAGAGAACCTGTCAGTGCTCGGAGGTAGAAGGAAAGCTGTCACCATGAAGGGACCAATCGCCTTTATCAGGGACCAGTGAGTAACTGAAGAAAGTACCGGAGTCATACTCTCACTGAAGGGGCACAGTGGAGAATCGGGAAACTTTAGGCGTGATCAAGTCAGGGACCCAACCAGCGGAGTTAACGCTTACAGAGCAGCCTTGTGTGTCAAGCTAGGGACCAAGCTGGTCAGCAGGGGTGAAGCTTGAAGGCGTCCGAAGTGCCAAGCTAGGGACCCAGCAGGGAAGCGTGGGTGACGCTTGAGGGAGATACCGCAGCAGAAGTCTGGAGGAGCTCCAGGGATTCAGAGTCAGTGAATCAGAGGGTCCAGTGAGAGACCCGGAGCTCAGTATTGAAGATCTACAAGGATCATTCGTACTGGAGCTGAAAGAACTGTTACATTTGAGTTAGGAACGGTTAAAGGACTGTTACCATCAGGGCCGATCCTAGGGTCACAGACGCCTGGGTGCAGAAATATTTCTGGCGCCCCCACATGGGCGTGGTCATCTTACTAACTCCTCCCCTTTACAAATGTTTCTATGGCTACAACTCAAACACGGAGATGCTACCCTAAGAAGTCTTTATTACCTTGGGATCCTCCCATGATCTTTTAACAGTAAAGAAAATTAGTACACTAATGGGACCTGAAGGGGGGTCCCGCTAATGCACACAGAGAGGGCTTTCCGTTACAGAGTCTGTTAGAAAGAGCTCCCAGACATACTGCAGACATGATACAGGAGATGGTCAGATACTCTAGACATACTACAAGAGATGGTCAGAGACTGCAGACATACTGCAAGAGATGGTCAGAGACTGCAGACATACTACAAGAGATGACCAGAGACTGCAGACATAGTACAGGAGATGGTCAGAGACTGCAGACATAGTACAGGAGACGGTCAGAGACTGCAGACATAGTACAGGAGATGGTCAGAGACTGCAGACATAGTACAGGAGATGGTCAGAGACTGCAGACATAGTACAGGAGAGGGTCAGAGACTGCAGACATAGTATAGGAGAGGGTCAGAGACTGCAGTTCCTAAGGATGGACGTAGATAATGGCCGACCAGTCCTCTCACCAGACCCGGCGATACAGCAACATCAGCTCTTCTGATCAGGTGTCAGCTCACTCTAGGTTGCCTGTGGCGACTCCGCTCGGTGGTGCTCAGATCTGTATTCTGGCAATCAATCCATTCCTTTCTTCACTGGGGATGGTGCCAGGCTGTGCGGCTTTCCCTCTGGTGGCACAGGGCAGCGGGGTTCTCTTTTTGATGGCGTCCCCTCAGCACTGTTCTCTCCCTGGAGTCCTGGGTGCACATCCCCGAAAGCTTTCCCAGGCTCCTGGCGCTCTCTCTCTCCCCCCCCCTCTCTTATTCAGTTGAGCATGCTGTGTGGGTTGCAGTTTCCGGGTCACAATGGGGCCGCCAATCCTCAGGACTATATGTCCCACAATCCTATTCTCTGCTCCCTTTTTATTGTATTTATTCCCTTGCCATTATGAAGGAGGGATAAGAAACATAGCGGGCAGCTGACCTGGCAAGCGCCGCTCACTAGTACAGCAGTGCGAGGAGGAGAGGGGGGGGGTTTAGAGCCCACAACTGCTCTCTCTACTCAGACATGGGCGCTCCAATCTCCGGCTGCTTCGCTCTCCTCCTCTGACAGGAGGAGGGAGGGGGATGGACAGTAAACACAGAGAGCCCTCTTCTCGTTGATAACAGGGACCACAGTCTCTCCTCCCCTGATCCACTCCTGCATCCTGCATTTAAAGTTGAGAATGTGGGACATTCTGGGGAGAGTGACCTGCGGCACACGCAGCTTATATCAAAGTGCCCATCAGAGCCCCCTCACAGCAGGTGTCCCCCATCAGAGCCCCCCCACAGCAGGTGTCCCCCATCAGAGCCCCCCCACAGGAGGTGTCCCCCATCAGAGCCCCTCCACAGGAGGTGTCCCCCATTAGAGCCCCCCACAGCAGGTGTCCCCCATTAGAGCCCCCCACAGCAGGTGTCCCCCCATTAGAGCCCCCCACAGCAGGTGTCCCCCATTAGAACCCCCCACAGCAGGTGTCCCCCATCAGAGCCCCCCACAGCAGGTGTCCCCCATTAGAGCCCCTCCACAGCAGGTGTCCCCCCCATCAGGGCCCCCCACAGCAGGTGTCCCCCCATCAGGGCCCCCCCACAGCAGGTATCCCCCATCAGAGCCCCCCCCACAGCAGGTATCCCCCATCAGAGCCCCCCCACAGCAGGTGTGCTCCAACAGAGCCCCCCACAGCAGGTGTCCTCCAACAGAGCCCCCCACAGCAGGTGTTCCCCATCAGAGCCCCCCACAGCAGGTGTCCCCATAGATCAGTACCTGTCCAATAGATCACTGTAGCTTGGGCGCACTGGGAGCAGAAGCACCAGCACGTTGCAGGGGTGCAGGGCATCCGTGGCATCTTTGGTTTCTAGGAGGGTGGCACTCGAACAGCATTTCTGGAAGTGCACTGGATTATTGGCAGCAGCTCCGGCCAACCCAGAAGAGAAGAGCCGACACACACAGAGGGGGCGGGGCAGACAGTAGACTGCTCCACGCACACCGGACAGAAAGATTAGTGGAGTCTAGTACTGGAACGTGTTCTGTTACTAGGCTCCACAGCGGTACACAGACAGCATGGATTCCGGGGACAGCAAGAGCGGTATGCGCTCTTGTCAGTTGCTGGTGGGATGGGGAACCGCAGCACCCGCTACATGCACTCCACCTCTCCGCCTCTGGACACAGACGAGGAGGAGGGAGGGGGGCAGCACTCTGGATCTTCGGCGCCCCCACCTCTGCGACGCCCGGGTGCGGAGCACCCCACGCACCCTGCCTAGGATCGGCCCTGGTTACGATAGCTTTACTCAAGCAGCCACAAATACTATAGCTGCTGACTTTTAAGAAATGGTCACTTATCAGCCCATGAAGTCCAGCTATGTCTTCCTTGGAGCGAATTCTTTGCCAGGTTTTGGCTCTCTGGTGCTGCCATCTTGAATATGGGAGCCAGATGAGACCTACTGAAGTCTCACCTGCAAGGCATCTGCAAGGTCCCGCTGCCTTATGGGAAGTGTGAGGCCGCGTACACACGGGCGGACTGTTCGCCCAACTTTGTCCGCTGAACAGTGTTTCAGCGGACAGTCCGCTCGTGTGTGGGCTTCAGCGGACAGTTTCAGAGGACAGTCTGACGAACAAAGTTTTTCGGAATTCCCGTAAGACAGTCCGCTGAAACTTGGTTTGAGCGGACAGTCTGCTCGTGTGTAGGCTTGTTCGACAAACTAAGTCTCGCGCGTGCTCAGAAAGAATTTACACGGCGAAGGTTGCATTGCAGTGTATAGGACGTCGTTTTTCTAGTCCCGTCGTACGTGCCGTTCACGTCATCGCGCACGCTTTCAGCGGACTGTTCGTTCATCGTGTGTGGTCAAGTCCGTTCATGCAAATTTTGAGCGGACTGTTTGTCGTACTGTTTGACGAACAAAGTTGGGCGAACAGTCTGCCCGTGTGTACGCGGCCTAAGATGTCCTAGGAGGTGTCAAGCAAGGAAGAGGAGTGGCAAGCTGGTGGATTTCTATCCTAGGTGAGAATTGCGGAAGTGGGAGCGGGTACCTGTCACAAAAAGGAAAAAAGAAAAAACACACAAAATTTGTTAGCGGAGGGGAAGGGATGAGCATTACTTAACTTTTTAAGAGAAGGTTTTCTTTGAAACGGTAATAGGCCCAAACCCAAAAATGTAATATGTTTCAGCCTACCAGTCATTAGATGTGGTGGCTGGATTCTTTTTTTTTTTGTCTTTCTCCCCTCTGTTATCAACTGGTGATCTGGTCAGTAACACACCTCTTCTATTAGAGCGCCCCCACTCTGGATGAATGAGCACAGGGGGCACCTTATGGGGGAAGAGGAGTGTTAAATGTACTGACAGATTAAAATACACTAGCAAACTGAAGTCAAACTCCAGCTAATACTTTTTTAAGGCAGTTACAGAAAACTGTTTTTTTTTTCCTTTTGGGATAAAGGTTTTACATAAATAACTAAGAGCTGATCATTGGAAGCACCCCTGCAAGTGTTAAATGGTTTGTCTCATCTCTGTAACTGAAATATTCAGCTAGAGAGCTTGTTCTTTTGAAAAAAATAACAGACCTACTAGTTGGATCAATGGGTGAAAATAGAAGAAAGAAAGCCTACGAAAAAAAAATTAATGCAGCCATCACAGCTAAGAAGTGTGAGCTGAAATATAATAAATGCTACTGCTTTAAAGTGGTTCTAAAGGCATATGTGTTTACCTCTCTATGCATTAAGGTAAACACCTTCTGAGTGCAGCTAAAACTCTCCCCCCAGCCCTCTCTTATACTTACCTGAGACCCATCTCGATCCAGCGATGTGCATGAGAGCAGCGTCTCTCCTGGGTCTCCCTCTCCTCACTAGCTCACACAGCAGTGTGAACCATTGGCTCCTGCTGCTTTCATTCACAGCCAATGAGGAGAGAGCGGGGGGAGGGGCCGAGCCAATGTCCATTTACAGGAGCTCAGCTCAGAGGAGAGCCTGTTCGAGTTCCGCCCACAGCAAGGGGGCACCGCCGGCAGCGGCCCCAAAAAGAAGGAGATCTGGGCTGCTTTGTGCAAAACCAATGCACAGAGCAGGTAAGTATAACAGTATATTTGTTTTTTGTTTATTTTTGTAACCTATAAAATCACTTTAAGGTTCGTTGGACAGCTATAGCCCAACAATTTATCAACTACCAATGGCACAGTGATGAACTCTCTTTGTTTCAGAGGACTTTGGGGGAGATTTACGAAAACTGGTGCACACAGAATCTGGTGCAGCTGTGCACGGCACCCAACAATCAGCTTCCAACTTCAGTTTGTTCAATTAAAGTGGCTGTAAACTTAGTTACACCACTTTTACCTGCAGGTAAGTCTATAATAAGGCTTACCTGTAGGTACTGGAAATCTCTCCTAAACCTGCATGGTTTAGGAGATACAGTATTTACCATAAATGCTTGCACCAACGTCATCTGTGCATATGCACTGAAGATCGTGCAGTTTCTAAAGGGCCCGCACTGTAACCGGCGGCTCCCGGTGGCTGTGACATCACGTGACTCCGGGCAGTCACAGAGCCGGGGTCCACGGCCCCTAGAAGGAAGAGGAGTGAAGATGGACGCTGCCACCGGAGGGGACAGCGGGCATATCACGGGCTTCATTTGCAGGTAAGTGCAAAATAATCGGCTTGTAGCATACTAGCCCATTATGCTTTTACTTTGAAGGGGAAAAAAGAGGAAGTAAAACCCATTAAGGTTTACTTCCTCTTTACGCTGTGGCAAAAATTCCTGGAAGGTAATTGGTTTCTATGCAGAGCTGCACCAGACTTTGCATTTTGTTTGTTGCTGAAAGTAATGACTTTCTTCTGGCCACTCTGCCATAAAGCCCAACTCTATGGAGCGTACGGCTTATTGGCGTCCTATGTACAGATACTCCAGTCTGTGCTGTGGAACTCTGCAGCTCCTCCAGGGTTACCTTAGGGCTCTGTGCTCCTCTCTGATTAATGCCCTCCTTGCCCGGTCTGTGAGTTTTGGTGTGCGGCCGTCTCTTGTCAAGTTTGTTGTTGTGACATGTTCTTTCCATTTGGTTATGATAGATTTGATGGTGCTCCTAGAGATCACCAAAGATTTTGATTTTTTTTATAACCTAACCCTGACTTGTACTTCTCAACAACATTGTCCCTTACTTGTTTGGAGAGTTCCTTGGTCTTCATGGCAGTGTTTGGTTAGTGGTGCCTCTGCTTAGGTGTTGCAGCCTCTGGGGCCTTTCAAAAAGGTGTATATATATATATATATATATATATATATATATATATATATATATGTAATGAGAGATCATGTGACACTTAGATTGCACACAGGTGGACATCATTTCACTAATTATGTGACTTCTAAAGGTAATTGGTTGCACCAGAGCTTATTATGGGCTTTGTGAATACATACGCACATGCCAATTATTAGTTTTTTATTTCTGAAAAATAGTTTTATGTATATATTTTTCTAATTTTACTTCATCAACTTAGACTATTTTGTTCTGATCCATCTCATATAATTCAGATAAAAAAAAACATTGAACTAAAGGCTGCAATGTAACAAAATATGTAAAAAGCCAAGGGGGGGGGGGGGGGTAAATACTTTTGCAAGGCTTCCCTGGTTCACTTTAATGCTTTGCTATAGCAGATATATTTTTTCTAATTCCTAAAAACATCTCCTTTAAATTGTGTTGGCACAACATCAGTGCTACATATAATAATATAATAGTAGGTTGTGACTTTGCTACTTTTAGAATAAGAAAATTAAATCCAACTCTTACTTGAAAAGCAGATCCAGGGCAATAAACCCGCTATCTAAATGAACAAACGTGAAACTTAGAAAATGGAAAGTCTGCACTGGCGCTTGGGGAACAGAGACACCGCAGCTTGTATGTGAAATAATCCCAACTAGCTTATTCTCTTAGTGCTGTTACAATATTGAAAGACTACCTGGAATTCCTTTCACTTTTCCCATGAGGGTGTCCTAATGTGTCAGGATTCCCTGCCGCATAAAGCTTTTAACCTTACTCCAGCAACAGATCTTCTTTTCATCTCCCTTATCCTTTCAGTTTTTTCTCATCTCCCCTCTAGGGATGATAATGAACTGCCAGCGTTGACTGCAGAAATAGGCGTCCATAGACGAAGGTTGAGCTTGCTCGTTAGATACCTGCGTTAAATGGCTCCTTTTTATCTCTTTCTCCGATGTTGATTGTACTCTTTAAAATTGCTGCTTAGAACCTTCGCCTGGATCCTTTCATTTATTGGATTGTCAAACTGCTGTTTGTGTCTGTCGGTCATTAAGGCTTGATTTAATTGCCTATTGAAAACATAATATTTGTGTTTTTTTTGTTTTTTTCGTGAAAATAAAATTATCTTGAAATGAAGGCGTTCATATTTGTGGATTTCATTTTATAAGCATTTTTATTTATTTAGAGGAAAGCTCCATGAAGCGTTACGGTATCTATAATGGGCACAGTAATTAAAACCATTGTCTTTGAAAGTGACACCCTCGATAGGTTAAAAGAATTGTATATGGTCAAGAACTCTTTTGGGTTTTTGTGACTTTTAAGATGCTAATTCAAATGCATAGAACAATATTCTTTAAAATGTCAAATGGTTTATTTATATATATATATATATATATATATATATATATATATATATATATATATATATATATATTCTTTTTTTAAAGAGGAAGTAAACCCTGATGAGTTTACTTCCCTTTGTCTCCCTGCAAAGGTAAAGCATAATGGGCTACTATGCATGTAACTTACCTGAGACAGAAGCCAGCGATGTCACCGCTGTCCCCTCTTCCACGTAGAGCATCCATCTTCATTCCGGGCATCGTGTCTCCAGCGCTGTGACTGGCCAGAGCCGCAAAGACATCACTCCCGGGAATAAGCATGGGAGCCGTCACTGACTGCATATCACGTTAGCAGCGGCATGCTCAGTGCTCCTGTGCGCCGCTGTCTACGGTGCATGCGCCGTAGACAGCGGTGCCTGTCTTTTTGCAAATATCTCCTAAATCGTATAGGTTTAGGAGAGATATTCTTGGACCTACAGGTAAGCCTTAATCTAGGCTTACCTGTAGGTCAAAGTGGTCTGTATGCCCCTGTACACACGGTCGGAGATTCCGACGGAATGTTTCCTATCGTACCATTTTGTTGGATATTCTGACTGTGTGTGGTCTCCATCGGACTGTTTCCGTCGGAATATCCGACGGACCAAGTTTTCCAACTTGCCGGTAAAATTTTCTGACAAAATGCTCCGATCGGACATACTCCGATCATGTGTAGCCTACTCCGACGGACAAAGTGCCACGCATGCTCACATCAAATTCCTAGACCAAAGCTATTGGCTACTAGCCTGAACGTAGTCCCGTCGTAATGAAATAACGCCATCACGTTATGTACAATCGGATTTTCCGACAACTTTGTCCGACCGTGTGTATGCAACATCACTTCCGGAACTCTTCCGGAATTAATCCGTCAGAATTACTTCGACGGATTTGGTTGTCAGAATCTCCGACCGCGTGTACAAGGGCTAAGGGTTTACAACCACTTTAAGTACTTATTAGAACATTATAAAATACATATATATGCTTAGCCTCCTCAAGTCTAAATGGTACTTCATGTAACTACAAACCCACTGGTATCATCATAAAAGTGTTACTAAACCCAGGACCCTGCATTCGCTATATCTGGTCTCCAGTGGGAGCAGGTGTTTTTTTTTTGGGGGGGTGGCAAACAACCCCCCCTCCCGAGCGTCACCCGTCCACCCTCCTGCTATTTGCCGGTCAGTCTGGCACTTACCCCATCAGCATCGGTGGGTGGCAGGCAGCGGGCAGCGTGGTGCAGCGGCTCCAAGTCCTCCCCTCCATGGTGGCTTCCAGCTACTCTCCTCCTCCTCCGCGTCCAATAGGATCACCTGTCCTTTCAGCCAATCGGGGGACCGGTGTCAAAACTGGCTTCCTGATTGGCCGGGAGGAGGATCAGTGTTACAACAGCGATTATTCATTTGCTATTGTAACACACCTGGGTGGGATTGGAGCACACTCTCTGCGACCCGAGCCCACCCTATATTGAGGCCTATTCGAGCCTCTGCCTCTTATTGGTACTTAAAAAAAAAACAGAACCCCCGCACTGGAATCCATGCACCGGTGTCCTGAAAGGGGACAGGCGCATGGATGGGGGGGAGCTATGGATGGTGGCGCCCGTGTGCTCTTAATGGACGGGCCGCCCCTGCTGGTCTCCCACAGTACACAGAACATAAATACAATTATTTTAGAAAATATAAACTGCTAAATACCTTTTCTTATCAGCAGTATATACTGCAGCAGTCTTGTGACTGCTGTCAGTGTCTTATTAAAGCTTGTAGGAGGAGTTTTCATTCTCTCATTCCTCTCTCTCAAATTCCTCTTCTTCCAATGTGGCCCAGAAAGGTCAAAAGGATGGACACCCCTGACATAACCATTTCTTGTCAATACAAATCTCTATTTCCGCTGATGTCATTCTTGTTCTGTATGCTAAATATGTGGTGAGGCCTCAGTGGCTATATCAATAATAATAATAATAATAATAATAATAACAATAATAATATTATTATTATTATTATTATTATTATTATTATTATTATTATTATATAGGATTTATATAGTGCCAACAGTTTGCACAGTGCTTTACAACATGAGGGCAGACAGTACAGTTACAATACAATTCAATACAGGAGGAATCAGAGGGCCCTGCTCATTAGAGCTTATATATAACACATTTTGTGGATTGCAAGACCCACTTCATGTGTAAAGACTCTATTACATAAAATATAACAGATACGGAAATTGTTATATAGTACCAAACTCACGTAGATCCAAAAAAAAAAATCCATCTTATACTTATGCTTACATATGTATTAATAATATTGAATGATGGATCAATGGTTGGGAAAAGGTTAAAAGAATCCAAGCAGTGCCATCCTGTCAAAGTAGAAGATTTCACAGCAAAAAAATGGCCATACACTAATGACCTTAATGTTTTAATAAAACGTTATTGTTCCAGAAAATGTGCACAAAGAAGCTCCCCCTTCCCCAAAGCACTCCCCCATGTTGAGGGTATGCGGTCTGGTATGGCTCCCTACCCCCTTTCCCGATCGGCCAGGCTACGTGCTCGGATAAGGGTCTGATATGGACTTTGGGGGGGACCCCCACGCCGTTTTTTAGGCGTAGGGCTTTCCCTTTAAATCCATACCAGGTGACGGGGCTAGCGACGTGTCAATCTCACCGATGGAGGTGGCAACATTAACTTTCTTCGCTAGTCCCGTCTACCTGGAGCCACGTTCAAAATGAACAGACTTTTCTCCGTGTGTGGGCAAGCTTACTAGAAACTAAAAATTCTGCCTCGTTGGAGCTTACCTGCATTGCAAGGCTCTCATTTTTATCTCCTCCTAGAACATTGATTGTGATCCTTGAAACTTGCCTTAGAACCTTATCCCAGCTCCTGTCAATTATATTTTTTAAATATATTTATGTCTATTGGGTTTTATGCCATGATTTAATTTATGTTCCTTAATGAAATGAAAATCATCTTAAAAAGAAAACTGTCTACTTTTAATTTTAAAGCTGAAGTTTCATCTGCTTATATTTTGCTCCCCCCCCCCCCCCGGTTCCTCATTCACAGTCTAGTCCAATACCGGGGGCAGAGGACTAACCAAGCTGTGGTAAACAAAGGTGTAGGTCATCAGGCTGGCTCTGCTGTCTGCCATAGCTGTGTTAATGACAGGACAGTAAAACCTTCTGGAAATACAAATCCTTCGGCAGTGGCTATTTTTCCTAAGGAGGGATAAATCCATCTGCTTTACTTCTTGGAACTCTGGATCTGCCTCCTGGCACATGAGACAAGGTACATCATCCTGAGGAGGAAGCATTTTTGATATAGCCCTCCCATGATGCATCTGCGAGGCCCTGGTTACATAACAAATTGCGGTAAAAAGAAAGGGTTGGGACTTTGAAGAAGCATGCGATTTTGGTAGCAAAAAGCAGAAGAGCAACAAAAATTGTATAATTGTGTAAATTTATTAACTATGGATTAAATGTATAGCATAGGGCACAAAGATAGGGCACAAAGAGCCACGAAACGCATAGAGCTTTAAATACTACAAATTACATCCAAACATGCAGTTTTACTAGACTCTGGAATGTTTTTACTTAATTCTATTGATTTTTACTATGTGCAAAATGCCTATACATGAAGTCAATGCTTTTGATGTATGAACTGTGGGATTAATGTTTTTGATGTGTAATACTTTAATATATTTACTACCTATGATGGATCATGGATTATACATTGTGTATCTTTGTGCCCTATGCTATACATTTAATCCATAGTTAATAAATTTACACTATTCGATTTTTGTTGCTCTTCTGCTTTTTGCTACCAAAATCACATGCTTCGTCAAAGTCCCAACCCTTTCTTTTTACCGTATCAATAGGGATGGAGGTCATTTGGCCTCATTTAAAGTCCCAACATTTTTTGCATCTATATGAACCAGGGATGGAAGCATGCGATTCTTGGTGTAGCCTTTTAGCCAGCACATATATTTCAATGTGCTAGGCTTATTTTCCTTTTTCCCTGTCCCCGCCAAACTGTGGAACGGGACTTAGGATATGCTATTGGAGCACCTTGACATGATACCTTCATGTCAGATCTAGCTCCTTTTAGTGCAATATTGCAGGGTATGGTCATGATTAAATTCCTTTCATGATAATGCATGTGCAACGTTTTATTTCTCTTTACTATACTATACCTAACCCGGGTCTGCTGTGGTATGGGGCGCAGCCTCTACAGCTTTGGTTTCGTGGTTGGTGGTTTTCTTCTGACTATGGGAGCTGCGATGCCCACCGGGGTTCTCGCCCCTCCTCCCTGCTGGGGGATTGGGCGGTTTCCCCGCTGCGCATCGACGTCACGCATTCCGGCGTCACGTGGTTGACGTCATCACGTGGGCGCCGTGTATTTATCTGGCGCCTTGCTGGGAAAGAGCTAGCGATTGGTGCCGCTCGCTGGGGGGTTGACTCCCCCGGGGGACGACGCCGCCCCCCCCCCCCGACTCGGACTGCCAGCGTGACGTTGGCGGCATCGTGCGGCCACGGTGAGGCACAAATAACTTTTGGCACAAGACTATTGGACACTATTAGTATGGCTACCATTGCCTTTGATAGCCCTAGGCACCTAGATGGAATGAGCATTATGTTCAACACATCCAGGTATTGTTTCACAGTACACCCACTTAGTGGTTTTTGTTTTCAACACTCACTCGTTTTGTTTCTGTTTCTGTTGTTGATTTAGTTCACATTTAATTTCTATTTACCCTTACACGATGGTGTTTACCACTGTTGGAGCATTTCTATTGCCCTCAACATGATTTCACCATCTTACATTCCTTAAATTGTGCCACACTTTTTCTAATCCAATTCACATTACATTTCAGTCATTTAGATATCTTAATTAACTAATTTACACTTACACATTTAATCATTCATCCTAGGGTGATGATCACTTTTGGTTCACATTAATGGTACACTGCCTCATCGTGACACCACACGCTCTGTCTGCCTCAGCTCCCGTGTCAGTTGACACTCCCGGCTACTTCCGTTGCCCGTGATTGCGCCTCTTGCCATTCCCTGACCCGTAAGTATGGGTACTCGATTTGGATACACTGTCCCTTTTCCCCCATTTTTTCTTATTTATTATACAAACCTGACTAATTGTTGGCACACCATTTCTCGTCCCACAGATATTCATCCTATATCAGCTCCTGATGAGTGGCAATGTAGCCACGAAACGCGTAGAGCTTTAAATACTACAAATTACATCCAAACATGCAGTTTTACTAGACTCTGGAATGTTTTTACTTAATTCTATTGATTTTTACTATGTGCAAAATGCCTATACATGAAGTCAATGCTTTTGATGTATGAACTGTGGGATTAATGTTTTTGATGTGTAATACTTTAATATATTTACTACCTATGATGGATCATGGATTATACATTGTGTATCTTTGTGCCCTATGCTATACATTTAATCCATAGTTAATAAATTTACACTATTCGATTTTTGTTGCTCTCCTGCTTTTTGCTACCAAAATCGCATGCTTCGTCAAAGTCCCAACCCTTTCTTTTTACCGTATCAATAGGGATGGAGGTCATTTGGCCTCATTTAAAGTCCCAACATTTTTTGCATCTATATGAACCAGGGATGGAAGCATGCGATTCTTGGTGTAGCCTTTTAGCCAGCACATATATTTCAATGTGCTAGGCTTATTTTCCTTTTTCCCTGTCCCCGCCAAACTGTGGAACGGGACTTAGGATATGCTATTGGAGCACCTTGACATGATACCTTCATGTCAGATCTAGCTCCTTTTAGTGCAATATTGCAGGGTATGGTCACGATTAAATTCCTTTCATGATAATGCATGTGCAACATTTTATTTCTCTTTACTATACTATACCTAACTCGGGTCTGCTGTGGTATGGGGTGCAGCCTCTACGGCTTTGGTTTCGTGGTTGGTGGTTTTCTTCTGACTATGGGAGCTGCGATGCGCACCGGGGTTCTCGCCCCTCCTCCCTGCTGGGGGATTGGGCGGTTTCCCCGCTGCGCATCGACGTCACGCATTCCGGCGTCACGTGGTTGACGTCATCACGTGGGCGCCGTGTATTTATCTGGCGCCTTGCTGGGAGAGAGCTAGCGATTGGCGCCGCTCGCTGGGGGGGTTGACTCCCCCGGGGGACGACGCCGTCCCCCCCGACTCGGACTGCCAGCGTGACGTTGGTGGCATCGTGCGGCCGCGGTGAGGCACAAATAACTTTTGGCACAAGACTATTGGACACTATTAGTATGGCTACCGTTGCCTTTGATAGCCCTAGGCACTAGATGGAATGAGCATTATGTTCAACACATCCAGGTATTGTTTCACAGTACACCCACTTAGTGGTTTTTGTTTTCAACACTCACTCGTTTTGTTTCTGTTTCTGTTGTTGATTTAGTTCACATTTAATTTCTATTTACCCTTACACGATGGTGTTTACCACTGTTGGAGCATTTCTATTGCCCTCAACATGATTTCACCATCTTACATTCCTTAAATTGTGCCACACTTTTTCTAATCCAATTCACATTACATTTCAGTCATTTAGATATCTTAATTAACTAATTTACACTTACACATTTAATCATTCATCCTAGGGTGATGATCACTTTTGGTTCACATTAATGGTACACTGCCTCATCGTGACACCACACGCTCTGTCTGCCTCAGCTCCCGTGTCAGTTGACACTCCCGGCTACTTCCGTTGCCCGTGATTGCGCCTCTTGCCATTCCCTGACCCGTAAGTATGGGTACTCGATTTGGATACACTGTCCCTTTTCCCCCATTTTTTCTTATTTATTATACAAACCTGACTAATTGTTGGCACACCATTTCTCGTCCCACAGATATTCATCATATATCAGCTCCTGATGAGTGGCAATGTAGCCACGAAACGCGTAGAGCTTTAAATACTACAAATTACATCCAAACATGCAGTTTTACTAGACTCTGGAATGTTTTTACTTAATTCTATTGATTTTTACTATGTGCAAAATGCCTATACATGAAGTCAATGCTTTTGATGTATGAACTGTGGGATTAATGTTTTTGATGTGTAATACTTTAATTTAATATATTTACTACCTATGATGGATCATGGATTATACATTGTGTATCTTTGTGCCCTATGCTATACATTTAATCCATAGTTAATAAATTTACACTATTCGATTTTTGTTGCTCTCCTGCTTTTTGCTACCAAAATCGCATGCTTCGTCAAAGTCCCAACCCTTTCTTTTTACCGTATCAATAGGGATGGAGGTCATTTGGCCTCATTTAAAGTCCCAACATTTTTTGCATCTACATAACAAATTGCTTACACAACGAGGAAGTGGAAAAACAGTGAGTTGAGGGAGAAACAGCTGGAGAGACATGGACTGCCTGCACCAATCATTCTTCGGACACCTTACCAGCAGACATATAGTGAAAGCATTTGACCTTTCATAATTAGAGGGTCCACCATGTCCCTTTCCTCACCTCCCTAAAAAACATGTTTTGGGGAAGAGCGAAGGAGAATACTATAGAGTGTCACCTGAGTGACAGCGCTGAGTTTGATCGGGCTGCCAACATCATATCCAAGTTGGCAGCACCCACAAGCAGTCTCAGGGCTAGTGGTTGTCTAAACAAAGGAGGCTTTTACAGGTAAATAAAATGCAAAATACATTACATGCACATTTCAACTTATGGGAAGATTGCTGTTGACAGGAATAATCTGGCAACATGGTCCTATTAGCATGTTGGAGATGAGTAACTAGGCTCTTAGAATTAATGCAATGAGCACTGCAAATTTCTCCCTGTGTCCTCCTGGAAGGTAACATGAGGTCCACATGATGCTCCTTCTGAATTTGAACAGAGCTAATACTCAAATTCTTTTCAGATCTGGCCAAGACCAACAACTGTGAGTATAGCTGTCCATCGGGGATGTATAGCATGGATGGAAAAACTTGGCTTAACAAAAAAAACAAATCTAAAATTACATAGCCACGTGACATCAGAGGAAGGCAGGGTCGCCCGTTTACATCACAGAGTGTCCCCGCCCTCAGCTATATAACAACTGTCTTCGAGAAGAAGCGTCACTCGGTGGAAGCCTCCCATGGACACGGAGCTGTTGCAGCTTTTTTTTCTCTTTTTTTGGCTTGTCAGGCAGCGTGATCTTCATCTTGGGACATTTTTATTTTTTTATTTTTTAATAAAGGACTTATCCATAAGTGTCTCCTGTCCTTTTTACTATTTTGACACTTCTTTGGGAAATGGTACCGTACCCGTTATCAATTCACATGGGGGGAGGCTGGGATCTGGAGGTCCCCTTGTTGAGGGGGCTTCCTGAATACGATAAGCCTCCCCATCTGCAGGCCCTTGTCCTCATCAACATGGGGACAAGATGCTTTGAGGGGCTACTCCAAAGCACCCTCCCCATGTTAAGGGCATGTGGCCTGGTATGGTTCAGGAGGGGGGAGGGTGCTCTCTTTTTCCTCTTTTCCTGTGGCCTGCCAGGTTGCATGCTCGGATAAGGGTCTGGTATGGATTTTGGGGGGACCCCATGCCAGCGTTCCCTTTAAAATCTATACAAGACCTGAAGGGCCTGGTATGGGTTATGGTGGGACCCCCAAGCAATTTAAAAAAAAAAAAATTGGTTTGGGGTTCTCCTTAATATTCAAACCAGACTCAAAGGGCTGGTAATGGACTGGGTTGAATCCATGCCGTTTTTTTCAGTGATTCTTATCTATTTTCCTAAGACCACTCATTACAGCCGCGTTTTAAATTACTTTTTTTCCTTTAGAAACCCAATTTTGCTGTGGTATTGTTCTAAACGCGGGAAATCAGCGCCACTTTACAGGCTTACTATAGACATTTTTGATTTGAATGAATGAATGAATGAAATACTTGTATAGCGCACAATGCGAACTGAATCGCCTCTAGATTTCACTTTAAGCATTATTAAAATCACTGCTCCCAAAAAACATCAGTTTTTAAAACTCCCCTGGGGCAGGACCCAGGTCCCCAAACACTTTTTATGACAATAACGTGCATATTAAAATGAGCATTTTTGGTTTTTCATGTTAGTGTCCCATAGACTTTAACAGGGTTCCGCGGCTTTCAAACTTGCCGCAAACACCGCATAATGTTTGTTGTTCGCCGAACGTCCGAACAACCAAAGTTTGGCCTGAACTTATGCCTGTTTGCCCATCCCTAATGAGATGTTCTGGGTGGAGTATGCTGTACTTTATGGAGTAGACCTGGTCAGAGGCCCTGCAGTGGTATACAAACAGGTCTGTTCAATAAAACGAGCCACATTATAATAGGTGAATTTAAAGTATAGTCACCCATAGCCACCAATTACATTTCAATTCACTGAACTCAAGGAAATGTTGATAACTGTTTGCTTAGTATGGTTCGCTGATGTTTCCATATCATAATTTCTCTTAATTGATCCTGACCTTTATCTGAGCCCCCCTTAAAAAAACAGGAAAATCCTTCATTCCAAGTTCCAATTTGCCATAAAAGTCACATGTGGATGCTAGTTGGATGCTATGGACAACAAAGACCATTCCCTTCAAAGGAAGCAGGCCCAAGGAGTACTTTGGTCCCTTTAAAGTGGGAAGTAAAACAAACAAAAAAAATGTTGTTGGCTGTTTTGGTAGAAGAGACTTTGTAGGTTTCTTCTGGCAAATAAAAACATATTCCATTCCTCTTACCCTTTTGCGAGTACGTTGCCTGTGGTGCTTAACAATTCAGTCTAAAAAAATGGCAAAAATGGAAACAGTTGTCAGAATGATATAACTCACATCACAATTGACCACCCAATGAACAAAGAGAAAAGAGAAAAGATGTCGGATGTAGATGAAGTTTCAAAGAAAATGGCTGCAACGTCAACAAAGCTGTGATGTTGAGCTAATTGCTGTCACTGGAGGAGGGCTAGGTGGAAGGTTGGTCTGCCATGATGTGCAAGCATTGTGTTGCCTATTTACACATTATGGCAAGTGCTCCAGTAGACCCACAAAACCCACCAGCCTCACTTGGGGACCGCCTTAGCACTGCACTTGCTGTAGGGGCAACCACAGCAGGGAGAAGCGGACAGAACCAACAGGGGACTTCCAGAAGTGGAGGTAAGGGACTGCTCTGTGCAATAACGTGCACAGTGCAGGTAAGTATAGCCTATTTTTATACTTTAATTTAAAAAGAAAATTGGCTTTAATATCACTTTAAGTTTTTTTTTAATTGGCTCTCAGGTTTTGGAGGGTGCTTTTTTGCCAGTTTCATCTATCAGTATGAAATATTTGAACATTTAATGGTCCATAAATACATTTTCAATAAGGATATCAAGTGCAAGGTTGTTTGTAATAAATCTCATCCAAATCTCTGAATGCGAAGCAAACCTTTAGAAAAATACATTTGCAGGCATAAATGAAAATGTTTTAATGCTCATACGATTTCTCCTGCATGGAAGTTGTAAAATATCCCACAATGATTCTTCGTTGTGCAGTAATTCAGCTTCTTTAGAGCATCGTATGAAATATTACTGTTGGAGACACGTGCTGATTTTTTATTTTTTTTTAAATGAACGCGATGTTGAAGAGATTGTAAGCGCAAATTGACCTACAAGAAAACTGACAGCTTTATAGAGTCTTGCCTCTGATTGAAATGTTGAGAAATCTTTTGGCAATTTTCCCAGACATCCAGGTAGAACAGTGAGTTCACTGATTATGCTAACGAAAACAATCTGCCTTTACACAGACGCACCTCAGGCTTACCCAAGTGTGAAGGCCCTATCCAAGTGCCAGATGAAGAGAGAGACCTACTTAACACAGAGTGGCTAAGTGACAAGACTTCATGAGCTTCCAGCGGCCAAAGGCAGCTAATACATCAAATAGGAATAGGAATTAAGGATATGGGTATATATATATATATATATATATATATATATATATATATATATATATATATATATAGATAGATAGATAGATAGATAGAGAGAGAGAGAGAGAGAGAGATCTCTATCTATAAATATATATATGTACATATACAGTATAGATAGACAGATAGATAGATAGATAGATAGATAGATAGATAGATAGATAGATAGATAGATAGATAGATAGATAGATACACACACACACACAAAAAACAAGGTCCTTACGCTCAAAACCATGAATAGAGACCTTGTTGCAGTCAACTCAAGGTATATGAAGTATCTAAAAAAAGATAGAGTTTAAGTCAAATGATGTTTGTGCTAGTATTTTACTGCATTGTCTATTAGGAATTAATTAACGTTTGGATTTTACTTCTCCTAAAATTATATAGAAACTCCAGATTTTTGTGAAATTCCTCACATTATCATAAAAGTGGAAATGATGGTGTTTCTATGGACTATAAATGGCTCCCTAGAGTTACAGTCATCAGCTATTCTGGATTTGTTTTTGTACAATACAACAGCCCCTCAATAGCCCTAATATTTTTATTTATTTTTTTAAAAAATAAATAAATACCGTAGCTAAAAAATCTAATAACACATTTAAAGGAGTTGCTCACAAATGAAATACTGAGGAAAAAGAGGAGTGGTGCTGGATTCCAGGGGTAGACACATGGGGAGTGTGGCGTGGGAGGCTCTATACTTCTGCTATTTGATACAGTGGTGAGGGTTAGAGTACCTGTAAATTTTCTATTGCTGTCTGTGCTCCTGATGGGTAGGTTCACCCTCATTTGTCCTAGTGACCAATTCAGTGGGACAGCTGTTTGAGTAACAACTCAATTCCCGTAATGTTGAAGATGTTTCCTGCTACTTCCTGTTGGGTCTTTGGGACAGAAAGTATAGGGAAATCTCCCCAATTAATGGGGAAGGGGGGAATAATGGTAGTGTTCAGAAGACCTGGTCCCATTTGTACTTGGTTAGTGATTTAAAATATTGAGGTAAGAGGACCAGTATGACAACCAGGCAACTACCACCTGTAGAATTTGAAGTTAGATGCCATGATACATATAGGAAAGGTTTCCTTATTTATACCTATCACTCACATAAATGTCTCACAGACTATAGATACCTGCTAGCCGGGAGTTTGGTCTATCTATTAAACGCAATGTAGTGATGCTTCGATTAGTGGAAGGGGACCAACACAGTCTTGACTTCCCCGCTCCCAAGTGGTCATGGACCTATGTTGCTACTTTTCTGCCTTAATTGCCACAGCACTCCTTGTCTCGCTAATTTTCTAAACTCTTGAGATGGGCTTCATCGGCGGCCAATAATGTAAACTGATATTGGGACTCTACTGAACACTAAGCCATCGCTCAAACCTATTAGAGAATTCCTTAAAATATTACATCAATTTCAGCCCTGGCTTAATTATTCCTCCCTCTGGAATGTTTTCAACGGTGACTCACTCTCCTGGAGGGCTTTAGTTGGAAAATTGCAATATGAATGTTTTAAATGAAGCTTGGGTGGGGCGATGATCGGATCTGGAGCACTGTTATTAAACCACCTAAATTCAGTGCGAGAAGGCCCAAAAATACAACTGCCTAGCAACTGCTGGGTAAAGACTCCTCAGATAAGGTAGAGTTAAAACACATGTCATGAAACACTCAAAGTCACTGACCAATTTGTAACCGTGTAATAGTAGGAGGAAGTGATTTCATGTGAGACCTGAACTACTTGGCTTCATGGCAAATTTCTGCTCTTGGGTGTTTTTCCCTTTTTCTTTTTTTGTATTTTTACGTAGCTGCTATAGAAACCAAACTAGAACCCAGTGAAAGAATTACATCATGGCCTCGAAATAGTGTAATCTTATCTGCGCTTCATACACATACTTCATTGCTAGCCATGAGAAGCATTTCAACTTAGTAAAGCGTCCATTCACAAATCACTCTCTTTTATAATAGAATCTTTGGTTTCTTTAGTAAAACAACATAAGCTAAGGATAAAGTTTTTAAAGCATAGGACACTTTTAGATCCTTAATCAGTTAATTAGGCACATGGAAATGCAGGAACCCATAGAAATCAATCAGAATTAATCTTTTCCTGATCTAGGTCCCTATCTCACATGCATACATGCACACATACTAGGGTCAATTTAGACATGTAGGCACGAGCCAAGTATGTCTTTGGAGTGTGGGAGGAAACTGGAGTACCCGGACAAAACCTACACAAACAGAGGGAGAACATGCAAACTCTATTGGATGCTCTAGTAATAAACATAAAGCTCTGACTAAATAAGCTATAGGAGTCAAATGCTTTTTTATAGGGCTGTTACTGATTAAAATTTTCTTGTTCGATTAATTGTTTTTTTTTTTTTTAAATTGATTAATCGACTAATTTCGATTAATTATAACGCACATACAAATCCAACTACTTTCAGCTGATCTCCTTGCATTTCAACTCTGCATTAGTCAGTGGTAAATGTGGTATACACTATATACAAATCACCCAACACTAGTTTCCACAATCCATGACTTAACTTCACAGTTCACCCAAATACGTTTTAAATTCAAACTGTAGCACTGACGTAAGTAATTTTTTTTCCCCACAGTAGCGTGGCAATCCCTCCACCTCCGGTCTAACTAATCACTCTCACCTTATGGCATGGACCCCTGTGCAAACAGGTGGTCATGCAAGCGGGTATCAAAAGGGTTAACACGGACCATAAACTTCTTTCACGTCTCCTTAGATCTCAGCAAGGATGCTAGGTCATGGGTAGAAAGAAAAGATCTAAGTGCTCACTGCTTAAGTAAAATATAAAATTTTTGTGTTCAAACACAAATTACTCACATAAAGATGATAAAAACACATCATGTAAAGCCGACAATCGTGTTAGTTCCGTAGGGCAGCAGCGGGTGACGTAATGCGTAGCTCCTCCTCGGTACGTGTTACGTTCAATCAGAACATCGACGTCGATGGTGACATCGATGTCCGTGACATCACCGGATCTCCAATGGAACTCCCTGAAGACCCGGAAGCTGGCGGAGAGGTGAGTACTGATCAAAAGAATTTTGATTGATCAAAAAAATTAACGATTAATCGAGGAATTAATCTTTCATTTCCACAGCCCTACTTTTTTAGGTTCTTGGTTTTCTCAGGTGACTTTCCTCAGCAATGGCAAGTAGCAACTTGGAGTTTACGCCGGGATTCGTCTCTTCACTTCCAGTGGCCAAATGGAGTAGTGGTGTGGGGTGGTGTGGGGGTCATTGAAATAAAAGTGACTTTAATAGAATAGGGAAGGCTTAGAACTCCTGCCAGGTTGTTATTGCTGTCAGTGTTTGTCCTACCAACCATTGTTACTGGTACATAAAGTGATGGGAAATTCTTCAGTCATCCAAACAAGGAGTATGGGTGAATTCTTTAATTGGGCATATCTGTTATGGGAAGGATGGATTTCCTTTTATTTTGAAGAGATTTCATTTAACTTCCTGTTTCCCCGGGGCAAGGAGTACGGGAATCTTTCTAATGGCACATACACACAAAAACACTTCTCTTCTCTGCTGTATTTAAAACTATAAATAAAAATGCATCCTGTGGAGAAGATCGGTGACCCATGTATTCCCATGAATCTGCCCAATTCACTGCAAATTCAGATGTGGATTAACCAGTTTGCCTATCCCTGTCTATAACCTGCACATGACCACATCACTTCATGGACATTGGTAGACATTGACAATGTGGCAGAGCCTGGTGCCCTTGTTTAAGGAACCCTCCTAATGGACTCTTCTGGCTGGATGTACAAGTTGACATCAACATACCCTCTAGTTGAAGTGAAAGGAAAGTACCATTTAAGGCTTGTGAGGGCAAGGACATTGCTCTATAATTTCAGTAACGAGAATTACAAGGATCGCTGCAAGTTCCACAAAGACCAGGATGACACTGCATGTAAGGTTCTACAGAAAGGGATACAGAACTTTCCCCCTCTCTATCTCTCCACAATACCAGAGTAGTTTTGGCTGCTGCTACACAAACATTGCATAGTGGCCATGATGACTGAACTGTCTGCATACCACATCACAACAGAGGACAAGCCGGAAGCATGGAAGACAATGTTTAATAATCTTTCTTGTCAGTTGCAAAAACAACAAGGCATTACAATGCATCCAAGCACATAAAATGCACATAAGCTACAGAAGGATTTACATATTCTAAATGAGATTTAAAATAAGTTATCAATGGCCTCTGTAGCTACATGTACTGTGAAGTAATCACCCCTCAAAGATTATTACAGAGACTCTGCAGTCAGGTTGCAGTACTTACTCAACAGCTTATAGCTGTTTGTTTAAATTAGAATGCTGGAAGGCTGCCAAGTGACTGCTGCCAGAGAAAATAAAAGGATGTGGCTTGGTATTTTTAATGCCTCCACGTGAACCGCCATTTTTTGTTCCTCCATTGTAAACTGTCCTTTTAGTGCCTCCAGCTGACATTTTAGAGCCTCCATCGTGCCTCCATTGTGAACAGTCATTTTATGTGCATCCACTGTGAATTGCCATTTTAGTGCCTCCATTTTGAACTGCCATTTTAGTCCCTCATTGTGAACTGTCCCTTTGGTGCCTCCAACTGCCATTTTAATGCCTCCATTGCGAATAGTCCTTTTAGTGCCTCCACTTTGAACTGCCATTTTAGTGCCTCCATTGTGAACTGACATTTTAGTGTCTACATTGTGAACTCTCCTTTTAGTGCCTCAATTGTAAAATGCCATTTTAGTGCCTTTGTTGTGAACTGTGCTTTTAGTGCCTCCATTATAAATTGTAATTGTATTGCCTCCACGGTGAACTTGTGAACTACCATTTTAGTGCTTCCATTGTAAACTGTCTTTTTAGTGCCTCCATTGTGAACTTTCCTTTTAGTGTCTTCATTGTGAACTGCCCTTTTAGTGCCTCCATTGTAAATTGCCCTTTTAGTGCCTCCATTGTGAACTGCCATTTTAGTGCCTCCAACTGTAATTTTAGTGCTTCCATCGTGAACTACCATTTTAGTGTCTCCATTGTGACCAATCATTTTAGTGCTTCCATTGTGAACTTTCCTTTTAGTGCCTCCATTGTGAACTGCTATTTTAGTGCATAAATTGTGAACTGTCCTTTTATGCCCCATACACACGGTCGGACTTTCCGTCGGAAAATGTGCGATCGGATCTTGTTGTCGGAAAATCCGATCGTGTGTGGGCTCCATCTGACTTTTTCCGTTGGAATTTCCGACATACAAAGTTTGAGAGCAGGAGCTAAAAAAATTTTGACAACAAAATCTGATTAAATTCCAGTCGTGTGTAGAAAATTCCGATGGACAAAGTGCCATGCATGCACAGAATAAATTATGAGATGAAAGCTTTTGAGTACTGGCCTGTTTATAGTCCTGTCGTACGTGTTCTACGTCACCGCGTTCTGAACGATCGGATTTTCTGGCAACTTTGTGCGACCGTGTGTATGCTAGACAAGTTTGGGCCAAAATCCATTGGAGAAAAAATGATGGATTTTGTCATCAGAAAGTCCAACCATGTGTACAGGGCATTAGTGTTTCCATTATGAACTGCCATTTTAGAGCCTCCATTGGGAACTGTCATTTTAGTGCCAGCAGACTGTCATTTTAGTGCCTCCATTGTGAACTGTCATTTTAGTGTCTTCATTGTAAACTGTGCTTTTAGTGCCTCCAACTATCATTTTTATGCCTCCATTGTGAACAATCCTTTTAGTGCCTCCATTGTGAACTGACATTTTAGTGTCTACATTGTGAACTCTCCTTTTAGTGCCTCCATTGTAAACTGCCATTTTGGTGCCTTTTTTGTGAAATGTGCTTTTAGTGCCTCCATTGTAAATTGTAATTTTATTGACTCCATTGTGAACTGCCATTTTAGTGACTACATTGTGAACTGTCCTTTTAGTGTCTCCAACTGTCATTTTAGTGACTCCACTGTGAACTGACATTTTATTGCCTTCATTATGAACTGTGCTTTTAGTGCCTCCATTTTAAATTGTCATTTTATTGCCTCTATTGTAAGCATCTTCATTGTGAACTGCCATTTTAGTGCCCCCAACTGTAATTTTAGTGCCTCTATCATGAACTTGTGAACTACCATTTTAGTGTATCCATTGTGACCAGTCATTTTAGTGCTTCCATTGTGAACTGTCCTTTTAGTGCCTCCAACTGTCATTTTAGTGCTTCCATTTTGGACTGCCATTTTAGTGCCTCCACTGCGAACTTCCATTTTAGCGCCTGCATTGTGAACTGACATTTTAGTGCCTCCATTGTGAACTGACATTTTAGTGTCTTCATTGTGAATTGTGCTTTTAGTGCCTCCAACTATCATTTTAACGCCTCCATTGTGAACAATCCTTTTAGTGCCTCCACTTTGACCTGCCATTTTAGTGCCTCCATTGTGAACTGCCATTTTAGTGCCTGCATTATAAATTGTAATTTTATTGCCTCCATAGTGAGCTACTATTTTAGTGCCCCTATTGTGAACCGCCATTTAAGTGCTTCCTTTGTGAACTGCCATTTTAGTGCCTATATTGTGAACTTTCCTTTTAGTGCCTCCAACTGTCATTTTAGTGCCTCCATCGCGAACTACCATTTTAGGGCCTCCATTGTGAACTGCCATTTTAGTGCCTTCATTGTTAACTGTGCTTTTAGTGCCTCCATTATAAACTGTCTTTTAATTGCCTCCATAGTGAGCTGCTATTTTGTTTGTGCCTACATTAGTGAACTATCCTTTTAGTGCCCCCATTATGAACTGCCATTTTAGTGCCTCCACTGTGAACAGTCATTTTATTGCCTCCATAGTGAGAGTCTATTTTAGTACCTCCACTGTGAACAGTACCTACAAATACAGAGACCTGCAAGGATTTCTTTTACAGCTCATTTCATTTTTGTTAAGAATATGTAAATATCTGAATGTCCATAATCTGGCCATACGTTCACCTTAAATACCAACAGATCATGAGTGGAATGGAAAATATCAGCTATTCCCCACGATCCTGATCCAAGTTGGATCTCACACTTTGCAGGTTAATAAACGTATCTCTATAAATAGATGTCATCTTCAGGTTGGGAGAGGTTCTTGGGCCCAATTATCTGTCATCTATGCCAAGTGAATACAGTGACGATGTTCACGCGGCACGTGCATCTGCTGCGCTGACCTTTGGCCTACACACACAAAGTGCTCCATCTTTGCGTCTGCTTGTTGTTAAGAATGACAAGAAACAGAGAAAGGATAACACAGATTTTCTCCCTCTCTCTCTCATTGTGTTTTCGAGCCCTCTCCCCTATTTAATGGCTCATAGGAGGCTGTCAGCATGCGAGGAGCCAAGTAGGAGTTGTACGCTTCGAAAAATACTGGCAGCTGACAAGTTCCTTGCTCAATTTCTGCACAGGAATGATCTGGCAGATTTGCTCAATGGGTAAGGAATGGAAAAACCGAGGACACCATCCAAACATTTGAAAAGGTTATATCATTGCCTAATTGCTTTCTATCTCATGTATCTTGGAGAGCAAGGAGCTTTCCTGCTCTGTGTGTTTAAATGTTTAACACACATGAAAAATACATGGATTGTCCAATAATAGACTTGGAACCCGCTTCTTCATACAGTATCAGCAAAGAGCAATTGACATGTTCAGGCACTACAGGCCAAATGGAAAATTGTATCAAATACTTACCGTAATTTTCCTTTCCTGACGCCAAGACATGGCAGCATACATATGATATAGCTCCGCTCCTATATCCACCTACAGGACCTGTTTAGCTCTATAAAAGTTTGACTGAGAGCTACCTCCCCCATTCCCGTATGAAGCAAAAAGATGAGAGGGAGAGTTCATATGCTGCCATGTCTTGGCGTCAGGAAAGGAAAATTACGGTAAGTATTTTACACAATTTTCCATTTTCCTAAAGCCAGACATGGCAGCATACAGATCAAGGTGAGTAGAAAATTCTGGACAGCCGCACTCCAAATGAAATTTCTTGCGCCTTTATTAGAACATCAGGATCACACTGTACATGTCACAGCAAAGTAATTCAGAAACAAAAACACCTGACGCATTTCATAGCTTTGAGTAAGCACTATGTTTAGTGTGAAACGTGTCAGTTTTTGGTTCTGTATTACTTGTCCAGAATTTTCTACCCACCTTGATTTGCTATATGCATTAGCCAGCACCTGGGGCTTTTCATTTCCTGGAAGAAAATCCTTTTTGTTTCAGCAGACCTACCTAGAGCATACATATGATACATAATGAGCTTTTGAGAGTGAGGGTTTAATGCCACAAACTTAGTCTTTATTTGACAATAGAAATAAAAGCTTGGATGGTTTTCCTTCTAAACTCTACTGTAGTAAGAGCTGTTGGATCCACCTTGTAATGTTTTAAGAACGTATGATGTGATGACCAGCTAGACTCTTTGCAGACTGTCTGCAGAGACAATCCTACCCGTACCGCCCAAGAAGATGACATTACCCTGGTTGAGTGATGAGCTCTAACCACCTCTGGATGATCCTTCCTAGCTCTATATGCCGGTGAATATTTTTTACTATCCAGGCCGAGGTGGTTCTGGCTGAGGCCTCTTTCTCTTAAAATTTTCATGATGAAAAATTCTGTCAGAACTTCAGAATGTAGAAGTAGCCTGGAGATTGGCTTTGAGGACTTTTGGAATGTCCAACTCATGCAGATCAGCATCTGATTCCGCTGGGAAGGCTGGAAGCACCTATTCACTAGAGAGATGAAATATCATTGCCACTTTTGGGGCAAAATTATCCAATGGTCTCAGCACAACCCAGTCTGGGAAGAACATGGAATAAGGTTCTGCCGCCCCAATTCTTGGAGTTCCGTCATCCTTCTCCCTGAAGTTATAGCTAATAGGAAAGCCGATATCCCATAATGAACAGTCTTCTGTCAGAGTATGAGGAGGGTTTGCTAAAAAATTGAGAACTACTGCCAGGTCCCATTGAGGGAACCTATTTCTCTTGGGAGGGCATAGTCTAAGTACGGCTCTCATGAAGTGCTCCACCAGCATGTTTGCTGCCCATTTCTTTTGGGTAAAAGCCAAGATGGCTTAAGTGAACTGAGCCCCAAATCCAATCTGGGTTACATGAAAGACAGGATTTGAGATACATTTGGGTCACTAAGGTCAATCTGACATCCAGTTGCAAAACTTGTGAACCTATTCCATATTCTGGAGTAGATGCCATTGGTCAACCCCTTTCTGGAACTCTGTAAAGTTATAATACCCTCTTGTAACCCCTGCTTTACAATCTGCAGGCCGCCAAGGTCAGTCATGATGGTTGCAGATGTAGAGTATTTCCTTCAGACAGGAGATGAGGAATCACTGGCAGAGTGATCGTTGTGCACACGCTGAGATCCATTGCCAGAGAGACCCATGGTCTATGAGGCCAGTAAGGAAAAACTGATGACTGTCAAAAATCTCCTCAGGAATTTCAGAATTAAAGAAATTGGAGGGAAGGCATAGGCCAGTTGCCCAACCAAAGGATGGGTAAAGATTTCCATCCTCTCCACTAACGGATGAGGGTAGCGTGAGAGGAATCGTCTCACCTTGCAGATGAATGATGAGACACCCCCACTCGTGGATGATCTGTTTGAACACTTTGGGGTGAAGGGACCATTTGTTGGGGGTCTATGAATTGTTTCGATAGGCGATTTGCTTCCAAGTTCTGACAGCCTGAAAGATATATGGCCCTCAAATCTGGCCGATATTGTTGTGCCAATGTCATAATTGGTCCCACTTCTCTCAAGAGGGATTGGTTGTGCTTCCCACCTTGTCGCTGTATGTAGGATACTGCTGCCGTGTCCAGATGGAGCAGGACTGGGCAACCCTGTATGTGTGGCAGCAAGGTGGCCAACACCATGAATGCTGCTTGAAGTTCCAAAATATTGGAAACTAGGCCCTAGTGGGAAATTCCCCTCTGGATCTTGAGTTATTCGCAGGTGGGCCTCACCTTGCTGTTCTGGCATCTGTGGTAACAATGTTCCATGGCTGCGGCCCTAATGGACTAAGCCATTTAGCACTTTTTTTTGTATACCAGCTGGTGATCCTGATTAATCCTGATTGGCCGGGCTAGAAGAACTCTTCCACTGCATCAGGAAGCTTTGTTGGAAAACTGAGTTTCCAGTGAGCCCAGGGGAATATCGGAATACATGAAGCCATTGTCCAGAGAGGACTCATGCACTGGGATTCCGACATCACTGGTGCAGCCAATGCCTGTTGGAACATCTCCCTGATTTTGGGGAGTATGAGGTGGCTAAGAAACTGAGGCTGCCTGAGTATTGAATTGGGCCCCTAAAGCCGCGTACACACGTAGCCGTCTGTTCGACGTACTTAGTCTGGCGGACTTCCCGCCAGACTGTCCGTCGGACTTTCCGAACGGGCTACTTGCCCACACACGGCACTTTTTCAGCGGACTAATATGGCGTACTAAGTCCGCCGTACTATCCGCCCTACTTTTGAAATGAACGGACTCGCCCACACACGTGGAGGAAAGTCCGCTCATTTCGAGCGCGTCTCCAGGTAGGCGGGGCCCGCGAAGGATACGTCGCTGGCCCCGCCGCCTGGTATGGACTTAAAGGGGAACCCCAACGCCGAAAAAAATTGGCGTGGGGCCCCCCCACAGTCCACAACAGACCCTTGTCCGAGCACGCTACCCGGCCGGCCAGGAAAGGAGGGGCGAGCGAGCGCCCCCCCCCCCCCCTCCTGAGCCGTACCAGGTCGCGTGCCCTCAACATGGGGGGTGCCTTGGGGAAGGGGGGGCCGCGCGGCCCCCCCACCCCAAAGCACCTTGTCCCCATGTTGATGAGGACAAGGGCCTCTTCCCGACAACCCTGGCCGTTGGTTGTCGGGGTCTGCGGGCGGGGGGCTTATCGGAATCCGGGAGCCCCCTTTAATAAGGGGGCCCCCGGATACCGGCCCCCCACCCTATGTGAATGAGTATGGGGTACAATGTACCCCTACCCATTCACCTGTAAAATAAAGTACAAAAAAAAACACAACACACAAGATAAAATAATTTATTGCACAGCTCCGGGGGTCTTCCGTCTTCGGGGGTCTTCTCGCCGGACTCCTCCGCTATCTTCTTGTAGCTCTTTTACTAGCGGAGGAGCCCGGCATTCTTCTTCATCGCCGTGGCCTCTTCTTCCGACTTCGGGGGTCTTGTCCCCATCTTCGGTTCTTCTGCCGGGCCACCGCGCCTTCTTATAGCTCTTTTACAGGCGGTGGCCCGGTCTTCTGTCGCCGTCGCCGCCGCCACCTTCCGTTCTTCTTCTTCTTCTCCTGGAGATGTTAACTCGACGTTCTCTCCGGCCGCAAGGCCAGGGACGCGCTGCGCTGCGACTTATATAGGGACAAGGGGCGGTGTCACATGGGTTGATGTCACATGGGTTGGTGTCACTTGGTGACCCCGCCCCCTTACGATGTCACAGTCCCGGAGGATGCTGGGACTGTCGCCATGTGACATCAACCCATGTGACATCAACACATGTGACATCAACCCATGTGACACCGCCCCTTGTCCCTATATAGGTCGTAGCGCAGCGCGTCCCTGGCATTGCGGCCGGAGAGAACATCGAGTCAACCTCTCCAGGAGAAGAAGAAGAACGGAAGGCGGCGGTGGCGGCAGCGGCGGCGGCGGCAACAGAAGACCGGGCCACCGCCTGTAAAAGAGTTTTAAGAAGGCGCAGTGGCCCGGCAGAAGAACCAAAGAGGGGGACAAGACCCCCGAAGTCGGAAGAAGAGGCCGCGGCGACGAAGAAGAATGCCGGGCTCCTCCGCTAGTAAAAGAGCTACAAGAAGATAGTGGAGGAGTCCGGCGAGAAGACCCCCGAAGACGGAAGACCCCCGGAGCTGTGCAATAAATTATTTTATCTTGTGTGTTGTGTTTTTTTTGTACTTTATTTTACAGGTGAATGGGTAGGGGTACATTGTACCCCATACTCATTCACATAGGGTGGGGGGCCGGTATCCGGGGGCCCCCTTATTAAAGGGGGCTCCCGGATTCCGATAAGCCCCCCGCCCGCAGACCCCGACAACCAACGGCCAGGGTTGTCGGGAAGAGGCCCTTGTCCTCATCAACATGGGGACAAGGTGCTTTGGGGTGGGCGGGCCGCGCGGCCCCCCCTTCCCCAAGGCACCCCCCATGTTGAGGGCACGCGGCCTGGTATGGCTCAGGAGGGGGGGGGGGCGCTCACTCACCTCTCCTTTCCTGGCCGGCCAGGTAGCGTGCTCGGACAAGGGTCTGTTGTGGACTTTGGGGGAATCCCCGCGCCGATTTTTTTCGGCGTTGGGGTTCCCCTTTAAGTCCATACCAGGCGGCGGGGCCAGCGACGTCTCCTTCGTGGGCCCCGCCTACCTGGAGACCCGCTCGAAATCAGCGGACTTTTCTCCGGGCGGGAAAAGTCAGTTCATTTCAAAAGTACGGTGGACTGGCATACACACGGCCGGATTGTCCGCCGAAATGCGAGTCCGGCGGGAAGATTGGAGTGTAAAACTACATTCTAAGTCCGCCGTACTTTCGGGTCAAAAAAGTATGCCGGAGGCTACACACGGGGGGATTGTTTGGCGGACTTGAGTTTGCCGGACTTTTCCACCCGCTTGTTTGATCGTGTGTACGTGGCATAAGTAGACCATATTCTGTGCAGGCTCCAGCTGGCTCTGGTAATGCCTGTCCCTCAACACAAAACTGAGGAACTGCTGGTATGATTGAAGGAGTGGGACTTGCTGATAGGCATATTGCAAGTCCACTGAAATCCTCCAGTCTCCTGGTTGAATGACCTGGATTATGGTATAGAGAGACTCCATCTTGAGTGTATCTGGATAAATGGATTCAGCCTCTTGAGGTAGTTCTGGAGGCTGCCATTTGAACAGCCAATAATGACCTTGCGCTGCTGTGGACTGAATCCCCCATTTTTTGATAGTGGTCCTGCCAGAACTGGGTCAATTTGAGCTACCTGGCTCCAACTACCTTCTGGGGAGGCCTGGCGTTAAAAGGGCTTCTGGGTATCTTGGGGAGCCTCAGGGGTCTTAGCTCTCTGCAATCTTACGAAGGTTGACGGTGTACCCCTCCAACACCTTCTGTAGTCCTTGGATGGGCGAAAGCCTCCTAAATCCCAGTACCTGTTTGGTGCTCCTCTGGATGGTTGCCCCCTCTGGACCTTTGATCTTGGGGCAGTAGACCTGATTTTCCTCCTGTAACCCTATTTTGGCCAAACAGCCCCTTCCCATCAAAAGGCAGTTTACAGCAATTCTGCTTTGAGGATGGGTCAGCCGCCCAGGGTTTTAGCCACAGCGCTCTTTTGGCTGTGACTGAGCTGAGCAAAGCTCTGGGTGACCATCAAATGATGTCTACAGCTCCCTCACCTGTGAAGTCCGCCAAGAGTTTTATCTCATCAGGAGCCTTGATGATTTTTTCTTTTGGCAGTGGGTTTTTGATTGCATACTGCAAGTTCTGCGCCCCAATTGCATAGCACTTGCTAAAGCAACGGTGGGTTTACAAGCACCACCTGCCTGGAGGTAAAACTTTAAGTCCATGTCAATGCGTTAATCAAGGAAACCTGCATTACATCAGAGGGGGCGGGGTCACCCATATGTCATTGGGGAAGCCTGGCTTCCCCCTTGCGTCAGAGGGGGCGGGGTCAGGTGACAGGTGGCCCCGCCCTCCTCATATAAGAAACATCAGGCCGCCGGGATCCCGCAGCGTCTCCGACAGTGGAGACAGAGGAAGGATGGATAGACTGCGCTGCGCTGGACTGGAGGGAGAGATCACCCGTCGCTGGATCAGAGCAGCCATCGCTGGACCCCGGAGAGATGATCATCCGTCGCTGGATAGCAAGAGTGGATTACCACCACTGGCATCTTTTTTTCTTTTTTTTCTTTTTAATAAAGGACTTTTTCAAAAGTGTGTTTGTCTTATTTAACAATTTTTTACACTCTTTTGTGAAACGATAGGGGTACTTTTGTACCCCCTTACCATTTCAAACAGGGGGGGCGGGATATGGGGGTCCCCTTGTTAAAGGGGGCTTCCAGATTCTGATAAGCCCCCCGCCCGCAGACCCCCACAACCACTGGCCAGGGTTGTGGGGATGAGGCCCTTGTCCCCATCAACATGGGGACATGGTGCTTTGGGGGGACCTCAAAGCATCCTCCCAATGTTGAGGACATGTGGCCTGGTATGGTTCAGGAGGTGGGGGGCGCTCTCGTCCCCCCCTCTTTTCCTGCGACCTGCCAGGTTGCGTGCTCGGATAAGGGTCTGGTATGGATATTTAGGGGGAACCCCACGTCAATTTTTTTTTGATGCGGGGTTCCCCTTAATATCCATACCAGACCTGAAGGGCCTGGTAATTGAATTTGGGGGAACCCCACGCTTTATTTTTTTATCAATGACTTTCAATGAGTGTTCTCTGTATTATGGGAGCCGACAATTCATTAAAGCCGCGAGTGATTTTAAATGACTTTTTTTCCTGCAGAAAGGACACTTTGTGCAGGGACAGTTCTAAGCATGGGAAACATGCGCCCCTTCACAGGCATACTATAGACACCCCCCAGGTACGAAATTTAAAGGAATATTACACTTTTATTGTTTCACTTTAATCATTATTAAAATCACTGCTCCCAAAAAAATTGCAGTTTTTTTTACTTTTTTTTGCATTGATACCCAGGTTCCCAAACACTTTTTAGGACAGTAACTTGCATATTAGCCTTTAAAATTAGCACTTTAGATTTTGAACGTTTGAGTCCCATAGACTTTAATAGGGTTCTAAAGTTCTCACGAAGTTTAGGTCTGTTCGCAGGTTCTGGTGCGAACCGAACCGGGGGGTGTTCGGGTCATCCTTAATAAAGGCCACCAGGACAAATAGAGAGGGTAAATCTCTCTTATCGGGTCATAGACAGCAATAAAATCCTGACAGTTGTTCTTATCCCTCTTCACTCTTACCAAAACTAAAAACAAAATATGCCCTTAGTTACACTTGAAAAAGGGTGCCTGGGCAGAGTCTCACCATTATTTGTTTCTGGAATTTCTTTAGCACTTGGGTGAACTGGGAATTCTTCTTTTCACTGGGGGACATACTGAGAGATAAAACAAAGGAAAATTTCCTATCAAATACTTACGGTAATTTTCCTTTCCTGATAGACTCCATGGCAGCAATGTGGGGTAGGCTCCGCCTCCATAATTACCCTATAGGACACCTCTCCCATAAATCTTTGCTCTGGACTACTAACTGTGTTCCATAACTAGGCTACTCCAGACATTTGGGAGGGAACTCCTGCTGCCATGGAGTCTATCAGAAAAGGAAAATTATGGTGAGTATTTGATAGGAACATTTCCATTTTCCTGAGAGACTCCAAGGCAGCAACGTGTGGGAAATAACTCATCAAACACGCCCATATATATATTTATTTTACACTGTCAACAGACAGAACTTGCAAACCAAAATTATGATAACAATGCAGCAGGTTCAACACAATAGTGAGACACAAATGTGTTAATAGAAGACCAAGAAGCCACTTGGAGATTATTTCGGGAGCGACTTGTGGAGAAGCTGCCCAAGAGGTTAAGATACTCCGGGTTGAATGAGCCCTTACGGCCTCTGGAGGAGCCAAGCCCTTCGCCATATAAGCCCTCTGAATGGTGTTTTACAATACAGGCAGCAATGGATCTAACCAAAGCCTGCATTCCTTTATTTTTTCCATGCAGAAGAATGAAAAGAAACTGATTGCCTAAACGAAGCTGTGACCTCCAGGTACTGTTTCAGTGTGATTCCCACATGAAGAGGATGAAAAACCTGATTCTCCGATGACCTAAAGGTGGGAAGCACGGGAAGCACAATTTCTTGATTTTCATGCAAAATTGTGGTCACCTTAGGGTTTGACCCCAACATGGGAATCAACACTGCTCTATCTGGAAAAAAGTTAGAAAAGGCTCCTTCGAACCCAAGTTTCTGATTTCAGACACTCTTTTGGCTGAGGTAACTGCTACTAGGAAGGCTGTCTTGAGTGTGAGATCTTTCACCGAGAGAGGTTTTCAGGATCTGATCCAAGACTGGAAAGGAAATCCAAATCTAGAGGAAGGTCCCATTTGGGGAACATCAGTTTTCTCTGAGGTCTAAGTCTGATAGCACCTTTGAAGAACTGGCAAACCAGGTAATGATTCACCCATGAAAAACTCCTGTAAATGCCGAGATGGCCGATACTTGCACCCAAAGTGAACTCACTACTAGGGACAGGTCAAGGCCTGTTTGTAGAAAACTAAAGATGTCCTGGACTGCCGGAGAGATACAAGGATTAGGTCTGGAAGCCATGTGATCTGTGAACCTGGACCATACACGTTCGTAGACCCCATTGGTACTTTTTCTTCTGGCATTAAGAAGGGTTGGAATAGCTTCTTTTGGACAACCTATCACCTCAAGCCCTCTCAAGAACCAAGTCCTGAGGTGCAGGTGAGAAGGATAAGGGTGCAAGATTGTGCCTTGAGACAGAAGATCGGGTCTGAGAGGCAGGGGAACTGGGTCTTGAAATCTGAGGAGTGTTAGAAGGGGAAACCAAGGCCTGTTGGGCCAGAAAGGAACTATGACTTCCACCATCTCTGTTCTGAGCCTCAGAAGGAACTGAAGAATCACCAGTACTGGAGGAAAAGCGTAGGCCTTGTGGAACCTCCACTGGTCTGTGAGGGCATCTATACCATATGCTTGAGGATCTCGAAAACTTGAATAGTACTTGGTCAGCTTGTAGTGGCATGGGGATGAAAAGAGGTCAACTTCTGGAGACAAGGTCAAGAGCCAATTGAACACTGCTTTGTGGAAAGACCGCTCGTTGTTCATTTGAACACGAGAAAAGGAAGTCCGCTTTTACATTCTGAATACCAGGAATATAAACCGCCGAGATGTTGGTACCTCTGAGTCTAATTCATGATTGGTTCCACCTCCTGTAGCTGGGACCAGCTGCGAGTTATGCCCTGCTTCATTATGTAGGCCATCGCAGTTGTATTGTCCAACCTGAGCCTCACTGAAGAGTTCTCTATTAGATGGTGGAATGAACGAAGTGCCTGAAAGGCAGCTCGCAGTTCCAGGATGTTGGACACATTTCCCAGAGAAGGGGAGTTCCATCTGCCCTGAGGCACTTCCGATAGATAATGAGTGCCACAGCCCCAGTTGCTGGCATCTGAGGTTATCGTGACTTAAGAAAGGGAACGATCGTGTGGCAATTGCTAAGAATTTGGTGTGATCGTGTATAGGCAAGATCGCTTGAGTGGAATTCCATCGGAACTCCATTGGAAAAACCATCAGAGTTTATTCCAACGGAAAAAACGGTTGTGTGAACGCATGAAGACAGAACAGGAAATGAAAAGAAATCTCTACAAGGTGGGCAAAAATCTGTTTTCAAGCTGTTTGTCAACAGAACATGTGCCTCCATGGAAGTTCTCATCTTTTTTTCTGATGTTAGCTGTAAAATGTTGGCTTCTAAATTGCTTTCATTGGTCCCCATGGCATACAGAAAGCAAGCAAGGAAAGTCATAAAAAAACGATTTTTTTTCTCTCTCCAGACCATTAAAAGAAAAGATTTGGCTGTAGGTTAGAGTAACAACCCCTGTAACGTATTTTAATATTGTTATATATTATACAGGATTTATATAGCGCCAACAGTTTGCGCAGCACTTAACAAAATGAAGGCAGACATTACAGTTACATTATAATTTGGTACAGGAGGAATCAGAGGGCCTGCTCATTAGAGCTTACAATCTAAAAAGGAAGGGTCAATTGATACAAAAGGAAATAGCTGTGGGGGATGAGCTGATGAAGAAAGTAAAACAGTGTATTAGTTAGAAGCAGGATAGGCTTCTTTAAAGAGAAGGGTTTTCAGGGATCGTCTAAAGATGGATAAATTAGGGGACAGTCGGACAGATTGGGGTAGGGATCTCCAAAGGTAGGGAGATGCTCTGGAGAAATCCTGGAGACGAGCATGGGAGGAGGTGACAAGGGAGCTTGAGAGCAGGAGGTCTTGGGAGGACCGAAGAGAGCGGCATGGTTGGTATTTTGGGCTAGGTTAGTGATGTAGCTGGAGGCAGAGTTATGGATGACTTTGTACATTATTGTTAGCACTTTGAATGTTATTCGTTGGGTGAGTGGAAGCCAGTAGAGGGATTGGCAGAGAGGGGTAGAGGACACTGAATGGTTGGTCAGGTGGATGAGTCTTGCAGCGGTATTCATGATGGACTGAAGGCGAATAGTCTATGTAAAGTTAATCCAATGAGAAGGAAGTTACAGTAGTCAAGGCAAGAGATAACCAGGGAGTGAATTAGAAGCTTGGTGGCGTCATTGATTAAATAGGGTCATATTCTAGAAATGTTGCGGCGTCATGATTTGGACAGGGATTGGATGTGGGTCTGAAAGGACAGTTCAGAGTCTAAGGTTACCCCTAGCACCCTGGCATGTGGAGACGGACTGATAGATGTGCCATTGATCTTGACAGAGAAGTCAGGAGAAGGGGCATGGGGGGAGGAAATATTAAGAACTCAGTTTTAGATAGATTCAGTTTGAGGAAGTGGTGTGACATCCAGGCTGATATGTCTGTTAGTAAATCAGCGATGCGTGAGGAGACTGATGGAGTGAGCTAAGGGGCAGAGAGATAGAATTGAGTGTCATTGGCATATAAATATGGTGGAAGCCATGGGAGGCTATCAGCTGACCCAGGGAGGACGTGATCTTTTAACCAGTTTGGAGCAATTCAATTTAGCAGTACAAAGTATTTCTTTCGTCATCATTTCTGAATTCCTATGGCATTAAGAAAGTTCCATCTTCCCCCGAGTAGCAGCTTGTAGAGCTCAAATATAAAATAGGCATCTGAAGAACCTGTACAAGCTAGAAGAAGCAAAGGTAACCAGAAAAAAACCTGCAAAGTTGACCGACCTAACTTGCCGCATTACATTAGAGGATTCCTCCATCCTTCCCGGAGTAGTTAAAAAAGCTGGCATGTTTCATAGAACAAGCGTACAAGCATCAATTATTGTACCTGGCTGTGTAATGAAAGTGGTGATCTTTGGCTCTGTGATATGTCATTCTTAAATAAATGATCATTTATCACTTCATTATAGGTGCACGTGGGAGCCCTCTGCAATATGTTACAATAAACACATGTAAATATCTCTCACCTGCTGGATAATAACCCATCTCACATCCTTTCAGTAATAATGAATGAATATTAATCACTGCTAATCACTAGTCTATAGGCACTAAGGGAGTGAAGCATTGAAAAGAATGAAATTATTAAGTACAGCATCACTACATCGACCAGTAATCATAAAGAGCACCGGGGAAGGGACTGCCCAGCTCAGTCCATAAAAGGAGGGTCATTATTAAAGCAGTGGGGCTGCTTTTTGGAATATGGACAAGTGATTAAAAAGAGTGGTTGGGGGAAACTAGGTGAGTCCAAATGGTTGGTTTACTAAAGACAAATAGTGTAGACTATGCACTTTGCAAAGTGCAATTGCACTCAGCAAGAGCAGTTTTTCTAGAGCTTAGTAAATGCTGACTTCCATCATTCAAACACGTGAAAGTAAATATGCAGTTTTGTTATTTTCCATGCACATGATTGCAGTGGCAGCCGGTGGAACTTTTTTTTGGGGGGGGCGGAAAACAGTATGCCACCCCCGGACGGTCAGTCGGTCGGTCGGTAGCACTTACCCCATCACTGGTGGCTTCCCCTGCTCGGTGGCGGCCACCCGTTCTCCTGCACTCCACGGGTCATCACAGAGGTGGCTTCCATTTCCTCCCTCCTCCTCGGCAACCAGTTGGGAATCTTCTCTTTTCAGCCAATCAGAAAACGGGTATCACACCCACTGCTAATTGGTCAGATTGAGGATAAGTGTAGCGAATATTCATTGGCTGTTTTAACACACCTGGGTGGGGGGGCTCCGTTCGCATTCTGGCTCTAATCAGGTGCTTAAAAAAGAAACCTGCTGCTGTAATTCATGTGCCCGGTGCCCTGAAAGGGGCCGGACGCATGAATAGGGGGTGGCCTCGGTGGCCATGGATAGATTCATGCTATGCATGAATCTATCTATTGCATATAGGGGGTAGCCTGGAGAAAGAGGGCGGCGCCTAGGCACCCCTAATGGATGGGCCGCTACTGCATGATTGGGTATTCTTTGCAAAGTGAAGCTTTACCTAATTTACTAAGCTCTGGAGCAGCTGCACCTTGGAAAGTGCACAGTCTATTTGCCTTTAGTAGATCAACCCCCAAATGCATAAAATCTCACGCACAAGTGCCATTTCTTTAGGGATCAATAAATCAGAGAAAGCAGAAGAAATCTAGTTTATTGATTTGCCAAGCCAGTATACTTTGATACACACGGCATGAGATCTGGGTCACCAAACTGACAGCTTCATGCTGTTTGTAGCCTATTGCAGTTGCTTTCCAGTACAAATCTGAAATTTACTGCCAACACTCAAGCCATGATGAAAGATCAGTTTTGAGCCCATGAAACGTGTTTTTTTTCTTTTTGATTATTTGTGAAGAGAAAAAAAAATCTTACTGGACCGAAAAAGCATTGTGCAACATTCTTCCAATGCTCTGCAGACTACTCCATGGACCGTTCAGGATACCCTGGATGACAAAGAGCTGCCCCGTGAAGTTAAAGAAGATCTAGCATTAGAATCTTTATTTTACAAACCTGTCTCCTATGGGACAAAGTACATGTAGTAATTGGCCCCGGGTTTCTAAGTGCTTTCCCAAATAGTAAGAATAACTTGCCACAAATTTGTGGCAGTGTTGAATTGTAAGTCTTGTTAACTTGCTGCACAAGTCCTAGTTGACACTTTTCCAATTTGTAGAAAATCTGCGTGGCAAGTCTCTATCAAGAGCAAAGTTGCAGTGGTGAGTCTACAGCAAGAGCTCTGCAAGTCTACAGCATGAAGATTCAGCCACAGTGCCCCCTGTGGTGGGATGACTATTGAACAACATAACTGAACCAGAACTTGCAGCAGACTTGCAGAATGTTTGCAAAGAAAGTTGATCTGGAGTCATGCAATGCCTACTTGCTGCAATTGTGCAACAAAATTGTGAAGGCTTGCAAGTCTAGCAATAGCTTAGCAAGTCCTTTTTTTAACTTGCAGGACAATTGCTTGCTATCTGGGTTCTAAAGCCAGCCATACGTGGATCAAAATTTGGCAGGTTCAACAGGAAATGGACAAATTTTGATGCGTCTATGGGCAGGGTAATTGTACTGAAGTTGATCCATCGATCAACTTCAGTACAACCAGCCTGTCCATTTTTTTTCATTGTATTCTGACAACTGGGAAACCTCCCGCTGTCAGAATACAATAGTGCTGCTGGAGGGATTCCCATATCTACACTGTTGATGGGGGAAACAATCAATTTTCTTTCCATCAACCTGTGGTTAAAGGAAAGAAAATGTATAACGTATGGCTTGTTTGATGCTAGTTATGAGTACTGAGCTGCCCACCTACCCTCCTGCTTTGACTGGTTAGACAACAGCTATGAGGTAGAAGGTTGATTTATAGCTGCAGCCTGTCTCAGATTTAAAGTGGTTGTAAAGTCAGGAGATTTTTATATCATAATGCATTCTATGCATTAATATAAAAAAAAAACTTCTGTGTGCAGCAGCTGCCCAAGCACCCCCTAATACTCACCTCAAACTCATCTCTCTCCAGCGATGTCCACGAGTGCCTCAGCCATCCAAGACTCTGCTCCTGATTGAGACAAAACAGTGGAGCCATTTGAGCCTGGTGCTGTCATTTAAAGTCAGTTAGCCAATCTGGAGTGAAAGGGCGTGGGGCTAAATAGAGGCTCCATGTCTGAATGGACACAGGGAGCTTTGACTTGCCTTGGGTGCCCTCATCGCAAGCTACTTGCTGTGGTGGCACTCAATGGAAGGAAGGGACCAGGAGAGCCAAAAAGGCACCAGAGAAGAGGAGGATCCAGTCTGCTCTATGCAAAACCACTGCACAGAGGAGGTAAGTATAACATGTTTGTTATTTTTAGAGGAAAAAACTGGAGAATTTACAATCACTTTAAGGATTTTCCTGAGACAAGCAATAGGAAGAAGAATGCAGAGGAAAAGGGGATGGATCAGAAAAATACCTTAAATCTATGGAAGCCAAGACTGGAGTGACTCAAAGCTTGCATAGGACTTCCTTTCCTCTCTGCCAGCAGCTGAATGGAGCAGCAGAGAAGTAAAGTTCAGGTGATCATGTGTTGCGGTGGAGGATAGAATTAACATGGACAGGGGAGGGCTGGGCCAGGGGGCAGGGATGCAATTGCCCCCTGGGCTGCTCTGATACGCGGTGGCAAAGGCTGCTGTGTCATCAGCTCAAAAGCGCAATATGCACAGTTCTTGAGCTGGCCGAGTCCAGTACTGTGAGCCAGCGATGTCTTCATGTCAGGGCTGACAGTCTGTGTTACACAGCACAGCCCCGCCCAGCCCCTCCCTACTCCACACCATTGGCTGGCAGAGGCTGGACCTGCTCTCTGCTCAATCTGAGCAGTTGGCTGGAATCCAGTGAGGCTCCGGGGAGGCTGGGACCATCCAAGTAAGTGAGCTCCTCCTCTCTCCTCCTCTCTGCAGCCAAAGAGTTTTTTTCCTAGCAGCCTGTGCCAGTACCTTGCCCTCCTAGGGCTAGGTGGTATGATGTGGGCTCTCACTGACATGCTGCAGTTTGGCTGCAGTGTTGGTGTACTGGCAGTCTTCCTGCATGTTGACCCTGGGACATAGAGGATGCACATTTTTACTGTATGTTCTGAAAGTGCATAAAACGTCCTGCATGCTGCATGTTTGGTGCACTTTCAGAACATGCAGCAACAATGAGTAACCTAAAAGAAGTCTGAGGGGGTGTGACACCCGCCAGTACACCTGCACTGCAGCCAAACCGCAGCACACCAGTGTGAGCCTAAAAGCTTGTATTCACTTGCAGCAGCCACTGCCACTCCTCTGAAAAGTGATCCATGCTCAGGTCACTTTTCAGAGGCATTTGACAGGCAGTGAATAGTTGATATCACATTTCATCCCTGCCTGCTTTAACTCCCCTAAATGCCAATCCCTGCAGGTAATGACACAGTTCACTTTGAACTCCACCTTATTTCCATTACTCTCTGTAGGTATTAGATGTGGTCTCACCTTTTTGTTTGCACATCTAATACCAAAGGGTACTTTCACACTGGGGCGATGTGGGCGGTAGTGGTACAGCGCTGCTCGTTTTAGTGGCGCTTTACCATTGTTTTAGTGGCGCTAGCGGGGCACTTTTAACCCCCACTAGTGGCCAAAGAAAGTGTTAAAAACGGCCGTGTTGCATTCATTTCAATGGGCTGGGCACCTCTCCCACACCGCCCCAATAATGCTGCTTGCTGGACTTTTCAGAATGTCCTTCAAGTGCCCCGCCCCAGTGGGAAACCTGGGGTGGCATAAGAAGTGCTTTACAGGTGCTATTTTTTAGCACTAAAATGCCTGTACAGCGCCTTCAGTGTTAAAGGGCCCTAAAGAGAGTTCTTGAAATAGGGTGGAGTTCAAAGTGAATTTCTACACCTAAGTGGAGCCCCCTTTCAGAAGATTTGAGGATATTATTAAACCCAGAGACTGGTGAACTTAGGCCACAATAGACAGATTGAAATTCTGCCGGTTCAGCAGACATTTCAATCTATCTCTGTGCAGACTGGCTGTACAGAATTTGACTCCATCAACTGACAGTACAACCAGCGTGTCTTTATGTTTTTAGCGATCAGTGCTGGCTGCTATAGCTGCCAGCGGTGATCACTGTATTCTGATGGCTTGGAAACTTTCACCTCAGAGCACACACCGACACACGGCTCTTACGGAAGCTTGGTAATTCAAGTTCTGGCTTCCCTAACATTACAGCCCTGTGGGGCTGTGACCAAGTCTGGGCAAGAGCTGGGATATGACATTACTTACCTCATATCCCTGCCACTCCTAAACCTGCTCCACTGCAGCACCAGGCCCACAATGCCCTTAATCTGGCCTGTGCTCCGGCATGCGCCTGCATGTGCATTTCTTACTATCCACAATTGAGACAGGAGGAACCTGCACCATGGTGAATCTGGTGTTCATGCCGGGGAGACAGCAGGACTTGCGTGTTTAGCCTGCTGCGCTCACTGTGACTCTCAGCTACTCTGCTTGCTTGGCTTGCCCAGTGGTGTGGTGCTCACTCACCAGAGAAGCTCCGGGCTCCACAGGTAGTGCTCAGTGTGGTGGCAGTGACAGCACAGTCTTTAGTGTTCATCTTCCTGCAGTCTCATTGGTCTGTGTACTGGGTGTGGGGAAGGGGCAAGCTCTTTTTCTCAGTCTCTCTGGGGCAATCATGCAGTCTCTTTCTGAGAGACTGCTCCATTCTCTGAGAGACTGCTCCACTTCACACTGCCTGTACAGAGACTGACTGTTTCACAGTGCCTGCACAGAAAGTGACTGCTCTCTCTGTGCAGGCAGTGTGAAGCAGGGTCTGCGCAGGCAGTGTGAAGCGGGGTCTCTCTCTGTGCAGGCAGTGTGAAGCGGTCTCTCTCTGTGGAGGCAGTATGAAGTGGTCACTCTCTGTGCAGGCAGTGTCAAGCAGTATCTCTCTCTTTGGGGCAATGTGGAGCAGTCTCCCTCTCTCTCTGTATGGGGAATGTGGTGTAGATGGGTGGTGAGCTGATTCAGTGGTTCAATGGGCCACTTGACTGGACTTGCCCCCCAGGCCTAAGGCTGCCAGCCCTCCCCTGAACATGGATCTGTTCCTTGGCAGCACATGGATAAAGACAGGAGCAGACCCTTTAAAAGCTTGCAAGGCGTTAAATGGGCTTCCTGTTAAAGTGATCACTGTGATTGGCTGTATAATAAACAATGACTAGGGGCTGATGGTGACATTGTGGTCGTTGTGCTCAGGATGCCAAGTGAGAGCGCTGCCAGTGCAATCAATGGATGCCAACTGTATGTAAAAATGTGACAAGTCGGCATTAAGGCTGTTAAAACTTACTAATCTGTGTGGTTTTTAAGGGAAAATCAAACTGGGCCAAATTTATCAACATAAAGTACAATATATGAAGGAATAATTGTTCTTTTTGCACAATGCAACCACTCATCATCTCCCTTTTTTTCTCCTGGAGCAGTGTGAGACAACAGAAGGATAAACATAATTTGTTGCTTTAGCTTTAATAGAGTCGCCACCTGGCAGGTAAAGGCCAGACATGTTGCCAATATTATCAATAGGAAGGAGATCATATGGCCGGGATATATTTTCCAGAAAAGGTAGCAAGCTTAGCAGCAGGAGTAGTTCCTCCATAAGACAGATTGATAAATTCCAGCTGCCGTTTCCTCTTTCAGATATGAAAAACCAGATCAAAGATTCTACACTGGATAGTTCAAACCACAGTTATGTTTATATTCAGCCTTCCTTCTGAAAGGCGTCAGACAGGGAGCCTGTGAGGACAGACATATGGGAACTGGCTTTGCTGGAGTTGTTTTTAAAGAAGCAGGTTCCTGGGCTGCCATCCCCACACTTGATTCAGTGTCTCCATACTGATTACAGGAAGAACTGAATTCATACTTTTCAGACTTCACTGGTTGCATGCTTGTTTCAGGTCAGTAACTTACCCGGTAGTGGAGCCATTAGCTTGACAGCCCACAAAGATTGAATATTTAAAAACTAGTCAATAATGGAAGTTGCCAAGTTTCACTCTTATGCCCTGGACACACCGACGACAAAATCCGTCTGATTTTTTCCAATGGATTTTGGCCCAAACTTGTCTTGCATACACACGGTCGCACAAAGTTGTCGGAAAATCTGATCGTCCGGAATGCGTGACATACAGCATGTATGATGGTACTATAAAGAGGGAAGTAGCCAATAGCTTTTGTCTCGTAATTTATTCTGAGCATGCTTGTCACTTTGTCCGTCGGAATTGTCTGCACACGATCAGAATTTAAATAATCTGATTTTGTTGTCGGAAAATTTTAGATCCTGCTCTCAAAATTTGTGTGTCGGAAATTCCGATGGAAAAAGTCAGATGGCGCCCACACACGATCAGATTTCCTGACAACAAGATCCGATCGCACATTTTCCATCGGAAAGTCTGACCGTGTGTACAAAGCATTAGTGGGCCACTTTAAAGGGTTAGCCTAGCCTAAACTGATATATTGGTTTTGGTAGATACTGAAGAGTTAAACCACCTAAAAGTTTCTTAGAGCACTTGGGGGATAAACAGGTAGGAACCCCGTGCTCAGTTTCCAGGTGTGCATACTAGTTGGGTAATTTAAGAGGTTCCTACCATTCTTGTTGGATTTCATATTTACTTTATAATATAATGTAAAAAGAGAAGCTGAAACATCATAGATAAGCAGAAACCCCCAATACCCCCAGGAGGACACAAATAAAGTAAAAAATGATGGCAGGTGGGTCTTGCTGCTGAATTATCAAAGGCATCAGAAGCATAACTAGAACCTTCAGGGCCCGGTGCAAGAAGTCATGAAAGGCCCCCTGACCACCAGGGCCCTTTTCATTGGTCCTGGAGCTTTTTTCATCGATCCTGGGGGCCCTTTTCTCTGGTACTGGGGCCCTTCTCTCCAAGTCCGGGACTCTTCATCTGTCTCATCAACATCAACGTGCCTCCATCCCTAAATGTTATGCGAAAACAAAAAGAAGTGGGGTTGGGACTTGAGGCACACTGGTGTGTTTAATGATGTATGGAATAAACATGAATAAGTTGAATGTCACAACCATTATTATGAATTACCCTAGGGGGTAATTCATAATAATTATAATAAGCATAATAAAGCCGATAATGGTGAAACATTTATGATACAGAATGTAATCATAAAGAGTCAATATATATATAATAATAATAAATCCCCCTAGCGGTTTGGGACATTCAACTTATTCATGTTTATTCCATACATCATTATACACACCAGTGTGCCTCATATAAAATCCCAACTCCACTTCTTTTTGTTTTTGTTAAATCACAAAAATTGCAAGCAAGTTGCGAGGAAATCGTAACAAGTTGAACGGCTTTGGGGTCACAGCAGTGTGAACCGAGCCCATGTTCTGCAGTAGGCTTCCTTCCTGCCGTTTTGGCCCCCCCTCAGGGTGGTGGAACTCCAGGGCCTGGTGGCAAGTGTAACTTTTACGACCTTGGTAGTTCCGCCTCTGAAAGGCATATAGAAAGCTAGGGACTGACTCAACCACAGGATCCACCTATAGCAAAAATATTAATTTTTGTGTGGACTGACTTTTTAAATAAGAACTGTCCCAAAGCAACCAATCGGTCTACATGGTAAAAATAGTTGGGATCTTTAAATATCTGGTTTATTTCACAAAGTGCACTAACCAAAGGCAGCTAAAAGGAGGTAATTCTTAATTTTTCCAAAAATAATTCTTATAGACGGCTAAGCATTGCATCAAAGAGAGGCTTCGTACTGTTCAGAATGATACTTTCTGTTTTTGATACTAAGGTACCAAATTTCGACAGAAGTAATGCTTGCTGATGTTACTTTAATTGTATCCATAATTTAAGCAAGATCTCCAGGTGCCTGACATGTCATAATACCCAAATGGTGAAACCCAAATCTCCCAATCCTCTTCTCCCCTCACCTTTCTCATAACTCTGGCATTGTATTACAACGTCACGTAGTCTCTGTGAGAGGTGGAGATCCACTCACATGAACAGATGGTTGCAATACAAATTACTCACATTTTCAAAGGTTAAACGTCAGTTCTGTCCCTTAAGAATTTTCTTCATGGCTTCATGTATAACCTTGTTAGCGCTTTGCTTGTCTGGCATGTTCCGATGAATACTTGATAGCTTGAAAGATTAATGGACGTTGGTTAGGTGTATTCCTACATGTGGGAAACCAAAGAATAACAAGTTCCACACCATATTAGACCCAGACCATGCCTGATTAGACCAGGATTTATCATCAAACAAACTCCTCCCACTTCCTTTAGTCCAATAGTCCCAATGGTTAGGTCAGAAAGGGTGCAGATTCAAGAGACAAACTTATATTAAAGACAATTAGATTGCTTTGAAATTTAATGAGTCATGAGGGCTGATTTATTAAAGGCAAATAGACTGTGGGGTAGATTTGCTAACACTGGAGAGTGCAAAATCTTGTGCAGTTGTGCATGGTAGCCAATCTGCTTCTAACTTAAATTAAGCTTTGACAAAAAAAAACTGGAATTGATTTCTGCGCAGATCTGCACCAGACTTTGCAATCTTTAGTTTTAGTAAATAACCCTCTGTGCACTTTGCAAGTACAGTTACACTCATTTTACCCAGAGCTTAGTAAAAAAATACCCAATCAGGTTGAAGGAATATTGTATAAAAAGCTGTATTTTTTATAGCACGTGATTGGATGATGGAAATCAGCAGAACTGCACCGCATTTACTAAGGTCTGGGGAAAATTATCGCAACTACACTTGCAAAGTGCCTTTAGAAAATCAAAGAAAGAAAGAAAAGACTGATGTTGCCACCAATGCCAGCATTGTGATTTCTTTCCTATCAATACCATTGACAACTTCAGTTTTGTTTTTTTTGTAATATACTTCCCAGGATAAGAATGCAAGCAGGAAAGTATGCAGGCTTCTTATAAGATCACAGTTTGCAGGAATTCTTAATCCACCAGTCCCAGCAGTGAAGGGCAATTCTCCATTGGGTTTAAACAGTTGACCTGAGGTCACACGAGGAGTTTTGCTTGGACTATGAGCTTGGTGCTTTAGGGGTTCCCATACACTTACTGCTTGGGAAAGTAAACTGGCAAGTTGTCCTTTGGCCTGCTTTCCCAGTTCCCTCAGCAAACTGACCAGCATGAAGAACAGCCAGTTGACCTGAACTTATTTTTGAAGCAAACCAGCCTGAAATGCTATAGGTTTTGATTCATGCAAGATAAGTAAAAAACAACAATGCTCTAATATAAAATTATTTTATTAATACAGATTAATATGTAGCACACTGGAGTTTAGTCAGGGAGCTCCTCATAAATTTACTTGTCAAGAGTAGTTATCTTGGTCGATTAATAGGGATCTATTGATTTTTCCCTAAGTTTGGCCTTGTTGCACTTTTCTTTTCTACCACTAGGTGGCCTGGTACTTGGTGGTACTAGATATGAGAAAGGCAACCCAAGGTCAGGTTATGGGTATATGGGTATCTCAGCCAATGGGTGGGGGTTTTCTTGAATCCCTTGGCCTGTGAGGTCAGGTGATCTATGGCTCGGTGCCAAGTGGACAGCTGCCTGGGTGGACTTGTGCCGTACGCCCCGGGCTGCTAGGCCAGAGATTGGGCCTATCCTGGGGGCATCTGGCTGCTAGGCTGTGTGAGGGCCTATCCAGAAGTAGGAGAGCCGCACAGGGTTGGGACTGTAGCTTGAAGTACAGCCAGAAGTGATGGTTCTGCCGGCCTGAGAACCTGTCAGTGGTTGGAGGTAGAAGGGAAGCTTTCGCCATGAAGGGACCAATCGCCTTTACCAGGGACCACAGTGAGTAACTGAAGCAAGTACCGGAATCATATTCTCACCGAAAGGGCGTGGTGGAGAATCAGGAAACTTCAGGCTGTGATCAAGTCAGGGACCCAACCAGCAGAGGAGATGCTTGCAGATCAGCCTTGTGTGTCAAGCCAGGGACTGAGCCGGTTAGCAGGGATAAAGCTTGTGAAGTTTCTGGAGTGCCAACTCGGTACCCAGCAGGTAAGCGTGGGTGAAGCTTGAGGAGATACCACTGCAAACCTTGAAGGAGTTTAAGGGATTCATAGTCAGTGAATCAGAGTGTCTGGTGAGAGACCAGGAGTTCAGTATTGAAGAACTAACAGGAGCAGTTGTAGTGGAGCTGAAAGAACTGTTATGTTTGAGTTAGGAACTGTTAAAAGACGGTTACCATAATAGACAGTATTCCTGCAAGTGCAGATGTGGCTTCTTGCTGGGGCTTTTCCCTGCATGGATGTCCACCTATTGAAGTCTCGGAGTCTGCCAATTGAGTTTGCAACTATCTAAGGGTGTCCTGGCCCTAACCCTTTTTCCCCCAAAAATATAAAGGACTGTCAAAAGAAATAAAACCTCTTTCACATCCAAGAAGTGTCTGGCGCCCATTGACTTTCACCATCTTTGCACCCACTATGCCTCACAACCCACCGGATATTGAAGTATGTCAGCTATCTTTGGCTTTGGAGTTCCTCATTAGACCAAAAGAGGTAAAAGACTTTCCTACAAATAAAACCCAGCTGCTGCTTAAGATTATATCCACAGTTAAAAATGTAATTAAAGATAATCTGATTCACGCAAACCAATTCATGCAAACCAGTTATTTTTTAGATTGTAACTTATGCCCATTGTAATACCTTCTTGTAAAGGAAATCTAAATTCTTCTCCTTGGTAAATCTACTTGTGAAGGTAACCAGCCTAAATTCAAGTGAAGTCTTGCTACCACTTTATAGTCCTGTATCTCCACATATTATGGTTTGTGGTTAATTTTTCCCCTAAAGCACAACTAAAAAAATGATAGTAGCTCTCCACTGCTAAAAATCCTTACTCTGCTTTTTCTTTTTTTGTGTGTGTGTCCACTCGCTGCGGCTCAAACACAGTACAGTGTAGACTCCCAGTCCACGCTCAGCATCTATAGGATGCCAAGAGTCCTGTACCATAACAATAGAATTCCAGGGGGCGTGGCCGGACCGGGGACAGCGATGGACGCTTGATCTAACTCCTCCGGCGCTCAGGGGAAGTTTTCGCCGCACACAGGGCTTCATTCCGTCCATCCAAACATGGGGAAAGGAGATAGAACCGCTCCAGGATCCCGGGATGCCGCCGAGACAGGTCTGTCACCGCTGGCCAATATCCCAGCGATGTTTCGTCCGCCGCACGGTGAAGGCCCAAAAGCCTCGGCCTCGCCTAAACAGGCCACCCCGTTCGGCGCCTCCGGAGGCGCGGCAGGCGGCGCGAACGGCCCGCAGGCCTTAGAAAAAGATAATTTTCCCCCACTGCCTCAGGCTTTATCCCCTCAAGCCTCCCCAGCCCCTCAAGCCCTCAGTTTGGCTGATTTACAGGCAGTGGCACTGGACATAAAAGCCACCCTGTCTGCTGCCATCACAGACCTGAGAGCTGATATACAGCATGTGGCAGCTAGAATGGGTTCTGTGGAACACACTACATCCCGCCACTCTGAAGCCCTGAAACAAATACAAAGAGCTTCAGACAACCACTTGAGTCACTTAATAGAGATGCATCGCCACATTGAAGACCTCGACAACAGGGGCAGGCGTCATAACATCAGAATCCGCGGAGTTCCCGAGACCACAGATCAAATCCCTGTAATACAGACGGCAACCGCCATCTTCAATGAGCTGCTGGAGAGGCCCCCAGACTCCCCAATTGATTTTGAACGGGCTCACCGCTCTCTCCGTCCAAGGGGAAGGGACACTGATCCGCCGAGAGACATAGTCTGCTGCCTGGTAAACTTTCCGCTAAAGGAAGCCATTCTAAAAAAAGCCAGAGAAAGAAATAGAGTCCTCTTCAACGGTCATGAAATCAAATTATTCCAGGACCTCTCCAACATTACTCTACAGCAACGCAGGGCCCTGCGTCCATTACTTGACCAACTCCGGACCAGAGGCATCCCCTATAGGTGGAAATTTCCTTTCTGCCTATCTGCAACTTGGAGAGGCCACACAGCGTTCCTACGCACTCCCGAGGACCTGCAATCATTTTGCGAATCGCTCAACATCCCCGTAACAGATGTACCCGACTGGTACAACTCATTCCAGATCCATGACACATGGGTTGATGTGGCAACCAACATGACTCCTAGAACACAAAGAAACAGAGATCGACGTCGTAGATCTCCGTCAGCACAACACCATGGAAGAAGAGCAGACCAAGGAAGTCCAGTCATCTCCCCACCCAGAAGGAGAGACCGTACCGACAGGCAAGATTCAATGGACACCTAGATGGCTGCTCCATGCCTCTCTTAAACAACTCCAGCTCATCTGCTACCTATCTATTCCTGGTCTACCACCGCCACCATATACTCTGTATACAGTGAGTAAATCTACTTAGTCACCCCTCAACCCTCCTTTCTGGAAGTGAAGGACCCAGTTTTACACAGAAAGGTAAGGCCCCTTTGGGGCGCTTTGGAATCCCATCTCTGCATATATTTTGTATCTTTATGGGCCGAACTGATGACAATCCGCTGCAAACACTTCCGGCCAACTTACAAGCTTACAAATGTGAAGCCACTTCGCTACCCTCATCGTATACGCTGATCCAGGGCAAGTCTGACCTGAGTAACTCTTACCACTTTTTCTTTCACAAGTGGATTACCAATACAAGGCTCCAACCCCGGTACTCTCTACACATTTATGGACATGATAGTCCTTTATAGAGGCAAGGTTTAAACCTGTATTGGGTTTGGTTGTCAGGCCTGGTTCCTTTGAGTAATGTATAGGCCTCTAACCCCCCTTTTCTTTTTTCTTTTTTCTTTTTTTTTTTTTTTTTTGGTTCTTTGCCTCAATACTCTCTACTTCAGTGCCTTAATGGGTTAAGACTCTCTTTGCTTACTAAAACGATTTTTATCCCATGGATCCCGCTCTTTGAAATACATATGTAATAGCATTACTGAGGGAGCTCTTTTAATCTGATTAATGTTCCTCCAAATGTTCATTTTTTGAAGGTTTTTATGCTTTTCATGTTTCAGGTTTTTCACTGTTAACAAAATTTCTGTCTTAATTATCAATACTCTTAACCAGGTGGAGGTTGGTGAATGGTTAACACCTGGAGTTACTGTTACTAATTCCTTATTGGTACTTAAGATGATCTGGCGTGTTGAGAGTCCTTCCGGTCCGCATCTTTTTTGGATACAGAAAAACCAACACATATCTGTATGCTAGAGATACAGCTACACCCTTTTATCTCAGTCCAGCTCATAATACTCTATAATGGGGGACAAACTATAGGTCGCTCACCTTAGAGCTGATCCTACCGCGCCCTGGGGGGACTCTCGATACGTCATCTCTCTTCTCCATTTAAGATGTGAATGAATATTTCTGGAATGGTTTCTTACTGACCTATTATATCGCACATTTTGGTTAAATATTATTCCTATTCAGGCTTACCCATCCATGGGTAAAAGGGTTACGTCTGTCAGCTCATTTGCTGTTAAAAACTTTCGTAGTGGTTTCATGTCTCTAGAGCAGAGGTCCGCACTGTATTAATTCCTTTCCAGTCACTCTACAAGAGATCATTCTCTCCTACATCTCATCTCTATAGTGATAGCTATAGCCGTCTATTCGCAAAAACTAAGATACAGTTACATCATCCCTTTCCCCATATCTCTACACCTTAACCCTGTCATCTATAAATTTATTATGCCCTTAGGAACTCCCTGGGCGCCGGGCCCTCCCGACAGATAAGAAACTTATCACTTTGTGATTTCATTTTTAATCACCAGACTGTACCTCATTCGGTCATAGAACCCACACAAGGAGTGGTTCCCTTCACCCCTCCTTGACCTTACCGGCATATATATATAGGTAGGCTTAGCAGGTCTAACCCTCCCTCCGGTTCGTACTCTCTGTACCTGTTATAGGTACTACACCTACCCTCTAACAACCCCCCCCCTTTTTTTTTTTTTTTTTTTTATCTCTCAACATGCCTTCTCAAAGACCACAAATCTCACCTCTTTCCCTTAAACTACTGTCCATTAATGCTAAAGGACTTAACACCGCACCCAAAAGAACCAAATTCCTATATGAATTTCATAAATGCAAAGCCAATATAGTATGTATTCAAGAGACACACTTTAAATCCAATAATATACCTAAACTCTCAGATAGTCGATTTCCCACGTTTTTTCACTCCACCAACCCTGAGGGGAAGACAAAAGGAGTTTCTATCCTTATATCAAAACATACTCCTTTCCAGATAAAAGATACAATGATTGATCCTGAGGGAAGATTTATCTTTCTCAAAGGCGTAGTGTCATCTCATCCAATCACGATCGCTAATATCTACGCCCCTAACTCAAAACAGGTTACCTTCTTCCGCAAAATTAAGGATCTACTAACAAATTTTGCTTCAGGCATCCTAATACTTGGCGGAGACTTTAATGTCCCCCTCAATCCTTTGGCTGACACCTCAAATGGCTCCTCGAGTCTTCCTTTCAGGGCTTTAAAACAAATCAAACTCCAATTGCAATCATTAACTCTACATGACACCTGGAGAACCCTCAATCCTCAAGCTAGAGACTATACCTATTTCTCAGCAATCCATCAAAAGTATTCGAGAATTGATTATTTCTATATTACACAAGCTGACCTCTCACTCATCACGAACACGACAATAGAGCCCATGATTCTATCGGATCATCACCCAATCACACTATCCTTGACTTTCCCAGAAAAAAACACTATAACTAAAACGTGGAGACTAAACACCACCGTACTGAAGGACCCAATAGACAATGATCGCTTTCGAGATACACTTAGAGACTATTTTGCCCGTAATGATACTGCTGACACTACTAAGATCATCCAATGGGAAGCCCACAAAAGTGTCATTAGGGGTGAGTTCATAAAAAAATTGACCCAACTTAAAAAGGAAAAACAAAATAAAATCAAATCCTTAATAGATCGCATCCATGTGCTTGAATTACAACACAAGAAGACCGTGGCTGTCTCCGCCTTCGAGGAGTTGACTAGAGCTAGAGAGCTTCTTACGGAAGAATTGAATCTTAAGGCTAAAAGACAATACATATTACGACACAAAATTTATTACGAGCAGGGTAATAAAAGTGGGAAAATGCTTGCGAGAGCAGTTCAGAGTAAGAAAGCCTCATCCACCATACATCACATAACTGACAACCGAGGAAAGTCGCACTCTTCGAACGAGGAGATAGCCACCCAATTTGAAAAATATTACCAAACTCTGTATAATATCCCTCCCAATCCTAAATCCCCCCTTAACGCGGAAACCAGGTCAAAATTGATTCAAAGTTATCTGGAGGAACATAGTCCACCCAAAATCGCAAAAAACATTGCCCAGGAACTCGAATCCCCCATTAATGGCGATGAATTCGATAAGGCCTTGAAAGACATGAAAGTAGGCAAAGCCCCCGGTCCTGACGGTCTCCCTTTACAATATTACAAAACTTTTTTAGACATTCTCAAACCCAAATTCATACAAACCTTCCAATCATTATACTCAGAAAAAAATCCCCCCAAACAGCTCTTGGAAGCGCATATAACAGTAATACCCAAGGAAGGAAAAGACCCATCACTTGTAACAAACTATCGCCCAATCTCCTTAATAAATGTAGATATCAAAATATACGCAAAAATTCTGGCCAATAGACTGCTACCCCTACTGACCTCCTTAATTTCCCTTGACCAGGTGGGATTCATCCCCGGCAGAGAAGGCCGAGACAATACCACCAAGGCCTTGAACATACATAATTGGCTAACTTCTAAAAAAAAACAGGGCTTCTTTCTATCACTTGATGCAGAAAAGGCGTTCGATAGAGTGGCCTGGGACTTCATTGATGCAGTTCTTAAAAATATTGGCATAATGCCCCGGATGAGAGCATATATCGCTGCATTGTACTCTAATCCAACTGCACGCGTACGCACTAATGGCCACCTGTCGAACGCCTTTAACCTCAAAAATGGGACGAGACAAGGTTGCCCCCTGTCCCCGTTGCTTTTTGTCCTCACCTTAGAGCCGCTCTTAAACAAAATTAGATCCAACCCAAATATTAAAGGCATCGAGATTAAAGACCGCTCCTACAAAGTAGCTGCCTTTGCGGACGATATGTTGCTCTTTCTATCACAACCCTTGGTCTCCATACCCAATCTAGTTAAAGAACTTGAAACATATCAACTATTATCTAATTTAAAAATTAATCACTCCAAATCGGTAGCACTAAATATTTCATTGCCCCTCAAAGATGTAGAATTGTGCAAACAAAATTTCCCATTCACTTGGTCCCCCAACCAAATTACATATCTTGGAATAGAGATACCCTCCTCCCTTAAAGACCTATTCAAACTTAATTTTCTCCCCCTACTAAGGAACTCACAAGAAGACCTTAAACGTTGGAATTCTCTAAACATCTCATGGTTTGGGAGGGCCTCTCTATTAAAAATGACCATTCTCCCCAGATTCCTTTATGCCATGCAAACGATCCCCATTAGATTGCCGTCCTCCTTCTTTGCCTCCTTCCGTAAAGCTTGTTCCACCTTTTTGGAGGGGTAAACCCCCCAGAATCAAATATGCCAGACTGATCCTCCCAAAAAACAAAGGAGGAATTGCGCTTCCTGATCTAAAAAAATACCACCAAGCAACTATACTCACGCGAATTGTAGATTGGAACTTACATCAATCTGTCAAAGACTGGGTATCATTAGAACAGGCCCAATTTCCATATTCAATCACCCATCTACCATGGATAAACCCTAAATACCTTCAAAAAGAAATTAAATCACACCCCCTTATTGGACCCACGATAGCAATCTTTCATGACACTTACAAGATTGGAGACCCCACCCCGTGGATTAGTCCCTTAACGCCTCTTCGGAATAACCCTGATTTCCCCCCAGGAAACACCTCAAACTCTTTCCTGGCCAATTGGCCCCACAATACGGTGCTAATTAAACACTTTATCCACAAGGGGATACTTTTATCCCTCGAGGAAATCAACAAGGACAACGTTCCTAGACTGATATCCCCCTGGACATATCTCCAAATTAGACATTATATCTCCAAAGCAGCACTGGCAGCCCTTAGATGTAGATCTCTCACAACCCTCGAGATCTTATGTTCAGACACATCCCCACAGAGACATATTATCTCATGTCTTTACAATTCACTATTTAAAGAGGATTTAGGGTTCTCCTATCCTTCTTGTCTAGCATGGGAAAATGACCTCAATCTTTCCTTCTCCAATGAAGAATGGGAAAATATCTTCACTTACGCTCATAAAGGTTCACTAAACGTTGCCACACAGGAGTGTGGATTTAAGATTTTAACAAGATGGTATAGAACACCCAGTACACTTCATAAATTCTACCCCCAGATTTCCAACAAATGTTGGAGGTGCAGTGGGGAGGCGGGCTCGCTATTTCATATCTGGTGGTCATGTCCACTTATTCAACCTTTCTGGAAAATGGTGCACGAAACCATCTCATTAATAACATCAGAAACATTAGATTTTAACCCTGCCCACTTCCTACTGCATCACAACAAAATCCCCCCAAAAAAATATTTGAAATCCCTAACCATGATCATGACAAATGCAGCGAGACATTGTATCCCTTGCCATTGGAGGTCACCCTCACTCCCTACGAAAAAAGAATGGTTCAGAAGGATTCATTTTATTGAAAACATTGAGGAACTTATAAGTATTTCACAAGAAAGAATGTTAAACTTTGCTTCAACCTGGTCGAAATGGCTTGCATTCAAAGATACACAGGAATATAAGTCTTTCATTTAGTAATGACTGCTGTTGAACCTTCACCACATTGGTTACTTTCTCGAGGACCCAACAGCGCTGGCTCGTTGCTTGGGAACTCTCCTTGCCTACTCCTTTCTTCTGTAACTATATCAAACTAATTTCTTACCCCCTCCCTTTTTTTTTTTTTTTTTTTTTTCTTTCTTCCCTTTCCCTATATATATACGAGTGATCCAGATATACCATTTTATGTGTTTAAGTTTTCTATCCTATTCATATTGTTAAATTAATCACAGAATAGTCATTAATGGTTTACTGACGATTGTCACTTATATCTTGACAGTTCAAACTACTGTTTATACATCTCTGTAACTACCTGTGACAATGTTTTTTTTTTGCTACCTTTACTTTGCGATATATTGTTGACTGTAATTCTCTGCATTTCCTTAATAAAACTTTTGTGAAATAAAAAAAAAAAAGAATTCCAGCGTATATGTTCAGGAATATACTATCTGTGGCTGCCCAGGGACTGGTGCTGGAAGAATCAGGGGATAAAATGGCAGTGACAAAGGGCATAGGGTTGTCAGTGCTACTCTATGAGAAACTGAGGTAAGTCTGACATAATCTGCAAAAATGCTATGCATACTCCTTTCTGCATCTGTTCTGGAGATGTCCAAAGCTACATCGGTACTGGTAAGAAGAGCTAGATATGTTGAATTCTGTATATGACAGTGCGTCGACTCCAGATCCTGTTCTATTCCTATTAGGGTATGCTAATTCCAATGTCCTGGATCATGACCAGCAGTGGCATTGCTAGGGGGTGGCTACTGGGGCTATAGCCCCGAATCTGGGGCCCAAGTCTCTTACCTAGGGTTGGCTCCGGGCTCCATCTGCTCAGCCGCTGGCCGGGGGGGGGGGGGGGACATGACTAGTTAATGTCATCAGGCACAAGTTCTTGTCTATATTCAGCAGTTCCGACAATTTAATCATTGTCCTAGTGCCCACTTCTGTACCAATCTGCCGGGCAATGTAATTGTTGGGAACCGCATTCTCTGTGGACACTAATATGAGGGGGGACTCTCTGGGGACCCTGATGTAATGAGATGAGGGGGGCTTTGATGTAAGTGGGGCTCCACACTCAGATATGTAACAATATTATATATATATATATATATATATATATATACACACACACACACACACACATATGTATGTTATATATATAGATATATATATGTGTGTATGCCTGCCCAAGCATATGACTTTGACTTTCTTAACTTCGCTGCTATGGGCTCTAGCCCGAGATCTTTGTAGGCCTAGCAACACCCCAGAGGACCAGGTAGTGGCCATAAGGAGAACACTTCTTATGACGCATTGGGTCTCACCCAATCTGCTATTCTTGAGGACTGGATCCAGGAGATGGATACATTTGTAAAGTTTGAGAAACACATCTAAACTCAATTTAACGCCTCTCAAAAGTTAAGAAAATATGGAATAAATGGATAGATCATAGCTGTATCATGTTCCAATTTTAATTTATAATTAAGGTTGGGTATGTCCTTAGTAGATTAGGATGCTCCGCCATAGAAATCTCAGATACATCGTTAATATAACTTCTCGGCTGTTCTGGAATATGTTCCTGAATATTTTTGGATATTTCTAAATATCTTTGCATATATTGGAAAAACTTGATGGTAGTAAACTAAATGTATCCCCCAAGATTAATTTCTACTTTAATATACCATTTCCTCTCAGTGGAAAGAGGAGGAACTCTATACAGTGACAATACAATTCTATACAAGAGGAATCAGAGGGCCCTGTTTGAGAAGGTTTACACTCAAAAAGATATTGATTTTTATTTTAATGTTCACCCTAAATCTAGTTTTCAATATGTTTAGCATCATGGTTTACTGTGTACAGCCCTAAAGTGATTGAAAATAATTGTATAATTAATTATGATTAATTATATATAATTATTTTAAATAATTATAATAATCTATATATAAAAAAAAAAATTAGCAGGTTTATACCTTCACAGAGCCACCTCTTACATTTTCTTCTGGAGTCCGCCGCCGGCCATCTTGGCTCTTCCTTATCTATGTCTGCCCCCATAACAAGCCCCTTATGGCTATGAAGGCAGATGTGTGGGTTCGATCCCCAGCTGGCCAATCAATATATCAATCAATTAATGTATTTATTTATTTATTTATTTAAAATAAATATATTTTACTTTGTATCCCTAAATAAAAAACACATACAAAACTGCTACCAATAATTGTTCATCCTTCTGTTTTCAAACTGTTTAATAAGCGAGATCTCCTGGGTCGCTAGGGTTTGCCATACACCTTTGCTATCATTGTTGTAGTTTGGCAGTAGTTTAAGGGAAGAAATGAAATATCAAACAGGTGCTATATAAAATCGACCACTGCGATTTCATTCTCTTTCTCAGAAAACTCAGCAGATGGAAATTTCACCTTTCTCTCCTTTATAAATTGACACATCTGATAAAAGGAATTATTTTTACATTGCTGGGGATTTTCAGCAGCCGCTTCCAGTAATAGTGATTTACTCCTTGGGTATTTTCCGCTTATAACAAGCCAGAGTTAAATAATAATAATAATAAAAAAAAAAAAGATTTGGTTCTGTTACTACTGTCTACACATTATAAGTCAGATTTTTATTAAAGTGTACCTCTCTCTCCCACTCAAAAAGGAGGCAGCTATTGGGTGAGTTGTTATTTGGTTTACTAGGAATTTGTGGCAAAAAGGGGATTTTTTACAAGCTGCAGACCTTAAGAAAAACATAGAGTTGGATTGTGTCCTTACAAACAACCCCATTCTCATTGCCATAGAACTCTCAAAGGGGAAGTACAGGATTTTCATCAAATATGTATTTTGAGATTTTTTTGGACTGTTGATCTTGAAGCAGGTGCCAGTACGAGATCCGCACTGTGTATTTTACAAATAATTGCGGGCCAAACAAAATTCCCATTGGAGTCCCATTTATCTCACAGTCCCCATCAGGGTCTTCCCTTACATTAGGATCTCCATAAAAGTCCCACCTTACATCAGAGTCCCACCTTACATCAAAGTCCCTTTACATGAAGATCCCCATTAGATTCCCTCCCCCCCAGATGACCCCATGAGATTCCCCCCATGCATCAGGATCCCCATCAGATTCACCCTAAGGACCCTAACTATGAGCCTCTGGGGTAGGATAACTAAAACTGAATGCAAAATCAGATTACCCCCACACATCAGGGTGCCCATCAGATTCCTCCCATACATCAAGGTCCCCATCAGAGTGTGCCTTAGGAGTCCCTACTTCCATCAGATTTGCCTTAAGGACCATAACTATTAGCCTTTGGGGTATAATAACAAAAATTGAATGCAAAATTAGATTCCCCCATACATCAGGGTGCCCATCAGATTCCCCCCATACATCAAGGTCCCCATCAAAATGTGCCTTAGGAGTCCCTACTTCCATCAGGGTCCCCATATAAACTCCCCCTCTCCCCATACGTCAGAAGCAGAAACCATAGACCTCCTTTGGTAACTTTAATCCTCATTCAGTGCACTTTGATCTACAAAAATCTTGTAGCAGACCAAATGTGACACACAGGCCGTAGTTTGGAAGACCCTATCTTAAAGTGGTTGTAAACCTCAAACATGAAATATAAACAAAGCGTATCCCTCTATAGTGTGTGCTTGTCTCAGTTAAGAGCACCACGTGTCATTTCTGTCTGCTGATACAATCCTCTGCTGTCAGTATGAATCTCCTCTGACAAGTTTTCCTGCCACCAAGAGAAAAATGGTGACAGAAGAGGGAGTTCCAGCTGATTGACAGCCTCTGTTCCTGTGTGTTGTGTGAAGGGGGTGTGTCCCTTCCCTCCAATCAGCTCTCAGAGCTCTTCTCGCTGCAGTGTGTAACTTCAGCTCTCCACTCCCTTTCTTCTGATAGCTCAGGCATGCTTTATAAATCCTGCATTTGGAAAGGATGTAGAGAAGAGAAGAGGTAGATAAACAGGTACAACTTATGTAGGAGGATTTGTGATATCCATGTGTATCACCTGAGGCCAGTCACTTCACTGGTTATATGTAAGGGTTACAACTAATTTAAAATAAATGTTATGGACAAAAGTATGGGGGCAACTGACCATTACTTCTATATGAATTGTTTGTACATCCTATTCCGATACCATGGATAGTAATATGAAGTTGCCTCCTAACCAGGGCCAGGACAAGGGGTGGGGAAGAGGGTTCTGTGGCTTCATGTGAGATATGGGGGGGGGGGGGGGGGCGTAGGCCAGGGCCGTCTTTAAGGCAGGGCAAAAGGGGCAGATGCCCTGGGCCCTGTCATTGTTGTGGGGCCCAAAACAGCTGCCTCATACTTGCCAACTATCCAGGTTTAAATTAATGTGCTGTGTCCCAATATCTCAGTGTGAAGTGCTGGTACGAATGCTGCCCAGCTCTGCCCTATTGTTGTGTGCAGATGACTCACCTGCAGACCCTGTGTTTACATGTAAATAACCGGCATTCGTATGTAAATAGTGGTGACAATACTGAGTAAATAGCTGCGGCTGGTGGCATTGATATGTAAATAAAGGCAGCATTCCTATGTATATCATGCTCCCCTGCTGTGAGGAGGTGATGTGCTGTAACCTCTAGCAACTAGTCAGTAAGCAGTAATGATATGCTGTAACTGCTGGCAACCAATAGCAATTGCTTGCTGATCTGATACGGAAAACTGATTTTAAGTCAAGATGCTATTTATTGTATGTCTCAGAGTAGGTGGAGAGGGAAATTGCATGGGGGGGGGCAAGAAAAATGTTGCCCAGGTTCCAATCTATATTAAAGACAGCCCTGGCGTGGGCATGGAGAGTGTCTACCTACAAGCTGGCAGGTGTCCTGGAAGAGGGGGAATTTCTGTTTGGGGAGAATTTTGGTTTGCAAAGGGAATCTATGCTTAGGGGGTCAGCGAACAGATTAGTGCTCAAATTATTTTGGAAGGGAGGAAGGAGGTCTTTGCTGACACATAATTATCATACATTTTGTGCAAGGGGGGGATGGGGGATGTGGGGGGGGGGTCATTTGGCATCTTTGCCCTGGAAGCTAGATGACCTTGTCCCGGCATTGCTCCTATACTCTTCTTTTGCTGAGAAGGCTGTCTACGAGATTTTGAGGTGTGTCTGTGGTGTCAGAAACCATGAAATCAGGCCGAGACAGAAGTAAAGGTAAATCACACTTGTTTAATAATAAAAGTAAAAAGAACAAACGTAATAGCCAAAGTTCAGTAATGGAAACGAATAGTCAGACAAGCCAGAAGTCAGGGATCAATGTAGTGGAGCAGCAAGCAGGATCTGGAGCCAGAATGGATGTCAACAGATAGTTTCTGTGATGTTGATCAATGCAAAGGAAGAGCACCTCTGGACTGGCCAGCTTAAGTAGGCAGGACTGATGAGCAGGATATCATCAGCAGCTGAGTAGCTGTGGAGAGAAAGGAACTGGCAAGTAGTCGACAGCTGAGCAGCCAGCTCAGAGAAGGAAGGGATGAGCCCAGACGTGACAGTTTGTGAGATTTTGTACCCTTTTCACACTAGGATGCATTGCAGGCGCTATAGCGTTAAAAATAGTGCTTGCAAACTGCCCTAAAACAGCTACTCCATTCACACTGGAGCGTTGAGCTGGCAGGGCGTCAGAAAAAGTCTCGCCAGCAACTTCATTGGTGTGGTGAGTCCTCCACCGATCCTTCCCATTGAAATCAATGGGGCAGCACTGTCATACCGCCAGCAAAATGCCGCTGCGGTGGCGTTTTGTGGGCGGATTTAACCCCTTTTCACCCCACTAAAATTATGGTAAAGTCAGTGTAACAAGGCCATTAACACCTGCCAGTCCATAGGAATGCATGGACCTTCCAAAAAGGTCCGCCTGAAAAACTGACAGGCCTGACCTGACTGGATCATCCATGTGAAAGGGACATTAGAATATGGCCTCTTTCAGATGAACGATCCGTTCAGGTCTGCCTGTCAGTTTTTCAGGCGGACCTGAACGGATACTCCATAGACCTCTATGGAGCGTCGGATGTCAGCGGTGAAATGTCCGCTGACATTCGACCCGCTCCAATCCGAAAAAGTGTGAAGGAGGAAAAACTCTGTGGTCTCTGCGGTCCGTTGTCATCTGATCTCCCATAGGGGAAAGCAGCTCTCTGACAGGTCAGTCCCTGCACAGTGTGCAGAGACGGACCTGTCATCTTCCTGCTCAGCGGAGATCGACAGAGCGATCCCCGCTGAGCAAGCGAATGTCCACAGGGCGGATCATCACGGATCCGTCCTGTGTGAAAGAGACCTATATTATTTTTGGCCCCAGTTTTTAAGGAATGATAGATCATACATGAAATGTATGCATTTAATATTTTTTGCTAATATCATATAGATTTTCATATACAGTAGCAGTTTAGATTTATTTATTTTTATTTCTCTTGGGAACAGCAGAGAGTATATCTTTTTTTTTTCTTCTTAATTTTGAGGTTAGAAAATCTATTCTCATCAATATCCACTATAAAGTCTGAGATTTAAAGAAGGCAACACCAATGATTTTCACAGCTGACTCCTGGGCAATGAAAGAGTGAATAAAAAAAATTAAAATAAAATAAAAATTAAAAAAAATCAGTTGTTACATTGTATCAATATGGTTTGTACTATGTGTAAGAAATACCTGAGATGAAAATATATTTTACATTTTAAGAGGCATTTAATAATTACACCAAAGATGACTTTTAAAAAGAAGTGGTTAAAAAAAATGAACAGCGAACAATTAAAATGAGTATATGAGCTGTGCTGTGTTTAATGTTAATTTTCCATTTTCATTTACATCAGGGAATCTCTCTGGAATAAGATTATTTAATAATAAGACGTTGTAATAATTACTTTTTCGCTTAATTGATATCGTTTTGAAACATATGAAATCACAATCTCCTAGTTTTCAACTCTTTACCATATTATTTTGTATGCACCTATATTGGTTCCTATTCTGTATGAGGAAGAGGAAGAGGCAATGTTCCCTTTTATTCATTGTACATTCATAGTGATTCAGCAGCATCTTTACATTTATAAGAACAACATATTGACACTGATACTAACTACTAGATCTGATCTAACCATATATCTACCAATCTCTCTAATATTAAAAAGGGACAGATTAAAGTGACCCCTACCCCCAATGAGCCCCCACACTTATTTTTAAATTATTATTATTATTATTATTTGACCGGCTTCCCACCTGTTACATTTTGCCTCATAGTCTGAGCCCTAAACACACAGCACTTTGATTCACATGCAATTCAGTGCAGTGCGATTTTGAGCTCCATCCACACCGAATGTGTGAATCTTTTTATTTATTTATTTTTTTCGTTCGGCCCTCTGATTGAACAAAAAAAATATATTGAGCCCCATCCACATCGAATGTGTTAATCTGAACCCAGGGGCGGACTGACCATTGGGCCACTCGGGCACTGCCCGAGGGCCCCGAGCCACTAGGGGGCCCCATCAGGGTTGCCAGCCTTAGTAAAACCAGGGACAGTAAGTAAAAATGTTTTTTTTTACATCTGTCTCTGACATGTCCCTTACCGACATCCTTTTGGCCTAAAAATCCTGAGATTATAGCTGCCCCACCTCTCCAGTACCTTCTCAGCCAATAGAAACATGTCTGTGTATACTGTGTGTACATGTATGTGTATACTGTGTGTGTGTGTACTGTGTGGCCCCATAAACTCGGATTGCCTGGGGGCCCCATAATCTCCTATTGCCGGGGGGCCCCATGAGTTGTCAATCCACTCCTGTCTGAACCTCTTCTTTTTTTTTTTTTCATTCAGCCCGCTGGTTGAACAAAAAAAAAGTTATGCCCCACCTACATTTACTGCAGCAGGGTGGCCCAGATGCGCAAAATAACATAGCTGTACGTGATTTTGTGCACACGGTTTAGGGGTTTGGATAGCCAATCAGCGGGTCTGGCGGCCTCAATGGGCGCTGCGAAATGGCCGATCGTTCACATGAGAGACGGATCAGCCTTTATTAGCTGTGGCAAACAGTGGATCTGTCAGGAAGGGAAAGAGAGATCTTGTGATTCAGCTAAGCTGAATCACAGCTCTCTCTTTTCCTTCAGTGTGACACTGCTCCACACAGTTAGTAAGCATTTATCCCTTTGATCGCCACTGGTGTTAACCCCTTCCCATGTCAGTGCCATTTATATAGTAGTTAGTGCATTTTTATAGCACTGAATTGGTGTCACTGGTCCCCCAAAATTGTCACTCAGTGTCAGATTTGTCGGCTGCAATGTCGCAGTCCCGCTAAAAATTGCAGATCGCTGCTATTACCAGCAAAAAAAAAAAAAGTCCCTAAATCTATCCCGTAGTTTGTAGACGTTATAACATTTGCGCAAACCAATCAATATACGCTTATTGGGATTTTGTTTACCAAAAAATATGTAGAAGAAAATATATTGGCCTAAATTGATAAAGACATTTTTTTTATATATTTTTATTTTTTTTGGATATGTATTATAGCAGAAAGTAAAAGATATTTTCATTTTTTTTTCAAAATTGTCAGTCTTTTTTTGTTTATAGCGTAAAAAATTAAAAAGCGTAAAGGTGATCAAATCATAAGAAAGCTCTATTTGTGGGGGCAAAAAATATTGTTTGGGTACAGCATCGCACGGCCACGCAATGGTCAGTTAAAGCGCGCAGTGCCGTACCGCAAACAATGGCCTTGTCAAGAAGTGGGTAAAACCTTTCGGAGCTGAAGTGGTTAAACTGGCCATAGATGGATAGTATTTCAAATGAAAATTCATGGGAAAAAAAGGTTCTAAGAAAGTTTGTTAGTTCTCATCGTTACTGAGGTCAAATCAATGTTTGTTTTCATCTGCAGTGACATGAGAATTCGAAGGAGCAGGATGGAACATTTTTCTCGAACAAATTAATTTCTAACATGTGTATGTGGTGTTCGTTCAGGAAAGTACATTCATTCTGAAATCAAATGTTTAAAGCAAACAAAATCTTTTGAACAACAAATGATTGTTCTGAGAATTTTCAAATTAATTTTCCAAAGATTTTTCCTAAGAAATTCTATCCATTTATACCAAGTTTAAAGGAGTAGTAAACACCCCTTGCTGACTTATATCTACAGGTAAGCTCATAATAAAGCTTACCTGTAGTTATGATGAATATCTCTTAAATGTGCATTTTTTAGAAGATTTTCACTATTTCTGCAGCTGTTGACGTCACCGGCGCATGCGCATGCGCACTGCACTCCAGAGGAATGGCATACTAGAGCGCTGTGCCCCAATTCTGGCTTCTGTGCACATGCACAGGAGCGAGGTCATCGTGGCTCGACTACTCAAACGGCCGGAGCTTGCAAACCCAGTAGGAAGACCGGGGGAAGATGGAAGCCGCGCCAGTGGTGAGAGCGCGCCACCGGAGGGCTTCAATCTCTCGGTAAGTCTCTCATAATATGCATACTAGCAAATGATGACATTACTTTGCAGGGGGATCATTTTTTCTTCCACACTTTACTACCACTTTAGGAAGTAGATGTTGACGATGTTGATGATACCTGGTGGCTTCATTCTTTTGCAAGGAAAAGCAGAAGTCATTGTCAGGGGGTGAGGAAATAAATACCTGGGCTTATTAATTAGCATACATTGACTTAACATGGAAAGATGCTTCTGGTGCTAGGTCAACCTTAACCTTTAAGGGCTCATTTACAGTTTTATAGGGCATTAATGCATGTGTGATAGGCCACATTATGTCACATTTTATTAGGTGTTGCATTAAAGTGGTTGTAAAGTCTCAAGATTTTTCACCTTAAAGCGAAGTTCCAGCCTGAAATTTTTTTTTTCAAAATCAGACTCCTCTCAACTGAAAAAAAACCAAAACATTTGGAGGAATTTTTTTTATACTTACCAGAATCGCCTTGTTGCTATGTAGTCAAGGGCGGACTGACAACTCATGGGGCCCCCGGGCAATATGAGATTATGGGGCCCCCAGGCAATCAGAGATTAGGGGGCCACACAGTATACAATCACACAGTATACACAGACATGTTTCTATTGGCTGAGAAGGTACTGGAGAGGTGGGGCAGCTATAATCTCTTTAGACCAAAAGGATGTCGGTAAGGGACATTTCAGAGACAGATGTAAAAAAAACACAGAGTTTTTACTTACTGTCCCTGGTTTTACTGAGGCTGGCAACCCTGATGGGGCCCCCTAGTGGCCCGGGGCCCCTGGGCAGTACCCGAGTGGCTGAATGGTCAGTCTGCCCCTGTATGCAGTCCTCCTAATCTGCCACTTCCTGGTCCGCGGAGCTCCTCGTCACTTCCTCCCTTGTCTGTGGGCAGTACTGTGATGCTGCCATAACAACGGGGCGAGACCTTCCTCCGCCGCCGTCCGTCGTTATGGAAACTTTAGAAACAATCGGCGCTACGGCCGGTGAATTGCACATAGTTACCCAGCATGCACCTCTCCAAAACGAATCCAGGAAGAGATCTCAATTGGGCTTCACATGCCCACAATCATGATGGCAACGGCCACAAACGGAGGCAGAAAATATTCAAGTAAGAAATTATTTTTGCAAAATCGATCATGATTATTGTATAATCCTTAATCCTTCTTGTGTTTCATTTGTAATAATGCTAGGATCAATAAAAAAAAAGTTTTTTTTTTCGCCGGAACTCCGCTTCAATGCTTCAGACCCCCCCCCCCCCCACCTTTTGTTATCTGAGCCCAATCTGATTCCGTGATGTGCACGAGTGCAGGGGCTCCAACCGATGTCTCTCTCCACATTGGACAGATTGAAAGCAGCAGGAGCCATTTACTGTCAATCAAATCCAGTGACACAGAGGTGGGAAAAAGTCAATAGTAGCAGCAGGACTCGGGAGCGAGTCAGCATGGGTGCCCCCAGGGAAAGTGGCTTCCCCTGGGGGGACCCTATGAAGAGGAGGGGCCTGGAGGGGACCCTAAAAGAGGAGAATTGGAGCTGCTCTGTGCAAAATTATTGAACAGAGCTGGTAAGTACACACATGGCATACTATTGGTCCGGGGACAATGTCCTCAGTCCAGGGACTGTCCCTGGAAACTTGGGACTTCTGGCCACCCTAGGCCGCAGCCTGTAGGTCCTGCTGAGAGCTGGCTGCAGACCTGTGGGTCCTGCTGGCCAATGACCTGTGGGTCCTGCTGGAAGCGGACAATAGCCTATGGGTCCTGCTGGCCCCTAGTCTGTGGGTCCTGCTGGAAGCTGCCCATGGCCTATGAGTCGTGGTGGCATGTGGGTCCTGCTGGCTGCTGGCCTGTAGGTCATGGCCAGCAGGACCCATAGGTCCGCGGTCAGCTCCCAGGAGGATTTGCAGGCCATGAACACTGGGGCAGGGCAGGGTAAATGAGGTGTATGGGGGGGGGGGAATAGATGGGATGGACGATCATGTGGGGGTCATCTGGGGATGAGCAATATTGCAGAGCCCATCATACTTCAAATACCTGTATAGCCATAACAGAACGTGTTATGTTATGAACACAAATTAAGGCAAATAGTATTTTTTTTGTTACCCAACTTTACAATATCAGATAACCAGGAAAGGTGAAGTAACGTTTCACACATCTACCCCAGAGCTCCTGAGAGAACTGACTGCGGTGTGTTCTACAGAAATATGGCTCGAGCAGACGCACAGCCCGTAAACCGGAGCCCCAGCGTGGTGACACGGGGGGAGTCAATGAAACACTAAATGCAAATCCAGACAATTAAGTGCCTAATATAAACATTTTTATGAGAAACATACATCCTTTAAAAAGGAGATCGTCCACCCTACTATGTGAGGACATAAATGGGAAACTGTTCTTTTAATACCTGATTACAATTCCAGTCCCAATAGATTTGGTTTTAATTTGTAAAATAGAAACCTCATGTTCGGCCTCACTCCCATAGACGTTTTCCAGCGCTGGAGGAAAAGGCGTCATGAAAATGACTTATAGGTTTTAACCCTTTTGTCAGCTCAAGAACATTTTTAAAGGGAATTTGAGCTTAAACAAGGCAGAAGCACCAAAATTACACCGATTTAAAGCTTGACGTGGAATATCACTCCACTGACCCTTCTTCCCACCCCCGTCCCTCACATTTTCAATGATTTTTTTTTTGTTATTACAGGCAGTAGGCATATTTTTTTCAAGTACCCACTATCCATTCTTCATATCGTGCCTAGGCAAAAATAATGTCCGCTCAGGCATCTTTTTGACAGTTACCCACGCTTAGAAACATGGAAACATAGAAATATAGAAAAGCGATGGCAGAAAAAAGACAATTGTGTCTACCCTTGTTTCAATTTTTTTAATTTATACGTTTTTGTATATTTTCTTTTTCTTTTTTGGAATAGATCTACAGTATATTGTTAAAAGTATTGGGACACCTGCCTTTAAACGCACATGGACTTTAATGGGCATCCCAGTCTTAGTCCATGGGGTTCAGTATTGAGTTGGCCCACCCTTTGAAGTCTGTTATACTTCAACTCTTCTGGGAAGACTTTCCACAAGGTTTAGGAGTGTGTCTATGGGAATGTTTGACCGTTCTTAAAGAAGCACATTTGTGAGGTCAGGCACTGATGTTGGATGAGAAGGCCTGGCTCGCAGTCTCCTAAAGGTGTTTTTTCGGGTTGAAGGTGCAGGCCAGTCAAGTTCCTCCACCCCAAACTCGCACATCCATGTCTTTATGGACCTTGCTTTGTGCACTGGTCCAAATCATTTGGTGGAGGGGGGTTTATGGTGTGTGGTTGTTTTTCAGGGGTTGTGCCTGGCCCCTTAGTTCCAGTAAAGGGAACTCTTAAGGCGTCAGCATACCAAGACATTTTGGATGATTTCCTGCTCCCAATTTTGTGAGAACAGTTTGGGGATGGCCCCTTCCTGTTCCAACTTGACTGCGCACCAGTGCACAAAGCAAGGACCATAAAGACATGGATGAGTGAGTTTAGGGTGGAGGAAATTGATTGGCCTGCACAGGGTCCTGACCAGAAAGAACCTTTGGGAGGATTTAGAGCGGAGCCAGGCCTTCTCGTCCAACATCAGCGTCTGACCGCACAAATGCGCTTCTGGAAGAATGGTCAAACATTCCCATAGACACACTCCTAAACCTTGTGGACAACCTTTCCCAGAAGAGTTGAAGCTGTTATAGCTGCAAAGGGTGGGCCAACTCAATATCGAACCCTACGGACTAAGACTGGGATGCCATTAAAGTTCATGTAAATGTAAAGAGAGGTGTCCCAATACTTTTAATGATATAGTGTATATCCCAAGCATGTTTGAATCTGCCTACTGTTGAGACTGACTCACTACCTCTATTGAAAGTTTATTCCAAGCATCGACTACCCTTTTGGTAAAATAATACTTAAGATTAGTTTTGAAATTTCCTCCTGCTAGTTTGAGGTCATGTCCCGTGTTCTTGATCTTGGCTTCATATTAAAAATACTGCACCACTGAACCGTAGGCAAGAATGGCATTACTCACCCTGCCTCCCTTCCCGTCCCCAGCGCCTTGGGACATGCTACACATCCCAGGAGGTTGCAGGACCAGCCTCACTGCACCATGCAATCTTGTGCATACACAGTGGGGAGACGGCTGTTTTTCCTTAGGAATTCTTTCAAATCCAAGATGGCATGACCAGGGACCTCCAGCGGCACCTAGATGCAGGTGACACCAAACTATTTCTGGCCAGATCCTGGAGAAGGTTGAATAGTCCAAATTTTGTGAAAAAGGTGATCCTGCGTTGTGCTTTGGCATCTTCACCAATATATGGTCATCCTGCCAAAAATGTCATTTTTCAGGCACTTCCTTTTATAGTAAGACAATGTTCTATCCCTATCTCCTGTGTTGTCACCATGCCAAACAGGCTTCTGATGGGGGGTACTAATTACTGTGATCTCCTAGCCGGGCCCGGGACGGCTCCCCGCCTCCAGGCTCCCCAGATGGGAGAACACAATAGCTCCACAGGAGGGATTTCCCCACCAACACTGACTGTGTTGATGGCGAAATCAAGTGATTTTCTTTCCTGCAACCCAAGTCTGTGTGTCACCCGCTGTAGAGGTGAGACTACATCAGATTGTGACGAAACACGCGTAGGGAGTTTGATGTGCTGATCTCATCACGCTGCACTTAGTGGACGGGTGTTCGCTTGCTGACCGGCTGTGTTTTTATGATCATTTTTATCCTCTACTTTGTAAGGGCAATCCTTTATCCTTATTAAATCCCTTTGGTACAGTTTACACTATGGAGTTTCTCGTTATATTTTTTGGGTAACACCTGAACTCTTTCCTTGGTGGGTGATGCTCAAGTTTCCCAGGCTATTTGGTGCTCAATTTAAGTTCCTTCCCATTACCTACAGTGGACAACCATCTTCTTTTTTGGATAAAGGCCCTGTCTGGGTATTTAGCTGCAGGCTTCTAAAAGCTTGCCTTCTGGTAAGCATGCAAATCATGTGGTAGAGGTGCACTGTCGTCAAGAGGTGTTATATCAAAAAAAAAAAAACATACATATTTGTGTTTCATATGGACTATTCATTTATCACTTATGTTGTTTATGTACATTAATCTATATACAACCATCAATTTGGATTATTTGCTTTTTCATTCCACGTTTTTTATTCACGTTTTTTTCAGCGCTGCTACTTTGTATTATGTAGAGGTGAGCGTCTTCTGTTGCAGAAGTCGTCTTCTTTTGTTTTTTAGTGAGTTTTCAGTTTTGCAGAAACACACTACAGTCCATTTAACATGGTTTCCTATGGATGTAGTTGACATCTGTGCATTTTATGGAAAGGACCATGGACTTTTTTCTGGTTTTCGGTTCCATAGACTTTAATGGATCAAAAATGTGTATTGAAAAATGCAAAATGCACCTGAAATATGCAAACTGCAACCTGCATAGGTGTGAACCAGGCCGTAGCATGCATTGATGCTAGATTGACATCAAACCTAGATCTGCAGGCATGTATTCAGGGAAATAAATGTAAATAAGCCTTCAAGAACATAAAATGGGAATGTCGTGTTTTCATGGTTACCCACCAGGTTGAAATGGTCCTGCTTTAAATTGGAAGTCCATCCAAAATCTAAAATAGCAGCATCTATAGACACCAGGGATCTAACCAGGGGCGGATCCAGAGTCTAATCTCGGGAGGGGCACTGCTATAAATATGTTTTTTGGGGGGCAATTTATATGGGAAATGGCTGGTATTGGCGCTTCAATCATTACGGCACCATGGTTGTTATGGTGTCAGGATGATTGAAGCGCATTATTTCTATGAATACATTGTAATATAAAATTAAATGGTTCAACTCACCATATTGCAGAATCAGTGGGAGCCCTGAGGATGTCACTTGCCATGTCGCCTGCCACCAAATGTGGATTGTCACTTGTCACCAAATGCGGATTGTTACTTGCCACGTCACCTGCCACACATTGCGGATTGTCACTTGCCACGTAGCCTGCCACACATTGCAGATTGCCACTTGCCACGTCACCTGCCACACATTGCGGATTGTGACTTGCCACGTCACCTGCCACACATTGCGGATTGTCACTTGCCACGTCGCCTGCCACCAGATGCGGATTGCCACGTAGCCTGCCACACATTGCGGATTGCCACTTGCCACGTCACCTGCCACACATTGCGGATTGTCACTTGCCACGTTGCCTGACCCACATTGCGGATTGCCACTTGCCACGTCACCTGCCACACATTGGGGATTGTCACTTGCCACGTCACCTGCCACACATTGCGGATTGTCACTTGCCACGTTCCCTGCCACACATTGCGGATTGCCACTTGCCACGTCACCTGCCACACATTGCGGATTGTCACTTGCCACGTTGCCTGCCACACATTGCGGATTGCCACTTGCCACGTAGCCTGCCACACATTGCGGATTGTCACTTGCCACGTCACCTGCCACACATTGCGGATTGCCACTTGCCACGTAGTCTGCCACACATTGCGGATTGTCACTTGCTACGTCACCTGCCACACATTGCGGATTGTCACTTGCCACGTCACCTGCCACACATTGCGGATTGCCACTTGCCACGTCACCTGCCACACATTGCGGATTGTCACTTGCCACGTCACCTGCCACACATTGCGGATTGTCACTTGCCACGTCACCTGCCACACATTGCGGATTACCACTTGCCATGTAGTCTGCCACACATTGTGGATTGCCACTTGCCACGTAGTCTGCCACACATTGCGGATTGCCACTTGCCACGTAGTCTGCCACACATTGCGGATTGCCACTTGCCACGTAGCCTGCCACACACTGCGGATTGTCACCTACTGGTGGTCTTTTGTTGGGTCCCAGAGTGAAGATAGGCAGCAGAGAGATGATGCAATCTCTCTGCTGCACACAGCTTCCTACACAGTGAGGGTGGAACTGGAGGGATGCAGGGCAGTGAGAGATGATGTCATCTCCCTGCTCCCCTGCCTGCTGGCTTCCTGATTGGCCAGCAGCCCTCCTAAGCCGCCCAGCTGCCCCCCCTCACCCGTCCACTCAGCGCGGGTACCCGCGGAACCGACCGCGATTGGACCCGCGGAACCGGCCGCGGATACCCTCGGAACCGGCCGCGATTGGACCCGTGGAACCGGCCCGCGGGTACCCGCGGAACCGGCCGCGATTGGACCCGCGGAACCGGCCCGCGGAACCGGCCGCGATTGGACCCGCGGAACCGGCCGCGGGTACCCGCGGAACCGGCCGCGATTGGACCCACGGAACCGGCCCGCGGGTACCCGCGGAACCGGCCGCGATTGGACCCGCGGAACCGGCCGTGCTGTCATTAGCTGGCGGTATTCTCGGAGGGGGCAATTGACCCGTTGCCCCCCCCCTGGATCCGCCCCTGGATCTAACACTAACCTCTCTATCCCTGTAAAGAAAAGATGACTATACATACCTTTTTGGAATCCGATCTGACCCGCTCCAACCCGATCTCCAGCGCCGGAAGCTCTGCAGAGGACACGGACAACAACCATAGAGTTACTATGGGGCTTCCGTTGTCCTCCATCTCCTCTGCAGCCGCCTACACAGGGAAGCCTTGGCTGACAGCTCAGCATGGGATCCGGTCGGAGCAGGTCAGATCGGCTTCCAAAAAGGTATGTATACAGTACTAATTTTTTCTTTACAGGGATAGAGAGGTTAGTGTTAGATCCCTGATGTTTATAGATGCAGGGATTTTAGATTTTTGCATGGACTTCCACTTTAAAAACTCAATGGGTAACTCAATTGGGGTAGGCAGGATTTGGTTCTCAAGCATTATATCAACATCTGTTAACCCTTCCTTTTGTTGCAAATGGCTCTTACTATATGTGTTATTTCTACCACTAAGACCAATCTTTTACACCAGTGGTTCTCAACCTTTCTAGTGCCATGACCCCTTGATAAATTTCCCAAGTTGTGGAGATCCCTAATGCCGTGTACACACGATTGGAATTTTGGTTGGAAAAAGCTCTGATGGTTTTTCCGACAGAATTTGACGGGATTCCGCTCGAGCTGTCTTGTATACACACGGTCACACAAAAGTTCTCTGAACTTTCGACCGTCAAGAACATGGTGACGTACAACACTACGAAGAGCCGAGAAAATGAAGTTCAATGCTTCCGAACATGCGTCAAATTGTTTCCGAGCATGCATAGGAATTTTGAGTGTCGGAATTTGTACAGACAATCGAAATTTCTGATCTGAACTTTTTCCGACGGAAAAATTGAGACCATGCAGTCAATCTTTTGCTGGCCGAAATTCAAAAGTCCGATGGAGCATAAACACGATCGCATTTTCCGACCAAAAGCTCTCATCAGACTTTTGCTGGTGGAATTTCCGATCGTGTGTACGCGGCATAACAGTAAAATTATTTTGGTAGCGTGGGCTGTCGGCACCCAAGGCAAGGCAAGTCATTTGTGCCCCTAACCCATGGACATTTAGCGCTCCTTGAGTCCCTTCCACTCGTACAGTATTAACATCCCTTATGGTACATTTTAGGATGTACCACTCCTTCTCTTTGTTCTCCTTTCTTTCTTTTTTATCTCCCGCTAGCCTAATTTCTTGTTTTTTTTCCCCCATCTCTCTCTCTCTAGCCGTCTTTCTTGTTCTTTCTCTTATTCTTTCTCTCCCTTTTTGTTTGTTCCTCCCCTTCCATGTATTCTTTATTTTTATTCCTTCTCTTACTCCTTGGTGGGGGTGGGTGGGGGAATGGGATAAGTGGCAGTGCTGGGGGGAGTTCTGATCAGCCAAATTAGGTGCTCTTGATCAAGGTCATCTGCTGATCTGAGAAGTGTAGAGGGGACTTTTAAGGGCAACTATAATCACAGGTAGTGTTATTCACTGTGTCTCACTCTGACTTTGTGGTGTCTCGTAGCAGATAGGGTCTCCTTCAGCCCCTCCCACTTCACATTTCTCACCAGTCAGTTGACCTCTAGTCAATGCCCCCCACCCTTGCTGTGAACTGAATGGGTGGTAACGCAGAGGCTCCAGGAACAGCCCAGCTGGGAGAGTGGTGCGGGCTTCGGGAACAGCCTGGGATTCGGTGACCCCTGGCAAATCGTCAATCAACCCCCAAGGGGGTCCTGACCCCCAGGTTGAGAACCACTGTTTTAAACTTATAATTTATGTCACTGAATATCTGTAACAAAGTTCATTATAAATAAATAAAAAATTGATTGTTTAATCACTTTAATCACACGCCGATATACGTCGGCACAATGGCAGCGGTGGGCAAATGGGTGTACCTGTACGTCCCCTTTAAGTGGTGGGGTTAGCAGGCGTGTGCCACCAGCGGCACGTGCGCCAGATACAGCGTGAACGTGCCTGCGGGTCCTACAGACTCGATGTCTGCCGGTGTCCCACGATCATGTCACGGAGCTGCAGAACGAGGAGATGACTATGTTAACAATTTCCCGTTCTGCCTAGTGGTGACATGACAGAGATCCACTGCTCCCTGTCATCGGGAGCAGTGATCTCTGTCCTGTCAGTGGTAGCCCACCCCCCCCCCTCACAGTTAGAACACCTCCCTAGGACACACTTAACCCCTTGATGGCCCCCTAGTGTTTAACCCCTCCCTACCAGTTTAATTTACACAGTAATCAGTGCATTTTTATAGCACTGATTGCTGTATAAATGACAATGGTCCCAAAATACTGTCAAAAGTGTCCGATGTGTCCGCCATAATGTCGCAGTCATGATAAAAATCGCTGATCATCGCCATTACTAATAAAAGAAAATAATAATAAAAATGCCATAAAACTATCCCTTATTTTGTACAAGTTATAACTTTTGCGCAAACCAATCAATATGTGCTTATTGCAATTTATTTTACCAAAAATATGTAGAAGAATACATATCGGCCTAAACTGAGGAAAAAATTAGTTTTTTTATATATTTTGGGGAAAATATTATTATAATATAATATTTCGAAATTGTCGCTCTTTCTTTGTTTATAGCGCAAAAAATAAAAACCACAGGGGTGATCAAATACCACCAAAAGAAAGTTCTATTGGTGGTAAAAAAAAGGACGTCAATTTTGTTTTGGTGTAATGTCGCACGGCCGCGCAATTGTCAGTTAAAGCGACGCAGTGCCGAATCGCAAAAAGTGCTCTGGTCAGGAAGGGGGTAAAGCTGTTAAAAAAAAAAAAAAAACTCAATGGGTAGAGGATGCAAAAATATAATTTACTCAGGAATCCCTCCTGCTTCAGGAGAGACAAATGTGCAATTTTTCAGAGGAAAGAAACTCAAGAACCTGAGACATTCTATGTGCTTTCTGGAGCTTAGCATTCATCTCTGTGTGACTTGTGTCAGATTCCACACGTTGTGCATCTTGTAACCCCTCCACATGAGAGGTTCTGATCTCCATCCAAAGTTTTGGTGAAATTGCAATCCACCACAAACTCACTTTCCACTGTCCCAACAAACTTTCTCCCACATCTAGAAAGTTTCAACTGTTGCCCCATAATAAGCCACATTCTCAGCGCAGCCCAATAACTGATGTCCCGTCCAAGCAAAACACATTTTGTCATAGTTAGGGAATGTTACCTTTAGCACAAGTGTAGTGTTTCTGCCCAGCAGAGAACCTAAATCAACATTATCTATTATTACACAATGTTAAGACCAGGGAGAAAGGTGGGTGGTGGGTTTTTAATAACAACTTGAGCTATTTTCAAAAAAAGAAGCAATTGAGAAGTACAAAACCAGAATGTTTTTTGTCTAGTTTTTGCTGCATCAGCGACCTGGACTTTAAAGGAAAAACGGGAACATTCTCCCTATGACCCAAATATAGCTCTGCTTTCTCACCGAGGAAGGGCGGCATTGTGGGGAAGATAAAATTAAAATGCCAGCCTTAGCCAGGTAATTATTTTCGACTGTGTCCAATATGGTACCTGAACAGAACGTATAGAAGTTATTATGGGGAAACTCCTCTTTTATACTCTAGAGTATGAAAAAAGATGTATTTTTCCTTTGCGTTTAAAATTTTTATTTTTTTAGATATACATCTATCATTTTTATTATTTTTTTAACAGTATTCTGGAAACATAAAGGGGTGACACCCCATTCACACTTGTGTCACTTGTCATGTGACTTTCTACATCAAAATCGTAGGACAATTCGTACTCCATGTTTTCCAATAACAACCATTCATATATGTGCGACTTAAAGTTGCAGCGACTTCAAAGTAGTTTATGCACGGGGGCAGCACAGTGGTGTAATGGGTAGCACTTTCACCTAGCAGTAAAAAGAGTCATTGGTTCAAATCCCAACTACGACACTACCTGCCTGGAGTTTGCATGTTCTCCCTGTGCCTGCGTGGGTTTCCTCCGGGTACTCCGGTTTCCTCCTAGAATCCAAAGACATGCTAGTAGGTTAATTGGATCCTGTCTAAATTGTCCCTAGTATGTATGAATGTGAGTTAGGGACCTTAGATTGTAAGCTCCTTGAGGGTAGGGACTGATGTGAATGTATAATGTATATGTAAAGCACTGTGTAAAATTGATGGCGCTATATAAGTAACATAAATAAATAAAAATGCACTACTTTGATCAGACTTTTATGCAACCTGAGGGCCAAACTCTCAAAAATTGCATGAAAGTCATACCTGAATGTTTTAAATGCAAGAGTGGTGCAACAGTTGGCCTGACTTTGCAAACGGACAACAAGTCACATCCAAGTCGCACCCATTCAATGTCGCATCAAAATTGCAGCAAAGTTGCATTAAAGTTGCACTCCAAAGCAGCACAACTTTGGAGTCATACAAGTGTGATGGAAGCCTGAATGCAAAGAAAGACTCGTGCTGCATACACACGACCGGTTTTCCCGTCGGAATAAACTCCGAAGGTTTTTCCGACGGAGTTCCGCTGAAACTGTCGTGCATACACACGGTCACACCAAAGTCCGATCGTTAAGAACGCGGTGACGTACCACAGGACTAGAAAAAGGAAGTTCAATAGCCAGTAGGCAATAGCTTCCGTCTCATACTTGCTTCAGAGCATGCGTCGTTTCTGGTCCGTCTGGAACAGCATACAGACGAGCGATTTTCCTGATAGGAATCGGTTCCGTCGGAAATATTTAAAACATGTTCTATTTCTAGGTCGGTCAGAATGTTTGTAAAAAAAGTCCGATGAGGCATACACACAATCGGAATATACGATGAAAAGATTCCGTCTGACTTTTTCTGTCGGACATTACGCTTGTGTGTACGCGGCATCAGTGGTCTATTAAGCTTGTCTACCCCTTTTTGGTTACTAGGATGCTGGCTGCCACCTGCATCCTACGTCTTCACCAGGTGTATATGAGGAACCTAAGTCACCCACACTCACCGGCAACTTTATTAGGTACACTTTGCTAGTACCGGGTTGGACCCCCTTTTGCCTTCAGAACTGCTTTAATTCTTCATGGCATAAATTCAACAAGGTGTTGGAAACATTCCTCAGAGATTTTGGTCCATATTAACATGATAGCATCACGTAGTTGCTGCAGATTTGTCAGCTGCACATCCATGATGTGAATCTCCTGTTCCACCACATCCCAAAGGTGCTCTATTGGATGAGATATGGTGACTGTGGAGGCCTTTGGAGTACAATGACCTCATTGTCATGTTCAAGAAACCAGTGGTGAGATGATTTGAGTTTTGTGCATTATCCTGCTGAAAGGAGCCATCAGAAGATGGGTACACTGTAGTCATAAAGGGATGGACATGACTACAGTAACAATACAGAGTTGTGCGTTCAGAGATGGTATTCCACATACCTTGGTTGTAACGAGTGGTAATTTGTGTTACTGTTGCTTATTATCTTAAACCAGTCTGCCTGTTCTCCTCTGACCTCTGACATCCTCCACACAACTGCCACTCACTGGATATTTTCTCTTTTTTTGACCTATCTCTGTAACCCTAGAGGTGGTTGTGCAAAAAATCCTAGTATATCAGCCCTTTTTGAAATACTCAGACCAGTCTTCCTGGCACCAACAACCATGCCACCTTCAAAGTCACTTAAATCCCCTTCTTCCCCCATTCTGATGCTCGGTTTGAACTTCATCTTCCCCATGGCTAGATGCCTAAATGCATTGAGTTGCTGCCATGTAATTGGCTGATTAGCAATTTGTGTTACCAAGCAATTGAACCTAATTAAGTGGCCAGTAAGTGTATATATGTATAGTAATTTTTCCTGGCTGTGCTGGAAGAACAGCCTGCTTGTCCTCCCATGATCATACTTCTGCTGACACGTCCCTCTACACATCAATTCACTGGGAAGATCAGTGTACTGCTGCTTTTCCACTGAGCAGCCCATAGATGAGTCATTTTTTTATTCATTCATCCAAAGAGTTGAATGAAAAAAACTGACTTGATTCCCCCATCCACACACCTGATGAATCCTCCCCACTGAGCCTTTGTATTCTGACAGCAGGGAGACTGGCTTAACCTCCCTGGCAGTATGATTATTTCAGATTATAGGTTCTGAAAGCAGTACCATTATTTTGCATGGAAATTTGGCGTTTTATATTGTAGTCCTATAGTTCTTAGGAATAACTCACTTAAATCTGTCCAAACCAGAGTCTAGCAGACATCTCGGGTATGATAAGGTTTGCAAAATGAAATAATAAATTATAATATAATAAATAACTATAAATAATTATACCAAATAATAATATAATAATAATAAAAATTATTCAATAATGTAATCAATTTAAAAACACAGAAATTTGCTCAGTTGCAGAATTGTCACTGTCATTACTTTTCAGTATTTGATGACGGATCTCCCCACATATTGCTATCGCTCAATTCTGCGAGTGATTCTAATTTATTATCACTGTTTTCTAGCTGGTCTAAAACCACTTTTGATGTAAAGGGACAGTTTTGGTTGCTATGGACAATCTCCAGTTTCCAGGCAGTAAGAACAGTTTTTATAATATAAAACTGCATGCAGGACACTGGGCAGACCACTAGGGACAAAAGGGATGTGAAATAATTACATACAGCAATGTAATCTGTAAGATTACATTATACTGTATGTAATGTGTGTGTTTCACTTTTTGAATTTGGTGCCGTTCTCCGTCCCCGTGCGTCGCAACGCTCGCAGGGAACGGAGATCGGCTCCATTATAGATCAAGCAGAGGACGAGCTACTCACACAGCGCGGGGACATCGCTGGATCCAGGGGATAAGGTAAGCATACTCATCCTGGATCCTGCGATGCGATCCCGAGTCTGGGTCAGGGTTACCGCTAAGGGTACTGAATTTTCACCCCAAGCCAGACTCGGGAATACCGCCAGGGGGGTTAAACCCCTTATACAGCTGAGAACAGAGATTATGTGATATCTAGCTAGATATAGATAGATATACATATACACAAATATTTTTCTTTTCATATCTATATATACAGTTGTACTCATAAGTTTACATCACCCGAGAATATGAATGATAAAACAAAAACTTTTCTTTTACTCATGGTTAGTGTTTGGCTGAAGCCATTTATTATCATTCAGCTGTGTTTACTCTTTTTTTTTTAAATCATAATCCCAACAGAAACTACCCAAATCACCCTGATCAAAAGTTTACATACCCCAGTTCTTAATACTGCGTATTGCCCCCTTTAACATCAATGACAGCTTGAAGTCTTTTGTGGTATTTGTGGATGAGGCTCTTTATCTTCTCAGATGGTAAAGCTGCCCATTCCTCTTGGGAAAAAGCCTCCAGTCCTGTAAATTCTTGGGCTGTCTTGCATGAACTGAACATTTGAGATCTCCCCAGAGTGGCTCAATGATATTGAGGTCAGGAGACTGAGATGGCCACTCCAGAACCTTCACTTTATTCTGCTGTAGCCAATGACAGGTTAACTTGGCCTTGTGTTTTGGGTCATTGTCATGTTAGAATGTCCAAGTACGTCCCATGCGCAGCTTCCTGGCTGTTGAATGCAAATGTTCCTCCAGTATTTTTTGATAACATACTGCATTCATCTTGCCATCAATTTTGACAAAATTTCCTGTACCTTTGTAGCTCACACATCCCCAAAACAACAGCGATCCACCTCCGTGTTTCACAGTAGGAATGATGTGCCTTTCATCATAGGCCTTGACAAATGTAGTGTTTATGGTTGTGGCCAAAAAGCTAAATTTTGGTCTCATCACTCCAAATGACTTTGTGCCAGAAGGTTTGAGGCTTGTCTCTGTGCTGCTTGGCTTATTGCAAAAGGACTACTTTGTGGCATTTGCGTAGTAATGGCTTTCTTCTGGCAACTCAACCACGCAGCTCATTTTTCTTCAAGTGCCTCCTTATTGTGCTTCTTGAAACAGCCAGACCACATGTTTTGAGAGAGTCCTGTATTTCATCTGAAGTTATTTGTGGGTTTTTCTTTGCATCCCGAACAATTTTTCTGGCAGTTATGGCTGAAATTTTAGTTGGTCTACCTGACCGTTTTTTGGTTTCAACAGAACCCCTCATTTTCCACTTCTTGATTAGAGTTTGTTCACTGCTGATTGGCATTCCCAATTCCTTGGATATCTTTTTATATCCCTTTCCTGTTTTATACAGTTCAACTACCTTTTCCCGCAGATCCTTTGACAATTCTTTTGCTTCCCCCATGACTCAGAATCCAGAAATATCAGTGCAGCACTGGATGAAAGATGCAAGGGTCTGTCAGGAGTCCAGAAACTCATTGATCTTTTATACACACACTAATTACAAGCAAACAAATCACAGGTGAGGATGGTTACCTTTAATAGCCATTCAAACCCCTTTGTGTGAACTTGTGTGCATGTTATCAGGGCAAAATTGCCAGGGTGTGTAAACTTTTGATCAGGGTCATTTGGGTAGTTTCTGTTGTCATTATGATTTAAAAAGAGTAAACACAGTTTATTGATAATAAATGGCTTAAGCCAAACACTAACCATGAGTGAAAGAAAGTTTTTTTGTTATCATTCATATTTTCTGAAAAATGGCCAAGAAATCATAAATTCTGCCAGGGTATGTAAACTTATGAGCACAACTGTATGTATTTATATATTTATCAACAATGTTTTTGTCAGAATAAGGCTGGCTAAAATAGAAACGTCACTGTGCTCACTTAAAAAAAGCTGAATGCAAAATTATCATTAACATTAAGCAGAAAACTCTACTAGGTAAATCTGTGTTTAAGTGTAAACATAATATTGGTATCGGATGTGCTGACAGATGGATATACAAGAGAAATGTTCCCTCCATATGACAAATGGATTTTTAAATAATGCTCATTTCCAGGCCAAGAGATCTAATAGATGGAGCGTGGATCTCCAAACCCATGCCAGCTGCCCCTGGAACCTCATTGCTACGAGCAGTATCTACACACACACAGGAATGGGGATGGGGTGTAGATAGCAGATACAGAGTACACATACAATGGACCCCACAAGATCAAGTCTTTAAAGTGGTTGTACCCTTTTGTTGATTTTTACCTATAGGTAAGCCTAGAATAAGGCTTACCTATAGGTAGTGGAAATATCTCCTAAACGTGTGTCGTTTAGGAGATTATTCACTTGTAGTCTGGCGATGTCGTCATTGGTGCAGCGTGTGCTGTGACTGACGGCTCCCGCACGCATGAGCGGGAGTGACGTCACACGAATCCGGCCAGTCACAGAGCCGGAGTCCGTTGCCTCGTAAGGAAGAGGGACAAAGATGGATGCGGCCTGCTCAGGGGACAGCATGGGCTTTTGTTTGCAGGTGTGAACTTGTGGTCAAAATTCTGACAGACTCCAAGCATTGATTATGCAAGAATGGGCTGCCATCAGTCAGGATGTGGCCCAGAAGTTGATTGACAACATGCCAGGGCGAATTGCAAAGGTCTTGAGAAAGAAGAGGTCAACACTGTAAATATTGACTCTTTGCATAAAGGTAAAGTAATTGTCAATAAAAACCTTTGACACTTATGAAATTCTTGTAATTATACTGTACCGTATACTGTAGTAAGTAACATCTGTCAAAAAGATCTAAAAACACTGAAGCAGCAGACTTTGTGAAAATTAATATTTGTGTCATTCTCAAAACTTTTGGCCATGGCTATACACTTGTATTAGAGAAGTGTGTCTAGACACTTAGAAGAACGACTCTAGAATTAATATTCTCTCAGAAAATCTACCATGTACATACCATACGAGTATTTATAGGGGATATATAGCCTGGTGTTAAATGTTAGTAACTTTTGTTATGTTTGTGGTTTGGTGGTTCCTGGTTCATTCCCAGTTATCCAAGTTGTGTCTCCCAGAAGTCTAGGTTTTGTTATTTGGGATTGTTCTGGTAACCTTGAGGAGCCTCGAGGACCCACTGATTGTCACTATACACTGGTGTCAGAGTCTTCTGGAAATAAGAGGGAGGTCTTGGTGATGCTACCTGTGAGTTATCAGCTGCTACCCTGAGCTACTCCCAGCCCAGTATGAAACAAAACAAACAGGCCTAACTGCCTGCCAGGCCTGCCTAAATTTTTCTGTCCACAAAAATCCTACCTCTCACCTACCATTCCTATCCTTGGGGTTGAGGCATTGGGTAAATGTTGTGCTTTATGCTTTTCTGATTAAAGCCAAGAATATTGTGTTCTCTCATAGGAGTTGTAGTCACCTGTGTGCCCTTTTGAACGGTTACATCGCTTTACATATCCATGAACATCACCATTAGGACCCGATCCTGCTATATGGTACCATTCCAATATTTATATATCTTTTACAGCACTGAGACATGTTGGCGTTGTTGTTGAGGTCGCAGATCAATGTGCTCCATTGTGTAGATTTCATAGTAATTTACATTCACAGAACAGTTTTGTAAGCATGCAATGCATGTATGCTTTATGGAGGGGATGTAACCCTATTTTACTGCTTAGAACAAACAAGTGTGGTTAATGAATTTGGGAATGTGAAGTCATCACTTGTCCAGAGTCTCCTGCAATAGCCCCAAGCCATGGAGAGATGTCCCTGGAATTTCTCACTGGTGACAATGGCCTTATTTTACTTCAGCTTAACACAAAACCATAAATGATGGTTACATTTAAGTGTCACTGATCAGTTTCCTCCCACAGCCAAACATATATTAGTAGGTTCTTTGGTTTCTACCTAGATTATCCTTCACTGGTGCTTATGGCATTGTGGTAGAGGGTTATTAGATTGTAAGCTCTGCTTACACTGTATAAGCTCTGATATGAATGGTTTAGTGTTAGGATTTGTTGGCACTGCTTAAATGAATAATAACAACTAGTGGCTAGGCTGGGTACAGAATATGAAATTGAGTAAATAAAAAAAAATCCAACAATGGGCTCCATTCAGAAGTTTACATTTCATGTATAAGGGGGATTATTTACCAAACCTGGAGAGTGCAAAATATGGTGCAGCTCTATATATAAACCATTCACCTTCCAGGTTTTATTGTCAAAGCTTAATCGAACAATCATAAGTTAGAAGCGGATTGGCTACCATGCAAAGCTAAATCAGATTCTGAGTGCTCCAGTTTTAGTAAATCCCTCCAATAGTGGTTTCTTTCTAAAGAAAAAAAAATTAAAAGGACTAAAATGAGATGTTTCCATTAGATATTCCAGATGCCCCAAATTCTGCAGCTAAGCCAAAACATGACGCCACACCCCAGTTATGGATTCTTTCCAATCCGGAAAAAAAGGTTATTGGGCATTCCAGCTTCCTGGCAGGGAGAGCACATAGCAGCAGAGAAAGGTACCTGAGGAGTAGAGAAAGTGCAGGAACTATGCTATCCACATTTAGGATGGAAGCCTTCTGTTTGGGTGTGGACCAGCCAGGCCCCATTCCTGCCCCTCGCTGCAGAAGCTGTTTCAAGATCATGATCCTCTGCTACTGATTGTAAATGGCTTGGGTTGTCTGTGGTACCCATTGGCCCTGACTGTACACTGTTGGAACTCTTTTACTATACTGTTTCCATCCACCTTGGCATCTAAATGTAATTTTTTGCCGCCAGCGCGCCACGCTGCACCCTACCCACACTCTTATTTTATTTCAGCTCACATCACTTCACGCTGTGGTGTAAACTGAACTAATAGCACATTAAGAAATTGCCTTATCTAAGCATTAGGACTGTGCCAGGCAAGGCTCCCTAGAGCAGCCCAACACACATTATGTGAATTGGCTCTTATTTTTTAATCCAAGGGAAAATGGTCAACAGGATAGGTAGAGAGGAGTACACAGATCATAATAAAACTTGACAGAGGTTCCAATCCTTTCCTAGTCAGTCATAAACCAAAAAAAGTATATGCATACGCTTTCATTTTAATTGGCACCCTTTGAAAATCAGCAATGGTCGCCCCCATATTGTTGATTATTCCAGGCCCCCATGTTGTGTGATCTGAAAGTAAGGAGAGAGCTGGCCTAGCTAGAATCAAAGGCTTTTTATGCTCCTGTATATATGTAAGATACAGAATAACTGTATTATTATACAACCAAAACTAGCAGAAGATAAGTCTGAGGGTTGAGAAAAGTGAAAAAAAAAAGGTCTGTTTCTCAGGATATCTTAGAAGTTATAGGAATTGGGGGCCGTGGACATTTTGTTTAGTCATAACTAAGTCATATCAAATGGCATGTTTTGCTTGTAGATAGAAGAGGTGAACCGCACAAAAGGAAATATTACTGAACCAGAAGTCAAGTTAATATAAATAATCCTCTCAGAAATTCTGCAGGAAGTGTCATTTAACTCAGTGGCCAGAGCCACCACAAAGAAAGAGGAGATGATTAACCCTTTTGGTCCCAAACTTTTTTGTTGCCATGTTTAGCTGACTGTAAGGGCAGCAGATAGGGATGGGGGTAGAATTCTTCCCTTTGAATATGTTCTACACTATGCAGAGTAAGGTGAGGACCATCATTCAATGTCTGTCTGTAGAAGGACACCCTTGTGTTGGGTTGTTAAGCTAGTTCCTGGAGCTCCAGAGAGCGCCTGTTCAGCAGCCTTGCCAGGATGGTGGGATGAAATACCAATACATCCCACTGGTTTCCAGTACAGTCACGTGTTGATTCTCTTTGCAGACACTAGGCCTGGATAGGAGTGTGGGTGAGTGCAGCATGGTGCAGTGGCTGAAAAATATTTAGAGTCCAGGTGCAGAGAAACTGAAGGATATTGTAACTGGAGTTTAGCAATACAGAACAGGCCCGATGGGGAAGCAACCCGACTGGGATCACTTATAGCAGGAGGTGTCTCAGTAACAGTAGGCCTCAGGTGTGCCAACAGCATCTTTTCGAGGGGTGGAATACAGCCTGGCCCATCCCATACTCTAGTGGGGAGTCTTCCAAAAAGCATAGTGTATCCCTACATTTTCCTTACACCTCCGGAACCTCTACCTGAAGCAAAGTACTTTCCCTGCCATACCGGTGACCTGTATCTACGCTACCCACACGCAAAATGTGCAGTAGCCAGGGTCTTAAAAAGACTTTGCACCTGCCTACAAGAGCACTCCACACTTTCTACAGAGTCCTCTTTACTATGGTGGTCCATATGCAAATAATATTTGGTCACGACTATAGATGAGGCATGTGCAACACAGGTAACCAGGCGTTTAGCTTGTGCACCTGGGGGTCTACCTGGTCACTGCTTTCAAATGACCCATGTAATTGATCAACACTGCCCCTATGTCAAACCTACTAATTACAGGATCCTTCAGGTATAGATGAAGCGTTAGAGTCAGTGAATCATCATTGGACTTTACTGCCTGTAGCCTTCAAGTATTACATGGAGGTAAAGTGTCTTTCATTAACTCTTTTACTTGCAAGATTTTTTATCGATATTAATAACATGGTACCAAAACTTCAGTGCATAATGCTGCCCAACTAGCAGGCCCGGACTGGGGCAAAAAATAGGCCCGGGAATTTTAGATTGAACAGCCAACCTTTTCAGGGACCGGGGGGTGGGGTTTGGTAGACATTAGCGGGGGTGGCTGGTGTTGGTCCTCCACACTGTAATGTGCAGGGACACTGTGATATAAAGGGAACTGCACTAAAAAGGGGCACTGCAATGATTACAGTGCCCTTTTACGGGGCAGTCCCCTTTATATTATAGTGTCCCAGTCCTATTGTGGCCATGCCAGTACTGTCTGTCTCCTATTGTGTCCATGGCCCAGTGACACTGACCTGCTCTCTGGCGGTGCGGTAGAGCGTGTCTCTCTCTCTGGTTGTGCAGGTACAGCGAGGCTCTTTCTCTGGTGGTGTGGTAAAGCGTGGCTCCCTCTGGTGGCGCGGGTACAGGGTGGCTCCCTCTGGTGCTGCGGGTACAAGGTGGCCCCCTCTGGTGCTGCGGGTACAGGGTGGCTCCCTCTGGTGCTGCGGGTACAGGGTGGCTCCCTCTGGTGCTGCGGGTACAGGGTGGCTCTCTCTGGGGGTGCGGTGCAGTGTCGCTCTCTCTGGGGGTGCGGTGCAGCGTCGCTCTCTCTGGGGGTGCGGTGCAGCGTCGCTCTCTCTGGTGGTGCGGTGCAGCGTCGCTCTCTCTGGTGGTGCGGTGCAGCGTCGCTCTCTCTGGTGGTGCGGTGCAGCGTCGCTCTCTCTGGTGGTGCGGTGCAGCGTCACTCTCTCTGGTGGTGCGGTGCAGCGTCGCTCTCTCTGGTGGTGCGGTGCAGCGTCGCTCTCTCTGGGGGTGCGGTGCAGCGTCGCTCTCTTTGGGGGTGCGGTGCAGCGTCGCTCTCTCTGGGGGTGCGGTGCAGCGTCGCTCTCTCTGGGGGTGCGGTGCAGCATCGCTCTCTCTGGGGGTGCGGTGCAGCATCGCTCTCTCTGGTGGTGCGGTGCAGCGTCGCTCTCTCTGGTGGTGCGGTGCAGAGTCGCTCTCTCTGGTGGTGAGGTGCAGCGTCGCTCTCTCTCTCTGGTTGTGCTGGGGCTATTAGTTCCCCCAGCACAGTCCTCTGCTTCATTTGCCATGTCTCCTGTAGTAGCTGCTACAAGCACTCCTCAGCTTGTTTCTGGGTTTTCTCTTTCACCCTAGCAGAGTGCATGCTGGGGACTGTAGTCTGCTCCCTGCTGAGACCAATGGTGCCATGTATCTCTGGGACTACATTTCCCATGATGCCCCTCTAATTTCTTCTGATTGGCCCTCTGTTTTGGCCAATGGGGAGGAAAAACGACCATACAGGAACGCCTTCTCTTCCCCTGCTGCCGACGTGAGAAGGGGAGGGAGAGCGAGGGGGGAATAGTGACAGCAGCAGCTTTCCCCACCGTGCAGACACCCATGGCTGGAGGAGGAGAGCGGAACTGTCAGCGCGGCGCTGAGGCGGAGCTGTGTGTGAGAGAGACGCACAGCCCATGCAGACGCCAGTTCCGCATGACACAGGCACGGCCGTATGGTGGTAGGCTAGCGGCGGCCGTGGCCTGTGTTACCCACGATCAGGCCGTGGCCGCCGCTTACCTCCCGCTGTGTGGCCTGATCATCAACAGGCCACGGGCGGCCCCGGCCCACCAGGCAAATGCCCGGTCTGCCCTATGGCCAGTCCGGGCCTGCCAACTAGTATAGTACTGTCCCAAATCTCTGCCATCATTAGTCCCACACATATGGATATGGAGTCCACAGCTGTGGAGGAACCATGTTCAGTTTTCAACTGATCACATTCTAGGGTAATGACAGAGAGAGAGGTTGCTGTGTTCCAGTCTGTTCCAAAATGATGGTCTCATTTCCTTACAGGCTTTAGGCCTCACTGTGTGCCTCTCAAATGGGGTCCTCACATTCCTTTGTATTGTGTTCCTTTTCACGCTATCCCTCTAACTCCACTTTCGCTTTAGTGTTAGCAGGTGCAGTTGCCTGCCACTAGATGACTCTGTTGCCAATATGGAAATCCCTACTCCAGTGATGTAATGGGTGGAGTTAGTGCCCACATAAATGCAGTGGTGGGTGGAGACCAGGGTAGATGGAGAATGGGCGTGAGATATCACAGAGCTGCTAAGATGTAGTCTCCTGCAGCACCAAACTAAAGGGCCCTTTGCAGGGCTGAAATCCCAGACAAGGCAGTACAAAACACAGTAGGAACAGCTGTAGTTGCCCAGTCTCCTCTGACCTTGTTCTGCTGGTCCTTCAATGGGGTGCATACGATATTGGAGGCCTGGACAGAGTCCTCTGATGTGAATAATGGAAGAAACCTGGGAATGGGTGTACCATTTGGGTGTATGCAGGGCTGTCTTTTCCACTGGGCACACTGGGCAGTTGCCCGGGGGGCTCATTTGCCTGGGGGTCCCCACCTTCTCAGCAACCAGTGGCATTGAAATCCAGGCTCTGTCCCCCAAACTTTATATTTCCTGTGTCCCCGCGGCCTGTGCTCCGGACACCTTTGGCTCAGCTCGGCTCCCCTGGTCCTTGGCTCTTTGCTTTCAAGAGACATGGCTCCATTTGGTAGACCCCCTCGGACCTCAGCTTGGCCTAGGCCGGCCCCACGTCCTCATGCACCACAGGTACCACCATCTACTAGACTCTGTCCATAGCCTGCAGCCATGGGGCGCTACACTTCCAGACAGGGATTCCATCCTCCCCAGCATGGTTGCTGGTGCCCTTCCATGATCCACCAGCGAACCTTCTGGCTGTTGGTTACCTCTCCATGCTTATAGGCTTCCAGTTGTCAGTGTAGTGTGTATTGCAGTGGTCAGTGTAGTGTGTATTGCAGTGGTTAGTGTAGTGTAGTGTGTATTGCAGTGGTCAGTGTAGTGTAGTAGCTGTTGTAGTGGTCAGTGTAGTGTGTGTGTGTGTGTGTGTGTTGTAGTGGTCAGTGTAGTGTGTGTTTTGTAATGGTCAGTGTAGTGTGTGTTTTAGTGGCCAGTGTAGTGTGTGTTGTAGTGGTCAGTGTAGTGTGTGTGGTCAGTGTAGTGTAGTGGGTATTGTAGTGGACAGTGTAGTGTAGTGGGTATTGTAGTGGACAATGTAGTGTAGTGGGTATTGTAGTGGACAGTGTAGTGTAATGGTCAATGTAGTGGACAGGTAGGTAAATGCTCTGGTTAGTATAGGAATCAGGTTAGTCAGTGTAGTGGACAGGTAGGTAAGTGTAGTGATCAGTCTAAGAATCATGTAGGTCAGTGTAAGGGTCAGTCTAGGAATCATTTATGGTCAGTGTAGTGGTCAGTGTAGGAAACATGTAGGTCAGTGTAAGGGTTAGTGTAGGAATCATGTAGGTCAGTGTATGAATCATGTAAGTCAGTGTAAGGGTCAGTGTAGTGGACAGTGTAGGAATCGTGTAGGTCAGTGTAGTGGTCAGTATAGGAATCAGGTAGGTTAGTGTAGTGGTCAGTGTAGGAATTAGGCTGGTAAGTACTATTGTGTAAGGGTCAGTGTAGGAATCATGTAGGTCAGTGTAAAGATCAGTGTAGTGGTCAGTATAGGAATCAGGTACCAATAAATATAGCCTTATTGATAATTTGCATTTTTATTCTCGTGTGTGATCATGTAGACAGGGCCCCAGTGCACTGTATTGCCCGGGGGCCTATAATGCTCGTAAGATGGCCCTGGGTGTACGCCTAGCTGGGCAGAGCTAAAGAAGAGATATTGGGACAAGACTGGTGTAATAATGAGAGCACCTTACCCCCCGATCCTCAGCTTCTGGTCTTTTAACTGATAAAAACTGAATGCTATGGAATACGTAAACATGGGGAAGTGCCAGTCTGTTCTAAAAACAGACTTTGCGGTGCACCAACTTTGTGGTGCTCCCAGGGAGAGGAATAGAGATAGTAGAGGGAAGATGGTTTCGTCTGTGCTGAAATGACTGCTACAGAATGTCTAACCTTCCATGTGGAGCTCTACGCTGACGATTCTGCTAGTTTGTTAATGTGATAGGTCACGGAGGATTTACAGTAAAGTGAGAAAATATATTCATGTATGGACATTCCTTCTATACTCTACTATTAATGCCTCTGGCTGCTTTCTATAAGTGCATATGGCGAGTAAACGTTATCCCCCTACAGCAGGAAGTGTGTCACTAGCAGGATCACTGGGGAAAATAAAGGTAAAAACCCTAAACTAATGCAGCAACCACATCTAAGGACTGGAAATATACAATACACTAAATTTTTGGGTTATAAATTTTGGGTTTAGATATGCCTTAAATAAATCACTACATCCACCTTCCTTCAACAGGCTTTTCACAGAGCTGCCAGCTGGAACTGCAGCCTCTTGTCACAAGGCTCTGAGCCATTCAGCTTTCATCTCACACTATGATGGGGTAGGGTTGGGTTATAGAGAGTGGGCAAACCTGGGAACATGCTGGCCGTACCAGACTTGGACTCAGGACCACCCAGAAGAGGAACCTACTAGAAACCATCAGATATTAGATAGTGGGACAGTAAGGTGCAGAAGATAAAAGCTAGGATGAAAGTAAGAACCCCCAAGCAAATGACTTTCGTCACCAAAGCCACATCAAAAGTGTTTAATTGGAATGTAGCTTTAAGCGTGCATCTAAGTCACAGTAGTTTCTTCGTAATTTCATTAGTTTCAGTGAAGCTTTTTCAGCAGATAAACAGCTGTGTTGTTTCCAGTATTGAGTAAGATACCACGAAGGTGGATGATTACTGATCATGAGGTGTATTGCACAAATGACCTCTTGTTTGAGGAAGTAAAATTGTTTATTCAGTAAAATTTAAAGAGTCATTATGTGAGTAAGATTTAATGTAGGTGATAAAAATAAATATCTATAATTCCGTATAAAAAAAACGGATGTTTTACAGTAGCACTGGTATTTATGCACTGTACATGAGTGGTCAGATAGACAAATTGGGGGTTCTTTACGAAAGGCAAATCCACTTTGCATTGAAAGGGCACTTGGAAGTGCAGTCACTCTAAATCTAAGGGGTAGATCTGAAATGAGGGGAAGCTCTGCTGATTTTATCATCCAATCATGTGCAAGCTAAAATTCCGTTTTTTATTTTCCTTGCATGTCTACAGTGACTTTACTTTCAAGTGCAATGGTGGATTTTCCTTTAATAAGTAACCCCCAATGTGTCTTTGATCTGATGCAAAAACTCATATGCCAAAACAGGTGGAATTTGACCAGTTATGGTTGTGTCTGGATATTGAATTCATGACATTAAAAACCAATAAATTAGGGGTCTCCAAAATTTCTAAAACCAAGGGCCAGTTTATTGTCCTTCAGAATTTAGGGTTGCCGGATATGGGTCAGTGGGAATATAAAATGTCGTGGCATCAGTAGACTTTAACAATGCCTTAAACTTGGTGGTCTGTAGGAGTAAAACATTTGCATAGCACTTGTGGTTAATATAAGGAAGAATAGTGCCCTATCATTGGTATTAGCTGGATGAATAGTGTCCCACTATTCATATTAGTTGGAGGAATAGTGTCTGACTATTGGTATTAGTTGGAGGAATAATACACCATCACTTGTATTAGTTGAAGAAATAATGCTCCATCACTGGTATTAGTTGGAGGAATAGTTCCCCATCATTGTTAATAGTTGGAGCAATAGTGCCCCATTATTGGTATTAGTTGGAGGATCAGTGCTCCATCATTGTTATTCGTTGCAGGACCAGTGCTCCATCACAGGTATTTGTTGGGGGAATAGTGACCAATCATTGGTATTTGTTGGGGGAATAGTGGCCAATCATTGGTATTAGTTGGAGGAATAATGCCCCATCAATGATATTAGTTGGAGAAATAGTGCCCCGTCATTTGTATTTGTAGGAGGTATAGTGCCCCATCATTGATATTAGTTGGAGGAATAGTGCTCCATCATTGGTATTAGTTGGAGGAATAGCACCCAATCATTAGTATTAGTAGGAGGAATAGCGCCCAATCATTAGTATAAGTTGGAGGAATAGTGCCCCATCATTGGTATTAGTTGGAGGAATAGCACCCCATCATTTGTATTTGCAGGAAGAATAGTGCCCCATCATTGATATTAGTTGGAGGAATAGCGCCCCATCATTGGTATTAGTTGGAGGAATAGCACCCAATCATTAGTATTAGTAGGAGGAATAGCACCCAATCATTAGTATTAGTAGGAGGAATAGCGCCCAATCATTAGTATAAGTTGGAGGAATAGTGCTCCATCATTGGTATTAGTTGGAGGAATAGCCCCCCATCATTTGTATTTGCAGGAGGAATAGTGCCCCATCATTGATATTAGTTGGAAGAATAGCGCCCAATCATTGGTATTAGTAGGAGGAATAGTGCCACATCATTGGTATTGGAGGAATAGCGCCCAATCATTTGTATTTGCTGCTTCCACCCAGGTCTTTCTTTGTGGAATGCTGGTGGGAAACAGGCTTTTCTACTCTTTGCTGCTGTCTAAATAGAACACACTATAAGTGTTTGCACCCTTGTGTGTGCTGCTTGTGATGAGACCAGCAAGGCAATGTTCTGGAGAAAAGGTGTAACCAATTAAAGTTATTTAAGGTGGGGTCAAAGGCTATAGGTTTCATTAATACAAAAAATATCTATAAGAATAACATATGCGTTGCTATAGGGCCGACTCAGAGGAAACTTCTTTAGCTTACTCAACAGTGTAAAAAATATACGTACTGATTTATAAAAGGGAAGTTATGAATCATCTAAAAATACAAGCTGCCAAACCCTTGTTCTGCAACAAAAAAAAAAACCATTGTACAAATCACATTGTTAAAACATTCTTTTAAATTGTAATATTGTAGTTATTCTTTACTAAGTGGCCATCCACAACCCAATACATTCAGCCTCTGCTCCTGCTGCTCCAAGCTGTAACCGGAGCATGTTTTACCAGTTCACTAATGTATTGGTGGAAAAGAATATTCACCTGGTGGAGCTAATGATGCACTCCAGTCCACCAAATCATTGGCATTGCCTTTTTTTTAAATTATTTTCTCAGTTCTTATAAATGTTCTGTATAGCGCTATGGTGTGCAGTCATGGGCAGCTAGAAGTCCACCTAGAAGTCCTATTAGAAACTGCTAGAGCTTTTTCATATTATGGGCTCATTGGCTTGCATCATCAATTGAAATGAATTAACTTGCAAGTGTGTTAAAGGGTCCATGAACCTGGAATCTAGACCCCTGGAGACCTTATATATGGTGGCTGCATTCATTTTTACTTTCAGGCTAAGACAATTTTCAGGAAGTACCAGAATTCCTGTTAATCCTGCCAGAAATGCAGTGTCCTCGTTACTTCCCGTAAGCTGAAAAGAAAGCACAAAAATCCTTATCTTTCTTGTGTAAACTAATAATCCCATCAATACACCTGGTAATGGGGATGAATAAAGACATGCTTGAAGTCCAGCTTGTGGGAAAACAATGGCTCCTCCCATAAATGCAATGGAGTAAAATAACATAGACATGAAGGAACAAGAAGTGTGTGATTTTCAGGACCATCAAAAAAAAGTAAAAAAAAAAAAAAAAAAAAAAAAAGAAAACAAATGCAGTTACCGCATCAAAGGAATGGTATAGCTACAACAGGTTAATAATTATTGTTTTAAAGGGGCTCTAAAGGCAGAAGTTTTTTTTTATCTTAATGCATTCTATAAATTAAGATAAAAAAAAACTTCTGTGTGCAGCAGCCCCCCCAGACCCCCTAAAACTTACCAGAGCCCCGTCTTCATCCAGAGATGTTGCACGAGAGCCTCGGCTGTCTGGGAATCTCCCTCCTGATTGGCTCCTGCTGCTGTAACTCAAAGGATGTGAGCCAATGATGAGAGAGAGAGAGAGAGAGCAGGGCCGAGCCATGGCTCCGTGTCTGAATGGACACACAGAGCAGCGGCTCAGCTTGAGTGGGCAGGAGGGAGGGGCCAGGAGCACTAGTGAGGGATCTGAGAAGAGGAGGATATGGGCTGCTCTGTGCAAAACCAACTGTACAGAGCAGGTAAGTATAACATGTTTGTTATTTTTAAATAAAAAAAAAGACTTTAATATCACTTAAATGAAGTGTTTCCAGTTGTAAGATGAAAAGAAACAGTCTGAAAGCTGTCTCTTTGTTGTGACACACCTCCATCCCCAATTAACACACAATTAAACAACACTTTGCCCATGGGACTTTGAATGAGGTAATCATAATGGTCAAAACCAGTAAATGGAATAAATTGAGTAGCAAAGTGTCAATTGTAAACAGTACACATGGTAATATGCAATGGTGGTAATACAAAAGAATGCATGTACATATGTATACTCGATGCGTTTAGCTTAGCTTGTTTCTTCAAGAGTTAATGTCTGCCTGTGAAAAATGTCTGAAAGGTAAATATAACATGCATTCTTTTGTATTACCACCATTGCATATTACCATGTGTATGGCTGTTTACAATTGGCACTATGCTGTTTCAATGGGCCGCTATTCATGTCTATGTTTAATTCTTACGCAAATACATTTTGAGATTTTACCTACTCAGTTTATTCCATTTACTGGTTTTGACCATTATGATCACCTCATTCAAAGTCCCATGAGAAAAGTATTGTTTTATTCCAGTTGTAAGTGAATATTTTCTATCATGTTCTTTAACTTGTATAAGGCCCCTTTTACACCAATGGACCGCTCGAGTCCACCTGTCTGTTTTTCAGGAGGACCTGATTGGAGCACCTATTGTTCTCTATGGAGTGGCAGATGTCAGCGGCCATGTGTCAGCTGGCACCCGCCAACATCCGATCTGATCCGGTCAGCCAAAAACAGACGAATAGGGATTTGTTTCCGTCCAGTGGAACAGATAACAGTCGGATGGAGACGGACAGGCAGTTCATTTCTATCTCACCTCCTCATAGAGAACAGCGGGCTGTGTCCATGTCTGCTCAGCATAGTGGAGCCGACACGGACCTGTCATCCACCCGGGGATCAGCGGAGAAATCCCCCACTGAGCAGGCGGATCTGCTTGGTGGAGTCCACCCCATCTGAAAGGCCCTAAAAGGCAGATCATTAATAACTGGCAAATTTTGGTGTGTGTCCCAGTTCTTTTATTTAAAGTGTAACTCTACCCATTATTTTTTAGGTCTGGATGGAATGATATTATACAGGATTTATATAGCGCCAACAGTTTACGCAACACTTTACAACTTGAAGGTAGACATATTGAATATTGTTGTTGCTATTATTATTATTATTATTATTATTATTAATGTTTCAGTAGCCCAGGTTACTTGAATTTCTGAAGCCCGTCCAATCCCCATAAAAGGACTTTTATTACAAGGCTTGAAATAGACACTTTTTTTCGTGTTGTCAGGCCTTGTATTGTTACATTTTTAACCTGAGAAGTAGCTGACAAAAGGGACTTTTTGTGAGATTTCAACATTCTTCTTCCTTGAATCTTGCAGCTGTTTTTTTTTTTTTTTCACAAAGAGAAGAAAGCCTAGTTGTATTTATCATGAGCAGAATGAGTGAGAACAAACAGGAAGCTCTCATCAGCAGCCCCCTGTGCTGTGCGGGGCAGATAGAAAGGTAGAGAGAGGACGGAAACAGCTCTGTAACCTGTGATATCAGGAGGACAGATTAGGCTGGGTGCAGCCATGTAGGATAAACAACAATGTCCTGACTTTGTGAGCCACTTCCAGGACGTTCAACTTAAAGGAAACCTGTGCTGAGAGACATGCAGGAGTGGGCATTGATGACCTCAAGTCTGAAAATGCTAGTTGCCTGACTGTAAAGCCTAATACAAGGGTTTCCGACCATTTGACCTTCCCGGGCCACATTGGAAGAAGAGGAATTGTCTTGGGCCGCACATAAAACACACTAACAATAAGGATAATTGATGAGCCGAAAAAGTCGGGCAGATCACAAGTTAACGATCACTGCTATAGATAATGTACCTTTCTAAGTAACACAACTTTTACATTTTTTGTAATTTTTTTTATTATAAAAGTAAAAGAGGGCAACATAAAACTAGTGTGATATTTGACGCTGTTTTTGATAAAGTAACGCATCGATATCTGGTTGGATGGATGGAGTAGAAATTCTCAATGAATTCTCAGGGTGTTTATCAGATATTTTGGTTGTAATTTTGCCCTTTATGTGCTTCATCCTTGAAAATAGTTCACAAATATAGGTGCTGCCGGAAACTGATGATATGAATAAGAGTGATTGTGAAGAATGCGAGATTTTTCTTTGGGAAGATAAAATGTATAAAAGTCCAGTACATATATAGTTACATAGTTAGATAGTCGGTAAGGTTGAAAAAAGACAGTAGTCCATCCAGTTCAACCTGTGTAGGTGTACGTGTATCAGTGTCTATAATGATTTCCCATATCCCTGTATGTTGTGTCCTTTAAGATGTACATCTAAGAGTCTTTTAAAAATATCAATACTCCCGCAGCCAACACCAATTGTGGCAGAGAGTTCCATATCCTTATTGCCCTAACAGTGAGGAACCCCCTATGCAATTTAAGGTTAAACCGCTTCTCCTCCAGTCTCATTGTGTGCCCCCCGTGTCCTTTTGCACTCCCTGGGACTGAATAGTTTATTTCTTATGCTGGGATCCCCATTAAGATATTTGTAGATTGCTATCATGGCGTTTCTCAAGCGTCTTATCTCCAACAAAAATAAATTTAGCGTTTGCAGTCGTTCCTCATAATTGAGGTCCTCCAGTCCCTTTATTCGTTTTGTTGCTCTTCTTTGGACTATCTCCAGCTCAAGCACATCCCTTCGGAGGACTGGTGACCAGAACTGGATGGAAAACTCCAGATATGGCCTAACCAGAGTTTTATAAAGTGGCAGAATTATAGTTTTATCCCTGGAGTATATCCCTTTTTTTTATGCATGCTAACATTCTGCCTGCTTTGGTAGTTGCAGCTTGACACTGCATGCTGTTGCTTAATCTGTCAACTATTAGCACCCCTAGATCCTTCTCCATCCTTGATTCTCGCAGAGGTTCTCCACCTACTGAATAATTAGCATTTATGTTTTTTGCCCTTAAATGCAGTAAAAAAGATGGTCAAATTGAGAGAGAGCTTTGTGCTTGAGTGACATCATTGTGGCTTCACTCAATCACATAGCAGGAGCACAAACACCCGGAAGAAAAACAGGGGAAAGATGTCAGCCTTCTCAGGGGTGACAATAGTGCTGTGTCTTGGCCTAGGCTGACAAGGCCTAGGGTGGCACTTGTCGGGGGGTGGCTTTTTTGCCGCCCCCCACCCCACAAAAAAAACCCTGACCCATCCTCCCCACGTCCCGCTCAGATACAGCCTCCCGCAGGCCTTGCACTCAGCACTGGTAGTATGGGCGGCTTAGATGCGTACTTGGCCCCCATAAGACGGACCATGACTGACTGTCAGTGTCCTTGCACTGCACACAGCTTTAGTAGTGGAGGCGTAGCCTAATTCTCCGCCTACCCTCCCTCGCACGGCATCATTGCACGCTCTCCAGCTCAGGGCAAGGAGTCAGGATGGGTCTCTCTGTAACCAGAGGAGGAGCAAGAGAGAGAAGGATGATGGCGGTGGCGGGAACCCTCAGGTACAAATTGATGAGAGCGAGTGAAAGGATATATACTAAAGCTGCCTGGGTGTACAAGTTTTTAAATTGGTCCTGACTCCTGGCTCACTATTTCAATCCATCTATATAAATGGATTGAAACAGCGAGCCAGGAGTCAGCACCAATTTAAAAACTTGTATACCCAGGCCGCTTTAGTAATGCAGTCACTGTGCCATTAAATGCAACCGCCATGCCATCAAACGCAGCCACTGTGCCATCAATTGCCGCCACTGTGCCATCAAATGCAGCCACTGTGCCATCAAACGCAGCCACTGTGCCCATCAAATGCAGCCACTGTGCCCATCAATTGCCGCCACTGTGCCATCAAATACAGCCACTGTTCCTATCAATTGCTGCCACTGTGCCATCAAACGCAGCCACTGTGCCCATCAAACGCAGCCACTGTGCCCATCAATTGCCGCCACTGTGCCATCAAACGCAGCCCCTGTGTCCATCAATTGAAAAAGGAAGTGGTGTGGTTTACATATGACAGGGCGTGTCTTAAATAGGAAGGGGTGTGGTCTTGACAGGAAGGGTGGGTTGTGTTTAAATTAGGGGGTGCATGAGTTTAGTCAGGCCTAGGGCAGCACAAAACCTAAATACACCACCAATGCGCTACTGGAAGGCTTTGTTCCAGGGTAAGTATATGCTGTTGCCTTACAGGTGTTTTTCTTTTTTGTTAAGCACCTGCGGTTTCGGTTTACTACCGCTTAAATGGTATCTTAAAATGGAAATATAAGCTGATCTATAAGATGCAATTCCACCATCAATCCTTATACAAACTTATATGAATTATGTGCAGTATGATACTGTCAGCGAGCTGGCTTGAGTAACTGTCAATCGAATGGAAACTTTGCCTCTAACCCCCCCAAAAATATAATGCAGATGCCCATGTCCATGAACAGCACCAGCTGCATGCTGTTGCTACATCAAGACTGTAGGGGTGAGTACAGAATAGGTAACAATATTATGAAACTATTAGATCAGCTTATATTTGCGTATCCCATTAAGGATTAGCAACATTACCTTTAAATGGAATGCAATTTTCTTACATGTATTAGCAGCTATGGCAGCCAGCCTGCGGGAGGACTACATTTTGCTTAGCCGCAGACCTCAATTAATGTTGTGTATGAACAAAAGAGAGGTCCATTTTCATAGGTAATTAAACCTCACTTTTTCATTAGCGCCATTCTGATTTACACCGGCTGATTTATGTGGCTTCATTCTCTGCTATGTAGTTGATTGATTCGCTTTTATTCCAAGCTATGTCTCATCACTAATACATGCATTATCCCGCTAATAATGATACATACTGATATCTTGATAACAGGTCTTAAACTTTTCAATGTATCTTGTATTGTTTCTCGTAAACGAGTCTTGGGATCACGAAGACACTAAAAAAAGAGAAGGCTTTACTAATAATCAATGAAAAAGTCATCATGTAAAACGTTAAAAAGCTACTCTGGGCAGTAAGTAAACTAAGTGAACTGTTAAAGCTAGATTCCAGGCAAAACAGCTAAATACAAAGTTAAAATACATCAACTGGAGCTGTTTTATTTGTCAAAGGATTTGTATTTCTGTCCATCAGGTCCTGAGATTTGCGCAGCCCATCACAACTTACAGACAGGTTGGTGACCTATGTAATTAAGAAGCATAACTGGGTCACTTCCTTGCCCTCAACCAGGAACTGGTCATTAAAGCGGAAGTCCACCCTAAGAAAAAAAATACTTTAAATACATTAAAAACATTTTTAAAAAAATATTTTTTTTTACTTACCAGAAATGCCTGTTGCTAGGCAGATCGTCCTAATTTGACACTCAGCGGTTCTTGTCCTCCCTCGCGTTGTCTCCTGGGAGATGGGGCGCGATGTCTTCTGGGACATGTGTGTGTCCCAGTAGACAGGCGTCCTTTCACGAAGTGCGCAGTAGGAAACGGCAGTGAAGCCACAAGGCTCCACTGCTTGTTTCCCTTCGTTAGGATGGTGGCACCGGCAAACGATCCGGTGGACGGATCGGCCTAAGGGGGGGGGCATCGCAGGCTCGCTGGACAGGTAAGTGCCCATATTAAAAGTCAGCAGCTACAGTGTTTGTAGTTGCTGACTTAAAAAAAAAACAAAAAAAAAAACGGCTGGACCTCCGCTTTAAGGGCACAGCAACAAACTAATGAGGTCATCCCTCTGCTCACTCCTCCTTCATTCAACAAACCTGAATAGTCCAAGCACTGCTCCTCCCTCTGCCAATGAAGACTGCTGCTCTACAAACCATGACAAGGTGATACCAAAGCAATTGCAATTATTTATACTAGTTGTATTTAAAATACATTATTATATATTTTTTAATCAATGGGTAACTAAATAAAAAAGATTAACTGGTGCTTCTTATTTAGTAATGGCTCTAGAGCAGGGGTCTTCAAACGTTCAAAATAAAGGGCTAGTTTAGTGTTCTTCAGACTTTAGGGGAGCCCAATAGTTCCCCATCTTTGGTATTAAGGGGAGGAATTGTGCCCACTTAATTGGTGTCAGTGGGAGGAACAGTGCCCCATTGTTGTTGTCAGAGAGAGCAATAGTACCCCACTGTTATTATCAGTAGGAGGAATTGTCCGCATTGTTGGTATCAGTGGGAGGAATAGTGCTCCCATTACTAGTGTCAGTGGGAGGAATAGTGTCTTGTATTAGTGGAAAGGACAGTGCCCCAAGGGCAAGCTAAAGGTAAGTAAAGGGCCACATCCAGCCTCCAGGCTACAGTTTGGAGACCACTGCCCTAGAGGGAGGCAAAGCAACATGCTTTACTGCTTTGATTGTTACTTTTTTGGTTTAAAGTAGAGAGAACCAATATTTGTCTGCTATCTCTCTTTCTCTGGCTTGGAGATTTATAGGATTTCTTCACAGTGATAAGACTACATTGGCAAATGTGACTTTTTGTACATTTTGGTTCGATTTCCAATGCATAGAGAATCTACGTGCCTATAGGCAAAAGTGGAATAATTTATTTTTCAGGGGTATTTGTGGACAGTTATACCACTAACTTCATATACTACATATGAGAAGAGAAGTTGGACATTTTGGCTGAGCCTCAGCTTTGTGATATCTAGGACATGGAAGAAGCCGGGGGTGATAGTGCAATGGGGTTTTGGGGAAGGTCTTGGCCTTTCTGTACTGGGTAACAGCCCTGTTATTTTAGGTTTCTGGATTTAGATTATAAATAGAAAAGTGGATGAAGGAAGGATGATTTTTCCCATAGAGTGAGTGGAGGAGAATCCATGTGAGGACTATATCACCACTGGTAAGTACCCTATTTTTGAATATCTGCACACGATTACCCTAAAATACCTAAAAGAAAAAAGAAAATGTTTGTGTCTTGAAAAAGCCTAAACTACTCTGATGGAAAAACCTCTGTTTTATATAAAAATGACTGTTATGATGAAGCTCATTAGGAGTGAAGTTTATGTTTCTTCAACCGAACCCAACTGGACATTCTTGTGTGTGTGTAAGGGTTGGGAGATGAGTGATTGTCACATCCTCCATGTTTCCCTCCATGTTAGGTACCAAACAAGGGTCACATGTTGTGATGGGTGGCCTCTTCTGGGCTATGCTAGGCACTTTGGTTAGAGTCATTACCGTATACATGGGGTAGCTTTACTTAAGTCACGCTCAAGATGGACAGATGTCTAAACATGAACTAACTCTAATGTCGCGTACACACGACCGGACTTTCCAGAGGACTGTCCGGCAGACTAGATCAGACGGAATCAGTCCATCAGACAATCCGATTGCGTGTGGGCTAATCCGATCATTTTTCACATAAAAAAATGAGACGGATCTAGAAATAGAGCATGTTTCAAATATGTCAAACGGACTCAATTCCTATCGGGAAAACCGTTTGTCTGTATGCTGGTCCGACGGACCAAATACAACTCAAGTGAAGCTATTGGCTATTGAACTTCCTTTTTTAGTCCCGTCTTACTTCATCACGTTCAAAATGAACGGACTTTCGAATGGACTTAGTCCATTCATGTGTGGGCAAGTCTGTTCGTTCAGAAGTTCCGCCGAAAGTCAGTCGGAAAGACCGTTGGACCTAGTCTGCTGGAAAGTCTGGCCGTGTGTATGCCGCATAATAAACTCTCTTGATGTACTCTTCATTACTCGGTCACTTCTGCATTTAGGAGGGACATGCAGAGCTAATGCCCTCTCCACCTGTCCAGCGTATCAATGCGACCTTACTCCCAGTAATGGTATGGGGTCCCGCCATGCACATAGCGTGGACTCCATGTGTGCACTTCATTTAGCTCTTTGCCTCCCGTAGCTGTATACAGGATGAGGGTCCTAGCGGTGCAGATCTGCTCTCATTGCTATGGGAGACAGATCACTGTCGAAGGAATGCCATCAAAATCTCAGTCACTGCAAGAGGCTATTTCACCTGTTACATATACATGCTTATGACAGGTTACTAGAGAAAACTCTGTTACCCTTGGCAACCACTTGTGTCTTCACACTGTATGAACTCTTTGTACCGATGTTTTCAAACCCCGAGGTGTTTAGTGACCTGGGATTTAGACTATATGTGCCAGTTCCTTGCATTACACCCTTTTAGTAACTTCAAACCAGGCAGAGGCAAAGTTCCAAAAGCTACAAACTTCAATACAGGGCATTTTGGCCTCCTTCCTGCCCAGGCCAATTTTCAGCTTTCAGCGCTGTCACAATTTGAATGAGAATTGTGCGGTCATGCAACGTTGTACCCAAATTAATTTTAAACATTTTTTTTCCCACAAATAGAGCTTTCTTTTGGCAGTATTTGATCACCTTTGGGGTTTTTATTTTTTGCTCTATAAACAATAAAAGAGCAGCAATTTTGAAAAAAAAACACAATATTTTTTATTTTTTGCTATAATATATTTCCAATTTTTTTTTAAAAAAACTTTTTTCCCTCAGTTTAGGCTGATATGTATTCTTCTACATATTTAAAAAAATCACAATAAGCGTATATTGATTGGATTGCGCAAAACTTATAGCGTCTAGAAAATAGGGGATAGAATTATGGCATTTTATTATTATTTTTTTTTTTTTACTAGTAATGGCGGTGATCTGCAGCTTTGGCTCAGTCCATAGTTAGTGTGTTTAAGAGGGACTACATGTTCCAACGCTCCCCCTGGGCAGTGGAAGCTCTGACTTTGGCACATCACTGGATTTCCAGGCAATATAGCAACACAAAAACCCCTAGGTTTTTTCTAGATTTTCTTGTCCTGAACTCAAACCCCCTGTTCCTTTTATATCACACGGAGCCAGTGGGGTGGACCCAGTAAAGCCCACCAAAAAAAAAAAACAGGCACACGATTAACTCTCAACTTCCCAACTGGGACAGCATTAACTATTACCTAGCTACATCTGCGTTGGGGAGTAAAGAAAAGAAGGTGCATGGCATTGAAGTGGGCTCTGTCTCTACAGTGAGGGGTGGTGTGTTCAGGGCTGGCAAATGTAACACTGTACAGAAAATATTATGGACAGCTTGATATCCCACTAAAAAGAACTGGAATTCCAGGTGTTGTTCAGATGTACATGTGGACGAATGTACTTTAAAATGTGTTGACACTTCCGATAAGTATTTGGAGGCCAAAAAATGTTCAGTGGTTGGCCATTTTCTGTTTTAAAAATATTCCCCTTATCCATTCAGTATCAGTTTCTAAAATTGAGTCTACTGATTCTCTGATTGGTTGTTACTGGTTACTGTAAGCTGATGCCTTTTAGGGTATCTACATACTTCAGGTCAGTTTGTTAGCTAGTAAACCCTTCCGACTAGAGATAAGCCAATTTCAGAAATGTTAGATCAGTTGTCTTTCTTTCTGGTATTTCCAAACCACAAACTCCATTAAAGTCATTGGTAATCTGAACCAAGCTACAAAAAATGTGCACTACAGAGGAGCAAATGATGGCTTAGGAAGCCTCTGTCTGACGAGATTATGAGGCCAAAAAAATGTCTGAGCGACTTCCTTTAAAAATTCTACCAGGAGCAATAAGATAGAAGGGTAGGCCCTGATGGCACTGGTAGCCCAGCTAAAGGAGCTCAGACAATGGCAGAAGCATATATAAAGCACTGTAAAGTCCAAAAAGAAGCTACACTCCTCACAGTCATATGCGTGGGCACATTGGGTACCAGATGTGCCTGGTCACACCCTAATCCCCCTGTACTATGCAGATTCCTCCTATTGTCTGGCTGCAGAGACAGTCCCTTTTTCTGTCTCAAAAGTGAGACATCAGGGATCTGTTTAGAACCTTGATATTTCACCAATGCCTTCTAACAGGGCTCCTAAAAAAAATAGTAAAAAAAATAATAAAAAATAATATTGTAAAAAATTATAATAAAAAGCAAAGTTGTAAAAAAAAAAAAAAAAAAAAAAAATTACTAACACCAATCTCTGCCCTACTGATACTGTACATTCAGTGCTCCGCTGACGCTGTCCACTGCTATGTATATATATATATATATATATATATATATATATATATATATATATATATATATATATATATACACACGTGCATGTGTATTTGAGCTTTGGGGTGCACACCTTAATGCAATAGGCTGCACATGCCTATACTCACCTCACAGTATTCAACCATGTAATGATAGGTGTTCAAAGTTAATGCTACGGATGGATGGTACCAAGCCAGAACCAAATGCAAAGTCATCAGCACTCCAAATAAATATGTTTTGCATGTTTATTGCAAAGACATCAACACATAAGTCATAAGGAACTAACATTTAAAGCGGGAGTAAACCTGCTGTTTTTTTTTTTCTAGACCTGTAAGGGAAAAGGCATAATGAGCTAGTGTGCACCGCATACTAGCTCATTATGAAATACTTACCTTAGAACGAGGCGCCTGCATCTCACTTTGTCCACGCCGAGGAAGCTGATAGGTTCCCTCGGCGTGTCTTCTGGGTATTGCGGCTCCGGCGCTGTGAGTGGGAGTTTTCTTCCCAGCAAGGTCTGGCGTCTGCCGGACTTTCAGCCGAGAATCCCCGGAGCGCATGCGGTGATGAAGTCAGTGGCTCAGTGCGAGGGGAATATTCTTTTTACCTACAGGTAAGACTTATTATAGGCTTACCTGTAGGTTAAATTTACAAATATGACTATAAAACCACTTTAAGTCCCTTGCAGGGCCCTCTCTCAAGGCCACTTGGTGACTGATGTCACTACGTGGCATAAGAGACATCTGTTTGGACTACTGGTGACATCTTTTCTTTGCAGATATAAACCAGATATAGCTTTTAAAGTAACTTTTGATCCATTTCTCCCACAATCCTTTTGGAAATCCAAAGCACCAAAAATAATACTGACATTTGGATTCTGAGTCCCTGAAATTTGGTCTGCATTTAAAATGGTTATAAAGGCAGAAGGTTTTTATCTTAATGCATTCTCTGCATTAAGGTAAAAATTCTTCTGGGCACAGAGCCCTCCTCCCCTTATACTTACCTGAGCCCCATCTTGATCCAGTAATGTACATTGGCTGACAGGAGACCCAAAAAGAAGAGGTTCGGAGCTACTCTGTGCAAAACCATTGCACAGAGCAGGTAAGTATAACATGTTTGTTATTTTATTTTTTATTTTTATTACAACCTTTAGAATCACTTTAACATTATCTGAATCTCTACTTTTGAAGGATTTGAAGAGTAAACTCATACTGTTAGATACACTATACTAAGGAAGTATGAAGGCTGCTACTGCTATTCTGCTAGTTGCCTGACTGCCATGCTCATCTAAAGACTTTAGTACATAATGAGGATAATTTACTAAAGGTGTTTTGTATATTCACTCATAAATTGTGTTAGTTGTCACTTCAGTGATCCAGTCACGTGAAAAGCAATTTCCTGTTCACATTGAACACCCAATCATGCGCTGATGCTTTGCACATGACTGCATAAGTGACGTTATCTTGGCACCAATCCTAGTCAAGTCCCCAGGCTGGTTGAATAGCAGGTTCTGCACTGGCTGCTGTGGTTCCCCCTGTTGACCCTCTAGTCCCTGTAGGACACAGTAGGGCGTTGTTGGGAGGAACATTAGTGGCCAGGGGGATCTGCACCCAGAGCGGCAGTCCTCCTGCCTTGGGGATTTTCAACACCAGCGATGGCGAGGTCAGGGCCCAATGCTCTAACTAAAGTGTGAAATAGGATCAGTGGGGTTGATTTACTAAAACTGAAGCGTGCAAAAGCTGGTGCAGCTCTGCATAGAAACCAATCAGCTTTTTTTTTTGTCGAACCTTAATTGAACAAGCTGAAGTTAGAAGCTGATTGGCTGCCATTCAAAGCTGCACCAGATTTTGCACTCTCCAGTTTTAGTAAATAAACCCCAAAGTCTGAAGCTCTGCTACAGAAAAAAAAAAAAATCTAAGGAGATTTGCTGTCTTTATCTGGCATCTTAACAAACTGAATACTAAATAAACTGCTATGTATTTTAAAATTTGCTGACCAAGGATTTTAGTCATTCAAATTATGAGAAATACCTTGAGAATTAATTAACACGCACGTAAAGTTAATAAAAAAAAAAAAGTCCCGTAAAAAAAGTCTTAATAACTATCTGTGCAGGAAATGGTAAGTTTTCCCAGCACACAGCCAGTTCAGGTATTCCTTTTCTCTCAGCATTCTGCAAACATCTGGTTGTAATTACTGAATTTCTGGTCTAGAGAAACTATTTTGGGACAGGGATGTGATAAGGCAAAGGGAAGTCAAATGGGCTGGTTAATTGGTACAAGACAAGACCTTTCTTCCTTCTTCTACAGGAGGTCTGCTTTTATCTTACAGAAATGCTGTGTAATAGAAAAAAAACACCAGACCAGGCCAAAACCCAGGTAATGTGTCCCTGTATCCTATAAACTGGGCTGGGATACGGGGCCTTTATTAGAGGGGAGCGAGTAACGGAAAATCTGCAAACAAAATGACATTGCTGCCACCGGGGACTCCGGCTCAATCCACATGCAGCTGCTCTCTAAAAGCCTCAGACTTGCCTAGGATGCCAATAAGTTCAAATAAGAAAAGAAGACCAAGAAGCAGCAATTCAATAATCAGAGATTTATTTAAGACCAAAGGCACAAATTCATCAGGTACACAGCCTTTGCCATGATGCGTTTCGCACTGGTAGGTGCTTAGGCTGTTGCTATGGTATGAAACGCATCTAGGGTTAGCTGTGTATCTGATATTTGATCTCACATGAATCTGCGAAGAAGTGTAATGCAGTTTTTTGGATGTCCTTAAAGTGGAAGTAAACCCTCCTATCGTTTTCAACCAAGGAAGCTGCCATCTTGTCCTCTGTTTGAGCTACAACTGCCATGATGCTGCACATGTGATCAGCTATGACACCAGCCATTGGATGGTTGACAGTTTGGTTGAGAGGACAACCAATGGGAGTGTTAGGCCGCGTACACACGGGCGGACTGTTCGCCCAACTTTGTCCGCTGAACAGTGTTTCAGCGGACAGTCCGCTCGTGTGTGGGCTTCAGCGGACAGTTTCAGCGGACAGTCTGACGAACAAAGTTTTTCGGAATTTCCGTAAGACTGTGCGCTGAAACTTGGTTTGAGCAGACAGTCCGCTCGTGTGTAGGCTTGTTCGACAAACTAAGTCTCGCGCATGCTCAGAAAGAATTTACACGGCGAAGGTTGCATTGCAGTGTATTGGACTTCGAATTTCTCGTCCCGTCGTACGTGCCGTTCACGTCATCGCGCAAGTTTTCAGCGGACTGTTCGTTCGTCGTGTGTGGTCAAGTCCGTTCATGCTAATTTTGAACGGACTGTTTGTCAAACTGTTTGACGAACCTAGTTGGGCGGACAGTCCGCCCGTGTGTACGCGGCCTTACATTCCCGGCATGTGCCGGAAATGTAACTATTTTTTTAAATTAAATGTTAAATGTTAAATGGATGAGTTTACTTCCACTTTAATTACATGAAAGTAGTAGAAAATCTGCTCCACTGGTAATTTAGGAGGGTGAAAGCCATTAGTTGCTGTGCCAACAAATGTATCGCCCCCCTAGGTAGGTACTAGAGTGAGTTTATATTGTTTTTGGTTTCTCCGCTTAACAGGGAGAGAGCTAGGCAAATGTATGTGCTGTCGGCTTAACAGAGGCTGTGATTGTTTAGCAGGGTCTGCTCAATGTTCTCTGGTGCTGCTCATGCTGTCTTGAGAAGTTTCACACTGGTCTAGTAGACATGGAATGTACTGGACACTGGGTGGAAACCAGGCAGATGAGAGCATGAATGTCCATATAGCCCTGGCCAATTAGAAGGGGATGTGCCAGCAATTGCTCTCCGTGATGGTGGACGTGTAACCTGTGAGCTCAGGACCCGCGCCACCCTCCATCACAACTGCATAGCCTCATTTGCCACCGATAGCCACAGGGGTAAGCCACATCATCTCCTAAGACCTCCAGGCACCTCATGGTCAAATAGAGAGACCAGAGAGAACATTACCGGCCTCAATCCCTGGTCTTAATTACACAGGGGGACCCAGAAGATTACATCCGCACCCTAATGTCAGAGGGTGACTCACAGCTGGCCCCCCCACAGTCAGCACCTCCCTTGCAGCAACCTTCACCCACCCATGCTTTATTAACCCCTGAGTTGCTGGACATCAAGCTCCAGGCCCTTGCACAATAACTCATTGCTCAGGAAGTGAGGAAGATCTCCAGGGAACTGAAGGGCGAAATAAATCAGCATGGGGAGCGTACAGCCACACTTGAGATTTGAAATTTGATGAGACTATTCACTATCTGCAAGCCTGGCAGCCCGCAACAGATCCCACATTGATTACAAGGGTGACAGAATCCAAATTTTTAGTGACCTCTCCCCGATCACTCTGCCAAAAAGACGTTCCTTACGGCCTATTACTTCCTATCTTGAACAACACAAAATTCCTTATTACTGGGGTTTCCCGTTCCATCTCTTCGCCACGAAAGAAGTTCAACACATCCTCCAAGACCTGCAAGAAGGGGAGGCTCTTCATAATAATCTAGGCCTGCCACCACTACCAGTGGAAGATGATTAGCCAATTCCCACCACTCCCCAGGCCCCCATGGCCCCTTCCCGGATCTGGACCCTGGTGAGAGGAAGAGGAGTGAAAGCCTACTCCATGCCACAATGCCCCCAATGCTACCATCCTGACCACCTGTGAGATGCTCTTCATGATTCTTCTCTTTGGGGTTCCTAGCCCCTGTCACCTCTTATACAGGTTTGATTTTGATTCCTGTTTTTTTAATGTATTCTCCCACTGAGATGCCTTGAACTGTTTGATTTTGTTTCTAGATAACTCATAGAAGGTTTATAGGGAGACACTTGCTTGTTCAAGCTAAAGATGGAGTGGCTTGGTGGGGTGCACTGCCTCACCCTCACTGGAGACTGCCTTGGCCCCCCTACTGTCCTCTGACTGTGGTTGGGAACCCCTGAGATGCTTTTGCTTCTCAGGCTTGCTACTGTTGTTCCTGTTTTACCTTTTTAGGCTGCTCTGGCCTGCTTGTTACCATGCTACTGAACTGTACCCAGTTTTTTTTCCAAGGACCCTTTTTTTTTTACTTTTTTCTTTTTTATTGTAATTGATGTTATATATCGCTTCCCTTCCAGGTTACAGTGTACTGTATTACTAGTTACAAGGTTACTGCCTTATTACCATACCCGAGGGGGGTTAGCCAACACATTAAAGGTACTCTGGCTTACTAACCTACCCCACTTATGACTCTAAAGATATTGTTCTATAACGTGAAGAGTTTGAACTCCATCAAGAAATGATGGTTGGCTCTGAAGGAATTCAGGGGCTCCGGCGCGGATGTGACACTGATTCAATTGGCTTCCAAACACTTCCCGGTATCATATATGGCATTAGAATCTGGCAAGGCTGGAGTTGCAGTATTTGACAGGCGCTCCTGTCCTCTCCAGATTCAGTCCTCCCACTTTGACCCACATGTTCAATACATAATACTGCAATGTATGTTTATGTCTAGTACACTTACTCTTATGAATGTTTATGCTCCTAATTTAGGTCAGCTTAAATTCCTCACTGAAACATTTTATCTGATGAAACGCTACTCCAGGCCCTTCATAGTTGTGGGGGGGGGGGGGCGATTTCAATGCTATCCTTTCTCCTACGAGAGATAGGAGATCCCTATTCCTAACTAAGCTACCTCTCCCAATGCGACCTCTAGCATCCTCCTTCCATCAATTGATATGGACTCATCACCTCTTTGAAGGTTGGAAGATAAAACACCCCAACATTAAACAGTTTTCGTTCTACTCTCCCCGCCACAAAATGTTCTCCAGGTTAGACTAATTCTTCGTAACTGCCCCCCTTCTGCCTAACGTGGTATCCTCTGATCTAGGCTCTATCACCTGGTCAGACCATGCCCCCCTAACCCTAGATCTTTCCCACTCCACTGCATATCCCAATACGTGCCATTGGAGACTGAATACTTTCAACTCAACACAGGTTCTGTTTCCGGGTTCCTACACTCTGTGGGAGGCTTAAAAGGTCTTTTTTAGAGGGCAATGTATTTCTGTAAGCTCCCACAGGAAGAAAGATACAGCCCTTTTAAAAACCTCTTTGCTGGCTAAACTGCTAACTGCTGAATGCGTTCTGGTGCTTTCTCCCAGGGTTGCCTGACTGAGGGCAGTGACCTCATTGAGAAATCAGATAAAATCTTTGGACATGTCCAATATAGCCCTTCTGTGGGCAAAACAGAGATTCTATGAGTTCTCCAATAAGCCTCACAGCATGTTAGTCTTCAGACTCAACCATAGACCCTTTCAATCCTTTCCTGACCATTTGAAACAATCAGATGGTACGTCTACCTATTCATTGCTCACAGACTATGACCTGGGTCTTTGGCGACTTCTATAATAAACTATACAATTGTTTACACCCACCCTCCATCCCCCTATTTGATCAAGAGTCGTTCGAGACCTTCTTGGATGGTATCCAGCTACCTAAGCTGGGCAAGACAGACTTATTAACTTTAAATGCGCCATTACTGAAGACGAAAATGACCAACACTATCAAGCATCTACCCTCCCACAAATTCCCTGGACCAGAAGGCCTTGCTTATTCTTAATATAAGATGTTCTCTTCAACCTTGACGCTCCATTTACTCTAAATATCTCCCTTTTACAAGGTAAGCTCCCCCATCACACATTTCTACATTCCTTCATCTCAGTCATACCCAAGCTGGCAAAGACCCATCCCTTCCAGACAATTGTAGACCAATAGCTCTTTTAAATACTGACTTCAAAATCTTTACGAAAATCCTGGCCAACCGTGGCTGGACCAATGAGCTATAGGCAGGGGATTCCCTGCCCCACAGATGCAAGTACACAGAGGTAGGCAACATGATGTCCTCGTAACATGATTTACCTAATATGACCACATGACCATACTGGGTCAATGACGTTGAGGACCATCCCTGCCCATCTGTTTCGGAAATCCCCCTCCCACAGTTCATCAGCCCAGCACTGACAGCTGCCTTCTGGGTTAGACCAAACTTTTGGTTTGGACTGAACCCAAGCTCTTCACTATTGATCAGTACGTGCAAATACATACCTGTTTATCCTGCATGAGATCTTGTGAGCTGATGATAACTTGCTCCTTTCAATTACCATTGTTTCCAGTTTTCTTTCTATAGTGATTGCAGCAGTCTTTCTCAACCTTTTACCGTGGAGGAACCCATGAAATGGTTTTTAGGTCTCAGGGAACCCTCAGGCTGTGTTCACACTATCGCCGCATGTGGCTCACAGCAGGAGTCCGGTGCGTCCCCGTTCAGGGTTTCAGGATGGATTTCAGCCTGAATCTTTGGCTGAATTCGGACCTAAAATGGACCAAAAGACACACAGGACCCCTGAGCAAATTCTCACCTGAGCTCCATAGAGAGCCGGTCAAAATCTCCCGCTATTGCGAATAGGATGCGACTAACTCGCAATAGTGTGAACCCAGGTTAACTCAAGGAATGCTTAGCAACCCCTGTAAGAACCAAACAGTTTTGCAGAACCCTGGTTGGGAAAGGCTGCACTACAGAATACACTCTTTCCCCCATGTTATGCCGAAGAGTAGGGGTGAGTTTTTCTATAGTTCTATCCTAGGGTGACAATGCTGCACCTGCATAAATACAGTACAGTCAGTAAGCACTGTCACCCAAAGACTGGGAGTATGTTACTGGCAGGATGTCCAGGTGAAAACAGAGGGGAAAAAAATCCTGAAAAAGAGAGTTGATGCAGTCACCACATCTAAAAACTGGTGGGCTTTAGGGAATCAAATTCTTGTTCTTGGGAATATGCAGGAGATCAATCTGCCACAGTTCTCTCCACAAGGAACCCTTAGCAACCTCTGGAGAAACCCACAGTTTGGGGGAAACCTGGTTGAGAAAGGCTAGGCTTCAGAATACCCTTTTTCCCCTATGTTATGCCGAAGAGTGGGGGGAGCTAATCTGTAGTTCTGTCCTAGGGTGACAATTCTGAGCCTGCATAGATACTAAAGTTGCACTGATACCGATACTGGTACTGATACTAAGCATTTGCACAAGTACTTGTACTCGTGCAAATTCTCTGATACCTTTGTGTTGCAATTTGAGCACATACAAAATGAATGTGCTCAAATCGCACTGCAAAGAATCGCATGTCATTTGAACAGGAATTCAGTGTGATTCCTGTCTGAATTACATGTGGTTTCCTGCACTGCTCCTGTGTGAACCTCAGCTTGTCATAATGACTTCAGCCTGGGTTCACACAGGAGCAGTGTAGTAAACTGCATGTGATTCAGATAGGGATTGCACCACATTTCTGTTCAAATCACATACAATTCTTTGCAGTTAAATTTGAGACCATCCATTGTTTATGGGCTCAAATCATACCACACGGTATCGGTAATTGGTAATGGCAAGTACTTGAGTACAAGTATCGGTACTCGTCCCTTAAAAAAACAGGTATCAGTGCATCCCTAACAGATGCAGTACAGTCAGTGAGTATTGTCACCCTAGGAGAGGGAATATGTTAGGCTGGTCATAGACAGCTAAAATCTTGGCTGGTTCAGCAGGAACTGGCCGAAATGTGATTCGTGTGTGAGCAGGCTGAATGTACCAAGTTGATAGATCTACTTGGGTACAACCAGCCTGCTAGATTCAATTGTGATTATTGCTAGCTACTCCAATAGCCATTAGAAATTATTCCTTGCCCACCTTCGCCTCCCCACCGGGAGCGGACAATTGCTCAGCAGAAGGGATTCCCCTGACAGCACTGTCTGTGTTGATGGGGGAATCATGCAAATTTCATTGCAACCCGTGGTTGCAGGAAATAAATTCATACCGTCTATGGCCTGCCTTACTGGCGGGATCTCCAGATGAAAATAGAGGGGAACTAGATCCTGAAAAAGATTGGACCGGTGGGCTATAATGAATCAAATAATTTTTCTTGCGTGTAGATAAACTTTACGTCTACTACATTGTCAAGTTATCATGTTTATTAGCCTGGAAAACAATGGGATCTCTTGAAAAGAAAAGGCCCGGCCTGGAAGTTTCTCTGAAGTTCCAAGGTAGTTAAAGAATATCCTTTTTTCCTTTGAAAAGCATGTATCACCTTATCGCTTCCTCAGTGCGTCTGAGGCTTGTTTCCTGAGTGGTATTCGGAGGTAGAAAACCTGCGGTGGTGAAAAAATAGAGGCAGCCGAGACGTCCAATCTGTCAAGCTCCATTTTTCGAAGAAAGGAAAAAACTCAGGAGTGAACGTATTTAGCGAGAGCCATTTCCTGCACTCTAAGGAGGAGAAAAAGAATGTTGCTAAGTGTGTACATGAGGAGATGTGTGTCGCCGTTATCTCTGACCTGCAGCTTAGCCCTTGTGTCTCAGCTGCCAAAAAGCTCCCATTCAACCTTGTGCTGAGTTCATCAGCGTTTCACGTGTCAGGATTGAAACCGGCAAATGCAGGACAGACAGTCACTCTATTCAACCGCCTGGGGACATCGTGACAACTGAAATCCCCTTACAGACTGTCCGTATCAACCTATGGCAGGTCACAACACATAACCCTTCTCAAACGGCAAGCCCCTTTCCCTGTTGTCAGCACTGTCACTTGAACAGAGCAAGGGAGTCTTATCACAAGGCCTGACGTGACTGTGACAATTAAGATGAATTGCAAAAACCCTGCTGGTGCCATACGTTGAACAATAACTTGGCAGAGGATCCTACACAAACTGTTGGGTGGTATAGAGAGAACTTCATCCCTGCTTAGGCATTGAATTAGCATATTCAGCAGCCAGGAAGACTTATGAAGGATTTTATTCCTACCGATTTTATTTTAATCCATAATGTGCTGCCTATAAAGTCTATGGGTAGCTTTATAGAGGCCTTACCGGCACCATTGGGAGCACTCTGGGCAGCACTTTCTTTTGGATAACTTTCATTTAGTTGTACATGTACAAAGCTGATTACCTTATATATTCATACATCATGCCTCACGAGCAATTTCAAACCTATACCAACATTTTTTGGGAAAAATAAAGCCCCATTCACACCTGAGGGTCTTGTAGCTTGAAGCTCCAAAATGTTAAAGATCCAGAATCTTATGGTTTTTAGCTGTGCCTGTTCATACTTATGCATAGTGTCACTTGAAGCTTGTAGCTTGGAAAATGACATGGCTTCTTTTTAGCTACAAGTGATTTTGGGCCAATTAGACTTCAGTGGATGAACCTGAAAAATTTGCAAAAATACATGTAAGCCCTTGTACACACAGTCGGACATTCTGACAACCAAATCCGTTGGATTTTGTCCGACGGATTTTGTCCGAAACTGTTGCATACACATGGTCGGACAAAGTTTTTACATAACGTGATGACATTATTTCGTTACGACGGAACTACGTTCAGGCTAGTAGCCAATAGCTTTGGTCTAGGAATTTGATCTGAGCATGCGTGGCACTTTGTCCGTCGGAGTAGGCTACACATGACCGGAGTATGTCGGATCGGAGCATGTTGTCGGAAAATTTTATAGACAGGTTGGAAAACTTGGTCCGTCGGATATTCCGACGGAAACAGTCCGATGCAGACCACACACAGTCGGATCATCCGACAATACGGTCCGATCGGACACATTCCATCGGAATCTCCGACCGTGTGTACAAGGGCTAAATGTGCTTTCCATTGGCTAAAAATATTTTTTATCCGCTTGCTGACCCACCACAGTCCATATATTATGGACAAGCAGCTTGTATAGCTACCATAACATACTTGTATGTCGCTGATCACCACCATTACTAGTATAAAAAAATATATATATATAAAAATATCAGTATAAATACCATTGTTTGTAGACGCTATAACTTTCATGCAAACCAATCAATATACAAGAGGGATTTTTTTTTACCAAAGACATGTAGCAGACTACATTTTGGCCTAAATATATGAAGAAATTTGATTTTTTTTTTTTTTTTTTTTGAATGGCTATGTTGTATAGCAAAAGAGTAAAAAATATTGTTTCTGTTTTTTTTCATTTATGTAATAATAAAAAATAATAAAACCCAGTGGTGATCAAATACTACCAAAGAAAGCTCTAAATAATTATATAAATTTAATTTGGGTACAGCATACTGTAGCATGGCAATGCAATTGCCAGTTAAAATAGTGCAGTGCCGAATATTTAAAAATGGCCGGTCATGAAAGGAGTGAAATCTTTAGGAGCTCAAGTGATTAAAAAATAAGACCCCTGCAAAAATGCTTAAAAATACCTGTACAAATGCTAAATAAAATGTGCTTGTAAAAAGACCAAAGACGCTTAGCCCAAGCGTGAATGTGAAAGGTACATTGACTCTATTATCATCCAGCCCTCTTTTAATAGGTTAATCAGTAATAATTAATATGCATTCCATCAAAGTGGCAACTCAAAAGCAAGTGTTCCTTATTAACAATAACAGAAACAAAAACCTTAAAGTTTACAACTCTCCATAGTTCTACTACTACAGCCTATATGGTGTTGGGTCCCTCCTTCCAGGGCATTGACATGTGATGTAGACCAAGTAATATGGCGCTGCACAACACTGTCTGAGTGGCTGTAATCCACCACCCAGTAGATGGGGGCTCAAACCAAATAGCCCTAAGTGAACCAACATCTGTAGTAGAGGTATAGTGAAGCCAGGTAGCCCATATGCTAATAAAAAAAATCATGTTAGTCCTTGCAACTGCCAAAACAATGGTCAGACTTGACGATGTCAATCATCTTCCTAACCAATCTATTCAGGTAGGAATGATAGACCATGGGGATTAATTGTTTGGCTGCATTCAGGAAGTGTGGCAAAGAGGATTTCCAGTAAGGTTTGGTTGGCATGAGGAGGCATAAAAATAAAAAGGATAACGGAGAACTGGGGAGATTGATGTCCAAGATTTTTTTAATCTGCAAACTAAAATTCTGCCAAAAAGACGTATTTTTACGGCATTCCCACCAAATATTTATGAGGGCTCCTTAACCAGGCAGTGGTCTGTTGGTTTTTATGGGATGGGGATGCACGCTCAGAACCCAGGAATCTTATTTTTATTATTTTTTGCAAGAGATTGGCCTCCAGTAGGAAATTCAGGATGGAGCATTTGAGTTGTGTGTGAAAATCAGAGTACCTTGGAAAAACCAACAATACACAGGGAATGTAGAAACTCTGTGCAGATATCAGATACCGGTAAAGCTTATGTGAGATTTTAATGACTTGTTTTATATAAAGTTTAATCAGAGTTACTGTCAGATGGTCTATGTACTTTAAATAATACCCAGAGGCATTTAGTGGTCATGGTTGCAGTTATTTCCTACAGTCCTGAGTCATCTCTGTCATTTTAGCATCCAGTCCAGGCACTCCTACTGTGAGCCAGTTTTGGAATCTCAGTACGGAAGTTTTGGCATTGAAAGTTTGAACTGGTATTTTTTGACATAGGGTTTTTGGCACTATAGACAAAGCTATAAGCAAGTAAAAAAAGGGTCCTCACTCTTTTCTGAGCTAACCCTTAAACTGACTCTAACACTAAACCCTCCCTTCAATCGAATGCTGAAAGATAACCCATATATATATGATCTTATGAATATAACCCTTAAGGCCAATTACAATATTTCTGTTGTGTTGCAAAAAATGAGTAAGTTTGTGATACGTAAGGAGATTGAGGGGGCGAGTTGAGGTGTGGAGAAATAGATCTGGGTGTCATAAGCATTGGGGGGTATTGAAGCCCATAGGATGTTATCAACTGGCCCAGGGAAGAGGTATAGTGAGAGAACAGGGGGCCTAAAGACAGAGCCTTGAGGTACCCTAACAGAAAGAGGAGCGGAGGAGATGGTGTATGTGACACTGAAAGTGCGGTGAGATAGGTAGGAGGAGAACCAGGAAAGAGCAGAATACTGGAGGCCAGGGGAGTGGAGTTTTATGAGAAGGAGTGGGTGGTCAACTGTGTTGAAGGCAGCAGAAAGGTCCAAGAATATGAGTATGGAGTACTGACCATTGGTTTTAGCAGTTATTAGGTCATTGGTGATGAGTTTTAGTAGGGCAATTTCAGTGGAATGTTGTGGGTGGAAGCCAGACTGTACAAGATCCAGAAGGTTATTGTCAGTGAGGTGAAAACTCATATGGTTGTGGAGAAGGCATTCAAGAAGCTTGTATATGGCAATGGTTCTCAACCTCAGTCCTCAAGTGCCCCCAACAGGCCATGTTTGCAGATTTTCCTTTGGCCTCTTAGGGTATATGATATACACACACATACTATATATATGTATATACCACAAAGTGAGTACACCCCTCACATTTTTGTAAAGTAGTGAGTGTACAGCTTGTATGACAGTGTAAATTTGCTGTCCGCTCAAAATAAGTCAACACACAGCCATTAATGTCTAAACCGCTGGCAACAAATGGGAGTACACCCCTAAATGAAAATGTCATAATTGGGAAAAAAGTGTCATTTTTTTTGATGGCCAGCATTATTTTCCAGCACTACCTTAACCCTCTTGGGCATGGAGTTCACCAGAGATTCACAGGTTGCCACTTGAGTCCTCTTCCACTCCTCCATGATGACATCACAGAGATGGTGGCTGTTAGAGACCTTGCGCTCCTCCACCTTCCATTTTAGGATGCCCCTCAGATGCTCAATAGGGTTTAGGTCTGGAGACATGCTTGGCCAGTCCATCATCTTTACCCTCAGCTTCTTTAGCAAGGCAGCAGTCGTCTTGGAAGTGTGTTTGGGGTCGTTATGTTGAAATACTGCCCTGCAGCCCAGTCTCTGAAGGGAGAGGATCATGCTCTGCTTCAGTATGTCACTGTACACATTGGCATTCATGGTTCTCTAAATGAACTATAGCTCCCCGGTGCCAAGAGCACTCATGAAGCCCCAGACCATGACACTTCAAACACCATGCTTGATGGTAGGCAAGACATATTTGTCTTTGTACTCCTCACCTGGTTGCCACCACCTACACTTGACACCATCTGACAGGCTGACCGCCCAACCCTTCAACCTCTGCAGCAATGCTGGCAGCACTCATATGCCTATTTTGCAAAGACAACCTCTGGATATGACGCTGCGCACGTGCTCTCAACTTCTTTGGTTGACGATGGCGAGGCCTGTGTGGAACCTGTCCCATTAAACCACTGTATGGTCATGGCCACCATGCTGCAGCTCAGTTTTAGGGTCTTGGCAATCTTCTTATAGCCTAGGTCATCTTTATGTAGAGCAATAATTCTTTTTTTCAGATCCTTAGAGAGTTCTTTGCCATGAGGAGCCATACTGAACTTCCAGTGACCAGTATGAGAGAGTGAGAGCGATAACACCAAATCTAACACAACTTCTCCCCATTCACACCTGAGATCTTGCAACGCTAATGAGTCACATGACACAGGGGAGCGAAAATGGCTAATTGGGTTCAATTTGGACATTTTCACTTAGGGGTGTACTCACTTTTGTTGGGAACGGTTTAGACATTGATGTCTGTGTGTTGAGTTATTAATATATATATATATACACTGTATATAATATACACAAATAATACACTGTATTTACCACACACACACCAAAAGTATTGGGACACCTACCTCTGGGAAGGCTGTCCACAAGGTTTAGGAGTGTGTCCATGGGAATGTTTGACCATTCTTCCAGAAGTACATTTGTAGGAGGTCAGGCACTGATGTTGGATGAGAAGGTCTGGCTCACAGTCTCTGCTCTAATTCATCCCAAATTTGTTGGATTGAGGCCAGGACTCGGTGCAGGCCAGTCAAGTTCCTTCACCTCAAACTCGCTCATCCATGTCTTTATGGACCTTGCTTTGTGCACTGGTGCACAGTTATGTTTTTAACAGGAAGGAGCCCTTCCCAAACTAATTAGGACCAGTGCACAAAGCAAGGTCCATAAAGACATGGATGAGCGCGTTTGTGGTGGAGGAACTTGACTGGCTTGCACAGAGTCCTGATCTCAACCTGATAGAACACTTTTGTGATGAATTAGTGGAGACTGCGAGCCAGGCCTTTTCGTCCAAAATCGGTGCCTGACCTCACAAATGCGCTTCTGGAAGAATGGTCAAACATTCCCATAGACACACTCCTAAACCTTGTGGACAGCCTTCCCAGAAGAGTTGAAGCTGTTATAGCTGCAAAGGGTGGGCTAACCCAATATTGAACCCTACGGACTAAGCCTGGGATGTCATTAAAGTTCATGTGGCAGGCATCACAATACTTTTGGCTATATAGTGTAAATATATATACATATATATATATATATATATAAATATATATATATATATATATATATATATATATATATATATATATATATATATATATATATCATATACAGTATATGCAGAATAGTGTGTGTGTGTATATCATATGCAGTATGTGTGTGTATATTGTATATATTGTATACACACACATATATTTAGAGCCTAGCTCCTCTGGAGACAGTAGCATTCTTTGCGGGTGCCCTTTTTCGGCGGTGTACGGAAGGGGTTAAGTTAGGTTGCGGTATGGGGGTCACAAGGTATTGCACATAAACAGTATTATCCTGAGCTCCTCATCCTCTCTCTCAGGGTTTAGTTCTGGTTACGGTACGAATGTGTGTTTCTAATCCCCTGTGAAAATAAAATATTTTCTGTGACAGCTCAGGCATTGTCCTCCATGACATCTGTGTTTTTCTGCTGAGGATTTCCTGCCAAATGTGAGGAGACAACTGCGTGACCCACCTTGTGAGAGTGACAGGCCTGAACCGTCATGGCACAGCGGGGATAGGTGCCGGGCCTAATAACGTCTTATCACCCAACAAACCTATGTGCCTGAAAGAGGAATTCCGGGCTGGCTAAATGTTGCAGTTTAGGGTCATTCACACTTTATTTGTTTATTGCAGGTATTTATATAGTGCTGACAGTTTACACAGCGCTGTACATATTGTACATTCACATCAGTCCCTGTCCTCAAGGAGCTTACAATCTAATGTCCCTACCTCACAATACACCTGCCAGCATGTCTTGAGGTGAGAGAGGAAACCCACACAAGCACAGGAAGAGCAGGCAGCTTGAATGGGTTGTCCTTCGCGCGCTTAGCGTACAAAAGAAGCTCATGCACCTTTTTTGGTGATGAGCTTCAAGCAAAGAGCACAGCGATTCTGTCGTGCAACAATTGCGGTAAGTGTTTGGGGGGACATTAGGAATAATGGCACTGAAATGCGCTTTGGGTCTGGTATGGATTTTATGTGGAACATCAAGCCAAAATTGAAAAAAAAAAGCGTGGGTTCCCCCTAAAATCCATACCAAACCCTTATCCGAGCATGCAGCCTGGCAGGCTAGGAAAGGGGGGGATGAGCGAGCGCTCCCCCCCCAAACCATACCAGGCCACATGCTCTCAACATGAGGGGTACTTTGGTGCAGATAAAAAAAACTTATGTGTGCAGCAGCCCCCCTAATACTTACCTGAGCCCATCTCGATCCCTCGATGTTGCAGGAGTGTCCCATTTGCCCCGGGACTCTCCCTCCTCATTGGCTGAGACGGCAGTGTGGCATCATTGGCTCCCCCTGCTGTCAATCAACGTCAGTAAGCCAATGAGGAGAGAGGGGTGCGGGCCGACCCGCTGCACCGTGTCTGAATGGAAACGCAAAGCAGCAGCTCGGCTCAGGTGCCCCAATAGCAATAGCATAGCTGCCGGCTTGCTATGGGGGCAGAGCAGGTAAGTATAAAATGTTTGTTATTTTTAAAGAAAAAAAATTGAGATTTTGGTATCACTTTACGACTAGCAGACATAGGTGTGCACAGCCTGTTGTATTAGGGTGTGCACCCTAAAGCTCAAACACCCGTGTATGTATGTATGTACATAGCTCCCAACTGTCCCTGATTTCAAGTGACTGTCCCTGATTTGGAACAAAGGGGTCAATTCACTAAGAGTTAAATAACAGTTAATAAAATATGGTAAAATGCTGCATGCAGTAACTGTAGTTGTGCAAGTGTTCAATTCATTAGGAATTTTGGCGTTAAATACTGAATGTGGTATTTGTTTGATTTAGTTCTAATTTCGGCATTGAGCTGGCTGCTGAGTCCTTAACAACGGATGACTCATTAGCTGTCAGCTCTTTACATGCCGACAATTAAAAATTATGAAAAAAAGTGTGGGGTCCCCCGAGTCCATACTAGGCACTACGGGTATGGACACCAAAATGCAAAAATCCATACCAGAACCTTATCCGAGCATGCAGCCTGGCAGGCCAGGAAAGGGGGGGAAGAGTGAGCGCCCCCCCTCCTGAACCATACCAGGCCACATGCCCTCAACATGAGGGGGTGGGTGCTTTGGGACAGGGGGGACAAGGGCCTCATCCCCACAACTCTGGGCTGCAATTGTGGGGGTCTGCGTGTACTGGGCAGGGGGCTTATCGGAATCTGCAACCCCCCTTGCAAGAAGGGGAGCCCCCAGATCCTGCCCTCCCATGTGAATGAGTATGGGGTAGCCATTCACCAAAAAAGTGTCAAAAGGTAATAAAAACACAGTCAGAGACAAGTGGTCTGGTCCCCTCGAAACATCACTGACCCAGCATGCACCGGTCCGTGATGTCACAAGGGGCAGGACCACCAGGGGACGTAGTCAGTTGGCCCCTCCCCTTACTTATATAAGAGCTATGAAACGGCGAAGCCTGCAATAGGCGGCCAGCCTTCAAGAAGTCGGTGGGAGCATTTTTCTTTTTTTCGCGGGTCGGCAGTGGGCGGGTGGATTGACAATGAATTTGCAACACTTTTATTATTATTATTTATTTATTTATTTTAATAAAGGAATTGTCAAAAACTGTCTCTGTGTTTTTATTACTTCTTGACACTTTTTCGGGTGAATGGGTAGGGGTACTATAGTATACTTCTTAAAGGACCCCCACAACCATCGGCCAGGGTTGTGGGGATGAGGCCCTTGTCCCCATAAGTCATCCGTTGTAAAGTATGTGGCGGCCAGCGTCCCGGCTTGCTCCTTAGCAACCAGCTATTTGTCAACAAAAAGTGTGGGTCCTCCGACCCCCACTCTGTTTTTTGACAAATACCACATGTGCTACCACCAGCAAAACCGGTGGTAAATATCGCTTTTTTTTAACTCTCTGGCCCGTTTATTTTTTTATGAATTTAACTTTATTTACTGCATGCAATAATTTATGCAAATTAGTCCCATGACCACATTATCGCATTTGGTCTGATCTATAAAGCTGTATAAAAAATACACTAGAAGAATTTTCCAGTGCTAAACCTTTTATCCAAATTCTAAATTTCCGCATTTGTAAATTTGAAAATGCAGTGTAAAGAAATAGTAGTGGTTAAAAAAAGCACTTGTGGGTTTAGCAATTTTTAATTTTTTTGGTAGAATTCTTCTTTTAGAGGGCGTGGCAGGGGGCGTGTCCTATGCCTACATATGTTTGCTAGTAGGTGTCCCTCATTGTCATCTCAAAAAAATTAGGAGGTATTGTATGCATGTATACATATATTTGTTGTGTTTTTTCAGTTTATTGATGCGCCTTCTATTCATTTCAAAGGAAAGGTACATTTTTGGTGCAGTTTCCTTTACCACACCAAACATGCACCAAAAAGCAGCATTTTTAAAAACACAACTGAGTTTCATAGGATTTAATGGTGATGCATTTTTCTTCCACTTTTGGTAAGGCAAAAACAAAAGAAAACCCTGATCAGTGTGAATCCCCCCTTAGGGTAAAATGTCTGGCTCTGCTCTCCTAAATGACAATTTTTAAATTTTTTTTTTTTTTTTTTTTTACTAATTTACTAAAAGTAGGCTTTAAAAAATAAAATAAATTATGTTAACAAAAAAAATAAAAAATAAAGAGGGAGAAAAGGATTTGGAATTCAGCATACAAGTCTTTCTTTATGATACCAGCTGAAGGACGGATTAAGCCACCTGCCAGCCTTGGCAGAAATTCCCAAAATGCTAAGTGTGACAAAACAAAACAGGTGTACAGGTACCAAAACCAAACCGAAATGTATTTTAATTTTTCTTTTTTTTTTTTTTCGCCCCTGAACTCAGGAATGCACTGACAGGTGCAGAAGTTCAAGTTACGGCGTGGAAACAGCAAATAAATACGCGGCATTAGTGTCTGACGTGATCTCAGTGCTCCCGGGGATGTTAATAACTGGCAAGGTACAGTAATCTCTGATTGCAACATTTGGTTTACCTTAATCTGGAGGGACAGCTGTATTAAAGAGGGAATTATACTAATCAGTTCAAGGCCCTTGCATATAAAACTTCCCATTAGGCTTAAAGTACAACAGCTTACGCTTATACTCTGCAAGCCTACATCTGGTTCTGAACAAGACAGCCTCTCATTTGCAAGGTACAAACCGAAAAACAAGTCATGGGGGGGGGGGGGGGGTTGTGATGTGGAAAAGAGGGGGGGGGGTCTGACAGTTGCTGGGGGGGAGGGGGTGTGTGATAAAGAAGCCAGCTAGTAATACTTTGAAAATGCTGCAGCACAACACTGTCTTGGAGGCATCTCAACACTTAAAAGCAACCGGTTTGTAATCAACCCTGAGCCATTTTTTCCTGTTACCGGAGGTGGATGACACCAAATAAAATTGATGATGTCAGTGAAAACAGCCCGTCTAAGCAGAAAAAAAAGTCTTGGCGGTGATATCTTAAAGGAGCACTCCAGGCAGGACATGAGAAGTCACTAATGAACAAGCCGCCTGGAAAGCTGTTTGCAGCTTGCATCTTGTTTTCGGATGTGCCGTGCGGTAGGAAAGGTTCCAGGTGGTAGGAAATCAATCTCCAGGCCATATCCAGCATCTTTAGTGTTACACAAATCCCAGAATAATTATTAGAGAATTTAGTGCCACATCCCAGGAAGTCCAGTGGGGGGGGGGTGGCGGGTAGCGGGTCAGGATTGTTAATTTGGGCTGTACTGTGTAACACTAAACCTATCTTCTGTATTGTCTGGAGGCATAGTATAATACCAAGATGGGACTTTTGAGGCACAACGATTGTTGTACCTCAAAAGTCCCATCTTGGTATTATACTATGCCTCCAGAGGAGTGCAGAAGATAGGTTTAGTGTTACACAGTACAGCCCAAATTAACAATCCTGACCCGCCACCCAACCGCCCGAAACTGGACATTCCGTAGAAGGCCTTGATCATAAACCCTCAACTGCAAGGAAATGATTCAGAATATTAAGTGATTGCTGACGTTTATAAGTGTAGCAAAGTCCCTGGGCCCCTGAAGCCCAATGGTGACCAGAGTTAAGGACAGCGGACATCCTTCAGTGTAGTGATGGCCGAACGGTTCGCCCGGCGGTCGTTTCGCGGCGAATTTCCGACATTCGCGGTCCGCACGTTCGAACGCCTTTTTCCGTCGTTCGCCGCGGCGGACTTACGTGTTTAATGTATACAAGAACTTTAACCTTTGGTGACACGTTTATCATGTGATACAGGACAGCCAATTGAGACATGACAGCACATGGACACTTGTACATTCCCCCTAACCTATAAATACACCCGATCCGGTGGCCATTTTACATTCTTTCTTCTGTTAAGATAGGGACAGGTTCCTGTGTGGAGTAGGGAGAGATAAACCACTAGCTATTTGGTACACAAAAGTTCTTTTCAGGACTGGTATAGGTGTTAGGTGTTGATAGGTTTGCTGTGCTGCTGATTCTTGCAGCAGCCTGAGTGTCTTTTGTTAGTTTAGAGAAAGGGAAAGGACGGTGTATGCTACAGGGACAGCCAGATTAGTCTTTCATCATCATCATCATCATCATCATCATTAGCTGTTACTATCAAGGTCCACAAAAGAGCTGTTCCAGTAACCACTAATCGTTCTCTTTTTTTGCCAATTTGTATAGGGACAGGAAGGAAGCAGTGTTGTCAGGCAGTGAGGGTAATTTTAAAGACTTGCTGTTATTATTAGTTCCACAAAGGTTCTTTTCAGGACTGGTATCAGTGGTACAGTAATAGGCTTGTACATGTATAATATTCTTTCTTCCAAATATAGAAAGGATATTATACTTGACTGCTGCCCTTCTGCTGCAGTCTGCTAAACATTCACAACTCACTTGTTCCACAAAAGTTCTTATAAGGACTGGTAACTTGGTATAGGGTGCTACGGTACATAGGCTTGAGTGCGGTACAGTCTGCTGTTCTGTAAGGACCGCTATCGGTCCACAATAGATAGGGTTGACGTGCACCACTGCTGACCGCTGCCCTATACTGCAGCAGTCCTTCAGCGGTATAGGGACTGACGTACAGTCTGCTAATCACTAACACACAACCTGCTTGTTCCACAAAAGTTCTTATAAGGACTGGTAACTTGGTATAGGGTGCTACGGTACATAGGCTTGAGTGCGGTACAGTCTGCTGTTCTGTAAGGACCGCTATCGGTCCACAATAGATAGGGTTGACGTGCACCACTGCTGACCGCTGCCCTATACTGCAGCAGTCCTTCAGCGGTATAGGGACTGACGTACAGTCTGCTAAACACTAATACACAACCTGCTTGGTCCACAAAAGTTCTTATAAGGACTGGTAACTTGGTATAGGGTGCTACGGTACATAGGCTTGAGTGCGGTACAGTCTGCTGTTCTGTAAGGACCGCTATCGGTCCACAATAGATAGGGTTGACGTGCACCACTGCTGACCGCTGCCCTATACTGCAGCAGTCCTTCAGCGGTATAGGGACTGACGTACAGTCTGCTAAACACTAATACACAACCTGCTTGGTCCACAAAAGTTCTTATAAGGACTGGTAACTTGGTATAGGGTGCTACGGTACATAGGCTTGAGTGCGGTACAGTCTGCTGTTCTGTAAGGACCGCTATCGGTCCACAATAGATAGGGTTGACGTGCACCACTGCTGACCGCTCACCTATACTGCAGCAGTCCTTCAGCGGTATAGGGACTGACGTACAGTCTGCTAATCACTAACACACAACCTGCTTGTTCCACAAAAGTTCTTATAAGGACTGGTAACTTGGTATAGGGTGCTACGGTACATAGGCTTGAGTGCGGTACAGTCTGCTGTTCTGTAAGGACCGCTATCGGTCCACAATAGATAGGGTTGACGTGCACCACTGCTGACCGCTGCCCTATACTGCAGCAGTCCTTCAGCGGTATAGGGACTGACGTACAGTCTGCTAAACACTAACACACAACCTGCTTGGTCCACAAAAGTTCTTATAAGGACTGGTAACTTGGTATAGGGTGCTACGGTACATAGGCTTGAGTGCGGTACAGTCTGCTGTTCTGTAAGGACCGCTATCGGTCCACAATAGATAGGGTTGACGTGCACCACTGCTGACCGCTGCCCTATACTGCAGCAGTCCTTCAGCGGTATAGGGACTGACGTACAGTCTGCTAAACACTAATACACAACCTGCTTGGTCCACAAAAGTTCTTATAAGGACTGGTAACTTGGTATAGGGTGCTACGGTACATAGGCTTGAGTGCGGTACAGTCTGCTGTTCTGTAAGGACCGCTATCGGTCCACAATAGATAGGGTTGACGTGCACCACTGCTGACCGCTCACCTATACTGCAGCAGTCCTTCAGCGGTATAGGGACTGACGTACAGTCTGCTAATCACTAACACACAACCTGCTTGTTCCACAAAAGTTCTTATAAGGACTGGTAACTTGGTATAGGGTGCTACGGTACATAGGCTTGAGTGCGGTACAGTCTGCTGTTCTGTAAGGACCGCTATCGGTCCACAATAGATAGGGTTGACGTGCACCACTGCTGACCGCTGCCCTATACTGCAGCAGTCCTTCAGCGGTATAGGGACTGACGTACAGTCTGCTAAACACTAATACACAACCTGCTTGGTCCACAAAAGTTCTTATAAGGACTGGTAACTTGGTATAGGGTGCTACGGTACATAGGCTTGAGTGCGGTACAGTCTGCTGTTCTGTAAGGACCGCTATCGGTCCACAATAGATAGGGTTGACGTGCACCACTGCTGACCGCTGCCCTATACTGCAGCAGTCCTTCAGCGGTATAGGGACTGACGTACAGTCTGCTAAACACTAATACACAACCTGCTTGGTCCACAAAAGTTCTTATAAGGACTGGTAACTTGGTATAGGGTGCTACGGTACATAGGCTTGAGTGCGGTACAGTCTGCTGTTCTGTAAGGACCGCTATAGGTCCACAATAGATAGGGTTGACGTGCACCACTGCTGACCGCTCACCTATACTGCAGCAGTCCTTCAGCGGTATAGGGACTAAGAGTTTTGTCACAGGGTCATTTAAAAAATGACATGCAGAGGAAGAGGCAGGCCCTTCCGCAGGGGTGGTAGGGGTAGGGCAGGAGCAACAGGCTTGAGCCAAAGTGGGAAGTTGCAGAAGGTGCGTTCAATTACTTTAAAGGATGCACCAGACTTGGTTGAGTGGCTCGCTCAGCCTTACTCTTCTGCACCCTCCTCATCCTCTCGATCTGCACCCTCTTCTTCACTCTCTGCTATGTGCACCCCCAAAGACACTACCACCAACAACACGACCACCACCACCACCACCACATACCTTCCGCTTGAGTCACTGGAATTATTTTCCGATCCATATCAAGAGGACATTTCTGATGCGCAGCCACTCTTGGTATTGGATCAGGAAGAGGAGGTAGCAACAAGCGCTACTCAGCAGTCTGACGCCAGTACCCAGATCAGCCCAAGGAGGAGGTTGGTCCCCGGTGTTGCTGCCTACTCTACTTATAGCGGTGGGGAAGGTGACGTTGATGATGACGTGTCTAGTGATGTCACGTGGGTGCCCACAAGAGAGGAAGAGGAGGGGAGTTCAGAGGGAGATATGGACCAGCAGATAGGGAGGAGAAGCAGCAATGACTTACATTGCACAGCAGGGACAAAGCAGACTGCAAATGTATCAGGAGCGAGTCATCGACCATGTACGGTCACATCTGGCGCTCCCAGGACACCGGCACATGGCTCCGCAGTGTGGGCTTTTTTTAACGTGTCCGCTGCTGACAATAGCGTTGCCATCTGCAATCTTTGCAGTCAACGCGTTAGTCGCGGTAAGCCCAATACTCACCTAGGGACGACCGCCTTAAGAAGGCACATGAGCAGCCATCACCGAGCCCAGTGGGAGCAACGGAACACACAAAGCCACACTGCAGGCTCTCACCGTCCAGCCTCGTCTTCTACTTCTCCTTCTCCTCTCTCCTCACAATTGTCCTCCACTCCACCTTCCATCACGCCAAGCTCACATTTTTCTGCAAAAAGGCAGGCTTCCGTGGGCCTAATGTTTGAGCGTAAAAAAATGATGACGCCGGATAACCCTCTTGCCCAACGGTTGGCGGCTGGCTTGTCAGAACTCATAGCCCGCCAACTACTGCCATATAAACTGGTGGACTCGGAGGCCTTTCGCAAATTTGTGGCCATTGGAACACCACAATGGAAGGTCCCAGGAAGGAAGTATTTCTCAGAGAAGGGCATCCCAGAGCTATATGGCCATGTTCAGCGGCAAGTGAATGTATCTCTGGCACACAGTGTCGGTGCCAAGATACATCTGACCACAGACACGTGGTCTAGCAAACACGGGCAGGGAAGGTATATCAGTTTTACTGCCCACTGGGTGAACCTTCTGACGGCCGTCAAGCATGTAACCCGTGGCACCCGTGTAGATTTGGTTTTACCGCCACGGATTGCATGCAGGCCTGACTCTTCTTCTCCTCCTCCTACTCCATCCTCCTCCCTCTCCTCCTCAGCTGCCTCCTCCTTTTCCGCTGCTAGCGTCTCTTCCACTGCACCGCCCAAGCTCCCCAGAACCTATTCCACATGCCAGGTGAGACGTTGCCATGCCGTGCTGCGTCTGTTGTGCCTGGAAGCAAAGAGCCACACTGGCCCGGCACTCCTTTCAGCTTTGCGTTCACAGGCAGATGAGTGGCTAACACCGCTCAATTTGACAGTTGGTAAAGTGGTGTGTGACCACGGTGCCAATCTGCTTAGCGCATTGAAACAGGGCAAAATCACGCACGTGCCGTGCATGGCACACGTCTTAAACTTGGTCGTGCAGCGATTCCTTGTCAAATACCCTGGGGTCCAGGACATCTTGCGGCAGGCAAGGAAAATCTCGGCCCATTTCAGAAGATCTTACACGGCCATGGCTCGCCTTGCTGACATTCAGCGGCGACACCATCTGCCGGTCAGACGTCTTATTTGCGATTGCCCGACGCGATGGAACTCAACCTTCTATATGCTTGATAGGCTGCTCCAGCAGAAACGTGCAGTTAACGTCTACCTGTATGAACTCTGCGAAAGAAACGGTTCTGGGGAGCTGGGTTTTTTTTCACCGCGCCAGTGGCTGCTCATGCGCGACACATGCAGACTTCTGCGGCCATTTGAGGAGATCACCAAACTGGTCAGTCGCAGCCATGGCGCCATCAGTGACATGGTACCTTATGCCTTCTTTCTGGAGCGTGCATTGCGTCGTGTCATTGATCAGGCTGTGGAGGAGCAGGAGCGGGAAGATGAGGAAGTCGCAATGCTGGATGAATTCCCAGGGGGGGCTACTCTATCTGAGACAAGTCAACAACAGGAGTCTGATGAGGAGTCAGAGGAGGATGGTGCCGGGGCGGATGAGCAGGAGCAAGAAGAGCATGCTTTAAACCTTTCTGGGATCCCTGTTGTGCGAGGATGGGGAGAGGAGAATGAAGAGGACGACATTATCCTGGATGATGAGCAGGAGCCAGGCCACCACACCGCTTCCACTTTAGTGCAAATGGGGGCCTTCATGCTCCAGTGTTTTAATAGGGACCCCCGTATAAAAAGCATGAGGGTCAAGGACCAGTACTGGGTGGCAACGTACTTAGACCCCCGGTACAAACACAAAATGGCGGAAATGTTACCGCCGTCGCAGAGGGCTGTCAGAATGCAGCACTTCCAGGCCTTGCTTCGAGAAATGCTGCATTCTGCTTTTGCGTGCGCTGGCAGAGGAGCAATTCCCACTCCCAGAGAAGGATTTGCGGGTACCAATCCAACAGCGCCTGCAAGAAGAGGCCGGTTTGAAGATGTGTTGGTGACTTCGGATATGAGGTCATTCTTTCAGCCGACCCATCGACAGGTGTCATCCGGATCCAGCATCAGGGAACGCCTAGACCGTCAGGTGTCCGACTACATTGGGTTAACGGCCGATGTGGACGCTCTGAGGAGTGATGAACCCCTAGACTACTGGGTGGGCAGGCTTGACCTCTGGCCAGAGCTTGCCCAATTTGCAATCGAACTGTTGGCTTGCCCCTCATCCAGTGTCCTGTCCGAAAGGACGTTCAGCGCAGCAGGGGGGATTGTGACCGATAAGCGTACTCGCCTAGCTCACCACAGTGTTAACTACCTCACATTTCTAAAAATGAATGAGGCATGGATCTCGGAGGAATTCAACACATGTGATCAGTAGACCATGTATATGTCTATAAACAATTTTTGGAATCAAGCACACAGACCTTCTTAATTCATTTGGCTCACTTCCCTGACCCAAAAAAGCACACCGTACTATATGCCCCTACCCTCCTCTTTGAAGAGGTTGAGCGGTGTCATATTTCTACTGGGGCTGCTTATTATGAGGGGTTCCCACCATCCCTGTGCTGTGCTGACTTCCTCCTGGGTGTTCTTATTATGAGGGGCTCCCACCATCCCTGTGCTGTGCTGACTTCCTCCTGGGGGTTCTTATTATGAGGGGATCACACCATCCCTGTGCTGTGCTGACTTCCTCCTGGGGCTGCTTACGGTGCTGCTGTCAGCGCTGTATGTCACGGAGCTGCTGTCAGCGCTGTATGTCACGGAGCTGCTGTCAGCGCTGTATGTCACGGAGCTGCTGTCAGCGCTGTATGTCACGGAGCTGCTGTCAGCGCTGTATGTCACGGAGCTGCTGTCAGCGCTGTATGTCACGGAGCTGCTGTCAGCGCTGTATGTCACGGAGCTGCTGTCAGCGCTGTATGTCACGGAGCTGCTGTCAGCGCTGTATGTCACGGAGCTGCTGTCAGCGCTGTATGTCACGGAGCTGCTGTCAGCGCTGTATGTCACGGTGCTGCTGTCAGCGCTGTATGTCACGGAGCTGCTGTCAGCGCTGTATGTCACGGAGCTGCTGTCAGTGCTGTATGTCACGGAGCTGCTGTCAGCGCTGTATGTCACGGAGCTGCTGTCAGCGCTGTATGTCACGGAGCTGCTGTCAGCGCTGTATGTCACGGTGCTGCTGTCAGCGCTGTATGTCACGGAGCTGCTGTCAGCGCTGTATGTCACGGAGCTGCTGTCAGCGCTGTATGTCACGGAGCTGCTGTCAGCGCTGTATGTCACGGAGCTGCTGTCAGCGCTGTATGTCACGGAGCTGCTGTCAGCGCTGTATGTCACGGTGCTGATGTCAGTGCTCTGTATTACGGTGCTGCTGTCAGTGCTCTGTATCTCCTGCACCCTCTTGTTTGCCTACCCTGGTCCCTGACCTTCCCTCTCCTCCATTGCCTTCATTAGCTCCATAGTCCTGAATTGTCAGAACAATTTCCCAAATAAAAAAAAAATGCTTGTAGTTATCGATCCCAAATTCACCTCATACATGTATTATGCTATTGTCCAGGTGGTGGGACTACGTGCTACCCCCTAATAATTACCCCGTGGCCGCAAATTCGACCTAAAGGTTTGCGAAATTCGCCTCCCATTGAAGTCAATGGAGCCCGCGGCGAACGGTCGTTTTCGCGAACGTTTGTGTCCGTTCGCGTTTCGCGTTCGCGAAACGTCCCGTCGGAAGTTCGTCCATCACTACTTCAGTGTAGTGTGGGTTACAAGGCATGGTGGATGTTATACAAGATGAACAGGTGGGCTCCAGACATTTTTTGAATGCAAAGAGATTTATTGTCTCTTAACCACTTAAGGACCAGGCCTCTTTTTCAGACTTGGTGTTTACATGTTTAAAACATTTTTTTTTTGCTAGAAAATTACTTAGAACCCCCAAACATTTTATATTGTTTTTTTTTCGAACACCCTAGAGAATAAAATGGCGGTCATTGAAATACTTTTTTTCACACCGTATTTGCGCAGTGGTCTTACAAGCGCACTTTTTTTTGGAAAAAATTCACTTTTTTGAATAAAAAAATAAGACAACAGTAAAATTAGCCCAATTTTTTTTTATATTGTGAAAGATAATGGTACGCCGAGTAAAGTGATACCCAACATGTCACGCTTCAAAATTGCGCCCGCTCGTGGAATGGCGTCAAACTTTTAGTATCAAAAATCTCCATAAGCGACATTTAAAAAATTCTACAGGTTGCATTTTTTGCGTTACAGAGGAGGTCTAGGGCTAGAATTATTGCTCTCGCTCTACCGATCGCGGCGATACCTCACATGTGTGGTTTGACCACCGTTTTCATATGCGTGCGCTACTCACGTATGCGCTCGCTTCTGTGCGCAAGCTCGTCGTGACGGGGTTTTAAAAAAAATAAATAATAATTTATTATTTATTTTAATTGATTTTATTTATTTTTACACTGTTTTAAAAAAAAAAATGGATCACTTTTATTCCTATTACAAGGAATGTAAACATCCCTTGTAATAGAAAAAAGCATGACAGGTCCTCTTAAATATGAGATCTGGGGTCAAAAAGTCCTCAGATCTCATATTTGGGCTAAAATGCAACAAAAAAAATTAAAAAATAAATAAGAAAATCTGACATTTAAAAAAAATATACCTTTAAGAGGTATGGGCGGAAGTGACGTTTTGACGTCGCTTCTGCCCTCCTATGGTATAGAGACGAGTGGGGGCCATCTTAGCCTCACTTGTCTCTATGCCTAGCAGATGAAAGTACCCGATCGCCTCCGCCGCTACCGACGGCTCCGGTAAGCGGCGGAAGGTGCGGGAGGGCGGCGGGAGTGGCACCTCTCCCGCCGCCGATAGCGGTGATCTCGCGGTGAATCCGCTGCGGAGACCACCGTTATCGTACAGCGGACCGGCGCCTGAAGAGATGGATATCTCGGTTGTGGCAGCAGCTGCTGCCGTTACCGAGATATCCCTCTTCAAAAATAGGACGTACATCGTCGTGCGGCGGTCGGCAAGTGGTTAAACAGAACTGTGAGAGAGAGGATTAGGGCCAAGACCCCTTGGGTAGGTGCAATGTTAATTGGCAGACTTCTAGACTTCTATAGGTAGACAGCTATACAGGTGAAGGCCTTGAGCCGGACACCACTTCTGTATAGGCAGGACCGCTGTCTTCTATGGCAACAATCTTGTAGCTGTTACTAACGGTAAAGGTATTCAACTTTCTGCAACAGTGGGTCTTCACTCAACAAGCTTCTAGTTTCTCTCACTAGACTTCAGATCCACTAGCCACTGGATCCCCTGAGCTCTTTCACTGTAGCACTCGGTATCTTCTTCTAGCTTCACTGCTGGGTCCCTGGCTTGGCACTCACAGATTCCTCTCAAGCTTCACCCCTGCTGACATGTTAGTTCCCTGGCTTGGCACTCCACAAGTGTAACCTCTGCTATCCCCAGGGCTCGAGTCCTGCGGGAACGCGTGGGAATGGCGTCCCCGCACTTTTTTCACAGCAGGAACGCCGTTCCCTTTGCAGGACCAGAGCCGCCCGAGGCTCTAGCACAGTCTGCTAGCTGCCTTGTCTTCACAGAGCTGACATCGGAAGAGCAGCACAGTGATGCACGGAGGGCAGGGGCTGGCTCAGTTAACTGATTGGTTAATAGAACTGCTCTGCATTCTATCAACCAATCAGTTAACTGGGGCAGGTCCCGCCCTCTGTCCATCCCTTTGCTGCACTTCCGATGTCATCTGTTGTGCTGTGTCCTGTGTAAGGTAAGACAGGGAAGAGGGCACTGTTATGAAGGAGGGAGGGGGAAAGTATCAGAAACTGAAAGGAATGAGGAGGGGTGATATAAAAGGGAGGCAGGGCAGGAATGTGAAGGGGGGTTCTACAAAGGGGGTGAGGACAGGAATGTAAAGGAGGTGCCATAAAGGGGCTGAGGACAGGTTTAAATTTTAAAACTAGCTACTTGGTCATCTTCTGTACTATGTCGCATTCGCAGTCTGATCATCTCCTGTAGTATGTCGCATTCACAGTCTGGTCATCTCCTGTAGTCGCATTCACAGTCTGGTCATCTCCTGTAGTCGCATTCACAGTCTGGTCATCTCCTGTAGTCGCATTCGCAGTCTGGTCATCTCCTGTAGTATGTCGCATTCACAGTCTGGTCATCTCCTGTAGTATGTCGCATTCGCAGTCTGGTCATCTCCTGTAGTATGTCGCATTCGCAGTCTGGTCATCTCCTGTAGTATGTCGCATTCGCAGTCTGGTCATCTCCTGTAGTCGCATTCGCAGTCTGATCATCTCCTGTAGTCGCATTCTGGTCATCTCCTGTAGTTGCATTCGCAGTCTGGTCATCTCCTGTAGTCGCATTCGCACTCTGGTCATCTCCTGTAGTCGCATTCGCAGTCTGATCATCTCCTGTAGTCGCATTCGCGGTCTGGTCATCTCCTGTACTATGTCGCATTCGCGGTCTGGTCATCTCCTGTACTATGTCGCATTCGCAGTCTGGTCATCTCCTGTAGTCGCATTCGCACTCTGGTCATCTCCTGTAGTCGCATTCGCACTCTGGTCATCTCCTGTAGTCGCATTCGCAGTCTGGTCATCTCCTGTAGTCTCATTCCCGGTCTGGTCATCTCCTGTACTATGTCGCATTCGCAGTCTGGTCATCTCCTGTAGTCGCATTCACAGTCTGGTCATCTCCTGTAGTCGCATTCGCGGTCTGGTCATCTCCTGTAGTCGCATTCGCACTCTGGTCATCTCCTGTAGTCGCATTCGCACTCTGGTCATCTCCTGTAGTCGCATTCGCAGTCTGATCATCTCCTGTAGTCGCATTCGCGGTCTGGTCATCTCCTGTAGTCTCATTCCCGGCCTGGTCATCTCCTGTACTATGTCGCATTCGCAGTCTGGTCATCTCCTGTAGTCACATTCGCAGTCTGGTCATCTCCTGTACTATGTCGCATTCGCAGTCTGGTCATCTCCTGTAGTCGCATTCGCAGTCTGGTCATCTCCTGTAGTCACATTCGCAGTCTGGTCATCTCCTGTACTATGTCGCATTCGCAGTCTGGTCATCTCCTGTAGTCACATTCGCAGTCTGGTCATCTCCTGTAGTCACATTCGCAGTCTGGTCATCTCCTGTAGTCGCATCCGCAGTCTCTGGTCATCTCCTGTACTATGTCGCATTCGCAGTCTGGTCATCTCCTGTACTATGTCGCATTCGCAGTCTGGTCATCTCCTGTACTATGTCGCATTCGCAGTCTGGTCATCTCCTGTACTATGTCGCATTCGCAGTCTGGTCATCTCCTGTACTATGTCGCATTCGCAGTCTGGTCATCTCCTGTAGTCGCATTCGCAGTCTGGTCATCTCCTGTAGTCACATTCGCAGTCTGGTCATCTCCTGTAGTCGCATTCGCAGTCTGGTCATCTCCTGTAGTCACATTCGCAGTCTGGTCATCTCCTGTACTATGTCGCATTCGCAGTCTGGTCATCTCCTGTAGTCACATTCGCAGTCTGGTCATCTCTTGTAGCATGTCGCATTTGCAGTCACTGTATTTTATGTGAAATATATATATGCATATGAGCGTATCTTTTTTTTTTTTTTTTTTGGTGGGGGAGTGGATCTTGGGTGTGAGTTCCCACACTTTTTTCCCCAGGACTTGACCCCTGGCTATCCCACTGGGTCCCTGACTTGGCACTTGCTGATATTTTCCCACTTCTTCACCATCCCCAGTTGGCAAGAAGTCTGCTCTGGTACTGGCCTCAGCTTCCTTACAGTGGTCTCCGATAGCAAGGTGGATGGTCCCTTCCCGATGGCAGCTTCTCCTCTAACTCTGACCACTACTGGTTCCCCGGCCGGGGGAACCGTTACTTCTGGTTGGACTACGAGCCCATAGTCCCAACCCTGCACAACTTCTGGATAGGCTCTCAGATAGCCTAGCAGACAGATGTCCCCAGGATAGGCCTTCGGTTTCTGGCCTAGCAGCCCGGGGCAATATGACACACGTCCACCTAGACTCCACCAAAATAAATAGGTTCTCCCAGCAGGCCAAGGTACCCAAGAAAATCCCTGCCCACAAAGCATTCATTCCAAATCTGTCCTTGCAGTGCCCTTGTCTTATCTAATGTCACCAGATACCCGGCCATCTAGTGACAGAAGAGAGAAGTGCAGCAATTGCAGAATTAGGGCGAAATCAATTGACCTCCTAACAATTGGCCAAGGTAACTGTCACTTGGCAAATAAATTTAATAGCAACTTTGCCTAAACATCAGCGTGCTTCATAAGAAAACAATACGCACAATACGACAATATAAAAAGTCAACCAGAGTTGAGTTTCTTGCATTTCATTTAACCACTTGCCGACTGGCTCACACCAATATACTTCAGCAGAATTGCGCAGCTGGGCAAAACAACGTATGGGTTCCCTTTAAGATCGCCACCAGCCACCCACGATCGGGGGAATGAGAGGCAGCATGGGGATTTGTGTGTGTAAGCAGAGTAATCCCTGTTCTGTCAGGGGAGAGGAGACATATTGTTTGTTCCTATTAAGTAGGAAAAGCGATATGTCTCTTGCCCCAATCAGTCCTATCCCCATACAGTTAGAAACACTAACAAGGGAACACATTTAACCCCTTGCTAGTTTTAACCCCTTAAAAACAAGGGTGAACAGCGGCGCTAGATATGGTGATAACATAAAATTATATAACAACTGGAATATAGGTATACATAAAATGTGTGTGAATAAGCACACATGATATTAAAACATTTGTTTAAAACATAATGTCCATAAATGATCCGAGATCTTGTATGATTGGTACCTGGAGGCAGCTCCCTTAGAGTGAAGCGATGAGCTCTGTGTAGAAATGGGAACAGAGGGGCGCCTCTGTTCCCATTCCCACCACTAGTTTTAACCCCTTCCCTACCAGTTACATTTACACAGTAATCAGTGCATTTTTATAGCACTGATCGCTGTATAAATGTCAATGGTCCCAAAAAATTGTCAAAAGTGTCCGATCTTTTCCAGCAATGTTGCAGTATCGCAAAAAATCACTGATCACCACCATTACTAGTAAAAAAGAAAAACAATAATAAAAATGACATAAATATTTCCCATAGTTTGTAAACGCTATAACTTTTGCGCAAACCAATCAATATACGCTTACTGCCATTTTTTTAACCAAAAAATATAGAAGAATACATATTGGCCTAAACTGATGAAGAAATTTGTTTTTTAAAAAACATTTTATAGCAAAATTTAAAAAATATTGTTTTTTTTTCAAAATTATAGCACAAAAAATAAAAACCGCAGAGGTGATTAAATATCACCAAAAGAAAAGCTCTATTTGTGGGGAAAAAAGGACGCAAATTTAATTTGGGTACAGCATTGCATGACCGTGCAATTGTCAGTTAAAGTGACGCAGTGCCAAATTGTAAAAAGTGCTCTGGGCAGGAAGGGGGTAAAATCTTCCGGGGCTGAAGCGTTTAAAGTGCTTGTAAACCTCAGACATGAAATATGAACAAAGCATATGCCTCTATAGCGTGTACTTGTCACAATCCAGAGCACTAAGTGTAATTTCTGTTTTCTGCCTCGCTCCTCTACTATCTTTATCAGTCACTTTTGACAAGTTTTCCTGACACCAAGAGAAAAATTGTGACAGGGGAGGAATCTACAGATGATTGACAGCCTCTGCTCTGTTCCTGTGTACTGTGTGAAGGGGGGTGTGTCCCTTCCCTCCAATCAGCTCTCAGAGCTCTCCCCTTTTCTGAGCTCTGAAGTGAGTCATGTCAGCTCTCCGCCCTCTTTTTATCTGACAGTTCAGGTAAGCTTTATAAATCCTGGACTTTGAACAGATGTAGAGAAGAGAAGACTGCACATAAAAAGATACAGCCTAGGTAGGAGGAGTTGTTTAATCTCTGTGTATCACTTCAGTGAGTATATGTAAGGATTTACAATGCCTTTTAATGCTATCACAGAAAATAATTGGTAAATGTGAGGGGTCCTTTAAGGGCTCATTTACACTAATGCACCATGGTGAGGAATGTTACCACAAGGTTTGGTAGCTCATGAGTTACTGTGTTGTAATGCCATTATTATTATTATTATACAGGATTTATATTGCGCCAACAGTTCGCACAGCACTTGAAAACATGAGGGCAGACAGTACAGTTACAATACATATTATTACAAGAGGCATCAGAGGGCCCTGCTCATTAGAGCTTGCAATCTAATAGGGAGGGTTAAGTCATATGAATGGTAATAACTGTGGGGGATGTGCAGATGGAGAAAACAGTTTTTAGGTGGAGGCAGGATAGGCTTCTCATATAAGAAGGGTATTCCTAAAAGTGGACAGAGAAGATGACATTCGGACAGATTGGGGTAGGGAGTTCCAGAGGATGGGAGAGGCTCTGGAGAAGTCCTGGAGGAGAGCTGTGACCAGGGAGCTAGAGAACAGGAGGTCTTGGGAACAGTGGTGGCTGGTGCTCAATTTTTTTTGAGGGGGGTGGCAAACAAACCTCCCAGGTCGCGGATGGCTTTGGTGGCTTCTGCCTCCTTTGCGGCTTCGGCTGCTTCTCCTCTTCTGCGGCTTCCCGGGTAGCCAATCAGGTTGCTTCTCCTTCCGGCTAATCGGGTCTTAAGACCTGCTGCGTAACTCGCGCATGTGCAGTAGGAAACGGGCAGTGAAGCCGTAAGGCTCCACTGCCTGTTTCCCTTACAAGGAATGGCGGCGCCGGGACCCAAGAGCCGAAGGACGGGTCGGCCTCGGGCGGCCGACATCGCGAGCGCCCTGGACAGGTAAGTGGGCTGATTAAGTCAGCAGCTGCAGTGTTTGCAGCTGCTGATTTATTTATTTATTTATTTTTTAAAAGGCCCTCCGCTTTAACCAATCTTGTTTTTTTGTACAATTCTCCTTTAACCACTACAGATCCGCGCTATTGCCAAATGACGGCAACAGCGCGGACCTACATTTCCGGGACTACGTCTATTGACGTCGTCCCGGATACGAGCGGCCTGCGCGCCCCCTGAGGGGCGCGCGCGGCGCGCTCTGTGATCGGCGAGTCCGTGAGACTCGCCTGATCACCGATCCGTGTAAGGGGTCGATCCCGACCCCTTATCACGTGATCAGCTGTCAGCCAATGACAGCTGATCATGTGATAGAACGGAGCCGGTAATCGGCTATTATTCCTCCTCGCGCTGACAGCACGAGGAGAGAAAAAAAAAGCCGATCACCGGCGGCCGTGATCGGGACATCAGTCCCGATCACGGCCAGCAATACAGCTGACCACCTGCCCCCTGCCAGTGCCCACCTGCCCACCGCCGTGCCATCCTGAATAAAAGTAAGTGCCCCCCATCAGTGCCCCCCATCAGTGCCCATAGTGCCCACAGTGCCACCTACAGTGCCACCCACAATGCCACCCACAGTGCCATCCAGCAGTGCCACCAACAGTGCCACCCACAGTGCCCACAATCTGCCTCAAAGGTGCTGCGACCCAGTGCCGCCCATCAGTGCCCAGCAGTGCCGCCCATCAGTGCCCAGCAGTGCCGCCCATCAGTGCCCAGCAGTGCCACCTATCAGAGCCACCTATCAGTGCCACCTATCAGTGCCCATCAGTCCCATCTATCAGTGGTACCTATCAGTGCCCATCCGTGCCACCCATCCGTGCCACTTATCCGTGCCACCCATCCATGCCATCTTATCTGTGCCCATCTTTGCCCATCAGTGCCGCCTTATCTGTGCCCATCGGTGCCGCCTTATCTGTGCCTATTAGTGCCGCCTTAACTATGCCTATCAGTGCCCACCAGTGCAGCCCATCAGTGCCCACCAATGCAGCCCATCAGTGCCCACCAATGCAGCCCATCAGTGCCCACCAATGCAGCCATCAGTGCCGCCTAATCAGCGCACTTCAATGAAGGAGAAAAATGACCCGTTTGCAAAATTTTATAACAAACTATTAAAACATGATTTTTTTTTTTTTTTTTTTGCATCTTTTTTTGTTTGTTTAGCAAAAAATAAAACTCCGAGCTGTAACTAAATACCACCAAAAGAAAGCTCTATTTGTGGGAAAAAAATGATAAAAATTTCATTTGGGTACAGTGTTGTATGCCCGCGCAATTGTCATTCAAAGTGCATCAGCGCTGAAAGCTGAAAATTGGTCTGGGACTGAGGGGGGTTTAAGTGCCCAGTAAGCAAGTGGTTAAGGGGGCGTGGCCAGGGGTGTGTCCTGTGCCTGCATACTTTTGCTGATAGGTGCTCCTTATTCCCATCTCAAAAAGTTGGGAGGTATGCACAAGTCTTCTGACACCTGCCGCCATCCGATCCGATCAGATGCTGTCAAAAATAGACAAATGGTGGTCCTATTCCCCATCCATCCGGCGGTCCATTTCCATTCAATTACCCCATAGAGGAGTGCGGGACTGTGTCTATGTCCGCTTCGCACAGCAGATTCCGGCCCTTCCATCCACCTGCTCAACGGGGATCAGCAGAGAGATCCACTGAGCAAGCAGATTCCGCTTCATGGAGGTGCCCGTGTGAAATGGGCCTCAATGTACCACAAAGAAACACTGTAAATGGACACTAAAGGGTTTTTTGGTTCTTTTTGCATTTGTCAAGCAACACGTTTTTCTTAATATTCTATAGCTGTAGCCAGAAACACTCTATAGATTTAAAGCCAATAATAAACATATATATTCAAAAGTCATATTCAAACATTTTGTAACCTTTAGCTTTCATTAAATGAACACCTAGTCATCCTGGTCTGATGATCCTTGTTTAGCCAATTGAAGACTAGGCTTATTCTGACCAAAAAAAAAAAAAAAAATCAGCTTTTTTTTGTAGCGGCCATAACCCTTTGCAGGGCGGCCTTGACTTATTGGGCTTACCGGTTACTTCCACTTGGCTTGTTCTTCCACGTCTAGGGGTTCCCAGGGTTGATACCCAACAACTTGGACGCTGACACCAAGTCCCTTTGAAAGGTTTTATTTTGCAGGGGTAAAATCCAATAACACAGTTTCGTATGGAAACAGAGGGCAAGGGTGAAGAACTCAGGCACCTTGAACTGCAGACATAACAAAGTCTCTAGTACCACCCAGAGAGTAGCCACTCGCAGCTGGGCACTTCAAGGCTGAACAGATCTCTTAACCAGAGATCATGGCAGTCAGCACGTTGATTCAGAACTTGTAAAATCTCTGACCTTGAACAAGTTGTAACTGAAAGTGAACAGGAACCTTTTTCCTCAGTACCTGGAACGTTCTCTGTCTCCTTGACAGTACTGGAAAAAGCGTGAATTCGTCAATGTCCTTCCCAACTCAGTAACCAGGCACTTCTCAGGATGCTGCTTGTCGACCCTCCTCCGAAGAGTCCTCCCCCAGTCACTTTCACGAGCTGTGGTGCCCCTCAAAGCCGAGAGCACACCCGGACGCCTTGAATCCTCCCTCAGTTACTGTGCCTCGGACCAGCCGGTTCCGAAACTCGGGAACAAGCGGATCACTACCCCAGACCAGGCGGGTCTATTGGGGGTAACCAACAGAAGCATGTTGCGGGATGTTGAACACCCCGTGACCCCTCGTGGGGCTACCCCAGTCCTGAAAACAAGACCAGACCACATGGGCCTCACAAACTCCTACTGACCTCAACATCTTAAGTACCCTTCCCCAGACTCCTCAGCGGGGCACGGCACACCCACTGATTGGCTCCGAGGAAGCTGATACCCAAAATTTCCAACCAGGCCTGGTTCTGAGCCTGTCATGTGCACCTCACCGTACACATGACCAGGCAGAACTTCTAACACAGCCCAGCCAAACTGATATCAAAGTTAACCTACACAATTAACCCTCAGAACCCCATTACTGTTCTGAGGCAAAAACTAAATTTACACATAAATGACACTTTGCCCAAAATGTCATCCGCTACATTTTTTTGCTAGAAAAATACCTAGAACCCCCAAACATTGTATATATATATATATATATATATATATATATATATATATATATATATATATATATTTTATTTATATATATTTTAATTTATTTTTTTGCAGAGGCCCTAGAGAATAAAATAGTGGTCGTTGCAATTTTTTATGTTACTTAAAAATTTTCATAGGTGACACTTTAAAAATGTTTACAGTTTACCAATTTAGAGTTACAGAGAAGTTTTAGTGCTAGAATTATTGCTCACGCTATAATGTTTGTGGTGCGAACACAATTTACATATGCGTGCATGACCTACGTATGTGTTTACTTCTGCATGTGAGCACGGGGGGGGGGGGGGGGGACTCTTTACAAAGTTTTTTATTATTATTATAAGTTTTATTTATTTTTTTAGACCATCCCTTTAATTTTAAATTTTTTATTTTTTTTGGTCACTTTTACTCCTATCACAAGAAATGTAAACATCTCTTGTGATCTTAGGTGTACAAAAAACTTTTTTTGGGGGATATTTATTATAGCAAAAAGTAAAAAATAATGAGTTTTTTTCAAAATTGTCACTCTTTTTTTGTTTATAGCACAAAAAATAAAAACCGCAGAGGTGATCTAATACCACCAAAATAAAGCTCTGTTTGTGGGGGGGAAAAAAGGACGTCAATTTTTGTTTTGGGAGCCACGCCGCACGACCGCGCAATTGTCAGTTAAAGCAACTCAGTGCCGAATTGCAAAAAGCGCTCTGGTCAGGAAGGGGGTAAATCTGATTAAAAAGCAAGAGTTATAAAAAAAATCAAAAAATAAATGATCTCATGCTTTCCATAAACAAAGGCATTGTTTACATCTGCCCTAACTGGAAGTGAGGAACTGATGTTGTTTCGGCCTCTAAACCATAGAAATTACAGCTCTATGATAACCTGGTGGATGACAGGTGGGTGGGATGTCCCTTCCTGCCGCCTGTAAAAGCAATCCAGCAGATAATCAGCCACTAGGATTGCTTTTTAGATGAAAGAGCATTATCAGCTGGAAAAAAAAAATACCATGGCTACGACATACAGCTGCAGCCATAACCTCGGTATAACCACATGAACACAATCATGTATGTGATTCTGCAGCAGGTGGATAGGAACCTCCATTTATAAGGGGACAACCTCATGTCCCTGTCTGCCTAATGGGTTAAAGTGTTGTCAGCCTGTCTTATGGTTTCCCGAAGGAGATTACAAGTGGCTTTTTCAACACACAACACACAGGCATGGTCCACTATGGTCAGGAAATCCGCCCTAAGAAATGTCACACCGCCAACTGTGTGCCTGTGCTGTCAACCTCCCATAGGATGGAGACTACAGGAGGTCAGGTTGACACACACTGTTGTCACTATCAGGAAGTCGGTCCAGAGTTATGATGTACAACTGATGCTGTAGTCAGGAAGTTGCTGAAAGAGGCTGGAGGAGATCAGCAGCATTGAGATACCAAAAAAGTAAAAAGTATAAACTAAAAGTCATCTATGTAGGGTTTAGATTTACTCGTATTAAACCCAAAACCAAAAACTTATTATAACTGCAGCTTACCAAACATTAGATGTCGTGGCTGCATCAGTTTTTTTTTTTCTTTGGCTTTTTTCCCCTCTCTTTTTATATTTGGTGATCTGGCCAGTAACACACCTCCTGTATTAGTGCCTAGGAGGAATGGGCACAAGAGGCACAGCAGACAGCTGCATTGTCAGTCTGGGGGTGGAGGGTAGGGTTAAATGTATGTAGTGCCCACTCCTGCAGGAGCACGCTGTTTAGATCTTTTCCTGTAGTTGCACCTGCAGCCAGGCACACAGTCACAGCCAGGGGTTGTAAACCCTCGTATTTTTTCACCTTAATTCATCCTATGCATTAGGGTGAAAAAACACCTGGCAGTGACCGGCCCCCCAGCCCCCCATTTTACTTCCCCGAGCCCTGGAATTTCACACGGTGGAGACACGCTCTTCCTCTGGCTGGGGTTCTCGGCTCTTGATTGGATAGATTGATGGCCGTCAATCAAATCCAATGATGCGGACGCCAGAGGGGGCGGGGCTGAGTCTGGCATTAATTTCTATGGACGCAAATGCTGAACTCGGGAGCGCGCCTGCAAAGTAACCTCCCGGGAGAGTGATTCCCCTAGGGGGTTACCTGATGCGGGGGGAGCCACAAGAGCCGGGGGGGACCCCAGAAGAGGATGTTCGGCGCCACTCTGTGCAAAACGAGCTGCACAGTGGAGGTAAGTATGATATGTTTGTTATTTAAAAAAAAAAAAAAACTGGCCTTTACAATCACTTTAGGCATAATGAACAGTCTAGGTGTATGCTTTGCTGATGCTTTATTACGAAACCTGAGCTTGGATAGGAATAGGGTAACTGTGGGATATTCCAGCAACTTTCACAAATTCAACTACGGAATATTTTACTCTTTTCATGACTGGGCCATTTTTGGCTATTCAGCACTGCGCTACTTTAACTGGTAATTGTGTGTAATACCTTCCACACGCCTCTCCTGTACATACTACCCCATCATACCCTCCACACTCTTCTCCTGTACATACTGCCAACTGTCTTTCTCGCCACACTCCTCTCCTGTACATGCTGCCCCCATAATACCTTACACATTCCTTTCCTGTACATACTGCCCCACTATACCCTCCACATTCCTCTCCTGTACATACTGCACACAAGCATACCCTCCACACTCCTCTCCTGTACATAGTGCACACTGTGAACCCTCCACACTGCTCTGCTGTCCATAATGCCCACTGTCATACCCCCCACACTCTTCTCCTGTACATAGTGCCCACTGCCAAACCCTCCACACTGCTCTCCGGTACATAGTGCCCACTGTTATACCCTCCAGATTCCTCTCCCTCACCTGCACATACTTCCCACTTTTATACCATCTATACTCCTCCCCTATGCCTCTTACCCACAAAAACAGTTCTTTAACATTATATTGAATACCCTCAATGTTACCAGCTCTAGAATGGGCACACTTTTGTTAGTTCAGCTAAAGGAAATCTTCTCAGTCCTCATATTTGTTCTGCCCATTATTAATACTCATTTAATTTTGTGATTACAAAGTTATATAGCTAGTAAGGTTGAATAAAGACACCAGTCCATCCAGTTCAACCTGAGTGAGTGTCTACAATTGTCCCTATCCCTGTACATTGCACACTCACATCAGTCCCTACCCTGAAGGAGCCCACAATCCAAGGTACCCATTCATATACGAGGGCCAATTTTTGGACAGAAGCCAATTAACCTACCTGCATGTCTTTGGAGCATGGGAGGAAACCAGAGTGCCTGGAAGAAACCCATGAAGGCACAGGGAGAACATGCAAACTCCAGGCATGTCATGGTTGGGATTTGAACCAGAAACCCTTCTTACTGCTAGGTGAGAGTGCTAACCACTACACCACTTTGTCACCGCTATTGTGACGTATAGAGGAACATAGCTGATGTCAGCTACTCTAAATATACCACTGGTAAAAAAAAGTGTCCCTGAAAATATTTTTGAAATGTTGGCAACTATGCACTTGGGCACTGCCCAAGGGCCACCGGGTTGGTAGGGGGCCCCATGAGAGGCTCCTGGGATCCCGAGATATTAAAGTGGTAGTATACTTCGCTAACATTACTACTTTGTAGAGGCCCTGAGGTAGGTTATGCCATAATGTACAAGTATGCACAGCATATTAGCACATTAGTGTACACTTACCTGTCAGACTGAGCCCTTCAGCGCTGCTCTGTGACCAATCTGGTGGGTCCCGGCCGATTCCATCTTCACCAGATCTTCCTTCCGGTTCCTGTGCCTTCGGTTACTTGCCTTGGCCAGGCTGCGTTGCTGTCACTCCCACACATGCTCATGTGCATCCTCTCTCTCTCTCTCTCATCCTCCCTCCCTTAACCCTCACTCTTCTCTCTTCCCATTTCTCTCTCTCATCCTCCCTCTCTCTATTTAATTTAATTTGTTATAGCAAAAAATTGTTTGCATTTTTATTTATTTATTTTTATAAAAAGCCCCACCAAAATCCCCAGCAGCAGGCCCATGATGTTCTTAATCTGGCCCTGACTGTGAGTATTACGGGAAGATTGCTTGGTTCTTGATTGACCTAATATGGCTACATGGCCATACTAGGTCAATGACATTGATGGACATCCCTACCCATTTCTTGATGTGCAGTTGCAGGTTGGTAAATCACCCCTGCCACAGCTCACTGGCCTGGCACTGACAACTACCTTCTGAGTTTGATCCTGCCAGAAATCTTGCTAGCTGATATTTTGCTCCTTTCATTTACCATTGTTCCCAGCATTCTATCTATGTAGACTGTAGCAACCTTCCTCAATATAGTTTCACATCTCAGGGAACCCTAACTAAAACTTGTCCACAAGGTCAATGTCACTGGTCTAATATGGCAGGGGTCTCCAAACTTTTTAAACAAGGGACTAGTTTGCTGTCCTCCACACTTTAGGGGGGCCGGACTAGGACCAGTGGAAGTAGAAAATGTCCTGGCGTCCAGTGGGAGTAAACAATACCCCATCTTTGGTGTCAGTGGGAGGATTAGTGCCTCCTTGTTGATGTCAATTTCCGATGTAAATATTTTTTAGGCCTCCAGCAGCAAAAAACACTGTCTCGGAGACAAATAACCACACGCAGGTACCACCAACCATAATAATGGGAGCTGTACCCAGGATGGGTCCCTACTGATGTAAATATTTGTTATACTCAAAAAACCCAAAGTAGGACGTTCTACCCTGCCAGCTGCCATGACAAAATCTCCAAAAAATCTTAATCCGAAAATATTTACAATTTGCCATGGAACTCAATTAGGGCGGGAGAGTGGGCCGTTGTCCCAAGTACTCTTTCCTCCGACTGATGACTTCCAAGTACCTCCTACAGACCCTCTTACTGCAGCCCCACCTTCTCCAGTCCTCCCCACCAATCATGTGAGCATTTTTAAAAGAATGCTTCCCACCGACCAGAAGCCCTTTCCCTATGCCAACCCCTTTTAACCATGTCATGCCGGCCCTTCGTCCATGCTTTCTTCTTTTAACTGCGGGCCTCTCTTTACACAGAGCAGGTAAGTATAACATGGTTGTTATTTTTAAAGAAAGAAAGTCAGAGACATTAGTATCACTTTAATGTCACTTTTAAAATCCATTAAAGCCGCACTGCTTCTGGTATGCGGGCGGCTGGCATTCCACAACTGTGGCGGGGGCACCTCTTCTAATTTTGACTGTCCTATCATCCTGGACCACAACCCTTCCTCACTGTGCTATATGTTTTCTGCTGCACCATTGGCATGGTTATATCTTCTTAGTACTCTCCATAAAATGATCAGAAATGTGTGCTTAAACTATAAGCAACATATAGTAAGGGAGAGTTATAACCCCTGGCAGTTTATTTTTTACCATCCGTGTCCCATTACAGAGATTTCCCTTCACTTTCTGCCCCATAACCAAACAGGAAGTGAGAGAAAATCTATGTAAATGAAGGGAATCCATTGCCCCCCCCCCCCCCCCAGGCCCTCAGAACTAGTGTCCCCACTCAAAAATTTCAGGACGGGTCTTAAACAGCAAGGGGTGTGGCCTTGACAAGAAGGGGCTGGTCATATTTAAATTAGGGGGTGCACGAATTTAGTCAGGCCTAGGGCAGCACAAAACCTAAATACACTACTGTCTGTACCCCAGAGATTTCCATTCACTTCCTGTCCCACAGCCAAAACAGGAAGTGAGAGGAAATCCCTGCAGTGTCCTCAGTGGAAGATTTCCCCTCTTCTACTTTCTGGGGATAACCCAGAATTTGGGATCTTTTTTTACTTTCACTTGCAATGCTAATGGTAAACAGGAGACATAGAGAGGGTATATCTCCCTAATGCTTACCTTCCAACATTTTGAGATGGAAATGAGGGACTCCTACTAGCAAACGTATGTAGGCATAGGACACACCCCCAGTCACACCCCCTTAAAGTAGAATGAACTAAAAAAAAAGTTTATTAAAGCCTTAAAATATATTTTATTTTAATAGCTTCCTTTTAATGTACTAAAAATCATTTAGCTAAAAAAAAAATTTTACTTGCCTGTAAGACTGTTGCTAGGCATATTTCCTAATCTGCCAACTTCCTATTCCGTGGTGGTCCTACTTCTGTTCCGGACTTGCTTGGCATCCTGGGAAATCATCCCAGGAGTCCAGTGGACATTACTGTGTTTAAAAATTGCGTTATTTCCAAGCAGAAAATGATGCGATTTACTCTGTTATCTTAGTTGTCATAACTACGGGGCAGGACCTTCCTCCATCGCCGTTATGGCAACTATACAAACTAATGACGCTACGAGCGCCGTTTAACTGCGCATGCGCGAGATATAGAGGTTACCCAGCATGCACCTCTCTCATCAAAAACCAGGAAGAACAAACAACTGGGCTTCACATGCCAATAGACAAGATGGAAACGGCCACAAGATCGCTCAGACAATATCCTGTAATATCTGTTTATTAATTGAATACTAAACAGATCGGCTTCTAATGATATTTATTAATCTGCCTATATTATAATAATATTAACCACCATATAGCAGAATGACGGTGGCAAAGTGGTTTCAATATCCTGACTGGGCATCATATGACGTCCTCAGGATATTAAGCCGCAGTCTGACACACCGTAACTACGATGTCATGATGTCCAATCACGGCTGATCAACGTGTAAATAGGAAGAGCCGTTTATCGGCTTTTCCTCAATCACACCTGTCAGATGCGAGTAGAGGTTAGCTGATCGGCTGCTCCTCTGACAGGGGGGGTCTGTGCTGATCGATTATCAGCGCAGCCCCCCCCCCCCCCAGGATGCTCACACTGGACCACCAAGGACGCCACCAGGGATGCCCAGCATCAGGTATGCCACCCTAGACGACCAGGGATGCCAGTGAGTGCCCACAATGGATGCCAATCAGTGCCCACAATGGGTATCACTGATTGGCATGCATTATTGTTTGGCACTGATTGGCATCCATCAATACAATACTTTACACTACAATGCCACCTATCAGTGCCCATCCATGCCGCCTATCAGTGCCCATCCATGCCGCCTATCAGTGCCCATCTGTGCCCATCCTTGCCGCCTATCCATGCTCATCCATGCTGCTTATCCACACCCATCTGTGCCACCTATCCATGCCCATCCGTGCCGCCTATCAGTGCCTATTTGTGACACCTATCAGTGCCCATCAGTGCCGCATATCAGTGCCTATCAATGCCACCTCATCAGTGGCACTTCATTGGTGCCACCTCATCATGTCCATCAGTGCCACCTTATCAGTGCGCGTCAGTGCAGCCCCATCAGCGCCCATCAGTGAAGGAGAAAACGTACTTATTTACAAAGTTGAAACTGATGTTTAGCAAAAAATAAAAATCCCAGAGGTGATCAAATACCACCAAAAGAAAGCTCTATTTGTGGGAACAAAATTATAAAAATTTCGTTTGGGTACAGTGTAGCATGACAGCGCAATTGTCATTCAAAGTACAACAGCGCTGAAAGCTGAAAATTGGTCTGGGCAGGAAGGTGTATAACTGCCCGGTATTGAAGTGGTTAAGTATGTAAAAAAAAAAAAAAATTATGGTCGGAACACCACTTCAAATCTACAAGGGCTTTTTTATTTTCATTTTTTACTACTACTATTCCTTTATATTGGCTTTTAAAATTTACAAATGCAGCCATTTAGAAATCAGATGAAAGGTTTAGCGCTGGGAAACACTTTTTGAAAGATAAAAAGTGTATTTTATATACAACTACCCTGTTTCCCTGAAAATAAGACCTAGCGTGATTGTCAGTGATGGCTGCAATATAAGCCCTACCCCCAAGTAAGCCCCACCCTGTTTCCCCGAAAATAAGCCCTACCATGAAAATAAGACCTACAAGGACTTTAACTAGGGCTTATTTGGGGGGTAGGGCTCATATTGCAGCCATCACGACAATCACGCTAGGTCTTATTTTCGGGGAAACGGGGTATATAGAGCAGACCAAAATGAGGGACAAAGGAGGAGGAAAGAGGGACAGGTGGACATTGCTCCAAATCTGGGGCAGTCCCTCGAAATCAGAGACAGTTTCTCGAAATAAGGGACAGTCCCTCGAAATCAGGGACAGTTCCTCGAAATCAGGGACAGTCTCTTGAAATAAGGGACAGTCTCTCGAAATCAGGGACAGTCTCTCAAAATCAGGGACAGTCCCTCGAAATCAGGGGCAGTCTCTAGAAATCAAGGACAGTCCCTCGAAATCAGGGACAGTCTCTCAAAATCTGGGACAGTGTCTCGAAATCAGGGACAGTTCCTCAAAATCAGGGACAGTTCCTCGAAATCAGGGACAATCTCTCGAAATCAGGGACAGTCCCTCAAAATCAGGGAAAGTCTCGAAATCAGGGACAGTTCCTCGAAATCAGGGAAAGTCCCTCAAAATCAGGGACAGTCTCTTGAAATCAGGGACAGTTGGGAGCTACGCTAATGGGGGGGGGGGGGGGGGGAAGACAGCAATAAAAATCTGCCATTTGTTCTAATCCACCTCCGCTCTATCCAAAAAACGAAAGAAAAAGTTCTGCCTTTAGTTGTTGCAGGATAGGGAAGTGAGTAATAGGACGGGCGGTAATGTGAAATCTTTACAGCTGTGGCTCACAATCCCAAATAAAACTCGGAATTCACCTAGCCTGACATTACCTACGCTTCCTGAGGATTTGTAAACGGCCTGTAATTCTCCTTTAAGTCAGAGCGATTCATAGCAGGCCATACCATATGGCAGTAATCCTCCTATATCTCCCATCACCTACAGAAAAGCTTCATGGACGGTGACCTTATTTGGCTGCTCTCAGGTTGGCTGAGTCCTGGGGGCATCGCACGGATTCTGCTATATCCCAAAAGGTTGATGTTAAATCTTTTTTTTTTTTTTCCAAGCTTTGCAAAGTATAAATCCAACTGATTACTCTGCACTCTTTTGCTTCACTGAGCCTTTACAATCAGACATCCCCGTTAACAATAAGCTCCTAATGAATCAAACATCTACAGAATTAGTTTCACCTAGCTGCTTCGTTCCCAGGCAGAGCAAGTCTTTGTCAGACCTGGTTTGATGGGAAAAGCTACTGACACATAGTGCACCTATTGATAAACAATTCCGTAATGAGGGACGGGACAAAAAATTACCTAAAAAAACCTGATTAAAAATGACAGGCCGAACGCCGGGCAACGCCGCGCCCTGATTACCAGAATTGTTTGGCTTTTAAAAAATAATTAGGCAAAGCGCGATCGGAGGATTCTTTTTTTTTTTTTTATCCCAGGTTTAGATATCAATGTGTTTCCCTATCTGAAGATATTTTGTATCATTTGTTTTGGACGGTACCAAAGAGATCCTGGTGTATTATCAACCAATAATTAGATGACATTTCGGGGACATCTGGCGCTATCTTTATAGGACTTTTTAACAAATTTTACCAATAGGGAGCAAAGCAGGCTGTAAATCAAGGTGCTGGAGGGAGGGGGTGCAGAGGGCACAGCTGTCTTTGGGCTCAGGGGCGAGCGCCCCCCTCCCCCCCCCCCCCCCCCAAGCATGACCGCCCACCCCAAGCATGACTACCTCTATGTGCTTATATTAAAGTCTATACAGAATTAAACTGTGCCTCTGTCTCTGGACATCCATAGTTCCATTCTGTGATTGGTTATTTCAGCTTTTAGCACGCTTATTCAAGGTAGCTTATTCGCTGAACTCCAGGAAGTTATATAAGACACAGATTAATGCAGCTTTGTATTCATGAATGCATCAGTAAAGGCAAGCGGCGTAAGCACCTTAATATGACTTGTGATTAGACTCTTGCATTCCCATGTACAGCAGGGCTCAGCCTGGGAGAGGGAGAAGCAGCACAAGGAGACAGTCAATTGCTCTGTAGTGCCCATTAGGCTGGATTCACACCTATGCATCTTTAGTGTTTTTTGCATTTTGCAGATTTTCACTACAGAACGTGTTCCATAGGAAACCATGTTAAATGCAAATCTGCAAAATGCAAAAAGCACTATAACTGCATAGGTGTGAATCTAGCCTCCGAGCTGTACGATTCTGGCCAAAATGAGAATCACGTTCTTTTTTTGCTTAGAATAAAAAGATCACGATTCTCTCATGATCCTCTCCATGTAAAATCTTTCACATTATACAAAATATAAAATAAAATATATAATGTTTGGAGGTTCTAAGTAATTTTCTAGCAAAAAAATATTATTTTAACTTGAAACCAACAAATGTCAGAAAAAGATTTTGTGTTTAAAGCGGGAGTCCGCGTTGTTTTTTTTTTTTTTAAAAGCCAGCAGCTACAAATACTGCAGCTGCTGACTTTTAAAATAGTGACACTTACCTGTCCAGCGCGCCCGCGATGTCTGCACCCGAAGCCGATCTCTAGATCGTCTGTCGGGTGCTGCCGCCGCCATCTTGGGTATGGGAATCAGGAAGTGGAGCCTTTCGGCTTCATTTCCCGGTTCCCTACTGCGCATGCGCAAGTCGCGCTGCGCAATAAGGATGGACCCCGCTGCCTCTGGGACCTGTGTGTTTCCCAGCAGGCAGCGGGGGACTTTCGGAAAGGGGCATAATCTACGCCCCTTTCCGCAGAGAGCTATCCCGGAAGTGGGTGCAGATACCTGTACTGTACAGGTACCTGCACCCCCTCCCCCCTGAAAGGTGCCAATTGTGGTGCCGGAAGGGGGGAGAATTCCAATGAGCGGAAGGTCCACTTTAGGGTGGACCTCCGCTTTAAGTGGTTAAACTTTTTTCCCACTTACATACAAAGTCTATTCCATTGACAAATTGTTACAATGTTTATACTTAAGTTCAACTGATAAAGAATGTTTTGATTCTTGGCAGACTGACCAGTTTTTCTCTTCCTTCCTTTTGATGGCTGTGGCTTCAGAAGAGCAGAGAGAATTCTTTACATAGAAAGAATTGTGAAACATTTTAGTCAAGATCGTGATAACGATTCTTGACGATTGATTGTGCAGCTCTAATGCCCATTAGCCAAAAAGAAAACATGCTCGGCGGCGGCCTGTCCATTCTCCTACTGGCCAATCAGGAAGGGGGTGCTGAGACCCGTCACTTGATTGGCTGAAAGAGAGGAGGGAGGAGATGCACAGCGGAAGCCACCGTGATCCAGAGGAGTAGGAGATGCGATGGAAGCCGCTGCCCATAGGCGCGCTGCCCGTCTATGACATAGATGGGGTAAGTGCGGGGCTGGATGACCAACTAACCACTCGTAGGAGGTTAGTTGTGGATTATCCGACCGATGGCGGTGGGGGGGGGGTGGCGGGTTGAGGTTGTGCCGCCGGGGGGGGGGGGGGGGGCTGCTGGCAGACCCCCCCCAAAAAAAGAAAGAAGAACACCAGCCACCACTGAACATGCCCATAGGAGGAGAGAGCAGAATGACAGTGTAAGCTTTTGAATCTGATTTGCTATCAACATAGACTATATTGTTGAAAGTATTGGGACACCTGCCTTTATACGCACATGAAATTTAATGTCATCCCAGTCTTAGCCCGTAGGGTTCAAAATTGAATTGGCTCACCCTTTGCAGCTATAACAGCTTCAACTCTTCTGGGAAGTCTGTCCACAAGGTTTAGGAGTGTCTATAGGAATGTTTGACCATCCTTTCAGAACAGCATTTCTGAGGTCAGGCACTGATGTTGGATAAGAAGGCCTGGCTTGCATTCGCCGCATGAATTCCTCCTGAAGGTGCTCTATTGGGTTGAGGTCAGGACTCAGCTCGGGTGGCCCCATAGCAAGCTGCTAGGTGTGGGGGCACTCAACGGGAGGGAGGGGCCAGAAGAGCCAAAGAGGGACCCGAGAAGAGGAGGACCTGGGCTGCTCTGTACAAAACCACTACACAGAGCAGGTAAGTATAACACGTTTGTTATTTTTAGAGAGAAAAATACAAGACTTTACTATTTACTTTATTGTCATCCCAGTCTTAGTCCATAGGGTTCAATACTGAGTTGGCCCACCCTTTGTGAGGTCGGGCACTGATGTGGACAATAAAGCCTGGCTCGCAGTCTCCGCTCTAATTCATCCCAAAGGTGTTCTATCTATTGGGTTGAGGTCAGGACTCTGTGCAGGCCAGTCAAGTTCCTCCATCACAAACTCGCTCATCCACATCTTTTCTGGACCTTGTTTTCTGCACTGATCCAAATCTTTTGGTGAGGTGGGGGAGGGGGGTTGTGGATTATTGTGTGGGGTTGCTTTTCAGGGATTGGGTGTGACCCTTTAGTTCCAGTGAAGGGAATTCCTTAAGGCGTCAGCATACCAAGACATTTTGGACGATTTAATGCTCCAAAGTTTGAGCATGACAGCGCACCAGTGCACAAAGCAAGGTCCATAAAGACATGGATGAGAGAGTTTGGGGTGGAGGAACTTGGCTGGCCTGCACAGAGTCCTGACCTCAACTCGATAGAACACCTTTGGGATGAATTAGAGCGGAGACTGCGAGACAGGCTTTATCTTCCACATCAGTGCCTGACCTCACAAAGTGTGGGCCAACTCAGTACTGAACCCTATGGACTAAGACTGGGATGACAATAAAGTAAATAGTAAAGTTTTGTATTTTTCTCTCTAAAAATAACAAACATGTTATACTTACCTGCTCTGTGTAGTGGTTTTGTACAGAGCAGCCCAGGTCCTCCTCTTCTCAGGTCCCTCTTCGGCTCTCCTGGCCCCTCCCTCCTGTTCAGTGCCCCCACATCAAGCAGCTTGCTATGGGGCCACCCGAGCCGAGTCACAGCTCCCTATGTCCATTTAGACAGAGAGCCCTGGTTCATCTCAGCTCCCTCTCTCTCTTCTGATTGACTAATCGACTTTGATTGACAGCAGCAGGAGCCAATGGCGCCACTGCTGTGTCTCAGTGAATCAGGAGGGAGAGTCCAGGATGGCCGAGGCACTCGTGGACATTGCTGGAGAGAGATGGGGCTCAGGTAAGTATTAAAGGGTGCTGGGGCAGCTGCTGCACACAGAAGGTTTTTTTTTGTTTTTTGTTTTTTGTTTTTTTTTTTTATCTTAATGCATAGAATGCATTAAGATAAAAAAAAAAAAACTTCTGACTTTACAATCACTTGTTCATGTGCATGTGAAGGCAGGTGTCCTGGCATGGCAGAGCTCAAACTGAAAGAGAGAAAGAGAAAAGCAGCACAAAAAGCCAGTCAGAGGGGCACAAGGAACATGCTGATAGGAGGAGAGAGCAGACTGTTAATGTAAAAACCTGTATTAGATTTGCTATCATTATATTGGAATTCTCTGCGTGGCAGAGCTCAAACTGACAGAAAGAGAGAGAAAGAGAGGAGCAGCACAAAAAGCCAGTCAGTGGTACACAATGAAAATGTTATTAGGAGGAGAGAGTGACAGAGAGATGAGCTCATCAGTCTGCTGCTTCTCCTTTCACTGTCCAGTCACAGGCTGGGGGAGGGACTAGACTTGTAAGTGTAACTGAACAGCAGTAAAGAAAAATCAAGTCTTCTGCTTATCCAGATAGGCTTGTGCTGTGAGCCAGAGCTGTGTAAATCTCAGGACTGGATGGACCGAATTACAATTCTTTGGAAGGCAATAAAGCTCCAATATATGTATTTCTATATATTTCTGTTTGCCTGAAGTTTAGCATTAAAACAAACTTGTCCTTTGCCTATCAATGGAACAGAAACAGGATAACTGAAAGCAGAGTCCCTCTGCTACTGGAATCTTCCTTCTCCCCCAATAAATCTCAACAACCCTGTGTAAACTCTTTATCAGATTCAAACAATTAGAAAAGTTATGTAAATGTGAATAAGTATTAGCCACAGTACTTGTAATGCTCCTTTCACACGGGCGCAGACTCCGTCAAGTGGATCCGCCTGCTCAGTGGGGGTTCTCTGCCAGGTCTGTGTCTGCTCCGCTATGTAGAGCAGACACAGACACAGCCCGCTATTCTTGGATGGAAATGGACTGCATGTCTGTTTCCATCCTATATGTTATCCGATCGGACACTGTACTCAAACAAAACTTTTAGCATTTTGTTCCCACAAATAGAGTTTTTATTTTGGTGGTATTCGATCAACACTGGGGTTTTTATTTTTTGCTAAACAAATAAAAAAAGACAAAAATAAAAAAAGTTTTTCTTTGTTTCCATTATAAAATTTTGTAAATAAGTACGTTTTCTCCTTCACTGATAGGCACTGATGAGCCTGCACTGACGGGAAATGATAAAGCGACACTGATGTGCACTGATGAGGCTGCACTCACGGGGAAATGATAAGGCGGCACTGATGGGCACTGATGAGCCTGCACTGACGGGAAATGATAAAGCGACACTGATGTGCACTGATGAGGCTGCACTCACGGGGAAATGATAAGGCGGCACTGATGGGCACTGATGAGGCTGCACTCACCGGGAAATGATAAGGCGGCACTGATGGGCACTGATGAGGCTGCACTCACGGGGAAATGATAAGGCGGCACTGATGGGCACTGATGAGCCTGCACTGACGGGAAATGATAAAGCGACACTGATCGGCACTGATGAGGCTGCACTCACAGGGAAATGATAAGGCGGCACTGATGGGCACTGATGAGGCTGCACTCACGGGGAAATAATAAGGTGGCACTGATGGGCACTGATGAAGTTGCACTCACGGGGAAATGATAAGGTGGCACTGATGAGGTGGCACTAATGAGGTGGCACTCATGGGCACTGATGATGAGGCACTAATATGCAGCACTGATGGGTACTGATAGGTGGCACTGATATGCAGCACTGATGGGCATTGATAGGTGGCACTGATGGGCACTCATAGGTGGCACTTACGGGCACTGCTAGGTGACACCGATAGGCACTGAAATGTCACACTGATGAGCACTTATAGGTGGCAATGATGGGCACTTATAGGCAGCACTGATTTGCACTTATAGGTGGCACTGATGAGTGCCACTGATGGGCACTGATGGCTCTGATAGGCAGCACTGATGAGTAGGCACTGGCAGGCATTACTGATGGGCACTGATTGGCCCCTCCAATGGGCACTGATTGACAACCCTGGTGGTCCTGGGTGGGCATCCCTGATGGGCATCCATGGTTGGCACAGGTGGGCATCCTCTGGGGGGGTCTGAACTGATAATCAATAAGCGCAGACCCCCCCCCCCCCCATCAGGAAAGCAGCCGATCGGCTCTCCTCTACTCGCGTCTGTCAGTGCGAGTGGAGGAGAAGCCAATAAACGTCTCTTCCTTGTTACGCTGTGATCAGCTGTGATTGGACACAGCTGATCACATGGTAAAGAGCCTACCTCAGAGGCTCTTTACTGAGATTGGTGATGTGTTGTGTCAGACTTGAAACACCACACCACTGATCGCATCACTGCGCTCCCTCGTGGGCGCACGATTGCGGCTTATCCTGCTGGATGTCATATGACGCCCAGTCAGGATAACAGAACCACTTTCTGGCTGCCATTCTGCTATATAATGGGTGGTAAGTGGTTAAACCTCAGACATGAAATATGAACAATGCACATCCCTCTATAGTGTGTACTTGTCTCAACTAAGAACACTAAGTGCCATTTCTGTCTGTTTACAACCACTTTAAAAGTAAAGCCCCGTACACACGAGCGGACTTTTCAACATCCAAAGTCCGTCAGACCGAGTCCGTCAGACTATCCGATCGTGTGTGGGCTGCAACGGACTTTAGCTTCGCAAAAGTCTGACAGACTTTAGAAATGAAGCATGCTTCAAATTTTCCCGACGGAACTCCGCCGGACCCGGTCCCCTTCGAAAAATTCGCTCGTGTGTGTGCTACTCCGACGGACTAAAACCGACGCTAGGGCAGCTATTGGCTACTGTCTATGAACTTCCTACGTCGAATTCAGTCGTACGTCATCACGTTCGACTCCGTCGGAGTTTGGTGTGATGGTGTGTGGTCAAGTCCGTTCGGTCGAAAAGTCCGCCAGAACTCTGTCGGAACTCCTTTGGAGGTCTGTCAGACTTAATCCCTCTCGTGTGTACGGGGCATAAAGGATACTTGGAAGAGACTTCCAGCTGAGGTAATGAGTAGGTCATCAGTAAGGGAAGGTAAACTTTTTTGGGAATATTATTATTATACAGGATTTATATAGCACCAACAGTTTGCACAGCGCTTTATAATATGAAGGGAGGCAGTTCCTCAGGTATGAGATTCACATACTTATATTGTGCCAGCACCAATGTAACTTAGCAATGCAGATCATACCTAGAGGTCAGCTTCAGTGGTTGTACTGTTCATCTTTGTTGAAGGTAAGGATGAGAATTGAGTCATCTAGGGACCCCCCCCCCCCAGTGGCGTAACTAGAACCTTCAGGGCCCCGATGCAAGAAACCATGAAGGGCCCCCCTGAACCCCAGCCAGGGCCCTTCCCTCCGAGTCCGGCGGTGGAACTCCAGGGCGTGGTCACAGGTATGACCTTTGTGAGCCCTGTAGTTCCACCACTGGTATCAGTATTTTTATTTCTTTTTAGGTGCCCCATTGGGGGACTGTCCCTTGGCAGGATGGGGTCCCCGTCCCCAGAAGAGATGAGGTCCTTTTCTCCAGGGCAGATGAAGTTACTGCCCCCAGGTGAGAAGGGGTCCCTGTCCCCAGGGGAATTGGGGGTCCCTGTCCCCACGTGAGAAGGGGTCCCTGTCCCCAGGGGGAGATGGAGGGGGTATGTAATGGTGTGTGGGGGATGGGGTCCTCTCACTCACCATAACCAAGCTGTAGGCCGCGCACTCATCCATGTTGGCCTGGGCTCCATCCAGTGTGCTGCACGGGCAATCAGCATACCTCCCAGAAAGACCTTTCATCATCTGTGTATGACAGGGAGGAGGGGGGGCTGGCAGACAAGCCTGAAGTGTCCTCCGGGGAGCCGGCTCTCATAGGGCTGCCCTGCATCTGTGTGCTTAAAGTTTGTTTACCCGGGAAAAGTTAGCAGTGCAGAGTGGGCCGGACTCGGGGTGGGTGGGACTCTGGCTGGGGAGAACAGACATCGGACTGAGCGGCAATGCATGGAGCAGGAGAGGGGTACTCTGAGGAGCCGGCTGAGGACACAGGTCATGCAGGGAATGCACAACTAAAGAGCAGCCATATGTAGAGGGGGCTGCATGGGCCCCCTGCATCACAGGGCCCGGTTGTGGTCGCAACTGCTGCACCCACTATAGTTACGCCCCTGCCCCCCCCCCCCAACATTCTCACCCTTGCTGTTGGTAAATTGGGCCTGTCACCTCTATCACTGCTGCCATTCAGTCTCTTCCCTGCATTTTCCATAACTTCACAAAACCTAACATAGGAGTAACTGGCCTTCGGAAAGGCCCGTGGCTGAAGAACTGGGTTAACTGACCATGCAAACCCAGCGAATTTCAGACTCTTTATAGTGGCAGGAAATATATATGCCCTCTGCACATGTGTACCACATTCCAGGATAGCATGTTAAGTATGTGAACAGATGCATTGTATCTTTACATGACATGAATGCTGGGAATCTCTAACCACTTCACGCTTTTGGAGATGTGACAGCCCATATGACAATTGTTCTTTTGTTTGGAGCCTACAAAAACGAGACCTATGCTGTACTACCAACCCATCTATTCCCACTCGCCTGACACACTATATATAATAAAGAGAAGACGCCTTGAAATACTTACCTGTCCTGAACAAATCACTGCTCTAGGCTCCCACAGCAAGAGTGACTGAACACATGATCCCATAGGACAAGGGTCATTTATGGGGAGCCTGAGATGCATGCTGGCCCAATAAACTCTTGTGTTTGTTTCTTTCTTTTCTTTCTTTTTCTTTCTTTCTTTTTTTTTTTCTTTCTTCCTTTCTTTCTCTCTCTCTCTCACACTCTCTTTCTTCTCTCTTCTTTGTCTTTCTTCTTTCTGTCTTTCTTTATTTCTTTCTCACACTCTTCCTCTCACTCTTTCTTCTTTCTTTGTCTTTTCTTTTTCTTTTTTTCTCTCTTTCTTTATTTCTTTTTTCTTTATTTTGTATTTCATTCTTTTCTTCTTTCTTTCATTTCTTTCTCTCACTCTTTCTTCCTCTTTCTCTTTCTTTCTTTCTTTCTTCCCTTTTCTTTCTCTGTCTCTGTCTCTCTCTCTCTCTTTCTTTTTTTTTAGTTTCTTTCTCTCTCACACTCTTCCTCTCACTCTTTCTTTTTTTTGTGTGTTTCTTTCTCTCTTTCTTTCCTTCTTTCTTTCTTTTCTCTTTCTTTCTTTCTTTCTTTCTTTCTTTCTCTATATCTCACACTCTTCCTCTCACTCTTTTTTCTTTCTTTCTTTCTTTCTTTCTTTCTTTCTTTCTTTCTTTCTTTCTTTCTTTCTTTCTTTCTTTCTTTTCTCTCTCTCTCTCTCTCTCTCTCTCTCTCTCTCTCTTTCACTCTTTCTTCGTCTTTCTTTTTCTTTCTTTCTTTTCTCTCTCTCTCTCTCTTTCACTCTTTCTTCGGCTTTCTTTTTCTTTCTTTCTTTCTTTCTTTCTTTCTTTCTTTCTTTCTTTCTTTCTTTCTTTCTCTTACCCTTCCTCTCACACTTTCTTCTTTCTTTTTCTTTCTTTCTCTCTTTCTTTCTTTTTTCTTTCTTTTGTTTTTAATTCATTTCTTCTTTCTTTCTTTCTTTCTTTCGTTTCTTTCTCTCACTCTTTCTTCTTTCTTTTTCTTTCGTGTTTCTTTCTCTCTTTCTTTCTTCTTTCTTTTCTGTTCTTTTCTTCTTTCTTTCTGTCTTTCTTTCTTTTCTTTCTCTCTCTCTCTCTTTCTTTCTCTATATCTCACACTCTTCCTCTCACTCTTTCTTCTTTCTTTCTTTCTTTCTTTCTTTCTTTCTTTCTTTCTTACTTTCTTTCTTTCTTTTCTTCCTTTTTTTTTCTATCACTCTTTCTTCCTCTTTCTCTTTCTTTCTTGTTATTTATTTTTTCCTTCTTTCTTTCTTTTTTTCTTTCTTTCTCTCACTCTTTCTTCTACACTTTCCATTATATCTGAGACTATAATAAAAAAAATGATTTGGTTGGCATTTGGTTGCAGTGGCTAGTTTAAAGGCTGTTTAGAGCTAAAAGGTAAATAAGGCTGAAACTATAGGCAGTTTTATTATTTGGATAGAGAAAGGAAAGGTGGTATAACCCCTGTCAGTTTCATTTTTTGCTATCTGTAGCCCATTGAGAAGATTTCTCTTCACTTCCTGTCATAAATTTAGGCAATGTGTATTCTGCTACATTTCCTTGGTAAAAATAACACTAACTAGTGTATATTATTTAGTCTGTGTGAAAGTTATGGAGTCCACAAACCATGGTTTATATAGTTGAAAATTGATTAACCCTGATGTACTGATGGCATATCTTATTTCTTGAGGCCCTAAAAATCCCAGGACAGTACAAATACCCCCCAAATGACCCCTTTTTGCAAAGTAGACAGTTAATGGTATTCAGCAAGAGGCATGGTGCATTTTCTTGTAGTCTTTGTCATAAGTTTTTGGAAAAAGAAAAAATAATTAAAATTGGGTTTTTTTCTAACTTTTTTTTTATACATACTGTCCCCAGAGCAGCACAGCCTCTTCATATGACTGTTGTGGTGGTGATCAGGGATATATATACACTATATTGTCAAAAGTATTGGGGCACCTGCTTTTGCATGCACATGAACTTTAATGGTATCCTAGCTTTTTAAGGACCACCCCATGCAGATATACTGCAACAGCAGGGCCCTCCTGTGCAAAATCACGCACAGGTATGTGATTTCGTGCACTGGGTCTGGGGCACGTGTGCCCGCGGCAACCCGCTTCCACAGTAATTGGACACAATGGGAGCCAATCAGTGGGTCAATGTCCGCCAGGACCCGCCGATCATTCTCAGGGGAGACAGATTGGCGGTCTGCCTATGAAAACAAGTCAGACCGCCATTCTGTGAAAGGGAAAGATGGAGAGGAAGGAACATGGGTCTCTGTCTTCCCCCAGTCAAAGCCTCCCCCAAACAGTTAGAAAACACTCCCTAGGAGCACATTTAACCCCTTGATTGCCTCTGATGTTAACCCCTTCCCTGTCAGTGTCATTAGTATAGTGACAGTGCATTTTTTTTAGCACTGATCATTGTATTAGTATCACAGGTCCCCAAAAATGTGTCATTTAGTGCCAGATTTGTCCACGGCAATGTTGCAGTCCCACTAAAGCCCCGTACACACGAGCGGACTTTTCAACATCCAAAGTCCGACGGAATGATTCCGTCAGACTTTTCGATCGTGTGTGGGCTGCAACGGACTTTTGATTCGCAAAAGTCTGACGGACTTTAGAAAATGGAACATGCTTCAAATTTTTCCGACGGAACTCCGCCGGACCCAGTTCCTACCGAAAAGTAGCTATTGGCTACTGGCTATGAACTTCCTTATTCTAGTCCAGTCGTACGTCATCACGTTCGAATCCGTCGGAGTTTGGTGTGATTGTGTGTGGCTATGTCCGCTCATTCGAAAAGTCCATCAGAGCTCTGTCGGAACTCTGGCAGAACTCCTTCGGAAGTCTGTCGGACTTAATCCCTCGAAAAGTCCGCTCGTGTGTACGCGGCATAAGAATCGCTGATCGCTACTAGTAATAAATAAATAAATAAAAATTCAATAAAAACATCCCATAGTTTGTAGCCACTATAACTTTTGCGCAAAACAATCAATATATGCTTATTGGTATTTTTATTTTTTTTACCAAAAACATGTAGCAGAATACATATTGATCTAAATTGATGAAGAAATTAGATTTTTGAAAAAAATTATTGGGTTTGTTTTATAGCAGAAAGTAAAAAATGTTGTTGTTTTAATTCAAAATTGTTGGTTTTTTTTTGTTTCTAGTGTAAAAAATAAAAACTGCAGAGGTGGTCAAATAGCACCAAAAGAAAGCGCTATTTATGGGAAAAAAGGACATCAATTTTATGTGGGTACAGCATCGCACGAAGGTGCAATTGTCAGTTAAAGTAACACAGTGCCATATGTCAAAAAATGGTCTGGTAATGAAGGGAGTAAATCTTCAGTGGCTGAAGTGGCTAGTCTTAGTTTGTAGGGTTCAATATTGAGTTGGTCCACCCTTTACAGCTATAACAGCTTCTAGGAAGGCTGTCCACAAAGTTTAGAAGTGTGTCTATGGGAATGTTTGACCATTCTTCAAGAAGCGCATTTGTGAGGTCAGGCACTGAAGTGGATAAGAAGGCCTGGCTCACAGTGTCCAGTCTAATTCATTGCAAGGGTATTCTATGAGATTGAGGTCAGGACTCTGTGCAGGTCAGTCTAGTTCCTCCACCCCAAACTCGCTCATCCATGTCTTTATGGACCTTGCTTTGTGCACTGGTACGCAGTCATGTTGGAACAGGAACAGGCCATCCCTAAACTGTTACCACAAAGTTGGGAGCATGAAATTATCCAAAATGTCTTGGTATTTTGACGCCTTAAAAATTCCCTTCACTGAAACGAAGGGGCCAAGCCCAGCCCCAGAAAGTCAACCCCACGCCATATTCCCCCCTCCACCAAATGATTTGGACCAGACCAGATCATAGTGACACATAGTGGCATCCATTAATTCCCAGTGTGTATTATTTTGATAGCTGTATTTAGTCACAGCTATCACATGGTACAGGTGCCCTGTCTGTACCATGGGATCACTATGACCAATCACAGAGATCATCACAACAATGCACAATGAATGGCTGTGAATGAAATCCATTAATTGTGTACAACTGTTATGTGATCGCTGTGATTGGTACCAGGGATGGCCTGGTACAATGGTTTATCATCCGCTGTGTCTAGTGCTCAGTGAGTGACAGATCGAGCTGGAGCGAGTGGGGGGGCACGAGCCTGGAGGAGCATTTCAAATACAATAAAATATGTTTTTCCCTGCATTTTTAAGTTGGTTCCAGTCTTTACTGAGCCATAGGGCTTTTTTTCTGCTGGAACTTGGTGGAACTCAGTTCCACCACCTCTAGCTCATGCCCTCTGCTTCCTGTTCACCTCTTTGGCTTGTAAACAGAGAAGTCCGGCTTCTCTGTTTACAAGTAACAGTTTGTCTCCCAATGGCTCCCACTGAGTGCAAGATGGGGGCACGGGAGATGCGGGTGCCCAGAGTACAGTACAGAGGCCGACACCCCTACTGGATGATCCTGCCCCTTTGAAGCCCTCTCACTGTTAGTGGAATTTGGGGGGTGAGAGGGTTTTTTTGGGGGTTGTGGTTCAGTTCCTGTACCTATTTCCTGTGAAAAAAAAGCCCTGCATAAGCCTAATTATAGAAGGGGGTCTACCAAAAAATTATTATTACAAGCTGACCGAAGTTCAGCTTAAAGTTCTTTTTTATTTTATCATTTTAGTAACTGAATTTCATTTCTCTGTTATATTTATCTAAAGAAAAAAGTCCAGAGCTGCAAAAAACAAACAAAGCAAAAGTCTTGTATTTTCACTTTGGTTATCTTCTTCTGAAGTTCTGTTATTTCAAACATAACTTTATTGATATTTTATAATGTTTTAATTGATATTGGACAGAGTGGTGGGCTGTATAGGTCATTACAACATGCCCTTAGGTCATCATTTATATCACCATGATATACTTTATATTGTATTATTGTGGTTTTTGTACCAATTCTTGTTTTTATGAAAAACAGATAAGTGCTCATTGAGGCCTCTGAGACACATTCTGCAAAGTAATAATAAAATAAAACAGAGTAAAGTAATGGATGGTTATCTTTTATTACCGCATATTTGTATTTAATAATGGACATATGTATCCAGAACGTGGCCTGCTGTGTGTTGCCATCTTGGATTTTCAGAGGGGAAACTGAACAAACATTCAGTCCCTTGCAAGTTTACCCGACATACAGTGTGTGATTGATTGTTATCTGGTGGGGTTCAAACTGTTCTTAAAGCGGTAGTAAATCCGCTGATGTTTTTTTTTCTGACCTGCAAGGGAAAAGTCATAATGAGCTAGAATGCACGACATACTAGCTCATTATGAAATACTTACCTTAGAACGAGGCCCCGACATCTCGTCCGAACCACACCAAGGGAGCTGACATGCTCCCTCTGCGTGTCTTCCGGGTATCGCGGCTCTGGGGCTGTGAGTGGCCGGAGCCGCGATATCGTCACTCTCGCGCGTGCGTGCGGAAGATCTCTTTCCGGCAGGGTCTGGTGTCTGCCGGACTTTCAGCCGAGAAGCCCCTGTGCGCATGCGCCACTGCAGTCAGCGGCGCATTGCGAAGAGAATATCTCCTAAACCATACAGGTTTAGGAGATTTTTTTTTTTACCTCCAGGTAAGGCTTATTATAGGTTTACCTGTAGGTTAAAGAGGAATTAAACCCTGATGGGTTTACTTCCTCTTTGATTCCCTGCAAAGGTAAAGCATAATGGACTACTATGCATCGCAAAGTAGTCCATTATGTGTCACTTACCTGACACAGGAGCCAGCGAAGTCACCGCTGTCCCCTGTAGTCCGCAGCATCCATCTTCTTGGTGGGTCTCGCTGCTCCGCCACTGTCTTGCGACGAAGCTGTGATGACGTCACTCCCGCGCATTCGCACAGGAGCCGCCAACCGCGGCATATCGGCGTTGACAGCGGCGCGCTCAGTGCGCCTGTGCGCCGCTGTCTACGGCGCATGCGCCGTAGACAGCGGTGCCTGTCTTTCAGCAAATATCTCCTAAACCGTGTAGGTTTAGGAGATATTTCTTAGGCCGCGTACACACGCGGGGACTGTTCGCTCAACTTTGTCCGTCAAACAGTTTCAGCGGACAGTCCGCTCAAAATTAGCATGGACGGACTTGGCCACACACGACGAACGAACAGTCCGCTGAAACCGTGCGCGATGACGTGAACGGCACGTACGACGGGACTAGAAAACGACGTCCTATACACTGCAATGCAAACTTCGGCGTGTAAATCCTTTCTGAGCATGCGCGGAACTTAGTTTGACGAACAAGCCTACACACGAGGGGACTGTTCGCTGAAACAAAGTTTCAGCGGACAGTTTTTCGGAATTTCCGAAAAACTTTGTTCAGCAAACTGTCCGCTGAAACTGTCCGCTGAAAGCCCACACACGAGCGGACTGTCCGCCGAAACACTGTTCAGCGGACAAAGTTGAGCGAACAGTCCCCGCGTGTGTACGCGGCCTTAGACCTACCTGTACAGGTAAGCCTTAATCTAGGCTTACCTGTAGGTCAAAATGGTTTGTAAGGGTTTACAACCACTTTAAACTTCTAAAAAAGACTATACAACCACTTTAAGAAGCATAAATCGTTCTTCTATCTGGCTAACATTAAAGAGAACCTGTCACGTTGCCCATTCAAGGCAAAGGTGACAAAGGTCCTTACTAGCCAATCTTCCCTGCCCGCACCAGAAATCTGTGCTGTAATGATGAAAAAACTCCAACTAAAGATTTTTAGAATCCAAGTGTCAGGTTCCTGGTCCCCCACTGTATATAGCGGTTCATTCTGCAAGCCCCTATAAGACCTGCAATGATATAAGGGGCTGGTGGGAAGAACCACAGCGAGTAGAGGGGGGACCAAGAATCTGATACTCAAGGCTTTTCAGGTGGTGCTTTATCTTAATTACAGCAAAGATCGGCAGCAAGGACAGGCAGGAAAAGTGAGTTATAACTAGGTTCTTCTTCCCTCTATCTATTTTTCTTTCTTCTACTATCTATCTTTTTTTAGTAGGATAGGTATGACATTATATATACATTATATTGCAAACGTTTTGGCACGCCTGCCTTTACACACACATGAACTTTAACGGGTTCCCAGTCTTATGCCTTGTACACACGGTTGGACATTTCGACCACAAAATCCATCAGATTTTTTTCCAACCGATTTTGTCCATTGGAAAATCCGATCGTTCAGAACGTGGTGACGTTCGTTGCGTATGACGGGACTACATAGAGGCTAGTAGCCAATAACTTTGGTCTCGTAATTTGATCTGAGCATGCTTGGCACTTTGTCCGTCTGAATTTTCTACAAACGATTGAAAAAGTCCGATCAGATTTTTTTGACGGAAAATTTTAGATCCTGCTCTCAAAATTTTTTCCGTCACGATTGGATTTTCTGACAATATTATCCAATTATCCGATATATAATCCGATATTATCCGATTCCTTTTCCGTCGGAATTTCCGACAGTGTGTACAAGGCATAAGCACATAGGGTTCAAAATTGAGTTGGCCCACCCTTTGCAGCTATAACAGCTTCAGCTCTTCTGGGAAGGCTGTCTACAAGGTTTAGGAGTGTGTCTATGGGAATGTTTAACCATTCTTCCAGAAGCACATTTGTGAGGTCAGGTACTGATTATGGATGAGAAGGTCTCTCTCGTCTACGCTCTAATTTATCCCAAAGGTGTTCTATTGGGTTGAAGTTATTACTCTGCGCAGGCCAATCAAATTCCTCCACCCCAAACACATCAGTGCCTGACCTCACAAATGTTCTTCTGAAAGAATGTTCACACACTCCTAAACCTTGTGGACAGCCTTCCCAGAAGAGTTGAAGCTGTTGGGTGGGCCAACCCTACGGACTAAGACTGGGATGCCATCTTGTGCATGTAAAGGCAGGTGTTCCAATACTTTTGGTAATATAGTGTAGTTAAAAACATATATGAAACATATACAAAATATATACAAATTATATACAATTCAATAAATTGACTGTAAACCATTTTAGTTTCCCATTAAATTGTATTAGGCCGCGTACACACGCGCGGACTGTTCGCCCAACTTTGTCCGCTGAACAGTGTTTGGGCGGACAGTCCGCTCGTGTGTGGGCTTTCAGCGGACAGTTTCAGCGGACAGTTTGACGGACAAGGTTTTTCGTAAATTCCGTAAAACTGTCCGCTGAAACCTTGTTTCAGCGAACAGTCCGCTCGTGTGTAGGCTTGTTCGTCAAACAAAGTTGCGCGCATGCTCAGAAAGGATTTTCACGCCGAAAGCTATAATGCAGTGTATAGGACGTCGTATTTTTTGTCCCGTCGTACGTGCCGTTCACGTCATCGCGCACGGTTTCAGCAAACTGTTCGTCCGTCGTGTGTGGCCATGTCCGTCCATGCTAAGTTTGAGCGGACTGTTTGCCGAAACTGTTGGACGGACAAAGTTGGGCGAACAGTCCGCGCGTGTGTACGCGGCCTTAAAGGCATTGCTCACAGCCACCATTATTCAAGCTTCACGATTGCAGATACTTGGTGGAATATGAAAGATTACATCTTTAAGGCTGTTGACAATATGGGCCATTTATGTGACACTCTTTTAGGATTGTAAAAAAAAAAAAAAAAAAAAAAAAGCCAAAGACTTGGGGGAAATCCTCTCAAATGGAAGTTTGTGTAATAATTTACCAGCAATCCAAACTCTTATTTTTTTCTGCCACAAATCAAGCCAAATCCTCCAGTATTACTCTATGAAGCTCTATGCTTTCTTCTTCTCCCAGAAGCAAACAAAAGACAGTGACCCATCACACAAATAAAAAAAAAAGAAGCTTTAACTTCTGCTTTCCTTTGCCCCAGATCACTGACTAATTTGCTGAAAGCATATGCTCATTTATTACAGGAGTTTAAAAAAAACGACGACAACATTGCCCATTGTTTTGGCCGCTTGCTGATCTTGTGGTCTGATCACTGACACTCTCGGATGGACGGGTGGGAGGAAGAGGAGGAGGGGAGGGGGGAGAGAAGATTGTTCCAAAACTTAAACAACTCTATGAGTTTAAAACATAATGAGACAGAAAACGCAACTTGTCTTGTCCAGGCAAATTAAAGTGATCCTTCCGTCTTACTTTTAAATGTATTTATTTGACTCCTCCTAGCCTCCTATAGAACATTTATTTTTTAAAATAAAAGAACACTGAGGTTCCCCCTTATTTGCCCAGGTGAGAATAATGTAATCCCAGCATGCGTAGTCTCCTGGGATAACAATGCCATGCATCCCAGGAGGCTTTGGGCTAGGGTTGCCACCCGTCCGGGATTCACCCGGACAGTCCAGGTTTGGAATTGTGTGTCCAGATTTCAGAACTCCTGAAACCCGGGAACATCATTGAGAATGGACTGCGTTTCCCCAAGTAACTGGGTACCACTACCGCCAAGTACATAGGTGTGCGTACAGGCCCCGTCCCCATACATGAACAGGAGGAGAAAGAGGGCTTGACCTCCTTCTGCTCCTCCTGCCCTTACCCCTCTGTCTGCCAACTCACACTCTAATCCCCAGTATTATGTGCTTATGATAGGGATGCGTGGGCTGGAAATTTGAAGCTCAGCAGCCGGCAGATACATTATGAATGAAAGGTGTCAGTGCTTGAGCCTCCATACTCTGAGGATGGTGTCTCAAGCACTGGATTGGATGGTGAGCTGAGTGAGCTCACCATCCAATGTCTGATCCACCTTCCTCCCTTCTCTCTCTTGCCTCGGAGCAAGTGTGTACACTAAGATAAGGGGGGCTCTGGTGTAAGAAGGGCTTTGGGAACCCTGATTTAAGGGGAAATGCTGGGAACTCTAAAGTAAGTGGGAGATTTGGTGAGCAGAAACCCCCCTTACATCAGAGTTCTTCTTTAGTCCACAGCGTTCACCCTTAAAATAAATTGGCATGCGGAGCTAAAGTGTTCGGGTTTGGCTTGAAGAAAAGGTGGCAACCCTACTTTGGGCTGGGCCTGGATCTATGATCAGTAACTGATCATCACTGCAATTTTTGTCTGACTCATGACAATAAAGACATTTCTACAGCATCTTTTGGATTCATGTGTGCGATCAATCTTTTCTCCTCCTGTTGATATTGCCTACGGTGATGAGCCGGGATTAGCACCTTGGGTAGGGTGTGTCCATTTTTAGCTGAAGCGGTGTGTGCACCCTTGTTTTGTTTCCAGAATGTAGTAGGTAGGAGAGTCAAATGAGCAGCCTGAACATTATTGCAGCCCCAAACCCTGGGAAGGGGGGCCCAGATGGTGGTTGGGGAGTGTATAAATAGTCTGGAGCCTCAGAGAGCAGTGTTCTTCCCCAGGAGGAGCGCTTCCCAGGCAGACATAAATGCTACATGAATCATCTGCCCTTAGGGCCGGTTCACACTGGGGGCGATGCGAGGCGACACGACTTGCCTCGCCGCGACCTGCCGCGACCTCAGCGGCGACTTGCAAATGACTTCTGTATAGAAGTCAATGCAAGTCGCCCCGAGGTCGCTCAAAAGTAGTACAGGAACCTTTTTTCTAAGACGGAGCGACTCGAGTCGCTCCTCTTAGAACGGTTCCATTGTACAGAATGGGGGCGACTTGTCAGATCGCGGCACGGCAAGTCGTGTCGCCCCCTGTGTGAACCGGCCCTTACTCAAGATGGTCATGGCTAGAAATGCCAGGAAGTTGTTTTTCAAAGTGATTTCTCAAAAAAATAAAGCATGGAGATGTGGATGGATGGGTGAATTTGCTTTGAATATTAAAAATGAATTAAATAGTGTTTTTAGTTTATGGTGGACAGATATTGTTGAGATGTGCTGTAAAGTGTTATGAAACCCACAACAGTAAAATCAGTCTGTATATGCAGTAAAGCATGCTTGTTATACTCACTGTGTAACCTAAGGGGTTAATCCTGAGCATTGTATAAAAAGGCTGTTTGATCCTGTATTTTCCGATCTTCCCCTTCTCTTACTGTCCCCAATCCATCTCCTGTACAGAGCCTTGGAGGCCATCTGCACATGCTCCATTTAATGTGTATTTTTTTTTTTGGGAGGGTGCATGTGATCAAAACAGGGCCAATCAGCACTACCAAGACAGAGGATCGGGGGTCATACAGCCTCATAGGACAGTCGGAGGAGAATGCAAACTCCTCCTACAAGCTTTAACCAGACACTGATAGAAGTCATAAGACTGATATATACTGCCAATGAGAAAGGGTATTTAGCAGTTTATATTTACTAAACGAATTGCATTTCCATGTTCTGTATACTGTGGGAGACCAGATATAGTGAATGCAGGGTCCTGGGTTTGGTAACACTTTAAGTGTATGCAACAGAGACCTCCGATTTTATTCTAGTTTAGAAACAGATTAGATAGGTAGGCTGGCTAGTAGGGTTGGGTGTGCTGGGGAATTTTGTCTTTTATATAATGGTCTATTTATCCTTTCCAGTGCAAGCATTAGAAACAATCAATACTATCTAAGTACTGAAAGCTATGGCACATATGTTCTGTGCCTGCAGAGTGTTTGTGCATCTGTAATTATCCATGACCTCATGAAAAACCTTATGCTATAGAGATATGTATATTACCATACCAATGGATTTGAGTAAATTAATGATAAAGAACAAGACCCGGAGCTGTAAGTACAGCTAAGGCATGACTGAGAAAAAGGCACTTACCTGATTATAGGGGTGGGAGTCACGAGGGGTTGGATCCAGATGGTTGAGAGGAGCGAGATTCGGAGCTTAGCCAGCATCAGGCGGGTTTCTCCTGTCCTGCCTCCCCTGAGGCTCTTCTTTTCTTCTCTTTCCTATTTCCCTATTGTTAATTCTGGTCCTTTTAGCAATGGTTTCGGGATATACACTATATTACCAAAACTATTGGGACACCCACCTTTACACGCACATGAACTTTAATAAAATCCCAGTCTTAGTCCATAGGGTTCAATATTGAGTTGGTCTACCTTTTGCAGCTATAACAGCTTCATCTCTTCTAAGAAGGCTGTCCACAAGGTTTAGAAGTGTGTCTATGGGAATGTTTGACCATTCTTCCAGAAGCACATTTGTGAGGTCAGGCACTGATGTTGGACGAGAAGGACTGGCTCGCAGCCTCCGCTTTAATTCATCCCTATCGGGTTAAGGTTGGAACTCTGTGTAGGCCAGTCAAGTTCCTCCACCCCAAATTTGCTCATCCTTGTCTTTATGGACCTTGCTTTGTGCACTGGTGTGCAGTCATGTTTGAACAGAAAGGGGCCATCCCCAAACTGTTCCCACTAAGTTGGAAGCATGAAATCGTCCAAAATGTCTTGGTATGCTAATGCCCTAAGAGTTCCCTCTTTGGAACTAAGGGGCCAAGTTCAATCCCCGAAAGACAAACCCACTTCATAACCCCCCCTCTGCCAAATGATATGGACCAATGAACTAAGCAAGGTCCATAAAAAGATGGATGAGCCAGGCTTTCTCGTCCACATTGGTGTCTAACCCCACAAATACACTTCTGGAAGAATGGTCAAACATTCCCATAGACACACTCCTAAACCTTGTGGACAGCCTTCCCAGAAGAATTGAAGCTGTTATAGTTGCAAAGGGTGGTCCAACTCAATATTGAGCCCTACGGACTAAGACTGGGATTCCATTAAAGTTCATGTGTGTGTAAAGGCAGGTGTCCCAATACTTTTGGAAAGATAGTGTAGCAGTGGACAGGGGTCTCTTCCCAAAATTAGGTTATGATGGTAACATGGTTGTGTTGATTTGGCTATATTTGTGGTAAATTTGTGGTTTATTGCTCCTGGTGCCCCCCCCCCCCCCCCCAAAGGGGAAGTTATGCTTTATGCCCCCCCCCCTTTCTGTTTTTGACACTTTTTGGAGGAGGGGGACACTTCAAAAGTCCCAGAAGGCACAAGCAGTCACAGCCAGCTGCCCAAAGTAAACATGCTGGTGCCAGAAGACTGATGAAAAAGCAGTTCAGGTGAGCACTGTGCTGAACCCCTGGACAGGTGATGGTCCTTTTATTAAAAGTTAGCAGTATTTGTAGCTGGTGACTTTAATTTTTTCCAAATAAAAGGCTGCAGAACCGCTTTAATTGTCCCTTTTACAAGCATGGACCTCGACTTCTTCTGTTGCTTCTTCCTTCCCCAATCTGAGCTCTGCTGCACATGGGCTGCAAGAGGCTGATACCAGGTCAAATGCGGGTACTGATACTGCTTACATTTAAAAAAAATCACATTGAACCACTTAAAGACCACCCACCCTCAATGTACTGCAAGCGGGCTTCCCACGCAGGTACCAGTACGCCGCTGCCTGCTTCTGGGTTTAGGGCACAAGCATGCGTGCCCACCTCCCGCTGACACCTGCTGTGTACAAAGAGTCTATAAGCAAGTCAATGATTCATGGCCAGGACCTGCTGTTTGGCTGAGTACAATCACAGCCCAGAGCCCTGTGTTGACAATCAACACAGACCATCACCTGTCCAGGGGTTCAGCACAGTGCTCACCTGAACTGCTTTTTCATCAGTCTTCGGGCACCAGCATGTTTACTTTGGGCAGCTGGCTGTGACTGCTTGTGCCTTCTGGGACTTTTGAAGCGACCCCCTCCTCCAAAAAGTGTCAAAAACAAAAAAGGGGAGGAGGGGGCATAAAGCATAACTTCCCCTTTAGGTGGACCAGCAGGCACAATAAACCACCACAAATATAGCAAATTAAGCACAATCATGTCATGAACATAACCTAATTTTGGGAAGAGACGCCTGCCCACTGCTACATTATATTTCCAAAAGTATTGGGACAATCAACACAGGGCTCTGTACAGGTTTAAGAAAGCAGGGATATGAAACAGAGAGTTCTGTTAGTAAAATCAGCACACATTACACATAGTTACGCACACATTTAACCCCTTGATTGCCCCTGAGCTTAACCCCTTCCCAGTCAGTGTCAGTAGTACAATGACAGTGTATAGTATTATCGCTGATCACTGGTGATGTCAGTGGCAGTTAGGTTCCCCCAGCATCAAGTAGTCTCAAATTTCCCGCCGCACTATCGCAGTCCTATTATAAGTGGCTGTTCACCACCATAAGAATATATTCCATAGTTTGTAGACACTATAACTTTCATACAAGCCAATCAATATACACTTATTTGGGATTTTTTTATTATCAAAGACATGTAGCAGAATACATTTTGGCCAAAATCTATAAAAAAAAAATTTTTTTATTATTGTATGTTTTATAACAAAGTAAAAAAATGTCTTTTGTTTTTTTTTTAAATGTTCAGTCTTTTTTCATTTATATCACAAAAAAAAAGAAAAAAACAATCAAATACCACCAAAAGAAAGCTCTATTTGTTTGGAAAAAAATGACATTGATTTTGTTTGTTTACAGAATTGCATGGTCGTGCAATTACCAGTTAAAATAGTGGCCTGGTCATGAGGGGGGTAAAAGGGTGAAAGCTGGCCGCTACTTTCTACAAATTGTAAGTTGACCATGTGAGGTTTGATATGCATCCATTTATATATATATATATATATATATATATATATATATATATATATATATATATATATATATGTGTGTGTATGTTATTATGTATGCGTATATATTCCCTCCCTTTTCTTGTCGACCGATATTTAGTATTACATGTAGTTTTGGTTATCCATGTTCATGCATTATATATTGTTTTTAAATGTATGTTAATACATTTTCTTACATTTTTTTTATATACCGGTAAATGTCTAAGGTGTGATTAAAAGTCCAGTGGGCCCAAATGTTTTGTTGTATGTAGCAGGATAAATTTTGGCCAAAATCTATAAATATTTTTTTATTATTGTATATGTTTTACAACAAAGAAAAAAAAAAATTTGTTTTCAAAATGTTCCGTCTTTTATATCATACAAAAAAAAAACAGTGGTGATCAAATACCACCAAAAGAAAGCTCTATTTGTGTGGGAAAAAAATTACATCAATTTTGTTTTTGTACAGCGTTGAATGACGGTGCAATTACCAATTAAAGTAGTGGCCTGGTCATGAAGGGGGTAAAACCAATCCGGAGCTGAGTTGGTTAATGCCGCGTACACACGACCGGACTTTTCGACGGACTTGATCCATCGAAATCCTGGAATCCGTCGGACAATTCGATCGTGTGTGGGCTCCAGTGGACTTTTTGTTCCCAAAAGTCCGGTGCACCTAGAAATAAAACTTGCTTCAAATCTTTACGACGGACTCGAGTCCGGTTGAAAAATCTGTTCGTCTGTGTGCTAGTCCGACGGACTAAAACCGACGCTAGGGCAGCTATTGGCTACTGGCTATGATCTTCCTTATTCTACATCATCACGTTCAAATCCGTCTGACTTTTGGAGTGATCGTGTGTGGCCAAGTCCGTTTGCTTGAAAGTCTGGCGGACCTCAGCTGCAAAGTCTGTCAGATTGTCCGCCGGACCAAGTCCGTCAAAAAGTCTGGTCGTGTGTACGCGGCATGAGGATGTATTAATGAATACAGGACAGCATTAGTCTGTGTAATTTCTACCGGTCTGCTGTTCAGCTTTAACCATTTCCAATCAGGAACAGAAACCGATGGGTAATGACACATTCTGGATCATTAGGTGAATTGAATACAATCGTTTAAAAACAAAACAAAACAAAAAAAAACGTAATTTTCAAATGCACTGAAGCTACAAATGTAAGGGTGTATCTTTCCTGTCAATACTTATCACTGATTGGTTGCCATCTCAACAATAACTGAACACTGAAGATAACGCACGCACAGGCCGATAAGAGAGTTTTCTTAACTGTCATTTGGAGTAACTGCCAGGTTTGTCAGAACTCAAAGATAATTTCTGAATCACAAATGTAAGATTTGTAAAGATACGTCACTATCAGAAGATTTTAGAGATGCCGCCCTTTATCTGTCCATGACTCCAAAAGTACATTGAGCTCACACGAAGACCTAACAGAGTCCTGTAGAAGAAATGATTAGCCCAGGGTCACATGACTGCTGCTACATTCATGTATTTATTACTACAGGTACTTATATAGCACCATCAATTTACGCAGTATATACACTATATTACCAAATGTATTGGGACACCTGCCTTTACACACACATGAACTTTAATGGCATCCCAGTCTTAGTCCGTAGGGTTCAATGTTGAGTTGGCCCACCCTTCGGAGCTACAGTGCCTTGAAAAAGTATTCATACCCCTTGAAATTTTCCATATTTTGTCATGTTACAACCAAAACCGTAAATGTATTTTATGTGATAGACCAACACAAAGTGGCACATAATTGTGAAGTGGAAGGAAAATAATGAATGGTTTTAAAATTATTTTTACAAATAAATGTGTGAAAAGTGTGGCGCGCATTTGTATTCACCCCCCTTTACTTTGATATCTCTAACTAAAATCTAGTGGAACCAATTGCCTTAAGAAGTCGCCTAATTAGTAAATAGAGTCTACCTGTGTGTAATTTAATCTCAGTATAAATACAGCTGTTCTGTGAAGCCCTCAGAGGTTTTGTTAGAGACCCGTAGTGAACAAACAGCATCATGAAGACCAAGGAACAGACCAGACAGGTCAGGGATAAAGTTGTGGAGAAGTTTAAAGCAGGGTTAGGTTATAAAAAAAAAATAAAGCTTTAAACATCTCACAGAGCACTGTTCAATCCATCATCTGAAAATGGAAAGAGTATGGCACAACTGCAAATCTACCAAGAATTGTCCGTCCACCTAAACTGACAGGCCGGGCAAGGAGAGCGTTAATCAGAGAAGCAGCCAAGAGTCCCATGGTAACTCTGGGAGATCCACAGCCCAGGTGGGAGAATCTGTCCACAGGACAACTATTAGTCGTGTACTCCACAAATCTGGTCTTTATGGAAGAATGGCAAGAAGAAAGCCATAAGAAGTCCTGTTTGCAGTTTGGGAGAAGCCATGTGGGGGACACAGCAAACATGGAAGAAGGTGCTCTGGTCAGATGAGACAAAAATGTAACATTGTGGCCTAAACACAAATATGTGTGGCGGAAAACAAACACTGCACATCACCTTGAACACATCATCCCCACCGTGAAACATGGTGGTGGCAGCATCATGTTGTGGGGATGCTTCTCTTCAGCAGGGACAGGGAAGCTGCTCAGAGTTGATTGGAAGATGGATGGAGCCAAATATAGGGCAATCTTAGAAGAAAACCTGTTAGGCCGCGTACACACGCGGGGACTGTTCGCCCAACTTTGTCCGTCAAACAGTTTCGGCAAACAGTCCGCTCAAAATTAGCATGGACGGACATGGCCACACACGACGGACGAACAGTTTGCTGAAACCGTGCGCGATGACGTGAACGGCACGTACGACGGGACGAAAAATACGACGTCCTATACACTGCATTATAACTTTCGGCGTGAAAATCCTTTCTGAGCATGCGCGCAACTTTGTTTGACGAACAAGCCTACACACGCGGGGACTGTCCGCTGAAACAAGGTTTCAGCGGACAGTTTTTCGGAATTTCCGAAAAACCTTGTTCAGCAGACTGTTCGCTGAAACTGTCCGCTGAAAGCCCACACACGAGCGGACTGTCCGCTGAAACTTGGTTTCAGCGGACAGTTTCAGCGAACGGTCCTCGTGTGTGTACGCGGCCTTAGAGTCTGCAAAAGACTTGAGACTGGGGCGGAGGTTCACCTTCCAGCAGGACAACAACCCCAAACATACAGCCAGAGCTACAAAGCATATGCATATGTTAGAATGGCCCAGTTGAAGTCTAGACCTAAGTCAATTTCAGAATCTGTGGCAAGACTTAAAAATTGCTGTTCACAGACGCTCTCCATCCAATCTGACAGAGCTTGAGCTATTTTGTAAAGTAGAATGGGCAAAAATGTCCCTCTCTAGATGTGCAAAGCTGGTAGAGACATCCCCAAAAAGACTTGCAGCTGTAATTGCAGCAAAAGGGGGTTCTACAAAGTATTGACTCAGGGGGGCTGAATACATATACACACCACACTTTTCAGATATTTATTTGTAAAAAATGTTGAAACCATTTATCATTTTCCTTCCACTTCACAATTATTTGCCACTCTTTGTTGATCTATAACATAAAACCCCAGTAATATACTGTACATTTACATTTTTTTTATAATATGACAAAATGTGGAAAATTTCAAGGGGTATGAATAATTTTTCAAGGCACTGTATAACAGCTTCACCTCTTCTGGGAAGGTTGTACACAAGGCTTAGGAGTGCGTCTATGGGAATGTTTGACCATTCTTCCAGAAGAGCATTTGTGAGGTCAGGCACTGATGTGGACAAGAAGGCCTGACTCGCAGTCTGCCCACTAATTCATCCTAAAGGTGTTCTATCAGGTTGAGGTCAGGACTCCGTGCAGGCCAGTCACCTTTGAGATGAATGAGAGCGGAGATGGTGAGGGTGTTTTTTTGGTTATATCCTAAAAAATAAAAAACCCGGTGCTGATCAAATACCACCAGAAAGCTCTATTAGTGTGAAAAAAAATAACAATTTGATTTGGGTACAGCACTGCATGACCACACAATTGTCAGGTAAAGTAGTGCAGTGGTAAATAGCAAAACACGGTCTGGTCATGAAGGGGGTAAAGCCTTCCGGTGGTCAAGTGGTCAAACACAAAACCCTGATAAAAATGCACCAAAAACACATGTACATTTGTTTTTCCTGCACTTTTTATGTACTCACATTATAGTCTATGGAGCCAAAAATGCACTATGCGGCAATAAAAGAAGCACTTTTTTTCAAAATTCGCACTACACCATGTGAGCGGGTGCCATAGAGAATAATAGGATTTCCTTTGTTGTGCATTGCAGATGTAGCAGAGGTCGCACTAGTGTGAACAGGGCCTCACATTCGCATAATGACCAGCAACTGGGCAGGGAAAGGGCACTGTGGAAAGTACAAGACCACATAGTTACTGGGGTTGAATGAAATTGAGAGTTTTAATTTCTACAAAATGCTGCTGAAATTGGCTATGGAGTCAATAGGAAAGCCAAAATGAGGGTGGTTTTTGGTTGTTTTATAAAGGTGCATTGAGTTTTAATTGAATCCTGAAGCTTATAGAAGCTCTTTCCAACTATCATGGACCTATTCTTGTGCCAATTTTCATCGGAACTTACGACACACAAAATTTGAGATCTGTATCTCAAATTTTCTGACAACAAAATCCATTGTTGGAAATTCGGATCGTGTGCACATAATTCCGATGCACAAAGTACTATGCATGCTTGGAATCAAGCAGAAGAGCCGCATTGGCTATTGAACTTCAGTTTTCTCGGTTTGTCGTAAGTTACCGCTTTCTTGACATCCAGAATTTTCTACAACATTGTGTGACCGTGTGTATGCAAGACAAGTTTGAGCCAACATCCCTTTGGAGAAAATCCAATGGGTTTTGTTGTCGGAATGTCCGACAACGTATTTTGTTGGCGGAAAATTTGAGATCCAGATCTCAAATTTTGTGTGTCGGAAATTCCAATCGAAAATGTCTGCGGCATGCGGCATAAGAATTAAATTATATAAATTCTGGTTTAAAATATATATATACAGTGGTGTGAAAAGGTGTTTTCCCCCTTCCTCATTTCCTGTTCCTTTGCATGTTTGTCACACTTAAGTGTTTCGGAACATCAAACCAATTTAAACAATAGTCAAGGACAACACAAGTAAACACAAAATGCAATTTGTAAATGAAGGTGTTTATTATTAAAGGTGAAAAAAAAATCCAAACCATCATGGCCCTGTGTGAAAAAGTGATTGCCCCCTAAACCTAATAACTGGTTGGGCCACCCTTAGCAGCAACAACTGCAACCAAGCGTTTGCGATAACGTGCAATGAGGCTTTTACAGCGTCCTGGAGGAATTTTGGCCCACTCATCTTTGCAGAATTGTCCCAATTCAGTTACATTAGAGGGTTTTCGAGCATGAACGGCCTTTTTAAGGTCATACCACAACATCTCAATAGGATTCAGGTCAGGACTTTGGCTAGGCCACTCCAAAGTCTTCATTTTGTTTTTCTTCAGCCATTCGGTGGTGGACTTGCTGGTGTGTTTAGGATCATTGTCCTGCTGCAGAACCCAAGTTCGTTTCAGCTTGAGTACACGAACAGATGGTCGGACATTCTCCTTCAGGATCTCTTGGTAGACAGCAGAATTCATAGTTTCTTTTATCACAGCAAGTCTTCCAGGTCCTGAAGCAGCAAAACAGCCCCAGACCATCACACTACCACCACCATATTTTACGTTGGTATAATGTTCTTTTTATGAAATGCAGTGTTCCTTCTACGCCAGATATACTTGGATACACACCTTCCAAAGAGTTCCACTTTTGTCTCATCGGTCCACAGAATGTTGTCCCAAAAGTCTTGGGGATCATCAAGATGTGATGTGGAGAAATTGAGACAAGCTTTGATGTTCTTTTTGCTCAGCAGTGGTTTTCTCCTTGGAACTCTGCCATGCAGGCCATTTTTGCCCAGTCTTTTCCTGATGGTGGAGGCATGAACGTTGACCTTAACTGAGGCAAGTGAGGCCTGCAGTTCCTTGGACGTTGTTGTGGGGTCTTTTGTGACCTCTTGGATGAGTCGTCGCTGCGCTCTTGGGGTAATTTTGGGCGGCCGGCCACTCCTGGGAAGGTTCACCACTGTTCCATGTCTTCGCCATTTGTGGATAATGGCTCTCACTGTGGTTCGCTGGATTCCCAAAGCTTTGGAAATGGCTCTATAACCCTTTCCAGACTGATAGATCTCAATTACTTTCTTTCTCAATTGTTCCTGAATTTCTTTTGGTCTCGGCATGATGTGTAGCTTTTAAGGATCTTCTGGTGGACCTTACTGTGTCAAGCAGCTCCTATTTAAGTGATGCCTTGATTGTGAACAGGTGTGGCAATAATCAGGCCTGGGTGTGGCTAGAGAAATTGAACTCAGGTGTGGACAACCACAGTTATAGTATGTTTTAACAAGGGGGGCAATCACTTTTTCACACAGGGCCATGATGGTTTGGATTTTTTTTCACCTTTAATAATAAACACCTTCATTTACAAATTGCATTTTGTGTTTACTTGTGTTGTCCTTGACTATTGTTTAAATTGGTTTGATGTTCCGAAACACTTAAGTGTGACAAACATGCAAAGGAACAGGAAATGAGGAAGGGGGCAAACACTTTTTCACACCACTGTATATAAATTTAAAAAAGTCCCCTCTATCAGTCTTGGCCTCCCCCAAATCTCCAAATTCCTTTTTGTTATTTGTTTTTTGCTACTGTGATGTGACTTCCTGTTAGAATATATGTGCTAACTTAAGGTCACATCATAGCAGCAAAAAAAAGGATATGTGGATGACGAAAACATATGTTTTGTTTCAGATTAATTTGTTAAAGAGGTTGTAACCCGTAAAAAAAAAAGATTTTGTTCCTTATCACAGGTAACACAATATAGTGCTTGTGCTCTCTAATCTATCCCTTTCTATGCTGCAAAAAAACCTAGTTGACAACAGTAATCATTATTATTATTATTATAATACAGGATTTATATAATGGCTGCCGATCCATGATACCGTGGTCAGTTTATGTGCCTCCGTCATCCCGCTGTGTTAGGGTCTCTCCTCTCTCCCCCTCCCTCCCTGCCTGTCAGCTCCTGTGTGTGAGTGATTTCTCCCCTGCCCCTCTCTGCCCCTCCCCTCCTGCCGCTATTATTAGATGGCAGTAAATTTAGAGAAGGATTACTACCAGCCCCTTTGAACTACCAAGCTGTACTACGTAGTGTACATTTTTGTATAAAAATTCTGCCTCAAAATACCTTCTTTCAGATAATTTCTGTTCGGCCCCCCCCCCCCGATCTAAGAACTACAGTGGGAGAGGCTGAGCGGAGAGCACAGCGATCACGTGAACTCCCGGCTGACGTCAGACGGGGATCTCAGCTCCTCTCGCTGTAGCCCTTAGATTGGGGGAAGAGAGCGGTCGGAGGTCATAGGACTGAACAGAAACAATCTGAAAGAAGGTACTGCATTTATCGGCGTATAACACGCACAGGCGTATGACAGGCACATTCATTTTAAGAGGGAAGTTTCTGGAAAAAAAATTAAATTTGAAATAAAAAACTTTGAAGCAAAATAAGGGTCAGTGCCCATCTGCAGCCTCACCATTGCCATCAATGCAGCCTAATCAATGCCCGTCTGCAGCCTCACAAGTGCTATCAATGCAGCCTTATCGGTCCACATCAATGTAGCAGCCTCACCATTGCCATCAGTGCAGCCTGATCAATGCCCATCTGCAACCTAGAGGGGACAGGGCGGGAGGCAGGATGAACACCGACAGATTACATACAGTGAGAATCTCCTATGATAGTCAGAACAGTGGTCCAATGGCTGCCCAGGAGACGGAACTACCTATTACAGAGGCCGCCAATTAAACAAGAGATTCTTACTGTATGTAATCTGACGACACTCATCCCACCACCTTCCCTGTCCCCTCCGAGGCAGCTAAAATTAAAGTATTGGCATATAACACGCACACGCTGTTTGCACCTGATTTTCATGGTGAAAAATTTAGTGTTATACGCCAATAAATACAGCATTTCAAGGCATCATTTTATAGAAACATTCACACTATGTAGTAAAGCTTGGTAGATCAGAGGGGCTGGCAGTAATCTTTCTATGACTTTACAACCACTTTAAGTCAATCATTTTGTTTCGTCATATTTGTTATGTTAGAATGCATCGTTTTCAGAATTTGTTTTGTATATTCATTGTTCTGAATAAATTTGGAGTTTCTGAAGTTATTTCAGAAGATTCGGATTAATTCCTTATGTTTCCAGTGCGACTTTGCATTGCAACTTCCTTGTGACTTTGATGCGACTTGCTTGCAATTTACAACTTGCATGTGACTTCAATGTGATTTGCTTGCTACTTTGATGTTTTGTGACTTTAGCTTTGGCTAATCATAACAATACAGAGTGTGACATATATGATTGAACTTACAAAACCCTCTGAAGTTGAATCAAAATCTCTGAAAAATAACATTTTCCTTCAAATTTTCAATTTGTAACTAAATTAATTGCCCATGTCTAGTTACCCTCTCAGGTGTGAATGCAGCCTAAATGCAATAAACAAAGCAACCCTAAATAACCCCCCATATTAAAAAGAACACACTTCTAAATTAAGAAAACAAGCAGATATTTTTTTCCCCCATGTAAAACTTGCCTAAGCATTTCAGTGAGCTAAGATTAGAGTAAAGTCGTGAGTTTTGCAAAAATCAATTTAGTCGAAATAACCTCGTTCATCCCTAATAACAACCAATCATCATCCTATCTTCATTGTTCTATGAAGCCTTATTGACTTTCCTTGGGCTACCGATCTTTGTATACCACTGTGTTTTCCACCACCATAAAGAATAAACCTGAATGGAAATGACTTGTAGTATTATTATTATTATTATTATTATTATTATTATTATCTGAAAGTTGAACTGTCTGTGTTGCTATGTATGGCTGTTTTCCACCCCCCTGTTTATGGTAGCAAAACGCTGTACTTCACTAACCGTGAACGAGCACTTAACTAGAGCTATTATTAGTCAATGGTAAATAAAGGCCATTGACTCTCTAATATGTCAGTCATGCTTCATCCTTCAGTGGGTGAAAGTCTAAACACCAATAAGTGTTCTCTATGATCGCATTTCAAGTGAGCGACCAGGAGCGTCATTCAGTAGAATAATACAATGTTCATAACAGCTCCTCAGTCTGTGGAGTACCGGAGGGTCAAGATAAGCTCTCTCCCACTCGTTTTAAGGTCGGGCGCAATAATTTGTCCGCCTCAGTGCCTTCCCCATGTGCACCTTTCGGATCTATCTTTCTGTCGGGGCTTCATAAAATCTGTGACCGCATAAGTGTCCATCAATTTTGTTGAATGCTACAAATTTATGGAGACCTTTGAAGCTCCGGAGTCCTTCATATACACCTCTTGACGTCCCTATTTGCTTTTAATTTTTGGTAACCATCTTTACATAGCATCATTTATCGTTATAGTTATACTCCATACTGTATATCTTCCCCTGAAGAAGGAGATTTCCTTGGTTCTGAAACGCGTAGGGAAATTAATACTATGGCTAACTACAATAATGATATGTATGGATAATCCATTATTCTGTATTTTATGTATGAAGCTGTTTAACCCTCTTTATGGCATGATTTTATTTTACTAAATAAATTTGGTATTTTGTCATATATCTCTTGGTGTACGTGTCTGAAAAGTCCACCACTAGGGGAACCCATTTCCTCTTTTTCTAGTATTATTGGATGTGACATTACTACTCAACCGTCATTGAAATACACTACAAGTACAGAAAAATGCTCAAAATCCAATGACCTCCTAACTTACCTTTTAGACTACTCGCACAAGGAAATTGCCCATGCTGTGTAAAGACGCTGAGTATTTCTGGAACCCGGGATCTCCTGGAGCTGTGTACAGCTGCCCCAAGACGCAAATGGTTGAAGGCAGCTATACGCAGCTAGCATAAATTAGCGCACATGCACAGATGTACAGTCTTGAATGCAGGAAGTGTACATTCAGGACATTAAATCTGTGTGCATGCGCTACCTTACACTAATAATGGTGCAGAGCTGCGTACTGCCGCCATTTACCCATTCATGTCTATGGGCAGCTGTACATATCTCCAGGACTTCCTAGGCACCAAAAATAGTCTTTTTTAGGCTGCACTGCCAAATGCGCCCATGTGCATGAAGCCTTTAAGCTGACATATTGGGGTTATTGACTCTCCTGCCTAAGTGGTCAATGGAATGACTGGTGCCATTGTATCAGTGGAAGGAATTTAGACCCTGTGTCAGTAGTCCCTGGAGGAATGGTGCTCCTGTGTCAATGGAAGAAATGGTGACCCTGTGTCAGTGATCAGTGGGAAGAATGGTGCTCCTGTATCAATGGAAGAAATGGTGACCCTGTGTCAGTGGTCAGTGGGAAGAATGGGGCTCCTGTGTCAGAGAGGAATGTTGACCTTGTGTCAGAAGAAGGAATGGTAACTCTGTCAGTGGGAGGAATGGTTCCCCTGTGTCAAAGGGAGGAATGGTGACTCTGTCAGTGGTCATTGGGAGGAATTGTGCATCTGTGTAAGTGGTCAGAGAGTGCAATTGTGCCCCATGTCAGTGGTCAGAGGAACGCATAGTGCTGCTATGTCACTGGGAGAGGCACCTCCCAGCTTTGGTGTACATACAGGGCCTTCTCGTTGCAAGGGCTGGTCTACAGCCTAATGCCCTGTACACATGGTCAGACGTTTCTCAGACGGATTTTGGCCAAAACTTGTCTTACATACACGCGTTCGCACAAAGTTGTCGGAAAATCCAATCGTTCAGAACGAGGTGCCGTACAACACGTACGACGGGACTATAAAGATGCCAGTTGCCAATAGTTTTTGTCTTGTAATTTATTCTGAGCATGCGTGGCACTTTGTGCATTGGAATTGTCTACACACGATCAGAATTTAAACGATCGGATTTTGTTGTCAGAAAATTTTAGATCCAGATCTTTGTGTGTCGGAAATTCTGATGGAAAAAGTCAGATGGAGCCTACACACCGTCGGAATTTCCGACAACAAGCTCCGATCGCACATTTTCCATCGGAAAGTCCAACCGGGGCATAAGGCATAAGGGGCATAAGGCTGTTGTTTGGGGATTAAATACATATGTCAGCTAATTGCCAGCTCCTATCTCTCCACAGTTACGCACCTGTTGATGATAACCTGCTTGTCAGTCCTGCCTACTAAAGCTATCCAGCCCAGAGGATCTCTGCCTTCGCCTTGGTCAACATCACAGAGACTGTTTCCTGCGTTCCTATTAAAGACTTGCTTGGCTGACATCCCTTCTGGCTCCAGATGCTGCTTGTTGTTCCACTACACTGAACCCTGACTTTCTGGCTTGGCTGACTACCCGTTCTAGTTACCGAACTTTGACTATGTTTTGACTATGGTTGTTCTATTTACTTTTATTATTAAACAAGTGTGATCTAACTGTACTTCTGTCTCGGTCTGATTCATGGTTTCTGACAATGGTGCAGCATAGCCTGCCCCATATCACCTCCTTAATTTTCTGAATACTCACTTGGCATTCAAAAAAAATCTGTCACAAGTGCAACATAGGGGCTGTCATTGTTTTCCTACTTTTGAAAATGCTAGAGGCACTCAATACTCCAAGGTGGGCAGGAAAAAAACCAAAGGGGGTAAACGCTCTCAGCAATCCAATATAGGTGGAAACCCTTTAAAACACCAAAGTGGTTAGAAACTCTCAGCAATCCAACATGGGTGGGAACACTCAAAACACCATAGTAGGTGAAAACCATCAGCAGTCCACACCAAAGTGAGTGGAAACTCTCAGCAGTCAAAAATTGGTGGGAACACTTATCACACCAAACTTTGTGGAAACACTCAGCAGTCCAATATGGGTGGAAACACTCAACAGACTAACATGGGTAGAAGCTCTCAGCAATCCAATATGGGTGGGAACACTCAACACACCAAAGGGAGTAGAAGCTCTCAGCAATCCAATATGGGTGGAAACACGCATAACACCAAAGGGGTATAAGCTCCCAGCAATTCAACATGGGAAGGAACACTCAAAACACCAAAGTTGGCGCAAGCTCTCAGCAATCCAATATAGGTGGAAACAATCAAAACACCAAAGGGGGTAGAAGCTCTCATCAATCCAATATGGGTGGAAACAATCAAAACGTCAAAGGGGTGGAAGCTCTCAGCAATCCAATATAGGCGAAAAACACTCAAAACACCAAAGTGGGTGGAAGCTCCCAGGAATCCAACATGGGAGGAAACACTCAAAACACCAAAGGGGGTAGAAGCTCTCAGAAATCCAATATGGGTGGAAACATTCAAAACACCAAAGGGGTGGAACTCTCAGCAATCCAATATGGGTGGAAACTTTTAAAACACCAAAGGGGGTGGAAGCGATCAGCGACCCAACATGGGTGGGAACACTCAAAACACCATAGTGGGTAAAAACCATCAGCAGTCCAAACCAAAGTGAGTGGAAACTCTCAGCAGTCCAAAATGGGTGGGAACACCTAACACACAAAAGTAAGTGGAAACACTTGCAGTCCAATATGAGTAGGAGCACTCAACACACCAAAGTGGGTAGAAGTTCTCAGCAGTCCAATATGGGTGGGAAAACTCAACACACCAGAGTGGGTGGAAACAGTCAGCAGTCCAATATGGGTCAGAACACTCAACACAGCAAAGTGGGTGGAAGCTCTCAGCAATCCAATATAGGTGGGAATATTAAATACTCAAAAAGTGAGCAGGGACCCTTCAAGGTGTCTGGAAACAATCAACACCCCAAAGTCGATGGAAACACTCAGCACTCCAATATGAGTGGAAACACTCACTACTCCAAAGAGGGTACGAATGTTCAATACCCTAATTTGGGTGGGAACACTCAATACTCAAAGGTAGGCAGATGCTCTCAAAACTCCAAGCTAGGTGGGAACACTCAGCATTGCACGGTAGGTGAGAACACTCAGCACTTCTAGGTGGATGAAAAGAGAACCAGAAACAATAGCAACAAGTTCTTGTCAGTGGAGTCTCCAAATGAAATACAGTAGGCAGCCAGCATGTTACTCAGCCTCCACCAATAACAGGCATATCACTTTTGAGTGGACAAGTCTTTTAGTAAAAACTTTTTTCATGTACATGTCATTCATACTAGGTTCAAGCCTGCCATGGAAAACCACAGCTGATTGGTTATCCTAGGTTTGCGAAAACACCTTAACATCTAAATTTGTACCTTGCACACATTTTAAAGTGATTCTATATTTTAATTGATATTGTCATCCTGATGGCAGTTGTCATGTCACATGACCCTGGCCCTATCTAGCCTGCAGCAGTGACAGCCCCAAAATGATCCTAAACACATTTGAATAGTAGGGGGGTTCTGCTTATACGATAAGAACCTTATGTCATTTGCATTATAGTATAGATGCCAAAACTGCTTAGCAAGGCTTAGCATAGAGAATACAAACCCATTCAAGAGGGCAGGCTGACAACTTGGAAATACACATACTCTCATACATTCGTTCAACGTTGCCTCTTTTTTTTTTCCCTAAACATGAAATATTTGTCTAATAATTGTGACGCCAGCTAGAAGGAGCCATAGATCTCTTCCAACAACATTAGGTGAGAATTTGTTGGCTAAACATTTTATGCTAATCCATGTGAAGGGATTGACTGATCTGATAAAGAACGCATAGCTTCGGCTAATCTGCACATATTGGGCAGCTCAGCTGATTAATAGCACACATTTTGTCTTTAAATGGCTCTTAGTATGTGTCACGGATCCACACCTTCTCAAGCTATTAGGCTTTTATTGGTTGAAATATGCGCTTCATTTCGGTTCGTGGGGTTTCTCAAGTCTGATGTGGAGAGAGACGTTTAGGCATAATTCTACATGGAAGCTGTTTTGTGATCCTATATTTAGAGGCCCTGATATTAAAAATATAATTTCAACTTTCAGCATTCATAAAGAGTTTGTTGGTTGTAACTCTTCGTCAAAGTATTTGTCATGTTCTCAACATTCTGCTACCTGTCATGAGAGACAAGAAGTCCCACAGCAGGAATTAGCTTTAGACGCTTTGATCTGTGTCCAAGGGCAGCACAGGCTAGAGGTACCTATACACTTGGGATGAGGGGTCCCCAAATATTTTTTGAGTGACCATCTCATATCCAATGTCATTTCAAATGGTTTTGAAGGAGAAAGCCCTATCCAGTCTATTTGTTCCCTGCAGATAAGCTGGTGCCAGAGCCATTATATTGCATATTGCATTACTTGACCAGTTGTGCAGACAAATGGAGTCCTATGTGTTGCACTAGACTTCCCCCTTACCAAGATATTTATGACAATGGCTAGCTAAACAATGCTGTTCTAGACCTGAACTATGTACAGTCTTTGGGTTCGAAATCTGCAATAGTAGCATAATCATTATTTTTTTGCCATGGATCCGTGCTGCCAATAAGATTTGCATACATACTATTAATAATAATGAAAAACATGTTGCGCTATCAACATAAGGTGCATAAATTCAATCAAGTAAGAAATTCATATATATCAAAAACTGTAAATAAGAATGTGTTTAAAAACATTCATAAATAATCCAGTAAAGTCCATCAAAAAAAGAAGAGAAGCAGTCTTGTGCAAAAAGTTAATTTATACTTCTGTATCAACAGAAATCCATATTTCAGTGTGGATAGCAAAATCTTCACACCCAAAAGTGCGCACCCAACTCTCAAGATCAGGGGTAGGGAACCTCGGCTCTCCAGCTGTTTTGAAACTACAAGTCCCATGAGACCCTAACAATCACAGGCATGACTCCTAGAGGCAGAGGCATGATGGGATTTGTAGTTTCAAAACAGCTGGAGAGCCAAGGTTCCCTACCCCTGCTCAAGATGCTTACCAGCTACTCTGACCCCAAGAGGGGGGTCTGGCTGCACTTTATCCAAGTATCCCTATGGAATGGATAGTAGTAGCCAAGATTCCAGGATGGGTTACCATACAACTAGCATGTTCAACAGTGGGCTAAGAAGGCAGGAGTAAAATTGCATATAAAACAAGCAATCACATGCAGACACCCCAGTGGGTTTCAAGGAATGAAGGATACATACTATCATGGGAGCACAATTTTATTTTTATTTTTTTGGATCCAGACCTACTCATGCTTGGAGGACTTGGCCTGATACAGCTCCTACTTTTTTATTCTTCCTCATTGAGTTAAAATGTTCTTATATTTCCAGTTTAGGTGCAATTGGTGCACATTCAAGATCTCCTCCATTGTTATACTTGTAACCCTCTATTTCCCAAATGGGCAAGTCCTTTGTTTTTCTGGCCAAAAAGTAGAACTGTGGCCAGGCTATGGTGTTTATATATTTAAATATCCTTAATAAGTAGCAAATAAACTTTAAAATGAGCCCTCACTGACCTCTGTAGTAGCAGGCACTGTTGAGCAATTCATCCTCAAATTTAACCAGAGAATCAGTGACTTGTTTCATTCGGTGTATGGGCTCTGTTTTTGCATTAGAGATTAGAGGGGTGGGAGAATGCCAAGTCACTGCTAAGAGGAGAGCTGAGCTACAGAGAGAACATGGAAACAAAACTGGGAGGCTTCTATTGCAAACTTTGAAAATGTATTTCTCCACAGTGCAACGCTGTACCCAAATAAAGTTTTTGTGCCCCCCCCCCCCCCCCCCCCACACACACACAAATAAAGCTTTCTTTTGGTGGTATCTGATCACCTTTGCTTTTATTTTTTGCACTATCAACATAAAACAAATGACAATTTTGAAAAAAAAACAAAATGTTTTACTTTCTGCTATAAAACATATCCAATAAACAAAATGTAGAAAATAAAATGTTTTCATCAATTTAGCCCAATATGTATTCTGCTACATATTTTCGGTAAAAAATCCCAATGAGCGTATATTGATTGGTTTCGCAAAAGTTATCTTGTCTACAAACTATGGGATATATTTGTGGAATATTTACATGAATGTTTACATGAACATAATTTTTTTTACTAGTAATGGTAGCAATCAGCGACTTATAGCAGGACTGCAATATTGCAGCGGACAAATTGTACACATAGGCCCCTTTCTCACTGGGGCGGTGCGGGCGCCGGCTGTAAAAAGTAGTTTTAGCGGTGATATTCAGCCGTTAGTGGGGTGGTTTTACTCCCCTGAAAGCGGCCCAGAAAACAGTTAAAACCACCGCAAAGAGCTGCCCCATTGATTTCAATGGGCAGGAGCGGTGAAGGAGCGGTGCTCTTTCACCGCTCCAAAGATGCTGCTAGCAGGACTTTTTTTTACCTTCCTGCCAGTGCACCGCTCCAGTGTGAAAGCCCTCGGGACTTTCACACTGGAGACATAGCAGCGGCTCTTTCAGGGCGCTTTGCAGGTGCTATTTTTAGTGCTGTAGCACCTGCAAAGCGCCCCAGTGTGAAAGGGGTCTAACTGACACTTTTAACTCTTTTTTGGGGACCAGTGACACTAATACAGTGATAAGTGCTAAAAATATGCACTGTCACTGTACTAATGACACTGGCTGAGAAGGGCATGGCTCCATGCTCCTGCTTTGCTGCTATAGGGTGGTCCGCAAGTGGTTAATTGAACAAGCTGAAGTTAGTAGCTGATTGGCTACCATGCACAGCTGCACCAGATTTTGCACTCTCCAGCTTTACTCTGTTTCCTCAAAAATAAGACCTAGCGTGATTGTCTGCGACGGCTGCAATACAAGCCCTGCCCTCCAAATAAGCCCTACCCTGTTTCCCCAAAACTAAGCCCTACCCTGAAAAGAAGACCTACAAGGACTTTAACTAGGGCTTATTTGGGGGGTAGGGCTTATATTCTTTGGGGCCATCACTGACAATCACGCTAGGTCTTATTTTCGGGGAAACAGGGTAGTAAATCAACCCCTTCGTGTCCCAGCAAGTCAGTTACAGAGAACCTCATTAGGGGTCACAGAACATCCAGCTTTATCTAGCCATAAATGCTCAACCTCTGTCCCTCCAGCTGTTACAGAACTACAAGTCCCATGAGGCACCGTGAGGCTGTCAGTTAAACAAGCATGACTCCCTAAGACAGAGGCATGGTGGGATGTTTAGTTCTGCAACAGCTGAAGGGCCACAGGTTGAGCACCCATAGCTCTTTCCTCCCAAGCCTTATTGCAGGCAGGAGGGTGTGATTAGCTGCAAAAATAACTCCTCCCCTCAAAGACTCCTGGGATGTAAGACATCATTTGCCTAGGTCTGGAGCTGCCCATATACTTTACAATCTAATTGTGAAAGTCTCCGTACAATCTCCTTTAGATTTTTTTGTGAGGCCTCACCTAATCAGTCCATGCCACCTGGATCTTTCAAACAGACCTTCTTAATACATAGTTGTTGGTGGATTTTAAGAGGATTGTACAATCAGATTATATCATGTGTGGTTTATGAGTTTAGAAAACTCTAGCAGTGAGATTTGTGAACCTGAGCCCCTGGTTCCACCCTCATTCTTTAGATGTTCTGAAAGGGTCTTCTTTCCAATGGACTACCTACCTATATCTTTACAATATAGAGTACATAATAATAGAATGTCAGCTTTTAATGGCATTGGCAGTGCCAAGACCAGGCTTTTCTTTGGGGCAATAAAATGTCTGGGGGCCACTAAGTCTGTGAGGGCCCTTCAAGGAGGTAGAGAGCTATTGGAGAGGTGTGATTTAGAACCAAAAACTGCCTAGAGGACAGTACATTTTCCAGGATGCCACTGGCAAGCTGATCTCATCTCAATGAGCCTTGGCAGTGCCAGGAACTCTAGTAGATTGTACTGACATAGGGAACTTGGTTACAGTAGCAAATGGGCCTTTGCTTTATGGAGGAGGACCCAGTCTGCCCCCCCCCCCCCAGCCCAGGAAAGTTACAATTCTTAAAATGCTGTCAATAAAAAAATTCCACCATTGAAAGATAAGACGATTGACACTGCCTTATGTGTCTCTTGAGCTTGGTCATCACAGTTTTGCTGCAGGGAAATGAAATGTCTGGGGCCACTGAGTGCATGAGGGCCCTTGGGGAGGCAGTGGCAGAGAGCTTGAATATAGTAGAAAACAACTGTAGGTATCGCTGCACTGGCTTGTAGATAAAAAAAAGCCAGCATTTCAATCTACCTTAATCCAGATGTGGTACAAAATAATTTCAGGGCTGACGCGTTTTGGCATGTAGCCTTGGTCATAGCCATAAAATCCTCAGAAGAACAACGTATTTATATTCATACATATTCAGATACAAACCCTGTCCCTACCAACACAGGTTATGATAATTGAATGAGACAATTCAATTGTCAAGTTCAGCCCAAGAAGGCAGACTGGCTGGTGGGGGGAAGAAAGAAAAGATCAAAAAGAAAAAAAGGGAAATTGTGCAACAAAAAAAATTCTACTGCTGAAACGCGTTAGCCCAGTATTAATATGTACCACGCCTGTATTAATAAATGTAATCATTAAGAAAGGCCGAGCTGCCAGCTTTCCTTTATCTACATAGTAGCGGAGGGCTATTGAAAAGTTAGGCATTGGGAAAGGTCCACATTTGAAACCTGCCTCTGGAACAATGCTTCTTCAGCTAACTCGCTGGCAAGGTGATCCCATCCCTCTCACAATGAGTCTTGAGACTCCTCTTAGCAGGCTCTTCACCATGTTCCCTTTTAGCCCTGCTGCTAGATTTACCCAGGACTATTCCAAGGCGGCCAAACAATAAAAAATTAATAAAGTAATTAAAACAAATGATACATTTTGTACTTCGATTCTGTCCCCTGTTACCCTGCAATCCTGGGCACAGGCTCACAAGTGCCTTATGGTAAATATGACCTGACACATACGCTATAAAATTCTAAAGCAATTAAAACGCCATTAGCAGCCATTACAAATCTCAGGAGAGAAAAAAGAAGCAGAAAAACAAATTCTTGCCAATGCAATGCCAGTTCCTCTGGTGCTCGAGGGGTTACAAAAGCCTGAGAAGCTACATTTCTCTGAAATCAAAATGTATTGGCGCAATTTCACAATCAGTTTTCTCACGATCGGTAAGGGAACATCACAAGGAAATCAGATACACATAAGCACATACAGTAAGCATCTTCCTGTAAAATTGTATTTTTCAATTGGAAATCAAGATCTTGATTAAAGTCCTACTTTTGCAAGTTTGTGTCTGTGTGCCCACCCACAAAGCCATAGCAAAGGTGTCACTTTTACATAGCTGGACATTATACAAGGACCAGTGGCGTAACTAGAACCTTCAGAGCCCCGATGCAAGAAACCATGAAGGGCCCCCCTGAACCCCAGCCAGGGCCCTTCCCTCCGAGTCTGGTGGTGGAACTCCAGGGCGTGGTCACAGGTATGACCTTTGTGAGTCCTGTAATTCCACCACTGGTATCAGTATTTTTTTATTTTTTTTAGGTGCCCCATTGGGGGAATGTCCCTAGGCAGGATGGGGTCCCCGTCCCCAGAAGAGATGAGATCCTTTTCTCCAGGACAGATGAAGTTACTGCCCCCAGGTGAGAAGGGGTCCCTGTCCCCAGGGGAGGTGGGGGTCCCTGTCCCCATGTGAGAAGGGGTCCCTGTCCCCAGGGGGAGATGGAAGGGGTATGTAATGGTGTGTGGGGGATGGGGTCCTCTCACTCACCATGACCAAGCTTCAGGCCGCGCACTCATCCATGTTGGCCTGGGCTCCATCCAGTGTGCTGGACGGGCGATCAGCATATCTCCCAGAAATCTGTGTATGATGGGGAGGAGGGGGGCTGGCAGACAAGCCTGCAGTGTCCTCCAGGGAGCCGGCTCTCATAGTGTGGGCCAGACTCGGGGGGGCGGGAGTCTGGCTGGGGAGAGCAGACATTGGACTGAGCGGCAATGCATGGAGCAGGAGAGGGGTACTCTGAGGAACCGGCTGAGGACACAGGTCATGCGGGGAATGCACAACTAAAGAGCAGCCAGTGCGATAGTCAAGCATGGAGCTCTGCTAGTCACCCTCCACCTCCAGCCACCCGTGTGCATGGTGCACTGGTACCCCTAGCTGCCTATGCTGCTGCCGGCCATATGTAGAGGGGGCTGCATGGGCCCCCTGCATCACAGGGCCCGGTTGCGGTCGCGACTGCAGCACCCCCTATAGTTACGCCCCTGACAAGGACTATATCAAAAGTAACGCTAAAGTGGGCATAACTTTTTTATTAACTTGCATAGGTCATTCAAATTTCACATGTTGGTAAAGTACCCTTTCCTCTTTAGTAACTCTTCTTCTTTTTCATTGCAGGTAAATAATGGATTCCAAGCAAAGACAATGTATCATCATTGAGTTATTAATGAAGGAGGGGTGCGGGCATCCAAAGAAGGCTACAGAATGTTTAAGCAATGTTTTGTCATTGGTGCCTCTTGTCAGTGGTCTCATCTCCGTAAACATGCTGTAGCCTTCTGTGGATGTTGGACAGCCTGCACCCCTCCTTCATCAAGAACACAATGATGGCCCATAGCTTCTACTTGGAATCCATTATTTACCTGAAATGAAAAAGAAGAAAAGTTATTGTAGAGGAATAGTTATTCTACCAACTTGGGAAATTAAATGACCTACGCAAATTAATAAAAAATTCATGCCCACTTTTGCATTTGTTTCGGCACAGCCCTCGTATTATGGAAAATCCAGAACACCAACCATCATCTGGCTAAAGAAGTCAAGAATTTTATTGATGGTATCTCCTAACTGGTGTCCTTGAGAGACAAAAGAAGCTGGCTTATAATTGCACTTGATAGCAACATGTAAACCTCAAGGCCCTGATTCTTCAACTTCAATAGCAATTAAAGAGGACCTGGGCTGTTGAAGCTAGGCCTAAAAAAAAGACTAGTAGAGGACAACAGACCAATAATTTCCTGTAGGCTTTCTGCAGCTGATATTTCCCTGTCGTTTGACTTACCTTGAGCCTGGTACACACTAGTATTTTTTTTTTTGTTCAACCCAGCAGACTGAACAAAAAAAAACTAAAGGGATTAGAAGGAGCCACTATACTAACAATCTGATGTTAGTATAGCAATCTCCCTTGTTGAACTATTGTGTTCTGACAGGGGGACCCCCAACCAGAACACACTGGTCGGTGTTCTCCGCCATTGGCTGAGAGGGCTCATCTAATGCCGATCAGCAGACCTTTTGAACTGGCCAATGCCATCTGACATTCAGCTTATGTGTACTATGCTTTAGCCTTGTCATTATGTGAAAGTAACCTTCTTGGTAGAGGTAGGGATCTACTTCCTAATTTCAGAGCTTCTCCCTCTGATGAGCGGTGAGCTGATACTGGTGTGGGATTAGGAACCCGCAGAAGTGATGGAGGAATCATATAATAATTGGATGAATGAAGAGAAAGCAGGGAGATCCTTGCACTGCAAATCTTGAGGTACATGTTTCTATCCATCAAAGAGAACAGTAAATCGCACAAAAATGACATCAGAAAATCTGTTTCCAACTCTTGTGAGACTAGTAGTCAGAGGCAACAAAGCCTTATATGATCTCACACTGCAGCTATATGGGTATGAGGCTGAAGACACAAGAAGTGCACTGTTATTTTTCAGGAGGATATCAAGACAAAAGGGTGACACTTATGCCACTTAACATGTCTAGAAGTTTCCTATAAGGAAATCCTTACTTTATTCCCAATAACAAAACATTTGTTTTGCAAAGCATCCATATTAACAAGCATTTAATATTATACAAAGTACTTGATGACTTTGTTCTTTTACTTGCAATTTCGATCTCAAAATGAAAGTTCAATCTGCTTATCTTTTTCCTTCCCTGGTTCCTTTCTCTCTCCCGTAATCAACATTCTAATGAGATTTGTAAGTAAAACCTTTCTGTTTTCATTATATGCCTCTTTTTAGATCCAGTTTCATCATCACTAGGTCTCTGTGCTTTTCTTTGCAACACAGGCAGATCGTGGCTGGTGTGAGGAGCTGGCAAGGTGCTGTTTATAGTAGCCTGAAAACATCAAGTACTCCTTTTAAAGGCCCTCAAACTCAATGTTAACAGTGGGCTAGATCCTGGAAGGAGGTATGGAAATATCAAAACGCCTTGATGGGCCAATGTCAGTCTGGAGGATTGGGCGTTCCTAGGCAGGCTACATTTGCATACACACTGCCCTAAGAAACACCCACATGTGATTTTGAGTCTACAGCCTCTCCGGTCCTATGGAACTCCTTACCCCAATCTGTCCAATTATCTCATACTCTACTCGCTTTTAGACGATCGCTTAAAACCCTTCTCTTCAGAGAAGCCTACCCTACCCACACCTAACAACTATATTTTCATTTTCTCCATCTGATCATCCCTCACAGCTATTATCTTTTGTTCCACTTGACCCTCCCTTCTAGATTGTAAACTCAAATGAGCAGGGCCCTCTGATCCCTCCTGTATTGAATTGTAACTGTACTGTCTGCCCTCGTGTTGTAACGCGTTGCGCAAACTGTTGGCGCTATATAAATCCTGAATAATAATAATACATAATTGAAAGAACCAAGATCTAATGAATCAAAGGGGTGACCAGAGACAAGGCTGTGGAGGAAAACCCTAGGTCTGTGGTCTCCAAACTGTGGCTTGGGGGACAGATGAGACCCTTTGCTTGCCTTTATCTGGCCCTTGGGGCACTATTCATCTCACTGATAGGAGACACTATTCTGTCCACTAGCACCAACAATGGGGGCATAATTCCTGCCACTGACACACGCCAACAATGGAGCAGTAATTTTCCCCCTAATACCAAAGATAGGACACTGTTTACTCCCACTAATGCCTAAAATAAACTCCTATTCCTGCTGGCCACTGTCTGGCCCCTGAAGATCTGAAGGACAGTAAACTGGCTCTTTTTTTTAGAAAGTTTGGAGACCTCTGAGCTAGATGATACTGGACGTCCTCCAGCCAGAAAATGAGGTGGACTCTATCTGCCTTTCTGTAGCTTTTAATGCAGTCTGTGAGAATCTCACAGTGTGCAGTAAAATCGGAATAAGTCATTTCAATACGGGAGAGGTGCAAGACTGAAGGTAAGGCTGTGATTCTGATTTAGCTATTCTATCCCAAACTAAAAAAAAAGGTCTTCCCATTTATAAAGTTAGGAAATAAGACTTTATAGAAGAGGCTATCAAGCAGTTGTGAAGTTCCCATCTGCTCCCTTTAGCGCAGTATAAAAATTAGCTTTTTCGCTAGGTGAAGTCTTCCAGCAGACAGCATCATCATTATAACTACATTCAATGAGAAATTTAAGGTATGTAACAATCCATGCAGGATAATGGAACACCACGCAAAAGGGGAGTTTCTACGAACAAGATTCCATTTAGTGTCAGGCCCACTCATTCCTTCATTGACTGCAAATCAGCGTTTTCACCGGACAATAGGCTCAGCAGTGGTCATATTATGATTGCTCCTTTTCAAATGGTAATTGGAATTTTAACTCCACTGCCAGGTTTTTTTTTTCCTTATAAGAACACAAATTGCCGTTTACAAGGCTAGAAAGGAAAAAAAATAAATCATTGATTTTTTTTTTTAATTCAGCAAACTGACATATAAATTATCCTGTAAGAGCCGTACTCTAAGACTCTGATCATTTCCTAATTGTCACAGTCAATTGTGGCCAACAGACTCTTCAATCCCAAACGCTTTGACAACAAGCACAAGAATCAATGCTGATCCAGTCACTCTGCTAGACTTCCTACTGAGGTAGGTATAAAGGTGTAAGGTAGAGGATAAATATGTATAAATAAATATATATATATATATATATATATATATATATATATATATATATATATATATATATATATATATATATATATATATTACTGTGCAAACTGTGCACTTTAGGCAGGTAAAAAATGCTGTAAAGTAAGATTTAAAAATGTATTTTTATCAATTTACCAAATGTAAAGTGAGCAAACAGTAAAAAAATCTAAGACCCCTTTCACACTGGGGCGGGAGCGGCGTCGGCGGTAAAACGGCGCTATTTTTAGCGCTGCTTTAACAATGTTTTATCTGCGGTATTTGGCCGCTATCGGGGAGGTTTTACCCCCCCTGCTAGTGGCCGAGAAAGGGTTAAAACCACCGCAAAGCGCTGCTGCAGGTGGTATAGCTGCACTGCCCCATTGATTTGATTTGATTGATTCCAAAAATGCTGCTAGCACGACTTTTTTTACCGTCCTGCCAGCGCACTGCTCCAGCACACTGCTCCAGTGTGAAAGCCCTCAGGGCTTTCACATTGGAGACACAGCAGCGGCTCTTTCAGGACACTTTGCAGGCAATATTTTTAGCGTTGTAGTGCCTGCAAAGTGTCCCAGTGTGAAAGGGGTCTTAATAAAATCAATATTTGGTGTGACTACCCTTTGGCTTCAAACCAGCGCCACTGCTTACACTTGCACACTTGAACAAAATGAGGGATTTTGTAGGATTAGAGTCAGGTGTATGTTTAACCAGTTATACCAAGCAGGTGCTAATGATCATCAACTTCGTATGTAGGTTGAAACACAGTCATTAACAGAAACAGCTGTGTAGGAGGCTTAAAATTGGGTGAGGAACAGCCAAATTCTGTTACTAAGGTCGCTCCAAATATTGATTTGATTTGGATTTTTCTTCTATTTATTTATTTTCAATGTTGTTAATTGGAAAAAAAAAAGAAACTATCAAAACTTCTATTTCTGAAAGCATTCTTAATTTACAGCATTTTTCGCACCTGCCTAAAACTTTTACACAATAATATAATATATATATATATATATATATATATATATATATATATATATATATATATATATATATATATATATATATATATATATGTGTGTGTGTAGCAAATTGAAAGATGTGTAATCCATACTTGGTTTCAATTGCTCTTTTACTTGTCAAACCAAGTGCAAATACCGTATTTTCCGGCTTATAAGACGACCTTTTACACTTAAAAAAAACTGGCCAAAAAGCAGGGGTCGTCTTATATGCCGGGTCAGCTGCTGGGATGCCTTCTGGATGTGCGGTAATACTGTATGTAGCATTGGCTACATACAGTATATACCGCTGAGCCAATCCCAGTGAGCGATGTATTCAAATGAATACAGAGCCTGCTCGGATTGGAGTAACAACCTCTGCCAATCCGAGCAGGCTACACACAGTAGCCTGCTCGGATTGGCTTTGAGAGTCAGAGAGGCCCGGGCTGATGATGTTACAGCCTCTGCCGATCCCAGCATTCTTTGTATTCATTAATAGAATACATTGATTGCCGTGATTGGCTCCAGCACCAGCAAGAAGGAAGAAGGAAATGGCTCCAGCAAGAATGAAGAAGAAGGATATGAAGCCTCGGAAACCTCGGAAGAGGAGGTCGTCTTAAACGGTGAGTACGGGCAAAACATCTTAAAAACCTGTAAAATTAGGGGGTTGTCTTATATGCCGGATCGCCTTATACACCGGAAAATATGGTATACAATTCACATTTTCCCGATGATAACAGTTTTGAAAAAAACACGTTTCATGTCAAACCACCAAATGTCCGATTCAGATTACAAGTGTAATTCACCCTTGAGAACTATATATATATATATATATATATATATATATATGTGTGTGTTTATATACAGTATATAAAACTAACACTAATGTTGGTCATCAGACCAGCAAAATCGTCTGTCATGGAAATACAGAATAAAATTCAGGAAAATCATTAATCAGAGCATTTGATAGTACCAATATGGACTTGCTAAGTTTCACATAAAAACCCCAGAAAAGTGTCATTCAATGGTCATGTCATTGCTTTGAATTCTACTTTTGATTTTAAGATGTACATATATATTACAATAAGTACAATTCTTCCCAAATGAAAATCACACTCACATTTCGAAATTTTGTTTGTTTGAAAAAAACATCTCCATCCTTGATTTTTCTCATCATTACAGTTGAAAATGTTTGTCGATTTGACCCCATGATTGGGAAACTGAATGCATATTCCCAAAAATATTTTTGTTTACAACTAAATTTTATTGGTGTATGGCTAGCTTTAGCGTACGACCCATATGTAATGGTTGTAGCCAGTGGGCTGAGTTGTGAACTGTCTGTCAAGAAATTACACTGTCCGAATCTTGACCTGTAGAGAGTTTTCATTTTGACTGTTGAAAGTAAAGGGGCAATGTCATGTATGTCCAGCAAGCAAAGTGTGATGGAGCTGAGGGTGGGAGCTGAGTGTGTCAGTTATGCTTATCTCTGAACATTCATTATAGAATAGGAAATTCCTACACCACGTACCTGTCTAAACCAGTGTTTGTCAACTTTCAAGTGCGGCTCCCAACATCGTCAAAGGGCACACATAATATTAGGTTAAAATTCAGTCTCAGAGACTGCAGACACACAACAGGATATATTTAACCACTTCAGCCCCGGACCATTTTGCTGGCCAAAGACCAGACCACTTTTTGCGACTTGGCACTGCGCCGCTTTAACTGACAATTGCGCGGTCATGCGACATGGCTCCCAAACAAAATTGATGTCCTTTTTTTCCCCACAAATAAAGCTTTATTTTGGTGCTATTTGATCACCCCTGCGGTTTTTATTTTTTGCGCTATAAACAAAAATAGAGCAACAATTTTGAAAAAAACGCATTATTTTTTACTTTTTGGTTTAATAAATATCCCCCAAAAATATATTAAAAAAAAAATGTTCCCTCAGTTTAGGCCGATACGTATTCTTCTACATATTTTTGGTAAAAAAAAATCGCAATAAGTGATTATTGATTGGTTTGCGCAAAAGTTATAGCGTTTACAAAATAGGGGATAGTTTTATGGCATTTTTATTAATATATTTTTTTTACTAGTAATGGCGGCGATCAGTGATTTTTATTGTGACTGCGACATTATGGCGGACACATCGGACATTTTTGACACATTTTTGCAACCATTGTCATTTATACAGCAATTACTGCTATACAAATGCAGTGATTCCTGTGTAAATGACACTGGCAGTGAAGGGGTTAACCAGTGGGTGGCAGTGTAGGGGTTAAGTGTTCCTAGGGGTGTGTTACTAACTGTTGGGGGCTGGGCTTTCATTTAGTGAACACTGATCTCTGCTCCAATCTCATGGAGCAGAGATCAGCGTCACTTATTGCTAGGCAGAACGGGGAGATGCTGTTTACAACGGCATCTCTCCGTTCAGCCGCCCCGTGAGACGATCACCGGTATGCCCATGGCGATCGAGTCCACGAGACCCGCGACCGGACTCAAGGGGGTCCTGACCAGCACGCGAGCGCGCCGCCAGTGTGTGATTATATGTCAGTATTACATTGTATATCCCTGTATGTTGTGGCCGTCCAAGTGTTTATCTAATATCTTTTTGAAATTATCTATGCTCCCTGCGGAAACCGCTGCCTGTGCAAGAGAATTCCACATCCTTACCGCTCTTACCGTAAGGAACCCTCTATGCAGTTTAAGGTTAAACCACTTTTCTTCTAATTTTAGTAAATGTCTGCGTGTCTTATCAAATTCCCTTTCACTGAAAAGTTTTATCCCTATTGTGGGGGTCACCAGTACAGTATTTGTACATTGAAATCATATCCCCTCTCAAGCATCTCCTCTCCAGAGAGAACAAGTTCAGTACTTGTAACCTTTCCTCATACTAATGTCCTCCAGTCACTTTTTTTTAGTTTTGTTGCCCCTCTCTGGACTCCTTCCAGTCCCAGAAAGTTACATGATACAAGAGATGGTCAGAGACTGCTGGCATTATACAAGACATGGTCAGAGACTATGGGTATGATACAAGACATGGTCAGAGACTATGGGTATGATACAAAAGATAGTCAGAGACTTCTGGCATGATACAAGAGATGGTCATGGATATTGAACAGGATAAAAGAGATCTTAAGAGACTATGGGCATGATACAAAGGAGTGGGTCAGAAACTGCTGGCCTGAAACAAGATGTAGTCAGGGACAGTAGACATAGTTACATAGTTACATAGTTAGTCAGGTTGAAAAAAGACACAAATCCGTCCAGTTCAACCAAAAAAAAAATATATATAATAAATATACCAGCCCATATACCCAATTCTATGCCCACAGGTGATCCAGAGGAAGGCAAAAAAAAACAGCAGAGCATGATCCTAATTTGCTAAAGCAGGGGAAAAAGTTCCTTCCCGATCCCCCGAGAGGCAATCGGATTTTCCCCCGGATCAACTTTACCTATAAATTTTAGTACCCAGTTATATTATGTACACTTAGGAAATAATCCAGGCCTTTCTTAAAGGAATCCACTGAGCTGGCCATAACCACCTCTGCAGGGAGTCTATTCCACATTTTCACAGCTCTTACTGTGAAGAAACCTTTCTGTATTTGGAGATGAAATCTCTTCTCCTCTAGACGTAAAGAGTGCCCCCTTGTCCTCTTTGTTGACTGTAAAGTGAATAACTCGACACCAAGTTCCCTATATGGACCCCTTATATATTTGTACATGTTGATCAAATCCTCCCTTAATCTCCTCATGATAGAAGAGATGTTCATTGACTATGAGTATGATACAAAAGATGGTCAGAGACTATGGACATGATACAAGAGATGGTGAGAGACTGCAGTCATTATACAAAAGATGGTAAGAGACTGCTGGCATGATACAATAGATGGTCAGAGACAGTGGACATAATACCAGAGAAGGTCAGAGACTATGGGTGTAATGCAAGAGATGGTCAGAGACCATGGGCATGATACAAGCGATGATCAGAGACCATGGACATGATATAAGAGATGGTCAGAGACCATGGGAATGACACAAGAGATGGTTAGGGACCATGGGCATGATAGAAGAGATGGTCAGAGACTATGGGCATGATTCAAGAGATGGTCAGGGACAGTGAACATGATACAAGAGATCTTCCGAGACTATGGACATGATACAAGAGATGGTCAGGGACTGTTGGTCTGATACCAGACATGGTCAGGGACAGTAGACATGATAAAAGAGATAGTCAGAGAGTATAGACATGATACAAGAGATGGGCAGAGACTATGGGCATGATACAAGACATGGTCAGAGACTGAATGCATGATCAAGAAATGGTCAGAGGACTGGAGGGAGATTTGGGACTTTCCCTTCTCCCCTCTAAACTGGTCCAGTACGAAATTTTGCACAGAGTTCACTACATGCCCCACAGGCTCCATAGGATGTTGGCGGCATACTCTCCATTGTGTTGGCTTTGCTCACACCAGCCCGGAGAGTTTTTTAACATTTTTTGGAGCTGCCCAGCAATCCAGCATTACTGGCAAGAGGTTACTCAGGTAATTGCAAAGGTCACCAAGACCCATGTTCCTTATGATCCTAAATACTGTCTGCTGGGGTTGGTTGAACAAATTTCAGTGATTAGAGCGTGAAAAGTACTTATATCTCTACTACTGTATTACGATCATAAAGCCATCATGATGGCCTGGAAACAATCACCCGTTAGATTTTGGAAAAGCCTGATAAATGCCAGCTTGCTCTTATAGAAGGCCACCTACTCGAACAGGGGTTGTCCGCAAAAGTTTGATAAAGTGTGTTGACTAGACAATGACACCACAGCCAGTGAAGATGTAAGAAAGACCTAGATTAGAATTATATTTCAAGTGAATGAGCCCAAATATTCTTCTATGTAAGTATCCTGCTAACACCAGTTTGAGCAGAGATCCTCTTGAACTGGAACCTCTCCCCACATTGGGGTAGTAGTTTAGTAGTATGTGCTAAGTTGGTACATAGTATTCAAGTTAAGGTATGTTGCTGTAACATGAGACTTGCCCCTGCATGGGCAAATCATATTTGGCCCCTGCGTGGGATAGTGTTGTTTTGAATGAAACTGAAAACTCAATAAAAAAAAAAATTAAAAAAAAGAGAAAAAAAAAAGAAATGGTCAGAGGATGCTGGTATCATACAAGAGATGGTCAGAGACCAAGGGCATGATACAAGAGATGGCCATAGACTATGAGCATGACACATGAGATGGACACAGACTGCAAACATGCTGCAGGAGATTGTCAGAGACTGTAAACGTGAGTTGTCAGAGACTGGAGACACATTACACAAAACAGATCACTGCTATAACAAGGTATTAGGGAAGTGTAGATTAGTGTTGGCAGTGGCTTCGAGGGCTGCAAAAAAGGTGCCAAAGGGCCATGTGTAGCTCCTGGGCCGCAGGTTGGGCACTAAGACTCTAAATCCATTACCTAAGCCTTCATTAATCAGCTGTCACCAGAACAAGTGTCCCCATTGAAAAAAATTAAGTTCCAGTGACAACTCAACATTTTGGATTTTCCCTTACTCACCAGGACAAATATAGAGGATAGATCTTGCTAGTAAGGATTCAGGTATCAATAAAAATCTGAAAGGGGTTTTAGCCCTTCCTCACTCTAAATCTAAGATGAAGCAAACAAAAATTGGCTTTATATTCACTTTAAACAACATCACGTGTTTGCAAATACATGCAGATATATGCTAACATACTGACATACATTTGCCTATAAGTCTGTGATTTCAAAGCCATAACACGGCTAAAAACAAATAAATGCAAAATAATCTTTTCTGCACTGTGTTTGGTAAATCTACATAATTAATGTATAGATTCTTGTCAACTAGGCAAAAAAAAGCAAGAGAGAGAGTATTTTCAGTCGTATTTTTTCCTTTTTTTTCTTTTATATCATTTTAAGCCAGCGCTATTTTTCGAGCAGTTCAGCAGAAACGAGGGGATGTACAGTACGAGCGTAGGACCCAATAGCATAATATTTCACTTTGGGAAAAGGTCAAACTTTGCCGCACAATTGGAAAGACACACCTAGACTGAGCTCTGAACTCGTAAAAAGGCACAGAGGAGGCTATAAATAAAGTGTTTTGTTTTTATTGCACAACTCCAAAGTCTGTGTTTTTTTTAAAGAGCAATTCCAGGCAACAAGTAAAATAGTTTAGTAAATGTCTAATGCTATCCAGAAGTTAGTGCAACTGTGATAAAGTCAGAGGGTCTGATTTATGCTGCCCATCCATTGTTCAAATTTCAGCTGATTCCTGCTGGCTTGGTGGAAATGCAAGCCGTGTATGGCCCTGTGGCCACCACTCTGATCGACAGAAATCGATTGTTCATTCGCATTTTGTCATATGAGCCTGTCAGAAACTTTTTGGCCAAGTACTATCTGCACCCAATCAAGTGTGGGCGCTGTTCGGGTATTCTGCTTATCTGCTTTGTTAGTATATCAATTTCTGTCCATCCATTCCTGAGATCAGTACAGCCAGTTGAGGTTGAAGGTTTGGCCTCCAAAAAATTGAAGTGAAGTCAGTGGAGGTACCTGCAATGAAGCAAGAAGCTTTGTGGTATTCACATTAATAGGTAAGTATAAATTTGGAGCCAACTGCAAAAAACACACAGGAGGGCATGACCACCTCGTGCATTACCATCAATTTTATTTAATCCACATAGACAAATGGATACTCACATGCAAGTAAAAACATCAAGCAACACAAATCTGCTCCAGTTGGAACCCATTGCAGTTCTTCCTGGAAACAAATTGCTGGACAGCTGACACGTTTCAGGGGTCATTCCCCCTTCCTCATAGCTCTTGCATGTACATTTCCATTTGTCTATGTGGATTAAATATAATGGGTCTATGGTAATGCACATGGTGGTCGTGCTCTCCTGTCTGCTTTTTGCAGTTGGTTCCGAGGATTTCCCGGTCAGAGGAGGGCTGCACCCTTGATAGGCATTTTGGAAAGGAGTGCAATGGAAGAATATCCCTGGGTTTGGATGTTTGAAGTATAAATTTAGCATGCAGCAATTAAAAGAGAAGTATGGGAATCTTTTTTTTTTTCAAAATCATACTTACCTAGGTTGATGCAGCATTGATTTGATGCTGCGTCTGTGCCCCACCAGCCATACGATTAAAAACCAAGCGATCAAAAACAACACTGCCAATCGCTTGGTTCTTACAGCTCCGTGAGCAGAGAAGCCGGTGACTGTCAGTCACCGGCTCTCTGCTCTCCTCTCCTCTCCAGTGCTCACTGGAGTGCTGAGCTGTGGAGGGGGCCGGAGCATCCAGGTTCAGGCTCTCAGCAGCTCGCTGAGAGCCTGAGCTGGATGCAGGTCAAGGCAAGCTTTGGCTGTACTTCTCCTTTAATAACACCATCAATGCATTTTGTGACATAATGGTCTCTTTATCAGGACCAGTGTATGAAAGACTTTAGGGCTGCCTATATGTGGTGTGGCTGCTTAGAATGTTCTGCCAGTTGGGTGTTAACGCTTTATTGACTTAGGGACAACAATGGTGCCCTCTCTCCACCCCCAGCTTGCTGATTGGGTAATGGAAGAGAAGCACCAGCTTCATAAGAAGCTTCTGCTATTTCAGCCTATTACAGTTTTCCTTTTAAACTCAATTGCATGCAGCACATCTGCCACTACCAAAATGACTGCCTCCACACAGGGACATAGGGGTTGATTTACTAAAACTGGAGAGTGCAAAATCTGGTGCAGCTCTGCATTGAAGTCACATAAAGTCAGACCAAAGTAGTGCAGGATAATACATATTTGAATGGTTGTCATTGAAAAAACATGGGATGCGACTTGTCATGCGACTTTAGTCTCCATAGTTGTACAAGTGTGAATGGAGCCTTATTGTCTAAGCTTAATTGAACAAGCTGAAGTCAGAAGCTGATTGGTTACTATGCACAGCTGCGCTAGATTCTATGTGCACTAGTTTTAGTAAATCTCACCCAATGTCTCCATTTGTGCTAAACAGTTTTTTACAATTAGTCAAAAATTCAAATATTAAAAAAAACAAAGGTGTCATTAGGCTCCAAAGGCTGCCATAGGATATTAGATATGTGATCAAAACAGAAGAGTCTTTGTCTACCCATCCTTGGAAACCACTGGAATCCACCATGCTGTTTAGGTTGATAGTACTCATTAGTGCTCCTTGGACGTCTCTCCATGGTTCAACACTACCTTGTGCACTTCAGTTAGGGCAGAATTTGGGCTCTGATTGGTCACAAACTGATCAAAGATTTTTGATTGAACTCTTATATTTACTATAGGGGTGGTAAAAATAATTTCTCTACTTCTGCTAAAACTGTTGCATATAATTATCCAAAATAATACAAGCATTAAATACCAAAGGTGTTATTAGGCCCCAAAGGCTGCCATAAGGTATTCGATGTCTAATCAAAAAAGAGGCATCTTTAGATGTCTACCGATCCTTGGAAACCACTGGAACCCACCATACTGTTTAGTTCGGTAGCATTCATTAGTCCCCATTCGATGCCCTTCCATAGTTCAACACTACCTTTTGCACTCCATTCAGGGCTGAATTTGGGCTACTATTGGCCACCAACCACAGAATGGTTTTTGATTGGACTTTTATATTTACTTTAGGCAGGAGTAAAGATAATTTCTCAATTTGTGCTAAACTGTTGCTTACAATTAGCCAAAAAAAAAAGGCTCTATGTTACAGTCAGTAGGTTCATTATTCATGCCTCCGACTGCAGCAAATTAATCTTTATGGGCTGGGATAAAGCATGCCAATACAGAAGGAGGAATGGAGAATCAGATACAAAAGATCACATCATTCAACTTGAAGCCCTTAAACTGTTAAGAATTAATAATGGCAGGCTTTTGTGGCAATTATACCGAACCATTAATTCTTGTCCCTCTATAATTAATGAAGACAAGCTTTTACTTGGGTCTTGATAAACATGTAGACAATTAAGTGTCTAATACATGTGTATATTTGCTTTATAGCGGGAGTGATTGGCCCTGCATAAAGTTATGTGATATCTGAAGACGTCTCATTTACAAACAAGCCTTTTTGTCTTTTCCAAGTAGGCTGGGTGCCAAATTTTCTTATATCAACAGGAAACATAATAAAACGGCTTTACTAAATCCTTCTCGGTCTGCTCAATGCCATCAGGTCTACCTTTTCCCTATGAAGTTGACTCAGAATTGCTGTAGTTTAAAAGAAAAACTTAAAGCAAACCTGCCAGCTCCATAAGGCTTTGTACAAAGGGGCTTTAGTGTTGAAGAGCAATAAGTACAGAATGCTATCTGCGAGCTTCAAGCAGCTTTGTTAAAAATGTAAACCCTTCCTAAAAAGGGGTCATAGTGGTCTTTAGTATTATTGCTCATGCATACTGGCATATACGATTTTACATCCTAGAACATAGCCGTATTTTAGCGTAAGCATAGGGCCATACCCAACTGGATGCAGACCATGACTGTATCTTGTCATTTATTTGTACAGGCAGCTGTACACAACAGTTGTGGCTCCCGGGCACTGAAATGTGGCCGTATTCTATGTCATACAGCCATATACGCCTGCATGCATGAGCTCTTACAGTGGCCCAAGATTTAGGCCACCACTGATTCTGGAGGGCTCCTATAAAACTATGTGCATTTGAAGTTCAATAGCTACAGTGTACTGCTGCCATCTCTTTAGTGCCTTTATGATAATGACAGATTTACTTTAAGGCCATTTGCAAACAAGTGACCAAGGCTCTGGACCATGAATTCTAAAAGTTTATTTATTTATTAAGCATTATCTAAAACTTACATGGATGTCTTGGACCACAGTGGAGGAGGGGAGGGGGAATCCACAGACTGTCACAGCACAGATCAAGGGGAGATAACGGGCTGGGTGATGGTGAGCCAGAGCAGGATGCATACAGCCAAGCCACCTGATGGCCACTATGGGATGTGAGTAACCCCACATCGATGAGCCTGGTTCAAGGCAAAGATGGAATGTGGAAACCCGTAGGTGATTGCCAAAAAAGCACTGGACACAGGGAGGGCCGAGATCTCGATGACCAACACAACTGGATGGGAGACTGAAACCCAGGGGTACAAACCACCAAGGAAGCCTCCTCAAGCCATGGCTGCAATGTATCCTCACACACACACACACACACTGTGCAGTCCTGTGTAGACCTTGTGCAAGGGATATCAGTGAGTAGGCATACGTGATTCCGTTCTCACTCTTTGTCGACGTCATACCACTGCAGGTACTTTAAGGTGAACCTGTACTTTGATCATTTAGGACATAGTAACAGATTCGCTAGTTAGTAATTAGCTTGCACCCTCTGCTACTGATATTGGACTTCATTCTCTCCTCCACCCTTCCCCTATAGGGGTACCTTTTTAATTTACAAGCCAGCTTTGGAATAGAGGTTTAAATTGGTTTCAGGACCCTTTCCCCACACTGATGTTACAGAGCTTGAGCACACAGAACTAGTTGATGCGTCATGGCAATGAGTGGAGAGAATTACATTCCCCTTATAACTGAAACACTGTGTATTTCAGAGGGCTTTGACTGACCACTGTACCTGCATGTACTGTTGAGCAATTCATCTTCAAAGTTCACAACAGAAGCACCATTTCCCCTCTCAGCAATAATTCAGCAGCTGGATATTTCATGCAATCTCTCCCAGCAAAGATTTAGCAGCTCAGCTCCCTGTGCTCCACCCTCGCAGCAATCTCTGAAAATCTGAAAAACTGCTGAGTCACTGCTGGGGGTTGGGGAAGGGGGTCAGGTTGAGCTGAGCTTCTATGTCACTGCTGGAAGGGAGGAGCAGGGAGTATTGAGCTGCTGAGTTGCTGCTGGAAGGGAGAAGAAGGGGGCACTGAGGTGCTAAGTCCTTGCTGGAAGCGAGAAGCTGGAGGCACTGCGCTGCAGAGTCACTAATGAGAGGGAGGAGCAAAATGAGCTGAGCTACTGGGTCACTGCTGGGAGGGAGGAGCAGGGGTAGCTGAGCTGTTGAGAGAACAAATTTGTTTGGTGCTTGTGCTGTGCAAATGAATTGCTCCACGGTGCCTGCAGCTATAGATGTGAACAAGGACTTGTTTCAAAATTAATTTACTGTTTGTTAAAATATGGAAATATTTGAATGTACATAAACCTTTAAATATGGAGACTGCCAGCATTGAACCTTTTCTGAAAATGCCACTAGTCTGACTTTTAATGGACTAGCTATCTATTAAATAGCAAAATGCAGGTCAATGCACCCAAAATGCAAAATACAGCAATTTTCCATGATAAACGAAAACATATTGATCTAAACCACTCCTGTTGAAAACAATTTATGTTTTCCTTGTCTATGTTTTTCACAGCTTTAGAAAATGCAGCAAAATGTATGCCAAAACATGCTGTGTGAATAAGCCCCAAGTGTGAATACTCCCAAGATCCATGAGTCAGATCAGGCCACAGTCCCAACCATGAAACATGTCATGAGTTGGGGAGCAACCAACCACTAAGAGGCAAATACAAAAGAAGTAATCCCGCTTCAACCTGGGGGGTCTCCTAATAAGATAAATTAGAGCAATAACTCCAAAAATTGACACACTTTAAAAGAAAAAGAGAAAAACCTACTAATGCTGTGTTAAGGTTTTTTTTTTTTCACTAAGGCTAATTTTTGTTGTATTTTATGCAAGGCAGAGAATTTGGTATTTGGCACCAGAAGTGCACATGAAACTAACAGCTTTATAAAACCACACACTTGGAAACACAATTATTTCTCTGAAACATAGTTTTGGTTTTCAAACTTACAGAGGGCTTGGAAATGCGTGTTTGATCTCCAGGCTGCCAGCACTTCAATCATCTTAGGCACATTTTTGGATGCTCACTGGATAAAGGAATAGTAAAAAAAAAAAAAACAACATGGTATGGGCAAAATATCTGGAGTTTTGCTGTAGTCTAAACCATGTATACGCTGTATGTATTACACAAGGAACATGAAGAAATGGGATATTTAATTATGTCGTTACATTTTGGAAACTTTGGTGTTACACCCATGAATTGTAACTTATAATAATGTAGTGGTGACCTTAAAATACATCTTGTGTTTGTTGAGAACTGATGTAATTCCTGAAAAATATAACATATCATAGGAGTAGGCAGTATGTTACTCCTGTAAAATATAATTTATATCTGGGGAGTAGCACAGTACAGCATTTTTTAGAATACAAGGTATTCAAATGTTTGTTCCATCACATACCGTATATACTCGAGTATAGGCCGACCCGAATATAAGCCGAGGCCCCCAATTTACCCCCAAAAAACTGGAAAACTTATTGACTCGTGTATAAGCCGAGGGTGAGACATGGCTGTCCATCCCTGTGTGTCCGTCCATCCCTGTGTGTGTGTCCGTCCATCCATCCCTGTGTGTGTGTCCATCCATCCATCCATCCATCCATCCCTGTGTGTGTGTCCGTCCATCCATCCCTGTGTGTGTATCCATCCATCCATCCATCCCTGTGTGTGTGTGTGTGTGTGTGTGTGTGTGTGTGTGTGTATTCATCCATCCATCCATCCCTGTGTGTGTGTGTGTGTGTGTGTGTGTGTATCCATCCATCCATCCATCCATCCCTGTGTGTGTGTGTGTGTGTGTGTGTGTGTGTATCCATCCATCCATCCATCCATCCCTGTGTGTGTGTGTGTATCCATCCATCCATCCATCCATCCCTGTGTGTGTGTGTGTGTGTGTGTATCCATCCATCCATCCATCCATCCCTGTGTGTGTGTGTGTGTGTGTGTGTGTGTGTGTGTGTGTGTGTGTGTGTGTGTGTGTCCGTGCAGCCTTGTGTGTGTGTCCAGCCTACCTGTGTCCCAAGCCTCCGTCCCGAGCCGCCGTCGTCCCGAGCCTCCTCTGTCCCGTGCCTCCTCTGTCCCGTGCCTCCTCTGTCCCGTGCCTCCTCTGTCCCGTGCCTCCTCTGTCCCGTGCCTCCTCCGTTCCGTGCCTCCTCCGTCCCGTGTCGTGCCGATGGATCGCCGCTCTTCTCGGCGGCCATTCTACAATTCAAAAGCCGCGCCTCCGTCCTCCGCCTGTGATAGGCGGAACACTCAATTTCCCAGCAGCCTGTGTTCCGCCTATCACGGACATCCTCTCATACTCGTCCGTAGTATGAGAATGAACGGATGTCCGTGATAGGCGGAACACTGACTGCTGGGAAATTCAGTGTTCCGCCTATCACAGGCGGAGGCGGAGAAGGAGGCGCGGCTTTTGAATTTTAATGTCCGCCGTCTGTCTGCTCGATACGCTGATCGAGCAGTCAGACAGCGGTGACTCGAGTATAAGCCGAGGGGGCACTTTCAGCCTCAAAAAAGAGGCTGAAAATCTCGGCTTATACTCGAGTATATACGGTATCTAAAAAAATTAGAGGATCTTGGGCAGAGCAATGCAAATCATTCCTTTTTCTTTTTAACTGAACATCCATACCCATTAATGTACAGAACTGATACAACTTAATTTAACAGAGCCATAAACCTCATACAGTTGTTTCTGGCTTTTTGGCCATTGGTGCAGTGTATGAAAGTCATGGCTTCTATGGATTAGAATTACAGATCCAACAAGAAAGTAGAACCCAGAAGGGCAGGGTAAAAAACTTTCTATTAAACCAGTGCATAGCACAAAAGAGCCTTCTTAGAACAAAACTAATTCATATGTCTCATTCAATCAGAAAAAAAAAAAAGAGGGCTGTAGTCAGAGACATACAAATCATACAAATCATTCATTTTGACTAACTGAACATCCATACCAATTGGTGTACATCACAGATAGTGTATGAAAAGAATGGCTTCAATGGAGTAGGGCTTGGAATCCAACAAGAACGTAAAACCCAGAAGGGTAGGGTAAGGAGGGACTAAATGATCCAAAAGGCTTCCCAAAAATTGTGCATAGCACAGGAGAGCCGAATGACAATAGAAGGTATGCACATGTCTCATTTTATCGCGCTTTCCAAAATTTCTATGAATATACCTCATTTCAGGATAGTGATCCACCTGGGGAGTAGTGATGCCATTGCTGTAAAAAATAACAGACAACACGCCTTTCAAACTAATTGTAAAATCCCTGTAAAATTTCCTATAGATTTACCAACAACTATGCACTGTAAAGGCTTGGATAAATCATCTGTTCAAATTGGATTCAATGAGGATGGTCTTCACAATATATAATTGTTGGCAAATCAGATGGAGGTTGTACAATTATTTAGTGGCTAGATTTGCTCCTGTAAAATATAACATATGTTGGAAGCAGGAGCATGCTTAGGTTAACTGTTGCCTGAGGCAACTGTTTTTGACAAACCACCCCTACCCCCTCCTGCCATGGGTCCCCCAACCCCCACCCATTCCCTCCTCCGGCTAAACTGTGTCCCATAGAAACTCAAGGTGCCACTCTATTTGTTCCATCCCCTTTCGGTTGCTAGGATGCTGGCACAGCAACCACTGGCACTGTGGCCTGGCCAGTGATCCCAGCAACCAAAGATGCTGTGCTTCCTTGGTTCACAGGATGGAGGCGACTAGGCCATAAAATGGTAAAGGTGCAGCTGCCTGCACTATATCAACCAATGACGCTGTATCTCGGTAATGCTGCTCTCTGTATATAGACTACAGAAAAATGGCAACGAATCGCACACAGAATGCAGACTTACTGTAACTAAAACTAAACCAGTAATGTAAGATGAACCCTCAAATGCATTCCATTGTGGGCTAAATTGTTGAGGCCTGTATATAGAGCGTCATTACTGAGCTGAAGTGAAAACACTCCGGCCTCACCATATGCTGCCTGGGGTCTCCTCAGTCTGCCTCACTGGTGGTATGCCCATGGTTGGAAGTAGTGTTGTCATACTTGTATTATTATTATTATTATTCATGATTTATATGGCGCCAACAGTTTACGCAGCACTTTACAATGTATAAGGGGGACAACACAATTACAGTACAATACAAAAGGTACAGGAGGGCCCTGCTCATAGAGCTTACATTCTAAAGGGAGGGGGTGGTGGTACAAAAGGTAATAGCTGCAGAGAATGATTTGATGGGGGTGGCTTGTAAGATATAAATGGTATCTGAGAGGTGGTGATGTCAAATGTAAAATATAATTGATTGCACATTGTAGTATTTCTCCTTTAAGATATAACATATATGGGACCTAGTGATGTCACTTTGGGAAAATTTGTGATATAGCCGGTAATGTCAGTTGACTTCTGTAAAGGTCAAAGTAGAGCAGAGACTAATAAAAGAAGAGGTACACTATAACCAAAGCTATGTGGATATCCCTCCAAATTATTGAGTTGAGGCATTTCCAGTGAAGGGTAATGTTAAAAATACAACATGCAAACACAGTTTAAACAATTGTGTGCTTCCAACCTGCTGGAAACAATTTGGGGAAGGCCATTTTCTGTTTCAGCATGACTGCACTATAACCAAAGCTATGTGGATATCCCTCCAAATTATTAAGTTTCTGTGTTTGCAGTGAAGGGTACTGTTGAAGATACATTATACATCACATTTTAGAAAAATGTGTGCTTCCAACCTCATGGCAACAATTTGGGGAAGGCCATTCTCTGTTTCAGTATGACTGTGCCCATGTACACAAAGTTAGCTCCATGAAGACATAGTTTGACAGTGTTGGTTAGGAAGAACTCAAGTAGCCTGCATAGAGTCATGACCTGAACACTACTGAATACCTTTAGGAAGAAATGGAATAAAGATTGCGAGCCATGTCTTCTTGTCCAACATCAGCACCTGACCTCATAAATACTTTTCTGGCTGAATTGGCAAGAATACCCGCAGACAAATTCCAAAATCTTGTGGAAAGATTTCCAGAGAAGTGGAGGATGTCCTTTTGCAAACAGGGCCAACTCCATAAACATTCTTATGAGTTTGGAATGGGATGTCCAACAAGCTTATATAGGTGTGATGGTCAGGTGTCTGCAAACACATTTGGTATAATGTATATAAATGTCTGACTTCCATCACAAATGTAAAAATTAAGAGGGGTAATGCTTAAGCTGGTATGTCTATTCTATATAATATAATATATTGGGAAGTTGTAATGTCGCAAGTAAAAATGTAATTTATATATAGGAAGTAATGATGTCACTTGTAAAATTTTACTGGACTCATCTGGATTTATTTACTAAAGTTAAACTGACTCTGAACTGTATATTCGTGTCTGTGTGGAGACATTAGATCGTAAGCTCCAGTGTAACAGCAACTGATGTGTACTCTATAAAACTGCTACTATAACAATAAATAAGGTTTTTTTTTTGTGTGTGTACTGAGAAAATAATTTCCTGTTATTACAATGCTGTTGGTTTACTACACCAGGAGAGAGTTTTCACTTAAGGAAGAGAATGCTCACTTAGCTGAGTGAATAAGGTAAAGTTGCATTCACAACAAGCTGTTGAAATCTTGTATAAATTTACTTTGCACATTAATGGGTATTCAATGAAAACATATTTAACCGGTCTGTTTTAAATAAATTAACGTTACATGATTATTATATTATTGGTTAGCCCTTGCAGCATTGGGGTCCCCAGTTCGATCCCAGCCAAGACACTATATGCGTGAAGTTTGCATGTTCTCCTTGTGCTAGCACACGTTTCCGCCCCCACACTCCAAAGACATGCTGGTAGGTTAATTAGCTCCTGTCCAAATTGGCCCCAGTATACATATGTATGTGTGTGAGATAGGGGCCTTAGAATGTAAGCTCCTTGAGGGCAGGGACTGATGTGAATGTACAATACATAATGCATTGTTAAAAATTGGCAGCAATAAATAAATACCTGCAATAAAATAATTATCCATAAACACTGAAGGGTGATTGGCCATGCATATATGACCTGTCTGTCCTATGACATCAAAAAAGGAGAGCGCTTTATAAGCAGGGATATTTAGCTTGATCTTCTACACCAGCCTTTCTCAACCTTTTTAACCTAAGGAAACCCCTAAAATAGTTTGTAGGTCTTAGGGAGACTTTAATAAAAAAAAAAATTGTTTGCCCTATACTTTGGTGGTCACTTCCGGAAAGATCATTGGCATCATGCTGCTGGATTTGCCAAATGGATATAATCAAATGCAAGGTCAATCAGCTGTAGTTTAAGGAACCCCTAGCAACCACTGGAGGATCCCTAAGGTGCCACGGAACTCTAAATGAGAATGGTTGTTCTAGACTAGTAGTCTCCAAACTGTGGTCCGTGGGCCAGATGTGGCCCTTTGCTTGCCTTTATCTGGCCCTTGGCTCCTCTTCCCAATTCCTCCAACTTACATAAGACAGTATTCCTTCCATTGACACCAATGGTAGGGCACTGTTATATAGTAGGTGAGGTTGAAAAAACATATGTGTGTGATTATAAGTCAGTATTACCTTGTATATCCCTGTATGTTTTGGTAATTCAGGTGCTTATCTAATTGTTTTTGAAACTATTGATGCCCCCTACTGAGACCACCGCCTGTGGAAGGGAATTCCACATCCTGGCCGCTCTTACAGTAAAGAACCCTCTACATAGTTTATGATTAAACCTCTTTTTTCTCATTTTAATGAGTAGCCATGTGTCTTGTTAAACTCCCTTCCATGAAAAAGTTTTATCCCTATTGTGGGGTCACAAGTATGGTATCTGTATATTGAAATCATATCCCCTCTCAAGTGTCTCTTCTCCAGAGAGAATAAGTTCATTGCTCGCAAACTTTCTTCATAACTAATATCCTCCAGACCCTTTATTAGCTTTGTTGGCCTTCTTTGTACTTGCTCCATTTCCAGTACATCCTTTCTGAGGACTGGTTCCCAGAACACAACAGCATACTCCAGGTGAGGCCGGACCAGAGTCTTGTAGAGTGGGAGAATTATTGCTTCATCCCTGGAGTTAATCCCCTTTTTATTGCATGCCAATATTCTGTTTGCTTTGTTAGCAGCAGCTTGGCATTGTAGCCATTGCTAAGCCTATCATCTACTAGGACCCCCAGGTCCTTTTCCATCCTAGATTCCTCCAGAGGTTCTCCCCCTAGTGTATCAATTGCATTCATATGTAGCGCTGGCTCCTGAAGAGCATGCGCTATGTGTTTTTCTCTATCTAAAGTTCCTAGAACCGCAGTTTGGTTTTGGGGTTAATTATGGTTTCAGTACCAGTCTAGCTGGATTGCACTGTGTTCTGCTTGGCCATAGGTGGCTCTGTCATTGCTGGCAAGTGTGAGAAAGCAGTTCAGCTGGGCACATTGAGTGCCAATGACTTCTTGGAACCAGCACAGTGGGAGTGTCATCTGTGCATTCTGGGAGAGGGTACTTAAGGTACGGACATCACGTGCTTCTGGGTTCCGGTCCAGAAGATCTTTCTGTCTGACCAGCCCCCATGGCTCTCATGGCCTGCGGTGCGGATCCATCCAATTCCAAGTCTGGGGGCTGGCTGGCCCGAGTCAAACTAACTGGAGGGAGGATTCTGAGGTGGCCCGGTGCCGTCTCCTCTGTGGAGAGGCCCAGCAACTGAAGAAGCAACCAGGGGAGGACTCTTCGGGAGAAGGCCATCCGGAAGGCTGGCTTCTCGGAAAAAGCCTGGAGGCTTAGTTGAGAGACCCCAAGTGAATCTACACTCGTACGTTATCGCCGAACCGGCTGCAAGATACTGGTACCATATGAGGGCTCTTTGAATTTGTCTACATCCCTAAGTTTACTACAAATTTTCTACAAGTCCATGGCAGAGACTTTATTTCACAAGTGTACTACAACAAGTCTGTGGCAGAGACTTTATTTAAGTGTTCTATATGCAAGTCTGTGGCAAAGGCTTTGCTTTATCTGAACACTCTATCGGCTGCTAGGCCTAGTGAGAGGAGGTCTATCCGGTAACGGGGAGTATCCAGTTGTGAATGGCTATTCTCTGGATTGCTATGGTGAGAGACTTCCTATTTTGACTAAGTTCCAAGAGTACCTGAACTTTCTACCCAGAACCCTCTAACACTCATTGAGAGACTGTGTTTTGTCTACTTCTTTTTTGCAAATATAAATCCTTAAATTGGATCCAGCGTCAGTCTCTACAATACTTTGGGCCATCAATCTTGGGAAACCCCTAGACCAGTGATGGCGAACCTTGGCACCCCAGATGTTTTGGAACTACATTTCCCATGATGCTCAGCTACACTGCAGAGTGCATGAGCATCATGGGAAATGTAGTTCCAAAACCTCTGGGGTGCCAAGGTTCACCATCACTGCCCTAGACATACACGAGGTCAAGAAGGTAACGGTAAGCCCAATTAAATCAGCCGCTCCTTCGGGGGTCAGTGCTACACATATTTTTGCCAAATGCATTATTTTACATTTTCACTACATTAAATCTCATTTGCCATGTAGTTGCCCACCCCATTAATTTGTTCAGATCTTCTTGCAATATTTCCACATCCTGCAGAGAAGTTATTGCCCTCCTTAGCTTAGTATCATCCGTAAATACAGAGATTGAACTGTTTACCCCTTCCTTCAGGTCATTTATGTACAAATTAAACAGGATTGGTCCCAGCACAGAACTCTGTGGGACCCTACTACTCACTCTTGACTATTCTGAGTATTCCCCATTTATCACCACGCTCTGAACTCGCCCCTGTGGCCAGTTTTTAATCCATGAACTCACCCTATGATCCATGCCAACAGACCTTATTTTGTACAGTAAACGTTTATGGGGAACTGTGTCAATTGCTTTTGCAAAAGCCAAATATGGGGCACTATTCTTTCCACTAAAGCTACTGCCACTGGCCATGGTCTGGCCCCAGTAAAATCTGAAGGACAGTAAACTGGCCCTTTGTTTAGAAAGTTTGGAGACCCCTGTTCTAGATTATCCAATCAACAAATGTTTGGCACGAGTCTGATTGGACATGAAATCACAGCTTGATCCAATCATTTTGCCGTGGTATTGTGTTTTTAGAAAGCCAATTTTGTTTTTTAATTTGGAATAGAGTGGGGAAAGATCAGATCCTCTATCTGGTTCTTATTATTGTTTGTGTCCCCATTGGAGAAACAGAGAGCGAGAGATGTCACCAGTACACCAAGATCTCCAAAATGGGTCCAAAGCTTTATTCAGCGATCACATCGTTACGGCAACTAGTAACATTTTGGAGGACACCTTTGTGGGCTCTGAAAAGTTGCTATTTGCTGTAGCGAGGCGATCACTGAATAAAGCTTTGGACCCATGTTGGAGATCTTGGTGTGCTGGTGGCAGCTCCCTTTCTGACTATTCACGGTTACAGCCGGTGGTCGCTTCAGCATCCACATACATATACAGCCATCTCTACAGGGATGTGAGTGTTGGGAATAGTACATTGGGACCTCACTTTCTGTGTGGTCACCAAGACACTAAGTTAGGTAAAATCTCACCAATGGGCACACAACAAAGAAAAGCCAATAGAGTTCCCTCACTTTATCCAAAACCGAGGGAAAAGCTTTGGCTGGAGTTCCACTATAAGATATATAACTAGCTTTTATTTGTCCATTTCAGTATTAAATGTAATGCTATGTCAGTTTGACAGATATTCACGGTATGTGGTTTGAAGTCGAAAGGTGAAAACACCAGCAAAGGAATACATTAAAACTTAAAAAGTAGACAGATTGGCATAATTACAGCAAGAAGGAAGGGCAACATATAATGTAACCAGAGAGGCAATCTCTATTTAAGCACGGTGTTAATTAGATTTCATGAAACCTGCATGTCCCAGTTCTCCAGCAGGTTATGTCAAACATTTGTCAACACATTGTTAGTAGAGGAGGGCTTGAAAAGCACAAAAACAGGGATAATTGGAAGCGATATTTGAAAGGCCACAGAAATCATTTGAGCTCGATAAACAGGTGTCGGTTCTCTCCTTGTTTACCAAAGCAATATCAGGTCACTTTCCCGGGAACCGGCGGCGATCATTAAATGACAGTTGTACATTTGTCAAAGCACTATGTTCTGCTGGAGATCTGCACTTGGACAGATGTTATAGAACCACTCCAGACAACAAGATCTGTCGATGAGCTGCTAAAACTGTCCAGGAGACACTGCAGCTGTGCTGAACTCAGAAACTTCACTTTTTTTTATGTACATTTATATTTGTCTTTTGAAGCCACATTCAGCTTTCCCCAATGTTTGTGAATAACACTACAATCTCTTCTTACATGATTCTTCAGTGTGAATACTTCATTGCTGAAAACTTCAGATTGGTACTTGGAATCAACGAGCACAAAATTTACTCTTAGCCCACGTACACACGGTTGGAGATTTTGCCAACCAAATCCGTCGGATTTTGCCCGTCGGATTTTGTCCGACGGATTGTGTCCGAAACTGTTGCATACACACGGTCGGGCCAAGTTGGCGAAAAATCCGATCTTTCAGAACATGATGACGTAAATATTTCCAACATGTTGGAAAATTGGGTCGGAGGGAGATTCGGATGGAATCAGTCCGATGCATACCACACACAGTCGGATTATCTGACGACACGGTCCGATAATACTCATTCCGACAGATTCTCTGACCGTGTGTACAAGGGCTTAGGACTCTAGGTCGTCTTTTACAGGGTAGGTCACTTGGGTTTTCTTCAAATCTCCCCAAATGCTTGGCTTGGAACAGCATTCAGAACTCAATAATGTGCATAGTTACATTATTGTAGTGAATATACAAAGCAAGGTCCATAAAGACATAGGGGAGGGAGTTTGGGGTGGAGGAATTTGACTGGCCTGCACAGTCCTGACCTCAACCCCAACATCTTTGGGATGAATAAGAGCAGAAACTGCGAGCCAGGTCTTGTTGTCCAACATCAGCGCCTGACCTCACAAATGCGCTTCTGGAAGAATGGTTAAACATTCCCATAGACAGTTGAAGCTGTTATAGCTGCAAAGGGTGGGCCAACTCAATATTGAACCCTACGGACTTATGCCCTGTACACATGGTCGAGAATTCCGACTGAAAAGGTCCGATCGGATTATCTTGTCAGAAAATCCGATTGTGGGCTTTTCGAGTCGGAAATTCAGACGGAAAAAATTTGAGAGCAGGATCTAAAATTTTCAGACAAAAAAATCTGATCTGACTTTTTCCGATCATTTGTAGAAAACGGACTAAGACAGGGATGCCATTAAAGTTTATGTGCGTGTAAAGGCAATACTTTTGACAATATAGTGTAATTTGTACACACATACTAGGGCTAATTTAGACAGAAGCCAGTTGACCAAGCAACATGTTTTGGAGCATGTTACCGGTTACTCTGGCTACTTCTATTTGCATTTATAATTAAAGTAATATTAAAGGTGTTTTTTTGTTTTTTTTGTTTTGTTTTTTATAACAAACATGCTATTTTTACCTGCTCTGTGCAATGGTTTTGCCTAGAGTACCCCCGGATCCTCCTCTTTTTGAGTCCCCCATTGGTTCGCCTGGCTTCTCCCCTACCCCATCGAGTGTTGCTAAAGTAAGCTGCTTACTATGGGGGCACTAGAATGCAGTAAGGAAAAGCTGTCAGCCTTTACAACCACTTTACAGTCTTTGCATGTGATATCTGTTCAGTCATATCCAAATCTCAGTGATTCTATGGGCCATCTTTCTGGCCACCATATCTGATACGCTAAAGAGCCTTTATTCATGCAATTATCTTGGTGACATTTTTTACCAGGTAGGTCATTGGCTTTTTTTTCAACACTCTGTAATTGCACAGGTTGCACAAGCATGTGATAACACGTGTGCATAGCCAATTAGCACACACATACTAGGGACAATTCAGATGCCAACCAATTAGCCCACCATCATGTCTTGGGAGTATGGAGTGCCCACTGGAAGAAGCCATGGAAGCACAGGGAGAACATGCACACTGCAGATGGTGTCTTGGCTGAGATTCAAACTGAGGACCCCGGTACTGCAAGGCAAAAATGCAAACCACTAAACCACTGTGTTAGCTGCTTAAAATCTTTACAAAGAAACAACGTTTTTAAGACTTTGATACTCATTGTTGATTACAACAGGATAACTTTTTTAAATGTATATCTTAAAAAAAAAAAAAAACATTAAAAGACTACATATTCACTTTAAGAGAACCTTCAATATAACTTTTCCGCTTCCTTTAATACAGTTGAAGAAAAACACAAGTAAACAATAAATATTTTTTTTATTTTTAGACTTTTCAGTTCATTTCCCTAGGAAAGAATAACATATGCCGTGCTATAACTGCCCATATCTGCACATGTGCCAGGGGTTTGCGTGAAATTTGCACATGTACAGACACGTTGCAGATCGCTATAAGGTTCTTTAGATCCACGACTTTTGTGCACATGTGCCGGAGGATATTAGTCTAGCATGGCAGCTGGGAAGCAGATCGACGAAGAACAACTTTAGGCTGGAAGGAGGAGAAAACTGGACCCCATGGACTAACGAGTATGTAGCTTGGCTAAATTGCCTGCGTTATCAGGGGACACGGCATCTGTCAGGCTGTTCCCTCTAGTGCTCAGGCTGGACTCTGCCTTGCCATATCCTGAAAGCAGAATGAGTGAGAACTTACAAAAGAGCAGAGGATCTTGGGAAATGTAGTCTAAAGAGCCCAGATTCACACTGGGGATGTTCGTCATGGGCTACAAGTTGCAGCTGGCTGAAGAGGGAAAACAGAATGCTAGGAGAGGTGATAAATGGCCTGTGTTGGGGGGAATCGCTCTCTTGGGACCACGGCCTTCAGCTGGAAGCAGTGACTGGGACGGTCGAAAGAGAGCGAGTTGGTGCAGTGGCCTAGGCAGCAGGGAAACCTCAGACGAGAGTGTGTGGACGTGTCTGTCACCGGTAACACCGGTCAGCCTGGTGACCATCGGGAGGCCACTATCATCACCCGCAGTACAGATCTGGCTGATTTACTGTGCTGCAGGGTGTGCAGTCAAGCACCCCCTTCCCTGATCCCAATATTGGCAGAAGTCTGCTTTAAGACCTTCCCGCCATTCTTTCAAGCCCGGTATCACCTGGATTGGTGAGCGGGCAAAAGCCCACCCTTTTTGCACTCCAAGCGACACTGCATGCAGACCCCTTTACTTTGCTTCCCTCATTAAAGCTTTGTTAAAGAGACACTTTACGTTAAATACGGACCGGAAGCTCTTTGCCAGAATTTTGGCAAACAGGTTACTCCCGCACATCCCTAGCCTCATCCACAGGGACCAGGCTGGGTTTGTCCCAGGGCGTGAACCCCGGGACAACACCATTAGAGTCCTCAACCTGATCCACGCGGCCAGAACCTCTAAGCGAGCCCTTCTCTTGCTGTCAACTGACGCGGAGAAGGCTTTTGACCGTGTGGACTGGTCGTTTATCCGAGCTACCCTGGAACATATAGGACTGCGCCACTCCATGCTTCACTGGGTTTTGTCCCTCTATTCAAGCCCTACTGCGGAGGTTAAGGTAAACGAAACGAGGTCTCCCTACTTCTCTATCAAGAACGGTACCCGACAGGGTTGTCCCCTGTCCCCACTGATTTTTATTTTGTCTCTTGAACCCCTTCTGTGCCATATTCAGTCAAATACGGACATTGCTGGCTATGCGAAGGCGTCGGGTACCCACAAGGTGGCCGCATTTGCGGATGACCTAATTTTCTTTTTAACGGATCCCCTTATGTCACTGCCTACCCTGTATGGTTCTCTCTCCCTTTTCCAAATCAATTTAGCTAAATCCTCCATCCTTAACATCACCGTAGGGGGAGATGTGGTTCGACGTCTAAGGGGGGCATACCCGCTGAGGTGGGCTACGAGTCATATTCGCTACCTCTGTGTTGATGTTACCCCTGACCCGGCGTCCCTCTATACAGCCAATTTTGTGCCTTTGGTGGACCGCTTAAGGGCAGATCTCCTGCACTGGCATTCACTAACGCTGACGTGGTTTGGCCGGTGCAGTGCACTTAAGATGACTCTGTTGCCAAAAAATTTGTATCTGTTACAGGCGTTGCCCATTTACCTCCCTCCCATCTTTTTCAAGCGGATAGATTCCCTGTTCCGTGCTTTTATCTGGTCGCACCGGAGACCACGTCTTAGATTACAGCTTCTGCACCTGCCTAAGCACAGGGGTGGAGTTGGTCTTCCAGACGTGAGGGCATACTACAGGGCAGTTCACCTGACCAGGTTGGTGGACTGGCATTGTCATGCGGGGGTGAAGCATTGGGTGGTCATGGAGGGGGAGGACTCTGGGGGCACGATCGGGAGCAGGCCCTGGTTATCAGCGCCCCTGCCAAGGGCTATACTGGATCACCCCACATTGGGGGGGTACCCTGCGGGTGACGAGGGAGGCCTTTCGGAACTCTTCGGTGTCCCCGGTGCCCTCCCCTATGGTGCCGGTTCTGGGTAACCCGGATTTTATACCGGGCTTCCAAATTCCCTGCTTTCATCGTCTGCAGATGGGCGACAGGCGGCGGTTATGTGACTTTATTGGCCCAGATGGTCGACTTACCCCGGAGGCAGGGCCGCGGGCAGCGGACCCTCCACTGGACTTTTGGAGCGGCCTGCAATTGAGGAATTTCTTGCGTAACTGTTTGCAGACGCCGGGCATCTCTCGCCCCCTCATGGAGTTAGAGCGAATCTGTCATCGGGGGGAACGGTGCGGCACTGGCTCTCGCTCCTTTACTCTGCCCTGATTCGTCCGGCTGAGGGGTATGTTCCCCCATTCGTGGCCAAGTGGGAGGCGGAGCTCTGCACCCACTTTACTTCAGATCAACAGCAGAAAATTCTTCATTTTGCGCAGAAATCCCCTATGGCTACACGGGTTCAGGAGATGTGCTACAAAATCACATCTAGGTGGTATAGGGTCCCATCCGTTCTCCACCGCATCTTCCCTCAGGTGCCTGCCTGTTGCTGGCGTTGTGGGGAGGCGGAGGGAACCATGTTGCATGTCTTTTGGGCCTGTCCCAAGCTGGTCCCCTTCTGGCGCGGGGTGACCAACACGATCAGTCATCTGACGGGTGTCTTCCTGGAGGGGAACCCTGCGGCCTGCCTGCTGCACCTGTCGGAGCGAGCCATTAAAAAGTATAGGAACTCTTTGACTATTCAATTGCTGAATGCGGCGAAGGCCTGTATCCCTTTGTGCTGGAGATGGGAGAACCCACCGGCTATGGCTCTATGGTTCTCTAAAGTGAACGAATTAAGAGATATGGCAGACCTCACAGCGACGCTACACAATAAGGAGGAGGCCTTTCGTGAGACTTGGAGACCATGGCAACATTTCACCGACACTGAGGCTTACCTCCAGGTGGTAGCTTTAGATGCCCGTTGAGAGAGGGTCTCTGTTCTCTGGCTTCTGGACCCCCCCCACCTGCTGCTTGGTGGCGCCCACGGTCACTATTCTGCTCTTTTGTGTTATGCTCTTTTGCTTCGGCCTGCCTGGAGTCTCTCCTTTGCTTCTTCTACTTGGTCTGTCTCTCTGTTCTGATCTCTCTTCCTTTCTCTCTGGCCCCCCTTCCCCCCTGTCTCCCCCTGTAGTCCCTTTCTTCCATAACCCCTTCCCCTTTATCGTTTCACCTCCTCAGTCCTTTTTCTTTCACGGGTTAGATTTTACCGGCTAGTCCATGTAGGATGTGGTGGGTTGTGGGCTCCCCCGGGAATGACCAGTTTTCAATAGTGTATGCTCTGCCCGCCTGGGGCCCGGCCCATCGCCCATCTCCCTCCTCTTCCCTTTCTTTATAAAATAACAAAATTTGTGCATCTCACTGTAATGCATGGCCATGTGATGATTACCGCTCACCTGGGTGGGATCAGATTGCCTAATTGGTGTCGGAGGTCTTAGAGGGGAATCTAGCCCCCCTGTCCGGGAATGCTTCCATGTTTAGTTTAAGCCTAAGTTGGGGATGGTCTCTATATCTCCCACCCGGGTGTTACCGAGATGTTTATGTTTTGCAATTCTGTATGTTTTATTACTGTTGTCCATGCGCCTGTTATTTCTTCTGGCATTCAATAAAGGAATTACAAAAAAAAAAGAGAGACTTTACATTTGCTGATACAACATTGGATGTAATTGCACAGGGACTGCATTGGACCCTAATTTTGAGCTAGCTGAAAATACAGAATACCTGCAACCACAAGGACTCCTTTTTGTGCTCCATACCCCCCCCCCCCCCCCGAAGGGACGTTGGGTATAACATTTGCCCAGATCTTTAAGGAACTCTTTTCAGAGACCAAGGTCTTATATTTTGTGTAAAGTCTGTTGAAACATTCTTGAGTATCTGTGTTCACTGTGGGGTTGTGGTGACAGGGGGCAAGAGGGGGTATTCAGACACAATTCTTACACACAGGTCTTATTTAGGTTACAAGTCGCGCTCTCTTTACTCGTTAAAACTCTATGCTCACGATTATCCTGTTTATTTGTGCTAAGGATTAATAACTTCATATTTGCCTACGTCGCCCTTTTTGTGATTTGTTTAACTGCAAAACTTTGAGTAAGAAATTACTTGCTTACTGTGTCATAGTTTGGTGTCTGCGTAATTACATTCAGAAATGTCCAAACCCAAGGTGTCAGAGGCAGCGGCGGCCACTCCATTAGGGGTGTCGCCCCTCTAATCCATGCACCCGCCCCTTAATCTACATGCAGGGCGCGGGACCCATGGATCTCTATGGGATTTTTTATTTTTTTATTTAAGCATATGATTGGAGCCTGAGCCTCTAATAGGCTTCAAAGAGGGTGAGCCGAGCCCACCCAGTTGTGCGACAATAGTGAATCAATATTCGCTATTGTCTTCCTGCTTCTCCTCCCAGCTAATCATGAAGCGGGTCTCAAGACCCCATTGGCCAAGAGGAGAAGCAACCGTATTGGCCAGGAGCAGAAGCAGGGGGGAACTTGCAGAGGAGGAGACACAGGGGAAGCCGTCTAGGTGGAGATGCAGGGGGAAGCTCCTGAAGCTGGCCGCAACCAGTAAGTGCTGGGCCGGTGGGAGGACAGGTGAGCGTCAGGGTTTTTTTTTCAACAGACCAGTGGGGGGGTCGAGTGGTTTATTTGCCACACCCCAAAAAAAATGGAGCCCCAGCCTTCACTGGTCAGAGGTGTCGGGAGGCTTGCAAGCTCAGGGCAACCATTAGGGCCAGATATCTTTAAGCGTCTCCCACAGGGAGTAGCGCTGCAAGTATGTAATTTTTTATTTTGTATACAGGAACTGTTTCCAGGAACTGAAAATAACATTTCATCTAGGTAGGGTGATGTTCCTCTTTAAGGTGGTTCTAGTGATGGCAGAATTGGATCATCTAACACCCATGCTTACCCTTCAGAAAATTAGTTTAGTTCCCCTATAGTCACTTTCAATGTTTTGACAACACCCTGTGATATTTTGTTTATAATGGCACACCAAAAAAAAAATTTGAAGTCACAAGACGATGTGTCATGATGGAACCTCTTCTGACTCCTTTTCGAGTGAAAAATCTATGTCCGCATGACTGTCTTACATAACTGAGAAGATAACAGGTCTCTTTCATTCCAGCCAGGCAGCCAAACGTACACACAGTTTGATTTGTGGTCACTGTCTTTTAACAGATCTGATTTACAGATTGCCAGTGTTCAGTCACTGACCGTTAACTGACACTGTGCACTAATGCTGGAAAGATCAGTGGCAGCTGCACAATGCAGAGGAGCAATGAAGTCATAGAATTCAGAGATCGGCCCCCTACATGCTTCATATATTACTAAATACAACAAATCTGGGGGAAAAGTAAAGCCAGCCTATGGAAAATCAACAATAAACTGATAATAGCATCCAGAAAACAGCCCAAGCATTGAGGAAGTGTTGAAAATGCTATCCAGTGTGCCTTCAGCCTTTGACTGATACCATCACCTGGATTCAGACGGCCTTTCAAAATGCATGGGAGGCCTGCTACCTACAGAGGTTGTGTGACTTTTATGACATTAGCATGGCCAGTCATTTGTGCACTGAGGGGTTGGTTTACTAAGACCCTATTCACACTGTGGCAGTGCCGGCATTAGCGGTAAAACATCACTAGTTTTAGAGGAGCTTTACCGCTGTTATAGCGGCGCTTTTCGGTCGCTAGTGGGTTGCTTTTAATCCACGCTAGAGGCCGAAGACAGGGTTAAAAAACGCCCGTGTTGCAGCGCTGCCGAATCGCTTTGCAGGTGCTTCGGCAGCGCTGCCCATTAATTTCAATGGGCAGGGCATTTTGGGGGGCGGTGTTTACACCAATCCCGCACCGCCCCAAAGATGCTGCTTGCAGGACTTTTTTTTCCCTGTCCCGCAAGCGCACCGCCTCAGTGTGAAGGCACTCTGGCTTTCATGAGAGCCGCTTTTTAGGCGCTTTACAGGCGCTATTTTTAGCGCTAAAATGCCTGAAAAGCACCTTTATTTGCAAAGTGAAGATTTACCTCACTGACTAAGCTCTGGAACAACTGCACTTGCAAAGTTGAATTGCACTTTGCAAATTGCACAGTCTTTTTCCCTTTGGGAAATCAACTCCAAAGCTTCACTACAAGACAAATTTAAAAAAATGCATTTTTGCTTGCACATGATTGGATGATGGGAAATCAGCAAATCTTCCCTTCATTTACTAAGCTCTGCAGCAACTGCACTTTGTAGAGTGAAACTGTATTTGATAAGTGCACAGTCCATATGCCTTTAGTAAATCAACCCCTTAGTGCCAGGAGTACAGTAAGGTGGGGGGGTCCCATTTCTCTGCGGGTAGAATTTGTGAGGCTCCAGGGGCTTAGCTGTCTGGGGCCGGCAAGAGAACTAGGCTGGGCAGGTGGTGAGGAGTGAGGATGGAGAAGAGGACTGGGTCCTGAGGGTGGGGTGTGAGCATAAGGTAGGAAAAATCCAGCACTTCATTGGGCCAGCCAGCAATAGTGGGGCATCGGATATAACAGACAGGTTTAATGTTGATAAATGTAAAGTTATGCACTTGGGGGCTAAGAATATGCATGCATCATACATTCTATGGGGAGTACAACTGGGGGAATCAATGGTGGAGAAGGATCGGGGGGTTTTGGTAGATCATAAGCACAATAATAGCATGCAATGCCAAGCTGCATTTTCCAAAGCGAGAGAGAGATATAATTTTGCCCCAGTACAAATCAATAGTAAGACCTCACCTGGAATATGCAGTTGTGTTTTGGGCACCAGTTCTCAAAAAAGATATCGAGGAACTGGAGAAAGTGCAGAGAAGGGCAACCAAACTGATAAGAGCCATGGAGGAGCTCAGCTATTAGGAAAGATTAGAGGAACTGAGTTTATTCACTCTTGAGAAGAGGAGATTAAGGGGGGATATGATCAACATGCACAAAAATAAAAGGGGTCCATATAGTGAACTTTGTGTTAGTCACTTTACGGACAACACAGAGGACAAGGGGACACTCTTTACGTCTAGAGGAAAAGAGATTTCATTTCCGAATATGGAAAGGTTTCTTCACAGTAAGAGCTGTGAAAATGTGGAATAGACTCCCTCCAGAGGTGGTTCTGGTCAGATCAGTAGATTGCTTTCAGAAAGGCCTGGATTTTTTCCTAAATGTACATAATATAACTGGGTAAAGTTGATCCAGGGAAAATCCAATTGCCTCTCTGGGATCAGGAAGGAATTTTTTCCCCTGCTGTAGCAAATTGGATCATGCTCTGCTGGGGGGTTTGCCTTCCTCTGGATCAACTGTGGGTATAGAATTGGGTAGGGATTGTATGATATTTTATTTATTTATTTATTTATTTATTGTGATCAAACTGGATGGACCTGTGTCTTTTTTCAACCTGGCTAATTTTTATTCATTCAAACAAGAGACCCTAAATTGGGTCTGCTCTTTTGCAAGTCCAGTTCTTCGTGATATGAAAGTCTGTTCAGGGCATCTTGCAAGGTAGTTTTGGTACCCTCTCGGGACTGCAAGTAGAAGCAAGCTCTAGCTATCCTAAAAGGGGAAGTGGAGATGCCGCAAAGTGGGCACGGTAGGTGTTCTGAAATGGTGCATATGTTAACTTCCTCATGGGCAGCTGAGGGCAAGCAAGTTCAGCTGAAAGGTAAGGTCCAAGTAGGCCAGGAAAATGTTTTGACTATTCGAGTACAGACAGGGCCGGTGCCACCACTAGGCAAACTAGGCAGCCGCCTAGGGCGCCCGGCCACTGGTGTTTCTACACTCTCTTCTCTGCAGCAAGCAACTAAGTCTCAGCATCAGTGTCAGAGGCACAGCGGTGGCGGAGGACTGTGCCTGTGTCCCGACTCCCGAATAAATGGATGCAAACAAACATTCACTGATGGGCACTAGTAGGCTGCATTGATGGCGCTGGTGAAGCTGCATTCGATGGGGGCTGGTGAGGGTGCATTTGATAGGTGTGTCACTAAAAAAGTGGGGTATACATAGGCAGGGCAAAGTGGTGGAGTCAGGGGTGGAGCCAAGGGGGCAAAATGAGGTTTTGCCTAGGGTATCAAAAATCCTTGCACCAGCCCTGAGTACAGGTAGGCCTCAGGGGAATCTGAGAGGGTTTACTGAGGGTGGCCTCAGTGATCATTGGGCAGGTAGTGAGGTGCCACGATCAGCGGTAGGGCTTATATGAGAAAATGGTTTAATAGATCTCACGAAAGGAGTGGACAATCCTGACCTTACTGGTCATTTACTCTTTGATCAGGAGCCGATACTCTTGAAATGGTAATTGTCCTGTACTCGGCACAGTCTTTGTATTGCAAACATTTTTAAAACTTTGGAAAGGGGGGGAAACAAGATCAGAACACCACATTCCCTTGTAAATTGAAGATCACTAATTATTAGTAGTGGTGTAGTTAGGTTAGGTCATTAAATTGTTGCCACTGAGAAATATTTTTTATAATCATCAAATGTGCATATTATTGAAAATATAAATATAAAAAAAAATTATAATCTCCCTGTACATTTGAAACTGAAAGTATAGCATTATACTAAATACTTCATACTACAGTACTACTATGGATCAACATTATCCAGCCACCACACAGCTATTCATTTCTGTAGTTGGTCCACCCAGGATACTCTAATATTAGAGCGCGGGATGGTGGTTACCTTCAAGCGTTTCTCAAAATGTGTTCTGCTTTAATAGGCATGGTCCATATATATATATATATATATATATATATATATATATATATAAGATCACATGCTAAAATGTATATCTCATGGGAGACTGCAGCTAATTTGTTGTCTTTAAAATCTTAGAAACATTGAAGAGAGGCAGCAGAGAAGGACCAAATGATATTGAGTCTGCACCCCCCCACCCTCCTTTTTTAAAACCCTTTGGACTTTTTATTACTGAGGGATTTTGTTTTTTTTTCAACATTTTGGTCTGAAAATAGACAATGGTTCTGTAGTGTAGACATTATAGTATTATATATAGTAAACACAGTGTATAGTGATGGATGACATAGAAAGTACATAGAATTTTTCGTATTGTGTAGAGAAAATCTGCATACAGAACTATATATATATATATATATATATATATATATATATATATATATATATATATACCCAAAGCATTTTTTTATTTTCTTACCGTTGATTGACTCACTACCTCTGATGGAAGTCTGTATTTAAAATATATCTAAACCCAAGAACAAAATTGCCATATATTACAGTGTAGCGGTCCTTTTCTCCAGTTTCTCCAGAGCTAGTAAATTAGATGAAGCTTCACTTTGCAAACATAATTTTTGTTTGCACATGATTGGATGATGGAAGTCAACAGAGCTTTCCCTCATTTACTAAGCTCCGGAGCAACTGCACTTGCAGAATGCAGGTGCACCTGCAGTGGTGGAGTGGCTGGTGCTCAACATTTTTGGGGGGGTGCAAACAAACTCAAAAATTCTGAAAAATACTGAAAGAAACATCAACTGAAACCTCACTGTGCCCATAAAATGCAGCCACTGTTCCATCCAATGCAGCCAATGTGCCCATCAAATGCTGCCACTGTGCCCATCAAATGCAGCCACTGTGCCCCATCAAATACAGCCACATTGCCCATCAAATGCAGCCACTGTGCCCCATCAAATACAGCCACATTGCCCATCAAATGCAGCCACTGTGCCATCAAATGCAGCCACTGTGCCCATCAAATGCTGCCACTGTGCCCATCAAATGCAACCACCGTGCCCCATCAAATGCAGCTTCTGTGCCCATCAAATGCAGCCACTGTGCCCCATCAAATGCAGCCACTGTGCCCATCAAATGTAGTCACTGTGCCCATCATATGCAGCCACTGTGCCCATCAAATGCAGTCACTGTGCCCCATCATATGTAGCCACTGGGTCCATCAAATGCAGCCACTGTGCCCATCAAATGCAGCCAATGTGCCCATCATATGTAGCCACTTTGCCCATCAAATGCAGCCCCTCTGCCTATCCTATGCAGCCACTCAGCCCATCATATACAGGCACTGTGCCCATCATATACAGCCACTGTGCCCATCATATGCAGCCACTGTGCCCCATCAAGTATGCAGCCACTGTGACCCACCCGCTCGCTGGGCTTTTGCTTTTGCACTTCCAAAACACATGTACACTGGAACTCAGAGAAGCACAATGCATGCTGTCCTATGTGTTACAATGTTGTCAATGCTGCAAAAAAATACACACAGTGCCTCTCTTTTCATACGATAAGGTATGTTGCAGCCCGTTCATTCTGGGTACCTCATTAAGGTACGAATGTGCCCGGAGTGTTGCTTAAAGCGTCATGTTTGCGGAGCAGACACTTTTCTATAAGCACCTTGATTTACCTCTCTGATAACACAGTCAGACATTGATACGGCTCGGATATGATTTGGTTTCTCAGTTGTTTGCTAGACGGGTGAAAGTGAAAAGGTGAGGTGTGCCGTGTGGTTGTGGGTTTGGTGTCTTTTGTTACTTTGGTAAATAGCACAGTGGTTATAGAGTTGTTTTTGAAGTGGGTAGACATGGTGCTGACATCACTTCCATACTAATGTCAGCTTTCCCACAATGCTTAGCAGGTTAACTCATCAGCTTCTCAAAGCCACCAACTTTCTTTCTAATGCTGTGTGCAGGGTTGGATTACAGCTGGCCATACAGGCAGGGCCGCTGATAAGGCAGTACAGCCAGCCCTCCTGTACTGGGCCCAGGCCCAATCATTTCAAAAGGGCCATGCAGTAGGGTCAGCTGTACTGCCTTATTGCTGACACTTATCCTCTTGTGCCTCCTCCCCCCCCCCCCCCCCACAGCTCTGCTGGCTTCAACTCCTCTTTCCCCCTCCTCTTTCTGCACAAGGATCAATTATAGTATCCCCCCCCCATTCCGCTGTCTGGGACCCTTGTGCACCCCCCTTCCACCTGCTCTCCGGGGGCCCTCCTGTGTGCCCCTTTTCCCCACAGCGCTGCTGGCATCCCTCCTCTGAGGGCACATAGGGGGTCATTTGGGGTCAGGATGGAGAGTGGGGAATGGGCCAGTAATTATGTCCTTCCTTTCCTAAATGAACACAGTGAGTGATCAGTACCAAATAAATGCTCCTGTGTCCATTCATCGCTGAAGCATAGTAAACTGCATTTTAGCGCTTCCTATGTATCCATCTGTTCAGCTGAGGCTGCAGAGACGGGGAGTGGTGAATTTAGGTCCTCCTGTCAGGTAGGCTATATGGGGGCCCCATGATTTCTAACAGCAGTCCTGCATACAGGTAAAGAATCCCTCAGTGTGACTGGAGGAATATCCCACTGCCAGCTATTGTATTTTGACAGTAACATCCATGGCTATCAGGATACATAAACAGTGACTGCATCTTATTGGTCGCAATCACCGTTAAACTCTTTTCCACCTGGCTTTTCAATGTCTCGGTTAGACTTGTAGAATAAAGTAATGTCAGCAGGGAGATCCACTGCTCGAAACAAAAGAGATTGGCCAAAATTTGAGCCTTGAATAGAAGCTTAAAAGAGAAGTATGGCCAAAGCTTTTTTGGTTATATTTCTCTTGTGGATCAAGACAATATACAACTATATAGATCAGACCAAAATGAGGGACAAATGAGGAGGAAAGTGGGACAGAGGGACATTGCTCCAAATCAGGGACAGTCCCTCAAAATCTGGGACAGTTGGGAGCTATACAACCACCTGTTTTTATCACCCCCTTTGCTACCTTTATGAACTTCCTTCCTGCTAACCTAGGCAAGCATGGGTTATGGGAACCTCACTAACGAGAATCTATGTAAGCTTCATAACTTGTGTCATACTATTATTGCAGTTAATGGGTCATGCTTTATATTTACATCTAAAAAACAGCAAGATGCATTCTTAAATGCACAAATTATAACTAGATATTAAATTGATATTAAAGGCTCTCTTAAAAAAATAAAATAACAAAGTGTTATACTTACCTGGTTTGCAAGGGTTTTGCACAGAGCAGCCCCGATCCTCCTCCTCTAGAGTCCCTCTAAGCGCTCTTGGCCCCTTCTGCCCAAGTGCCCCCAGCTTGCAATGGGGGCACCCAAGTAGGCTCATTCACGAGCTGCGACTCTACATGTCCATTCAGACACAGAGCCACGGCACGGCCCTGCCTCTCTCTCTCCTCAATGGCTCACTGGCTGTGATCGACAGCCAATGGCACCCGCTGCTGTCTCAGGTAATGTGGAAGGAGAGTCCCCGGAAAGCATAGGCTCTCGTGCACATCACTAGAGGAAGATCAGTCTCAGTTAAGTATTGGGGGACTGCGGGGCTGCGGGGCTGCGGGGCTGCGGGCTGTGGGGCTGCGGAGAGTAGGTTTTTTACCTTAATGCATAGAATGCATTAAGATAAAAAGGCTTGAGCCTTTAGAACCACTTTAACATCTACAGGTAATAGTACAGAGATTGTTGATCCACTAAATATCAGATTGCCTCCTGGGGAATCAGTAAGATTTATTTTTCCCCCACTGGATTAAATTGGACCATGCTTCATAGGGTTTTTTTTGGGTTTTTTTGCCTTCCTCTGGACCAACTGTGGATATAGAATTGTGTTTATGGAGGTTTTCCATAATTTTTTCTAGTGGTTGAACTAGATTGTACTGTGTAAGCCCTTACACACGGTCGGAGATTCCGACAACAAAATCCGTCAGATTTTTTCTGACAGATTTTGTCTGAAACTGGTGTTGCATACACACAGTCAGACAAAGTTGTCCGAAAATCCGATAGTTCGGAACGTGAAGATGTTCGTTCGTTGCAACGGGACTACGTTGCGGCTAATAGCCAATAGCTTTGGTCTTGTAATTTGATCTGAGCATGCGTGGCAATTTGTCTGATCGGAATTCTGTACAAACGATTGAACAAAGTCCGATCGGATCATGTTGTTGGAAAATTTTATATCCAGCTCTCAAACTTTATTGGTCAGACATTTCGATGGAAAAAGTCTGATGTAGCCCACACGCGGTCGGATTATCCGACAGCATGGTCTGATCGGACCTTTTCCGTCTGAATTTCTGACCGTGTGTACAGGGGCTTACACAGAAAGAAGAGATGGTTTTATGTGTTTTTGAACTGTAAAGAGTCTCCTGACTCCTATAAACACTCCCCCTGCACCAACCCACTAATGTTCCTTGGTTGCATTTGGCCAAAAATGTTAAGAGATGATCCGATGAAGTGGCTCAAATAAGGGTGATGTGGTGATCTCTGGGCACAACCCAGGAGGCAACATCATCGGGAGAGAGTCCAGAGATGCTGAACTGTCCTGGCAAGTCCATTTCTGTTGGAATCTAAATGTTTAATCCGCAGTCTCTCCACTTCCTGTATTACAAATTCAATTCAAACTTTCAAAGTAAATGTTTAATCTGATTGGTAGCTATGATAAAAAAATCTTAGTACGGACCTCTCTTTTTTATTTATGAAGGAGACAACAAGGAGCCACCATTGGGTTCGTTTGGGGATATCTCTTTAATATCACAAGCAGAGGTTTTCAGATCTATGATTACTGACCAAAGGGACTGGGACAAAATTTCTTGGAAGAAAACCCAAAGTACTAATCAGTTATGCCTCTCAAGGCTTTTTTTTCCCATTTTGACTGGAGTGTGCTCTTGCACTTATTAACACCACATATTTTGGGCTTACTTTTCCTTTAAATAGCACGCCTCACCCTGTAAAGACTTTTCTGTAGAATTCCATCCAGCTTCTATGTTAACTTTGGAATGTGTATTAAAAATAATTATAAGCAGAACTAGGAGAAAAAGAAAAAAAAAAAGTTTGGGGAATATTATTGACTTTATGTTTTGTCCTAGGAGAATGGAACTAAAGTAATCATATATTAGATATGCAAATAAATGTTCAGATCACAGATAGAGAAATTATTCAAAAGATTAATTATTCATCATAAAAAATATCCATTAATAATTCTGGGAGATAATAGCCCTTTCTGCATGCATATATGTGAAAAAATTTGCTTTAGTACTTAAGATCAATTAACATATGGGAAGCTTAAAACAGACAGTAAACAAATATAAATGTGTGTGTTTATCATCTTCTGTACTGTATCACTGCACAATTAATTATACAAAAGTCTTTTGCTTTGTAATTACAATAAAGGTACACATACAAGGAGATTGGCATATGATACAGATGTTTATGGTGCATTTGTCACCGTCATCAACTATCGTTGATTGTCTTGAGCAGCCATTCTCATTCAGGGCTCCTCTAGAGCAGTGGTTCTCAACCATCGGGTTGTGGTCCACTGCCTGGCCATGACCTCCCTTCTACCTTGCGTCCAGCCAGCTTCAGATTGCTTAACCTCTCACAGTGTCCTCCAAACTCCCATATTGACCCACAGTGCCCCCAGAGATCCCTCAGCCTCCATAGTGCCCCCCAGCCTGCTGTAGAGCCTCCAGCCCTCCATAGTGGCCTCAGCTTCCAAGTGTCTCACAGTGACCCCCGGCCTCCCACAGTACCCCCAAGCCTCTTGCTTCCAGCCAGCTACAAATCACTTAACCTCCCACAGTGCCTTCCAGCTCCCACAGTGCCCCCCAAACTCTTATAGTGGTCCACTGTGCTCACAGAGAGCCCTCAACCTCCATAGTGCCCCCAGCTTGCTGCAGAGCCTCCAACACTCCATAGTGCCCTCAACTTTCCAAGTGTCTCACAGTGTCCCCCAGGCTCTCACAGTGCCACCAAGCCCCTTGCTTTCAGTCAGCTACAGATCACTTAACCTCCCACAGTGCCCCCAAACACCCATAGTGACCCCCAGTACCCCAAGAGAGCCCCAGCTTCCATAGTGACCCCAGCCTGCTGCTGAACCTCCAACTTCCAAGTGTCTCACAGTGTCCCCCAGCCTCCCACTGTGCCCCCAAGCCCTTTTCTTCCAGCCAGCTATAGAGTATTTAACCTCCCACAGTGCCTCCCAGCTCCCATAGTGCCCCCCAAACTCCCATAGTCCAAGCGCAATATTCCCTACGCATCACATTCAAGAAACTGGCTATTCAGTAGTGCTGGGTGCTGTAATGACCATAGGCTGGAAACCGCGAATGTTCAAAGTGAAGAAAATGTTATCAGCACATCAAGGATTCCTCAGAAAGGGAATATTTTTATGGTCACATGATATACATACAGCAACGTTTCGGAGCCACGCAGGGGCCCTTCGTCAGGCAAGTGACTTTTGTCTAAACTGACCCTAGTATATGAGGTATGGATCGAAGAATGTAAGCTCCTTGATGGTGGAAAGTACAATATGTAAACGGCAGTGTAAAGTTGTCAGTATAAGCCAGGATTTATTTGGTCCTTCCACTATTTCAGACCTGTTGCTAAAAAGCCAAACCCACTAGACAATAGCTTCTCATTCTGAACAAAGGAAACCTCTTGTTATTTTGTATACACCACATTGCAGACACAAATATTTCATAAAATCTTGGGCCTATCCAGTGGCAGCCTGTCCATTAGGGGCGCCGGAGCTCCACCCCCCTCTATCCACAGCCGCCACCCCCATGCTCTATCCACGGTCGCTATTCTGATAGGACGCCGCCACCCCCTATTGTTTCAGGCCCATTTCAGGATGCTGGGTGCGTGAATTACAGGGACAGAGGTGTTTTTTGACAGAGGCTCTAATAGGCTTCAAAATAGGATGGGCTTATGGTGCAGAGCATTGCACCAGGGTCCCACCCAGGTGTTACAACAGTGAATGAATATTCGCTATTAAAACACTGATCCTCAATCCAGCCAATCAGAAGCAGGTCTGAGCCCTGTTTTCTGATTGGCCGAAAATAGAAGTGTCCCAATAGGTGGCCGAGGATGAAGGAGGAAACGGAAGCCGCCGCAATGCCTATGGAGAGTAGGGGAAGGGAAAGCCATCGCCACCGAGCAAGGTAAGCCACAGGTGAAGCCTGGGAGAAGCTCTGTCCACCATAGATGGGGTACCAGACCCAACCAACCAGTGTTACGGTTTGCCGCCCCCCCCCCCTAAAAAAAATTACCACCAACCACCACTAGGCCTATTGGTGGTCATGAATCCTACCTGTGGGAGTTCCAGACACCAATTTAGGCTTTGCACATCCATCACACCACTTTTTTTTACCACCCTCCCCGACCACAAGTGTTATAGAGCCCTAAGGGCCCCATTTAAGCTTTTATTGTTTTAATGTATGCAATGTTGTTCAATGAAGCTGTTTGGATCTATGCAGTTCAGTGTGGTTTGAAAAATGAAGCATGTCTGTTTTTCTGTGCAGGTTCTGTAATTTCCAATAGAATTCTGAAAACGTGCTAACATTACAGAAATTGACAGAAGCGGACACGGATAGATGTGAACCTGGCCTAAATCATCTCACGTCAACCATTTAACTTGAACCTTTGTTTCGTCTAGTCCTAGAAAGAAAACACAGTAGACCAACCCTTTCCTATGAAACAGAAGTGAGGATTTTGAAAGGGAAGAGAAACCACTTGTGCAACAGATTTCTTAGTAACCGGTAATGATGCTGAGTCAGATGTGTGGCTGCGGGGTGCACACCTTATCTTGCTCTTTGGTGGCGCTCAGAAATCGCTCTCGTCAGCTATCTTGGGTCGCTGGTGTAGCTCTTCACCCTCCAATTCATTCTGCAGTCATACCCGATTTATGAGTGTCAAAATATATTTCAACAAGAACATATGATACGCTACATGGACAAAAGACATTCCTGGATAGATGTACAGAGGGTCATAACATTGTCTTTGGAAAAAAAAAAAAAAACTTAAATAAATAAATAAAAATTGGAGGATTTCCTGGAATGATACATTTCGTAGATTAACCACTTGCCTACTGGCCACACTTAGCCCTTGTACACACGGTCGGACATTCCGACAACAAAATCTGTCAGATTTTGTCCAATGGATTTTGTCCGAAACTGGTGTTGCATACACACACGGTCGGACAAAGTTGTCGGAAAATCCGATTGTTCGTAACGTGATGACGTTATTTAGTTACGACGGGACTACATTCAGGCTAGTAGCCAATAGCTTTGGTCTAGAAATTTGATCTGAGCATGTGTGGCACTTTGTCTGATCGGAATTCTCTACAAACAATCGGACAAAGTCCGATCGGATCCTGTTGTTGGAAATTTTTTATATCCAGCTCTCAAATTTTGTTGGTCGGACATTCTGATGGAAAAAGTCAGATGGAGCCCACAGACAGTCGGATTATCCGACAACACGGTCCGATCTGACATTTTCCATCAGAATGTCCGACCGTGTGTACAGGGGCTTAGAATGACAATTGCACGGTCATGCAACATTGTACCTATATGAAATTGGTATCATTTTTTTCACACAAATAGAGGTTTCTTTTTAGTGGTATTTAATCAGCAATGGTTTTTTTATTTTTTGCTAAATAAACGAAAAAAAGACCAAAAATTGAGAAAAAAATAAAAAAACAATTCATAGTTTGTTATAAAATTTTGCAAACAGGTCATTTTTTTCCTTTACTGACGTGCTCTGATGAGTCTGCACTGATGGGCATTGACAGGCTGCACTGATGGGCACTGATAGGCTGCACTGATGGGCACTGATAGGCTGCACTGATGGGCATTGATAGGCTGCACTGATGGGCATTGACAGGCTGCACTGATGGGCATTGACAGGCTGCACTGATGGGCACTGATAGGCTGCACTGATGGGCACTGATAGGCTGCACTGATGGGCATTGATAGGCTGCACTGATGGGCATTGACAGGCTGCACTGATGGGCATTGACAGGCTGCACTGATGGGCACTGATAGGCTGCACTGATGGGCATTGATAGGCTGCACTGATGGGCATTGACAGGCTCCACTGATGGGCATTGATAGGCTGCATTGATGGGCATTGATAGGCTGCACTGATGGGCACTGATAGGCTGTACTGATGGGCATTGACAGGCTACACTGATGGGCATTGGTAGGCTGCACTGATGGGCATTGATAGGCTGCACTGATGGGCACTGATAGGCTGTACTGATGGGCATTGACAGGCTACACTGATGGGCACTGATAGGCTGCACTGATGGGCACTTGTAGGGTGCACTGATGGGCATTGACAGGCTACACTGATGGGCACTAATAGGCTGCACTGATGGGCATTGACAGGCTGCACTGATGGGCATTGATAGGCTTCACTGATGGGCATTGGTAGGCTGCACTGATGGGCATTGATAGGCTGAACTGATGGGCATTGATAGGCTGCAGTGATGGGCATTGATAGGCTGCAGTGATGGGCATTGATAGGCTGCAGTAGCATTTACTAAGCTCTGAAGCAACTGCATTTGCAGAATTCAACCATTCTTGCAAAGTGCACAATCTATTTGCCTTTAGTAAATAAACCTCAGTATACTGGGTATAAAAAGAGTTCACGGAGCAGTGGGTACAAATTGGAAATACAAGGCGCAGTGAGTAGAAGTTCACAAGGCATTTAGTGGGGTTGATTTACTAAAGGCAAATAGACTGTGCACATGAAAGTGCAGTTGCTCCAGAGCTTAGTAAATGAGGAGAAGCTCTGCTGACTTCCATCTAGGGTTGCCAGCTGTCTGGGATTCATCCGGACAGTCCGGGTTTTGAATCATGTGTCTGGGTTTTAGGCGGACTGAAACCCAGACACATTATTCAGACTGGGCTGTGGCTCCCCAAGTAACCAAGATAGTCGCACACAGATCCGTTGCCATCCGGGAGCTGCGTGCAGCTGTCTAGGGGCAGATTCTGAATCACTTGGGGGGGGGGGGGGGTCAGGGTGATGATGTCAGCGACAGCAGTATACAGTATGTTTGCTGTGGCATGCAATGTGCATCACATTACTACTGTCCTTAGGGCACCCAAAGGTGTCCCAGGCCGCTAATGTGTTCGGGTTTGGCTTGAAGAAAAGGTGGCAACCCTGCTTCTATCATCCAATCATGTACAAGCAAAAATGCTGTTTTTTTCATTTTTTTATTTTCCTTTCTGATTGGGTATTCTTTGCAAAGTGAAACTTTACCTCATTTACTAAGCTCTGGAGCAACTTCACTTTGCAAAGTGCAGTCTAATTACTTTTAGTAAATCAACCCCGGTGGGTAGAAATAGGAGTACATGGCGCCATCAGTAGTAGAAATATTCACTGCAGTGAGTAAAAATATGAATACATAGTGCAGTGGGTAGAAATATGAATACACAGTGCAGTGGGTAGAAATATGAATGCACAGTTAGTGCAGTGGGTATAAATATGAATACACAGTGCAGTGGGTATAAATATAAATACACAGTGCAGTGGTATAAATATAAATACACAGTGCAGTGGGTAGAAATATAAATGCACAGTGCAGTGGGTAGAAATAGGAATGCACAGTGCAGTAGATAGAAATAGGAATGCACTGTGCAGTGGGTAGAAATAGGAATGCATAGTGTGGTGGGTAGAAATAGGAATGCACAGTGCAGTAGATAGTAATAGGAATGCACGGTGCAGTGGGTAGAAATAGGAATGCACAGTGCAGTGGGTAGAAATAGGAATGCATAGGGCAGTGGGTAGAAATATGAATACACAGTGCAGTGGGTAGAAATTTGAATGCACAGTGCTGTGAGTAGAAATTTGAATACACAGTGCAGTGGGTAGAAATATGCATACACAGTGCAGTGGGTAGAAATATGAATACACGGGGCAGTGGGTAGAAATATAAATACACAGGGCAGTGGGTAGAAATATAAATACACAGGGCAGTGGGTAGAAATATAAATGTACAGTGCAGTGGGTAGAACTAAGCATACACAGGGCAGTGGGTAGAAATAAAAATGCACAGTGCAGTGGGTAGAACTAGGCATACACAGGGCAGTGGGTAGGAATATAAATGCACAGTGCAGTGGGTAGAACTAGGCATACACAGGGCAGTGGGTTGGAATATAAATGCACAGTGCAGTGGGTAGGAATATAAATGCACAGTGCAGTGGGTAGGAATATAAATGCACAGTGCAGTGGGTAGGAATATAAATGCACAGTGCAGTGGGTAGGAATATAAATGCACAGTGCAGTGGGTAGGAATATAAATGCACAGTGCAGTGGGTAGGAATATAAATGCACAGTGCAGTGGGTAGGAATATAAATGCACAGGGCAGTGGGTAGAAATATAAATGCACAGTGCAGTGGGTAGGAATATAAATGCACAGTGCAGTGGGTAGGAATATAAATGCACAGTGCAGTGGGTAGGAATATAAATGCACAGTGCAGTGGGTAGGAATATAAATGCACAGTGCAGTGGGTAGGAATATAAATGCACAGGGCAGTGGGTAGAAATATAAATGCACAGTGCAGTGGGTAGGAATATAAATGCACAGTGCAGTGGGTAGAACTAGGCATACACAGGGCAGTGAGTGTCTGGAATGGCCCGGGATTCCCTTGTGACCACATATGAAGCAGCAGCTGCTCTCAGACACCTTCTGTCTGGTCTGACATTATCATCTCCCTCCTCCTGCCTCTTATAGGGGGTCTGGGGATCAGAATGTCTGGGATGATCCTGGATCCCGGCCTATTGATCCCGGCATATGCTCAGGGATTGGATTTCCTGGAGTGCACAGGTCTGGGTCTGCATGCTTCTCCATGGTCACACTTCCTCTCTCCAGCAGGTTCAGGTCTCGGTGTGACTTGGATTGGAGAAGTGGAAATGATGACAATCGCTATTTAATCACCAACAAGAGGACTTCCTACTCAACAACATAGAGAAGAGGTGGAGCTGTCCTGGAAGGGGGGTCTGCAGACTTCCCCCCTAATCACTGGAGGAGATTTCCTGGTGCTGAAAGATAACCTGACAAGACTCCGGATCTCAACTCTGTTTAAAGGTTGTTTTCCATTATACACATATCCACGATGCATTTTATTTGCCTCAATGGACCATTAAAGAAAGACTCAAAATAAATGTAAACCCAATTACTAAAATCAACCTGTTAAAGTGGTGTTCCACACGCCCAAAAAAAAATTCCTAAAAAAAAAAAAAAAAAATGTGGAAAAAAAATAAATAACTCACCTCTAAATGCCTGTTGCTAGGGGGTTCCTCGTAGTCTGCCTCCTTCAGTGCCCGGGTACCTGACGTCACTTTCCCTCGGCGCAGGAAGGGCTAAGCTTCGCCCCTTCCCTCCTGTCAGTCATCTGGGACAGGTGACAGGTCCCAGATGACTGCGCAGCCAATCACGGTAGTAGTGGGTTCCGGCTGTGAAGCCATAGCCGGGTGCCCATAGTTGCAATGCCGGGAGGAGGGGGGCATGAGCAGGAAAGTGTCCAATTATTAAAAGTCAGCAGCTGTAGTATTTGTAGCTGCTGACTTTAAAAAAAAAATTCTTCAGGGGAACACCGGCTTATTCACATGGGCAGCCAGGGGGCAGTAAAATCAGGCAGTTGAGCTGCAGTTTTAGCCCCCGCCGACTGCACACTTGCAGAAATACACTACAGTTCATTTAACATGGTTTCCTCTGGATGTCTGTGCATTTTATGGAAAGGGCCAGAGTTTTTTTTTTTTTCTGGTTTTTGGTTCCATTGACTTCATTGGTTTAAAGATATCTATTGAAAAATGCGAAATGCACCTGTAATATCCAAACCTCCACACTTTGAATGACAATTGAACGGTCATGCTACACTGTACATTTTGTTCCCACAAATAGAGCTTTATTTTGGTGGTATTTGATCATCTCTGCGATTTTTATTTTTTGCGCAACAAATAAAAAAAGACCGAAATTTTTTTCTTTGTTTCTGTTAAATTTTTTTGTAAATAAGTACGTTTTCTTCTTCAATGACAGGCACTGATATGGCTGCACTGACGGGCCAATGATGTGGCACTGATGGGCACTGATAGGGGGCACTGGTATGTGGCACTGATGTGCAATTGTGGCCGGCACTGATGGGCACTCATAGGTAGCACTTATGGGTACTTATGGGTGGCACTGATGAGTACTTATGGGTGGCACTGATCGGTGGCACGGATGGGGACTGATGGGCACTGATATGTGGGCACTGATGGGCACAGATGGGCACTGATAGGTGGTGTTGCTGGACACTGATGGGTGGCACTAATGACACTGATGGGTGGCATTGCTGGGCATCCCTGTTTTGTAATGTGCCACAGAGGTGTCAGTCAGTGCCCATTTGTGGGCACTGATTGGCATATTTTGGGCATATTTTTTCACGTGTGGATGGCCATGGGCGATGTCCTTGGCCATCCACATGCTGGGGGCTTCCCTGGTGGTCCTGGGGGCTTCCCTGGTGATCTAGTGTGGGCATGTGATAAACAATCAGCGCAGACCCCCCTGTCAGGAGAGCCGCCAATCAGCGCTCCTCTACTCACGTCTGTCAGAAGCGAGTAAGGAAAAGCCGATCAATGGCTCTTCCTGTTTACATCGTGTTTGGACACAGCTGATCATGTGGTAAAGAGCCTTCTCCGGAGGCTCCTGACCAAGATCGGTGCAGCGGTGTGTCAGACTGACACACCGCACCAACGATCGCCGAGATGCACGCCCCCCATGGGCACGAAGCGGCTGTTATCCTGAAGGACATCATATGACGCCCAGTCAGGATAACTGAACCACTGCCTGGCCGTCATTCTGCTATAGGCTGGGCGGGGAGTGGTTAAAACAGGCAGTTAGGAGGCAACATATCGCCTCCACACCACCACGCCACCTCTCAAACACCCTCTGAAAAGCAATCCATCGCTTGTCAAAGGGTCAGCAATGATACCCTGCTGTTCTGAACAAGCCCACAATGTTATTTCAAAAGTCATTTTCAATATGTCTTAACCTGTAGCTTTTATTTAAATAATATCTGCTGATCCTGCAGGAAGGTGTTTGTTTAGGCACTTTCTGTTATAGGGTGACAACGCTCTGTCCCTGTCTCCCAATCATGCCGCTGCGTTGTCACACGGGCTTACAGTGGAGACTGCAAGTGACCATTTAACCTCATGCTAACCGCTGAACATATATGTGTGGGGGCAGGGAGGGTGAGACTTAATGTCCATATGCCACACCTATGCCAAGGTGCTCTCCCAGCACAGTGACCCAGTTGTCAAGACAACTCCCAGTCTCTGTGTATAATCAGCGGGACATGTGATCATGTGACCACTTTGACAGCCAATCACCACCTTACTTGCTGGCTTTAATACCCCATTAAATATATATATATATATATATATATATATATATATATATATTTTACAAAATTGTTGAAGTATTTATGAACAACATTCGTCAAGTTATGGAATATACTGTGAATTCCCTGAGGCTGTCAATCAGCTGGAGCTCCCTCCCCTGTCAACTTTTTTCTCTTGGTGTCAGGAAAACATGTCAGGAATTATTCATGCTGATAGCAGAGGAATGAGGCAGCAGACTGACACTTAAGCCTCGTACACACGATCGGATTTTTGGCCGGGAATAGTGTGATGAAAGACTGTTTGCCTAAAATCCGACCGTTAGTACACTCCATCAGACAATTGTCCAACTTTCAGCCAACAAATGTTGGATAGCAGGTTAGTAAATTTTTGGCGGACAACGGTCTGTTGTCAGAATTTCACACACAAAAGTCCACAGTATAAACACGCATGCTGGGAAGCAAGGAAGTGTCGGAAGCGGTCAGTCTTGTAAACTAGCGTTCGTAATGGAGATTTACCATTCGTGATGCGGCAAATTATGAAATTCAGCGCACAATTCTCTTCTTGTTTAATGGGATAATAATGAAGCTGCTTTGCTGGTGATACTGATGGAGTCATGGCAAACGTATTTGAAAATTCTTAGTTTTTTTTTAGTGATATCAAAATTAATATTATTATGCTTGTTATTTTTACCACAACACCATTATCCTGTAGTTTTTAATCTCAAAGATACAACTATGTTGGTGTCCCTTGTCAATTTTACATTGTATTTTTGAAAATGTACTGGCCTACTCCCAAACTATCATTACCTATAAAACACATAGCCAAGTATTATTGTCCACAATTTTTTTATTGCACATTAAAAAAAGAAAACAAATAAAATTAGACATGTTATCTGCCAATAAAACTTAACCAAAAAGTGCATTCTATGTATCCAAAAATATAGAAAATATAACGCATGTATGTGTCCTGCTTCTTAATATAGGGAGTCAACAATGCTAAGCCCCTGTACACACGGTCGGAGATTTCCACAACCAAATCCGTCGGATTTTGCCCCTCGGATTCTGTCCGTCGGATTTTGTCCGTCGGATCTCGTCCGAAACTGTTGCATACACACGGTCGGACAAAGTTGGCGAAAAATCAGATCTTTCAGAACGTGATGACGTAATTTCGTTACGATGGGACTACATTCAGGCTAGTAGCCAATAGCTTTGATGTAGGAATTTGATCTGAGCATGCGTGGCACTTGGTCCGATCAAAATTCTCTACACATGATCGGAGTATGTCCAATAGTTGGTCGGGAAATATTTCCAACATGTTGGAAAATTGGGTCCGACGGATATTCCGACGGAATCAATCCGATGCATACCACACACAGTCGGATTATCCGATGACATGGTCCGATAGGACACATTCCGACGGATTCTCCGACCGTGTGTACAAGGGCTAAGAGTTGGTTTAAGCAGGGGTCCGTCATCCAGAGATAATTCCAAAAATCATCCAGATTATTCTCCTGGAGCTTCCACAGCAAAGGCATATGACATAATTGGTCACGATTAATAAAGCAAACAATTTTTGGTCCAAGAAATCCTCCTCCTCCTGTTCCTGGCCTGGACTTGTGTCAAAGCAATAACTCCAAGGCCAATAATAGCATGTTCTCTCCTCTGATTCTGCAAGATCGCTGGTTGATGAACGGCCATTCAGAAACAAACTGAAAAGCACAACATGAAAAGCGTGAAATGAAAAGCACGAATCCACACTCACCAAACTTCTCCTAACACGAAATTAGCAGAAGGAGCCCAAAGGCTGACAATTGGGCTCTTTATCGGCTCGTTGTACGTCTAGTATGTTACTATGTTTGTGTTTGTTGGCCGACAATTGTGTACCGTTTGTATACAAACCAAGTTCCCAACACACGCTCCTTAGGACAAAAGTCTGACGCTCTGTTGGCCAACAATCGGATTGTGTGTACGAGGCTTTAGTGCTCTGGATTGAGACAAGTACACACCATAGAGGGATGTGCGTTGTTCATATTTCATGTCTGAGGTTTACAACCACTTTAAGAACCATGTGATGGGCAATTAATCTAAACCACCTGATCATCTGTCCCCCCAAAATAGCAGTCAGGATTGGGGGCCAGCCTTAGACATGAGAACATTGGCAAATTTTGCCAAAAACATCTGGATTTGGTGAATGTCATCTCATGTCTGTGGACAGCTTTGATGACCAACTGCTGCAATAAAAATAAATAAAAAGAAAGTCAATAATAAGCAGATAAGAGGAGCAGGAAATCGCAGGCAAAGTGTTGCATTGATAAATAGTAAGCACAGCCATATTTAGAGCAAGAGACAAATGTAAATGGCCCTACATATTAAACTAAGCATTAAAGTCAAAATTATCTTTCTATTTTGGTTTGTTTTCTCCGGGATTAACCCGGACTGTCCAGGTTTTGAATCACGTGTCCAGTTTTCAGTCTGCCTTAGAACCGGACACATTATTCAGACTGGACCATGGCTCCCTAAGATAGCTGGAGAAAGGATTAGGCATTCTCGCCCCTGCAGGGGACGATAGAGAGCTGGCACTGACACTGAGAACTCACCTGAGTCTCAGCGTGGCACTGCAGGGGAGTGAAGACTGTCTGGAGATTGGAGAGAGGAAGGAGGGGCTGCTTTCTCTGCAGTTTGTTATCTGTGAGTACAGAGGGAAAGGGGTGAGGGGGATAAGTCTGATGTGTGGAGGGACACCTGGGGCCACCTAATGTAAGGGGGGATTGTGATGTGTGGAGGGACATCAGATGTACAGGGGAGCACTCTGATGGGGACACTAGATGAATAGGGGGGCACTCTGATGGAGACACCAGATGTATAGGGAGCACTCTGGTGGGGAAACCAGATGTATAGGGAGAGCACTCTGATGGGGACACCAGATGTATAGGGGGGCACTCTGATGGGCGCACCAGATGTATAGGGGCACTATGATGGGACACCAGATGTATAGGGTGGCACTTTGATGGTGACACCTTAGGTAAGGGGGGATTGTGATGTGTTGAGGGTCATCTAATGTATGGGGGGGGGCGCTCTGGTGGGGATATCAAATATGTAGGGGGCACTCTGGTGGGGATACAAATGTATAGGGGGAACTCTGATGGGGATATCAGATGTATAGGGGGGAACTCTGATGGGGAGACCACATGTATAGGGGGCACTCTGTTGGGGACACCAGATGTATAGGGGGACACATTGATGGGCATACCTTATGTAAAGGGGGATTGTGATGTGTTGAGGACCATCTGATGTATGGAGGGCACTCTGGTGGGGATATCAAATATAAATGTATAGGGGGTAACTCTGATGGGGACACCAGATGTATAGGGGGCACTCTGATGGGGATACCAGATGTATAGGGGGGAACTCTGATGCGGACACCAGATGTATAGGGGGACACTCTGATAGGGACACAAGATGTAAGGGGGGAGCCTGATGAGAACACCTGATGTAAGGTATTTTTTTACTTGAAATATGAATGTAATTGGCCTACTTTTATGTTATATTAGAGAGCAATTCAGACCTTGGCTGGAAGAAACTTTTAGCAATTGGACCTCCTTGAATTTTAATTCATTACTCCTGCCCTAGGTGGACAGTTTTGTGTTGCAGGAATGTGCACAAAACTGTGGGCATCCCTGCAATGCCCAAACACACTGCCCTTTTCCAATTGTGAAGTGGTGCCATTAAGTTTTAAACACACAACCACACACCTTGCTTTTGCGTTCATTCACCTGCGGCAAAAGGTATGGTAACAAAATACCATGTACAATTTTTTAAAAAGTTATACAGGTTTTACATCTATTTGTACTACATGTTGTTGTTCATTTGTTTTGTATACTATAAGAAAGAAATAAATTGCTGCAGTGTGTCGCTCGCCAGTCAGATTCAAACTTTCAAAAACAGTACTGATGCTTTTTTACTTTAGGCTTTCTGTTTATGGGGAATCAATGAATTGGAAATGGACGTGTTTAGGAATTCCCTTCCTGCATTGAAAGCAGGCAAGCTCAAGGTGTTCTCAAATCACGAGACAATGAGCATTATAGAGTTGGATGTACTGGAGCTCTACATTCACACCTGATTATAAAATAAAGTATGTAGCCGTTAGTTTGTGTTCTCTGTATGAGCCTCAAAGTTTCATTTTCGTGTACAATTACATTTCCAAGACTTTGAATTCTCGCAAAAAGTTTTTTCATCTCTCTGGTGTCCCTGTGCCCTACAGATGTGACCTCACCCATAGAGATGGAGAATGCCAGCCTCTCCCCCCCCCCCCCCCCCCCAGCAGTGGGCTCTGTGCATGTACAGCTGGGAGCCAAGCACAACACGGAGCCCCCCTTCCCTAGAATTAGTCATTATTTCAATGTTTGCCCAGAAGATATGATTGTATTTCACAGCAGATCATATTTCTTCTATCTTTCAAATTTGGAATCATCCAGCGGGGTTAGAAAACTAAACTCATCCCTGGATTTTGGATAATTGGCCCCTAAAAAAAAAAAAAAAACCTCCATGAACAAACACTAGTTCAACAAGGCAGAGAAAAAAGAACAGATCTGGGAGAGGTAATGACCAGACCATTGCCAGTGAAATCCAAACTCAGAGAATTAACCCGGGAATTAGAGGGTTAATCGTCTGATGTCACTGTGCCAGAAACAAGATGGATGGATGAATAGATATAGAAAGAAATGCAAAGATAGATAGATAGATAGATAGATAGATAGATAGATAGATAGATAGATAGATAGATAGATAGATAGATAGATAGATAGATAGATAGATAGATAGATTGATAGATAGATAGATGATCTCACAAAAGTGAGTACACCCCTCACATTTTTGTAGATATTTTATTCTATCTTTACATGTGACAAGAAATGACACTTTGCTACAATGTAAAGTAGTGATTGTACAGCTTGCATAACAGTGTAAATTTGCTGTCCCCTCAAAATAACTCAACACACAGCTATTAATGTCTAAACTGCTGGCAACAAAAGTGAGTACACCCCTAAGTGTAAATGTCCAAGTTGGGACCAAAAGGGTCAAAATTTTGTGCGGCCACCATTATTTTTCAGCACTGTCCTAACCCTCTTGGGCATGGAATTCACCAGAACTTCACAGATTGCCACTGGAGTCCTTTTCCCCTCCTCCATGATGACATCACAGAGCTGGTGGATGTTAGAGACATTGTGCTCCTCCACCTTCCATTTGAGGATGCCCCACAGATGCTCAATAGGGTTTAGGTCTGGAGACATGCTTGGCCAGTACATCACCTTTACCCTCAGCTTCTTTAGCAAGGCAGTGGTAGTCTTGGAGGTGTGTTTTGAGGCCGTTTTCATGTTGGAATACTGCTCTGTGGTCCAGTCTCTGAAGGGAGCAGATCATGCTTTGCTTCAGTATGTCACAGTACATGTTGGCATTCATGGTTCCCTCAATGAACTGTAGCTGCTCAGTGTCGGCAGTACTCATGTAGCCCCAGACCACGGCACTCCCACCACCATGCTTGACTGTAGTCAAGACACACTTGTCTTTGTACTCCTCACCTGGTTGCCGCCACACACGCTTGCCACCATCTGAACCAAATAGGTTTATCTTGGTCTCATCAGACCACAGGACATGATTCCAGTAACCCATGTCCTTAGTCTGCTTGTCTTCAGCAAACTGTTTGCGGGCTTTCTTGTGCATCATCTTTAAAAGAGGCTCCCTTTTGTGACGACAGCCATGCAGACCAATTTGATGCAGTGTGCGACGTATGGTCTGAGCACTGACAGGCTGACCCCCCCACCCCTTTAACCTCTACAGCATTGCTGGCAGCACTCATACGTCTATTTCCCAAAGACAACCTCTGGATATGACGCTGAACATGTGCACTCAACTTCTTTCATCAACTATGGTGAGGCCTGTTCTGAGTGGAATCTGTTCTGTTAAACTACAGTATGGTCTTGGCCACCATGCTGCAACTCAGTTTCAGAGCCTTGGCAATCTTCTTATAGCCTAGGCCATCTTTTTGGAGAGCAACAATTCTGTTTTTTCAGATCCTCAGAGAGTTCTTTGCCATGAGGTGCCATGTTGAACTTCCAGTGACCAGTATGAGAGAGTGAGAGCGATAACACCAAATTTAACACACCTGCTCCCCATTCACACTTGAGACCTTGTAACGAGTGGCATGACACCGGGGAGGGAAAATGGCTAATTGGGAAAATTTGGGCATTTTGTTGCCAGTAGTTTCGACATTAATGGCTGTGTGATAGATAGATAGATAGATAGATAGATAGATAGATAGATAGATAGATAGATAGATAGATAGATAGATAGATAGATACATACATACATACATACATAAAGAAAGAAAGAAAGAAAGAAAGAAAGAAAGAAAGAAAGAAAGAAAGAAAGAAAGAAACTCATTTGCACAGATAAAGATCATAAAATATCCATGCATGTTTGGCAGAAGCATGATGGATAGATGGTTGGATGGGCCAAGCAGATGAACTGTTACATCTATATAAACAAATAGATTACAGAAAGAGAGAAATTGGCAGAGGATAGATGGAACAAGATAGATAGATAGATAGATAGATAGATAGATAGATAGATAGATAGATAGATAGATAGATAGATAGATAGATAGATAGATAGATAGATAGATAGATAGATAGATTAGGAAAAAAAGAAAGAAAGAAAGAAAGAAAGAAAGAAAGAAAGAAAGAAAGAAAGAAAGAAAGAAAGAAAGAAAGAAAGAAAGAAAGAAAGAAAGAAAGAAAGAAAGAAAGAAAGAAAGAAAGAAAGAAAGAAAGAAAGAAAGAAAGAAAGAACTTGCATAGATAAACATCATAAAGCATCAATTTTTGGAAGAAGCATGATGGATGGATGGATGGTTGGATGGGCCAAGCAGATGAACTGTTACATCTATATAAACAAATAAATTATAGAAAAAGAAAAACTGGCCAGAGGGATGATGGGACAAGATAAATAAATAGATAGACAGATCATATACAGATGATAGATAGATAGATAGATAGATAGATAGATAGATAGATAGATAGATAGATAGATAGATAGATAGATAGATAGATAGATAGATAGATAGATAGATAGATAGAGTAAAAAAGACAGTTGATAAATGTATGGATTTAATAATGGATAGATATAGGAAAATGGGTGGATGGATAGATATAGATAAGAAAGAGAAGGAAGTAAGAGAATGATGGAAGGGAAGAAGAAAGGAAGGAAGGAAGGAAGGAAGGAAGAAAGAGAAGGAAGGAAGGAAGGAAGGAAGGAAGGAAGGAAGGAAGGAAGGAAGGAAGGAAGGAAGGAAGGAAGAAAGATAAAGATAACTTACATGAATAAACTTTACAGAAATATGTGGATTTATAGCAGCAGGATGGATGTGTGGATGAATAATCCATACACAAATATAGTAACATCCCTACAAAAATATAAATTACAGAGAAAGAAACTGGACATAGAAATAGAATTGATGCAAGAAAGAGATAGAGAGATAGATAGATAGATAGATAGATAGATAGATAGATAGATAGATAGATAGATAGATAGATAGATAGATAGATAGATAGATAGATAGATAGTGTATTCATTGATTGATAGCTATAGGATAATTGATGGATGGACAGATATAGGGATGGAGGAGCGATGAATTGATAGAGAAGAAAAGAAAGAGGATTCCATACAAGTGACACAGTGTATGAATATACAATACAATGTAAGATCACATCGGGTGTGTACCCCTCCCAGCACCATCACAGACCAGTGCAGAGAACCCAGGGCTTTGGCAGGGTAAAGGTCAGGAGGTGCCAGCCTTGTATGTATTGAAAGTATGAGGAAGGGGCCAGGAACCACCCCCCCCCTCCCCCCCCACACACACACACACACACACACACAGCAATGGACATGGAAATATGACTTCTGCTGAAGTTCTCTCTCTCTCTAATTATAAAGCGCCGGCTGGATTCCGACCTTATAAAAGTCGGTCATGAAGGGGTTAATTGTAGCGAATAAAAGCGCTGATTGGCCCCCATTGCTCCCAAATCTGCAGGAAATACTGACCACGAGGAAGACCCCCCTCCAGATCCAGGGTGTGGGGACACAGGGGGACAGACACATGGGACAAACCTGGAGAATGTTAGTGTTCTCTGCACACAGGACAGTACAATATAGAATTCACCATTTTATATATATATATATATATATATATATATATATATATATTCCACGTATACTAATATAGGAAGTGTGTAGATAGTAAAGAAAAAAATACTGAATTACCAGTGTAGATTGGATCTGTACAGAGCACGAAATACATAAAGTTCACACAGTGCAACAGGGCAATAGGAATTAGTAGACAGCACAGAATAGAGCGTACTCTATTCTATACTAGTACAATATACAATGTGTACACACAGTGTAGTGTATAGTGGTTCTGTAGTGTAGACATTATAGTATTATATATAGTAAACACAGTGTATAGTGATGGATGACATAGAAAGTACATAGAATTTTTCGTATTGTGTAGAGAAAATCTGCATACAGAACTATATATATATATATATATATATATATATATATATATATATATATATATATATATATATATATATATATATATATATATATATAATTTGTGTATATAGTATACATATATCCTGTACTGTGCTACTTAACTGTCCAATATATATATATATATATATATATATATATATATCACAGAATACATAGTGTACAGTAAATCTTTAGACACTTCACTAACCCTAACACATCGTGCACACAGTGTGTAGACATTTGCAGTTAGTAGTGTACAGGACACCTATTGTACACAATGTATAATGAACACGTAGACAGTACAGAATATATATATATACTGTCACTCCATAGTGAATCTGTACGCAGGGCAGTACAGAATGTCTAGTATTTTTGTGGAGCAAATTTCAGACAGTCCAAAATATAAACTGTATGTACAATGTATGGTTACTCTATAGACAGCACAGTATAGAACACACACTGCACATGCAAGATAGTATAGTGGTTAGTGAATCTAGGGGCAGTATAGGATGTATATTGCAAAAACAAGTTAGAGCCAATGTATACACAGTACACTGCTTAGTAAATCTTTAGACCGTACAGAATACATACTGAACAAAAGGTAGCGTGCATCTATAGCCAGTGATGCATACTGTATATCAAGATAGGATAATATAGAATATCTACTGTTTGAACAGAATGTAGTGAATCTATCAACAGTACAGGATGTATACTGTGCACACAACCTGAATAGACAGTACCGTATATATACTGTGCACACAACCTGTATAGACTTTACAGGATGTATAATGAGCACACAACCTGTATAGACAGTAAAGTACAGGGTCTATATACTGAACACACAACCTGTATAGATAGTAGAGTATATGACACAGTATATACTGTGCACACAACCTGTATAGACAGTATAAGTACAGGATATATAATGTGAACACAACCTGTATATACATTACAGGATATATAATGTGCACACAACCTGTATAGACAGTAAAGTACAGGATATATAATGTACACATAACCTGTTTAGACATTACAGGATATATGTGCACACAACCTGTGTAAACAGTACAGTACAGGATCTATACTGAGCACGCAACCTGTATAGACAGTACAGTATAGGATATATACCTTATATACAGTGTATAATGTGGACAGTTTGTGCATTATCTGATAAAATCTCATCAATAAGAAGTCCCTATCCCAGTACTGGAACTTCTGCACAAATAAATGTATTACAATTTATAGCATTAAAAACTGTGCAAAAATCTATCTATCTATCTATCTATCTATCTATCTATCTATCTATCTATCTATCTATCTATCTATCTATCTATTACGTAGCACATATTCACACCCAGCACTACACCCACCCACAGACACATATGCACACATACACATAAATACATACAACATACTGCACATATGGTAAAATGAGATGTCTGTACTACAATATGTGTTGGGGGGGGGGGGGGGTGCAATTAAGTATCTAAGAATATTTATATATTTCTTACTATTTCACAGATAATTGCACACACACACACACACACACACACACACACACACACACACACACACACACACATATCATACTTATCACATATTTAAGATCCAACAAGTATTAATAAACTACATAAAAATGCATTTATTATGTACATTTCAGCACATGGCATGCACTGAATATAACTTTTACCATAAATTTCTCAGCCATTAATAATAGTATGAAATAACAATAGGATTGCAAGACCCCAGAGAGGTTAAAATCGATTCTTCGACTATTTTTATGAAGCTTCTTTCTCCCCATCACCGTGTAGAAGAAGCCCAGCCTGGCTGTACCGCACGGAGTGGAGGAGAGCAGAGAGCCCAGTACTGGTTAAATCACTTAGCTCGCTATCCTCCCCTGGGATGAAGGCTTGAATTAGTTAATATTGCTCAGTCCTTACTACATAGCTGAACTCCAGATGTGAAGGATAACTGTCTTCCTAGATTCTCAGCACCTGATTGGCTCAGGACGGCAACGTCACAGTAGAATCTTTTGAGTGATGATTCAATTAAGCATACAGTAAGTCAGAAACATAATGGGAGTGATAGCAGACAGCAAGCTACCCATTTATCTTTTTCCATTTCTATCCTGCACTGGGATAAATGAAGGCGAGCTTCTGATTAGAGTTGCTATGGGAAACAGCTGCACTTTTTTTCTCTTCTGGATCAGTCAAGGTCCTCCTGGATCAGTCAAGGTCCTTCTGAACCAATATGGCTCAGTGAAGGTCCTTCTGGATCAAGTCAATGTCATTTTGGATTTGACCAAGTCCTTCTGAACCAATATTGATCAGTCAAGGTCCTCCCGAATCAGCCATGACCCTTCTTAACTAATATGGATCAATCAAGGTCTGACTGAATCAGTCATGACCCTTCTGAACCAATCTGGACCAGTCAAGGTTCTCCCGAATCAGTCATTACCCTTCTGTACCAATCTGGACCAGTCAAGGTTCTCCCGAATCAGTCATTACCCTTCTGTACCAATATGGATCAGTCAAGGTCCTCCCGAGCCAGCCATGACCCTTCTGTACCAATATGGGTCAGTCAAGGTCCTCCCGAGTCAGTCATGACCCTTCTGAACCAATGTGGAACAGTCATGATTCTTCTGAACCAAGATCAGTCAAGATTCTTCTGTACCAATATGGATCAGTCAAGGTCTTCCCAAACCAGCCATGACCCTTCTGAACCAATGTGGAACAGTCAAGATTCTTCTGAACCAATCTGGATCAGTCAAAATTCTTCTGAACCAATCTGGATCAGTCAAAATTCTTCTGAACCAATCTGGATCAGTCAAGATTCTTCTGAACCAATCTGGATCAGTCAAGATCAACTCGCTTTCCAAAAATCCACACACCTACCTCCAACCTTGTAAAACTAAAGCTGGCTACAAACTATACATTTTTTTATACAATTTCCTTGTACAACTTTCCTGTAGATTTACCAAAAACATATAATATGTGGTCAAACCTAAACACGTTTAAATTGTATGAACCCAGGCAGGCCCTTCCACTACATAGATGAAGGTAAATCTAAAGGAAAATGCACAACACAAATTGTATAATGTGTATCCAGCTTAAGCATGCATTCAGAAAAAAAAAAAAAAAAAGTCCAACAGCATCTTAAAACATTTTTTTTTTACAAAATGCATGCACTATCTACAATGGGATTTTCATTACAATCATGCACATAGCAGACCGACGCCATTCCATAGGCCAGTTAGAAGTCTACCCTGGCCAAATGCAGTAACCCCTAGCAACCAGAAGCAGCAAAGATGTCATCGGGTTGCCATGGGTTACTGACTTCATCCTGCGCTCCAGAATAAAATCGAACATAAAGCAAACATAAAACAAGCGATCTAAAATATAAAACAAACAACAGCAACAAAATAAAATAAAATAAACAAGCAAGGATTTCTTACACAACACTCGATTGTAATTTATAATCTGAAAATAAAACAAACAAATAAAAAAAATGCAACATGGTAACAAAGATGTACAAAGAGGAAAAAAAAAAAAGAAAAAAAGGGGGATCCTTTAGGCAGCTTCGGTCCCAATGTGATACAATGTAGACTTGTCGATGGCAGCGCTGGGATCTAAAGAGGGAGACCTCAGTAAGTTGAAGTTCCATTGGGTTCTAAGAAGTGTGATTGGTGCAAAATGTTTTCAGTCTTGTATCCAGTAGGATTTAGTGACGAAGATAATGATGGCAAGGACTTGATGGCTGGGGAGGGGGAGAGAAAAAAAAAAGAGGGGGGGGGGAGGTAGGGAGGAGATGAGGTTGGGTGGGGGGAGAAGAAGAGAGAAGAGAAGAAGAGTTTTTTTTTTTTTTTTGGGGGGGGGGGGTTGGATAAGGGAGGTGGAATTTAATTTCTACCACTAAGCGTTTGCTAAGACTTCAAGGTATAATCTAACCCAGATCTTTTCCCACAGAGAAACTTGGTGATCACGTTTTTCACATGATGCTCACGTTTGGTGCTCAATTATCCCTCCCCACAAAGATAGGTGGCGTGTGTCTCAGGGTCTCCACTCTGAACAACAAGAAAAAAAATGTCATTAGGAACAGCCTAACGTCACGTCAGACCGTCCCCAGGTTCGTGTTTCGTGAAGTGGCAGTGAGAGATCAGTGCTAACCTGCTCTGCAGGAATAACGGTCCATCCCTGCCTTGACTCTTCTCTTGGCTTTACAATATCTCCAGGAGCTTCTCCTTCACTTTGTTCCTCCTAAAAGCCTGGTCCTACATGGTCCTGCACACCTCATCCCAACCACCCACCGGGCTTTAAAGGTAGGTCCTTTCCATGATCTTTCCTCCAAACCTAAGCTAGGTAGATGCCCTCTTCCTTTAATAATAAAAAAAAAAAAGTGGGGACCACCAGAGCATCCTAGCCCACACAAGATCCTTCACCTGGATGGGCAGGTAAAGCTCAAGACAGACATTTATTTTATTTTACATTTTACACTCCCTTTACCATTTGAAGGATACATTTTTTTTTTTTTAATTGCAATGTACAAAATTATTTCACATTTTACACCAAGTTGGATATAGATTTTTGTGACTTTAGTGCACATGCTTTTTTTTTTGTTTTTCCTTACCACCCCAAAAAAAGCCCTTACCCAAAGCAAATAGTTCTGTACATTTAGCAAGTTTCATTTCTGTAAATTTAATTTAATGTACCGTAATTTTTGGTGTATTACCTAACACCTCTTGATAAACAGAAGTGAAAGTCGACTTTGGAATTTAGATGGCGGTTTAAAAAACAGAAAAAAAGCTTATTTTGAAATATCCACCTGGAACCTTAGGTTACAATTTTTTTTTTAATTTAATATTTATTTTTTTGACACTTTTCTTGAATGTTTGCTGCTAGTGTACATTTATGTTTCTTGATCCATTGCATTATAAATGACATTCACTGCATAGAAAAGCCCAAACTACACCCTCACCTCCTGTTTTGTTTTCTAAAATACACTACCTATAGCTCTAATATCTTCTCTGTTTTCTAAAATACACCACCTATACCTCTAATATCTTCTATGTTTTGTAAAATACACCACCTATACCTCTTACCTCCTCTTAGATTTTGTAAAATACACCACCTATACCTCTAATATCTTCTATGTTTTGTAAAATACACCACCTATACCTCTTACCTCCTCTTAGATTTTGTAAAATACACCACCTATACCTCTAATATCTTCTATGTTTTGTAAAATACACCACCTATACCTCTTACCTCCTCTTAGATTTTGTAAAATATACCACCTATACCTCTTATCTCCTCTTAGATTTTCTAAATTACACCACCTATACCTCTCACCTCCTCTTAGTTTTCTGAAATACACCACCTATACCTCTTACCTCCTCTTAGATTTTCTAAAATACACCACCTATACCTCTCACCTCCTCTTAGTTTTCTGAAATACACCACCTATACCTCTTACCTCCTTTTAAATTTTGTAAAATACATCACCTATACCTTTTACCTTAGTTTTCTGAAATACACCATATATACCTCCTACCACCTCTCAGATTTTCTAAAATACACCACCTCTACCTCATACCTCCTCTTAGTTGTCTTAAATAGGTCATGTATATATATGCCTTACCACCTCTTAGATTTTCTAAAATACACCGCCTATACCCCCTGTCGCCTCTTAGATTTTTTAAAATACACCACCTATACCTCTTACCACCTTTTAGATTTTCTTAAATACACTGCCTCTACCCCTTGCCACCTCTTTTTTTTCTAAAATACATCACCTATACCCCTTGCCACCTCTTATATTTTCTAAAATACACAGCCTATACCTCTTACCTCCTGTTAGTTTTCTAAAATACACCACCTATACCTCTAATATCTTCTCTGTTTTCTAAAATACTTCACCTATACCTCTCACCTCTTCTTAGATTTTGTAAAATACACCACCTATACTTATTGTCTCCTCTTAGATTTTGTAAAATACACCACCTCTACCTCTCACCTCTTCTTAGATTTTGTAAAATACACCACCTATACCTTTCACCTCCTCTTAGTATTTTCAGATAACTACCTACACATCTCACCTCCTCTTAGTTTAAAAAATAAATAAAAATACACCACCTATACCTCTTATATCCTCTTAGCATTCTTAAATAATCACCCATACCTTTTACCTACTCTTAGTATTCTAAAATACACCACCTAAACCCCCTACCTCTTCTTAGTATTTAAAAATACACCACCTATACCCCTCTTCTCTAGATGGTCCTCCTATTTTATTTACCCCCCCCCCCCCCCCAAAAAAAATATTTTTACATGCAACTTTTTTTTTAATATATTAAATTTATTTTAAATAAAAGTGACAGCTGCCAAAATCATTTGAGGCTACTAGGCAGTGAAAGCCATAGTTGTGACTGTGTTGGCCAATGTGTTTAGTTTGTCCTTGTTTGTTTTAACACCCCATGAGCTGAAGTTCCCCTACACACAGCCCAGCCTAGTGTGTGTGTGTCATTTGTTTGGGACTTGTGTGTTTATGTACATGTGAATTAGTAAACCTTGCTTTGACACTGTTTTTTTTTAAAAGGGAGGCTAAGGGGGGGGGGGGGGGGGGGCTGTGTTTTAAAAGTAGAGGCTAACTTAAATTTAAAGGTGATCTTGCAGGCACTCCTGGGCTTTAAGGGTTAATTGTCCTTGTCTTAAGGGGTTGCATTTGTCCTCCAGTTTAAGCTAAACCCCCCCCCCCTTTAACTTGGGAGCAACAACTAAAATCTTTGGCTCCCCCAGCCCCCCCCCCTCACCCCTCCTCCTCCCATACCCCCCCCCCCCCCCCTACATTTTGACAGAAACGATCTAAAATGTAACATTTTTTTTCCCACATCAAGGTTTACACCCCTAAACACACAGCATTGCTGTTCCCTGAGCTGCCAGTCCAGTTTGATCTCACTTACTTTAGCCAAAAGAAGTAAAAAAAAAAGGGGGGGGGGAGGAGGTGCTGCCTTGGAATTTGGGGTGTCCTTGCTCCAGAGCCTCGGAACCCAAGGCATCATTGCCAGCCCTCCTTGGTTAATTACAGTCAGTGTCCACAGATCTGCATATCCTATTACACTCAAAGTTGAGCTGAGAGGTCTGGGCGAGGATGCAAAGTAGAAAAAAACAGGGGGGGAAGCTTTGAGTCATCCTAGCAGAGGAGAGAGTCCTGTGCAAGATGTAGATCTGCTGGGATCTGGCTAACAAACACACACAAAAAAAAGAGAAAGGGAGACCCCCTTATACATGAGCAATCAACAGCCCAGGAAGGAGGACTTAAAGCCAGCAAAGGAGTGAGTTGAGAGGCAAAGAGGGAAAAAAAAAAAGAGAACAAAAAAAAAAAAAAGAGACAGAACCGGGTTGCTCTAGGAAGATCTGGCGCAGTCTTTGGCGCCCAGCTTTTTTAAATGGGATCTATCAATGCCCACTGTGTGCCTGTGTTTGCTCCGTTGTCAGAGTCGACGTGCTCCTCCTGAATCATTCTGTCCATGAGAACTGGCGTCTGATCCACTCTTATCAATGAAGCAGGACATGATGGCGGATGGCCCCAGGTGTAAGAGGCGAAAACAAGCCAATCCAAGGAGGAAAAACGGTAAGGACTTGGGGTACACCAGCACCCCCCTTTTTTTTATTGGTGTTTTATTCCTTGTGGTGGTTGGCTTTGTTGCAGAGTTGAGGAGCTTACAGTGTCAGAGATGGTGGGAGATCAAGTCCCAGGTCTTCTGCTCCCCTTCTTCTCTCTCTCTCATGGGTGAGTCGCAGCTTTGATTGGGGGGGCTTGCTGGAGTCCCCCTACCTCTGCAGGCAGGCTTGCTCAAAACTTTGTGCAGCTTCACATAACGGTTCCTGTAGGCAAGGAGTGACAACACAGACCGCTAGCTTTTCTCTCTTTTCTTCTACGTCCCCCCCTCCCTCCCTCTCCTCAGCCTCTGCAGGCTCAGCTTACAGGCAAAGGGCTGGACAGGCTAGCACAACAGCGAGCAGAGCCTAAGCCACCCAGCAGTAGCTGCATGCATGCGGGGCTAGCTAGCTGGAAAGCCTTGCACCCCCTTCCCTTGCACCCCCTTCCCTTGCACCCCCTCACCCAACTCCTGCAAACCAGCTTCAGTCGCTGCTTTCTCCTGACCCCAGACCCCCTTCATGTTCCTGGGAGGAGGAGGAGGGGGGTGCGACAATACAAGGGGGTTCTGCTTCACAGATCAGCCAAGTATTCTGGGGATCCCCCCCCCACCTCCCCACCCTTAGCTGAGCTAGACTTTTTTTTTCTTCCTTTAATTAAGCTTGGTATTAGAGACACAGAGAAGGCTTTGCTACTTCTGGGTGTGTTGTCAGCATGTGGACTTGGGCTCTATTTCTCTTCGTCTTCTTCTCTTTTTTTTTTCTTGGCTTTTAGTGG